>NW_023425404.1:135317497-137767497 GCF_014108245.1 Pipistrellus kuhlii
GTCCCTCCCAACTGCATTCCCCTGCTGGTCTGTTTGCCTACAACTGCTCTCTTCTGCCTACCATCTTGTGGAAGCCATCTTTGACCACATGGAGGCAGCCATCTTGTGCATTGGAGTGACAGTCAATTTGCATATTATTCTTTTATTAGATAGGATAATATATTCTTCTAAACTTTTTTTGGGTAAAATTCTAAAAATAAGAGTTGCTATCAGTTAAATTTCAAGGAAACATGCCTTTTCCTTCTGAAAGAAAACTGTGGAACATTATAGTCTTTACTTACTTTTAGGGGCTATCATGAGGCACTTTCATGTCCCCAGTTAAATGGTGTTTGAGAAAAAAAGCAGTCACTCCTGTATCATAATGAACTTTCTCATTTAATGTATAGTGTTGATTTGCTTCATTGTTGTCCACCAGCTCAGGACTGAATTTTCATTGCAGACAGACAGAGGCTTCATTTCTAAGACAATAAGGAAGAGTACTAGGAGGAAATAAAAGTCTTAAAATCAGTTAGTTGGGTGTATAAAATTGCAGCTCTTTCTTGAATCCATCAGTAGGCAATTTCTTTTTGCATTATTAGGAAAGGTGGCCTTTTTAAAAGGTATAAAGCAGTTTTCATAAAGCAGTCATCACTTACAGAAGTGGTAAAATGCTGAAACAAAGTGACTCCTAAAGTGGTGAGGGGCAGGTTATGCTGATCTTTTCAAGGGCTTTTAGGATTCAACACAGACTCCCCATTCCCCCATCCAAAGGCACATTGGAATTTGGAAGGTGATGTTTATTTTGACGAAAACCTCTCCAGGAGATTCTAATGGCTCTGCTCTTCATTTAAGAAGTAATTACTTAATTCACTTCCAATTCTGAACTTTTGGAAATTAAGAACTCTTCCAATCAGTGTAACAGGTCCACAATTTTCCTGGTGTATGTACAAATGTCTTGGGCATATAAACATGTAGATCACTGGGCTCCATTCCCACAGATTTTTGTTCCCTTGTCTTGGGAAATCTGCATTTCACAAAGCTTCCCGCACCCCAGAAGGCTTTGATGCAGCTAATCTAAGAGGTGTGATTGGATAACAACCAATCCCAGGGTAGTGTTTTCCAAGCCTGGAAGGTCATCAGAATTACCCAGCACAGTTTTAAAAATACAAATTATTTTGCCCCACAATTAAATTCTGTTAAACTGGTTGATTGCAGAATGTGGAGTGTGGTCGTTATCTCTATTTTTCATAGATTCCTTACATCATAATAATGTGAAATCAAGTGAGGGATCACTACGTGGAGAACCCTAGTGAATTTCATCATGTCAGTTTAGTCTTATTATACCATCTATGTTATCTTTACAATAAATTTGTTTAAAGAACATTTACCAACTACCTACAACATACCAGAAATGGAGCTAGTGGGATACGTAAATGACATTCTTAGTGTGGCCCTGGAGATGTTCATTGTGTAGACCCGAAGCCAGTCCTTGAATGAACAATTACATCAAAGAATGACACTTTAATAGAGATATTTGCAAGCTGCCAAATACAGTGACCCTCTGTGTTCAAAGATTTACCAGAACATGAACAATGTGACTGATCTATTTAGGAAAGCACATCCTCTTTGACAAGAGTGAGAAAGATAGGAAACAATTATTGACCCTTTACCATATGTTCTGAATTATGCCAGGTGGTTTCCCACTTCATCCCACTTAATCCCTGCTGCATCCCTTGAGAAGGGTTGTATTTTCACCCCTCCTTTACCAAAAAGAAAACTGCGGGTCAGAGTGATATGACCAAGGCTTTTTATCTAATCTGGAAGTGTGTTCTAACCAACAACTAAACCTAAATCCATCTGACTCCAAAGCCATGCACTTTCCTCTCCACCTGGCCAATGTTTACAGGGGACTGGTCATTGAGTAGTATGTGCAATACACAGCTAGCTATTTGCTTTCCGACCCTGATTTACTGGTAGTACATGTGAGTTGATTGCCTTTGTCTCTTAGTTGGTTATTCAGGTTGGTCGTTCTATAATTTATAATAGTTGTAATTTCAATTTGGTCCTGGGAGGAGATGAGTGTAATTTTCAACTACTCCACCACCACCTTGGATCCTATGCCCTTGCCTCTAAAAAAAATGGCGCAAGTATTTAGGAAAAGCTCTTTTTAAATATTCTAAATAAAGATTTAGTGATTAAAAAAATGCTGAACTATAATTACAGTGATATTTGGGGGGATACCTGAATTTCATTAAACCATGTTATTTCTAGCCCTGAACTATTTCTTATCTTCAAACATTTTACCCTCTATTTTCTTCCCTATAAGAATAACTCCAAAAAATTAAATCTGTAGTTAGAACAAAATTGTATACATACATATATATTCAGATATACATATTCATAAAACATATGCACATATATGTGCATGTATGTGTGTTATATGCATAAGGTGTCCCAGAAACATATATACACACTTTCCCAGCTGATAGCTCAGTTGGTCTTTCTTTTCAACAAGACTAAACTTTGAACAAAGGAAATTCTACTGGGAATTTGAAAATTCAGTTGAAGTGTAAACATTGCCTTTATAATTAATCAAAGTGTGTATATACTTTTTGGGACACATGATATACCCCCAAAAAATGTATACACACTTTAATAGCTGATAACTCATTTAACTTTCACTCCTTTTCAGATTTAACTGATATGAAATAATGGCTAAAGCCAGACTAAGCTTTGAACAAAGAAAATTTATTTTGGGATACCCTGTTATGCATGTAATATCTATATATATGCTTATCTCTCTATATTTATCTCTATATATGTAAAAGCCTAAGGGACTGCCTGACCATTTAACCATCTGATTGGTAGCTATGATACCCACTGACTACCAAGGGGTAGACAACACAGGAGCTCCTGAGTTGTGGTGACTTGGCAGCTGCTGTTTTCAGGTGATAAACCTGGAACCAATGAGAAGGGAGCACAATTCTGGGGTGTGTCACCCAAGAATCATCCTCTCGCAATCTGGGAACCTTTGGGGGATGTTGGAGAGCTGGTTTCATTCTGATCCCTGCAGACCAGGCCAAGGGAACCCAGCAGTGCACAAATTCGTGCACTGGGCCTCTAATACACATATAATATATACACACATGCACATAATTGAGGGATTTACATCATTCTCTCTTTAGTTTGCACTCCTAGACATACAGGAATATAGCAATGAATAAGACAGACAAGATCCCTTTCCTCAAATGGCTTATAGTCTAGAACAGTGTTTCCCAAACTTTTGACATATGTGCACCCCTTCTATAATTTTCGTAATGCTGAGTACCCCTCGTACTCATGAGAACGTAGAATTAGGCGCAGCTAAGCACGGTGCAGTGCATATCCCCACCAAACTCCGGTGCAACATGTACCCCACAAAACTCTTCCTGAACCCCTGGGGGTATGCGTACCACATTTTGGGATACATTGGTCTAGAGATTAATAAAGATGAAGTAGTAATAAGTGAAATAAAATATACATGAATGTGCATATAAATAAGTGAACAGAACAAGAATAAAATATTTGATAGTGAAAAGAAAGTTTTCCCTTCTTTAATTTTTATGGAAATAGTTATATTAATGACTGGTGGTATAGTTATGATTGATCAGTCCTGGCTATAAAATAGACATTCAACTCTGATTGTATAACAAATACAAAGTATTTCATGTCTTCTTGAAGTTAGTTAGAAAGTAAATAGTCCACCAAAATTTAAATAAGATATTTATTGGAAAGCAACAAAAAATTCAATATCCTAAGCATAAAAAATATTCACAATCATAGGGGAAAATTCTATCTCCTTGAACTAACTCAAGAAAGTATAATTAATAAAGAGTTAATTACAAATTCCATTATCTATTGACAGAGAAAGCATTTGTTGTCACTTGCAAGCATGGCAATAGATTAGCTATTTTTTTTATTATTATAATAATGCATAACATTTTGTTAAATTAGTTCAATATTTTAAAGAAAGAACTTAGAATAAAAATTGCCTAATTTGAAAAAGTAATTTTCTAATAACAGAATCAGCTAAAAGAGAATGTTATTTAGCAAGTATTTTTCTTAGAACTTCTCTAAAATTTCTAAAGTGCTATTATTAAATCAATGTGTGTATAGAGGAAAGAGAGAGAGAGACAGATTCAATATTGCATATTTCATGCATAACTGTTCTAAAGGACACCTTATTTTGTGTACTATACTAGTATATATCAGAATAGTGAATATTGTCACAACATGTAAAAAGAAAAATCTACATATAACAACACAACCAACTATCCAAGTCACATAACTAAAACACCAACTAGACCTTGATCAGTGGGGGTTGGGGAAGGGAAACAAAGAGAAAAGTACAAAAAAAGAGAGAAAGAGAGAAAGAGAGAGAGAAGAAGAGGAGGAAGAGGAGGAGGAGGAGGGAAAAATAGTGGGAGAGGTTATACAACTAAATAAAAGGAAGATGAATGATCCAATTAAAAAATGGGCAATGGACCTAAATAGAATATTCTCAAAAGAAGACAGAAGGAAGGCCAAAAGGCACATGAAAACATGCTCAAAGTCACTAATTATCTGAGAGATGCAAATCAAAACAACAATGCAGAACCATCTCACACCTGTCAGAATGGCCAACATCAACAAATCAACAAACGACAAGTGTTGGTGAGGTTGCGGAGAAAAAGCAACCCTCGTGCACTGCTGGTGGGAATGCAGACTAGTGCAACCACTGTGGAGAAGAGTGTGGAGCTTCCTCAAAAAACTGAAAATGGAACTCCCATTTGACCCAGTAATCCCACTTCTAAGAATATATCCCAAGAAACTAGAAACACCAATCAGAAAGGATAAATGCACCCCTATGTTCATAGCAGCACAATCTACAATAGCTAGAATTTAGAAACAGCCTAGGTGCCCGTCAGCAGATGATTGGATCCAAAAACTATGGTACATCTACACAATGGAATATACTATGCTGCCATAATAAAGAAGGAATTCTCATCATTTGCAGCAACCTGGATGGAATTGGAGAACATCATGCTGAGTGAAATAAGCCAGTCAATGAAAGAGAAACACCACATGACCTCACTCATTTATAGATAATAAAGAACATTATAAACTGATGAAAGATGAGATAGATATAGAGACAGTAAAGCAACAAGCAGACTGTCAAATTACAGCGGGGAGGGTAGGGAGATCTGGGGGAGATAATAGATCAACCAAAGGACTTGTATACATGCATATAAGTACAACCAATGGACATAAAACTCTGGGGAGGGAAGGTATGAATGGGAGGGGGGCGGGAAATGTTAAAATATGTACACAGATAATAATTTAATAAAAAATAAAATAAATAAAACAAAATTTTTAAAAAAGTGGAGGGGAAAGGAAAGAGAATGGGGAAAGGAAGGGGATGGGTGGGAGGGGAGGAGAGAGAAAAATACAGAATAATAAATGATCTAACCACTACTGAGCACTCATCTTGACCTTAGCTGACTACAGTCAATGATATCAACACCTCATGCTACAGTGCCTAATTTAGATTTTTTGTTTTTAAAAATTTTTTTTATTGAGGTATAATTGACAAGTAAAAATTGCAAGTATTTAACATGTATGAATTTATGTTTTGATATACATAAACATCGTGGGGGAAAAAATGGCCACAACCAAGCTGATTAACAAACCTATCACCTCATGTAGTAAAATGAGGAAATCATGGTCAAGGATTACAGTGTTTCAGCTATACAAGAATGGGTTTTGTACAAAATGTAAATATAATCAACAATATAAAATTGTACACATGAAATTTGCTAGATCTTAAAATCAATTTTTTAACCACAAAAAAATGATTTTAATGTTATATTTACACTAGTAAAAGAGAAACATGCAAGTTGACCATACCTCCACTACACCCATAAGCCACGCCCACCAGTCAATCAGGAGTGAGTATGCAAATTAACTCAACCAAGATACCGTCAGCCATGGAGCTGGAGAGAGCAAGAGGCTTGGGTTGCCCTGGCAATAGAGGAAGCCAAGCTTCCCAACGCCCTGGCTGGCCCTGACCTCCGCTCAAGGCTACAAAGTTTCAGTTATAGAAAATAAATAAATCCCAGATATAATACTTGCTTCCAGCCAGCCCTGGCCTCTGCTCAAGGAGATGCTGAAAAAAAAGAAAAGGAGCTTGGGTCACTTGGGGGTGATAAGGCCAGGATGGGACATGGGACAGCAGTTGTGTGTGATCAGGCTGGTGGGAAGCAAAGCTGTTGGGGGTAAGCAGACCAGCAGTGGGGATTAGTTGCAGGTGATCAGGACAGTGTGGTGGGGGCAGTTGGGGCGAGCAGGCCAGCAGGAGGGGGGCAGTTGGGGTGAGCAGGCCAGCATCAGGTGGAAGTTGGGGGCAAGGAGGCCAGCAGGCAAAGTGGTTAGGGGCAATCAGGCATTCAGGCAGGTGAGCAGGTGGAACCAGCAGTCCTGGATTGTGAGAGGGATGTCCAACTTTTGGTTTAGGCCCGAACCCTGTAAACCGGCAGTAGGACATCCTTCAAGGGGTCCCAGACTGGAGAGGGTGCAGGCCATGCTGAGGAACACACACCCCCCCATGCAGGAATTTCATGCACCAGGCTACTAGTGTATAAATACTTAAAGATGTCACTATTATGATTATTAAAATACAAATTTATTTTAAAGCATCACTAAAATTTTAAGATTTTATCAATTTTGTATTTCTGAATAAGTGCAGTGTTTGTACAATTCTGTAAAATTTTGGAGATATTAGAAATGGATCTTCTTGAGTAATCATTGTCTTTCTGTCTATTCCACATAAAGATGTAAACCCATGCCCTAGCTGTTTTGGCTCAGTGGATAGAGAGTCAACCTGCAGACTAAAGGGTCCCAGGTTCGATCCCAGTCAAGGGTATATGCCTGGGTTGTGGGCTTGATCTCCAGGAGGCAGCCGATCAATGATTCTTTCTCATCATTGATGTTTCTATCTCTCTTTCTCTCTTCCTTACTCTATAAAATTAATTAAAAAAAATATATTAAAAAAAAAAAAAGAATCACTCCAAGGTGTTTAAAAAAAAGATGTACACCCATAAAATACCAAGTATGGAACTATGTTAGAGATACCTTGCTACCAAACTGATTCTGCTACTGAATTTAAAGCAATCACTGCAGGAAATATGAATTACCAGTGACCCAAGAAAAGCATTTTTTTCTAATGACAGGAAGAGAGCTGAATGCCTTATTTACCTCTCTTATTAATAGTTTATACTGTTGTCTTCTGGGAAATATGTGAGTCTAAAAACGCGAGCCCCAGGCGGAGAGAGTATGGTCTCATAGATAACATTATTTGTTGATATTTCCCAACATTTGCTTTCAGATTCCTTCTCTGAAAAAAGCATGTGCTCCCACGGGATACTTGATGAATTAGTAGGTCCCACACACTGGCTTCCTTAGCTCAGATCTCTCTGCTCCCTATTTCCTTGGGGCTTAATTTTTACAAAATAAACCCACCTGGATTGCCAAAAATTAAGAACTTTTGTTTTGTTTTGTTTTTTTATCTATTCTATTTCTCTACAGGATCTACAATATTTAAAAGAAATAAAGAGAAAACTGAAAAGCCTGAACCTTGATATAACAAGGGATAAAAACAGAATAGCACGGGATTCCCCAGGAACCCCGCTGTTGTTCTTGGTGATGTCAACAACTGCAAAGAAGACATTGGGGCCAAGACCTGTTTGGCTCAGTGGATAGAGCGTCGGCCTGTGAACTGAAAGGTCCTGGGTTCGATTCCAGTCAAGGGCAAGTACACTGATTGCGGGCACATCCCCGGTGAGCCGTGTGCAGGAGGCAGCTGGTCGATTATTCTCCCTCATCGAGGGTTGCACAATCACATATCGATACAAAATTGTATTCTTTTCCATGGGCCTCATTTGATTGAGATTTTTTGTTTTTTTACCAGCTAGGAGACAGATGAGAGGTGGTTTATCTTCCAACTCAGCAAGTTCTGGATCTTTTCTATTTCCCCTAAATTCTGCTTGCTCACTAACCCATTTGTTCTAGTTTCTCTCTCTTCTCCTGTATCTTAAAACAAACTACTCTCTATCCCTCTCCCTTCCTCTCTGTAAAAAATCAATAAAATATATATATATATATTTTTTTTTTAAAGATGCTAATATTTAAAGGAAAAAAAGAAAAAAAAAAGAAGAAGAAGACATTGGGCACTGTGACTTCCCACTCCCGCCATCATTTCCTCTGCCCTCTGCCCCACCCTTGGCCATATGCTCTCAGTGTCTTCACCAATAAGTAGAGTAACACCTTTGAAATCTCTGTGGCAAATCAATACCGATTATCATTTTCCATTTCCTGTTTCTAGAATCTCAACAGCCATCACACTTTGAATGTGTGGATTCCTTTTATCTATTAACCCTATCATTTTCCCCTTTGCATGGGCAAAGCAATGCCGTTGACAGAGGGTTGCACAATCACATATCGATACAAAATTGTATTCTTTTCCATGGGCCTCATTTGATTGAGATTTTTTGTTTTTTTTACCAGCTAGGAGACAGATGAGAGATGGTTTATCTTCCAACTCAGCAAGTTCTGGATCTTTTCTATTTCCCCTAAATTCTGCTTGCTCACTAACCCATTTGTTCTAGTTTCTCTCTTTTCTCCTGTATCTTAAAACAAACTACTTAGAGTGGCAGCCTAGAACATGCAACATTCTGCCTCTAGATCCACAGTTTATCAGGTACATTCTCTGCCTTTGCATTTTCCACAGGCAGTTTATTACCGGTGCTCTGTTCCAGTCTTCAATGGCAATGTTCTCACTGTTGTGGATGAAAAAGCAGTTCTGGGGGAAGTATTTCGAAGGGAGGTCTGATCATGAATTCCTAAATGGGCAGGTCACAGCCAGCAGTCACACCATAGGCGTATAACTTTTTTAGTAAAAGATTTATCTTTTCCTTAAGCAAGCCCTGTCCTTTTTGTTTTGTTTTGTGTTTGGTGTTTCCAACTTAGCACACCCTAGAATTAAGCAGTAACTGCCCCCAAGAGAGCACATGCTTTTAACTATCTTGTAATCAAATCCCTCCCTTGCTCTCTCCCACCTTTATGTAATCTTCCTGACATTTCCTCCTTAATTTCAAATGCGTAAAAGAAACTGCAACATAGTATTCTCGGGAACATTTGAAATCTTGCTCTGTGCCATCAGTTTTAGCTCAAATAAACTCTTATTCGAATCCTCTATAGGTGTGGATGTTTCTTATGTTAGAACTGCTCTTTCAGCTTCCTGCAATAGTCCTGCAAATTCACCCTCTATCATTGACCCAAAACTGCTCTCAAAGCCAAAAATCACATTTTTAGGTCTATGTTATAGCGGCAATTTACCTCTAGGTACCAATTTTGGTCGCAGGTAACCATGTAAGCACAAAAAAAAAAAAAAAAAAAAAAAAAAAAAAAAAAAATCAGCCTGCCCAGCCAGCATGGCTCAGTGGTTGAGCAAAACCTATAAACCAGGAGTTCACGGTTCGATTCCCAGTCAGGGCACATGCTAGGGTTGTGGGCTTGACCCCAGTGTGGGGCATACAGGAAGCAGACAATCAATGATAC
This sequence comes from Pipistrellus kuhlii, assembly GCF_014108245.1. Classification (NCBI taxonomy): domain Eukaryota; kingdom Metazoa; phylum Chordata; class Mammalia; order Chiroptera; family Vespertilionidae; genus Pipistrellus; species Pipistrellus kuhlii. Next base: position 135,327,110 of record NW_023425404.1, read on the forward strand.
TTTCTCATCATTGATATTTCTCTTTCCTCTCTTCTCTCTCTCTCTCTCCTCTGAAATAAACAATAATAATAATAATAATAATAATAATAATAATAATAAAATCAACTCAAGACATAATGGCTTAAAATGACAATTTATTATTGCTCATGACTTTTGGATCAACTGGGAGGTTCTCTATTGGGTTCTCATGTGATTGAATGGGCTGATAGCTTCCCGGTTGGAGGGGGTAAGATGTCCTCTCTCACATGACTGGGAATTAGTGCTGGCTGTCACCTAGCCACACTCTTCGTGTGGTCTCTCATCATTCAGTAGGACATCCTGGCTTTCCTCAGATAGTGGCAGGAACATTTCAAGAAGGTGAAGCCTAAAGCTGTAAGGTCTCTCAAGACCTTGGTCCCATGACTTATACATCTCCATTTCTACCACATTCAATTGGCCAAGCGAGTCATAAAGCCAGGTCAGATTCAAGGCAAGTACAGAAACAAATGCTTCCTGAGAGAAGAAACTACCAAAAAAAAAAAAAAAAAAAAAAAAAAAGTGCAGTCATGCTTGTCATACTTAACCTACTACACTCTATAATGGAAAATATGAGTTTATAACTTTAAAAAAGCAGAATAGTTTCCGGTAATGAAGTCCCTTTGACTTTGGAAAAGAGTATAGCATTGTTTGAATTAAATTATCACTCTGCCCCCTTTTTTCTTATGTGACTTCCAGCAAGCAATTTCTCAGTTTTGTTATTTGTCAAATAGAGATATAATAATCTACTTCTTTAAATAAAATCCTATGTAAAATATTCTGAATACATTAATTAGCTAATAGCATTGTTGGAGCAATTTTTAAGAGAATGAAGCAGGAAATTAATTCCCAACAAGGAAGACTTCATTGTAAGGGAGGGAATGAGCTGTCCAGAAAGAAGAGAAAGAGCAGTTAGAACTCAGAGTGATGAAGAGGAGCAGGAAGGGCAGGGCCATAGAACAGTGTTAACAGATAAGATTTAGTGAGCAGTCATTTTTTTGTCAATTTTTCTATATATTATATCACTCCGTTTTCCAATTCACACTATGAGGTGGTTAGTATTATACCCATTTTCACTAAAAAAAACCACAAAAAAAAAACAAAAAAAAACACACCTGGATTTCAGAGAGTCTTCTCAAGCACCAAAGGACAGTAACTGGCTAAAGTAGGGTTGCAATCTAAATGTGTCTTGTTTTTTCTTTAAAGAGACCGTAATCATTCTATTCTGCTCAGCTGGAGGTGAGATTGTGTGACAAGACAGTTGATGACAAGTTCAATTAGGATTAGAAAAAAGAGAGGAGTGAACACTAAGGTTGAACTAGAGGCTGGGGCAGCCTATTAAGATGAGCTTTTGCCGGGACCGGTTTGGCTCAGTGGATAGAGCGTCGGCCTGGGGACTGAAAGGTCCCGGGTTCGATTCCGGTCAAGGGCATGTACCTTGGTTGCGGGCGCATCCCCAGTAGGCGGTGTGCAGGAGGCAGCTGATCGATGATTCTCTCTCATCTGTGTTTCTAACTCTCTATCCCTCTCTCTTCCTCTCTGTGAAAAATCAATAAAATATATATTTAAAAAAAAAAAAAAAAGATGAGCTTTTATTGGAAATTGTAATCCTCAGAGTCCCCTTAGTTGGAGACTATTTACCACCTCAATTCCGTTTAGTTCAACTAGTGTTTATTGGGTGCTCACTGTGTCCCAGACATTTTATGAGGATTCTGCATATCAAACATTATAGTGAGGTGGGAGACAGACACAGACATAAATGTAGGTTGGAGTTAAGTCTCTCACAGTTACAGAGATACACACCAGTTCATCTGAGTGGCTCCAAGAGCCAGAGTTAAGGCACTGGTATTCAGGATGAAAAGAGTCTTCGGTAATTGGATATTTGGTGAGGGAGAAAATATATTCCAGAAGGAAAAGAAGACTTTTTAGCTTAGGGTGACTGAATGTAAGGTATTGTCCCCCAAGCATTAGGAAACACAGGCTGAGAAGCATGTTTGAAATTTGAGTTTCTTTCTTGGAAATATCAAATTATATGTACAAACACATTCAGGTGGAGAATAGCAATTCCAGTCCCGAATTAGAAGCAACCCGGCCAGCAGGGGAGGGCAGTTGGGGGACCAGGCCTGCAGGGGAGTGCAGTTGGGGAGGGGGGGGACCAGGTCGGCAGGGTAGAGCAGTTAGGGGCAATTGGGCCAGCATGGAAGCAGTTAGGCATCAATCAGGCTGGCAGGAGAATGGTTAGGGTCAATCAAGCAGGCAGGCAGGTGAGCAGTTGGGAGCCAGCAGTCCTGGATTGTGAGAGGGATGTCCAACTGCCCATTTAGGCCCAATCTCACTGGGGTGCAGGCTGGGCTTAGGAACGCCCCCTTACCCCCATGCATGAATTCTATGCACTGGGCCCCTAGTAGTTTTAGAATCCCCTTGGTTCTCTTCGTCTTTCCTGAAGTTTGGGATGATTAGGATGCAGAGGTTCTGAGTAATTATTATTTACAGAGGTCTTAAATAACGGTGTCCATAAATGTGCATTTCTATTACTACAGAATTTCCCAAGTTGGGACTAAAAATCACATTGGTTTTGTGGATTTTTCCCCCCTACCATTTCAACCATAGGTCTCTAACTTAGTAAAGCCCACAAATGACCCAAAGGATAAATAACAATAATTAGGACTTACTCATACTGTAATTAGAGATATTCAAAAGGGCTCCAAGGCTATGTTTCTGTCCATGCCCTCTCTTTATGAGTTCACCAAAATTGTATTATCGATATTAGCAGATAGCCCCTTGTAATCATCTTCAACAGTATCCTTAAAATATCCACAAATTTAGCTCAGCACTGTGGCTAATTTACTTCTGCTAATATGGTTAATATCAAGAAATGCTTTTGTAAATTTCACTTTTTTATCATGGCATAGGAGGTTGCCATGATAAAAAAGGGAAAAAAAGTTATAGGAAAGAAGCTCCAGGGATTCCTGGAGTGGTCAGAAAATCTCTAAAACTCACGCATTTCAAAATCATGGACTAACCCCAAGTCATATATCTACTATCAATAAAATGTTTCATCTCTTACCTTTTCTCAGAAGGCAGGTCTGAATCATAGTAATTCATTTAGCCAAAGAAATTGATTTAATTCTGTGAGCAGCTTTAATTTTAAGAACACATTTATGTCTGTGATAGCATAACCAACTGGGAAAGTTTTAATTTTTCTCTTTAAGAATAAAGCATCCATTAACACAAGGAAATCAAGATTTTCTAAGGGAGTCTGTCTAGGAGACAGAAGCATGGTTAGCTCTCTGATGAGGTAACTAATCAGGGAATTTTCCTTCCATAAAGGAAAGAGGTAGCTGGCCTCAGAGCATGGATGATGAATAGTTTCATGTGAATGTGGAAAGCAACACCATCCCATAATTTGACAACTGGCCAAATAATGCTAAGGTTACTTTGTTACTAGAAGAGTTTGAATAGCATGGGAGACCTTTGAGCTTAGTGAGCACTTGAAATCAACTGAGGTTTTCTATGGCTTTTTCGCTCTTGGTCAATGTATGTCTTGGCTATTGAATCTAAAGAAAGACTGAAGTAAGCCAGAGGTGATTTGTGTGTTATTGAGGCATACCCCTAATATTTGTCCAGAATTTAAATAAACAAAAACAAAAGTAAAAGAAGCGAATCTAGAATCCTGGGGAAATGGCTCTGGTGATAGTTACTGCTCCTATTTTTGAGCTGAACCAGGATTTAGTTTTAGTTTGAAGAGTCTTCAAAAGATCATTTTATTCCCATATTTACTAGGAACACAAACTTTCCTTAATTTTACATTTTTAATATACATTTGGTACATAAAGGCTTTCATAACACTTTTGAATTAAAAATTGTAAGATTTTTAGATAAGACTAATTGTTTCTATGTTCTTTTCTTTAATATGGTAAAGAGGAAAGCTTTATATTATCTAATGACCATTTTGAGAAATCCAAATATACTGTAGGCATTAGTGGTTTAAGAAAAACCCTTTTTTAAAATCTTAACCATATTTCAGTTTTAGCAAATATTTTACTTAACAATTGCTGATAATTTTTATGTCTTATGGCTTTGTCAGTATATAATTATTAAAGCAAATAAAAACCAGAGAGAAGTTGTCAGCATGAGCCTGGAGAAGAATCAGTATTAGCTCCTTAGGCAACTTCTTTCATTCAGAAGAGGGCTGATGGAGAGAGGAGGCTGCCTCCAGAAGCAGGGAAATCTCAAAGGAAGCTGGAGATTCACAATCTCAGTCTCAACCCACATTTTTACAAATGTCCTCAACCCATATCTCAAGGCCCCACTTCTTTCCACCAGTGTCCCAGCTTAGAATGGGAGACCTGCTGAGAAGGAACATCCAATGGACTGCAGCTCTGCAGACCTCACACTCACACTCCCACATATGCAACCTAGGAGAGGAAGAAACCCTTCCAAGCTGCCATGGAGCCTTCTAATCTGTGTTCCCAACTGCTCTTAATTAATGAATTTTTTTTATGCTCTCTGAAACCCAAAGAGAAAAACGGGTAATTCCACACTTATATTCATCTCTATTGTTTACAAAACAGCTAAATTCCTCCACCAGTCCATCTATGTCTTTCCCCTTACTTGCATCTTGTCTTTTACTATCAAGCATGACCATTCGTGAAAGGGAGATTCCACCCTAAGCCATGGATTGCCCATGTCCCTCTCATACTAGCATTTTATCTCTCAGCTCCTTATAATATAAACCATCCAGTTCCAGAAACCCATCTTTTTTTTTAAATAGTTATTTCTTTCTATCTTTTTAAAAAAATATATTTTATTGATTTTTTACAGAGAGAAAGGGAGAGAGATAGAGAGCTAGAAACGTTGATGAGAGAGAAACATCGACCAGCTGTCTCTTGCACACTCCCTACTAGGGATGTGCCCTCAATCAGCGTACATGCCCCTGACCGGAATCAAACCTGGGACCTTTCAGTCCGCAGACCGACGCTCTACCACTGAGCCAAACCGGTTTCGGCCAGAAACCCATCTTTAAGGTACATTTCTTAGTTTCACTTATAATACAAATTAGTATTTTTTTAAATATATTTTATTGATTTCTTACAGAGAGGAAGAGAGAGGGATAGGGAGTTAGAAACATTGATGAGAGGGAATCATCGATCAGCTGTCTCCTGCACACCTTCTACTGGGGATGTGCCCGCAACCAAGTTACATGCCCTTGACCGGAATTGAACCCGGGACTTTTCAGTCCACAGGCCAATATTCTATCCACTGAGCCAAACCGGTTTAGGCACAAATTAATATTATCAGTCAGCTTTCTAACAGGAAACAGTTGCCACACTCATGTTAGAACAAATTGGCAAGAGTCTATTGACCAAGGGAGTCTTTGCAAAGAATTTGCAGGATGTAATTGAACCAAAAGGGATAGGACCGGATCCCAGTATTCATAAGAGCTATTATTATTCCTCAGCCTGGACAGGTGAGAGGAAGGAGCAGTTATCAGAATCTGAAAAGAGTATGTTGGGTAGAGAAGCTAACTTGTCAGTACCTGCAGTGAAGGGACACAGACTTTCTGAAGTAACCTTGAAGGAAGGAGGCAGGAGAGTAACTGCCCTAGCATCACTCTTGCTCTCCTGTGGGCACTCCTCATTGGCCAAACCCAACCGGAAGCTAGAAAACAAGGAAGAGCACCAATGTATAATAGTACATTCAAGTCAGCCATCTGAGACAGAAAGTGGAAAAGGGGAGGTGAAGACAAGATCTGAAGATGAAACTAAATGAGGCCTGGCTCACTTCTACTAAGGACATTCTTCCATGCTCCTATTTCAGCTCTTCTGGTCACTAGAACCATTATTGGTGGCTTCCATGAAATCTTATTCTCTCAGATGTCCTGAAAGAGGCCTCTCCAATCTTTGCTTTTGTAGCCCTTCTAATGGTTATCTAGGCCTCAAATTCATTTTATTAATTTTCTTTCCACTAAATATACCTAGGGTGGCTTCTGCTTTCCCACCCAAACCTGACTGATGGAAGGATATTTCCTCCCTTATATTGAGCTATATAGCCAAAAAGTAAGCCATCAGAGGCAAATCCAACACTTCTTTCTCTAGTCCTCTGGTCAGAGAGATGGTAGGAGCTGAATGGAGAGGATTTTTTGTTTTGTTTCCTTGGAGACCTGTGATGTTGAATGAAAGTGAGTGAGAAGTTTGAAACAACATATTTAGCTACATCTAAGAACATTGCATTTCAAAATCAATAGATTTTTTTTTAAATTATGGATTGATTTTTATAGAAAGAGAAAGGAAAATAGAAAGAAACATAAATTTGTCCTTTCACTTACTTATGCATTCGTTCATTGATGCTTGTATGTGCCCTGACCAGGGAATGAACCCACAACCTTGACATGTTGGAGTGACACTCTAACCAACTGAACTACCTGAAAAGGGCCTCAAGATCAATAGATTTAAATATGTGTATACAACATTGAGGCAGAGAGGACAGAGGCTTGTTAAGACAGAATTCCTATAAAGGAGTGTTCTTCCTCTCTTGCACTCCAAAATTCAGACTGCATCGAGTGTTCAGAAAACAACCAGAAAGGATCTTCCAGACCTAAAGGTGTTTATTAATTCAAGACAGATGAGAAGGAAGAGCTGAAAGCAAATGAATAAAAACCATCTGTAACTCACTTTACAGTTAATCTTGTCATAAATCTAGACAACTAAGAAAGGACAGATTTTGTATTAATTCTTTGAAAAATTGTGAAAACCTTCAATCCCATCTCAAGTTCAGTTCATGCTCTTTTCTTCCTAAATCGGATAACACTCTTGTTTGCCACACACTTCTTTTTTGTTCTTCATTCATAAGTCAGTGTTGTAAAGCTTTTTGCTTTCAGGTACCCACATGTACTTCCTCAAAATTTATTTTAACTAGAGCCTTCATCAATAATTAGGGAGGGCAGCCACAAGCTCTTGAGGACGTATATTCCTGCCATTGCATTAGGCACTCTCCAAGTGCACTACCAAACTTAATGCCCTGGCAACTATATGTGTTAGATAATTATCTTTTTACTATTTCCAATTCACCGACGAGAAAATAAAGACTCACTGTTCCCGCCTAAAGCTACAAGTTATGATGCAAATGTAAGTTGGACTGATTTTAAAGGGGTTGTTCTTAATGTCTATATTGTGCCCCTTCTTCCAAGAGAATCTGCCAGTTACTCTGGGAAATGCTTTTTCCCTTGGTTACTCTTGAGCTTTTGTGTGTGTCTCTCTCCACTGTGAACTGATAATTCTATTCCCTATGTGTTTCCTAGTGTATTATTCTAACTGCAGTACAGCGGGGAAAGGGATTATCTTCCACCAATTTTGTCTGGAAGAAAAGCTTACTGGTTGAGTAACAGCTGAGGATGCACTGCTAATTCCTATGTAGCACTATGAAACTTTTCCTGAGACAGAACCATTTCAAGTCCTCTTGATGGGGGGTCACAAATTGAGTTTTTATCAGCCATTAACACTTAACATAACCTAGAGCTGTATCATATTTGCACAAGCCTTGTGAATTCAATGAGGAAAAAAACAAAACACCACACATTGGAACCAAGGAGGTAAAATATAGATGAAATGGAAAAAATCCTTTTGTCATCATCTCACACCCCCCCCCCCCCCCGCTTCAAATGACACTTAGTTATGGAAGTTATTTTACTGGACCAAAAAGAAAATGTAAATATTATATCTTTGATCAATTTGAAGTCTTACTTTCATTAAAATGGGGAATAAAATATTTGCTAATCAATAAAAAAAAAAAGCAACAAAAAAACCCTGGTAAAGCTCTATAGGCATAACTACAAACTTATATTTTACCAGTAAAGATAGTTGAGAAGTAGAGCTAAGAAAAGAAAGAGGGGGAGAGAGAGAGAGAGAGAGAGAGAGAGAGAGAGAGAGAGAGAGAGAGAGAGAGAGAGAATGTGTAGAAACTGGTGCCAAACCAAAGTGAAGGATGAAGTCTGAAGTCTTTGGTGCTTTTTCTAAACTGGCCCATAATAGTGCTTCTCAATTGTTTCAAAAGGAAGACTGCTTTAAATGCACCCCATCACTCCAATTCATCTCTCCCTTTCCTGTTTCTATCCACTCCAGGAAATAAAAAGGAAGCATAATTCTCCATCATAGGGTGGCTTAGTGGTGGCAAGAGCTACCTGCTCCACTAGCTCAGGAGGCAGGGATGATCAGATTGCTCTTTCTAGGTTTAACAAACATAAACAAGAAACAAGATCATTTGGCAGCTGTGTTTTAAGTTATAGGTATATAACCTAGTTCATGAAAACAATAAAATTAAGTCAGAATTTAAAAATAATATTTACTTACAAATGGGGGGGGGGGGGGAAGCTTCTCTCCTGGCTGGTGTGGCTCAGTTAGCTGGGTGTTGTCCCATGTACCAAGAGGTTACCCATTCTGTTTTAGGGGAGTGCACATGCCCAGGTTGCAGATTCAATTCTGGTTGCAGCCAATCAATGTTTCTCTCACATCGATGTTTTTTTTTAAATCTCTCTCCATCCCTTCCTGTCTCTTTAAAATCAATAGAAATATATTCTAAAAAGAAAGAAAAGCTTCTAAACCAGAGTATGCTGCTGTGTAAAGACTGTCTAATGTACATGCTAGGTATTAGAAAGTAGGCATTTTACTGAGGGGTGGTGTCACTGGGGATGTGGATTGCAATTATTAACAGAAAAGTTTGGAATATAAAGGTGCTTGTGAAACCCAGTGCATAGGAAACAATGGCCAGGACCAATGAGCAGGTGCTTTGGGGGAAAGTCTCTGGTAAAAAAAAAAAAAAAAAAAAAAGGACACTGTCCTCAGGTCTGCAGTAGATGTGTGGCCAACCATCTGAGCTCCAAGGGAGAATTCAGTTGTCAGGATTTGAGAACAGAGCACCCCTTCAGCCTGGAAACCAGCCTCTAGTTTCCATTCCCAGGTGGAGATGCTTTTCCAGACTTCATCAAGTCCTTTTAAGGAGGGCTTGCCATCCAACGCATCGCAGTAAACGTGGGCACAGGAAACCTAAGATAATAGCACCTATGCTTGGGGGAAATCCAATCTGATCAGCAACTATCGATATTCATCAAGGGGCCCTTGCTACGGCTTTCAGGCTTGGAGCCATTTGGATGCACATAACAATATAGGGCTGCTTTGGCATTTCTCTGGCATCAGAGGAAGGACCTACATCTTTGAAGCTTTTACTCACATCTGCAACAGCTGGTTCCAGCAGAACCTCTTCTCCACCAGTTACTCGTCAAGAGAGCAGGTGGGATCAGTGACTGGCCATGGGATACTAGCCTCATCACCTTCAAGGTGTTGCCCTTCACTGCCTCCTCCAAAGGGTAGTAGGTGACAGGCTCTCCACCCCTTGCTCCTTCCCATCACTTCCACTTACTTCCACAGTCGCCAGTAAGGCTGACACATCCCTTCTCCATTGCTATCCCATCCCGGTTTCCTCTGCTCTAGCTTAGGACTTAAATGGCTCGAAGGCTTGCTGCTCCCACCTCATCTTGTTCACTTCTAGAAAACTCTTCCCATGTGCAACACTTGCTTTCTAGGAAGGAAACATCTCACATGTATCTTTTGTTTTCCCCTTATTCACCACAAAGGGTAGTTATGAACTCAAATAAAAATACAGAAAATCTAGATACGGATACACACTCTGTGTTAAGCAGCCAAAAATGTTTTCTACAGATTGCTCCTTTGATCCAACAATTTTAAAGTGTTTATAAAAGGTAACTAACTAAGCTTGGCTAGAGTCTTATAATATCTTACCAGCTTCTCTAAAGCACCTTCTTACAAGGTATTAAAACGTTTAAGAAGAGCTTTTAATCCCACTAAAAACCAAAGAAAAAAATTGGCTGTACTGTCATGCCACTTGTCAGCAGAGGTGAAAAGTAAACAGATTCTGAAGTGTAGTTGGCTCTGGCTCAGGGATGATCTGAAGCCTTCCAAAGATTAGGAGACAGGCCTTCCTTCTGAGCCACAGGCAGGCCGAAGAGGGCCATTCTACCATGTGCCCCTGATGTCTTTATTTTACAAGTTTAAAATAATGTTTTATAGAGAGTTATTTATTTATTTATTTTTTACCAAGATCTGAAACTGATTTAAAATTCCCTGTAGGTATAACAGGATGATGAAAAGTTCAATTCAGGTTAGATACAATTTGTCAAGTTCCTGGCATGGGTTTCAGTCATGCGGTCTTAGTGGAGAGATTTTGTGTATGCTGTATGCGGCCACCTGTGAGCAGAAGGCTTTTCTTGGGTGTATTTCCATCCTGCTCCATGTGCTGGTGCAGTTGTAGATCTAGATTGAATGGGTTCCTTGGAGATGAACTGCTTTCTGGTGCAAAGAGGAAGAATGAAATAAAAGACTTTGCTCTTGTGCATATTTCTCGGGTTTCTTATCTGACTTCACTGAAAACTCAGGTATCTGTATGACATTGTTAAACCCAACAGCCTGAATTTTACACTTACTTAACATCTAATGCAGAACCTAAATCAATTATGGACAGTACAATAAATCCTTACTCTCAGGGAATTGCTACATGTACACTCATACTCTCATCCAAAGTAATCTAAAATGAAACTTACCCAATAACAGATAAATTATACTATTATTAAGTTGAGCAACTTTATGGCTTGTTGGTCTTTTGTTGGTAATATCTCTGATCATTTCAAATACCCACACAAAATGAGTTTATAAAAAAGAAAATAATATTGAACATTAAAGTAATGTTCTAAAAAAATCAGAGGCCAGATTTGTATACCAAAAGTGATCATTTCCAACTGGTTTAAACCTCCATGACATCAAGCGTTACAAATAAATTATGTAAATATTTGTTCCTAAAGGTAATTAAAATCTAGTACAAGTGCTTAATTCAGATCTCTAACTGATAAATAGAAGCTAATTATAAACAGCAAATTTAAAAAGTTAAAATGGGATAGTCCAAATGGCTTAGCTAAGGAAAAAATCTTTGTTAAAAATAGAAAAGAAATGTCAAATAACAAAGTATTGTTTGAAAAATGCACTTACAAAAAAAATATTATCCATTTATAAACTCTTTGGAAAATATCAGAGTTAGAGATATAGTGAATCATATTTTATAAATTGGTACTGTGAAAAAGCTAAATGGACAACCAGAAAGCTTGGTACTTTTACTTGAATATGGATTTAACTTCTGAGAATTCACAATATGGTAAAATAATTTATATACTGGTATTTCAGAATTCTTGGTAATTCCTATCTGAGTTCCGATGAAGTTTATTTTTGTCCTGCCTACATACAGAGAGTTTTACTAAGCAGATTAAAATAATAGATGAGATTACACTGGAATGCATAACATTCTAAATGCATTGTCTTTAAGTGCTTTATAATTGTATTTACCTTCAAGTAATTTATCAAGGGCTCAGCCTTTTAAGTGCATTATCTCGTTTAATTCTCATAACCTAGGAGGAATACTCAATTAATAGTATCCCCATCCATTTCATGAAAAGTACAACATAAAGAATACAGCCAATAACTATGTATGGTATCAGATAGGTACAAGATTTATTGGGATGATGACTTAGTAAGTTATATTTTATATATATATATAAAACCCTAAGCGACCAGTCACTATGATGTGCACTACCAGGGGGAAGACACTCAATGCAGGAGCTGCCGCCTGGTGGTCAGTGGATCAGTGTGCTTCACCAGCAGGAGCGCTGCTCAGCTGACTGACGGGCATCAGATTCTGGGCTCAGGGCTGGCAAGCACAACTGCAGTAGTGCAAGCCTCTCCACCTCAGTGCCAGTGCTACTAAGCAGCAGCAGAGGTAGGCACTGCAGGGCCCGGATGAGCAGGAGCAATGTGGCACCTGGCCCAGGCTCGGGCTCCTCCCCAGCCACCTGTCACTTTGTGCAGCCTGTGGGTGGGGTTCAGGCCGAAACCAGCAGTCTGACATCCCCCAACGGGTCCCTGATTGTGAGGGGGCACAGGCCAGGCTGAGGGACCCCAACGGTACATGAATCTGTGCACTGGGCCTCTAGTGTGTAATAACTGGGGTGTACACCTGAAACATAATATTGTATGTCAACTGTAGATGAAGAAAAAAAAAATGATTAAAAGTATCCCCACTTCACAGATGAAGAAACTGAGGCGTAAAAAGACTAACTTTCCCAGGCCACTGAGTCAGTATTTGAATTTGGAGAGTGTTAGACTCCAAACCCCTAGCTTATACCACACTCCTTCCTGATGAACTCTGAAAAGTAGGGCCTAGCAGTGTTAGAATATGGGTGACAGAGTAAACTAGAAGTATGGACTCCTTGGTTGCTTTTCTCTTTACTCCCATATTGTTACAGACCCTTTTTGGAACCTGTAGAGCAAGCATGTCAAACTCGTATCCTGCAGGCTGCCTGCAGCCCACAATGAATATTTTTGCGGCCCAACCAATACAGCATTATGTAAGAAACATTTTAATAAAAATGTTGTAACAATTTTCACAGTATCCTGTTACACATAATCCAATATAATAAAAGCCTAATATGCTAAGTGTCCGACTATTTGAATGTTTGACCAGTTGCTATGACATGCACTGACCACCAGAAGGCAGACACTCTAACTGATAGGTTAGCTTGCTGCTGGGTCTAGCCAGTTGGGACTGGGTGAGACAGGCTGGACATGCCCTGGACAAAACTGCACACTGGGCCAATTTCAGCTCGATCCTCACAGGCCAAGCTGAGGGACCCCACTCGTGCAAGAATCCATGCACGGGGCCTCTAATTATTAATAGCGAAATACAATGTTCACTAATGACTGATTACTATAATTGTGTTGCATTCATTTTCCTTATTCTCCTTACATGCAGGCGCACCAATTCTCTCACAAATACTAGCAGTGAATTTTTAGCAGATTGCCATGTTATTAATTTTGTGCTGACTTGCTTGGTGTGCACAACAGAAAATATTTGCTTTTGGAGAATGAAAAAAAAATAAGTTTAGTTGCATTACGCTTATTAATTTGAGCAGTTATTCAGTGTCTGGTAAGTTCATGTTCAAGAAAAAAGATTAATTTTTATTAAAATGTTCTATTTTTTATGTTAATGATTACTCATTTATTTCAGCCCTTTGTATTCAGCATATCTCTATTGAAATAAACTTATGTTTCTATGAAAATTGAACAGTCCACATAAACTTAAACCTTGCTTATTTGGCCCGTGTTTGCCTTTGAGTTTGACATGCTTGTTGTAGAGCACCTGCCTAACTTGCTTTCAATGTGAAGAGAAGATCTTCTGGATAAAACATTTACTCATTATTGAACATCCACTCTATTCAAGTCATAGCTCTTAATGTTAGTGTACATCAATGAACAAAACAGAAAAAGGGCCCTGGCTGGTTTGTTCAGTGGTTACAGTATTGGCCCATGAACCAATGGTCACGGATTCAATTCCTGGTTAAAGGCACGTAGCTCTGTTGCAGGTTCTCCAGTCCCAGTAGGGGCAAGTTTGGGAGGCAACCAATCGATGTGTCTCTCTCATGTCAATGTTTCTCTCTTCCTCTCCTCTCTCCCTTCCACTCTATAGAAATCAAGGACAAATATTCTTGGGGGAGAGTTAAAAAACAAAAACAAACAAACAAAAACACTAAACAGGTAAATGTAAATATCTAGCAGGGAGAGACAGACAATTAATTGTTATAACAACAAATAGGTGTATTTTATGCATCCATTTAGAAGCTGACAATTGTCAGGGGAAAACTGAATCGTGAAGGGAATAAGGGTGTGTGTGTTATAAGGTAGACTTTGCTTTCAATAAGATGATCAGGTTAGGATACTTTAAATTTTCATTTGACAAAATGCATAAAGGAAATAATAAAGTTAGCATAAAGACATATCTGGCAAGAGAAACACCAGTACAAGGGCATTGCTGTTCAATCTTGCCTGCCAGCTCAAAACACACCGAGGAAGCTAGTGTGATGTGGGTGGAGGTGTGGGTGGGACAGGGAGTCTTAAGAAAACAATCTCCGTGACACTAAGCTAGCAGGTTTCCCTCTTGTAGGCACAGGCATGGATTTTTGGCTTCTTCTCTAAGCAAAATGAGGAGACATTGCAAATTTTGAGCGCAAGGTGACCTGATTTTCACAGATTGCTGTAGATGCTAGGTTTAAAAGGGATGATCCTGAGCAACGGAGGAAGCAGGACCATTGCAAGTGAGAAGGAATGGTGGTGGGGAAGTCGTAGCAGTGGCAGGAATAAGAAATGGCCAGGCTATGCAGTAATTTTGAAGGTAGAGTCAAAGGACTTCATAATTATCCGCTGTAGATTTGGGGGAGAGAAAAAAATAAGCCCAAAAGGAAGTAAACAAGCAGAGAGAAAATTTGACATATGCTACAACATGGATGAACCTTATGTTAAGTGAAATAAGCCACTAACCAAAAGACAAGCAATTTTATGATTCCAATAATCTGAGGCACCTACAGCAGGCAAATTCACAGAGGCAGAAGGCAGAATGGTGGTTGCCAATTGGTGCCTCAGGGATAGAAAGTTTCAGTTTTGCAAGATGAAAAGAGCTCTGGAGATTGATTGCACAACACGACACTACTGAACTCTTCACTTAAAATAGTTAAGATGATAGATTTTGTGATATGTGTAATCTACCCCAACTAAGATTTTTAAAAAAATTTTTTAAGGAAGCAAACTCTAAGTCAAAGAGTTTTTTGGCCTGAGCAAATGAAAGAATAAAGCTGCTAACCTTAGACAAAACCTAACTTAGTTCTTTTTTTTTTTTTTATAATATATTTTTATTGATTTTTTACAGAGCAGAAGGTAGAGGGATAGAAGAGTTAGAAACATCTATGAGACAGAGACATTGAACAGCTGCCTCCTGCACACCCTCCACTGGGGATGTGCCCACAACCAAGGTACATGCCCTTGATCTAAATCGAACTTGGGACCTTTCAGTCCTCAGGCCGACGCTCTATCCACTGAGCCAAACCGGTTTTGACTTAACTTAGTTCTTATTTCCCTGAGAAATCCTCAGAAAAAGAGACTACATTTCTCTACTTATAATTAAAGTCTTCTCTAAAAATAGATTTTAACATATATTGTTTCTGGGTGTTCCTCCTTGGTGCTAATTGTCTTCATGCAAACAGTGAGTAAATATATGCTTCTATCTTAACGACACTAGCTTAATATCAGCATAATCATACATTACTTAGTTCCTACCAATGCATAATAGCAGCCACTATGCTTTGTCTGTACATTTTGATTGCTTATGAATACCATGGGCCATTAGCTTATATTCTAAACAATTGTTTATAATGCTTTTTTTTTTTTTTTTTTTTTTTTTTTTTTTTTTACACTGCATCTCAACTCTGCCCATCAGAGTGACTCTACAACTTTTGGAATCCTTTTAACATTATTACCTCCAACAACAGAACATTTTGCCAAGTAGCTAGCCTTTTGATACTGCTTTTTCCCTTTTCTCCACTCTTTCCCCCTCACTGGGGGCATGTGGCCTTGATATCACACTTGAATCCCAAAGCTGCTTTCCTGTCCTGTGAGAATCACCTTATCTTGAGCTCTATGTGCATGTGTAAGCTCCCCTGGCTATTTTCCTGGGGGAAACTCTTTCTGTGTCCCTGGGACTATCTTCTTTGGCTAAAACAAATATGTAGGGAAGGAAGGTGAAGGGTGGGGAGGGAAGCAGAGTGAAGGTGGGTGTTGCTCTGACCCAAGGTAGTCAAATATGACCTGTCAATAAAAGCCTTTCATTTCACATAATCATATTAATTGGGCTTTTACATCCATTGTTTTGGTAAGGAATTTTTTAAAATTCTTTACGACATACATTAAAATGACTGTTGTATTCTCTGTTGGATTGACTCACATACTCTAGATTCCTGCCTTTTTCCACTGTGACTTCTTAGATTGCTGCAGAGTCCAGGAAAACCAAAATCTAGACTCTCATGGATTCAGGATTTTAAAAGCAAATTAGGTTCCATTTTTATATGTAATCAAGTAAGTTTAGAAGATAGAAGTGCAAATTAAGTTATTTTTTTGTCACTTTTGGTGGTTTCATAAAAAAAGGCAGTTTCAATGGAGGCAATCTTTTTTTTATTTTATCTTCCTGATTCCTGAATTACAGCTATGAGATACGTTTTTGAAATCAATAGTGGCTGCAGAACTTGCAGAAGAATTCCCATGGTGCATCAGTTGAGACATTTGTGGAAAGTTATCCTAAGAGCCCATTGTTCCTGCTATACCCACAACCCTATAATGATTTGTAAGTACAGAACTGGCTGGATTAAACACCTGCCTTCCTAAAACAGAGTGGTTTTTGTTTTCTGAACACTTATCAATGCATATGTGCAAAGAGATATAGTCAAGGTTGTTCACATTTTGTATCTTTTTCTTCTTAAAGAAGACCCTTCAACATTCCTTGTAATGCTGGTTTGATGGCGATGAACTCCTTCAGCTCTTTCTTGTCTGGGAATCCCTTTATCTGTTCCTTGATTCTAAATCATAGCTTTGCTGGGTAGAAAAATCAGGTTCTTTCTTTTATCACTCTGAATATTTCTTGCCAGTTCCTTCTGACCTACAAAGTGTCTGTTGAAAAGCACAACAAAAATTCATCGATACAGATAATATTTTGATGGTTTCCAGATGGAAGGAGGCTTCAGGGGATATATAAGAAAGATGAAGGGATTAAGAAGTACAAATTGGCTGTTACAGAATGGTCATGAGGGTGTAAAGTATAGCATAGGAAATATAGTCAATATTGTAATAACTGGATGATGTTAGATGAGTACAAAATTTATCAGGATGATCACTTAGTAATTTACATGTCTAATAACGGGGTATACATCTAAAAGTAATATAATAATGTATGTCTACTGCAATTGAAAATAAAAATGACTTTCAAACTGGAGGGAAAAATGGTTGTTCAATATACTATTGTTAGTAATGGCAAAACGTTGAATATCAATAAGCAGAAACTGGTAAAGTAGATATCATTGCTGCTCTACAGAAATATTGGGAGTTTTTATATTAATATGACATAATCTCCAAGTCATACACACACACAAATATATATATATATATATATATATATATATATATATCCATGCATGAATAGTATATATATATATAATACAATATATATAGTATATATACATATATGCACACACACACATATATATATGTGTGTGTGTGTGTATATATATATATATATATATATATATACACACACACTATATATATACACTAAAGCAGCGTTTTTCAACCGCTGTTCCGCGGCACACTAGTGAAAAATTATAAAATAGTGAAAAATTATAAAATTCTTGTCTTGTCTGCACCTACAGCACGCCAGAGATGTTGCCTGGTGTGCCGTAGGTGCAGACAAGACAAGAATTTTATAATTTTTCACTATTTTGTTTACTTAATATTTCATAATAAAGTAATTATAAAATACTTTCTTTGTGTTTATTTGATTCCTATTCAAGAGAATTACTTTATATATAGTCAATATAGGCACAATGTTAAATTTTTTAACATTTTCTAATGGTGGTGTGCCTCGTGATTTTTTTCATGAAACAAGTGTGCCTTTGCCCAAAAAAGGTTGAAAAACACTGCACTAAAGGCCCAGTGCACAAAATTCATGCATGGATAGAGTTCCTAGCAGCTGCCAGCTGCCTGCTAGGGGTTCCCTTTGCACCTGCCTTGGCCTAGCACCACCCACTCACCTGCTCTACCAACCCGTCCCAGTCCCAATCTCATCAGGCCCCATCAGGGCAGCAGCACCACCTGCTGCCAATGCTGTGTCACCAATGCCCATCATGTTCTGTACCAGCCCCTGGTGGCTGATGGTCAGCACATATCTAACTACTGGATCATAGGGACAATTTGCATATTAGCCTTTTATTATATAGAATATATATATATATATATATATATATATATATATGTGTGTGTGTGTGTGTGTGTGTGTGTGTGTGTGTGTGTGTGTATATATATATATATATATATATATATATATATATATATATATTTCAGAGAGAAGGAAAAGGGAAGAGGGAGAGACAGATGACAACATCAATGATGAGAGAGAATCATTCATCTACTTCCTCCTGCATGCCCCACACTGGGTATTGAGCCCAAAACCTGGGCATGTGCCCTGACCAGGAATCAAACTGTGACCTCCTAGTTCATAGTTGACGCTCAGCCATTGAACTATGCTGGCCAAGCCAACCAAGTTATATATTTTAAGTGAAAGAAACAAAGTGCATTGCAGGTATATTTATAGCATGTTACCATTTGTAAATATAGATATAGAAAAATATATATGTCTTTAAGAAACTAATCATGGTGTTTCCTTCTGGGGGAAAAATCTAGATGGCTAAAAGAAAATAGATTATAGACTTTTTACTGTGGTTTTCTTTGTAGTTTCTCAATTTTAAATCCTAATATAATTAAGTTCATGACCTCCACACCTATCCTTTCTCTTACCATCCTGACTTATGAATATCTTTACTCCAATTTTTTCTGGTCATTTTATGTCTTTTCTTGCCATTCCTTTTTTATCTTTCTCCTGTAGTTTTGAGTAATTTTCTCAGGCCAAAGGTCAGGGAGGGTTTGGGGAGCATTGCCTCAGTAGACTACAAGAACTAAATTCCTAATTCCTGGGACTTAGTGGAAAGATCTGATAACAGAAGGTGAATGTTTCACAAAAGTGCTCCACTGAATTTAATTAGAATGCAGAAGAGAGATCCTGGAAGAAGAAAACTGGTGATCATTGTTTTACTGCATAAAAACTGAACCTTGTCTGGGGACTTAAAAACTATTACTAATTCTGTTTCAAATTCTTATTTTGTGGACCAGTACATTGACCCACCATAACTACACGTATTTCCCCTACAGAGATGTCATCTTGTTCTCTTTATTTCACAGTTAGTTTCAAAGAGTTGAGTTTTAACCAAGGCCTAACATGATATGTAATATTTAGCTAAAAAGTTTTCAATTTTAAAAATTATATGAAGTACACATTTAATGTTTCATACAGATTTTGTGTTCTCCAAACAATGGTCCATGCTTTTAAGGATAAAAGTTAATAGAGCCACAACCTAATTTATAAAATACTCTAAATACACATTCAGTTGATACCAGATAAGAACATATATAATAATGGAATCAGTGGTGATTATGGCTGGGTAAATCACTTAGAGAATGTCGTTGCTGTACAGTCCACACAAAGTCCACCCATGTGTGAGTATAACAAGGGTAATCAATATAAGGGGCTATTAAATCCAATTTAATTTCAATACCATCATGCTGGTAAGAACAATGATAATGATAACTTAGCTAATATTATTATATGCCAGACATAGTGCAATTTGTTTTATTTATTTTACTGTCCCAATACATATTCGATATATGATAGCATCTGTATTTATGGGGAAACCAAGATTTAAAGATGCAAATTAATTTCCTAGTGTTGCACAGCTAGCTAATAGATAGCTGCCCAGGTTTGAACTCTTAATGATCATTTTATATTATTGGTGTCTGTATAGCAGCTACATTTGTTTTGCTTGTATTTATATGATTTCTTCTGTATGCTACAGTGAGTATGCTATAGTGGATTCAGGGATACCCTTTTATTCTTCAGGTCACCCTACAGGGAACCAATGGATAGATCCATCTACATGGAGACACTTTTCTGAAGGTAAAAATGTTTGCACCCCATCCCCCTTGGCAAAGGAAAAGCCAGGTTATATAAAAATTTACCAGAAATATACTATTCTTTATATCTGGGACTTAGATCATATATCATATCCATCTGGGTGAACAAAAAAACTGTACAGATTCGAGAGTTTGTTACCCCTCTGGTGAGGCAGCATGCTGAGCCATTTGCAAAAACAGCACTCCTACTTGGGATACTGTCTGAAGATGAAAAATGAAATCCAGGGCCAGCATTCTTGGCAAGAGTGTATCAAATGGAAAGTTCCTGGGCTTCTGGGCCTCCTGCAATTCCAACTGAGATACAAAGAATATGGATATTTTCTTCCATTTCCCTTCACGAATGATGTAACTCTTACCTACTTAAAACATAGTTTACATATAGGATGCTTTCGCTGCCTTTTAAGATTCTGGAAACTCCCACATATGACAACTGCAAAACTTGGCTAAGGAAGTTAATCACCAGCTCTTTTACCCCGCCCACCCCCCTCCCCACACATGCAGCCTACAGAGCTCTCAGAAATCAACTGTAAGAAAGTTGCCTTGATTAGTACTTATTTTTTCACTAGTCACTAACTCAGAAGTCATCAGAAACTATTGCAACTTTCACTAGAAACACTTGTTAGTCAGTAAAGCAGAGCCTGGAGGGGCATGGAGTCTCAAAAGGCAGCGACCCTGTGGCTAGCACCTTGCTTTCTGACAGTTTGCCAGAATCAGCAGGAAGTACATCCAGGAAAATTCTGCCTCCAGGCTTTGAGTTCTAGGCCTTTGCTCAACGTCATGGATGAATGTTTCTGGGGCACAGACTTCTGTGTTTTTAGGCTCCGTAACATGAAACTGATACATCATATGCTTGCTTACATCCTTTTGAGGGTTGCTTTCATAATCAGCATAGAATATGTAAAGAGAGAGAAATAGACAACAGAGATTGGTTTCAGGACCCTGCCTCAATACCAAAATCTCTAGATGCTCCAGTCCCTCATGTAAAATGACATAGTATGCGCATAAAAACTATGCACATCCTCCTGTATACTTTAAATAATCTCTAGATTCTATATAATACCCAATACAATGGAAATGCTATGTAAATAACTGTTATATTGTGTAAGGAATAATACTGAGGGGAAAATGTCTGTATATGTTTAATACAGATGCAAATATCACAGGTCTAACTACAAAGTATATACATCAACAATATAAAAAAAAAAAATTCAAATATTTTCCATTGCAGTTAGTTGAACATGTGGATGTGGAACCCACAGATATGAAAGATTGATTCACTAATTATTTTTCTCAGAGGAGCAAAGCCATGTGCCCTTGTACACAAGGAAGGAAAATATTCCCGGCACAGGTTCCCATCTCTCCCCTAAACCCAAAATAGTTCATGAACACTAATTTATTTTCACTTCTCTCTTGTTGTCTCCAAATAATTTTGTGTTTGAGGAAAACTCATGGTATTTACTATAATATACTTGTTTGTTTGTTTGTTTGTTTGTTTTTGCCCCTATTAGTTCTACAAAAAGGTACAGGCAAAAGCACCTGGGATTATATGACTAGAGGCCTGATGCACAAAATTTGTACAAGGGGCTCGGCCCTCGCAGCCATGGTGGCTTGCCTTGGCCCTCCCAGACCTGGCTTCATCCATAAGATTGTCTGGAAGGACATCTGGAAGGTTGTTCGGCTGTCCAGTCTGCACTGAGTGGCCAGATTATTATGATCTCTGAATGCATAGTAATCTGGCCACTCAGTGTATATCCTATATAATAAAAGGCTAATATGCAAATTGTCCCCTGAACCAGGAGTTTAATCAGGAGGCAGGCTGGCCAACTGCCCATGTCCCCTCCCTCTGGCCAGCCTGGCTGGACCCCACCCATGGACAAATTCATGCACCGAGCCTTATATATATATATATGTTTGTTTGAGCCTTATATATATATATATATATATGTTCGGTGCATGTATACACACACACACACACACACACACACACACACACACACTGAGTTGCCAGATTATTATGCATTCAGAGATGGTAATAATCTGGCCACTCAGTGTAAGTCTTATGCTTTTATTATTACAGATGAGGAACTGGTAAATGTGGTCAGTCTGGTGTGTAGAAAATTAATCTTCCCAGTGTCAATTATGCTATGTCTTTCTTTCTGGAAAATGTGACAAGCTGTTCCTAGAGATTTGAACAGTCACCTAAGTGATAGAGCTGAGGCAGCAACTGAACTTATATCTATGATATATCTCAAATATATTTTTAAAGTGAAACATACAGGAAAGTCTTCAGTGGTTGGTTTTTTGTTTTGTTTTGTTTAAATATATTTTATTGATTTTTTACAGGGAGGAAGGGAGAGAGATAGAGAGCTATTGGGTTGGCAGGTAAGTAAGTGCGGATTTTTTAAAGAAAATCAAAGACAATTTTTTCATGGAACTAAATAACTTTATTCTGTAATGTATTGCCCATTTTGATCAATGACCTTTTGCCATCTTTCAGGCAGCATCATAATCCCACGTTCAAAAAACTTCTGGTTTTTATTAGCAAAAAACTGAATCAGGTACGATTTGACATCATCATCATTATTGAAATTTTTACCATTCAAGGAGTTTTGTAAAGATCGAAACAAAAAGTAATCAGATGGTGCAAGGTCAGGACTATATGGTGGATGTGGCAAAACATCCCAACCAGGCTCCATTAATTTTTGCCGGGTGACCAAAGATGTGTGTGGCCTTGCATTGTCATGATGGAATACAACACCTTTTCGATTTGTCAATTCGGGCCGCTTTTCTTCAACTGCATTGTTTAATTTCATTAGTTGTTCAATGTAGACATCAGAATTGATCGTTCGGTTGGGTGGTAAGAGTTCAAAGTAGACAATTCCTTTGCAGTCCCACCAAACTGATAACAAAACCTTCTTTTGATGAATATCAACTTTTGATGTTGTTTGAGTTGGTTCACCTGGCCTGCTCCAAGATCTTTTCCGCTTGATATTGTTGTAAACAACCCATTTTTCATCGCCAGTTATCAGTCGTTTTAAAAATGGATCATTTTCATTACGTTTCTTTAGCAAATCGCAGCTGCTAATGCGTTGCGTTAACTGTGATTCTTTCAGTTCGTGAGGAACCCATGTATAGAGTTTTTGAACATAGCCAAGTTGTTTTAAGTGATTTTCAATGCATGTATGTGATACATGAAGCTTCTCTGCAATCTCACGTGTTGTACTGTGACAGTCCAAATTGATTATTGCTTTGATTAGGGCGTCATCAACTTCAACTGGACAACCAGAGCGTTTTTCATCTTTGAGTGAAAAATCACCAGAACAAAATTTGGCAAACCAATTTTGACACTGCCGTTCTTTTAAGGCTTCGTCACCATAAACAGCACATAACTTTTTATGAGCTTGCGATGCGTTTTTCCCTTTGCGGAAATAAAAAAGCAAAATATGACGAAAATGTTCCTTTTGATTTTCCATTTTTCAACGAACGCCAAACGAAAACTACAAAACAGATCAAAAAACTTTTTTTACTGATTAACAGCTGAATAGCCAACTATCAAATAACAAAATGTGTTTTACATTTGTACTACGTCTGCAAACCTAAAAATTCAACTGAAGCCATATATGTGTGAAACCCGCAATTACTTAGTTGCCGACCCAATAGAAACATCCATGAGAGAGAAACATCGATCAGATGTCTCTTGCACACCCCCCACCGGGATGTGCCCGCAACCAATGTACATGCCCTTGACCAGAATCGAACCTGGGACCTTTCAGTTCGCAGACCAGACGCTCTACCACTGAGCCAAACTGGTTTCAGCCAGTGGTTGTTAATATGCCTGAAGCCTTTTTAACTAAAAAAAAAAAAAAATAGCTTCATTAAGTTAGAAACATTAGTACTGTATTACTGCTGTGTTTTCTGTTGGGTTAAGCTCCTATGCACATTTTATGAGGAAAAACTGATGAACAGATGTAAAGGAAATGAATGGTTTATCTAGCACTTTGCATAGTTAAGTATAAACCCTTGAAAACATTAGGTCTTGTTAGGTTTAAGATTCAAGTTTGAGTTTTAGGGACCAGATTTGTTCACTCTGGGTAGAAAAGTCTGTACTGAAAAATATTATTTTTAGCCCATCTAGTTCATATGCCTCTTCTTAATATCTAAAGGAGTAGGTTTTTTGTTGTGTTTTTTTTTTAAATCCTAGATTTTCAAAAAGTACCACAAAAAAAAAATCTTAAGCTAAGAACAATCAGATTTACTTATTGTAATTGTATCCATTGTAATTCAATGTTGTACTTTATCAAAATCCTAAATAAATATGTGCTGTGTACAAAAATGTGTATCATATATAATTATATGTATATATATAACATTTAGCAGTAACAATTATCCTTTTAGTTACCATATCAATATGGCTAGCATATCTTTCACATATCTCATAATCTTCACATAAAATATCTAAAACCATTAAGAATTTCTCACTAGAGAATGTGAAACTTTGAATGGAAATACAACTAACTGAACAGCTAATGAGAAACACATAAGACCGATACCATAGTCTCCAGAGCAGGCCCAATTTCTCTGCTGGTTTCTCCAATTCGTGCAGCTATTTGGACAGAACCTACTATTCTGCCTGTACATTCTGTGATTTCCTAACTTAGAGACAGTCAGTGGCTTGCAAACCGAAATGCTCCACAGTATACATAGTTATGTAACACTCTATGATGTATGGCTATTATTACAGAATCATCTCTTTTCATTAGAAAAATTATGAAAAGCTTAGCTAGGATTTAACCATGAAAAAGAAAATGATAATAGTCCTTATGTTTTGAGTAAATATTTTAATACCTTTGAGCCTCAGTTTCCTGTTTTGGAAAATGGGCATGATAAAACCTATTTTAAAGATTTATTGTGAGGATTAAACATGATAAAACAATAGACTCTCCTTTTATGCTGAAGCCACTTTTGTTTCTTTTTCATCATTACTGTCCTGTGTGCGTTTATCTGGTCAACATTACATGTCAGCCTGGTACAGTGGCTACTCTCTCATACTATATAGAAGTGATACTCAATTTGCTCAAAGTTCAGACTTCAAAAAGAACAGTTTACTTAAACTGTATTATGAAAGTTCTAAACATCTCATATCCTATAAGTCACCCAATCTGCATTTCATCGATGTAAACTACAGAATTGCTGCCACAAGTGTTCTGCATCTTGTGCAGGAGTGAGAAATCTTATTTTTAGACCACTCAAGATTTTAGTAGAAAGAGAAAACATTTCTAGATTAACTTCTACCAGAAAAAGTACCGTATCCATACTTGGGGACATTCTGTGCTTCTATTCTGAGCATCATTTCCAAAGTCCCCACTATCTTACCCTGCAATATTCCCTGCTCACTGGTCCCCAACTAGCCCCATTAATCATACAAAGCCAATGGAAATATGACTACCGACTTTAATATTTTCAAGCATTAGATGGATCCACCCACAATGTTTGCTTAACTTTGAAAATATTTCTTGCCCTCTCCTAGATAGTTGCCAAAAAACATTCCTGCCTGAAATCATTGAGTCAGAGGCTGAATGTAGGCAGTTTATTCTGCTGTATGAATTCAGACACGCTAATTGACACTTTTGGTCTGTGACTCACCATGTCCTGTCAACTTATATGAATACTCCTTTGTCAGTCTGTGGATTGAAATGAGTGATCAGTTTGTCAACCATAATATTGGATAATTTTATTTTACTTTTTATTTTCATCCTTTTTCACACTGTTTTATCTGTGGTGAAGGACCAATTCTATCAGTTCTAGCAAAACAATATTGCAAAGTGAAATATTTCTCTTCAAGTTCTCACCCTCAGTTTTTCTTCTTGCTTAAACTTTTATTGACTTTCATTAAGTTAATGCAGATTTCTTCTTCTTCTTCTTCTTCTTCTTCTTCTTCTTCTTCTTCTTCTTCTTCTTCTTCTTCTTCTTCTGGAAAAGCACAGTTTAGTACTGGAAGAGGTAGATCCTTTGAAAAATGGCAAGAAAAATTAACCAAGATTATTTACCTCAAGTAGAGAAATTATAAAGTTTATAACTGGAATCATAGAGAGTATGATTTTTACATAGAGAGTATGAGAAATTGTAAGGCATATATCATCATAGAATCTATAAAAGAGAAGAATTAGAAGAAATTTGTCAGTTTTTTCAAGAGAACTCTTCAAGGAAGAAGATATTTTTATTTCACACACATCATCCTGATTCTTGAACAAAAGTAATCTTAGAATAGAAATTGAAAATCTATCAGGTAAATCCCTTTGCTTCAAATCTGTATTTCACAAACAGTCCTTTCTAGTTATTATTTGACTTCCTGAATTCATCTACATATTCAATTCCCAGATCAGTGCACAGCACAGAAGAGGTTCTCAACAAATATTTGTCAACATGATTAAAAGAATAGAGCTTGTTTGTTTGGAAGAGGGATATAAAAAATGACCTCATCTGTTATATCATCATTTATCATGTGAGAATTCTAAGTAAAATAATGGGAAAAAGTCAGTAAAATCCTCATTATTACAAATGACTAAAAGTATACCAGGAGCCTAAAGATTAAACTGGGTTTTTAAGCAACATTTCAAAGGGGGTAAACATAAAGGAGATATTGGCTTTTATAGCTTTTATTAATAAGCATTTATTTATCAACTATTACTTTTATTATTTTTAAATATCTTTTTATTGATTTTAGAGAGAAAGAAAGGGAGAGGGAAGGAGAAAATTGGATGCCTCCTGAAGGCCCCTAGTGAGGATCAGTCCTGAAATTTGTGCATATGCCTTGTGCATGGGATGACTCTCAACCAACTGAGCCACACAGGCCAAGGACCAACTATTGTTTTTAAAGCACTGTGAGGAAAAGTTCAGATGAACTATCACTTTGTGACAAATAAAATCTAACAGAGATGGTAAAACATATATAACAATAACATAAAATGCAGCAAAAGTAAAAACCTACCTTAAATCTTTCTATCTATCTAATAAAAGGGTATTATGCTAATTAGACCAGGCATCTTCCAGATGTCCTTCTGGACAAAGCCACAGTGACAGGGGCTGAGGCAGAGGCAGTTAGTGGGCAATCAGGCAGGCAAGTAGATGAGTGGTTAGGAGCCAGTGGTCCCAGGTTGAGAGAGGGATGTCCAACTGCCAGTGTAGGCCCGATCCCACAAGGCCTAAACCAATTAGTCAGACATCCCTTGAGGGTTCCCAGATTGGAGAGGGTACAGAGCAGGCTGAGGGACTCCCATGCATTTTTTGCACAGGGCTTCTAATATATATATGTGTGTATATATATATATATATATATATATATATATATATATATATGTAGGCTTTAGCAACTAAATGACCAAAAGACCAGTTAACTGGTTGCTATGAGCACTGATCACCAGGGGACAGATGCTCAACACATAGGATTGGGCTCCCTCCTGTCTGGATTGAGCCTGCAGGGATCAAGCCTGAATTGTCTATCCGACATCCCCCGAGGGTCCTGGATTGCAAGAGGGAGGAGGCCAGACTGAGGAACCCCATCTTGAATCCATGCACTATACAGGCGTCCTCAAACTTTTTAAAGTGGGGGCCAGATCACGGTCCCTCAGAGAGCTGGAGGGCCGGACTATATGAACTACTAATTCCTACTGTAACACCTCGGCTGCGCTCACTGCCCAAAAAACCTGGCAGGCCAGATCAGACTCCTCTGCGGGCCGCATGTGGTCCGCGGGCCGTAGTTTGAAGACGCCTGATTTAAAAAAAATCACAGTAAGGAAGAAATTGGTAAAGCAGAGATTCAAGAAGAATTCTGGGGGCATATAGTGTTTTGTGTCAGCCTTTATTGGCTTACAACCCCTTAAACCTCCTACCTAGGAATTACAAAATTGTTAGCTTATACCATACTAAGTATTTTCCCCAAAAGGAAAAAATAAATTTATGGAGAAGAGCATGGTTAAAGAATAATTTTTTAAAATAAAATGAAATCAGGATTTTCATGCAAATGTGAAATGAACATATGCCAAAGATTTTACTCAATTCAGTAATCAATGATTGAAACAGTAAAATGTTCTGAAAAGGTCAGGGCATTTGATAGATATGTCCAAGTAAATGCAGAACTATTAGGAGAAAATATCTGGGTTAGAAACAAAACTGGTCTATGACTTACAAAATAGTGAGCCCTTCGGGACTGTCTCTTCCACAAGAAATAAATGACTTGCATTTCTACCAGACAAAAGCCTACCAGCTCACCTCAGCCCACAGAGCTGGAAAAGACCCCAACCTCCAGCAAGTCCAGCCAGCACTGCCCTGAAGCACACTCAGCAAACACTTTGGCCTGTTTACAAGTTTTAGAGAAGCTTTCTGACAGTGTGAATACATTTTTATCAAGCAAGCCTCCCTCACTCCAATATACTTAATGAATTCCATGTATATTTTTTAAGAATGCTTCTCATTTTAGCTTGTTTGTTGGAAGAGGGATAAAGAACATAGAATCAAGAAATTATAGATGACCCAAATCCCCTTATTGTCTACACTTAAAATATAACTTCTACTTTAGTGAAATAATACCCTGGTGTCAGAAACACACACACAAAGCAGAGAATGCAAGCACAAAAAGTCAACAAGACGATCTGCTCTTAATAGATCACATAACTAAGTATCAAGGAGTGCCTCTATCAATCAACTTTCCTCCTCATGGCAGAAGACAACTGCTTAGCATTTTTGGCTATAAGAATGGAAAATTTATACAAGCTACCTTGAGGATACATGTAAATTAGAATTGGCAAACTGTCAGGGCAAGACATTGCTGGAAATGAACTCCAGCCTCTCCCTTTCTCTCCCTTCCCCCCTTCCTCTCCCTTTCCTCCCTTCTTCTCATGTAATCTTTCTCTTATCCTCTTTGCCTCCTGTTAAGTGTGTCATCTGTCCTCTCTAAAAGAAAAAGAACCATTAACCTACCACATTCTCTATCTGTGGTCAGCGAACTGTGGCTCAAGAGCCACATGCGGCTCTTTGGCCCCTTGAGTGTGGCTCTTCCACAAAACATCATGGCCTGGGTGAGTGTATTTTGAGGAAGTGGCGTTAGAAGTTTAAGTTAAAAAAAATTGACTCTCAAAAGAAATTTTAATCATTGTAGGGTTGATATTAGGCTCTGTTGACTAATGAGTTTGCAGTCCACTGTTCTATTATATATAAAGCCCATAGAGAGTTAGAATAGTGGGGACTTTTAATTACCAGTGCCTACATTAGGAAAAGCCCTTTGTACCATGAAAAGCAATAGGTTCACAAAAATCTAGATTAAGCACTTTTGGGGCTAGTGCATTTCTAGTACAATCAATGCTTATTCATAAACAAAAGAAACGTAGCTTGCTTCTCTGAGGCACGGGGGTAGGGTGCACTTTCAGGTAGAGAAGAAGACTTTTTCTAGTTTCTGGAAAAGTTTGTTTTAGATTGGGGTTATCTGTTCCAGAAATATTTGATATCGTTTGTCTTATAAACAAACGATAGGATTGTTTGGGCCTGATATTTTCTTTATGAAAGCATTTCAGTTACTCATTGTTTTAACATTGTAATGGGCTAATACTGATGATGTTATATCTTCTGTTTAATTGTTTAAAAATAATTTACTCTTTTGGTGGGAGGAATAGAATGTTTTCTCTGATTATGAAAATAGGCAAAACCTTAGTTTTAGAATCAGGATATTGGTTTCTCATAATGAAGGTAGGAGTGAGAAGGGAGCACCGAGGAGCTTCCCTGGTGTGTAGATAATGCTATCTTTCTTGATTCGGGTGCTGGTTACAAAGCTGATGCAATATGTGGAAATCCATGGGGCTATCACGTAGAGTTGTGCACTTCTATGTTCATCTATTATACTTCATTATACCTTTAAAAATTCAATAATGTGGTTAAGGAAAACAAAATAAACACAGGGATATTGTTTTCATTAAAGAAAAATATATTGATTACATAAATTTTTTAAACTAAATTCTTTTCATAATAAATAAATTAAAGGGCAAATGCTAAATTGTAAAAAATACTTAATACTTTAATGTCAGATAATAGGTCAATATCATTATGATAAATAGGCCTTTTACAGATTAAAAAACAAACAAACTGGTGTGCCTAATGAATATTTTTTCAGATTTATTCATCATTTATGCTTTTTACATTTATATTTAATATTGTTTTGGTAAAAGATTAAAGCTGAAAATGGAGTTTATTAAATTTTATTCTGTGTGGAAAATACCATTCTTGAAACAATTTTTGTGGGCATATAATTGTGATAGACTTTTTGGAGGGTAATTTGGCAATACCAAATTGTGTGATTCAAATGTCTAAAAACTGATTTATTTCTGACTTAACAATTCTATAAACAAAGCCTAAGTAAAATAATCATTAATTTGTAGTAAATTCTGTCAATTGCTTTGCTTGTTATATTATCTTTACAATAGACAAAATCAGGACTCCAACTACATGTCAACACTATATGATTGATAAAGTTATTCAAATGAGAGCCATACATTTGGATACTAATTAGACATTAACATTATGTTACCAATGAATATTAAATGAGATGAGAGAGAAAGAAATATTTTTTTTATTTATTATGAGGGATTGGGTCATGCAATTTTGGAGACTCGGTGAATCTAAAATATGATGGGGAAGGCCAGAAGACTGGAAATTTGTGGAAGTTGCAATTTGAGTCCAAAGGCAATCTGCTAGCAGAATTCTTGCTCAGGGAGGTCAATCTTTATTACTTTAAGGCTTTCAACTGATTGGATGAGGTCCACTTACATTGTGGAGGTAATTTGCCTCCTCAAAGTCCATCAATTTCAAATGTGGCCAGTTGAAATCATGAATTACCGCTAAATTCCTCTCCCAATAACCCCCCCCCCCCCCCCCCCCCCGCACCACCACCACCACAACCCCGCAATGTCAAGTAAACAAGTGTGAATGGATTAAAAGGAGGGGGGAAAGAAGATGCAACTCACAAGGGTAACAGGATTGGGGGAGGAGACAAGCCACAGTATTTTGGAAGTTGGAAAGCCACAGGTAATGGTAACTGATACAGCAATCCTAAGTAAACCAAATTCCTGGTAAACGGTGGGGAAAATAGATATCACTATGCTGCAAAAAAAAACCCCAAAAGACTTAAGAGTTTAAGCTGGAGTTAAAATAGAGGATTGTTTAAAAGTCAGATTAGGAAGCAATAATCAGACTGGTCAATCTGTTACTTCACTTCATGCAGTAGGCAACTGCTCCCCTATCCCATATGCCCTGTCTGCTCCCTTCCTCTCACCTTTTATCTCCCATTAGGGCTTTCAGCGAAGAGTGAAGGGTTACTCTGTGGAGAGGGTGAAGTGGAAGGCTTCTAGACCACAGAATACCAGGGATTACTGAGGACAAAAGGGTACAAAGAGCAGAGGATTATATGTGTTCACATTGTGAGTATGTACTGAGAACTACTAATTGCTTTTACTTAATATTTTTGGTCTCACAACACTACTCTACCTTCTGGCTTATTTTTATTTAAATTTATTAATAAATATATATCTGTGCTTACATATATTGATTTTTCACCAAAATTAATTTTTGCTTTTCTTATGTTGGTTTAATTCATTTATCTTTTTTTTAAATAAGTGATTGATCTTGCCTTACATCTGATCTTCTATTTTATTCATGTTTTTAATACTGCCTTAGTGATATTTTTGTTTCCAATTTTCTTATATTCAAATATATTTTCTTTACCTGTATGTTCTGTTTCCATATTTTATTTATTTACCTTTGAGACTTTGAAAGGCAGAATTAAACTTGTGTTGTAATTAAAATCAGAGCCCAGAGTGAAATGGCATAATTTATGTATCACCTTCCTCCTCCAAATGTGTGAAATTCCTATGTGACCAAACAACTTTTCCTCTAATCTTCTCTTGATCTGTGTTAAACTAATCTAGGGTTTTAAATCCAGATAAGTATTTTATATTTTCTTTAGATAATATCTGTTTTTATTTTTAAGAATATTGTTTGCTGTATTCACTTTCTAAATATTCACAACAATTTGATTTTTTACATTGTACTACTTTGCCAGTCAGAATCCAACATCAACATAAAAAGTAGAAACCCTTTTGCCTTAGTACACAAACAATTTAAGGCAAAGACTTTACTGTGCAGATGAAGGCCAATCTGAGAGGCCATGTAAAAGGTAATGACATTACCCAGAATTTAGCAAAAACAAGAAGCCACTGCCGTGGGAGGGACTGTAGGAGGTGGGCAGTAACCCTGGGCGAGGTTGCCTGGGGTAATCATGGTGAACCTGTCTGGAGAGAGCTTGAGCCATCATGGAGATGGGGCTCTGGCCAGATACACTACCCAAAAAGCTAGTTTCCTTCATTCTTTTAATCTTCTATGACAGCCTCATTGGCTAAACCTTAGCCAAAAGCCAGTTGACAAAGGGGTTTGACAAGAGTTAGACCCAGTTGATATAGAGCAGAGCAAGGAGAGGACAAGGAATGGATTTGAGGGCCCAGAGACCCAGAGCTTTCACAGTCCACTTCCTTCTATTACTCAGCACTCATTTTCCTCTTTTTAATCATATTTCATGACCATGTGTTTCCACCTAACATGAAGCACCTTATTCATTGGATAAGTGTAGATAATCTCATTCTCTTCCCAACAAGGAGATACTAAGAACCAACAGTCGTTGAATCAGATTCAAGTTTAGGATCTCAGATCTAGATATAGTTCTTTATAAACCATGACCTATGAATTAATTTAAATAGTAACATTGTATCTCATAAAAATAACATTGAAAAGAAAAGGAGTCATTGAATAGTGTATACCTTAAGAATATATACTTAGCTGCTATAATTTTTGAGTCTGTTCCTAGTTCCAAGGGCATATTTATAAGTTTCTTCCAGCTGCCGTTGTGATTCCATTGTCTTCAGCAGTCCCTCAGCGGTTGGTGTTTTTAACTGGTGGGATCATTTAAATCATAATTTCCAAAGTGTCAGTCCTTGATGCCCATGCATTTATTGGGCTACTCTATCTTTCCCCTGACATTTACTATCAAACATGGACTTACTAAGAGGTACCCCAGCCGAAACCGGTTTGGCTCAGTGGATAGAGCGTCGGCCTGTGGACTGAGGGGCCCTGGGTTCGATTTTGGTCAAGGGCATCTACATTGGTTGCGGGTACATCCCCAGTGGGGGGTGTGCAGAAGGCAGCTGGTCAATGTTTCTCTCCCATAGACGTTTCTAGCTCTCTCTCCTCTTTTCCTCTCTGTGGAAAATCAATAAAATATATATTTTTAAATCAATAAAATATATATTTAAAAAGAGAGAGAGAAGTATCCCAGTTAATTTCTAGGTTGTATAAATAATACCAATTGTTCTCACTTGTAAAAAGAATCCAATTGTCCCCTTTGTAATTGGAACCAATTATTTAAGTTCCTTCTCTGTTGATTCTGTCATTTAACAGGCTCCCAATATCTAGGTGGTGTCTGAACTTATAGTTTATGGGACTACCATTGCTTTTTCTTCTGGAAACATTTTATCAGGAAAATAAACTCACCACTAATTAATTATTTTAGTGAAAGCAGTTCTTTGGTGAGAAGCAATGTGTGGAACACCATCATGACCCACAGGGTTTTCTCTAAGTCCTCTGATGTTGTCGTGGTAATATTGTAAGGAAAGAAGGAAAGTCCAAACTCAAAATAAAGATTTCAGTGAGGAAAAATAACTGCCTTCTCCCAGCCAAGAGAGGTAATATAATTAACCTACCACTAGAAGTTTAGCTGGTCTCCTAAGAAATGAAGCCATATCAGGTCCCCAGAATTAGCTTCTGCTATTGGTAAGCTGAGTAGCCAGCAGGGGCAGTAGTCATATCAGCCTTGTTTGTGGAAGGTCTATGGTTGAATCCATGCAAAGCTCTCAAAGTTGTTTTATACAGTGATAGGAAGACTAGAAATATATAGGGCCAGTGTCCCCCAAAAAAGATACTCATACTATAATAGATGATAACTCACTTAATTTTCACTCTTTTTCAGGTTTAGCTGATTTTAAGTAATAAATGAAGCCAGACTAAGTTTTCAACAAAGAAAATATATCCTAATGTGTCTCTATACTTTATTTTATGGAGATATATAAAGATAACATGGTACAAAACTGGCAACAATTAACAAATTAAGAGCACACAAATACCAAATAAAATTAGTATTGGTATTTGCAATTCCATTGCTTCACGTTATGAGCAGTGCCTGGACTAGAATAGTCATCAGTTTGAAAACAAACATTGACTATATATATATATATATATATATATATATATATATATTGTCAATGTTTGTATATATATATATATATATATTCATTTCTTTAGATTCTTTTAAGTTTTAAAAATGAACTGTATGTTAATAAACAGTAATTTTATAATCATTCAAAGTGCATATGCATTTTTGGGACACCCTGTACATTTATTTTCCTTCACCAGATGATCACTGCTGAGTGGGCAAGTAAAATAGCAAAAGATCATTTCCAGCTTGTACCAGCTTATCCTGCAGAGCTCTCTATAACAAGGCCAGGGTGTTTTTTTCATTGCATGTCAGTTCTTTGCAAGAAACTCTCGAGGAAGCCATGGGTGTAGCAGAAGGAATCGTGACAATGCAGCATGAGTAGGAGTCATGCAAGCCTGAGCCACCTGTCCATGCAGTGTTCTTGTTCTTTGCATACATTCATGAGTCTATATAACCTAGATATAATACTTCGTTTTCATAATGGTTGATTCTGCACAATCTTATGGATAAATCTTATGATGGACATTCTCCTTCCTTCCTTCCAGTATTACCTCATGCATGGTAGACATCTCAGGTTACATAGTGTGGTAATGTCCAGTGGTCCAGAACCCAGCCTCTACCAGGTCCCAGTAGCAAGTCAGGCGTTGCTTCTCAAAATGAAACAGTTATCAGCAGAAGACCTTTCCTCCAAACCCTAGGGGATTGTGCAATGTATCTTTTAACGTATCTTGATAGATGTTGTACATGGCACCCTTATTTATCATTGTGATTCTTGGAGCACCATTGGATCTGAGGGCAGTTTACAGAGACTCTGAACCTGTTGCAGAGACTCCTTGTTTTCTGCTCTCCCTGAACACAGGAAGCATGATGGCTTACTCAGTGAGTGGATCAGAACAGCACTCCCAAAAGGCCTCCAGAGACGTCTGCCAAGTGTTGTACTACTTCCTCAATGGCAGGCAATACAAAGTACAACATCTTAGCTCTCACTTGGGAAGACATATCACAGAAGTTGGAAACTTACCTTCCCCAGATGAGCTACACCATCGATGGAGGAACTTTAAGGAAGAAAAATCCTGTCTGGAGGGAAAGAAGATGGGAAAGCAGACTGCAAGATAGTGTGTGAGTGAGAAAACAAAGGGAGAGTATATGGTCGCACGGGGAGTGTTTGTTGGTGAGCTGAGGGACAGCTATACACCGGGGGACTGTGGGGGGCTGCTGGACGGGGCTCCCCCGACTGGGCAGCCCCCATTGCTGCTGGGGTCCCTCCTGGAACGATCAGCTTGGATGTGGAGACCAAGCCATCTTGAAGGGGGAAATGGATATTACTGAAAGCCTGAAAAGCCCAGGGAATCTACAGCTATGGCACCCACCTAACTGTTGTGAAGCCAAGAACACAGGTCCACAAAAGGCACAAGCTCACAGATTCAGAGGAGCTCTACAATCCTTCACTGAGAGGTCAGATTTCATCTGGGATGAGGTCTGTGGTCCTGGCAGGAGAGGGAAATGCACGCACTGCGGGAGCTGGAGAACCTGGGGAAGTCTGTGCCTAGAAAAGTCCGTGGCTGTTGGGGCTGGTGTGATCCGTGAATGTGAAGGGGGTCCTCAGAGCTGCTAACAGAAGGGAACTCTAAAAAGCAACCCATTTTGATCTGGGCACAAAAAGGACAGCTTAAAAATTTTTCAAGTGTGCCAGCTGCTTAGAGCCAAGGGGGAAAAAATGACTGCACAGATTTGTGTGCAGCCCCTGAGTTCGCACACTTACTCTGGCTCTTTCCACCCCCTTCCCTCCCTCTTTAAATCCTTGCTTCTGATTACTAAGCCCAATACATAGGATCACCCAATTGGGAACACCCCAAGAGACTGCAGGGGAAAGTTGTTTTTCTGGAACCTGGGGATCAAAGCGGGGAATAATAATCAGAGAACCAGCTCTGTGGCAACTCACTCCCCCAAAACGGTATTAAGTGCCTCAGGGAAAACAAAATTTAAACACCAGCTAGAGAGGACCTATAGAGAAGACCTATTCAGGAAGTCAATCCAGAATCACTGCCACCCAGGGGTTGATTCAAAAATTGACTCTTGCGTAAACACAAATAAAGGAATATAAGAAATAAAGACTTAGTGACTGATTAAAAATCAGGACTGGCTTACAACACTTAGAAGCAGTGGAATGTAGGGAACTACAATATTGTCCTGACTAGGAAACAGGCATACCATACAGAACAGTAGAGGAAGTGAATGACTACCGCTCATTTTTATTTTTATATTTTTCATCTTTTACTTAAGAAACTAGTTTTTTTCTTTTTTTTTCTCACTCCATTTTACCTTTTTAATTATTACATTTTTATTTTCAATCAGTATTATTACTACTACTATTTTAGGTGTTTTTTTAAGTGTCATTTTATTTTCTCTTCATTTTACTTTGGGATTTGTGTTCTACATTATATTTTCATCTTTCCTTTAGCATCATTTACTCTATCTCAACTCTACCTTTATGCCATCTCTCTCTTCCTCACTCTTCTCCTTTGTTGTCCTGTTTGTCTTATCCTAATCCTGTTTCAAATTTTCCCTATTCCTTCTTTTTACCACCTGTTAAAATTTCACCCTACTTATATATCTAATTTCAAATCCCATACTCTAAATCCATACACACTTCCCTCTTCTCTTTCTTTACTATCCAAAATTTTTTCTCTCTGTCCTTTTATTGTTGTTTGCTTGATTTTTTATTATATTGATTTTTTATGCTTGTCTATGAGATAGTTTTTCTTTTTCTTTTTTTTGTTTTGTTTTGTTTTTGTTTGTTTGTTTTTGCTTCTGTTTTTCCTCAACTCACTTGATATTAGTTGATGTTAATAGTTTGCATTCATCTCCAGGTACTTATTGCTGGCATGTGTTGGGATTAGTGGCTGTTTTATTGGAGTTTTCTCCATATATATATATATATATAGTCTTTTCCCTATTATTTCTTATTCTCTCTCTTTTCTCTCTCACTTTTTTTTTCCTTCTCCCAATTTCATTTTTGCACCCCTCCCTTTTTTTTTCTCTTCTCATTTCTATCCTATCTTCTAATTTGCCTTTCTTTAGTGGTCACCTTTATTTGGGGTTATTAGTATCATGAATATATTTGTGTTCAGTGCCTTGTGCATTGTACTTTGTTGTGTTGTATTTTGTGCCTTTAAATCAATGCAGGAGAGAGAACTACATAATCAGACACCCAGAGAAGAGAGATCATGAGGAGGCAATGAAACAGC
This sequence comes from Pipistrellus kuhlii, assembly GCF_014108245.1. Lineage (NCBI taxonomy): Eukaryota > Metazoa > Chordata > Mammalia > Chiroptera > Vespertilionidae > Pipistrellus > Pipistrellus kuhlii. The sequence goes on from NW_023425404.1 coordinate 135,364,411, forward strand.
CTGCATATGAAAGAAAAGCAAGCATTATCAGAAAAGGAAGCAAACGAAATAGAGATAAGCAACCTGTCAGAGAAAGAATTCAGAGAAATGGTCATAAGGTGAATGAAAAGAATGGAAGACAAATGCAACAATATGTGTAAGAATCAAGAGGAAATGAAGAAGAACCAAGAAGAAATGAAAAATGACATCGTTGCTATAAAGAACTCAATAGAAAGCATCAACATTATGCTAAATGAAATAAACCCATCAATGAAAGAAAAATAACACATGATCTCACTCATTTATGAAAAATAAAGAACATTATAACCTGATGAACAAAAAGATAGATACACAGGCAGTAAAGCACTGTCAAATTACGGTGGGAAGGCAGGGGAGTATTGAGGAAGGGAGAAAAGACATAAACCAACTTGTATTCATGTATATAAGCACAACCAATGGACACAAGACACTGGGGATGGTGGGATGAGGGCATGCAACAGGAGGTATGGGAGACTGGGGGAAGGTCAATGGGGGGGAAAAGAAGATATATGTATTACTATATGTAATACTTTAAACCAGTGGTTGGCAAACTGTGGCTCGCAAGCCACATGTGGCTCTTTGGCCCCTTGAGTATGGCTCTTCCACAAAATACCACGTACCCTAATTAAGTTATAACAATGTACCTACCTATATAGTTTGAGTTTAAAAAATTCAGCTCTCAAAGGAAATTTTAATCGTTGTACTGTTGATATTTGACTATGTTGACTGATGAGTTTGCTAGCCATTGCTTTAAACAATAAAAAAATAAAAATAATCAAGGGTTCCGTGAAAGAAAGAAAGAAAGAAAGAAGAAAGAAAGAAAGAAAGAAAGAAAGAAAGAAAGAAAGAAAGAAAGAAAGAAAGAGAGAAAGAAAATGAAGGAAAGAAAAGGAAAGAAAAGAAAGAAAGGATAGAAAGGAGGAAAGACATATTGCAATGCCGAAGACCTTTGGACTTCCAAAACTTAATGAACTGGCAAGCCCCAAAAAGGATTGATCTCTCAAACTCCAGCACATACATATTCCAACTAAAAGCTTCTAGTACACTTGTTATTTCTCAACAGTCCAGTTTGCATGATGTCATCAATATCATGCTCCATAGCACAATGTTCTGAAATGTCCAAATGATCGATGTTCGAGCAGATTATGACGCATTGCTTACCAGTCCTAGGAGAGGGCAATGAATGTTTCTGCCCATTGCACCTTGGTGTAAGAATCACCAAGAACACAAAAACACCGGGTGTAACAAAGCATTTCTTACATAGAGAATAAAGAAGAGCAAGATCAGCCTCTATGATGAGCACTGATCCCCACGGCCATCGGGTTTCTCCCTGAGGCTAATGCGGGGCAATTCCTACATTACCTTTCCTGTGCCATGGTAGAAAGACACCCCTCCCCTCCCTAGTGAAGGACACATATAAGAGTAGTTTCCGCAAGGTGCCACATAATGCAAAGACTTCAAGCAAAGACAAAAAAAGCATTTCTTGAGTCTAAAACAGAGAATCATATTCCCACACAAGGTGACAAGCCTGGAACAGGCTGTGTGGACTATCTCTCTTTCGATCTGGAAGTGTTCCAAGCGTAAGGCCCAGTCTTATGTGGCTGAATGGGGGTTTAAAGACCGAGGACATGAGATTGTCCTTCCTAACAATCAACATCCCTCTAGAACAGCGATTCTCTACCTTTCTAATGCTGCGACCCTTTAATACAGTTCCTCGTGTTGTGGTGACCCCCAATCATAAAATTATTTTCATTGCTATTTTATAACTGTAATTGTGTTACTCTTAACAAATCGTAATGTAAATATCTGTGTTTTCCGATGGTCTTAGAATCTACAGCAGCAGCTCTCAACCTGTGGGTCGCAACAAATAGGTTAAGAACTGCTAACAGGGTCACCTAATACTATCGGAAAACACAGATATTACGTCAGATGAAAATGAAATGCTGCTCATTGTCTTGACAATTCCTATAATGTGGAGATTTCTTCCCAAAAAATGATTCTTTGCACCCCTGGATGACACTTTTTGGCAATGGGATTTAGTCATTCCTCATGTGAAGGGGCATATATTTCACCATTCCTTAAACCTGAACGGGCCTTGCAACTTGCTGTGACCAACAGAACACCAGAAAAGTAATGCTGGGAAACTTCTAACTCTAAGCCACAAAAGTCCTTGAAACCAACTCTCACCCACTTTCTACCTAGAGACTGACTTCTGAAGAAGCCATAAAGTGGATACTGAGGAATATGGTAATCTTTTGTTTTATTGTTTGGAAGTAAGGTTCATTCCCAGGGGTTTCTCTTGTCCCACTTACCTATCATTGGGAGGCAATGTGGGGATTTTTCAGTAACCAAGAATGTTTATTTCAAATCTGCATTCAGGATCTATGAAGATAGCCACAGACTGTGTCTATGGACCTAGTAGGCTCTTTAGGAGATGAAATCACATTTAAAAATTTTTCAACATGGAAATGATATTTGTTACTTCCACTCAAAGCCCAACCATATGGGTATGCCACCAAAAGGGGCTGGAAAACATGCAGGACAACCTATTTGTAGCTACTTGTTGAGCAGTAAATTCTATATTACAACCAACTATTGCCTTTTTTTTTTGGAAGAAAATAAACTAGCTTTATTTCTGTATGGGTAACTGTTGGTTTGGTTTGGTTTACATAGGTATTTTATAGTATTTTCCCTTTCATCTTCATTGTTTAATGTTTCCCAAGCTGAACATAAGTATAGATTTGTGTTCATTGATTTTGCTGGGAACATAGCCTGCTCCCTACCAGCTGTTTTCTGAAAGTTGCTATCTCTGGGTGGTGGTGTCGGTGTTGGCAGCGAAAAAGAAGGCGGGAACAAACAAGGGGCACAGGCAAAAAGTATATATGCTGCACAGATCAAAGCAGGAGAGTAGAAAAAGAATAATACTTCCTTTGGGTTGGCTCAACCCTTGAATTTCTGGGTTTATTGATATAATAGGAAAGATATTAATTATCTTTCTGCTTTTAAGTAGCGGGGCAAATCGAAGTGTGTTATGATGTCAAACCAGATTATATATAGTTCCATCTGCTTGATGGAAAAGAAAGATTTTTTTATAGTTTCCAACTATAAGTTGCTTGTTGTTTGTACCTGTCAGTTCTATAACAAGTTTTTCACTTTTTACTTTCTTCCTGTATTTTTAAAAATTATTTCTACAATATTTAAAGAGAATTTATTTCCTCATCGAAAGATAGATGTACATAGAACAAGGCAGCTGTGTGTTTTCTTTTTCTCTCCTTCCCATGTCTTATCTATTTTCTCATTTGAGCAACTCACAGAGAAGAAAGAGAGCCTAGACACAGAACCTCTCATAGACCGAAGCAGAAGAAGTCATAGAAATGTGTTCTATTGTACAATTGTCAGACTCCAGATCTACCTACTGGTTCCTAACACAGCAACATGAACATTTTCTTATGCCTAATGAAAGACAGTTTCTTTTTATTTTATGCTTACCATCCTGCACATCAATTGATAGTTATCTACATGTTCACCTACCAGGGATATATTAAATAGAAATAAGTACCTAAGTCTGATGAATGTTTTTTACATTTCAATAATGAGTAACCCATCCTATATATTAAAAGCCTAATATGCAAATTGTCCCCGTGGGTGGTCATTCCACCAAGAGTTGGACCAGGAGACCATGAGTTTGACCACTCGCAATGATGTGCGCTGACCACCAGGGGGCTGCACAGAACATGGCAGGCATCAGTGACGTGGCACTGGCGGTGGGCAATAGTGGAGGCACTGCTGGCCCCGATGGACCATGATAAGAGCAGGACCCCGGTGGGATAGCAGAGCAGATGAGTGGGCAACACCAGGCCAATGCAGGTGCGAGCAGGGGCCTAATTGCCCTGCCAATCACCCCGCAGATGGAGAACAGCAATGGCAGCAGGGTCAGGGCTGCTGCATGGCTCCCAGGTGCTGAAGAAGCCAGGCAGGGGCCTGGCCCTGAACAACAGCCCTGCAGGCAGGAATGTGGAGCAGGTGAGGGGCAGCACCAAGCCAAGGTAGGGTACCATGCAGGGCTGTGAGGCTGTGGGCATGAACTGGGGCCCGATCTCCATAGGCCACCTCGAGGGACCTCACCCATGCATGGATTCGTGCACTGGGCCTCTAGCTTTGAAATAAGAGTAATGTAAAAATACTATACAGTTGCGCAGAAACCATTTCTTCAAGTGTGTGTGTGTATGTGTGTGTGTGTGTGTGTGCGCACACAGGTGGATGGGGAGGGTGAGGTTAAGGTTTTTTTTAAAACAAAAACAAAAAACAACAAACCTCAAACTTCTCTAATTTTCTACCATTATTTACCAGGACCACATTCAGGCAGGTGGCTTCAAGTATAACAAATAGTAGCAAGTCACCTCTAATATATCTTTACAGGAAAATCATTAAAATAGCCATAATTTTTCCTCAAGGAAAATAGTCCATTTTGCATAAGAAAGCATTCAGATATGTGATTGAAAAAAAATCTTCCAAAAAGAATAATATTTTCAAAACAAACTTTTTTACTATTTCCTGATAATACTCTTTATAGTGACTTAGATAGCACCCACATAAAAAAGATGGAAAACTATCCAATTAGAGGACTACAGACTGTATAAAAACTGTATGTATTTTTATTCGCATGTAGTGCAGAAAGTCAATGGAAATTTGAATATATTTATTCAGAATATTGATAATAAATTACTATTATCTCTCATTCCACTTTTTTGTGAAACATACAATGATTACAATTATTCAGTTTAGTATGACTACTTCTCAAATCTATAATGTAATTTTGTAACTTCTTCAAAATGCATATATTTATATTTTATATTATTTAAAAAATTTGCAAAAAAAAAAAAAAAGAAAGGAACTTAACCACAAGTAACTATACTTGTTTGGTTCAGGATTCTGACTAAATTGATAAAAGGAATATATAAATAATATAAAAAGAGCCATTACTGGAAAATAGGTAAGGGGTTATTCATATAATAACATTCAAGAGAAATCTGAAAGAAAAGAAGATTTTATAAGGTAATTTAACACTTTAGTTTTTCTGAAAGTAGTCAAGGATTGCTCAGTTGCTTGAAGCATCATCCTGATGTGTCAAGGTTTAAAGTTCAACCACCAGACAGGACACATACAAAAAGCAATCAATGAATAAATAAGTGAACAACAAATCAATATTTCTCTCTCTCTTCTAAATCAATAAATTTAAAAGAAAGAAAGGAAGTGATTAAGGGAGTTAGCTGAATATTTACCGGAAAATTTTAAATTTCCTACTAAAGTTTTTTAAAATATATGACACAAATAGCAATATCCTTTCTACTTTAACAAAGCAATCTAAAAGTTTAATTCTAAAAGAAATTAATAAATAAATATTATCAAAAACAGAATCTGTTAAATAAACCTTTACTGAATAAGAAATAATCACATGATTAAAACTTAAATGTCAATGTGGGATTTGAAAAAAGTAAATATTCATTTCCAATGTTAGAAAAGCAAGATTAAACTAATACTAAAAGGATGTTTCATTAGCACAATTCAGGATATATATATATATATATATATATATATATATATATATATATATATGTAAAAACAACAACAAAAATGTACATATGAGAAAAAAATTAATGGCTATAAAATTAAATTGAGGAATACAAACATTGCATGCACATTTATTTAATATTTTTGAAAGTAATAGCCAATGAAGAAGATAAGAAAAAAAATTTCAAATGTAAAGTAGGTAAATTATGACCTACTAAAAAAATTCAAGAAATTAGCTAAAATAATTTTAGAGTATTAGCCAATGAAATAGCATAACAAAAAAGTAATTGGCTAAAATTATCTTATTAATAAAAGGCCTGTGGACATAATGCCGTAATGACCAATGACCAGACTTTCCAGAAGGTGCATTGATGGGTCCTACGGCACCAACGGGACTTGACACCAGGTCTAGATTTGGCATGATTTCATGTGCTGGGCCTCTAGTGTATAAATAATAAGCATTAGGAAATGAAGTAAGACTGTTTTTTTCAAATTTATAAAAGACAATAATCATCATCTACCTAGGAAATCTAAGGGTATTGACCAAAAATATATTTTCAAAGAGATATTTTATGAAGTGATATACTAAAACATGTATAGACAAAATCAAAACACTTTCTATATATCTGCAATGGTTAGTCATTAAACATTATGACAGAAATTCACAGGTAAATCACACAATTTAAATATATTTGTTTACTTCCACTTTTCTCAAAAGGGTAGTAATTTAAAAGTTTAAGGTACTTCTAATGAAGAAAAGAATGAGACTAACGAGAAATGACAGCAGACAAAATTACAGAATTTTACAAGTCAAAGTGGAAGTGAATTGGACAAGAAAAAGATAAAAAGCTAAGCACTGCTGGGAGGAGACGCCAAGAAACAAGGCTTTACACTCTCTCCGATCATCCCCAAACTGAAGACTTTGCTTGTCTCTGAAGGTGAAGGAGCAACGAGAGATGATAATGGGTCTCACAGAATTTCTACTAAAAAAAAGAAAAAAAGAATATAAAGTACTGTATGCCCACTGTGACCTTCTCTGCATGTGAGGAAAACCTTTAATAAGAAAAGGGAGCACAGGAAAAACAAAGTAAAGGTGGGAAACTAACAGCATTTTCAAAGGAAATAAAATTAATATCCTTAGAAAAATTCTTTTAAAAAGATAATGTATTCTTGAAAAAAGAAGAGAATGATGCTCAAAAAGACTCATGTGAAGTTAAAGTATCATAAGAGAAAAAAGATAAATAGGATGAGAAGCAAAATTTGAGGAAAGCTCTTATAAAAATAAAGAAATGCAAAGTAGAAGAAAAATATTTTAAGTAGATTCTTTTTCAAGAAGTTTATTATGCATATAATAGAATTTAAGAAAATAAAGAGCAGATAAAATGGAAGTGTAGGAAAGAAAAACTATGAAAAATTACATAAAATGTACAGCTATAAAAGATCTACTGAATACCCAGTACATTAAATGAAGGGGAAAAAATTTATACCAAAGTACATTTTCATAAAATTTCAGAATGCCTAAAGGAAAAAACTTGTATGTCCAAAACTTTTAGAGGGGAAAAATGTCATCTGCAAAGGAATAGGAATAAAAATAGCACCATTTAATATTGTACTAATAGCTATATATATAGTTGTTCCCTTTGGGATGGATTAATTTCCCACTATTGGAGCAAGCTAGGAGAAAGATACATGGGACTCTTTGGGCAATTTTTTCAACTTTCTATGAGTATATAATTATTTTTAAGTAATTTTTTTTAAATGTACTATGAGGTACTTCACCAGCAACACTGGAAGCTAGAGACAATGAACTTATATACTTAGTAAAGCTTTCACAAATCTGACAGAAAATAATTTCCAATCTAGAATTCTACACCCAGCCAAAAAAAGTACTTATGTGAGAAAAAAGTAAAGATATTTTCAGATGTGAAAAATCTCAAGTAATTTTACTCCAATGACCAATTTTACTGAAAAATTATCCTTGCCAAATTATGAGAATAAATCCAGAATAAGACAGAAAATGTAAGAGCAAAAGTGGCTTAGGAAATCTTCACAATGATGATGAAGGGACAGGTCTGGACCACACTACTATAAAGACAATAATCAAAAGACCAAATTGAGAAGGTGGAAAGCTCCCACAGCAATAACTCAAAAAATAAGTAAATGAAACTGATATATGACTTGATATGTTTGTATTCTTTATGAAGAGATTCCTATTTCTAGAGAAAATATGGGGACAAATTAACATTAGGTGTGTAGGAGAAACCAAGACAAAAAAAAAAAAAAAAAAAAGGGATCACTTATCAACACAAAAACATAACCAAAGAAAGCTGTATATAATGGTTGTATCTATTATAAACTAGAGGCCCGATGCACAAAATTCAGGCAAGGAGTTTGGCCCTTGGAGGCTGGTTGCCTCAGCCCTTGCAGCTCCGGCTTCGTCTGGAAGATCACCCAGACAGTCATTTCACTGTTTGGCCATTCGATCCATTTGCATATTACATTTTTATTATAGATTATATAAACAATGTCATGATAGTAAAAGCACTGCGAAGTAACTTAACTAAAAACTATGATGTGGGCCGAAACCAGTTTGGCTCAGTGGATAGAGCGTCAGTCTGCAGACTGAAAGGTCCCAGGTTCAATTCCGGTCAAGGGCATGTACATTGGTTGCAGGCACATCCCCGGTAGGGGGTGTGCAAGAGGCAGCTGGTCGATGTTTCTCTCTCATCACATTTCTAGCTCTCTATCTCTCTCCCTTCCTCTCTGTAAAAAAATCAATAAAATATATTTTAAAAAATAAATAAGTAAAAATAAAAACTATGATGTGGGGAACAGATATAAGAAAGCTGAATCTGTCAAATTAGGAATCTATGTATAATACCTGAAGTTCAAAGGTCAAAAATAGCAAGCTGAGAATGCTACTTAGAAATGGAAAGGAAAGTGGGGGATTGGGGGAGGTTGAAGAGAGAAAATGGAAGGTAAAAGGTGATGGAAACTTGGCTTGGAGTTGTGAACACACAACACAATATATAGATGATGTATTATAGAATTGTACACTTGAAATCTATATAACTTTATTAACCAATGTCACCCCAATAAATTTAATAAAATTATTTTTAAATAATTATCATTTCCATTGGACTATAACAATCAGATTGTGGCAGAATGGAGCAGAGAGTTCTCTTTCCTCATAAGTCTTGAAGAATTATTTGACTTAAATTATATACATGAAATACTTTGAATAAAATAAAATTTAATTTAAAATGAAAGGTAAAGAAGCCTCTAAGTTCTCTTGACAGAAAGTGAAACCTCAGTCATCCACCTTCAATTTCCCGTATAAAAAGCTGTGAACACAGTTCTTTCAAGATTCAAAATTTCAAAAACATTAGAAACTTAATTTGTAAAATAGCCAACCATTTCACAAAGTCAGTTTATAATGGAATCAGTAAAATCTTAGAAGAATCCCCTTGCAAGGAAAATGTAGCAGTAGAATACAGACTATTGAATCTCAGGGAAAGTAGGGGTGGGTGGGTGTGTGGGAAGAGATCAACCAAAGAACTTATATGCATGTATGTATGCATAACCCATGGACATAGATGATAGGGTGGCTAAGGCCTTGTGGGGAAATGGGGGAAGGTGGGCTGGAAGTGGTCAGTGAAAGAAAAAAGGGGACAAATGTAATACTTTCAACAATAAATACTTAAAGGAAAAACATGAGGGGATCTAAATTTGGACACAGATTCAATTTATTCATCAAAATGAGAGAAGCCTCCAACCCAAGGCCTGGACACTGCTTTCCAGTAAAATCACAGCTCTTCTAATAGCCTCCTTCCACCACCCTTCTCTTTAATTAATGTTTTGGCACAAATTCTCAAAATAATTTTCCTGATAATGCACTTGCACTAAAAGGCACTTCCCTGTGGGTATCTGACCAGATAGAAGACTCAATGGAGGTCTTGAAAAATTCAAATTTTGTTTGCTTTGGAGATTTGCTTGTTTGTTTGTTTTAATGCACCATTTCTAATAAGAAGAAAATAAAAAAAAACCTTAAGAATATTTATAGGATAATATAATCATCAAAATAAGTATAAAAAATAAAACCAGAAACTTCTCATTCTGCCTAAAATATTCAAATTAAATTTCTACAAATAACAACAACCTGGCTAGGGCCTTACATGTAAAAACTAGAGGCCCGAAGCACAAAATTCATGCAAGAGTAGGCCTTCTTCCCCTGGCTGCTGGCACTGGCTTCCCTCTGGCATCTGGGACCCAGGTTTCCCTCAAAGCCCCAGCTTTGTCTGGAAGGACAGAAAGATGTCCAGAAGGACATCTGGTCTAATTAGCATATTATGCTTCTATTATCCTAATATATAAAAAGCCAAGGGCCATCATGACCTAAATGACCAGACAGGCAAACAGACTGGCAAGGAATGCAGTTGGGGGCAACCAGGTTGGTGGGGGGAGGGAGGCAGTTGGGAACAACAATCCTAGCAGGGGGGTAGTTGGGGGCGACCAGGCTGGCAGGAGGGGCAGTGAGGGGTGACCAAGCTGGCAGAGGGGGGCAGTTGATGGTGACCAGGCCAGCAGGGGGGGCAGTAGGGGGTAACCACGCTGGCCAAGGGGGCAGTTGGGAGTAACCAAGCCAGCAGGTGGTGGCAGTTGAGGGAGACCAGGCTGGCGGGGGGGGGGGGGGGGGGTGGAAGTTAGGGGCAATTAGGCAGGCAGACAGTTTGGTGAGCAATTAGGAGCCAGTGGTCCCAGATTGTGAGAGGGATGTCCAACTGCTGATTTATGGTCCTGAATTAGAGAGGGTGCAGGCTGGGCTGAGGGGAACCCCCACCCTGCACAGATTTCATGCATTGGGCCTCTAGTTATAGATGAAAGATGAATCTCTCCCCCGATAACATGCCTTTCCTGATAACCTTGTCAAACATGGCAAGTACCTCCACACCTATCCCACTCCCTATACCTTTATCAGTTTTACTTTTTTTTTTCAGAACAATTACCACCATCTAACATACTATGCACTTTATTAATGAATATTTTATTCTCTTTCTCCTTCCCCTGAAACAAGAATGTAAACTTCATGAGGATGAAGATTTGTCTTATTTTGTTTTTCACTGATGTTGCCCAGTGGCTATAACAATGACTGGCAGGAAGACAATAATTAAATGGTAAATAAGTGAGTGAATTATAACTGTCATGAGGCAGAGCCAAGAAAGGAGCCAAGGACAAACCACACACTCCGTTTATAGAGAATAAGTCTAGAAGAAACTTTCCTCATAAAAACATAAAATTTAAAAATGAAAACAACAATAAAAACACACCAGGAGGCTTATAAAAATAGCTTTCATCTAAATGACCTAAGATGTAATAGGCATTTTTAAATTTTATATTTTTAATAGGTGATATATTCAAATATTTCAAAATTAAAACCTTGTAAAGAAATCTATACAGGAAAATCTAGCTCTCCTCTCTGCTCCGTCCTTCCAATCTATATTGGTCACCACTCCCCTCAATTCTTACAGTCTCCCAGTGCTTATTAACATATATTCTTATTTTCCCTTTATTTCAGAAATGTTTTATTAATTTATATTTTAAAATGTTTGCTCTGTCCTATGTTTTGGTTTTCTTATTTAGGAATTTCAAATGTGTATATGTTACATTCATTTGCCTATTTCCTAAGGATAAAATTTATTTCTATCTTTTGAAATCACTTTCTAGATTTTGCCTCATTTTGTTTGCTTTGACCCATTAACCCATCTCATTCTTGCTACACTGTCTGCAATGTGTCCTGATAATTTTGTCTTCATTTTTAAATGGTTTTCTCACTTTCTTCCATTTCTTTCCTGAATTCTGCCACTTCCCATTTCCCTCCTTTTGTTTTCAGGCCATTGGTTCCCATTGTCTGGTTATATATTCCACTGAATTCTTGTATTATTGTTTTCAGTCTGCTTTCATCTCTGCAATTACTTCATTATACTTTTCTTTCTCAAGTTAGAATTAAGTTATTGTTTTCTTCTTCCTTGGAGCAATATTTTTTCTGTCATGTTTTCTTCACATGTAGAAAAATTTTCCTATATATTATTTTTCCACCATTGCATGATATAGAAATTGAATTTATCCCTTTATATAATTCATGTTGGAAAAGTTTAATTCTTTTAAAGCAACCTTTGGTAGGAAGTTCCCGGAACAGAGAGGAAATGGCTGGGTAGTTGGCCAAGTTTCATTAATTGAAGGGATCTCTCCTTTGTTTCTTTAAAAAATAAATGGGACTTGTTCAATTGGTATCACGTTTCAGTTTGCTAGATGAGTGGAGTTCTGGGGATTGATTGTACAACAATGTGAATGTATGTAACACTATTGAACCATACATTAAGACATAGTTAAAATGATCAAATTTTTGTTATGTGTATTTTACCACAATTAAAAGTTCTTTTGCAAAAAGTAATATAATAAAATGTATATAATTTACATATTTTAAATATATGTTATGTGATATTTTTAATATATGTATTCTGTGTAGCCATACCATGTCACTTTAATATCCCAGAACCTAACCTTGTCCACAAGGCTTCTCTCCTCGCTAGTTTCCCTGGCACTCTCCCTGGATGACACAACTTCCTTTCAGATGGGTTCCTTTGCTTCTTGAAGAAGGTGCTCTCTGAAACCTGCCATTTTAGGATGGTTTCTAAGGACTTTCTTTTCACTCTTTCTCTCCTTCCCCATACACTCTTGACCTGTTTAATTTCAAATTTTCTTGCTAAAATTCCAACTTAGGAAGCAACACTCAGCCTGGAAGTAAGTACTTGTTAGTAGTTTCTGAAACCTATCACTACTTAGTGTTACTTCAAATCACATCCCGAGTAAGATGAAGTAAAGGGAGAAGAAGATGAGGAAGATGGTAGGAGCTAATTTCATAATGCTCATAATAGGGGAGGAAAAAAAAAGTGTGGAGAGTGGCCACAGTGTTTGGACAGGTTCAAGCCTCTGACTAATGAGAGGGCAGGATCCTCTCCTGGCAAAGCCACCTGCAAAGTCCCAGCACAATTATAGCCAAATGCTATAGTTGTAAGCTTGACCTTATGGTTCAAACCTGTGGTCCAACGTGGCTGAGTGATATGGCTGCAAGAGGTGCAGCAAGTAAACAAAGCTTGATCAGGTGCATGTAACTGAGTGGATTTGAAACCCATGAGAATATTGTAAACATCTTGACCACACCCTTACTTCCTCCTGGAATCTGGCTATAAAATAAAGACTCCTCTTGCAGGCCATGGCGCTGCCTCTCCATGAGAGAGGGCAGTATCCTACCCAGCCCCAGCTTTCTTCTCTTGTTTGTCTTTTCTTAATCCTTCACCACCCTCTCTCAGGCACACCAAACATGGCTGTGCTGGTGCAGCACAAAAAAAGGACTAAGGATATATTTTAAATTGTAGCTAAATAAAGGTGACTATTAGAACCAAAGTACATATATAGAGAGATGAAATAGGGATGGTATGTACTAGTATGTGTCTCTCTCACATTGATGTTTCTCTCTTCTCTCTCTTCCTCCCTCCTTTTCACTCTCTTTAAAAATCAATGGAAAAAATATCCTTGGGTGAGAATTAACAAAAACAAACAAATTAACAAAAAATGCCATTACTGTTAGGAAGAAATATTCATCTTCAATAGCAATAAAAGTGCAAATTAATAGTAAGATATTCTATTTATCTATCAATTTGTAAATATTGTTATTAAAAAAATCTCTGTGAGGATACAGGGAAAATACAATTTTCATATCACTGACAGTATAAATTGGTGAAACTTTTTCTGGGAGGTAATCTAAAAATATGTATTAAATTTTATATATATATATATATATATATATATATATATGGCTTATACATAATTAATTGCATTTATAATAATATTGCTTATAATATTAAAACTGGAAAAACTATAAATAGATTAATTCTTACAGTGGAATATTATGCTGTCATCTATATATATAAAAGACTAATACACTAATTACCCCTCTGACCTTTTGACCATTCGACCAGTCACTATGACACACTGACCACCAAGGGGCAGATGCTCCAACTCATAGGTCTGGCCAATTAAACTGGGCCAGCATGCCCTGGAGCCCTCCAGCTGATCATGCACCAGTGAGGTCCCTTGGCCTGGTTGTGCCCTCTCATAATCCAGGATCCCTCAGGGAATATCAGAGAGTGGTTCCAGCCCAATCCCCACAGTGAGGAATCCATCATTGGGCCTCTAGTTAAGTATAAAGTCATAGTTCAATGACTTAGAAAATAGATCTCATAATGCTAAATGAACAATTAAATTATATTATAGCATATACAGTAGGTCCTTGGATTACGATGGAGATTAGTTCCTGCGGCACGATGTAACACGATTTTCACTGTAAGTCAGAACCCACCTACATAAGCACCTATGTTTTATGGAGCACATACACAGCAGTAATGGAGTGAAACAGTAAAAATAATAATAATAATAATAATAATAATAATAGAAAAAAGAAATGTAATAATTCCTGACCTTTACTTGTGGTAAATAAATTAAAAAACAAAACATAAAGCACATATGCACATACCTCAAAATGACAGAACTTTTTTTTAATAAATAAATGGGAATTGGCGACATAACCATGAAACGATGTATGTCGAGTCCGATGTAACCAGAGGACTGCCTGTATAGTATGATCCCAAATTTATTTTTTATTGATATGTTTAATTAAAAGATTAGAAATGTGTTTACCAAATACTAACAAGGGTCTTATATGTTTACCTTTTTTGTACCTGTCACCTTTTTTCTATGTTCTAAATGTTTCACAATAAACTTTAATATTTTGTAATTAAGAAAAATTATTGAATTGATACCTAAAGAAACTGGTTTCTAAATTTTCCCTTCTTCATTATTCCTTTTTATAGTTCATCCTTCCTATTGTCTTTCCTGTGGTAAAGACTTCATAATACATTTCTGAGTTTTAAAATGAAGGACTCGTTGAAAAAGAGAAAATTGTAACCATATTACTATTGTACATATTTCTAGTTATCTAATTTCTAGTTATCTATATTTATAAATTATCCATTGTATTGAAATTTATAAAATAAAAATACATGACTTTTAAAGCATAAATTTTAAGTAAAATTAATCTCCTCTATCTTAGAATATTTTATATTTCTTATGACAAAGGCAGTTTTTTCTGTAAATCTGGGTTTATAAGCCTAGCTGCACATCAGTATCACTAGAACTTTTAAAATGGCAAGCCCTGGGCCCACCCCTAGAGGTTCTAAATCATCAATCTTGAGGACCATATATAAATCTGTATTTCTAAGATGTTCTCATAATATTCTTATCATTCTGATAATAAGCTAGATCACAAAAATGCAGCTTTAGTGGTTAATAATTCCATTTTTGAACTTATTCACCTATATGAATAGTAACACCACTAACTAAAAAAAAAATTATAGAATGGATTCATGCACATTGAAAGGAAATTAATTAGAAGAAATATTTTAATATTGCTATTTGCATCTTGCTAATGAAAAGAAAACAAGATTCTATTAAGTGTCCTATCTACCTAATCCAGGTCTTCTGTGAGGATCAAATGAGATGAGGCACATGAAAGTATTTGGTTAAACTGTAAAATGTTTGCACTTGGCTATAAAGCAAGTCATGTTCCTGGGCTGAAGAAACTCCAAGGAGGCTAATCATCACTAGGGAGAGGAAGCCAGAATTGGGAGTTGCTACATGATGTCATTATACAGCCACCATTTCCAGGCTGGGCTGGGCTGTGAGCTGCATTTTGCACCATGGAGTCTTGGCAGCATTGGCTGCAATTTGGTGGGGCATCACTCCTGGGTGGTGGCGGGGCCTGTGTCCCACTTCGGGGAAGCCAAGTGTTGGTTTATTGGTGTCAAGTCCGCGGTGCCATTTATTTTTAAATAGCCATTATGCATCATGGCAGCTCCTGCATTGAGCGTCTGCCCCCTGGTGGTCAGTGTGCATCATAGCTACTGGTCCGATGAACAAACACTTAGCCTTTTATATATATATAAATTCTAAGTCTACATCTACAAACATTCTATTAAAAAGAACCTTTTTTCATAGTCTTAGAACAAAGCTAAGTGGTAACAAAAGTCTATCTTTGACCATTAATGGAGAAAATAGCCAAGAGTTGGCATCTATTATATTCTAAAAGTAGATCGCTTCCCATATTTTTTATATTATGAAAAAATTACATTCAACATTTATTGAAAATGAAAAGCCGAAGATTAATTTTAAACACTGAATTAAGATAAAGATACAATTACTTTTGTTAGGTTATAAAATTCTGTGGGTTAACTTTAAAAGAAGCATAATATGTGCATCTAGGAAAAATGTTTGCATGCAGAAATTTTCCTCCAAAAAATCAAACTCCTTTTTTTGTACACAGCCATAGTTTCTAATAGAATTCTAAATTCTAATACAAAATATGCTGTGTAGAATTGAATGTTAGTAGTTTTATCAGAAACAGTCATGAGGCTGGATTATCTTAATGCATTAGCAGAAGAAATGGTAGCAATCAGGCCATATTTAATTGCTGTTTGTTTGATTAAATTAGGATGAGTACAACAGGATCTTATGGCAGATTTTACCAGCTGAGATGTGATGACTTGCATTCTACTATTCTTAAAACTTTTTGAAGTCTGGGATTAATATATTTGAAGTATAAAAAGAGAAATAATACTAATGTTCTAAAAAGAAAGCTGGGGGGTGGTAAAATATATTTCAGCCAAGTATGGTGTCACTGTTAGACTATTCAGAACTATTTAAAAAACACAACAATAGGAAGCTGAAAGTTGAATTTACTCCTGATGGTGTTATTCATTTGCAACTGCAATAGCTAGAAAAATAACCTACAATTTCTTTATTATATCACATAGAAAAACAGTTAAGACCAGAAGAAGAATCCTGCTTGGTGCTCCAGGAAGAATATTAGAATTAAGTGATCTGAGAGCTTGGTTCACGTCTCCCACAAACTTTCTGTTTGAATTTAAGAAAAAATCACTTATACTCCATGAGCATTAATTTAGTGATCATGCATAGAGGAGGATGGTGGTCCAAACCTTGGACTCTAGAGCAAACTGCCAGGTTTCAATCTCAGCTATTCTGCATCCAAAATATGTAATTTCGCACAAGTTAATATTTCTGTGGCTCGGTTCCCTGTGTGCAGGATGAGAATAGTAATAGCATTTATTTCACAAGGTTATTGAGAGAGTTAAATGATTTATTATATGTTAAGTACTTAGAAGAATGCCTGAATCATAGTAATTGTTTTAGCAATTATATGATGAGAACTTGGATCCATAACTCAGTGGTTTTCAAATTACTCTGAGGCCTTGGTTCAAATGAAATGCCATACAGATGTCTAATGATTTAGAAAAGCATATGTAATTAAATATGTTTTCACTGAACAGGGACAGAGAGGTTGAGACTCATGACTTCCATCTTTCCGACCCTTCCCAGATGACCCCCTGGACAACATCAAGAAACCACACAACAATAGAGCACAGTTTAAAAACACGAATGAGCTCTTCCAAATGTGGCATAGGTTGTGTGTCAGTTGGGAATTGTGGCCAGTAATAGGAATCTGACAACAGTGGTTTAAACACATACAGCTTTATTCTCTCATCTAGAAGAGTTCAGCAGCAGACAGCTAAGCCTAGTTGGCAGCTCTTTAAGGCCATGGGGAAGCCATGCTCTCTCTGTTCCCTGAAGCTCCAGTCATCTTACTCATGATCCAGACAGAAAGTAGAGAAAAGAGGGAAAAATTACTTCCTATTGAGCTTCACCAAACATCTTCTGTTAACATCTCATACTCATCACGTGATACAGAGGAGGGTTGGAAAAAGAATTTTTTAATTGGGTGTATCTCTATCTGAATTAAGTAAGAGTTCTGTTACTGTTGAAGGAAAAAAATGGATTATGCTAGTCAATTACCTGCAACATATTAATTTTAAAACGTCATTGTGTTTTATGGGTAACTAATGTTCAGGCTGCCTCTTTAACAGTGGTTCAAGGACAATTAGAAAAGAATAATACATCAATCAAAACCTGACTCTTTTAATGGGCTTTTAATCACCATGAATTTGCATATGGTTTCTGAAAAAGTATATTAATACTTTTAGTAAATAAAATAGTTCTCAATGAATATATTATATGCCAATAAGTTTTAAAGTATTTTCTTCTTGGCCACAAGAATGAAAATTTAAATAGATGTCCATCTACAAAATAAAGATTAATTTGAAATTATAAAACAGACAATGTACATATGTAATATAACATAATATCCAGACATATTTGATTCACAATACATTATAATTTTCTATTTCCCCTTTATTTCTCTGAACTTTAATTCCCTCATCTACATTATGAGGAACTTAAGCCCAATAATACCTGAGATTTTTCTAAAAACCAAGCATCCTGTGAAACAATATGAAAATCCCAGAAATTGAAAAACATTTTTAGAGAAGAAAGGATTTACATACCTTTAAAAATAAGCATTAAATATGTAACTTCAGAAATCTATGCTCTCTATAAAAAGCAGATCAGAGATACTACCAAGATATTACTAAAGATAGTTAGTGCTCAAAAGTAAATGTTTCTGGAGAGTATATTTTACCCTAATTGCCAAGCTAAACTTATACAGCTGAAAAAGAGAGAAGAAAACTTTTCACCTTCACACTGTTCATTTTACGTAGCTCAGCTAATTAAAAATTATCAATACTCTCGTAAGTCAAATTTTTTGCACTCCTACTATTTATAGGACCATTGCAATTTATAAGACCTTATGGGAAATACAAATGAAATAGAGGATAAACTGCCCTAGATGGTATTGAAGCTGGTAAGCAAAAGAGCATCAGGTCAACAATATTCACAGAGTTCGTTCTGCACATAAGTTCCATGCCAGAAACTGGGTATTTAATGTTGAATAAGATCAAGAACTTGATGTCTAGGTAGGTCTGGCTATCAAATGTTACATCCAGGGTCATTTCACCCCTTGCACAAATAACATTCTTACTTAAAATCCACCCTAAAACATTATCCACCAAATAGCACTTTCTGTTCCAGAGATTTTCTATTGTCAATACTAAAAAGCCAGCTTGATTTCTTTAGACCAAAAAACCTCCACTCTTGTACAGAACAGATCCTTGGAGAGTTTTCACAGGATATTTGTTGTTCTTACTAGTGCTGGAAGCAAAGGATCTCGTTAAACCAGGAAGCTTCTCTCTGGAGGACATATGAAAATCAAACTCTGGAATTGGTTAAAAAAAAATGAAATTGGAAATAAATGTCTGCCTAAATTATTTGAGGGATGGGGAAGATCACTAACAAAATCAAATTCCTCTTTGAAAAACTATCAGGTCTAGTAATACTTAATGTCGTTTTTAAACATTTGTTTAAAATCTTGCTTGGCGTTGACTTGTATTGACATAACCTTCAAACACGTGGTATCTACAGAACGTGTGAAGTGCAATTAACAAGTTTTACTTGAAAAAGTTTGTGTTTGGTTTGGTTTTTGTTGCAAAACTAGGGATAAGAAGATGGCGGATGAAGAGCATATTCGGCACTGCATGCTTTATGAGTTCCAATTAGGAAGAAAAGCAAGTGAGGCTGCAAAAAACATCTGTAGTGCTCTTGATCAAGATGCAGTTAGCACCAGAAAATGCCAGCATTGGTTTGAGAAATTTCGAGAGGGAAATTTTTCGTTAGATGACAAGAGTGGTCGAGGCCATGTGTCCAATTTTGATCAAGAAACTCTTCAAGCTCTTTTAGTGCAAAATCCTCAAATTACCCAACAAGAGCTTGCGACAATTTTAAATTGTTCACAAAAAACAATTTCCAATCAATTGCGTGCACTTGGCAAAGTCCAAAAGTTTGGAAAATGGGTTCCTCATGAGTTGACCAACAACAACCGTAATCAAAGAGTCACAATTTGCAGTTTGCTCCTCTCTCGTCAAAACCGTTTGCCGTTTTTAGAGCAAATTGTTACCGGAGATGAAGAATGGGTGCTGTATATTAATTTGAAAAGGCGGCCTCAATGGTTGGACAAAAATGAGGCTCCGCAGCCCACGCCAAAACCTGACTTGCATGCGAAAAAAGTGATGTTGTGTGTTTGGTGGAATTTTAAAGGAATTCTTCATTATGAACTTTTACCATCTAACCAAACCATTACAAGTGCAGTGTATAGTGCCCAATTGGAAAGGTTAGCCCAAGCTTTAAGAGAAAAAGAACCCGCGCTGATTAATCGGAAGGGCGTAATTCTTCACCACGATAACGCACGACCGCATACTGCAAGAATCACTGCTGAAAAACTGCGCCAGTTGGAATGGGAAGTTCTCCCTCAACCTGCATATTCTCCTGATATTGCCCCTTCCGATTACTATTTCTTTCGTTCTTTGCAAAACTTTCTTCTTGGAAAAAAAATTTAATAAAGAAGAATGCCTCTAAAATGCATTGACCGAATTTTTTGCATCAAAATCACAAGAATTTTACAACAGAGGGATTAAAATGCTTCCTGAGCGTTGGGCACAAGTAGTATAAAACAACGGCAACTATATTGTTGATTAAATTTTGTTGTATTGTTTAAATAAATTCGATTTAAAAAAGTATTAGAAAACGACATTAATTATTACTAGACCTAATAAAATGAGAACTGAGATATTTGCCAAGCTCAGTTCTCCAGTACAAGAAATGGGAACATAGCTGTGGGTTATGCTGAGCTTCACGTTTTCATTACCAGCTTTATATAGCATGCTCTCTTCTTTGTCTCTCTTTTTTGCCTTGAATTTCTAGTTTTGAGTCTCTAGGCCAGGGAGTGAAAAACAGCTGTTGTTGCCAGGTTGAGCATGATATACATCTCAGTCTTCCCCTTCCCTACAATACAGTATGTTTAGGAGGCCTGGGAGATGTCTTTATCAATATCCTTTTATTTTTACCATGTAGTATATGTTTTAAGATCAATACTTGATTCTCTGAACTATTTTTGGAGTCTTGTGGTTTGAGTAGAGGTACTCTGGGAGAGAATATTATTTATGTCTGGGTACTGGGGGATAAAGCTAGAAGAAAGTAGACACACATACACACACACACACACACACACATCCCAGAATAAATGGATTATCACCAATAAAATGTATTGCTAACATACATTAAATACTTTCTAAAAGGTTCTTAGCTACTAAACTCGTGAGATGCTAGCACTACATTTTCTAAGTATACACAAAATTTAGGAGACTCAGTCTATGGTAGAAATGTCTTCATCTGTGATTCCATCCAAAAACAGAATGCCTAAGACTCAGAACTAGTTTTTATTTTTTATTTTTTTTATTTTTTAAAAAATATATATATTTTATTGATTTTGCACAGAGAGGAAGGGAGAGAGATAGAGAGTTAGAAACATCGATGAGAGAGAGTCATCGATTGGCTGCCTCTTGCACACTCCCCACTGGGGATATGCCCGCAACCAAGGTACATGCCCTTGACCGGAATCGAACCTTTCAGTCCCCAAGCCGAAGCTCTATCCATTGAGCCAAACCGGTCTCGGCAGAACTAGGTTTTATCAAACTTTGATTTTGAAATTCTGTTCTCCTCTAGGGTTATGAGGAAAAGTAAAGTTTTGGAGGATGAGAGGTGCCAAAGAAATGACCCAAAAGGAGGAAGTTCACTAAGGACAAAGGCTAGGATTAAAACAGTTCATGTAGGAATTGAATATCAGGTACCATTAAATAAAAGCATGGATACAGTTGAATATGGCTAAAGTCACGTTCAAAAGGTAACAGGCAAGATGTCTGAGAAAAGGGCTTTGAAAAATAATAAACAGCTGAGTACCATGTTTTGGAGAGTAAAATTCTTGTATTGTAGGAAATAAGATTTTAGAGCAGACCATATTGTATGAATGCATAGTGATACATGATATAAACATGCTTCAGTATAAACCTTGTGAATTGGTTTATAAAGAGGTCTGGATTATTGTCCTGAGAGTATCATCAAATAGAATGAGATAATTTATAAGGAGCCAATAGAAAAGGCTAGATTCAGTGAAGACAAAACTACCATAAAGAAGTACCGTAACAGAAGCAAGATTCATAGTTACTCTTTAGACTGCGGATCATATTTCAACATCTTTCTAATTCTACAATGTAGGCCTATATAAATGGCAAAACATAGAAATACTTTGTAAAAAATTTGCTGAAGACAGTATCATCACATAAAACTGTAATCAGGAAGAAATCAACAAGGTCAGACAAGTGCTCCAGGAGTATCACTATGCCCCAAAAGCATGACTTGGCACAGGAAGATCCTGCTGCGGCCTGCTGCTTTAGGAAGTGTCAAGATAAAGTGTTTAGAGGGGAAGGGAGGAATCCCCACCTCCAAACTGAAGCCCAGGGCAATTGTCAATCACCCAACTCGTTTCTATATAAATTATACTTAATTAGGGAGGTATCCTCTTTAGAATTCTTTGTGAAAATAAAATTCATTAAAAAAAAAATCAGTCTTTCTGATTTAATGAATATAATGAATCTGAATTAGAAAAACTCCTCAAAGGACCAGGAAAGTGTTAGTTTATCAAAAAACAAAGCATGAAATTAATACCCAAGGAAGACTTGGTTTCCATCCAAAATTAACTCTCTTCTCTGGGAATTCTGTGAAAATTTAAGCATTTAAGCTCATAGCCAAAACAGGGAAATCTGGCCCCCAGGTGACCAAAAGTTAGATTATAGACAGATATATAGAAACATAGATATATAATTTATTATGGTTTAATAACTAGATAAATTGGACTTAAAATTCTTCTATCAATTTCACTGATTATTGTATATGTCTAACAAAAGTGCCTAGTTTCTGCCATAATGATAAAACCATATTGTATTATATCTAATTACAAGTTGTTTTAAATCCTACACACTGAATTTTGAAAATAAATGGTAAAAAAAAAAAAAAATGGGAACACTGTTCTTTGATAAAGGCAATAGTAACAAGACCCTTAACATCTCAGAAAAATCAAAGAGGAGATGTTCTTCAAAACAGCAAAACAAAACAAAAGTGCAAAAAGACTATAAAAAACATATTAAAACTTTGAGAAAGAAAAGCTCTGACATCAAATAAAAAAGAGAGGGAGCAGGGTATACAATAGTTCCTCATACGTGGACTGGAGCTTCTGAAGTTCAGCAGCCCTAGGTGGACAAATGACTGATTCCAATGCTGAGGCTTGTGGTAAGTAAGAGTCTAGAGCAGGTCTTAAGCATTCTTAAAAGGGGGGGAAGGAATAAATCTTACTTTATAGTCATGCTCACATTAAAATCTCCAAAGCTAGGATTACAACATGGATATCCAAGAACCAGGGGAAATGTAAACCAAGTGGTAAAAAGGGAAAATATTGGCATTGGGTGCCACATGGAAAAAATAGTTTTATCGGTAACAGGTGAACAAAGTTCAACAAAGAATTGTTTTGTTTTGTTTTGTTTTAATATATTTTATTGATTTTTTTTTGCCCCCCTCTCTTCCTCCCACACATCCCCTCCCTCCCCAGAGTTTTATGTCCATTGGTTGTACTTATATGTATGTATAAAAGTCCTTCAGTTGATCTATTATCTCCCCCAGATCTTCCTCCCCTCCCTGCTGTAATTTGACAGTCTGCTTGTTGATATACTGTCTCTATATCTATCTTTTGGTTCATCAGTTTATAATGTTCTTTATTATCCATAAATGAGTGAGGTCATGTAGTGTTTCTCTTTCATTGATTGGCTTATTTCACTCAGCATGATGTTCTCCAATTCCATCCAGGTTGCTGCAAATGATGAGAATTCCTTCTTTTTTATGGCAGCATAGTACTCCATTGTGTAGATGTACCACAGTTTTTGGATCCAATCATCTGCTGACAGGCACCTAGGCTGTTTCCATATTCCGGCTATTGTAGATTGTGCTGCTATGAACATAGGGGTGCAAATATCCTTTCTGATTGGTGTTTCTAGTTTCTTGGGACATATTCCTAGAAGTGGGATTACTGGGTCAAATGGGAGTTCCATTTTCAGTTTTTTGAGGAAACTCCACACTGTTCTCCACAGTGGTTGCACCAGTCTGCATTCCCACCAGCAGTGCACGAGGGTTCCTTTTTCTCCGCAACCTCGCCAACACTTGTCATTTGTTGATTTGTTGATGTTGGCCATTCTGACAGGTGTGAGATGGTACCACATTGTTGTTTTGATTTGCATCTCTCGGACAATTAGTGACTTTGAGCATGTTTTCATGTGCCTTTTGGCCTTCCTTCTGTCTTCTTTTGAAAATGTTCTATTTAGGTCCATTGCCCATTTTTTAATTGGACTATTCATCTTCCTTTTATTTAGTTGTATAAGCTGTTTGTAGATGTTGGAGATTAAACCTTTATCAGTGGTATCATCATCAAAATGTCCATACTTCCTAAAGCAATCTATAGGTTCAATGCACTCCCCATTAAAATACCAATGACATATTTCACTGACCTAGAAAGAACTCTCCAAAAGTTCATTTGGAACAATAAAAGACCCCGAATAGCCACAGCAATCCTGAGAAAGAAGAGTAAAGTAGGAGGGATCTCAATACCAGACTTCAAACTATATTACAAAGCCACTGTTCTCAAAACAGCCTGGTACTGGCACAAGAACAGACATATAGATCAATGGAATCGAATCGAGAACCCAGATATCAACCCAAATCACTATGCTTAATTAATATTTGACAAAGGAGGCACGAATATACAATGGAGTCAAGACAGTTTCTTCAATAAATGGTGTTGGGAAAATTGGACAGACACATGCAAAAGAATGAAACTAGATCACCAACTTACACCATTCACAAAAATAAATTCAAAATGGATACAGGACTTAAACATCAGACGGGAAACCATAAAAATACTAGAAGCATCCACAGGCAACAAAATCTCAGACGTATGCCAAAAGAACTTCTTCACTGATACTACCCCTAGGGCAATGGAAGCTAAAGAGAAAATAAACAAATGGGACTACATCAAAATAAAAGCTTTTTTACAGCAAAAGAAATCAACATCAAAACAACAAGAAAGCCCACTGTGTGGGAGAACATATTAACAAAGAATTGTTAAAAAAAAAAAAAAAAAAAAAAAAAAAAAAAAAAGTAACGTCTCTGGGGTTTTAGTTGTGTTGATTTGGAGAGAAGTGAGTCCACGGCTTTGTAATGTTCATTATCAGACATACATGTTGTCCAAGGCCTTGCCTAAATTTACACAGTGTGGCTCTAATTCTTATGGAATATACAATTCACAGTTCTCCGTAGTCTAAAAACTGAAAATTGCAGAGGCCGGTTTGGCTCTGTGGTAGAGTGTCGGTCTGTGGACTGAGAGGTCCAGGGTTTGATTCCGGTCAAGGGCTTGTACATTGGTTGAGGGCACGTCCCCGGGTGGGGGGTGTGCAGGGGGCAGCTTGTCAATGTTTCTCTCTCGTCGATGTTTCCGGCTCTCTATCTCTCTCCCTTCCTCTCTGTGAAAAATCAATTTTTTTTAATTAAAAAATTTAAAAAAATGAAAATTGCTTACGAACACGTGCAGTTTTAACCCTCAAGCTCCCTGACAGGAAAGAGATGACCCATGAGCATGATCAGACCATTTACTGAAGAAACAATAATGAGGCTCTCAGAATGAGATGAATTCAGGGAAGGTAAGTCAAGGGAACTTGGTGCTAGGTCCAGCCTCTCAATCTGGAAGGTAACATTTCGACCATTAAGTGGAATTCAGTTGAGATGAAATGAAAACCCTGCAGAATGAATATAGCATTTAGCAAAGCGTCTTTTCAGAGATGTAAAATTGAACTATCGAATATGAAGATAAATAAGTTCTACTTCTTATAATTTAAATTGTTGTTCTTGTTGTGCTTCTGGATATTCTCCTTCCCCTTCAACCAGATGAGCATGCTTACTATTTTGTAATACAGTAACGATTAGCTAGGAGTTTTCTAAAACTACCAGAAAACATAGTCTGTCCAACCAAAGGAAACTCTAGATGACATTGTGTTATAGACGTGAAGGAATGGAGACTGAAAGAAGTGGGGTGGGGGGAGGAAGGAAACAAAATTAAAATGTTGAGTCAAATGTGGTTTCTCCCGCAATTAATTTACTTTTCAAATATAAGCCAAGTTAAGAAACTTGAAAATAACTTACTACTTCAAACTCATTGTTTACATGTTCATATATAAAGACTTAAAAAAAAAAAAAAACCCTCTATTGCATTAGTGAGTTTTAAATGTCTTACATTTGCTACCTTTAAATGTGTTTCTATTTCACTTGTCAGAAGTTTTCCAGGGGAGCAAGTCTCCAATTTTATAACGGAAGTCAACAGAAAGATCAGCTTTCTCGTACAGGTAATTGCTTCCATAGGCATTCTGTGTTTCACAGAGACAGGGCATCTGGGTTCTCTAGCTGACAGTTCATAGCCAGTAGCTGTTCTGTCGGGCCACTTTTCTGCCATTACCTTAACATCAATTATTTGAGATCAGCTTATTTGGATGGGGGGCAGGCAGAGAAAGACTGAAAGAAATAATTTCTAATGCTGAAACAGGAGTAGTCAGGCAAAGTTCCCGGGAACAGCCAAGGCTATAACTGCCCAGTTCCCAATGACATCAGTGCGAGCAATAAAACTAAATCCTCTGGAGATACTTTGAAATTTTAGCCTGCAGTATCTTTGGAAATATTTCACAGTGAAATTGTGTTTCTAATTCCACAGCCAATGGCTGGCCCAACCATCTCCTTCCCATTTTCCTAAACATGCAATAGCATCTAAGTCTGCTCATTTACAGTGATTTCTTCCATTTATATCAACGGTACACGGTGAAGGGTAAAGTCAGCAGCCACTTCTGATTTAATCATTTAAAAGCAGGGCTGTAACAGCTCTTTCCCTTGCCCAATTGACAGAGGAGTCGTGCAAAGTCTTCACCAAGTGTTCTAAGCCTGAGAATGTTCAAAAAGGATGACTGATAAACACTGTAAGAGTGGGTTGTCTCATTCTTCATTAGGGACAGAGAAAAGAGAAAATAGGAGAGAAAGAACATTAAGTGTTCTCTTTCTTTCTCTTGCTCTCACTCTGTGATTTCAATTTTTTTTTTTTTCTCCAAGAGGACCCAAATCACAGCTACCATGAAAAAATACGTGCTACATGCTTATTTAAAGTCTTAGTACTTCTCTGTGCCTCGTCTAATGAGGAAGTGTTAGAACACTTAGCCTATGGCGTGATTACAAAGATTAATGAATGTGAAATGCTTAGAAGAGTGTCTGCTTACTCTCTGGTACATGGGAGCATTTGATATATGATGTCTGTGCTTAAAAATCTTTACATGAGATTTTTAATGTTTTAATTGATTTTAGAGAGAGAGGAAGGGAGAGGGAGAGAAAGAAATGATGAACGAGAGAAATATCATTGGCTGCCTCCTGCGTGACATCTACTGGGATTCAAGCCAGAGATCTCTCAGATGGGATGATGCTCAACCACCTGAGCCACACTGGCCAGGACAAATTTGGGTTTACATGCAACATAATCTAGCCCTGGTTCTCTTGTGAATGTATACCACATTCGCTACCTACTCTTGTCCACCCTTTTTCCATACACGTAAAGTCACTAAATTTTTTATCAAGAATTCTAAAGTAGTAGGTAAAAATAATGGGGTTAGTGCTGCCAATGATTGATAGGATGGTAATATGTTTTTAAAGACTTTGTAAATTAACTACCTGTAGAAATGATAATGACGATGTTTTCCAAGCATTATACCCAAAGTACATGTAAGTAGTTTGGGTATAATGCTCGGACAACATCATCATTTATAAATGATGTCTCTTTTATAAATAATAAAACTGAGTCTTAGAGAGGTTTTATAAATTGCCTCCTCTTTTCTGATTTCCTCAAAGTTAAGTTTTCTTGTTTTTTTTAATTTTACTTTTCAATTACAATTGACATTCGATATTATTTTATACCCGAGGCCCAGTGCATGAAATTCGTGCATGGGGGGTATGTCCCTCAGCCTGGCCTGCACCTTCTCCAATATGGGACCCCTTGGGGGATGTTCGACTGCCCGTTTAGGCCAGATCCCTCTCACAATCCAACTACTGCTGGTTCCTAACTGTTTGCCTGCCTGCCTGCCTGATTGCCCCTAACTGCTTCTGCCTGCCAGCTTGATCACCCCCTAACCACTCCCCTGCTGGCCTGATCGCCCCCCAACTGTCCTCCCCTGCAGGCCCGGTCTCCCCTTTTTCCCCCCAACTGCCCTCCCCTGCTGGCCTGATCACCCACAATTGCCCCCCCTGCTGGCCATCTTGTGGTGACCATCTTGTGGCAGCTATCTTGTGACATCTTGCCATGCCACCTAGGCTTTTATTATATAAAATTAGTTTTAAGTACATAGCACAGTGGTTAGAATTTGGTTTTTAAATTACTGTCTGAGTCTACTTTCTTACTACCACTGATTTGTTAGCCTCATAAAGCCCCACCTCATCACTGAAATGAAACAAAATCATCTGTAGTCTATCTTCTTTGATCTCACTATAGCAAATGATAATGTTAACAAGATTCTCCTTTAAAATACCCTCTATCTTTGGTTTTTATAATACCACATTATCCTGGTTTTTGCCTTTGTCTACTTATTATAGTCACTTTTTAAGGTTCCTACTGCTCTGTGCCCTTTAAGAAATTAGCTTCCAAATATTTTTATTATAACCATGGGAAAAAATATATTTTGTATAACAAATCTGTCCTCAAAACATACTAATATTATTCCTTGAAATAATACCTCCTATGTGCAAATATATACTGAAATTTTTCTTTTATCTCATTAAAAATAATAATGTTGGTCATAACTCAATACATTAATTTC
The DNA here is from genome assembly GCF_014108245.1 of Pipistrellus kuhlii. NCBI lineage: Eukaryota > Metazoa > Chordata > Mammalia > Chiroptera > Vespertilionidae > Pipistrellus > Pipistrellus kuhlii. Next base: position 135,392,913 of record NW_023425404.1, read on the forward strand.
CTAGTTTGCACATTTTCAACATTCTGTTTTGACATTTTTTTTCTTGCATGTGGTTCAAACAAACCCCAGTCTACTTGGTCAAGCTATCCAAACATCTGTCATACTGGTGCTTGGTAGTAGCAAAACCCAAGAAACTAGATAATAGTCTTAGTTAAGCTCAAAAATGATTAAAAGCAAATTATAATTAAGTCCCTAAAACTTTTTTTTAATGTTATAGATATAAAGAAATCATTTTGTTAATAGTTTTAAATTGAATGAACAAATATTACTTTGGTAAGGAGCTTTAAATATTATGCAATAGATAGCCTTTCTAATTTTGAATCAACAAAAATATCAACTATAAAAAAAGCTTTTAAAGTAAATAAATTATGACACTAGGATTATTTTCTAATTTTAATATTCAATTTTCTGATTTTATTTCTAATGAGGAACCAAAGAAATCAGTACATCTCTTGTGATCACTATAAGCATCACTTATTCATTTATTAATTCATTCATCTAGCAATAGATATTTAGCGTTTTCATGCACAAGGTATAGCACTTGAGGCCACAAAGGATTCAAAGATTAATTGGCTTTGGACTTCTCTTTCAGAGGTGTTATATATTATTCATTTATTTATTTGTACATTTAAATATTTTTAAATAATAATGATTATTTTTTACTACTTTCCTGCCTCCCAAACATTCATGCATAGATGACTCATTAGCTTCTTAATTAAAAATCAATGCTTTTAAATCATGCTCCTTCAACTGCTACTACAAACTCAAATCCAACAAGTCATTTGTGTAAGGATTTTGGGGTTGTTTTTTTTGTTGTTGTTTTTTTGTTTTTTTCATAAAATTCAAGTATTCTTTTTCTATCGGAGAAAGCTTTATCAGTTGATAAACAATTAACATTTAGGTCCAAATGAGTGAGTGATTAGCTATGATCCTATTACATTACATGCAGTAAATATTAACCACCAACTAGATTATAAAACTAGGGAACAAAATCCTAATAAAGTGGATTTTTGTTTATTCTTAGCACTTGCTTTCATGACATAAGCAAAATTCATTATTCAGACAACAACCTGCTATTCATTGGTTTCAAAGAAAATGACAGATTATGTTTTTATCTTCTCAGAGCCTGTTAGGTAACAGTATTTTTAATCTAGTAGAATTATTGTCTGGTCAAGATATTTAAACCCTGACAAAGTGAATGAAGTATGCAGCATGTGAATAATGTCTAGTTCTGTGGGCACTTCAGGAATGAATGTGTTATGAAAGTGGTAACCAAGGACAGGTTTCATGTCATGCTATTAGGCCAATAAAACATGTCAGGTACCGTTTATCCCAAGGGATTCCTCTTTTCATTTGTAATGGCAGCCCAGGTTGTAGAGAAAAATATTAGTCTAAAATTCTGCCAGGGGAATCTGAGAATATACATGCCCTACAACATAATGATTCTACTTCAAGATATACATTTTTTTTATATATGCCAAGGTAACCTGGCATCTGTGGGGAGATGTTCCTCTCAGCATTATCTATAATAAAGAAAAGCTAGAAGTAACTCAAAATAACCAACACACACACACACACACACACAGATCCTGTTGTGCTATTGTGTGAATACTATAAGATGAATAGCCCAGTCTAAAATTATCCTTAAGTATAAATTTACCGAATGACAAAAGTAGAAATCAGAGGGATACAGTATGGTATTACACATGCAAATTTTAAAAGCATAGGACAGTATAAGAGTATGGTAAATTATAAACATAGCTAGAAATCAAGTTTTGTCTAGGTCAAACATGCCAAACTCAAGGACTAACATGGGTCAAATAAACAAGGTTTAAGTTTATATGGGCTGCAAAAAAACAAAAGCTTCAATTTTCATGGGAGCATAGGTTTATTTCAATAGAGACTGCTGAATATAAAGTGCAGGGGCCTGAAGCTGCAGGGATCTCCCTTTTCCATGTCCCGCATGGAAAGAGAGATGAACGAACCGGTTCTAAATGGAGGTGCCCAGGGATTGAGAAATAATAGAAATAAAGAGAGAAGACACAGAGATAGATTTCAAGCTGGGAGCTGAGAGGGCCGCTGACCTCTGTTGGAGAGACAGACTGACGACCTCCTAAACCACGCAGCACATCTATTTATACTCCAATCCAACAAGGGGTTTCACAGGAAAACAAGGAGCCTGGGAGAGCCCAGGTTCCACCCACTTCTTCCTCTTGAACAAACACAAGCCAGGAACTAAGAACATCTTACTCCCAGGGCGGGAATGCAACTGACATGATTCTGTCAATATCCCCGGCAAAGTCAGCAACAATCTAAAGTAGGGGTGTCGAACTCAATCAGAGAAGGGGCCAAAATCTAAAATCCAGCCTAAATCGCGGGCCGAATGGTTTACTGAACAGTCATAAACTGTCATTGTGATGGAAACGCAGCGGAGTGCAGTGATGACAGCGCGGTGCGGGCCACATTGCAAGGCCTGGCGGGACGGATTTGGCCCGCGGGCCTTGTATTTGACACATGTGATCTAAAGAATGTCCAGGTGTCTTCCCATTTGGCCCTCTACAATATAGGGCAGAAATAAATGAGTAATCGTTAACATACAATAATGGAATACTTTGATAAAATTAATTTTTTTCTTGAACATTAACTTACCAGACACTGATTAACTACACAAATTAATAAGCATAATGTAAATATTAGTAAACCTATTTTCTTGTTCTCCAAAAGAGAAATATTTCCTGTTGTACACACCAAACAAGTCAGTCCAAGACTAATGACTTGGCAGTTGGCTGCTAAAATATTCACTGCTAGAATTAGTGGAGAGAAATGGTGCACCTGCATGTAAGCAAAATGAATACAAGATTATAGTAATCAGTCATTAATGAATGTTATAGTTGTTATTAATAATTATGTATAACAGGATATTGTAAACATTAAGTTACAAAATTTTTATTAAAATGTTTCTTACATACCATTATATTAGCTGGCCCACAAAAATATTTTTTGTGGGCCACATGAGGCCCGTGGGCCTCAAGTTTGACATGCTTGGTGTAGATGAAAAATAACATATGATGTGAGGAAAGGAATTTTGATTGTACCTTTAATAATCTTTTTCAGATTTGAATTACATTTGGCCAAATCTTGATATTTGCTAAATCTAGACTGTAGATAATCCTTGGATTTATTTTCCTTTCATTTATTCCCTTTGATCATCCTTCCAATCAAACATTTGTGAATTTTAAACTATTTTTTAATAATAGATATAACACATAAATGTGGATTAGATCAAAGACAGTGTCTTTATCTAGTGTAAGAAAATTGTGGTGAAGTCATTAAATGGTCTTCAACAATGCCATCAAGCTGATGGTACATTTATGATTCCTGGAGGTTTGTCCAGTTTGAGGTTGAATGTAGATGAGAGTACTTGGTAAGCAGTGCTCACAGAGACTGAGCAGTTGGTCAGGGTCCCATTCAAGAATGCTGAACTCCACCCAAAATGAATAATAAGAGTATTAAGAAGGAACCTCGTGGAAAGTTAACACACTTCTCCAGGCTCCTCTGATAGTTGGGAAATACCAGACAATAGGCTTAAAAAAATAAAACTAAATTGAGATTGATCATACCCTAATTATTTGATGGATTTCCTAAATTTCCATGTAACTTTGTCAAACTATTTCATGAGGCATTGTGTCATTTATGCTCTTTCCATACACTCTTTCCATACATAGCTTCATTTTATACTGATGCCAATGTTTGATTTTATTATCTAACCAGTGTCCCAGTGCAAGGATTCATGCACTTTGAAAGGAAATTAATTAGAAGTAATATTTTAATATCACTATTAGCCCTTTCTTTATAATAGAAGTGTCAACCAAAGTCACGATTAACAATGACAGATCAAAACACATGCATGTGATTGGCACCAGCTAGAGCTTTATATGTATCACACTTGCGCAAGTCAATTTAGCCTTTTTATATAGAGAGAATAGATTTGCTTAATTAGACCTGCTTTCTGATTTAGCTAAACTTTTTCCAGCCCAGTGAAGCACCCCAACATCTCTTTCAGGTAATTGTCTGCAACACAGCAGTAAATGTCAACATGAAGTAGATTATTATTGTAGATCATGCAGGGAGAACAAAGGGTAAAATATTTAACTGCAGCAGTATTTGATTGTATTCTCTGCAGTGAGAAAACCTAAAGTCATTTTCAGGGTCTACCATTTCTTACTTCTTTTCAGTCGGGTCAAATTTTCAAACTTTCTAAATCTCCATTTTCTGACAAATGAAAAGAAAATAGGATTCTACCAAGTGTCCTATCTACCTACTCCAGGACTTCTGTGAGGATCAAATGAGATGAGGCATGGGAAAATGCTTCACAAATATTTGGTTAAACTGTATAATGTTTCCACCTAGCTATAAAGCAAGTCGAGTTCCTGGGCTAAAGAATCTCTGGCTAGTCGCTAGAGAGGGGAAGCCAGGCATTGCTACGTGACATCATTACCTGGCGCCCATGGTGACCATTTCTGGGTGGGACGGGGCTGTGGGCCACATTTTGCACCATGTGGTCTTGGCAACATTGGCTGCGATTTGGTGGGGTGTTGCTCCAGGGTGGTGGTGGGACCCATGTCCCACTTCGGGGGAGCCCAGTGTTGGTTTGTCAGCACCAGGTCTATTTTTAAACGGCCAGTGCAAGTCTTGGCAGCTCTTGCATTGAGCATCTGACCTCTAGTGGTCAATGCCCCTCATAGTTACCAGTTGGACAGACACTTAGCCTTTAATATTTATAGATTTTATGGATAATTAAACTGAGACATTGTTACCTAGTGTTAAAACTAGAGTTTAGCCCGGCTGGCAAGGCACAGTGGTTGAGAGTCAACCATGAACCAGGAGGTCATGGTTTGATTCCTGGTCAGGATACATGACTGGTTGCAGGCTTGATCCCCAGTAGGGGGCATGCAGGAGACAGCTGATTGATTATTCTCTCTCATCATTGATGTTTCTATCTATATTTCCCTCTCCCATTTTCCCTGAAATCAATAAAAAATAAAAATAAAATAAAATAATAAAATAAAATAAAACTGGAATTTAAACCTAAATAAGGGAACAGGATAATGTGTAGAAGGAAGAAGTAGAGGCAGAAACGTATGGGGGGAAAGGAGGAGAGAAAATGAAAGGAGAAAAGACATTTAAAAAGGAGGGAGGGCCCTAGCCGGTTTGGCTCAGTAAATAGAACGTTGGCCTGCCAACTAAAGGGTTCTGGATTCAATTCTGGTCAAGGTCACATGACTGGATTGAGAGCTCAATCCCCAGTATGGGGTGTGCAGGAGGCAGTCAATCAATGATTCTCATAATTGATGTTTTTATCTCTCTCTCCCTCTCCCTTCCTCTCTGAAATTAATACAAATATATTTTTTAAAGGAAAAAGAAAGCCACCAGAATGTATTTTAGAAAAAGAAGTGATAAAAATAAACAGAGGAAAAAATCAAGTTAATATAAGGCCAATAAAATTTCAATTTTTTTCCATAGACAAATCCATTGTTGCTACAGATGCAAACAAAAGTTGATCAACGGTGCCTCTACCTAAAGAACTAGTAGAAATTATTCTTGTGCAAACAATACTCTTTATTCAGTTTCAAAGATTTATGCAGTCTTTTCCATGCCTTAAACTGAAAATAGCAGGTGACTAAATGTAAAATAACCCTGAACCAAACAGAAAAGCATAAGTGATTTCACATAAACTTAAATCAACATCCAATTGGAAAAGTAGGAGAAAAGTGAATATACCAGTCCACTGAGAATTTTATTTTTAAATCTTATAGTTAACATTTTAGTCTTACAATGAAAAGTCATTTTGACATTTTTTTTAAACAAAGGGCAGTTTTAAAAGCTATGGTTGGCTTGCATTTTTCTCAGTGTCTGCTGTTCTCATGAGGTAAAATGCAGTGTAGACCAAAAGTCTAAATGACTGAAGATCCTTTGGGAAAACCACTATTCAAGCAACTTGAGGGAAATATGCAGCAGGAAATGACTTGTGAATTGGTTCTAAGAAAAATAGCCAAATCATAACTGAATTATGTTTAACTTTATAGGAAAATATTTTTCATATTTTTTTAATTATAGAGAACCTTTAACTCTTACCAAATAGAAAATTGAACATGTTTTTGTTACATTTATATATGACAAAGGAGGAAAGGAGAGAGAGAGCTAGAAACAACGATGAGAGAGATACATTGATCAGCTGGCTCCTGCACACCCCTCACTGGGGATGTGCCCGCAACCAAGGCACATGCCCTTAACCAGAATCAAACCTGGGACTTTTCAGTCTTCAGGCAGATGCTCAATGGATAGTGAGCCAAACCGGTTTCGGCATGTTTTTGTTCTTAACAGTTGAAAATAAAATATCTTTGTGTGATAGGAATGAATGGAAACTTCTAAACCTCTTTTCACTGTGCACCCTCCACCTTCCACCTCAGGGGAGAAGCCATGAATTAAGTAAACATAATTAAGACCTAAATCACACTCTGGGTAATAAGAGGCGGACCTTTATTTATGATCTGGCAAGCCTCAAGGTACAATAGAGAGGAAACCTTAAGGTCTTCAGTGGTATTCCATATTTGGGGCCCCATTGGCTCAGAGCTGTGCTAATAATAAAAAGAGCCTTTCTTCAACTTGTTCTGCCCTGATCTTCTGTCATGAAGGGGGCATGTGACCACGCTGGGGCAGCGAAGGAGAATAAACATTATTTTCCAAAGAAAGGGACAGACAAAATGCCAAATTTATAAAGCTGTTAAACTTAAAAAAAAAAAAAATAATAAAGTTACCTGATTCTTGAACCCATCAACCAAATTAAGGTGATGAAAGAGTCAGGTTATATGAAAAAAATGTGAGGAAGTTTTTTAGATAGAACTCTTTGGAACTTCAGTGAGAATAAGCAACCAGATAAAATAGTAAAGCTTGAGGGAAATTCAGGTAAGAGAGATTCAACAATAGAGGACTTATATGTAACCCATAAAAATGATTCAGAAAAGAAAAAAATCAGCTTCAAACATTCTCTGGGATCAGAGAGAATACGGTCATTTTTTGACAACATAGTCAAAATACGAAATTGTCAGCTCTCCTTTAACTGCGCATTCCCCCTCCTTTATGCGCACCCTGCCCTTAAGCCCAGCTGCTATAGAAAGAGCAGCCAGTAAACAGGGATGAAAATAAGAAGAAAAAAAGTGACCGAACATTCTCCCTTCTCAGCAGGCATAGAATCCTATATAATAAAAAGTTAGTATGCAAATTGACCAAACAGTAGAATGACCGGTCACTATGATGCGCACTGAGCATCAGGGGGCAGATGCTCAACACAGGAGCTGCCCCCTGGTGGTCAGTGCGCTCCCACAGGGGGAGCACCACTCAGCCAGAAGCTGGGCTTATGGCTGTGGAGCACAGCAATGGTGGTGAGAGCCTCTCCAACCTCTGCTGCAGGTGGGCAGTAAGGAGCAAGGAGTCCTGAACTGTGAGAGGGTACAGGCCAGGCTGAGGGATCCCCCTCCAGTGCACGAATCTTGTGCACCAGGCCTCTAGTATAAAAACTAAAGGACAATGAAAGTCAAACAGTCCTGCTTTCCCCTAAATAAGTGATAAAAATGAGAATGGACTTCTTTACAGATCTCCAAATAAGTAGATCTATTTTAACCTTCTTTATGCATTATCATAAAATGTTTATTTTCACTTTTCAAATTATCATTTATAAAACTACTCTATTTATAAAACTACTGATGCCTTACATATCAGTTACCAGCTTTATTAGGAAAAGAACTGTATTCCTCCCTGTGTGTCAATAGTAATGTGTCTACAATAGAGATCAAGGAGGGGAGTTATTTGTTTTTATTTTTTGCCTATGAGCTATAGCTGGAGGTAAGAGTGGACATTTGAAGAATCAAAACATTGACATATTATTGTACATAATCCCATATTTCCATACCTAATGATTTTAAAACTGTAGTAGAGAGTAAATTTAAGAAACAATTAAATTTCTTCATGACTCATGGAAAAAGCAAAGGGGTCAAATACTCCGTCATAACATCGACAACTCAAATGCGGAATCTATGTAGAGCAATTTAACAAGTAAAATTGTAAACTGTCACTAAAAACCATTACCTAATAATATAACAATATTGCCAATTTCTTTTTGTTGGAGGGTTTTAGTTTAGTATAAATTAGGTGGAATTTACTTTTAAGGATGCTAATTACAGGAGAAATTTATTGTATTAATTTTATTTTTATCTGATTGCATTTACTTTTCATCTCAATTGAAAGTTGTATTATTTCTACACACAATTTTCATTACTTACAAAATCATTTCATTTTTATTAGAAAATGTTAGTATTCTGCAAATGACACTAGACTCAATTACCAAATTCTAACTAGACTCTAAAATATTCTGCTCTGATTACGCTGTTTTAAGGATCCTCATCTAGTCACCACTAAACAAATTTTAAACATTCCAGCTCAGCCAAATTTCATGGAGAACTTACCCACCCTGGCATCCTCAGTTCCTGGACTAGAAGTGAAAACTTGATACACAAAAAGTGATCATTCACCATGAGCAGGCCTTTTGCTAGGGGCTAGCACAGTGACACTAACATTTAGATCTTACCTTCGTCTTACAAAGTCTGGGGAGACGGTGAAAAAGCCTCCTCTATTTCATAAGTCAGATAGAATTCAAGATTTCTGGTCAGGAAAGAGGAAAGATATCCTTTTCAAGTAAAGAATAACAAGCAGGGACAGGAAAATGTTGAGTGAGTTGCTTGGCTGAGCGTTTTACCAGCTGAGAGAGGTCTTGTCAGACTGCAGAAAGCCCAGAAGACCAGAGCTTCCAATAACTCTAACAATATCAACCTAATCTCCAGCATAATTACCTAAGATGTTGCAAAACTGCCTTCAACAAGGTACAATACTAAGCTTTATCATCTGGTTTTTGGGTAAGCTCTTGCTAATTATTATACAATGAATCATCAGCACAGATGTGTGATCATATGGCAATCATCCTACATAATAAAAGCCTAATATGCTATTATGCTTTGATTGTTCAACCAATCAAAGCATAATATGTCAATAATATATACATATGGTCATAGATATTTCAAACAAATGCTTTCAAGAAGAAATAGAAATAGTTGGATTACTCTTTCAGTAAGCAGAATTTAAAGCAAAAAAAGCATGTATTTGAAATAAAATAAAAACAAAACCATTACTGAATGCATTTTAATACACCTTTTTTAGAATTCAAGAAAACATCAACCAAAAATAAGCTGCAACATAAAATATTCAAATATACAATAACAGCTTAAATGAATAAATATAATAAACTCTGCAATAAAGCACACAATGCATATATGTTCCACAAACACAAGCTGGAGAAACATGAAAAAGAAAACAAAACAACAGAAAGGAAAAATAAAAATGGAATTAATTTATGAGGTAATATTACCTAATACTCAAAAATAGACATACATATTAATAAAAGGAAAAAAATAATAGTAGAAGTTTAAAAGGATTTCCATTTTCCAGTTATGCATATAAGCAAATTGGAAGTCATCGCTCTGTCCTAACAACAAGCAAAAGGCTGAACAGATTGAAATGGCAACTCCTCTTGAATGCATAAGAGAGAGGAGGTCACTGGGCATACATACCCTGCCCCCAGATAAGAGAGAGAGAGAGAGAGAGAGAGAGAGAGAGAGAGAGAGAGAGAGAGAGAGAGAGAGAGAAGCCTGGGAACTGAGAGAATCACAGCTCAGCTGAGCAGACTTGCCTAAGTCAGGAGCCTATGGCCAGAAACCAGAGCCATAGTTGATGAATTATTGAAGGCTCTGTGTGCACAAGATGAGAAAAACTTCAGGGAAAGCCTGTCATAGTGGGCCTTAGATGTGCCCACACTATTGTGAGAGCTGCCTTTAGAAGCTCCAAGAGATTTTTACAGTATTATCAGAGAAAAATCTCCTTAGGCTTCCAGCAGGGGGAGGAAAAAAGAAACCATTCTGAAATATGCTGGAGGCTCTGTTCTTCACAAGGCCTGCCCTCAGGGGAAACTAACCAGAGCCTGACCATCTGGGGCTATGGTTGGCAAACTGTGGCTCACAGCTGACAAGCAGCTCTTTGGCCCCTTGAAATACCATGGCCTGGGTGAGTCTATTTTGAAGAAGTGGCATGAGAAGAAATTAAGTTTAAAAAATTTAGCTCTCAAAAGAAATTTCAATGATTGTACTGTTGATATTTGGCTCTGTTGACTAATGAGTTTGCCGATCACGGTGCTGGGGTATTCCGAAAGCCTAACTAAGGTGAGAGAAGATCCCAGCCCACCCTCGATATCCGGTTCCACCAAAGGGAAGAGTAAAAGCTGAGAAACACCTGTGAAATTCTCAGCTTAGAGGCAAAACCTCACTAGAAGACAGATCTGAGGTAGGAATGTAGAATGCTTCCCCACCCCCACACCTCTCCACCACAACACTAAGGCCTATTTACAGCAGTTCCTTTCATCTAGTACACCATGTACAGCTATAAAAGTAAATAAATGAAATGAAATGCAAGGCATGCCAAGAGGTAAGAAACAATTTAAAAGGACAGTACAGACATTAGAACCAGATACTGGGATGGTAGAATGATCAAACCAAGAACTTAAAACAACTACAATTATTAATAATATGCTAATGGCTCTAGTGGATGAAGTAGACAATATGCAAGAACCCATGAACATTGTCAGCAGAGAAATGGAAATCCTCAGAAAGAACCAAAAATATATGTTAGAGATTAAAAACAAACAAACAACAAAAAACCAACACTGCAGCAGTAATGAAGAATGCCTTTGATAAGATTATGAAAAGACTGGACACAGTTGAGGAACGAATCTTAAAAACTAAAAAGAAAAAAAAGAAAAGAAAAGAAAATGAAAAGAAAAGTAAAGAAAAAAAAGACTGAAAAAAAAGAAAGAAAACAGAACAGAATATCCAAGGATTGTGGGACAATTACAAAATATATACCATGCATATAACAAATATACTAGGAGAAAATGAGAAAGAAGCAGAAAAACACTTAATAGAATGATTGAGAATTTCCCCAAATTAACCTTACACACCAAACCTCTGACCCAGGAGGTTCAGAGAACAGCAAGTAGGATCAATACTCCTTTCCCCCCACTCCCCACCCCCCAAAATGCACCCAAGCATATAATTTTCATGTCACAGAAAATAAAAGATAAAAAGAAAAAAAATCCTGAAGGAAGTCAGAAGAAAAAAGTAAATTCTCCAAATAACGGGAATCAAATTCTTACATGGCACACTTTGATGATTAGTCCAATGGTATAAGAATTTTAAAATGGCCAGGAGCTTCTAATTCTTCAAAATTATAGCCTTCTTATGTGCTAGTTCTTTATACCCACCATGCTTAAGTAAAATTTATTGGTTGCTAGATATGTTAATGAGAATAAGAGCAATACAGATAGATTATAATTGAAGGCAAAAAGCATTAGTATGTATTAAGGAAGTTGAGTTTAATTCACTAGGAATATATTATATTCAATTTGAAATTAATACCTAATAACAGCTTTAGAAAGGGACAATTGGAAAGATATGTACAAAAAATGAAACTATTAATAGATCACATTCTTACACCATACACAAGAATAAATTCAAAATGGATTAAAGATTTAAATGCAAGCCTGGCCAGTGTGGTTCAGTGGTTTAGCATCGACCTAAGAACCAAGAGGTCAAGGTTCAATTCCTGGTCAGGGCACATGCTTTGGTTGTGTCCTTGGTCCTCAGTGGGGGTCGTGCAAGAGGCAGCTGATCAATGATTCTCATCATTGATGTTTCTATCTCTCTTTCCCTCTCACTTCCTCTCTGAAATCAATAAAAATATATATTTTTAAAATATTTAAATGTTAGACTTAAAACCATAAAAGTCCTAGAACAAATTTTGCTAATTGTCCTAGAGAACATGATAAAGCTACTGTTACAATACCTCAACAATTAGTGAGACTAAAAGGGGTGAGGCATACAAAAGATTCCTTGTTCTGTTCTTGCAATTCTTCTGGAAATCTGAAATTATTTCAAAACAAATGTTTTTAAAATTCTCAATATTACATAAATTCATCTAAAAGACAAAAAAAAATACGCCGGGACCGGTTTGGCTCAATGGATAGAGCGTCGGCTTGGGGACTGAAGGGTCCCGGGTTCGATTCCGGTCAAGGGCATGTGCCTTGGTTGCGGGCATATCCCCGGTGAGGGGTGTGCAAGAGGCAGCTGATCGATGACTCTCTCTCATCGATGTTTCTAGCTCTCTATCTCTCTCCCTTCCTCTCTGTATAAAATCAATAAAATATATTTTTTTAAAAAAGTAAAAGACAAAAAAAATAGTTATATTTTCCTGTGTCAGCATTGCTACATATATTGATGTGCAAAACTTTAGTCTCAAATTTCAGAAATGGCAGGAGGAAAAAAATGACAGGTCAATTTATCAATATGAATAAAAATTTTCTCAGCAAAATATTTAGCAAATTGAACCCAGAAATATAGAAAAGGATAATACATCATGACCAAGTTTCATGTATTTCATGAATCAGGGGTTAATATTTGAAAATCAATTAATGTGATCCACAATATAAATGGAAAAGGAGGAAAATCAAATGATCTTATCTTTAATGACAAAAAAAATAAAGTTCAATATTGTTTCATGATTTATTTCTAGCAAGCTGATAAAAGGTATTTATAGAAATCTAGAACAATCAACATAGTTAATGATGAAACATTAGAGGTTTTTCTTTGAGATATGAACAAGGTAAGCATAGCTCTATCATCACTTCTTATATAATAGGCAAGTAATTCTGACCCACATATGACCACCACACCACGGTCATGTAGACAAAAAAAATAAAGGTTTAAGTATTAGGAAAAAATGCAAAAGCTGTCATTATTTGCAGATAATATGATTGTATACATTTTTAAATCTCCAAAATAATTTGTAAATAAATTATTAGAATTACTAACAGCTTACCAAGTTCATAAGACAAAAAATTATTTATAATATACACGGTGTCCCCTCAAAATATATACATACTTTGAATAATTATTCATTGTAATGGGTTAAATCTGAAAAGGTAGAAACATCAATTGAGTTATTAGCTATTAAAGTATGTATACATTTTTGGGGGACACCTTATATATCAATTTATATTTCTATACCAGCAATAGCAGTTGGAAAATGAAAGTTTAAAATATTACATTTACCAATACATTAAATCATATGAAGTACTTAGACTGTACAACATCAAGAGAAAATCATGTAAACTATGGACTTTAGGCAATAATGATGTGCCAATAGGTTCACCAATTGTAACAATTTGCACTCTTCTGAAGATTATGATAATGAGAACATTATGCATGTGTTAAGGATAGGGGGGTATATGGAAAATCTCTGTACCTTTAATTCAATTTGCTCTGAACCTAAAACTGCTCTAAAAATTAAAGTCTATTAATTTAAAAAACCATATATAGTATTTAAGAATAAATCTACTAAGAAACGTACAAAACCTCAATGGAGAAACTTTACTGAGGAATATTAAAAGAACTTAAATAAGTAGAGACATACCATAAACATGGATTGGTAAACTTAGTATAAAGCTTTTAAATTTCCTCAAATTGCTCTACAGATTCAATGCAACCCATATCAAAAAAACCAAGCTTCACCTCAACCCTTTACTCCCACTCTAGAACTTAAACAGATACTAAAATTTATATGAAAGTGATAAGAACAAGACTATTGAAGGCACCTATGAAGAAGAAGCATCTGAAAGAAATAGTCTTATTAGAGAGACATCAAGACATAAATTCATAGAAATTAAGAAAGTTTACTATTGGAGTTAGGACCTTCAGCAAGACAAAAATACTATAAAATGGAGCCCAGGATATGTACACAAGTGGACTCTTGCCAAACAATTCAGCAGAGAAAGAATGGTAAACAGAACTGTGACAATTTAGTATATAACTGGAAAAGCACAGCTGAATTTCTACCTTCACCACATACAATGATCAATTTCAAGAAGATAAAAAGCATACAAAAAGATAAATAAATAAAATTATTAAAATAGAATATATCTTTATGACTTCTAAGTAAGAAAGGAATTCTTAAACAAGTGTAAAAATCAATAATCATAAAAAAGAAAGTTTGCTAATTTGACTAAATTAAACTTAAGAATTTTATTCCTAAAAAAAGTAAAACTCTAAAATAGAAAGTGGGAAAACATATGTATAACACAAATAACCCACATTACTTGTATCTAAAATATATAAAACTAAATAAATAAAAAACAAATATCTAATAGGAAAACATTAAAAAAATAGAAACCAGCTATTCACAAAATGAAAAATCTAAGTTGCTGAAAACATACTAATATGCTCAATCTCACAAGTAACAGAAAAAAATAGATTAAAATAATATGATGACATTTCAAATTTCAAGATAATACATAAAATGTGATTATGTTTATCTGAATTTTGAGAATACGTGTGTACATTTATGTATGTATTAGAGGCCCAGTGCATGAATTTCATGCACTGGAGGCAGGGGAGATCCCCCAGCCTGGTCTGCACCCTTTCATAGTTCAGGAGCCCTGGCTAGCCATCAGTTGGACATCCTTAATGCTGCCTTAGCACTGCCACAGAGGCCAGGGAACCACACTGACCACCAGGGGGCAGCTCCTGAGTTAAGCATCTGTCCCGGGTGGTCAGTGCATGTCATAGAGATTGGTCATTCTGCCATTTGGTCAATTTGCATATTATCCTTTTTATTATATAGGATTATATACATGTTATTATTACTACTACACCTATCATAAATCTCAGGGCAAAAAATGTTATCCAATCATAATGGATGTGTTGTAATAAGCTCACTAATTTTCTGTCCAATTATTGCTTAGATGCCTCTAGATATATGAAACTCAGGGAAACCTATTTAATCTTTAACAACTCAAGATTAGAAAGTTACTGCTTTTACTTTTGTTGTGATTGATTTGTTTCTCTTTTGAATTAAAATTTATCTCCTCATTGTTTTTTCCACTTGAATTTTGTTCTAGAGTGAGTCAAATCGTTTTTTACCTGACATAAAAGACTTTATAAATTAAAATGATCCAAATAGCAAAAGTTATTTTACTAGGTAGTAGACTTCTATTAGCATAGGATGAATTATCAATTTTCATGGCATTATGGAAGGCCATATGCATTAAATGATTTCCCAAAATACTTCTAAGATTGTATTTCACACAACTCAAGTAATATGCAAAATTCCTTACAGAATGTCCTTGGGAAAGCATATCCCATTAACACAGCCCCTTCTGTCCCTGCACCTACTCTGGCAGTTGTAATGGACTTTATCCAAATGGTAGCAATAGCTTGCTGGGTTGGAGAAGACCATGACACTTTACCCAACCAAGGACTTGCTCACTGTTTATATATATATATATACTGTGCATGGATTTGTGCACCAATGGGGTCCCTCAGCCTCGCCTTCAGGGATCAGGCCAAAATCAGCTCTCTGACATCCCCCAAGGACTCCAGAATTATGAGAGGGCACAGGCCACGCTGAGGGACCCCACCAGTGCATAATTGGGGCTGGTGAGGGACCATGAGAGGGCTCCAGGGCGTGTCTGGCCCATTGCACTCAGTCCTGACCCGCCAGACCCCAGCAGAAGCCTAACCTACCAGTTGGAGAGTCTTCCCCCTGGTGGTCATTGCATGTCATAGAGACTGGTTGAACAGTCAAACAGTTGGGCACTTAGCATATTTGGCTTTTATTATATAGGATACTAGTGGCCTGGTGCATGGATTCATGCACATTGAAAGGAAATTAATTAGAAGAAATATTTTAATATTGCTATTTTCCCTTTCTCTATAATAGAAGTGTCAAGAGATGGGAAAAAATTAGTTAAATGTATGTGAAAATGATATAGAAATTGATTAATTAATAAATAATAACATGATATAACAACAAAGACATGATATAAAAACAACATTGATAAAAACAATGACTGATAAATTGATTAAATTTATTCTAATGTCTCCCTGTATACCACATTAAGAGTAAAAATACTTTCAGAGTGCTTGATTAATTTTTCTTGTGATGAAGTATTTACAACTTTAACTTTAACATCACATGCTCTTTGAACTTGAGAGAAAGCAATATATAACGCCACGTGCAAAAATGGGTTCAGGTAGGAATATTCCTGCTCTATCTAAAGTTTGTCCTTGTAATTTTTTAATAGTCATTGCAAATGCTGGCATCATAGGAAACTGTCTTCAAACTAATTTAAAGGGAGGCCTATGTCACACTGGGACAAATCGATTCTTGGAGTCAGAGCAACCTCTCCTTCTGCAGATCCTGATAATACTTCAGCCTTGATTATGTTAGGCTGCAATATTTTATGATAAATCTAGTACCATTACAAAGACCCCATTTACTATTAAGATTTCTCAGTAGCTTGATGATTGCAACTACTTTCCATTTTAATTTCTGACACAACATTCCTAAAGGAATAATACTATTAAGAAATTCAATGGGAAAATTTTTCTTTTCAGCATCATTTGTTGAATTAATGGAATTATCACTCAAATAGGTGTGAAAATCTCCAAAATGTCTTCATTTAATTTATGAATGTGCTCATTTTTTGGACAAAAAAAAATCACACATTTATATATATTTTTAATATTATCTATAGATATACTATTTCCAAACGTAGCTTCAATAATAGATCCTCTGTCCAGGACACTGGCTTCTTTTGGCTTCAGAGGTACATTATGCCAATAGTTGGTTTTCAGACATATTCTCTCAAAGACTCCATTTTCTTTCAGCTTCAGAATGTCAACAAAAACAACCAAATTCATGATTGACAATCACAGATAGAAACACATACATACAATTGACTCCAGTGAGAGCCTTATATGTATCACACATGCACAAGTCAACATTTATTTTTAAGTTGCCAGTGCACATCATATGTACTGGCCAGTCAGTCAGTTGGATGGTTAGATGGACAGATGGTTGGTCACTTAGCCTTTTATATATATAGATAGGCAGGTATAAGTCTTAGAGCTATGTTGTCCAAATTAGAGCCACTAGCACATGTCTAATTAAGCATTTGAAATATGGCCAGTAAAAAAGTGAACCCATCAGCAGATGAGTGGATTAAAAAACTGTGGTACAGCAGAAACCAGTTTGGCTCAGTGAATAGAGCGTCGGCCTGCGGACAGAAAGGTCCCAGGTTCGATTCTGGTCAAGGGCATGTACCTTGGTTGCAGGCACATCCCCAGTAGGGGGTGTGCAAGAGGCAGCTGATTGATGATTCTCTCTCATCGATGTTTCTAACTCTCTATTCCTCTCTCTTCCTCTCTGTAAAATATCAATAAAATATATTTTAAAACAAAACAAAACTGTGGTATAGCTACACAATGGAATACTACGCTGCTGTAAAAAAGAAGGAACTTTACCATTTGCAACAGCATGGATGGACCTGGAGAGCATTATGCTAAGCCAAATAAGCCAGTCAGAGAAAGATAAATATCACATGATCTCACTCATTTGTGGAATATAATTAACAACATAAACTGATGAACAAAAACAGATCCAGAGACAGAGAAGCATTGATCAAATACTCAAACCTCAGAAGGAAGGTAGGGGAAGGTGAGGGTAAGGGGGAGATATCAACCAAAGGACTTGTATGCATGCATATAAGCCTAACCAGTGGACACAGACACCAGGGGAGTGAGAGCATATTGGGGGAGTGGGGGAACAATGAGGAGATAAGGACACATATCTAATACCTTAATCAATAAGGAAAAAAAAAATTTTTAAGTGAAATGTGAAGTTTGCATAAAATACATACTGAATTTCAGACTCAGCACAAAGAGAGCAAAATGGCTCATTAATACTTTTTATAATGTTAAATACCAATATTTTGAATAGCTAAATTAAATAAAATACAATATAAAAACTAATTTTGCCTGTATCTTTTTACTTTTTAATGGAAATACTGAAAAAAAATGTATATCAAATATAGACTCACATTGTATTTTTATTCATCAGCTCTGCCTTGGAGACTAAGGTAGTTCACAGTGTGGTACTTTGTAAGGTAAGTACTACTCATAGAAGTGTTTTGTTTGTCCCTTTGTAATATTATTTAAATTTAAACTTTGTTGCTTTGAAAAATCATCAGTATTCTCATAAATTTGAGTTTTTGTTTTTTAAAATTAATTTTACTTTTCTTGAAAATCTCAGAGATCAGGCATTTCTTAAACTACTTTAATTCATGGCAACAGTTGTCCAGAGCTATAGAGCTACTAACTTACTTTTAGACCAGGCTTGCCACAGTCCCCAGCATCCCATATTTGCTAGTCTGCACCCCGTTCCTCATCAGCTGTGTTTAGTTGTTAGCTACTTGAGCACTGGAGGGTTTTGAATGTATAAGCCCTATCTTTTAAGACTAATATTTTGGCATTCGACTTGAAAATGTGGAGGGGATTATTGCCAGGTTTGGGAAGTAGAAAATGTGGATTTTAGTGCTGTATTTTCCCACTGGTTCATTTTCTGATTAAGGTGTTGAAGAATGACAATAAGTATTCGTGTGTGGAGAAATCACTTGTGGGAACAGTTGTCAAATCAGTTAAATGAAATAAGTAAGTTGATGAGGGTTCCAGTCCATTTGCTGAAACG
This sequence comes from Pipistrellus kuhlii, assembly GCF_014108245.1. NCBI lineage: Eukaryota > Metazoa > Chordata > Mammalia > Chiroptera > Vespertilionidae > Pipistrellus > Pipistrellus kuhlii. Next base: position 135,411,654 of record NW_023425404.1, read on the forward strand.
GGATTTTGTTCAAAAGGTGTATGGGGATCCCACATCCTGAGATCAATAGGAAGTAGTGATGTTTGTGTGTACTAGAAAAGAATTTAACATGAAGTGGTTTGCTAATTCTTCTTGAAGAGAAACCAAATGGCAGCCACCCAAGCCTTAGAAACAAAATCAAAGGAAGCTACAAATTAGAACAAACAAGGAAACCTGAGGGAGATAGTGTCTGAAACTAAAGACGCCCTCTTTGCTGTGTGATAATTGGTTGAAAATGCGGCCATCATGGGAGATTTAAATAGTTCCAAAATACTGGTTTTAGTCAAGATGGTCCAACAAGAGTTCTTTACCTACTCTTTCCTACCCAACATTTCAGTTCTGCCTGATTACCGGTTGGCCATTTAGAGAGCTGGTTTTCATTTAAAAAAAAAAAAAAAAAAAAAAAAAAAAAAAAAAGGGCACAATTGTACATTGTGTCCTAGCTCAACGCTCTTCCTGACAGAATTATTAAGGGAACATTATGCAAATCTATTGTGTACTAAAGCCATAAAACCATCTGTCCTAGGGGTTCACTTTGTAGCTGACTTCTGGAAGCCAGGATGGGTTTCGCTTCCTATTCCAGTTGCCAAGCCACTGTTGACAAAACACAGGTGCTCTAAGTTTCTTAGTTGTGACAGTCTTTCCTTCTGATCCTTGCTGCATTTGCCTTTGTTCTATTTTCTGCTAAATAATCTTATCATTAGCATTTACATGTGTAGTTTCCATATATCTCAGTAAATTTCCTTTGAAAACCTGAGTATTTCCAAACTTAGTCAAATATTTGCAAGAATACAGTATCTCAAAGACAGAAAGTACAATGAATGACCTTGGTAACAAACCCTGAGGGGATGACTGTAACATTCAGGTAGATAGCATCTACATGCCAAAAAATATCTACCATCACATGAAGAATTTTAGGTTTACAAAATCCGTCTCTGATCCCACTCCTATATCCATACATTTTGGATACAGATATTAGAAAATCTAAGACTTTGTTGCTATTAAGTAAGCTTAATAAATGCATTTAGCTTTCAAGATCACTATATAAAATTATACTTTTTCATTTCCATTTTCTATAAAATTTTAGATATTTATTTTAAAGTGACTATTCCTTCAGTTCATACCAATTTCTGTGCCTTTTTACAGAATGGAAGTATACTTCTGCCCACAGAATTTCTCAAACATAAGCTATGGAGGCTGAAGCAAATCATAGCATACAAGCTGAAAGATGTCACTTCTTAGTCCTTAAATACCCCAGCTGAGAGCAGCTGTCAATTTGGAGCTGTTGGAGCTGTCTCTTAATTTTCTTTCTTTCTTTCTTCCTTCCTTCCTTCCTTCCTTCCTTCCTTCCTTCCTTCCTTCCTTCCTTCCTTCCTTCCTTCCTTCCTTCCTTCCTCCTCCTCCTTCCTCCCTCCTCCTTCCTTCCTTCCTTCCTTCCTTCCTTCCTTCCTTCCTTCCTTCCTTCCTTCCTTCCTTCTTCTTTCTTTCTTTCTTTCTTTCTTTCTTTTTCTTTCTTTCTTCCTTTCTTTCTTTCGTTTTTTGTTTTTTGTTGCTGCTTTTTTGTTGTTAACCCTCACCTGAGTGGAAGGAGGGAAAAGACAGAGAGAAACACTGCTATGAAAGGGTCACATTGATTGGTTCCCTCCAGCACTTAGCCCAGACCAGGCCTGGGGATTGAACCTGAAACAGATGTCTGTGTCCTTTATTGGAATCAAACCCATGACCCTTCAGTCCTCAGGCTAATGCTCCAACCACTGTGCGAAACCAGCTAGGACGATCTTCTGACTATGTGAACATGAGCAGGGAGCAAAAACAAATTTCTTTTTCTACTGATTTAGACAAGTAACATGATATGTACTACAATATTTATTTTCTATAACATATAAAAAATGCTTCCAGCAAGCACGCCAGGGCTTTTAAGACCATTGTAAACTATGATAGACTTATGAGATGGGCCAAGTACTAGTAGAACAGGTTGAACCTTCTGTGTGCTCAGATAATTGGGAATAAAAGTCAACCAGAGAAGAAATTCTGATGGTTTTTTGAGATAACAAAGGGCAGGCAATTTTTAACTTAGGAAGATAAGAAACTGTTGTTTATCACTTTTTTTCCTTGAGTCCTCCTTGCTAGAACTTTTTGGCCAAATGAGGTTGGTTATTGGAAATTGCAGACTTCTAATATTTCCTTAATTCTGTACCCTTTACTCTGTACTAAGATTGTTGTGAAAATTGCTGATGAAAGAGGGAGTTTGACAGCAATACGTAGAAAATGTGAACTTGGGTTTACGTCAGAATCTTGGGAGTTGCCACCAGCTAAAAAAAGAACCAGTGGGAGGAGGATGTGGCTCCTTGCTCAAAGACTTATAGCTCTACTCTGGGAGCCACATCCTGCCTGTGGCTAGGTCAACCCAAGTACCACATCTTACTGTGTTCTTGGATGATAAAAACACCATTTGCTATTGAAGAAGGGGGTCTCACTGTGCAATAAACCAATGTCATAATGAAGGGTTAACAAACAATTAACATTATGGGAACTTGGAGTCTGGAGCATTACATATGTCGGTAGCCAACATCTTTTATTGATAATAAAAATAACATATTATATCATGAAGGGAATTTGAAAAAATGTGTAAAAGTACAAAAAAGAAATAATTCAAAGTCACCTCCTCTGATAGTCTGAGAATAGCATTTTGCTCTGCTAGGACACATGTATCTGTATATATGAACATATATACATGAAGCTGTTGTTTTACACATATATACTCATGTGTACTTACAAAATGAAATCATATTTATAGTATACACAATTCCCATGATAATATTAAATAGGAACACTTTCTTCTTTCATTCTTTTAATATTGCCTTAAGAATTTTTCCATATTAAGTCGTTTTTTAAAACACTTTGAAAGTCTGTGTAATGCTTCATTACATCAGTGATTCTCAAGATTTAATATGTATCAAAATTATCTTGAAGATTTTGTGAATGCTGGGTCCACCCAGACTGCCTGAGTAAATTGATGTCAGGGAGAGCCAAGAATATGCATTTCTAAAAATGTGCCTGGTGATGCTGAGCTTGATGGATGGGGGACTTACACGGAGGTAGACTGATTATATAAACATTTTCTCATAATTGAATATTAGGATTGTTTGTCCTTAATAAAACTGGAGCAGCAATTTGTATAGTTGGCAACTTTTATAATATAGGTTTCTGTAATGGAAATAACAGACTAAAAAGTTGTGAAATTTTTGGACACTTTCAATATGTACGGCTAAACTGATGCAGAGAACCTGCACCAACTTACACTGTATGCAAATGTTCTTGTTCTACCAAATCCTGTTTGTTACCTTGTTTTGATACCATTGTAATGAGTGAGTTACTAATAACAGGAAAGGAGCAAAAGGGAGTCTAGTCATTATAAGCATGACCATTGGGCCAGCTTCATCAGGAAGCTGCAACTTTGCTCTTCCAAAAAAAACCACCAGCCCATTCCCCCACAGATCACTGGGGGAAGAGGTCCAGCAAAGGGGAGATAGACACATGCGCAGTAAAATCGGGGTGACACAGGGAAGGTGCCTGGCAGTCAAACCTAGAAACAGAGATCGTTGGCCAGAGGGGGCAAGCCCACAAAAATTGGAATAGATAATCCTAGACAAAGAAACTCTCTCTCTCTCTTGGAGCTCAAGGCTCTGGGCTCGGTAGCTGTCTTGCAGTTGACTGTGTTTGCTCCATAGCCATGTGACCCTGTGGGCCCCACACACAACGGACTGAAGGACTACAACTGGGAACACAGCTAAACTAGCCTGATGCTGGATTAGCCTGTGCTGGCCTGGAATGAAAAATCTGGGCGACATCTTTAACCTTTGCTCTGCTGAAGCAAAATGGGACGTCTTCTTTGGTGGGACGAAGGGAAATGGGACCTTGGGCACTCAGGGGTGTCATTCCACAGGAATAAAGCTTTCTACAGTATGTCATCCTCCCATGCGAGAGTCTTAGAAAATTCCATTTCTTGTAACGTCTCAAGAAGCCCATTTCCCTTAGCAACAAGTTGGTACATGAAGAGCTCTCCATAGATAACAGTGTACTTTATGTTTTCTAAGTATTTGGTCAAAATATTAATAACATCTTATTTGGCTCTAGCCCGTTTGGCTCAGTTGTTAGAGCGCTGGCCCATGCACTGAAGGGAATGCATTTCTCTCACATCGATGTCTCTCTCTCTCTCCGCCTCTCCCCCTACCTTCCATTTTCTCTAAAAAAAAATCAGTTGAAAAAATATCCGAGGGTGAAGATTAACAAAAAATTATGATAATAATAACATCTTGTTTCAATTTATATTTCTTTGATTACCAGTGAAGTGAAATATTTCTCTCTTTTTTTTCAATATGTATTTGAAAGAAATATGAACAAAATTCTAAGCCTATTTTATTCAAACTATTGGTAACAAATTTTCCCTCTATATATTTTTTGAATATATTTTTATTGATTTCAGAGAGGAAGGGAGAGGGAGAGAGAGAGAGAAACATCAATGATGAGAGAAAATCCTTGATCAGCTGCCTCCTGCATGCTGAATACTGGGGATCAAGCCCACAACCCAGCTATATGTTCTGACCAGAATCCAACTGTGACCTCCTGGTTCATAGAACACTGAGCCATGCCGCTGAGCTTCCCTTTATATTTCTAGGAAACCTTCATTTTTTTCAGGATATGAATCCCTACTTTGTCAAATTTGCCACAGATATTTTCTCATCTTACTACTTACTTCTTTATTGATTTGCTGTTTTTGATAGTCATTTTGTTTTTTCAGTTTTTATGTAGCCAAGTCACTTCTTTCTTTGTGATTTATTTTGTTCCTTAAAAAATAGGAGTCTTAAAATAAACTGAATATTTTCTCAATTTTCTCTCTCTCTCTCTTCTTTTTTTTTTTTGTGTGTGATTTTATGTTTAGCATTTACTTCCCTAACTATTATATTCTGGAATTTCTTGAAGCTCTCTTTTCTCTCTCTCTCTCTCTCTCTCTCTCTCTCTCTCTCTCTCTCTCTCTCTATATCTCTCTCTCTCTCTCTCTCTCTCTCTCTCTCTCTCTCTCTCTCTCTCTCTCTCTCTCTCTCTCTCTTTCTCTCTCTTCATGCAATGTAAAGTGAAGCCCAAATATTCAAAAAAATTATCCAGTACTATTTATTGACTAACCATTCATTTTCTTATTAAAATGTGATCCACAATCACTTTTAAAGGTTAATTTGCAAGCTAGAGAAAGTTCTTGGTTGGTATTTGTAGGAAATGGGGCCTGACATAAGATATTGTTTTAGTGAGCACAGCAGGAAACATATGTGTGACAGCTAATGAGAAAGCCAGAAGTGGAGCCACGGTAAAGCATAGGTAGCTCTCATTCCAGTATGTGACTTGGCTTCAGGTTACGTTTCCCACCAGCTGTTTACAGGGCTTTCTTGCTCACTGCCTCAGAGATAACGTTTTCAAAGAGGCCAAACCAAATAAAAAAATGTAATTAGTTTAAAAAATAAAGTGTTTCATTGCCTTCAGCAAATGCTGAGAGTTGAGTATGTTTCCCAGACTTTGAGGCAAATGAGGACCCTTATTTAAAAATCCCACTGCCTCATTGCACAGAGAAAACATTATTGTCTGTCCTTACTATTTCATTCCTTATCATTTGGTCTACTAAACATTTGGCTTTCTAAGTCTGTTATTTTATACCTTTCCCACCTACCACACTCATAGGATATCAGAACTGTGTTAGAAAGTGTAACAAAAGGCAAAGTAACCTTTTGGCATTTGCTTCGAGAAAGTCAAGTTTTGTTTACAAGTGTAGATGTCTCTCTCACAGTAGCTGTCAACAATTCTTTAACATTCCTGTAGCTCCCTCCATCAAAAGCATCTCCAATAAGAATTTTACTATGACACCTAATCTCTGAAGTAGTGACAATTACTCAGCACTTTTTCAGTTAGCTTACACAATCAATGTAATTATCTTTAAAAGACAGGCTTGGTTGTTATCATGAGAAAACAGGCAAAATACCAGAACTTCAGATTGTGAACCAAAATAATGACCAATTTTCCGGCCCTAAAGAATGCATGGTAGAGTAATAAAGTATTTTTCCAACTTGGTTTTTCTAAAAACTCCCCTCTTAAGATTTTTGAAGTAGGAAACATTTTTAGCAGAGAAAAATAATGCATGTGCAACCCAAAAGTCAAATATACTTTTAAAATGCACTTATAAGTATAAGTCAGTTTTTAACATTTTTTCCAATAATTCTTGCACTATAGGAATTTGTGAAGGCTCAGTTTGGGTCTTGTGGAAATTGTGTTCAGACACTCCATGCCATATCTCTTGGCCAGGCCTTTCTTTTTCCTACCTTCATGCTGACAGTAGTAACAGCATGTTGACATACTTTAATTTTTTTTTCTGCACTCGCTGAGCCACTATTCTGGATCTGAATCAAAGGTGATAAACATGTGAATCATGTGCTGCCACTTCCCAATTCCGGCCTGGTGATAGATAGCACTAATAAGTTGTCACCTTTTCTCTGCATTTGCTATATTTCTCTGTCATAATTTTTCTAAAGGCAAGCAGGTAGCTAAACAGTTCAAAGGTCACCCCTGACACTGACTGTGGGAAGTGGCAGTAGGCATCACTTCCTTTCAGCACTCTGTGGACAGAAGGAAGTAACAATGTCCCCCAGAGTAAAAGGCAAAGTAAGAATTGCGGATCCGAAGAGCCTGTCCAGTCTGCCACAGGTAACCTGCTGATGGTCCCTGAAATAATGAGGATGCTAGACACCCAGGTGGCTAGTGTTCCAACAAGGAGCTATGTGCATAGTTCTCCTGGGCCAAATGAATCCCAGATATGGAGTTTTTTTCTCCCTTAAAGAAGGCTACATCGAAGGGAAGCCTTTTTCTGGGAAATGGCAGGGTTTTATCCCTCTCTGTCTATTCATATATAAGTCATGGCAATCATTGCACCTACTTAAATATATTTTTTTATCAGACCCACCTTAGAAACTATTTCTTCAAATAAAATGTACACAACTAACATTAAAATTTAATAAATATGAAAAAAGCATACAAAATTGAGAACTGCAAGATACATCTGCTGTATCCCTGAAAGTTTTAAAACAATAAAAAAAATAAATACTTGATCCATTGTTAAGATATGTAGAACACCATTTTTTTTTTCTGCCATAAGAAATAAGATGGCATCACAAAGAATATGGGCCCAGGGCAGCTGCTCTGACAGAGTCCCCAATAGTCCTGGCACAGGCATTCCCACAGGACTGGGGCAGTGGCGGAAGTCAGTATCTTGGATATTTGCAATGGTTTTTGGCTCCTCTCCTTTATCTGGCTTTCTACACTGTGGCCCTCCCGAGTGTATTTACAAGAGTCACACGGGTTCCTGACATAGCAAAGAAGGTCACATGTAACTGTATAAAAATATGGTATATTCTCAGGAAAATTTAATCAAAATGTAACTGATAGTCTCTGATTTCCATTTTTTCTCTTCACCCACCTACCAACTGTCGCAATCCAGATCACAGTTGGCGGGTGTTTGGCAGTGGGATTCTACTCCCTCCATCTGGCCCCATCACAGTCATCACTAATGGATCGTGAATTACATCCCCATCCGCTTCAGCAACCTCTCAACACAGGCCCCGAGGAACCTTTTCCAATCTACTTCAGGAGGTACAAGAGGAGAAACCCAGTTAGCTCTCTGAATCAGCCTGAGGCCATGGGGTATAGAAGAGATGCTCCAAACTTGGCTGCATAACAGAATCACTCCAGCATAAAAAAAAGACCCCTGGATCTATGCCACTCCTCTCACAATAGAATCTCCGGTAGTAGGGGTCCTAGAGTTTATATTTCAACAGGACAAGTATCATGCAGGCAGCCCTTTACATGTTTACAGCTTGCCTTAAGTCATATTACTTCCTATCACCTTGAGACAGAAGTAAAGAAGTGATATTAATCTCCAGCTTGTTAGTCAATGAAGACTGTGGAAGCTGGCTAGTCTGTATGATAGGCTGATGAGTGAGAATTAATCCCATCTGGAGATAATATTTTAGCAGTGTCCTTTCAGTCAGTATCTTCACCAAAAGGTACATCTCACCTGAAAAGGGATGAAGACATGATTGAATGGGAGATGCATGTGTGTGTTCACTGAGGAGTATTTGTGATATCCCTAAAATCACTTTTTTTTTTCTTCTTCAAAGACCTTGAGGTCATTGAAGAACCTGTACATTGAAATGGAGACGCCGAAACCTGTTTGGCTTAGTGGTAGAGTGTCAGTCTGTGGACTGAAGGGTCCCGGGTTCGATTCCAGTCAGGGGCATGTACATTGGTTGCGGGCACATCCCTGGTAGGGGGTGTGCAAGAGGCAGCTGGTCGATGTTTCTCTCTCATCGACATTTCTAGCTCTCTATCTCTCTTCTTTCCTGTCTGTAAAAAATCAATAAATATATATATATATATATATATATATATATATAAAAGAAATAGAGAGGAGAAGGGTTAAGTCAGTGTGGTAAAAAAAAAAAAATGTGCATAAGACTCTAAGATTGGCCCTGTCAGGGTTATGTGCTCTGTAATCACTCTCATGGCCTGAGAAAAAGAGTAGTAGATGTGATTGTAAACATCATCAGAACTACAGGAACTAATAAAGGGGTGGTTTCCCCAGGGAATAGCAGCTAGGCTGCCCAAAAGCATATGATAAATATTCTTTTTTTTTTTTTCCTCGACTAAGGATAGGTTTGTATTGATTTTGAGTAAGAGAGAGAGAAAAAAAAGAGAGAGAAACATGGATCAGTTTCCTCTCATATGTGCCCCAACTAGGGACAGAACCTTCAACCTAGGTAAGTGAACCCATTACCTTTCAGTGTATGGAGCAACAGTCCAACAAACTCAGCCATACCGACAGACATTATTACAATACTAGCATGCATGGGGGAAGTGTCTCTCAGCCTGACCTGCTCCCTCTTGCAATCCGGGACCCTTCGGTGGGACCGGTGATCAGGGTCTATGGAGGCTTTCTTTTCTCAGCTGCTGGCAGCTGGCCATACCCTCACCACTACCACTGCTTGCCATCTATGTGGTGCTCTCCCCTTCCCCCAGGCACTGGTCGCCTCCCTCTGCAGGCAACAAGGATAGGGTGTGATAGTTTGGCTGGCCTGGGCCTCCCTCTGTGGGGCAATCAATTGCAGGTCCCCCAGATAAATTGCCCTTCAGAGGGGGGCCACACCCACCCACTGCAGCATTGCCACCCTCGTGGCTGGGCCTCTCTCTGTGGCCACTGGCCAGATAGCCTGGGCCTCCCTTTTGGGAGCAGTTGATCACAGGACTCCATCAGCAATCACCCAACAGATCGCCCAGCTTTGTCATAGAATGTCATAGCATGGCCATCTGGATGATCATTCTGATGTTTGGTCATTCGGTTGATTTGCATATTGCACTTTTATTATTATAGATTAGAGGTCCGGTGCATGAAATTTGTGCACATGGGGGTGGTAGTGTCCCTCAGCCCAGCCTGCACCCTCTTCAATCTGGGACCCCTCGAGGGATGTCCAACTACCCGTTTAGGCCCAATCCCACTGGATATCCCTCTCACAATCCAGGACTACTGGCTCTCAAATGCTTGCCTACCTGCCTTCCTGATTGCCCTTAACAACTTCTGCCTACCAACCTGATCACCCTCTAACCACTCCCCTGCCAGCCTGATTGATGTCCAACTGCTTCCCTACCAGCCTGTTTGCCCCCAACTTCCCTCCTCTGCCCAACTGGTCACCCCTAACTGCCCTCCCCTGCAAGCTTGATTGTCCCCAACTGCCCTCCCTTACAGGCCTTGGTACCCAGGTCCTGGGTGCCTGCAGTTGGCTGAAGAGGGATACCTGGATCCCAGCTGTGGGCAGAGGCTGTTAAAGGCAATCAGGCAGGCAGGCAAGTGGTTATGGGTATTTAGGCAGGCAGGCAGGCAAACAGGAGCCAGCAGTCCCAAATTGCAAGAGGGATGTCCCAGATTGCAAGAGGGTACAGGCTGAGCTAGGGAATGATCCTATGCACTAATTTTATGCACCAGGCCTCTAGTAGTCAATAATCTACACTAATAAAAGAGAAGAATGCAATTTGACCATATCCTTGTGATGCCCACCAGCCAATCAGGAGTGAGTATGCAAATTAACCCAACAAAGATGGTGGGTTAATTTGCATTCACAGGTGCTGAACCACTGGGGGCTGGGGGGGGGGGGGGACGGGACACTTGCATTATTGCCATGGCAACAATCAGGCATTCCACACTGCCCCAGCAGCTCTGAGCTTCTGGGCAGCATGGGAAGGCAGAAAGGCTGCTCAGGGCTGGAGCAAAGGCTGTGCCAGCAGCCAGGATAAGAAAGGCCCATTATTGCATGAATATTTGTGCAGCAGGCCTCTAGTATTGTAATAATTATGTATGGTGCCAAATGGGTTCTAGACTTATTGGGTGACCATTTCATAATTATATAAATGTATAATCACTATGTTATACACCTGAGATTAATATGATATTGTACATACATAAACTGCGATTTAAAAAGTGTAATGGATTAGAAACCTAAATATAAAATGTAAAATTCTCAATAGATAATATAGAAGATAATGTTGCCGAAACCGGTTTGGCTCAGTGGTAGAGAGTCGGTCTGCGGACTGAAAGGTCCCGGGTTCGATTCCGGTCAAGGGCATGTACCTTGGTTGCGGGCACATCCCCGGTAGAGGGTGTGCAAGAGGCAGCTGGTCAGTGTTTCTCTCTCATCGACGTTTCTAGCTCTCTATCTCTCTCCCTTCCTCTCTGTAAAAAATCAATAAAATATATTTTTTTTTAAAAAAGGATAATATAGAAGATAATGTAGATGACTTGGCATTGGTGGTGACTTTTCAGATATAATACCAGAGGCATGACCCATGAAAGAAATAAAAACTGCTATCCTGTGAAAACATTGTCAAGAGAATGAGATGGCAAGCCACAGACTTGGAGACATCTGAAAGCAGTACTATTATCCAAAATATACAGAAAACTCTTAAAGCTCATTGAGAAAAAAAGAAGCAGCATGATTAAACAATGGACAAAAATTGTGAACTGGCACCTCACCGCAGATATACAGATAACAAGCATATGAAAATAGGTTTCACATCATATGTTATTAGAGATTTGAAATTTGAAAAAATAGTGAGATACTACTGCATACCTATTAGAATAGCCAAACCCAAAACAATGACAACACTAAATACTGGTGAGAATTAGAGCAACAGGAACTCTCCTTTACTGTTAGTGGGAATGCAAAATGCTATAGCCATTTTGGCAGATAGATTGGCAGTTTCTTATGAAGTTAAGATCCTTTTACCATATGAGCCAGCAATCACACTCCTTGATATTTACCCAAAGGAGTTGAAAATCTGAACAGCAGCTTTGTTCATAATTGCCAAATTTAGGAGCAACCAAGATGCCCTTCAAGTAGGTGAATGGACAAATTGTGGTACATTCAAACAATGGAATATTATTTGGCACACACAGAAGAAAGAGCTATCAAGCCATGAAAAGTCATGTCGGAAACTTCAATGCATATTACTAGGAGAAATAAGCCAATCTGAAAGGTTATATGAGTCCAACTGAATGACCTTCTGGAAAAGGCAAAACTGCTGGAGACATTAAAAGGACCAGTGGTCAAGGGTAGAGGGAGGAGGGATGAATAGACTAAAGATAGAAGATTTTTTTTATTTAATTAAGGTATTATATGCTTACATATAATTAACATTGCCCCCCCAACCCCACTCCCATACATGCCCTCACCCCCCAGAGTTTTGCATCCATTGGTTATGCTTATATGCATGCACTCAAGTCCATTGGTTGATCTCTTATCGCCCCCACCTCTCCATAACCTTCCCGCTGTAATTTGACAGTCTGTTTGATGCTTTACTGTCTCTGTACCTATATTTTTGTTCATCAGTTTAGAATGTTCTTTATTATCCATAAATGAGTGAGATCATGTGGTATTTTTCTTTCTTTGACTGGCTTATTTCACTTAGCATAATGTTCTTCAGTTCTATCCAGGTTGCTACAAATGGTAAGAATTTTTATGGCAGCATAGTATTCCAGATTTCTAAGGCAGATACACTATTAGGTATAATACACCTATTGTGGACACATGTCACTTATACACGTGTCAAAACATACGGAATGCACAACATCAAGAATGAACCCTAATGCAAACTATGGACTTTGGGTGATACTGATGTGTCAAATGCAGGTTCATCAATCATAGCAAATATATTAGGTCTAGTAATAATTAATGTCGTTTACTAATACTTTTTTTAAATCGAATTTATTTAAACAATACAACCAAATTTAATCAACAATATAGTTGCCGTTGTTTTCTACTACTTGTGCCCAACGCTCAGGAAGCATTTTAATCCCTCTGTTGTAAAATTCTTGTGATTTTGATGCAAAAAATTCGGTCAATGCATTTTTGAGGCATTCTTCATTATTAAATTGTTTTCCAAGAAGAAAGTTTTGCAAAGAACGAAAGAAATGGTATCAGAAGGGGCAATCTCAGGAGAATATGCAGTTGAGGGAGAACTTCCCATTCCAACTGGCGCAGTTTTTCAGCAGTGATTCTTGCAGTATGCGGTCGTGCGTTATCGTGGTGAAGAATTACTCCCTTCCGATTAATCAGCGCGGGTTCTTTTTCTCTTAAAGCTTGGGCTAACCTTTCCAATTGGGCACTATACACTGCACTTGTAATGGTTTGGTTAGATGGTAAAAGTTCATAATGAAGAATTCCTTTAAAATTCCACCAAACACACAACATCACTTTTTTCGCATGCAAGTCAGGTTTTGGCGTGGGCTGCGGAGCCTCATTTTTGTCCAACCATTGAGGCCACCTTTTCAAATTAACATACAGCACCCATTGTTCATCTCCGGTAACAATTTGCTCTAAAAACGGCAAACGGTTTTGACGAGAGAGGAGCAAACTGCAAATTGTGACTCTTTGATTACGGTTGTTGTCAGTCAACTCATGAGGAACCCATTTTCCAAACTTTTGGACTTTGCCAAGTGCACGCAATTGATTGGAAATTGTTTTTTGTGAACAATTTAAAGTTGTCGCAAGCTCTTGTTGGGTAATTTGACGATTTTGCACCAAAAGAGCTTGAAGAGTTTCTTGATCAAAATTGGACACACGGCCTCGACCACTCTTGTCATCTAACGAAAAATTTCCCTCGCGAAATTTTTCAAACCAACGCTGGCATTTTCTGGCGCTAACTGCATCTTGACCAAGAGCACTACAGATGTTTTTTGCAGCCTCACTTGCTTTTCTTCCTAATTGGAACTCGTAAAGCATGCAGTGCCGAATATGCTCTTCATCAGCCATCTTCTTAGCCCTAGTTTTGCAACAAAAACCAAACCAAACACAAACTTTTTGAAGCAAAACTTGTTAATTGCACTTCACACGTTCTGTAGATACCACATGTTTGAAGGTTATGTCAATACAAGTCAACGCCAAGCAAGATTTTAAACGAATGTTTAAAAACGACATTAATTATTACTAGGCCCGTACCACTCTATATGGGTGCTGATACTCCCAAAGATGATGTGTACATGCTATACACAGAAGTCTATGGGAACTCTCTGTATTTCCACTCAATTTTCTGTAAACTTAAAGCTGCTCTTAAAAAAAATAAATAAAGTTTATTATTATCTTTAAAATGTTAACAAAAATGTGGAGAATTAGCAACCCTCATACATTGCTGATGGGAATGTAAAGCAGTGCTCATTTTGAAAACAGTTGCTCACAATATTAAACATCAAGTTACCACACTGGATAGAGAAAATAATGGCTCATAAACATGTCCAAGTCGTAATCCACAGAATCTGTGAGTATGTTACCTTGTATGGCAAAAGGGACATTGAGAATATTATTAAATGTATAATCTTAAGATGTAAAGATTATCATGGGTCATTTGGAGAGGGAGATATAAAGTGGCTAATAATCACAAGGATTACTTTTTGTATTTTGTTTTTTGTCTTTTTTTTTTTTTTTTTTAGAGAGAGAGGAAGAGAGAGAAAAAAATAAGAAAAAAAAAACAAAAAACAAAACATGGATGAGAGAAAGACACATCAATCAGTTGCCTCCCACAGCACTCTGATCCCGACCAGGGATCAAACACACAGTATGGGTATGTGCCCCTAAGGGAATGAACCCACGACCGTCTAGTGCACCTGTGCACTGACAATGCTCCAACCAACTGAGCCACACCAGCCAAGGCACAGAGAGGGAGAGACAGAGGAAGGAAACAGAAGACAGAGGCTGGAGGTTGGGGAGCATGAGCTAGGCCAGGCCGCCTCTAGTATCTAAAAAATAGGGGCGGGGGGCACTTTCTTCTTCCTTTCCTTACTCTCCTCCATTTTCGACCTATGTAAGATTCTTCAGGTTTTCAATGCATCCACCTTTTTAGCATAAGTTAAGCTTAGCCTGTCTTCCCTGCACAAATATATTTACTCTCTGACCCATTTCACTGTCATAAGTTAGCTTTGTTCTATTCACCAACACCCTACCTTATTCTACCTAATTCTCTGCAACATCCTTGGTCACAGGCACAGAATTTTCCTTCATTTTCTTATCATGTAATTGCCTCTTTAGGGTTTATAGAGCAGACACAGAAAAATAAAAGAAATAAAAGTGGGATAAAGTTTTCTAGAAGAACAGTCTGAAATTCCTCAGGGAAAGAGGAATGTGAATATTTGAGAAGATGGGTTGAGAGAATGTTGATAAAATATGACAGTAGACAGGGGGAAAAGAATTGGAGATAGATGAAATAAAATAAAGATGTGGCACAAGAAAAAATTACATACTAACATGTTTATTTCCCAAAAGATACCTTTTTAACACAAGTATCATTTTAAAGTAATTTTCCAAGAAAACATTCAAAGAGATTTGTGTATAAAGAGTTGCAAGATGGCAAAGCAAGATCAAAATGTGACTTGACTTGAGTGTCAAAGATATATTCTTTATAT
Source organism: Pipistrellus kuhlii (assembly GCF_014108245.1). NCBI lineage: Eukaryota > Metazoa > Chordata > Mammalia > Chiroptera > Vespertilionidae > Pipistrellus > Pipistrellus kuhlii. Next base: position 135,426,712 of record NW_023425404.1, read on the forward strand.
CTAAAAATACTCCCCACAGATTCTTTGAGAAAATAACCTGCGTTCTCTATAATATAGTTGGGCTTATACATTTCAAAGTGTATATTTTATTCATTCTCCCTTGTATCCTCCACAATGTCTCATCTTCACTGACCTAAGAATCACACGTCTGTAAAGATAAAATCTTCTCAAACAAATTTAGAAGATCAATTACCATGAGTGGTGGCCACTCAACAATATTTATTTTAATAAGTGATTTTGGGGAAGTATTTGAAGTTGGGACTTTGGGAATGGAAAAGTGAGTGGAAGCCGTGAAACAGGAATTATGAAGCAATCAAACGGGCTGTCATATACTAGCAGTCTAAAGGTATATCATCAAACGGGGCACCCCTGGAGAGGAGCGCCGTTGAAACACATGAAGTATTCTGAAAGCCTTCTCACTCCCGTGAGAGGCTGCAGATTTAAACAAAGAAACAAAAAGTAAAAGTCCTCATACCAACATAGTGAGTATCATCAAAGCATTCTTACCTGATAAGCAGTAGTTGGTCAGGTAATCTAAAATAAACTGGTGAACAAAATAGATCCAGAGACATAGAAGCAAGGAACAGACTGTTGAACCTCAGAAGGGAGGCAGGGATGGATGGGTGGGTGGGAAGAGATCAACCAAAGAATGTGTATGCATATATGCACAACCCATGGACACAGACAATAGGGTGGTGAAGGCCTGGTGGGGATGGGGAGGGTAAGAGGAGTGGGGAGAGAGGGGGCGAAGGTGATGAGCTAGAAGGAGTTAATGGGGACAAAAGGGAACCTATGTAATACTTTCAGTAATAAACATTTTTAAAAGAAAAAAAAAGAGAAGTTAAAACTAATAAACATATAAAATATACAAATATATTCTCAAGAGCTGTGAGATCTTTCAGATGTTTATAATCTCCTTGCAGTCTCACACATTTGCTTGCCCAAGTTGCATACATCACAAAACTTCTAAAAAGTACACGCAAAAGATGTTGAAAACATTTTAGGCAGTTGGAAAGTGAGGGACATCTTAGAAGAGAAATATGAAGCAAAAATATGCATCTAGTCTTGCAGGTAGTGACAGTCTAAAAACATTTTATAACCCACCCTTGGTGATGTCAGTCTTGCACAGCTGGTGGGTGAGAAGAATCATGCGCATAGGAACAACTCAGCCGCCCCGTTGTCAGGACTAGACCTGACATAAGCAGGCTGTTGTTCAGAGGAGTAACTGCCCTCATTGTGGAGCCTGGAGGACTGGGGGTGAGCCTAAGCCTGCAGGGAGGTGTTGGGGTTGAAGGTTTGTGATCACCCAGGACCTGGTGATTTTATAACCACACACTTTAATTCTCCTATTCTCAATGATTTCTTCAAGGCACGGGTCATTTGATCCTAATGATAGGCATGTGTGTTGGATATTGTAGAATGGTGTCACCACTCTGATTAGCATCATATTTATTTTCAGACCAAACGCCATCTATAGCAGGTCTGACCAAAATGGTTTATATTTGCAATTTAAAGATCAGTTCTAAAGACAAGGCTTGCTTCTTTTTCAAGCCTATATTCTGAGAAGTTCAAACCATCTTATTTATAATGTGTTTATTAATTATCAAAAGAGGAGGTGGTAAAGAGATTACCTTTTTACCCTCGCTCAGAAAGGGATGTTTGCATACTGATGGCCATGAGTAAGCTGAAGTTTTGCTTTTATGCCTTGTTTTGCTTTTTAAGTGATTTGTGAAAAGCTCAACACTACAGACAGGGTATTACCCCACTTCTTTGTGTTGACATCGAATTACATTGTTATTAGCCACTTGGAGCATCTCCTAAACACTTTCACTCTCATGGGCCTCCCTTCTGAAAGAAAAACACCACAGTTTCTTGGTTTGAGCTTTGTGGGCTCACTTCTGTTTTCACTGTAGCATGACTGACAGGCACTAGTATCCAGCCTGCTCCACCTAACCTGAGTATCTCCAAGTTCCTCAGCCAACGGTGTGGGGACTTTGCATATTAGCTGGATAAAGCTGGATAAATGTGGATCCATCAGAGTAGATTCTTTGTACTTCAATAACTTTTTTAAAAAATATATTTTATTGATTTTTTACAGAGAGGAAGAGAGAGGGATAGAGAGTTAGAAACATGGATGAGAGAGAATCATCGACCAGCTGCCTATTGCACACCCCCTACTGGGGATGTGCCCGCAACCCAGGTACATGCCCTTGACCAGAATCAAACCCGGGACCTTTCAGTCTGCAGGCCGACGCGCTATCCACTGAGCTAAACCAGTCTCGGCTCATATAACTTTTGAAGTACAAAGTAATTAATTCACTTAGGGAGACCCAGTGCATTTGCTACTGTTAGCTATCTTAGATACTAATCCTATATAATAAAAGTGTAGTATGCAAATTGTCCCCTAGAGCTGGAGTTGTGTGTGGAGTGGGGGAGGGGTGTCAACCAGGGGCAGGCCAACTGAGGGAAGGGAGGGAGGCCCCAGCCAGCCAGCTGCCAGCTACCTCTAGGGACCCTACCAGGGTGGGCCTCCAATTGATAATAAGATGCTTTGGGTATCTGAATTAAATAATGCTACTTATTATATTGATACAGACTATGTCACTATAATGTGAGGAAAATCAATGAAAATGTCTTGGCTTCAATATGGAGAGCACTTGTGGCTAGGAAGGCTACAGTACTTTGTGGCTAGGCAGGGTACAAAGTGCTAAGGAGAAATATTTATAAATTGCAGGATGTAATATTTTACAGGGCCATTTATTTGTTTTATTGCTACATGAAGCATGCAAGTTAAATCTTACTGACTGTTGGAATCACTGGATAAGACAACAGTTCTGCCCGGGTAAGATAAATTTATTGTTACCTCGCACTGCTTTCACTGAAGGCTGGTAAGAAAAATTCTTCTTAATAATGCATTAAATACTGAAAATCATTTTTAAAGACCTGTTTTTGGAGAACCTAATAAAGCCTGAAAAGTCCTCACCTTTTAAATCATAGATTTTAAGTTTTATATTGTTGAGAATGTAAAGTGTGTTGAAATACATCTTATCTAAATCAAAATTACTGCCAAAAATCATCGATAATATTGCATATGTGACAGAGATAAAGAAAAAAGGGAAAGAGAAAAAAAAAAGGACTATAGTTACATGCACATGTATTAAGGTATTTTAAATTAGCTTGTCATTTTAAGACTATATGTGTTTTCTGAATAAAACAAAAAAGTTAAGATCAATACATAAAAACAAAAAAAATCTGTCTTATCTTGTGGTAATATATGTTCTCAGAAGTGAAACCAAATTACTTCAATACTAAATAAATAATCCTGGGGATACATTAAACTATCACTATAAAATTGTAGGAAAAACTCCCTTCCACCGCCTCTTCTGCCAAAACACTGGTCTTCTGTTCTGTGAGATGGTTGCAGAAATGATTTACCAGTTTTTTCCTGCAGCAGTCTGACATGTGGATGACTTTTCTTGAAAGAATAAAGAGAAAAAGGAAAAATACACACACACACACACACACACACACACACACACACACACACAAGTAAGCTCCTCATAGGAATGCTTTCACTTTCTTCAGAAGCTCACTGTGTCAAAATATTGATTGGACAGGAAACCTGACCTAGCAGTGACCTCAGGAAAGCCCAAAGAAAGTGAGCTAACGCTAGAACCTGCTCCTTCTCGTTTATAGCATCAAACATCACTACCTTGATGCTCCTAACAATACCTCTAATAATAGCTTTGCATTAACTATTTATCCTTTGGGAACTAGTCATAAAATAGGGATTTTCAGTTCTCTATATGAAAATATCTGAAACAAGAATTTGTTATTTTGGTTAATGTTCTTCTTTGTCAAAGAACCCTTTCTCAATCACCTTAATTTGTTCTCTAATACTTTGTTTTTTACTATCCTGATATTTATGTATAATTTCTTCAGCATCGATTCTCCATTTTCAAGGAAACATGAACATGGCAGATGGAATGATAATAATGAAAATACAGACAAAGAAGAAAAAATGGCTTGAGTTTTATTATGTGCTAAGTGCTCTTTTAGGTGCCATGCACATCTTTACATATTTAAGCTTCACAAAAATTCTGTAAGATAGATTTTTATTTTCATTCACAAGTTAGATAGAAGAGAACTGAGGAGCAGGTTTGTGAGGTAATTTTCCAAAGGCCACACAGCATTGCCCAAACCATAGGCTTTCTAACAGCATGACTTAGGGCTGCTTCCCGTCCTTTATGAGTACAGTTTGCCCCACTGTGTCTACTTAGTGGAGCTTTTGGAAAGTTCAAGTGTAACTTCATTTCTTTTAAAAATCACTGTAAAGAATTAGTTCATCATGCAGTCTCAAACCAAACAACCTAACCTGGCATGAGCTTAAAGCTTTATACTCTGTTTTCTTTATTTACTGACCTTTCCCTCCAGATTATCTTTCTGAAAATCCTGAACCCAGGATAAGGCCTTCTTTTGTGTCTGCTGTCAAGATTTCCAATGAAGCCAAGTCTAGTCAATCTCCCTCATTATTGGGTCAAACTCCAAGGTCACTCATTTAGCCTGTTTAGCTTGGCACCTCCTTACAGAATCTCTTTCTCTCTCTGAATATTACAGAAGCCTTGCAATCAAATGTAGTTTATGCAACAGCAGCAGCAGCATTACTCAGGAGCTTCATAGAAATGTAGATTCTAGTTCCATTGAGACCTACTTCTCTACATGTCATGTAGGAAAAGCACCACCAATGGATGTATTCTGCCCTTTGATAAATAGACCTAAGTCTCTGGTGCAGTGGTTTTCAAAGCCTAGTAGACACTGGAATCACTTGGAGTTAAAACACAAACTTCTAGATCCCACTTATAGAGTATCTGATTCAGTAGGACTAGAGTAAGAAGATCAAAGTTTTATATTTCTAGCAGGTTGCCAGAAGCTGCTGCTGCCCGCTGACCTGAGACACCCACTGCTCTAGCTCTTCCTGGATGCTCTCTCCTCCTCTGCATTCCAATCTGTTATAGAAAGTTGTGAGTTCTCCCTACATTGTGTGAGGAAGAGCATTCCCCCTTAGTGATGCAGACATGACGTTGATCTATGCAGCTATTGTCTGAGAAGAAGCTGTAAACTGATAAGAGGCAGCATGTGTAGAGTAGGGACATGGGGATGGATGACTGAGATCCATACCTTGATTCTGATATCTAAATTATAGTTTCTTCCAATATTGTAGTTTTATAGGATAATTTTAGTTCCACATGTAACTGACATGTTCACAATTATAAATAAGGTGGGGCAAAATATATTTTTAAGAATCTATTATAGGAGCTTCCACAGTATTTCAAAGGTAATAAATGTAATAAAGATAGAAATTCAGCTAAGAAATCCATAGACTTACTAGAGGGTCCTAGTCTAAAAGGAGAATTGGGGCTTGAAAAGAGAGAACAACTAGAGAATAATAAATTAATTGGGTCTTTATGGAAAAAAAGTTTAGGGATATTTTAACTCCCAAATTATTTTAGAAACTGATATTTAAAACATTTTGAATTTTATAAACATAAAACTACAGATTAGTTTATACCAAATCATTAAAAATATACAAGTAAATAATCTGGTTGTCACAACATATAAGATTGGAAAGGTTTAAGATGTGCAACTGTGGAATATTTCCCAGAACATTCAAGAGAGCTGATGTTTTCCAATGCGATAATCATTTATAATGGGCTTCAAAGGAATACTGAGAACTGCCAATTGCTAACACTCTCTTCCATTTCACAGAGGTTATGAGAATTTAAAGGGTTGGAGGCCTGGTTATGTACATATATAGGAAATATAAAAGCTAACAAGGTTCTGACGAGAACTGGGTGCTTATTTGGAGTAATGTGAGAAAAAAGAGAACTACCGGTAGTCATTTTGTAAGTAATTTTGATTTTCAGAGATTTTTCTATATAAAACACTATTAAAATGCAGTGAGTCACCCAAAGATGAGAACCATGATTTTACAACAGACTTTGACAGGAATTACAGGGTAATGATAAGTAAACTCATCTCTGTAGTCTTCTTTTATAGATTTATAAATAATTTGGAGGAAACAGCCTGTGGTCAAATCTCCAAGTCTATAAAACGGTCTAAACTTTTTATATTGCAGTGAAATTCTAAGCTAAAAGAGATAAACTGCAGAAATCTCTTTTGGTATGAGAGGGCATAAAAATGGCAAATGAGTTTCTGTATAACAAAACCCAGAAAGAAAGTTTCATATGAAAGATAATCCGGATTTCACTTGTGGAATGGCAAACCCAGAGATAGCAACAATCCAAATAAAGGACAAGGCAATCATTCTGAAACCTTTTCTGAACACATTGGTTTTCTGGAAAATATTCCAAAGCTAGTTGTTCTTCAAAGAAAAATAAAATAAATAAAAAATGTATCTGGATATTACAGTCATAAACAAAGACAATAGAATTGAAGCCCATTGATGGGAATATGAGACCATTCGGAGGATGACAGAACTGTTTAATTACCTTAAAATTCAAAATAAAAAAATATTCAACCTGCAAAAAATGAAATGCTGGAATGAGATAAATCCGCATGATATGTACAATAAGTAAACATATATGATAGCAAAAAAAGAGTCATTTTACACAATGGAGAAATAAATAAATATATAATAGTATCCTAAGAGTTAGAATAAGTTAAAAAAAAAAATTGAAAAGGTTCTGAAAGGATTTGATACCACCATAAGTATCAAAAATGGAGAGGAACACATTTTGGGAGGCAGTTCCTCATTCTTTGGAGTGGGAAAAGCCATGGGTGACCACCACAGTCTGCTGAGGCCTCCCTTACTATCAAAATATTGGGTTGGATATAACTATTTTCTTACAGTATTTTTCTTACTATTGTGTAAAAGTAGCTCTCTTTTCTGATAGATGAAATAAAAAAAATTATCCCTATATGTGGCCCCATTTGCCTCCCCTGTCCTTTGCCCTGTCTCCTAGCTGGTTTCTTCACTATCCTACTGCTCGCCTTCCCTTTCTGCTGTTTGCCCAATACACTTTACTTTCTGTTCTGCAGCAACGTATTCTAGGCCTCATTTTTTCACTTGCTTTCTCATTTCTGTTCTTCATAATTGCTTCTTTTTACAGCATTCTAACTATGCTGCATCTTATCTTTCTCAGGATTTCTCTCAACCCTGCTCTTTCATGTTTGGGGAATTTTCAGGAGGAGAAAAGTTGGGGGAAAAAATCAGACTAAAGAAAAAGCTTTAAGGCCAGCTGGCATGGCACAGTGGTTAAGCATTGACCTATGAACCAGGAGGTCACAGTTTGATTCCCGTTTAGGGTACATGCTCAAGTTGTGGGCTTGATCCCCAGTGTAGGGCATGCAGGAGGCAGCCAATCAATGATTCTCTCTCATCATTGGTGTTTCTCTCTCTCCCTCTCCCTCACCTTCTCTCTCTCCCTCTTCCTCTTCCTTGTCCTCCTCCTCCCCTTTCTCTGCACCAAAATCAATAAAAACGAAAAAAAGAGAAGAGAGGAGAGGAGAGGAGAGGGGAGGGGAGGGGAGGGCAGGGGAGGGGAGGGGAGGGGAGGGGAGAAGAGAAGAGAAGAGAAGAGAAGAGAAGAGAAGAGAAGAGAAGAGAAGAGAAGAGAAGAGAAGAGAAGAGAAAAAGCTTTAAGGTTTTGGAAACATATGCAATATCTGCTTTGCCTAAGACACAGGACTATAGGAACACCCAGTACAGTGGTATTCTATCTCTATTTCCCCCACTCTGCTCTGTTCCAGTAGGTAGGTAGCCAAGTTTGCCCAGGCCCCTTTGAATTTAACAGACAAGAAACACATTGATTCAAATAAGAATATTTGTAATGATCTGAAAAAAGTTATAAAAATGTTCTTCCCTTTTCTGAAGGCACCATATCTCTGTGAGACTGAATTTTCCTCATATACTTGCCATACATGCAAACAATTCTTCAATATTTGCAACCAAATACTTCACTATATTAAATGCAGAAACATATGTGAATCCCACTCTTTTTCTATTAAGCCAGACACTAGGGAGATAAGCAAAAATATAAAACAATGTTGCTCTTCTCATTTTTTGTTTTGGAAAATATGATTTTCATGAAAATATTTATATTAAAATATAATGGATTTATTGTAACTATTACAACATAAATTAATAAAGCAAAAGTTTTACATTTCTTAGTTTTAATTTATAATACTAAATAATGATGGCTGTAAACCAGAAATATAAAAGATCCTTGACACCCTTGATAATTTTGAACACTATAATTTCTTCATAAATTATATTTTATTTTTAATGCTATCTAATGAAAACAATGTTTTGTTTAATATAGTTTGATATAGTAAGCCATTTTCTTAACTGAGCAATAGTTTCTATTTCTCAGCAGCGAACATCAGCTACTAAACAGCCTAGTCTATGGTTTTGCATTGAAAAGTTTTGAGAAGGCCAACGTCCCCCTCTCCACCCCCAAGAACTTTGTGTATTACAATAGATAATAAAGAAGAAGAAAAAATCCCTCTTGAAGCAAATTGGTCAAAATCCTGGGTAAACTTCTTTAACATAAATGTTCGAGTTCACAAGTAACTCAAGGAAACCTCCAGTGTCTCAGAAAAGAAGGCAGCCTTATAGCCAGGCACTGTCAGTTTGGCAGTCCTGCAGGTCTGGCAGCTGAGTGATCAAGAGGCTTGGCCTTTAAAGGCCACAGGAAGCCCTAGGCACCTGTGAGTGATAGAATGAAGATGACTCATACAACTACAACCCTTGAAAGAAGTCATCCATTAGGAAAGTGTGAACTCCAGTAAAATCTCTACACTTGAAAATGGATAGGACAAAGGAGCTCTGTATCGTTTCTGGCTCAGGTTGGGGGAAAACATACCTCCCATGAAACTGAATCCATAGGCCTCCTGTAATGAGGTTTGGGGAAATCAACATAAGAAGTGTTTCCCAGAGTAGTAATGTTTATAACATGGCAGGGCAAACCCAAAATTTCTCTGGAAAGATAAAATATCAAGATATCCTTTCAGGATTCTAACAGATAAATCAGTTGAACATGATTTCCAACATGTTTATGAAACATATGAGGGGGAAATCTGAAATGAGCAAAAGTCAATAAAAAGCAACTGACAGAAATATACTCATAAAAGATTCAGAGGACTTATTAGATACAACTTATCTAATAATGTTATAATTATAGAAGATAAAAGAAGAAATTAAACATATCCTATCTAATAAAGAGGGAATATGCTAATTGACCATCACAGGGATGGTGGTGCCCAAAGCCAATAAGGAGGGAATATGCTAATTGACTGCCATGTCTTCAAAGATGGCAGCACGCACAGCCACAAAATGGTGCCACCCAGCATGGCCAGGCCCACCCTCAGGCAGGTCTGGTTGCTCCATATGCCTGACTCCAGAGTCCTCCAGACCCTTCAGTCCCCCAACCATCCAGGGCCAGCCTAAGGTGCAGGCAAGCCTCAGATGGTGGCTGCCCAGTTGCCCAGGGCCACCCGAGGGTCAGGTAATCAGGACCAGCCCAGGTTTATGCTGCCAGCTGTGGCAGTAACAGAGGTGTGATGGGGATGTCGCCTTCCCCTGATCGCCCAGTTGCCTCCCACCCCTGAGGGCTCCTGGACTGTAACAGGGGGCGGGCCAGGCTGAGGGATCCCCACTCCAGTGCATGAATTTTCATGCACTGGGCCTCTAGTAGAAAATAAATAAGATATTAACCAAAAAGACCAGGCAGTTTGGAATAATAAGCATAAAAATCTGAGGCATAAACAATGTAATAAATGTAAGGTAAAAACACAAAACTTAGAGACAAAGATTAGGTTAAAAAGAACAGATCAGCCAAAACCAGTTTGGCTCAATGGTAGAGCATCAGTCTGCGGACTGAAGGGTCCCAGGTTTGATTCTGGTCAAGGGCATGTACATTGGTTACGGGCACATTCCCGGTAGCGGGTGTGCAAGAGGCAGCTGGTCTATGTTTCTCTCTCATCGAGGTTTCTAGCTCTCTATCTCTCTCTCCTCCTCTCTGTAAAAAATCAATAAAATATATTTAAAAAAAAAAAAAAAAGCACAGATCAAAAAGAACCAAACGAAGTGGATTGTATATCTGGAGAAATTATTCAGAATGCAACACATGTTAAGGAAAAATATTGTAGAAACTGGGAAAGGGGAAAAGTGGCATAAAACATAAAATGGAAGAACCAATATATAATATATTTAACTATGCTTTACAGAAGGAGAGAAAATAAGAATGGAGAATGCCATTATTCATAGCAAGATAAATCAAGCAGAGAGAAGGAACAAAAAAATATATTATACTTTAAAAAGATAGAACTATATACATATAGGAAATTTAATAATAATATGTTATTATGCCAATATGTTGCAAATTTACACAAAATAGAAAAATTGCTAGAAAAAATGTCTTACTAGAGTTGTCTCAAGAAAACATAGATCTGTAGGAGTATAGACAATTACTATTTCAATTAAAATAATTGTAAGAATGGTTAAAAGTCTACAAATAAAATATTACGTCATGATTTTACAGTGGAATTCTTTCAAAAATGATAAAATAGGTCATCTTTATCCTATGCACTCTGCTCCATGTATTAAAAATAAGGAAATAATTCCCAACTAATTTTGTGAGACTATTAATCTTATTACCAAAACTAGAAAAAAGATAATAAAAATAAAATTAAAACATAACTCATGTATTATATATATTATCATTTTTTAAATTAGCTATTTAAATCCAGAAATAAATTACTGTGTGTACACACACACACACACACACACACACACTCACACACACTTCTACATGTGCCAACCTTTTTTAAATTAATTTTTAGAGAGAGGAGGATGGGAGAAAGAGACATCGACTTGTTCCACTTATGTATGCATTCATTGGTTTGTTTTGTATGTGCCCTGACCAGGGATAAAACCCATAACCTTGGTGTGTTGAGAAGATGCTCTAACCAACTGAGCCAAACCCAGCAAGGGCACATTTGCTGCTCTTTATATTTGTGCTGTGTTGTATCTGTTGTGCTTCTTAAATATGTAGCTGTAGAATTATTAAATCAATTTCACAATTTTCTTAGCTATTATCTCTTCAATCAGTGATTCTTTCCCAAGTTTCTCTTTTTTCCTTATGGAGCATCGGTTGCACATACATCATAACTTTTCACTGTGTCTCCATATGTTGCTCATTTATGTATTTCCATATTTCTCCTCTTGGTACTTCCACTCATTAATCCTCCTTTCATCTGGCTAACCAGCTTTAAACTCATGTACTAAGTTAGAAAACTTAGCGATTGTATATTTTAGTTATAAAATTTCCTTTATATTTCTTTTTATAAATTTTAATTTTCTGGTAAAATTCTTTACCTTTTCTTTCATTTTCTTAAATATCTTGAACACAGTTATTTTAAAGCCCCTATCTGAAAATTCCAATATATGTATTACCTTTGAGTTTGTTTTTTTACTGATTTCTGATCATTTGAATATATTTTTTATCCAGTATCTTTATTGAATGTATATACAGTAATTTATTGAATGCAGAAGATTTTACATGCAAATTTATAGAAATAATTTAAGGAGAAATAATTTTGATTTTGCTTCTATCAGTAAAGGAATGTGGGCAGATTACTGTTATACAATCTAGGTTTGAATTGATTTGAAGATATTCTGTTAATGGTTACCAATCACTCATAAAGTATACCCCTTCAGTCATCCAACTGGAAGCCAAAGTGTTTACCAAGGCCCTTTCTCCTGGGAGAGTTGTATTCTCTAATATTTTTCTCCCTCCCTCCTCCACTCCAGCTTTATGAGACTGCCTAAAGTTTTGTTTCATTTCTTTGTCAAACTTTCTACCTGGGTTAGCCTTCACTCTGCTTTTTGTACACTCATCTTATTGGAATATGGATAGATATTTATGATTTGGCAAAAGCTTTGAAGCAAAAAGCTATGTCAGATGTTGGACTCATTTTAGTTCCTCTCTTCTTTCTCAGATCTTAGGACTTTATGAGCTGTTCAATTGCTTCCAGTTTTTAAGTTGTTTTGTTTTGTCTAAGAATTTATTATAGCAATAAGAACTTACATAATTGTAGGAGAAACTGGGGAACAAAGATTCCAGAGAGAGCAACTGGAGAATCAAAGACAAGTCACTAACCAGCTCTCCTGAAGCCACGAGACCCCAACAGAGGGAATGGAAACACAAGGAGCATTGGTGGGGAGAGCCAGGGAAGACTTTAGTTCCTGGATCTGATGGGGAGCGTAGGATCAGGACTGACCATCAGGACCAGCCATCATGAAGAGCTAAACCCAGGGATGGATAGAAAAGGCACAGGGGAAACCATAGACATTTTTCAACAAATCGAATTGTGATTACCTTCAAAGCAAAATAGCAGCTGCTTCCCTTCTGCAATCCAAATGCCTTACAATTTCTCTTTGACCAATTCTAACTGGAACAATACAGGGAAGGGGGTTCTGAGAAGCCTGAGTTTAGCCTAGCCAAATTGACACAAAACAAGATTGTCAGGGAAATGACTATGTACCCAAAAGGAAACCAAATGGCTGGTAAGCATACTAAAAGATGCTAAACATTTTACATTTACTAAGAAAAATGTCATTTGAAAACACAATGATATCCTCTTCACATGCATCAGATTGCATAAAATTTAAAGTGTTAATGAAGATTGTGTATGTTAGGCAGAGTGTAAATTGGTTCAGGCACATTAACAATAAATTTGGAATATCAAATAAAATTAAATATATACATGCCTTTTAACCCAATGATTCTACTACTTATATGTATACTATTCTCACATATACACAAAAGAAGATTACCAAAATGCTCCTGGCAGCTTTGATTTTAATAGAAAAAAAAGGAGAGAAGAGAAAAAAAAAGAAAAGAAAAAGAAAGAAAATTAATTTTAATGGGACTCTAAGTAAACATATATTTATTTATACAACAAAGAATATTCAGGAACTAAAATCAATAAGCTAAAACTAAATGTATGAATACGAATAAATATTAAAAATAACACTGAAAAAGCAAGCAAAGAATAGAGTATAACAGCATTTCTATCAGTTTAAAAATATGCAAATATGTTGTTCCCCTTCTACTTTTATGAAACACATACATATGTAGAAGAAATATAAAACATTCAGAAGAATGATACCAAATTCAGAGAATGCAATAAGGAAGAGTTCACAGGAAGTTCAATTGTATTTGTTTTTTTTGTTTGTTTTAATCCTCACTTGAGGATATTTTTTCATTGATGTTTTTAAAAAGAATGGAAAGGAAGGGGGATTGGAAGAGAGGGAGAGAGAAAGAAAGAGAAACATCCGTGTGAGAAAGACACATTGATCTGGTTGCCTCCCACACTCCCACACTGGACAGGGGATCAGGCCTATGACTCTTCAATCCACAGGACAGTGTTCTAACCACTGAGCTACCAGCTAGGGCTCAATTGTATCCTATACAATAAAGAGTTAATATGCTAATTATTCTGGATGGTGTAACGACCCTCCAGAATGACCAGCGGGCGAGGGTTGGGGCTGTGGGGTCATGAGGCAGCCAGAGCTGCAAGGGCCTATGTTTACATGTATTTTGTGCGTTGGGCCTCTAGTTTGTACTAATTTATTTCCTATTGATGCTGGCTGCATGGGTGTTTGTTTTATTTTCCCAGTGCTTTTCTATCTCTCTAAATTTATTTCTTAATTCTTGAAAAAGAAACTTGATGCTGCCAAATACGTTTCATCTCACCTGCCAGGAAAATAGTCAGTGCATGCTCACCTACCTCATAGGCCAGAGCATCTTTCAAAGTTTAGTTCTTTTTACAACGTATTCAAAGTTTATTCTCTCTCTACATAATATTAACTGTAGTTGTGAGATTTTCTTTAAGGCACATGTGTCAAACACAAGGCCCGCGGGCCAAATCCGTCCCGCCAGGCCTTGCAATGTGGCCCGCACCGCGCTGTCGTCACTGCACTCCGCTGCGTTTCCATCACAATGACAGTTTATGACTGTTCAGTAAACCATTCGGCCCGCGATTTAGGCTGGATTTTAGATTTTGGCCCCTTCTCTGATTGAGTTCGACACCCCTACTTTAAGGCATAGTAAAGGCTGAGCTCTATCTTTTAATTAGATAATACTCTGTGATTTTTTACATTATTAAATTAATTTGGTTACATTTTATGTATTTTTCCATATTCAGGTAGGGTCTTGATTGCGCAATTGATTTAATTTTTTTTTTTAAAGAGGCATTTACTCAAAAAGAGAGAGTTATACCTTATGTTAGGAAGTTGAGAATATTTGCTGCTGGAATTCAGGGTGGTGACTGTGAAGGCAGGGCTGCTCCCCCTGAGAGAAGATGTTGGAGCAGCAGAGGCTGTGGTACAGCAGGAGGGACAAAAGGTGAGGGGGCAGTGGGAGGGTACAGGGGAGCCATCCAAGCTCTGCAAGCTGACAGAGCAGATGGGAAGGAACAAAGGAGCCAGCAAATGATACAATGTTGTGTGAAGCAGTCCCCACTCAGAACTCTTCAAAGATTCAATAAATTCACTAAATCACAACATTCTGACTGAGATCGAAATCTGGAAGAAATAGTGAAGGAGGGTACACTCCCATCAGGGTTTGACATGACAGAGAACTAGAAGAGCGCACATGGACAAGAGCTCAGAGGCCTCCAGAAACAGCCGGAAGCACATTTTATAGCGAGCTTGAGCTACTGCTAGATTTACAAGTAGGAACGAGGCCATCTTTATTCAAATTTCCAAAGGGTAGGGGACACTGCTGTTGGTATCTCTATTAGAGTAAAATATATTTAAAAATACTAATGTTTTCATTTCCTTTAATACAGTTTGTAAATAAAGTTGAAATACAGTTTTTATTTTCAGAAGAATAGCTTCAGAGCAACCAAATTCAAATAATATCATTTAATTGCATGTGTTTTGTTTAGGCCTACACTAAAAATATAGTAATGATTTCTTAGAGAAAAGTGTGGCATAAAGACAAATTCACATACCAATTTTATTTTTGCATCTAGCTATGTACAGAGGATGGCTTAATAGCATACACTTTTGCCTCTCTTCTTAGGAAATAGTAATGCATGATTCCTAATCAGTGCAACAATTTGAAAATAAAGTATGTAATACTTTTGAAGAATTTTAACTAAACATTTTCTTACTCTGCATTTATAAAATTTCAACAACATTAAGAATAATGATAATTTTCACTGAAACAACTTTTTTTGACTTTTTATATTCTACTAGAGGCCCAGTGCACAGATTCATGCACCTCTGCCTGGCCTGTGGGGATCAGAGGACCTCCACACCCCTGCAGCCCAACCTTACCCACCTTGGATTAGAAACGTAACTATGATAAAGTTACAGAATAAGTAAATTTCCATTATTTAAAATAGTAAGATCTATGCTACCCTAAAATGTGATTTTCTTGTTCTTGAGTAGCAAAATTTCAGTAATTTTTGTTTTTATACATAACATTTGTTCCTTTTAAATTCTGTACTAGTTTGAAAATGATCACAAACTATATTATACCATTAGTGGTTTTCAGTGAGAGAAAAAGAAAGTTGAGCCTGAAATTTCTTGGTTTTAATGACTCCTTTGCTAAGCAATGAAAATATTTATCTTCTACCAGAAGTTTTATAGGTGGTAAAAGTTAGGAATAAAAAAATAAAAATAAAATAAATAAAAAACTTCCTAAGATTAGTTTTTAAAGTGTGGAAGGCTCTGGAATCAAGATTTTTGTGATTCAAAACCACCACTGGGTAGTTTTGTAACCTTGGGTAAACTGTTAAACTTCCCAGTACCTCAATGTCTTTATTCCTAACAGGAGATTATAATATTTCTTTTATAAAACTATTTGGATGACTGAATGAGATCAGCTATGTAGAGCTGCCAACATACTGCCAGACATAAATATTAAGACTCAGTAACTGCTAACTTCTATTATTGTTCTTAAATGATGTGGGTTAAAAAATGGCCATCACAGATGAAGGTTTAAATAAAAATATATGTGCACATACATATGTCTGTATCTCATTGTTTGTGTTAAGGCAGCCATCTGGACCAATAGAACAGTGCTGGGCAAGGTCTATGCTGACGGTGGCCAGCGGCTTTGTGACTGGTGAATTCAGCTTCTCCACATCTCACTTTCCCCATTTGTAAGACGAGAGTTTAGACAAGAGGATGTCTATGGCTCTTATCTAATTCTAATAGTGGTTGATTCAATATTTTTTCTAGAATATATCTGTAGTATCAAATAGGAATGTGCAGAGACATAGATAAGTAAAGTGGCTCTCAAGAGAGAGAAAAAAGACTGAGAGTGTCTCCTGCCAAATTCACTCAGCAACAATAGCACCATACATTCTAATATATTGGCATGGCAGAGAACTAGGATAGCAAGCATAAAAAAAGAGTTTAATGCACTGAATGTTTGTGTCCTGCAAAGTTCACATGTTTAAATTCTAGTCCCCAATGTGATGGCATTGAGAGTAGGGTCTTAGGGAGGTAAATAGGTCACGAGAGTGGAGCCCTTATGAGTGAGATTAGTGTGCTGATGAGAAGCAACATGAGAGTTTGCTCTCTCTGCTCTGCTCTCTGCCATGTGAGGATATGGGAAGACAACCATCTGCAAAGCAGGAAGAAGCTCTCACCAGGCACCTTGAGCTTGGATTTCCCAGCCTCCAGAACTGTCAGATAAATCTTTGTTACAGTCTACAGTCCTATGTCATAGCAGCCTGAACTAAGTCAAGAGTGAGTTTTCCCAGTCCATTTACGGTACTCATTCATTCATTCATTCTTTCATGTGAAACTAGAGTCCCGGTGCATGAAATGTATGCACGTGGTGGTGGGGGTGGGGTGTGGGGGAGGGGTGGTGTTCCTCATCCCAGCCTGCATCTCCTTGCAGTTCGAGAGCCCTCTGTCAGTTGGACATCCTTAGATCCTTAGCGCTGCGGAGGAGGTGGAGAGGCTCCCTCCAGGCACTGCCGCTGTGCTTGCCAGCCATGAGCCTGGCTTCTGGCTAAGCAGTGCTCCCCCTGTGGGAGCGCACTGACCACCAGGGGGCAGCTCCTGATTTGAATGTCTGCCCCCTAGGGGTCAGTGCATGTCATAGCGACCAGTCATTCTGCCATTCAGTCAAGTTACATATTAGCCTTTAATTATATAGGATTAATGAACATGTACTATGTGCTAAGCATTGTAGGAGAAGCAAGAAATACAGAAATAAATATTTGCTTTCTGTATATTTAGTGGGGCAGGCATACAATTACCATCATTTTGGAAAAGACTATGTCATATGACTATGTAAGTCATTCATAGACCTCTAGTCACTTATCTGAAGGTGGTGAACTCCATTTCCAGATTGTATCTTTTACGTATTGTCTATCAGTTTTTCTCTTCTATAAAATGAAAATACTTATAATATCTGCCTTAGAGAATATGAAGAGGGTTTAATAATAAAATATTGGTAAAGTTATTAGTAAGTTAGTAATAAATACTAGGTTTGGTTTTTGTTTTTTAATTCAAAAAGGGAACAATATAGTTTAGTGATCAGAAGCTTGGTCTTTGGCGTTAAACAATTCAGTTTTAAATACCATTCACTCTCTGTGTGTCCTCAGGATATTCTGTATTCTTTAAGTATATCCTCCCTCTAAGGGCAGAAACTATGACTGCCCTTTGGTTTGCTGGCATGATAACATTTTAAAATGCATGTAAAGTACTCTAAAGTGCCAGTGCATTTTAAAATAAAGATGACAGAGAATTAAAGATGCCCTCGTGAGCAACATGTACACATATATATTACAGAACATCTTAGATCAAGGATCTTAGAGGTAGAGCCTAAGACAGGAACTCTTATTCCAATGACATTAGGAAAGTTTCCTGAGGAGAAGCAGGGGGAGGGGAACAAGGTAGGATAGGGAAACACACTAACCAAGCCTGTGGCCTCATTTGGACACTTGCTTAAGTCTGATCTCTTGGGGAAGTTTTGAAACACAAATTGCACCATAGGGTTAGTCTCACATTATGACGAGTGGACCAGTTATTGTACTGCTGTGTCTGTCTGTCATTGATCGGCTCCTTGAAGGAAGGGTGAGGGGTCAGTCCCTTAAGAAAGTAGCTCCCTATAGGCCAAGAGCAATTCTCTGGGGGGGAAAAAAAAAGCAACAGTAAATTTTTCTAGACAACAATGCAGCAACAGAGTGATAGGTACAGATGGATGCAAGGTCTTGATGTACTATTGTTAAGGAAACTGGCTCTTTAATAGCTTAACTCTCATGGAGTGAAGGAAGACAGGAGTTTAAAGTTTTTCTTGATTTATAAAGGCAATATGTTCAATGTCTTCTGTTAGACCCTAGAGCCCTTTCTTTCTCTGCTTTGGGCTGCATTTCCTGGAAGGTGGAATGCATGCACTGTATCAACTGTGCTCTTGACTTTTGGCTTCCCATTGAGTCAGACCAATGGGATCACCTTCAGGAGCATAAGGAGCAAGACGAACTCCATTCCTATATTGTTTACATGTGCTGGCGGTCATGTGCCTGTGCTGAAGGTCACAGTACCTCAGACAACCCACTCTGTCAGGGTTTGGTAAATCCTTCCTCTCTTGTCATTTTACTTATTTTTTTCTTTCTCAGTACATTTTATTTTTAAAATAACTTTACTCTTTGATTATATTCAGGTAGAAATAAAATGCGAAGACAAAAATATAAATAAAATTAAAATGATACAGTATACCCCAAAAATACAATAACAAAAATTCTATTTCTTCCTAGTCTTCTTGTACATTTATGTAGGATTTTAAAACAAAATTAGCACTGTAAAATGCTCACATGTCCTTTTTTATTTTATATTACAGAACAACCAGTTCTTTAGGACATTAAATATTGTATAAAAACACGATCTTCAGCCCAAGTGGCTTGGCTCAGTGGTTGAGCATTGATCTATGAACCAGGAGGTCATGGTTTCAATTCAATTCCTGGTCAGGGCATATGCCCGGGTTGAGGACTCAATCCCCAGTCTGAAGGGGTGCAGGAGGCAGCCAATTAATGATTCTCTCTCATCATTACTGTTTCTCTCTCTCTCTCTCTCTCGCCCTTCCTCTCTGAAATCAATAAAAATATATTTTAAAAAACAACAATATGATCTTCAGTTGGGTGCTTCACAAATTAGAGCTAAACCATAATTTATCCCCAATATTTGGATATTCAGATTGTATTGAATATTTGCTATTAAAACTAATACTACATTTAAACATCATTCTTTATACATACTTCTATGTATGCATGTTTACTTTTTTAGAGATAAATTTTTAAAGATAAAAGGAGTAGAGTAACCAGCACAAAGAGTGTATTTTTAAGCCTTTTGATGCATTTACCAAACCACTCTCTACACAGGTTGTACCAGTTTACAGTGACACCAATAAATAGTCTAAGAGGCCCATTTTATCCTCATATTTCTTGGCAAGATAGGAAACTGTCACCTCCCACCTTTATTGTTATGCATTTTATGGGGGAAGGGAGAAGGGTGTCTTGTTTTTTTTCTAAAGGGTTGGAATTTTCCATGTTTACTGGTCATTGACGTTCCCTCTGTTTTTTGAAGCAGTCCCTGTCTTTCAGAAGGCATCTTGCACATTGGCATGGTCTTATCACATGCTCTTCCTTAGTGGGCAAGGGCATGAAAGCTTTTCCACATTTCAAATTAAACAGGCTCTCTCCCAAATGACTAGAATTAGAAAGGCTTGTTTTCTGGGCATTCATGCTCTAGTTTAATGTCTCGGTAATACCACAGAGAACTAGGTCATATTCTTCAGGTTATGGGGGATTTCTGACCATTCCATGGGACCTTTCGGAGGCATGGCAGTAACAAGCAAACTTTTGGCATTTCTTTCAGACTTTTTTTTTTTTTAATATATTTTTATTGATTTCAGAGAGAAAGGGAGCGGAAGAAAGAGACAGAAGCATCAATGATGAAAGAGAATCATTGACTGGCTGCCTCCTGCACGCCTCCCCCTCACTTGGGATGAGCTTGCCACCTAGGCATGTGCCTTGACCTGGAATCCAACTGTAACTTCCTGGTTCATAGGTTGCCGCTCAACCCTTGAGCCATGCCAAATGGGCTCTTTCGGGCTCTTTAAAACCGGGTCCACCAAAACCACTTCCTCGCGCTGCTTCCAGCAATCCTAACCTGATCCTATAGTCATATTTGCATAGCAAAGTCCAGCCTTCTTAGCAAGAATCACCTCTGGAACGTGGTCACGTTGATAACATGCATCCCCCATGTGGGAAACATGAAACTTTCTGCGCAGGAACTAAAATGAGTCCTTGGATTGTGAACATTGCCACTAGCTTCTTAGCAGGCTCTATGAGGATTCTCCGGTTTGGGGGAAGAATGGCTCAGCCACTGGGATATCGCACACTCCTCTGGCACAGGAGGGACCCCCATCCTCGAAGGTCTGAGGCATCATGGTGGTTCTGTCGGTGAAGTGGTCAGTAATGACGACATCGCCGGCTGAACCTCTTCCCTCAGGGAACCGCAAGCTGTGGTCACTGTGACATGAGTACAGCCCTCCTCCTTCAGAGCCCAGATGCTTGCCTGATAGTTGACTTTTGAAAGCATGATGGTATGCTGCCTCCCATGCCTTGCAAGGAGGATGCAATCAACATTCTTCATCTAAGGCATCAGAAGGCTTGCCAAGTGGAGTAGCCACATATTTCTAGGTTCTTCCTTCTGAGATTTCTGTGATGATTCCCATCTTCAGGGCTGTGAAGGTGGGCAAGCGGGGCGAAGAAGCAGAGCAGGTTCCCTTTCTTGTCACTACCTGGAAGAGTGCTAATGAGGCTTCGCTCTAGCTAGCTTCGCGATGGAGCATGCATCCTGCTTAAACCATTGTAAAGAGTTTCCTCATTAAGATTTCTTCATAGCCCTAGCTGGTTTGGCTCAGTGGATAGAGCATTGCAGTTTGGATCGGGTCAAGGGCACAGGCCCAGGTTGAAGGCTCAGTCCTCAGTAGGGAGTGTGCAGGAAGCAGCCAATCAATGATTCTCTCTCATCATTGATATTTCTATCTCTCTCTCCCTCTCTCCATTCCTCACTGAAATAGATTTAAAAAAATTTTTTTTTAAGATTTCTTCATATAACATGAAGTTTGTTATTTGTTTCCTTAAGTGAATCTCACTAATGTAGGTGCTACATCATTTCATTATAAAAATGGATATTTTCCTTACACTAAAGTCTAGACACAATTTATTGCACTAGTAAATTCTCACTTGAAATGCAACGAATATGATAGCCTGCAAGTGTGAAATATTATTCATATGGCTATTTCTTATGGAAACCTTTAATAAAATCTGAGGAATTAAAGTTGAATTGTAATTCATTGAAGTTATTACTATAGAAGATTAAAATAATATATTCCAGAAAATTAGCACATTCACAGTAGCCTTATTATCTTACTAGAGACCTGATGCATGAAATTCATGCAAGGGCCTTGGTCCTGGCTCCCCGACCCACTGCCACCACAGCCAGGGGCCGACTGCCAAAGTTGGGGTCTCTGCCATCTCTGCCACAGCCCCCACCCACTGCGGCTTTGTCTGGAAGGAAGGATGTCCGCTGGAAGGACATCCAGTCTAATTAGCATATTATGCTTTTATTATTATAAATGACCATGTATAAATGAGTATCATCTTAAAGACTTTGGCCTTTAGGCCAAACAAAACCAGAGTAAAAAATTCCAAGTCAGTTAATGCTTCCTCAAAATATACACTGTTACAATTTTTTTAAACATCTAATTAAAAAAAAAAAATTAAGGAAATATGTACAATGCCTCTTCCCAGAAAAGCTATGAAGCAATGTTGACATAAATTAAAAACCTAAATAATGGAATAAATATACTATGTTCATTGATTCAAGACTCAATATTGTAAAGCTGCCACTTTTCCCTAAATTAATCTAAAAATCAAATGAAATCCTAATCAAATTCCCAGGGGAGTTTTTGCAGAAATCTATATTGAAATGCATGAAAATAAACAAGGCAATCTTGAAGAACAAATGGGGAGAAACTATTCTATTCAATGTCAAAATAATTAGAGCTTCAGATGAATAGACATATAAACATGGATCGATGAATAGAATAATGAGTCAGAGTAGAATGCTCTGAGACTATGTAGATTTAATCTATGTCTAATGTAGCACTGTACAACAGTAGCAAAGCACAGTCTTTTCAACCAATAGCGTTATGTTAACTAGATAGTCATATGAAAAAAATAAACTTTAACCACTCCTTCACACAATGAATAAAAATCAATTTCAGGTGGATTATACTAGCAAAATGTGAAATGTGAAATAATCTATAACAGGGATGAGGAAACTTTCTCCTGCTAAGGGCCATTTGGATATTTATATCACTAGAGGCCTGGTACATGAAAATTCATGCACTGGAGGGGCTGTACAATTCCATAATACATCATCTATATATTGTATTGGTTGGCCACCACCCCAAGTCAAGTCTCCTTCCATCACCATTTATTCCCCTTTGACCCTCTTCTTCCCTCCCACCTCCAACCCTCTTTCCCTCTGGTAATTACCATACTGTTGTCTGTGTCTATCAGGTGGTTTTTTTTTTTTCTTCCTTAATTTCTTCACCTTTTCACCCAGCCCCTTAACCTTCTGCCCCTCTGACAGCTATCAGTCTGTCTCTGTATCCATGAATCTTTTTCTATTTTGTTCATTAGATTCTACTATAAGGGAAATCATATGGTAATTGTCTTTCTCACACTAGCTTATTTCACTTAGCATAATACTCTCCAGGCCCATCCATGCAATCACAAAGGGTAAGATTTCCTTCTTGTTTTTTACAGCCAAGTAATATTCCATCAATTCAATCTCTTTAATTAACATTAACAGATATGAAGAGGTCCTTCCTTTCTAACCTCATCCTTCAAATTTCCTTCCAGCCTTTGTCCAGAGGAGACTTGCCTCCTGTCTCCCCATCAGATACAAACAACAAAGGACTGATATCCAAAATATAGATAGAAGTCCTAAAATTTAATACAGAAAAGACAATCCAACAGTAATATGGCAACAGTCTTGGAAAGTCCCTCACAAAAAGTATATAAAAGTGGCCAATAGACATCTAAGAACATACCCAATATTATTAGACATCAGGGAAATGGAAAACAAAAACCATCTTTGTAGGTTTATTGTAGTGTACCATCAGAATGACAAAACCAGAAACAGGCAGGAAGATGGGATGGGGGGAGGAGCGGCTGGGGAGAGAGAGGTCACTGGGGGGAAAAGGAGACATATCTAACACTTTCAACAGTAAATAATTTAAATTTAATTTAAAATAAAAGAAACAAAACAGAAACAAAGTAGAGCAAACAAAGTAGAGCAAACAAAGTATTAGTGTCAATATGGATCAATAAGAGCTTCTATAAATTAATGGGGAATGGAGTATAAATTGTAACAGCCACTTTGGAAAGCTGTTTAGCAGTATGTACTCAAGTTGAATATAAGTGTTCTTCATAATCCCTCAATTTAACTCTTACCTTTATACAGTAGTTCTCTCCTTCTCCCCATTATCTGCTCTTTGACTTGCCATGTTTGAAGTCATCCACAGACAACCGTGGTCCAAAAAAAAATTAATGGAAAATTTGAGCAATAAACAATTCATGTTTTAAACCATGTGTTATTCTGAGTAAGGTGATGGAATGGCAAGCCCAGGACCTGAATCATCTCTTTGTCCAGAGTATCTACACTGTAACGCTCTCTGCCACTTAGTGACTTAGTAGTTGTTTTGTTATCAGATTGACTGTTGAAGTATCACAATGCTGTGTTTAAGTAACCTTGTTGTACTTAGTAATGTTCCCAAAATGTTACAGTAGTGATGTTGTCCATGCAGATATGCCAAAGAGAAGCCAGAAAATGTGTCCTATAAGTGACAAGGCGAGCACAGTACATTAAGATATTTTAAGAGAGACCAACTTCATATAACTTTTATAGTCTATTGTTATAATTGTCCTATTTTATTAGTAGTTATTGATATTAATCCTCTACTGTGCTTAACTTACAAATTAAAATGTATCATAGGTATATATAGATTTTAAAAAAAAACATAATATACAGAGGGTTCAGTATTATCTATAGTTTCAGGTCTTGGAATGTTTCTCCCATGAATAATGGGATACAACTGAACTCAAACAAAATGCACACTTGTGAACCACAGAAAAAATTCAGTAATATTCACCATATTATTGACAGCAGTCCAAAACTGGAAACAACCAAAATTCTCATCAATAATAAAATATGTAAATAAGCATACACAAATACTAATATTATTCAGGAATGAAAATGACCCCCCCCAAAAAAAAATAGTTACACACACACACACACACACAGAACCAAATAAGTGAAAGAAGTTAAATACATGGTGTTAATACGGTGTGATTTCATTTGCATAAACTTCACACTGGCAGAAACATTTCCAAGTGGATATATTTAGGGAGAAGAAAGGATTGAAATTGGGAGGGGTCTGAGATGAAGATCCGGGGAATTTAGGCTGCTGGTAAATGTCCCATTTCTTATGTCTGTTGTGTTTACACAGGTTTACTTGCCATAAGTTATAGAACTACACATTTAGGACCTTTTCACTTTTCTGTATGTATGTTATACTTTGATAGCTTTTTTAAATTACACAGACTCAAATAGAGAAAGTGATCACGAAATTGAAGTGGTCCATTTTAAGGCTTTTGTGATGGCAACTTGGACTCCAAGGACTTTCTAGAATATCTAATCAGTTTGAGAATGTTTCCTCTAAGTGACATGGGATTCACATATTACCCAATATTTTCTCTACATGCTTTTAATGCGTTTTTTCATAAGTAAAAGAGATAAAGAAAAAAAATTGATATTTTATAGTGTAAATACTATGTAAGTCAAATGATAGATGCTTTACATGCTTGTTTTTTAATCATCAGAACAATACTATAGTTCAGATTAAGAAATTGAGAATCATAAATATTAAGTAATGTGCCTGGTCATCTATCTGAAAGATGTGTGTCTGAGGACATAGCTAGTAAGTGTTAGAGTCCGATTTTGTTTAAACTACATACTTTGCACATGAAAATGACATGAGAAAAACCTGAACTTTATTGTCAAAGACCTGAACTTATGCTATTACCTCATCATTCATACTTGAAGAACCCTGGAGTAAGATAGTACTTAACCATTCTGAGTCTTGGTTTCCTTCTTTCTGAAACAGAAAACTGGAGGTTATTACTGCCCCGCCCACATCCCCTTCACCACCCAGAGCACCCATCTCCCATCTGCAGTGAGCACTGATTGACAAAAGCCCTCTTTGGTTAGACTATTGCCCCCAGAGTATTGTGCACACAGGAACCTCCATCTGTCTCCAGCAATCTCTACCAGTGCCTATTGGATACAAAAGGCTGGTTCATTGCATCTAGGAATTCAACTTCGTAGTGCAGTTTGTGCTCAGAGCTTTTCAGAGACCTCTTTCTTGCTTCACCTTTATTTCCTGTCCTGTCCTGCTTCCCTCATCCCCTTCTCTAAGGACACTTTCTCAGTAAATCCTTCTAGGAAGAGAATCACCCTCCTAGGCTTTTTGCTCTCAGATAATCAAAGCCAAAATAGAGTCACTCAAATATTATAAAAATAAAATGAAATAAATATAAGAGAAACATTTTTTTAATACACCATGAGGTTAGTCTAATTTTTTTTTTATTGATTTTTTACAGAGAGGAAGGGAGAGAGATAGAGAGCTAGAAATATCGATGAGAGAGAAACACTGACCAGTTGCCTCCTGCACACCCCCTACCAGGGATGTGCCCGCAACCAACGTTCATGCCCCTGACCGGAATCGAACCTGGGACCTTTCAGTCCTCAGACCGACGCTCTACCACTGAGCCAAACCGGCTTTGGCTATATGAGAAACATTTTATTAACAAGGATTATAAAAGCTGAATACTAATATATGCAGAATTATATAAAAAGTTATTATTTGTATTCCTTTTCCCTCAAGTATCAAAACTACCACATTTCAGGTACCTAGGGAACTTGTATTCTCTCTTCTCTCTCACATGTCAAATCAAGAAACTAGCTAATGTTCTGGCACCTGTGTCACTCAGCTAATCAGTCAAAGCACTGTGGCCTTAAGGTGGTGAAGTGTTCAAGAGAAGGAAGAGAAAAAAATGGGTCTGGTCAGCTTGCCTAGGTCACAAGTGCTTCAACCTGGGTAAATACATTTTGCTAATCTAGAGGCATGCAATGTTTTTGCTGGAGCACCTCCTAAAAGGATGTTTGAATTATGTTTTTTTTTTCCCCAGTATTTAGCTAAAATTTTATATTGATGTGTTAAGAGTAAAACATGATTGTAACTTCCAGTAAGTTGTGTGTTGCATTTGTATGTTAAACGTTTTTCACCAAAACATTAGCACGTCTAATTTAACTTGTTTAATTTAGTTAATGCCTGCCAAAGAACTTATTGCTAAAGCCAGTTCTTAACTGTGAAACCAATGATCTAAATTAGGCTTTTCTGTGAGAAGGAAAAACAAATCCTGATTTTGTTTTTCAGTCAAAACAAACATGCGAATATGTGTTCCCACCGGCTTCTCGCCTCTGAATTCTAAGGTATAGACATAGCATCATTTTCAGGAGGTAAAGTCATGGACGTTCAGTGCTGTAAGAAAGGAAACTGTCCTCTCCAGTGTTTTGCCTGATGCCTTTCTAGCTTTACCACCTTGGGGAGCCCCTTCATTGTCACTTCTCAAACTGTGTGTTTGTTTGGGACCAAGGGAACTTCACGTCCAGGATAATGAACCATGCTGATTTCAGACAAGTGAGGGCAAAGTGAAAGAGTCTGTGAAGTGAGAAATGGGAAAGGAGGAGTGGCCGCTGACAGGACATTCTGACCATCGGTTTTGAGAAACAATAAGGATGAGCTTTGAGGATCTGAAAAGTTATCCTCTGAAAAGTGCTCTGACCTGGGTAACCTCTGGAAAGCCTTCTTAGATTTCTGGGGCTATGCCTGTCACCTTTTTAGTCTCTGGGACACCCCCTGTTCAGCCAGACACCTGTAAATAAGGGACCTCCACTGGTCTCTAACCAGGATTTCTCCCAGGGAGAGACCACAGCTGAGAATATTTGTTACTCCTGGTTTCCTATTGGTAGTGGTTGTTGTTGTTGTTGTTGTTGTTGTTACCAAAGACCTGGTACATGAAATTTGTGCATGGGGAGGGGGTGGTTATCCCTCAGCCCAGCCTACACCCTCTCCAATCTGGGACCCCGTGGGGGATGTCCGACTGCCAGTTTAGGCCTGATCCCTAAACTGGCAGTTGTATATCTCTCTCACAAAATGGGACTGCTGTCTCCTAACAGCTTCTGCAAGCCAGCCTGATCACCCCCAACTGCCCTCCCCTGCTGGCCTGATTGCCCCCAACCGCCCTCCCTTGCCAGTCATCTTGTGGTGGACATCTTGTGACAACGTGAGGGTGCGAGGGCCACCTAGGCTTTTATTAGTGTAGATTATTATTAATCTTTGGTGGCAGGTACCTGAACTTCAACCTATTTCAGCACAAGACAGAAATAAATGATAAGAATAGTGGGGTCTCACAGGCCCCAAGGGCATAATGCAGTTGGGCCTCAGGAATGTAGAGGAATCAGGAAATGGAATTCTAGTGGCCCTTTTATTCATGCTCTTATTGGCATGTCTGATTCATGTTTCTCTCTCTCTCTCTCTCTCTCTCTCTCTCTCTCTCTCTCTCTCTCTCTCTCTCTCCCCTTTATTTGCTTTCCTGATCTATAGGATAGAATATCATGGCTGCTGAAAAATGCCCTAGTATAAATATGACCTGTTTTCCAGAAAAATACTGAACCCAACTCACCAGAGAAAGGAATCATATAGGGGATGACAGCGTCCTGTGCCCAGTTCTGGTTCATGGAGAATCATGGGTATGAATCGGGTTTGAAATGAGGCTTCTGAACAAATAAAACTTCCAGCATAGACACAAAGAGAAAAAGAGAAAACAAAAGAAAACACAACAACAACACACACACACACACACACACACACACACACACACTCACACACACACACAACAAGGGAAGAAAACACATTCAGCATACATGCGACACCTTCCAAGGCCACAGATGCCTGGGACAGAACTCCATCCTCAGCTGAATCTCTGGATTGCCTATTTTAGGAATATGTTCACATGAGTCTGTCCACAAGGGGATCAAGGGCTATATTCGCAGACTTAAGAATTTCACACAACAGAAGGGACATTATTGGTGCATTGGAGATGGAGCAGGAGTGAGCCATCTGCCCATGTAACCCCATCATACTTATTCATCGGCTGATAATGCAGGTGGGAGAAGGAGATAATTTGAAATGCTATGGGAAGAGAGGTGATTTTTTTAAAAACTGCATACCTTCGATGAGGTGATCAGATCATTTTCTGTCCACCCTCCTTCTCTCCTTCACCCTGGCCTGGCTTCCTTTCCTTACCTGTCACTTTCCCTACTTTCCTTTGTTTTTCCTGAGTACACTCTTCAATAAATCACTTTTATATGAATTTTTATTTCAGGGCATACACTTTGGAATGCCAACTTTAGATTCTTGCCCATTAGAATTATCTGAAAAGTTGGTTTATCTGAGCAAATGAAAATTCTTTGTCCAGACCATGAGTAAGAAAAGCAAAGTGTATTTTTATCCTAGAAAAAATAAGTTAGAAACTTTAGCTTTCGTATCACCTTTTTTCAAAATATATTTTTATACATTTCAGAGAGGAAGGGAGAGGGAGAGAGAGAGAAACATCAATGATGAGAGAGAATCATTGAATGGCTGCCTCCTGAACACCCCATATTGGGGGCGGGAGGATCAAGCCCACAATCCTGGCACGTGCCCTGACTGGGAATTGAACTGTAACCTCCTGGTTCATAGGTTGATTCTCAACCATTGAGCAACACCATCTGGGCTAGAAACTTTATCTTTCATGAGTATACAATATGTTCCTATATATCATGATGTGTGTGAATGAATGTGTGTGTGCGTGTGTGCGTGTGTATAAAGAGATTTAAGGAATTGACTCCTGCAGTTGTAGGCTGGTGAATCTGACATCTACAGAGCTGGCAAGCTGGCCAGAAACTCAGGCAGGAGCTGATGCTATAGCACTGATGCAGAATTTCTCCTCCAGGAAACCTCAGTTTGGGTTCTTAAGGATTTCAATTAATTGGATGAGGCCCACCCACACAATCAAGGGCAATCTACTTACAGTACTTAAAGTCAGTTTACCACATCAACAAAACACCTTAAAAGAACCCTCGTTGGTTTGGCTCAGTGGATAGAGCATCTGCCTGTGGGCTGAAGGATCCCAGGTTAGATTCTGGTCAAAGGCACATGCCTGGGTTGTGGGCTCGATCCCCAGTAGGGGCATGCAGGAGACAGCCAATCAATGATTCTCTCTCATCATTGATGTTTCTATCTGTCTCTCCCTCTCCCTCTTCCTTCCTCTCTGAAATCAATAAAAATATATTTTTTAAAAATACCTTGAAAGAAACACCTAGACCAGTGATTGTCAATCTTTTTCATCTCATAGCACACATAAACTAATGACTAAAATTCTGTGGCACACCAAAAAATATAATTTCTGCCAATCAGACACACATACAAAAAGGAATAATTTTATAATTTTGACCCACTCACACCAGATGGCTATTGTGTTGGCTGTTGTCATTTTTTAATTTGACAACCTAAGGGAAAAGAGGTTAGTGTTCCTGACTAACTAGTCACATGTAACATGTTTTAAAAATTCTTGTGGCACACCACTGTGCCTGCCATGGCATACCTGTTGAAAATCACTGACTTAGACTAGTGTTTGGTTAAAAAACTGAATATTTTAGTCTAGGCAGGTTGACACAATGGACTGCTCATCACACTGTAGTCCTAACATAATGAGAAGAAGAAAAATATATGTTTTGCTGTGCCAAAAATAATACCCAAACATGGCATTTACAGAAACTGCATAATAACAAGTTTGCATTTTATTAAACTACCAGAGGCCTAATGCATGAAATTTGTGCTGGTCTATGCCCTCTCACAGTCCAGGAACCCTTTCTCCTAACTGCCCCCTGCTGGCTCCTTACCATTTGGCTTGCTCCTCTTTAGCGCTGCCATGGAGGCAGAAGAGGTTCCTGCCACCATCCCTGTGCTTGCCAGCCGTGTGCCTGGGAGCTCACTGACCTCCAGGGAGCAGTTCCTGCCTTGAGCATCTGCCCCCAGTGGTCAGTGTGTGTCATAGCAACCGGTTGGTCTGGTCATTCTGCTGTAAGGGTCACTGAGCTTTTTTAGATGTAGATTTATATTAACTTGTTATAAAAGTCAGTGACTCACAAAAATAAATTTTATACTACATGCTGTTTATATTTAGACATATTCCTATT
Organism: Pipistrellus kuhlii; assembly: GCF_014108245.1. Taxonomy (NCBI): domain Eukaryota; kingdom Metazoa; phylum Chordata; class Mammalia; order Chiroptera; family Vespertilionidae; genus Pipistrellus; species Pipistrellus kuhlii. The sequence goes on from NW_023425404.1 coordinate 135,457,205, forward strand.
TCTAAGTAAAATTAAAAAGAACTTAGTTGTGGCTAAGATACATGAAGAGGGTATTTTTCCTCTCCAGTTTGCATAATATTAATAAATGCCAACTATTGCCAAATACTGCCCATCTACAGAGGCACTTGAGTGCTGAGAGTGAGGGAAAAACTAAGCCTTGGCCTAAGATGAAGCTAGTAAGTTTTAAAAGAAATCGAGAAATCAGAAACCTGATGTAGGGCTGCAGTGCCCCAGGGGAGATGTAGTAATATCAAAACCAGTCCAACTGGAATAAATCCAATTCATTCCAGTAGAGACCATGCAAAAGGGTTGGCAGAAGTTCATATCAGGAGCCACAGATACAGGAGTGACTTGACATTTAAAACAGAAATATGACACATGCCTTAGTTACTGGGTGCAGCATGGAGTTCCCAAAGGGTTAAACAGGTTATTTAGAAATGTGGATTGGCATTATTACCCTTATAAAATGTTTGGTTTCCCCCTAATTTTGGACACACGGGAACATCAGATACCTTGGTCCCCCCTTGGAATTGGGTGTGGCCAGGTGAGGAGTTCAGGCCAACAAAACATGAGGGCAGTCATTCATGAGTGTCATTTGTGGGCAGAAGCCCTTGATTGCTGGAGCTCAGCTCTCCGGAGTTCTAGTCTCCTTGTGGGGTGGCTGTATAGTCAGAGCAGGCTGTGAGGCTGAGTCAGCACACAAAATAGTTGCCCTGGAGGGTGGCCCAGATGTGCAGAGGACTGCAAACATTGTTAATGATATTTTTTCATTTTTCTTGTTTATAGCACAGCCTGCCTGGTCATGGCATGGACATAGGCATAGAGAATATTTAAATACCTCCAAAGCTTACCAAGTGCTCAGAATCTCTCTCTCTCTCTCTCTCTCTCTCTCTCTCTCTCTCTCTCTCTCTCTCTCTCTCTCTCTCTCTCTCTCTCTCTCTCCCCCCCCCCCCCACATACACAGTTTTGCTGTTTTTATTTTTATGCTGGGTGTGTTATAGAGACAAAGGGTATTCCCTTCCCTTCCCTTTCCTTCCCTTCCCTTCCCTTCCCTTCTCTTCTCTTTTCTTCTCTTCTCTTCTCTTCTCCTCTTGGTCCTTCTGCTTCAAATGCTCACCTGTTTAATCACCCTACATATGACTCACTTGCTAGTGACCACCTTAGTTTAAGCCTAGAAGTCCCTTTTCATTCAAACCACCAAGAACAACTTTCCTCTGGATTTTTCTTTTGGGGGACAAAGGCAGGTCTCTGGAGTGTATTTCATTTATTTATTTATTTATTTTCCATCACCATTTATCCCTCCATATCCTCTTCCACCTCCATTCTATCCCCTACTCCCTGCAATTACCACATCCTCTGGATTTTTAGATCACGCTCTTCCCAGAGGATATCTGATTAGCCTAGCTTACTTTTGCTAATTAGGTCAGGGAAGTTAAAGGTTACTGCCCTTTACTAGTAGGTCTTCTCTTGATAGATGTTCACTGACTCTGGTCCAATCCCCTGTGATGGTAGCAGTTGAACTTGTGACCTGATGATCACTCAACAGGTGACTGGGGCATTTCATTTAAGACAGGAGCATGGGCAGGACAGGCACCCTAACGCTCACGCAGCAGTTTCTCCTCCTGTCTGGATGTCTTCGGTCTGGACAGCAGGGACACCCTTCAAGAGAGAAGAAGCTTCTTCAAGGGACTGCTTCCAAACAACCAAAATCCAAAACCTTCCTGTCTGAGCATTGCTAATGTCTGGCCTAACTCACCACCAGAGAATAGCTCAGATGTTGCAAACAATAGGACTCTTTGTGCAGTTGGAGGAAGAGGAGTGATGAGTAACACTGCACCTTCCCCGGGACTTACACACTTAGTGATTCTTACTCTGGGAACATGTTAAAGACACACCTCATGCTAACACCAACTTCCTGAGTTCCCACTCCACTTCTCATCCTAGAAGCCTGAGTCAACTCTTTTCACTCTATGAAAGTTGATTTTATAACTGAAATAAAACCTAACTATGAATTTTAATTTTTTCCTGACAGTTCTGTGAGATGCTTATTCCTCAGTTTTATGGAGACATACTTGTCATATAACAACATATGATTCTCAGGTATAAAACATGATTCAATATATGTTTATATTGCAAAACGATTAACACAGTAAGTTTAGTTAATATCCATAACCTCACACAGTTACAATTTTTTCCTAGTGATTAGAACTTTTAAGAATCTACTCTTTTAGAAACTTTCAACTATAGAAACGGTATTGTTAACTGTAGTAATCATGTACATTTCATCCGCAGAGCTTATTTATCTTATGACTGGTAGTTTGTACCTCTTATACACCTTTACCTAATTCCCCACACCCTTATTTTTAAATATATATATTTTTTATTGATATTTTTACAGAGAGAAAGGGAGAGGGATGAAGAGGTAGAAACATTGATCAGCTGCCTCCTACATCCCCCCAGCCCCACCACTGGGGATGTGCCCGCAACCAAGGTACATGCCCTTGACCGGAATCTACCCTGGGAACCTTCAGTCTGCAGGCTGACGCTCTATCCACTGAACCAAACCAGTTAGGTCCCCACACTCTTTTAAATGCTTATTTTAACTATTGAGAAAATCCGAAGAGTAAACTGAGCTAGCATTGTCAGTGAATATTCATTCTTGCAACAAACATTTCATTAAGCTCCTAGTATGTGCTAGATTTATTACAGGCACTGGAGAGTCAATTGGGAACAAAAGAAAGTCCCTGCTCTCAAGGATCACGTCAGCTAGCTGCAGGAAGAGAGACAGACACATCACATACAAAGCACACCTACACATGTCATGTCAAGGGATTATAAACCTGAAAAGGGAGCTAAATCAGTGCAGAGGCAGAGTGATGCAGTGCTATTTTAGGCAGGGATAAAGGCTGCTTTATTCAGATCACCAGTGTTCTCCTTTAGTCAAAACCAGTAGTCATTTTACTTAACCCATCAGCATGGTTGACACAACTCACAGCGTTTGCATGACCTCAGGACACCAGCATTTCCCCCAAGAAGCAGTTCTTTGCAGTCAGCTCTGCAGGCCCCTCCACTCCTCCTTATCCTCTAACTGAAATCAAGTACAGCTACAGTGCCTCCACTCTCCATTTTATAAATCACCAGCCTGGCTCTCTTCTCTCAAGCCCAGACTCATATATTCACCTACCTACATGCCATCTCCACTCTCATGTATAATACTAGAGGCCTGTTGCATGATATTCATGCAAAAATAGGCTTTCCTTCCCCTGGCTTCATTCCCAGCTGCCAGGGAGCCTGTAAGTCCCTGCTCCTGGCCTGCTGGAGCCAGCAAATCTGTGGGAGTCAGCAAGTCCTCATTTCTGTCCTGATTGTGGCTCCTGTAGTTCCCGCCGCTGTCCCCCTTCCCCTCATAGCAGGCTCACACCCCTCCAGGCAGCTTTGCGCTTGCATATGCAAATTAACCTCCATCTTTGGTGGGTTAATTTGCATAACCACTCTGATTGGCTGTGGGTATTGCGGAGTGATGGTTAATTTGCATGTTTATCTTTTATTAGGTAATTTGCTTCCCAAAGTTAACATATCTAAAACCTCTTTTAGATCCTCTCCACAAATGGAGAAAATATGCTCTCCATTTCCAATGTTCCCTTTCTCAGTAAATGGTAACTCATACCTTCCATTTGCTCATGCTCCAAAACTTGGAGTTCTTGACTCTTCCCTTTTATTTTCTTGCTTCTGTATCCAACCCAACAGTACAGTTTAGCTTTACTTTTAAAATCTATTTGGAATCACAGGCCCGGAGCAGCTGGGTCAGGTGCAGCCAGGCCAGGAGCAGCAGCTGCCAAGTCCAGAGCAACTAGGTCGGGAGCGACAGTGACCAGACCCGGAGCAGCTGGTTGTGGAATGAACCAGAGCAACAGAGGCCAGGCCCGGAGCAGCCAGGCCCGGAACAGCTCTCTCCTTGCCTGCCCCTGCCCCCCGGCTGCCTCTCAGACATGGCTGGAAACTTTTGTGGGAACTTGAGGGTCTGCTGAATCAAGTGATGAAGGCTTAGATCTGGATGTGTTGAGTTAGTATAGTGCTGGGGTGTTGATCTGTGAGTGCCTTGGGTGGGGCCTGGATGAGGCTGGTTGACCTATTTGGAAATGTCTTTTGTGTGAAGTGTATCATTGGGCATGTGGAGGTATTATTGATATGAGAAAATGATATAAGTAACTGATTTACTATCTGAAAAGGGATTTACTATTGGGGAAAGGGAGGAAGGAAGAGACTGAACATAAACTGTGCACCTATGGATGAGGACAATGGGGGAAGGGGAGGGGGCGGAGGGGAGGGTGGGAACCTGGTGGAGGGGGGAAGAAATGAGGAACCTTTGTAATAATATGAACAATAAAGATTGATTTAAAATAAAAAAATAAAAATAAATAAAATCTATTTGGAATCAGATACTTCTCATCATTCAAAACCCCTTACTAGTGTTTCCAGCCTGCTTTATAATCTGACTAGGGGTCCAGTGCACAAATTCATGCACCTTGAAGGGAACTGTGGGTTGTGAGGCTGTGGTGGGTGCAGGGGTGGGTGTTGGCCCATCCTTTGAGGCCCCACCTGGCCCCTCCCACTGTGGCCCCTGATCCCCTGTTTGCTGGCAGCCCTACTCCCATACCCTGACTGCATGGAGCAATTGGGGCTGCCGACAACAGTGGGTTCCAGTGGCGGTTGCTACCCCGATTGCCCCCCAGGAGCCGGGGCAGTAGAGAAGCCCTCAGGGGCAATCAGGGCTGGCAGCTGTCCTTCGCAACTACTGACAGCACTGAACAATTAGGACCAGTACCGAGCACTGGCAGCAAGTGGGAGCATTGGCAGTGGGTATGAGTGGCAGCTACAGTGCCAGCAGTGGGTGCAAGCAGGGCTGTAGCAGGCAGCAGGTTTGAGTGGTGGCTACCAGTCCTGATCACCCCTCAGGAGCAGGGGGAGGTGGAGGAGCCCTGAGGGGAGATCAGGGCTGGCACTGGGCTATCTGCTTCTGGCAGTGGGTGTGGGTGAGGCCAGTGTCAGCAGCAGGTGTGAGGGCCGGGTGGGACTGTGGCACACAGGAGCAAAGAATTTTTATTAATCACCAGAGTCTTCCCCAATGACAGTGTCTGGTGCCCCGCCTTGGTCTGGTGCCCTCATCCTCCTGCTCCACCATCCTGCTGCATGCACACCCCCTGGTGGTCAGTGCACATCACAGCAACTGTTTGTTCGGTTGTTTGGCTATTCGACCGTTTGGTCTGTTTGCATAATAGCCTTTTATTATATAGGATTATAATCTCTTCAGTGGTCTTCCCATTCTATTCCTGCTCCCTTCCTGCTACTACATCCGAAGTCAGTTCTTACTAAAGAGTGATCACTTTTTTAAAAACTTAAATCATATCATATTACTTCTCTAATGAAATAATTTCCAATTCACCCAAATGAAAGTCAGAAATCTCTGAGGTTCTATGTGTTCTGACCTTGCACCATCTCCTGGAGTTCATCTTGTACCACTTTCTCTAGTTCACTGTGCTCTGGCTATACTGGCCTCTTTTGATAGTTCCTGAAATGTCAGAATCTTACTCCAGGGCCTTTGCACGTGCTGTTCCTTTAACCCTGAACACTCTTCTTGAGATAGCAGCTTAAATACCTCCCTCACTTCATTTGAATCCTCATTCACATATCACCTTCTCAGACAGGTTCACCCTACACAATTTGGCTGCAACAGCAAGTAGCACCCCTTTGCCCATCACTTCTTCCTTTGCCCTTAACACTGTGCAGTATTTAATGCTAATTGCTTACTCCGCCTGACATATTGGATGTGTGTTTGTGTGTGTAATTGTTTCTCATTCTTTTTTGAGCACTGAGGATCACTTTATTGAACACTTTTTAGGTGGTGGGGAGTCCTGGAGAGGCTCTATTCAGGTAAGAGGCTCAGGGGCTGGTGCCATGGGGCATGATCCTGAGGCCCGGGGGAGGCCCGGATAGTGGGTACAGCTGCTGCCTCTGCTGTTGCTCCTGCTGGAGCCTGGCTCTGTTGGCCCTGGCACAGCCCAAGTATCATTGTAGAAGGCTGTGATGATCTGATCCTTCTGATCCTTTTCATCCATCCAGGTACGGTGCATCTGCTCCAGCTTCCTGAAGGCATCATAGTGCAGGCCAGGGCCTGCCAGCATGATCAGGAGGCGGTATCCCAGTACCCTCTGGTCGTGTCTGTCTTGATGCTGCCTCCACTCTGGTCCCTGACGCCTCCTAGGGGTGTCGAACTCAATCAGAGAAGGGGCCAAAATCTAAAATCTAGCCTAAATCGCGGGCCGAATGGTTTACTGAACAGTCATAAACTGTCACGCAGCGGAGTGCAGTGATGACAGCGCGGTGCGGGCCACATTGCAAGGCCTGGCGGGACGGATTTGGCCCGCGGGCCTTGTGTTTGACACATGTGCCCGTGAAACCGGGCCCAGCATTGTGCAGTGGGAGGTGCCCAGGAGCTGTGTATTTGATGAACAGGCCAGGGATAGGCTATAGTTCCTGGAGACTTTGGGGGAGTTGATAGTGGTCATAGTTTTGGGGGTCTGCTCCAGGTTGAGCATCTGGCACGCTTCTCTCAGCCCTACAAAGCTGCTGTGCAGGGCTGGGTTCCCAGGGTCCAATCAGCATGCAGCTTTCGGACTAGGAAAAGAAAGCCTGTTTACCTTCTCCAGGGCTGGCACCAGGATGCACCCACCAGTTCATAGTAGTGGCTACAGCCAGAATGCTGCCTGTTGGCCTCTACAAAGAGCCTAGTGGGAGGGCTGCGGGGCCTCAGCGGACTCAGGCACAGGGGCGGCACTGCCGCAGTTGGGCAGCGGTGAGAGGAGCTCAGGAAGAAGGTTACATTGGGACCAAACTTCTGAGCGCTCTGGGGGCCTAAGGGAAGGGGCCTGGCCCCATTAACTTGGGAAGGAAAACTGAAGCAGGCCTAAGAGGAAGCATGGCAGGCGGGGTCTCCTTGCTCGAGACCCCCGTGTTCTGGACCTATCTACCTATCTTGCCTCTGATCCGGGCCCTTCTCCACACTGGCCTTAGTGTCCGAACAGCCAGTCGCTTTAATTATTCTTTTTTAATCATCTTGTCTTTCCTTTAACTAGAATGTAAAGTTTACGAGGGGAGAGACTGTTTTCTTTTTAGGTTATATTTCCACTGCCTGATATGTGTTCAATTGAATATATGCTTTCTAATAACCATTAATATGCAATATAAAACTTAACTAATTTGAAGTATATGGTAATATGATTAATTTATTGAGTGTAAGATTCTTTTTCAATAGAACATTTATTTTTAAATTCAGAACTGAAATATGAGATAAAGGTATAAATATAAAAATAATCATGAATGTTTATTAAATCCAAATAAATAATGATCACCTAAATTTTACGTAAAGTATATTCTCTTCATATTAAACTTAGCATATCATTTCATAAGTTATAGTTTGGTCCCTGATGGAAAAAGTAAAATTTATTCCTGAATACATTGGGTATAACATATTTTTATGTTCTTTGAGAAATAACTTTTCAAAATGAGTAAAATTGCCTTCTGAAAGAAAAAAAAGGCTCAACAATATTTCAAGAGCAACCCAAAAGATAAATAAAGATCTGTTTAGTTTAAACCTCAAATAATAAAATTTGTGATGACTCATCTATTTCATAGAGCCTCCATAGTGAAGAGGGTAGAACTTGACATATTAGAAGTGAACATCAGGGGAATGAACTCTAAGATAATAAATCCTGCTCTTATACACAGTCATGGCTCCACTAGGATAGGCTGTCTAGTCTGCATGTTCTCCAATACAAGGCTCCAGCAGCTCCGGTGAGAATAGGTCAGACATCCTGTCTCCCATCAACTACTCAGAACAAAATACGTCCCTCTGGAGAGTCAAAACCAAGAGAAGAGTCAAAATTCTTAATGTCAAAATGAGTGTAAAGATATCCAAGTACCAAGAGAAAGTTCAACATTTTAAGAGCAGGTTATTCTCAAAACAAGATATAAAATACAATAACTTCAGTTCTTTTCTTGAAAAAAAAAAAAACCCTCTTATTTTTTTAAAGACTTTTTATTGATTTGAAAGAGGGGAAGAGAAACATTGATGTGAGAGTGCAGCATCCATCACTGCCTCCCACATGCACTTCACAGGGGACTGTGCCCACAACCCAGGCATGCACCCTCCCAAACCAGCAACTCTTCAGTGCATAGGACAACACCCAATCAACTGAGCACTTAAGAGCAAACTAAAATACTGTTCATTTAATATGATTTGTCCCCAAGGATGTAAGCTGTGATTTGGAGCATTTGACTACATAGATGATACCGAATCGTCAATATTTTCTTTTGTTCCACACATTTATCTTCATAATTAGTTGTGAAGTCAATAGTAAAATTAGTTTGTTTTCTCCAATAGAGGACGTTACTCCTTTATACTTAAATTTTTGCATAGATAATATGCATAAAATTCTTGTATAATAAGACTTTGAGATTCTTGAATAAAGGACTAAATCTTTGAGTTCCTAATCTATATATTTATGCACCATCTATATAGCACAGTACCTTGTACAGAACAGGTGTTCAAAACACAACTGGTAAATGAATAATTCATTTACAAGAAGGCAAAGTTTGATGCTCACATATTAAAAGAAATAAGAATATTTTTAGTCTGGTAGTTCTGTTATATAACAAAAAAATATGAATTTTACTTTTGTACTAGCATGTTAAATAACCTTGTGTGTTGATTTGATAGTACTAGCCACCCTAGCAAGCATATCCCCAAATTTCAATGGAACAACACAATATATGCTTATTTCTTCTTCATGTAAAGCCTGATGCAGATTTTCATAGTGGGTGGGCTGCATCCCTTTATGTGGTAATTGAAGAAGTTAGCTCTTTCCATGTGGTGTTATGCCTTCTCCTGGGCCATTGAAACATCTTCATTTAGCTAAAGCAAGCATGTCAAACTCACAGCCTGCGGGCCGCATGCCTCATTTATTTGGTCCGTGTTAGTCTTTGAGTTTGACATGCTTGAGCTAAAGGATGGGAATGCATAGGTAATGAATATCTCTTGCTTAGCTGTTTTGGCTTGAAAGTGATGACACACTTTCGCCCACAGTTCATTGACCAGAATGAGACACGTGGATTCACTTAGACACAAGCAGGTGCAGGTCAGGAAATAGAAGTCCTACCTGGGCATATGTTTCTCAGAGAAAAATATACAAAAGAATGGGAAATACAATTTTTTAGTATATAGCAAATTTGTTTCTTTATAAGCAGGGGATATTGTTAAAGTCAGCTTCCAGTAATAGCTTGAAAAATGTAGATTCCAAATATAAGGTAATCACATACAAGTATAATATAATCATAATCAGCCTGGCCAGTCTAATAAGCTTTAAAAATATATATATTTGAAAAAAGATATTTGAAAAAAAAATCTGTATAAAAAGGATGATTTGGCTATTTCAGCAGGCCCAGCATGAAGATGTAACTAGTTCTCAATGAACATACTGTTGTCTCGTTTTCCTGTGTAGGGTCCAGTTTTGTTTAAGATGTCTGTGTCACAGCAGTATGGGAGTACAAACATGCATTAAAAGTACTTGATGATAAATGTGCTATAAAGAGATTATGATTCATAACCTCTTTTCCCCCACACATACCTCAGCTAGGAGGTGTCTTAGATTTGTGGAGGACCGAAGGGTGTGCCTTTATTTCCTATCCGCATCATATAACTTTTCTATGGGGCTGACATGTTAAGCCTCCGGATCTTGGTTTACAGGTATTTTTCTTCAACCTGAAGAGTGAGTCTAAAAAATGGTGGAAACCGCAACATGTGGAAGAGAACACTCATGGTCTCAGAAATGAGAATCCCCGGACATGGTTTCTTAGTCTTTTCTCAAGCAGACCCTCTTCCTCTCCCACAGGTCTTGGCATCCCTACCTGGCTTTGTCCCACCTGGCTAGGGACCAGCTCCCCAAATTTACCTTAGCAACTAGCTTCGCCCATGCTTAGGGGGCTGTTCTCAACAACCCCTTCCTGAGATGATACAGTGACCTCTCAGAGCTAGTATTTTTATGATAGTCCTATTGGACTCCAGGCTTTATTAAGGGCGAAAATTTTCCCCTCCTCTCTCCACACACAGATAAATTACATACCATAGTGTCTGGCATAGAAAAGAACAACACATGTTTATTGAATGTACTGTCAGCCTAATGACCGAGCCCTATCCTGGCTTCTGAATCCGGCAGCAGAATCTTGGAGCCAGATGGACACACCCTGCATGGTCTCCTTTCCAGCTAGCAGGCCTCCACAGAGGCTTAACTGCTTTCTCCAGTAAGTTCCGACTCCTTGCAGGCCAAACTGTTCAAGTCATGCTCCAGCACCACCAGTCAATCCCTAAAACTTATTTGCAAGTTTGAACTTTAATGTCATCCCTGTCCCCAAACACTGGCTCTACCTCCTAGCTCCCTAAATATTGTATGAGGCCTTTTACTAGGCTCCTGGGTCCTTTAAAAAAAAAAAAAAGGAATAAGCTGATAGTGGTGGGATTTGGAAAGAAGACAGGAAGGATGCAGGGTGGGAAATTACTTAGTTCTCTTCATTATTCCCTAAGAAACTCCGGCCTCCTCACCAGGCCTCGGTGCTGAAAGGAGGCTGGTGGGAGCGAGGGGCTGTGCGGAGGTGGCCTTCTGGCAGAGGGAGACCCTCACTCACCCTGTGGCAGGTAGATCCCGAAGGAGCATTTAGACCAGTCACCTCTGGCCTCTGCCTTGGATTAATTTCTTTTCCTTCCCACTGGCGGGACTCATCATGTGGATCCTCCTAGGGCTTCTAGGCCCTGAAACGAGTATGGGTAGCGGTAGCATCAGATGGGTGTCAGGCAACCGCAAAGAGCAGGGAAGGGAGGTGTGTCACAGGCAGCCTGACCAGTGGCTTGCTTGTGCCAACAGGGAAAAGACGACCCTCTCTGGGGTGTCTCTCCCGGCCCCCCCACACCTGCAGGATCTGACCATCCCCGGTGACTCAGAATTGTCCGGGGTCATTTTGACTCCTGCCCCATCTTCCTTGGATAGCCCGCTCCCACGTCCCACCTCGCTCAGCACCCCTGGCCACGGCCACGTCCCCTGCCCAGTGTCTGGGTGGCACCTCTCCCAAGACCCCCCCCCCCCACCCGCCTCGCCAAGGTATGAGAGTAAATGTTAGCAAGTAAGTGTTAGCAAGCAACACGTCGCCTGCAAAAAAAAAAAAAAAAGCTAAACCACGCTTGCCAAAAGGAGCCCGGCCCCCAAAGGTGAGTTGTTTATTGGCAGACGTCTGGGCGATCCTCCCCGGACAGCTGGGGCGGCGACAGCAACTGCGCCCCGGGCCGCGGGGCTCCCCGCGCCCAGCCTTCCTCCGCCGGCTCGTCGCCCCGTCCCCCTCCCCCCACGCGCCCAGCCTGCGCCCTCCGACCCCGGATCCCAGCCTGCGCCCTCAGCGCCCTCCCCGGAGCCAGCACACACCGGGAGCCACGCACAGCCCCGGAGACACCCTCCGCGCTCAGCTACTCACGGAGGCTTAGCCCAGCCGCCCGGGCACAGTCACCCAGGCGGCGAGGGTGTGTGTGTGGGGGGTCCAGGGGAGGAAGCCCAATGGGGCTGCTGGTAGAGCCCTCCCCACCCCCCCACTTCCACCCAGGCGCGCCCCCGGCCCGCGCTCCGGCCCGATCCCGGCCTGCCAGCCCCGGTGACATCTGAGCTGGGCCGGGCGGGCGGCGCGAGCGGCGGGCCCGCGGGCTGGCTGGCTGGCAGCTGGGAGAAAACAGAGCGGGGGGCGGGACCGGGAGGCGGGGCGGGGCGTGGGCGGAGCTGGAGGCCGTCACCTGGCTTAGATTGACGCGCAAGTCGGCCAATCAGCAGCAGGAGCTCTGACGTGGGGGCGGGCCCCGGGGGCGGGCCCGGCGCGGAGGAGGAGAAGGAGGAGGAGGAGGGGGCGGCCCGGGAGGGAGAGGCGGGGGCCGGGAGGAGGAAGGGGAGGAGGCGGAGGCGGGCGCGGTGGCGGCGGCGGCAGCGGCGGCGGCGGCTGCGGAGGGTAGGTTGCGCCCGGGACTGTGTCTGCCGAGCTCCGCGGTTCCGCCTGTGTGTGCGAGGGAAGGAGCGGCGCGGGACGCAGAGGCGAGCGAGCGGGCGGCGGGACGTCTCCTGCGGCCGCGGACTTGCTGCGGCGCTCGGTGCGGGGAGCGGCGGCGGCGGCGGCAGCAGCGACAGCAGCAGCGGCGGCAGCAGCGGCAGCGGCAGCAGCGGCAGCGGCGGGCGCCTCTCCGCCGCCGGGGACGCCGAGGCGCGGTTGGTGGCCCTGACACCCGCGGCCCTGCCTCTCCTCCCTCGCCCCCGGCCCTCCCCATGTGATCGGTCCTAATCCCGGCTGTGTGCGCGCGCGGGGCTCCATTCCGCGGCGCCCGCTCTCCGTGCCCGGGTGGGTGCTGCTCGAGTGTGCGCTCCTCCGCCTCCCCATCCCCCTTCCCCGAGAATAAAAGAAGAACCAACCGAGCGGCGTGCTCAGAAAATAAATAAATAACCCGCACACACGCGTGCCGGGAGCCGAGGCGGCGGGGCCGGTGGCGGCGGCGGCGGCGGAGGAGGAAGAGGGACGCGCGGGGAAGGCAGTAACTTTGCAGCCAGCTCCGCACCCGGAGCTCCGGCGAGCGGTGTGCAGCGCGGCGGCGGCGGCGCGGAGTGTCTGGCCCCCGCCGGTCCGGTCGGGGTGTGCAGTCGGACGGACGAACGAACAGCGCGTCGCTGTCCCCCCGGCGGCTGGAGATGTCCGAGCCCAAGGCCATTGATCCCAAGTTGTCGACGACGGACCGGGTGGTGAAAGGTAAGCGGCGCGCCGGCCGCGGCGGCCGGGGTGCACCGTGTGCCGCAGGCACCGGGCGGCTCGCCTCCCCTCTGGTCCCCTCCCTCCCCTCCCCCGCCCCGGGCTCTCTCCCCGCTCCGGCCGCGGACCTTCTAGGATATTGTGCAACCCTCGGCCCCCCCCCCCCCTCGCGCGCACCCTGTCCCCCAGGCCTCCCCCCAGGCCCACTTGGGGGCATTTTTGTTTATGGGGGGGTGGAAGGATCCGTTAGCAAATGGCTGAGCCTTGGGGAGGCGGCCGAGGGGGTGGCGGAGGCGAGAGGGGGCGCCCGGGGTGCGGGGGCGGGGGGGCGGCGGTGGTTGCTGGCAGGGTGTAGCTGCTGTGACAGAAATAGGAAGTGGGTGGCTTGCTCACTGGCTTGCATGGGATCGGGTTTATGGTTTTCTTTTGCACAGGGAGGGGGTGGGGTATGGCTTTAAAAAAAAAATGAACACGGCATTTTTTAGGTGGCGGTGGTGGCTTCTCCTCGACCGACTGCCTGCCTGCCTCGGGCTGGGGTGCTCGGGGCGATCCATTGCAGCAAGTCCCTCCGCGCGCCCTTCCCCTCCCCCTGGAAGGGCCTGCACAGGACTCGCGAGAGAGCGGGAGAGCGTGGGGCGCCCGGCGCTGCCTGCCGCGCGGGGCGGGGGCGGGGCGGGGCGGGGGCGCCGCGGGCGGGGGGGGGGCGGAGGGCGCGCGCGGGGGCGGGGATCGACCCGGGCGTCCCACCGTCCCGGCCCCGGGATTCCCCCGCAGGCCCTGCGAGAGGCGAGAGAGCAGTTCACCCAGCTCCCCGGCCTCCCTCAGCCTTCCCCCCGCCGACCTGTCATTGCTCTCGAATGGTTCTCCGCCGGGGCGCACCTCCCCGTGGGGGAACTCGCCCCGCCGGCTTCCTCCGCGCCCGGCACCCCTTTCTCCAGGGGCTGGTTGGTTCTCCCAGGGCCAGGGAGCCTCTGCTTCTGGCGGAGATGGCCCTGAGCTTTCTGGCAAAGAGAAGCCGGGCTGTGTGTGGGGAGGAACGGGAGAGGCAGGGGTCTCCTCTATTGCACGGGGAGGAACCCACTTCCCTTGTGTTCCGTGGTGGAGTCCGGGAGGAAGCGTCCTAGGAATCCTGGAAGGATGATACAGCGTAGCAGAACCTCCAGGATTAAGTAGTAGCCCTCATGCCTGGGGGTCAGAATGCAGAGCAAAGCAGGGCTGGGCGTGGGCTAGGCGCTGAGCGGGCCTCTGAAATTGGAGACAAGGCTGGCTGGTGAAGAGAAAGAGAATGAGAGAGGTGGTGGTGGTGGTGGGGGTGGTGGGGGTGGCGGGGGGTGGGGGAGTTAGAGGTATAGAACCCAGGTGGGCTCTTATGTGGCCAGAGCTTGCAAGTAGAGTGAAGGCAATAAAGTCATTTGCATGAAGAGCCCATCGGTGAAATACTCCAGCGGCCTAAAGACCATACAGTCAGAATTCATGTGGGGCTTCAGAACTGTTCCTTGCTTCATTCGGATGTGCTCAGTTTTGAAAGTTTGTGTATGTGTTTTCTTATGGGGGAAATGGTGGTCTCCTTTATAAGGAAAATAGAATAAAATATCTTATTTTGTTTTGGTTATATTAAAGTCATTCCTGCCTCAATGTAGTATTCATAGACCCATCAAAATAAGAAGGAAATACCTGAAAAAAAAAATGACTGGAAAATGGGACTAGAGATGCACAGCTTTTCTTTCTGCAGGCCATGGATCCTCCTGTAAACAGTCAATTCAAATTCATTCAAAAGAACTATGGTTTGTTTTAAGGCTTTCTGTTGACATGTAAAACAAGACCTTTTGCTAAAATATCAGAGAGAACAAATATCTCTCTGATGTGTGAAGTTTAGGTGTTGTAACACCAATGTGTATGCTAAGATTACCTAGTTTCAAACAATTAATATAAAACTTGCAATTAAAATGATAAGCAGTAAAGGTGTCAGCAATGAAAAAAAATACTTATGTGCAAACACATAGATCACATTCCCTGTTTTAAATCACAAAGTGTGGATTCTACATGTAAATGTGAAATTGTCATCAAGTGACTAATACAAAAAATAATTGTATATTCAGGCTTGGTGTCTTTACCAGTTAATGTGAAAGAGTACATTCAACCATTCTGTGGCTGTTTGCCTTCCTTTTCTCCCCAGTGCAGAGTATATATATAAAATGTCCCCCCAAAATGGATACACACTTTGAGATTATAAAGTCAGTGTTTTTTAATATATGGTTCATTTTCAGAATTTAAAAGAATCTACAGAAGTGAGTGTATACATTTTTGGGGATACCTTGTATATTATGAATGGAGCTTTTCATCATAAGTACACCAATGCATAATTCCAAAAGTTTGGTCTATATACTATTATAGAACAAATGTGGTTAATAAACACAAAATAGAAAAGTTAATTTTACATTTGTTTTGATAAGCCTCTTGATGTGAAATTCTGAATGTGAAATTTTACTTAAAGAAAAAAGTTTTATTGGCGAATTCTGATTTTTAAGGTGGGCACTATTTCTTACACTTTCTTACAGACTTAAAAGCCATTAGCAAGTGTTGGATTCAACATTTTGTCATAAGTATAATTTTTATGGTTAATTATTTGAGATGATACTCTATTTTGATGATCAGTCCACTATGAAATAGCAGTTCCCCTTGAAGATGTATACAGATGCTTGGTGAGTACAGAGTACATGTATAATGAATGGAGAACATTACCAAACAATTTTTCATATTCATAAAAATTACATAAGACAGTTCACAAAATCATGACTTCACTCTACATTTTGCTAGAACTTCATCTTCATGCTGAGATTGACTTATTCTTTAATGCAGGAAAGGGATTATCTTTGAGGAAATTTCTGTGCTCCTTAAACTTTATCTCCTTGTACCAAATGCAGTTATAGAAGTATTTGCTTACATAGAGTATTTGGATCATTATTACCATGGTGTGCCATGGCATTTGTTTACAGTTACCTTCATTAGAGTGAGCTGGTTTTTATGGTATAACAAAATGCTATTTACAAATAAAGCTCTGCTTGTGAGTAGTAGTATGATTTTCTTGACTTATAGTTCCAGCATGCAACTTTAGAAAAATAGGTTGAATTTAAGTTGCAACTAACTGATTTTTCAGGTTTTCAGCACCTTCTCAAGTGTGTTCAGAGACCCTTATCAGTATTCTAAACCTTAGGAATGAAAGGAAATGGATGCAGCATTAAAGATGAAACGCATTCATTTAGATTACCTTGGAAAAGCCACTTCATTTAGCAAAACTAGCTGTTTCATTGAGATGTTCTTGGATTAAAAAAAAGGAAAGTATAAAAATTCAGAGAAAACATCGTGGTAGTAACATTTGTTGGAAATTAGAATAACATGATTCATTGTTTTACATTTACATTTAAAAAAAGAGTCATATATAATAAAAGACTAATATGCAAATCGACCAAATGACAGAATGACTGGTCACTATAACGTGCACTGGCCACCAGGGGGCAGACATTCAATGCAGGAGTTGCCCCGTGGTGGTCAGTCCACTCCCACAGGGGAAGGGGCCACTCAGCCAGAAGCCGGGCTCACGGCTGGTCAGTGCAGCGGCAGTGGTGGGAGCCTCTCCCAACTCTGCAGCAGGGCTAAGGATGTCCTACTGTTGGCCCTAAGCTATTAGTTGGACATCCTCGAGGGCTCTGGGACCATGAGAGGGTACAGGCTGGGCTGAGGGACCACCCTGAGAGCACAAATTTTGTGCACCGAGCCTCTAGTTGCATAATATAAAGCAAAAGATGGAGGAATTTAAATAGAAGAATAACTACTACTTCCCTCCCCTGACATACTCAATAGTCTGTTTTTTCTCTGTAGTGATGCTCTACAGACATTTCTTTTCAAACTTTAGCTCTCTTCATTGATCCCTGCCTGATTCTGCCTTTAACTCTTAGCCTGGCCCTAACATTCCCTGCTGGCTGTAGAACTTCGCTACATGACAGCTAAATACTTGGAAGAAATGAAACTGTTATGTGATGAGTGCACTGCTTTGTTTCATCTGTTGCCCTTCCCTCTGCTCCCACTTATTTATGCATTTATTGGTTGCATGTTGTATGTGCCCTGATTGGAGATTGAACCCATTACTTTGGCATATTGGTATGATGCTCTAACCAACTGAGCTACCCAGCTAGGGCAGCACTTCTTTTTTAAAATACAGTCATCTGGTGGGAATGATGTAGACACTGAAAATTTGATGTGTCCTTATTGATAGAATCAGAGAAAGGAATAGAACTTGGTGTTTTTCTTCTTTTTATTCCCCTAATCCATGCATTTGCCTCACAGCAAAATATATTATGGCTCTATTTTAAAATATGGTCTATCTGACTTTCTATGAACTTACTCCTATCTCTTGCAACTGGAAATTCTGCACATGCCTGCCAAGAGCAAAACAAACAAATGGATATCAGAGATTTATGTTCACAGTTGCCTTCAGATCATGACAATACCACCTTACAGTGTTGTCAATTTCAGGTATTTTCTACAGTTGTGAAACTAGAAAAATGATGGTTGATGTTCAAAGACAGAATTTTATTCATATGGAGTTAAGTAAAAAAAAAAAATTCATCAGCTCTAACATTAAAATATGTAGAGTCTTTTTCTACAACCCCGATTTTTCTTTTTTGGGGGAGGAGTTACTCCTACTTCTGAAATTAAATGTTTAGTTGTCTCTACTATGTAGCATTGGAATGTTTTGGAAATTCTAGTATGTCAGTGTCCAAACTATGTCTCCCAGGTTGCTGCATAAACTTGGAAGTTACATAACATTTTTTGTTGATGTGTGTATTCAAAATTTTCATTTTGGAAGTATGGTCATTGAACCAGTGGTGCCTAGTTCCATGTCTTGCTTATTATGCACTGAATAAATTCTGACTGAATGATCTGGGCATTATAAAATTCTCACCTGCCTCCTTAAGCATTACCTGGAGAAAAAATTATTTGTTTATTTTGAGTATATTACGTTAAGTTATGATTGGTTGTAAATGGTTCTATATGGTGACTGGTTGCTAATTGCTTCCTTCTCCAGCCATGGTAGGGAATGGAGAATGAGACCTTAAAAAGGTGGCATAATGAGATTGAGAGCAGTTTTGTTATTTAGTCATTTGGACTGGCTTTGTGCCAGTAGAGTTTAAAAGGCTAAATCCTTTTCAACTTATATTAGCTTGAACTTGAAAGCTTCTTTCAGTTTTGTTGTTTTTTTCCTTAGGCTGGTCAATATCTGATAAGCAGAAAAGATATGTTAATCACTCAGTGTTTGATTTATTGGGTTATTTATGTATTTTAATTATTGTCCAGACTTGGACTGAAGAGAAAATGACCTGGCAAATTTCATGAAAAACAAAACAAAACAAAACACCACACACACAAACTAAAACAAATGAAACCCTTTTCCATTATTTATATCTCAATTTATCATTTTCTGTAATGCTTTTGTAATCCAGAAATGAGCCTTCTCCAACACAACCTCCTGGCCCCAAAAAGTCATTAGATGCTATCCAGCCGGAAGATATATGGGCTATTGAAAGTTAAAAAAAGTGGCACCAGTTCTGCTGACACCTTATATTCTCTTAGGGCTTTAAGCCATCCCTGGATATTTGTTTTTAAACTTATAAGCTATTCCATTTTATCAAATTAAAAGCACAATACATTCTCTTAGAATGACAGAACCTGAGTCAGGACTTCAAAACTTATTCTTCTTCTTATTTTTGCTTTTTACAACAAAGGAATTACAAGTTTTTTTTTGTTTTGTTTTGTTTTGTTTTGTTTTGTGTGTGTGTGTGTGAGAGAGAGAGAGAGAGAGAGAGAGCGCGCGCGCAAGCGCGCTCGAGAGCACGCTTGCTCGCAGGAGTGCAAATTAAACCTAACATTGTTGGTCTGTTATGCATATTTAATGCTAATAAATTAAAGTACACAGATATCTGCTCTGTGTTGGTCTGATTATTTGCATGATAACAGTTTTCATTATTTAATTCTCATTATTCAACCTGTTCAGATGTCACCTCCTGTGCAACTGGTATCTCCATACCTTCAGTTGGAGTAAAGGGACTCAGCTTCTTCATTCTCGCAGCAGACACCCTAAATAGAGCATGTTGCTTTGACTATTCTTTACCTTTCTGTCCCCACCCCTTCCCCCTAGGAAGTGGAGAGCTCAGGAGAGTGGGGCCAGGTTCCATTTATCTTCAGCACTGAAGAATAGACATTTTTTGGTAAATGCTTGGGTGGTTTATGTTTTATTGATTTTAGAGAGAGAGGAAGGGCGGGGGGGGGGGATGTAGGAGGGGGGACAGAACAAAACATCAATATGAGAGAAACGTCATTTGCTTACTGGGGATCCAACCAAAAAACCTTTTGGTGTATGGGGCGACGCTCCAAACAACTGACCCACTGAGGCAGGCCTGTAGAATAGGCACTTGATTGATGGTTGTTAAATGAATGAAATACCAGATGCAAGAATAAGAGGGATTTAAATTTCTCAATTATTGGTTTTTTTTCTATTTTGAAATTTTGTGTAATTTAAATCATGGGCAGGTCACAATCATCTGATGAGTTTTTTGATTTGTAAGTGCCATTCCTATAGGAGAATTTTTTCGCATGAGTTTTGAAATGCTGTGTTCCATTATTTGAATTTTTTTTTTTTCCCTAGCAGGAGTGGCTTACCCAGGGAGTGCTTGGTGTTCAGTGGGTCAGTGTCAGTTATAGGGTATCAGTCTGAGGTGGGCAATGCTTTTTTCTTTGGAACTTGTGATGACTCCAGGTTGGGTGGAAGGGTGGGGAGTGTAACTATTATGACAAGCATCTGGGAGGCCCAGATTGGCTTTCACAGTTATATTACTTATTTAGAGAAATGTGCAAGTGAGTAAAAGCTAGTGCATTCATGAACCAGCACAGGGATATAAAACATAGTGCAGGTGCCGATATTAGGTGTCTGTGTAACACAAACAAAAAATCTTCAGGCCCATCACGTGATTTCAGGCTGCTTGTGAGTCAGCTCCCTGGATAGCATGTCTACATGGTTTTGAGAAAAGCCAGCCTTGGGGTGAGATCAACAGGGAGGCAGTATGCTGAGGCACCTGCTCTTAGCCCTGTTCTCACAGAGGACCGTTGGACCTACATTGGCCCAGACTTGCTCATGTGGCCCCCATTAAAGTAGGCCAGCCAGGGTTTTCCAAGCTTCCAGGATTTAATCTGTCTTCCTAGTGCAGAAATACTTTTCTTTTAGGGAGTTGAAGACTAAGGAAAGAATAGTTTCCTACATAAAATCTTATTAATGTCAACTTATTCTAATTTGCATTCAGCAACCTCTCTGTACCCCTCACCTATGATCAAAATTCTATTTCAGCACTTGGTCTCATTCCACATGCACTTCCAGACATGGACGTGGAAAATTCAGAGTATGCTAAAAAAATAAGAATCTAAGCCTCCACCCCCCACCCCCAGTGCTTAAAGGACTTCAAAACTGCAACAGCAACTGAGAGATTACTCAGACCTAAAAAAGTAAAGGTTGAGTGGCAATTTAACTATGGATTTCAAGTACTAAGAAATATCTTTCACAGTGGATCGCACTCAGATGTTGTCCATCACCACTATCAACTGAATAAGAGAAAACACTATTGGGAAGCGTTAGAGATTTAGGTGATTTTTTTTTTTTTTTTTTTTAGATCAATCAGTGACATCTAGCACTGGTGTGAATTACGGGGCTCTTCTGAATGTAGAGAATAAATGATCCTCATTAATTTGGATTGGAAATATGATCTAAATCTAAATTTGTGCAATTTTGAATTAGGGAGAACCTTTTGTCTGAGCCTAAGCAGAACAAACAAGTCAGACTGTTAGAACTGGAAGGTGCACCAGAAGTCTCGCTGGGCCATACCCTGTGGGGAAAACCCCTATCCCTCCTCCCAGATGGGTGGTAATTCTGCTGCTGCCTGAACACATTTCGTGGGAAGAATTCCCTGCTTCCTAAGACTTCCTGCCTCATCCTGGCCATTTCTGCTTGCCAGAATGTTTCCTTATGCTTGACCTCCATCCGATGCTCTGCGTGCATATGTGTTCCTCCCCCCATTGCCCTGTAGAGTTAAATAAAATGAGCTCTGTGTCTTCCACTTATTGGATAGTAACAACCTTTACCGGCATGTGTTTAATCTTCTAGCTCTTCTCCACATGGCATGATTGCTGGGTCCTTTGCCATGCCAGCAGCCTTCCTTAACACCATGTCACATTGTCAAGCTCTCTTGAAAATGGAGGAGGGAGCAAAGTTTCATCTTGGCTTGCCTCCTTCTGTGGAACCTTGGGCACCTTGGACTTGGGTGCTTCGGTGGGTGCTCTCACTTTGCCCTTCTGTGTGCTCCTGCAAGCCTTTACACTTCCTGGAATACATGCTCGTGGCTGGCGGGCCCGATCTCCCGTTCTTCCCAGGATGTCTTTTGGTCGGAGGAGTGCCGCTGTCCTCATGCCATACCTTCCCTCTGCATGCCCTTCCCAAGGAAATGCCATTCAGTTGTGTTTTCTCCAGTTCCTTTGCAGCTTTCGGGTATCAAACACCTCATCTGCTCTAGAAGTAGGAACCTTCCAGAAAACCCTGATAGCAGATGCATTTTCGCAGTGATTTTTCTAGAGGCCGTTGGCTTTCATTTTGCTTGCTTTTACTTGTAATGCAGGCAAGTATAATAATAAAGAGAGCATGGTAACATGAACTGTTGTGGTGGTAGTGGGGTAATGGAGGACCGGCCAGTTCCTTTGTTTACTTTTCGAATCACACCATGAAGGCAGCTCAGCACGCCTCTTGACCAGAGCCTAACCTGCCTCTCCTGCCTGCTCTTACTTCTGGCACCCAGTCTTTGAAGGTTGTTGATAAACAGCTCCTAAGGCCATTGAATTTGGCTAACCCAGTGAGTTCAATTGTAATTTGATAACAAGCTTAAGTTTCACAGAGGCCTAAAAGAGGTCAGTGGCTTCCAACTGTGGTGTCACAACACATTTCTGTGTTACACTCAGCTGTGAGGCATTAACAGGTACTGATAAGGCACAGAAGTTTGCAAATAACTTATTTTAAAACTAGAGGCCCAGTGCATGGGATTAGTGCACTGGTTGGGGGCTTGCTTGGCCTGCTAGGATCTGCTGGCTGTGGGAGCACAGCTCATCCCAGTCAGCCAAGCAGTAATCCTACTGTGGGAGCACACTGACCACCAGGGGGCAACTCCTGAATTGAGCATCTGCTCCCTGGTGGTCAGCGTGTATCATAGCAGCTGGTTGTTCTGGTTATTCTGCCATTTGGTCACTGGGCTTTTATTATATATTGATAGGATATCTATGTATGAATTGGGATGGATTCATGGTCAACTCCCAAATTTTGCTCTTCACTTGCATTCTGATATGTGTTCTCTTGTGGGAGAGAAAGGAATGAAGCGACAACTGTCAGGGTGGAAATTTTGCATAACTTATCTTTCTCATCTTATTGATATGCTTTAATCACGGTGAAATTATACATTTTTGTAATCTGTCAACCTTTGCCTTATTTCCGTGAGCATTTTTAAGTATAGCTTATTAGAATCTGGATTCAAACATGCTAGTGTTGTATACAAGTGAATGTTATGTCATGTGCATCTTGATGGGGAAAAAAGGCCAAGACCGAAGATTGTAGAATACACTTGTGCTAGCCAGATCTGTAGACTGAATAGGTCTTAAAATGTATAAGTAAGCACCTCTGGTGAGATTTCAAAGTACCCCATGAAATCTTTTCTTAAACATCTTACAGGGGCCATGCCCGAAATTCCAGGATTAATTTTTTATTTCGGATAAAATTGGATACCTTTATTAGAAGTTTCTAAAGTAAGCAATCTTTAAAAAAATAATTCAGTGAATTGACTAAAGTTTTCACTTTGCTTTTGGTTGGTACTGTATCTAAGGGAAAAAAAAAATCTGTATTTCTGGAGCTATTTTGAAAGTGAACTTTGATGTCAGTTTTTAAAGATAAATTTTAAAAAATCCATAACCCATGCCTCTTAACAAGTATCACTCAATTTTCTATACTGCTCCCCTCAAGTCTGATATAACTGTAATATCCCAGCTGGTAAATGAATTACATGTCCTATTTTTGAGTATTAAATAGCTGTAAAAAATATTATTTTCTTCATTTATCTGCCATTTATCCTTCCATGCTGTTCATGAATGCAACATAGTTTTACTGCTCACTTTTTGCCTGGCTTTGTGCTATCTTCTTGGCGCTTAAAATAAAATAGTCACTTTTTAAAGATTACTGTCCAGCATGGGGGATGAAAGAAAATCACAGTATAAGTTGTAATTATTTTAATAGCACAAGATGTAACATGCTGTGGAGTGCAGAATAGGGAATGATTTTTTCATCGTAGACTATACTTTTATTTATTTTTTATTTTTTGCAAAAGTAGGTGGGACTAATATTAATTTTTTTTAGTATGACATATATGCATGTATATACACTAATATGCATACATAAGCATATACATACACACACACACACACATATATATTGTATGTTTGCATGTTGTTAGGATATGGGCTTATTTTTAAATGAAAGTGGCATAAAAAGTGCTGCAAGAAGAGTGATGGCCTTGTTTATCTGGATTTCTGTGGCCATTATATTATCTGTGAGCCAGGTACATGATAGAATCATGGGCTCCTGAAAGTGGAAGCGACTTTAAAAGTGAGCTAGTTCCGCCAGATTCCAAAAAATGTTCAATGGTTAACAAGCTCTTCCCGACCCCCAGCCCTCAGTGTCACCGGTGATCCAGAAGCAGCATCAGAATGTGGAACGACCATTGGTGTACAGTTTGACAGAACTTGCATTTAAATCCTGCTTTCTCCATGTGCCAGCTGAGTGCTCATGGCATGGTCATGGAACCACCCTGCACCCATTTTCCCTACTGGAAACTGGAAATGATCATAAGTGGTGTCATTGCAAGGTTGTTGTAACCCTGAGAGGGCTCAAAAAGAGCTCTTGATGTCCATTAGGTATTATTATTTCATTTTTGGATAGCTCCTTTGAAAGCACAGCTTTCTGCTTCTAGAAGTAACCTGTGTTACAGTATATACGTCCTCATCTCCTACACCCTGCCAAATCCATTGGAGTTTGGGGGCCTCTATCATTCCTCTGATACAGCTTGGCAACAGTCACCAGTGACTCTTGACCTGCTGCTTTCTATGATATTTGCCGTGAGGGGCCACCTCTTTCTTCTTGAAACATTGCCTTCGTTGGCTTTCTTGGCTTTCCTCTTTCTCTGACTATTTTTCCCCCCAGCTCCTCTTGACTGAGTCCTAAATGAGGATGTTCCTTTATCCCTTTACACGTTTGTTCAGGCAACTTTACCTCCTTATACTCAGAGGATTGACTATTGCTTATAGGCTGATGATAAACACATCTGTATTTGCAACCTAGTCTTTTTTCCAGAGCTTTCTCTCAAGCCTTGTATACAGTAGTTGCTGTGGACAGGTCTGGTCAGTATAAAGTGGGGTATTTCTTCTCATGTGTTTCCTATCGTGGGCGATGCTACCACCAGCAGTGCAGTTAATTAAACCTGTGGTGCAGTTCAGGTCTTTGAAATACTTCACCATGCAATAGTAGCCTCCCA
The DNA here is from genome assembly GCF_014108245.1 of Pipistrellus kuhlii. Classification (NCBI taxonomy): domain Eukaryota; kingdom Metazoa; phylum Chordata; class Mammalia; order Chiroptera; family Vespertilionidae; genus Pipistrellus; species Pipistrellus kuhlii. Next base: position 135,481,750 of record NW_023425404.1, read on the forward strand.
ATATAGACTATTTGCTTTCAGATTTGTCCCCTCCCATATTGTGGCTATAGGGATCACTTTAAGATGAACATCTGATTGTGCTGATCCCATATTTGGTGGTTGACCCTTTTTTTTTTTTTTTAATTGGTTTGTGGGAACTTTATATATATTATGGAATTTAACCTATTTTGCATGACTTTTGAAAATGCATGCACTAGGGCATATTTACATTGTGTTTAATTTACTTTAAGTCTCTAGTTTAGAGCAATGTAAATTCTTGAGGGCAGGGAGAACATTTTTTATTCATATGTGTACTCTGAATGCTTCTCTCTGTTTATGTAAAGTTGATTGAACTAAACTATTGAAAAACTCCAAAGATACCTTTCCTGGCTTCATTTTGCTTTTCTACTGCATGGAACACTCTTGCTTATGATTGTGTCCTCAGTCTGATCCCCTCAGGCACAGCTGCCTGCACTACTTCCTATACTTGGTACACTCATGTATCACAAGCATTTGCAACTAAATGTTCTCTTTAACCTTGAAGCCATCCAGAACAAGGGCTTGTCTGCTTCATCTTCCGAGTGCTTAGATGCCTCGCATGTAATTAATCATGTGTTTTGTCACCTCACCACCCTGCCAACAAACAAATTGACTGTAAAAGATACACTTGTTCGTCACAAACGTATGACTATGTTAGTACTCGTTTGTTTACCGCCATGCAGCACCAGCATATACATTTTATTAACGTAGGCCAGGTTGAATTGCTTTTTCTAGTAACCTTCACGTTTCGAATACCTGACTTCTCATCTCCCTCCCCAGGAATTTTCATGTAAACTTAGAAACTGGGTCTCTTTCACTCTGGATGTTGTGATTATTTTATACAATTCTAAGCACAAAATTTCAGGTGTCCCCTTAATTTGATGTAATCATGCTTACCTCATTTTCTGATTCTAGCCTTACCAGATCTTGTTAAACATCTGGATTTTTCTCTCTTCTCTTTAGTTATTTGCCCCAATTTATTCCCTTAGCAGATCTGCCCAGGCCTTTATCTAATAAGCCTGGCAACCAAATGAATTTTTGGAGCCAGTCAGTCTGGATGAGTGAGTTCACAAATCTTCAGTTTAGTTTCTGCATCTGTAACATGGGGAAATAATCCCACCCGTCTTAAGAAACTTGATCTTTTCCTTACTTAACTGATGTATTTTTTCTATAGCTGTACTCTGGAATGACAAATTAAAAAAAAAAAGTCTAATGGCTTTTGCCTACCCTGAGATTTATTTAAAAATATTTTATAAAAAAAAAAAAAAAACCAAACCCAAATACATGTTTGTTTGTTTTTTTTAAGGAATAATGATTAGAAGGTTGGAGTGTTTATTACTGGCATATGTCTTGGACTATGTATGATTTCACACCATTATACTTCTGTTCACTTGTCAGCTACTTTGCTTCTCTATCGGATCCTGCTCAAAGGAAATAAATAAGTAATAAAGAGTTTACATAATAGAGCTTTCTATTCTAAAAATGTTAATAACATTACTGTGTAAGGCTCGCCCTGCACACACATTACTTACTTTTATCCTTCCAATACTCCTAGGGAAGGGGAGATTCAGTTCCTTTCCAAGGTCACAGAAGTGAGCAAGTGGTGGAGCAGGCATTTGGACTTGAACAGTTTTAACTTCAGATTCTGTTTTTATTCCAACCCCCCCATCCCCACTATAACATTATGTTGAAGTGCATACAAGGCCAAATTCATTATTCAGTATCCATTAATTTTTAGAAAATATACTTTATTAGGGATTTGATATTACATAAAATATTGTTGGTACTAGGCATTAGCTTAATGAGAACATAATTGGCCTTTTCTGTGGTAGGGAAAGCTAGCACTTTTTAGAAATACGTAGCTGAAGCTCACAAACAATTGGACTGGATTGTGAATTAGGCTTTACTTGGCTTTACTGACCTTATCACAGCATTAGAAGACAAACTAATCTAAACCATAAAAAAGTGCTTTATGAGATACATAAAAAAAGGTATTTTTATTGGGCCTTGAGTTTTTCTGCTAGGTTAACACTGGAAAAACACCAAACACCTCGTGTTAGCTATTGTAAATACTGTTGGCCTTTGTTTCAGAGACTTTGCTTCTTTATATTCATTTTTATATTTTTGTCAGTAAAGCAAATAAAGGAAGCCACACATAGCTAAAGTGAAAGCCACTTCAAGGAGACATCACATGAAACATTTTGAGGAGGGAGTTATGTGGTTTTATTGTAACATGCAAATGTGAATTGTTTTGCGATCAGAATTTTTCATTTGCCACTCATAAGTATTTGGTACTGTGATGGCTGTTCAGGACTAGCCTAGTTGCACTTTCAAACTGATGTCATAATTATGTAAAAGAAAAGAGTGTTGATTCTGATTCAGAATTTTAATGCTCTCTGAGGCAGGTGATTAGAGAAATTATGTCTTTATTCACATGATTGCTAAATACATTTCTGATCCAAGCGATTCTGGTTTGACTGACTTTGAGAAGACATGTGCTTGTGAAGTAGTTGCAGGTCATGGGCGCAGGTGGAATGGAAGATTAGCACCTTGCCTGGATCCCCTGAGTATGTGAATTCAAGGAGCTCCAATTTCATACTGGGGCCTCTAGCTTTCCCTTGCTTCATGGCTAATAGCTCTGTATGTGGGGAAAGTTCTTCCCTGCTGGAATCAGCTTGGGTTCACGTTTTCTTTTTCTTTCCTTTTGCCCATGACATTTTTGTCAACCTTTGACTTCAAATATGCTGCTGCTTCTTCTTTTTTTAATGGTTGTTTAAAGGTGTTCCTTAACACATAGAATAAAAAAATAAATTTAATTCTTAAACAGAAGTACAACTAGGGTGTTTTATTGACAGTTCTTATGTTGATATATATATATATATATATATATCACACACATACACACACACACACAGAGAAAGAGAGAGAGAGAGAAAGAGAGAGAGAGAGAAAGAGAGAGAGAGAGAGAGAGAGAGAGAGAGAGAGAGAGAGAGAGAGAGAGAGAGAGAGAGGTAAGCTATTTCATGGCCTGAAAAAACAAAATATACATTAAAACTTTCCTGCTCTGTGTGCTTATTTTAATCCTTGACCCATACCTTGTCTGAAATAAGCGTTACCTTTTAAGGAAATTGATACAGAGATATAATTATGTCTAGTGTTTATTATTGCACACACATATATAATTTGAATGTTATTAATATAGGGAAAATATCAGATAAGTTTGTGTTAAAGTAGGAATATCTAAATAGAATAGCACATGATTAAGTATTTCATCCATTCCATGTATGAACAATGCGAGAAATATATAGGAAGTGTGCCTGAGTACAGCTGTTTAAGATGTGGCTTTAACCTGTCCTAAGAGTGAAAGTGTAAAATAATAGCATAGAACTAGCTTTTGAGAACTATCCTAATAAAGGCAACTTCCGAACCCACTTCACTGTTTTTTGCTCATTTGTGAATGAATGAGGGAGGTTTGCATATTGGTAGTACTTTCCAAGTTGTAGAATTTTTTTCTTGTGGAAGAGAGGCATGCCCCTGAGTCGCATTCAGTCACAACATTTGATTAAAATTCAATTGGAATGTACATAAGTGAGATTCAATATGCAGCTTCTTCTGCAAGTTCTGTTAAAAAAAGGAAATATGCATTAAATCGTTTTCTGTCCATCCACTATTTTTAATATATTTTATTCTTTCACTCTTATGATAAACTGTATATTGTGAAATTGTGCACTTTCCTCTGTGCAGGGTTTACAACTGAGGAGTTTTGTGAATGGTTTGATTTATTTCCGGCATGATGGAATTGTCTCCAATAAGTGAATATATTTAAATGATTACACAATTATGTTTGAATTATGTTACAGATGATAAAGGTGCCATTTGTTCTTGATCTTCTGTCCTTGGAAGGGATAGCACCAGAAATGATATTTTGCTTTTGATTATTTGGCATGTAGTCAAGACATTACTTTCCTCCTGAACTGCTCTCCCCAGTTACTGTCTAGAGATTTTCATAAATGAAGGGAGTGAATGGAAGGAAAAACTGGTTTGCTTGCAGTCAGGGCAATAGTGTAGCAGCTAGTAGTGGTGTTTGTCAATAGGTCACCCTGAACTTATTTGTGTTCTTATGCAAGAAACCTTTTTATGCATTTAGCTCAGCCCTTTGCATTCTGGATAATTCATTGTGTGCTGCGTGCTGCTATTTCTGATGGTATAATGTTAAGAAAGAGGGAATAGAGAGGACTGAAATAACACAATGATGGTATACCATCTTCATTCTTCACAGACCCACCTGTTTCTATTTTAGCAACACTTTACCATTTTCTTTTTGCTTCTTTTTAAATTGGACTCATTTGGATTAAAATTAAATTCATCTTTATGATGTGACTGCTTGGTGTCAGTTATTTTTAAAAATGCTGTGGTTTTTTAAATCTCTGTGGTAATCCTTATGAAGTGGTTAATATAGAGACCTGTTCTGTTGAAGAGTACACTGTATTTTGTGGATCAGAGAGGTTAAATAATTTGTTCATTATCACAGAGCTAATCAGTAGAGAAGCTAAGATTCCTAAACAGAGCATTTGGAATTATTTTGAAAAATTTTAAACATACGTAGAAGTTGAGAGAAGAGAGCAGTTGACTGTTGTGTGCCAGTCCCACAGACTAATCATTGAGCTATCCAGGTTTCGCTGTTTGCTTTATTTATTTCTTTTTCTTTTTTCTGAATTATTTTAAAGTAGATTGTTTTCAACTCTGCAAATTTTGACTATGGGACAAATCTTTTATCTCTATACCAGATTGTCTTTGAAGAGAATGTCATAAGGTGAAGACTGAACAAATAGAAGCCATATTTTTCTAGAAAACAAGTTTATATATTCAGTTTGCTCTTCATTTATTAATGAAATAGCAGGGAGATAGCCAATACTTTTTGAGTAATTATTTGGGGGTAAGAATAGCCATTCATGCCTCATACCTCTTAACTCGCGCAGTTTTCAATAACCCTGTACTCTATAATTCTTTCTTGTGGGTTCAGGTTGTTTTCTTAAAAGATAAGTATCTCTTTACATAAAATTAAAGCATTTTGCAATCTACATTGCCTTAAGTCATAATGTCTTTTCCACTCCTCATCTTTACTACTAATTCTAATAGTACATTGATGAAGGTATATTGCTGGTTGCTGCCCAAAAGTGTGGTCCATAGACCAATGTATGCCATCAGCATTGCCTGGGAGCATAGTAGAAAAACAGAATCCCAGGCCATCCCCCAAACCCTTTGAATCAGCCTGCATTTTAAGTAACATCACATTTTAGGTGATCTCTATGCATATTATCATTTGAGAAGCTCTGGATAGCACTTAAACAGTGCCCCTCAAGCATGGCTGCACTTTACAGTCATCTGGAAAACGTTTAAAGCTACCAATGCCCAAACCCTGACTCTAGGTGAGAGGCCCAGGACCTTTTTTTTTCTTTTTTTTTCTTCTTTCTAAATCTCTTCAGGCGTTGGTTTAATAGGACTAGAGTATCTTTCTGTTTTGTTTCAGCTACTTAACTCTAAGCAAAACATTTCATCTTATAAATTGTCTATTGACAATGATGCTACCGATATAAATAGAACTGAAGATGAACAAAATTCTGGACTTAGACTACTCTTTTTGGGTGATGATAATTTATTGACACCTCTGTAGAAAATAACTTCTTTGTATGCAAGACCACACGTCTTCACTGTTCTTATCTTTCCTTGGCACTAGGGAAGAAAATGCTGCCAATATTTATTGTTTGTTCTTTGTCCCATTCTTTCCTTCGGGTGAATTATACAGAGGGAGGCAGGGAGATATGGAATATCAGATGGATAGACTCTGGACCAAGAGTCATTAAATAAATTTATGAGATTATACTAGATAGGTTTCTAAGTATTCTAGTTTTGTTCTTGCATTTTTTCCCTTGTGTGGTCATGGGTATTTGCTTTTCTTTGAGGCAGTGACTGCGATTCTCGGCCTATATTGTTAATTCAGCTACAGCGACTGAGGGTTTAGTCAATGCAGCCACATGAACAAAGTAGTGTTGTTCGGCAGAGTGACTTAAAGCATGGGCTCTGGAACCAAACTACTTGCATCGCACCCTCTGCTGCTTACATGCTTGTAATCAGGGGCAAATTATTCATGCGCCCCAGGTTGCTTGTTTCCCAATCTGTGGAACAGGGTAGCCTAAAGCACCTCCCTCTAAAATTGCCCTAGGGATTAAATGAATTACTGTGTAAAACACTAAGAAGAATGCCTGGCACATAGTAAATGCCATGTACATTTTTTGCTGGTGGTATTACTATTATTAAATATTCCATACCTCAGTGAGAAAAGGTGGCTTGTATGTGAAAGCATAGACAACCTAATGGTTTTAACCTTTGAGAGATTATTTAGGTCCAAATAGGATTTTTGTGCAGAGACACTGGCTCCCGGATTGGAGGAAGGACACCCTGGTTCAGACATGTATTCTGACTGCGTGTATTTCTTACTTTATTGGGTAATTGGGTTGATCAGTCCACCCTTGACGGAAGGGAGGAGGCAGGGCGTGCAAGTAACAATTATCTCACAGACACAATTAACCTTAGATTGTTGAAGTACTTTATATTCCTTGAATAAGAGCCACTGAAGAAATTCAACCTTTAAGTTTTTAAAATAATTGCTTTCCCCAAAGCTCTGTAGTAGCACATTTGAGTGTTTTTAAAGCCATTCATTAGATTAGTAGCATTTTATAGTTTGGCTTTATTTGAGGAATGGCTGCAGACATGGAGGAAGTGTGGCAGACAGATTAGGAGGTAAGCCTGGTAGGCCTGGAGTCCCTGGGATATTAGAACTGTCAAGTTCGGATACTTCAGGAGACTGCAAGATTACATTTTAGCCCGGTGCCTTTATTTCACAGATGACAAAATTGTGGCTGAAACACGAAGGTTTTGATGCTTTTGATGAGAAATGCACGTTCTAGTTTTACTTATTTTTGGATACTTTTCTTTAATACTTAAGTATTTTTTATGCATATATGTACATATATATGTAGTGTGGCAAAAGAATACAATATCAACATTGAGTGTTTTTCTACAGCACAATATTTTTGGGTCTGTTTTTACATATCTCTCTTCAAAGTCATGCGATCAGCAAACTAACTGATACCAACTAGTGATTGCATGCATTTGGGAATAGAGTATGGTATCTATTTTTTTATGGGCAAGATTAGGCATGTTTTTGTTGGCATTGAAAAAATTGCTTGTGTGAAAAGAGTGACTGTTATTTACTTAACATTTAACCTGAAAGTTAAAATGTGTTCAAAACAGCTCGTTTGACAACAGTTCTGAGTCAGAAGTACTGAAGGACAAATGAAATAAGGATTTCTTATTCTTAATCAGGGTCCTGGGGAAAGGGCCAGCCTCCCGCAGAGGAAATGACTATAAATGGTCTTTGCAGTTAAGACATCCTCTGTTGCAACAACTGCCTTTCTGGTTGGCCTGGTTTTCCCCTTCCCTCTCAGAGAATTGCTGCTAAGAACACTTTACTCTTATTTCTATGTAAAATTAAATTTCCTTGCTCTCACTTTTGAGGCTTTGTGCGGCTTCGGTACTCAGCTGCTTGCCTTGGTTTTCTTTCGGTGTTTCCCTCCGTGGGGGCTTGCTCACCAGTGTTCAGTCTCCTTGGAAGGGTTCCCTTATTTCATGCCAGAGGACAACAACAAACGATCCCATCCCCCGATCTTTTTATTATTAGCTTTTTTGGGGAAGAAAATTTAGAGAAAGAAAATAAAAAAAATAAAAAAATGAGATCTCAACACTGAAGATAGAATGACATTCACTCTCACTGATGGCCTTTTTGGTCTCTGCTGATGTTTTTAAGCCTGTAGGGTAAGGATTGCTTTTCTTTGCCTCAGTGATGTAATATTGCATACCAAGGTAACACCCAACACTCATTTACCTGTGAAATGCTCGCGCGCGCGTGTGTGTGTGTGTTTAAATGTATGTGGTTTTTGAACTCTTTTTTTTAAAAATAATTCTGTAAGTGAATTGTACTGAAGGACTTGTGTTTCTACTTTTTATTTCAGAGTTAAACATGCATAAAAAAAAACAAACATGTACGGGCATGTTCATCTCTGTAGACCGGCTGTCCTGGAATATATTTATAAGCATCCTCAACTATAACCTGTAGGTGAGACAACTGAATCACAGGTTTGGACCAAACAGATAAGCGGTGGACTTTGAAGCACAAATCATGTCTTCTGTATGAGTCTTTCTTTAACACTTTATTTTTATTGGTGACGGCAAATATGTAATGTAACTCTTATCAAAAATAGGTTGTCTTGTAACTGGCAGTCCAGGGGATAGATTTGGCCTTAAACAAATACTAATGCATCAGGACCCCCTTTCTCTCCCTCTCTTGATGTTGCCCTCTTAGTTGGCTTTGCAGTCAGGCAGGCTTGTTCCATGCTGGAGCAAAGGTAACCACCAGGAAATCCAGGCTCACATGGTCTTTTCCCGAGAGATCTCAGAATAGGCTGACACAGGATCCATCCAAGTCCATACGCTGTCTCTCAGAAGATTGGATAGGAGCATATACCTGCTTTTGGATTAATCATCGTGTCTAGGTCCGATAGGCCAGCCCATTTACAAAGTAAAGACAGCCTCATTACAAATTAGAATATTGTTAGTTGAAGTCAAGATTAGAATGAAGGAATGTTTGTGATTGTGTCTGTTTTGTCACTCTCCTGTAGCCTTTTTTCTACTATATTCCTAAGAACCATGACCGATCACCTAAAATCTAAGCCCTCTCCACTGCAGGAAACACATTGAAATATTATTATTATACTAGAAGCCCGATGCACAAAACTTCTGCGAGGGGTTTTGTTCCCGCTACCGCAGCAGCTGCCTCTGTCACGCCCCCGCCACCACGGCTTCGTCCAGAAGGTTGTCTGGAAAGATGTCCAGTCTAATTATCATATTACCCTTTTATTATTATAGATAATATCCATTGAATCTACCCTATACTGTGCTGATCTATTTTTAATATGCCCTCTTCCTTCAGTGCCTAAACTTTTAATATCGAAATAATACGTAAGTAAACAGTTCCATTTTGATTCCTTATATTTCAGGGTAGCTGTGTTTGGGTAGTTTTTAGGGAATGCCTCCCTAATGCTAATATTAATCTCAAATGTAAGCTCTTTTCATCATAATTTGGGATAGCTTGCTTCTGGATATTTTTAAATCTACTGCAAATGTGTTTATAAATTCGTCATAGTTTTATAAGGTAAAATACTATTTCCTCTTCTCGTTCTTAGATTGAATGATTTTTGTGTACTTTCGAGTAAGACTAGTTAGTTCATACAACTTGTAGCTGGTCTAGAAATTTTTCGAAATTAAGGAACACTAAGCAGATGTTTAAGGGTGTGAGTGAACCTTAAATGGGACACTGCCACTAGTTTATCGGCTTTCCTTGGAGACATGCCAAAGAGGTAAAAATCAATAGACTGTAACCTTAGTCACTTTTTATATAGCATATCACTAGCTTTTAAAAGTGATAATTAATTTGTTCCTCATTCTCTTCGTGGGGCCACATATTACTGAAGGAAGGTAAGATAACTATCTCTTCTTCCTTTTTTAAGCCAGGCAGCTTTTTTTCTAATATAATTCTGAGAGAATTCTTTGCTTCAAAAAGCTCAGTAGCTCATAGGAAATTCTCTCAGTGTGTGCCTGCTTTTAAAATATTTTTTTTTATTATGTTCTCATTTGCTGCCAATTTAAAGGTGTTTTTTTTTTTTACTTTTTAGTTGAGAGGTTGCTTGTCCAGCAGAAAAGGACCTACTGTACTTTGAGAAGTGTGGAAGCTTGTGTAGAATATTTTTGGAAATATAGGGAGTTTAGAAAAAATGAGAATCTCCAAACTAATAATTTTAAAAAATATGTATTTTTTTAATTGATTTCAGAGAGGAGGGGACAGAGATCAGAAATAGAAACATCAATGATGAGAATCATTGATCAGCTGCCTCCTGCACACTCCCTATTGGAGGGGATTGAGCCTGCAACCTGGGCATGTACCTTTGGCTGGAATCGAACCTGGGATCCTTTAGTCCGCAGGTCGATGCTCTATCTGCTGAGCAAACTGGCTAGGGCCAAACTAATGATCACTTTGTATTTCTTGAATTCCAGGTCCATGCATGTGGTAACAGAGTGAACAAAACTTTGGACTGCCAGAACCCTCCTGAATTCATAGTGGCTTTTATGTTCACATAGAAATTGTAAGAGAGATATTGAGACTAAATATAGGATTTTAGACTCTAACCTTTAGAAACCTATCAAATCTTAACCTTTTTCATCTTTAGCTATACATGAATACTTTAATTGTTCCATTGATAGAAGACATGTCAAATATCTATTGTTGGTATCTATTGCATGTCTTTGTTAGTACTATATATAAACAGAGCAATTATTGTAGTACTATATACATATACAACCCCAAAACATATTTTAATACACCTAATAATTTTAATAAGATTAAGAGTTTATAAAATGGGTTAGCTACCTGTGATGCCTAGCTCGTATTAGGTTGTCCTACATCCAAGCTCATTATTAATAAAACCTATTTACCTACCACTTCCATGGTTTCTTTAAAAGTATTTCATTATTCAAGGAAGAATAAATATTTCTCTTGATTTCTTTTATGGGAAAATTATTTTTACTTTAAAAAAGATTTAATATTCAAGTTCCTTTTTATTATGTGAACTTCTTCAAAAGGAATTAATTTAATTGGTGTTGTAGTTTTCTGAGGCCAACATATTATAAACAAATGTCAGTAGGTTATTTCAGTAGTTGAAATTTTTTTCATACCATTCAATGGTTTACATTTTTCTGAATCCATTTCTTAAAAATACAAACCCAAAATTTATTCTAGAGCATGCATGTATGCTGTTATTGTTAGTGGGCAATAATTGCTTTGATGTATTATTTACTACACTAACCAATTTTTTTTTAAAAGTGAGAAATAAAAATAGACAACCCTTATGTGGCTATATGTATCTAGCACTGTTCCAACCTGCTTTCCGTGCATCATTTAATACTAGAGGCCCAGTGCATGATGTTTGTGCACTCTTGGGTGGGGAGTTCCTCAGCTTGGCCTGTGCCCTTTCACAGTCCAGGAACCCTTGGAGGATGTCCAACTGAGGGATTAGGCCCACTCAGTGTGGGGAGCCGGCCTAACCCACAGTTGGACATCTTTAGTGCTGCCGCCAAAGTGAGAGAAGCTCATGCCATCATCCCTGTGCTCGCCAGCAGTGAGCCAGCTTCTGGTTGAGCAGAGCTTCCCCTGTGGGAGCCCAATGACCCACAAGGGGGGCAGCTCCTGCATTGAGCGTCAGCCCCCTGGTGGTCAATGCTCGTGATAGCGACCAGTCTTTCCGCCATTCGGTCGATTTGCATGTTACCCTTTTATTACATAGGATACAGAACAACTTCAAGGGTTAGGTGCTGTTATTAATTCCCATTTTCCAGATGAAGATATTGAGTCATAGAGGGAATAATTTCCAAGGTCAGACAATTTGTAAATGGTGACATTGGGATTTCAGCCCAGAGACTCAGGTTCTATATCCCATTGTTCAACTACCAGTGTGCCTCTCAAAAGAGTGTACGATTGCTGAGACTATCATCAGTTAAATCATCAAGTAAACCTATACTGACAAAAATCCAGTTTGTTAAATAGCGTTCTCTGATTTTGAAAAGTGGATAAATAATATTGTTGGCATTGAAATATTATTTTACATGACAAATAATTCCCATTATATCATATGTATTTAGCTATAACATTATTTTTGTGTTTAATTTTGATCCTTGGAAATCTATCTAAATGTAAAGAATGACAAAATATGCTAAAACATATAAAATCAAATCATGTACAGAGAGTTGGAAGAGACAGGGAATGTTTAGTCTAGCATTTAGGTTTGTGGGGAGATAAGGAAATTCATTTGTCTGATAAATTTTCACAAATACATGAAATTGAAGGAAAAATTCTATGAAGATTATGGATCCAGTTAGTAGAAATTACATCATTGGAGAAATTGAAAGTTGCGTGTGTGTGTGTGTGTGTGTGTGTGTGTGTGTGTGGTGTGTGTGCGTGTGCACACGCACATTTATGTGGTGAGAGTGCTGATGAGAAGCCCCAAAACTGTGTTTAAGGAAGAAGTCATGACCTGGTTTATTTTGCTGAGGATGATTTGGATGCCTTTGCCCAGCTCGCTGCTGTGAGATAGATGGTAGAAAATGATTGTGGGAAGTTGGGAAGGTTTATGAGAGAGAAGAGGGTAGAGTGAATGCCATGAGGAGTAGAACATTACAGAAAAAAATATTTAAGGAGAACTTCAAGGACACTCGCTTTGTTGCATATGAAATGACTTCCTCTATCTTCCCCCAAGACTTTTGTAAACATCAACTTTATTTGGTTAGTGCTTTTGAGTTATGCTTACATTTTTCTCAAATGCTTCATTATAACCCAACTTCTAGGAGAACAGTCTGGCTTGTGGGTGACAGCAGGGACCAGAAAAGCTCACTTTTGTTCAAATTACAATACAAATGTTCTGATAATGTTTGCAAGTACTAGTAACTGTAACATATTTGAGAATAGTTTTAAATCTATATAAATACTTTTGCCTGGATTAATTATTGAAGCACCTTTCAGATTTGATTTCTTACCAACATTTGCATTTTCTCCTGTGTTCTCTATTTAGTTTCTGTCCTCTGGATATTGGAAGAATTTTTTTTTAGAACATAAATAACATTTTAAACTCATTGACACCTCCATTGGTAGAGTTTAATGCCCTGTATTCTAATCCTGGAAAAAGATGACCATTTTAAAGCAAATCCTGCTTGATTTTCTCTGATAGACCCAGTAGTTCATTATAGTGTAAATGGTGAAAATAAAAGTACAGTTTTCCAAGAAAATAAAACCATATGTATTCATTTTATTATCTACTAGAGGCCCAGTGCATGAATTCATGCACTAGTGGAGTCTCTTGGCCTGGCCTGTGGTATTGGGCCTAACCTGGCTCTCTGATATCCCTTGAAGGGTCCTGGATTATGAGAGGGCACATGCCAGGCCGAGGAAGCCCACAGGTTCATGCTAAGGGACAGAGAGGGATGCGGGAGGTTGGTCAGCTGGGGAGGGAATTACGGGAGATCTCCAGAGTGTGTCCAGCCCATTTCGCTCAGTCCCAATCAGCCAGATCCCAGCAGCAAGCTAACCTGCTGGTCAGAGCATCTGCCCCCTGGTGGTCAGTGCACATCATAGCAAGTGTTTGAGTGGCCTTAGCATATCATTAGCATATTACACTTTGATTGGTTGAATGATTGACTGGTCAACCGGGCACTTAGCATATTAGGCTTTTATTATATATGATAATGAGATGCAACCAGTGGGATAATATGTTCTACCTAGGAAATAATACTGGGTCTGTTCCTTTCTGTTATCTCCAATTTGATTGATAATATTATTAATAAATTGGAGAATATATGCAAACTTCTTTTACAGGTTTATCTGGATGCCTTAACATTTTTTCCTCCCATTTTAGTAATAATAAAACTGGTTTTAACTGCTGCCCTGCCAAGGCTCCTTTATGCCAGGTGAGAGTACGTAACTACGTTTTATGTAGTAGAAAGAAGTTGAAGTATTAAGTGTTGCTTTGAGAAATAACCTTAAAAAGGAGGAGTAGCAGAATTCTTTTTCTAATTCCTTCAACTTGTTTCCTGGATCACAGATGTGATGGCTGGAACTCGGTCAGCCATTGTGGATGATGAGGATAAGAATAACACACTAGGCAGGAGTCTTCAAACTACGGCCCGCAGGCCACATGCGGCCCGCAGAGGAGTCTGATCCGGCCCGCCAGGTTTTTTGGGCAGTGAGCGCAGCCGAGGTGTTACAGTAGGAATTAGTAGTTCATATAGTCCGGCCCTCCAGCTCTCTGAGGGACCGTGATCTGGCCCCCACTTTAAAAAGTTTGAGGACCCCTGCGAGAGAATACAAAGCAACCAGCCAAAAGATGTCTGGGGCCTTGATGACTTTGTGGAATTTTCGTACTAAGTCTGGATTTTCCAACTTGACTTATTTTTTTGTAAGAGAGAATTATACTTATCTTATATAAGTCATTGTTATTTTGGGTTAGCCATATGCAGTTGAATCTAATTCTAGGAGGTATAATTCACTTTCCCATAACAAAACCAGTAAATAGCATCTTTTCTGGATATTTTATTTTATTTGGGTATATTTATTTTTATGGGCATATTTCTGCATCCTGAATGACAGACGGATTCCAACATGTAAATATCGGAGAAGAATCAGAAGCAGCAAAGTGCATATAGAGGGAAGAGCATGAACTTAATTTCAAATTCTGTTGGTTATGTGATTTTGGGATAGTTATTTAACCACATTTAGTCTCAGTATCATTGTTTGTAAAACTAAAGTTGTGGTGTTTTCCAAAAGTTATTGTTGAATAAATGTGAGTAGTTGGCTTAAAGTGAACCACATAGTAGGCTCAGAATTTACATTTGTTAGTTACCATTTTCCTTTACATTAAGAGATATATGATCATGGCAAGTGGCATATTCCTCTAATGGCACTAAAGAAATAAAGAAGCCAGAAAATGGCCACAGTAAGTCTAAAGGCAGAAGAAAAAAAAAGTGAAGGAAACATTCCAAATAGGGGAATTGAATAGTCATCGAAGGCTACAGACAAAAAGGTGACTCAAGAATTCATTGCATAGCCCTGTCTGGGTAGCTCAGTTGATTGGAGCTTCATCCCCATATGTGGAGGTTGCAGGTCAGGGCTCATATTAGAATCAATGATCCCTGCACATTCTAGAATCAACCAATGAGTGCATAAATAAGTGGAAACACAAATCTCTCTCTTTCTCTTCCCCATTCTCTTTTTCTCAAAATAAAGTAAACATAAAAAAGAATTCAGTACAATGAAAATTGGGTTTTTAGGACCTAGTGCTTATGTTCTAAGGTAAATTTCAAGGCTTTAGAGAGCGAACAGCTAAGTAGGACTGTGATGTTTAAATGAAATAGCAATCAAACCAAGAGCTACTTGATTTTCATGATGTTTTGGAAAACAAAGCAAATAAAACATATTTTCCTGCTGTAGAGCAGTAGTATCTATAAAAGATAAGAATAAGCAATGATTTATAATGAAGGAAGGTGGCCTGGCCATTCAGATAACTTGAAGTAACAGATTTGAGGAATTTTTGTAATTTGCTTAAAATATCCTCTGTGGTTCAAGTGAAAAATGTAGAAATCATAGGGATTACTTTTATTCTCTTAAAAATAGATTGAGCCCTGAGTGGTTTGGCTCAGTGGATAGAGTGTCAACCCAATGGCAGAAGTGTCCCAGCTTCAATTCCAGTCAAGGGCATGCATGTTGATTGCAGGTACATCTCCAGTAGGAGGTGTGTAGTAGGCAGCTGATCTATCTATCTTTCTTTCTCATCGATTTTTCTAACTTTCTACCCCTCTCCCTTACTCTGTAAAAAAAAAATCAATAAAATATATATTTAAAAAATAGATAGAGCTAGATATTTTTCTTTAAGTTATTTAAAATGATAAATGGTAAGAAGGTTATTTTAGTGCCCTGTAGTTTTCACAACAGAGAAGCAACTTAAGAATTACCATTTTGAAAATTAAATATTTTGGTAATTTGGCTGACAATATCTCCTTAATTAAAACATGACAATTAACTTTAAAACTTATTTTTTAAAATCAACATATGTTGAAATACAGTAATGTTGACCGTGCAAGTGTTGGATAGTGTAGTGCAAACATATTTTTAAAATATCTGATTCCCTTAGTTTCTGGATTGTGTCCCAGTTTTAAATGGAGGTAGGTGATGAAATTGTGAAGCATTAAATGCACTTAAAATTGCAACTTCATTCTTATTGTCTCTCACAATTACCTGACAACTTTTGACCAGTGTTTCCTGTTCCACAGTATTGACTGCAGTCTCCTCGCCTTTGTCCCTCAAGTGAAGTACTTCTGAGAAGAGATTTTGGAATCATTTCCCCCATTTTTATTTATTCTTGAATCAGCTAAGGTTGCCTTTAATCATTTCAGTTCTCCTATACAAAGCCATCTAAACATTAAATTTAATAGAGTTTTTTTTTTAATCCAAACAAGATGTATCTTATATCATTTTATTTTCATTTAAAATTGTTACCAAGAAAGCCAGCATAGTAATCCATTTGCTTATAATGAATCATTTCTTCTAGGAACTTTGTTTGTTGCAGGCGTCCTCAAACTTTTTAAAGTGGGGGCCAGATCACGGTCCCTCAGGGAGCTGGAGGGCCGGACTATATGAACTACTAATTCCTACTGTAACACCTCGGCTGCGCTCACTGCCCAAAAAACGTGGTGGGCCGGATCAGACTCCTCTGCGGGCCGCATGTGGCCCGCGGGCCATAGTTTGAAGACGCCTGTTAAATGGGACTCCTGTGTAGACATATGTGCAGCCTGAATTGCTTAGGCTCTGAAAACATTTCAGATGTAAGATTCTATCAACATGGAGTGCTGATCTCCACACATACTATGAAAAAGGCTGGTTGGGAAAGTTAGGGCTGGGTGTTTTCCTGCAACTCAAAACATAAGTGAAGATGAAGAAAAATTGAACAAAACCTCCATGCCTGTCATGTATGCAGATATCAATTTTACAAATAGGAACATTAATTTGAACTTTCCGACAATGACCCTTCTAAAATGTCATACTACATCTTAGAAGAAAACTCTGCATTGGCCTTAAGTCAGAACCTCATTGATATGTTCCAGAGAGTAATTCCATATATTGGATTCTCTAATAACTTGGAATTTCTTGGTATTAAATGAGAGATGTTTATTATAGAAAAAATGCATTCCTGCTCTTAGGATGTTTTTATAATAAAGAAATATGGAGCTTTAGGACAGTGCAAGAATTTGAGAAGTCTAAGTGCTGAAGGAGTTGGTTAAACAGGAAGAAAAGAAGGAATTAAGACATTTTTGAAAATGTATTAGAATGCTCTTCTCAATAACTTGTCTTTGTTTTGGTTTACATGTTATGTATTCTGTTTGTTTTCTGCAGCCAAAATATTACTGTGTCATAGATACTGGTTATCCTGCCACTGCTTTTTTAATGTGCCCAGTGGTGTTACCCTCCACAGAAAGCATTTAGGTTCACTTGTTTGACATTTTTTAAAAAATATATATTTTATTGATTTTGTACAGAGAGGAAGGGAGAGAGAGAGAGAGAGAGAGAGAGAGAGAGAGAGAGAGAGAGAGAGAGAGAGAGAGTTAGAAACATCGATGAGAGAGTCATTGATGAGCTGCCTCTTGCACACCCCTTACTGGGGATATGCCCGCAACCAAGGTACATGCCCTTGACCGGAATCGAACCCGGGACCCTTCAGTCCCCAAGCTGACGCTCTATCCATTGAACCAAACTGGTTTCGGCTTGTTTGACATTTTGATTGTCTTTATACATATGTTTTTTGTCCCTGTCTACACACTTTACTTTTTAAAATTATTAAAAATTACTTGAAGTTTTAAAATAAAATAATTATGCAGCTTAATTTTTCTAAACATTTTATTGAAGAAGGAGCTCTTTTAACTTTTTCAATTTTATACAAAATCTCTGTACATTTACTAAGTGAATGGTCATTCATCCAATCTAATAACTAAAATAATTCATGAACGTTATTTCTATAAGAATGTGAAAATAGGATTCTGGATATTTTATTTCAGACATTTGTTTTTGCTTTTTAGGTAAAATCTCCAAAGTTGATTTTTCTATTGATTATTTATTTATAAAACTAGAGACCTGGTGCATTGAATTCATGCACTGTATGTGTATGGGGGGGTCCCCTTCAGCCTGGCCTGCTCCCTCTTGCAGTCTAAGAGCCCTTGGGGATGTCCAACTGCTGGCCTAGTCCTAAGCCGGCAGTCAGACATACGTACTGCTGCCTCGGAGGCAGGAGAGGCTCCCACCATAGCCACTGCCACTGTGCTGCCCAGCTGTGATCCTGGCTTCTGGCCGAGTGGTGCTCCCCCTGTGGGAGCACACTGACCACTGGGGGCACCTTCTGCACTGAGTGTCTGGCCCCTGGTGGTCAGTGGGCGTCATAGCGACTGGTCATTTCATCGTTCAGTCAATTTGCATATTAGCCTTTTATTATATAGGATTATATTTGATAAGTTCTAGTTGTTTTTTTTTTGTTTTTTTTTTTAGAAAGAGGAAGGGAAAGGGAAGGAGAGAGAGAAACATCTGTGTGAGAGGAAAACATTAATGGCTTCCTCCTGACACCCGCTATGGGGGATTGAGCCTATAATACCGGCATGTGTCCTCACTGGGAATTAACCAACAACCTTTCAGTGAACTGGACAATGTCCAACCAATTGAGCTACACCGGTCAGGGCTAGTCTCTTTTTTTAATGTCTAGCATCACATAATTAAAGTTATCTTTATAATACTTTGAATGAAATTGAATTTATTGCAAAGGTCTATGTTATACAATTGAAGTATTTGCATCATGTAAGTATGGTAAACAGATCTTTATTCCCTTAATTATTTGTATAGTTCCAGAGTGTAGTTTAATTCAAAAGTATAGATGATAATATTGCACTTTTCTCATTGACTTGTGATTGATTTTTTCAATTGCTTAATAGGTTAAGTGAGATATTTGTGTAAGCCACCTAGAACAGTGCTTGACAGGAGTAGGCATTTATTAAATACTTGAATAAACTCTGGCCAGATAGCTCAGTTGGTTACAGTGTTGTTCCCATATGCCAAGGTTATGAGTTTGATCCCCAGTCAGAGCATATAAAAGAATCAACCAATGAATGCATAAATAAGTGGAACAACAAATCGAGGTCTCTCTCTCTGTCTTTCTTTCTCCCTCTCTCTCTTCCTTACCCTCTCTCCTCTCAAATCAATAAATTAAAAAAACAACAACACCAAAACATTTAAAAACAAAAACTAGAAGCCAACTTTACTATTTTAATAATTAAATGGTATGCAGTAATGAGTCTGGATAACTTATGAATGGAATTTTTTGTATAGCACCATAGAAATCTTTTGGAAGAGATAAATATAAAAATATATTAATAATAAGTTGGCTGGCTTATATGTAACATTATTCTGAGAGATGGTACCCAATGTTTAATACTGCCTTATAATATGGAAATGGAGCATAGTGTGAAGACCAGAAAACCTTATAAATAGTTGTACGGCTTGAGGTTAACATTTACTTTTATGATTTTTAAATTCTTTATCAGATAAGTAGGAGAAACACAAACTTGTAGGGCTGGTTTTAAAGATTACATGAAAAGCCATGTAAAGACCAAGGCACAGTACACAGAGACACTCAAAAAATATTGTTTCCTTCCTAGAACAAAAAAAGAGAAAAATGGCAGGAATATATTAATAATAGAACAATATTGAATACATGGCACTATGTTTTCATATTTTTTTTTAAAAAAATATACAGTGATCTTTTAGGATTTTAGCTATTCCAGATTCACTGGAAATAAGAAATCTTGAAGTGATGGATTATCTGTTTCATTTGCTGTGACTTATTTAACATAAGTGAGAATTGACTAATTCTTGATTTTTAAATTAGTCTTCTTTTATAAATATTTTTTTGTGTTTTAATTCTTTGCTTAAAAAGTTTTAGTATTTTTTATGATTCCATTTAATATTAATTACATTTTTCACTTTTAGCTTCAGTATGATGAATCTGAAGTAATCCATCTCAAATACATTAATTTAAATGATATCTTGCCATGTAAATCTATAATTTTTACTTAATTTGGACAAGATCTTTAGATTAAAAATGCTTATGTATATTTTTATTGTACTGAATTTTGTCATGGACTTTATGTATTATTTCCAAGTAATTTTTTATTTGATTGAAGTAAATAATATTAATTTACAAAGGCAAACATAGATTCTTTCTTTTAAAATGGAGTTTATATAGTTTGCTTTTTTAAATTAGTCTTGCAGAACAGGTCTTACTTTTTGAAAAAGATTGAAGGCTTGTGTGAGCCAGGTTGATAAATATTAAAATAAAGCTTAATAATCATCTAAGCTTGACTTATTTTTATTTTTATAGTGTATTAATTGTGAGAGAATTAAATAATGTTGGCAGTGAAAAAAACTAGTATGTAGAAAATCAGGAAGTTAATCATGGAAATTAATTTTGTATTCCATGTCTTCTCAGGACTTGGAATATAGAATTAAAGTGTGGGGTCTATTGAATCATTAAAATAAGTCAAGAAATACTTGTGTGTTTTTTTTTCCCAAACAAAAATATGTAGCATATTTTTAAAAGCATTTTCCCTATTAGGTCAATGTAAGAATGTTCTGTAGAAACATTAAATTGTTTTGCAGATTAGAGAACAGGCCCTCTTTTGGCTGATTCTGACTGCTAACCATTTTTGTGAAGACTATAAAGAGAACTAGTCAATAGAATAGTCTGTTTTTGTGTAGGCACATCTGGATTTCTTTGAAAAAAAATTGGAATACACACACACATATGCATATATATGTACACACACATATCAAATACATACACACACACACACACACATAATTGGCCCTTCATGAAAATCTATTTGTATATATATATATATATATATATATATATATATATATATATATATATAAATATATTCATACTTTACTTTATTATTTTTCTTTTTCTTTTAGCTTTATTTTATTCTCAGGTGAGGTCACATTTATTTTTGTAATTAATGTTCCAATTTGCCACACTTAAGGAAGTTTTCCCTGAGCCCAAGAAAAAGAAGTTTGAAAGTATCTACTTCTCCCCACTTCTCCCCTCCCCAACAAGAATACATTCTGCCTTTTGGATTTCAAATGTTTACATGTAACCTACATCACAATATAACTACTTCAGGGCCTGGCTGCCCCCACTTCAAAAGGATTGTATTTCTTATATTCTATTATTTATGGGCTATTGTAAAGTAGAAAGCTTTGCCATTCTATAATATCCCCAGGAATACAGCGCCTTACAACAGAAAGCCACAGGAGGTACCAAGATAACACCTGATGTGTAGCATCTTTTTTCCCCCTTCTGTTCTCTTAGCTTTTATAAATCATAGATGACAGAGGTCTAGCTCTTAAAGTGCCGAAGGGGAATGGCAGAAGAAGTTGGGGCTGGGACTAGGAGAGTTCTTTATATAAAACCCTGGAGTCCTTTTGCTGGGAAATAATTCCCTCTCACTAGTGCAAAAGTTTTAATCTCATGTGAAATTTCACATTTCAGAAAGTATGCTGTAAATGAATAATGAAGTGTTTTGTGAATATAAAATAATTTTGACTAATTTTTTATTAAAAATTTCTTTTGAAATATTATGTTCAAGAACATTCTGTGTGCC
This sequence comes from Pipistrellus kuhlii, assembly GCF_014108245.1. Taxonomy (NCBI): domain Eukaryota; kingdom Metazoa; phylum Chordata; class Mammalia; order Chiroptera; family Vespertilionidae; genus Pipistrellus; species Pipistrellus kuhlii. The sequence goes on from NW_023425404.1 coordinate 135,503,185, forward strand.
AGATATCCTGGTAACAAATCTATAGCTGAGTACACTGCATATATTGTGCAGTGATAATAACAAAGAACATAATGTTTCTGTAGAGCAGTTTCTCCCTAACAGTTTTAAAATCTAGGATTACTTTGGCTCAGATATAGTCATCTTGGAAGAAAACAATTCCTTGAAGTTCTACTTACATAGCATGAACAGTTTTGAGTGAGAAAAATACATTAAACTCTTGAAAAATTATTTTCACATTCCAGGCCATGCGTTAGGTGCATGGATCTTTAAGAACACAAATAGGAATCCTTGTAACATGTAGACATGAGTCATTATGAGGTGTATTTTTAAGTGATTTGGGACACACCCAATAAATGAAAAGGCCAAAAAATGTGTAAGATGCAGTTACAAAATTCTCCCTTGATTACTTGTTATCATTGTGTGTGTGTGTGGTGTGTGTGTGGTGTGTGTGTGGTGTGGTGTGTGGTGTGGTGTGTGTGTGTGTGTGTGTGTGTGTGTTTAATCATTATTTTTGGATAACAGATTCAATAGATTTGTAGTAAGGATTCATATTGTGAAGTGACAATTTGTGTCCTTTAATGAAAACGAACTTACGTAGAATTAGAGTATAAATATTTTTAAAGAAGAGAAGTGTAGCCTTACATAAAGCAGTGACTACTTCAGCTGAAACCTCATTGGTTACTTTGGTCTGTGAAGAAACTCTGAAGGGAGTTTTTGCTACTAACAAGACTTCGCCTAGGCGTGGAATGTCCAAAAGTTGGCTCCGAGGCCAGATAGATTTAGAGATGTAAGAAAAAGTTCTAAATCTGATAGATTTAGAGATGTAAGAAAAAGTTCCAACCAGAAGAGTTGACTGTGTTTAAACCTTTTTAACATTGTGAGTTATAATAAAATTTTATAGTCAAGATAGTCACCATTAGTCACATAATCAAGATAAGTCATTTGTTAGGAGGAAACTTTTTTTTAGGGAGTTAGCTTGTCTATCTGCAGACATTAGGGTGGGACTGAAGAAGGTTCATTTTCAGTTGATAAGTTGGCTAACCATGGTGACCTATCTGGTTTCTTTGGTTTGTGCTGCCAAACTACATTCTCGGAATGTTTTGCAGAGGTAAAAGCCCAGAAACACTGAAAATATGGCAATTACTCATCTTCATTTCAACATACTCCGTGTTCAAGTTCCCTGGGACCAGGAAAAGCAAAGCTGTAATAACAACATTGGGGTAAACGTTTATAAGGCAGAACTCTATCTTCAGATGGTCTTGTTTTCCATGTCATTTGTATAAATACAGCATGCCAACAAATTTGGTTTTCTTCTATTTAAAATGAAATTAGGGCAGTGATTTCTTTTAATTTCATTTCAGAGTCTTTCCAGTGGACAGCAGGATCTAAGTTTAGTGTGTTTTGTTGGTAAATGATTTGGTATTTTGTATAGCTATCTTAGGGACCTTGCAACCCCCAGTGTCAGCACATTAGAGAAAGAGAGAAGAGGTGGTGTAGTTCCTGAGATTTTTAACAAATGCTTATGGAGCAGAGGTCAACCAGGAGGAAAGACTTCTGTCCTTGACCCACATTCCTGCAGTCATTGATTTTGTCTTGCTTATTTGTGCCTCACTTCTGACATCTCAAACTAAAAAAGAAATGAGATTACACATTCCCAGAATAAGCAACCTATCTTTATATGTAAAAGCCTAAGTGACCGTCTAACTTAAGGGTGTCGAACTCAATCAGAGAAGGGGCCAAAATCTAAAATTCAGCCTAAATCGCGGGCCAAATGGTTTACTGAACAGTCATAAACTGTCATTGTGATGGAAACGCAGCGGAGTGCAGTGATGACAGCGCGGTGTGGGCCACATTGCAAGGCCTGGCGGGACGGATTCGGCCCGCGGGCCTTGTGTTTGACACATGTGGTCTAACTGTTCGACCAGTAGCTATTATGCACAATGACCACTAGGGGGCAGACGGTTTGGTCTGACCAGAAGCTATAATGCACACTGACCATCAGGGGGCATATGCTCAATGCTGCTTGGCTGCAGTGACTTAGCAGCTGCAGTTCTTGGGTGACACATCTGAAACCAGAGAGTAGGGAGCCTGATTCCAGGGTGCATCACCCGAGAAATGCCCTCTTGCAATCTGGGACCCCTCGGGGCATGTTGGAGAGCCAGTTTCGGCCTGATCCCCACAGGCTAGGCTTAGGAACCCCACTGGTGCACAAATTCATGCATTGGGCCTCTAGTATTCTAGTATGAAATAAGGGCATTGGATTTAGTCCTTTAATCAGTAATTCTATAAGCCTTGACCTATGGACTTCAGGAAATTCCTGTAAAACTTAGAGCAAAAAGAAAAATCTGTAGCTCAGCTTGTTTACTTTTTGGTTTGCTTTTGCTTAATACTTTTTTTCTTTTGGGTCAGAATAGGAGCCTTCTTGTAGTTCTCTTCTTTTATTCTTACAGGAAGCAAGAATGGTAGTGGATGCACAGCCCCTATTTGTTTACTTTTTATGTAGCTCACATATCAGTTATTACTGTTGGTTTCTTAGTGGAAATTTTTCTTTCACCCTAATTTTGGCTTTGCCTCCAAATGCCTTCTTCTGTTGGCTGGAATTTAGCACTGTAATTTGTGGCTTTCCGGAGAGGGAACCTCCGTGGTCAGGTGGAGGAGGCAGGCCACATTCCAGCAGTGGAGTTGTAGGTGTTCCAGACAGAGAGCTGATTCTGGAGTGAGTTGGGTTGTGGGGTGAAAGTTGGCTCCTAATTCAAGCCTCACCTGAGGCAGTATTTTTTAAACAGAAAAGTGCCCTCTCTAATTAGCTAGCCCAATATGCAATTAGATTAATGACAGCCAACCCATTTAGAAGCCTCTACCAGAGTGAGCTAACCAAACAATAGGTGTTTCAAGGACCTGACAAAGAGCTAATTACCCCCCACTCCCTTCTCCCCCCTCCTCCCCTCCCCCAAATTACAGTGCAGTGTTTTGTAGTTTTACTAGTACTTCTTGCATTTGTTGGTGGACTGTCTCTTCCACTTAAAGCACAGTGTCTTTTTGCGGGGGAGGTAGAGTTAAAACTTTTTCTTCTTGAGGATGTCTCCTAAGAGAAATAAAAATTTATTTCTTAAATTTACCTTTCCAGTAAATTCTGTGCTCTCAAAGCATTGTGTAAAGCTTTTAAATTAACTCATTTAATTGGTAATAAAGTTCTCAGATTTTGGAGATGGGTGTATTTACATCATTTAGATTCACTGAATAAATGATCATTTTTGTGAACCTTGAAAAACACTTAAAAAACCATTTGGTTGTGCCGGGACCAGTTTGGCTCAGTGGATAGGGCGTCGGCCTGCGGACTGAAAGGTCCCGGGTTCGATTCCGGTCAAGGGCATGTACCTTGGTTGCGGGCATATCCCCAGTAGGGGGTGTGCAAGAGGCAGTTGATCGATGATTCTCTCTCATCGATGTTTCTAGCTCTCTGTCTCTCTCAATTCCTCTCTGTGTAAAATCAATAAAATATATATTTAAAAAAAAAACACCATTTGGTTGTTAGGCTAGATATGTTTTAGGGATAATTAAGTGTATGTTCTTAAAAGTATTTTTAATACTGTTAGATTCTAGAAGATATGTATAAAAATAAAAACTTTGTCATCACACCCCCCCCACCACCACCACCACCACCAAAGTCTCTCCAACCTTTGATAACCTTTTGTTTGCTCCTTTTGAAGTAGGAAGAATATGGCAAATGATTTCATTCTGAAATTGAACATGATTAGAAAGTTTTGATAATACTAATTTCATTTTATCCTATCAAGAGAAAAAAGATGATTATTTTCATTTTCCCGTCATACTTGTACTCTAAAAAAAGCATATTCTAGGCTTTCTCATCCATTAGCCTGGCCCCAAATTAAATCATGGAAACAGATGGTTATAATTCAGGTTTAAGTATTTGTTGATTTTTGTAGAAAACTTCAATTATGATTAAAAGTAGCCACTTAAATTCATTTCACAAACTTTAATTCATGGGTACAGATTGTAGTATTTCTAAAATTATTTAGAAAGTACTCTTTATGTCTTTAGACCACCTCTTTAAAATGACTGAAAATGGTAGAGGATGAATAAAGAAAGATACCTTTTGTAATCTCAACTAGTTCAGTGTTCAAACTGGAGCTTTAAGGTTCACAGGAACAAAAGTTAATATGAAGCAGTTGAGCTGCTTGAAAACCAGGCAGTTTTTCTCGCCTAGATGCTAAGGAACCTTTTTGAGCCATTCCAAACAACTGGGATCATGTGCACTGATTACAGATAAGCAAAATAAAATAAACACACTCTTGCCCATGTGGGAACTGGTTCTGCTGTCTCTTGTTCTAACTCTGCAAAGCCTGAAAGTCTCCCCAGTATCTTTGAATGGGGTTCATTGTTTATTTATTATGCTTTTCACAAGTGCTTGTAACTTCACCCTTGTTTTACTAATAGCTTTCTTCTAAAGTGGATTGACATTTCAGTTAATTTTCAGTGGCCTCAATGGTGGTTTTTTTTTTTTTTTTTCTTAAATTGGGCCAGACCAATGGGCCTGTTTAAAGTTAGAAAGTCTCATATAAATTGTAGCATATAAAAATAAAAAACATTTATTAGAGGTTTTGTATTTGTTTTCCTATTTTAAAAAATGTAAGGTCAAAGATAATTTTTCTTTCACATTCTTTAATTATTTGTGTGGCAAATTAAGTAAATGGGTATAGATTTTATAATCCATAAAATAGAATCTGTAGAAGTTGTAAGTTTTTATGTTAAAACCTATTAGATATGAGAATATAAATTTTCATTTTTAAATAGAATACTGCTTTAAATCTTAATATAAGGAATTTTGAAGATTGGTCAGTAACTTTCTTATTTAGATGAGAAAGTTGAACATTCTACACAGTGTTTAGATTTTAAGTGAGTTATTTCATCCATAGAAATGAAAATGAAAATGAAACTACAGGAAAATAGTGTCCTTATAGTAATAGTTAAAACTTATAAATTATAGGGCAGTATCAAAATCCAAAAAACATGGATTACTAAAATCTTTCATGGCATAGCTTTTAGTTTTATTTTTTATCATATATAAATTCCAAACATATTAACAACAAAAATAAAACTAAAAATACAATTTAAGTAAAAAATATTACAACAAAAACCAGAGGAAGGTGGTCTTCATAAGCTTGCTAAGAAACTCATTCATAAAGCCAAGATTGTGGATTTGGTTACATAAAAGGTAAAACATTCTCATTTTCAGAAGATACCATAAATAAAGGCAAAATATCTGCAAATATATAGTAGACAGAAATTAATATAATTATTGTGTAAGGGGTTTCAATACATTGATTAAAAAAATGATACGATTTAGGAAGGATATCAAGATTACTAGTAGGTAAAAGGCAGAAATGGCCAGTAACGATTGATAAGTGTGCTCAAGCTCTTGAGGGGTCAGGATGACAAATGAAAATGATATGATGTCATTTTTATCTCATTAGATTGGTTAACTTACAGTATCTAATGCTAATAAGGGCAGCATTATATTCTGTAGATAAGAATGGGATTTTTTTACACCTAAAATGTATATTTAGTGATTTTATCCTAGGAATCCATCCTACAGAAAATAACAGTATGTAAGGATGGAGTACAAGGATGTCTATTGTTGATGACATATGTTATGAATATAACTTAATTGTAAAAAATATTTTTTATGAATTTACAGATCAGTGAACACATTGTGAGTCAAATACAGTACATTCAAAGTATGGAATATCATACAGCTATATTAAAAACTAGAGGCCCGGTGCACAAAATCTGGGGAGTCCCTCAGCCCGGCCTGTGCCCTCTCACAGTCCTGGAGCCCTTGGAGGATGCCTGCCTGCCACCATGCCACCACCGCTGTGCTCTCCAGCTGTGAGCCTGGCTTCTGGCTGAGCAGTGCTCCCCTGTGGGAGCACACTGACCACCAGGGGGCAGCTCCTGCATTGAGTGTCTGCCCCCTGGTGGTCAGTGTGCATCATAATGATTGGTCGTTCTGCCGTTTGGTCGATTTGCATATTAGCCTTTTATTATATAGGATGACTGGTAGGAAGCTATACTGTTGGCAAAGTATACATGATATTTTTAAGTGAACAAAGGGTATTGCAGATATTATGTATATAGACACATATGATCATGTTTTATGTCATTTTTGGTATTAAAATTATTCTATAAAATGTATACATTTGTATATTTTAGAATATGCATACTCACAAAATATAGATAGTCCTCTTAGCGTGGGTTAATGTTAGATTGTTGGAGAGGTAGAGTTAAAAGAAATGAGTATCTATTTCGTTTGTAATTTTAAAAGTGCCAATAAACCTTTAAATATAAATTTTGACCATTTTATTTTAAGGAAACATGTCATTTTAAAATAAGTCAGAATTACACATCTTATGAATAAAATATTACTGGATTCAGGGGCAAATATACGAAACTATGGATTCTGCCATGAATTTTCCTTCTCATTTTGGCCTAGTTACAGGGGAGAATGAAGTTCTTCTTGATTATGAAGCATCCTTCAAGGGTTTCCTAACAACGGGATGGATCTCGAAGTAGGATGTACCTTTGAGTAACACTCAGACTAAATTGAATGGCCACTCCCAACTTTTAAGTGAGACATAAATTTGGCCCTAAGCTTTTCCACTTGACTCCTGCACTTGGTTTATGGTTCTGCCTTAGAGTGATTCAGGAGGCCCCAGTGCCTTTCTCCTAAAAGGCAGTGGCTGGGTGAGAGCCAGAAGCCTTCCACTTGTCATGTTGGGCTTCGTCTTGCTGACAAATGGTCACGTTACTCTCGTGGCTCTGAGACCCGACTTCTCCTTTTGTCAGATGGGCATGATAATACTGAAAACTTACTGTGGTAATGATAGAATTGGCACAGTCTGTTAATTATCTGCCAGTTATTTGCTATACCTAATTATCATACCGATCAAGAGTTATTTATTACTCATTGGTAATATGCTATCTTAGAAAAGCTCGCCTTTGCTTATGGTGTTATATAATACCAAGATGCTTACAGTAATATATCATTACAGCTTGATCTTCTCATAGTGTTAGAGCCAGAAGGGACCTTGGAGATGAGGCTGCAATTACATTTTAAAGATGCTCTAACTAAGAGGAATTCCTTGTCCATGATTACACAGCTGGTTAATGACAGAGCTGGGAACATTCTGGGAAGTATTTCTGGAATAAATGATAGTATGTCTTTTTTATTGTTATTAGTTTATTTTATTTTGTTGTCTAAAGATTTGCATATTACTTCTTTTCCCCCCAATTGACCCCCATCCCCACTCTGCCATTTCTACCCGGGGAAGCCCCCACTGCCCTGGTGTCTGTGTCTGTTGGTTATGCTAATATGCATGCATACAAATCTTTTGGTTGCTCTCTAACCTCCGCACCTTCCCTGCCATTTGTCTCTGGATCTATTTTTGTTCATCAAATTATGTTGATCCTTATATCCCACATATGAATGAGATCATGTGATATTTATCTTTCTCCGACTGGCTTATTTTGCTTAGCATAATGCTGTCCAGTTCCATATATGCTGTTGCAAATGGTAAAAGTAACTTCTTTTTTACAGTGGTGTAGTATTCCATTGTGTAGATGTACCACAGGTTTTTAATCCACTCATCTGCTGATGGGCTCTTAGGTTATTTCCAAATCTAAGCTATTGTAAATTGTGCTGCTATGAAAATAGGGGTGCATATATCCTTTCTGATTCGTGTTTCTGGTTTCTTGGGATGATACAGAGAGGAAGGGAGAGGGATAGAGAGTTAAAAACACAGATGAGAGAGAAGCATCAATCAGCTGCCTCCTGAACACCCCCTACTGGTTATGTGTCAGCAACCAAGGTACAGGCCCTTGACTGGAATCCAACTTAGGATCCTTGAGTCCACAGACCGATGCTCTTTTCACTGAGCCAAACCAGTCAGGGCCCAGTGAGTTTTTGATGTGAACTTTACCAATTCCTAGAATGATATTGTGCTTAATTATGCAAATATTATTTTTTTTTTTCTAAAGAAGCTCTCAGTGTTTTAAATACATTGTTACTTCACATATTCTTATTTAATTTCAAAATATTTTCATAGTGGCTTGACTGCAGACTTGTGTTACAGAAGGGACCATTATAGACACATTAAATGATTTACCAATGTTTCAGTTTAAGTCATTGACTAACTTGAGCTGTAATTTTAAATCTCCTAACCTTGGCTCTATGATTTTTTTACTCTGTCAGGGTGCTCACTGATATAGAAATGCAAATTTTTGCATATGTCTGCAATAATACATAAACTTTAGAAAAGCTATATATCTATATTTTAAAAAAATGAATGGGAAACAAAATCAGTAATCTAGTAAAAACCCTCAGGAAAATAAGCCTTTGATAAAGTCCTTAAATAAAGTGATGTAGTGCTCAGAATCTATAAGAATAATAGGGATATGTAGGATTCTATCTTGAAAAAGACAATGCAAATATCTAAAACAAAGTAGGCAGGGGAGGAATGTGGACTACATTAGACTCTAGATGAATAATAAACTTAAAAATCTGCACATATATAACTCACATTTAATTGTAGAAACATATATATTAGACTATAAAAATGCTTAACTTTATTTTCTTTTGTGAATGGGACACAATTAGAATTTTAAATTATTTAAAGTTTACTTTAATTGAAATCAATTGAATTTATTTGCAAAAACTACCCACTTAACAAGGTTGGTGATTCTTAAGAATGTTTGAAAATTCCGCTCAAGCTACAATGTAAAGGAAACTTTTTTAAAATGCATAATAGAAGTTCTTTTTTTTAAGGTTAAAGGATCAGTGTGTTCTCCTTTTGATTGTGTTTTGTTCGAAAGACATACCTTTAGGGAAAAAAAGCTTTGCTTATTTTCAAAAGTTTTAAAGTAAAACTCAATGAGAAGGAACCATTCTTGAGGCCTTGCAGTTGCAAAGAAGTATATCTAAAGTTCATATGATATTGTGTCTGGTACATCACAGCTAAAGATACCACTCTTAGTCTTGCAGAGAATTTGAGTGATTTTTTTTTTTTTTAACACTTTCTCCTGGTATTCAGAACTAGTTAAGAGGATTCATGAAAATAGATGGGAACATTTTTAAATCATTATAAAAGATTATGGCTACATAGCAAAAAAAATTATTTGTAGATTTTCTAGTCATCTGGTTTATTTTTATTAATGTTGACAGCAAAAAGCTATAATTTAGACTTTTCCCAAAGAGAAAAGTTTGAGGCAACATAATCATAATCAAAAGAGTTGCCAGATCTCCATTTTGTTTTATTCTATCTAGGTGTGATCTTAAATCTTAAGATCTTTAGTGAGATTTTGAATGAGAGTGTCCAGTTTTCCAAAAGGAAAGTTCTAGAAATGTTCAGGAAACATTATTTAGAATTCCTTAATAGTCTTAGACCATGCATGTGCTCATTTTTGAAGTTTCCCCCTGTGTGTGCTTTGTGTACCAATTAGAAAATTGGTGACCATTTTGATAAAAAACATTTGTCTGTTTATTTATAAAGGGTTTCATACCATTGAATGAATGAATATTATTTTATAATATTTAATATAAGAGCTACTTACATATAAAATATAAGTAGCTCTTTCTCTTAAGTAATTGCTTATTGGTATTGTAGTCTTACTTTGTGTATAATGGATATTTTGTATACTGAGATCCTAGATTATTAAATTACTTTAATGTTTAATGCTTTTCCTCCTGTAGTTCCCAGTGGGCCAGGGGTTGGGGAGGGCAGTGGCAGTGTCTGGAGATAGAGTCTTTGGCATAACTAGGGGTTAGGGGTCAGGTACTGGTATCTAGTGAATAGCAGCCAGGGACACTGCTAAACATCCTACAGTGCACAAGACAACAAGGGATTATCCAGCCCAAAATGTCAGTAGTGCCAAGGTAGAAAAACCTTAGCCTAGATGGAAAGTACTGTCTATCTTTCTTGCCATATATAATGTATTTATTTTCTTATCATTAAAATTTCATTGCAATATACTCTTAGAATATAGTAGTATTAGAGACTAAAAGTTAGCCTTTAATGAAATAAATTAATGAAGTTAGCAACATATAAGGCATAAAATTATAGAATCTAGTAGATATGTGGATATAAAATTATAATGCTGAAGTATACCTGAAAAAATACAGATTTGATGAAATTTAGTATATTTCTAACACATATATTGCTAAAACTAGAAGGGGCCTTAATAATTATATAATTTGATGGTTCATAATTGAGATCATGTGTTGATAGAATGTGTCAGTGCTTCAGAATTACTTGAGGAGATGCCTTCCTCAAAAAAAAAAAAAAAAGAAAAATGCTTAGCACCTTACTCTAATGTAGAACTTTTTATAAGTGGATCTGTAACCTTACACCTATCCCCACTCCATTTCCTCTTTGAGAATCACTGCTCTCTTTTATCCCATGTGACATGGTGGCTCAAAGATGCTTAACTCCTGTAGGTAGCCAGTAGTGTAGTTAATTGGTGACTGCTGAACTTAAAAAGGAGATCATTCTTTTTTCCTTCTTGCTTTAACAGGCTTACTTTTAAAATGTTGAAATACATATTTTCCCATCTCCATATGTTCTTTCTTCTTATACTTACAGAATGCCTCCTAGTTGGCTGCCAAATCCAGTGCTAGCATCCAAGGATACAGGCACAGTCCCAGCCCTCGTGGAGAAGAGAGACAGGATAAGCAAATGCAATAAAATAAATCTGTAGGAATAATTAATAAGTGGGAATAAAAATACTGAACTACCCACAAGGGACCTAGCAATCGCTTGGATCACCTGAGACCCAAGGACTTATCTAGACTTACATGCCAAGGTGGAGGTGGAAGGGGAGGGCGTGGACCTCTGGAGACAGCTCTGTCTCCCGCTTCACTCTGGCAGACATGCAGGCTGGAAATAGGAGCATCCTCTAGCTCTGGAGAAATATGAAGGTAGGAGCAGGTACTGCAAAGAGAAAGTGACCAATGCTCCTTTTTAAAGAGGATATAGCCATGCCTGGGCTAGTTGGTAACCCGTGGAGGTCTGAAGAATGAAGAATTTATGAGCTTGCTTCATCCCTAATACTAGGCTCTGGGCAGTCAGCAGCTGCCCAGATTGTCTTATGGAAAAGGGGAAGCATAGGAAGTGGAAAAGGGGGTTTATACTATTGCTTGGGTGGAGCCAAGAAAGAAAGGACGAGAACACAAAATGCTAGTGGGATTAGAAGGGAGAAAAGACAAGGCCCGATCTCCATGCTGTCTCCACCCTTCCGTGTCCTGAGCTCCGGAATGTGCTTGCCCCTAGGCCACCTCCTTAGTGTAGCTTTGCTTCTGTTTCCCCTTCCCATAGTCAACGTCACCTGTAATGCACCAAGCTTTTAATATAACACTTTGAAATACTGGATGAGATTTGGGTAGTATGGCTAGCAAGTTGCTTTATCAAACTTTTAAATCATAGCCTTTAAATGACCACACAGTTTTGGGAAAATATTAAAACCGTATTTAAATTTGTGATGTGATGCATGAGATTATCATATGGAAAAACATTACAATAAAATCAGGTTCACTATTCACCACATGAGAAAAACATTTTTCCTCTTTGAATCACATTAGCTTTTAAGAAGTCATAAAATTTTGTTCAAGAACATATTGTGCTTCACCCTCCCCCTTTTATTTATTTTTTTGTTAATTTTGTCTTAAGGACTACAAACTGTACTTAGTTCCATTTAGTTCATCATTCTTTTCACATTTTTTTTCCCTAAATTGAGAGCAGCCTGATTAAGGAGCATTGTGGCAGTAGAAATTATCTGAATCATTGCCACAGCATAGTGGCTCCTGTCTGTAGTGCTCAAAAGTCTAAAGTAATGATCTCCTTGGCTCCTGGGAGAACTCATGTTAGTGAAAACAAAGCAGGAAGTTATTTCGGCCCACAGAGAGGAGGCTGATTTGAGGTCACATGGAGATAGACACCATGGGAAGCAGCGTCTGTCCTGATGGAGTTTAGACGAGCCATCTGATAAGTTTTCAGCTGTCAAAGCCCGAATGGAATTTCACTAGGGCTAGAAATAGCATCTATGGTCCTTTCCAAAAGTATGAGTACAAAACACCCATATTTAATAGACATTTATTGGAGTCTTATCATTTACTAGAGGCCCGGTGCATGGAAATTCATGCACTGGACGGGGTAGTCCCTCAGCCCGGCCTGCCCCCTCTCACAAATCTGGGAGCCCTCAGGGGTGGGAGGTGACCCAGTGATCAGGGGAAGGTAATACTCCCATCACACCTCTGCTGCTGCCACTGCCGACAGCTCAAGTCTCGGCTGGCCCTGGTTACCTGAGCTTCAGGCAGCCCTGGGTGGCTGGACAGCCATTATCTGAGGCTTGCCTGCACCTTGGGCTGGACCTAGGAGTCTAGACAGCTGCCATCCAAGGCTTGCCTGCGCCCCAAGCCAGCCTTGGGCAGCTGAGGGGTTGAGGACAGGTCCAGCTGGACCATGTGCCTACCACCCCCCTGGTAGGGCTGAAAGACTGGGGCACTCCTGCGGGGCTGAGCGTACTAGGTGCCGCCATCTTGTGGCTATGGGCACTGCCATCTTTGTGATGGTATGACAGTCAATTTGCATAGTCCCTCTTCATTAGATAGGATTATATGTTAGAAAGTTGGGCAGATGTAAAAGAAGAATTGGACACCGTTCCTGCCCTCAAGGACCTGAATCTTTAATGGAAAAGAAGATTCTGTTATTCTTGGCCATGTGGAGACAGATGCCATCAGTGGGTATGGAGGAGGTGAGAGAAGTTGTGGGCCATCCAAAGACCTGTTTGACCACTCCATCCTTCACACTGCCATTATCTCCTGTACGCCATTCTGTTCATTAGCCCTCATTTGCTTTTGTGATTGGTATTCAAGTGTTTTTTTTTTCCATCTTGAAATGTCCTTGAGAAGGATTGTGCCTTACTAGTCTTATTCTCTGTACCTGTTAGTGCCTGCTAAACATATGTTAGACTTAATGGCTGAATGAATAACGAAGGGGTTAGTAGGTGAAGCTCTGTGAGATCGAGCAAGGAGTAGGATATGGAGATGGATTGGTAGGAAGTTGAGACTGGGCATGGAAGGGAGATTAGAGGAAATACTCCAAACCTGCGCTAGGTCACACCGAGGAGCATGACTTGTGCTGGGAAGACAGTTTGTGTTCGGTTTCTATAATAACAGAGTGCGAGTTGGTACAGACTCATTAGATTGCAAGTAGTTGGAAATATAGTTCAGAGTGGATCAAACAACCCAACAGCAACCCTTAACTTTTCCAAATGAAGAAATGGCCCCACGAGAACTCCTGTTGGTGAAAGCTAAGCAGGGAGTTGTTTGCTCCACATAGAAGAGCTGATTTAGTCAATTTAGAGGCTCATGTCGTCCCCAGTGAATAGCCCAGTCAAGGGGCAAATCTTCATATTTCCTTTGAACTAGACAGTCCAATGGTTATTTTCCTCTCTCGGGCTCTGCCTTCCTTCCCACGACGGCTTTATTCTGACGCTTACAAAAGGGCTCTAGGAGCTCCCAACGCCGCAGGTCACAACACTGAATACAGCGGAGCTTGCCTTACTGAAGTCGCATATCTGAATGACTCTGATGTTATCTGCACATTTTCGAACCAATCGCTGTGTCCAGGGAGTTGGGATATGCCAGCGGTCGGCAAACTCATTAGTCAACAGAGCCAAATATCAACAGGACAACGATTGAAATTTCTTTGGACAGCCAAATTTTTTAAACTTCTTCTAACGCCGCTTCTTTAAAATAGACTCGCCCAGGCCGTGGTATTTTGTGGAAGAGCCACACTCAAGGGGCCAAAGAGCCATATGTGGCTCTCGAGCTGCAGTTTGTGGACCACAGGGATCTGCTATTTGGCTTCTGTCACTGTGGCTTCATCCCATGAGCCAGCATTTACCAACTGCCTGCGTATTCTGTTTTAAGGGCTGGAGATGGTGTTTAAAATTGCAAGTCCACACCTCCATTTGCTCTCTGTTTTCTCCCTATTTTATTTTTCTCTATAGCACACATTACCTTCCAACACACTATATGTTCGCACCATATATTTTAATCTTGTAGTGGATTGTCTGTTTCTCCTTATGGGAAGGTAAGCTTCATCAGGGCACCAGTTTTTACCTGTTTTTGTCACTACTTTATCCCCTTATAGTGCTCAACAAATATTTGTTGACATGAATGAAAGAATAAAAAGACAATGTCCTGCCCTGGCTAGTGTGGCTCAGTTGGTTGGGCATCATCTTATGCAACTGAAAGGTTGACAGTTTGATTCCTGGTCAGGGCACAGTCCCCGATAGGGAGCATGTAGGAGGCAGTCTATTGATGTTTCTATAACTCCCCTCTCCATTGCTCTAAATAAAAAAGACAACGTCCTTATTTTCTTAAGCTGACATTCTTATGGAGGAGGACTTATGATAAATAAGTAAGTAAATAAGAAAATACCAGAGAGTGATAGTATTGTTGAAGATAAGTCACAGTGATGGGGCAGCAAATTCAGGAGAAATGGCTTCCTTTGGTTGAGAGGCATGGGTTTGATTGCTTGAGAGGCATGGGTTACCAAAGGAAATTCCTGGGACTGCATTAGCAAGTGTCAAACGGACATAGAGACATCAAAAATCACGTTCCTTGTGTCTTACAATCAAATTAGGAATTGCTTTAGAGATACCGTTTCTTCCAAGATTTTTGTTATCTTCGTCCTAGCAAGTCTCATGAACTTTTGTTGACTTTTCATGCTATGTCATTCATCTCTTTAAAAGCTATAGGTCACTTTTGTCTTTTGTCTTGGTAGGTACACTGTGTTGGTATTGTACAGTCTTGGCCATTCACACATGTTCACACATGGTGACGTCCATCTAACTTCCTTCCTAAGTGCTTCCCTGTACCTCCCAGCAACATGATCTCTTGGCATGCAAGTCCACTTCCTAACATAATTAAGAAGATAATTCATATTCATATTCTCTCTCTCTCTCTCTCTCTCTCTCTCTCTCCCCCCCCCCCCCCCCCCCAATACACCCTCTTCCAGTTGTTGAAAATCATTTTGGGATTGTTTTCTGTTTTAAGTTATCCATGTGTGAAAAGATACCCACCAAATTGTTAACAGAGCTCACATCAGAGAGTGGATTTTGAGAGTTGGGAGAATAGTGATTTTTTTCTAGACACATGTTTGAAGTTTATGTGGAAGCATGGATTACTGATTTAATTTCAAAATGTGGAAAAATTTTAAGAGCCACTTTAAAAATTGATCTGAGTTGTTTTAGTACTGAAATAATTACTGGGTATTTGTTTCACTTTATTACACATGATATTATAGATGGGTATAAACATTTGTTAAAGCCATGAGACATAATTACTAAAAAAAATTGGTTTTAGCCATTGGCTCATTAGGAAAAAAAGATTCAACTGAGAAAGAGAGCTATATTACATGAAATTGCTCTTAGCGGGTTGAGCTACAATGGGAGGAAAAATTTGGAAACACCCTAAGTGTTCAACATCAGGATAAAGGACATCATGATTGTCTACCCCAAATTATAGTGATTCTGCCTTAAGCCTATCTTAAGAAGGCAGGGTAGAAATAATTTAGGAAGTGAATGAATACCTTATTAAATTTGTGAAATAGTATGGAATTCTTAATGAAATTGTAACTACAAATATGTGGGCCATTTGGAAATGTTTGTGATAAAACATTGACAATGCAGAGTAGAAAACTAGAAGGAACCATAATTACAATTAAATAATATGTATTTTATTAAAAGTGTAACCATTGATTAGCAAAAAGATGAAGGAAATATGCAAAAAATTCATATGCTACATTGAGCTATTTTTGTTGTAATTTTATTTTATGAGTTTTTTCTTTTAGTGTATATATATATATATATATATATATATATATATACTTAGCAAAATTGGATTGGCATTATAATACATTTATATTGGTGATTTATAAAAGACAGCATTCTCATGTCATTTTTGAAAAATTGAAACCAGCAAGACAGTTAAGAGCTTTTTTTTTTCTTTTATCATTCACATTTGGGGAGTGACATATTGGGTGATGATCCACACTTTCTGGATTTTCTTCTTGCAGCCAAGTTGGGAGGAAATGTCTTAAATCAAAAAGGGGAAGGCGAAAGGAACACAAGGCACTCCATTGTGAGTGTGTGTGTGTGAGTGTGTGTGTGTTTTCTAATGGGTTACATATTGCCTCGGCTTGGATTATTTCTTTCCTCACAACAGTGGATTATTTCTATCCTCAGAGCAGTGTATAAACATTTTTTTGGGGGAAAAAAGCTAAAATGTTTAGACAGCTGCTTCCTTTATTTTTTTTTTAATATACAAATAATATTTTTACTACCTCACAGACATCATCATGCCTTTGTAACCAGCATACTTTAGACTCCTGTGAACCCCTTAACTATTCCTGTTTTTGGTAGCAGTGTTTTGATATCAATTCCTTTCTTTTTATTTTTTTAAATTATTGTTATCTATGAGTTTGTTAGACCTTAGTGTGCCTTAAAATTGAGATATGAGAAATAAGAGTAATTAATTTTATTTTTAGTATTCTATATTGACTGCCATGCAATCATTTTGTGTGTGTGTGTGGGGGGGGCGGCAAGGATTGGTAACCATTATTTTAATCTCTTACCTCAGTAATTTAAATGGCCTTTATATAAACTAAAGCATCTAAAAAAGTAGACGATTAATATCTTTTACCTGTGATTCTGCATCACCAAATAGTCCACTTCTGGTTTTTCAGCCTGACATGCAGCCATTTTAGTGACTTATTAATATAACTGATTAACATGGTAGGAGAGGTTAATTCTGATAGCTCCTTCAGACAGAGCCTGAAGTTTCTCTCACCTCTTCTGCATTGTCGGCCATCTGAACTGTTGGCCGCACAACGTGCTTTGCTTTCCCTGGATTCCTTAGACTCCTATTTTTATAACAGATTCCACTTGGCTTGCATGACTTTAACCTGGCAGGGCAAAGGGCTTTCTTGAAGGTGACCATCTCCTCAACCTGTTTGACTTCAACAGTTCTAGCAGAGAGGAAGAAAAGGAAAAACAACAACAACAACAACAAAAAAACAAAACAGTACAAGGAGGCAGGGCCTGGGCTGCTGGAAACCGTTGTTTTCATTTGCACTTTTTGGGATTGCATTGAACTTAAGTTACCAACCATGGATAACAAAATCAGTTTGAAATTTGTCTTTGGCTAGCTTCACTGTAAAACACATTTAGGCATATTCCCTACCTCAACTTATAAAAGGGGTGGGGGGCATTTTAACAGACAACTAGATACTATTTTGTTTCCTTTTTTATGCCACATGACCCACATATTTTAGGAGGAAAAAAAATAGTTCTGTTTGTGTGCTAATTGAAATGGTAAGCATTTTTCTTGCTCTGGACATAGAAGGATGGTGGATTCTTTAAGCAGAAGACAGCATCCACTGGAACAGGATGCTGCCCAAGGCATCTGAACTTCATACCGGGACACTTAGAGCTGGACTGCATCTCTAAGAAAATTAAAGTGCTTTGGCACTGCTTTGATCAGAACCTCGTGTTTCCAGGCGGAATATTTTCAAAACAAGATCACTGTCAAGAAGAAAAGGTCAACATCAGTTCTTCCTAAAAACCCTAATCGCTTGTTTCTTTTGGTGATGCAGCACTAAATGTATACATTGACAGGAGTGTAGAAAAATGAGTTGTGTTTGTAATGTTTAACTATATATATTTAAATACATTTAAAGCAATCAAAGATGGAAAGCCAGTGCCCATTCCAAAAATTTTCATCTTTGCTAAAACAAGGCAAATTAGCTACGGTATTTTTGTTAGTAGTTATTTTTTCCCCTGCCCTGGCTGTGTTTGAGAAATGAAATACAGATTTGAGGACAACTTTTTAATTTCATCTTTTCATATTAAATGTAATTTAGTAAGCACAGCCTGAAAGTCCTTTTTTGCCCTTTATATTAAGAGAAGAAGTATATTAATATTATACACACATACATTTCCTCTGCCGCCCCTGTGCAGAATCTAAAACTTGTTGGAAAACATATATATGCTTTCTACTAGGAAAAAAAAAAAAATTGCCAGTCACTTTGAAAAGCCTAAAGGTTCAAGCCCCAGCTGTCGAAAACTGATCCTGGACTGCTGCAGCTAATGCACTCTCCTTCGAGCAGGCGAACCCTGTCACAGGTGACAGCTGACCCACTTACTCAGACCTTGTTAAAGCACCAGGTTCCTTTTGTAGGTCTCCAGATTCTTCTGGCCTGTCATAACCAGCGGTGGCTGCTGAAGCTGAGTCCCTCATACTTAATTTTTTATGGCTTTCCTGTGACTAATCAGCATTGGAGCAACGGCTAACAGGAACCTTTGACAAAATTCTGACACAGTGAGAGAAGCCTGGAATAGTATTTGGAGACCCGTTTCGAGGTGAAAGTAAATCCTGCAGATGCTAGGAATTGGTTATAGAGCCCCTTCAACAGTGTCAGGAAGTTTTTGTTTTTTTCATCAGTGGTTCAACTTCTGTTGAAACACCTCCACAGCTTCCATTCATAAGCAACCATGATTTTTCTAACTTCCTGGTGACATATTAGTATAGTGAACAGCTCCAGGTGCACAACTTTATGACCTAACTAATTTGTGATCCCCACCGTGGTGGGTGCCCGCGTTGCAGAGGACTCGGGTGTCTGAGGGAGAGCCCTGCCAAGATTGTGGCGGGCATTTTGTGTGCATTTGCTTTTGGGTATCCTTACGGGCTTTAGCACATTTCTCAAAAGAACGTCCGTTTTAACCAAACAACTTCACTGCTGGAATCTAGGCTCTGTGTTCTCTTTGTTTTTTGTTGGGTAAATTATCTACCAAAGCCTTTGTTGGTCTGTGCTCCCGGGACTGGTTTTCCATGATTCACACTGCCATTGATCAGTGGCGTGATTCAGCGCAGCAGCACCCGAGTTCAGGGCCTCCCCTTGTTGACTTTGTGGGTCATGCTTTATGATCTTGGGAGTAGTGTTTCCCGGATATAGGAATGGCCAACACCCATATGTGTTAGAAAACTATGTGCAATATACTGGTGTGTGTGTGTGTGTGTGTGTGTGTGTGTGTGTGTGTGTGGTGCTTGAAAGGGAAGGGAAAAGAAAATAGTCTTGGTTCTTTGAAATGTGTATCATTGTTTTAGAAGATTGGGGACACGGGTTTATGTGATAGGAACGGAGGGGGATCTTTGCTTGTTTACACTTAAAAAGAAAAAGCTATAGAAAAATATGGGTCTGCAGTGATATGATATATGTAGGGGACCTACCCATTGTACTCCATCTTCTTATAGACTATTCCTATTAGATGTGTATCTGTATGGGGAAAAGATATACGTTATCTTTAATGAAAGGGATGGCTGAGAGCTCATCACCACCTCCCACTTGACAGCACTTGACCTCAGGAAAGCAAGTACAGTATAAGAATTGTTTAGAAATAATCCTATGTCAAAATTAATACTGCATGTACACTGAATGCTATATTTACCTGAAAGCAACCTGTAAATTTTCTCTGGCGGGTGGACAGTTACAGATTTGGTGGGAGACAGTGAGTAATGGTGGGACTTCAGAATCCTTGTCGACAGTCAGTGTTTAGATTTGTGTTTTAGAGTTTTGATTCTGGATGTTTTTTTTTTTGGTTTTTTTTTTTTTTTTGTGTGTGTGTGTGTGGTTTTTTTTGTTCTGTTGGTTAGAAAGAGCATGCTGCTTTATGAAGATGCCCCTAAAACTAGCCTTAGCAAGTTTAAATCTATTGATATGAAGGTATGACATTATAATACACATCTTTTAAATTATGCTTGGTTACTATTTGTTTAAAATCAGCTGAATAAAAACATCTTCAGATATCCAGATTTCAATCTGTATAGATGACTAATCATGTGCCAGATTCAAACATAAAGGTTCTAGTGAAAAATAAAATTACAATAAAAAAATGTATTTGTCTAGCTCCCTGGTTGAAAGTACAGAATGTTTTCTGTGCCTTTTAGATATGGGGAACCATGGCATTGAAAACAATGGTAACCATGGTGAATGTACCTTACAAAATAAATAGAAAAAAAAAGGTGGGGGTGGGGAGTGGGAAGGAGTTGGTGTAGTAACAGCTTGGTGAATAAATAAATATTTAAACTTCATGCCTGGTTACTTGTGTAATCACGAGATTTGCAGAGTTATGTTATATATTACCATGTAGTCGGTATCTTATTTATCTTGTTTTAAATAACCTATTAAACCAAATTTAAGTGCTGTTCAGAAACAAAAGCAAGTTATAAGCTTTCTGGGCTTTAATTTTTTCATGAGTAAAAAACAGGAAATTGAATTAGATGTGTTGTAAGGTTTTTCCAAGTACTTAAATTCCATGATCCAGTGACCCAGGAGGAATCTAGGGGTGATGTGAATAAAGTGAGTTTTGAAATGACATTAACTCCAAGACTTAGGAGCAGTGAGAGTACCTAGAAATCATGTACAGGACACTCTTATAAGTAGGTGCAAGTATAAAACAAATACAAAACCATGACACACCCATAAAACAGAACAAATCCTGATCCTGGCAGCTTAAGAAAAGAGGAAGTTTATTTGAGTGTCGGGGGCAGCATTATTCAGTAGAGCTTTCTTTGATGATGGAAATGTGCTCTAAATCTGGGTTGTCCAAGTATGGTAGCCAATAGTCATACTTGACTATTGGGTGCTTAAAATGTGGTGAGTTCAACAAAGGAATTGACTTTTAGTTTTGTTTTTAAAGATTTTTAATTTGAGAGAGAGAGGAAGGGAGAGGGAGAGAAAAACATCAATGTGAGAGTGAAATATCCATCTGCTGCTTCCCACATTACTCCTGTCAGGGATCAAACCTGCAACCGGAGCATGTGCCCTGATTGGGAATGGAACCAGCAACCTTTTGGGGCTTGGTATAAGACTCAACCAACTAAGCTACACCAGCCAGCTTTATGTTTAATTCAATTATTCTTTTTTAATTGAATTAAACATAAAAGTTTTATAGTTAAAGGAATCCTGAGAATAAGAGCCATTAATCTTAAGAAGGTAGATAGCGCCACGGAAGGCCTGGGGACTGAGGACTGCTTTGGGACCTTGAGAAGCAGGAGCAGTGGCCTCTTTAGGGTTGCTGTAATCATGACTCAGACATTAGTGGTAATGACACCTGCCAGGGAGAGAGACAGTCTGGTTGTCTTAGTTTGCTGAGGTCTGGTGTCTATTCCTGGACAAATCAGCTACAGGATGGGTTGAAGAATTAACAGTGTATGCCTCGGAGTGCTGATAGTTCTCAGTGGAGAAGGAAGTGTGAACCAGGTAGCATTCTTCAGAATTGTCTACCAATTTTACTTGATTCCTTTTCCTCTGCAAGCATTGATTTTCTGAATTTAAAATACTCTTGATTTTGTTAATTCAGTTATATTGCACCTATTTATCTTTTTATCACCAATTAATAAAGTTCTACAATATGCGGATAGGATTTACTAACCTTGGGAGAGTCATCACATATAGCATTGTGTGGAAGGAAATCATAGAAAATTACAGTTAAAGGCCATAACACGAGTATATTTGCCCAGGCTCCCTTTTTACAGACAAGGAAACCCAGACTTAGGCATTGTGCTGCCTCAAGTCACAAAAATAGCTGCCAGATTAGGGCTGGATATTTGCCGCCATCTCTGAACTTGTGGTGTTGACCAGTTAAAGGTTAAAACCAGGTGTTTGAAATTGAGGTTCTATTCCTTGAAATTTATTATGCTTTTGTAAAATGACAAAGGTAAAAATTTGTGAGGTACCTGAGTACTGCAAGTTTTGATTTTCAAGCTTTTTGTTTTGTCCCCCCCCTTTTTTTTTGCCCAACATGAAGTTGTTTTTTTTTTTGTTTTGTTGTTGTTGTTGTTTTTTAATATATTTTATTCATTTTGTACAGAGAGGAAGGGAGAGAGATAGAGAGTTAGAAACATCGATGAGAGAGAGTCATCGATCAGCTGCCTCTTGCACATCCCCTGCTGGGGATATGCCCGCAACCAAGGTACATGCCCTTGACCGGAATTGAACCCGGGACCTTTCAGTCCCCAAGCCGACGCTCTATCCATTGAGCCAAACTGGTTTCGGCCCAACATGAAGTTTTGATTGAGAATGTGATATATGTGTCATGGGAACTTATAAAATCACTCTTCTTAATATATTTCCAATCAAATAATTCTTGACCCAGGTAAGTTGAAAGAGAGAGAGAGAGGGAGGGAGGGAGGGAGGGAGGAAGGAAGGAAAGGCACCCTAGGTGACTGCTGCTTTTATGAACCTTAGAGTTAAGTAGCTGTTGAAACCCCCTGATAGATGTGTTGAGAGTTCCCCCTAGAACAATTGTCCTCAGTGCGGATCAGACACGTTGCTGTAGGGGGACAGGGGAGCCTTGCTTTGCTCCCTACCCCTCAGGAAGCTCAGGAAGGGAAGCTTGCTCACGTACTAAGTTCTGATCCATTATGTGAAATTTTCCTAATATCCGTCTGTGGACATCTATTGTCAGTACAATCATTTGGGATACAAGCCAACGAACAGGTCAGAGGAGAAACAGGGTTAGCAGAGAAGAATCCAGGCAAGTGTGAGTCAGACTCTAGCTTCACAGGAGAGAGAGGGCAGCCTGGAAGCCCAGGGTCAGATTGCAGAGAAAGTGCTGCACAGCCTCCCACTTAGAACAGGGAATATGTGTGCCTACCAGCTTGAAGCAATCTTCTGAGAAGAGCTCTCCACAACAGACCTCCTAGATTGAACTCTGCCATTGAATTCCGGTGAGGTCTGTCCACAGCATTTCTCCCATCTCCACCGTCATTGTCATCTTCTGGTTTTCACAGATAGAACAGAAAGAAAACCTGCTGCTTTTTTTTTTTTTTTTTTTTTTTTTTTTGTCACCACCCAGCTCAGGCTTTGCCAGTGGTTATTAGAGCTCAGACTGTCAGAAACATGTCCTTGCAGCATAAGTCTTAGCAGTTACACCAGATTTAAATGATTTTGGGAGTGGGATTATCTGTGGTCATATAGGATAACTGCAGGACATTTTTAAACTTGTCATAGGTGAGAACATAAAAAGGTATTCTTATCTGGACTAGCTCTTCACAGGAAAAGGTATGGGTTGAGGGCTATCAAAATTAAATATCAATTTTTGTAGACACGGAAAGCTACATGTAGATGTACCTGCAAGCTCTCCAATATCTAATTGACTGTGTATTGAATGCAAAATTTTCTCTTCCTGTTTCCCTCCTTCTGGTCTATCGTTTTTTTTTTTTTTTTTTTTTTTTTTTTTTTAAGGGGGAACCTAGTACAGGAAGGGAAACCCTTGATAACTGACAAGGCTGCATTTGTTACATTAAGTGAAGCATTTTCACTAACTGAGGAGAGATTTTTTATTATATAAAATTAAAGTGAAGTTATGGAAGTTATTTCAACATAGAAAACCTGCTCTGAGCTCAAGGCCTTTGCATTTGCTGTTTCCTGTCCCCCATGCTCTTCTCCCAGATATAATACACACCTGCCTTGTCTCCCCACCTCTTTAAGGCTTCACTCAAATATCACTACTCAAACCATGTTCTCTTCTTAATTTCCATATTCCTTTTTTTTTTTTTTTTAAATATATCTTTATTGATTTCAGAGAGGAAGGGAGAAGGAAGAGAGGGATAGAAACATCAATGATGAGAGAATCATTGATTGGCTACCTTCTTCATGTCCTCTACAGTGGATTGAGCCCACAACTTGGGCATGTGCCTTGACCAGAATCGAACCTGGGACCCTTTAGTCCACAGGTTGACGCTCTATCCACTGAGCCAAACCAGTTAGGACTCACATTGCTCTTGTTTTTTTTTTTTTTTTTTTGACATGCTGCTGTATTTGTCTGTTTATTAACTGTTTCATTTCAAGAACATTAGACCTATAGGGCAGCTATGTTTGTCCATTTTATACACTAATGTAGTCCCAGTTCCTATGGCAGCGCCTGATCTGTAGTAGGTGCTCAATTAACATATGCTGAGTGACTATTACCATGATGATGCTAACGTTTAATTCCGGAGACTGAAAATCTGAAAGAGCTGTAACAGTGTCTCCTCTGAGGCTTTACTTTAGATAACTACGTCTTCGGGAGAGACAGCAGCCCTTGGTCAGGAAGGAAATTTTCCATTGTGTGGCTTTTTCTTCTGCAGCTGCCTCTGAGCAAATTGCTCATCTTAGCTTCTTCTTGGAATGAGCCTCTCCTCCTCTGAACTTCACTTGGCTTCTGTTCACCAGCTTAGTTCTGCTTCCTGACCTCACAGAGCTCGCCCTTTTTATAGTAAAAAGCCTGTGGTGATGTCATTGGCTCAGCTGGTTTCAATCAGGTTTCAGACTGAGCACAGTTGAAGCTGGTGAATGACTCTGCAAGTTATCTTGTGCTGGGCCAGACTAATTCCAACACAAAACAAGTGATACACGACGCTAACCTTTTCGCAATTACCACACTCAAGTCCCAGGGATGCATTTTTTCACTCCTTACTAATGGAAACTGTAGTAGATGCTTCTCGCTGTCCACACAAAGGCAGCGTGGCCAGGTGTCTGATGCTGTTGGTCATTGGCTCCCTGGCTCGCTCTCTGCTCTCACCCCTCAGGACCTCCTAGAGCAGTGGTCGGCAAACTCATTAGTCAACAGAGCCAAATATCAATAGTACAACCATTGAAATTTCTTTTGAGAGCCGAAAACTCAGTTCTGTGCATGGGCCATGAAGTTTCAATCGCACTGTACATGTGGGCCTGCACGTGGCATTTTGTGGGAGAGCCACCCTCACGGGGCCAAAGAGCCACATGTGGCTTGCGAGCCGCAGTCTGCCGACCGACCAGTGGCCTACATAGAGTGTTGTTGTTGCTCTTCCTTTTCTGCTTTCTAAATGTCATTCATACCCTTAATTATACTGCCTCAAACTGACTTTCTGCCTTGCTCTTATTCCTCCCTGCTGCTCCTGACCACTATTTTTTTGGCCTTACCATGTATTAAATGAAATGGAATTTGCATGTTTAGTGGCCTAGCTTTCTTCTTTTAAATTGACTTGAATTCTAGGTGTAATCATTACCATTAATCTTGGATTCCCTACAACAATACCTATTTTGATTTTAGAATATTGGACAAAAGTTTCTTAGTGAGAGGCGCTTGGCTTGAGATTCATTTATTCAAGAAGAATGTTCAGCCCCTAAGTCTTATACAAGACATTTTAATTACTTTTTTTTTCTTTGAGTTTGAAAAGAATGCTTTATTGGGAAACCACTCATTTTTCATAAAATTAAACTGTTATTTAAAAACAGTCCTGCATAGACTATAGCGTGTTATTAAATAGTGGATATAGAATTCTTATAGTCAGAGATTTGGGAGGTTTGATAGTTAATATCGTGTTTCCCCGAAATAAGACATCCTCCGAAAATAAGACCTAGCGCATCTCTGGGAGCAAAAATTAATATAAGACACTGTCTTATTTTCGGGGAAACAGGGTAGCACGAAGGGGCTAGGTGTCCACAGGGGTGAGATCATTTAAAGTGATAGTAAGGAATGTGTAATGTGAATAGGTAGAGGAAAGTGTGCTTCTGACCATAGTGACTACATAACTTACTGCTATATGAAGATACTTTGAAGATGAAAGTACCACAGGCAAAAACTGGAACATAAAACCCTACTTATGATATTGGAAACACACATCAGAATTATGGGTTGGTCTTCATAATGTAATGAAACTGATATTCCATCTGCATAGTGTTGTATATGCAGTGAGCATAATGGCTGAAGACTTGACTGAACACTAGATGTCAGTCCTGTAGTCAGTGCTGGGTTGCCATGGTGACCCAGCATTGACTGTTGCTGCTGCTGCTGCTGCTGCTGCTGCAGCAGCAGCAGCAAATTCAGCAACCCAGCACTGACTGCTGAGGGGGCTGTGGATCAGGCCTGGAGAGAGAATCAGGTTCTGATCTGTAGCCTCTGTGTCAACTGTTGATCAGCCCTTGCCTCCCTTTTTCTCTCTGAGCCTGGCCAGCAGCATACCTCTCTCTCTCTGGGCCTCTTTAGAGGTTGCTAATCAACCCCACTTCTCTGATCAGTCCTGGAAATAGGCCTGGAGATGCTGACTGGCATAGAAACTGACCAATCAGAACCTAACATGGGAGAACTGTGAAGGCAAAACCTAAAGTGGGGTTCGAGGATGGGTTTTAAGGCAGTTGGGGGCAAGATTAGGCTGGCAGAGGAGGGCAGTTGGTGAGATCAGGCCAGCAGGGGAGGGCAGTTAGGGGTGATCAAGCAGGCAGGCAGAGGCAGTTAGGGTCAATCAGTAGGCAGGCAGAGAGGTTAGGGGTGATTAGACAGGCAGGCAGAGGAGTTAGGGACAATCAGGCAGGCAGGCAGGCAGAGGAGTTAGGGGCAATCAGGTAGGCAGGCAGGTGAGTGGTTAGGAGCCAGTGGTCCCATATTGCAAGAGGGATGTCCGATTGCTGGTTGGATTATGCCTAAACCCGCAGTCAGACATCCCCCAAGGGGTCCCTGATTGGAGAAGGTGCAGGCTGAGTTGAGGGGCTGTTCTGCCCCCCTCCTGTGCATGAATTTCATGCAGTGGTCCACTAGTGTGTGTGTTTGTGTGTGTGTGTGTGTTTGTGTGTGTGAAAAAAAAAAAAAAAAATATATATATATATATATATATATATATATATATATATATATATATATATTGTATATATGTATATGAGAGAGAATGTGAGTCCTGAGGTCAGCACAGAGAGGTCCTTTTCTGAGCAGGTTTATCACATAGCAGATGGGAGCATAGTGAAGGGAATTATGTGCAGGGAATCAGGCTTCTCCTTGGACAGTTAATGGAACTAATTCAGAGGGCTAAGAAGAGGTAAAATTGGGAGTCGTAAATTGACAGCAGAGGGATGACAAATGACAGGGTGATTATAAACAAGATACTTTTAAAAATGCGGACATGCTTAACTCATTATGAGCTTATAGTACTTTTTAAAATGTATAGGATAAAATAAATGCAGTGTTAAATGTATTCTAAAGTATTTCATTTGAAGTCAAAGGTAAAAAAACTGTTCTTAATTTTGCACTAAATGGCTTTTTCATTTTCATTTTTTTAATTTTTTGTTTGTTTGCTGTCATGTAAGAATTAACAAGTGAATTTCTTTCCAGATTTAAAAAATGCATTTTTATGTATTAGACAGGTTCAACATTTGTGACTTGGCAAAAATTTCTGGTTTATTTAGGCCGTAACAGAGAAATCAAGATGGATCATAGGAAGATTAGTAAGAGGACTTAAGAAGACTATAATATAGTCACTCTCTACGTATTATGACTGATTGCTTCAGTTTTCCTGGAAATATCTTTTAAGGAGAACATTGTATGTCATTGACATGGAAAGAATTCTGAACAATCTTAAATCATTGTGCAGTAGAAACTGGAGGCACTTTTTGTAGCCAACAAGTGACTTGCCCATAATAGATATGTAATAAGGATTGTTGACTTAATTTGGGTGAGTGTTGTCATTGGAAAAGATGAAGCCAGAGCACATTTTCTAATGATCCATTTAATTTTTGGGTGCATGTTTGTGTACATCTCCACATAGAAGTGATCTTTTGGTCTAACACGAATGTATGCATGTGTGAGCTGAATCTGCTCCCCACTTCGTTTTGGATAATGGATGTATTTCTGAGGAGGCAAGAACAATTAGAAACTCTTGTATATTTAGTTACTTAAATATTGATAACTAAATGCAAGTGAAAGAGAGAGGCCTATCAAATTAGGACTTTTTTTTTTTTTAATTAGGTGTTAGCTTTGTTATTAAAAAAAATAATCTACACTCCTTGGTATTTGCCAATTAAGTTGGAAACCTATGTCCATGTAAAAAGTGTAGTTCTTAGCAACTTTATTTATAAAGGCCAAAACATGGAAGCAACTAAGATGTCCTTCAATAAGTGAATAGTACATCCAGACAATGGAATATTATTTGATGTGATAAAGAGGAGCTATCAAGCCAGGAAAAGTGGAGAAAGCTTAAAAATTCTTATTGCTAAGTGAAAGAAACCAATCTGAAAAGGTTACATGAAACTGTGGAAAATACAAGATTAGAGATAATAAAAACACCAGTGATTCCCAGGAGTTCAGGGTGAGCTTGAGAGAGCAGGAGGGAAGAAGGACCGGTAAAACAGGAATTTTAATAAATTGAAATTATTCTGTATGATGTTGTAATGGTGGATACATGACATGCATTTGTCAAAACCCACAAAATTATACTACATAAAGAGTGTAAACCCTGATCTTAAGTATGGACTCAGTTAATAGCAATGTAGCAATACTGGCTCAATTGTAAAAATAATGGGGCTAACTGTGGAAGGGGGGCAGGAGGTATATGGAATACTGTACTTTCCATTTACAGTGTTTCTGTAAATCTAAAATTGCTCTAAAAATAAAATATATTAATGTTTTATAAAAGGGAAAATCCAAATTCCTGGTATGTAGTGGACATCTAATTAATACTTGGTACATGAATTCTAGATGTGATGAATGAAGAAATGGTCCAGGTGATAATGTATGTGAACAATAAACTACACAAATGTGGAGAAAAAGATCTAGTAAAGAAAAATGAGGAAGCATAATTATGAAAGCAATTCAGTAAAAACCATTGAAATGGTATAAGAGGAATTTAAATTTGAGTTAAATACTGAAACTATTTTCAAAAGGTTAATCTGAAAAAATAGTATTGTTTTGCCCTAAATGGTTTGGCTCAGTGAATTGAGCATTGGCCTGCGGACTGAATAGTCCCAGGTTTGATTTGGATCAAGGGATGTATCTTGGTTGAGGGCACATCCCCAGTAGGGGTGTGCAGGAGGCAGCTGATCATTTTTCTCTCTCATCGATGTTTCTAGCTCTCTACCCCTCTTCCTTTCTCTCTGTAAAAAAATCAATAAAATATATTTTAAAAATAGTACTGTTTCCTTTAAATTAGGGGTGTCGAACTCAATCAGAGAAGGGGCCAAAATCTAAAATCCAGCCTAAATCGCCGGCCGAATGGTTTACTGAACAGTCATAAACTGTCATTGTGATGGAAACACAGCGGAGTGCAGTGATGACAGAGCGGTGCGGGCGACATTGCAAGGCCTGGCCGGACGGATTTGGCCCTCGGGCCTTGTGTTTGACACATGTGCTTTAAATAAAGGTTGATGCATATGCTTTAAGATTATGTGAATCAGAGACACCCTCCTGAGTCAAATTACTGCTTATACAATATATTTGATTATGTTCTAGACCTAGAGGGTTCAATCTACAAGTTTCAGAGGGGACTCTACTCGGGGGTTATTTTTTTGTCTTGTTCTTTGTTTAATGTAGTTAAGTTTCCATACCCTTGATGAAAAACCTTGGTAAGACATAAATGTAACCTCCTTACATAACAAACTTCTGGCAAAAAAGATTGAAAGGCAATTGAAAGAAATAGAGTGTTAGGCTATCATTTGTATAATTTTGGGTTTTTGATCTCAAGAAAACTTATACTGTCTTTTGTTAAGTTCTGGGAAAATTTTTGAATGACCTTGGTTTCTTAGTTTTACTTTCAGTAATGGCATGTGCCAGTATGTTGAAGTTATAATGCTATTTTTCTCAAATAAGCCTCTTGTTGTATTTGGAAATAGCTTTGTAATGATTTCTCTTTGGTAGAAATATATTTTTCCCAACTTTCTATCTTCTTTGCAGTGGTCTGAAGGTGGTTGATAAAAAGTTGTAGCATGTGGCCAGCCACATTTCTGCAGGATTTGACATGGAAGAAGGTATCACAGAGAAAAATAAGATGCTGTAAGGGCAGAGAGAAGAGGCTTATCTGCAGACCAGAGGAGTCAAGAAGGTGTCCTATGAGAAATGTCAAATGATTGGGATCCCGAGGATTGGTGGCAGTAGTCATACGGAGATGCTAAGAGAGGGGGTCATGCAGGTAAAGGAATAGTCTGTGCAGAAGCTTGAGGTCAAAGCTGAGGAGATACTGAAGAACAGAAAGATGTTCTCTGTGGCTGGAAGGTACACCGTTATGAGGAAATAATGAGGCTCATGAGGAAAGAGGGTCAGATGAAAGGCCTGCTAGCCATGTTAAGTAATTAACTTTTGGAGCCCAATTATTGAAAACGACTCAGTTTTATTTTTATACTTTTGAACATCGTGTGATTAAGAAATAAAAAATTAGATATCAGTGATTGATATAAAAGGTTTTAAATGCTATTCTTCACACATCTGATCTGATATAAATTGTCTAATAGCTCAAAATGGCTTGGAATATAATAAATCACCCATTAGATTTGTAATAATCTAAATGACACTTCAGTCTAGATTGATGAAAGTGCTTTATGAAGTGAAATATTAAATGAACTAGAGGCCCGGTGCATGGATTTGTGCACCAGTGGGGCTCCCTTGGCCTGGCCTGTGCCCTCTCACAATCCAGGACCCCTCGGGGAATGTAGGACTGCCAGTTTGGGCCAGGGCATGAATGTGTGCACTCGGCCTTTAGTATGCATATATGATCTTCAGTTAATCTCTTCCTGCCCCCTCCCCCCCCTTCCGCCTTCCCTCTAAGATTCATCAGCCTGTTCCATGTTTTCATGCCTATGTGTTAAGCATCTGCCCCTGGTGGTCAGTGTGCATCATGGTTGAATGGTCAAATGGTCACTTAGGCTTTTATATAGATAGATTATCGAAACTAGATTTGTGGGAAAGAGAGCTTTCTTTAAAGGCAGAAAAACTCCCAGAGGTTTTACTAATGTAGAAAATATATCAAATATTATTTTTATATAATCCTTGACTTTCATACCATAATGTATAATAAATGGGAGAAAAGGTTAAATAAAGAAGACATATCTGTGAACACTGAAATAATCTCATTTCTAAAAAATAAATTGAGAAATTAATAAGTAACGCTGGTTTACTATTTCTACAGAATAAATTATGCCCTGAATTACTAAATAATGCAGCAGATATTCAATCTGATTAGTTAAAATAAAATTATTGAAGATTTTAGACATTGTACTAAAATAATAGCTGGAATGTACTTCAATAACAAATAAATGTAATGAGTCTAGACTGTAGAAGAGACTAGAACTTAAGTACATTTTCTCATATATAATGTTCTCCTTTCATCTACCTTTTCTCCCTTCCTTGTCCCTCCCTTTTCCCCTTATCTTTCTTCCTATCTATCTATCTATCTATCTATCATCTATCTATCATCTCTCTCTCTCTCAATCTCCAGTGTTGACAGGTATTGTCATTTCTGAAGAGATGGTAGCACCCTTAGCCATTTTTCTGAAAAAAATTCTTCTATTCCACCCCTTAGTTTATTCTGACCCTTGAGGTTAGTTATATATTGAAGCTTATTTTGTAAAAGAGGGGAAAAATAAAACTGCTTAGTCTTGGCATTGAGTTTCACAAATGTGAGCTGTATTAGAAGTGAATACTTTAAATTATTTTTCTCTATTAAAAATAGGATCTTAGAGTGAAGGAGTTGTATTCACTAATTCTTTAAACTAAGAATTATAAAACCCTTATGCAGGTATTGGGAAGTTACAAAAAAACATTTATTTATAAAGTAACATACACCAGTTTGTATTTTCAAAATAGCAAGTAATATATACCATGCTTAAGTCTATTAAGTCACCAATTGAAGGATCATAGCCAAAATTTATAAAGATCTACCGATTATAAACAAAGGATAATAAGGTCTGATACTAATTCAAATGATTGGAAATCAACTTGGAACATTGTTTTAAGCTATTTTAGTTTTTCTCATACTCCCTTTTGACTCCACTATTGGCTCTCCATTCCTACCTGTGCAGAGTTTGCTTATTGTCCAAGCTTTCCACTAGCTCCCTTGCCCTAAGGGAATGTTTAAAAGTTTATGGGTTACAAGTTGTTTTTCTATAAATAAAGTTCATGTTGTGCTGTCAATAGTTTGCCATTAAGCAGCTTTGATACAATCCACTTGGTGTTTTTGTTCAACAAACACTTAGTTTTTACTCTTCCAGGTGCTGTTTCAAGTACTTTATAATTATTAACCCAGTCTTAAGGTAGAGAGCATTCTTATCCACCATGTACAGGTGAGGAAATGGAAGCATGGAGAAGTGGGGAACTGGGATTGGAACCCCGGTTGCCAGACTATATCATCTTTGGACTGTTGCCTCTCTGAGTGTAAAGTCAGTATCAGTACTAAAGGCAAGTGTGCTAATGATCACTAATGTCAAAAATATTTTTACTGGATGAACTTAAGTTGAATAGATAAATGAATCTTGATATGGTTACCTTGTCCTAGGTATTATCCACTTCTTTTGTATGTGATGGGATGAAACCCAGGTTGTGATGCTTAGTAGAACTGGGTTCAAATCCTGATGCTACTTAGTTACACTTCTTATAATTATAATTTTTGAACATTGTCTTTAAATATAAAATGGGACTAATGGTACTTCTTAAGATAGTTATGGTATTAAATGAAGTAATGAATATAGCAAGCCAAGTACATTGAAGGCATTAACTCAACGGTTGTGGTATTATTATTAAATGCCATAGTATGATAGAACTAGAAGCCCTGTAGTGTACGAGATAACTAAAAACAGCATTTCAATATTATCATATTATCAAGTAAGAATGGTGAGTAAAGTATCCACACAAGTGTCAAGATATTTAGCCTAACTGGCAGGTGTGCATTGTGGCATGTCAGGGAAGTCTTTTTGAAGCAAATTAGGTCTAAATACTAATAAAGAAAATACCATTATTACTGACAGTGAATTAATAATCATTATATGATTATATTATTTTTTCTACATCATTATATTATTATTATTAGGAATGTCTTAGATAATAGCAGTATATTATATTTTAATTTTGTTTTAAAAAGGTGAATTGTCCAATGAACAATATAGGCACTGTTTATTAATAGCACTTATTATTTTAATTAAATTTACTGGGGTAAAATTAGTTAATAACATTACATAAATTTTATGCATACAATTTTATAATACAACATATGAATGCTCTATCATGTGCTCATCCTTCCATCACCATATATTTAATCCCCTTTACCTTCAGCATTCCCTTCTCCCCTACCCTTCTGGTAACCACCATACTGTTGTCTGTATTTGTTTGTTGTTTTTTGATTTCTGTTTTATATCCCACATATATGTGAAATCATATGCTTTTTGTTCTTTTCCATCTGACTTGTTTATTACACTTAGCATGGTACTCTCAAGATCCATCCATGTTGCAAATGGCAATATTTCACCTTTTTTTTTCCTTATGGCTGAGTAGTGTGTGTGTGTGTGTGTGTGTGTGTGTGTGTGTGCGCGCACGCATATAAATATGATAATTTGGAGAATAGTGTGGGTGTGATGTAAATTCCCTGAAGGACCTCGAGGAACAAATAAATGAAGGGTTAGATAAATTTGCCAGTGGCTAAAACTAGCCGCCATCTCTCATCCTGGCAGAATCACTCCCGTCTGTATACTTTTTAGGTATAGAATTTTTTGTTTTGTTTTGTTTGCTTCTGTGTTTTATTTTTATAATGTAACTAGAGGCCCTGTGCATGAATTGGTGCATGAGTGGGCTCCCAAAACGGGTAGGGGAGGGGGCCAGGATGTGATCAGCCCTCCAGGTGGGTGGTTGGATGCCTTTGCCAGCCCAGAATCTGGATTTATCCTGCTGACATTCCCACTGGTTGTTGGGAGCCACCTGACAGCCGCTTTTACATTGTTTCTTCCTTGGGGAATGGCTAGGGAGGGGAAGCCATGGTGCCCAAGGCTGACTTCCAGGAGGCTGGTGGCGCTGTCAGTATTGTGCTGGCAGTGTTGGTTCATCGGTGCGTGGCCTGTTCTCCAGAAATCTAACTTGCAGGATTACTACTGAAGGAGTGAGTGGCTGCCACCAAGCTGGTGGGCCACTGCGATGGGTTGGTCACCTGAGTGGCGCTTCTACTGTGGGAGCGCACTGACAATCAGGGGGCAGCTCCTGAGTTGAGTGTCTTCCCCATGGTGGTCTCTGTGCATGTCATAGCTGCCGGTTGTTCTAGTTATTCTGGTTTTCCTGGTCCTTCTGGTTGTTCTGGTTGTTTGGTCGCTCCGGCTTTCATATATGTATATATGTATATTAGCCAGATGATATTAGCCATACAATAAGTTCTTTTGGAGGAAATTGTGGCTTGGAATAGGTAAAATGAGTGAGTTTTCTAGTAAATTTGATAGGCCCACAGGTCTTGCTTGCTTTGGAAGCCAGGAATTTGGCAGAGCATGTAATACAGAGTCTAACAACATTTATTGAAATGATTTTCACTTGTAGTTTTTGGAACTATTCATAAAAGTTTATAGAATCACATTATATTTAATCTAGAGTACAATCTTTTAAAAAAAAGGATTTTTGGGCCAGGATTTATTTGAATGCAAATCATGTTACTTAAAAATGGATCTTAAGCAATTGTTAAAGTTTACGCATGGAGTCAGGCACTGGATTAGCCAACCTATAAAACCTATTCAAGTTAAATAAAAGGAATATAAAATGAGTTGACTGGGTCCTTTTGCCAGGATGCAGATGTGCTATTTCCAGGAGATATATCTTCATATAACCATTTAAATGGACCAAGAAGGTCTGTTTGAAACAGCTTTTGCTGCCTTTCTTCTCATAGCATAATGCATCTCAAATAATTGGTAAGCAGTAGTTTTCTGTCTCTGAGAAACTTATAGCACTATGCAGTGAGCTTTTTTCCTTTGTAGCTCAGATTTTGAAGGAAGTTCAGTTTGAACATTCTTGTCTAGATTGTTAGCCCTCTATGTTTTGTGATAGAGCAATAGATTGAGAGACTCATTTACAGCAACTAACAAAGTGTTCACTATTAAAATATGTGTTTGCTTGTATAGGTGCATATGCATATGGATGAATGGCCTGAGTTCTTCATGGATCTCATACACGCGTCTCTTTATGCAGTAACTGTACCTACTTTAAAAGTTCCAGGTGTTGGATAATAAAACTGCTATAAACTCAGCACCTTCTTTTTCATTTTGGAAAATTGCTATCCACACATGATGTTCCTCAAAGAACTCCATTGCAGTGCAGCATACTCTGAAGCAGGGGAAGTGCATTTTCACTTCTATCTCAAGTGCTATGTGCAAATAAGTAGGTTTGTAGGAATGCCTCCTAACATTTAATGAAATCCTCAACTCTATGCCTCAGAGGTTACCATGGGAAAAACAAACATTATGAAATGTTAACATGTCCCAGGGAAAGCCTGTGGCCAGCTTATAGTGGCTGGCTAAGGGAGAGCCTCTCTGCCAGTGATCATGCAGTTCTGGAGCACTGCCATGTTTGGACCCTTATCTTACAAATACTTGTGTGTTATCTGCCTCATGATTTTCATGTTTAAGTGCTTAATTATGACAGCGGTACCCTCTCTGTGTCTCACAGATGTAAAACAAAGTGGATAACACCACAGTCCCCTAGGTTTCCAACCATTTAACTTAATCTGAGCCTGTTAATACAAGGAGGTGTTCGGGTTATGGGGATATAACTGTTAAATACATTTATGCTGTGAGGTAAATATATTTACTTATCTCAAAATTTCCTGATCACATGGAACTTATATTTCTTTTTTTTCTTTTTCATTAGGTATTAATTCTATGAGTGGTCCATTGAATAATTATTATTGAACACTTTAAAAAAATAATGACACTTATGTATATGATAGGAGAAGGCCAAAGTGAATAGCATTGTATCCCCACTTTCATGGATGGGAATAACAACTCAATGTTATTTCAAATCTAGAATATAAGTAAGGAAGAGGTAGATTTTAGAAGATGGTTGTGGACCCAAATGCAAAGCTCTGGTTAACTAAGAAGATTGCACTTATGTCACTTGTGAGTGTAGAGCCACTTCCGATTTAGAGCAGGACAGTGGCATGGCTCCTGCTATGCTTTTGGGAGGTTTTCTACCATCAGGCTGTAGGGTACTTTATGATCTGCATTCCCGGTAAGGAATGGTCTAGTTTATGTTGGAAAAGACTTATTGTAACCTGTGTAGGCAGTGGGTTGATAAAGGTGGAAAGAGCATTCACAATATTTTAGGTGAAAGTAAAAAGCACCCCAAACAATATACTGGCTGAGGGATATATTTGAGACAAACAGTAGAAATAGCAACAAAATATAAGCCCTTAGTAACGGAATGCATGCATGAGGTGACAGAACCAAATGGGTTTGGATGACCCAGTTTCTGACTTGCCAGCAGATTAGAATAATGGGCATGTGGAAAAATAGGAATGGGAGGAGTTGGGGGCGGTGTTCACTTTCAAGACATTCAAAGGGGAGGGGAAGAAGTTCCTACAGGCCGTTCTGGGTTATGTCGGACTCCACATTCGCACATTCGTTGTTTCCTGGTTACGTTGCCATCTCCCATTTAATTATAAAAAAAAAAAATTGTTCTGTTATTTTGATGTATGTGCTTTATGTTTTTATTATTTATTTACAAGTAAAGATCAGGAATTGTCTCTCTTTAATTTTTTTTTTTTTTTTTTTTTTTTTTTTTTTTTTTTTTTTTTTTTTTTTTTTTTTTTTTTTTACTGTTTCACATCATTATTGCTGTGTATATGCTCCATGTGAGTGACATAGGTGCTTGTATAGGTGGGTTCTAAATTATGGTGAAAATCGCATTACATCGCATTAGGATCTCCCATGTAACCCGAGGATCTACTATAATATGTTGTGTTGAGAGAGAACAGGATCAGGAAAAAGTCTCTTTTTTTCTCTTTTCCTTCCTCCTTTCTTCCCCCACCTTCCCCTCTTTTCCCCTCCTTTCCCCTTTTCCTCCTTCTTCTCCCCTCCCTTCCTTCCCATAGAGGAGGCCTGAGAGTTTTTGTAGGGAGAGAGAAAAAGAGCAAATCCACAAGGAGAATCTGAAAATGTACGAAAACTCTTCTATATAGTTGATAATGCAGTGAAGTAGAGCTAGCAAAGAGGCACTTTCATAAAAATGGCTGTAAGATTCACCTTGGCAAAGAGGAGGGATGCTTAAAACTCAGAGAAAGGAAGGAAGGGAGAGGAAATTGAGGAAGCAGCGGGGATTGTGAGTTAATGAGGTTGGTGGGTGTGGAATCTCCAAGTAATAGGCTCAATCTTGGCAAAGTTTTTGAAGGCAGTCTATAGCATGGATAAAAATTAACAATAAAAATGAAAAATACTGACCAATTTGGTAGTAGTAGACATAAATACATTTGGTGACTGTCCTTCTATAGTTTTACAGCAGTTTCTTCTGGGTTAAACAAATAATGCATATGTACTTTGGACAGATAATATTTAGCAGGAAGTCCCATGAGCCACTCCTTTCAAAGAATCAAATGCCAAGATCGGGTTCATGAAAATGACATAGAAATCAAATTGTAATAATGTCCTTGGCTTTGTTCCCGTAACTGCTTAAGGAAGAAGACATCCCGAATACACTTAAGTCTTGGACATTTGGTATGTTACTTATGGGTGACGAATACAAGGGTGGGCGAAAGTAGGTTTACAGTTGTAGTATGCCACACAGACTTTATTCTTGTATTACTATTGATATTTATTAGTTATAGTTTTATTTTCCATATGAACCACTGTAAAGGTCCTTTTGCCCACTATATATTAGTCCTAATGTGTCTCAGCACATTGATGTAAATGATATTCTATTAGAAAGTTCTGGGATTTGAATCTTCCTTAGGTTTGTCTAGGTATGGAGGCGGGATAAAGTTTTATCTTTATTTAGTTCACAGGTAAGTGACTGCAGTGAGACTCTGTCATGTTTGTTGGTCCCTGGCTTGCAGCTCTTCTAGTGGAACTGCTACACCTAGGCACTAAAGATTGCTGTAGGTGTTGAATTGATCCCAGCCTGCAGTCCCATGGAACTGTGGAGTCAGAGTAAGAACTGAGAGGTGAGAATTCTCCCTGCACTTGCTAAAGGCTCCCTAACCAGTGTGTATCCCCTGAAGAATGTAGCCCCTCAATGTGACAGCTTTTGTTCTCTTTTCTCAGATTTCTTTCACTGATGATTAATTTTGTGCAGGTATTTTTCCAGAAAGGGAGTAAGGTGCTAACTTTATGTTTATAAACCCTACTGTACTTCCAAGCAGCCTCAGTTGTTTGCTTTCTCAGAACATGCATGTGCTTTCCCATGTCCCTGTTTCTGGGCCTTGGTTCCTCTTGACTGTCCACTCCACTCCTCGGGTTTTTTCTTTTTCTTCAAAACACAGTTCCACGAAGTTCAAAAAATATTTATCGAATCAATTAATTACTTAATAAAAGATGGAGTAAGATATTGGATCAACTGGACTTGGATTGGTTTTAGATGTCATATGGATTTAACTGTTAGGCTGATATGTAATGAAAAAGCAGTTTTAATGCAGTTTATAGGCCATTTAGAAGTAGACATTATTTCTTGCTTAAATTCTTTTGGTGGTTCCCTCCACGTAAAGGACAAAGTCCAAGTTCTCTGTTATGGGGCCCCTATTTGCTTGTCTCCCAGGCCCTCTGTTGCTTCACAGACTCGCACATGTACATCCCTCTGGAACCCACTTCCTTCACTTCTGTGCTAGGTTGTCACCTCCTTTAGAAACCATTCTTCAAGTCCCTTGACACCTTCTTCCTCCAGTTTCAGTGGAGTTTGGGCTTCAAGTA
This sequence comes from Pipistrellus kuhlii, assembly GCF_014108245.1. Lineage (NCBI taxonomy): Eukaryota > Metazoa > Chordata > Mammalia > Chiroptera > Vespertilionidae > Pipistrellus > Pipistrellus kuhlii. Next base: position 135,541,962 of record NW_023425404.1, read on the forward strand.
CTCCCATTATTAAACCTCATGCTCATGGTCCTCAAAGGGGCTGTCATAGCAATTTCTGCCAATCAAGTTGATTACTTGATTGCATTGTAATGCATGTATACAAGTTTTAACAATTCCTAGGCACTGAGTAAATGGGTTGGAAAACATCGTTAGTCACTTTTATGGCTAGTTCATACACATTGTGTATTACATTGACTTAATGAAAACCTTTAGATTTAATGAAAACAAAAATTTAATAAACTTAAATGGATCATTAAGTTTTCTTATATCTAATGTATATATTCTGTGCAGTATATGAATTATCTACTGATGTCTCTTTTTTTGACAATCCACAACTGAGTTTCATTTCATAGTATCCTTCCCCTCAGTATGATAGGTACACATTATCTTATCTCCAGGTACCTAATGAAGCGCAGGGCTAAGGCAGATATTTATTGGCTTCACACAGCAGCTCTACCATTGGTTGGAAAAGTTCAGCTTCTAACGGTGATCAGAAAAGGACAGCCTGGGGTGGTAATGTGGTGGTGGTGGTGGTGGGGTGTCACATGTCCTTACAGCATTTGGCTAATCTGAAAACAACTTTGGGTTAGTTGGTCAGATTTTGTAGATGAACAAGGACAACATCAGTCATCAGCAATTACTGAGCTCATATGTCTATTCTCTCTTTTTAGAATATCTGTTCTTTTACCTTTCCTCTGTGAATGTGTTTGTGTTTGATATAAATAACCCTTAACTTAATATCCTTTCACTAGTCATACTCAGGTTCAATTGGGAGACTTCAGTGTGGACTGTGTTCTTATTTCTCAGCATATCATCTCAGAGTCATCAATCTAAAGTCAATGCTTTTATGTTAGTCCCAACTTTGACTTTCCTTTGAGATTTTATTAGGTAATTCTTTGTTCTATGCTTTTAATTTTTGTTCCCCCTTATGCTGCGCTTGTTGTACATTAGGTTGATATTTTAAATGAGAAATATTTAATCACTCAATTTGTAATAGTGAAACTAATTTTTATAATAAATTAGTATTCCTCACATAGACATGGTCACACCTGAATTTAATAACTTCAGTGAAAAAGTATATTTATAATTGTATGTACTTTTTTATACTTGTGATTCTACATATAATTAAAAAGTATATGGAGATATGTAATAAATACTATTTTTTAAAATTTATTTTTGGCATTAGGTATTTTGACAGAGTTTAAGGAAAGGAATGAAAGACATTGGAAATACAGTTTTGGTGAAAATTAGAGTAAATGCGGGAAGGTAAGAAACTTTAGAAAAAGTGTAGAATTATAATTTTTACTCTTTCTATGTCATTTGGTAAAAAAAATAAAAATAAACCTGGTGAAGAATATAATTATTCTACTTTCTCTTGTATACATAAAAGTTGTTAATCCATAGGAAGAGGTGACTTGTAAATTCCACTATCCTCTAGTTTTGCTGTCGCAAACACATTTGTGAGAATACAATTTATTTATTTTTTTTTTTTTCTGGGTAGACCATGAAAACTGCATTAGTATAGAGATATTTGTCTATGTCACTTTCCTTGATTTATTCAACTGGATTACAAAATTAGGTATTTATCTAATGAGCAGATGACCAATTTTATTCTTTTGGAATCATGTTAAATGGGTTATGTTTGGTTTGAGGCAATGTTTGTGTATGTGTTGCTAATCTTCTGTGTTTTTATTTGATTTGTCATCTTTCTTTGGAGTTTAGCCACTCCCTACTTTTCATTCAGTTTCTCCCTCAAAATGTTGACAGAGAGAAAGCATGAGTGAGCAAAAATTTACTGTTGTTTATATTTATTCATGTTTCCAAGTGATTCATGTTCAGTTATCCATTCCCTTAGTCACCATTCATTAAACAAACAAAAAATGGTTCCATCTTCTCTTTCCTATGTTCTGCAGTTTCTAGAATATTCTTAAGAAATAGCTCAGGCCCATTTAGTTAGAAAAACTCAAGATGAATGATGTTGAATACCTTAACTAAAGCAGATTCAAATGAGTTATTTATTGCATATGAATTGACAAATTGTAGACAATAAGAAAACAAAGTTCAATGAATGCTTATGGAAAACGAATGTACATTTTTTTGTCCTTCACTTAAGGACAAAAAATTCTTTCTTTTAATCATCTAGGTCAGAGGTGGAGACTGCCTCCCACCTTATAAAGAGTTATTTGGCCTACAGTGGGATTTAAATAGTTTTGCATTAGTTTCTAACATGCAGGATTCAAAAGTTTTCATATATAATCTGACTTTCCATAGCTTCCTCTTTTAATAAAGGCATGTATTGCCACATTTTCTCCTTTATCTCCTTTTCCCTCTCTATACACATTCAGTTACTTTGCCTCTCCTGGCTCTTACAAGTATTTGAGTTTGCTACCCTTTTTTGGGTGGCAAGATGAATTATTTGTTTAATGATTATTTGAATTACAAAACCATTGTGAGAAATTGAGGGTCATCGGCCTGCGCAACTGGGCATTTAGAATCTAGATTAACTCTGAGACTGAGGGACAGTGACTATAATACATTGAATTTTATGTGCATTTTTCTATGCATTAAACAATTCTTCCTGGTTTTCAAAAAAATTTTCATGAAGGAAGTTTAAGAGGAACTTTTTTTAACCCTCAGAAGTCATTTTAGTTTTTATTTTTATGATGAAAAAATTGAATTCCTGTTAAACTTTATTTGATTTATTTAATATAAGTGGAATATTTTATGTGAAGGTATATTAAAATTTCTGCCTGTTTCAAAAATCTTTATTTGAAGGCAAAAATATGAATTAGTATGAAAATCAATGCATTAAGATAACCTTGTAGAAAGAAAGATAGTTTTGGAAAGAGACACTTCCCATAATTGTGCCACACCAATTAAAATACTCTCTTCACCATCTTCTGTGTCAGCCCAACTGGCCTCATTTAATAATTTGGTAAAACGAGAAGAATGATCAGGAAAAGATGGTTTGCATAGCGTATCTAGATTTTTGTTTCACTTTTATAAAACTATTAAATGGTAGGTACCTTAATGGATATAGCATGCAGTAACACTAATGTGGGTTAAATGATAATGTGGTTAAATGGATAAGTTGACTGGAAATCAAGAAGCCAGAATTTTAGAAAGCTTTCCTCCTTGAAGTAAAAAATAACATTTTATCTGTCTTGTTAAAAAACACAACATTCCCAATGCCTACCATTTTGCCCTCTACAAAGGAGGAGTTGACTGAATCATTGAATGAGATGCAACATGTATTTTGGAGGTTTTGCATAATGGCACTGATATCTAGGCCCCCGCTCTTAGACATACTGATCTAATTGATCTGGCATTCGGTCCAGACATTGGAGTTTTCAGTAAGCTCTTCAGATAATTTAAATCTTCAACCAGGGTTAAGAGGTACTGATTTAGTGACTTATAAGTTTAAGAGTTTCTCAGATGGAAGATTGCATATTCCTACATGTTGTATAGTAGCTATTACTCTACAGCTGAAATGCATTTTCTCAAGTGTGTGCACCCAACACACCTGGGTGTGTGCATTGTGTGTCCTAAGTGCCTTGACTAGCTGTGTGTTGTGGTTGTGGTGCATTCTCAGCCTTGTTTCTCTCCAGTTGCTTACTCTCCAGCACCTCCTGCTCCCTTCAGGCCCCTCTGAGCCCCCACTATCTAACAGACCATCTAATGGCCGCTGGGTTAATATTTCACAGAGCTGAATGCAAGTTTTCTTCTTAGCAGGTAGTGGGGCCACTAACTACAGGAAAGTAAGGTGGTCATAGCTAACATCAGTCTGATTTGCATTTTTTCTATTTTTAGAAAGCATTATATATAGTTCAAAGTTATGGAGCATGCTCTAGTTCCAGGAACTGAAGACTGCAACAGTCAGGAGACCTGCATCATGGTCTCAGATGTTTAGGGGACATGTAACTTTATGACTTTCAGCAACCTTTTTTTTTTTCTTTCTTTCTTTTTTTTTTTTTGCTACCTGCCTTTGCTTCACTTTCCTTTCTGTAAAATGAGAAGCTCAAATGAGGTAACCACTAAGGTTCTTTTTAGCCCTTAAAATAGTAGCAATTTTTGTTATTAGTTTAAAAAAAAGCATTCATAGTAGCTAAGTACTATATTTTCCAACATAAAATAATTAGCTGTATGTATCACTCTAGTGAGTGATGTTGATAATAGAGGTGCTGTATCTGTGTAGGGCAGGGAGTACATGGGAAACCTTGGGGTCTCTTCAATTTTTCTGTGAACCTAAAACTGCTCTAAAAATTAAATAAAAAATTTAAGCAAAAATTAAATAGAAATTAATGACTTCAATAATTTATATAATTTGATATATGCTTTTAAAAAAATTCTTACTGGAAAAGTGAGGATTTTTTTTCATTGATTTTGTTGTAGAAAGTGTGGAAGGGTTGGGGGAGAGATAGAGATAGAGAGAGAGAAACCTTGATGTCTTGTGAGAGAAACACATAGATTAGTTGCCTCACCACACCCTAAATTGGGGTGGGAGGGTGAGGGGGGGAGTTGGCAAGGATCAAACCTGCCACCCTGGTACCTGTCCTTCACTGAGAATTGAACCCCTGATCTTTCGATGTGTAGGCTGATTTTCTAACTACTGGGTCACACCGGCCAGGGCTCATGTATATTCTTAATTTTGGGGAATTTTAATTGGAATGTATCTTAGGGTTATGAATTGAGACTACCCCAGTCTAGAAATTTTTTGTAATGTGGATGAAGGTGAAAGCTGGGGTTACTAGTTTGCTGAGTTCCCTGAGAGTGCTTCTGTAAAATATAGAAGAGTATTAGTAAAATGAGGAAGGGATTGGTGAATTTTTTTATTTTCTACAAAGAAAAAAAGAAAATTTAGTATAAAAAGTTACATTAAAATCAGTCAATATGTAACTCACTGAATAAATTTAAAAAATATTATATAGCAAGGTTAGTAATCTCCCTGATTTTTTCATACTTTAATCCTTTTGATTTTAGTAGTTAGAGTAGATTAGCTTAAAGTATTTCTAGGGAGGATACACATTAATGCTTAATTACTACTTTTGATATATATGTGGGGTTAACAATGCGCACATATGGTTTAAATATTTTTAAAATGAGATCCTTTGAAGAATGTGTGAAAACTCATGATGATTTTATAATTAATTTGGGAATTTGCAGGGCCCACAGTTAATTAGGTATTTCTAAACTAATGTGAATCTCTGGCCAGTGTTTTGAAGTGAGATCGTTGATATCTTTGCAGAAAATAAAATTCAAATATTTTAAAGTGAAAAGAATCGCATATCAGTAATTTATAGAGGGTAGTGCATGCTTTATTCAGGCTGATGTTCTAAAAACAATTACTGTGTAATGTTTGCAAATGTGTTGGAAGAAATGCCATTGACATAACTTTAAAATTCCGCAACAGCTATAAAAATTGTGGAATTGCCCAGCTGGTGTGGCCCAGTGGTTGAGCATCAACCTATGAACCAGGAGGTTGAGGTGGTTTAATTCCAGGTCAGGACATGCCACAGTTTGAGCTCTATCCCCAGTGGTGAACATGCAGGAGGCAGTAGATCAATGATTCTCTCACATCATTGATGTTTCTATCTCTTCTCCCTTTGTCTCTGAAATAAAAATATTATATATATATATATATATATATATATATATATATATTTTAAATTGTGGAATTATGTTGTTACATTAAGCTAGGAAAATATCTTATAATAAATACTAAAGAAAGTCATACTATGGCTTCAAATTTAAGGACTTGGTTCTGGAGTGCTTATGGTTAGATATGTACTTTGTTCCCTCCTTTTTTCAGAATCATTCTCCAATTTTCTTTTACTATGACTGAAAACTGACTGTAAGACTCTTATCATTCTTGAAGGAGTTCCCCAATTTGCTTATGAGAGCCTTGACTTTGACACTTTTACCTGTTTTAATCTTGGTTAAATAACTAAGACCTCAGCTTTCTTATCTCTAAATTGGAGATATTAACTGTACCTATTAAATTTATTTCCATGAAAATTAAGTTAAAATATTAAGTGTTTAGCTAGAACGTACTCTATATTAGATATTCTGAAAAAGTGAGCTAAAATTCCTATGTTCCTTGGCTATTGGCTGGCACTTTTCTGTGAAAGTGATGCTTTAAAATTTTTTTTTTCCTTTTAGGATCTCATGTATCCCTAGGACAGTGGAAATAATTAAATAATTTACTTTAATGGATCTTTCCTTCTAACTTATTGGAGATAGGAATAATAAGAAAGTAGGAGACTGTTAATTAGAAACAGAAATTAACATCTTTTATGAGTAAGTTTTGGCTGGTGATACTAATTGAGAAATGAATGCTCAACAGTAAGCATTATAACAGCTGGGTTCATGACCCATGTTCTAACTAGTTTCCAAAGTTGAATTTATCACAAGGACACATGAACAAAGGTGGTTGTTACAGGGAAGAGGCAGATAAGTTGGACTTACATTTTAGAGAGAGAGAGGAAGCTAGTGTATTACTGGCATTCATTCTCTAGTCAATTCTTTGGTTCACCAGGGTCATGCTTGATGGTTGAATCACAACTTGCCTTTATTGATGAAAGGTCATTTGAAAGGTCTAATGTTATTTAGATGACATACCTTTTATTCTAGAAATATCTTGAGTAGTTCCACATCGACCAAAATAGTACCAAGGAAAGTAAAATATTTCCTGGGAATCCAGCGATGCTATTGTGAGGAATGGGTTTATTAGGTCATTCCCGTTTTGTGTTAGACTTTGAATTCTCTTTTTTAAGTTGAAGTTCTCTGTAGGACCAGAAAGGAAGCCAGTGTATTAAGAAAGTTTTAGGTTATTACATTTCCAGTGCCATAGAAATGCACCCTTCATATGCTAGTACACCCATCCTCCAACACATAACCATGATGTCTTTGTCACCTCAGAATTATCTAAGGGAAAATTTAAATAAGAGATAGTATGAAACCCCATGATGCCAAGATCTTGGTTAAAATAGCGATTTTGCACCTTTCTTGTTGGTATGATTTTGCCCTGTCTTCAGAAGCCTGTGCAGCTAAAGATGAGTCATTAAGAGAAAATGACATTAGTAAAACTGTTTTGTTTTTTTTTTTTTTCATAATAATGCTTTCTAAACTGGTCATCTAGCTAAAATTGACTTGAGGCTGAAAGCAGTTTCTGCCATGAAAGAAAACAGAAGTTAGTATTAAAATTGGTCTGGAAGTTCCTGAAGTTCTCTGCCTTGACAGCTCTAAGCCTTTTATTAATGTACTAGAGGCCCGATGCATGAAATTCATGCAAGGGGCATGGTGGTTGCCTCAGCTTCTTCTGGAGGAAGTTCTTTCAGTTGTCTGGTCTAATTACCATATTATGCTTTTATTATGATAGATACTTTGGTAACCAGTTTTGTGGTTCACATAGATGATAGTAGGGACCTGAGGCTAATAGAGTGGCAGCTGAGTGCACCAGTCTCAGAGGAGGGAGCATATGCCAGAAGCTTCACATACTTATTTCTGTTTGCCAGTCTGGATCTACTGCCCTGATGAAAAGTCAGCGTCTTGTAGGATAGTGTGGTTGTTTTCTATCCAAGGATTCTAAAACACGTTTCAGAATTTCTAAGTTGTATGAATATAATGATTTCAGTGTAGCACTGTGAAGAAGTCTGGTGTTGCTTATAATCTTAACCAGGGTACGTTTTACATCATTGCCAGATACGCTCAAATGAGCACATTTATTAGCTCTCATGAAAGACAGTTCTTGAAATCTGGCGGCTCTGAGGACACCGTTCACACTGGTCTATGGGGGTGGAGGGGGCTGATGTGGCTGGGATTCACTGATCTCCCTGGTAATCTGGCCAGTGTGGCATCCAGACTCATCCTGGGCATTTGTTGAATGAGTGATTGCCTACTGTCAACTGGGAGAGGAGCAATGAAACCATGAAATAGTAAAGAAAATGCTCAACAGTAAGGTTCATAACAGCTGGGTTCATGACCCATGTTCTGTCTAGTTTCCAAAGTTGAATTTATCGCAAGGACACATGAGAGGAAACGGTTGGCATGTGAGGTGGTGGAAGAGAAGCAAAGAACTTGCTGTGTTGTTTTCCTCAGAGTGAGGGGAAGGAAGTGGACAGAGTAATAAAAGCATTTAAATATAAACTGAAGAAAACCTCTGGTTCCCGTTTTTGGTAAATGGGGAAACCCAGAGCAGAGATTAAAGGTATGATCTGCTCTCTAGAGGGAGTCAGCTGAAGACTCAAAACCAGAAACCTTCTGACTCTGGGCATGTACCAGATGCTTCCTTTAGCACGGAGAGGACCCGGGTGGAAATCCTAACTTGGGGTGGTTTGTTGGGTTTCTTCTCAAGGAGACTTGATTTTCTAAAGATTGAATTTCTTTCAAGAAAGGAAACTGAAGACTTCTTTGGGAAGCTTTCTAAGGTCTGGGTTTTATCAAAGGAAAGCTCACAGGAGGAGAAGGAGGCGGCGGCCTGGAAGGGCATGGCGGCCGAGAAGTAGTGAAGGTCCCCAGCAAGGGAATAAAGAGAGAAAGTTGAAAGGAATGAGCAGTTCCCCAGGTCAAGAGATATTTATGGTTTTGTGTCAAAGCCACACCTTTCCCATCCAAGCCCAGGAATTTAGATGGTATCTACTGTTTTCATACAGGAAGTTCTGTCGCAGCCTGAAAAGATGACAGATTTGAGGGAACATGTAGATTAACCTTCTGAGAGGAAGACTTACTTGTGGGCAGTGCAGCTGCCTTTTTCTCTGAAGCCTTTTGTTAGTGTTCCATTGCTTCGTCAGGAAACTTGAAAATATAGACCATAGTTCATTCACTTCAGTGATAACTAATTTGGATATTTCTTTACATAACTTCTTATGATGTCCACTTTCTTTAATGGAGGTTTGCCAAATTTTCCTTAGCTTTTATATTTTACAGGGCTTTTTCCATCAATGAATTTGAGATTGTAGTGTTTGCACTTTAGATGAATGCTCTTGAGTCAAGTTGGAATTTTGTTTTTTAGTTTATTTTATATTGTTTTGGATACTTCACTACTACTGGAAATGATGCCTCCTCTTAAAAGAGTTATTCATTCATTTATATATTCATTTGTTCTTACAATAAATATTTACTTAATACCAATTACAGACAACTTTTCTGTGTTTGGAAAAGTGGGACAGAATATTAGTTAATTTATTTTGAACACTATTTCATGTATTAACAGAGTTTTAAGAGGAATTATTTCTGCTTGTGGTAAACAATGATAATACATTCTAAATTTTCTAGATAGAAGATGACTTTAAAATGTTGAAAATGATCCATTCCTGATACAATTAATATGTAATCAGTCATCAGACAAATAATAAACATAAATAAAAGTTATGTTTCTGATTAAACATGCATTCCTATTTGAGTGACCCTGGCAAAATTAATCTTTCACAGCTTCTGTTTCCTCATGTGTGAAAAACATAGCACTTATAACATTTACTTTACAGCATTAATGAGAATACTGAACAAATTAATATACTTAAAAGTGTTTAGTTCAGTGCCCATTTTCTGTGACCTTTCTTTCTCTCTTACTCTCCATGACTTAATCCACTAGGACACAACCTTAAGATTTCGATGCTACTCATGGGACCAGACAATCCCACTGGGCAAACATTCCCAGCACAAACGGCTATTTCATAACAGGTCTGTTGACTACTTCCATCATTAAAATTCTGCAATCATTTCATTTCAGTTTAACTTCACCAAATTTAACATTTACATGGAAATTTCTGTCGTGGCTTATTGGATATCAGTGAATACAAACACTAGTGAAAAGGCAGCCTTGTTAGCCAAATATTTGCCTCCTGCGTTGACCAGAGATCATGATTGTTTCACTTTCAGAGCATGTGTAGCTATACTTCTAGCAGTTGAGAATTTCTAGCAATGTTTACATGCTTTTATATAATTAGCAACCTGTTGTAAATCATTCAGCTAGTGGTGATTTTCCAGAATGAAGGATAGCTGAGATTGGGCATCACTGACTTTAATAGTGTAACCTGAACACATTCTTTCTCCTGGTTGGTGTGAAACCCTACTTACATTGGATAATTTTTAAAAAGTTAACTAGGGATATTGACTCTAGTTTGATAGCAAGATAACAGTATATGCATATTGGTCTAGTAACAAATCTCTATTAGGAATCTACACATGTACCTTTGTTACATTTTGTAATATGTGTTTTCAATAAAAACCTTGATATGGACTAATTGGTGAACAGAAGATCGCCATACTAAGGACAGAAAAGATTATAAATTGTTAGATTATAAATTGAATTACATATTGGTAATTCATCAATTTATTTTAACCACTTAGTGACCATAATGTAAATAGAAGACAGAGGAAAGTGACTTAAGGATTCATTATCCTATTTAAAAAATGGGGAGGGGGAAGAGAAATATAAATAATAACATAAATTTGAGGCTTATTATTTTATGCTTCCTTATGAAAAAGTAAGGAAGACAGAACCAACAGTGATTCCAGTAACAGAACAAAAGGGCCAGCTAAACATACCTCTAATGTATCAGTACACTTTTGAACAAAGTATTTAATACAGGTGGCACCATACAAAAGTGTTAATGTTTAAATAAGACACTGCTTTTCATGTTTGCAGCATTTAGTCACTTTTAGTTGGTTGTAAGATGTTAAAAATTTCTTAAAATAATTTAAAAAGAAAATTGGTCACTATAAATATGACACATGGGATAAAATATAAAGTATTGGAGAGGAAGGTCTGTACCTTAATACCTTAATTTGTTTTCTATCCTCATTGTTGCCCTCATGGTGCAGGGCTTTGTTTTGAACTTAGGAAATATCAATAGTAAGTTCAAGGTGAACTACTTATGTTACACTGAAAAAATGTAATAACTAAAAAAATGAAAAATACAATTTTCACCTAAAAGCAGTTGATATAACATGGAGACATTATATATTTTGTTGTTTTAAAAATACCGAGTAGTTCAGTTGGAGATGAGAAAAGAAAGGGATGATAGAGGTGTCAAGTTGGAACTTAGATGTACACACTGATTCTCCTTAGCCAGTGATTTTCAACCTTCTTCACCTCATAGCACACATCAACTAATTACTAAAATGCTTCAGCACACCAAATAATATGTCTTCTCTGATCTGACAAATAAAAATAGGTATGAGTTTGATTCATTCACACCAATGGCTATTGTTGTGTTGGCTGTTGTTATTTTTTAGTTGCAATCCAAGGAAAAAGAGATCAGTGCCCCTGACTAGATAGTCAGATATTGCATGTTTTAAAAATTCTTGTGGCACACAGGTTGAAAATCGCTGTCCTTAGCCAATGTGCCCTCTCTTTAAATTGTTGGCATTCCCTTTTCCCCTCTATTTTACAGAGCAAGATATTCTGCTTCAGTGATTTACAGGAGTTAACAAATACGAATACCTGGGATTATTGGTTATTAAATAATGCAGTGTGATGAGTTAGTTCTTGTGTTCCAGAGATGACTGACCACCCTGAGGAAATGGATGTCTAGATTTCAAAAAGGAGGGCGTCTTCTTTGGAGGCTTGTTTGGGAGAAATCTCTGAGGATTGATTTGCAGTGAGTTGGGGAAGGCTAATTGGGGTGGGAAGAGACAAAATTGGATTAACAAGGATTTCCATTTTAGTGATTTCAGATTTGTGGAATTTGAAGGTTTCTGGCTCCTCAACAGAAAAAACCAACAACATTTTCTTGTATGGGGTACCACTTTCCAAACTGACCCTGGAACTCTTGCCTTTTATGTTACAGTAGTGTGGAGTAGAGAGTTTTGTTTATTTCCATACTGCTTACATGCTGTTAATTACATGGAAGATTGTGCATTAATTAAATGCAAGGTTTTTCTCCAAGAACGATATAGTTCAGAGAGAGAGAACCAAACTCAAGTCATTAAATGTTGGTTGAGTGCCTGATTGAAAAATTTATAGACAATAATTGTGGCTATAGGAGCAAAAGTTGCACAGGGCAAGTCTCAATATTTAACATTTAGCTTACTTGAGGAAACAGATAATTCATATTTATTTGATTTATCTTGTTCATTTTTCTAAGTGAAGCTAATCTTTAAAGTCCATTTAGATAATTTTCTCTCTGATTACTTTTTTATGAATGATGTCAATGAACACTGTTCCAGTTTTCTAGTGGTATGAGGGCATACTTTTAAAATAATCCAAATTATATTTTTAATCTTTATTCATGGAGATGTTGCCCAGAACTATCAGCATTAACTGTTATAAAAATTATAACATTTGGGGGTTTGAAGCAAGTACTAGAGCAATCACCAAATCAATGATTCTTGCTTTTTAAAAACTTAAAACAGTCTTTTAAAAAATGGAAATAAAACTATTTTCTCTCAGGTAGAGAATATTTATTTGCTGATCACAGATGTGGATCCAGAATAAAAACAGAAATGATGAATTTATGAATTATATCTGATAATTTTTTCTTTCCTTATTTATTAAGTGCTTAATACATGCTAGGTTCCCTTGCAGAATGCAGAGCTAATGGAAAGCCAGCCCTTGACCTCAAGTTTTAGTGCAAACTAATACCTTTAGTAACAGTTACTAAACTGTAACTGGAAGAGCAAACTCTCCTGGGAGTCTGAGAAGATTGAGTCATACTGAGTAGGTCATTTTGGATACATTTCTTGAAAGATAGGATGATTTAAAAAAAAAAAAATCTTAACTGGCATGAATATAACTCTAAAATGCTGTTCCTATAGAAATTAAAGGATTACAAATTGGAGGTGGGAGAGAGGAAGAGTGACTATAGCCATCAGTGATGCCTGCACTTTACAATTTCCTAGGCTCTGATCTTCGCCATATCCCCACCAAGAAAAGTGGACTTGAGTTCTCTTTTTCATATAAGAGAGGCACTATCTTTTCACCTCTTCCTTTCACATATGCATGCTGATATGATACTAAATAGATTTATTGGAAAGCCCAGAATAGTGTGAATGTGGGGTGGAAGATTAGGTGCTGTTGCTCTTCTTTAATTCATAATGTTATCATAATCTATCAATTAAGGTGTTAGCTTACACAGGTAATCTGCACACTTAAAGTCTGCAGAGCAAATCATGTTTGTTCAGCTACTATTCATTGAACAAATGAATGAACAGATTGGGACCCTGGCTTTTTTATTGGCATTAGGGATGGAGAATTTTCAGAGGAAACTCTTTTTATAATTACATAGGTAGTTGCTACCAGGTGTTTGGGGTCATAGAGATAATGTCCAGGAAGGAGGAAGGATGTACGGAAAAGAGATATGAAAGTGACAGAGATGTCATATGATTGCTTGGGGTTAGAGTACTGACAGTTATGCTCATGTTTCTGAAAACATTAAAGTCATACTTAGAATGCTGTTTTTATATAATATTTACGTTTATATAAAATGACATTTATATAAGTATGACATTAATATGATTTACCATGAGGCATGCATATACTGTTGATGCATATAATATTATCCTCCTCCTCTTTCTTCTTTTCTGGAAGTGAAAATTAGCAAATCGTCACCTATGTGTATTTTGGTCTCATTTACATAGATGAATAAGGTTTAGGTTTTCCCAGTATTTTTGCATATAATTTTATAACTAATAATTATATCTGTGCCTTCTTGATGTGGATAGACTAGAAGCACTCATTTAGATATATTAGACTAGAGAGATTATTAGAGACTACAAATAAAGTTCTTTAAATTTCCATTTAGTGTCATGCAATGGATATTGACACCGGAATCAGGATTTCATTCGAGTCCTGTCTGAGCTTGAATCTGACTCTGCCACTTATATTAGAAGAAGTTAATTATCTTCTCTGTGCTTTTCTTTCCTCATCTGGCAAATGGAGATAATAATAGTCTCTCTCTTTCGGGCCAGGGCAGCCTCATGGGCAGGGAACCAGTGACCCTGCACATGGTCTGGCACTCAGAATGTGGCCCTGTGCTTGGTGTTTACTGCTCTGTGGTGACCTCTTGACATTTTTCACAACTTTTACTTAGTTTTGTAATGAAGTCAGAGGAGACTGTGAGGCAGGCACTGAAGGCCTGAAGCCTTGGCTCACTGTGGTCTCACTTGCTCCTGCCTCCCTCTTCTCTGGAAGGGATCTGGTCTGCCCCTTTTCCTGCCTCCTCTCCCTCCCTTTGCTTTCACTTCGCCTGGGCTGGGGGTTAGGGAGTCAGATTAGCCAGCGGTGCACATGCTCAGTGTCAGGGACAGGAGAGGCCTGGTCTGTGAAGATCTGCTTTCAGTCTGCAGCTATTTCATGATAGGCCCGGAGAGAGAAACCATCATGGAAAAAAGGAAAATACTTTCCCATTTAACAAGGGGCCCTGCATTTTTATTTTGCATTGGGCCCTGAAAATTACATAGGATAGGCTGTTCTGAGGACTGAAGAGCTAATAGTTGTAAAGCAACTAGAACTACGCCTGTAATACAGAGGCACTACGGAAAGGTGTGCTGTTATTATCTAGCATATTTACATATCTAGCATAACATCTAGTTAGTTTACAGCTGCTACTTATATGTATTATATATTTATATGCCAGTCATTTTATAGAAATGGGTAATTAAGTATCATTTCCCTTTACACGTTGTGATGAATGTGTATTGCGCTCAGATAGAAATGTATGATTTTTAAACAAAGGATAGCCTCTAGTTCAGCAGTTGCCAACCTTTCGGACCTCACGGACCACTGGTTGTCCACCACTGCTCTAATTGGTCTTAAGTATATAAGATCTAGTACGCGTATGCATTTCATTTTTGCATTTCCAGTACAATGACTATAAAAAAAATAAAGGTTATATGATTTACAAAATATACCCATTTTTGTACTGTAGTTGGATTTAAAGTTAAAGCCAAGATGCCGGGAAGATTTTTCTTCATTAACGTACTCATGCTCTCTAGTATCAAATAAAAATAAATCCGACAACAGCGTTTGAAATGTGTTGTTTTTCTTGTTATGTATCCTCCTATGGTATATGCAATCTATTCTTTGTGTCTTTTTTTTTAGTACCGTAAGTCCTCACTTAACGTCATTGATAGGTTCTTAGGAACTGCAGCCTTATGTGAAACAGAGTATAACAAAACTAGTTTTACTATATGGATATTGATATAGACAAGAGTTCAGTTCCAACACAGATTTCTGGTCACAAAAACATCACCAAACTTGTAAATAAAGACTCCAACCACTTCTAATATTAAAAATGGAAATAAATGTGAGCTATAGATACATTTAAAACATGAATAAAAGTAACATTATTATTTTTCAACCTCATTATTCTAGTTCAGGATTGCAAGTAGCCAGAGATCTGGGTAAAAAGCAGGACCCAGCCAGGACAGGATGCCCTTCCATCTCAGAGCATTCACACACACCCACACTCACATCAATGTTTCTCTCTCTCCCTCTCTCTTAAATAATAAGCATATCCCTAGGTGAGGATTAAAAATAAAAAGTGCTTCAAGGGAGGGAAGAAATGGCAGAAGGAGTTGAGCGTCTGAGCCAGGCTGAAAATTTATTAAGAATCTATACTAATAAAAGAGTAACATGCTAATTGATTGTACCTTTGTGATGCCCACCAGCCAATCAGAAGTGAGTATTCAAATTAACACAACAAAGATAGTGGGTTAATTTGCATGCAGAGGTGCCAAGTAGCCGAGGGCAGGTCGGGATGCTTACATCATTGCCATGGCAATATGGGCAGCCAGGAGAAGAAGGAAGGCCCATTCTTGCAGGAATCTTCATGCATCGGGCCTTTAGTAAATTAATAATAGTAATAATTTGCTTAATACTTTCAGGTATTAATTAAAAACAGAGTTTACATGGACCTATATGGAGCTGATATATGGTCTTCAGAGGATCTTGGAACTCTAAAATTCCATGCAGCATATATATATATATATATATATATATATATATATATATATATGGTTAAAAATCATTACTATGGAGTTAAAAATATGAGCAGATGGATTTTCACCAGATGCTTTTTTCATTGGTTTTATAGTGGTGTGTATAAGTTTTCATTGTTGAGTAATCACCAGTTGAGAAAAAGAAAATCACATACAAATCAGAAAAGAGGTAAGAAATAATTGAGTGGATGTTTATATTCATATTCATTTAGTTATCCTCTACTACATTTACAAGCCAATCGAAGTCTATTTAGTCATATGACAGACACATGAAATAATTCATGTTTGCCTTAATTCTTTTGAGACCAAGATGGAGAATAAGAACAGTTTAAAATGGCAGTGTACTGGTAGTATGGAGACTGTTACGGATATTTTGCTAAGGATGTGGCTTTTGAAGTTTAGGTTTGGATTCTACTGCATACTACTGTCTGTCATTGTGCATAGAGGCAGTTTCCTTACCTGGGAATTGAAGATGATGTCTACTTTTCATAATTGAATTTATCTTGAAATCACAGTTTCAGGAATGAGAAATGGGGTCTGTTCATTTTTCAGCTTGATGTGGCCTTTTGAAAGAAGCACCTTTCTTGCAGGAGAATCTGGTTCTGAATTTCTGGAGGGACATCTGTTTAATTCTTTGAGTAATGTGCATTGGTTTATGACTGTCCTGTGACTTTACCTCCAAAGATACCTCCTTGGTATTTATATGCTTCATTGCATATTGACAGAGATTGAGGTCCTATTTTGTGTTTTTTGCTTTTGGGGATGGCGAACGTTTCTTTCAGCTGGCAAATCAATATACATTTTATCTTTGAACCTCTTGGGAAAGGAAAGAAAGAGGGTGTTAGGATGTACTTTTATTGAAGTGGCAGTTGTTACTGTATGTATTTGATTCCTCTGGGACTTTCACATTGCTTTTAATCTCCACAACATTTTTTGTTTTCTATTATTCAGGAAGAGCATTAGAGAATGCCCATGGTTACCAGTAATAGAAATTTAACAAATGGTCTGTGATTCTAAGGGGTGAAATGTTACTGTACTACAATATATTCCAAAGGAATAGTTATTGTTGGACACAACTTAATTTTTGTCCTGTATAATTTATTTGGATGTTTCCATTTACTTTTGGCAACTAGGAAAACTGTGTGTTGGTCATATTTTCACACAGAGAAAAAAGTATTTTGTGGTTAGCAAAACATGAGTTAAAACCTCTAAAACTCTTCATTTATTGGTACCGTATATAATAGAAGAAATTTATCTTTGGAAAAACATGGAAATTGAAAAAAAATATCTACGTGTGCATATTCTTTTTTTTTGGTAAATGAAGCTGTAAAGGATTTTGCGTAATTTTCTTTTCACCTTTTCACATTTGTCTCTATACAAACATGATTTTATGAGATAATTTGAGAACTAAGAAAACTATTGCTACTTTTCCTCATAAGTTAATATTAATGCATAATGAAGAGTTAAAGATAAATAATGTGACATTTTTTGGAAGTATAGTTTCTCATAAAATTGAAAGGATTCTTTTTTTAGAGTATATAAACATACTTTATTTGGAAGAAAAAACAACTTTTTTTTCTCTTTTTAATCATTTTATTAAAGTAATTGTTAAAAAAAAAAAGACCACTTGCTAATCACAATTGAGATAAGATATTTACTACTTACTAAAAGCAGTAATAAATATATACATTTATATATTTGAGAGGTGGGGATTCATATTATATTGTATTTGATGATATAGCATACTTTCTCTGAAGAACAGTGTTTTCTTTTTCACTCTGTGATTGCCGTTCTGCAGTACTAATTATACTTGCATGCCTTAAACACATCATCCCTAATTCTAACCGGAATAATGTAAGGAAGAAATTGTAGTGTAGAAATTGAATGCACACCCACATCTGCCTCTAGAACTCACGTTCTTTTCATTTTGTTCTGCCTTTCTGTGATGACGACTCCTCTGTCTGAACTGTAAAGAATCATAGGATGTTAGAGCTTTATTGGTCATCTACACAAAGTCTTCAGTCTCACATCTTTGGAAGGGCCAAAAGAGAATCAGATAGTGGCTAGGCTAGACTAGAACTTCAGTCTTCTAATTCCTAGTCTTGGCTCTTTCTAAGATCCTTTCCAATACCATTCATGAGTAATTAATTATATGCTGTCTTGGGATACTGCTTGTATTAGTCCTTGTTCTTCTTTGGGCTGTGCTTAGTAAAGTAATATATATATATATATATATATATATATATATATATATATATATAGTAGCACTTGATAATCATTGATTAGTTTATTGCTACTATTTGCTTTCTGTTCAGTGCTTTTGTTTTACTCTTTTAGCCTTCCATCAACTATTATAACTTCTTACATTAAATCTCTTTTGTTGGAATACCTGGTATAATTTCTATTTTCTACTGTATCCTAATGCAAAATAGGTCACAAACTGAGTGAAAAAATATTAAATATGGGATAAATATAATAAGTTGGTTTGCTTAAATTTTTAAAAATTATTTCCCCATGATAATTGCAGAAATGTGCTTAGTAGCAAAGGCAAAATACTGTAATGTGAAAAAGAAAGGGTTAGTGAGGAAAGATCTTCAGTGATGGCAAGGAAGCAGATGTGTATTAAGATGCTGTCAGCGGCCCCCCAGCAGTTTCTACTGGTGTTCACTGTCTCCCAGCTTGCCGATAAACACTCACAGCACAAGACCCTCAGTTGCTCTCTCTTTCTGCTTCGGGAGAGGGCTCAGAATCCGCCCATCTATTCTTCCGCCATCTTACCTCCCAATAGGAAATTATTTCTTACTTCCTTTTATTCTAGGGACTTTATTAAAATCAGCACGTATGTGCCCTCAGTAGAATGTGCTCTCAGCACTCCATGTGTATGCTGTTTCCAGGTTATTCAATTTGCAGATTGAAGAGATTAATCACATACCCTCCCCGATTCACTTTTCTCTCATTAACATTCCAAAAATTATTAAGCAAAAAATATAGGTGATCCTGTAGAAGTGTGTAGATTCTAACTTTTGTATCATGGAGAGAAGACATGCATGTTACTGGATCTTGGTCTTGGTGTGACTCTTCTACAAAACACATTTTAAGAAATACTCTTGGTTACAGGAAGCATATTTTAAAATTAATGCAACAGAACTAAAATTCAGATACTGTCATGCATGCTTAGCAATGGGGATATGTTCTGAGAAATACATTGTTAGGTGATTTCCTTGGGAGAACATCCCAGACTTTTGTTTCTAGCTTATAAACCTGTACAGTGTGTTACTGTACAAACAGTATGAGATGGCACAAGAGAAAATGATGCAATCAAGAGACATGGGAAACATATATGGCAATATAACATGGCATATTACTTGATAGCAAATACTTTAAAAATAAGTAGAAAGAATATACTGTAAAGCAATCCCAGTTCTAGGTATATATCCTAAGAATCCTGAAACACCAATTTGAAAGAATGTATGCACCTCTATGTTTATTATAGCATTATTTACAATAGCCAAGAACGGGAAACAGCCCAAATGCTCATCAGTAGATGATAAAAAACCTGTGGTTCATTCACACAATTGAATACTATGCAGCCATAAAAAAGAAGGAAATCTTACTCTTCACAACGTCATGGATGGACCTGGAGATTATTATACTTAGTGAAATAAGACAATCATAACAGATACTATATGATCTCACTTATATATGGAATCTAATGAACAAGATAAGCTGACAGACAAAATAGAAACAGGCATGAAAACATGAAACAGACCAACAGCTGTCAGAGAGGAGCAGGAGGGGGAACTGGGTGAAAGTAGGTGAAGGGATTAGCCAAAGAACATATATAGATAACTCATATTCACAGACAGCCTTGTGGTGATGGCCAGAGGGAAGGGATGCTGGGGAATGGGTGGAAGTGGGCAAAAAGCGGGAGGAGGGGTGGTGGAATTGGGACATCTGTAATGTCAACAATAAAAATAAAGTTAAAAATATAATAACAATAACAACGTATAGTTTGGTAAATGCTTAAACCAATAATATAGTCACTTATTATCATTATCAAGTATTATGCATTGTACATAATCGTAGTTGTTATACTTTTATGCATCTGGCAGCAATGAGTTTATTTACACCAGCATCTCACATTCATGTGAGTAACGTTTTGTACTATCACTAGGTGACAAGAATTTTGACGCCTACTGTCCTCTGTGCAGTCCCTCATTGACTGAATATCATTCTGTAGGCACGTGACTGTAGCTTGAAGGCAAAGTGACTGATGTATTCCTCTAATGTTGCAAATGGTACCAGTATTTGGAAAAAATAATCTTGCATTTGGCAGAGGGAATCCTACATGCTACTCAGTAAGAGATTATGATCCAGCCATTATGAGATAGAACATTTTTGATCCTATTAAAAAATACATCAAAACCTTATCGATAGCCCTGGCTGGGTGACTCAGTTGGTTGGATCTTCCTCCTGCACACCAAAGAATTGGGGTTTGATTCTCTATCGGGGCACATACCCTGCATTGCGGTTTGATAACCTGAGTTCATAAGGAAGGCAGCGAGTTGATGTTTCTCTCTCCTGTCAATGTTTCTTTCTCTCTCTCAAAATCAATTAAAAAACCCCACTATATCCTTGAGTGAGGATTATTAAAAAGCCCATACCTTATCTATAAATCAAAACAATTTTATCTCTCTTTGAACTTTCATTTTTTCAAGAATTAAGTGTTTTGAACTGGAAAGTGTATTAGCCATTTCTTTATCCAAAATGTAGTGAATAAGAAAAGTGAGGGTTGGAAAGATTAAATAACCACTCAGGACCACACAGGCATGAAGGGAAGAACTGGGATTTGATTCAGGATGTTTGACGCTTGGCCCAGAAATATTAACCATATACTTATTTTCAGAGTCCCGGTCTGTAATTCAGCGTGCTGTTTCTCAGCCTAGATCTTAAAAGGGGCTTCAGAATGGATAATGTTTTTTTTATTTTATATCTGGAGGCATGTGAATAAGAGCCTGTGCTATGTCCATGAGTGTGTGTGTGTGTGTGTGTGTGTGTGTGTGTGTGCGCGTGCGCATGTGTGCACACATTTGTGTGTGTACGTGTGTGTCTGTCTATGATGTAAGGCAGCAAAACAGATTGACAGGGTTGGGGGCTGGGCAATTTTAGGAAGATGTGCAAAAGGCAACAACAAGATTCTTCTAGGTTGCAGGTTGTGAAGATGGAGCTAAGAGAAGATGGTTTTGTTTTAAATATTTTCCAAAGTTTTGAACTACTTTTGGTTTAAATATATTTCTTTATTGGTTTCAGAGAGGAAGAGGGAGAGAGAAACATCAATGATGAGAGAGAATCATTGATTATCTGCCTCCTGTACACCCCTACTGGGGATTGAGCCTGCAATCTGGACATGTATCCTTGACAGGACTTGAACCCAGGACCCTTCAATGTGCAGGCCTATGCTCTATCCACTGAGCCAAACTGGCTAGGGCAATCATTCGTGGTTTCAAGTCACTACCATGGTTACCATCAACCTTTCTGCTCACTATAACCCAGTAATAGTTGCTATATTAGTGGCACTAGAATAGATTTAGTAACAGCAGTCCCTGTTCAGGAGATCAGAAACACAGATCTCTTCATTTAATCATGAATGTGATGCATACCAATAGCCTGGAAGGCATGTAAGTCCTGATGTAGAAATGAATGTCAAGTCCAGTTTTACTGTTTTTTGTTAAACTTATATTTTTCTTACTGAATACATGGAGTTAACTTCATTTCTAGTCTTTGGTACTTCTCTTCCCAGAATTTGACCCTTCCTCTCTCTTAAGAACTTTTTATTCAATTAGTAACCGTATCAGTTTTCAATATGAAATAAGTGATTTTTAAAGAAGCATACAGGTTATCTGATATAAGTATGTTTTGTGTGTTAGTAAACATTTAAGATAATTACAGTATGTGTTTACATGCTAGTCTAGCCCCATTCAGTGCTTAATATAATGCTTATTGCAGTCAGTAGTAAATAAATGGATAAAGAACTAATGACTGTCTGTAAACATTCATATAATCTAGGTGTTTCTATGATTTTTTTTGGTCAGGTATTCCCCATATGTGTAAGTATTTTCAGATCTAAACAAAATTACTTAACGTATACAATTATGAGTAAATCTGGGGTATGGAGAAGGAAATGTTTTGAAAGTAGAGAGAAGAGTAGAACAAGGAAGCCAAATACTAGATACAATGACGTTGAATTAGCTCCAAGATATAAAAGAACTATGACCATGTAGCACAATAAACAATGCTCCCGAATTGATTTCCTCTGAATATACTATTTTGGTCATGTGCTATAATGTTTGTGCAGATATACTTACTCACCAATTGACCACTGAGTATGTATTGATGAATTTATTATAGTTTAAAAGCATGGTTACCAGAGCCAGATTTTTTTTTAAGGTTTGAATTGAATCCATTTACAAGCTGTGATTTTTGACAAATTATTTAACCCTGTATTGTGAATTAGGTAATTTTTTTCATCTGTTGTAGAGATTTATAGATGAAGTAGATTCTGATAGTAGAGTCTACGCCAGGGAGTTTTTGTCAGGTTAGTATTTGTGAAGTCTTTAGAACAAGGCCTGGCAAATAGTAAGAAATTATTTTTACTGCTGGATTGATATTGGCAATTATTATGGGCTTCTAGAACATTCCAGAATATCATGTTAATGTATTGTAACATATTGGAATAATTTGGCAATTTGATCTTAGGTTGTAAAAGTTACTTGAAAATGTTCATTCTTTCATCAACCAGTACTTGTTGAGCACTGGCTCTGTGTTAGAGGCAGTAGTGTTGAATTCTGCCTCTACTATCACGGATTCCTTTTATCTGTACTGTATCATCTTATGTGGCTTTCCTGTCAAAACTGTGAGGTAGCTAAAAAGAGTGATGTTGTCAGTTGGTAGATGAAGTGACTTTACTTCAGAGATTTGGTAGGAGTGCAGAGATTTGCCTGTTTACAGGAAGAAAAGCCTAGGGCCTAGGCCATTTCTCTTTTCACTCTGCCCACCATCTGTTTGTAGGAAGAGCCTTGCTTACATTCCTCTGGGGCTTATGTTGCCTCTGAAGTTTTATATGTGGATCACTGGGACCTGGAACAAGGATACACGTTAGTTTGTATTCTTCAAGGTTAAACCACAGAAATCACACCCATGAGTTTTTGTTTTTGTAACTTTTTAGAAATATTTAATGGATATTAAAAAATTTGCATTTTTAAATAAATGGAAAAATTTGGTTTATTCATAGACAGTTTAATATTTTTTATGTTTATTTTTATTTTTTTGTGCCCTTACAGTCTCTAAATCCTAATTTTTTTTTGTTTTTTTTGTTTTTGTTTTTTTATCCCATTTGCATATCTGAAACTCCAGCATTCCAGATTTAAATTCACACACCAACTTGGTTATTTTTTTCTTCAACACAGAAAGGAATCTGAATAAGCAGGAAAATAAAAGTAAAGCTGCCCATCGGACATGAAATGGGCCGCTCTTACAGACCCGTTGAATTGACTAATCTAGCAGTTCACCCAGTGGTTTAAGAAGCTCAAGGCACTCAACATTTAGTTACAAATTTATTCATTGCAAAGAGCCACATCCCATTAACTTTATGTAATTTGGTAATTCCCAGTAGCTGCAGCTTAAGTATGGGGTCCCTCTTGGTTTTGTACTATGATGTTCTCTGGAGAAAGGAGAACTCTATTGTGTACGTAAAGAACCAAAAGCTTTTCAGAGTATTCACAATCTTAACTGCTGCTTTGATCTTGCTTGTAGTCTCATATTCTTATTTCCTCTACTGTGTTTCTGAACACAAGCGTGTGTAGTGCTGAATAGTAGAATGATGTACGAACCAGTTCTAGTAGCTACCCAAAGCAGTTTCTATGACCTCCCTTTTCCTTAACCCTCCATAATCAAACTATTCTAAAAGATTATACTCACTTAGTATGTAGCTGTAGGCAGTGGACTGTTAAGTGTGTTTGAACCCACCACCAGAGGAGAGTTACATTTTAACTATTATTGCCTCTCAAAGAGTGAGATTTTAGGGCTGGCTTGACATGTAGAAACAATCCCTGTTGACATTGATTACCTAAAGGAGTAATGGCTTAGATGAGTCTAGTTTAGCTGGAGTTGGAATGTGAATTTCTCCTCCTGAGTGCCTATTCTGTGTACAAGCCCCATGCTTGCCTTCATATTTTATCTTAATAGTATTAGGTCTAGTAATAATTAATGTCGTTTTCTAATATTTTTTTTTTAAAATCGAATTTATTTAAACAATACAACAAAATTTAATCAACAGTATAGTTGCCATTGTTTTCTACTACTTGTGCCCAACGCTCAGGAAGCATTTTAATCCCTCTGTTGTAAAATTCTTGTGATTTTAATGCAAAAAATTCGGTCAATGCATTTTTGAGGCATTGTTCATTATTAAATTTTTTTCCAAGAAGAAAGTTTTGCAAAGAACGAAACAAATGGTAATCGGAAGGGGCAATATCAGGAGAATATACAGGTTGAGGGAGAACTTCCCATTCCAACTGGCGCAGTTTTTCAGCAGTGATTCTTGCAGTATGCGGTCGTGCGTTATCGTGGTGAAGAATTACTCCCTTCCGATTAATCAGCGCGGGTTCTTTTTCTCTTAAAGCTTGGGCTAACCTTTCCAATTGGGCACTATACACTGCACTTGTAATGCTTTGGGTAGATGGTAAAAGTTCATAATGAAGAATTCCTTTAAAATTCCACCAAACACACAACATCACTTTTTTCGCATGCAAGTCAGGTTTTGGCGTGGGCTGCAGAGCCTCATTTTTGTCCAACCATTGAGGCCGCCTTTTCAAATTAACATACAGCACCCATTGTTCATCTCCGGTAACAATTTGCTCTAAAAACGGCAAACGGTTTTGACGAGAGAGGAGCGAACTGCAAATTGTGACTCTTTGATTACGGTTGTTGTCAGTCAACTCATGAGGAACCCATTTTCCAAACTTTTGAACTTTGCCAAGTGCACGCAATTGATTGGAAATTGTTTTCTTGTGAACAATTTAAAGTTGTCGCAAGCTCTTGTTGGGTAATTTGAGGATTTTGCACCAAAAGAGCTTGAAGAGCTTCTTGATCAAAATTGGACACACGGCCTCGACCACTCTTGTCATCTAACGAAAAATTTCCCTCGCGAAATTTATCAAACCAACGCTGGCATTTTCTGGCGCTAACTGCATCTTGACCAAGAGCACTACAGATGTTTTTTGCAGCCTCACTTGCTTTTCTTCCTAATTGGAACTCGTAAAGCATGCAGTGCCGAATATGCTCTTCATCCGCCATCTTCTTAGCCCTAGTTTTGCAACAAAAACCAAACCAAACACAAACTTTTTCAAGCAAAACTTGTTAATTGCACTTCACACATTCTGTAGATACCATGTGTTTGAAGGTTTTGTCAATACAAGTCAACGCCAAGCAAGATTTTAAACGAATGTTTAAAAACGACATTAATTATTACTAGACCCGATACCGAGAAAGAGGGAGTAATCAAGTGTGACATCAAAGTACTTTAGTGGTTTGAGGAATAATATTGAACACAATATTTAGATTCTGTTGGAAAGTAGAATTCAGTAGACCATCACTTCTTAAGAAAATGTTTTATTTATTTGCTTATGCAAGGAGTGAGATGTTTCTATTTGCATATAGTAAGGTACAAGGGAAGGCAGGACAATCTAAGATACAGATGCAACCTCTTGCTGTAAATTGGCAGAAATAAACTTTTGTTTCAAGTTCTGCTTCTGGGATTCAGTTGATCTTCAATAAATATTCAATAAATATTTCTTTGAATAATAGTGTTTGTAGGTAGAGCAAGTTAATTTGATTGTCAGCGGTAGATGTGTATGTCTCAGTTATACTAGGGAATGCTGGCAAATGGGAGGATGGTTAGGTTGGATTTTGATCCTAAAAATAATTATGAGTCATCAAAGTGCCAGTAAAGCACTAATTGGGTAAGACATTCAAAACATCTTAGGTCAGATAGAGCATTAAGTCTCTGAAGGCTAGCTAGTTGAGGGATAGGTAATAGGAGGATATATTTGAGCAGTAATTCTAGTTTCTGGTGAACAGAGAAACTTCTCTTTTTACATCCATTAAAATTGAAGAGCTTCCCACCAAAACAATTAAGAGTCTAGCTTGTGGTCTGAGATAAATATTGATTTTTGAAGTAGAAATTGTATAATTTTTGAATCCCAACTCTAAGTTATGCACTTTAGACTGTAAATGGCCCCAGGGGAGTTCTTTTTCTTTTTTCTTTTTTAATGTGGAGAAAAATAAGCTTGAATGTATTTCTCAAACCTCCATTTTTAGTATTTCTACTTATTTTTTTAATCTGAGCTAAAACTTCCTTATATATTCAATTTTTCATTATATTATAAAACAATAAATTTAAATTATACTAAGCTACTCTTTTAATTTAAAAATAACATACATATATACTTACCTTAAAGAAACTAAAGATTTTATTTCTTGAATTAAATTATTTTTGTCTGAAAGTACATATTAGGTCTGTTCTTATGAAAAAAGTAATAGGGTGTGGAAATTTAAAAGAAATGGATTGGTTTAAAGCATTTGTTTTACCCATACATTATTTTCTCTCTAAAAATAAAAATTTTATTGAGATTCCTATAAAATTAATGTCATTAGCCTTTTTTAAAAAATATATATTTTATTGATTTTTTACAGAGAGGAAGAGAGAGAGATAGAGAGCCAGAAACATTGACCAGCTGCCTCCTGCACACCCCCTACTGGGGATGTGCCTGCAACCAATGTACATGCCCTTGACCGGAATCGAACCTGGGATCCCTCAGTTCGCAGACCAACACTCTACCACTGAGCCACAACTTAAAAAAAATGTTCCCTTGCCTCGTGCAGATTGTGAAATTTAATAAATGAGTCAAGACATGAGATTGACCCCCATCAGTTCCCATCCTGCTCCCCAGTCTCATCCCCACCTGGCAAGGAGACAGCTCTTCTATTGGATCCTCTACCTAAATCCTTTAATGGCTTCCTTTTACACGTGAATATTCATTCTTTGGTGCCTACTCCTTCAACCACAGATGGTGTCTCCACCCCAGTCCCCTTGAACTTTGCTCAAGTCAACAAGGCTTCTTTCACTTCTTCTAAATGCTAAGCTCTTTCCTACTTCAGGCTTTTGCACTTGCTATTTTCTATGCCTAGAATGTGTTTCCTTCTGCTTTTCACATGACTGGGTTTTTCTCATCCTTCAGATCTTGACTGAAATGTCACTTCCTCAGCAGAGCCTGTCCTGACCCTACTGCTTAAAGTTTCCCCTGTTACTCTCTGTCTTTGTACCCCATTTCCTCCATAGTGCAGGCTTTAGTCTGTAATTATACTATTTGTTCCTTAGGCTGTTTGTTATTGAGGGCCACTACAAAGCTATCAACTCCATGAGCACAGAGCTGACGTCTGTCTAGTTCTCTTTGCTTTTGCAGAGCCTGGCTCAGTGTCTGCAGTCACTGTTCTGTAGTATTTGGATGAATCACTGGTAATACTGACACAGTAGTCTTCCTAGTTAGGCCCTGAGGAATTTGACTTTTCTAATCACTCTACTTTTTACCTTTAAAGGTAGGACATAGAGTTAAATTTAAACATGGGAAACTTCCAAATATGAGTTAAAACAATTTTCGACATGTTGGCTGTCCAGTGATTATAATAGTACTAGAGGCCCAGTGCATCGGTGGGTCCCTCGGCCTGGCTTGCACCCTCTTGCAATCCAGGGCCACTCAGAGGATGTCAGAGAACCAGTTTTGGCCCCATCCCCACAAGCCAGATTGAGAGGCCCCACCTGTGCATGCATCTGTGCACTGGATCTCTAGTATACACATATAATCTTTGGTTAATCTCTTCCCGCCCTCCTGCCTTCCCTCTGAGATTCATTAGTCTGTTCCATGTTTTGATGCCTTTGGTTTCTGCTCCTGTGTTGAGCATCTGCCCCTGGTGCTCAGTGCACATCATAGCTACTGGTTGGCCAGTCAGTGGGTTGCTTAGGCATATATGTATGTATGCATGTATGTATGTGTGTGTGTGTGTGTATGTATGTGTTGTTTGGGATAAATATTAGTATATGCTAAGTTGCTACCCCAAAACAAATCTGAATCTATCAACTGATTGTTGAAGTTCACAAATATTTATTGTTCATGGTTATTCCAAAACAATTTCACACTATTAATTAAACATGTTTACAGAGCATCTACTGTGTGCCTGGGCACTTTGGATTTAAGGATATGGAAGAAGCAAATAATCTAGTAAGAGGAGAATATTTTAATTAACAATCATTATCTGTTGCATGTGATTTTACACTCATGTCAGCACTGACACTGATGCAGATGTACAAATTATCTGTCTGTATTGTATGTGTCTGACATTATTTGTGCACATATAGGTCTGGTAACCCTTTCACAAGTCTGAAGTGGCAAAGATTGTAGCTAACTGTGAGGGAGAATGGTCAACCTCAGGAATGTTCTTTGAGGCCCAAATTAGATGTTTTAATAAATCATTTTTATTAAAACTTTTTTCTAAGGTAGTTCAGCCCCACACTCCAAATGAGTTAGATAGACATAGTTTGTTTTAAAAGGTTTTTGTTCTTAAATTATATAAATTATGTATAATTTGGGCAGTTTAAATTCAGTTATATAATTTAAAAAAAGTTTTATTATTTTGAAGCAATCTTAAATAATAGATTTTATGCATTAAAATATATGCTAAAAACAATTACCTCTATTTTATTCATCAGTAATATATGTATGATTGAAAAGTTCATTGTAAAAGCCTGTTTACAGTAATTATGGATAACTATTTACATTTCTTCTAAAAAGATTAGTCTTTGGCTTCTTTAATAATTTTAGAATAGCATTCAGACTTTGACTTTGACATTAGAAAATGAATCAGAGGAGAGTTTGGTTTTTAGGCAAAAAAATATGATTAAGTGAAAGGTAACCATGCCACACTAATATTTATTTTTGCATATTTTTCACTTTGAGCAAGTAAATTTCTCACTGTATTAACTATTAGTTCGCTTAATTTATATCTTAAAATGGAGAGGCTTGCTACTAATTTTAATAATTTGCCAAGATTTTAGTGCCACTTTGTGATACAAAAAAATAAAACTTGATTATTTTAGTTTACCTAACATAAACATTTAATTAAAAACAAAAAGACCCCCAAATCCCTCTATTAGTACTTCTCAAAATTTTCATTGGGTTAAGTACTTAATAATTTAGTTCATTTTATTTATTTTTCTTGACTTTTTAAACTCATACATAAAGACCAGTTAAATTGGTAATAGAAACTGAAAAGTAAACATTGTAGGCTAAGTACCCCCTTACATTTTACAGAGTGGATTTTCCAAAGCTTTTTAGGGTTTATTTACATTTTCCTTATAATATGCAAACAAAATAAGGATTATTCTGAACTGCTTGTGAAAAGCATACAATTTCTCTTTAAAATGTTTATGGTTTAATTCACTGCTTTGTAAAGAGACTAGAGGCCCAGTGCACGAAATTCATGCACTGGGGGGAGGGTGTCTCTCAGCCCAGCCTGTACCCACTCCAATCTGAGATCTCTCTCACAATCTGGGACTGCTAGCTCCCAATGGCTCGTCTGCCTGCCTGCCTGATTGCCCCTAACCACTTCTGCCTACCAGCCTGATCATCCCCTAACTATCCCCCTGCCAGCCCGATTGACACCTAACTACTCCCCTGTTGGCTTGATTGCCCCCAACTGCCCTCCCCTGCTGGCCTGGTCACCCCCAACTACCTTCCCTTGCAGGCCTGGTTGCTCCCAACCTTCCTCCCCTGCAGGCTTGGTCACCCCTACTGCCTTCTCCTGCAGGCCTTATCTCGCCCAACTGCTCTTCTTCCCCTGCAGGCCCGGTTACCCCCAGCTGCTCTCCCCTGTTGGCCTGGTCACCCCTAACTGCCCTCCCCTGCTGGCCTGATTGCCCTCAACTGCCCTCCTCTGCCAGCCAACTTGTGGTGGCCATCTTGTGTGAGGGCATGACAGTCAATTTGAATATTACCTCTTTATTATATAGGATACTGAAGATCTGAGTTTAAGGTTGCTGTGCCAAGTAGGGCCTTCTTTTGGATGTTCTGGGTCTCTCTGACTTGGCTGCAGTTTGTTAGGTAAGTTTAGACTTCAAAGGACCAGGACATTCATATGCGATAGCCTCTGCACTCAGCTTGGATGGGGCAGAGTCTCAGGGCGAAGCAAACAGCAATAGCTTCCCGTCGGCCCTGTCCTAAGAGGCCCCTGAGTCTCAGTGTCCCTTGGTAATCGCTGCAAGTACCTCAGAGAGAAAGCCACCCTTGAGTTTTGTCTGCTGCCAGACAGCCCAATTTCTCTCTGTATGAGTCTGGGTCCCCAGAGTCTCGCCTGGAACTGGAGTTCGGAGCTGTCAGGAGCTTGTGTCTCCCTTCCGATTGAGAAAGCCAGCCGCTTACTCAGTTGCCAGCCCTCTCGGTGTGCATGCCTTCATACCTCTGCCTTTACTTCCACAGCTCCTCTGAGTCTCAGTGTGCTTTTCTCTTTCCTTCTAGTTGTAGAATTTCCACTCAGCCAGCCTTCCTGTAGTTCTGGATGATGTCCGTTTTGTCTTTTAGTTGTAGTTTTGAAATTGTGCGAGGCAGCAGTTCAGGTGTTTAACTGATGCCGACATCTTGGTTTCTCCCCAGAAATTATATCTTAAAAATTGGCAGGTTCTGTAAAAATGTGTACCATTGATCCCAGGAGGAACCCAATGGCTCACTCAGCACAATTCATCATTACTACTGGGAAAAACAACTTAGCTCCCCTGCCCTGCTCCTGGTGAGTCAGTGGAATCATGTTCATACACTGACAATACTTTTTCTTTTTAGGAATTACCCTCTCTATCTGAGCCAAAGCACATGGCAGTAATATTAAAATAGGGACCATTGTTCCAAAGAGCAAAGGCTACTGTGTTAATTTTGAATTTGTAATTCACCCAGAAATATCAAATCAGATTTACCTTGGTGCTGAGGTGATGATAGAGGTTTGGGGAGCTTTTGATCTTATAAAAAATATGAGATATACTGAAGTAACTTCTGTTAGCATAATAAAATGCCGAATTAGTGACAGATAAAATGAAATGGGAGTGAGGAGGAGGGAATGAGTACATATGGTTGGGAGGGCTTCTTTTACTTATTCCACAGTCTGTTTGCTATTATGTAGCTCTGATTTATCCAATAATTCATAAAAAATTTATCAACATTAGAGTAGGTGAGATAGTTAAGAGAATAAGAGATAACTAGAACACAGTTTTTTTTTTGTTGTTGTTTTTTTTTTTTGAGTAAGTCACCGGCCAATCGAAGGAGATGAACATTTAAGTATTTATCATAAGATGTGATAAGTATTATTATATATCTGTAAAGGATATAATTTCTTGCCTGTAATGTTATATATGTGCTTTAAATATTTTTTATTGTTGTTTTCAAAGTCTCCAACATTAGTTTGAGTTCAGATTGAAAAATACCCATCATGTTATCTAATTCGTATAGCTAGTCTTCATTTGTCAATATGCCAGATCAACTTACCTGTTGGTAAGAAAAGTGTGATTTAATTTTGCAGTTTAAATAAACTATGCCTCTTTCTCCAAACATCTCATTTCTGATTTCTAATTCTAAGATAGATGGACTTAGACAGACTGCTTAATAGGTAAGTGGTCTGACATGCAGGTAGGTCATAGTCATGGAGTCTGGCCATGATTCAGAGGCCAGATGACTGACTGCTGCCTTCTCCATTTCTGACTTGACTCTTATTGGACCCTTCCTCTAGGAGAAGTCTGAGTTGTCTCCAGTTGCTTGATATTCTCGAGAGGTTTAAGCCCTGAGCAGTACATTTTTGTAAAATTTTTATAGAGGAGAAGGGCAGAGGTGAAAGCACAAGGGCAGAGGTGTTGGTAAAAAAAAAAAAAAAAAGAACCAGAGTGTGCTCAAGAAATAGTTTTAAGAAAGAGGAAATTTGAGAATTGAAGATTTGGAAACAGGCTCTTTTGAAATGATCCAAACTCATGTGCACCTTGAAATGACTTTGTGTTTTGGAAATACTTCATGAAAGACAGGCTGTGACGTGTGAGTAGGATTTTTCAAGATGGCAAAGGTGGGGAAGGGAGACAGTTCATGGAAAGGGACAGTTCACACGTTACCTAGAAAGTATTGAAAAGAGCATGCTGAAATTATGGAAAGCAGGGATCATCATTTTGACTACCAGATAGGTGGTGATGGGGGAGTGGCAGAAGGTGAGACCAGAGAGCTGATTGGATTTGGTTTGTGAAAACCTTTGCATGCTATTAATCTCTGATTTAGATCTTACTTATGCAGGCAAAGGGAAACAGTGGCTTTTCAATTGGACAGTGTTATTACATACAGATAATTTATAAGGCAGAGTAAGGTTTGGAGATGTTGGGAGAGGGGATAGAAGACAGACAGCCAGTGAGAGATTTCATTCATTCTAACATAAACTTTTTTTTCTTTACATATTTCTGAAATTAGGATGCATTTTACAGTTGGTAGAAATTATATAAATTAATTGGCAGTATTATTTTCTTTCTTGGAGATCCATAAGCTAATGATATATTTTAAAGTCAATGTAAACTGTAATTCAAGTAGAAGTAATACTGGTCTTAAAAAAGTAGGACCTGCAAGTGGATAGATATAATTTCAGACTTATTTCTGAGAAGAAAAATCTGACTGATACAAATTTTTTTTTTTAATTACATTTGTTGGAGTGACCTTAATTAATAGGATCATATTGGTTTCAGGTGTAGATTTCTATGATACAAGATCTGTACATTGCACTGTGTGCCCATCTCCCAAAGTCCAATCGTCTCCCATCACTATATATTAGACACCCTTCACTCCCAAAAACTTATTTTTTGACTTATGGTAAAAAGTTTCTAAATATTATTAAAATTTAAAGTCTAGGTATTGTCAAGTACGTAAACTTAAAGGTACATCGATTAAAGTATTTTATAACTCAAACCAGTATGATTTCATGGAAGCTGTATTATTTTAAAAAAATCAATTTGTGGTTGAAAAACAATTTTAATGGAGGGAAAAATATATATATCAAGACCATTTAGCAAGACTAGTGATACATGTTTTCAAATATAGATTTTTTTTCTCCTTTGAATATCTTTGAATACCTTTCCATCTTTTTTGTTCTGTTTCTTGTGCTTTTTCTTTCATTCTTTCCTAATTCTCTATTTTTATCTTCTCACTTTCCTCTCTTGTCCTCTTTGTCTGGAAAAGCAACTACAGTTGTCACTCTGAAAGCACCTACCTACCTTTTAGTTCCCTCCTTTTCTCCTCTCCCTTTTCCTGATGCCCTTTTTATCTGCTTTGTGGACAACACTGGGAATAATATATAATACAGAAGGGAGCAATTAAACTCAACATTTCACCCAGCGATTATAGTAGAGGCTGGACGAGCTTGTGACTAACTCCTCAAGTCTCAATTTAGATTATTGCTACCTTTAGATTTACTTTTTTCACTTGATAAAATACTGCCAACTCTCTAGTTGTTTATTAAATTCAAGGTTTACTTTTGTAAAGGATGAGTAGATCAAAACAAGAAACAAATATGGTTCTTGAAAAGTGCCAGTTAGAGAGAAGAGGCTCTTACAAAATGACAGTTTTGTTCGAATGCTTATCCATTTCCAGTGCACTTGGCAAGTGAATCCTTGAGAACAGTTTGCACAAAGGGATTCACAGTAGCAAGAGCCCTCAGTAGTTACCTGGCTTCCTAGAACTAGCCTAAAAATTCAAGCTCTCTTTCCTTTGGGATTTCCAATCCCATTGAGTGCTTCCAGGTATCATCTCCAAAACATATTGTTTTTGTGTACATGTAAATAATGTATGAAAAAATAAACACAAATCTTCTGAAAGATGTAGTATTTCAGCGTGTTGCTTCTCTGTTACTCATTTCTTATCTTGTCCTCAATTATTTTTCCATTGATCCCTAAAAAGAAATTCTATGTTTTGTACCATTCTGAGCACATATTTGGAGAGTTAGAGTTATTTATAGCTCAGTTTATCATTTTAGTTTATACTACATCCATTTGCAAGCTAATATAACATTGCTGTAGGAATGGCTTATTGTTTCAGTGCTGTTAATGGATTGATAGGACTTTGCATTCTGGGTATCTAGTCAAAAGTAGATTTACCAAAGAGTCCGTCACAGTTTGTTAATTGGAAAATCCAATCCAAGATCAAATGGGGACTGCACAGACTGGACTTTCCTAGAGAAATTATCTTTGTAGAGTTTATGTCTGCTTCTAGACTTTTTCTAAATAAATGACTCTCTTTCACAATCATTACTACTGCTCCCTGGAGATTAATAAAGGACAGTATTTTATCAGGGATAGAGTTCACCTCTGTTACGTTGCCTGGCCCTCTCCTTGTTCCAAATTTAAATTTTTAATACTAGTTGGCTCTTCGTGAATTTTAGCAAGTGCTTGTAATTCACAGAAGCATCTTTTGAATATAGTCCCTTCTCCTGAAGGATGCTTTTTTTCTAGACACCCATAGAGAAATTTTGTTTTGATTTCTTGTGAACAAAACCAAAGAGTCCTAAATTAAAACAATTTGAAAAGACAACATGTAAAACTCCTTATTGCATAGTGAGTTTAATCAAGGCTTATTATGTTTTTAAGTGTTTAGATTTTAAGTTTTCATATCTAAGATTGAAATCCTTTTTATTTAAATTAAATTCCAATCTTTCATACACATTTTATAGACACAATGGGTGCCATCCATTTATAATTTTGAATTGTGATTTAATTCTCATAAGACTCCCCACATATTGACATTTCAATCATTTCCATTTAGAATTTGAGATTTTTATGGTTCTGAACAGTCTCTGGAGGTGTTGTCTGAAAGACTAGTCTCATGGTGATTTCAAGAATTCCCTGTTTAAGGGACTAGGGAATTCATATCTTGAAAAAACAAATTGTGTTCTGGCTCCCTTGAAAAAAATTGTTTTAGATAATTATTCTTTAGTCAGGAAAAGGAGGTTATATGTATTTAAAATTCTTTATCATATTAAATTGTATGTTTATATAACTTAACCTTATTTAGTCAAGTGCAACTTCAGTCATTGAAGAGGGGATCCCCCTGAAATGCTCATGGGATGGCGAGAGGAATTGTTCACTCTCCTCGAAGCAACACGAGGAAGAGAAGTTATAATTATTTATTAATCCGTTCATTTATTCACTTAGTTAATTGAATAAGTACTTATTGAGAGGTCTGCTGTGTGTGAGGCACTAATTTAAATATTCACTGATCCTTTAATTATTTTTGCCTTTTAAACACTTGCAATGTAGAGTGAGAGATAGTTAATGAATAATTGTACCATTCTGTATGATAAGACAACACAATCCTGCATAGGAAACAAGAGGGAAGAATTTACAGATTATGAAGAGAAAGCAGGGATCAAATACAAGGGGAAGATTCTGTTGAATTTTATATTACATATATCCCAATCAATCTCTTAAGAAATTGAAGAGCCTTCTTTTCTAAGAGGAACTAAGAATGGTCTGTGCTTTCTTCCTTCCCACAATTATACAATTTTTTTGTTTTTTATTAATTTCAGAGAGGATGGGAGAGGGAGAGAGAAATAGAAATGTCAATGAGGAGGGAGAATCATTGATTGGCTGCCTCCTGCATGCCCCACACTGGGATCCAGCCTACAATCCCAGCACATACCCTGACCCAGAATCAAACTGTGACCTCCTCATTCATAGGTTGACACTCAACCACTGAGCCATACTGGCCAGGCCATACAGTTTTTATTAAATAATATAATTTATGTTTGTATATAATATAAATACATTTGTAATAGGTAAATATGCTTCTCTGTGTGTGTATGTATGAATGTACATACCTATTACCCTGTAGACATTTGCATTTTTAACATTGGACTTATCAATAGGACCATGTTTATTTTATTTGGAATGCTTATTTATTAGACCCTGATTTACTATAAAGGAACTGTAAACATTTGTATCTTTGATACAATGCACTGTCCATCATATACAAAAATAATTCTGAGCTACAAACAGCCTTTGTAGTTGGATGTCATTGTCATATCCTTACTTGAAGTGATACTTTTTCTTGATGTCAGTATTTCTCAAGAGTTTCTATTAGAAGACACTACGGCTGCAGAGGAAATAATGTGAATGGGTTGTGTGACAGAGTTCTAGAGGCCCTTGTACCTAGGAAAACATTTTGGAATTCTAGGCTTTACATGAAAAAAAAAAATAATGAAAACATTTCACTCTCCTCCAAATATATGTTTGTTTTAATACAAAAAGACCTTTTCATGTTAGATATTTTAATAAAACGGTGCATAAGAAAGCTGTACCAGGTTACAATGACTTTCTAATAACTATAGTGCAAGAAACATGGCAGTTCTCTTGGAATTTTAATTTAATGATATTCAAACTCACAGATTTAGATATTACTGGTTTTGCTTTTTGACAGTATTGGAAAGGACCATTTGAGGGACTCATTTATCTAACAAAATGCTTACTCATATTAGTGGTCTGCTGCCCCGGACTGGTCATTATATTACCATCTCAAGGAAGCTAGAGCAATGAAAACATGCGATTGATTCCCAACTAAACACATCAGGATTTCAGGAGGACCTCATTTCCCCCCCCTAAGTGTGGATGTAATAACAAATAGGAAGAATAGAGGAAGGAAAGTGTGTGAGTGTGTGTGAGTGTGTGTGTGTGAGTGTGTGTGAGTGTGTGTGCGCCTGTGTGTGTGTGCACGCACACGGCAAGGGGCTTGGAGTCTCAGAAAGTACACAGCTCAGGCTGTCGCACAAATCTGCTCACCAACTGTATTAAGATCCTTCAAAGCTCTGGTCCACTATCAATAAGGTTTTCTCCACATGGTAAGAAGGGTAATATTATTTTAATGTTAGAATTTCAAAATTTTGGGTATGTCAACATAAATATGATAGTATTTAAAGCAAAATTTGTTATCAATACATACTTTTTATTCAGAGCAGATACAAACTTTGTATTTGTATATTATCTTTTTTTCTCATACACATACATTCATCTTGATGGGGAAAACTGAAAATTTGATTACCAATGTTTCTGATGTTGATTTTTGCATTTTTATATAGTTTGACACAGAATACTCACTATTACAATAAATCTATATTTTACTTCAGATGTTTCAGACAAAAAGGAAGGTCTTTCTTTTTTATTAGTATTTTATGTATATTTACTTGTATTTTATATATAAGATACATAAATGAATCTTTTTTCTTTTTTAATTTACCCTTAACTCTCATAAAATGTATACGTTTAATATTACTTTTAGAAATAAATTTTATTATGTGTTTAAACACATAATAAAATTCTAATTTGCTTAACCTGTTACTGATAAAAACATTCTGGAACCAATAATTTCTTTAAAACACAAAGAATTCTGTATTTCAGAGATAGCTAGTAAATTTTAAATCATCTCTAGGCAATCAAGGCTCGAGGATTTGTGACCAGTGTGCCAGCCAGTGTGTAGAGCCTGGTGCATTTAGTGTTACGTGTCTTATATTATTATGTATTTTATTGAGTTTTTGTTTTTAGTTTTTAGTGACTTTAATTTTTCTAGGCACTGCAGACACAGTAGTGAGGATATTCAACAAAAAATTATCTTTGTCCTCATGAAGCTTGCTTTCTAAGTGGGAATGTGACAGCAATAAAATAAAATAAAATAAAATAAAATAAAATAAGTAAAACATGGTACTGGTTAGTGATTTTTATGGAGGAAAATAGAGCTACAAAGAAACGTGGGGATGGAATGCTGGGGAGTTTAGTTTTAAACATTGTGGTCAGGTGACATTGTGTAGAGGTCACATTGAGGGAAGACCTCCGAGGTGAGGGAGTAGGCGGAGGGCTCACATGGGAGGTGTTGCCGCCAGAAGGTTGTCATCCCTGGGGCAGCTGCATGTCTGGTGGTTCTGGGAATCGCAGAGGGCTGGGGTGTCTGGTGCCTGGTGAGCTAGGGGAGGATGGGAAGAGAGGGGGGGCAAAGAGGTATTGTTGCAGGGGTGAGGGAGAGAGGGAAAATCATATAACATTTTGTGAAGGGTTGGACTTTACTCTGAAAAAGATGAGAAACTATGGAACGCTCTAAGCACGAAGAGTTAATGAAAAATGCCCTCAGACACCCTCACATGCTATGTATAGGGAAACCTCTTATTTGTAATATTGACTAGTTTTATTACCCCCCCCAACTTTCCTTATATTTTGAATATTGAATTTCAGGAAATGATACATTTGTCATGTACCTGCCTGCAGCTAGCTATAGCAGATTTTTCAAAGTCCAGTTTCAGTTGATTTTAAATACAGAGCAGTGTATGAGTTCAGACTGCTGATTTTTTCTCCGGGCACTGGCCATGGCATTTTGAAATGAAAACACAGGTCATAAAGCTGCCATTGTAGAAGGAATAGCTTTTAAAGGGGATTTCAGACTAATAGATGTTTCTTGCCCTAGTTAAGACAAAATTGGACATGTAGAGAAGAAGGAGTTAAGTGGTTTGACTAATATTTTCCTGGATTGTAAAAGAGAAGTAGGGGTAGGAGGGATTGAGGGGAAAAATAATTCTGAACTAAAATAAATAAATAAATAAAATCAAGATGCTTAGGAATCCTTAAAAAAATTCCAGCTGGTGAAGACGTAAAATTAAAGGGACCGTGTATCCTGTTTATTTCCTAGCACAATCCCAATTTATGTCTGTTGTCTCAGTGTAATTATTAATAGCACCCCCTTTGTTCCCCAAAGTGTCCTGATTTAGATGATAATTATGTGGAAACCCAACGTATAAGTATTTGTGCTTCATATCTTTCACACTATTTTTAATCATTTCAGTTTTTGGTATTTTCATAATTTTAGTTTGATTTGGTGTATTAGCACTTATTAGTTCAATATTTTGTTTTCTCTTTTAAACGTTTTTTCTCCTATGGGAGTAATTTTATAGATTTGTGTTTAAAGATATTGATGATCATTTATTTTCTAGGCAATTCAGAAAAATAATGTCATTCTTATTTAAGAAGATACTTATATTTGTATTTTATTTTATTTTGTATTTTTGTATGGTATATAAGAGACTATTGAGATTCAAAGTTATATGTTGTTTCTGAAGTGTTGCTATTAAAATAGTATTAAATAATTACATTAAATGTTATTGTATTAAGTGTTATTGAGAAATATTAGAGTTTTGGTTTCTGGAAGGAGATTGAAGAGAAAAATAAAGGTTTCATTTCATAGAGATTTTTCTGAAATGGATGCTTTTATATGTGTGCCCAGAATTGCTTTGCTAGTACATGGCCTCAATTGGAAATGTTGCTACAGTATAAATATTGCAATAACATTCTTATGAGCATAGTATTGTGGAGTCAGGGGAAGAGAACTAAATCCAGAGTCAGGAAACTGGAATTCCAGTTTTGTTTTATCTAGTAAGTGGCATTATAATTTTGCCATTATCATGTATCCTGTCTGTGCCTAAGTCTCTCTGGCCTAAACCAAATCATGGGCTATTTGCATGGAGCCCAGTAGCTAATATGTTTGAAAGAATTTTATGAATTATCATTTCTATCTAAATCCGAGATTGCTTGATCATCAGGACAAAGGAAAGCCCTTTTAAGCCAGTCAGTTATATTTTTTTCCTAAGGAAGTTCTGAACCCAGTGAGTTAATTACCTCTTTCCCCTAGGGAATGAATCAGCTAATTATAAAGAGAGAGCCAAGGTCAAACTTAAGCCAATCTTTCCATTAGCCTAAGAGATGACTTAGTTCATCTCTTGCATGAAGGTAATGCAGGCGCTAATGGGAACAGTTTGACTAGTTTGGGAGCCTAAGCAAACAGACCTGAATAGACTTTTCAGAATGACTTGATAATTTTATTGAAAATAATCTGCATTAGTAGACTGTCAGAGATATGCAAATGTCTGTCTTTCATATATAAATACTTTTTGAATTATGTGCACCAATGACCTGCACAATAGGCATAGATAAGGAAATTTGTTAACTGTGTGTGTCTTTGCAGCTAATCCAGCTTGATATATGTATTTCAGTGTATTTCGTCAGAGATATTGGAACAAGAATGATTGTGTTAAAATAGGATTAAGCATATTCCTTTTTAATGTTATTTATTCATATTTTTTATTGTTTGATTAAGAGTAGGGCCTCTTTCTAGCCTCCTACAATTGCCTATCTTTGATATAAATGGTATTTTTATGAACCACAGTGCAATGAATCATCCATTCCTGGATACCTGCCAATAGGTAGTCATGATCTGGGAATAAAATAACAATTGGGAAAAATAATCTGATTTCCATATGTGGTGTTGGGCAATGTGAAGAGTATAAGGTGTGCCCTTCTCTAGTGAATATTAAACATGCAGAAATGAAAGAAAAATGAAGTTAATATTTTGTGTGATATTATTTTTAAGGACTGTAAAAACAGTGACTAAAAAGAGCAATTACAGTATACCATTGTTATTGAACGTATTTTTCATGTGTTTGTGATGGAGTTAGGGGTGGAAAGTTTTAAAAGCTGGATATCTGGTTCAGTGTAGAAATGAGTTCTGTCCACTTATGTTATACTAGAGGCCCAGTACATGGATTCATGCACCAGTGGGGTCCCTTGGCCTAGCCTGAGTCCCCTTGCAATCCAGGACCCCTCAGGGGATGTCAGAGAGCCGGTTTCAGCCTGATTCCTGCAGGCCAGGCTAATAGACCCCATTGGTGCATGATTCCACCATGCACTGGGCCTCTAGTATGCATATAAGATCTTTGGTTAATCTCTTCCTGCCCTGTGCCCTCACCGCTTCCTTTTGAGATTCATTAGTCTGTTGCATGTTTTCATGCATGTGGTTTCCCCTCCTGCATTGAGCATCTGCCCCCTGGTGGTCAGTGTGCATCATAGCTACTGGCCAGTTGGCCAGTCGCTTAGGTTTTTATATATATAGATATTTCTCATACATATTTTCTTAAATTAAGTGGCTCTTTCTCTACACTAAAAGGAAAGAAAAAGGAAGAAAGAAAAGACAAGAGAAGGAAAGAGAAATTAACCAAAGCTCTTGAATAAATCTTGGAGATTTTTTTTTTTTTTTTGTATAGCTTATTCTAGGTTTGGTTTTTGTTTTATTGATCCTGGTGGTGGTGGTCCTGGCATTGGCTGTGAGGATAACTGGATTTATTTTTATATGTGATGTATCAGAATAAGTAACTACTACAGATTTTAACAGTGAAGATTTCCATATGTACAGGTTTTGTAATTCTCAACAGTTCATCCTTAATATTACATGTTATTGAACTAGAAGTACAGGCAGTCCACTGAGTAATTACAGGATAGCATTGGCTGAGTATATTGAAATGAGGAAATTGAAAACATAAAAAATGTTAATAAGCATTTTGTATATTTTTAAATATAGCAACCTAAATACTTTTTTACAACATTATTCTCTTGATGTTCACTTTGAAGGAAAAGAATCGCTGAATATTTATTTATTTATTTTTGCCTAGTGTTATCCAAAAAATAATCCTCTAGGCCTTTGTTTTTTGTGTGTCGAAGATCAATTTCCAGTATCTGTGCTATCCATTATATAGAAGGGGGGTTTGTCTGAGCTATTTATTTTTCGTTTTCCCTAATAAAATTGTTTGTCATGAGAATCTGATCAGATATTACCTGCTGAAGAATCCAGCACTTTGCCTAACTGGTGAGCCTTATAATGTTGGGTCTTCTTTTCATCTTTGATGATAAATGCAAATACCTACTAGAAACCCTAGGATTATACAACATTGTGCATGCCACAAGGTTTACTGCTGTTATTTCAAATGACTCCTAACGTAATATACACTAACAGAATAATGATTTTCTAAGTGGTCTAAGAAGTTTTATAAATATTTATGATGATTTTAAGTGTTTCCAGAGTTCACTCATAATTTAGGCTCCTAAAATTAATTATAGGTTGTTGTTTTTTTTTTTAATCTATGAGAAGGAATAAGAAAAATTCGATAGGGTAGATCTCTAAAGAAAACAAAAACAAATTAAGGATTAATTGGACATCTCCTCATGGGTGGGTGTTTCCTATTTTTAAATGTGTTTAGATAGTGTGAGGAGCACAGTCTAGGAGAGAAAGCAGGTGTGAAGTTTAAATTATCTTAGCTGCCAGGTAGTGACTAAGACATGCATTTGCTTTCAAAGAGAAGTGAGTTTTGCTCCTTGAAGCAGTTTAGAAAGTTACTAGTTGATGCAATTATATATTATTTTTGTACAATAAATATGTTTGGAGTTATGAACATTGTGTCCACTCGGTCATCCTTAAGGGTGGGCACTCAGGAACCACAGGTTCGCCTTACATTTCTATGTGCCAGGTGCCTATGTTGGACTTGATTTTGTATGTGGGTTTTTCAAAAAGTAGGCTGCTTGAGATCTCTGCTATGTTTATGTTTTTTAGAAAAATGAGCATAGGATTTAGAGTTTCAATTTGGAATTGTGGTGTGTTTTTTTTTGTTTGTTTGCATCTCTGCAGGGATGCTGACTAGAATGCCTTTTAATTCTCAAAGTATGATGAGTAAAGTTTGAACCAACTTTAGAAACTCCAGTAAACAAAAGTCTTAAAAAAATTACATTGATGTAAAATGTTTTACAAAGCAGGTTAATATGAACAGACTTATTTATATCTATTATATATAGCAACCACGGATGTAATTTTACATAATTCCATGAGAGTTCCTTATAAGTAGCACTATAGTGTGACTTGTAGAGACTTCTATTACCACATTTCATATTTCATTCAATGTACAGTTAATTTAGTGCTTTCTACCACTTTGCAACTAGTGGAAAATATATATGAAACCTTGAATCAAAAGAAGCAAGTCATTTCATTGGAGGAATTTTTTAATTTTTACTGTCCTTCATTGATTTTTTTAGAGAGAGAATAAGGGAGAGGGATAGAGATAAAAACATTGATGAGAGAGAAACATCATGGATCTGCTGCCTCCTGCACACCCCTATGATCTTGCAACCTGGGCATGTGCCCCTCCTGGAAATCGAGCTTAGTTCATTCCATTTGACGTCATTTTTTTATAATAAAAATTTTCTGATCTCTGGATTTTCTGGTACAAGACTGATGTGAAGTGATTTGGAATAGAATGCTTAGACTTTCTCATGGTTTAACTCAACTAGAACAATCTCTTTCAACAAAACCAAAGGAGAAATTTAAAGCAAAGAGGGTCATTTGAGTTTAGCAACATCTTAAAATGCAGATATTATGGTAAATTATAAGTTTATTAAACTTACTGAAGTGATTAGCATACATGGCATAATTTAATATGAATGGGTAATGTAACCCCTGACTGTGCTTGAGTATATATGAGTTATTGATAGAGAACGTGCAAGAGTAACATTAGACAACAGATGCTATCCTCATGTCAGTTGGGAAATTTGAGAAGTAAAACAATTGAAATGTTGGATTTACATGTAGTAGATGGGAAGAATAATGACAGCAGGAAGGAAATAAAACAAGCTGTTTCCATAGTGCAGCTGCACCCAGGCAATTACATTTTTCCTTGAGTATCAGGAAAGCTAGATCTTCTTATTGAAACTTATTAATGGCCAGCTGAGGAAGTCTCAGTTGTTTTGTTAAATACAATTCAGTGTCAATACTGCTATTCAGGAGATGAAAATAAGATTAGAAATATTTCTGATGAAACAGGAGTGGATTAATTTTCCATTTCTCATTGTGTTATTATTGTAGTAAATAAAAGGAACAAAAGGGAAAAGAAAACCCAGAACATGTATGAAGTAATGGTGAAAAAAACTGAAGCATTGAGTATACATCGTATTATTTTATGAATTCTTTAAATTTCTCTCAAAGGATTTTACAACTTAAGTCTGTTGTGGAAATTAGGGTACTAAATAATCAGCTATCCTTTATGATAAAGATGTTCATACATATTTGTAGTCTTATGTCAGTGAAACATGTTTCCTTTCTAAGTGTGATCATCTGTTTTATGTTTAATTGGAGAAAATTCCTTTCAGTTTTCTGATTATAATGATAACATGGCATGCAAGAAACCAGAGCATACTAATCAAAACACATGATTATAAGTATTTAACTTCATGGAAAATGATCATAATGGATGTTCAATAACATTCATTTGGCCACATTTCATATAAAGTTAATTTCATTCTTAATGCTATAAAGTTATGCATTTGTGTAACTCTTAATGAAGGAAATTTGCAAATCTGATTTTGAGCTTGAATTCTCTCATTTCATTTTACAACTTAAAGAATAAATTTTAAAAATCAGTCTGCATTGTTATAAGAAATACATTTGTTAAACTGGTCATTCCCAAGATGCCAGTATTGAAGACTGTAACATGTGTTGAAAATTCATTTCATTCTAGGTGTTGACTGCATTTTAGATTGCTTTAATATAAAGAAAATAGAGCTTTGAGGAATAAAAGTTTTATTGTTCACCATAGAGAGTTCCAAATAATGTGATTTAATTTCCCTTTTGAAATAACTTATAAATGATATTTTCTTATAGGCTGGTTCACTAAAAGTACTTGAAAGACAGAATGTGTGTTTAACTTAATAATG
Source organism: Pipistrellus kuhlii (assembly GCF_014108245.1). Classification (NCBI taxonomy): domain Eukaryota; kingdom Metazoa; phylum Chordata; class Mammalia; order Chiroptera; family Vespertilionidae; genus Pipistrellus; species Pipistrellus kuhlii. Next base: position 135,586,630 of record NW_023425404.1, read on the forward strand.
AAGTTTTATCATCACAATCTGATTATTTTTAAGAAGAGATTAATTTTCTTTTGTCTTTCCTTCCATGCTAGTTTTTAATATTCTTAAGTTTTGATTTAAAAGCTGTTTCTTGAAAATAATGCTTCACTTTTAACTGTATTTTTTCTTATCTGCATTGTTCATTATACTGTAAAATACTTTTTCAGGGGAGAAAATACTTGATTAAAATATCATGTATATATTGTCCATTGTTGAATACTCTTTTCTAAAGTTTAAGAATATGGATATAAAATATTAATGGTTTCATTGGGAAATATTATTTGGAAATATCACAGATATATCTACTGACCATAATTGAAGCAATAATATTAGTGTGTTATTTATTTTTTTTAGTGGATGTAATGTCAACAATATTCTAAATACTTTATAAATCATGTACTTTACCTTCAGATTTCCTTAAAATACAGGGTGGGATAAAAGTAGGTTTACTGTTGTCCATATAGAAAATAATACAATAATTAATAAGAACACAAGAACAAATTCTGTGTTTTGCATACCCACAACTGTAAAGCTACTTTTCTCCTCCCTGTCTTACTATGATTTTAGGCATTTCTGTGCCTTCCTGTTAAGATCTGGATTATGGCTGTGTGTACATGGATATTTATCATCAACATAGGTGTATTTCTTACTGACGGACTTTTTCTAACTTATTTCCTCCTTTTTCTGTGAGCCCACATTTTTATCGATGAAGGTATTACATATGTGTAATTCCCCCCCCCCATTGCTCCCCCCCCCCCCCCCCCAGTGTCTGTGTCTGTGATCTGCCTATATGCATTCACACAAGGCCTTTGGTTAATCTCTTCCCCTTTCCCCTACCTTCCCCTGCCTTTCCTCTGAGGTTTGACGGTCTGATCGATGCTTCTGTCTCCGGTTCTATTTTTGTTCATTCGTTTATGTTGTTCATTTTATTCCATAAATGAGTGAGATCATGTGATATTTATCTTTCTCTGTCTGGCTTATTTCACTTAGCATAATGCTCTCCAGGTCCATCCATGTTGTTACAAATGGTAGGATTCCTTTCTTTTTATAACAACATAGTATTCCATTGTGTAGATTTCTAATTCACTCATCTGCTGATGGGCACTGAGGCTGTTTCCAAATCTTAACTAATGTAAATTGTGCTGCTATGAACATAGGAGTGCATATATCCTTTCTGATTGGTGTTTCTAGTTTCTTGGTGCATATTTCTAGAAGTGGGATCACTGGTTCAAATGGGAGTTCCATTTTTAGTTTTTTTTTTTGTTTTGTTTTGTTGTTTTTTTTTTGAGGAAACTCCATACTGGTTTCCACAGTGGCTGCACAAGTCTGCATTCCCACCAGCAGTGCAAGAGGGTTCCCTTTTCTCCACATCCTCACCAGCACTTGTTGTTTATTGATTTGTTGATGATAGCCATTCTGTCAGGTGTGAGATGGCACCGCATTGTCCTTTGGTTTGCATCTTTTGGATCATTAGTGACTTTGAGCATGTTTTCATATGTCTCTTTCAAAAAGTATGTCCTCTTTTAAAAAGTATCTATTTAGGTCTGTTGCCCATTTTTTGATTTGGTTGTTTATCCTCCTTTTGTTAAGTTTTATGAGTTCCCTATTAATGCTGCAGATTAAGCCCTCATCAGAGGTAACATTGGCAAATATGTTCTCCCATGCAGTGTGTTCTCTTGTGTTGATGATAGTTGCTTTTACTGTGCAGAAGCTTTTTATTTTGATGTAGTCCCATTGTTTATTTTTTCCTTAGTCTCCATTGCCCTAGGAGCTGTATCGATGAAGATACTGCTTCAGCATATGTCTGAGATTTTGCTGCCTGTGATTCCTCTTAAGATTTTTACGGTTTCCCATATTACATTTAAGTCCTTTATCCATTGTGAATTTATTTTTTTGTATTGTGTAAGTTGGTGGTCTAGTTTCATTTTTTTTTTTTTTGCATGTATCTGTCCAGTTTTCCCAACACTATTTATTGAAGAGACTGTCTTGACTCCATTGTATGCTCTTGCATCCATTCTCAAATATTAATTGAGTATGGTGGGTTAGGTCGATTTCTGGTCCATTGGTCTATATATCTGTTCTCCTGCCAGTACCAAGCTGTTTTGAGAAGAGTGGCTTTGTAATACAGCTTGATATCTGGTATTGAGATCCCTCTTACTTTGTTGTTCTTTCTCAGGATTTCTTCAGCTATCAGGGTCTTTTTTTTCCCCCAAATAAATTTTTGGAGAGCTCTTTCTAGGTCTGGGAAATATGCCATTGGTATTTTAATGGGGAGTACATCAATAGATTGCTTTGGGTAGTATGGACATTTTAATGATGTTGATTCTACCAACATGATATGTTCTTCTATATGTATATGAAACATATGAACCATGAACATGATATGGAACAGATGAACCATGGACATGGTATTTTCTTCCATCTGTTTATGTGTTCCTCTATTTTTTCAGTACAGGTCTTTTTTTGGTGAGATAGTAAATGGGATTGTTTTTTAAATCTCTCTTTCTGTAAGTTCACTTTTAGTATAAAAAATGATACAGATTTTTGGGCATTAATTTTGTATCCTGCTACATTGCTGAATTCATTTATTAAATCTAATAATTTTGTGATGGATTCTTTAGGGTTTTATATGTATAATATCATATCATCTACAAATAATGACACTTTTACATCTTTTCTAATTTAGATTCCTTTTATTTCTTTTTCATTTCTAATTGCTGTGGCTAGCACTTCTAGTACTATGTCGAACAGGAGTGGTGAAAGTGGGCATCCCTGTCTTGTTCCTGTTCTTATGTGAAATGGTTTTAGTTTTTTCCTACTGAGTATGATGTTGGCTGTATGTTTGTCATATAAGGCTTATATTTTGTTGAGGTATGATCCTTCCATTCCCACTTTGCTGAGGCTTTTTATCAAGAAAGGTTGTTGGATTTTGCCAAATGCTTTTTCTGTATCAGTTGATGTGATATGTGATTTTTATTTCCCAATTTGCTTATGTGATATATCATGTTTATGGATTTGTGGTTATTGTACCATCCTTGTATCCCTGGGATAAATCTTACTTGTTCATGGTGTATGATTTTTTTTAATGTAATTCTGGATCTGATTTGCTAGAATTTTGTTGAGGATTTTGGCATCTATATTCATGACAGACATTGGCCTGTAATTCTTTCTTTGTGTTGTCTTTATCTAGTTTTAGTATTAGGGTAATACTGGCTTCATAGAATAATCTTGGAAGTGTTCCTTCCTCTTAAATTTTTTGGAATAGTCTTAGGTTAGTTCTTCATTGAATGTTTGGTAAACCTCCTCCGTGAAGCTGTCCGGCCCTGGGCTTTTGCTTGCTGGAAGCTTTTTGATGATTGCTTCAATTTTCTCCATAGTTATCAGCCTATTGAGATTTTTAGATTCTTCCTGATATAGTTTTGGAAGGTTGTATTTTTCTAGGAATATATCCATTTCTCCTTTGTTGGAATAGAGTTGTTCTAGTATTTTTTTATTTTTTATTTTTAGCAATTCTTTGTATTTCTGTGGGATCTGTTGTTATTTTATTTCTTTCATTTCTGATTTTGTTTATTTGGGTCTCTCTCTTTGCTTCTTGGTGAGCCTGGCTAGAGGTTCAATCTTGTTTATCCTATCAAAGAACCAGCTCTTCGTTTCATTGATTTTTTTTTTTTTTTTTTTTTTGTCTCTATATCATTTATTTCTGCTCTGATCTTTATTATTTCCTTCCTTCTGCTCACTCTGGGCTTTTCTTGTTGCTCCCTTTCTAATACTTTAAGTTGTAGAGTTAGATAATTTATTACTTTTTTTTTTTTTTTTTTTAAGGTAGGGCTGTAGATCTCTAAACTTCCCTCTCAGGACTGCTTTCACTGTGTCCCATAGATTTGAGCTTGTTTTGTTTTCATGTCATTTAGTTTCCAGGATGTTTTTTAACTTCTTCTTTGATCTTTTTGGTAACCCAATCATTGTTTAATAGCATGCTATTCAGCTTCCAAGTGTTTGAATTTTTTTTATTGTTTCTATTATTAGTTTATTTCTAATATTATGCCATTATGGTCTGAGAAGATGCTTGATATGATTTCAGTCTTCTTGAATTGGGAGAGACTTTGCCTGTGACCCATTATTATGGTCTGTCTTTGAAAATGTCCCATGCGCACTTGAGAAGAATGTATATTCTGTGGCTTTGGGTTGAAATGTTAAGAAGTTGTCAGTTAAGTCCATCTGATCTAGTGAGTCTTTAGGATTGCTGCTTCTTTGCTGTTTTTTGTAATGGAACCATCAACCATCACATTAATTTTCTTATCCCACCTTGATAAACAAATCCTTTCTTCATGAATATATCCCTTTCGGATCACCAAGGGTCACTGATTGGCCTACATCCACCCTGTGTAGGAAGTGGAAAAGGTCCAGGGTTTGACTCATTCAGTGGAGACAGACTTTTGGCTTCAGCTTCTGACTCATCCAGACACTTTGTGCAATACCCATGTTTTATAACTGAAAGCACAGGCTGCCTTATGCTGACTTCTGAATTAAAAGTGTTCCTTTCACAACTGTAGCCTGGGGAGTGCCCTTGGGGTTGAATAAACAGGTGAAATGGTTAAACTATATCAGAGGCAAATACACAAAGCCTCTATGTCGCTTGTATTTTTCTAAATGGAAAGGGATCTGGAGCCTCTGGTTTTCTCTGTCATTTTACAAACAAGGATACTGAGCAATTCAAAAGTGAAGTTGAATATAGCCTTTCAGTCGCAGAGCCCTGCCTGAATCTTTCTGCCTGCATCTATCTGCCTGCTAACATGAGGACCAGTAAATGTTTCACACTATCTCATTCACTCAGCATGGAGACAGAATTAGATCTGATGGTCTAAAAATGGAGTATGTTTCAGAAAGGTATTTTGAATAGCAATTTTATTCAGTATATTAGGTAGCTTAGCATGACATAGTGCAAAGAATTGAAACCAGATTTACTTGGGTGTGTATCCAAACTGTGTCATTTAATGTTAGTGTGAACTTGGACATCATTTTTAACCTTTTTCTTAATATGTCAAATTGGGACAGTAAACACTTATTTTATATGGTTGCGGGAAAGCCAGGTCTCAAATTCAAGTAATCAAAACTCTTTACACCAGAACAGAGTGCCTCAGGGACCACTGAAATCCACATAGAATGTCTAGCCTCAGTTTACATATTATAGCTCATTTCTAAAACCTATTTTAGAAACATTTCTTAGAGCTAGTACAATTTAATTGATTTGTGCCTGTATAATTATTGAAACATAATTTTCCCTGATTTTTGAAGGTATATTATTAGTATTTGGATAACACTTTAGGAAAAAGATTCTTTAGTAGCGTCACTTGCAAAATGCTTTCAGATATAATTTTCTGTAGATATATGTGGCAATATTAGAAGTAGAATCTTATCAACAGGACACTTTGCAGCAAATGAGTATTTCTAGAGGGTAGTTGTGAAGAATTCATGTGTTTTGGAATGCAGAACCTACAACATTGTGATCAGTTAAATTGGTTAAATATAATTAATAGCCCCATGGCTAGCAAAAGTGAAGAAAATACAGGCTTCAGAAAAGTGTAATGGTGCTCATTTGTTATCACTACCAGTTCCTTAATTTGGGACAGTGTCATTCAATCTGCAAAGGAGAGGAAATACTTTATGTATATAATGGAAGTTCATTTGGGGACCATGCTATTATTTCCTTGACATGGTACAATCTGTATATATCATCAAAGACGTGTGGTCATGATGCCATAACGGTGGAACAACCAAACAACCCATCACCGGGAGGTGCATGGAGCACCTCTTGCAGGCCAGGACTCCTGGCTCTCAAGGCAAGGTGGGGCTGTTGGCAGGGCAGACACGGCAGAGATGGTGCCCACTGCTCTCCTGGCAAGCTACTTGTGCACGATTTCATGCGCATGGGCCTCTAGTAGAAAAATAAAATGTTTCCCAATGAGACATCACATATAATTCTGTGTAAGTTATTAATGGTGAAATGTCTTTCCTTGCATTCATTTGCATCAGTCAAAAAATCACCTCAAAAAGCACCTTCATTATTAGATTGTTCTAATAATAATAACAATAATTTGATAGTCATTATTGGCATAAAAGTTCAAGACCTAGGGATTTTTTTCTTTTAACTAAGATATTTGTTTAATAAAAGATCCTCTAAATTTGGTGATGCAAATTTAACCTGTTAAGTATATATAAGACAAATCTAATAAAAGAATTTGAGAATTGTTTTTTTTTTTTAACAAAGAAGTACATAGTTACACTTGATTACATTGTGTTACATTAAGAATGAAAACACTTGATTATTGATATTAGAACAAACATTGTGTTCTAATATTTTCTCTTTCATTTTAGTTAAGGAATTAAATGACTTTAAATGAAAATGAAGGAAATGACTAGAAGGAAAATAGTTATACCTAGTGGTAGGCCTGTGCCTAACCTGTTTGCCAATGATTTTGCAATTCTATGCAGTCAGAGCTTATCCAAATGAGACTTGCATAGTAAAATATGAATTTATTTGCATTTGATATTTGGTTATTTCAATGAGTTCTGCCAGGTGACTTTCTTGGCTAGTCACATCAATAAACATTTTTTTTTCTTTTTTTTCTTTCACATCAATAAACTTACCTGAATCCCTCTTCAGGTCACAGTGGCCTGATACAGGGAGCTATTGCAGGTTATTCTGCTGTGGGAGGAGTCATGTTCCTGAATTTTAAATTTTGTTTATCTACTAGGTAGAAAAAGAACTTCCTCAGTGGAGACATTTAGCAACACTGAGGCAAATGTATGTTATGGTTTGGGAGTTATCTCTGAATGAAGGCCTATAATAATTCTTAATCTCTTTCCTAGTAAATCACAATTCAGGGAGCTATTATAGTTTTTTTGTTTGTTTTTTGCTCTTATTTTAACAAGTCTTATAGTAATAATAGTATGCACTTATTGAGCACTTTACATGTCAATCATGCCCTAAGTTTTTGTATGGCATGTATTTTTGAATCCTCACAATAGCCTTAGGCAGTTGGTGCTATTATCTTCACATTTTACTCAGGTATGGTTAGGTTAATCATCCAAAGATGGAGAACTGTTAGGTAGCAGAAAAAGGACCTGAACCGAATTAGTGGGGGTCCAGGGCCCTGGGACAATCATAACTGCATTACCTACACTTTTAAATGTTAAGTCCTCGAAATAAGAAGGAGCAGTTCTTTTATTGAGAACATAAATCCATTGTAATTAGTTTGAGCAAACACTTACATGATTGACAGTGTTTGTTTGACAGACATGTTTAAAGATTGCTTTGCTGCCTAGGTCATGGATCTAGAATGCCAAATAGTGGTTTTGAGAAAGGGAGGAAGACTCAAATCCTGTCTGTCAAAAACCAAAGGGTTTCTTTCCTTTGGTTGGATTTCTTTGGTTTCCTTCTTCCTTAATTAGCATTTTAAAGAAAAATAGCAGCTGCCTTTGACAACCTACAATTTACAGGAATTTTTAGATTAATGTCCTGAGCTTTAGTGGAGAGGGCATGGGATTTGAAGTCAAGACTCAGGGATTATGTCTTGGCCTCCACACTAGCTGTGCTGTCTTCAACATGTAATGTGAACTCATTGTTATTATTCTCTTGATCTATAAAATGTTGTACATAGTGATACCTATCACATAGCATTATTGTGAAGATTGAATTAAATCATACAGATGAAAAGAAATGTTTAAAATGTAAAGCATGTACACATGTCATTTTAATGTTTAATAATTTTTTAAGTCAGAAGTCTTATATTCATAAAATAGTTCTCAGCTCCAAATGACAGTTCCTAATAGAGCAGTCTAATTAACAATAGAAGAATTTTGAATTGAGATAGTTTATTAGGAATGTATTTATCCATTATTGATGTGAAGACACCTAATACAATTTAGTATCATCAAACCATATTGAACTTAAACCAATATTAAATGAATGTGGTGATAAACCATAAAATAAAGATGATGTGTACTATGGACTAGAAGGTGTTTACTTTTATTGTATGGCAGTACACCGTTCAGTATGTGCAAGTATGAGTAAATAAGTATGTGAGTGAATGTCAAGTTTCCCACTTATTAAATTTTATTTTGGTCCAATTTTACTGATATCCTCTATTATTAAGTATTTGTATCTGTGTGAACTGACTGACTCTGTCAAAATAGTTGAATTGGTTATTTGTTTAGAGTAGGCTTTTACAAAACATAGTGTCTCATGAAGACTTACATTTTGGGGAAAAAGGTTTTAAATGAGGCATGATTGATTTTCCTCCTAGATAGTCTTAAGATAGAAGAGCATATTCAGCTCTCAGAAAATTTGACATAAATAAGCTCATTTAACCATGTTTAACATAGACATTCTAGAGCTTTTATTTTCCCTCTGGAAATGTATTTTTATAAATGTCTATTAGCTCAGAGTCTAAATTGCTTCTGTAAACATAAAGTTGTATGTTTTTAGGCCCTGCTGGGTGGTTCAGTTCTTTAGAGCATGGTCCTGTGCACCAAACAGGTTGCAGGTTCAATTCCCATTAGGACACATATCTGGGTTGTGGTTTTGATCTCTGGTTGGGGTATGTGCAGGAGGCAACTGATCGATATTTGATTTTTCTCTCACATCAGTGTCTTCCTCTCCTTCTCCCTTTTTTTCTTCCTTTCTCTTTCAAATCAATAAACATATCCTGGGGTGAGGTAGAAGGGAGGATAAAAAAAAAAAGCTGATGTTCTTGAAATGCCCAGTGGTCTCTAGACTTCTATGTGAATTGCTCCTCTAACCCTTCCGCTAAAGTCCCATTATACAGATAATAGGAATTTTTTATCTGCCCATAATGATGAATACGATTCTAGAATATGTTCCTAGAGAGCCATCTCAGTCCGAAGTGTCGCTCTCCTCCTCAGCTCTTGTCATGCATTTAAGAAAGAATTAAAAAGAAAAACAGAAAATAGTGTTGAAGCAAAGCAAGCAAACTTATTAAGGAAGCAAAGCAACTGAATTTATTAAGAATTCACTTGACATAAAGCACAAATGGGCAACTCAGCTAGTCGGAGCGCCTGCCTGGGTGGTGGGGGTGGGGGTGGTTTGAAGGATTTTATGCTTCCCCCGACCCCATAGGTTTCAAGGTTCCCCTGCCAGATAGGCTAGATTTCAAAGTCTCCCTTTTACATTGTGGCAGTTTTTCACAGAATGTATGAGGACATCTGGCGATTTTATCTTGGCAAGTCCTATGATTGCTGACTTGTTCAGTGGGTGAAATAAACTCCCCCTTTTTCTCCTTCTCCTCTTCCTGCCTTAGCAGCTATCTTTTCTGCCTAATATTCCCCTTTCAAGTGATAACTTGCTTTTGGGGGTTTTGTTATTTGTCCCCCAGACTTCATCTGTCCTTGGGTTTAGCTTGGCACAAATGGCATTAGTTGGCTCTTTGTTCTCCTAGTTCCCCAGGCCAGGATGATTTAGGCTATGTATTCTCTGGTTCGAGAGAAGAGGTATAAACCATTTGCTCTTAAGTGTCCTTGGTTGGGGAAGCCAGGGTCTTGCATTTCACAAGCTGGCTGCAAGCTGCCCAAACTGTTTGGTCTTGTTTAATTTCTTTGTCTCGGTTTCCTCATTCCACTTGCTCAGGAATTTTCCTAGGTTCTTATTATCCTGCTGCAATCAGACATCCATCTTGCGGCCATATTTAATGTTAGCTGGCAAGATTAAATTCCTTCCTATTAGGCTGCATATATGGTGCAAACATTCATATAATACTCAGGTTTTTTTTTTTAATAGTAAAGATAGACATACTTAAATTTGAGTTCATACTTCATACCAAGTATTGAATGCACTGAGCACTTCTGCAAGAATGGTCTCCTTATCCTTTCAACAGCCTCTTGAGAGGTAAATCTCTCCTTTACAGGTGAGGGAACTGGTTTCTCAAGTTCTTAAGGATTAACTGTTAAAGTCAGAATGTGAAGATAGGTGATTAGGGACTTCAGAATTCACGACCTCTGCACTTTGTGGCATTTAGAACTCATTCTGCTCAAATTTTCTGAAAATTGTCAATGACCAGAAGACTTACTAGCCTTTCAAGAAGTAAAGATTGGGGAGGCAAACTTGAAACAAAATCTCAAGCCAGTCTGAGAGGCGGATGACAGTCACTGATGGTAAATGTTTGGGTTTTGGCTAGAACTCACACTCAGAACTCATATGTGGAAATACTTTGGACTAACCCCTCAGAAACCAAATTACAACAAAAAGCTTGTGCCTTTTGCAAGCTGGATGGTGAACCAAATTTTCCTTGCAATACTTTGGTCTTTTTCAAACTGGTAGCCTTTAAATAAGAAAACAGAAAAGCTAAATAAGATGTTCAAGGAACAAACTGCATTTGGACAAATGTTACTGTATTTATAGAATTATGTGATGAGATGTGAATCATGTATCAGTAAATCATTGGACAATCTTTTTGAATGCTTTCTGTATCTATCAGGGTAAGGAATAATAAACTCTAAAGGAAAGGGATTTTTTTTAGGAATTCCAGAGAACTAGGTGTGTCCTTTGGGCTTTGCCTTTAATTATCTTTAAATTGTTGAATTAGTTCAATAATTTTCAACTTTCTTCATCTCATGGCACATATAAACTAATTGCTAAGTTCAGTGGCACACCAAAAATTATATTAATTTTTTTGATCTGAAGAAACAGGGATATTTTTTATTAATTCACATCAGATAGCTATCTTTGTTTTGGCTGTTGTCTTTTTTTTAAAGGTCAACTTGGCTTTTCTTTCTTTTTCTTTCTCACCTGAGGACATGCTTTGAGAGCTGAAGGGGTGAGAGAGAAAGAGAGGAGAGGGGGAGGGAGAGAGAAAGAGGAGAAAGAGAACACTGATTGGTTGCTTTCTATATGTGTGTGCCCCAACCGGTGATAGAACCCACAACGTGGGTATGTGCCCTGACCAGGAATCGAACTGGCACCCTTTCAGTGCACAGGACTACACTCAACCAACTGAGCCACTCTGGCCTGGCAGCTTTGTCATTTTTTTAAATTATTTTTTATTTGACCATCTATGGGAAAAGAGGTCAGTGCCCCTGACTGAACAGTCAGGTATTGCATGTTTTAAAAATTCTTGTGATACACCAGAAGTCACCTCTTACTTAGAGGCACTAGAGCAAGGATTAAAAGCACAATTCCCGATGCTTCCATATCTCTGGATCTATAGGGTGGCAGAGGCCTGGGGCAAAGGGGCAAGGATGAAGTATAACTGGTCAGTGGGAGAAAAGGGTATCATATGTAAAAGTTTCAACAATAAAAGTTTAAGAAAATAAACACACAACCCCTAAATGTTGAGCCTGGGAGCCTGGTGTGAGCCCTGCTGCTCCCGTGCTTATTTGCTATGTGAACTGGGTAAAGGCATTCAGTTTCCTTGTGCCATAGCTCTTGCAAATGAAAAATGGGGTACATAGTACCCACACCACAGGATTTTTTGGGGATTTAAGGCGATAACACATAATGTGTCAGAATGGTGTCTGGGATATAGGAAGTGCTCTATGTCCGTAATTATTTTATTATTTAATTGTTATTATCACCACTGCTCGTTCTTTGAGCCTCAGTTTCTTCAACTAGAAAAATAGGGGGCTACATTAAATGATATTTTAGTACGTAATTTCAGATTTACGCATGTTTCTTGAACTTAGTATAAAACCTTTCAATGATTTGTGTGGTATCTTATGGGAACTAACCTATAAAAATTAATACCAGCAGCAAGTGCTTTGTGATTTAAAGGCACAGAGAAATGCAAAACAAACACAGAGTAAGAAAACAACAACAAAATAACCGTGTTTTGGCAATCAAAGGACTTTTTGTTAAGCACTGGACACTCCAGGATGTGGAGTTTAAATGGAAAGTAGGCTTTGTGTTATTTCTGAAGTTGTTGACATTTGAATAGGCATGATTAGGAGGTGGCCATGCTTAAGGACGTGAGCAAGGTACTTGTTGGTTACCATAGTAACCATTGATCACTAGGGAGGAAAACCATTGATCATAGTGGCTGCTTATGAGGTATTTACTATGCCAGTAATGTTCCAAGCACTTCACAAGTATTAACGTATTTTATTCTGGACTTACAGAGCCAGGAACTGTAGCATAGGGAAGTTAAATTTCTTGCCCGAGATCATACCCTTGGTGAAGTCAGGGTGTGAACCTGGCTTCTGAGTTCCTTCTGTTAGCCCTTCTGCCTTATCTCTGACAAGCTTGAAAAAATATATGCAGTTACTTGGAATCCTTAGAGTATTGAGTAATTGGGCAGGGCCAGACCATGGGGTGATGGGATAAAATAAATTAAGGGGATATAAGTAGGGATTTGAAGAAATATTCTGACCATTATCCTAATAATCTAGATAAAAAGAGCATAGTTGAGGAACTAGACTGGAATGGTTACCATAGTAACAGAGAGGAAGCCTTGAGGAGCAGAAATCTCAGCATGTTTAGGTCAAGGACCCTTCTGACAATCTTATTAAGCTGTGGACTTTCTTCCCAGAAATTTGTGCAGCATACAACAATGCCACAGGATTTCAACAGTTTCACAAACACTTTTATTTATTTGATGCTTTCCACAGCTTGGTTTTCCTCCCTAGTGATAATTGTATATTTTCTTAAAAGTCTTCAGTTTTTCTTTATTTTTTGTTTGTTTTGTGTTTCCTTTCGGTAATCATATTTTTTAAAAATATTTATATTTCTTTAGATGCCTGTCCTTTAATTACTGACTTCTACATAATATAATTTTGGAAAGTTCTTGATTTAACTTTATATTCTCACTGAATGAATGTATATAAATAAACTAGAGGCCCAGTGGTGCACAGATTCATGCACTGATGGGATTCCTCAACCTGGCCTGTGGGGATGGGACCCAGATTGCAAGATGGTGCAGGCCAGGCATAGGGACTTGACAAGTGCATGAATCCATGGACCAGGCTTCTAGTATGCATATAAGATCTTTGGTTAATCTCTTCCAACCCTCCCCCCTCCCCCCTTCTCTCTGAGATTCATCAGTCTGTTCCTTATTTCGATGCTTGTGGTTTCCGCTACTGCACTGAGTGTCTGCACCCTGGTGGTCAGTGTGCATCATAGCTACCAGCCAGCCAGTCAGCCGATTGGCTCCTCACTTGGACTTTTATATATATACAGGTGTATATGTATGTATATATATATATATATATATATATATATATATATATATATATATGATTACATGGCAATCAAATATATGATTGCCATGTAATTTCCTATAATTTTCTTCCTTTGTTGCCTGAATATAGAGGTGGTGATAGATCTTGTGGCCAGTAGATAGTTTCTGTAGTGATCCATGTTGTCCTGTGTTTATTCCTGAAGAACGTTTCTCTACTTGAATAGCTGTGTCTAGGATGGGGAAATTATTTGGATATGAGAGAGAGAGAAAGAGAGAGAGAGAGAGAGAGAGAGAGAGAGAGAGAGAGAGAGAGAGAGAGAGAGAGAGAGAGAGAGAGGGAGGGAGGGAGATCCTGTTGCCAAAATGGAAATGAAATAGCCTCTGGTAGAGAATCAAATTCAAGATTCTGTCTTTGCTGCTAGGACAGACTTTTTTTGTCTCTTGTGCATAGAAACCCTTATGGTAATTAGAGTCTAGAGGTAAGGGAGTTTGGAAGAGGTTGAGGACTGATTATCATTTATTTTGTTTATCATTTGGCGTGAGAGTAGTAATTAGGTCCCCCTTGGCTATGTGGGGAGTAAATATTGCCAATACCTATGGGAAATGGCTTCTAGTAAAATTCACATGCTATTTAAGATTTTGCTTTTTTTTTTTTTTTAATACAGTCTAATGTGACAATTTGGTGAGCTGAACTCAAATTTGTCTTCCTCAGGTGGTAAACTGTTTTCTTTCTTCTTTCTTTTAAATTTCTCATACTTTTCCTGCACTTTGGACTGTTGAAACCTTCATTGCAAAGTAAAGGTTATTTCTTTGTACAAATGTAGATATTCTAAAAAATCATGATGTTTTTGACCAGTTTGTCCTGAAGAATATTATCAGAAAAAGAACTTCAGAGGTTTCTCTACGTTCTCAGACTTTAGGCTTATAAAAGAAAGTTACTTTTAGTTAGTTTGTGTGCGGTAATGTAATGAATAGAATCTGGTGACATTTTTCTTTTTCCAATCCTACTCTACATATATTTCAAGAATATATCTAATATATAGAATATTAGCAAATGAGAGACTATGGATGAATGTACTCTATTAGGAATGAGGACCTCTTCACAATTTTAATTTTATTTCAAAAGGAATTGGCTATATATAATATATATATATATATATATATATATATATATATATATATACACACACACACACACACACACACACAAACCTTTATGTGTTATGATTAGGGGAGGAGACATTTCACTGAAAGTGAAATTATCATTTTAGTGACCGTATCTTTTTTAAACATTAAAGTATTTGAACTTCTACTTAATGAAAAATATAAAATTATAGTATAGTACATATTTTCCTCTTTTTAACAAGTATATTGTCTGTTATTTTGGACTAAGACACATTTATGAAATGTGGAATGTATACCATCATAAACACCATGAATATCCCCTGATATCCCCTAGGATTGTTGAGAAATAGAGAACTGTATACACAAATGCTCACTTATGCTATGTCACCATCCTTTTCTCTTCAGTTTATTGGAAATGGCTCCATTTCTTTTCTGTGGGGTAGGTGATATAGATTTTGTGGAAAACGTTCTCACCTATGTTCAATATTTTATTGCCTCCTGTGAGTGATTGAACTGTGGTTGGTGAGGATGATGGGGACCAGTCCTCTGAATAAGTGGAGCAGTATCATATATTAAGGGACTTAACACACACACACACACACACACACACACACACACACTCATTGTTGAAGTAATATGCCCTATTACACCATTTGATTTGTGTGTGTGTGTGTATTATTTTTCATCTGACACATGCTATATCTTACATTTTTATAACCTGTAATTCTGTATTTAATCATAATTTTTTTAATGGGAAGCTGTGGCAATAAATTATTTTAAATGTTGTATTAATAAAGAAATGCCATCTTTCTGGTCTGCCAGTTGTGAACTCTGTACTTGTAACTTTAAGGAAAACACTTACAGTGCTGCCTAAATGACTCACCATCATGCCCAAGTGAGTGTCTTTAATTTGGACAATGACAAATTTATGGAACTGAAACTTTTTGGATGTTTTAGGGAACCGTAACCCAAAGTCATATATCATGGGAATTATGTTGTTCTGTTTGTCATTCTTTGTGTGCTTAGCATGAGTTAGATAATCTAGTTTTTAGGTATTCTTGCCAGCTGTATTTCACAATAAATTTTTCATTTGTGTCTACTACTAAGGTCTGGATTTGCTCTGAGTGGGGTGGTAATTCATTGAGCAGGTTCTAAACACAGGCCTTTCCCCTTCCCGAGTTACTTTTGACACTTAGGGATGCTGAGAAACTGTTAGTCTAATAAAATGCACTTTCTTACTGAAGCTAAATTCCATAAATATAAACAGCATTTTTATAAACTAGAAAAATGTTATTTTGAAAGGAAATATTTGAGCTGCTTTCTAAAACTCCATGGGATAGCTATCACCCAAGCATTATTTTAACAAGGTAGTACTATTTTCATTTTTATTGGGTCAATTTTACATCATAAATAAATCATTTTATTGATGATCCTGTATTCACATATGGTATTAAAACATTTAGTACTTCCAACTTTTCTGGTGGCTTTTCCTCCTTCCCTTTTCAGTTTTCTGTTGCTCACTTTAGACAGTTGGAAACAGTGTCTTACCTGTTTCATCCTGAGGATGAGCCTCTGGCTCCCATCCTGCCATCTCCCATCCGTGGTCTCCTTTCTGTAATGAGAATTGCAAAAGAGACATTTATTAAATGAAGGTGTCAGTTTATGAGTTATTTTGACTATTGACTATCTTTTTTATAATTACATACTTTTAGATATGAACAAGGCCATTTTTTTGAAAAAATTCTATCTTCTTAAACTATTTCTAGTACCACAGAAATTTTACTCAAATTTCAAGTGAATGAGGAGGGGAAAGAAAAAAAAAAGGTTTTTTTAGTTGTTTTTTTTTTTTTTTTTAAACTCATTCAGAAACACATTACGTGAACATCTATCAAATGCCAGGGCGTTGAATTGGACTCTCAGTAGAACTTGAGTGTTAATCATTCTACTTAATTAAGCTGATGTTTTTGAAATAGTGATGTGATTGGTTCATTTAAAGAGTGAGATTTGCCATTACCTATAAATTTGCAGTTGCCATTGTAATCCCAGCAATCTTTCTCCATGGTTATTTGAAAATTTCTTCTATGCACAAATATGCCCTATTTAAGAGCAAAAAAAAAAAAAAAAATCTCTCTTAATGGTGGTTCTTTATTGAGGGAGTGCAGTCTGTTGCTACCTTATATGAAATTAGCCCTTTTCCACTTGGTAGATTAAAACATTCACGTTTGACTTAAAATCAAAATGGATGTACATTTTAAAGGAAACAAATGAAAATGAAGCTTGAGAGGAAACAATTGTAGATGGTATTCACTAAAGTATTCTAATTTTTAAATAGGCATGTGAAGATTATGATTCAGGCAGTATACATTTGAGGTGGTGAGCATGGGGACCTCCCGAATGCTTCTGTATTATTTACGTGAGTGGATGGTTCTTAGACAGGATGGACCGGAGAGAGTGGATAAGAGCAGATCTGGTTATCAGAATGGAGCAAACAGTGTAAGTATTACTGAACCACGGAAAGGCCCAGAGGACCTGATGTTTCACTATGGAGCCTCTGGGGAGTAGGGAGCACCAGGCCACAGCAGGAGGAATTAAATGCAAACCTGGGGATTGAGCTTCTGCCTTGACTCTTGGGAGAATGACTCTGAGCTGAAATATTTTGATCTTTGCTATACCATGGCACACAGGTATTAGGCTATTTGCCAGATTTTTTATTCTTTTAACAACAATCAGTGTTTATATGCAAATGTGGTAATATAGTAACATACTAAAACTGCCCCTTAGGATTTACATTATCCCATATCATTTGGGACATAGATTTGCCATTTCACCAAAACCTTTTGAAGAAAAGAAAGCATATTCGTTTATTAGAAAGTTATTCTGATGCCTGTAGGTGTTTTAACCACAGGAGAAGGGGACCGTGGGCAGGCATGTGGGCATAGAAATGCATGAGCATCTAGAGCTGAATCATGAACTTTAAAGAGTTGTGTGTGGGCATAGACTGATTTTTTTTTCATATCAGCTTAGAAGTTTAGGATTGAAGGCTAAGATGGCACATATATGTTGTAGGTTTGCTATTTTTAATTCAGAGATTTCTAAACTATTTATTAAAGAATTGGTAATAAAACAGTACAACTCAGATATAGGTAAAGTCTTTGCTTATATTTCATATTATATCTTAGGCCATTGAACTGAGGTTTTCTAAACAGTAAAGTGTGTCATGGGTTAATAAAGTTTTAGCATCCCTGGATATTCTTCATTTCTAAGGGGTAATTATCATGTTCAAAGGGACCAAGTCACTTGGGAAATAAACTCTAATTGCCTTAAAATTTCTTGTTTGCTTCTTTATTTTAATCTGTTCCTGTGACATAGCTCCAGAAAAAAAAAAAGAAAAAAGAAAGAAAGAAACAATTCAAGGCCAAAAATAAATAAATAGAAAGCTCTCAGTTTAAATTCATCCCTGTGAGTAGAATTTTATACATTACTATGAGATTGCTGTTCTAGAAATTAGTATAAATACTATTTGCTTAAAATACTGCTGTAATCACTTCATAGAGTACAGAGATCTAACATATTTGAGTGGGTTGAACTTGTAACCTTTCAGTGCTCACGCCAATGCTCTAACCACTGAGCACAGTGCCAAGGCTGACTATACATTTCTAAATTTAAAAACCACTTTAGAGTAAACCCTTATATAAAAAAACACATTTTCAATATATTTATATATTTAGAAAACTTAAAGTAATTTAACTTAAAACATTTAATATTTATCTAAAATTCTTAGTCTTTATCATATATACCATGTCATATACCATATACCATATATATTATATATCACATATCAAAACTAGTGCAAATAATTTTGCTTTTGTCATATACATGTAAAAACTAATTTAACTGGCATGGCCCCTATGTTAATCGCTGGACTCGTGCATGTAACTTTCATATTTTAACAACAAAAAATCAGCTTTTATATGAGGTTCTTAGTAATGCTGAAATATTTTGAAACACTTTAAACTTTTCTCAATCTTTTATGTTGAATCATTATTACATAATTTATTATGTAACCCATTTGCAATTTTTCTAGTCATTAAATGAACCAACCAAAGAATCAAAATTTAAAAGGTTTTTTTTTGTTTTTGTTTTTAACTTTTCTTTTTTCTTTTTTTAAAAATAAACCTTTATTGTTCATATTATTCAAAAGTTCCTCATTTTCCCCCCCTCCACCAGGTTCCCACCCCACCCTCTGCCCTTTCCCCACCCCCCCATTCTCCTCATGCATAGGTGTAGTTTATGTTCAGTCTCTTCCCGCACCCCCCACTCCTCTTTTCCCTGAGAATCATCAGTCCACTCCCCTTCTATACCTCTGATTCTATTATATTCAATAGTTAATATTGTTCATCGGGTTTTTTTAATTCTCTTGGTTTTTAGATTCACTTGTTGATAGTTACGTATTTGTTGTTCATATAAAAGCAGGTTTTTGATAGAACTACTCAAGACTACTATGGAGGGGGTGTGAACTGTCACCCTTTCCGTGTCCTTGAGTATTCAGACTCACTGCATAGTGGCCAGAGAATGAGAAAAGCTGTATATGCAAAGAATAAGGAGCAGCTATAGAATAATAAGCATATTTAAATTATTTTGAAATGTAGATAATAAAAAAATTCTCTAGTTGTACTATTGAGGTACTCTTTTTCACTAATCATTTATTAATCGCTGTGGTTAGAACAGTAATTTTTAAATTAGTTTCTGATCTTTATTAAAGAATTACTTGTAGCATGTTTCAGATTTAGGTTAAAAAAGTACTGTGTATAATATACATTCTGTAAGCCAAAGCAAAAAAGATCTCTTACTTTAATAAATGCTTTGAGTATCATAGTTCCTTTTTATTGACACCTTTGAGATGTTATATAAAATACCACTGTGCTGTATTTACATGTAAATTCCAGGACAACCAAATAAAGTATTATTTGTTAGTAAAATGATCAGTACATATACTGTGTCTAATAATGAACACATTTTAAGACTCAGGATTTGCATGGTACTATTCAGAGGGGAGAGGTAAAGAGGTCTCTGTGAAGGATGGACAAGGTCATCATAGCAGTAGGAAAACACACACACACACACACACACAAAAAAACAAAAAACAAACAAACAAACAAAACCCAAAAACCCATACAGCTAATTAATAAATTGGAATTTTACTTTTACATCTGATGTAAAGAATTATTTTAGCTTAAGGAGTACCAGATGTTTTTGTTTGCAAGATCAATATTCAGCCACACTTGAGATGGACTTGGATATTTTCATTTGACAGGCATTAATATCTACAATGAAGGTCAGAGACTTTCAAATAAACAAGTGACAAGTGTCTATAGGAATAACATAAGTAAGATACTAGTAAGTTTCTACAGTTTTTCTTGGATGCTAGCTGAGGTTACGTTTTAAACTCTCTCCTTCACAACATAATTTTTATATCTTTGCATATAAACATGTGAATGGATGGACATGTAGCCCCATATTGATATAATTTTTTTGAAACCCAAAGAATATTAGTCAAACCTACTTGCTTAATATTTGAATCCAAATAAAATTTAGTGAAAGGTCACTAGTGGTTCCTTTGGCAGATCCCTTCGCTCTTAATCAGAAATAGCATCAGATTTCACGCATTTTAGTGACTGATGATGGGAGCTACTTATGTGTATTTTAGCTGGAATATTGTATCTTATGGTTAGCATGCTTTAGTTATTATTATTTACCTTAAAGACAGAACCTCATCTTTTGGAGCCATCTGAAAAAACATACTTACTATACGTTATAGACAAAAGAAATAAGCAGCTGCATCTAAAAGTTTCTAGGAGCCTAAGCATAACCTTAGCCTTTTGTACTCCGTAAGCGGCTAGAGACCTCCCCCACATGCCCCTCGTGTCCATAGCCAAAAACCTCCCATATCAACTCTTGTCACCCAATTTTAAAGTCAGACATGTTAGTGACATCTCTGGGTTTGTAAAGAAAATTTGTGGTGACTTAAGTTTGTAAATATTCCAGCGCATATGGAAGAAATGGGGATGGTTTCCATTTTGGATGCATAGCAGTTAACCGGTTAAGGTAGATAAAGTCATTTGTTTTTCTTACTGCTTACATTTTTTTCTCATTTTCTTTAAATTTTGTTCTTTGGTTTTGCAGTTTAACACATTTCCAGCCACCTCAAGCACAAACTAATAATTATACCACATAGTAAGCTCTTCAGAGTCTGGTCTGCTGATGTTTGTTCTCTGCCATTCACTTCTTACAGGGCTCACTGCCTAGCAGTGAGTGAGTGCTATAGGTGCTTGATTGTTGATTAATTAATCAATAGGGTTTATTAGAATCATAGTTTGAGACATACACAAATGTCCAGGCGGGAATAGCAGGAGTGTCAATATAGACCTCAGGCCAGAATTTGTTTTAAGTTGCCTCTGACATGTGATATCCTTAAGCTGTTCTCTTAACATGTGCTGACCTAAGATCTCAGACAGCCCTTGTGCAGACAGAAGCCACATGATATATGGGAAAAGATCTGTTCCTGAACACGTTCAGATTACAAGGAGGGATGAAATAGACATGTCTAGACTTGCAAAGACATTGCATTTGCTATGGTTGATTGACATCATGGACCATGTTTCCGGGCAGAGGAGGGTGACAGGGGGTATTAAGCCACCTGGTGTTTTTTTTCCCCCCCATTTTTTATTGAATTTATTGGGGTGACATTGGTTAATAAAATTATATAGGTTTCAGGTATACAATTCTATAATACATCTGGAACTACATGTTGTTTTGTATGCCTTTACTTAGGGTATAGATCAGCGAATCTCAATCTGGACTTTACATTATTATACCTGGATTTCTTTCATTTTAAAAAATATATTTTATTGATTTCCCACAGAGAGGAAGGAAGAGGGATAGAGAGTTAGAAACATCAATGAGGGAGAAACATCGATTAGGTGCCTTCTGCACACCTCCTACTAGGGATGTGCCCACAACCAAGGTACATGCCCTTGACCAGAATCGAGCTTGGGACCCTTCAGTCCACAGGCTGATGCTCTATCCACTGAGCCAAACCAGCTAGGGCTACCTGGATTTCTTTAAGAGCATGCCACTGCCCTGCCCCAGCCAAGCCAAATCAGGATCTCTAGGAGATGGGCCTGGGCATCATTCATTTTTAAAAGCAATTCCACTCTGCAGCCAGTTTTGAGATAGTTTGAAGTTTTACAGGAACCAAAGCTGGAAAAGAAGAAAGATTATAGAATACAATTTCCATCCACTTTGTTCTCATTTACTTGTTGAGAAGGATGCACTCCTGGCCAACAGTAATCTAATACAAATCATTTATGCAAATTTAAAAGTTCTAGTGACTCTATTAAAAAAGAAAAGAGGAATAGCTGGAGTTAATTGTAGTAATACATTTTCTTTAGCCCAATATGTTCCAAATCTTATTATCTCAATGTGTAATCAATATAAAAATATTTAATGAGATACTTTACATTTTTTCCTGGTCTGAAGTGTTGTAGATTTGAATTATAGACTTGAAGTGCATCTCAGTGTGGACAAGCCATTTTTCACGTGTTGAGCAGCCACACCTGTCTAGTCAATTCCATATTGGCCAGAGGAGAGCTAGAGGGGAAAGTACTGGAATACAAGCCAGGAGGCCTCAGCATTAGTGTTGGTGTTGCCACTGACTAAGCTTTTGACTTTGAACAGTTCACTTATCCTCTCTCTGGGCTTCAATTTCCTCTTTAATACGAGAGTGGTCAGGGGTCAGTCTAAATTGGGAGTTCTCTAATTTCGTCACAAAAAGCCCCAAGATTTTGTGAGCCATCCTAAAGGAGAAAAGAGGCAAGCAAGCTGCTTTTGATTGTTACTCTCTTTGGATATACTTGAGTTTTCAGATGCCATTTTATTTGAGAGGAAAAAACAAAGATTTGGAAAAAAAAAAAGTCACTCAGCTAAATGTTCTCTTAAGTTGTGTGATTCTCTCTTGTCAGCATGTGTGACAGCCTCTCTGGAGAGAGGTCAGGCAGCAGGTTTCCTGGTTTTCCTCCTAGGAAAGGCATCACCGTGGACAATGGCTCTTGAATATTCCCTATCAAGTAATAGGAATCCCTTCAGTAGTGGCTAAAGTGGATCACATTGGCTACGGAGGCACACTGTGCTTGTCTAGAACCGACCCAGCCCAGGTTGTAGGAGGAGACTCCTGGCTCTCCCCTAAGGTATGGTCCCCACAGTCAGCCATATCCCAGGGCTGGGAATACTCAGGCCATGGCTATGTGGCTTTCTGACCCGACATGTGTTGTTCTTCTGGCGAATGAATAATTGCCAACAACTTCAGTCATTGTTATGTCGATGCCAGTATTGGATGCACATGATTTTGGTTTCCAGACGAGCAACCTGTTTCTGTATCAGGTAGATGAATTCTGGTGGCAACAATAAATAAAGAAGAAGCGGTGTCTTAACCAGTTCATTGGAAATCAGACGCTGCCAGATTTCCACAGTCAATGACATGGGAACTCAGTCCTAATCAAGTGTACTGTTTGCCTTTTGAAGGCTTCTGTGGTGGTTTGTATTCGGAGTCAGTCAAGGACTTATAGGCCCCGCATTTTAGCTACTTTGCTATATTGTATTGGAGAGGAGAGGGTGGTAAAACCGAGTGGGAATCATGAAGTGGAGAAAGCTGAGAGGGTTTCCGTTTCTAGAATGCTGGTAAGAAGTCTATTATAATACCATATTCTGTACTTAATAGGTAGTTATCAGAAAATTGTTTTGGAAAGCTTCAGCCCAAATATCAACAATTATTTCTGCATTTTTACTAGCACACGCAAACTTCATGCTTCCAGTCCAGGCCTGCTCCTGTACCAATGAAAGCAGTTGCTAATACTCAAAGCAACAGAGGGAAGGGGAACCCGGTTTCATTGTTTCAAGCATAGCTACTTTTACAAGTTAGTGAAAGAAGTGTTTCCTAAGCATGTTGGTTTCTTCAGGCTAACTAGCTTTTGCTCAGTATTTGGCACCGGTCTGCATGTAGGAGTCCAGGTGAACAGGGAAAGCAAATAAATGTGACCTTTGTAAGACTGGTATTTTCTTTATGAAGCCGAAGGGTGCACACACACACACACACAGATATTAGCCCACTTTTATTTTTATGCCAGAAAACTTCTCTCCGCTGACAGCATCTCTGCATTTGATCTTTGGCATCCTCGCTGCCCATCTTGGTTCCCTGCAGGCCTTTCCATCTGGTTCGCTGGTAAAGCGCCCATCTCATCCGTGCCCCTACCATCCATTCGGAAACGGAGCTTCTGATTGGTCTTTTCTCTCTCTTCGTGCTCCTGTTTACTTGGAACCAGTTCCAGTATCTCAGAGCGGGTGGTTTTGCCTTAGCCAGTGACCTTAGGATAAGCAATTACAGGAGGTAAGAGATCTACTGTGCAGAGTGGAGCATCTGTTGTTGCAGCGATCTTAGCCTTGGAGAGAGTCTAGGGACTTGGAGAAAGTCTGCTTCATGAAGGTGATGCCTCCCTGGAGTGCTCTCTTTTCGCCTCTCGCCTTCTTAAATGCTTGGGCTATTTCAGGTTTAATCCTTTGGTCTCCCTTAGTTCAGCAAGGCCAGCGAGTGTCTGGCAAAGACCCACTGCTTTCATATGCCCGTCAGTAAATCAGCCTCTTTCTCTCTGGTTCTCCTACAATTCTTTCTGACAGTTTTGCAGAGTCACCTAAACCTCCACAGGGTCCAACTCACATCTTGATAAGTAGGTAAAAAAAAATAAATAAATAAAAAATAAAAATAAATAAACAAACAAGTAAACAAATCAGCTCTTGTTTTTATCCTATGTGTCCTTTTGAAGTTTCCCCCTTTCCACCCCTATCCTATAACTAGGATATTTTGAGGAGTTGCCAGATATTTTCTAATTTCAAACCATGCTCGTACATGAAGACTTAAATAAAAAAATGTGTCCATTGCAATTGTTTCATGTTTTCTTAACAAAGATATTAGTCAGGCAAGAAAAAGGAGGTAGACAAAGAAATGGGATGAACAAACTCTTCAAATGCCTCAAGATGAATGGCCAGATTTCCTCTTTTTCTTTTGATTCTTAATTTTTTTTTAATTTCACAGTATGCTTTGGAATTACACATTTTGTCTTTTATTTTATATCATGTTTTGTATTATAAAGCTATTCTACCATCAGTCATTAAAATTATTTTTGGGAATAAAAGTGGTCTTTATAAGAAGCACCACTCAGTATTTGTTAGAATTTCAATGCTAAAATGTGATTTGCTCATTATTTTTTCAGCACTGTTTAAAGTACTTTCTAGGAAACACTGGGGAGTAGTTGTTAACACAGTAATACTGGCACCAGACCGTCAGAGATTACACTCAGTGGGTCTATGTGTACATCTCTAGGTGCTTATCTTAGAAGAGGTGCTTCCTATTTTTGAGCATCAACTTTGTCTCCCACGGTAATGTTATGGGGGCTCAATAACTTTACATATAAACACATGTACATAGGTCTTACTCATCTTACATCTTTACTGTTCTGACTTTATTACCCCAAACATTGCCTGGCATTAAATAAACACTCTATAAATATTGGTTACTATTACTATTTGCTTTAGTTCCTGTAACAATCGTCAGGTAGATATAATCCCCACTTTACAGGGGAGGGAACAGAAGCCATAGGGAGATGTTTAACTTGCCCAGGGTCACACAGCTGGTGAGGGAGCAGAGCCAGGGCTTGCACCCAGGTCTGTCTGACCACAAAAGCCACATGCTGCTCCATGGCGTGTGCCACTGCCACTTTGTTTTGGGCAGCAAGGTTAAGTAGATATGCTTGGATTGTTAGGAAAATCAAACTTGCATTAGTACAGGTTCATTTCCTGATTTTTCTTCTCCCTTAAGTAGTTCTAATTTCTCTTGCGTAACTAATGTGTGCTATTAGAGTGCACAGAATTTCTTGGCCTAGGTCTACTATCATTCTTGCTTCTTTGAGAGCCAGGTTTATTCCTTAATATCAGGTGTGCTTTGCCGAGGGGAACTGTCATAAGGGGATGTTCTTAATGCACATGGCGTAATGCATATGGCCGATGAAAATTATGTGAAGCTGTGTTTATGCACCTTTCAGGTATTTCTAATAGATTTGAGTAGTTCAAAAATGAACCCTCATGTGAAATAGAGAAATAATGAATTTCCCTTCCTGAAGGAGCATATTGACCATTTACCAGAAATTTAACATTCATGATGCCACCTCTGCCATGGGCCTGGGAGTCCCGTTGTGGCTCATTGTGGTTGTTTATGGAACGTCCTCCAGCTGAATGAGTGGAGAAATGGATGTATTCACCAGTGTGAAGAATGACAGTAGTTGTAGGAGAGCTTCTTACTGTTAAGAAGGCTTGAGGGTGTGGGAGAGAGAATGGCTGGGTGTAGGTCTGCACAGTCAGAGGTTTTTGTACCATATTCCTAAATATGTGTCTCCTTCCCGACATCATAGTGTCCTCTTACTGTTCAAGATGTTCCTTCAGTACATACACAAATCCTGGTTCTGTGAATTTTTGCCCTTTTTCTCTCAGATTCCTGTTCTCCCCTTAAACAGCGAGTCCATACATTTACTCAGAGATGTGACTCTAGGTGAAGGCGCGATCTAGTCTCCAGAACTTTTCCCATTTTTCCAATCCCAGTGGAGGAGCCTGCTTTTTTTGCTCAAGTTGGTTATGGTTGGATCTATAGGAAAGATTTTCTTTTGCTGAATTGATGTTTGCCTAATTAAAGCACATATCCTGTTTTCTTATTAAGTCAATCAGCAGCTTCAAGATGTAAGAAATTACTGCCAACTTCCTTTCAAGTAATCATATTACATCTGGAATCAAAGGAAGTCTTTAATTCTTGAGAGCCCTTGATCATTTTAATGTGGGAAATTTTAAAATACTCGAATAGGTGGTTCGTGATTAGGATAGATATCTGGTGGTTATTCCTGAATCGTTTGTTGTTGAGTTTTGGCTAATGTAGGATTCTGACTTTTTCTCTTTCAGCTGTCCCATTTCCTCCAAGTCACCGGCTCACAGCAAAGGAAGTGTTTGATAACGATGGGAAACCTCGTGTGGATATCTTAAAGGCACATCTCATGAAGGAGGGCCGGCTGGAAGAGAGTGTTGCATTGAGAATAATAACAGAGGGGGCTTCCATTCTTCGACAGGAAAAAAATTTGCTGGATATTGATGCACCAGTCACAGGTAAGACCTGAGGACGGGAATTGCCCACTTACATCCATACTTCGTTGTTTTTAACATCCAATCAGAAGTCCAGTGAGTCTTCAAATAGCATAGTTATCTAAGAACTACCAGTAAAGATATGATACATATATAAAAATATTTTTAATTTAATATATTAAATATCTATAATTTTGTGACGCTTCAAAAAATGGTCTGCAACTTAGAGGTGATGAAGATATTCCAAAGTAATACTTTAATTAAGAAATGGCTTTATTTGTCAATAAAGCTAACTAACATAACACACTGGATATTCATCTAGAATGACTAGACATATCATATTGAGGCTTCCACAGTGGTTGAGTAGGTGGCTGAGTTAAAGCAGTGGCTCTTTAAGTGTCATCCTGAGATTCATATCATCATCATCATCACCTGGAAACTTGTTAAAATGTAAACTTTCAGGCCCACCCCAGAACCAGTGAGTCAGATTACCCTGGTGAGGCCCAGCCATGTGTTCTATCGAGTCCTTTAGGCGACTCTGATGCACCTTAGAGTTAGAGAACCCTGAAGTTGAGGCAGAAGGCCAAAGCCTCTCCTCTCTATAGCATTGTGTGCCTAGGAAATGGGTGTTTAATTTGTGAGTGTTTTTGTTCTGTTACCTCGAATGAGCAGAAACATATTTTGCCTAAATGTAACTTCTCTTAGACGACAATAATTAAATCTTGTAAAAAAATTTTATGGATATAGAGGATCAAATATTAGAGCTTTTAATCTACATTTTGTTGAGTTAGTAAACTTGCAAGTTTTCATTTTTAGAGAAGCTATGAAACAATTCTTTTTCTTAATTGTCCTGATTCTGGCAAAGGGACACTTATTTAGAAATACAAAAAAAGTCCCTTTCAAAATAAAGGGGACATTTAAACATATTTCATTTGTACTCCTGATCGCTGCTTTCTTCCAGATCATCATGACTTGTGTTATTGGCCTCCATATATATAATCAAATGTGACAGTTAAGAGAAAGATAAGCTCTGTTAATATCGGACTAGACTTTCCTTGGTCAGAATGTCCTTAATGATCTGTATTCCAGAAAAATTGACAATGTTTACTTTGTTGTTATTGTTTCTGTTGGCAAATGCTATTTTTCTTGTTTATAATTCAGGGAAATAATAAATGTGTTTGGAGGTAGGCAGAATAAGAAACAAACTTCGGTTGTGTTAGCTTTGTGTTGGACCACAGGTTATCATTATGAACTCCTTTCCCATGTGTTAAAATGGAGTTATACACTATCATCTCCAACTCATTGACACAGTGGAAATATTAAGACAAAACATGGGGAACATGCTATACTTTTTTTAGGTACTAACACACACATTTTTTAGTAACCTAAGTTTTAGTTTGGACTCTGCCAGCAAAAAAACAAAAACAAAAACAACTATTTTAAAAACTGATTATAAGTTCCCCTTATAAATTAAGGGTAATATATAAGCTTTACATGACATCTTTATCACTAAGCTTATTTGTTTTGGATAAAGGTGAAAGGCTTGATCTTTTATTATGAGGTTTTTTGTTGTTTGTTTTTTTCTCCACTTCTCATGGTAATGTGTGACTTTTAATAAAGAATTCATATTAAATTCACTAGTGAGTGCATTGGGTGTTAATGGAGGTGATCATTATAGCTAAAAAGACACATGTAAAATAGACAGGGAAATGTATTTTCTGGAATGCCATCGGCTCTTCTGTTGGATGAGGCTTTGTCATGAAGGGACACGTAGGGAGGATTCAGGAACAGTCAGAGTTATAATGCTTTCTCCCAGGGCCTTTCTGAAGTTCATAGACTAATTGCCCTCCTATCCAGGAAAGATCACACCGGTTCTTTCTAGTGAGATCCCAGTGGAGAGCTTGGCAAATTTTGAGAGACTTTGGAAATCAGGACTCAATTATGTGTTACTTTCCCTGGAGGGAGAAAAAAAACATAGTTTTTTGTTTTTGTTTTTTTGTGTGTTTTTTTTAGGTAGTGACAAAAGTAGCTGTGGAGGCATCACAGAATCTGTAGCACTAGTGAAATATAGCCCAGGCAGGAAACACCTTTCTTCAGAGGAGTGCTTGCATTTCACAAGGAAGGCAGGATCCCTGGAGCCGCCTGTGGAGTCTATGGAAGGGTCTCTCCCTCTTTTCTGGGAGACAAGGATGTGGAATAAAAGTGGCAGATGGAGTGGAGAAAAAGAGAATCTATTGTAACATTTTGATAAAAAGGGGGGAAATTTTTGCATAGAATTCACCAGAAAATTAAATTCACAGCTTCATATACCAACCATGAGTTTCTGAGTAAAAGCTGAAACATGAAGGATTGTGCAGTAAAAGGAGGGTGCATTGGTCAAAGAAAATTACAGTCTCTTTGTGTTTCAAGATACTTTTTAATTCATTGATAGAATTTTATGATGTTGGAATGTGTTCTGAGGTTTTATTTTATCTTTACAGCTGAACCAGCAATGTAATATTTCTTTTTAAGTTTAGAATATTTATTGTTTGGTAAGAGAATCAGTAATGTTATATTTAATTATTGACACTAGGCTATGTAATAAGAGGCATAGTTTACATTTAAAAATCTTCAGGGTAGAGTATTTTTGATATAGTTCAGAATTTCACATTTAGGAAGATGGAAAACTTAAGAAACAATTTAGAAAAGGAAGGTGACGAAATAGAAGGCAGTAGAGATGAGGAGAGAAGAGGGGCAATAATATAGTTACCAATGAGAACCTGCAAAAAAAAAAAAAAAAAAAAAAAAGATTAAGAGGAAAGAGGCAAGAATGTTCAAAGTAGGAAGAAAATGCCCGAAGTCTGACCCTAAGGAACTTGCAAGTGGTTTTAAAATGCTCTCTCACCTGCATATGTCAGATTCCTAAAACTAGTAGAAACTGGCCAGTAACTTCTCCTGTGGAATGCAACTTTAAGAGTAGTGGATACATAAACTCTCAAATGAAACAAATAGCAAATATTTTATAATTATACACAAACATCCCTCCCACCTCTCCATCTATTCTTGCCCTCCTACATTTTTTATTAATAAAAATGTTTTACCCTCAAATGTTTAGGGAGAAGTTATGCTAACATCTGTATATGTTTTGCCTCCATTTAAAGAAAACAACAACACTAGAATGAGTGTTGTTCTTATTTGAAATCTGGGCATTAGTTCATTCCTTTAGCATTTCTTCAGTGTTTAAATGTACAAAGCTGCCCTCATCATCCTTCCTCACCCTTCCCATCAAGTGAAAGGTTTGTGTTCATTTAGGAATGTTTCTCATAAAATTCAGTATGCTTCAGCTTGGAGAAGACACAAGGATCAGGAGCAGCCTGTCTCCACCTGGCCCCTTACAAGTGTTGCTTTGGAGGAGAGAAAGCTCTGTATACCTCACCCGCCCGGAGCAGGGGGTTAGATCAGCAGTAACCTCCCGCTTAGGAATAGAGATGGGGATCAGCTATGGGTCCCCAGTCAAAACGAGGGAGCATGAGGCACCCTTGTGTTCTTTTCTCTAAACTAACTTGCCTGATCAGGATGCCCGAAGTTTGTGTGTTTCTGTGCTGGAGGCATGTTGTAGAGGAATGTATTTTCCCTGTTTGACTCTTTTCTAAAAATGGAATATCTTTTTTTCCTCGCAAAGATACAAATGGAACATTAAAAAATGTGGTGAAATATCAATATGGCGACTTGCTATTGAGTGTTTTGTCCCCCAGTACTCCTGTGTGGAAGTCGCAGGCTTCAAGGTGATGTTATTTGGTGATGGGGCCCTTGGGAAGCAGCTAGGGTTAGCTGAGGTCATGAGGACGACACCCCATATGGGATCAGTGCCCTTGTAAGAAAGGGAAGCGATGAGAGCCCCAATACACTAATTAAGCACTATTGTTTTGTCTTGCCTCTCTGTCTTCACCAAGAGAGGGCACAACAGGAAGATGACCATTTGCAAACCAGGAACAGGGCCCTCACCTAACTCTGAGTGGGCCAGCATCTTGACCTTGGACTGTCTAGCCTCATAGCTGTAGAAATGTTTGTGATTTAAGCTACCCAGTCTGCGGTTTTGGGTTAAGAGCAGCCCAAACTAAGACACCACTCATTCTGGGAATTCAATTTTACAACCTTTTATTGTGAACATTTATCTGGTACAGGTGCTGTGGGTTATACATAGTTGAACAAGACCTGGTTTCTGCTCTCCAAGGGCTTAGAATGTAATAGGAAAACTCAAACAGCTATTTGTCCAAGGATACGTACGTCAAACTATTGTTTAAATTAAAGAATGTGGCCTGAATTTATTCAAGCTAATTAAGAGGTATCCAACTGTATATAGTTAATTTAAAGCCAAAGGGATTGCCTACCTTCTAAATGGTTCAGGTTTCTGTGGCAGTCAGTGCCCATTGATTATTGTAATCTACCTTTGAGTTAAAAAAAAAACACTGTCAAATAGCTGGGATTGTACCTGTCGTAAATCTGGATTGAGCACTCATTTGGAAGGATGGGGACTGCGAGTGGTAAAACACTGGAGACATAGTCATGGACTGGAACTAGTTGGGGAGTCAGATACATAAAGAGTAATTACTGTATAGTTTGTTAAGATCTGTGATGGAGGCACCTACAAACTAATGTGGGAACTCAGAAAAGGAAGGCAGGGAAGCCAACACAGTCCTGACAGATTACGTGCTATTTGAATGGGATGGTATATGACCAGTAAAGTTTTACCATGTGAAAAAATCTAGGGAAGGATATTCTGGGCAGAGACTACAGCATATTAAAGGCACTGGTGTTTTTTGTAAAGTGGAAAGGGGTGCTCTTGGAGATTTTCTGTGGCTTCTCAGGATCTCAGAAGGGTGTGTGGGGTGGGCCAGAAGTGGGACTGAGCTTGGGCGGTCAGGGCTAGGTATTAGTCTCCCTGAGGTCAGACATAAATACCGGGACTCTGTTCTACAAACACTGGGGAGTTAAAGGGGGGTGGGAGGGTGTCTTTGAGCAGAGGAGCCACCTAGTCACGGAGTGTGGCTAGAATAGCACCCTAGGGAAGATGAGAAGAATGGAGTGGGAGGGAAAGGGGGTGATTAGGAACCTCTCATGTATGTCCAGGGAACCATGATGATGACTGTGGCTGGGTAGGAGGCTTGGATCTGATTTTGATTGCTTTTGAAAATGACAGTTAAAATGGCTGATTAACCAATAGTATTAAAACTTCTGGAATACAGTAAAGATGGTTTATGCAGCTGTCTAATTTACAACACTTCTTGAAGTTCTCATATTTTCCTGTTTCCCTTTGACTTAGCAAAGAACATTCTTCTCATTTATAAGGCCAAGGCAGTCCCGCAGCTGAGGATTTTGAATACGGTGATTTAGAAATTTTCTGCTCCCTGGGTTTAGGGGATAGGCCAGCATCAGCTGGGCAAACTGCTAATCTCTCTGGTTTGTCCGTTTCCTGCAGTGGGGGATTTGTCCCTCAGGCGGCAAAGGATTCCCTCAGTGGCTGCGCCTGCCATTTAGCATGTCAGGCAGTTGCCAGGAGAACCCTCTGGCTTTGTTCCTGGATGTGAGAGTGGACCAGTGGCCAAGTTTAAGGTCACGGCATTCCTTCCCTCACAGCAGCTGACGTCAATTAGGAGAATTCCCCGTGCCTTTACTCTGGGGAGAGCTAAGTGCGGAGAAGAATCCAATGTCTTTTGAGACCTAAAAGGTCACTGTTTATTCTCCTCATACTATCGTTTGTCACTATCAAAGCAACATGGCCTTCGTTTATACGGGGATCAAATATTACTTGCGGGGCATTTTGCCCACTTGTGAATTCAGTGGCCAAATCTTCAGGGCCTGCCCTGCAGCCAGCAGCCTATTTTGGTAAGCGGCCCACAGCTGCCTGTCAGCACACTCTAGCCCCAGGCTGTGGAAGCAGCTCATCATTTTCATGTTCTTATTTCCCTTAATTTGGGGCCTTGATTAATAGTAATAATAATTATTATTAATATTATGATGATGATGATGATGATAAAAAGTCCTTGTTCGAGAGCCAAAGTCCATTTCCCTAAACTGTTTACTCTGGTTTTGCAAGGTTGATCTTAGGAAACCCATCTTACGAATGAGGAAAGGGTGTCTCAGAGTTTGTCAGTGTTTCTCAAACTTGAACCCCGGTCAGAATCACCTCGAAGGCTTCATAAAACACAGGATGCTGAGTCCCGCCTCCAGCCTCCAGAGTTGTTGACTTAGTACCGTGATTGCAGCTCGAGAGCCACATGCAGCTCTTTGGCCCCTTGAGTGTGGCTCTTCCACAAAATACCACGGCCTGGGCGAGTCTATTTTGAAGAAGTGGCGTTAGAAGAAGTTTTAAGTTGAAAAAATTTGGTTCTCAAAAGAAATTTCAATTGTTGTACTGTTGATATTTGGCTCTGTTGACTAATGAGTTTGCCGACCACTGACTTATAGGTTTGGAGTTGAACCTGAGAATGTGAAGAGCTAACATTTTCCCAGGTGGTGACACCCTTGATCTGGGACCACCCTGTGGGGACCACTGGTATGAAGTACTGGGTCTGAGGTTCACTGCTAATAAGCTGACAGCCTTGCTTTGAACGCACACCCATCTGTGTAATTCATGCTTAACTGTTACACCATATTATACACACTATTCTACCTCTGTATGAAGGCTTAAACTGTCAGGCGTTTTCAGCTCATTTGACTAGAATTTGTTCTTGCTTATTACTGAAGAAAACATAGTAAGAAAGCTGTAATGGTTCTCAAGCAATAGAAGGAAGAAATTATTTTTTATTATATTTTAAATAAAAATGAGTTGTTATAATACAGGGAGGCAAGACAAAACAATAGTGCTTAATTAGTGTATTGGGGCATAGAGTTTATATATCCATACAGTTTTCCCAGTGGAAAACCTTTGCAGTATATTGTTTTACAAGTACTCTGAGAGTTGAATATAGAAAGCTACAGCTGGGACAATTTATAAAAGGAAAAAAGAAGATTTGGATCAAAAGCATCTTTCAGTGAAATAAGTGGTAATGAATACAGTATTATATTAAGAGTAGCTGAGCCATAGTAATTCAAGTCAGTAATGATCTAACATCAATAAACATGTACCGTAATACCACCCAGAGGAAACACTTGACAGTCATAACAATTACATTATAATTGTAGGAACAGATATTTTGCTTTAAGACACAGTGTACCCTTTTCTCTTCAGTTTCATGAAACAGTACTTTTCACAAATACCGTAGTGAAGTGTCTAAACACCACTGGTAACATAATGCCTATAGTTGTTTGCATAAGAAGATTAAAAATTCCAAAAACTATTCTTTAAAAAAAAAAAAAAATCTGTACCCGAGGATATGGTTGGCACCCAGAGCGGGAATTGAACCTGCAACCTGCATGTACCCTGACTGGGAATCCAACCGAAGACACTTTTGCTTGGGATAACACTCCAATCAACTGAGCCATAGCTGCCAGGGCAAAACTGTTATTCTTAAA
Source organism: Pipistrellus kuhlii (assembly GCF_014108245.1). Classification (NCBI taxonomy): domain Eukaryota; kingdom Metazoa; phylum Chordata; class Mammalia; order Chiroptera; family Vespertilionidae; genus Pipistrellus; species Pipistrellus kuhlii. The sequence continues at coordinate 135,620,685 of NW_023425404.1, forward strand.
GTTTGAAAATTATCCATTGCAGTAATAATATTTTAGTGATTTTGGGAGAAAATTAAAATATATTGTAATCAATACTACTGTGGTTTTAAGAAAAGTAATATTTCAAACAATACTTAAATGCTTCCAGATAATGAAGAGCATGCTTCTTAGGTACCTCAAAGGAAAAATGTAGATGCACTTTTCTTTATCTGCCCACATTAAATCCATGTTTCCAATCTTATTTCATCTCAGGGTTTACTTTCTCATTGAATTATCCCTAATAATTTAAGATTCCATCAGTTTTATTCTCCTGTGAGCCAGTAATGTTTATGGTCTTTAATGGACATTCCCAAATACTGGTCATAGACTGGTACTGGTCTATGGCAAAGTTTTCCCTGGTCCAGAGTGAATACCTTTTTTTCATTTTAGTGAGACTGCTTTCTTTTTGTATGTGAAACTATGAAGAAAATAGATGTTGTTTATTTATTTTTATAGCTTTTTAAGGGACACATTGATGAGTTATTTTTGTTGTAAGGCTAACATTTGTTCAGTTCTTGTTTTTTCTACTCATTATTGTAAATTCTGTACTTTTTAACTTAGTTTTCACACGCCCCTATGAAGGAAGTACTGTTATCAGCTCCATTTTACAAAGAGGAAACTGAAGCTCAGGGAAATTATCTTATCTAAGGTACCCAGCCAGAAAGTGCCAGGACTGGGTTTAAAGCCCAGGCAGTTCAATCATGTCCATGCCCATTCTACTTAGGGGTAGAACTTAATTTTACAGGTCCATTAAATCATTAAATTTCATACAATGTGGCACTTAACAATATTGGAATACAATATTGGAATACAATATTACACACACACACACACACACACACACACACACACACACACACACACACTAGTGGCCCAGTGCATGAAATTCGTGCATGGAGCGGGGGTGTGTCCCCTCAGCCTGGTCTGCATCCTCTCCACTCTGAGACCCCTCTGGGGATCAGGCCTAAACTGGTAGTTGGACATCCCTCTCGCAATCCAGGGCTGCTGGCTCCTAACCGTTTTGCTTGCCTGATTGCCCCTAACCACTCTGCCTTCTGGCCTGCTTCCACCCAGCTGTCCCCCGCACTGGCCTGATCACCCCTAACTGCCTCTGCCTTGGCCCCGCCGCCATGGCTTTGTCCAGAAGGACGTCTAGAAGGTGTCCTGGTCTAATTAGCATGTTACCCTTTTATTAGTATCAATATTTGTTTCATGCTACTTTCCTATTAAATGTTAACGTCTGAGGACATGGATCGTGTGTTATGGATTCATGGGTCCTGTATTTCAACATAATTTTAATGTAAATGCACTGTTGAATTGCTCATAGTAAATTATGATACAATTGTAATGGAAATATCTAGGAACCTGTAAAACAGAAAATGTATTTATATATATTTGTGAATGTGGAATCATCTAAATAGCAGTTATTTTTTAAATTTTGTTCTTTTATCATAAACATAGCTATTTGTTGATTTCTGTCTTAATTAGGAGATTTTGGGCATTTGAGATACTGGATAAATAAAATCCACGAACTTATCAAAATAGTTTCTCATGGAAGAATCTGTCATTTAATTGTTGGCTTACTAAGGGAAAAACAATACTCAATTTTCAGGCAGCTGCTTTATCACTATTTAAAATGACTATCTTAGCATATAAAATATATTCTTTAAAATATTAATTAAATGGATTTATGCACACATTTTTGCTATTGTTAAAATGATTTATATACATATACAGTGTCCTCAGAGAAGGCCATTTGTCATTCAGTTCTGGCTCTGGTTTTGTCTTGGTGTCAAATAGATTGTCTCCCTCTTTCTATCTTTGTCCAGCTTCCCACCAGTATCATCCGTTGACCATGGCCTCATGAAGCAATCCAAGAGTCCATGGAATGGACTTAGGTTGAGGAGGTGAAAAGAAAAACAATGCTCATAAAAGTCCAGAGTGCTTTTCCTAAGATTAAACTCTAAACAATATATGTAAGACATTGCATATGTATATAAATCATGATCCAGGAATAAATTTCAAAATGGTAACAAATCTCCTCTTAGTGCAAGAGACAACGCTTCCAATCAACTGAGCCACCAGAGCTGGGCTGTCATAGAGTTACTTTTTTACTCTATCTTGGGTATAATGTGTTTTGTGATTAGCTTCTGGTCATATTACACATTGTGGTCCATTAATCAGCCAGTTTTAGACATAGCATTGCTTCATTCTAGTCCCTAATATATTTGGCACTAGTCCCTAATATATTTGGTTTGGGCACTAAGGCTTTTGAACTGAAACTTCATGAGAGTCATCCTATATAATAAAGAGCTAATATGCTAATTAGATTGAATAGCGGAGGGACCTTCTGGATGACATTCCCGATGGCCATCCAGACAACTGTCCAGACAAAGCTGGGGCTGTAAGGGCTGGCCCAGGCTTTGAGGGCAGGCTGAGGCTGTGTGGGGCTGGCTATAAAGGCTGGCCGAGGCAGCTGGAGCTGTGAGGGTCAAGCCCCTTGCATTAATATTGTGCATCAGACCTCTAGTCTATGTAATAAAAGCCTAGCGACTTTTATGGCGGAACAACCAGAACAACTGGTCACTATGGCATGCACTGACCACCAGGGGGAAGATGCTCAAGGCAGGAGCTGCCCCTTGGTGGTCAGTGTGCTCCCACAGAGGGATCGAGGCTGAGCCAGAAGCCAGGCACATAGCTGGCGGTAGTGGCGGAGCCTTTCCCAACTCCGCAGCAGCACTAAGGATGTCCTACTGATGGCTTGGTCCTGCTCCCCATCAGTCAGACATCCCAGAGGGCTCCTGGACTGCAAAAGGGTGCAGACTGGGCTGAAGAACCCTCCCTCCCCCCAGTGCAGGAATTCCGTGCACCAGGCCTCTAGTATATGTATTGTAGATGAAAGGAAACTTAACCTGTTTTATTCTGTCTAGAAACTTTTCTTCTTGTGTTTTTCTTAATGTTATATCTGCTCTGAACTGTCCTTTATCACATTTATAATAAATAAAGGCCTGTGAAAGAGTTAGGTTAAATGGGAAGGAAAATTTCACATGAAAATGGAGAAAACTTAAACTTATTGACTGAACTTTCTTTTTCTTTTATAGTTCCATTTTTAAATATTTTTTTAATTTTTACTATATATAACTTTATTATAAAATTTTTAAAAAGCAATCTAGAAAACTCAATTTATTATTGATACCAATTCCTATGAGTTTGCTGTGCTACCATACACAAGTCAAGAAAGTAAAGAAACATTAAATATTTATTTATTTTATTTATTTTTCAAAATATATTTTATTGATTTTTTTTGCCCCCCTCCCTCCCTCCTATACATACCCTCCCTCCCCAGAGTTTTATGTCCATTGGTTGTACTTATATGCATGTACACAAGTCCTTCAGTTGAAACATTAAATATTTAGAAGCCTTTATCATCAGAAGCCTTAATATCTAACTATATGTAGTAGCCCCTCAAAAAGCTACAACCTGCATTTTTTATAAAAGTCTTTTCTGTACAAAGAATCTTATCAGCTATATAAAAATCTGTACAGTTTTTATACTGAAGCTAATATTGAGCTATACTTGAATTCACATTCTTATAAGCTCCATTTTTAATGATTTTTAAAAATAAAAATCTATATCAAAATCACCACTTTATTTATAGTGCCTTTCTTTGTAGTTTTTTTTTTCTTTTTTGTTGTTATATTTAAAACAAAATAACAGTTGTGTTCTATATATATTATGATTAGTGCCAGAGATTTTAATATTAAAAATCTACTTGGACCTCACGGTTTGATTCCATTTTAAAAATGCAGTTAACTCCTGATCTCTGAATGTGTTGTCTGATTTAAGGTGCCATCTGGTGGCATGCATTTGATACATCCAGTTGTACTTCACACTGCCATCAGTCTGACATCCTTTATTGCTTAGGAAGGAGAATATTTTTGAAATGACCTGCAAAAACATTTGTTTCCATTTCAAACACAGGACTTTTAGTACCTTACTTTCCGTTTTCTCAAATATGCACATTTGCTTTGGTCTTTGTTAGCATAATATGATTCTTTCTTTAAAAAGGCATCGCCTTTAAAACTCAGGTTCCAATTTTGAGAACTCATTTTAGTTCACAGAAACTTGTAGATATTCAGCATCCTTTTTAACATTCTAATTTCATATGATTTTCATTTAATTTTTAAGTGGTAACACTTGATTGGCTATTTGGATGCCATGTGCTGAGTAGGAGATTACTAGGTCAGTGTTTTTCAACCGCTGTTCCGCGGCACATGTTGCCTGGTGTGCCGTAGGTGCAGACAAGACAAGAATTTTATAATTTTTCACTATTTTGTTTACTTAATATTTCATAATAAAGTAATTATAAAATACTTTCTTTGTGTTTATTTGATTCCTATTCAAGAGAATTACTTTATATATAGTCAATATAGGCATAGAGTTAAATTTTTTAACATTTTCTAATGGTGGTGTGCCTCGTGATTTTTTTCATGAAACAAGTGTGCCTTTGCTCAAAAAAGGTTGAAAAACACTGTACTAGGTAATCATAAACATGAAACAGAAATTATTCTTTTGAAATTCTTTTCCTCATGTTTTAAACATTAAAGATCAGCTCCTTCAAAGGTGGACTTTCATGTAATCTTAACTACTGCTTTCTTTGCCTTCTTCAAGAGATAAACTGGTAACACTTGTTAAATATATATCAAAGCTAAGTTGAAATTAAAAAGTATATTGTCTGCATTATTGATATAAAATATCCATTCCACTTGAGAATTAGAATTGAGGTAATGTTAAAAATACATGAGAAAGTGTGATTTAATTCCTGCTATGCAGGTACATCTCTTAAGGACAGTATGACTAGTAACTTTATTTTCACCCTATGAGGTGCAGGTGATATCAGGATTAAAATCATGGCTCTTTCCATTAGACTGCAGGATCTGCAATTTCCCAGCTGTTTACCAATAGGCAAGTTCTCTCACATTGGTAAACCTCAGCTTCCTCATTTTTGAAGAGGTGGGTGTTTGTCTCCTGTCTGTTGCTCAGATTAAGTGAAATGCTGCAACCACAGCATTTAAAGTACCGTATTTTTCGGACCATAAGACGCACTTTTTTTCACCCCAGAAGTGGGGGGAAAAAGTCCCTGAGTCTTATGGTCCAAATATAGCCTACACATATACTTTAAAAAAAAGTTTTTTTACTTTCCCGGCTCTGTGTGGTCTCTGTGTGCTTGCCCGGCTCTAAAATGGTTCTAAATGCTGCTGTTTACTTTACAGGGTTGATTACATGTGTTTATGACTGTGATGTTGGGTTTTAATGCACAAAAAATATTTTAGGACACTATTTGTTTCAGAATCTTTTTTTCTTCATTTCCCTTCTCTAAAAACTGGTGCGTCTTATGGTCCGAAAAATACGGTAAGTGCTCGATAAATTAGTAGCTTCTTTATTATCATTGCTCTAATCTCTTCTTTTGTCATTGTTATGTAGCTAATATTCCAACTATTAGTTCTATTCGATTGTTTGGTGATTAGGACCATAGAGAGTGTTTAACTCTATGAATTTGGATAATACAGTGGACATTGTATTTCCCCCTTTTTTGGATATAAGTAAATACCCAGAGGGAGCAGATGGTTCTCTTCCTAAAGTTCTCTACTAATGCTTTCTAAATTGCAAGTAAATTCCTATTTTCATTAGAGAAAAATAAATTTGTTTTTTGTGGGGGGACATTTTTCATACCATTGGTACACCCCTTAGAGGAGAAAACAAACAAACAAACAAACAAAATGCACACCTGTGAAACATGAACTATTAAGATGTCTTTTAAAATTAAAAGTAATTAGCCAAGTTGGGAGGGCCCCATGTCAAGTAATAATCCTTCCCATTTGATGGCTGAGAACCATTCTGACATAAATACCATTTTTATTTCAGATTTGGCTGATTGACTTTTTAAGTAACAGTTCATGGAAACTACCAACTAATTGTATATTATCTGGATTTTACATTTCCCAAATAATGTTGCAACAGTAGAATGCTCTCTGACATTTAAATCACAAAAATGTGACAGGTATTTCCAGTGATTTTTTTTTTTTTTCTCCACTGACCACACAAGGGTCAAAAATTACTGATAAGTGGATTTTATTTTGTGCATAGGGCAAATAGCATGCATTGACACATTAAGATGATTCAAATATTTTTTGTTTGTTTTTTGTTTTTGTTTTTAAATATATTTTATTGATTTTTCACAGAGAAGAAGAGAGAGGGATAGAGAGTTAGAAACATCAATGAGAGAGAGAATCATCTATCAGCTGCCTCTTGCACACCCCCTACTAGGGATGTGCCCGCAACCAAAGTACATGCCCTTAACCCGAATTGAACCCGGGACCTCTCAGTCCGCAGGCCAACGCTCTATCCACTGAGCCAAACCGGTCCCGGCGATGATTCAAATATTTTTAATGTTTTTGTTTATTGTGCATTTACCCCGATACAGGTACTGTGCTCAGCACGTACATACAATAATGTTCAGTTATTCTCTATTAAGTTGCAAATTCTAAGATGATTTAGAAAGTCCCACATGTTGCATTCCCTGTATAAGTTTTTAGGCTTATTCAGTACTTGTGTCGCTATCATATCTTTATTTTCTGTGACCAGTCTATACTGGCATTTTAATAATTTATTTAATGCGTCACTTTCCCTTTCAATTAGATATTTCTCACAAGCTCTTTCTTTTTCCTAGAATGTTCTCAACCCTATACACACACCAAATAATCTCAAATAGTCAGATATCCTAGTTTTTCGGGGAAATCTTCCCTGACTATCCAAGTACAGTCCTTGGTACCTTCTCTTCAGCATATTTACCATAATAATAATATTGTTATCTGTGCGATCATGTGTTAAGGTCTCTCCTCATCACCAGACTACCCAGTTCATGAGGCGACACGTTGTCTGCTTTTCCCCATCACTTAGCCTCACCATGCAGCATTGTGACAGCCTTCGGGCAGATGATGGTTGTCAGATGAAGTGATGCACATGTGCATTGTCTCAGTCTTTGAAGTTTATTAATACTCCTCTTAGACCATGAGAGCCAGGGCCAGGCACCAGTTAAAAAAGATGAAAACAGATTTCATTCCTAACTGTTGCAATAGGAGAAAGAGATTTCAGTAGAGGACTGAGCTCCCCTTTGGAACACAGCAAGGCCACGTGGGAAATATAGCCAAAGAGCAGGCGAGGGGTCAGAGGATGGAAAATTACCCAGAGGTGACATCAGGGTCGGGGGATTCTTGCAGGGTAGGCCAGGTGATCAGATATGAAGAAGGGGAGGATTCTTGCTACAACTGACTGGCCAGGCTGAAGACAGGGAACAAAGGAGGAGACCTAGCCAGGAAGAGGGCTCTGGGAAGTCCGTTAAAGATTGGTCAAGGAGAAAGTCTGTCAGCCCTCTTCTTGTTCAAGGAGACAAGCAGCATTCCTTTTCTCTCTAAACAACTTCACCAAGTTCATTTGTTATTCAGTCACCATTTCTTCATCAGTGAGCAGCTACGCCATCAGTTGGGACTTGGTGACATTTGCCACTTGCTGTACTATGCAAGCCAGAGGCATTTGGTGAGATACCTGTGAAAATAAACAGAAAGACAGAGGTTGGAGGCTGGCTCCATCTATGTGCCCAACTTCACAGGCCTTCAGGGATCCACTGGAAGAAGTACAAGAGCCTGTCATCTTTCTTTGGTGGAGCTAGGACTATGGCAGTAATGCAAGAGATTCCTCCCTTTCACCTCTCAAGCTTTGCCGGTTAGTTAGGTCATTGGGATGAAGCAGCCATCGCTCCCCACCATGGTTAAGTGATGTGACTGTGGAGGACAGTTCACCAAGTTTCTCACGATTGGCAAGTCTCGGGCTTGAGACCAGCAGTGCTGTTTTCCAGGGACTAGCTGAATTGCTTCAGCTGCAACTCTGACATGACTCTGTTGTTGAGTCACAGCTTTCTCCAAGTGGCAGATTCTTTCGGATGGTATCTAAAAGATGACTAACCTTTCCCAAAAAGTAGTGGGGGTGTGGATGGGACTTAGGCGCACTTTGTAGCTATTTTTTCGAAGTCACCTCCCAAGGAGCTGAGATAATCCATAAAGGAACCTGTGAGGTCCTGGCCACCATTCCAGCTTCAACAGTGAGAGTGAGCTGAACCGGAGGGAATGGGTGATTGTTAGAATGGGAGAAAATTGTGGGGGAGCAAGTATGATGAAAAGACTAGTAAGATTAGTGGGTTAGCCAGATCCAGTCCAATAGGCTTGGCTTCACAGACAAAATAAGAATCAGGTGGTTTCTGTGTAATTGGATTGAGTCTGCAGAACTAGATGACAAGACCCAATGTGGATATTTCTATTGATGGAAGGGATGTCTGGGGGACCCTAGTGGTTTGGGCTTTATGGTGAATGTTCTGCCGTCTAGGTCAGTGTTAAGACAAATGTTCATTTAATAAAGGGGCTGGTGGTAGCATTACAACGGAAACAGACATGACCCTTGTGAGTGTAGACTGGGGATAGGGGGTTGACTACGTGGGTAATTTTCCAGTTTAGAATGATGGCAGGAAAGGAGGAAGAGTTATAGCAAAATAAACACTATGACAGATGTCGCATGTGCCCACAGGAAAGGGAACACAGTACCAGCAGTCTGTCCAGCAGAGGTCAATAGGAGACATTGTGACGTGTGACGGTGTTTGTCAGAGAGAATCAATTAGTTAAAGGGTCAGTAGTGATCATCATTTTAAATACAATTTTTAAAATTTGAAGGCAAGGTTTCTTTGTGAGCAGATTTTGACTTTCTGTTTAAGTAAGGCCTACTGCTCATACTATTAAGGATTCACCAGGCTACTGGCAAAGAGTGAAATGTGAACTTTTTTTTTTTTTAATATATTTTATTGAATTTTTACAGAGAGGAAGGGAAAGGGATAGAAAGCTAGAAACATCAATGAGAGAGAGAAACATCAATCAGCTGCCTCCTGCATATCCCCTACCGGGGATGTGTCCGCAACCAATGTGCATGCCCTTGACCGGAATTGAACGTGGGACATTTCCGTCAGCAGGCCGACACTCTATCCATTGAGCCAAACCAGTTTCGGCTAAATGTGAACATTTTTGTAGGAAGTAAAACCAAAATGGAGCATGGAATGTGTTTGATCTTGTGTTGTAGATATTTCAGGTAACATCTGCATTCTGTATGAAACAGGAATGTTGTTGGGATAACAGTCTTTCTCCTAGTGAAAAGGTTTCTGGCTCTAGAATCTGACAGAACTTTCAATTCTGGTGCTGACAAGTTGCTTGACACATCCCTCTCCATTTGCTTACCTGTGCAAATGGTTGAAGTAATTCCTGCCTTACACTGCTGCAAAACTAGAGGTGATGTTTGAAAAGTTCCTCACATGATACCTGATATGTAGCAGGAACTCAGGGAACAAGAATTATCATTCATTACCTTTAACACTGATGCATATACACTCATACCTCTGCACCTTCTGTACGTGGACGGGTGACTGTTTATATTTTGTTAGTGGCCTATAATGGATAATGAGAGTCATGGTTGGAGGGATTATGTTACGTTGTCTGCTAAATTTAACAATTTTTGCTAAGAAACATCAAGTATTTGCTGATTTATTCAGTGTTTCCTTCATATTTGCCCTTTTGGTGCAAATCAGAAATCATTAAGATAATTTATGATTGAAAATTAAAAAATGTATCCTGGAGAATTCATATAAATTATTTTCTCTTTCTTTCTTTTATTTTTTCTTGTTTTGTGTGCTTTCTTATCATTCCACTTTTCATCTGACGCACAATGAGTTAGTTACCTTGACATTTGTTTTGGTTCCAAGTAGATGTGCCATTGTTTTGTTTGGGATCTCCTTGTCATTATTATAGGAAAAGAATACCTTTTTTTCAAGCCCAACAGGAAAAGGAAGATGAAGATAATGATATTGGTGAGAACTATTGTTTGAAAGCAGAGAGAATGCATGTAGGACTGGGAATCAGGAACCCGGAGAGGTGGTGCCTGTTCTGACAACACTTTCTTCCTGTAATTCATGAGGAGATTATTTTAGATGATCTCAAAGCCCTTTGCAATTTTGATTCTGTGAATGTATTTCTTACTCGGAGTACATGTTGCATGACTTCAAAGTGAATATCTTGATTAGATGCTTTATTAACTTTAATCATGGTTTCCTCCTGCCACCCTTTAAAAACATCTGTGTCAAAATAACAGATAACCCCAACTTTTGTTATTGAGTGATTTCCCTTCCCACCATTTGATGGTTTCCTGGACCTTTCAGAGCCATTAATTTTATGTTTGTGAATTCTTCAATACCCTGAATGTATTGTTATAGCTAAAGCTCCCCCCACCTTCCCCACAGGTTTCATTTCCTTTAAAATATATAAGAGCTATTTGACCCAAACATTTTTTCCTTCTTTCAGAGTATGCTTAAAGTATTGTGTCTATAGAAAAAAAAAGCATGGTGAAAAGAAAATGGATTTGTGAAATTTAAGTAAAATATTCTGATCTATCACATTGTCACATAATAAGAAATATATTTTTGGTTCCAACCCCTTGTGCCTGCTAGAGTTCCAGCCCTTGTACTTGCTGAGAGACAATGGGGACAGGAGTGTCTTACACCTATTCTTATATTCCTTGGCATTTCCTCGCTGATGGGAGCATCTTTTGTTTTAACAAGGTGACTCTTGGTGGGCTCCTGGGTAGCTTCAGGGTTGGGGCTGGTCACCAGAAAGCCTAAGCCTCACCCCCATCCTCCAGAGGATAGCGGGACTGGAGATTGAGTTAATAATCTATTATGCCTGTGTGTGTAGCCTCCATGAAACTTCTTAAATTAGGGATTCAGAGAGCTTCTGGATTGGTGGACTCATCCACATGCCAGGAGGATGACACACCCCATCTCCATTGGTACAGAAGCTCCATGTGGGAGTCCTTTCTGACCTCCCCTATATTTTTCATTTGGCTCTTCATTTGTATCTTCTGGAATATCCAGTAAACTAGTAAATGGATGTCAATGTTTCTCTTTGCTGTGTGAGCCTCTCCTGCAAATTATGGAAACTGGAGCAAGGAAGGACTGTTGTGGAAATCCCAACTTTTTACTCAAGTCGAACAAGAGTATGTATGCATATCCTGGTAGCCCATTCCTTACAGCTGGCACCTGATGTACTCCACTAGCATCAGAATTGAATTAAATGTCAGGACACACCCAGTCGATATTGGAAGGGCAGGGAAATTGGTTAGTGTGTGTGGGAAGGAAATCCCATACATGTGGTCTCAGAAGTGTTCTGAGCAGAGGAATTATTTTTCTTTAATTACATAGCAACTGATATTTTATTGGATATTGGCCTCTCTTACCGTGTGTATATTTTGTTTGCAAGAAGGAGATTTTTACAATAGTTGTATATAAGTAATAGTAATAATTTAATGACACTTTCATCATTCCTCTAAGAATTAATGATTTGCTCAAATATCTGCTGACTGGTCATATTAATCCCTATTATTAACTTTTGACTTTTAAAGAGTATTTAAAATGTTTTCCCTGTGATTATTCTCCTACTCTGAATAGTCATCCAATTTTTTGTTTGTTTGTTTGTTTGTTTGTTTGTTTTTTGGAAACTTAGAGACTATTCCAGCTACTGGCCTCACAGATCAGGACACTGGAGGTCAGGGGCTTGGCGAGTCTTACAGTTACTCAGAGCCAGTGAGTGCTGAGTTAGTCCCAGGACTCTGGTCTACTCCATGATTGCTGCTCCCCTCCTACTCTTCTCTGTTCTGTCATTTATTTCTTTCCCAAGAACCATGGAAAACATTGATGATTTTTTACATCTGCATCATGTCAATGTTACATTTATAATTTAATTTCTATTGCCTTTATTAGAATATAATGTGTATTTATATACATTTAGCACATTTTACACTTATCCTTTAATAGTAGATTTAGTGATACTCTCACCTCGCCTATGGATCACATGTTAGCTCACTTTTCCCCACTAACCTTTAAATAGAGTAAGCCCTTCTGTCCTCTTTACTTTGTCCTTGACCTGGAGCTTTCTCCTGCTCCTTACATCATATTTGGCAGCGGGGCAGAGGTAATGACCTAGGAGGCGTGATGTTTGTCCATTCCATGACTAACCCTGTTTAACTGCTGGGAAAGCTTCCCTCATCTGCCCCCATAATTATCTTTAAATGTCTTGAGACTTGAGAGAGTAGGGTTTTATGGAGACCACAGAATGCTAGGGGGAGTCTGCCTCAGATCTCCATTCTCTATTTCCTGTGGAAAGTGAAATAAAATAGAATGTTTTTCCTTTCCCAGACTTACCCCTCTGTGTGGTAGAATCAACCTTATTCATTATATTTATGCCTAAAGAGCAAACAACCTTCTCCCCCACTCCTTGCTGAGTCTTCCTGGCTACCCCGCTTAATTTAAAAATAGAAGGTGTTTCATGCACCAGAGACCATTACTTTTGCAAACGTCTTCTTTCCATCTAGCATTTAGAGCAGATTCAGTTATGCATGTCTTTTAATATTAGGTACAGCTACAGAATTGCAAAAAAATCAATATGTGTGTATCATAGACAGCTTTAACCCCTTTGATCTCCTTAGACACTCTTCTTTAGCAAACACTCAAATAGAATCATAAAACAATGTATTAAATATAGAAGAAACATTCTTGATGAAAACTCAAGTAGTCTAGTAAAGGGAATGGTAAATTTATCACTAATCAGCTGGAATAACCTTGGAAGCAAGTTACTTCAATGAAGACAGTGCCTTGGGTTTCTCATTGATACAATGAGCCAGACAAGCAAGGTGCAGGGATTACCTGGTCATCGTTTTCTTTTGGTTTCAGTCACTTGAATTGGTCACTACTGTTTCCCAGGAGCCTGCCACATTCAGCTCTAAGTTCCAACTTAAGCAATCACCTTGAGCATGTCCTTTCATTTCTCAGAAGTGAGATTTTTCTTCTGTAAGCCCCTGCTGATTTCATAGCTTCAAAAACAAGGAGTATCAATCTAGCTGCTTCTAGGAATTCTTTATTTCTTTTCTTTAGTCAGATTTTAACCTCTGCTTCCAGGGCATTCCTTTTCTTCCATCCTTATAGATTTCTCAGATCTTTTTCGTGTCTCTCAGTATTTTTCAGAACTATAAGTCTTACCCAATTCCCTTGTCTCTTCCCTGTACCCCATTTCACAAAGCGCACCCTTTCACAGCTACACAGAGCATTGTCCAGATCCCAGCGCTGTCCTCTCCTCGCTCTATGACTTCTGATCACTTACACTCTCTGTACTTCAGTGTCTATCGCACTGAGTTGCTGAGGGGATTGAGTGGGTTAGTATCAGTACAGTTCTTAAAGCACCCTCTGGCCCATAGTAACTGTTGTGATTGCTGACTGTGGGGGTATTACTGCCGGCTTATTCCCTTTCCCAGCTGAAGGTTTCATCTTCCCCAGACTTTGACTTTGTGTTCTGTGATGATGTGACTTTAGATCATGAAGTACACATAGGCAACCCTTAAACACTTTAAACTATGTAAAATCTCACATTTAGGTTTGAATAACTAAAAGCCATTCTCGCAATCTTAATGGCTTTCACACCATGTTCTTAATTCAAGAAAATATTTTTAGAAAATATTTAAGCCAGATTATAAGAATACATAAATACAAAGGATTTATTAATTTTTTAAGAAAAAAACAAAACACACACCTAAAGTCTTTGCTCTTGGGTGACTTATTCTTCAACCTCAGTTAATTTTTTGGTATCTTATTGGAAAAAGTTAATCCATCTAATAATTCGTTTTTTCTCACTTCCTTGAAAATAAATCTTTTTCGGTTCATGTTTTAAAAGAAATAATATTAAATAAGTAGCACTGAAGAAACCAATCTTATTCCTGAAAACATAAGTATTTAGCTGTAGCTGAGTAGCTGAGTTGGAACATCGTTCCACACACCAAAAGGTGGTATGTTTGATTTCTGATCAGGGCACATACCTAAGTTGTGGGCTTGATCCACAGTCTGGACACATAGTGAGATAACTGATCATTGTTTCTCTCTCACATTGATGTTTCTCTCTCAAAAATAAAGAAGAAGAAAAGTCAATAAACATATCCTCAGGTGATAATTAAAATCAAAATGTATTTAGTACAGCCATAGAATATTAAAACTTTAAAAACTTAGAAATCATCAAATTAAATGATTTCAAATTATTTGTCAACAACACGTTTTTTCTTTTTACTTTTAAAAAAATCCTTTCTCAAGGTTATTTTTTCCATTGATTTTTTACCCCCCAGAGAGAGTGGAAAAGAGGGAAGGAGGAGGAGAAAGAGGAGGAGGAGGAGGAGAAGGAGGAGGAGGAGGAGGAGGAGAGAGAGAAAACATGGATTGGCTGCTTTCTGCAGGAGTCTGACCTTGGGATGAGGAATCTAACCTGCTACCCAGGTACATGCCCTTGTCTGGGAGTCCAACCCAAGATCCTTCAGTGCTCTGGCCAATGAGATGCCCTAACTGTTGAGAACACTGGCCAGCACAACATATGTTTTTAAATTTAAATTTTAAAAATCTGAAAATCTCTAAAGGCTAAACAGAGGCCTTTTAACAGAACAATGATGCCTCCTTTTCCTGTAACCAGACAAAAATCATTCAGAAACAGAATCGGGAAATGTCAGCACAGCCAACTTCTGAAGAAACTGAGGCTCAGAGAGGGTCCTTTCATTACAGGGACATTCAGCCAGTTAATAGCTGAGCTGGTAGGAGATAGCACCTTTCTTGATTCCTACACTTCATTCCATTTTTGCCCTGTGAAGTTATTGTTACAGTGATCTGTGTTTAGAAAAACATGTGTTTAACACCTTGGATTTTGTGATTAGATTGATCTAGGTTCAAATTCTGGTTCTGCCTGTTTTTTCCTATAAACATTCCTGCACCTTACCTCATTGGATAAGATGATCTCAACTGTGAGATAGGAATGATGCTAATGGCATGTGGTCAATCAGTTTTTGCAATGCTATCACATCAATAAATGCTATTAATGATTAGCATTGATCTGGTTATTGTTAATATTATATTTAGTAAGCTAATGATTCAATCAGGAATTACTTTGATTAAAAGTTAAAATGAAGATAAATTAAATTAAGTTAAACTGTATGGAAAAACCTCTTCGCCAAACTGTTATTTAAAAGGTAAGCTCACAGAGGAAGCAGTCTGTTTACAAGTATGACTTCTAAAGTAGAAAGTGCACATCTGCATTCTACAAACTGTCATTCATTCATTCATTCTTTCAGTCTGTGAGTTGGTCAACAAATATTCATTGAATACTGTCATGCACTATGTTAAATATGGAGGTGCCATAGTCAATGAGAGATTTGCTTCTTTTCACACAGTCTTCACATGCTAGCAGAGACAGGTATTACACAAATTACACAATTGTATTTGTGATAAGTATTACAGAGGAAAAATACACATCCATACCTGCTTCTCTATCTGTATAAATCCTGACATCCTGTTTTTCCTGATGCATAAGAATAAGTGTGCAGCATAAATATAATAATTTGGTGGGGTTTTCTTAGCTGCTGATAAAAATGTACATTGCCAAATCTGGATATAGCTTGTGGAGGTCATTTATTTTTTCATTTTACTACTGTAAGAAGTTGTGGTCCACTGAAGTTTGGATTCTTTTCCTCAGCACACTGGCTTTGCAAAGTTTTATACACTCACACACTGCCTTCTCCCTCCTACCGCAGCTGAATAAACACCCTGCCTACCGTACATCCAGGTTACTCATAGCAATGTAGCTGGGTCTCAGAGACTTTTTACTTATCCCCCAATAAACAAGCAGACAGAAACAGTGTTCCCTTTTCTAAAAGCTGATGTTGGTGCCCAGAATC
Organism: Pipistrellus kuhlii; assembly: GCF_014108245.1. Classification (NCBI taxonomy): domain Eukaryota; kingdom Metazoa; phylum Chordata; class Mammalia; order Chiroptera; family Vespertilionidae; genus Pipistrellus; species Pipistrellus kuhlii. The sequence continues at coordinate 135,636,606 of NW_023425404.1, forward strand.
CATCTTCAGCATCTCAGCTACACTGTTGCATTGGCTGATGTCTCTGATCCTACGCTAGGAGGCAATGGTGGTGGTAGAGAGGAGGCAATGGTGGTGGTAGAGAGGCGTCTGAAGAAGGGCGTGAGCATGTGGAGCTCAGTGTACGTGTGTATGGAGTCTCACAAATCTGGGAATGCTGGACTTAAATGTCCAGGTAACTATGCCTCAGTGCAAAGAAATCTAATGGGTAGCTACATAATGAATTGATTTTATTAGTCTGAATGCTAATAATAAAGCAGTGCTGTAATTTTTAAACCTTTTTTTTATAGGATCATTATGAAGTGTATTAAAGTGATGCCATGGTTTTTAGAAAGAAGGAGAGACGTATGTGTAATATGTCTTGTGGGAATGAGAAAGCAAATGAATTCCTGGTGTAAGTTAGAGTCTGTCCTGAATTAAAGATTCAGTCTGCCCCTCTTCGCCTTAGTGAACTAGGTGATTTCAGGGAAATAGGTCTCAACCTCCCAAGACTCGCTGGAGAAGGGGCCGCATGGCTTAGAAGGAATCTGAAACGGGGAAAGGGGACAGAAAGTCCTTTGCAAGAGTTTAAAGGGAATGGGAAGTGAGAATACCATTTAAGGACATTTATTCTCAAAGGAGCTGTGACTAACAGTGTGTCTTCGTCACAATTGCCAAGCACTTTTATACATGTTTTCATATTTAAGGCCTTCGGCAGCACTGCAGCTCAATAACAAATCTAGTGCCAACTCTATGCCAGGCACTATTCTAAGTGTTTGGATATATCAGTGAATAAAAGGCAATATTGGTATCTGCCTCCCTTTATATTTTTAATCTTTATTGTTGAAAGTATTACAGATGTTCCATTTCTCTCCCATCTTTTTATAAAAGAGACAGTCAAAGCACAGAGCTTCAAAGATGTTAAGCAGCTTGCCCAAAGCCACACCTGGAAGTGCCAGGAATGGGATTTTAACACAATCTCTGAATCCACAGTTCAGGTTTTGGGAATAGAGCATGGATTGCTGGGCACACTACTATTGAGTATTTTCCTACAACATCCAGTTGATGGTACCTCTGCTGCCCATCTCCTGGGCTTGTGAGAATCCAGTGGCACTTTGGATTTGATGTGTTGTAGTTCCTCTCTTCCTGTCCCCCATCGCTTTCTACTGATACTTTGGTACAGCATTAACGCTCTGCGTTAAGTCTGTAAATGAGAGACGTGCTTATTTTCACATGATCCTTACATTCTAGCAGGGGTCGGTATTGCACAAATTATACAATTGTTTAGATTTGTGGCAAGTATGAGAGAGGAAAAAGAGAGATGCATCTGTCTTTCTTAAAGCTCCTCTGGCTCTTTACCATGTACCAAATGAATCAGTAAGTTAATGAATGGTTAGAATAACTTCCTCTACAAAAGTGGTACTGAGCACAGGGACAGGAGTGTCTCCGTGCCAGGGTACAGAACCCACACCGGCTGCTCCCTGAGCTTTGGGACCTTTCACAAGTTACTCAGCTCTCCTTGTTCCCGTTTCCTGCAGAAAGGGATGAGAATGGTTGTTGGAAGAGCAGAATGAGGAATGTCAGGAAATAGTATAGAAGAGAGAGAGACATCCAGTAAATGCAGAAGAAGATTTAGCTTCTATTGTTATTATCATCATCCTTATTACTATTGCTACTGTTATGTGGCAGAGAGTTATAGGAAATTCTGTTTTACTCATTGTATTCACCTATTTTGTTAACCTTCTCCTAAAAATTTGTTAAAAGGATTGTTCTTTTTTTTAAAATATATTTTTATTGATTTCAGAGAGGAAGAGAGAAGGAGAAAGATAGAAACACTAATGATGAGAATCATTGATCGGTTGCCTCCTGCACGCCCTTGACTGCAATTGAACCCAGGACCCTTCAGTATGCAGGCTCTATCCACTGAGCCAAACCAGCTAGGGCTAAAATTATTGTTCTTAAACTGAAGTGTGTGTCAGAACCAACTGTAGGGCTTAAAAGAATACATGTATCCAGGGCCCCATGCAGAAGATTCTTAGTCTGTAAGTCTGGATTGAACTTTAAGATACAAAAGCTTCCCCACATGACCTGACTCACACCCGAAGGTAAAAGCGGATGGCTTTAAAGTGACACAGAGAGATTCCACACAGGGCAGAATGGGCTTGTCAACCACTGACAACCACCCAGTGATTCTCTTCCCGTGTCCCTGCCCTTGAGTAGTGATAGCCACTCGGGAAAATGTGACCAGTAAGCGAAATAAGAACATATTTAAGAGTACCTATAAACTTTAGTTAACTCTTTTTTTGAAGTGGGATTTAATTTTTTAATATTAAAAAAAAAAATACCCAGATGGCTCCTTAATTGCCCAGTAAAGTTTGACTACCTAGAACGTGAGCTCCTGGAGGACAGAGATTTATGTTTTATTTTTAATTTTTAATTAAATATCGTTGAAAGTATTACATATGTTTCTCTTTTCCCCCCCATTGGCCCCTTTTACCCCACCCCAGGCCTTCACCATCCTTTTGTCTGTGTTCATATGTTTCTCTTTTCCCCCCCATTGGCCCCTTTTACCCCACCCCAGGTCTTCACCATCCTTTTGTCTGTGTTCATGGGTTATGCATACATGCATACAAGTTCTTGGTTGATCTTTTCCCATCCACCCACCCCCACCTTCCCTCTGAGGTACTGCAGTCTGTTCTATGCTTCTGTGTCTCTGGATCTATTTGCTTATCAGTTTATTTTTATTTTTTTAGATTCCACATGTGAGTGAGATCATGTGAGGACAGGGATTTATTTTTGTCATGTCACTGATGTATTGGAATATAGTAGAAGCTCAATAAATAAGAGTTGAAATGATTTGAGTTAGTTTGGAAAGCCGTAAGGTACTTTGGAAGGGATAAAAAAGATGAAGGATAGTCTGTGTGGTAATTTTCTAGAGAAGGTAGATGGGAACATATATTGATTATTCCATCATTTTTCTGAGTAAAATCCTGGTGCAGGTATTTCAAAGAAAGATACAGATACAGAGAGAACAGATGGTAAGTGTGAGTTTGATTCGCAGTGGACATTTTGGCAAATTTAAAATTATAATATTTTTCCCCACCACCTTTCACTTCACCCTCTGGTGCTCTTTCCAGGGCCTTAGCTCCTCTCCAAGGAGTTAAATTATATTTAATTATTCGAACTAACATATAAAAGGTTTATTGCTTTTGTTTGTTTTTTTAAATTCTGGCCTGTGTTCTTGTTTATTATGCAGTTAACTGTGGCTTGCAAATTATCTGGAGGAATTATTGCCTGAGGGTCAGGGAGATTAAAGCCAACATCTCAGGTGCTTTGCAGTGTGTTCTGGCTTTTGATCTCAATGGGTGACTTTCAGTAAGAAGCAGAAGGTATTTTTTTGTTCTTTTCTACGTAGTTTTATGTAATTATGAGGAAAATAATGTCTTGAGGCTTTAAATAACTGAGATTCTGTGTGATTTGTTTCAAGGCCACTATTCTTTGGCAATTTCAGTTGGCAGTCCAGAAATCTTACATTTTCGTCTGTGGATGATTTAAAGTCACTGTTATCCTGTGTTATGTTTTTTAATTGGGCTCTGATGAGGATGTTGTAGATAAGAAAATGATGGGAAAATGGTACTGATTTTACATGGAAAATTATAGAAATGGGGGAAATGAGTCAAACAACTTGGGTCTGCCTGATAATTCTCTGTCTCAATTTAAAATATGCTGCATGGCACTCACTGTGAAATGAACAATCTTTTCCCTTCATATTTAAACTGACTCCTGAAATTTAAGAGGGTAAAAATCATCAGCATGTTTTGACAGCATGTCTTGAAAACATGGTGTTTTACATGGTTTCTGAATCACCATTTGTTTTATTTCTCACTGGAGGATACACTTATTGAGGGTATGCTGATTGATCTTAGACCAAAGGAGGTGGGGGGTGGTACTGATCTCCCAATCGGGGATGGAACATGAAGCCAGCCTTTCCGTATACTGTACAAAGTTCTAACCAAGTGAGTCCTACTGGCCTTAACTGAATCGCCATTTCTTAATGAGTGAGAAGGCTTCCACCTGAGATTGGGCAGGTTTGCACTGTGCATGCCATGAGCTGGCCGCCTAGTGAACAGCGCCCTCTGCAGTGGTGGTGCGGGACAGGACCTGCATGGCCCTTTGTGGTAGCTCTGGGCACCCAAGCCATTCACTCTCCTCAGCACTGCTTCTGGAGCACCTTCTCTGGGCACTTCTAAATCCACGTAGAAGGTATGAGTGATGAATTGTATGTAGCAGCTTTGTCAGGACTTAGGTAAAATAATCAGTTCCTAAATTGTGTACCCCTGATTACTCTACTAGACACTCAGTTTGGTCTTCAGCAGTGAACAGGCAAGCCTGATTGTTGACTCTTATGTCTAGAAAGAATTGCTTAGCTGCTTATCTGTAGTTCTTCATTGTAATTAATTGTTCTCATGGAAAAGTGGATATTTCAATTTCCTGTTTGCCATTGATATTAATGCCTATGATATAACTTTGTTATTGTTTCACTTAATGAATATTATTGATCATTCAGCAAATAAGTATAAAAAGGAAGATAGGGTTATCAAGAATGAGTTTAGGGTTCACCACTGTTTTTTAAAGCTAAAATAGTGGATTTGGCAGATATGCCATTGTTTCTGTATAAGCAAATATAGCAAATGCAAAAGACTTGGTGCAAAACCTAATATAATATTAAGAGATTTTACTTGCTAGACAGTGGGTAGGATGGCACAATTCCTAAAAACCAATTTTCAAATAGTGGTATCTGTGGTTTTCATACATAGGATTCAGTTTTACAGTACCTGAACATTTATTTTTTGCTCAGTCAATTTTTAGTTTTAGAACTGCACTTATTGAAGTTCTTGGTAAATGGATACTCCCTTTTCCTTCCAACACTTTCTTCTTGGTTTTCAGGATACCACACTCTCCTGTTTTCCCAACTCACAGCCATTTTTTCTTAGTTTCCTTGGTGACTCTTCCTCCTCGTAGAGTTTCCAGGGATGTCCTTAGACTGTTCTCTTCTCTAGCTACATGTTCTTTGGACATCTCATATGCCTTTTGATTTCAAAATCATCCTCACTCTGATGCTTCCTAAATATATCTGCATTTTTGGCCCAATCCTTTTCTCTAAGTCCAGTTTTCTATTTCTGATTGTTTGCTTATCTCTATTTGTCAGTATAAGAGACATCTCAAACCTAAACATGTCTAAAACCATACTTCTCACGCTCCTTTATAAATCGTCCTATTGACCTTTCTCTTAATACACAGCAACTATATTTGTTTTTTTTTAAATATGTTGTTATTGATTTCAGAGATGAAAGGAAAGGGAGAGAGAGAGTTAAAAAAAACAAAACAAAAACATCAATGATGAGAAAGAATCATTGATTGGTTGCTTCCTGCATGCCCCCTACTGGGGATCGAGCCCATAAGCCAGACATGTGCCCTGATCAAGAATTGAACTCTGATTTCCTGGTTCATAGGTCAGTGCTCAACCACTGAGGCACACTGGCTGGACAGGAACTATATCCTTGACATCTTTTTTTGTTTCACATCTTCTGTAGAATCTGTCTGAAAATTTTATGACCCCGTGTTTCAAGTGTGCCCATAATGTGGTCCTGCCTTTTCCCCTCTGCTTCTGCTCTGGCCTGGGCTGCGTTGGCTCTATTGCTGCAGTGGCCTATGTCTGTGTTCCCAGGTTCTCCCTTCCCCCCATCCAAACGCAACAGTCCCTGCAATCCTGATAAAACAGAAATAGGATTATACTACTTTTCTGCTTAATCCTTCAAGTGGCTTCCCTTTCCACTTTAGAAGTCTAGGTCTAGAGGGCTTCTCCTTAAATGGATTTTCTACTCCCTTCACCCCATTCATTCACTTCAGTCACACTGGCCTCCTGTCTCTTCCTCACACAGGCTCTGTACTTGCTGGAGGGCTCACCACCTGTATATTCTTATAGCCCTCACCTCCATCTTGTCTTTGCTTAAAGACCACCTTCTCAATGAGCTCTTTCCTGACTCCTCTGTAGAAAGTAGTGACTCCTCTTCCTCAACTCTCACTGCTTCTCAGCTGCTTGCTGTCAGGCTCTCCTGGTTTATTACCTCCACTGTACCTGTCAGCCAGTGATGCACTTTGTAGCTCAGCAGTTGTTGTGTTTTTTTTGTTGTTGTTTTAATCTGTCTTTCTCACTAGAATATAAGCTCAAGGGAAGCAAGAATGTTCAATTTATTTTTTTTTTTCCATTGCCCTATTCCTATCGTCTATAACAGTATCTGGAATATATTCGGCGCTTGCTCAGTTAATAATGATTTACATATTTATTGAGCCCTTTTGATGCTCTATCCTATAACTGCCTAGCTGAACAACAACAACAAATTGTCTGTTTGGTAACCATGTGACTGGGCTTTACCCCCTAAAACATGTTGTTCTATGTGTGTCTAGAAGCTGAAGTTTCCTTACCCAAGACCCCCCAAGTGATGGCAGGAATCGTCTCTTATTTTCCAGTAAAGACTGTGGTTCCTCAGGCTGTCAACCTCCTGGCTATCCATAGAGCCTTACCAAATTATTCCTCCTCCATAAATGTACTTCAGTCTCTGTCCCACTTACTTCAATTAATGATATTCTAAATAACACATTCTATGGAAAGTGTGGACATTTGGAGTTTGACTTTAGGCAAATCATTTTTCACCTAATTTTCTCCTGAGTTCAGGTTAAAATATTCGATTGTAGTTATAGTTATAAAGGAGAGGCAGGAAAGAGTGAGCAACCAGCCATGTGCTATTATTTTGGTTTTTATGATTATCCTTTTGTTCTCTAAGAGTTGTTATTAACAACAATAGTATAAAGCAAATAAGTTATAGTGTTTTGGCTTGGTCACACTGTAACAGGCTCTCAAATGTACAATATTAATGCACCCTAAGGAAATAAAAATTGTAAGTAGCAGTCAGTAAATGTGTTCCTGTTATTAATGTTGCCTAGGAATCCTTAGAGGTAAGATTTTTTTATCCATCTTTTAAATGATGGGCTTAGGTACTTTCGGATGATTGGCTTAATGGAAGGGAACAACACAGATGCAAGTACAAAATAACAGAAGTATTCTCTACAGAAATAAACTGTGCAGTGTGGACTGCAGGGTCAGTTGAGCCTCAGAGTGCCTCTTACACATATGACTTAGGCAGTGACATACTGAATTCAGGAAATTGGTTTTTGTTTTTTTTTCTTCTCCTTTTTAGCTCTTCTCTGAGAATGGGAGCATGTTCAGGAAAAAAAAAATTTAGGAAATAATAGGAATTGGCTAAAATAAATAAACATGGGATGTCTGTATTGAGACTGAATTTTGCATGATGAAAATCTACTTTGTTGGAGTTGGAGCATGGTTCAGTGTAGTGCTCTAGTAGGGCAATTGTATGCTACTTTGGAATTTGGGTTATGAGAGAGACACTGTTGACTTGTGTACTTGAGAAAAGCTAATAATTTCCCTGGCTCAGTAGATTGGAGTGTCATCCCATTCACAAAAGGTGGTGGGTTCAAGTCCCAGGTTTCAGGGTCATATCCAAGGTTTCAGGGTTAACACCTTAGTCAGAGCACATGTAGGAGGGCTCCTATTGATGTTTCTCTCTCTATCTCTGTCTCTTCCTTCCTTACTCTAAAATCAATTAATTTTTTAAAATGTATTTTATTTTTTAATTTTTTATTTTTTTCAAAGAGGAAGAGAGAGGGATAGAGAGTTAGAAACATCAATGAGAGAGAAACATCGATCAGCTGCCTCTTACACACCCCCAATGGGGATGTGCCTGCAACCAAGGTACATGCCCCTGACCGGAATTGAACCTGGGACCTTTCAGTCCGCAGACCGATGCTCTATCCACTGAGCCAAACCAGTTTCGGCCTAATTTTTTTTTTTTTAAACAGAAAAAAAAAAGCTAACAATTGGTTAAGGTGAAAGGAAAATATAACTGCTGAAATTATACTGAATTTGGAAGAGAATATGTTGATATTTGGTTGCCTGTAGCAGAAGAATTTCTTTGTTGAGGAGCATTTCCTTCGTTTTTATAAATGGTTGTTGTGTGTGTTTCATCCTAAAATACTCAAGTCAGAATATGTATGCAGACTCAAGCTCATCATTTTAAAATCTGACAAATGAATGTGTTCCAGCTTCTATCCAGTTGTATTTTTATCACCCCCTTATGTTTTGAAATTTTACTTAACTAATTTAGCAACTGTTGTTTGTTTCATCATTATGTCATCCTGCCACCTTTCTCTTAATTAACCAGGTGAGATGAGTCTTATTTAAATTAGGAATATTTTCTTTGTGTTGTTTTTATTAGGAAAACTATGTATGTATATTTTGCCTTGTGTCACCACCAAAAAAAAAGCTGTTGCTAGTCTTGAGTGTGTATAACTTGATAAATTCCTTTCATTTGACTTATAACCAGTTGCTATGTGCTTGAGTATGGCCATTCATCTTGAGAGTGAGTACGTTGTGTTGATGTTTGCATGCACTATATGTTTCATGATATTTGGTCAGTTTAAACAGTACAGGTATGTCCAAGAAGAAAGCAATGTCAGATGTGCAAGGATTTTTCTTCTCACTTTGAGGTAAAGCAATAGGACAAAAGGGTTTAATATCAAATTGTAAAAAGTTAAGAATTAGACCTGACTGTATAAAAGGATAAGGACTGCATGAAGCATGTTTAAGGATTGATACTGAGTTCTTGTTTCTGTGGCTATCTCACAGATTGCATTGATGACAAATTGACATAGCAAATATTTTACTATTTGTATAGAGGAGCATTATTTACTACATTAACAAATGACATTATTCCCTGTTGTTGAATCCATAATCTGAGATGTTTAGGGAAAGATTTCAATGTCCATGGTAGTCAGTGTGCATCTTAGCGACCAGTTGACAGGTCGTCCAGTCACTTTTATACACACACACACACACACACACACACACACACACACATACACACACACACTACATATAAAAACATAGCATCTTAATCAATATTTTCTCCCAGGTGTATCAAAATGATTCTCGGTGGAGAGACTGATGGGCTGGACATGGCTTTATGAATTCAAGAGTTCTCTCATCTGCCAGGTTTACCTGCGATCAGGAGAGAAATCTATTCATTTATGATAGCTAGGTACTGGCTGAGTCTTTGGCCCTACACCTCAGTGCAGTGCCTGAAGAGCTAGGCTGAGTCAAAGGGGAAGACTCTTCTGGGATCCTCTGAAGCAGACTTAAAAACAAGGGAAGAACTGCTTTACCTACCTCTACTCCTAAATTCATCTAGAAGCTTTAAACTGCAGTATATCTACCCAGAGACAAACCAGAAAAAGGAAGGGAATGGGGAACAAAATGTGTATCTCAACTCCCAGAGCTGTACTTCCATGGCCCAGCCCAGGCCTTCCCAACTACAGGGAGAAATGAGAGGAGGAGAGGGAGAAAAAGAATGAGATTTAACACACCTTATCCAGAAGGTGACTTCACCCCTGTAGAAAAGGCGGGGATAAGAAAAAACAAGAGAATAATGACCTGTCCTCTTCAGAGCTTCTGCCAAACAGCGGCAGAGACCAGGCATGTAATGCTACAAGCTTTTGTGGGGTCACTTTCAAAACACCATGACCTTGACTTGTGGACTAATGAGTACTCTGAAATTGGATAGATCCAAATTGTTTCTTTTTCTTGGGAGAAAGGGTTCAGGGTAGAAAATGGAAATGCTCGATATTTCTAACTGAGAAGGAATTTAAAATCACGAATTAAGTACCCACAAAATTGTTGAAAGGGGTAGAGTATCAATCAGAAGTGTTTTGTTGTTGCCATTGCTCACTGCACTGCAGATTGTGAACAAGCATGCAGGAAGCCACAGCTGCTATTCACAAATGAAGAGAAACCCTGACTATTATAACTGATTCACAGCCCCTCTACTGGTCACTAGTAATGGAACACAGAGTTGTCAGTCACTAGGGAAGTATTTGGTAAAGCCCACAGAACTGGCCATGTCAGGGTCAAAGAATGATTTGTACCCTCCTTTGCATTTAATATTACATGAGTACCTACCTCTCATTAGCTGAATTGAAGCATTATTCAGAACCCGAATGTCAAAGGATTCTGGGAAATGTAGTTTCTAAGGTTCTAACCCTTGACTACAGGGGAGAGTACAGAAGGGAGTTGTAAGAATAGCAGACTAGTAGTTTGTCAAAGGCATGCTCATTTTCTAAAGGAAGAAGTAAAAGCTAACTAGGCATTCTGGAAAGGAGAAGATGCATCAGATTTGCTTGTGAGAGCCCAGCCAGTATGGCTCAGTGGTTGAGTGTCTACCTATGAACCAGGAGGTTACAGTTCAATTCTGGATCAGGATACACGCCCAGTTACAGATTGGAGGGGCATGCATGACGCAATGGATCAATGATTCTCTCTCATCACTGATGGTTCTGTCTCTCTCCCTCGTCCTTCCTCTCTGAAATTAATAAAAGTATATTTTAAAAATTAAAATTAAAAAATTGCTTGTGAGAAATAATAATCCCAGGGCCAAGACATTATAAGCGGTGTATATAATTGGGTACCTGCATGTGTCCCTGGGAATGCCACTCATTTGAGTGGACGACTGACAGCAAGTCATTTTTAAGGGTCAAAGAGGAGGTTTATTTTCTACAAACCATCAAAAGAGTAGAAATCATTGTTTAGCTAACTGATATGTTTCACTTTTATTTTTTAACAATGAGGACTGCAAGGATAGAATTTTCCTGCAGAATGCATTATAGCAAGTCATTTACAGACTTCTGCCAGAAAAAAATATCAGCGTGCCTGCTTCAGAGCAACTCCTATTCTGGTGTGCTGGTGAAGACACTGGCTCCTCTGTTCTTTTGGGAGCAACTGAATTTCCTCTTACACTCCAGCCCCATCTGTTCCTTTTCCTAGAGTCTTCAGAAATTTGCAACTGTACTTGAGTTTGTTCAGAAGCCTTTACCAAGGATTGCAGGATCTACATAGCTTCCAACATTATGCCTTAAAAGAGATTTTAGATTGTGTAACCAAATTGTCAACTGAGCTTCTCCACCTCTCCCCCCCCCCCCCGCCTAATCTCTATATTTAAATGATTCTTCTAGAGCTAATGAATTCTTTCCATCTGATAAGTGTTCCAGACCCTTCCCATCTGAAAAATGTTCCCATAGCAACACTAAGGCAATCAGTTTAGTTTCATTAAATGCCAAAATTAAAGTCTGAGAAAAATGCATAATGTATTATATCATATTATAGCACCTAAAGAAAGGAATCATGGGTGATTGAATTCATTATAATTTTTTTGATATGGTTGTTCAAATAATCAATAAAAATGTTAACATTTCTTTTTAAAAGGGAGAAAAAGAAATCCTTGAAACCTAAGTCATTCTTTTGAACTTTGACAAAGATTCAGATTTACTCTTGATCTTAGCAAATCTAAATTTCCCAAGCTCATTTTCTCTATTCCTAAATCCTATCCCCTTATATAACCTATCTGTGTACTTTCACTCACATATTCTAAAGAACACCCTCATTTTTATGATTTAAAAACATTTTTAAAGAACAAATAAATTCTGCTTATACACAAAGGAGAAATGTCTGTTGGTTTTTAAAAATCAGAAGTGTGTCACCATCTTTTCCTGCAGCTGAGTAATGTAAAGGTATTTGCTGCTCCAGTTTACAATAGCTAAGATTTGGAAACAATCTAAGTGCCCATCAGCAGATGAGTGGATTAAAAAGTTGTGGTACATCTATTCAATGGAATACTATGCCGCTATAAAAAAGAAGGAACTTTTACCATTTGCAACAGCATGGATGGAACTGGAGAGCATTATGCTAAGCCAGTGGTGGGCAAAATCATTAGTCAACAGAACCAAATATCAACAGTACAACAATTGAAATTTCTTTTGCGAGCCAAAGTTTTTTAAACAAACTATATAGGTAGGTACATTGTTATTAACTTAATTAGGGTATTCCTAAACTGGCCTTTGCTAAAAACTCAAGAGGCCAAAGAACCGCATGTGGCTCACAAGCCACAGTTTGCCGACCATGGGGCTAAGTGAAATAAGCCAGTTGGAGAAAGATAAATATCACATGATCTCACTCATATGTGGGATATAATGATCAGCATAATTTGATGAACAAGAGTAGATCCAGAGACAAATGGCAGGGGAGTGGAAGCTAGAGAGCAACCAAAAGACTTGTATACATGCATGTTAGCATAACCAATGGACACAGACACTGGGGCAGTGGGGGCTTGCCCAGGTTGGGAATGACTGGGGGGAGGGAGTTGGGGAAAAAGGAGACATATGTAAAACTTTAGACAGTAAATAACTTAATTAGTTAATTAATTAATTTAAAAGGTGTTTGCATGCTCAAGAGGGTTGATGTGCCTGTTGAAAGCAACCCAAAGAAAAGTCTGGCTTCACAGAAATGAACAAGGGGTTGGGGAGCACTAATCATCTTGTAAGACCTTTTTAACTTCTGAAGAATCCACCATAGTTATCCATATATATTTTTTGCATTTAACATGAATAATTCCCAAATAATTTATACATAAATTTGGGTGTATTATTTTTTGACCGTGTGGATTAATATTAAAGTTTGAAAACACCAAAGGAGTCATGTATGCTGTATATTTTAAGTAATATAATTTTCAATTGACAGTTATACCTCAATAGAACAGAGTGGAACTCTAAAAAAATAAGATAAAAAAGAGACCTTAGGTCGGATATAAAGAATGTTATTTACTTAGTGTGAGCCAAGCCTTGTTTATAAGAATTAGAAGTATTTACTACTAACTGGTCTTTGCCAAATGGGTATTCCATGATGAAACAAATAAAGGTATGTCAGAATTTTGTCAGCCATTTCATCATTGCAGTTGGCATATAGATTTATGCTTACCACGCTATTAAATTACATGGCACATAGTGGTTAAATTACAGTGTGGAACATAGCAGACATTCACTATCCATACTTTTCTCTCCTATTTTACCTTTCCTTTGCTACTTTCCAAAGGTAATTGTCACTTCATCCTATTTTGATTATTATGAAGATGCATACAAGAACATTTTGTCTCAGGCTGTTTTCAGTAAAAACCATACAGCAAATTTTATAGATAGCTCCAATTTTTGTTACTCTAAGAATAATACTGCTTATAGCAGTGGCCCCATTCCGGAGTACAGATGGTTTTGATGTATGTATTTCAGGTATCTGGAGCAATGCCGAAAAAGGCAGACCTGGTTTTTACCTATTTTAGAATTAGTTCTCCATCCAGAAATGTGTGTTTTTGAAAGGTTTCTTTCTGGTATTATGCAGACCTGGAATATACTAAATTTTGTTGGGTTAATTTTTAAAGTGATGACAGTACAACATATAGCATAGGTATAATTTTAAGATTAGGACCATTGTTCATTTTTCCAAATCTTTTTTACTTAATAAAAATACAGCTGTTAATTTAGACAATTATTGACCATTAAGAAACATAGCTATCTTTCTGTTCACATTAGAAAGAAGACCAGTCCTGTTCCCCGAATTGAAAGTAAACTTTTGATAAAAAGAAAAACAAACAAACAAACAAAAACTATTATAAGGCTAAACCTGTTTCTTGAGTGCAGGATTGGATTACTGTACAGTCCCTGATATAGCATCAATCCAGAGGAAATCAGGAGCCAGCCAGTGTTCTTATCGGGGGTGGGAGGAGTTGGTCAGTGAGGGAGCGTGGGGTGAGGAGGAAGAGAGGGAGGAAACCACCTTCTTCACTCAGCTTGGTGTGTGAGAAGATCAAGGCCTTTTGAATTAAAATGACCATTTTCTCTTTAGTTGTAACTTTCCCTCCTCAGGAGCACTCAGTGGGCCCTGGGGCCAGACTGCCAGGATTGGTTCCCATCTTGACTGACTGTGTGACTGATTAGCTATGAGAATTTGAGCTCATTACCTAAATGGGAATTGTGAGGATTAAATGAGCACAACCCCAGAGTAAGCAAAACCAAGTGTTATTGTCAGGATTTAAATTCCTTAACCACTCTGAGCTTTAGTCTTTCTCATTCGTAAAATGGGATGCCATGGACAGTGTGAAGATTACATACAATGGATGATACTGGCTAAAAGTTCTTAGCAAACATGACTGAGATGTGAAGTAACGTTTAGCTGATCAAAATGCTTTAACTAACTTGCATTCTCCATTGCAGCAAACATTGGTGTGAGAAAGCTTTTACTCTATCTAGTGAATGGCAACTTATTCCTAGGACACGCAGGTTTTGGCAGTTGGTTATTGAATATTGTAACTGACTGGTTTCTGTAGACATTATTTATTGAGCCCTTGCTATGGGAAATCTCAGGAGAGGCTGCAGGTAAGGTCAGGGAGGCCCAGAGAACTTTGACCTGTCATTTTGACCCCTAGTTTTAACGACTCTCCTTATTTCTCAGACTTCTTGTAATGATATGGTACACAGGCAGGAAGCCCCAAATACTGAAACTGAAAGGAGTTACTCTTACCCACAGTTGCTTTCAAATTCTGTTTTCCATTTGCACCTCCAATTTTTTTTTCCAGAGTGAAAAAGAAAATCCCTCTCCTCTCAAGTACTGCTTTTTAAACCGTTCTTCTGCATACTGCTCCTGCTTTTCTCTCCCCACCAGGCTTCCGTTTGTGAGCCATCTGAATAACTTTCCACATAACACGTTTCTGTTCAGTGCCTCACTGCCGCTCCTCCCCTGGGGAATACAGATGAGCCTGGGGATGAAGGAGCAGCCAGGGGACACTGAGATAATGGCTCTCTGTCATCCTGAATAATTCTCTCAGTTTGAATTCTCAGCAATTAGCCAGGTTGCTGGTGGTTTGCGGGTCTGTCTTTCTTTCTTTCTTTCTTTCTTTCTTTCTTTCTTTCTTTCTTTCTTTCTTTCTTTCTTTCTTTCTTTCTTTCTTCTTCTTTCTTTCCTTCCTTCCTTCCTTCCTTCCTTCCTTCCTTCCTTCCTTCCTTCCTTCCTTCCTTCCTTCCTTCTTCTTCTTTTTTTTTTCCTCTTCTTGATATATATCTAGCTTTAATGATTTCACAGAATGTTTGTCACCTTGCAGCTTTACCTGCAAAATAAAAACCCAAAAAATGAACAAAGTGATTTCACCAGTGACCTTTCTGTCTCCATTACCATGTAATCTGTCAACATGATATCTTCATTTAAATGCCCAGAAGTTTAGCTGTGACCTACTGACTGAGAATAGAATGGTCTAGAAACTAGTCATGAAAACTGGGAGTTTTTGCAATGATCAAGGAACTTTTTCCAGACTCATAAAGTGTTTTCTGAAATAAAAGGCAGAACTACACAATTTTGATTTGGAAAAATCAAGACAGCAGGGTGCCCCAAATCTAAAATATTAAAGGACAGAAGGAAAGAGTATTGAATAAACCCCATGTCCCTTGGAATGGGTTTCAAAGAACTCTAAAATTATCCCAGTGGCGTCTCTTCTTACAGACAGGAGTTCCCTTCACTCAGGCTTTGAGTTCTTTATTCTGTGCGGACAACTGTTTCGTTTTCCTAGGTGCTAGGGTCCCTCTAGGTTTCTTATTTCTACTCAGGGCATGGGCATGCCGTCTCCTAGGCTTGAAATGTTAGAGGCCCTCTTGATTTCTTCTCTCCCTTCATCCCCAATCTTTAGTTGGCTACTAGGTCTTGCCATTCCTTCCAGTGTCTTTTTGTGTCCCTTTTCTCCTTAACTACTTCACTTACCTTTTTCTTCCTGACACAGCCAGTGGTACATGGCAAGTGCAAAATGCTTGGACAACTCTTAAGGAGGTGTGTGTGGGACTTCCCCAATTCAGTCACCAGTCTTTTTATTACAACTCAGTGCTATTTCTGCAACTTGTGGTTTACTTGGAAGCACTTTGTGTGGAGAAAATTGTTTTATCATTTAGTGAGAATGACTGAGAACAGGAACCTGGTTTATGCAAAACACACACACACACACACACACACAAACAAACAAACACACACACACACACACACACACACACACACACACACACACACACACACACACACCAAACAAACAAACAAGAAACAACACATAAAAACCTCCCTGAGAGAGAGAAGTGGAAGCATAGTGGTAATAGTTAACACCGTGCTTTCACAGATCGACCTCGTAACTCAGACTGGGTGCCCTAGAAAAAGTAGAAATGAGAGCATTTGGAGATCATTTGGGAAAAGTGGAAACTGTGAATGTTAAGTCTCTGATTGCGAAGGGGCTAATGGTATTTCCTGCCCATTTTCTCTTTCTCTTCTAATTCATATTTTAAAATCTTGTAGATTAATTTTGCTGAAATACCATTAGGTATTCCTCACCCCCTGTTTCAGAACCTGCAGTGACTCATCATCAGCTGTAGAAAGCAATTCAAAGGCCTTAATGAGGCTGGTTGTAGGCCTCCCACAGTTTGGCCCGTACCCACCTGTCTTCTCCTTCAGAAACCTTTCAAATCCAGCCAAATTGATTTGTTCTTTGTCCCTGTAGTATATATTTTCCTATCGCTGCATTTCTCTGAGTTTTCTTTGGAATAGGTTTTGATCTGATTCTCTTTCTTTAATCTCTACTCGGTCTGTGTTCAGGCCCTGTAGGGTTGGCCTAGGGCCCAAACCCAATTGTAAAGGCCACACTGGTTGAAATGTGGGGGAATTCTGTGACATAATCGAATGTCATTACTTCAGTTAGTAATGATTATTGATATAAAATGCTAACTGAATCAGTGCTGAGGGATTGACCACACACCGAAAAGAACCACTCAAGAATTCCATAATTGAAACCATTTCATAATTGCTTATCTCTGGAAAGCCTTCTTGCTTCAGTAAATCAGATTTTGTATTTTCATAGGAAAAGCCATAGTTGGATCATAGAACAAGTCCTAGAATCAGACGGTCTGGGTATGAAACCTCACTCTGACTTCCAGCTGTTTAATCTGGGTAGCGTTTTCGTGTATCCGGATGGGTCTGATAATGATACCTACCCACCTGGGAGGGTGGGTGTGAGGATAGTGCCCACCACATAATAAGAGCTCAATAAATAGTAGCTGCTGCCATTATTATTATTATTAACAGTGGTATAGTTATTTTCTGATGAATTTGATTATTTTTTCTGTCAGCATTTACTTTGCCACATTTAATGTTGAGTTAAAAGGTATTTCCTGCTTTGAGAATGAAGTCCATTTCAAGTTAAAATGAAAATTCATCTAATACACCCTTAAGTACTAATGAGGCATTTAGTGCACTGAAGTAATGTGCTTCCCAAAGTGGGAACTTACAACAAAGAAATCATTTAAGCTTAACAATTTCTTATATTAGTCATGTAATTATCCCTTCTCTTAGAAGCCAGGGGCCAAATGGATATGTTCCCAGGAGAAGGAAACTATCTCTCCTGGCTTAACAAAGATTCCAGTGTGAAAGCTATCCACTCTGATCCTCTGCTACCTCCCAGATCTTGGAATGCCTGCCTCTCCCAGGAGGAAGAAGAGTGGGTGAGGCAGCAAAAGCAAGAAGGGCCTTTTCTCTTTCTTGAAGCCAGTCTGAGGCCTAAAATGCAGAAAGAAATGCCCAAGTTCTGCAAGGAAAAAGGGACCCAAGGAAGGTGTTCCGCATGTATGAACCTGCTCATTCATTCATTCACACATTCACTCACTCTTTTATTATTCATTCAACTCATCAACCAGGTATCGACCATATACCTAGTGACAAGCCCTGCACGAGGTACTGAGCGTGCAAAAGACAAGATTGACTTTTAGTTCTCTGCCTTGATTGAGGTTAAGGCCATAGTTGGCAAACTGGCTTGTGAGCCACATGTGGCTCTTTGGCCCCTCAAGTGTGGCTCTTCCACAAAATGTACACGGCCTGGGTGAGTCTATTTTAAAGAAGTGGCGTTAGAAGAAGTTTTAGTTTAAAAAATTTGGTTCTCAAAAGAAATTTCAATCTTGTCCTGTTGATATTTGGCTCTGTTGACTAATGAGTTTGCCGACCACTGGGTTAGGGAGTTTTGTTTGCCTTTAACAAGTCAAATCTTGCCGAAAACAGTTTGGCTCAGTGGATAGAGCGTCGGCCTGAGGAGTGAAAGGTCCTGGGTTCAATTCGGGTCAAGGGCATGTACCTTGGTTTCGGACATCCCAAATGGGGGGGGTGCTAGAGGCAACTGATCGATGACTCTCTCTCATCGATGTTTCTGACTCTCTTCCTCTCGGTAAAAAATCAATAAAATATATTTTTAAACAAACAAACAAACAAACAAACAAACAAAAAACAAGCCAATCTTAAAATAGTTCTTCTGGGAATGAATATCTTCTGAAACAGATTTATATTGGCTAACCTCAATGCTCAGTGAACAAATGTAGTTCATATCTAATTTAAAATCCATTGAATGGAAGTACTGGAGCAGTCAGAGAGGTGAAGAATACCAGTAAGAGTTGGAGTCATGTTATTCACACAGCTCTGGGTCAGGCCTTAACCAGCGATTTCTAAAGTCAGGCACTCTGTGTATCTCTGTGATTAGATAGTGGCATTCAAATGCTGCCTCTAGGTCATATGGATTGTACGTATGGATCAAACATTTAAATGTTGCCACTAAACCTTGTGAATTTTAGATGAGTAGAAAATGTGCATTTTCCCTCCTCCCCCCTCCCCCCACTCCCCATTGCATAGCTTTCGAATATTTGCCCTCCTGTTGCACCAGCCTGAGAAAAGAACCATTTCCAATTCACTGTGCACCATAAGACACATATTGCTTGATTGTTGGGATGAATTTAAGTTTTGATCTTGCTTGTAAGTTTTCTAGTCAGAATTATGTTCTTGATGATGTTATTTGGGTTGGAAATTTTTCTTTTGCTTACTTGTTGCTTGAGTCTCTAAGTCCACACAGGACAGTAAACACTATTTTGGCATCGTATACTTTTTTCTTACTGACTAGTAGGACCACTTACAGTTTTAAAGCGCTTTGATCATGAAGTAATTTGAAGAGGAGGAAAGAACGACTTCAAAATGTAGACCCCGGCAGGCAGCATTCATGATATAGATGAAAAATACAAGTCACATACTTGAGTTAGTCCCACTGGTAGGTGGAAATTTTCCTCCTGTGACTTGCAAATGTTTGAATTTCTTCTTAAAAGCGGCCATGAGTTTTATCGAATAATTTCTATTGAAGCGCAGCAGAAAAGCCGTGCATTGTTCAGACTGTTCTAGTGTTAAAGAGTAATGGGAGGGTACCTCAGAAACGTTGCAGAAGGTGTGTCTGAGCTCACAGTGGCTCTTCGGTGTGGCTCTTAGGTGAGTCTCATGTTGCTTCCAGAAGGAGGTCGTTATTGAAGTAAAACATTCCTTTTTGTTAGTTCGATGACAGGTGGTGGCAGCTTGGTTCTTCTCAATCAAGAACACCTCCTTGAGTGCTAATAGGACGCTTGGTTTGGTCTCCTTGTTTGGAAGCCCTAATTAAGCTCTGACAAGATCTCCCTCTGTTGATGTTTTGACACCCTTCTTTGTTGACCTGGCTCTTTGTTCAGGGATCCTTTGGCAGCTAAACAAACACATGTGGGGTGATGGCTAGAATGTTATATTACATGTGCCCAACATGCAATTCCTTTTTTTCGCCCCTAATGTAGGATATCTTCAGAATCATGCATTGCTCTATGTGTGCTGATGAAATGAATGTGTTTGTTGTGTGTGTGTGTTTTTAAAGAAAGAAACATAGTATTTCATTTCTTGCTGATAGTTGAACAAGGGATGTCCCTTTCTTTGGTACAATATCATACTTTGTTTGGGTTCCATATTGAGAAGAGTCCTGAATTCTTTCTTTCACATAATGCCTGCCTCCCTCAGACTCACGCATAGAGTTCTGCACGTACAAGCCAGACCCCTGCTCCTGCAGGAAACCCTTCAATAGTTTCCCTGCGCCCTTTGGACAGAATCCAAAGACTTGATAGCCTGGATGCGCAGAGGGCTGCTTTGTTCTCTGACCTCCTCCGAGCTCCTTCCCCTTACTCCATGCCCAAGCCTTACTAGATAGTTTATATTTCATGGCATTTGTTAAGTTCTCCTTTAACCCAGAAAAGTCTTATTCACCCTTTGGGTTTCAGCTTAAATATCACTCCTGGGGGAAATCTTTTCTTATTACCAGAACTGTGCAGTCTTCTGCTTCATACTCTTCCTTTTGGTGAGATTGCTGCACTTAAATTTACTTTTAATCAAGCATTCAGTGGCCTATTATCTGTGTTCCCATTAAAAATTTATGTTTATTTCTTGCAAGGAAAGGACTGTATTTATCTCTGTTTGTCTCTCTCCGCAGTGTGTAATATGGTGCATGCCCATGGTTGGTTAGCCTAAATATTTGCTGGTTGATTTGTAAGGAGGGGAAAAAAAAAAAAGTGCAGGTATTTACCGCATGATGTCAACTCGAGTAACACTGATGCTTTTTGTTTTCGGTTATATAATCAGGATTAACAATTGCTTACTGTCTTTAAATTATAAAGTATCTATAAAAGGAGAATAGTATTATAATAATCTGTATTATAAAGTACAATATCTTCGTTAAACACCTACTATGTTAGAATGTAGACAGTTAGTATGAACTAATCATTTTTAAAGATAGCTCATGAAATGGAAGATATTTTTTAAAAAATATATATTTTATTGATTTTTTACAGAGAGGAAGAGAGAGGAATAGAGAGTTAGAAACATCGATGATAGAGAAACATCTTATCAGCTGCCTCTTGCACCCCCCCCTACTGGGGATTGCCCCCAACCAAGGTACATGTCCTTGACTGGAATCCAACCTGGGACCTTTCAGTCCACAGGCTGATGCTCTATCCACTGAGCCAAACTGGTTTCTGCTGGAAGATCTTTTTAAGCACCCAGCAGCATTTTAAATGCCTTCTTTTACTTTTAAACAATTGTGCCTGTAATTCTGAGTAGTTCTCATCTGTTTCTTATAGAGCCCCTTAATGACCTCTATCTCCTAATGTACTGTTTCATCTTAGATCAAAGAACCTGGTGTCTTTTCCACATATTTAATTGCATCGTTACTTGTATTTAATCATTGATCTGTCTAGTCAGTGGTTATGAGTGGGGCAGTGAATAAATTCATTAACTTAAACATTTCATACTAGATTTTTAAGTTATAAGAATTTAAAAAGAAATGTTTAAGTACCACCTCTGAGTTATAGAAATATTTAGAAAATATTTTTAAGGTTTGAACTTTCAGAAATTTAGATATACTCAATTCTTCTAGTTATACTTTTAAACTTTCATAGGTAGAATTCCTTTATTTTTAATTTTTTTTTAATTTTTGTTAATCATCACCAGAGGATATTTTTTTCCATTGATTTTTAGAGAGAGTGGAAAGGATGGAGAGAAGATGGGGAGGGTGGGAGAGAGAAAGAGAGAGAGGGGGGGGGGATCAAACCTGGCACCTTGTGGTTTGTGGGCTGACTCTGTAATCACTAAGCTAGGGTGGAACTTTATTTTTTTTTAACAGACTTTTGTGACTGTATAATAGTGTATAGCATAGTAGGCTAGGTCTGCAAGATATAGAAATGAAAAATAAATAGTGACTCCTCCTAAAGACTGTGATTCTAGAGAACCTAATGTTTCCCCAAATAATACGTTGTGTGCCATGAATGTTGTGTGGCATGGAAGACTTCAAAAGTTAAATAAAGAAAAAGCTATTGTGAGAATGCGAAGAAGGAAGTGAGTAATGTGAATTTGTAGACTCAGAGAATGCTTCATAGAGAAAATGGAAGTTGAAGGTTGAATGCCATTTCAGTAGACAGATTGTTGAAGATAGACAATTGCTGGTAGAACAGAACCTCTGTGTACTTTTCAGGGAATGGGACCATCCAGAGAGACTGGACAGAGTATGTTTGGAAATGAGTGTTGGAGGCTATAATATCAATAGTAAGCCTGATTATGGGCATTTGAGGAGATCTTTGAATGAATTGAATTTTATTTGGTAGCTCATAGAGACCTATCACTAAAGATTTTTTTAAATGAAAGAGATTGCAGTAATCATTGAAAATGATCACCAAAAATGGTTCCCCTTCCTGGCACATTTTAGCAAAATCATACATTTTGTATCACCTTTTCCCTGTTCTTTCTGGTTTGATGGAGTCATGTAGTTACTTCTGAGAATGGTGGTGTTACTAGAATTGATGGAGCACTTAATGACCTACCAAAGGCTTTTTCCAGCTCTCTTTTGTTTGAGATAATGATTGCCTATAGGCCTAGAGCCCCCCTCTAACCGTAGATGAATGTATATTTGAGCAAGACATACAAACCTTTGTTGTTTTAAGCTGCATACAGAGATTTGAGAGTTCTTTATTACTGCACCCTGCCTCGATAGATACAGGAATGGTGTCAGATCCTTGCTTTATAAAGACAATTGTGGTAGCATTAAGTTCGATACATATACTAGTAAAGAAGGGAAAATAGGAGTTGAGACCATTTAAAAGGCTTTTGGATTAATCCTGACAAAAAATAATGGTCAGGCAATGGCACTGGACATGCAAAGAAGAAATAAGGTGAGTGGTATGGTGAAGAAAGGATCAACAAGGCTTTTTAACAAATCAGATAACGGCCAAGTATAAGAGGAGCATTGAAGTTTACTTCTAGCAGGAATTCTTATCATTTAACTTCTGAAACTTTTCCCACAGAAGAGATTACACTCATATGTTTCCTTTGCATTTTATGCGTTTTTTTCTATTTAAACAAACATTTTAAAAAATTTTTCCCAGAGCTTTGGTAAAATCAAATTGATTTGTTGTCTTTATCTACATTTACTCACGGCTCCTGACAACTATTTAGACTTTCTGTCTTTTGCTTTCTTACTACCTGATTAATTATTCTACATATGTAGATATATATACACACATACATATGTAGAATAATTTTACATATTCTTATTTAATGCCTTACTTAGTAGTACTTTAACTTCAGTTAAATAGGGTTTGATTCCATTTAATTTCTATAGTGAGGTTCTAGTGGATATGCATGCATCGTCATTCTACCTAAAATATTGTGTGGGTAGTATAAGCTAGAGGTCAAGAACACAGACTCTGGAATCAGATGGCCTGCTTTCAAGTCCAGGCTCCCACCATGAGTAGTGGTGAATTTAGGACGATTACACTATCTCTCATGGCCTTAGTTTACTCACCTCTACAATGGAGTCAGCGTTGTATGTGGGTAATAAGGTTATTGTGAAGTTTAAATGAGGTAATGGACATAAAGACCTCACCACAAGGTTTTGCACATTGCAAACTCAATCATCTCTAGCCATTGTCATATAATGATCTAATGAAATGACTGGAATTTTAGCTGAACTGCCATCGTCAATCACTTGAGCGATTATCATTTAATTATAAATTAAGTTATAAATTTACACTGTGCCTGATCATTTGTCAGAGTTTGATAAATGAGGAATTAAAATATTAGGATATGGTTTGCACTGCTCAGTTCTTAACTGCTGGTTAGAGAAAATCATGTCAGCTGAAGTTCAGGGAAACACATAATTGTTTGGATTTTTAATGCCTAATATTTGGTGTGACATCCATGTGTAAAGGCAACACAGATATTGCTGTTGTTTTGGTTCTGATCCTGAATTTACAACTTATAGCAAAAAACTTTCATTTTGGTTCATGTTTGACTTTCACCTTTCCCTGGAGTTGAATTGACACACCATTTCAAAAGCTAATATTTTAGTTACACAAGCTAGAGAATGAAACCAAATACTTGTTCTATTTTCTGATTAATACATGCTTAGTTGGTTTATACTTTGGGGGCACTGGTAATATTGTAAAGCCATATTTTCCAAAAGAGTTGAATAATGTAAGGAAGTATGTGAAACCGAAGTTACTGGGTTGATGTGGCTTTGCCCATATAGCTTTGCCTAGTTACTGGTGTTGCCATAAGCGTATGATGTGATACATGTAAACAAAGAGAGTGCCTTACACACCCTCAATGCTCAACAAAGTTACACTAATGCCTCTTTCAATTTTTTCTCTGTTGCCTTAAATATTTTTTTTTTTTTTTTTTTTTTTAGAATTTAACAATTTATTTTATATATGCTTGTGGTTTCAAAGATATAAAATTGCAGTATTTTCTATATCAGCTATTTTTAAAAGTACCCATTTTTGGAAATCATCTTTGTCATCCCTTTTTAAAGACATTTAATTAATCAATGAGTAGTCCAACTAGGTCAATTAAGTTAAATGTTTACAAATAATTCCACATAAAAAACTCATATTGAAGAACAATAAAAGGTTATGGAGTGAGTGTATCCCCCCAAATTTATATTTAGAAGCCCTAATGCCCACTGTGTTGGTGTTTGGAAATGATGCCTTTGGGTCAACTAGATCAGTGTTTTTCAACCTTTTTTGGGCAAAGGCACACTTGTTTCATGAAAAAAATCACGAGGCACACCACCATTAGAAAATGTTAAAAAATTTAACTCTGTGCCTATATTGACTATATATAAAGTAATTCTCTTGAATAGGAATCAAATAAACACAAAGAAAGTATTTTATAATTACTTTATTATGAAATATTAAGTAAACAAAATAGTGAAAAATTATAAAATTCTTGTCTTGTCTGCACCTACGGCACACCAGGCAACATCTCGCGGCACACTAGTGTGCCTCGGAACAGCGGTTGAAAAACGCTGAACTAGATCACAAGATTGTGCCTCTGGTGATGGGATTAGTGGCCTAAAAAAAAGAGGAAGAGAAAGTGTAGAATTTGATCTTGGACTTCCAGCCTCCAGAGCTGTGAAAAATAAATCTCTGTTGTGTAAGCCAGCCAGTCTAATGTATTGTATTTTCTATGGCAGCCCAAGCAGACTAAGACAAATTGTAAATGGGAATACTTATCCTGATATAGTTGTTAAAAACCGTGCATTTAACTCAAGTCGGATAATTCATAAATCTTAGTCACTTTTCCTAGTCCTTGCTTTTATTTTATTTCTAGCAAAGGAAACTCCCCCCGCCCAGCTGCACTTAAAAAATTCTGAAACACTTTTTGATATCATATTGAGATTTAACTCATTATTCAGTGTATTTCAATAAGGAATTCTGCTTTTGATGTATTCTAAGGAAAAGTATTCATCTTTAGTTTATATTTTGGATGAGAGAGTTGAGCTAAACATTTTAAGAAGGGATTGATACTGCCTGCATTATGCCCAAAATCAGTAAAATTACCTGATGCTGTCTATTTCAGGCAGAGGCATGGACCTTAGTAAAAGATACCAAGTTAAGCCAGAACCTGTTTGACTCAGTGCATAGAGTGTCAGCCTGCGGACTGAAAGGTCCCGGGTTCAATTCCAGTCAAGGGCATGTACTTTGGTTGCAGGCACATCCCCAGTAGGAGGTGTGCAGGAGGCAGCTGATCGATGATTCTTTCTCATCGATGTTTCTCACTCTCTATCCCTCTCTCTTCCTCTCTGTAAAAAATCAATAAAATATATTTTTTAAATAAAAAATTAAAAAAAGATACCAAGTTACTTAATTGAGTACATTTTGGAAATGGTCATCTGCCCCCACAATAACTAGAGACCTATGACAATTTGGAAACATAACTCAATTAATGTTCTTCTTTTAGGTATAAAAGAGCTATTTTATGGTATGTGTTGTAAGGAGCCACAGAGGAAAAAGATCATGACATATGGATGTGCGATTTGACTCTGTAAGTGTGTGTGTGTGGGGGGGGGGGGGGGGTGAGTGTGTGTAGGGTATGGATAAAGTATAACAGAATACCAAGGAGGGGGTGGCAATTGTAACAAATAAATTGAAGATATTACAATTTTAAAATAATCGTTCTCGGAAAGAATTTAGATTGGTCCAATTTCAAGTAGCAAAGGTAATAATATCTGTGAATTACCTGTATGCCAACATTCTTGTATTATATTTCAATGGACTCAGCCTTTTCTCCTTAGTGTAATAGGAACTCTGTTTCTTTTTTTAGTTAGTGGCCTTTGATATTCTCAGATAAAAGACATCCTTCTGAATTCTTTGATCAGACACCACGGCAAGCCAAAAGACCCTCACTCATGGCATCTCTGAAAAATGCCCATATTTTTCAAATTCATTTTAAATTATTTAATAATACAGTGACTTTTCTTTTTACAGAGTGTAAAGGAAATTAAGCCAGGATTTAATTGCATGCTCTAAAGAAGAATCGAGGGAATGGGAAATTATTGGCCAGAAAACAATAACCCTGAACTCTAAATCCAACACCTTATTTATTATCAACTATTCACTACAGTTATTTAACAGCAGAGCGTTCAATGGGAATAGCTTAGACTTTGGGAGAAATTGGGCTCAAACCACACCTCTACCACTTCAAGCTATGTGCCCTGCACCAATTAGTTAACCCTTTTCAGCTTTAGTTTCCAAATCTAAAATAAATAAATGAATAAACAAACAAACAAAAACAGGTATAAAAGTAGTACAACATCAGAGGGATGTTGTACAAATTAAATGAGATCCTACATGCAAGGCACAATGCAGGGCAGATAGTAAGTATGTAATAAAATGTGGTCTCTCTGCTTTTGATACCAATTCCTGTAGTTCCTAACTGTATATTCGAACCGCATTACTTAGCTCTTCCTTTGTAAACAAGCTAATAGTGACCTCTGGGATCGCTGTGACCATTATAAATAACATGAATCACCTAGTGTGTTGCCTGATGCACAGAACAGCTGACATGTGGCTGTTTTACTGCAGAGCTCCTCCTGCACGGCCTGGACTGCACTGGGAGGTAGTTTTGGGTAAATCAGAGAAGATATCCTTAGGAACTTAGTGGTAGAAACTAAAACACAGAAGATCTGTATATACATGAATATTCAAGAGTGAATGGAGAAAAATATCTTAACCTTGGATTCTCCTAAACTTAGATTCCTGATACTTAGATTTGGACCAGGTTGAATTTTACTTTGAAAATGCATGTCAATAAAAAGTTTATTAAATAAAATATAAAACAAACTTCAAAGGGACATGATTGGGGCATTGAGCGTAATATTTTTTTATGAATTTAAGATCATAGCTTTAAACAGAAATGCTTTTCTGCATATTTATTAAAGCTGGAATATTCACATATATTAAAAAATTTTAAAGTGGTTTGGCAGAGGGAGAGACAGAGAGAGAGAAATATATCAATTATGAGAAACATCAGTCAGCTGCCTCCTATATGGCCAGCACTGGGGATCAATCCTACAACCTGGGCATGTGCCTTGAACTGAAATTGAACTGGTAACCTCTTGGTGCATGGGATGTTGCTCAATCCACTGAGCAAAACCAGCTGGGCCATGTATTTTTAATAATTTGCAGCAATGTGTGAACTTCAGAGAAGTAGTATGTGACATCTGTGTGACACTCCAGCAAAGTTACCAGTTAGCTGCCCTGTCTCCGTGTCTCTACAGTTCAGCTGACCGATCTGGATTAGGGACACTCCTTTGGAGGGGTCACTAGACAGGCAATGGATAGTCATGGAAGTGGATGAGATTGTCAAGGGGAAGCTAGTAGAGGGGCAGTGACAAACCTGGGACTAATGCCTGCATTTAATTCCTGAGACAAAGGAAGAGAAGCCAAGAGAAGAAGGTTGGGAAATTGTGGCTAAAAAAGTAAGTGGAAAACTACTTAACTTCTGTGTCCCTCCAAGTTCATACGTTGGAATGTAAATCCCAGTGTGATGGTATTTGGAAGTGAAGCTTTTGAGAGGTGTTCAGGTCATGAGGATAAAGCCCTCATGATTGGGATTAGTGCTTTTATAGAAAATGCACTCTGTCACGTGAGGGACAGCCAGGAAATGGCTGTCTCTGAGAACCAGAGACAGGACCCTCACCAGACACCAAATCTGCCAGTGACTTGAATCTACAGATACCTTGATCTTAGATTTTTCAGCTTCCAGAACTGTGAGAAATAAAGTTCTGTTATTTCTAAGCCACCCCATCTTTGCTATTCTATTATAACAGCCCAAATGGACTAAGACAAAAAGCAAGAAGGCTAGTGTTAATAGAAGCCGAGCAGAGGTGGACTCATGAATGCATGCAGGGTTTGGCAATTGGGAAGTAACTGTCCACAGAAGGAGTGGTTTGGCTGGGGGCAAGGACAGTTTTGTTACAGTCCACTGAGACTGCTTAGAGGGGACAAGAAGGGAAGACACTCAGGGTAGACCACTCTGAAATAGTTCCACTAAGGAGAAATGAACCACAGTAGCATTAAGAGGATGAGAGGAATAGGAAGGGCTATTTGGCATCAAAAAGACTCAGTGTTTATGGGTAAAGGCAAAGAAACCGGTAAAAAGGAGAAGCCTGAAATATAAGAGGCAGAGTAAATAATTAATGTTGGAGTGTGAACCTTCAGACATTAGGCATGGGAACACTGATGGACTAATTAGCTTTGAGACCTTTTGAGACCAGAGGGAACGGAAAAAGTAAGAAAGAAAGGAAAAAAGGACAGTTGGTGTGTGATAGGTAATATTATCTTTATTGTTGTTGTCGCTCATTCTGAAGGTCTATAATGTCTGTTTGGACTAGGCTGAGCTTTCTCCATTCTCACTGCCGCAAGTGTGCAGATGACACTGCTGCTCTCTTATCACTTCTAATTCAGCCAGCTCCTCCTTGTATGTCAGAATCAGGTTTAGGCTCATGTGTTGGGTTGCAGCATATGCTCACTGAGTGAACAAAACTGTCTATGTTCTCTGGAAACTGTGTTCTAGTGGATGAGAGAAGCAAAGAGATACATTTAAAAAATGCACCTGCTCCACCATCCCACTGCATCCAAGCCTGCCATGTTCTGCACATGCTCCCTGGTGGTCAGTGCCTGTCATAGCAACCAGTTGTTTGGTTGTTCGGTTGTTCTGCCCTTTGCTCTATTAGCCTTTTATTATATAGGATACATGCGTATGTAACCTTATAACTTATGTATAAAATTGCTCTGTAACCTTAAGTGTGACTATATATAATTATATATGTACTTATTACAAGTATAGAAAGAGCAAGCCTTATAAGATTTCACATAAATGAGAGTGCTGGGTCGGATGCTTTGCTAAGTACATCTTATCTAATAAAGAATAATATGCAAATTGACCATCACTCCAACACACAAGATGGCTGCCCCTATATGGTCAAAGATCCTGCCCCTATGTGGACATAAGATGGCCATCACAAGATGGCCAACAGAGGAGGGCAGTTGGGAGGGATCCAGGCCTTCAGGGGAGAGCAGTTGTGGGGGCACCTGGCCTGCACGGGAGGATAGTTATGGACAAACAGGCTGGCAGGGGAGTGGTTAGGGGCAATCAGGAAGGCAGGCAGGTGAACAGTTGGGAGACAGCAGTCCTGGATTGTGAGAGGGATGTTCAGTGGGGTTGGGCCTAAACGGGCAGTCGGACATCCCTCGAGGGGTCTCAGATTGGAGAGGGTGCAGGCTGGGCTGAGGGACACCCCCTCCCCCATGCACAAAATTTGTGCACCAGGCCTCTATATATATGTACTATATCGTCAGATAGCGTGCATAGTGATTATAATATCACACAATGAGGCAATGAGTAGATTCTTAACCCCATTTTAGAGATTAGAACTCTGGGTCCATTGGGTTTAGTTACTTTCCCAAAAGTTAGGCATTTAATGGCAGTAAAGACAAGATTGGAATCACTACACCTCTTCTCAGAGGGATTGTCCCTGGGAACTGCAGACCATTCCTCAGCTACAGCGACAACCAGATGTGTGGTTCCTTTTGTAATGTGTTCTTTAGATGTATTTTAAAGCATGATCTGTCAGATCTCCTTTTTTCTCCCCCATCTTTTTTTTTAATTGCTTTGGGATGATAGTATCATAGGTTCAGAAAGTAATTTGGCAGTCCTCTACTCTAGACACTCCCAGAAAATCCCCTCTGTAATATACCTGATAGCTTCTACTCCACTAAGCCAATATTTATTGAGTCCGTCTTTCATGTAAATGCAGGCATACATATTAAGACAGCCACTTCCTGACAGTCAAAGAAAACTATAATACAGTAACCCAATGAGTCTATCGATATATTTCATCAGTTTCAAAATGTACACCTTTCATATCCTAACTTCTCTGAAATCTACCTGGGTCTCACAATTACTGGTCAAACAATAGTCATGCCATTGCCTGCACATGCACAGACTTGGTCATGGTTGTACATGTTGTCGTCTCCTTCCTTGAGTTTCCTGCATTGTTGGAACTGCATGTGTTGCGTTTAATTGCTGTTTACAGTGCCTTTAACAATGTTCTTTGGCATCGAAACTAAATGTCACCATGCAGAAAGGCCAAGGAACAGGAAAGTGAAATTCATACACATTTAATAGCAGAGAAGAAAATATTCACTCTTGGAGGACTGTCTGGTATTTTCTACTTTGACATAAAGCAAAAGCATGTGCTCAATAGGAACTGAGAGATAATGATCACCATAAGCTAATGATGCCCATTGTATTTTCTTGCCAATACATAAACAGAGGGTTGCCTCTCATACACAAGATAAGAAAGTCCAGCAACAAAGTGCTGGTTGTAATGCCGGAGCCCTACCTTAGAAAGCAGAATATCATGGGTACTTTGGTAGCATAGATAATGAGATTGGTAAAAAAAACAACAACAACACACACAAAAAAAAAAAACACCAAAAAAAAAAAACAACCACACATCAATAACTGATGTAAAAAAGTGTTCTGATGAGTCAAAGTGGATGGAAAGAAGATTTCAGGGTATACTAATCAAATATTTTCTTATAAAGTCTAAAAGATTTTTAAGTGATAAGAAAGTATGTCATTGTTTAATTATTTAGTAACATCTGAAATATTGGCGTATCCTATAAAAGGCCTTGTCTTCAGGTCACTGAAGTAGGGTAGTCACAACACATTATGCTTTTTAATCTTCAGGCACTTTGCAACTGAAATATTCAATATTATTATTTCAGTTTTACAGATGAGAACATTGAAGTAACTAGCTCACTATCTTAGAAAAGTGATAGCATTGGGAAACTAATAATTGGATAATGGTGGCTGCCATTTGAACCAGAGTTCAAGCTGCTTACCCAAAGTAAATTGCCCTAAGTGAAAAGAATCATTAATCAAAAATGACAGGAGGACCCAGAGATACGATGAAATAACAATAGCAATTTGGTGCTTCAAGCTTGGCTTAATATTTCCAGTGTGGGTGGGCTCATCACACCCTTCCTCCCATTGTGAATGGTTTTCTTGATAGAAATGAATTTTTTTATATAGTAGACAACTAGGCTTCCTTTTATCTTTCACTCACTTGCCATTATTCTTCCCTCAAAAGCAAAACAAAACAAAAACAAAAATCTAGACAATAAGACTGCTGGCTCATTTACAAAAGCCTCTCAGAATCTCAAGGACAGTTACCATATTGCCATCTATTTTGTTTTCTGGACCAGATAGCCCAGTTTTTCTTACAAAGCATGTTTTCATGCACTTATGTTTGTCATATTTCCTTAGGGTAGTCTGTGTTGTGTGTGTGTGTGTGTGTGTTTAAAAATATGGAGTTGAGGGTGCACTGTTGCATCAGGACTTGGAGGACAGACATGCCACACATTCAGTCTGCAGTCATCTGAGACTTGCAGGACCTTTTCAAGGTAATGTTGATAACCCAGGCTCCTCTCATCCGGATTTTTCTCAGGAGGATTTTTATGGCATCTCTCAGGCACATAGCCTAACTCTTACTGGGATAAGCCAGGCTGGAAAAGGTTGTGGCCTACACATCTGCCTGTGAAGCATAGTTCGACAGAGGATGTGGATGCTGCAGTGGTAGGCAGTCCTGTCTCTGTGACAGAGCCGTGGTGGCTCCCATGAAGAGTGACCTGGGAAGCAGAGGCCCCAGGGAGGAGAGAGCCTGGGTGTGAATGTGCCTCTGCCAGTTCTCAACGTGGGCAAGTTACTTAACCTTTCTCAGTCCCGGATCAGGGTGGGGGTTCCCTTGGGGCATGTGGTGGCCTGGGTGAGGGGCCTGTGGTGGGTTGAAGGCCGGCCACACCCCCAGGTGACCCAAACCGAGGCCCTGGTATCTGGGATTTATTTATCTTCTACAATTGAAACTTTATAGCCTAGAGCGCAGCCAAGCCCCCTGCTCTCTCAGTGTCTGTCGCCATTTTTGTTTCTATTTGTTTATCTTCTATTATTGAAACTTTGTAGCACTGAGTGAAGGCATAGGCTTGCCAGGGCTGCAGAAGCTTGGCTTTCTCTGTTGCCGGGGAAACCCAAGCCTCTCTCCTGCTTTCTGTGGCCGCAGCCATCTTGGTTGAGGTTAGTTTGCATACTCGCTCTGATTGGCTGGTGGGCGTGGCTGGTGGGTATAGTGGAGTGGTGGTTAATTTGCATTTTACTCTTTTATTAGGTAGGACTGCCTGGGAAATTTTTCAGCATATATAGTTAGATTTCACATATATAGGATGCATTTGAATTATCCCAGGATGAAGATGTATTTATTTTCTGAAATCAAACTGAAACACCTAAGGATCTACATTCTGTACAACCATTGGGCATGATCTGCTCTCAAGAGCTTTATTACCACATGTGCATGAGTTTGCTACATAGATTTGTAAAGTGTTTGAAGATACTGTGAATAAAAGGTGCGTTTGATGTAGAGGTTTATGATGATCATCTCTGTGTTTGTACCATCAATATTTCCAGAGTAACCACTCTGTATTTCCCAAATAGAATGCGAGTTAGAAGCAATATGACTTAAATACTGTATTAAGAAACTCATCTCTTTTGTATCTCAATCAGAAAGTCTTTTGTAAATACTGTGTTAACGACAGCTGTGGAAAGAGAAATATGGAAAGTGTCCTTAACGTAGAATTTTCTAATCCTTACAGGGATGTGAATCAACTTAAGATTAGATCATTCCCTAAGTGGGTTTTTATATAGTTATTTCGTTTCCAGTTTTCCATTCCTTTCTAACACTTGATCTTTGTACAAAACCTGCTGCCATCTTCAGAGACATGAGTCATGGTACTTAAAATGTTTTCACCATACTTTAGACATCAGAGGATGCAGTAGGAGAGTAGTCTTGGCTTTCACAAGTTTTACATTCAAAGGCTTGACCTTTCAGAGTGGGTCATTACACATGTATTAATTTAGCTCATGTACGAGGCTAGCCGACTTCTCACTGTCTGAATTTCATTTTTGGCTTTTTTCTTTTTCTTTTCTTTTCTTTCTTTTTTTTTTTTTTTTTTTTTTTTTAAGTATTATATGTATGTTTACCTGTATATATCTCTGTGTGTATATTCTTTGTGAAAAGAAAAGTCCATGCAAAGATCACCAATTCCATTGGAAATGAGGAATGATGAGTTGATGACTTAGCCAGAAAGAAAGGCTTTAGATAAACAAAAGATGGAATGTTAATGAATCCATCATAAGTTCTGTGCAGATATTAGACAAAGTGAATATTAAACTGTTTTGATGAGTTTTCCAGGTCCTGCCAACATTGCTCAAATAATAGCTTAAAATTTTAGCAAAGGCACCAGAATGGCTCCTGAAAATTATCTTTAAGGTAAACAGAAGTACAAGAATTTCAGACTTTTTTTGTTTTGTTTGTTTGTTTTTTGTTTTGTTTTTTTTAGCACAGAGTTGTTTGTGATTGCCTGCAATACTCCTTTTTTTAAAAAATACTTTATTGATTTTTTACAGAGAGGAAGGGAGAGGGATAGATAGTTAGAAACATCGATGAGAGCGAAACATTCATCAGTTTCTTCCTGCACACTCCCCACTGGGAATGTGCCCGCAACCAAGGTACATGCCCTTGACCAGAAATAAACCTGTGGTCCGCAGGCCGATGCTCCATCCACTGAGCCGAACTGGTTAGGGCCAATACTCCTTTTGATACTTGACTTCATTCCCCTCCTACTAACAACGGGAAGTGGGCACATGGCGTCACTCCATTCTGTGGGCACAGTGATTGACTCAGGAGTGAGCAGGGCACCACACTTGTTCCAAGGTGCAGATTTGCTGGAATTGGTGGATCTATTTCTTACTTCAGTTTGCCGGAGGATGTGAATTGGAGAATATTCAGAGTAAGTCCAATGCAATAGAAGATAATAACACCAGTGTGCAGAGAAGCTGATATCAGAGTGAAAATTAGGGAGGCTTCATTTAAGCCCAGATCCAGTTATGTCAGAAGCCAGGTCTGATATTTTACTGCATCTCATGAGGGGAATACTTTACTTAATAATCTTTGTAAATTATAGGATTTTTCAAAGATGTAGGGAGCAAATCCTTCATGTGTCTTAAAGTTCTACATCTTATACCCTCACACCTCTGTGCTAATAAGAATTTAAAGTTCATTGCTATCTTTGAGGCTATTATGAATTCTGATTCTCTGTGTTTTAAGATAAACATTAAAGCTCTGCTTTATTTTAAATACATTATATTTACAAACAGTGGAAAACGTGTACATACATTAATAATTTAGATACTAGTGAATATATAAGTGCTTTAATAATGAATTTCAATTAAGGGACTTTATAAATGATGGAAATTTAAAACAGTGGCAGTAAAAATAGTAATTTCTATATAATTTATTCATATGTAATTTCTATTTTAAATATTTCCGCATGTTTTTCTGATTCAGTCATGGTCTGTGAAAAGAGATAAATAAGAAACTAATGTCACCTGCTTGCACTTTGCAATTGTGGCCATCAGGTACCTATTACCTAGCATTAAAAAAAGAAGAAGGCAATCTATAATAATAAAAACGTAACATGCAAATCAACCCAATGACTGAATAGCAAAACGACCATCTGGACAACCACGCTATGACACCCACTGGCGCCACCAGCCAAGGCAGGTGTGATGTGATTGGTTGGGGGCCCAGCCATCACCCAGTGATTGCCTTGCAGAAGGAAACCCAGGCCACAGACCTGCGGGTTGCAGCTGTTGGGCGGGGCCTCTCTCTGTGGGGGTGATCCATTGCAGAGCCCTGACTGGGTGGGTAGGGCCTACCTCTTTGGGGTGATCAATTATGGGATTCCGGGACTGTGAGAGGGCACAGGCTGGGCTGAGGGACCCCCATCTTCTCTGCCAGTGCATGAAATTCATGCACCAGGCTCCTAGTATATTAATATATAAATTATTTATTCAGACTGATACTTTAACTTTGGAATATTATTGTGATCATATATATAAAGGGTGGATCCAATCTGGAGGAGTTGAAGGGAGCTGTGGTATCATAGAGATAGGGAACTTACCTCATCTTGAATTACTAACATGGGCCAGTTACCACCACATTACCAGATGTAATCTTCACAGTCACCATATATGGCTGCTGCTATTGCCTTATTCTGCACATGAGGAGCTTTAGGCTAAGGTAGAAAATGACTTCTTAGAGATGAGGTAGAATATTTCCTCTTGCCCAAATCCCTTCCTTGGCTTCTCTTTTCATGAAGTTTAACTTCCTAACTTGGATGACAAAACCCTCATTCTCTGGCTTTTGTTAATCTTAACAGTTTCATTTCTTACCTAATCACCAAGTTTACAGATCTTCTTTCACTTTCTAAATTTGTCCCAAGTTGTTTCTTCTGCTGTGAGCAATAGGCCTTGTTGCTGCCCCCACCACTCGGTGAATACGTAGCTCCTTTTCAGTCTTCAAGTTTCTGCTTAAATACCACATCCTACAGGTAAATTCACCAAGTCCACCACACTCACTGCCTTGTGCACTCATTCATATGGGATGTATATATTGAGGATTCTCTTTGTCCCAGGTACTGTCCTAGGTGTTAGAAATATAACAGTGGCCAAGACCGGTTTGGCTCAGTGGATAGAGTGTCGGCCTGCAGGTTCCAGGTTCGATTCTGGTCTAGGGGTCAAAGGCATCACCTTAGTTGCGGGCACATCCCCAGTGGGGAGTGTGCAGGAGGCAGCTGATAGATGTTTCTAACTCTCTATCCCTCTCCCTTCTTCTCTGTAAAAAACAAACAAACAAACAAAAAATATTAAAAATAATAATAATAATACTGTGTTTTCCCGAAAATAAGACCTAGCACATGGAAAGATAAGACATCCCCTGAAAATAAGACCTAGTGCAACTTTGGGAGAAAAAATTAATATAAGACACTGTCTTATTTTGGGGGAAACAGGGTAGTTAGCAAAAATAATCTGTCTTTCTAGCTTGTACTCGAATTGTTATTTTGTCCAGTGTCCCTCATTTAAACGCTTGTTTCATGAAAGGATTGATTATGTCTAAGTTGTTCTGTTACATTTTTTAGGTTCTAACACAACAGGATATTGTAGGAATGTTGCAGGCATTTAATATTTATTGAATTGGGGCACAAAGTAGTAAAAGGACTTCATTCACTACTTAATTTATATTGGTTGTATGGATGTATAAAAATGTTCTAATTGGCCCCTTTTATCTTTCCCTCGGCCATCATTGTAGAACCAGACCTCCTTATCTTATGACGGTGTTATTGCAGTGACTCTAATTAAAAGGTGGGGGCATGAATGGGGGAGTAGGGGATTGGAATGGGGGTTGAGGACAAATATGTGATACCTTAATCAGTAAAGAAATTAATTAAAAAAAAAAGAAACCTAGCTTTCAATTTTCCACAGCATTGGATTCTCCACAGTATTACCTCTTCAGGTATTGGAATTGTTCTCTTTCTTAAAACATCTCATGCTGAAATCCAAGTTCCTTCATAATCTAGTGTTGCCTTTCTACTGTTATTTATCCCCTCCTCTTTTCCATATACCTTTTAATCAATCCACTTATTTTGTAGTCCCCTTATGCTGGTTCATTTATACCTGCCTACCTAAAAATCCCTTTTTCTTTTCTCACTTTACTACAAATTTTATCAGTACTGCTAGTCACTTCCTTTTAGTATTCTTTGACAATGTCAGCCAACCTTTATTTTCATAATTTCTGATTTCCTGTAAGACGCTGGCTATATCAGTAATATTCCTAAAGAAGTTGTAAGCAGTAAAATATACCTACCCATCCACCTCTACCTCCCCTCACAACACACACACACACACACACACACACACACACTACACCTAAAAAGAAAGAAACATCACATGGATAAAATAAAAACAAAAAGAAGCCTCCAAGGTAAAAAACAAACCAAAAAGAAACAACAATAAAAATAGTTTATTATAATATGACCCTTCCACTTCTCATGTATCCTTTAGCTCCACAGAACACACTTGACTTCAGTCACCCTGGTCTTTGCTTGGTCCTGTTAGCCAGGGCAGCTCAGAAGCGGTCAGGGTGACTGCGCACTGCTGAGAGGAAAATTACTTGTTCATGTAACAGAAGGAAAGGGCCATACTTCCACACCTGCCACAGCAAACATTTTAAGGCCCATGTTCTTGGCTTCTCACCACTTCCCAGGAAGCATCTTCAGGAAATAGAGAATAGTCTGACTTTATTATTTTCCCTAGTTCTGAGGCATTTTAAATATTAGTGAGCCTTGCCAAAACCTGTTTGGCTCAGTGGTAGAGCATCGGCCTGCGGACTGAAAGGTCCCAGGTTCGATTCCCCATCAAGGGCATGTACCTTGGTTGCGGGCACATCTCCAGTAGGGGGTGTGCAAGAGGCAGCTGATCGATGATTCTCTCATTGATGTTTCTAAGTCTCTATCCCTCTCTCTTCCTCTCTGTAAAAAATCAATAAAATATATTTTTTAAAAATAAATGTTAATGAGCCTCTAGGCTAGGCCCTTCTGAAACTTTTTTAGTCATCCATGTTGCACAAGTCCAGAGGCCAGAGTGAAGCCCTTGGTCAAAGGTCCATCTTCTTATCAATGAAAGGTCACATTAGTAGAATTTAAGCATTTGGAAGCCCCATCTAGTCCTTATTCATATGCATAAATCTTATATTCCAAGAATATCTGATGATTCCTAAGGGAATTAATTGTATTTCTATTCCTTTACTCTAAGATTATATATTGTTCTTTAATATTTCTTATTGATATAAGCTTGTCTTTCTACCTGTTTTAAAGAATGATCATTTTCAAATTCTCTGGAACACCTTCCACATAAAGGAGCTTAAGAACTACCTGCTAATTAAAACTGGATAAAATATCCTAGTCTAAGAAGTTGTCTTTTTTATAGGATTATTTGCAATTTGTCCTCTCTAACATGAATTTTCTTTATAAAGTATCAAATCATTGTAGGACAAATGAAGTGCTCTTTTATAAAATGTAGTTCAGTTTGTGATGTGACTAGTAACAGAGATTTTATATTTTAAAAGATAGCCTTCTGTGTTTTTAGGACATTAAAAGTTTTGTTTCAAATACATTAAATAAGAAATGTAGAAGATGGAAAGAGTTCTGGGAATTTAATGAAGTGGATATCTAAGGACATACAACTTGAAATTATTTGATTTTATAAAACAAACATTCCCCTCATAAAAATTAGTTTAATAACTCACCAAACACATTATGAACATGCTTTTCAATTTTTTATATTTTGTCAAGGGGGAAAGAAAAGAGTTGATTGGTACCTGATTGGGTTTTTTTGTTTGTTTGTTTTTTTAGCAATTCAAATATATATCATTCATCATTTTTAATTGATGAAAATTAAACTAAATTTGAAATTATGATTACTAATGAGTCACAAGTTATAATGAGTTAGCAGTTATTTTGTTTCCCAAACAACTGTATTAATTTTCCATGATCACTTAGTTTGTATGTCATTTGTAACATGTTAGGCAAACATTATTTTTGCATAATTTAATTAGATATTTGTCAAATGCTGAAGAAACAGAAACAGAAGACAGGTTTATGCTCAAATTGGAAGCAATAACCTATGTAATTGTACAAAGTATAACAAAGATTGTATGAATGCTACTAGAGGCCAGGTGCACAAAATTCATGCGGGGAGGGGGGTATCCCTCAGTCCGGCCTACATCCTCCAATCTCGGACATCCCTTTCACAATCCAGGACTTCTGGCTCCTAACCGCTCACCTACCTGATCACCCCTAACCACCTCTGCCTGCCAGCCTGATGCCCCTACCTGTTCCCGTTTGTCTGATCACACCTGGTGGCCCCCAACTGTCCTCCCCAGCAGGCCTGCCCCCCCCCAACTGCTCTCCCTTGCCAGCACATTTGCCCCCACCTATCCTCCCCTGCCAGCCTTCTTGTGGCGACATGAGGGCGTTGCGCAAGGGCGCGAGGACCACCTATGCTTCTGTTAGTATAGATGGTTTAAATTTAGGTAACGGTGACCCTAGTTGTATTCATAGAGATAAATTAGTATTAATGGTGTGTATCACCATGAAATACAAACATCTCCATAAGAGAAATCTTCAATTGAATGAATATTAGCTAAGGAATGGAAATTTGAGATAACCCATTACAAGCTTTAAATTGATACCCAGTTTGAATAAACAAAACAGTCTCATACCTTTTGTTAATATAATTTTAAATTTCAAAATAAAAGCAACACTACTAAAAATAAATGTAAACTAGTTATAATCATATATATATATATATATATATATATATATATATATATATAAAATTTATATCCTGCTTCTGTTAAGATATTAGGGAGATGGTAAACAGGCAATTAAATCATTTGCCCATTGAAAATATTTATGGGAGATGTAAGTCTTAAATCCATATTTTTTGACTAGTATGCAGAAGTTTTAGAATGGAAAGGGAAATAAAATACTCTAATGTCAGGAAGCCAATAATTTTTAATACTGTTTGGTGTGTGTGTCTTCTCAAGTATTCTGTAAAGTTCTTGAGACCAAGTTTCATCCCCTTTGTTTCTTCATTGTCCCAATATAATTGACATAAGTAAAAAGTTATTCAGTCTTTGATGTTATTTATTCATTTTTTAATACAGCACATTTAATAAATATATTTTATTTTTTCAGGTATATAATTGAATAAATAATTCTGAGATGTCTGCTTATTGAAAGATGATAAGAAAATTATAAAGAAAATTAGAATTAATAAATAAGCTTATTGCCATTATTAAAATTATATTCCAGAAAGTATTTTTCTTAACTAAATTTTAAATGAATGTGTTCTAAGATGTCTGAGTTGTTCACATAGTTCTAAAAATTTCTCAATTAAGAATTAAAACTTACATTTCCACATATGCCTCATATAACAAATAAGCTTGTATATTTTTTATTGAGGAAATTATAGAATTAATCCATGCCTGTTTATGAAGTCATTTAAGTATTGTTTTTCAGGAATAGTACTTATTAGCTTTGTTCACTTACCAAAAGATATAAATATAGCTAATTACTTAAAGTCAATAATAGGTAAAGCCTGTTTCTGTTATCCTCATTGCCTGTAATTGCCAAATTAATGATGGATATGTGGACTCTAGAATTCCATAATATTAATTTGCTTTCCTTGAGTTTTAAAAATATTAAAAACAACATATTTTCAATTGTTAAAATTTGAATAGTGTTATGATAAGAATACGAGATGACTCACTTTTTGCCTACTCAACTGAGTTTTCCAGAAATCTTGTAAGAGTCAGTCTTGTAAAAAATTTATTTGGAGAAATACCTTGTGTTTCTTCTATTTACTGTGTTACTTTCAGCTTTTGAAACATCACTACCATTACACATATTCATTCATAGAGATAAATAGTATCTCAGATTGGTCTTGTAAATGAGTTTTGCCACAATAGAAAACAAGACTACCTGGAAATCCATCATGGCAATGCTACCCTCTGAAATACTGGTAAATTATTAAAGCCATTTGGAAATGTGTCCACTCTTAGTAAATGGAACTTGTGGAGCATGAGACCAAGTCTATTTGATTTTAGCCTTAACATCTTTCAACATATGATAGCATGCATTTGGATAAAAAGTAGAAAATAATAGAGTAACTTTTTATATGTTTTCTTTGTGGCTACAATGATTCAGGCACTTAGATCATCTAGCTAAATATTGGAAATTATCTTTGATGTTTCTTAGGTAGACATACTCTGCCACGTCCACTATTTCCCATTGTGTGTCCGGCTATTCCACGTGACACAGCATGTTAAACTTTTTTTCTCTCTTATCTATCTTCATTTAGTTAAAAAAAAAAAAAAAACTTACAGAAAGGTTTATTATGAAGCCCCTTATAGATAAGGCATCTGGGGTCTCCTACAAAGATTAAGTATCTTCTCCTAGTTACACAAGTACCAAGATAGTCAAAGTCTAAAGAAATGTAAAAACAGAATAGAGTGTGTCTATATAAAGGATGCAATTGGGAAAAGCAAATTGGAAGAGTTCATGGATTGTATAGATAATACAGCTGATTCAGAGAGCATGAATAAGAAAATGATTAATTAAGAGATCACAGCTAATTGATTAAGGTGAATCAGCAGAAATACATATAAAAACCAAAAAACGAGCAAACAGCAATTATGAAACCAAGAGATCTAGGTTTATATCTGCATTCTTCACTATTACACTAAGCTGTCTCTCCTCATAGAAGAAATAACATACTTAAGGTAAAAGCAAAAAGCCAAATTGAAAGAATACTGTGGCCACAGATACCAAACAGTTCTTAAAAATATCAAAATATATGTTCAGGAGACCCAAGATAGGAATGTGAAGGCATAGATCTGTATTCCTTAACAATCAGGGTCCTGGAGGGAATTCATGGGGATTTGAAGTCTGGGATCAGTATTTCAAAAAAATGAAAAGAATATCCCTGTCATTGTGGCTAAGTGGTTAGTGTCAGCTCATGAACCAGGAGGCCACTGTGTGATTCCTGCTCAGGTCACATGCCCCATTTTCAGGATCCATCCTTAGTAGGGCGTGTGCAGGAGGCATCCGGTTTATGATTCCCTCCCATCATTGATGTTTCTATCTTTCCCTCTCCCTTCCTCTCTGAAATTAATTTTTTAAGAAGTAATATGTATTCATATATATCTATATATAGATAGATATATATAGATATATAGATATGTAAACAAGTTTTCAAATTTATTTACATTTGGCTGAAATTAAACCTACTCATAGTGTTCATCCAATATTCTTGATTGATTGCCATGAAAATCAAGTGTAGTGAGCTATATAATCTAAATAAAACCTCATGGCAAATAACCAATTGTTTCTACTACTGACCAAACTTGGACACATGAACAGAGTGATAACCAAATTTCGTTAAATGCCACTTAAGTTTTATACATGCTTATTATTTATTAATGTCACATCCAAAATTCTGACTTAATTCTATAGCATTATTATGAATCCTTAATAGTTAGGCTCTTTCTTAAAATCTGGATTGTTGCTGAAATGAAAAATAGGAATAACAGATGAAAAAAAGAGCATTCTAATTCAATAATTAAGTTCTCTCAGTAAATATAATCTTGTGAAGCATTCAACCCATGAAGGAAAAAAAAAAAAAACTTCAAAAAATAATGTCAGTAGTGAGAACATTCATCTTTAGGATAAAAAATAAAAGTTTCAATTGGAATAACACTGTGCACATACCATGGTGTTATATATGCTTGGTCCTATGAAGTAGTTTAAAAACACAGACTATTCTAGTTTCTTTCCACATCTAATTATAATTATAACTGAGATTTAGGGGATTTATGAAACATCTAGTACTGGATTATTGTGACTATCTTTTATAATCTACAATACAGTGCACTTTTTTTTTTCAATTATCCTGTTAAATTTCTCACTAACACTGGCTAACATTTGTCTTTGTTAATTAGCATTATACTTATAAATAAGTGTTTGAAATTATTGCTATTAAACTATACTGATGCTATTACTGTTATGTACTTAATTTCATAGCTTTTTAATAAAAACATTGAAATTTGTGTTCAGCAAATTTTTATTTGATTTAGAGACTTTTTGTTATTGTTTGATACTATCAAACTACAGTTCCCTGGATGGGAATTTATATTTTGTGTTTTACAAAGTACCTAACATTTGTTTAACATCTGAAAAATAACATTCACTATGGGGGAAATTTAATTATTTTGAAGTGTGGCTCTTTAGTGAATTATACCACTGTTATTTTTTTCTTGGTTAGTTTGTTTTATAGTTGATGAAGATTTCTAGAGATAAATGAATGGTGTAATAAACTCACTTTTATCCAGGAATTGCTTGATTTAAAAAGTTTACACATTCTGCTATTAAAGTACACATATTTTTTCTGGGTGGTTTGTACTTAAATTTATCATCCACTGAAGGTTACATAATCTTGGATTACCGACAGCGGGAAACAGATACTATGTTCTGGTGATACCCACAATGTTTAACTTCTAACAAAGCCTCTAAACGCAAGATCTGTGAAATGGCAGAAGGAAAAAAAATTGTATCAGATAGAAGATTCAAAGACCCAAAATATGAATTGAACAGGTTGACCCCCTTATGCTGAAAATTAGACATACTGATAGTCCCTTAGCATTAGAAGTTTTATTGTCTTGGGGAAATGTGGAAAAATGTTGGGT
The DNA here is from genome assembly GCF_014108245.1 of Pipistrellus kuhlii. NCBI lineage: Eukaryota > Metazoa > Chordata > Mammalia > Chiroptera > Vespertilionidae > Pipistrellus > Pipistrellus kuhlii. Next base: position 135,680,051 of record NW_023425404.1, read on the forward strand.
TGAAGTGAATGAAGCTGAAAGTAGAGTGGAACTCAAATGGTGAAAATTGCTTGGCAATTCAGTAACGTCTTTTATAAAAGAAAAAATTACAATCTGTTAGTTTAGCAGAAACTGGAAAAACTTGTAGAAGAAGTTATTCTGTTTCATGCAAGCCTTCCAAGATGATAAAAGCCAGTGTTTTGGAGGAACTAAAGGTTCTTTATAGAAAAATAAGTAGTGAGTCAGGAATTAAAAGAACTTGACTTCTAAATCATCATATTGGTGGAATTTTTAAAAGCTGGTACATAAAAAAATCTATTTTTCACCAGCAGTTTATTGTTTGACAGGTTTTTGTTTGTTTTTAACAACTACTCCTCTGTCCCCAGGTGTCCGTATTTGTATAAGCTTTCTTTAACCTGCAATTCTGTGACGTAAAGTTTTTGCTAGTGTCAACAATAAATGGTGTTTTTTGATGCTTTTCCTTTTTTTATAGACAAGTAAACAGGACCAATGTGTAAGTCTGAATATCAATGAAAAGCTATTTTAAATGAAAGTGTATATTTAATATTACATTTTAAAAATATGTCTTCTCAGGATAACAGCTTTATCAGAGTGCTTTAAAAGCTATAAATTGTATAGCAATTACATTGGGACCATCTTAGTGTGTACAATACTATCTAGTGTTTATATTTTCCAATGTAATTTAATTGTCCATGTGAATTTATACATATACTTGTTTGCAGATTCACTGCATAAATTTAGACATACATAGCTAATTGTACACACACTGTATGCATGGATGTTGTTTGGAACACCTGGCCCTTCTCAGTGGAGAGTTACCAGCTTGGTCAGGAGGTAGAAGGCAAACTGGGTCCTGGCTGTGGTTATCTTTCCCACTTCCTCCTCCTTCAGCCTGAGATTATTTTCTGAAGGGCCTGTTTGTCCTCAATATGTGGGCCAGTATCTTGTCTACTTAGGAGTGTGCTAGTTTTAGGGACTCCAACTTGCTCTGTGACTGACTCATTATCCAGCTTGACGGTCACAAGGCCTTACTCAGCTCACTACAAAGAGCCCCTTGTACTGGCCCAGCTGTTTATTTCTGTTTCTCTTTAGCACTACTTTGCTGTAATCTCAAGTGAGTAAAGTCTTCAACTTGTTTAATGACTCCCTAATTGCTATACTTACCACTAATCTCCAAATAATTCCTCTTTTGAAAAGGGTGGCTTTACACACACACACACACACACACACACACACACACACACACGCATATATACTTATATTTATATACTAGAGGCCCGGTGCATGAAAATTCATGGACTAAGCAAGGAGGAGTCCCTCAGTCCGCCTGCTTCAGGAGCTCTCAGGGGATGTCCTACTGATGGCTTAAGGGAGCAGGCCTAAGCCGCAGTCCGGCCTCCCTCTGTGGGAGGTGAGCAGGCTGTATAGGGGAAGGCGCCGCCTCCATCACCTTGCTGCTGCTGCCACTGCTGGCTACAGTGGTTGTGAGGCCTGAACCCCGGGGCTCACAGCTACCTGAGCCCATGGCTGCCTGAGCCCCAGGTCTCGCAGCCGCTGCGGCTTTGTATTATGCACTTCCAAATGGATGTCCGGAAGACGTCCGCCCCTTAGTGATTTCAAAGCTCAGTCACTAGCTCTCCAGCAATGATATTAGAAATACAGACTATTCTCTTCCCTAAGAAATAGACAAATCCTTTTTGTATGTTGTTTTCAGTTTCCTATTTTAGAATTCAGTATTCTCCTTCAGAAGATAGATCAAAAGTTGTTGGCACAATGTGTGTGAGAATCATTTTCAATTAAGTTTTACTTAATGTGGACTACCGTCTTCAGGGGAGAGAAACAATATTGAAAGGCAGTTACTCAAAAGTAACTGCATAAGTATCAGTTTCTACTGGATTATTTAGGCATAAATTGTATAAATCCTAATAGTGAAATAGAGAAAGGTATAAACGTGAAAGTATTGCAGGATGTTAGCGACTCTTGCACCTTTTGGTTGTCTGAAGGATGTTAGAGTTACCTCATTCAAAACCAACCTGGTCAACCCATTTGGGGGGAAAATCAAGGAGATAATGACTGCATTGCCACCTTCTCAGCAAATGGTTTCAGCTGCTCAGTGTACCTAGTTGTTCTCATTTCTCCAGGATAAAGACAAATGGAGAACTGCTTCTGCTGGGGAAATAGCCCTCAAGCTGTGGCACATGAGGTGGCTGGTGAATAAGGGTGACAATGGTCTAGTGTGGGGAGGGGTTACATTATATTTCATTATCTTTGTTGTGCCAATTTCATTACAGGCCATAACTTTGTACATTTCTGAGGGAAATATGCACAGCTCTGTTGAAAATATATAAAATATATAGTATTTTTTAGAATGTTCAGTCAGATGGAGGGTTCTTTTCATAGAAAATAGGAGTGCTGTGAGACTTGCCATAGTCAGGACAGAATGTGGACAGACAGACTACTTTCAAATTAGTGCTACTTCTTGCTGGTGAGATGGTGCCATCTGCATATATTAAGTTATTGCTATTCCACCAATTTTCACTCCTACCTCCCCTGAGTCTAGCCCAGTTTTTCAGATAATAAATTCTGCACAAGGATTAAACAAATAGAGATGAAAATGCACTTTAAAAAAAAAAAAAAAAAAAAAACATGACTGCAGAAGAAATACACAGCTTTAACATAGACAGTGAAGACACTGGAGTTGTTAAAGATTGTGCTTAGCTTGGTTCAGTCGTTAATTCAAATGGAGACTGTAGCCAAGAAATCAAGAGAAAGGCTGTGACTTGGAAGAACAGTAGTGGAGGATTTAGGACAGATCACTAAGAGCAAAGATGTGTCATTTGAGACCAATGTTAAGATCACTCACAGCCTCATATTCCCAATTACTGTGTAAGAATATGAGGGCTGGGCAGTGAAGAAGGCTGGTAGAGATAAAAATGGGTTCATCTGAAATATGATGTTGGCGAAGACCTCTATGGATAACCTAGACTACCAGAAAGATAAACTAATCAGTCCTAGAGCAAATTATGCCTGAAGCATTGCTGGAGGCAAAAATGGCAAAACTGAAGCTGTCCTACTTTGGGACATGAGAAGGGAGGGTCCTTTGGAAAATACAACAATGTTGGGAAAAATAGAAGGCAGCAGGAAAGGGAGAACCTAATGTGAGGTGGATTGAGTCCATAAAAGAAGCCATAGGCATGAGTCTCCAGGAGCTGACCAGGCTGTTGAGGATAGGACATGATGGACATCACTCACTCCTAAGGCCACTCAGCACCATGGAGCAACAACAGGAAGTGCTTTTATTCCCTGTATATGTTTCTGTTTCTTATGCTTTTTGGACATCATATTTCTATTAGTGCTGGCCCCTAGTTGGGTACCCTGCAAAAGCAAATAATTGGAAGCTCTGGGAGTGTGGGAAGTAGGGGTATATGTTGGTGCAGAATGGACTTGCCTTGCCTTGAAGATATAAAATAACTTGTCAAAGTCTGGATGTTCAAGAAGTGCTATAAAACTAAGTGACATTGAAGAAGAAAGACCCTGGTCTCATGGGGAATTGGAGACTATAACAACCAAGCAAATGGCTTACCTCATTAGGGGCCCTTGTACTGGACTATCTTTGGACACCAGAGAACAGAGGCGCGGGGGAGGGGGTGGAAGCATGGCATTGCATACAGGTAGCCATTTATGAAGTTCCCATTAAGTACCAGGAACTCTTCCAAGCCCTTTGCTCCGTTAACACATGTACTGCTTATAGAAGCCAGGCAGGTAAGGTATTGTAATCACTGATACTTTCATTCTGTGAATCTCTTAGTGTTCCAGAAATAGCCACATCACTCTTCATTTAATCTCAAAATTATTTTAAAATATTAAATATGTATACATATATGAAACATACAAAATGTCAAACATGTTATAACATGGTGGTTAACAGCAAATGCTTTGAATTAGGCAAATCTGAATTTAAACCTGGGGTCATCCATATATAACAGTCACATTGCCCAGCCTCTGATAGCCACATTGTTTTCTTTTCTGTATAATAGAGATAATGCATAATACCTTTTTTTTTTAAGGACTTTCAAAGTAATTAATTTTAATAATAAATACAAAATAAGTGGGTTTTCAAAAAAGACCACATAGCTCCTTCAAAAATTTTAGTTTAAAAGAGAAGGTGAGAAAATAAAAGAATAATATTCCTAGTGATTTTTATGTACTATGTTTTACAGAATTTTTTTTTTATTTCACTTTTTTTTCATTTTTAATATCTAATATTGAAGTTCATCTATAAAAAAGCTTCTTTAGAATTTAAATTTAATTGAATCTTTTTTCTGTCTCAGTGATGCATCATACAGGTTGGGCAAAAATAGGTTTATAGTTGTTCATACAGAAAATAATACATATAATAAGTAACGAATAAAAGAAGAATAAAATCTTATTGTATGTACTCACAGCTGCAAACCTACTTTTGCCCTCCCTTGTATAATGATCCTATATAATAAAAGGCTAATATGCAAATAGACTGAATGGCAGAACCGCCGGTTGCTGTGATGTGCACTGACCACCAGAGGGCAGATGTTCAACACAGGAGCTGCCCCCTAATGGTCAGTGTGCTCCCACGGGGAGAGTGCTGCTCGCCCAGAAGCCAGCCTCATGATTGGTGAGCAATGCAGCGGTGGCAGGAGCCTCACACCGCCATGGGAGTGCTAAGGATGTCCAGCTGATGGCTTAGGCCCGCCCCCTCTGGGCTCCCGGACTGCACGAGGGTGTAGGTCGGGCTGAGGGACCCCTCTGAGTGCACGAATTTCATGCACCAGGCCTCTAGTGTGTTCTACTATAATTGATGGCATTTTAGATTTTATGAGCTACAGATTTTATGATAATATCAACTTTTCTTTTTCTTCAGGAGACAGTAACATGTAGTAGTTATACATTCAGGGTGCAGTTGTATATAGATGATGTCAAATTACTGAACCTTTTTTCCCTCATCCCTTCCCTACCAAAGGAAATGTCTATTCCACAACATTGTTCATATTACATTAGAAAATGTGTATAACTTTTTTAGCACAGTGTCTGCTGCAGAATTATTAAATGCATAATAATAGCCATTGTTGTTATTTTTATCCTTATTTTTTTCCAGCAAACCTTTGAATTCATAGACGTGGATGGTGGAGTCAGTTCTGCCACTATTGAACTTTGGAATCTCTGTCTCATTTTCCTGTTTTGCAAAATAATGTTCTGGCTAAGATGTTCTATGCTCTAAATTCATCCTGGCTTTAAAATTTTATTACCTAATTCGGATTCTTAACATAATGTGGCCATAAAATGAATTTATTTATTTATTTGTTTATTTCAGTTTGTGGGGACATCCATGGACAATTCTTCGATTTGATGAAGCTCTTTGAAGTGGGGGGATCTCCTGCCAACACTCGCTACCTCTTCTTAGGGGACTATGTTGACAGAGGGTACTTCAGCATCGAAGTAAGTCCACATCATTTCTTTTTAGCTGCTCAGTAATGGATCAACAGTGTCTTAGTAAAGTAAAATTGGTAGATAGCATTGCCTTAAGGAAATCCCTAGTCTATAATAATGAATTGAATTCTAATACACTTAATTCTTGGGATATTACATCTCCTTTTTTCAATTGATTCCCATGTGCTTTTTTAATGTATAGAGATGCCAAGGAAATGGCTAAAAGTAAGATTTTGCCTTTTGTATCTTTTATTTATTATTTGCAACTTTGCAAAAGTTACATCATATTTACCTTACATAATTCTGTTTTCTGTTAGAGCACTAATCAGTGTTGATTAAATATTCAGGAATGTGCTTGCATGGAAGCCTTATAATTATGAAACAACAAGCTATTTTTGTAAATCAGTAGTCAAGTGTGCCTCTGTGTCTGCATTTGTCTGTGTGAATATGTGTGAGCATGCTTATAGGTGCTGGGCTTTGTCTTTTGACACCTGCCATCTGACCAGGGTAATTTGTTAAACTCATTAATTAAAACACAACAGATAACCTTTGAGTACAGATAACCTTTGAGTAGAGGTTCTTTCTCAGCCTCCCACCTGATTCTAGTAGAAATTATGTTCAAAATAAAGGCAAGCATCTTGTTTTATTCACATGTTTATTTTTCCTGGTGCTTAACATGGTGTCATACATAGAACAGGCTCATTAAAATTTATTAAAAGAAATAGCTTAGTAGGAATTCATTTTAAAGAAGCAGTTTATGCTGTAGTAGCTGACATTGTAAGTGTTCTAGGAAAAAAGCATTAAAAAGAAAACTATTTTTCTTAATTAAAGACCAAGTTAAAATTTCCTTAAGTCTCACACCAACATCAGGTATTTATAATAGTCATATAATAGTCATATAAAAGAAACTCTAGTTTTTTAAATTTTCATAATTTATTTACTATAGGAATATTTAATGTTGAAAAAAAATGTCACTCTTAAAACCACCATACTGTATTTTTAAAACCACCATACTGTATTTTTTGGTTATTCAATTCACCTCAACTAAAACAAATATATATATATATATATACATATTTCCACCAATATTTTAATCATTTTTTTACTTAAGGATCACATATTTATTAATAATAATGAGGAAAGGAGGGGTGATGTTCGTACATAAATTCAAATGGAGAAAGTACATTTTTAGAATTTCTTCTTTTGGTAAATGTGTATTATCAAGTACATAAAATGTATGACCTGGACTGTAGGGAATTTGAAGACATATGTATCCTTGCTCTATAGAAAACTAAATCTATATTGTAAAATAAAACTTTTTTTAAAAAGCTCTATAGAATCCAAAGCCAGATCCAGTGGTCATCTAGGATTCAATTGTTATTTGAGCTGATTATTAAAATCTTATAATAAAGGAAGTATAGAAAATAATAGCCATTGGGATATAGAAAAGTGGGAGAATATTGAGAGAGCACACCTGGCTGGAGAAGACTAAGTCAAAGAACAAGTAAGAGTTGCCTAGGTGGGAAATCAAAGCGAGAAAAGGATAGAAGAAGAAATTATTAAACCTCATAGACCTCACTCAGGGGTTCATTTGACCCACTTGGTAGGAAAGTGTGATTGAGTACAAATGTTTAAGACCTTTCTGTCTAGGGCTAGTATCTGCCAAGAGTAAGGAGTGGGGGGTTGCAGGGGGTGGGGGACCTGCATACTGGTAGTTTGAACAGAATAGAACTTTATTTCTCTCTCCAGTAAAAGTTCATGGATGGGCTGGTGTGACATGTATAGTGCCAGGGCACAGACCCTGTGCCTGGTCTCATTCCAAAGTCAAATTCATGGCCCAAGACTGCTGCCACCTGAGCTTAAGTCCTCATGACCCCATGTTACATTCAGCTAGAAGAAGAGAGGGAAGAGAAGGGTATGTCCTCTCATTTAAGGAGGTTCATTTCCCAGAAATGGCACAATTACTTCAGTTTGGGTCAGGTTTGTTGATATGCCAAAGGTGATTTCACTGTGTAGCCAGGTTTGAGAAAGTCTGTAGAGGCAGGAAACAGCAATGGGAGATAAGAGTTTCTGCTACTTTCCTTAAATTAGGGTTGGATGGATATTTTTAAAAATTATTTTGGTAACTCTAAAATACATCTTATTTATCTAATATTTATATGCTCCTATGAAAGGTTCTGAGGATGTATAAAATAGATATTCTAATTTCCTGAAAGCTCACCTTTTAAGCAAGGTGACTATCCCATTGGGATTTATTCTTTTTATTAGCCAAATGATGGGGTGTGATAGTGGACATTTAAAAAATATATTTATTATTTTTATCAACTTAATTCCTCCTTTTTTTTTTAACCTAATCAAAGACAATAACACCTTTTCTTATTACTTTGCTAATAAGATAAAGTACTAAATCATATGGCACAGATAGACTTTATGTCTCACCAATTCCAGGTGTGAATAACAGTTCTTAATCTACGGGTCTTTATTTACCTTTTATTATTTTACTTGAAGAGTTTGAGTTTCTGAATTTCTAGCCTCTACCCATTTGAAATTTCCTAAATTTGCCCTAATTAGAGCATTTTAAAACTCTGTTTATTTAAAGGACAGAAGTTTAGAAGCAGTAATCACTAATGTGTTTCTCAGCAGAATTTTTTAGTGTAAATTAAACTATATATTTGAACTATGAGAGTTGTGATAGTTTGTGTAATATGCACCTTTTCAATTCAAGCAGAGGATCAAAGAATGAAACCAAATCTAGGCGACATTAAATGTAGGCATCACAGGACCTTTAAAAGTTCTGAGATGCATATATCAGCGTCCCCATCATCAAAAAGAGCTCTTTAATTAAACTCCAAGAGTCTGAGCGTACAGCCCTCGGGACTTGCCACATGCATACGGAAGTGACAAAAATGTGATATAGTCTTACACGTAAAAAATGATCCATTTTAATTTAACTCTGACGTTGGAGGGACTTTCAGGTTTCTCTGATATTGTCATGCTTAAAATAGAACAGACATTTATATAAAACATACTTACCGAGAATACTTTGGGGCTTTTTTATTGTGGATTAAGGAAGCCGACATTGTTTGCATGCGGCAAATGCTATTGTTTGGGAGGTATAAATGATTTCATTTTTTCCATGCAGCTTTGCACGGAACATATAAATGCCTTTCTTTCATGCGTGTGGAAACCTAGGCGCAGGGAGAGTCACACACATTTACTAATGGCAGTGCCGGGATTCACAGTCTGTGCTCTTGCCACTGCACCCCACACCTTGGCCGCGTCTTCACTAAAAGAACCACAGGAAAAAATGGATGCCTCAGGAATGCAGAAAGGGACGGGCCCTCTCACAGTCACGCACGCACGCACGCACAAACACATGCACGCAGCCCTCTCCCCACCGACGTATTCACTCTACAATATTCTCTTTGAGCACAATGCTGCTGGTTTAAGAAAAACCCTAAAATAAGAGCTCGGCTTTTCAGCCCGCACTACCCGAACAGGCTTCAAAAGGCTCTTCATTCATCTGAATAATTCAGGGCACCGCTGGCTGCAGGTATCCTCCTCTGGCTCTCCCCTGGGCAAAGAGGAGCACTTAAGTTTAATTTTTACCAAATCGGCTTTGAAGAGTGGGTTCGGATTTCATACCGTTTCTGCCGGGTGGTTTTACAGGCACCAGGTAATGTGCTCTGGGCAGTACATAGAGCTCATTTTATGTTCTCACTCCCTGCCTTCCCTCCTCCCCCCCACCCCCCCAAGTCCCCCATCTTCTCTCATTGCCAAGATAAGAAACCATTCCCCACAAAGTTAGCCCAAATACAACAAGCAAGCTTTTGAGCAGTGATGAAAGAGGTTAGGGTAATAATTTGTCTCACGCCAAATACCATCCTCTTTCTGATGATTGTGTTATGCTACCTAACGTCTTTGATCACGCATATGTGTGTGTGTGTGTGTGTGTGTGTGTGTGTGTGTATAGGTCCACGTCTGAGTGTGTTTCTCTGGGAAGGTGGGGAAAGACAGAATTTCAAACAGAGGCAGCCACAGCTGTTTCCTTCTATTCACTTCCCCAGGCTCCTTTTCCAGCCATTGTGCCTGGCACTGCCATGAGCTTAGCAGCAAGCCACCCCCTCCCCGAACCCCCTGCTGTACTTACATCCAGATCTCAGCCCAGGCCTCAAACACGTTTAAGCATGAAGAGTTGTGTTTATTCGCTGTGAAACCATAGGCTAGAAAGAACCCCAGCAAGTCAAGCAATGTTCTATGCTTCTGCCAAGAATAAAAAGCAAGTGACACAGCAAGCAGCGTTAGGTGGTAGAGGGATGCCACAGACACGAGGAAGAACGTGTCTGGCTGTGTCCCTGCAGCCGACTGTCTGTATAGCACAGGGCTGCTCCTCTGAGTGCTCCTCAGACCCAGCGAGTGCTGTCTTGGAGGGGCTGCATTTGACATTGTAAGAGTTTAGATCTTTTCCCAACCAGTGCACATCCGTCGCCTAGCTGTCTTATGATGGAGAGAAGGCCTTTTGGTTGTGTGTCACTGCACAATGGGTATTTTAGAGAACTGATTGATATCTATTTGGAGCTGTATACATATTTTTTACTTGCTTGCTTCCTCTTTCACATTCTTCTTTACTCCCCTGGGCAAGTTTTCAAGATACATATCATTAAAAGGCATGAATTGCAAAGTAAATTATGGCACTGCTATTATCAAAGAACCAATTACACTAATAAAGAAAATGATACCCTGAGTGTTGCTTCATAGAGGAAGACAGATAAATAGAAGAAGGCTATCTTTATGATGAAAATTATTAAAAAGGTAGAGAATGCTTAATCCCTCCGTTGAGTAACCCAAACTAATTTGAAGTTGTAAATATTTGTTTGATTGTGTAGAGTAAGACTGGAAAGACAGTCCGGGTCCAGTTGAAAGTGATTAGTGCAGGTAATTTATTTCTCACCTTGCCTTTCTTCACCTTCACCATTTAATCCAGTGAAAATGTTACTCCAGTTAGCCATCTGATACCACATAGAAGAATATACCCAGTTATTTAGCTGGTTTATTTCTTTTCATTGCTTATTGATTATAATAATTTTATAAGAGACCTTCCTTTTTAGAAATAATATCAGGTTATGATTTTGTTTAAGAGCTTTGGCTCTGCAGAATGTTAGAACTTTAGAAGGCAAAATAGTCGCCAGCAAGACAGTGTTGTGCTTGGCAGCCCTCTCGCACCAGATGTTGAGGGTGAGGGCTGGCAGGGCTCCACGCTCCAGTCCACCCTGCCCTTTCATTTGCCATGCCACTTCTTCCATGTTGGCTGCATTTGTGGTTTTATTCAGTGTTTGGGAAGATATTTTATTCTTGCCACAGGGGAGAAGGAAATAAAATGTGAAAACAGGATTCTTATTTTTAAGGTATTTTGAGCCAAGAATTTGGAAATGGGGCAGAGGGCGCTGGCGTGAGGGAGGTATGGGCGTCGGGATTGCTGGCGGGAGGTCGTTCGGCTTTTGGCGTGTGCGTATTGTATTCTTTTTCTAATTCGCCTCCCTCCCCCATCGCTTTCCCCCTTCTTTCCTTCCTTCTTTCTTCCTTTCCTTCCTTCCTTCCTTCCTTCCTTCCTTCCTCCCTTCCTCCCTTCCTCCCTTCCTCCCTTCCTCCCTTCCTCCCTTCCTCCCTTCCTTCCCTTTCTTCTCTTACCTTCTTTCAAATTCCTTCTCTTACTTTCCTTCAAATTCCTTGCTTCCTTCCTTCCTTCCTTCCTTCCTTCCTTCCTTTCTTCCTTCCTTCCTCTTTACTTCTTCCCCATCTGTATCTTTTCTTCTTTCCCTCCCTTTATCCCTCCCTGCTCTCTGTGTTCCTATCTTCTTATTCACACATTTATAGAAAAAGGAGCTAATATTTTCTAAACTCTTTTTATATACTAGGTGTTTCACATCCATGAAATAACAAGGGATATTTGCTATGTATTGAATAATTTTCAAAGTTAATAAGTATGATAGAATATCACAGACTATTTCTGAATCACTCTTTGAGGTTTCAGTTATAGAAGAGGTACAGCAATTAAGAATAGAGGTGATAAAGCCACTTGCTAATGTCAAAATATGATCTGTCCCAGATGGCAAAAAAGAAAACATAGGACCTAGAAGGTGATCAATTTGAGTGGGATTAAAAGTTTCATTTTAGATTTTAGTTGGAGAGATAATAGCTTTGCCGTAAAATGAGTGATTACTGGCAAAAACTAATCTAAATATTTCAGTATTGTGGTTACATTTCCTTAAGAGTATTGATGGAGGTGGGGAAGAGCACAAGGGAGCCTTCTGTATGCTGAAATGCAACTGAATTTGGGTAATAGTTTAATGGGAGTATACATATTATACATAAAAAATACGTGTACTACATTGTGTATGTCCTACTTAGTAAAAATCTTATATTATAAAAGGTAATATGCAAATAGACTGAATGGCAGAACAGTCAAACCAATCAAAGTGTAATATGCTAATTATATGCTAAGGCTGCTCAGCTACTCCCTATGATGTGCACTGATCACCAGGGGGCAAATGCTCTGACCAGTAGGTTAGTTTGCTGCTGGGGTCTGGCCATTCAGGACTGAGTGAGATGGGCCAGACATGCCCTAGAGCCCTCCGACAGTCCCTCCCCAGCCCAGTAGTGCACCAGTGGGGGCCCTCAGCCTGGCCTGCACCCTCTTGCAATCTGGGACCCCTGGGGAAATGTCGGAGAGCCGGTTTCTGCCTGACCCCACTGGCCACTTCTCTTGGAAGAGTGCCAGATCCAGGGCTCATGGCTTGTGAGAGCTGCTGCTGCTGCTGCAGCGTGAGCCTCTCCTGATCAGGACTGACGGGGTGTGAGCCTGCAGCAGGCACAGTGGGGCTGGGATGAGCGGGAGTGACAGGTAGGAGCTGCAGGTGGCATTGGACTGCACTTTTCAGCCTAATCCCTACAGGCCACCCACAAGGACCCTACCCATGCACCAATTGATGGACCGAGCCTCTAGTTATGATCAGAGGTGGGACAGGCCAAGGAGAGGGGCTGAGGGCCGATTAGGGGATGGGGCAGGCGACCCTGAGCCCTAATCAGGGTATGAGAAGCCAATCAGGGGTGGGACCAGCTGGGGGGATGGGGCTGTGGGAGGTTGGCTGGCTGGTCCGACCCCCTGATTCGGTCAGTTCACTGGCTGTAGTGGGCATCATAGCGACTCGTTGTTCTGGCCATTACGGCATTCTGGTCGCTGGCTTTTTATATATATAGACGGAAGTGCACCTATAAAACCTGACACACAGTAATCTGAGATGCGCTGAGCCACAGTACACTGAGAAAACAGGGAACTTTTACTCATGTCAACAGATCATGATCTTTTAAAGATCACCTGGATAAGCCACTTGGTCAACTTCTCAGAAATAGTAATATCATTTTTCACATGAACTTTAGCTAGTAACTATAATCAGGAAAGGGTAATTAGAAATTTAAATATATATGTGTATGTATACATACGTATGATTATAATTTAATGTCAAACCCCTATTTTTGTTTACTTTAAATCACAATTACATAGTTAGAAATGATATCTTGCTTGAAAAGCACAATAATACATACTTTTTCTGATAATTAGTATTTTCTCCAAAACTTGGTTTGTATATTTAAACATAGTTATTTCCACTCATTTGATAAGGTGTCAGACATGGTTATTCTTCACAGGTAGCACAACAGATGAATTGCCAGTAGATTTTTCCTATGGACATTAATTTAGAATACTTACTGTATGTTGGAAAGCTCTTTATTAAAATGCAAATATCATATGTTTTTTGGTTTCAGATTTTAGTAACCAGAATCAGACTTGTCTCAATATGTTTGTGCTTCTATATATTCTTAGCTTTACTTTTAAAACTTAAACCTAGTGAGGATAAAACAGCATACTTGTTTTCTAAGAGTGGTTTTCTGATCCCTGTGGGTCCTTAATGAATGTTCATTGAGGATAATGAAATTGATCTTATTATTTGATTTCCAGTTATTTTAATGCACACACTAGGAAGACAGTGTCAATACAGGTTTACTCCAAACCCAGTTATTTCATAATTGGCCCTTATTTTCGCACAGACTGAAATACCCAATGCATATAGTGAGAGTCCCTGGCCTTCAGTTTAATTATTTTTACATATAAAAACACTTAAGGCTTTATATACTAATCGCACTAAAATAAGTGACAAGGTAATGGAGGTAAAAGGGGGAACATAAGGAAAATACAGACACTATCCAAGTCAGCCTGAGCTTTTCAGTGTTTGCTTCTAAATTTAGTTTTGCCTTTCTTTTCCAGTTTTTCCATTATTACCTGATTTTTTTTAAACTACCAGTTATTTTATATTTTAAAAGATTTTTTATTGATTTTTAGAGAGAGAAGAGAGAGGGGGAGAGAGAGAAGCATCAATGTGAGACGCAGCATAGATCAGCTGTCCCCACATATTCCCTAGCAGGGATCAAGCAAACTGTCAGTCCCCAGGCCGCAGGACACTCACTGCCCAGCCAACTGAGCCACACCAGCCAGGGCTGTACCTGATTTTTTTAAAAAATAGTAATTAGCTTTATAGAGAAGTGTCTTCATTTTAATCATTGATTGCTGATCACATTTCTTGTCACACTTTGACAACATTATATTGTCATTTTTAGTATATTTTCATGCAGACTTTTCCAATAGACTGTGTGCAGTCCATAGTTTTCTTGTGCTTCATAGATGCTCAGTGTATACATTTTAGGGATTCATTTTAGGCTTTATATGGAAGGAATGTTTTCTGCTTGATTTTCAGTGTCCTCTTTAATGAGATCTAACCTTTTGGGGACTTTTGGTCACAGTAGCTCATTTGATTGAAGTCAGCAATGGGATGCTTAAATATAATGATGCAATATATATTTTTATTTTCTTATTTTTTTCCTCAGTGTGTGCTGTATTTGTGGGCATTGAAAATTCTTTACCCAAAAACACTGTTTTTACTTCGTGGAAATCATGAATGTAGACATCTAACAGAATATTTCACATTTAAACAAGAATGTAAGTATATTTCAAGTCTCGTCCTTTAACGCCGTTAAATGCTGAATAGTCATTTGAATCCCTACTAATCGCACATTTCCGTATGTGATCTTTTGCTTCAAAGTCAAAATTAAAAAAGACACACAAAACACACTATTTTATGCCATTCCATATTTGTCTCTAAGCATGAATAGTTAAGAGAATGTAGAATTTACTTTTAATTGTAATTCTCTATAAAGTGATCTAAAACTTTGAAATAATATTTGATGCAATTTATCATAAGAAACAGTGATTGATTTACCTTTTAAAAAGCAGCCAGAATGCAAATATGGCAAGAAAATATTTTTAAAAATTGTTTCAATGAAATGATTTTAGCTATGAAATCAGAAGAGTAAATGTTTTTGAAATCATGTTTTAAAAGGTAAAATAAAGTATTCAGAACGCGTCTACGACGCCTGTATGGATGCCTTCGACTGCCTGCCCCTGGCTGCTCTGATGAACCAGCAGTTCCTGTGCGTGCATGGCGGTCTGTCTCCAGAGATTAACACGTTGGACGATATCAGAAAAGTAAGTTTTGTTAGTTTCCAAGTCTGATCTCTCTGTGTGCTTCAGTAACAAGGAGAAGGCATTTACCTTCCTGCTTTTATCACCAGCTTTATCCTTTTGAACTAAAATGACTAAAAGTGGTCATGAATCTCTTCTTTTTTGTATTAATTTTTTTTCTTGAAAGAAAGATACATTTATATTTAGAAGAGTTTTCATCTCTAAAATGCATTCTACCTTTTGACATGTGTTATTAGAAGTGTAAAATAATTTATTCCTAAAAAAGTTTTAAAAATACATCTTTTTATTTCCTTTTGATTTCCTTCCAACAGAACCCATTGTGTATTCATGGTATATTATATCCCAATAGTTACAAAATGTTGCTTTGCTCTTGGGGAAATATAACACCTTGTCCTTTAAAATGTGTTATTTTTTTTCCCCTTCAATTTATCTGTTACAACTTAAAACTTTAAAGTGACAAAGTCAATGAGAATATTCTATTGCTTGCATTGAGAGTCTACGTAAAAAAAAACAGTCGATTTGTTTAATTTAACATTGGCTATCACCAATATTTTAAGCAACAAAAGGATGAGTTAGATTGAATGTGGATATATGTTTCATATGAGAAAAGACAGTAATATGGGATAATTTTATGTAGTGGAAGAGGCTGTCTTTTATTTCTTTGATTATGCTAAATATTCTTTTAAAAGCTCATAGTTTTTATGCTCTGGTTTCTCTTCAGATCGCATAAATCTTTCGCCTTAAAAGCTCATAGTTTTAAAGAAAAACTATTTACAGAACTAAAGCATTCAAATTCTACTTCCATTAAGGTTGAAGACCTTGAGTGTGAAAATAATAGTTTATTTACTTTTCTATTAGAAAGAAAATACCTGATTTTTACTTTAAAAATCAAACAAAAGTAGATCATATAAACCTTAGTTTTCCACTTTATGTATTTGTGTCCCTTTGTAAAGATACATCTGCTCTGGTGCTCTGTAGCCCATAGAGTATAAGTGTTTGCTTGTTTTTTAACATATTATGGAAACAGGACACTTGTACAGCTGTAATGCGGTGTGGTCATGGAGTTCAAGTATAAAGTGGTTTACTTTCCGCGTGAATGTAACCTGATTTGTTCTGTAATTTCATGGGCTTCTGAAATAAATAACTAAGCTCATAAATTAACTGGACTTTTAAAATATCATCTACTGTCCCCAGGACTGGCATGTTTCAGGTATTATGTTCAATTCTCATGTATGTTATTAAGCTCTAGACTTAGCCATAAAATGATTTTTGCATTTTGACATGTATCCATCAGAGTACCACACTTCCTTTATTAAATGAATTTCTAGTTTATTCTTACTATAGATAGTGTTAACTTTAGAAAGCACTTTGTGACTTCCCCAGAAGAAATTCTATATTCTGGTTGCCTTACCAAACTCTCAGCTGAGGATTCACATTCATCAGGAAGCCTCCCCTCCTGGGCTGTTCTGCCCCTAATAATAAGTCATTGTTTCTCAGAAAGAAATTTCCCAATTTTATGGGCAAGTATTTATTTTTCTAGAATGAATTGTTCCAAAGGCATGCATTATTTAGATCTCTTAAACAAGTCTAAGTTTGCAGTGCATGTTTTATGGATAACATAATGGTTGAAATATAGGGGGTCTTGCTTAAAGTTTTTTATTGGATGTTGAAAATGTGAAATATTGCTTCATTCTTTTTAGATACTAATAAAAAAATGGTGTGCAGCAAAACCATGATTTACATCACCTTTTATGTCTCAGGAAAAAAATGATAATTTGATTGGCTGTCAGCCTTATATATTCACCTCTCCCCCATCCTTATGGGTATTTTTTTAATGTTAAATTATTGACTATAGAGAATATCAATCCTTAATGATTTTATGCATTTTTTTCAAGAGACTATAATATCTGCTAACTTTACTAAAAACCCTTTAATTGTGGTTAAATCAAGATAAATCAAAGGAAAGTGACAGGGTTATAAAATGGTTGGCGAAATGTCATTTGTAGTTGTATTGCTCATACATTCTAAGTGCAGCTTTTAAAATTGAAATATGACTTTGCTAAATATTTATAGCTGGAATGGATTTCATATGAAGGGCTTCAAGTAAAGCTCCAGAGTTTAGAACTGAGCAGAAGAAAAAACAGCTAAATTTTAAAGTTGGATTTATTATACTGATTATCATTACTCTTGGTTTGTAACCAGTAAGATAAACTATAATAGGCTTATAGATTAATTAAATACCTAGATAGCCTCTAATGAATGAATATCCAAAATGTCATATAGCAAGTGCTCCTCTTAAAATGAAAGCTGCCTGTTCTCCAAATCATATTGTTAGATACAAACACCATAAATTGTCTTTATCCAAATTTCTAAATCACATTTTAATGGAAACAGTAATAGAAATTTTCCCAAAGATAAAATAAAATAAAAGCTCTACCTCAGGAAATGAAACACATGCAGAGTTATATCAACTGATAGTGACTAAAACATTAAGGTAGATAAGTTAGGGGAAAAGAGAAAAATAAAAGGGAGAATGGAAAAAGAGAGAGAAAATGAGTAAAGAGTTATGAATTAAAGAGGCAGGAGGGAGGTATAGGGTGAGATGAAGGCAGATGAATGAGCTCTTGAGGAGGAGGAAGGACGGACAATTGGAGAGAGAGATGAAGAGTAGAAGAACCGGAGGACCAAGGAGGAACGGGACTGACAGGAGGAGAGAGAGGCAGCTACTAGCTCTCTACTTGGGGAGAGGAAGTTGGATATTGCAAATTTCTGGTCTCTTTTACTTGCTGAATTCCCAGTTTCCAAAGATTAGTATTTTGCTCTCTGTCTTCTATTTTTCTTAGTTAGACCGATTCAAAGAACCACCTGCTTATGGACCTATGTGCGACATCCTGTGGTCAGACCCCCTGGAGGACTTCGGCAATGAGAAGACTCAGGAACATTTCACTCACAACACAGTCAGGGGGTGTTCATACTTCTACAGGTGAGAATGCCACGCCTACCTGCCAGAGCACATGCCCTTCACACATTTGTTATGTATCAGTCCACGCCTGTGATTTATTTAGGATGTTTACATATGTTCTCTAGGAAACAACTATAAATGAAAGGATCACTTTGAAAGCCTGGTTCAAATGAGTATTTAGCACTAACAAAATAAAGATATAAATAAATAGATAAGAAATGAAATATATCTACATAAGTTATATAGATATAATAATATCTGTAAAGAATAGAAAAGGCATAAAGAGGCATGTGATATCAGGGTGGCAAATTAGCTGAAGAAGACAGTAACTAGGACTTAACTAGTAGTAGAAAATTTGTTTCAAAAACTAGAAAAATATCCAATGCCAGCATTTACTCTTTCACTCAATTATGTAATACTTTTAAAATTTTATAATCAGTTTTCAAAAGTTAAATCAGAAAAAAAATGTTTAAATTGCTTAATTAAATTATATTGGAGTTATTCTTTACTTTATCAGAGTTCTTGGCTAAATTAACATTAGCAGCAACTTAGTATTTCATGCCATATGTAAATTTATTGTTAGCACGTAGACGAGTCACACTGAAAAATTTTATAGTAATTTTTACATTTTTATATTTGCCAGTGTATGGGAATTTGCCCATTCCATAACATTTCAGAGAAGAAAACAACACAGTTGCGTTTTTACATATCTCCACGATTTTCCTGACATCTCATGTCAATTTCAGCCTACTGCATTTGATTACCCTCCATTTCTGTAGGTTCCCTTATTATCAGACATACAGTTCATTTGAAAGGGAGAAAGAGATCATGGAATTGAGAATTTTAAGTTCTAGAATACATAGTCTTTTTAAAAATCCTTAAAAAACAAACTGATGTTCACTGAAGTTTATGCTCAATTCCAACACTGGCAGCTCGGCAAATGGCAAGGCTGAGAGCATTCTGTTATGGGTTTGGGGCCACATACCACCTGTCTCTAGAGTAAGCAGATATCTTTCTGCATAACATTGATCAGCGTTTATTCCATGGCAGGACATGTTGTTCCATACTAGGTTTTCCTTATGGGGAAGAAATTGTTTTCTTTTGATATGATTGGGAAATTGAAGTTTATGAGCAGAAAGTCTTGTACACTGTAAAGCATTAATCAAAGAATAGTTTTGATAGGAATATTAATAAAGAGGTTTGTTCCAAGCATATTTACCAGAAAGTTTACAATTCGTTTATTTGTTTTGGGAATTTGAACATCCGAGTCAAATGAGTCTATTTTGGCTGAAATGAAGAAGTGTGGTGTAGAATTTCTAAGAAGCTTAAGGTTTCTTTTCAGTAATTACAGTAGTTAATTTGGGAGTGATCTTTTAGTAAAGATGTTCAAGCTTTTTAGTGAAAATTTAAATATTGGAGGAATATATGAAGCCAAGTGTTCAATTTTTCACATCTAGTGTTGAATCCCTGAGTATACCAGTGGGGATTTAAATTACCTGTTGGATACCATAGAATTGTGCTTCAGTAATATAATGTCAAACAAAATCTAAGCCTCTTAATTTTGATATTAAGCCATATTGCAGTAATCATTCTTTAATTCAAATATGACCTCTTTTATTAGCTTTCTGAGTCAGCTTTTAAAATAAACCATACTCTAAATATAAAGTCTTGTACTGAATTTACATAAGTTCTGGTGTTTTTATTTTGTGAATACAGACACAGATGTGTTTACATCAGAGAAAGGCTATCAACTAGAGAGAGGATTATGCATGTTTTCACACTTTTGTTCTCAACAAAATGATTATTTAACTCCTCTCATTAGAGGTTGTTAATAGGTCTTTAGCCATAACAAACACTGAATATCTAAATTCACAGCCTATAGACTGACTAATGGTATAGCCATCTGGGTTATGTTTTATCTAAGAAAGAGAAAAATGGCTCATTCTCCTAGAGCTTGTTGATCCTTTTGATTTCAGTTCCATCATGAAGGTGCCAAGACATTCTTTGTAGTCTTGGTTTATAAAGCTGACCTAGAGGGACAAAGGGAACAACAACAACAAAAAAATAGTAGAACCCTAGCTGGTTTGGCTCAGTGGAAAGAGCATTGGCCTATGGACTGAAGCATCCCCGGTTCAATTCCAGTCAAGGTTGCAGGGCATGTACCTTGGGGAGTGTGTGAAGGCAACTAATCGATGAGTCTCTCGCTCAAGGATATTTCTTTGTATTCCATTCACTCTGAAAAAACCAATGGAAAAATATCCTCATGTGAGGATTAACAGAAAAATCGGTGGAGAAACTTGGTGACAATTACCTTTCTGAGTGATTGGCACTGATCTAGATTCACAACTCCCAGTTATTGTTCACATGTTTATATTAAATTTGCATGTTTAATTTTCCATCCCACCCTACTTATGAGCTGCACATTGCTTGGGCAATGATTTAAATAAAAGGAAATTATACATAAAAATGCATCAGTAGAATTATTTTAATGCTGTTGAGTTATAGAAAATAGACAGAGAGAAAAGAACCTATAAAAACACTATTTTTGCTTAAGTGTTACTATTATCTTTATAGCCTTAGACCCAAGATTGCATATGCTAATGCCTAAAATTGTGAGGCAGTTAACTGAGACACTTGAAGCAGGCCAAGTGTTCCACTGTAAAGATTAATGAGGATCGTGACAAATTGGAAGTAAAATTTCATTTTCATGTAGTCCAAACAAAACTGTTGGCTGGATTAGAATCTCGGGTTGTCAGTTTGTATGTCTGCCTTGGATGAATCACATAAGCTCTGTGCTGTAGGTTTAGCTGCCTTTAAAAGAAGTGAGTTACATCAGACATCTAAAGTTCTAAGATTTGAAGAAGAATGTAACAGTTGTTTTAAAAGTGTTTTTGAAGTTGCCAAGTACAGTTAACTCAACTACTAGTCTGTTCATCAGCCTTTAACTTCTCTTCTGCAACTGACACCTATCAACCCTCCACCTTGAAATGCTCTGGCTCCTCCTTTTCCACAAATCTTGGCTCTCCCTTAAATCCTGGTCCTTGCCTCTTCTGCTGCCTCTTTCTTGGTATTCCTCCTGCTTTTGACATTGTTTTCTTCACATTTTTTCAGGAACCTCACCTGTTCCCTTAGCTTCACTGTAACCTCTGTAGCTTGACTACAAGATCTACATCTAGCCCCTTCATCTCTTTATTTTTTTCTGAGCTCGACTGCTCCATTTCTAGTTGTCTGTTGCAATTTTTTTAAATTTAAGATGTTCCATTGTCACCTTTACTTAAATTTACCTTACCTGGAAAAGCTTATTATTTACTTTCCCACTTGCGTAAGCCCCACTAGAGAATCCTCCTGTCTTTTGTTTCTGTTAACAGTGCATCCTAACAGTCATGCAGGTTAGCGAATATATTTTCCTCTCTTCTTGTATTGAAATCACCACCAAGCAACACATCTTATTGACCCTTTTTATAATATTCCTTATTTATAGGAATCTGGACCATCTTGCCTTCCCTTCCTCCCACTCTAATTTCAAATCCTTCAATTTTAGTCTGATGAAATCATACCTGATTGTACAAGTCCTTCATCCCCTTCCCCTCAATTCATACTGTTCAATTCATGGGTATCTTCTGAGAATTCGTTCCTTCATTCAATCATTTGACAGTCATTACATCAGCGCGCACGCACGCGCACGCACACACACACACACACACACACACTATATATATATATATATATATATATTTTTTTTTTTTTTTTTTTTTCATTCTGTGAGATTTTGTAAATACTGAGAATCTCTACCTTCAAGGGAATACAGTCTAGTGCCAGAGATCAATAAGCAGAAATTGACAAGTAAAATGCAAGATGAGTTAGTGCTGTGATAAATGTGGAGGTCATCGCGCGCGCGCACACACACACACACACACACAAACACACACAAAAAAAAAACAGGTTACCTAACCCAAACAGGTATGGATTAGAGTTTAAAGGATTGATCATGGTAGGAGTGATATTAAATGTAAATTTTATAGGTTAAATAGAACATATCCAACCAGAGATACTAGGGAAGGTTAGGTTCTTGCAAGCAAAGGAATTGGTATTTATGAAAATTTGAGGGCAATAATACTATGAATTCTAGAAGGATGCCCACCTGAATGGTCTCTAATCCCAAGTTACAGTTAGCAGGTTTAGTATACACTAAGGTAGAATATTCATATAACTAACCTATTCCACTCCTATTTTATTATCTGCTGGAATTGTATGCATATGTGTACCAATACCTGATTGTTCATAGCAGCAATACTTTAATAGCCAAAAAATGAAAACAACCCAAATGCCCACTTAATAGAATGAATAATAAGTTATAGCATATTTAAATAACTAAATACAGCAAATGAAGATGAGTTAAAGCATCACATAACAACATGTATGCATGTCACAAGTATAATGATGCGTGGATAAAGGCAGATACTACAGAGTACAGCCTAGATGATCCCATTGAAATAAGAGTTCCAGGTTGGAGAAGGTACGCCATATACTGTTAAAAGCCAGCATGGTGGTTACCCTCAGTGAGGAGGTGATAGTGACTCAGAGGAGATACAGAAAGTTGCTGGGTTTAGGAAACTTTCTGCGTCTTGATCTGAGTGCTAGTTGCAAAGATTTTTTCACTTTGGAAAGGCCGCCAGTTTGTAATCATCCACTTTGTGCAGTTTTCTGTATAGATATTGCACTGCAATAAATAGTTTGCCTTAAATAAAAAGTGCTCACTGCTCCTGAGGCAGCTGGCAGCCAGGTGCAAGTGAGGACTCAGGCCCTGGTGCAGCTCTGGCAGGAAACATCGGAGCCTTTCCTGACTGGATCCCTGGCGGATAAAATGAAATTAGTTGGAGAACCCTGGGGCAAAGCAAATAACAGAACAAGTCCTAGGAAAACATCAGCCTAACAGTATCTGGGCAACGCTGGAACCCCCAGGGCTGAATCCCCATTGCCAGGCCTCGGAGGTGGAGGAGGAGCCGGACAGTCAGGCAGAGTCCTCTGTCCTGCTGTGCTGGACGTCAGAGGGTGAAGGTGGCAGCTTTGCTGGAACCAATGAGGGAAATAAACTGCTTCTCTCACCTGCTTAATTGCTTCTGTTGAGGCAACTCCAGAAATTAACTGTGAGCTCCAGTGAGCGGGCAAATGGCTGCTAAGCATTTAGGGTATGGAAACAAAACGGTGGGTCTTTTAAGACATTCACTGCTGCTGGAGGGCAGATGTATGCAATAATTTACATGGCAGGTGATGGAAACATGGTGGCTGCCTCAGTTTTGTACTCTTCAGGGTAAGGTAGGTTTGAAGGGAAGGGTTCACAACTAATAATATAGCTAAGGCTTGGCAGGAGAGTATGTCACTCAAGAAGGAAAAAGCTCTCGGGAAAAGTATGTAAGGACATAAAAGCATAAAAAAGCATTAAAATAGTGTCTGCTGTCTATATCATGGTTAAAGAGCTCAAAATCTTGGGGGTTGAAATCAAAGTCTAAAATATAATTTCATATTACCAGAAACAAAAATAAGAGTATAAATGGAATGCATGTAATAATAGCTATTTCATCTAGTGCTGAGTCATTTTGTCTACCATATTTCACATTTGTCTCTCTACGTTCTTCCTCTTTGTTCATGCTCAGTCCGCTTCCTGTCCCCCTTCTTCTCTTGCTGGCATTCTAACCACTTCCTATCTACTAATCTCTGTACATCATTTCCGTTAAGATCTAACATAAGTTGCAACTCATAAATATAACATCTACTGGTAGAGTCCAGGGTTGCCAACTACCATTCTGTGTTGATTCTTCCTTCCACACCCTGGTGGTGGGGAGAAACTTAGGAGTTGTAAAAAGTCTTCTTCGATGCATCAGGCACTGGCCTAGGAAATGTATGTATTGCAAACTCATTTCATCTTTATCCGGTGTCTATGAAATAAAGTGATACTGTCTGTGTTTTTATAGATGAGATGATTTGTTTGTATGAGGTTAAACAACACAATTAAACAACTTTTCAAAGTTTATACATGAAATAGGAATAAGAACCCAAATCTAAGGATCTCCACTATTCCATGGAAATTTTCACCTTCCTTTTTCTCAGAGAAGATGCATTCTCTAATGCTGGATGAATCATCATGATCCAATTAAAAAACAGTTTTAGAGAAGATAACTTCTTCCCAAACACAGCATGGATGCTGGTAAATGAACATCAAGAGCCCAAAAGCACCACCAATCTTCACCAATCCTTGCAGCTGGGCTGGTGTCAGACATCTCTAGGCCACTGGGTTGAAGAAAATCATCCCGGAGTCACCTCAGACAGATTGGCCTGACAAAGGTGCCCATGGAGGGGTGTGAGTGGGGCTGCGATCCATCCGGTCCTCAGCTCAGAAGGCTGTGGAGCCAGACTTGGGCTGGTCAGTCTGGAGGAAGAGGGGCTCTTTCTCTTTGGTGGGCACAGAACATGGATGCTTCACCTTATCAATGCAAAGAAGAGGCAGGGAGGAGAAAAAAAAAAAAAAAGATCTGCTATGAGTTAGGTAGTTTTCATAAAGATTTCCTCAGACCCCTGTGCTTTCTTTTCTTGCTATATTGAGTCTCAAAATTTGTACTATTTTATCTTAAATGTGTTCTATTCAGAAACAGTTTTTTTTTTAGTTTTAAAAAATATTTTACCTTCCTACCTAGATTACAAATGTCATCAAGACAGAAACCACACCTTACACTTATAATATGCCCATTCCCGGCCAAAATACAGTCTTCTAACAAAGGGAACAGACTCACCAGTGAGATTTTGGTAAATTGTTGGTGAATAAGTAATTTCCAACTCTCTCTATGGTGGTAAGGTGTTGTAATTCTGTTTTTTCTATCATTCTTCTTTTTAAAAAATCCTTACCCAGGATATGTACACTGTTTTTTTATTATTTTTCTGTTTAGAGAGAGAATCATCAATCAGTTGCCTCCTGTACATACTCTGACTGGGGTTCAAACCTAGATATATGCCCTAACCATGAATTGAACCACAACTTTTTGGCATACAAGATGTTCCAACTAACTGAGCCACCACCAGGGCAATATCTTTTTCAAATGCTTTCCATCTTGAACACTTTGGTTTTCATCATTTTGATTAGAAAATATTATAAAGTTTTCCTCCATAAAAATATTAAAAACAATAATGTATCCTAGGTAGGTAGCTTACCAATAATGAGAATCTAGTTGATAACCAAGTACTTTCTTAGAAAGTTTGAGTTTTGCTTGCTTGTGCTTTTAAATTTCTAAAGATTTTCTTAAATTTACTTTTTTCTCTAAGAAAGAATGAGTGTGTCCTTACTTAATGCCATTAACCTACGAGTATGCTGCTGGATTGATTTAATTTTCTTCAGATTTTCATTAGAAATCAGATATATATTTCCATGGAAGAAAACTTAGCTTAAACACATAAAGGAAACAAAGCATGAAGAAGACATATTAAAATTCTGTTTTCATAAGACTAATAATGTAAGTTCTTCCAAAAGGAAAGGAGTAAAATAAAGAGCAGCCAAGCCATTTTCCCAAGGGCAAAAAGTGAGAAACCTAAATAAACAACCTCTGTCTACAATTCAGCAATCAACGAACGCCAAACGAAAACTACAAAACAGATCAAAAAACTTTTTTTACTGATTAACAGCTGAATAGCCAACTATCAAATAACAAAATGTGTTTTACATTTGTACTACGTCTGCAAACCTAAAAATTCAACTGAAGCCATATACAGTATGTGTGAAACCCGCAATTACTTAGGTGCCGACCCTTATGTATTTTATTGAGTTTTTATGATTGCTGAATTGTCTTCTATGGCATATGTAGTTCAAGTTTGTGGATAGCTGCACTTTGTTTATATTAAAACAAGCATGGGCTTGCTGTCCTTTGATTTGAAATACCATTTTTATGGCATACATTTATCTCTTTCAAAATTCTTAGAGCAGAGACAAAGTGATTGCAAAGGTTTTTCAAGTTTAATTTGAAACTTGAATTGCATTTTGAATGAATTTCCCATCTTTCACTTTGAGATTTTCTTAATAGGCAGTATTATCTTGATTGAATTTTGATAATTTTATTATGTCAAGATAAAGAATTAGACTTAAGATCAAGTTCTATTGAACATATGCAAGGTCCACATTTTAAAACCTTGTGAATTCCATAATTCTGGTTAGATCTTGAATGATGTAGTCAGTTAATGTAACCATACTTAAGTTGATAGCTTCACTTTCCACACTTCCCCTTTTTCCACTCCCTCAGTCTTCTCTGTGGAATGTTTAGTTCCCCTGCCACGCCCCACCACACACACATACACACACCCAAATACAAATAGGGCTGTGTTTGAGAAAATTGAGGCTTATATTTTAAATTCTATCCTCATGTTATATTTTGTGTAAAGGTAGACTTTGTCATATTGATTTTCTCTCCAAGTGGGCACTTTTCTGATGTTGTTATGTAATAGCCGTCCTTCTTCTTCCAATTCATGCACCTCCAGCCCTTTCTCATTATGTAAAATGTACAGCTCTGGTGCTTTCTGTGCCGCAGGGGAAACCTGTCCTTTGAGAGCCAGGAGGCTTGTTTCATGAATGATGTATGTTTCGTTATGCTGGATCAAATCACATCGGTCTGACATTACAGGTAAATGTGTTCCCTTTGATGATTTCCTAACAGATGCTTCTCTTTTCTTTTTGTCTCTGGCAGTTACCCGGCTGTTTGTGAATTCTTACAGCACAATAACTTGTTATCTATCCTCCGAGCCCATGAAGCCCAGGACGCAGGGTGAGCACTATTGGGGGTTTATGGGAAGCATGCATTCCTCGTCCCTTTATCACAACTCCCTCGCTGTGCCCAGCCTGTGGCTGTTCCATCGGCCAGGCTCTGTCCCTGAAGGAATTCAGTCTTAAAACTGTCTTCTGATGTCACAGATATGGCAAGGTCCCGGGGAATGAATGGCCGCAGGTGTATTGTCAAGTCCCCTTTAAAATTCTTCTATTTTTAGCTTGAACAGGTAACAATTTCAGCTGTTTTGTTTTTTTTTAAACACTGTAAGAGCACTTCCTCTTATTTTAACTCCTGCTCTTACCACTGTCTGAGAAGTAAGTAAATCACCAGTCTTGGTTGCCAAGGTGAATGAGAATTGCAAATAAATATTTATCAGATGTTGCATGTTGCACTCTTGTTTAAAGAATCACTTTTGGTCCCCATAGAATTTTAATGGACAAAAACTGAAACATTTAAATGGTAGGGGAAATCATACAGTTTATAACAGAAAATACCATATAATATCTGATAAATTTTTAAATATAGACCAATTTTAAGGGTTTAGAAAACTAAGAAATATCAGATGTTCTCTTTGATGGTGTATTAAATGTGCACTAGGGAAAAACAGGATAATTAATTGTAGGATTGGAAGTCCAGTACCTTCCAAGTAGGACTCACTGAAAAGCAGCGTTGGCCTTCAAATGCTTACACTCATCCCTTCAGGTTCTGAATTTCCTGAAATGGAGGAGCAGTGATTTTTATGACCTGTGTGCTGATACTGGGAATGTACATGCCTGCATTCTGAAGTAACACCATGTCTGTTATGACCTTGAATCAATGCAGGTCCTAAGTTCCTTTCAAAATTAGCTTTTTTTTAAAGCATTTAGTCAATAGGTATAACCAGATGCAATATTCCCTGCTCCATGCTGTTGTTGCTGATGTTTGAAGTAAACTGTTGCTATACCCAATCAATCAGATCCTCAAAAAATCTTTTTTCACTTTTCAGGGCAGGAGTGTCTCCATGCTTTTTCAGCTGACTGTCCTTACTGTGCAACTGAGGCGAGGCACACTTAACTTAATCCCACTAAAATCATCTGCTTATTTGAAAATATGTTAAGTGCATCAGTTAAAATCAACAACTCTGTTTAAAATGAGCAGTTGATTGATTCACTGGGGCAATTGAGATTGTGTCATCCCATTTCTTTGTTTTTATTGGATGCCATGGCCAGCCCTAGTTTATAAACTTAAGGTGCTAGGATTAAGAATGGTACTATCTTTCACATTCTGACTCCCCTTCCCCAACAAAGCTCAATCCCATAGCAGAATAAATATTTCTAGAATGTAAACGAAAAGTAATTTTAGACTATGATAAAAACTAATAAGCATTTATTTCAGCAATAGTAGCTGTAGCCCAAGAGACACAGATTTAGGTAGCAACCTAAACTCTATCTCACTGAGACCAAGGGGAGGTCTCCTTTTATAGGGAAAATTCCTGCCAAAGTTCTTGATTAGGTCATTTTTATGTAAATGAGGTATCCAAATTGTAAAGTTCTAATTGGACAGGGCAGATCTCAGTCCTTTGTGAAGGCAAAAGCAGAGTTTCTCTGCAGTCATTGAGTCAGACAGCGAAATCAGCCAAGAGTTTGATCTGAGGTTCTAACTAGTATACATGAGAAGATCCTGTCAGCAAATGACCACTAGGATATTATTATTCATGAAATGTGGGACCTTCGTTGACCATGGGGAATCCATCTCAGCTGATAAATTCATTTGGCTATTCACATCAAACGAATATTTTTGGTTCTAAAAGGTACTATTTGAGGCACCTTCTAAAACCCAGCTAAATTAGACATGCTAGAAATAACTGACACACAATACACAAGAAATGATAAAATTTTGTTATGTGCTATATAGGGGATGTTTCTAAACTGATATTCCTGAAATCTGTTGCATAGAAATTATGAAATATATTTTCACATTGGTGGGAAAGAGCCGGTCTTCTGTATATTTTGGTTATTTGAAGACTAGAGTTCTATTTTGTCTTAGCAAAAAAAGAATAAAACCAATACTGGATTGTTGGTTGATTTCCAAAGACCTTGCAAATGTTCTTTTTTATCACTGATTGATTAAATATCACCCTGCTGAAACAATGGCCTTTGGCCTGCAGACACCACAAAAGATTGATAATAAATAAATTCTAAAGTAGAAACAGTTTCAATTCATAAAACCCATAGATTTAATTAAACTTTCTTTGAAAAACAAATCACTTAGTCTGGGCAAAAAGGGGAAACATAATTGTAACAGAATATTATAGATAAATAGAATAATCAGCCTGGTTATTTGTGGGAAAGATTTAAATATTGCTTTGCTTATTGAGCCTTTTTATGTCAAATATATTGGCAGGCTTGTGAAAAACATGGTAAGTAGAGAATTAAAAAGTAGCCTGTATTTTCTATTGAACACATGGAACTGGATTTTCACTGAATTCCACCCTCCACTATGTCTGCTGGACTTAGGGAGAACCTATTTCAAACTTTTATAACCGAGTATATGCTTTTAGTCTCACCTCCGAAATGAATTGATGTTGTTGTATAACAAACTTCAGAGAAAAAAGTTTGTTTAATGTTATGTAGTCAAATTTTCTTTGAATGATAAAACTGATTTTAATTTTGTGTTTACATATTTACAGTTGGATACTATAGTGTTTTTTTTTCCTACGTGCTCTAACTTACACTCCTTGTTTTTAGGTATCGCATGTACAGGAAAAGCCAGACAACAGGCTTCCCTTCTCTTATTACCATTTTCTCAGCACCAAACTACTTAGATGTATACAACAACAAAGGTAAGTGGTTCTGAATCCCTCTTATGGCTGATTATTACAATAGGTGTAATAATTCTAAAGCTTTTTTATTTTGATTTGGGTTTAGTGAAGCATCATTACCTCTTTTGCCCTTTCCTTTTTCACTTATTGTTTGGTCTAAATTCTAACAGGATCTCCAGAGGTAAAGGTTCAGTGGGTCAGACATAGGACCCAGGTGCTGTTATTTTTTTAACTGTTCTTCAGGAGCTCCTAATGTAGAGCAGAGTTGTCAGCTACTCTGGAGATTATAGACTTTGGAAGAAATTATACTTGGCAGAAATCCAAAATCCAGTCCCTTAAGAAGGGTGTGGATTTAAATAAGAATCGTGTGGTTGTGCATTTAAAGAGTCACGAAAAATAAGCATACAGAATCTATAGCTTGAAATTCAGATTCAGATTGCATGTATTGGGAACCTACCATGAGTCAGAACCTATGCTCAGAAAGTAAATATACATTGAGATTTTTAAAAATTGTATTAAATTTCAAAGTAAAAGTCAACAGCCCTGCAGCTCCTTAAGCAGTGAGTCCCTGGTTCATTGCCTAGCCCAGGGTCACTCAGTTAGGTATTGGTGAACTGGGCTCAGGCCCAGGTGTTCCGGCTTGACATTCTGCACTTCCTTTCTGAAACTCCACACCCATGTGTCTGAAAGAGCCCAGGAAACAAGAGGGCACTGTTTATTGACTTCAGGGAAGAAAGGAGGAGCGGGGGACACATTATCTCCTTTCATCAAGGTAATCTCTTTATTCAGAAATGATGAGAAGAATTATAGGTGTGGCAGAATGGGTGATAAAATGGGAAAAGCCATTAACTCTAGTTGGCATTGGTCTGGGGTAGTTCATGTCAGAGGGTGGCTTTCTGAGATTAAGAGAAATGGAGACTGGAAAGAGCAAAAGCAATCAAATAATATTTGCCAGGTGAGATACAGCCAGGCAGAGGCAGGAAAAGGCAGTCTGAACTCCTGGGAGTAGGAGCCATTCCCACACCTAAGTGAGCTGTGATAAATGTTCTTGTCACAGGCTGGAGTCCAGATGCCCGGGATGGGCCTTGGCCACCTTGATAGTGAACCGCCTGTTCTGTGGCCTCAGACCTTATGAATAGGTGGTTGTCTTGGTTTTTGTCTTGTATTCCACATTCCCTGTGGAAAGTAGGCCTCCCTTTTCGCCTGTGCCCTGATTTCCTGCTTAAAACTTCCCTGCTCCAGGCTGGCCCCTGGCCCCCATACCTTCAGGATCTGTTAGGGATCCTGCTCCAAGAGGCAAACCTCCTGTAATGACAGTGCTGCCCCTTATCTCCCTGATCCTCCCCTCTCCCCAGATACCTCTGCTTTGTCCTACTCAGCGCAGAACATTCCCCCACTTCCCCTACTGCCCAGACTGTGACACCTATGGCCTGAGTGAGCTGCAGCCATGCCATCCTTATGCCGCCCTTTAGACTGAGGTGGGCCCTCCCTGAGCCAGGGAGTACCATTCTCAGTAGGCACAGTGCAGTTTCTGTCACATCCATGAATGTGGGGGTAAAGGACAGTCGTCCCCCCTTTCTGTTTGCCTAGGTCCTATAAAAGATGCTGCCTTTCCTATTCTGTGGCCAGAAGCATGCAAAGTATAAGAAAACATACATGTTCTCAATATGCCAAGGACTTATAAGCCAGTTGACAAAGTACCATAAGACATTTAGGTGATTGAATAAACATATAAGACACGCCCTGGCCAGTTTGCTCAGGGGATAAGAGTATCAGCCCTAAGACCAAAAGGTCTTGGATTCATGTACCCTTGGTTTCAGTTCCATCCCCAGTCCTGGTTGGGGAGCTTGTAGGAAGCAACCAATGGGTGAGTCTCTCACATCTGTGTTTTTCTCTCTCTTTCCCCCTTCCCTCTTTCCTTTCCTTCCTCCTTTCCACTCTCAAAATCAATTGAGAAAATATCCTCCAGAAAGGTTAATGTATATATATATATATATGTGTGTGTGTATATATTTATATTATGTATAAAGTAAGAGAGACAGATTACAATGGGTAATTTTCTAGCATGGTCAGAAAAGACTTTCTTTAAGGTAAACTATGATCTTGTGTTAAAAAAAAGCAGGAAGTGTTTGTCCATCCCAGGCTGGCAGAGCCAAACACTAGACCCTGAGAGTAGCAGTGGAGAAGGATTGGCTACTTGACTGATGAATGGTGCCATCCACGGGAACAGGAAGTGAATGCCCTGGAGATCTGACCCCAGTGGAGTGTAGGTTACAGAGGACAAAATCACAATACTCCTTGGGTTGGAAGTTCGGTGTCATGCTGGGAGGTAATTGGTCAGAGGTGAGGAAAGGGTCATAAATTATTTCTTTGGGTTTTGAGGATAGTTCTGAGGTCTTTTCCCGTTTCCGTCAGTCCAGAAGCATGAAAACGTAGCCAGGAGGTGGTTCCACCTTAGGGCTCAGGAACTAAAACATAACTTAGGTCCAAATGTTATCTTTAGCCTACCGGTGGTCCAGACCTTGTGACCACGGGGCAGGTCCTGGCTGCTGTCTTCTGCTGCCTCCGGGCTGCTGATTATCCTGTGGAAAGACTAGCTTTCTGAGGGGCATATGAAAGAGAAAGAAGGAGAGATGTGATTTGAAACTAGTGAAGTGAGTGCTCATGTAAGTAATTTTCTGGACAGAGACTGATTACTACTGATTACTACGTAGTATGTACTATACTTACAAGTTTTTTTTCTCCTTTTAATCTTCACCTGAAGCTATGTGTTTATTGAATTTAGAGAGAGAAACATGGGTCAGCTGCCTCCCATACATGCCCCTGCCAGGCATCATATCTGTAACCCAGGCATGTACCCTGACCGGGAATGGACCCTCAACCTTCAGTGCACAGAATGATGTTCCAACCAACTAAGCCCCACCAGCCAGAACCTTACAAGTTTTAAACAACTAAAAAGTTAAGCAGTTAAACAAGAATAAGAAGAAAGTTGGGATTTTATTTCATGAGAACAGACTCGGAGCTTTTCCTTTCATCATTGTGCTGGGTGACGCAGTTTTGCAGGAGTCCCATAGCAGTTTCCCCACATACAGTTTGTGTGCATTGCTCCTATGGTTCTGATTTAACAAGGTAAGAACCGAGAAATACAGTAACCATTGGTGTATTGCTAGCTTTGAGGTTCCATAGTTTGTTCATTGTGTCCTCTTGCCTCTGGGGTAGGTCATAATATCTGAGAAAGCAGATGGAAGCATTTCATTTGGGGGATCTTTTCCATAAAAGAAAAAGATTCTTCTGGGGGGGGGGAGGAACTAATAAAAAGAAGAAAGATATATTTTTCAGTGTGAGCATAATTTCAAAAGGATTTAGAATAAAGTTTCTGAAGCACTTTAAAGTTGTCATGCTTACACTGTGTACAGAATATGGAAGTGGGAGGCAGTTATTCCCTGCCGAAGTGAGGATTACTATATTTGAATCAAATAAATGTTCACAGAAGTTTTAAAATACACTGCAACAAAACTGAGTTGCAAACACCTTCAATACACAGTCAATGGAGAGATCAGCAAAGACTCTGAATTAATTATTAGAGTCTTAAAAATAGATGATCATACAAGTTTCTAGAATTATGACTTACTAGTTATAGTATGATTTGATTTTTAAAGCTTCTGTAAATTAAGTAAAAGCTTTCTGGCAACATGAAAGAACAAGAACAATGGGTGTATTCTATCATCTTAAAACCGATCATTGCTGTGTGATCAGCTTTATGTATCAATGCCCAATAGTTCTGATTCGTTGTTCATTCTTGTCCATTAAAGACAGCTCTCAGAGAGTTATGAAGTCCCATCCCTTAGTGTGGACCACATTCATCCACTCAGTTCTTGTCCTTCCTGATCTGCGTGGAGGCAAATGTCTTCTCACCCCCTCCCTGCTCCTGATACATCGCTCTGACACTCCTGCTTACTCCTATGGAGGCCAGCTGGACAGAGTATGTCAATGTGAATCACAGCTCTGCCATGAAACAGCTAACTCATCTGATTTGATTGGCATGCAGTGACATCTCTATAAATAAGAAAAAAATGCTGTGCAGTTGGAAGATTTCATCACTAAATATTTTACGTTGCTATTGTTACCAATTTAGACGGTCCAGGACCCCTTTGTGGGGACCCAGTCCTTTCTTTCTCTGTTTGGTGTCCTGAAGCCAAACAGGAGAGTTCAGCTAAGCGTTCAGCAGCACAGGCTGTGTTCAGTGGCCAGAGGATGGAGAAGCAGGAGTCAAACTCACAGATCAACTTCTTGTAGAGAAGTCTGGAGGGGATTATTATCTGGACAGGGTAATGAGGGGGATATGTATATTAGTTTTGGGGAGAGAAGAGGCTTGTCTCTTCCCAGAATTGGGATCCCACCCTTTCCTTTTCCTTATATAGTCTGTGTAAGATCTGGTAAAGCACCTGAGGATGTGTCAGTTAGCATGCTAATCTGTCTGTATATAAAAGCCTAAAGCGGTTATGATGTGCAATGACCACCAGGGGGTAAGCACTTGACATGAGCTGTGGAGCTCAGGTGTCTTGACAGCTGCCGTTCTCAGGTGATGCACCTGGAACCAGAGAGGAGGGAGCCCAATTCCAGCATGTACGACCCAAGAACCACCCTTTCGCAATCCAGGACCCCTAGGGGATGTTGGAGAGCCGGTTTGGGCCCATTCCCCACAGCCAGGCCAAGGGACCCCACCAGTGCATGAATCCGTGCACCGGGCCTCTAGTGTGTTATAATGAGGATCAGGGGATAGTAAGGTTCGGGATATAGTGAGGTTCAGGGTATAGTGAGCTTTAGGGTTTCCTAGAGGTCAGATTCAGCACCATCTTGGTTCAGGCCAACTGTGGTTGGTTTTGTAATTCTGCCCCACTTCTATGTTTTTTCTATAACCAAATGGAAAGATAAGTACATCACGTTTCAACTGCCTGGGGCCCACAGCCAGCCATGAGGTCACTGTTTCAATGCCACTTCACAGGAGCTCCTAGCAGCATATCCCGCCTCCTCAGCTTTTTTTTTTTTTTTTTTAAATATATATTTTTATGGATTTTTTTTACAGAGAGGAAGGGAGATAGAGAGCTAGAAACGTCGATGAGAGAGAAACATTGACCAGCTTGCTCTTGCACTCCCCTACTGGGGATGTGCCCGCAACCAATGTACATGCCCTTGACCGGAATTGAACCTGGGACCTTTCACTGAGCCAAACTGCTTTCGGCTCCTCCTCAGCTTTAATTACCATTTCACTTTCCCGATTGAGCTACCTTTATGTTGTTCTCTGGATGAACCTTTTGCTTTAGCCAAATTCTTCTGCTCACTTCCCTGAACAATTGTGGCTTTCCCTTTCCACACCGTCGCCCCACCCTTTTTTCCATCTAGAACACTATTTCCCTTGGCTCCTCCCATGGAAATGGACTAGACCCATTTCAGTCTGTATCACCCTGAAGACTGTGGTCAGTCCTCCCCTGAATGCCTGCAGAACCAGTCATTTGCCCTTGTGCTTATTTCATTTATTTTCTAGTTAGCTTTCCCTTGAGTTAGCATTCCTATGTCTCCCTGATAAGATTAGAATTCATTTGAAGTAGGGCTTTTTGATACACATAGTACAGCCAAGTAGCATGCCTTTTACATAGCAGGCAGTCAATGCAGGCATTGATTGAAGCATTTTCTTTTTGGGGATTGATAGCAAGGCAGTGCCCAAAAGTACCCTATCGGTACTGACTCACAGAGCTTTATCTCACTTTAAATTACTATCCTCTGTCCTTTCCAAATTGCAGTTAAACATCTGCAGAGCAATTTGCACATTTGAATTATTTTTTCCTATAAACCTGTAGCACTGAGGAAAAAGCTACTTCAGAGTTACCCAAATATGCCAAACAGAAAGAAAATAGAGTAATAAAACATGTCTTTCCCCCTCTTGCTCCTTTCCAGCCTCCTCTGTCTTGATAATTTAGCACCTGTAAAAGTGACTTTCAACCTCATCTGTTCACCAGTGCAATACACCTTTATTGAGAACTTACTATTATATATACCAAGCACTATTAGGTGCTGGATATACGAAATACACAAACAGGGTCTTTCTCCTAGTGCTGTTTATGATCTGGTAGTGTGCTAGACATTAAGTAAAGAATTCCACCAAGAATTATCTAAATATATTTAGAAAATACTTAGTCAGAAAGGAGTGGTATGACATAAAGGTAGAAATTAGTCTTTGGGGACAAAAAAAAAAAAGCTATCTGAAGAAGTGATATTTAATCAAAGGTAGAGTAAAATCTTTCAGAGATACAATGGCGAATGTGCACACACAGCTTTACATATTTTAGCTTTAGTTTAGCTGGAAACTGTAATGAAACTCTGGGAAAATTTGTTTTAAGCCTGATGTAAACAGTTAAACCATTTTTTTCTCTATGATTTACCTGTATTTCAAGTAAATTACGGTAGGTTCTGTGTGGTTCCAGTAGTTTAGAGGAGTTGTCATAGGGTAGGTGAGCGGATGGGTGAATGGATATTTGAGATAGATGTAGAGAATGTACAGTACAGTTGTATAAAATTCAGTTCTAGGAAAAGCTACTGACACTAAAATTAAGTAATTAAGTAAATTTATTAAATAAATGTATTTTGGATTTGAGCGGAAAATCCAAATGGCAAACAAAATAATTTAGCAACCAAGACCAAAGATTAAAATGACAACAACAACAAAAAAATCAATATTAAGGTAGGTTAAGAAAAAAAGAGGCAGCATATAAGCAATTCTCAGATGCAAACCTCCCCCTAAATGATAGGGAAAAATTGCATTTTTTGATGGTTTAGACTTTTAAACTAGGCAACATGATAGAATTACTTATTAAAAACATTTTAGTCTTACCAAAAGTTGATAGTTTCAGCATCCTCAAATATTTTCCAATCAAAAAGTAGTCAGAAGCTTTGAGAAGATACCATTTAAAAAGAGAAAGATGATTATTTATGTCTTGGTGAACTAAGGTAAAAAATGTATTGGCAGTCATGATGTAAACATGTAGGAGCGAATGCAGCATATCTGAAGCCAGCTTGCCTTAGACCCGCTGACTTCCAACAGGCGCACTCAGCGCTGGGTGGCACCATCCACACAGCATGGTATGGTATCGCCAGGCCTGAGAATCTCATTCCAAACTGCACCACAGTTCTTTCCTACTAGGAACTCATTTCACAACTCAGGAGTAATCTAGAGATATCTGGTACCCTCCTGGTTCCAGAGCCAAATGCAGAGCCTACTAGATCAGATCCTGTCCTGGGTGGGAGAGGGAGAGGGGTTCAGAGCAGGGGCCTGGGGGGAGTCCTCTGGACGGGAACAGCATCAGTGCCCAGGCAATCTCTGCCCCCCTCTACAGCATGTGAAGAAGCTGACTGCCCTGTAGGTGCACAGGCTTGACAGCGAGGGGCCATTGCTTTGGAGTCTGAGGCCTGTCTTAAGCATGGACAGAACCTTGGGCATTGACATAAACATTTTTAAAGCATTTTTGGTGTCTTTACAGCCAGAGACCATAAATGTAATGCTACTTGCTTTACAAATTGAATAAAATTAATCCAGATATTTTGTCTAATGGCAATGATTTTCTCAACTCCTACTTTTTCCTGCCATTATCTCAAATCTAAAGATCTTCCTAATTGGTATTTAGCAACTGTTTGCCCAGATCATTTATTTCAAAATAAAAAATTAAGTATATATTACAGTAGCATTTTTATTTGATATTTGCTAAGCAATTATAGGCCAAATGGTTCTTTTGTTACTAATATAAAACAATAAGATAACACCCCACCAAAATAATTAATTCCTTCATTTATTTAACAAATATTTTTATGTTTAGCCTGATGAACATTGGTAGAATTAACACATAATGATTATTAAACCTAGGATAGTCTATGCATCTTTTGAAAATGAAATTCATCAGGCAAGTAGAAGTCATTTATGGTGGGAATAAAAAAGGAAAGGAGCTAGAAGTCAGATTTTGAAATGGAAGAATTCTAAAGATTTTGTTCATAAATGCTAAGAATGTATACTATGAACACTATGCACATATCTGAATATACGAATATATCTTTACAAAATCTTAAATGAAAATTGTACCCTAAAATTTTTATGGGAAAATACAGATTTAAAAAACAAAAAACACTATCGCTTCTCTCCCAGAATAAAAAACCCTTTCATGCAATGTACCAACATAATCCTATCAGTAAACCACTACCAATGGACATATAAATACATTCGTCCCACCTGAAAAATTTTATCTATCAAGCCATCTGCCTCCTTCTGTGATAGTAGCACTTTGCCAGGAGAATATAATGAGGCTAGTTTTTCTGCTAGGGTATCTGTGTGCCAAAGAATTGAAAATAGAAAAATATCCCAGGTTTATTGTGCAGTTTTTTCCTATTTTTTTTGCATTGATTGTAATGATTTTGTAGGGCTCCCATTTGCCTTTCTCTCATCTTTGATTCTCTTTGTCCCTGTGTCCCATCTTTTGAAGATGGGAATGGATGGTCAATTGGAGATAGGAGATAAAAAATGTAGTGAAAGAGTGAGAAAGGAAATAAAATGTGTCATTTCCATTCTTTTGACTTCTTCTCACCCCTCTTTTAAAGCAGCCCTAAGTGTGTTGGGTGTGTTATAGTAACTAAAGGCATTCAGAAAAGGAGCTTTATATTCCCCTTGATACTCATTTGACCCACTTGGAATGTGTTGAGCTCATGGTTTGGTGAGCTAGTCCATGCATATCACTATCAGTATTTTCACAACTTCCCCTAAATTAGAAGCTCTCTTTTGTTCTTTCGATTTTGTCACTTATTGCCCTGTCATAGGCTTCCCTGGGGATGGCAATTGTAACAAGATGTTGAGAAATGTTATCAAGTTCTTATGAAATGTGTTGTTTTGTGCCTCATCAAAATTTCAAATTTTAGGCCCTGGTGGGGTAGCTAGGTTGGTTGGAGCATTGTATAAATACGCCGAGGTTGCAGGTTCTATCTCTGTTCAGGGCACATACAAGAATCAGTCAATGAATGCATAAATAAGTAGGACAACAAATCGATGTTTGTCTCTCTCTCTCAAAAACAAAATTAATAAAAATAATTTCAAATTTTACAATAAGTGAAACCCCTTTAATTTAAAGATTTATATATAGCGCAGCAATTAGGGCATGGTTTGGTAGACAGAGGAATGGAGTAAGATCTAGATTCTTCTATTCCTTGCGTTTTACTATATCTAGGGGGCCTAGTTGTATCATTCAAAACAATGGAGGTCCAGTGGCCCTTCCCAAATGGGAGCAGTCCCTTGATCACTGGCATCATAACTTCTACATAAGCATCTCTAAGATGCTTGTGGAGGGTTCTATAGGTACAATGAAATGACTGGACCAAGTAATGGCCTATGTTTAAGACCATAATTTTAGCATCAGAGAACTGGCACTCAGGCCTCAAGATTCATAGGGATTAGTATGCTTTCCATTATACCAAATTTTCTTCTGACTGTTCTTCATACATGCATGTACCACAGGAGAGCCTTTGTTTCAGTGCTGTCTGGTCTGCTCTAAATTATGATTTATGTGAGGCCTGTATGCATGCCATAATCCCTCTCCAGGCCTCTGATATAGTCATTAGATGACCCCAGGTCGTGGGTGGAATAAAGGAGTTCCTTGATGGGAGACTTTGTTCTGTTTTCTTTCTCTATTTCTCAGACAAGGTCTTAGGAGGTGGTCTCTAGTGATTCTTGAAGTACAACCATTTGTCTTATTTATAATGCACTTCAGATAAACATCTTTTAAGCACCTCAGAGAAGAATGCATTGTTAGGGCTTCAGTTGAGTTTTGTAATCCCAGTGAGAGTCAGAGGCAGGGAGCAGGGGTGGAATATGTGGGAGGTAGAAGAGGAACTGTTAGCTGTGAATTTCATGACTGTAGTTATTGGGGGTTGTTTGGTTTCTTTTTTTTTCATACATTTTTGTAATATTTTTATTTGTTATACAAAACATCAGAATTCATGAGAAACAAATTAATGTTAGGTTATTTAAGAAGTACTTTTGCATGGGTATTTTATGTTGCTAAAGAAAAAAATGCATATTGGTCTACTTGCATTTTTTAATTTGTGATTTTT
The DNA here is from genome assembly GCF_014108245.1 of Pipistrellus kuhlii. NCBI lineage: Eukaryota > Metazoa > Chordata > Mammalia > Chiroptera > Vespertilionidae > Pipistrellus > Pipistrellus kuhlii. The sequence goes on from NW_023425404.1 coordinate 135,719,815, forward strand.
TTTTAAGGATAATAAAGTTAGAAAAAAGTGTCATTAATAGCCTCTAAAATTACTGAGAATATGCATCCATCATTGCACTAACGATGAGGTCTTTGTTCCAGAAGTTCATTAGCATCACTCAGACCTGGAAGGAGTCATAAGTTATCTAGACAAACCCATGTAGTTCGGTGAGGTCACTGAGGCCTGGAGACATTTAGTGACCTGCGTCTCCTGAGTAATTAGTGACAGAATCCATCCAGCCATCTAGCTCTTGGCCTCCCAGTTCAGTGCTCTTTTGTAAAAGAATGCATGCGGAAGGAGGATCTGCGTCCACAGTTTGGTAGACATTGAATGATTTATACAGGTAGGGAGGGAGAACCATGGAGTGATGGAAAGACCATGGCTTTTAGATTCAGGCCCACACTGAGGTTTTCTGCTTCTTAGGTGTGGCCTTGGGCAAGCTACCTCTCTGTTGCCTTATTTTCAAAATGCAGTTGATAACTGTTTTTGATGGATATTGTGAAAATGTGTGATTGTTTGCAGAAAACAAAATATAGTGCTGGTATATACACTAGAGCAGATGCTTAGTAAATGTGGCTGCGGTTAAAATTTATTATTTCTGCTATTAATAAAACAGGATCTGCAAACAGTATTTGCTTTGTTAGTAGGCACTCAGATAAATTGTGCTGAACAATGTCAAGTGAATAAATGCTTTATCTCACCAGCTACCAAAAAAAACTGTTTTAGCTTTTGGACAAGCCTTGCTCTCACTTGTGAATTTGTATCCTACTTTATTTTTCTCAAGCGTGTATTTTTGTCTTTAATGATGACGACCCTATTGAAAGTTAAATTAGTATAATGACTAGGACTAGAATGCATGCATTTATAATTTATGAGAGACAGAGGGAAAGGTGGAAAAGCAGTGAATTTGGTATCAGTAAAAGCTGAGTTATATTAAATACGAGTGAGATCTGCCAGTTGCTGGTTTCATGGCCTTGAGCAAGTCACTTCATTTCTCAGCCTCAATTCCGTAGTCTGTAACAGAAATGTATCCAGGCCTGCTCCTCAGATATGTAGTAAGGATTAAATTGCATATTATACATAAAGCCTTTCCCATTCCTACAAGGCACTATTAGTTATAATTCTTATTTTCTTTCCTCCTGCTGTAATGCTTATAAGAACTGGTGGAAACTTAGAGTGCAAATTATTTGTCAAAAGACAACTTAGAACCAAAACATTCTTTGGAAGCTATGAGGATACTATCCTGCTATGAATATGCAGTATTCTAAAATTATAATAGAGACCTTGTACCATGGAGCAGTGTTCAGGTAGCACTTAGCCAAAGTAGGAAATACTTTATCTTTCCCATCTGGCAGATCAGAAGCATTGGTATGATAATTTGTCATGAGTTTTTCATTTTACATGTTTTGATACTATATTAATATGTCCCCTAGCCAAATGACATACGGCATAATTGAGAGCATTAATGTGAATAAAAAACGGGTTTACAAAAATATATTCAGAATTCCATGGGAAGAGGAGAGGGACTCCCTCCATACCAGGTTCTTACCCCAAAGTGTCTGTAATTGTATTTCCTGTAATTCTCCACTGGTCAGGAAGAACCATGATGCAAAGGAAAGACCTTACTGTTCTCAAGTATGACTTTAGTTAACTTCAGCTGCTGAAAACTTCCACATGTGATTAGGCTGTCAACACAATATATGTGGCATCCAAATCACAGGAAACTATTCTCCCATCCTCTGCACTGAGCAAACCCACCGAGGAGATTGTATTAGTTCTGGACCACAGTTTAACAGCAGCATTGCCATTGGTGAGCTGGGGTGAGCAGCTGGGTAAAAGGCTCTTGAAGCCATCTCATATGAGAAAGGGTCAGAGTGATTAGGAAGAATTTTCTTGAAAAAGATGGGAGGAGTAATATCAAGACGCTTCTAGTCATCTATGCTGAAAAGGAGGCATGTGAAACACAGAGAAATAGGAAAATCTGTTGTATGGTCCTTCTCCTTAAAGAAATAGAGAAATGTTAGGTATCTACATGTTTATATAGAATAGCTATGACCAAAATTGAATGATAAATGCAATTTAAAAGTACAAGTCAAGGGCTTTTGGAATTCAGAGGAAGGAAAGATTATATATCACCAGAAGAAATCAGAAAATATTTCACTGAAGGAATAGTGTTTGAACACCAAAGGATGGGAAGAATTTGGATATTTGGCGGTTTCTAAGAAAATATTCCAGTTGGAAGAGCAAATGTAGAGTGAGGAAAGCAATGTATGTTCGAGATATCGTTAAGTGCCCTGGGCAGTGTAGCTCAGTCCTATTCAACTAAATGTGGTGGGTTCAGTTCCCATCAGGGCATATACCTAGGTTGTAGGTTCAATCTCCAGTCAGGGAGTGGTGGTCAGTGCACTCCCACAGGGGAAACACCGCTCAGCCAGAAGCTGGGCTCATGGCTGGCGAGCACAGTGATGGTGTCGGGACCCTTTTCCATGGCAGTGCTAAGGATTCCAACTGACAGTTTACAACCGCACCCCCGGAGTTCATGAATTTTATGCACTGGGACTCTAGTGATTAAATAGGAAGTGATATTAGTGTAGACATTAATGTAAAATTTCAAACCCAGTAAACTTTAAACTTTTCAAAAACAGACTTGTAAGGGCTACCTTTGTTTTATTATCTATACTAATCACATGCTACAATATACCCTTATATAAAAGTCAATCTAAAATTTTTTAAGTAATGAAATAATTAATTTTCCTATATTTCAGACCCCTAAACAAAAACAGAAGAACAACAACAACAATGCATATGACATTATCTAGGATCTGTTCAATAATTTCTACTAATAAAGTATTGCTTATGCCATGATAGGATAATAAAAATGAAATTTTGTCTAAGTTCAGGATGGTATATTCGAATATTGTTATAATATTTTAAAAACTATTATTTAGAAACAAAGGTATATTTGTTCTGTATTTTTCCTGAAAACAAAAATAGGATCAGGGAATGGTATAAACACATTAAACTCAACTTGACAATTCCCAGTAACCTAAAATTATCTATTCATAGAAGAGATGACACTATTAAAATGGGTTGCTTTTCCTTCATTGAAAGTACTCATAGAGACTTTTATCCGGTATCAGGATTGCTAGAGAATGAATTTCTGACCCTGGCCAACGTCACTCAGATGGTTGGGCATTGTTCCATGCACCATAAGGTTGCCAGTTCGATTTCCAGTTTGGGCACATATCCCCAGGTATCCAGCTTGATCCGCAGGAGGGGGTCGTCCAGGAGGCAGCTGATGATGTCATCTATGTTTCGCTCTCTCCCTCTCCCTTTCTCCCCCCCCCCCAAAAAAAAAAAAAAAACAGTTTAAAAAAAAACAAGAGAGAGAGTGAATTTCTGAATCTGGTTACAAGTGAAAGGCTGAAGATCTACAGTATATGTAAGGGTATATCCACTGATATCCAGAAAGCAGAGTGAGAAGGCAGATTCATTTTTCTAAATTACGGATGGTTCATCCTTTTCAGAAATCAAGGGTGGAGTCAGATACAGGCATATTATTTTATGCAGAATTTAATCCAAACTTTACTAACTCAAGAATGCAATCTAATTTAAACTATTTTATCCAAGTATTGTGAGTTCTACTGGGAAAAAGTATGCCTTGCAAGAAATAGAAATAGTTATATTATTAAATTATGTCAAACTGGCTTAGCTATGCCACTTTTATTAGTGTCATCAGTTATTAAGTAGGGCCAGAATGTTCTTGGATTCAAATCCTGAAGTATATTTGATTAACTATTTTATATAAATATTTGCCAAATTACAATGGCATATCATATTTAATATTCATATATTATGCAGTTACCCATTACACCAAGTGAAGTTTAGATCCAAAAGTACCGTAAGCATTCATGATTAATTCAACTAATTGCCTTGATGTTTTGGAACTTAAGTCAAATAGTTGAATTTTCTTGATCAACCAAAGCAGGTGGAGAAGCAGAAATATGTGCTTGTGAATCTAATATCACTCTTTTTGTCATTTTCAGCTGCAGTATTGAAGTACGAGAACAACGTCATGAATATCAGGCAATTCAACTGTTCTCCTCATCCATACTGGCTTCCAAATTTCATGGATGTTTTCACTTGGTCTCTGCCATTTGTCGGGGAAAAAGGTGGGTTTTGGATCCTAAAATGCTTAATGGAATGGTGTAGTGGGGGAGGAGATGGGGCTATTTTACTATGAAACACTTTAGTCTAACCCAGCAATTTTCAACCGGTTTGCTGCAAGAATTTTTAAAAAAATGCAATACTGGACTATCTAGTCAGGGTCGCTGACCTTTTTTCCCTTACATTGTCAAATAAAAAAGATGACAACAGCCAATACAACAATAACCACCTAATGTTAATGAGTCAAAATTATACCTTTTTCTTGTCACACTGGTAAAAAAAATATATTTTTTGGTGAGCTTCAGAATTGTAGCAATTAATTTATATGTGCCATGAGATGATAAAAGGTTGAAAATCACTGACTTAACCAATAAATTGCACCATGAGAGGTATGATTTCAAAGTGTCAAAGAGTATCCTATTAAACAATTACAATGAATGAAGGGGCAACAAAAGAAATAAGGGATAGTAGGAGAATTAATAATCTCAGAATAATAGAACTCAGAAATTACAGACATACCATTTTAACTGGCTTCAAATCATAATGACTGCCTTTTCAAAATCTTGTTATATTATAATTTAAAGGTACTATTTTATTTTGCAAACTAGTCATCAAATATAAAGGTTACCATAGCAATGCTTTCCTCACATTTCTCATATAAAAAGGAATCATTGCTTCTTGGCCAGTGTGGCTCCATGGTTGAGCATTGATCCATGAACCAGAAGGTCATGATTGGAGTCCTGGTCAGTCAGGTTATACACATGAGTTGTGGACTTACTTGATCCTTAGTAGAGACATGTAGGAAGCAACCGATCAATGAGTCTCTCTCATCATTGATGTTTCTATCTCTCTCTAAAATTAATAAAAACATAATTAAACGAATAATCATTGTATAATAGTGATTAATGACTATAATATTTTGAAGGACTACATATACAACAACAAAAATAGTTTATTAAAAATATAGTGGCCATTAGTGTGTTACAGGGTGAGATAAATGTACATTTAAAAAGTTGTCTATTAACCTGAGCCAGTTTTCCAAAATTGGCCTTTTTTCCTTCCTTCTTTCCTTCCTTTCCCCTTTGTTTTTATGTTTTGACCTAAACCTCAGCAAAAATTTTGAGTCAAGGTTGCAGCCCCTGAATTTGAGCTTTAGGTTCAGTAGGCCTAGTTGTGATATACTGGCTCATTCTTTTTTTATTTTTTTATTTTTTATTTTATTGATTTTATACAGAGAGGAAGGGAGAAGAATAAAGAGTTAGAAACATCGATGAGAGAGAAACATCGATCAGCTGCCTCCTGCACATCCCCTACTGGGGATGTTCCTATAACCAAGGTGCCCTTGACAGGAATCGAACCTGGGACCTTTCAGTCCTCAGGCCGACGCTCTATCCACTGCTGGCTCAATTCTTTATGCATCATCTTTTTACATTCATGATAGAATACAACCTAATTTTTAAAAATGTTCATTGTACATAGCGTGCACATCAAGTAAATGTGATGCAATACTAAATTTCTATATATAATATTGATACTTTTATGTAATCTATTTACTCAACTAAATTTTTTATTAAACTTACCTAACCTTTATTTTTAAAGTATTTTTTATAATAAAACTAGAGGCCCTGTGGGAGTGAGCTAAAACTAGCTCTCCGACATCCTGAGGGGTCCCAGATTTCAAGAGGGGGCCAGGCTGAGGAATCCCACTGGTACATGGTCAGGGCCGGGGAGAAATGCAGGAGGTTGGTCAGCCGGGGAAGGACTGAGAGAGGCTCCAAGTCGTGTCCGGCCCATCTGGTCATTCATGATCAGCCAGACCCCAGCAGCAAGCTAACCTACCGGTTGGAACATCTGCCCCCTGGTGGTCAATGCGTGTCATAGTGAGCTGTTGAGCAGCTTTAGCATATCATTAGCATATTATTCTTTGATTGGTTGAATGGCTGACCGGACATCTGGGCACTTAGAATATTAGGTTTTTATTAAATTGAATGTAACAATATCTACATTTAATCAGTTTATTAAGGAATCAACAAATTTTATTAAATACAAAACTCATGCCTATCACTGTCTAGTTCTCTGGAGAATTAATAAAATGGAAAAAGAGATCCAGTATATATAGTCCCTGCTGAACAGAAGTTCATAACCTGGTCTAGATCTAGATCTCAATATACACATAAATAAAAATTCAAAAGTAGCCTACTTCATAAATTTATAGTATTTTCACATCCACATGTTTGATTTCTCTATTGTCTGCTGACCTGTAGCCAGTAAATCTTACTATTAGATTTTGTAGGCATGAACTAATAATTTTATTAGGATAGAGTCTATGTAGAATCATAAAGCCCTTTATCTTTTATGACCTGGATTTTATAGAAACTACTGTGTAGGAGATTCTATATACAAACTAGGTAAGAAATGCTATTGCTAAGCTTGCTCATTAAAAATGCCAGAGTAATAATTAAGGTTTTGATAGAAAAAATCTGGACTTCTCTCTTTTCTTTTTTTCTTTTTAGTGACTGAGATGCTGGTAAATGTCCTCAACATCTGTTCAGATGATGAACTAGGGTCGGAAGAGGATGGATTTGATGGTAAGAGGCTTGAGCCTTTGTGCTACTGCATTTGCCAGAAAAATCACATGGCTTCTCTTAGCTAACGCTATGAATGAATTTCTAAGATTTGGATTTTTTTTTAAAAACATAATGTAGTAATGAAAATGAAAGATTATAATTTTTATTTGCTTTGAAAACGTAAGAAATGAAAAACCTGAGAGACTTGTCCCATTACCCTGAAAACATTGTTGAAGTAGTGAACTATTTTAAAAAACCATCTTTAGGTACCACATATTACTAAGTAACTTCTTTTCGACTCCTTGATTAAAAAAAAAAAAAAAAAAGTAATCCTTTATTTTCTAGCAGATGTTACCATTTACTGGGTAACTTTTAAAAGTACCCTTTAAATGAAGTTGCTCCTATCAACTGTTCAAATTTTGATGTCTATGATAAAATAAGATATTTATATGTTGATATATTGGTATTTAGTCAATCCCAATATTTTTATATCTATAATAAGTAGTGAATAAGCTAAAAGGTTTTAAAATTGTTTTTATTTTTTAAGATGCTATTTGTAATCAGACACCATCAAAAATGATGCTTTCTCTGTAAAAGACAAAGATTGATGAGGGTAAAGCTGGAGAGAAAAATTACTCTGGTCCTTGCAAAAAGCACCCCAAAATGAATGAAAAATAGCAAAAATATATAGTTAGAAAGTGCAAGAGCACACATTACTTCCAAAAACATTTAATAAGAACGCACTCTGTGTGGGGCATTCAGGGTCCCACGATTCCCATGAACTGATGAAACTGTATTCTGCTTAGAGCGAAAGGTAAGTAAACTGATAATATCAACAAAGTAAGGCAAATTATAAAATAAGGGGTGAAGGTGGCAGGGGAAATAGATAATGTGGCAAGTTTAAATGTATAAAGTCTTTACCTTTAAATCCTGTACTTAGGTAAAATGAAAAGAGAAAGTGGCCCTTTCAGAAAATTATACCTGAACAGCATGAGTTAATGCTCACTGGGTTTTAATACAGGTCCCATCTATATATGCAAAATACCTAATGCTGCAGGCAAAAGTAAAATAACAGTGTTTGCTCACTCATGTAAAGAGTCTATATACTTAGTTAAATTAAAGTGTACAGTTATCTCTACTATGTCATAGTTTTTCTCCTTCTATAACCTCTCTTGTCTTCACTACTTATCTCCATAGACTGTTCTCTAGTCATGTATCACCTGTACAATATAAGAAAGGAGAGAAAAAATATAGGGTGTCCCAAGAAATGTACACAAACTTTAACAGCCGATAACTCACTTAATTGAAAATGAACTGTATGTTAATAAACACTGACTTTATAATTACTAGAAATGTGTATACATTTTTGGGGACACCCTGTACATATACAGACTTCTACTAGGTTAAAATTACCTAAAGAATAGTTGTAAATATAGTTATATATTTTGAAATATTCCAGAGATCAGTGGCTATTTTGTGCTTTATCCAGATTCTAGATGTTTGATATGTTACAGCCACAGTTTGCTGCTGTTAACTTTTCCAGGTATACCAATACTGTTTAATAGGTAATATTTCCATAATGGCATAAGCTTTTTCCTATAGGAAGGATACTAATCTGGTGAAATCTCAAAAGTCAGTAAACATTTTTCAATAGATGTTTTTACTGTGTCCCTTTTATTCCTCAAAAGAAAGATTAATTAGCATTAATACAGTGAATAATATTCCTTTCTAAACAAATCTCTATTGTAGCCAAGTTTGTTGGACAGTAATTATAATATAGGCAATATAATTAAAGTGTAACGTCGTAAAGAATAACTACCTCCATAGGCTTGTAATTATACATTAATCCATTAGCTCAGTAAATATATATTGAGGACCTATTGTGTGCCAGGTATTGTAGCCAAAATGCTGGCCAATTTCGTTAGTATAGATAGATGTTCCTACACAGTTAAATCTTACCAAGACTTGGTATTTACCTCATGTAAAGTATATTATAACTCATCCTCTCAGTCACATGAAAGGTATATTTTGTGACTTGCTCTGCTTTAAAATAATTTGTTCCATTCAGTGTGCTCTGCCCATCAGCACTTGCTTTGTAAATAGCCTGTTAATTTTAGTTCTAGGAGTGAATGCCCTTTTCACGGTATTTTGAAGAATGTTTTTTTCTAAGCAGGCCACTGAACATGATATTTTAGTTCAAATCTCATAAATACTTCCTCTCAAAAAAAAAATTAAAGTATTAACCAAAAGGATGTCTAATTAGGATATTATACATTTTAAAGTAAACCACCAGCAATGTTCTCTAGTACTAAATTTAACATGATACAAAAACTATGGATTTCTTCAAAGGTGCTCAGAGAACAACATGACTCTCTTTGGAACTGCAGTTTCTTGAAATTTCTTTTTCTTTCTTTTTTTGGTAATATTATTTTCAGCCTTAGGATAAAGTTTTCCCCTCCATAATGCAGCCTGCAGGCTCTCTTTCTGGGGGCTGGCCCTGTGCTGCCTATAGAGCCCCTGGGCTTATTGGCCACAGAGGTGAAAACAGGAACCAGAAGACATCAATAGGCTTAATTAAAGCTCTTCCTTCAATTGCTTTATATTCTAAAAGTGGGTGGAAGGGGGATCTCTTCATGAGTCATTTCTCTAGCCTTTTTCAATATTTTTTTGCTCCATATCCAGTGCCAACTGAAAAGTAGTGAGGTGCCTTTGCAATCCTTGACTATTTTTTTATTCTTAGTGTGTATAAAACATAGAAAATAGAGGTTCTTTTCATTTATTTTTGAATTATTACTGGACAGCCCCCTAAGTCAGAGAGATATCTGTCCCTTCCTGGGCTCTTGCCAGTCTCATAAGAAAGATTTCAAGTGAGTAACAGATAGCTGTGTTGAAGATCAGCAAGGGAATTCATTCATAATGCACTTGGCGTAAAGCATAAGCTGGCAACTCAGCTAATCTGAGTGCATACCTAGGAGGGGTTCAGGGGTTTTTATACCCTTCTTCCTGAAGGTTTCAAAGCTTCCCTGCCAGATATCTTATGCAGCAGACTGAGTTTCAACATCCCCTTCTACATCATTGTGCCTTATCTGGGAATGTTTGTACATTCACCAGGTCATCTGGTTTGGCAAGTCCTAAGAAGGCATACTTCTTTGTTTAGTGATTGAGATAAAACTCACCCTTTTTCCCCCCTCCCCCAAGATGGCTATGTTTTGGCTGGCATAGATGGCATGAAGTGGGTCTTTGTTCTCTATTTTCCCAAGCCAGGGTAATTTAAGTTATTGAATATATTCTCTGGTTAGGGAGGAGAGGTATTACAATTTGCTTTCAAGTGTCCTTATTTGGGGAAGATAAGATCTCATGATTCATAGGCAGGCTGCAAGCTTCCCAAGCTATTTGGCCTTGTTTAATTTTCTTATCTCAGTTTCCCCATTCCATTTGCCTAGGAATTTTCCTAAGTTCTTTACTATAATGCCACAGAATGAAAGGCATGGGACTAATTTCACTTTTTTCCTTCAGGTTCTGTCAGCTTTCTTTTACCATTTAATGATGATGACAGTGGCTAACGTGTTAGCCATCATTCTAAGTCATTTATATATATTACCTCTTTATTCTTTTGATCTTTTTGACCAAAAATAATTTACAATTATCATTCATATATATGATATAGATGTAGATGTAGATGTAGATGTAGATATAGATATAGATAGCATAGATATAGATAGGTATATAAATATATACATATAGATATAGGTATATGATACTAGAGGCCCAGTGCACAAAATTCATGCACTTGGCGGGGTCCCTCAGCCCAGCCTGCACCCTCTCTTAGTCCTCTCATTCCAGGAGCCCTCAGGGGATATCCAACTGCCAGCTTAGGCCTGCTCCTTAGTGCTGCCATGGAGGTGGGAGAGACTCGCGCCACCACTGCTGAGCTTGCCAGCCATGAGCTCAGCTTCTGGCTGAGCAGTGCTCTCCATATGGGAGCTCGCTGACCACCAGGGGGGCAGCTCCTGCATGAGCATCTGCCCCCTGGTGGTCAGTGCATGTCATAGCAACTGGTAGATCCACTGTTTGTTTGTTCAATTTGCATATTAGCCTTTTGTTATATAGGATAGATATGAGGTGATTAATATTATCTTTAATTCTAAAAGTAACCTGTTGTTATGGATACTGTGATTATCCCTATTTTACATATGAAGTGATTAGGCCCTACTAAGGTGCAGTGAAAACTGAAGGTCACACTGAAGTAAGAGAGCCTGGACCCAAACTAGTGTCTGCCTGGCTCTCAGGCTCTTGAACTCACCACCTGACGACAGTGCTTGAAACGTTTTCCTTTGAAACAGCATGATGCTTTTTTTCTTCAAACAATATATAACTAAACACAATATACTTTAGTTTGTTCTATTAAATATACTGTAAAATAATTAATTCTTGAAAAACCTTATAAGCATTGTTTTGAACTCTATATCCAGTCTCTTCTTTTCCTCCATTTCTTTTGTTTGTGATCTGTTTCCTTGTCTCGGCATTTTCAGTTTCCCTGAGTTGGTAGGGTGGCTTTGTGTGCTAAGGTGTCCTATATGGTTCAGTGAGTCAGCCTCCCAGTTACCTGAGGTGGACAGTCTTATGTAGCCCTTTGTGGGCTGTGTGTGCAATCTTGTTGTTAAGCCTTGCTTGTTGTTAGTATCACTGGGAAGCATTGATCTCCAACCCAATTGGCTATGAGGATCAGAAGTGTCTTAGCTAGGAGGGTTTCTGTCTAAATATACTTTAAAATAATTTGATTTTTGTTGTTGTTGTTGTTGTTACACCATTATTTGGCCATGAGAGTCAATTAAACTGCAAGTAAACCTTGTTTCATTCTATTTCTTAAACCATGGTTTACTTCAAGAAGTTGTGTTTCATGATGTTAAACATTTTGATGTATCTGAGCAGACAAAACGGCCTCTGGCTCCCCTAGGCTTCTGCTGCATAGAAATCACATCTGTGCCTCTATTGCTCAGCTTCCGCCTTACCAAATAAAGGAGATTGATGTCCTATCTGGAAAAAGGTTGCTGTTTCCAATTTGCCTGTGGTTCTTTGATGTTGAAAATACAGTACAAAACTTGTATTATCTTGTGAAGTTTTGAAGCAGTTGAATGCCAGTGCCTGTCTTCCGAGGATCTAATGTATATGTATTAGAGGCTTTGTTTCCTGTTTCCACTTCTGATTTTGGGTGATAAAATCACAATCTGGTTTTAATTAGAGGTTGGTATTCACCAGAACATTTAGAGAAGGAAGACATCCAAGCACATGTATCTCATTTGGTAGTCGATTCTCGTTAATGGAGAGGACTCATTTCAGGACCAAGGATTAGTAGGTGATTCCCAAAGTCGAGGGGAAGAGAGGTTGAAGGTGAGGAGGAAACTGATAGAAATCAAGCAATCTGCATCACAGAGATATAACAAGGAAGTCTGGAGAACCCCTAAGCATTAGAAACCTAATGACAGTTTTAGGGGTTAGAAATATTTATTTGGAACTTTTCTTTTAGGTCCTGAAGTCTTACACTCTTAGGTAAGTTTTTATATGTATATACAAATTATGTTTGAGACTATAATGTATGGCAAGTCTGGCTAAAGACTTCTGGAGGTGAAACTGAAGTCCTTTAGAATAAGAAAGAAAAATAATAATAAAACACATACATACCCAGGAAATAAAAGTTTCGGCTGTGCTGGACAGACTAATATTAAATTAGAATTTATGTCTCCACTTTCATCTAAAGAGCAAACCACATGGTGGAACTCTTATCCTGTAGCCACATTTTTGCCTTTTCCTGAATATAGGGTTCAGAGCAGTTTTTTGCATGCCTTTAAGAAACCATCAAAACTCTGTACAAGAAAATTATCTCCCATATCTGCTTTGAATTATTAGATACTTGTTCATATCTAATATCATGGTTCCGGAGTGTTTCCTCACTCTGTTCTGTCTAGCTTTAAAAAGTTACATACACAGAACTTTGTTTAAAAGGGCAAAGTTGAGAACTAGTGGGACTACCATGGCATCTTATTGGTCCTTGAGAAATACCTCCATAAAGAGGGTTTGCTTATGTCACCTTCTCTATCAAAACTGTATTTATTTTCTATGTTGAATATTTGAGATGAATTTCATCTTTTTTTGTTTGTTTACAGATAAGGGTGGGTGGGAATAAGATAAAAGGGGAACAGTCTATAAAGAGTATTTACTATTGGTTTTCACGTTTTACTTTTCAATTACAGTTTGCATTCAACATTATTTTGTATTAGTTTCAGGTGTGCAGTGCAGGAATTTCATCTTCCATTTTGTCCGCTTTGTGCATCTGGCAGCACCTGTACTTAGTGCCATTAGCTTAGAGCTTTTCTTGGGGCCATAATTACTGTCACTTCTGAGTGACTTATTTTAGCATTCTGTATTTCAGGTTCCCAATCTGAAAACAAAAATGTTGTGTATCCTATAATAATTGACATTTGGGGATAAAGTAGCAACTTTTAATATAAAAAATAGAGCATATAGACAGATAGAGAGAGAGAGAGAGAGAGAGAGAGAGAGAGAGAGAGAGAGCGCGCGCGCGCGCGCGAGCGCATGTGAGCTGTGAGGAGCTTGGTAGCAACCTGATTCTTGTTCTGTCGACACGGAAGTGTAAGTCACAGTTGGTAAGCGAAGGAGTAACATAATAAAAGCAGTATTTGAGAAAAAAAGCAAGTGCTTTTTCTAAGCTTAGAAAAATGAACCAGGATAAATAGGATATAATTAAGGTTGAAGTGATTAGACCTGAGCAATAAAGCCCAGCCATATGGCTCAGTGGTTGAACATTGACCTATGAACCAGGAGGTCACAGTTCTATTCCTGGTCAGGGCACATGCTCCAGTTACAGATTCAATCCCCAGTGAGGGGCAAGCAAGAGGCAGCCAATCAATGATTCTCTCTCATCATTGATGTTTCTCTCTCTCTCCCTCTCCCTTCTCTGAAATCAATTAAATATTTAAAAAGAATAAAATAAAAGGGGGTATTCCAAAGAGCTGTCCAAGGCCTGAACAACTACAGCATAAGTGGGGCACAGGAATCAAAAGTTGAATTGGATGGTTTGGTCTAGGTGCCCTTGAGGATGAGAACATTTATGGAAAAACTCATCAGTCTCAGGAGAAAGAAAGATGAATTCAGCCACAGACATGAGTTTGAGTGAAAGTGACACATATAATTCGGGAGAGGTCCAGTCAGGACTTGGACATGGAGTCCTGGAAATTGGGAACAAAATCCAGGCTTATGACAGAGGCTTGGAATTAAAAGCAGCAATTGAGTCCATTAAGAATGAAATAGGCCTCCAAAGTTGCTGATGTGGAAGGAAATGTCAGAAAATCGAGGGCTGATCCTAAGGTTAACCCTTCTGCGGAAGCTGGAGAAGGAAGATCCACCACTGAAGGAGAAAGTGACAAGGGGGAGAGCACAGGAACGGGGGCTGGTGTGGCAAGCCCAGGCAGCAGCTGTTTAAAGCTGTATGCCCCCAGTGCAGAAACATGCTGTGAGAGAAATCTAGCCAGTAAATAAAATACTAGGATATGACTTTGGCTGTCAGCAGATTATTAAAAAGAGGCCAATAGCAATATTTATTCTGTTGTTATAGTAGCTAAAAAAGAAAATTGAAAAAGGCCAAAAAGTAGAATGACATTTAGAATATTTTAATTTTAATATTGTGGTAAATTTCTATTTTATTTTGTACATTATATTTTTACTTCCATGTAAAAATACTTATTCGTGGGTTATCTTTTTCTGACTATTCAGTGGCAAACCAACACCTGATCTCTGCCTCCAATGACCTGAGATTCTAGTACAGCAAGAAATAGATTTTAAATATGCCAAACTTACAGGAGATTTGGGGGTGAGGAAGGGGCATTAACCAGGATGAAATATTTGATAACCAAAGGAGGAGTCATAAAGGACATCATTTTTGTCCTCTTCAGCTACTGACAAGGAAAAGAAAAACACTCTATGTATTTCACTGCTATAGGTTATATGGCATGAGATACATCCATCTAATTTTCCCAGAAAATTATATGCAAAGATGGGTAGCACATTCCCAGTTTTAAGTCCTCTGATCTTTTTATAATAACTGAATTGTCATGGTAGAATTGAAGAAAGGAAAAGGAGGACATTTATAAAAAGAAAAGATTATTCAATATTTTGTCAAAGGCTTTGTAACTCCTTAGACTTTTTCATTATGGTTGTTATTAACTTCCAGTTTATTGCTGATTTTTTCAATTAACATTACAGTGTGTGATTGAGAGGCTAAATTGTCTTTGTCACTGGAAATGTATCATTTGTACTCTGTGTTCTTTATAGTTCAGCTAACCGCTTTTTGGAAATATGGTTTTACCATAAAAAAAGAAAAAAGTGCTTATCCAGTATACCATTAAAACTGAAACATGTCTAAAAAATGCATGGTCATTTATAGCAGGTTATACATTCCCATCCTATTTTATGGCTATCAATGTTTTGAGGCCTTGACAAACAAACATGGTAATAGCCATCATGTTGTAATCAGTACCATCAAGTCTGGCTTATCAATTTGATTTTAATAATTAAAATCCTTTTAAGTCACTAGTTACAATAATACAGTGACACAGACATTAAAAGTACTACTTTCTCTTCCTATTGTACTACCATGATTTTGCACAAATATATTTCTTTATCATCTGACATAATTTTCCCATTGCATGGAAGTGCAGACTTTGCAGAACACACCAAGAGTTAAAAACCAGCCTGTTCTAGCTAATTAGTTGGGTAATGAGATAATGTTCACATTGGCTAAAATATTATGCTCACAGTAAAATAATAATCTAGAAAATACTTCAGATTCATACTGTATTTCCTGAGACACGTGTATTATGCACATATACAATATTTTACACAGTTTTAGAAATCATTATCTGTTACAACTGAGCCTTTCTTTAACTAATGGTAATGTTGACCAACTTATACTAAACATTAGCAATAGCATATCTAAGCATATACTTAAATTAAATGTACTTATGAAATTTATTCGAGAAGGAAATCTGTTACATAATAAGAATGGATATAAGCATACACTCTGTAAACCTTACTGAATTCTTTACCTGAAGGGCATTTAATGAAGGTAAAGGTTTTGTGCATATGTGTGTCTATATCTTAGAAAAACGTTACTTCTCACCAACAAGGTGGAGATTATTATGAAAGAGGCTGTCATAAGTAATGTCAGCTTACTGCAAACTGATGCCATAAGGAAGTTAAGATGTTTTTTCTTGTTTTGGCAGAGCTTTCATGATTCTCTCTATACTGAGGCACTTTATAGGTCCAATTTCTCAACCTGAAGATTGCACTTATATGAGAATCATTTATAATTGGACAACTTTAGACAGACTTACTGTGATGAGGCCAAAGTCATCGAGAGGAATTGTTTGGTCTCTGTGGCAGGTTTAAAGGCTATGTGAAAAAATTTCATAAATGCTCAGAAAAATCTAAATTTTAAAAATAATTTTATGATGTGGTCTGTGTTCACTCTTTAAAAAATGTTTTATTCTTTTGTCGTTACTTTTAGTTCATGAGAAGCTAGCAAACTTTTTGGAGTACTTATGTACCAAAGGTTTGTGCTAAGTGATTCAGCAGGTAGCACAGTACCTGATATGTGCCTTTGTTGACTGTTGAGAATGAATGAACACATTACTTATTTCATTCTTCCGACAGTCTGCCTGACACTGTAATGCAGGGGTCCTCAAACTTTTTAAAGTGGGGGCCAGATCACGCTCCCTCAGAGAGCTGGAGGGCCGGACTATATGAACTACTAATTCCTACTGTAACACCTCGGCTGCGCTCACTGCCCAAAAAACCTGGCGGGCCGGATCAGACTCCTCTGCGGGCCGCATGTGGCCCACAGGCCGTAGTTTGAAGACGCCTGCTCCTGGCTCTGAGCACCATTTTCAGAGGATGACCTTAGGCGAACAACTTACTCTTTCTGTTCCTCAGAATGATCCTAAGTGGCATTCAAGCCTCATGACCTGGGAACCATTCTGCCTCTTTACATTGCCTATGCATTCCTGTGCTCTGATCATTGGCCAGAAGCTAATGCTCATTTCCCTGTTTTCCTCTTTGGACAAAACTTCACTGCTTTTCCTATGGATTGACAAAACACACAGCCTAGGTCCTGAGTAGCATTGGAAGACCTTTGAGTGACTTTATTTCAGATAAACTCAATATATGCCAGTGCCTCAGCCATCTTCTGCTGCCAGATGCAGGAGTTGCATTAATTCTTTAAGTCAGCTTTACTATGCTGTTCAATACTCAATTAACATTCTGTCTAGGGTATAAGACATGGGACAATCAAACAGTATTCTACATATTTGTCCATTTTCCCCTTTGTATATTTTCAGAGATAACATTTAAATATCCTAGTATTTGATAGATGTATAAATATGGGTCCAGAATTAAGTTCTAATCTGAGTTAATTTTTCTGGCACTTAGCATGTATGCATAATTAGGCCCTTATATCTTCTTAACTGTTATAGCCTCATCTATATCCAGAATAATTCTTGATAGATTACACATTCAGGTATCATGGTTGTTTCTCATATAGACAAAAGAATCTACGGTATGCAATTGACATTTGTTATGTCATTCCATTTTGCTTTACTCTTGTAAGTTTATACAGCTGATGTGTTTCTATTATGAAAAGAAATTCATTGAGGTAGAATTTCACATGTTAGTCATCTCTTCTTTGGTAAATAAAATAAACTGAAATGTCCTTTGTAAGATGTGGGCTGCCTATGTGATAGCTTTTTTTAAAAAAAAAAATCAACCAGAAGCCTACTTTAAAGTCTTTAATTTCTACACAAGTTACAATTACGCTTATAGCCAATTTCTGCAACTCTGCTGAGAGGTCATTGAATAGGTGGAACAGAGTCTTGAAGCACAGAAGTCAGTGGAATCCATTAGAGCTTGTACAAAAGTAACTTTTAATTAAGAGGAAAGACAGTCAAATAATGACAGTTATTTAACATTTGGGAGTAGTCTGTATATTTTTAAGACTTCCTATCTAAAGAATTTAGTTATATTTTATGACAGGAGAAGTGAGATTAAACATAGTCTAGGCCAGTTGTTGGCAAACTGTGGCTTGTGAGCCACATGCAGCTCTTTGGCCCCTTGAGTGTGGCTCTTCCACAAAAAATACCACGTGTGGGCGCACATGTACAGTGCAATTGAAACTTAGTGGCCCATGTGCAGAAGTCGGTTTTTTGGCCTGGGCTAGTCTATTTTGAAGAAGTGATGTTAGAACACTCAAGGGGCCAAAGAGCCACATATGGCTCGTGAGCTGAGGTTTGCCAACCACTGGTCTAGGCTATTCTAGCCGTCCTTAAAATCCATTACATAGGAGAGACTTAAAATACATATATATATATATTAGGTCAGAGAAAGAAAAGACAAAAAAAAAAGATAAAGTTTAGGGATTATTTGGCACACAGTTTAGTTCTGTGGTTTTATAGAGCCCAATTTGGAATATGCATTCTTCAAAAAAAAAATTTTGAAGGATCTTCTGTTGCTTTCAAAATGGGATATAAAACAGAATAGTCTTATGCCAAATATCACACCATTGCAGGTTTTATTGCTTGCTGAGATTTTAGTTGAGCTAAAAAGCATATGGAAGAAATTTAGAATAGTATGTGGTTTGCAGTGGTTTGGAGTGAGTAGCCATTATATCCCAATTTTATCACTTATGATTGTGTAATGTGGTAGAGTTAGAATCCAAATTAGAAAGGTATTACAGTTTTAGGTTGTAATCTTCAAAAAGATAGATTTTTACAGGGATTTAAAAGTTCTGTGACGCTGAAGGTGTTTTCCTCTGCCTAATAGAGTAGCCTGCATAGGCATGCATAGGACTATTCTGTGAGGGGCAGCACCTAACCAATCTCTGCAGACCAGCTTGGCTTTTAACCACACTGACCCTCAGGGGATGAGCAGTGCAGGTTATGGCTAGTCCAGGAGATCTTCCAACAACGACCAAACCTAAAACTGAGTAATCTAATTCTTGATAGAGCAGCAATCTTCATGCCAGAATATTTGTACTACTGAGTGACCCAAGCATATTTCAAAAGAAATTTTAAGGGAATTCATTTTTTCATGTGCCCCTTTCCTAAAAATGGTCATGGGGACTGACCTGAGTTGGAGGTTACAGGCCTTCTTGCAGCTTCTCCTTTCCCACCTCCTCTTTCTCAGTTGCCTTCTCCTATTTTAATAGAAGGCACAGGTCTCCCTGGACATAGTCATTATGAGCATGGCTTTGAGATGCTTTGTCAGAAAGATGTTAGAGAAACTCTGAGTTAGGAAGTCCCTTATTCAAGGCAGTGTAATCTCCCTACTATTAAGGGATACATTCTAATAAAATTTTATTTCTATGCTTTTTAAACATTTATAGAAACATCACATATTTATGCTATCTAATCAATTATGTACCCCTAATAACTGTGATACTGAACACAAAGGAGTTTTGAACACTTATGGTCTGATTGCCTCAGGAAAGTTTTAAAAATACATTTAATTCAAATTTCTAAACATGTGTTTACACCCATGTACAATATGGTGATAAAAATATTTTAAAGTAGAAATATATGTCATTCACTAGCATAAAAATCACAGAAATGGAACTGGAAATACAGTTTTAGGGGAAAAAAACTGTCATTTTAAAATGACAGTGTTTACAATATCATATTCTTCACAACTATTTAAGCTTGTAGGTTGCAGTTGTGTTTTTTGGAGAAGATTCTGTTGTGGGTGCATGAGGAAAAAATGTAGAAGCTCGTTTTAAAGCAATTCCAGCGGAGTGAACACAGTTGCTCAGTGCCAGTGCCGTCCCTGGATCCAGGACTCAGTCTCTTGCTGGTCTAGGAAAATGCAGTGCATCCCTGTCACACTCATAGCCAAGGGCAAAACTGGGGGGAGAGTACCTTTTGGATAGCATCACTTGGTTGGGATATAGAACCTTAATATTGGTTACGGTTAAACTAGGTCACAGAAAGAAAAGACAAAACAGATACAGCTAAGGGGTTATATAGCACAAGGTTTGGTCCTGTAGTTTTTTTATAGGGGCCAATTGGGACATGAATTCTCCCAAATAAGACAGTCTGTATACTCTTAATTTCATTATCACGCTAGGTTTTTAGAGGCATCTGAAGTCCAAGGTGCTGATTTGGATTGAACCAAACCAATTTTTGTCTTCAGTATAACACAACAAAACTTATTTCTTATCTCAATGCCTTATACTGTGTTCCATCAATAGCCTTTATTAAAATTCAGTAATTGCTCTATTTCACACAAAAATAAAACATTGAAGCACATCTAAACTCTGCTTACATATAATAAAACCATAATAAAATTTTACTTTCAAGCCGAATAGATTTTCTACAGAGGTAAACTTTGTTAGCTTTAAACAAAGGTGGAAACATGGTGAGTTTTCTTTAATATTTTCTTAGAATTTGAAATAAAAGTCAAAAGAAATTTGAAGCCTACCAACAAAATACAGTTTTTAAAATATGTATTTTCCTTTTAAAAAGAGCAAAATGTTAGTGTGTGTGCACATTTCTCTATATAGGTGTTTTATTTTTAAAATAAGTTTTATTTTAAAACCTATGGTATGGATACACTTGTGTTAGCTGAGAGTCCTTTAAAGAAAGAAGCCTAACTAAGGCATGTGAGGCCAATATAATAAAGAAAGGGAAAACTTCTACTTTTTCCATTGAGGAGAAAACAGCTCAATAATAATAACAATTTTAAAAAAAAATTTTTCACATTCTAGTAATATATCTGAGGATGAAACTTGTATGTATCGATAGCTCGTTATCTGCTACATACAAGTTCTCATTGTATAAATATATTGAACCCAATTAGAATCGGTTGCATTGGGATTTGTAAAACAAAATCTAACCAATTCCATTTTCTCCTGGGGCTGGTTACAGAAGGTCTGGGGTGAGGTCACTGCCCAGGAGAACTTTCCTTCATTGCCTCCTTCAGCAAGATCATGCATCCCCCATATAATACAAAAAAAAAAAAAAAAAAAAAAAAAAAAAAAAAAAAAGGAAGGATGAAGAGTCCTTTTCCCTCAAAATCAAGTGTTTCCAATTATAGTTTTATTTTTTGAAGTTTTATTACAAAATGTTTTAAATAGACAGGAATATTGAAAGAGTTTTGTAGCCAATACCCATCACCTACTTTCTACAAGGAAGATCTATCAGTATAATAGAGGATATGCAAATTAGCCAGGACACTGCAAGGTCATGAATGAACAGCTGGGAACTGAGGCTACATGGCGCCTGGCCAGGGCTAAGGACCACAGGCCGCACCCCCTGCTCCTAGGGGCTTGATGGGAACCTCAGGCCATGCTCCCCGCCCCGGTGCTGGGCCTGGGGACCTCAGGCTGAGCCCCTGCCTGGTGGGGCTTGATGGGGGACCTCAGGCCATGCCCCCTGCCCTGGCAATGGGCTGGGAGATCTGGCTGCATCCCCCCACCCCAGCGCCAGACTGGGGGACTTCAGGCCATGCCCTCTGCCTGGTGGGGCTTGATGGGGGACTTACGGTTTTGCCCCTTGCCTGGCAGGGCTAGACTGGGGACCTCAGACCATGGCCACCTGCCCTGGCACCAGGCCGGGAGACCTCAGGTCTCACCCCTTACCCCAGCACAGGGACCTCAGGCTGTGCCTCCAACCTAGTGGGGCTTGATGAGGGACCTGAGACTGCACCCCCTGCCCAGAGGGGCTTGACGGGAGTGGGGCCAGCCAGGTCTGGATTTTCTGTGTTTTCGAGGCGTGTATGGGTGGTGGGCGGGGACTTGACTCTAGGTCTTGTGGCATGTCCCAGATTCTGATAGAAAGATTTTCATACACATTTTACTAATTTTCTTTCATCTCGGACACTTCTATTACAGAAAAAGGGCAAATAGCAATATTAGAATATTTCCTCTAATTCCCTTTTAATGTGCACAAATTTTGTGCAGCAGGCTACTAGTTTGACTATATTTGTCACATATCTATCTCTATCCATCATTTTAACCTTTTCTTTCCTTTTTGGGGCTAAATGACAAGTAAGTTCTGTTTACCTCTGTTATGTGTATGCTGATGTCTAAACTCGTTTCCATGCACTACTGTGCTGTAAAGCCTTTACATTCCAGCCCCAGGCACCTCCCGCTTCTCTTCTCACCCTCACCTCACCCCAAGGTACCCAAACTCCACTCACACCAGACTCCTCACCCATCATCACACATAACATGGATCATCTCAGCCTGCGTGTTTGAGAATTATCCTCCTCCTGTGGAGAAGACCCATTCTCGCCACTCTTTAAGATCCGTTAACTGTCATTCTCGAGGTGAACATTTTTCTCATGCCCGGTGTGCTGGTAAACACTCAACAGCCTGTTTACCAGGGAAAATGGCCCTGGTATGTGACATTTGCAGATTCTCTTCCCTGCACCCGATTTCAGGCACCAACACGCAGCTCCTGAGCGAGGAGTTAGCCGAGACTTGCCCAGGGTCCTCTCACTGGCAGCACCTGCGGCTGCTTTCATGCTCTTGTTTGGCACAGTTCATTGTCAGCGGCATGGGCTCTTCCAAAGTGGAGACCACGCTCATTCATGTTTCAGTGGGCAGCGGTGGACATGTGGCAGGCTGCTTAGGATAGAACCCACAAGAACACTTGAGTGAATGATTTGGGTAGTAAATAGTATTCTATATAGCACTTTCCACACACCCCTCATTCAGTCAAAACTGAGGACTGTGTAGCAGCGGCTCGGGTGGGAACCGGGCCGCCGGAGGACAGAGCCCGCACCTGCAATGTGAGCAGACAGCCACGTGGAAAGAACCTCCCTTTGTCCCCCTGGGCCCTCGTCGCTGGAGCTGCCCCCGGTCTCCACTTCCTTCCAGAGACTGAGGTCTCCCGTAGGGTTGGGGCGCTCGCTCAGCAGTCCCTGTGGCATCCATACCTTTACAGCCTCCTGAGAAGTCAGCAAGCTGCCAAGTTAAGGTTGGGAAGGACACATGTTAAAAGCACATCTTTAAAGATCCCTTTGTACATTAGCCTCTTCTGCTCTGAGGAAAATTGAGAGAGCAGGGTTGCCTAGATTCTGGAAATACACCATAATACCCCAGGCATAAAGATATTAGAACCTAAAAGTTAAAGAAAGACAGAGGCCAAAAGAAAAAGGGATAAATATTTGAATAGAAAAACAAAATGAAATTTTAGTTAAAATTAATTGTTTTGTCCCAGCTGGATGGCTCAGTTGGTTGGAGTGTCCTCTTGTACATAAAAAAAGTTAAGGGTTCGATTCCCAGTCAAGGCACATACCTAGGTGTGGATTCAATCCCCTTTTGGGGTACAGAAACAACCAATCAGTTTTTCTCTCTCCTCTCTCTCTCTTTCTCTCCCTCCCTCCCTCTCCCTCCCCCTCTCCCTCTCCCTCTCCCCCCCCCTCTCCCTCTCCCTCTCTCTCCCTCTCCCTCTCCCTCTCCCTCTCCCTCTCCCTCTCCCTCTCCCTCTCCCTCTCTCTCTCTAAAACTCAATAAACATAGGTGAGATTTTTTTTTAAATATTTTTTTTAAAACATAGAAAATGCTGGCTCAGTGGATAGAGCGTCGGTCTGCTGACTGAAAGGTCCTGGGTTCGATTCCAGTCAGGGGCATGTACGTTGGTTGTGGGCGCATCCCCAGTGCAAGAGGCAGCTGGTTGATGATTCTCTTTCATCAATGTTTCTACTCTATCCCTCTCTCTTCCTCTCTGTAAAAAAAAATCAATAAAATGTATTTTTTTAAAAGAAAAAGAAAATGCTGCCATCCAGTTTTAGAATTTCAAGTTAAAATAAGTGATTATATTGTTATCGATAAAAAAAGTTACCATTTTTTTCATGTAAAAGCTGTTTTATGTGTCTTCATTATTTATTATACTAAATTTTAATTTGGGTGCTTACATTTTCACAGCTTAAACAGAGCAAGCACCATGAGTGTTGAATATGACGTTATCTTTGCATGTTACAGCAAATAAAATTCTAAGATAACATGCATTTTGCCTTATCTTTCTTTTGAATTATGTGCTGTGAGGATTTGCAGTGGGACATAAGAACTATGTGAAAAGGAGAGTTAATGAACTCAGGAAAGTAACCAAAATCAGGAATAGTGATACTAAATACATGAGTACCTTTGTATCTGAACTTCAATCTGTCCTGCTGTTGGTCAGCTCCGAAAGTTCAATCACTTATCAACTCAGATGTTTTATTTGAATATTTTAAGTGTTTGTGAGGTTATAAATGTGTGGTGTTAGTTTAATTCTGATTTGGTTATTTGGAAAATATTGAAGTGAATCTGAATATATTTGAGACATAGTTTTTAATGTCTTTTCTTACTGCTTGTGATTAAATTTGAGTAAATGTATTCTAATTTTATAAAAGGGGTAGGAAGACCTCTTACCTGGGTCCATGAGAAACCCAACGAGAGATAGCATTTCCTCAGGGACAGTGTGGCAGTGTAGAGAGCACCACCGTGAATATATAGAATAGAATGTCTGCCGTATGCACTCATTTGATTTGAAAAAATAAATAAGGGATGATGAACTGGCTGTCAGAATGTTCATTTTATATTTAAAATTTAATTTTTATTTGAGCATTTTCCGAGTATCTGTTCATACTGAGCTCAGAAGAATGGCTCTACATAATTTATTTCCCTTCCAACTTAGTGTCTTACTTTTCTTTTCTCTGGTTCTGGTTTTTACAAGTCTTTTAGTGAAAAATTTCTGTGAGATTATCCTTCTTACATATTTTATATATTTGTATACTTTATATCTTCCCCTTCCCCTTCTCATTTCTCTTAAATATGTACAGTTTATTTCTAGACACTTAACTACTCCTTCTTGCTGCTTTTCGTCTTGTGCTTCTAAATATAGTCATGATTTTTGGAGCTTTCCCATACTTTCCATTGTTTGTGTCTGTTGGATGGATTTTATGATCTGGCTACCCTGCTTGCTGTTGAGGGTCAGCCTCTTTTCCTCACTTAGCACATCATGACCTCTGCATGGACTGGGCCAGTCAGACTTGATGATATTAAATACAGAGTAGTAATAACCCATTAGGCTGAAAGCAGCACTTAACGGAATGACTGGAAAATACATATATAGGAAAACTGCCTTAAGGAGATGAGTTTCCATCCCAGTATTTTTTTTTTATCTTCTTCACAAATGTGCTTTAGTAGTTTCTTGATCATCGGTTATCTAAAAATCCAAGCCCAGACATTTCAGGCTTTTAGATGCTCTCCAGGACAGGACTTACTGTATAAAGAAACTTAATTACAAAACATAGACAACATACATTTCTGAAAACACAGAATCAAGTTGGAAGCAGGTTATCCTACACCCACCCCATTGTCCCGTCCAATGTTCCAGCCAATAGTGTGTAATTCTAGGACAAGCAGTGAATAAGAGCCCATGCTTCCCATTGATCAGAAGGGTTGGATAGGAGCATGGCTCTTCCCCATGGGGCTTCAAGCATACTCTACTCATGTGCAGGTAGAGTAGCTGGCAGAACTAGTAAGTCCTGCTGATCGACTATGCTGGGAGATAACTGCCATGTTGTGATTGCCACAGAGAAAAAGAAATGAGCAGAAATGCAGGCTGTGTGAGGGCTGTCAGGTGAGGGAAGGTGAGAGGAAGATGACTCACCCATACACATCTGGGCGCACCCAGGGCACCATTGATGGGTCTGCATTAGCATCACCTTTGACAAAGGAAGCTGCTCAGGAGGAGAAAGTGCCCCATTATGTTCTCAGTTTCTTGGGGTGGATAAAGGCCGAGGCCTTTCTGCAACTGTTTGCAAAATTCTGTGGGTGTCAGTGTGAGTTTTTTTGTTTTTTATAGAAATGTTAGGGTGGTGATTAATTGTTTGACCCTTTTCAAACAATGCAAAGGACTCTGCATTCTTGAGAGCCCTCTAAGGGAAACAGCAGAAATCTTTTCCTCCCGAAAAGGTCAGAAAGCTTGTTCTTTTCATAGCTTGAAAAGACCAACATTTACACCAATTATCTCCTATAGACTGCAGCCTTGGAACAAATTATATGGCTTAAACTGTTCATCGGGTTGGGAACATTTCTGAAATTATCTAAAAATATTTTGTTGCCTTTCTATTAGTGGCTTGTGTTAACACTTTCTACAAAGTCCCATGTAATGTATAAAAAGGATGTCTTGTCCCTCTTAACTCGGATTATAAAAATCTTAAAAGAGGTGTGTTTCTGTGTCTTGTACTTTTCCAAACACGCTCAGGAATGTAAGAAAACAAAAACAAAACAGATTCACTAAAGATCATATAATATTATTTTCAAATAATAATAAAAAAGAAAATGTTTATAATAACAATAACCTATGTAGACTGATTTTTTTTTTTTTTTAACGTTTGGAAAATCTAATCAGTGGTAAAACAGAACTATGTGTAACTTATTTACATAACACTCATATACAAACACTCATGTGCCACCATCTCACCCTGAATCCCACTCTGTAGTTTTCCACCTTTTTTTCTCTAGAACTTGCGAACCAACCAGAAATTGAAAAAGTATCAGGTGCAACGAACAATGTTTCCTGGCCATTAAGCAATAGAGATGATGGTCCAGGGAGCATAAGGAGTTGAGACTCGCTAGTTTGATCATGGCAAGGGAGAACTTGCAATGAAGTGGTTTCCTGATGCAGTCTTCCCAGCATGCAGCCAGGAAATGAGTAGAAGATCCTGGTGACTCACTTCATTCCTCCTGCCAATGCATGCTCTCTCTGTGTAAACAAAAGAGAAGGGAACTGATCTGGAAGAAAACAGTAGGAACCTGCCCCTTTGCTGATTTTTCACTTAGCGCTTCACCCACCTCCCCCTGGGAATCGCCAGAGTTTCTCTTTTGCATTCCGGGGACCTCTCAAGAATCATATCTAAATATTAAAGTCAGATACATACATTTTAAATTGATTTACAGATAAATCCTCTTACAGGGGTGGGAGTGGGGAAAGGACACTGGATTTGCTCACAAGATCTATTACGTATGAAAATTTGTAAAGTAATTGCAATAATATAAAAAGGCACTGACTGGTCTACTCTCTGTTTTAAACTGCAGGAGCCACAGCTGCGGCCCGGAAGGAGGTGATAAGGAACAAGATCCGAGCAATAGGCAAAATGGCCAGAGTGTTCTCGGTCCTCAGGTGGGATCGCTTTTCCTCTGTTTCTGTTTTGAAGTTGATTGTGTATCACTTAATATGTATTCTGGTAATGTAAATATGTTGCTAGAAGATATTTGCTTTACCATCATTTTTTTTTTAATGGAATTGTCCATTTCTCACTGTTTTAGTCAAATTGAGATACACTACATTATTTCCGCAGGGACAGCCTCCAAATAGACTGTTTCACATTTTAAAGCCTGTATTTGTTGCTGGACTTTTAAAACATATATTTCACAATAGGTTGAACATGTAGTAAAAGAAGAAAGCTATTATAGCCTTTTTTATTTTTCATTCTGGCTCTGTGGTAAAAGATGATTTTATTACGTGCATTTTACTAGACTTCTAGGAAATGAACACCAACCATAAAGTTTGTTCATGCGAGTCTATATTATTCTAATAAATCACTGAGAGAAAGAAATAGTTATTTAATGTTTCAATTCTCATGTCATAGTTATTTTTTAAATAGACCATGAATCATGTTATGAGTAAGCCTGGGTTTAGAAAACAAGCATAGTCTTAAAGAGAATTAGCTACATTTTTCTTTACTTAAATTCAGTTACCTATTCTTAGTTCATACAAAATATTATAACTCTATTTCTCTTCCAAAAATTCATTTAAGATATGGCATGTTTATATGTAAGGAGCAAATAGTCAGTTCACAATCACAAGTTAAAAAGGGTAAATAGGAAAATCTTGGGAAGTGGGCCATGTACATATTGTATAATTTCATAACCTAATTTTGCCTAATTTTTGCCTCAACTCTTTCACACACAGTAGTTACAATAGAGTCACTAAAGAGAGACTGGATGACTTGATGCCACAAGCCAGGGAACTGTGAGGAAAAGTATTAACGTGCTTTTTCAAAGACAGCAAGTCAAAGTCAGCACTAGCTTCGTGGTAGGCAGCCAGATCCTGGAAAGTCATGTTAAAGCTGAAGATAGAGCAGCGTTTCCCCCTCCAGCCTATGTGCTCTAATACTTTATACTGCTTGCTGAAGTTTTAGGATTCTTTTATTCATTCATTCCGTAATAAATACAATAAAACTTAAGGCATCAATTCGGATATCATGAAGAAAAACAAGAAAGCAATATAAAGGGAGAGCAAGTTGGGGGATGAGGCACTTATTTTCGCATGTGATCAACAAAGACCTTTCTGAGTAACCACACTGGAGCAAGTGTGGGATGACCTTCGTAGAGACAGGGAGTGAGAGGGTTCAGGGCCTAGGAAGAGCGAGTGCAAGGATTCTTAGAGAGAAGCAGAGGTCGGCAGTTTTGAGGACCAGCAAGGAGGCCTCTGTGGCTAGATGTCCTGTGGCAGCAAAAGGCTAGAAAGATCACACGCTCGGCTGACATTATGTATAAACACTTATTTGTCATCTCAGATTTACCAATACAGGCTTGCTTGCTTTTCCTATCTGAAATCTCTACGAGGAGAAGAAAAAAGTAGCTCCAGAATTTCCACATGAGAGTACATTTAGGGGAAAAAGGAGAAGCCTTTCTTAATATAAAAACATGCGTGACTATGTTAGTCTTTAAACCACTTGAAGGTATGAGGAGCAATGCTGCAAATCATAAGTAGGTCCTAAAATTGGGGAATCCCTCCTATCCCCTGCCTAAGATGTAACGTTATTGGTGCATAAGATGCAATCATTTCCAGCTGTGAAATGGTCCATTTGAGCCCAATGATGATCAGTGACTTGACTAAGATTACCCATGTTTTTTAAAATATATTTTATTGATTTTTTTACAGAGAGGAAGGGAGAGGGATAAATAGTTAGAAACATTGATGAGAGAGAAACATCGATCAGCTTCTACTGGGGATGTGCCCGCAACCAAGGTACATGCCCTTGACCAGAATTGAACCTGGGACCTTTCAGTCTGCAGGCTGATGCTCTATCCACTGAGCCAAACCGGTTACACCTACCCATATTGATAGAAAATTAAAACACGATGTATTTTATGGCTTTTTGTAATTAAACATCTCAGTAAACTTGTGGACTATAGGGGATCATCTCCAGAGAAAATTTAAGCTTAGAAAGTAAAGATTGAACATGAAATGTGTACTATATACTGAGTTAAGCAAAATGGATACCAAGTTGGAATGCCAGACATGTAGAAAATCAACAATGGAAGACAATAAAATGCTTACTGCACACAAGATGAGATGCTCTGCTGTGGAAAGGGACGGCAAGGAGTAGTTCCTGAAAGGAATGTCCGTAAAGAGGGTGACATTGAAGGAGGATAGGCTGAGTTCACTGGGTAGAGAGCTGTGGTGCAGGCATTCCTGGAAGCTGAGAAACTGTCAAAAACACAGCCACCAGCCACCGAGTCCCAAGAGCAGCCTTTTCTGAGGTCCTAGTTCAATGCCAGGTGCCATGCCCCAGGGGGTACGCACCTGACAGGAGTCTACACAGCGAACTTGCAGGTTGGGTTGACCTCAGCGGGGAAACGGAAACTGAGATAAGTAATGTGTCCAGACTCACATAGGGAGCAGCACTAATGACTCTGATGTGAAAGTGAACTACGTAGTTAGTGAATTCTAAGTACTGAAAAGACCTGGGTAGTAAGACTGCAGGCGAGTAAGGAATCTAGTAAAAAAAAAAAAAAAAAAAAAAAAAAAAAAAAAAAAAAGGCGGGCTGAAAATGGACTTAAGTCCAGATCCTTAATGGTCTGAATATCATGTAAAAGCATGAAAGTTGTATGTGCAGGAAATAAGTTATGGGATGGTTTTCATGGGATGAGGGACATGCTCTAACTAATGTGTAGATGGTGTAGATTAACGACAATGTGAAGGCTAGTTAGCAAGATGACCTATTAGTGTCAGGACATTTAAGAAACTATGAAAATAATCCACATCAGAGTAAAGGAGTAGAGATACAAAGGAATTTGTGAAGCTAGCAGATTACAGATTTAACGGATGAATGTGGAGATGGTGGTACACCTGTCCCTCACAGTCCTTACATTTCGCTAGTTTGCATCATTTTGGGGGGACCAGAAGCCTGTCTTTCGGCAGCCCCGGCAGGCGTGTTGCCCAGGATCCACCAATCACATGGACACATAAGATTTCCCTTTTGAAATGTGCGTCCTGAGGAAGCAGCAGGCGGGGGAGAGGTGATTCGTCTGTTGAATGTGGGATCCGAGGGGCCGGCAGGGGAGGAGCTTCTTTCTCAGTATTTGGGGGGCCAACCCCAGGGCATTAGCACAAGCTTGGTATTAACTCTAAACAGTGTGGCAGCATTTCGCAGAGTGGGGTCCCGCAGTACAGATGAGCCCTGGTACTTTTCCCCACTACCGAGCATTCCAGTCTAGCTCTCTGGGTCCGTGAGCTCCCTCATACCTTTTAATCCATCTCTGCACGTTAACATTCGCCAGAGTGGGTCCTGGTGTTTGCTGCAAGCACCCTGACCTGTGCAAAGGTGGCCGGGGAGAGGACATATCCCAAGACTGTTCCACAGAGGTACTAGCCGGTGTGATTGACAGCCTGAGGATGCCGTTGTCTAAGGAGGAGGAAGCATGCATCCGTTTAAATCTCCAACAGCTTTCCTGGGGAGAGCTGCGATCAGCTGCATGGGGCAGAAGGTGGTTAGGAGTTGTGCCCCAGAGCCTCAGAGAGCGGTGAGAAATGCAGGCATGGGAGTGTACACAGAGCGGAAGCACAGAGGGGAGGAGTTTGCCAAGGGCGGGAGGGAGGGAGGGAGGTGGGGCGGAAAGACAAGCATCCCC
This sequence comes from Pipistrellus kuhlii, assembly GCF_014108245.1. NCBI lineage: Eukaryota > Metazoa > Chordata > Mammalia > Chiroptera > Vespertilionidae > Pipistrellus > Pipistrellus kuhlii. Next base: position 135,750,527 of record NW_023425404.1, read on the forward strand.
TGGAGGGGTGCCTTCGGAGGGAAATGTAATGAGCCACATCTGTGATGTTACGTTTTCCAGAAGCCGCAATTAAAATGCAAGTGGGAAGAAACAGGTGAAATCCATTGCAATAATACATCCTATATCCTTTCTATGTAATAGATTCAGAATGTTATGGCTTCAACATGTAGTCCACATACATCTTGTTAAAGAGAGATTTTACATTCTTATTTCTGTATCACGTCTTTGAAATCTGATGCGAACACTCCAGCTGCAGCACATCCCAGGTGATGTTTGGGCGGGGCTGAGGGGGGAGCAGTAAGAGCCCCCGCGGCTGGGGTGCTGCCACGTTAGAAAGCACAGGTCTGGACAGAGAGCAAGAGGTCAGCCACGGGGCTGGGGAGATGACCCGGGACGAAGAGAGGAACCCGGAAAGAAAATGAAGCAAACTGAGCACAGAACCTTCCAGAAGGGGAGCCTGGTTATGTTCCTTCCAGGGAGATCTCTGCAGCGATGGCTGCAACTGAGATATAGGGAAACTTCTAGAAAACGTTTTCTGTGTGGGGCAGTAGTGGTTGTGTCAGAAGGGTACAGGCAGATGAGGGCCTATGGGGATGGGATGAAATAGGTGAAGGGGAAGAAGAGGAAGAAGCTTCCAGTTATAGAATAAGTCATGGGATATAATGTACAGTGCAGAGAACATAGCCAACAACACTAGTGTTGGAACAACTTCGCATGGTGACGGATAGTCACCAGACTGACTGTAGTGGTCTTTCGTAAGATAGGTACACATTGATTTGTTACTCTGTACATGTGTAACTATTGTAATACTGTAAGTGAGCTATACTTCAATTTAAAAATAAGAAGACTGCCAAAGCCGGTTTGGCTCAGTGGTAGAGCGTCGGTCTGCGGACTGAAAGGTCCCAGGTTCGATTCCGGTCAAGGGCATGTACATTGGTTGCGGGCACATCCCCGGTAGGGGGTGTGCAAGAGGCAACTGGTCGATGTTTCTCTCTCATCGACGTTTCTAGCTCTCTATCTCTCTCTTCCTCTCTGTTAAAAATATATATATAAAAAATAAAAAAAAATAAAAAATAAGAAGACTATAAAGAGAGGAGAAAAACAGTTGAACGAGAAAGGGAAAGGAGGTAAGGAAACCAGATTTAAAAAATGAACGCACAGGAAAGAATATGTTCATTTACTTAGAGATACTCTCAATATTTCCAAAGCCACCTATTAGCATTCAGAGCATTTCTCTCTTTTATGGAACCTCTAGTGGTTTGCCAGCAGAAGCCTGAAAGGGTTGAAGCACTGCCTGAAAGTAAACAAGGATTAATTGACCATCTCAGACCTAATATTTTAAGTAAACTCTGCAGTGAAGGAGACAGAAATATAAAATGCTGCCATTCTCCCTTCTGTTTCCCTTTGACTCATTCCTTTAGGAACTGTGTTTTGAGTGCCGGCTGTGTACCAGGCGCTGCTCTGGTCTGGGCACTGCCGACGCTGCCGTGAGCAAAGCGGACAGAAACCCCTCCTCACAGGAGGACCCCCTAGCCAGGGTGGGAGGGAGTGAGCAGGGGACCCAAACCACCACCAAAAACCACCAGGAAACAAATGAGCTGAACGGTTTCAGATAAAAATAAAGTAGGCAAGGAGGAGAGGGAGTGGAGGGAGCCTGTTATTTTTTAGAGTGTTCTCAAGGAAGTCCTCACTTAGAGGGCGATGCTTGAGCAGCATCGAAAGCAGAGAGGCGGGGAGCCACGCAGTTGTCAGGGGGAGAGTGTGGCCAGGCAGGGGCAGAGCCCTCAGGTGGGAGGCGCTGGTTGCATCTGGAAGACACGCAGGGGTCCTCAAACTTTTTAAAGTGGGGGCCAGATCACAGTCCCTCAGAGAGCTGGAGGGCCGGACTATATGAACTACTAATTCCTACTGTAACACCTCGGCTGCGCTCACTGCCCAAAAAACCTGGCGGGCCGGATCAGACTCCTCTGCGGGCCGCATGTGGCCCGCGGGCCGTAGTTTGAAGACGCCTGCGTGACTAGGGGATGTGGATGCTAATAAGAAATAGGATGTAAGAGGTGGGTGAGGATGGGAGAATGTGGGTTGGGGGCAAGTTTTTGAGTGCTCTTGTCCAACATTTTAGAGACAGCACCTACATAGGTATTCCAAGGCTCTGCCTGGCTGATACACTGAGAATAGTTATGGGGGGTGGGGAGGTGGGCACCAGAGCATGACCAGCATGGAGCAAGGGTACTTCATAAAAGGCTGCTAAAACAATCCAGGTAAGAGTTGTTGGTGGCAAGCTAAAGAAATCCATTACAAAAGGGCACGTGTTATATGATTACATTTGTGTGAAATTCAGAAGCAAACCTATAGAGAGTTGCCTAGTGGTTATACAGGGCTGAAAGAGAGGGCAAGTGGCCTCTACTGCACAAAGGTTTCTTTTTGGAGGGCTGACAGTGTTGTAAAGTTGGCTACGGTGATGGTTTCACAGCTATAAATGTACTAAAACCGTTGATTGAATTGTATGTTTTAAATGAGCCAATTGTATGGTACGTTAATTATATCTCAGTGAGAGGAGGAGTATTGTGAGAAATGGTTAGGTACTTACTGGAAATACTTTGTGAATAGAGCCTTCAGATTTACTGATTGAGTGGACATGGCATGAGATAGGAAAAGGACATTAAATCTTTAAGGTTAACTAAAGGATGAAGAAAGATTATGGAAGAGGCAGGTTTGGGGCGGAGTTTAGGAATCCTGTGTGGGTCATCTTCAGCATTATAAAAATGTGAAGTGGGTAGCTGCAGATATTGTAAACATCTATAATAATAAAAGGGCAACATGCTAATTAGATCAGACAGCTGGATGACCTTTCGGACATCATTCCTGATGTCCTTCTGGATGAAGCTATGGCAGCAGGGGCTGAGGCAGAGGCAGTTAGGGGTGGTCAGGCAGGCAGGTGAAGAGTTAGAAGCAATCAGGAAGGCAGGCAAGCAAGCAGTTAGGGATGATCAGGCAGGCAGAGGGGTTAGGAGCTATCAGGTAGGCAGTCAGGTGAGCATTTAGGAGCCAGCAGTCCTGGATTGCGAGAAGTGCAGCCTGGGTTGAGGGCTCCCCTTCTGTGCAGAATTTCGTGCACCAGGCCTCTAGTAAGATATATAAGAAATATAAGCTTTTGGGATTATATAGGGTTACAGTGTCTGCTACATGGAAAAATAGGAGGTTATTCCTATTTCATGGTTATTTAATCATTATGATTAATTCAATTATAATGAAATAATGATGTACATAAACTATTTGGAAAACATTTGTCATAATGAGTAATAAAGCAATTTTATATTAGCAAAGCAGTGGGGAAAGAGGCTGCTGAAAAGGAAAGCTGAGAAATTTTACCGGTTGCAATATTGGCTAGTTGTCATTATATTGCATATTTACCATGTAATGTCAAAATTCCTCAGCCCACTGTATGTAACACCTAGCTTTCTGATACATACGTGTATTTTACTTTTTATCTCCCATAAACTCCTATATACTCCCTGGTTTTCTCTCCCAAATCAAATGAGCTTCACTCATTTTTCCTGATCCTGGGCTGAAAAACTCCCATCCACACTCCCCTGGGCTCATGTTCAGTATCTGCATCCCACCAGGGAAGCCCAGCAGCCACCGTGTGTTGTGATGCCCGCTTAATAATCAGAATTGTTTTCTGTATCTTCAATACTCAGAAGGGACTGAGCCATCCCAGTTGTATAATCATCATTTACATAACATTACTTCAATACAAATGCATAAAAATCTAGTATGTTTTAAGTTAAAAAAAGATCTACAGAGCCAAGATAGATATAAATGTGAGTTATTATATGCATTTTTTCATCAGTCTTTTCTCTCTCTCCAAAGAAAATTTATATGTGTAGCCCATGGACATGGGCAATAGGGTGGTGAAGACCTGTGCCGGGAGCGGGGAGGGGGGACTTAAAGACTGGGAGGAGAGGGAAAAGGAGGGGGGGAGGGGGATGGGAGACATCTGTAATACTATCAACAATAAAAAGTACATTTAAAAAAAACACAGAAAATGAGAGTTAATGTCCCCCCTCACCTTGTGCCTTTCCAGAGAGGAGAGCGAGAGTGTGCTGACGCTGAAAGGCCTGACGCCCACAGGCATGCTTCCCAGCGGCGTGCTCTCTGGAGGGAAGCAAACTCTGCAAAGCGGTAAGCAGCCCCTTCACTGTGGCCTGTCCGTGCCAGGAGCATTAGTCAGCCGTGTCATTAGAGCCCTGAGTTATTCACTCATTTAAGCTCTGTCTTATTCTCGGCTCAAAGAAGGTCTGAACCCATACATCCACGTGACCAATCATGTCCCACAAGACACCTCCCTCTTGCGTGGGAATGGAGTCTGGACCCACCCTGCATTCCCGAAGCGCTCACATGGGAACCATGTGCAGGCCTTGGGGTTTCCTACATGCACAATAGGTTTGCCCACTCTCCATCAGTTGCTAAAAACAAAGTTTTAATTACATTTTTACTAAATGTTCTGGTTGTCTATTTGATGGATGAAAAACACACACACACGCACACATACAAATATACGTACCAAAGTTTAGATTTCAGTGGAAAATGTAGGAATAATATAAAAAGTATAATTTCACTATCCATTTGAGTAGACATTGGGAGTTCAATATGTCTTTTACTTATACCCCCAAAACAGACTGAGTATAACCATGTTTTATTTCTGAAAAAGAACGAAACCATTTCCTTTAAAAGACCCAGAGAGTTTGTATTAAAATGTGTAGCTTTCTGGATGAGCGCTTTCCAATAACACTTCTGTGATGACGGAAATGTCTGTATCTGTACAGAAGTCACTGGCAACATGTGGCTGTTACAAGCTTAAATATAGCTAATACAACTGAGAAAGTGCTTTATTTTATCTAATTTTTATTAATTTGATTTACATAGTCATGTGGCTAGTGGCTACCCTACCAGATACACTCTTTTACTTTTGTTTTAGTATCTATTTTAACTAATATTATCATTAATGGAAATGTTGCAGTTAAATTAATCTTTAACATGAAAAAAGGAAAACAAAAATACCCTATAACATTTTCAAAACAATCTCAGCCTCTTGCTTATTTTCCTATATCTTGCCCTGAATCTTTTTGTGTGTGCGTTTGTGTTTTATTTTTCTATCTCTATCCCTCAAACTAGAAGATTCAGGTCTTCTGTGGTTACATTATTTAGACCCACCTCTCTGCATGGAGAGTAGTGTTCAACTTCAGGTATAAGGTACTATTAAATAATCACCCCCTAGCAGCAACACTTTCGTTTTCTTTATTTTCATAGTGATTTATTCCAAAATCAATATCCTTGAGTTTTTACAAAAGAGGACATTTCTAAATGATAGCAGGAAAATATATAGTATTAAGGAAATTCCCCCTTTACACCTAAAATTTTTCATCAACTTGTTTATTAAAACATAGCATGTTTCCCATCACAGTAAACATGCTTTCTGCACCATTCACATCAATGGATCACTTAAAAACTCAAAATGGACAACTACTTCATTGAAATCTGCATAGTTTTTGATAAGCACATTTTAAGGTACTGCAAGTGTATTATCAGAAACTATGATCATATTTGCTCTAAAAGGATACACTTAACAACAGTACATAGTTCTAATATGTTGGTGCTGGTATGGTTTCGCATATGTTGCTTTACTTTTAAACTTAAGTTATTTTAAGTTCTTACAATTGTTCATCTGATTTCCAGATTTTCACTGGTATTTAACTTAGATTTTTCAGTTACCTTTTCTGTTCATGTTATTTTAAAACCATTGTTTGTATTATTCTGTGTTGAACTCACATACACACAGGGGACATAAGCATTGGAATCTCAATAGTCCTGAGAATCTGAAAATTCAGTATATATTTTAAACCACATACATTAATACAATTTCAGAATCCATTTTCTGATGCCCTTCAATTGTCTGAAAGGAGAAATTATGTAAAGCTTCACTGTTTCTTTTTTGAGGTGGAATTTAGAATGCACTGTAAGTAGATTGTAGTGCACATTTGGCAGTTGCCCTAGATTTAAAACCTTAAATTATAAGGAATGTGCTCATTAAAGTCAAGGGGTAGAATTTTAATATAAATTTTTGAAAGTAAACATGGAGAAATTTTGCATTTTAGCACTTAATTAAGGAAATATCAACTATCCTTAGTAACTGAAAGATGCATACACCTGTACAGTGGGAATATAGACACTCACATTATTATAATACTGGTAAAGCAATTGGCCTTCCAAGTTTAGCTCCTGAAATATGCTGATTTGCAGTATTTAGGCTGCCTTTGCTTTACCGTGCTGATGGAATTATAGCTGCTATTGGCATGTTACCATTTGATGGTAACTTTTCAAGAATTTCATTCCCAGAAATGATAGCACGATAAGAAAAAAACGATTTTAAATCGGATTGCCTGGTAAAACAAGTCCAAAGTATACCATGGCCTTCCTTTTATCCCTCGCCATTCTAATCATGCTGGGTGTTGGTCTTTATAGAAACATATTCATTTTCAGCTCAAGACACATTGATTTTATTTTTTCTCTAAATCGATCCCCCTTTTCCATTGCAGTAGGGAAATGTGCTACTTAATATTAAATAGCACAAATTACCCCATTGACATTATGGCAACTGCTTCAAATTCTGCCTTATTTTTTTCTCCTAATATTTTAAAACTGTAACTCACCAAGCACAGCAGTGGTTTTATTGAAATTGGTGCCAGTCACAGGCTCATTTTAGATTGACCCTTATCAATTCAATCTGAGTAAAAGAAAACTTTCCTGCGTGTTTTCCTAAAGGGTCACTTTGTCATGTATTTAGTGAGCACAAACCAAAGCAGTTCACTCAGACGTGTGTATCCATCTTATAAATTAAACTTATTTTGTTGTGTTTTTTTTTCTTTCTTTTTAGCATTTCTGTTTTGTTGTCTGTGCCAGAATCCAGCACTTAACAGGAACATGAATTCTCTTAGTTCCCTTGATCGTCACTGATTTGTTCTTAGAGTTAAAAATCCTCTGCTCATTTTTCTCATTCATTTTGCACCCCCTTTCTTCTCTTCAGCTACTGTTGAGGCTATTGAGGCTGATGAAGGTAAATTGGCCAGTCCCCTTTCTGTTGTACCTGCAACAGATAAGGGCTCTGCTGGGTGTATTCATTTTTTATTTTCATTTTTTTATTTTTGCTGTAGCTTGTACAGAGTGTGTGGGTGTTGGGCTAACAGTTGTGGCTCAGTATTAACCAAAATGTTCTTGCTTTAAAGGGGAAAGTGTCCTTTTTATGGTTTGTTTGTTTGTTTTATTTTTCCCTTAAAGCTATGTTTGACTTTGTATACAATGAATCTAGGATAATCACAGAAAACAAAAGGATCATATATCTTGAACGATGTGGGGTGGGGGTTATGGCAGCTGTTTTGACAAATAACGCGCAAAACAATACTCGTTGAGCTGAACCATGTCCCTCCCTCAAATCACTTTCAGTCAGCACTGAAAAGGAGAGAATAAAAATAGCTTTATGAATTCTAGTCTTCAGAAATATCTAGCAAGGAAAAAAAAAAGTTCATTTGAATAGTGCTTTGTTGTAGTTCAACATTAATTTATGTCTCTAAACAATAATCTAACAAGAGACAGCTGTGTATGAGATAAACAGTTCTGATACTCTAACCAAATTTTAACCTACTGGAATTGGCAGTACAGTTAGCACCAGCAAGTATCTGTGGAAGTGGCAAAGTACCTAGCATAGCGGCTGTCACTCAATTGATTAACATTTATTGAGTGCCTGCTTTGCACCAGGCCCTCTGCTAGGTGCTGCAGGGGAAATCAAGTCATGTCTATCACCAACCATGTCCTGGCGCTGCTCAAGGACAGTAGACTTGATCCTTTAGCAATTAGTTTTGAAGTAAGTGCTTTGTGAGTATATAGTCATGAGAGAACTGCATATCAACATAGTCTTTAATAGGATACCTACCTACCTTTGGAAATTGTAAAAAAGAATAATTTGAAGTTCCCCTTTAAAACAAAATTCTTCAGTTGTATTTTGCTCTTGCAAAGATAACTCTTCGTTTTTCCCCCAAATGGTGTGTGCATCTGGCCCTTGGATGTGATGTTTCAAAAGTGCCACTTTACACTCTTTAATCTGTACATGATTTGGATGTAGCAGGGGAAATGATAGCAACGTAAGAGAAAATACAACTGCTTCCTAAATAGCAGTGCATAAGCTGCTATTTATGTGGGAATTCTCTATTCCTCTCGGCACATTCTAATCTGCAGTGTGCATTCTTGTGGATATAGTTTGGCTGTTTTCTGTGGTTTCTGTGACTCTGTGTTGTGTTAAGTACACTACCAATGTAAATTGCTAATACCCATTGTCTGACCAGCAACTACAGCAGAGCACATTCTTCCGTACCAGGCTAGACAGGGGTGATTAGCAACGGAGCCCCATTCTGACCATATTGCATGGTCCTAACGAGAGTTTGAATTTCTATGCTCCCATCTTATGGGCTTTTAAACCCAGAGATTCCACTTGTATCGCTGAAATTAATAAAATTAATCACGATGATGAACTTTCGATATTTACTAATTCTGATGAAATGGTATTCCTAGTGGTTTAGAAAAAGAACAGAGTACCACTTTGTGCCATTGTTTCGTCTCTCAAAATAATTGAGTTAGTTTTCAGGGTGGGTGCTCACTAGACAGCTCTATTATTCTGCAATTTATTACCGAATTAGAGAAGAATTAAGAAGCTTTGCTTTGGGCCTTGGTCTTTCCCCATTTCCCCATCTTCTTCCTCTCATAGTTGACTAATCACCATGATGCTAACCTTTAAAATGCAGAGGGGGGGAGCAAGCTATTTCTCATCGCTTAATGAGTTTAGAAGCAACTGGGTGTATCTTTTAAGAATCTCATCCATACTAATCAAAGGCACAAACTGCACATTTGTGTAAGAGTGGCTGGCAGCGTTTCAGCTTGAAACCACTTTCTTTCTCCCCCCTCCCCCCAAATAAGGTGGGAAGGATAAAGGTGCCATGAAATTGCCCTTAATCAGCCATGGAGACGCAGCTTAATTTGGCATTGGAGATTGGCCCTTTGGTACCTGGCTTGCACTTCCCAGAGAGTAAAGCAAACTGATGTCACTGGTTCCCCATTTATGTATTTGACTTTCAGCTAACTTGGTGCACCCACTGAAGAAATCCTTTAGTTTCTAGAACAGATATGCCTTACCTTAGTCTCCGGAGCACACTAAGGTTTCCAAAAAAAAAAAATCGGATATCAATGCCCCCCTTTGAAAACTCATGTTGTCATTGAATGGGGCCAAAATTAGTCCTATTTTTTTTTTTTCCTAAACATGAAAGGCACTTTCTCCATGTGATTCTTGAACTATCGCTCCTGTCTACATTGACCTACCAAGAAAGAGTCTTCTGTGACTTAGGCAGGAATGGGTACCAGATGAACATCAGTTTGACCTGTTCGCTGCTGAAGGGTAGAGAGCGTTTCCTACTTAGTGATGCGAGCTTGGTTTTTCCGAGTCCCTCTCACCTCTGCTCCCGTTCCACATGCTCCCAGCGCTGAGGGAGACACGGGAGCTTTTCATTTTATTGCTTCCATGCCATTATTGAGTTGATTGTCAAGGAAGCCTTTCTGGGATTCTGAGATGGCATGGAAATGCCCCAAGTTAATGCCTTTTATCTTTTAGCTTCTGCTCTAAGCTCTTTACCAGAATGTTAGATCCACCTACCTCTGTGACGCTATTGAACTTGCTGTTCCTAGCAGAATGGAACGGTAACAGCAGGGCAGTGTTCCGGTCAAAGTCAGGGCATTTGGCGCCATAACCCCATTAATGTGGCCCGTGGATACGCGCTGGCTCTAGAAACCTGGCCCTGGCAGAGCACTTTCCTCTTTCCATGTCCACCTCGGGTTTTGTTTATGTAAACTCTCCTGAAGAAAAGAGACGTGCTTCCATCTCACTAACTTGAAGAGGACGCTTTGGTTGGCAAGAGACATTGGCTGTTTCCCAACCCTTGGTTACCCGCGGGGATGGTAAGGAGCTCGTTGTGTTGTGCTCAGATCCCATCACTGTTCTCTACTAAAGGATCCCCATCTCTCCCTGCGAAATCTCTAACACCACCCGATGCAAGAGTGGGGCCCCTGGTCGTCCTCTGGCTAACCCAGTTTCTCTTTTTTTCTTAATGATTTTCTGTTTAGCTATCAAAGGATTTTCACCACAACATAAGATCACTAGCTTCGAGGAGGCCAAAGGCTTAGACCGAATTAACGAGAGGATGCCACCTCGCAGAGATGCCATGCCCTCCGACGCCAACCTTAACTCCATCAACAAGGCCCTCGCCTCAGAGACTAACGGCACGGACAGCAATGGCAGTAATAGCAGCAATATACAGTGACCACTTCCTGTTCACTCTTTCCTTTCCTTTTTCCTTTCTCTTTTCTTTCTTTCTTTTTCGAGCTGCAGGGCATGGTGGGATTGCTGCATATTGGCAGTTGTATGTTCTTGCCTCTGAAGAGAGCTTATTTGCTGTGGGGGCCAGGAATTGGATCCAGTTTACACTATCCTTAGAAAAGAGGGAGAGATAGATAATAAACTATATTTTGGTGAGGGTGGTGATTAAACACCTCTTTTGGTATACCTTTTAAAAATGCTTATAAGGAAAAGCAAATTAAAAAAAAAAAAAGAAAGCTAATTAATGCTAGTATATATTGCAATGTTAGGGAATGGACTTGTTTTCCTCCTGCATTGGGGACTCCAAGATAGGGTAATGCAAGGTCTTTCATTATGTTACTGGACACGAAAACTTTGTCTAATTTCTTACTCTATTGTACGTTTACAGTTGCAGCACTAAAAATGGATGACATCAAACATTTTTAACAAAATGATGTACAAACTAAGGACTATTTATTGATAATGTTTTGCTACTCTTGTCAGACAATGGCTATAAAATGAATTAGGCAGTCTTAAAAATAAAAATAAAAAACACACAGAAAAAGAAAAAAAAATGAATGTCGCAAATTTGTTAAAATGCCAAAAAGGACAGTTTAATTTTGTACAGATTATGCTTACCTCAGGTTTCTTTAGTGTGCTTGAATGCCCTTCTTTCAATATGACACCTTATTAATTTCACAATGAATATCTTTTCATTTCTTTTCTTTAAGTTTTAAAGAACTGGAATAATTACATCTATCTTTTTTTTTTTTTTTTTTTTGCTGTTTATATTTAGGGGTTTTGTTGATAAATCAAGTCTTGGTTGTGGCTTGCTGAATTAAATATTTATGAGTGGTGCATTTTTAAGTATAGTGAACAAGATACCATATTAAGTACAGTGATAAAGCATCTATATTCTGTAAAAATAAATCTGCCTATGCATGTTTTTTAAGAAAAAAAAATGGCTGTATCGGCCTGTATGGGACTGTAATGCGCTTAGTTGTCTGACATATACTGGAAATGTATGTATACTGGCGTACTTTATATTCTCTAAAATGCTTAATGCCTTTGAAATTTTGTAATCAAAAAAGCTTTGAAAAATCTAAAAGGGGAGAGTATTCTTAAAAGTTTTTAACATAAGCTTGTCAGTGCACATATAGATGGTTAGCATGTTTAGCAACCTTGTGAAATTTAAATAAGTTTGTAGTTACATGTGAAACTCTAAATGCATGGTAACTGTTAATGTCATAATGATTTAGTTAATTTGTTCTGTTCTGTCATGTGCCACAAACTTTTTTCACTTTTTTCCCTTTGTATATCAGTTACGGGTTACAACTGGTTCATTCTGAAAACAACAACAACAACAAAAGTCCATTCATGTTTTTTAACAATTGTATAAGTGCCCAAGTAATTCACTACAGCCTAAAGCCTTGCCTTTGTAATTTGACTTCTGAAATGTTGGCAATCAAAGCATGCACTTGTAACAATGAAAAAGAAAAAGCATTTTATATTACTACTCAATAAAATGTGCATGAACTTAAAGCACTCTCATCCTTTCCCTGAGTCTGCTGAAGGGATTTCTGTGCACAGCCACCACGCTGTCCTCTAGGTGCTGGGCCCACCACCCTGCAGCTCTCCCAGGCTTCTCTGGGGCCTCGTGATCAAAGGCGTGATGCCTACTTCCGCTGTAAGAACCTTGGTGGATTTCTGTCTCAAATCAGACGAGAGAATTGTATTTAAAGAGTAAATGCCCTCTTCTGGCTCCCTTAAGTGCAGGAGCCAATTAAGAAACCAGATCATTCCTTTTTATTTGACAAACAAAAACAATTTGTTATCAGGTTGTTTCAGTTGTATTGGACGCCCTATCTGCTAAAGCGAAAAGAACTAAGCTAATAAGTGCATTTTCATCACAGAAGAGAGTTGCATTTGTATTGGTAGAAAATTTGTATACCAGCGCTTCAGCTAATATCTAATCACCGGGAGATTTAAGATACACCAAATTTCAGTTTGTTTCTAACATTGTTCATTTTCAGTGCACTTTGTTTTATGTAATAAAGTATGCCTACTATATTAAATAATAAGACTTTGGCAATTAGTGATATAGTATACCAAAACAAAAATGTTCTAGATATATTATCTGATAAAGACTATCTCAAATTTATTTTAATGAATCCAAACTTTTCCCTCCTTGTGGATATTTTTCTGAACTAAAAAAAAATGACATCCAAGGAAAATATTTAGATGCAGTTTATTAGAATGATGTGAAAGGAATGGTAATTCTGGTACCACGTTGTTTGTTTTCTTATATCTGCAGAGAAAATATCCTGACAAAAAAAAATCTTTTTTTTTTTTTGATTCCTTTCTTTTACAAATTGTGCTGAAGCAATTATGGCATAGAAATAAACATTTGACATTAAAATAATCAGTTGATGTGAGTATTGCTTGATCTTTCTGGTCAGTAGTTAAGAAAGTAATTCTATATATTTTTTCAATAATTCCTTTAAAGAAATCAATATAGAAATGAAATAATTTTTCCAAAAGGGATAACACTGCCATGTCATTGGTTATTAGATCTATCTCCTTCACTTTGGGAGAAATTGTTGAATTCTTGAGTTGTTTATGCCAGTGAATCTTTTACTAAGCTCACACACCCACACACACATACACACACTCAAGAAATAACCGCCATGCCTCCCTCTTATACCCTCCCCCAAGGTGACTCACCTCTCAGGGGACTCAATCACAGTGCTGACATTTTTCCTAGCTTTTCAAAGAGTAAGAGCTAGATTTCACTGACCCTAGGTTAGCAATTTTTCTTTTTTAAAATACTAGGAGCCTGATGCACAAGATCTGTACACTTGAGGGGGGCGTCCCTCAGCCCAGCCTACGCCTTCTCACAGTCTAGGAGCCCTTGGGGGATGTCTAACTGCTGCAGAGGCAGGAGAGGCTCCCACCACCACTGCTGCACTGGCCAGAGGGAGCCTGGCTTCTGACTGAGCAGCAGCTCCTGCGTTGACTGTCTGCCCCCTGATGGTCAGTGCATGTCATAGTGACCGGTCATTCTGCTGTTCAGTTGATTTGCATATTAGCCTTTTATTAAATAGGATTCTCTGCTTATGTCATTTTAAAATGCTTATATATATTTCAGAGAGGAAAGAAGAAGAGAGAGAGAGAAAAACATCCATGATGAAAGTGATGAAAGAGAACCATTGATCGGCTATATCCTGCATATCCCCTACTGGGGATCCAGCCAGCAACTCACAACCAGAGCAATTTCCCTGACCAGGAATTGAAACATGACCAACCATTGAGTCACACCAGCCAGGCTTAAACTGTTTTTTGAGTGACAGTGACAAGGGGAGCAGAGTGGAGGGGGAAAGAGCATCTCTGGATGGACAGTTGGACCAGCACGCCTTGGGGCAGCATGTCAAAGTGGGAGCACCTTGAGGTGTCAGCCCAGAAAGGGTTATGGTAAAGTAGAGGCTGCAGCATGAATGACCTGGTCCTGAAGCATGTCTTTCCCTCCCACCCCACCACATCCATGGGAAGTAATACATTTTAGCACACATCCATTTCACTGCCCTCAAACCGAGGCCCCCATAAGGAGGGCCAGTGGGAATGGCCTTACTTAAATGCCTTACACGTTTCCTTGACTACCTTATGTCTCCCACTCACTGCATCCCCCTGCCAAACTCATTTAAGAAGCAGGGACCTCTCTGCCTGTCCAGCCTGGGGGCCTACATTTTCTAAGACTGGAAGCCCCTTGAATTAATAGACATATCTGAGGTCCTCAAACTAAAGATATCTCCTTTCCCCCTTGGCGTGTGGCTTTCCACTTTATTCGCTCCACAAACATGGATCCTCCATGTTCCCTCTCACTGTCCAAGGTTCTTGTTTTTCCACGGGGAGGGGTTTGGGGTGGCGATGAGGAGAGGGAAGACTGGCAATCTTGACAGCATATCAGTTTTCATTATGAGGTAAAATGTCAGCATTCCATCATTATGATGTAAAATGTCAGTGCTCCATCAAACCATGAGTCAGTGTCTGGCTTAACCTGGAGCTGCCTTTTAAGCCCATTTTTACTCTGTTTCATAGGTGTTTCTGTCGTCTATATTTTAAGGCAATGCTCACCAGAAAAAACCCGTGATGAGGCCCTTTCTTTTTATTTTTTAATACATTCTATTGATTCTTCACAGAGAGGAAGAGAGAGGGACAGAGAGCCAGAAACATCAATGAGAGAGAAATATCATCAGCTGCCTCCTGCACACTCCCCACCGGGGCTGTGCCCGCAACCAAGGTACGTGCCCCTGACAGGAATAGAACCTGGGACCCTTCAGTCCTCAGGCCAGTGCTCCATCCACTGAGCCAAACTGGTTTCAGCTGATGAGGCCCTTTCATGATAAATTCATTTATTAAGAAATGGGAGGCAAGAAATAACCAAAGAAATGTACCTCTTTCTGGCCATCACCTTTTCAAGAGGCAGCACAGGCGCATTGGAGTGCCCATCGGGGAATGGAAACACAGCAGAGGGGAGGGCCTGCCCCTAAGGAAGGAGTGCAGAAACGGAAAAGGCGAACAGGAGATGTAATAGCTATCATACCGATTTGGTTATTCCAAACCATCTCGCTTACATCAGAAGGATGCCTGCTTACCATAACATGGAAGCTGCTAGCGAAGGAGCCTGTTGAACAGCAGGGTGTGTACAGGCCCCCCACTGAGTGGACCTGGGAGACAGCACGGCCTGTGGGGCTGCAGGAAGGAGCCTGACCGGACCATAGAAGGGCTGCCTTCAAAGACCAGATTGATGTGACCCTTCAGTTAGCCCTCGGGGAACATAGAACTTTGATTTGCAAACTGTTCTGTAGAAAGGGCTGAGCTTCCTGCACCAACCAAAGCAGCTCTTTTATCTTTTATCTTTTTATTTTTATTTTTTCAAATTGCACTTCCTAGTAGCAGCTGAGAGGAGTCTCCATTAGGTACAGCTCGAAACTGATGAACACAGATGGTTAGCTCAGAACAAAGTTGGCTTAAACTCGAATGCTATGCCATTCTTTTCAAGGTATACTGAGAAATCATTTTATTCCTAACACCGGGGATATCTAGGTTTCTTCCCAATAGCTCCACATTGTCTGTGGGACTAAGTCCAACCTCTTTAAGGTTGCATGGAAGGCCATTCACATCGGACTCCACCGACCTCACCTGCCTCTGCTTGACCCTGAACTTCAGCCAGGCCAGACATGGAACAATGCTCAGCAAACACCAGGTTTCCTTAACCCTCTGGGTCTTTATTTATGTACCTTCCATGTGGAATGACCTCTCCTTGGAACCAAGGTGTTTCCTCCTCTCAAGTGTATAGCGTCCTATTTTAGCACTTAATTCACTGTGTTTGTTTATTTTCTTTGGCACTTCAGTGAGAATCACTCCTTATCTTAGTTTTATCAGCATGGAGCAGCGCCTGGCATGATGACTTCTGGAAGAAGGGAGGCAGGAGAGAAGGAATGCTCTCCAGCATGCTCTCATGCTACGGGTTGCCCCCCGAGACCAGAAGCAACCCCTTAGTGAAGAGCTGAAACCGCCAGCTCAGTGGTTCCCACTTCCCTCAGAAGTGTCTCCTGAGGCCCACCTGTCAGTAGGGTCCCACGTGTGAAAAGCATCCACCAAAATCCCTATGATTTCTATAGCACTTAAAATTCAGTCCTATATTTCCAACTCAACAGAATAATGAGCATGAACAAATGTTGCTTATGATTGCTGCTATAGTCACACCTAATTTAATTTTTGTTTACAGTTCAATGAATATGAATTTAGATGAAAATATAGGGGTTACTTATGTAAGCCTTGGTATTCACTAGTAGGTTAGGGAGGAGATGGTAGCCTTTGAGTTTAAAAGACTTCACCTGCCAAAGGAGATTAGAGAGGTAAGATAGTGACTCTCCTCAGTGAAGCATCAAGGAAAAGATTGCTTTGTTCAAAACCCTTCAGTATAACAATTTCACCCACCATCACCACAAGCTCATCATAATTTGTTCAAAAAAGGCTTTGTGTGGATTCAACAGAGTTTATCTTCAAGAATCTCATAATGTACCTGAAATTCCGTGAGACAGTCATTCCTGTGGTTTCAATAGCACTTTCTCCAAAAGCCCTTTATTAGGAGACACACTCACTCAGCTGGTGTGGCTCAGTGGTTGAGTGTTAGCCCAGGCACCAGCAAGTCCCTGTTTCCCTTCCCAGTCAGGGCACATGCCCAGGTTGTGGGCTAGATCCCCAATCGCGAGCAGCTGATCAATGTTTCTCTCACATCGATGCCCCCCCCCCTTTTCCTCTTTCTCTCTAACTAATAAAGTAAAATAAATTTTTAAAAATCATGAACACATATTTTAAAAAGATAAACAATAGAGAAGGAAACCATAAGCCATGGTCAGTTGCTAACATCTTAGTGAGAAAGAGCATGATTCTGACAGGGCTGGTGAAAGGCTAAAAGAGAGCTGTGTTTGTAGAGAAGGGGAGGCCACAGCTGGAGCCTGGGCCAGCACTTGGGGCAAACAGGTGGCACTCTGGCGCTCAGAAAGGGGTGCCTGTCTGATCAGGGGCACATGTTCTGTGTGCTGTCTGTGCAAGGCACATGCATGCCCGCAGACAGAAAAATCTAATGGGACTCATGACACACTCTCTCCTGTCAGAACATGCCATCGCAGTGAAAACAAATCCCACACATGCTCACTGGAGTGTGATGGACTCGGAGTTTCAGTCTGGAGCCAGACCGGGGCTGGAGTTTTTATGGCTCTGCCACTTCCCAGTTGTCTCTGTGACCTTGAGAAATGGCATAAGCCTCTTTAAACTTCACTTTATCCTTGGCCAGGGGAAGGCAGTAAGAGTGATTGATGTGTAAGTTTTCCATGGGAAGTAAAAAGGACAACACGAAAGCAAATAAAGTATTTTTCTGGGTGCCCGACACAAAATAAGCACTCAATAAACTTTAGTTTTTGTGGTGGTATTCAGCAGCAGCTCAGTCATGTTGGTACTTACAATAAAGATGCTGTAGATTAGGGGTGTCGAACTCAATCAGAGAAGGGGCCAAAATCTAAAATCCAGCCTAAATCGCTGGCCGAATGGTTTACTGAACAGTCATAAACTGTCATTGTGATGGAAACGCAGCGGAGTGCAGTGATGACAGCGCGGTGCAGGCCACATTGCAAGGCCTGGCGGGACGGATTTGGCCCGCAGGCCTTGTGTTTGACACATGTGCTGTAGATGAAGGTGTGTGTGTGTGTGTGTGTGTGTGTGTGTGTGTGTGTGTGTGTTGGGAAGGTATATTTAGGCAGAAAGTCTTCCCAGAAGGAAAGTCCTCCCAGAAGAAATGGCATTGGTTTGGAAGCTTTCTGGGAGGTGGGCGGGGCGGGGGGAATGGGAAGGACTCCAGCCTGGGAGTAACAGTAAGAGCAAGAGAAGATCCAGAAAAAGTGATAGGAGGACCACTGTGGTTAAAGCCTGGGGGGAGGGGGAGGTAGAGAGGGGGAATGACAGGTGAGGGTGGAGCCAAATCAGTTACTTCTCTCAGATCTATCGGCTGCACATCACCAAATTCATGATTGACTGCTGCAGCCATAAACGCATTTACTGGTACAGTGACTGGACAAGGAGATGTGGGACTATGTGGTCCCAGGAGCAGTTTGGCAGCTCAACATTAAGATCAAGGACCTCGGCTCCTTCCAGGCCTCTTCTCATTTCCCTTGGGTGAGGATTAACAAAAAAAGGGGGTGGGGGGAAGGGAAGGGAGGAGGAAGAGAGAGAGAAAGAAACTTAGTGGTACTTATTTAAAAAAAAAACAAAAACACAAATGTCTGTTTAACATGAAAAGGATTTAGAACTGCGGAGTCAATATTTTTGACTTAGAAAATTTGTTTTTGGTTTCATTAACTCTATCTGCCACAAAGAGACCTTTTTGGCGTTGAAATGATGGAAGATATAAAGCTTACCTGTGCTTTACATCATTACAGCCTAAAAATATTTCCAAACTACAGGGACAGGCTGGCTCCACACCAGCACAGAAAGCTTTTACTAAAGTAGCAGTGGCACTTAACACTTGTTAAGGTATCTCAAGGGATCTGTGTCCTTGTACAGGATCTCAGATCCTGACGACCATCAAGTGAGATCTAAACACATAGCACTAGGGAGACAGGCTCCTTGGTGCTGAAGCAGGTCAGTGAGTGACTGACGGTGATGTAATCTGTGTGCTAACATTTGAGGTGCTGTGAGTAAGAGGGAATCTACTGCCAAGCCCCACAGACACTGCTCCTATCAGAGAGAAAATGGTTCTTCCTGAACCATTTATTTTTCCATTTCTTACAAGAAATTCAGTGCCATTAAAATGTTATGGGAAGACAATTGTATATGCAGTCCCTCATTGGCTGCAAAGTCTTTATATGGCTCATGACTGTACCTATGATGTCAATTCTTCTCAAGCGAATTTATACATTGAATGAAATCCCAATTAAACCATAGCAGTATTATATATATATATATATATATATATATATATATATAACCGATTTTTTTACAGAGAGGAATAAAGAGTTAGAAACATCAATGAGAGAGAATCATCGATCAGCTGCCTCTTGCACACCTCCTACTGGGTATGTGCCCACAACCAAGGTACATGCCCTTGATCAGAATTGAACCTGGGATCTTTCAGTCCACAGACCGATGCTCTATCCACTGAGCCAACCAGTTTCAGCAGCAGTATTTTCTTGTAGATGTAGACAGTTCATAAAAATAAATAAATAAATAAATAAATAAATAAATAAATAAATAAATAAATATAAAATCTATGTTGAAACAGTGAGAATGGTCAGAACAGATTTGGCAA
The DNA here is from genome assembly GCF_014108245.1 of Pipistrellus kuhlii. NCBI lineage: Eukaryota > Metazoa > Chordata > Mammalia > Chiroptera > Vespertilionidae > Pipistrellus > Pipistrellus kuhlii. The sequence goes on from NW_023425404.1 coordinate 135,769,849, forward strand.
AGACAAAGTTTTGGAGGGCTCACAATACCCAACTTAAAATTCACTCTACACCTACTGTAATCAGGATAGTGTGGTATTGATGAAAGTATATAAATATAAATTTATGGAACAGAATGAGTCTAGATATATAATAGATCCACACAAATAGTTCATTGAGAAATGTGCAAAGATGATCCAGTGGAAAAAGGATAACTTTCTAAGCAAATAATGCTGGAACAATTGGACATACATTGGCAAAGGAAAAAATTAATTCAGCCTTACACCTATACAAAAGTTAACTCAAGATGGATCATAAACACAAATCTAAGACACAAAGTCTAAATCTTTAGATGAAAGCATAGAAGAATATGGGAGACTCATAGAGTGTGTTTGATTAAGAACACTCTTAACTGCATAAACAATAAGGTTTTAATAGGGTATCAGTAATCGTTACAGCCCAGAAACCTTGGCTCAGGTGAAGGTTGCACCAAAAGCACAAACTATACTAGAAAATATTGGTAAGTGAGACTTCATAAAAACTACACAGTTTTTGCTTTGCAAAGAGCATTGTTAAGAAACTGAAAGGACAAACAATAGTCTGGGAGAAAATGTGTTCAAATCATAATCTACCAAATGACTTATACACAGAATATGTATATACTAGAGGCCCGGTGCATGAAATTCATGAAAAGCAGGCCTTCCTTCCCCTGGCTGCCAGCACTGGCTTTCCTCTGGCACCTGGACCTGGCCTTCCCTCTCAGCCCAGGCTTCATCCAGAAGGCGCTCTGGAAGGATGTCTGGTCTAATTGGCATATTATGCTTTTATTATTATAGATACATAACTCTCTCCCAATACAATAACAAGCAGACAAAATTAAAAATGAGCAAAAAACTTGAACAAGCACATCCAACAAGATAGATATATGGCAAACAAGCAATATGAAAAGATTTTTAAATCATTAATCATTAGGAAAATACAAATTAAAACTATCCTATATAATAAAAAGCTAATATGCAAATTGACTGAATGGCAGAACAACGGGTCACTGTGACATGCACTGACCACCAGAGGGCAGACGCTCAACACAGAAGCTGCCCCCTGGTGGTCACTGCCCTCCCACAGGGGAACACTGCTCAGCCAGCCAGAAGCCCTGAGCTGGGCTCATGGCTGGAGGCTACCAAGCACAGCAGCGGTGGCGGGAGCCTCTCTCGCATTCATGGCAGCCCTGAGCTGTCAGTTGGACATTCCCGGAGGGTTCCCAGACTGTGAAAGGGTGCAGGCCAGGCTGAGAATCTCGTGCACCAGGCCTCTAGTAGTGAGATAACACTGTATGACTATTCAAATGGTCACATACCTAGGCGTTCACAGAGCAAAATTTAAAAATAATAAAAAGAGCACCTGTGATATCACATGTTTGTGAGAATTCACAGCAACTGGAACTCTCATGCGTTGCTGCTGGAAATCCGCAATGATGCAGCCACTATGAAACACTGCTCAAGTCAAAGCGTTTCAGATAAAAGCTACCACATGGCCCAGAAATCCCATTCCTAGGTATTTAGCTCAGAAAAACGATACTTACGTTCACACAAAAATCTGTACACAATGTGTATGGCAGCATCAGTCATAATTACTCCAAACTGGAGACATCCCACTGTCCTTCCTCAGGCAAATGGGTAAGACAACAACACAGCGGCAGTAACTGTGGCACCTCTGGCCCAATGCAACACTGCTTATCAGTAAAGAAGAAACAAACTATTGGAAATGAGTTAAGTTCTGTCTCTTCACTACACGAAAGATCTTTTGGCATTTTGATACCCTGTACCTACGAATGAGACGTTATTTGGAAATAAAGGCATTTGATTAATTGGCAGATAGGGTCATAGTCGAGTAGGTGGAACCTTAATCCAATATGGCTGAGATCCTTATAAAAGGGCAGCCATGTGAAGACAAAGGCTTCACATGGCTGCCCCTTGTCCCCTGACAAACCCCAAAGGATGGCAAAGGCAGAGGCTGAGATTATGCAGCTAAAAGCCAAGGATCTCTAATGGCTGCTGGCAAGCCACCAGAGGAGCTGGGAAAGATCCCCCTGGAGGTTTCCAAGGGCCTGTGGCCCTGGCCGGCTTGATTTCATGCTTCTAGCACTAGAGCTGTGAACCAATCATTTTCTTTCATTTTAAGCCACCCAGCTGTGGGTACCCTGTTGGGAGGCCCTAGAAACCAATGCACTGCCGGTCACACACAATAGCTTAATGAATCAAAATGCATTATACTAAATGGAGGAAGCTGCAAGCATTGGTAAAGGTCTCAAGATTCAGACCCTGTTTGCAAGCTGACAATCAAACCTGCCACAGGCTTGAAGATGCTGACAGAAGACAGGACTGCTCCTGAGTCAGAGAGAAAGGGCTTTATTACTCACAGCGCAGCAACCGGCGTGAGCTTTGTATTGGAACCAGTTCTTCTAGCCCCCAACCCAGGGGCATAATGCCGAGCTGGATCCAGGTAAGGAAATACAGTGCAGTGTGTCTCTGCTGAGGGATTCCACCTTAGAAAACTCCCAGTCTTATCAAGGGGTGCCAAGCAATCCCGCCCAACCTTTGCCTCACAGGGAGACCTAATCCCTATAATCCTGCTCAGGAAATAAATCTGCCCTCGGCCTCCAAGGTGGCGGCTACTTCAATCTTAGCAGGCAGCCTTGAAACAACCATAGCAAAGGATCTCAAAAAGATAGTCTGGAACACAGCTGTCACAAGACAAGTAGAAATATAATGGAGAACTGCTTCCCAGCGGAAGCCAGTCTCCAGGGATTACATGCTATAGGATTGCATGTGGCGACATTCGGGAAAAGGCCACACCAGTCTGACAGGTGACGGACAGGTCAAGGATTCTCAGTTCTTGGGTTTGGGATGAGGGCCCTTCAGGATGAGGGAATCTTTTGATGTGATGGAACTGTCCTTTGACCTGAGTGTGGCAGTGCTTCTGTGAATCTATACAGTAGTAAAGCTCAGCACTGTATGTCAAAACAAAAGCTAACTTTGCTGTGGATAAATTCAAATATTAAAAAAATTAACAAAAGCCAAGTACTAATAAACAAAGTACGCTAATTGTGTGTGGGGGAAAGTTCACTGGGTCTGAAAGAGGCTCTGTTGGGAGTCCTGAAACGCTGCTTTCATTTCAGGGATCAGTGGTTAGGGGCAGCCTGGAATGAACCGTTTACACAAGCCGAGGAAAGTTCATGTACACAAGTCCACAGGAAGCACACACAATAAAGTCTTTGAGAATCAGAAGACAAACATTAGCTTTTAATGTCTGGTTCTGACATTTGCTCAATTTAAGAGGAGTAAGTCTTCAGGGGAAATGGTTTTCCAATTGTGCCATCTTTCAATTATTTTCAAGCAACCAATTACATGATCTATTTCTTTAAAAGATAAAGTTTTGACCTGACCTCGCTGCCTGAATCAGAACACCAGACTTTTGCCGCCACCATGAAGGCATTTTTCATTTTAGAAATGAGACAGAGTGCTATATTACACCTGACCTCTTTTCCCATCACAAACCAGGCCATCTGTGCTGGAAAAGTTTTAATTTCTTTTCCAGTAGTCTTTTTTTTTTCATAAGAAACATCACTGCTTTCAATTCTCTCAGATCCTATGCTAAAGCAGAGCTAATGCTTTAGGAAAACTGTTTAGAAAATGGTTAATTAATATCATAAGACATGTTTTTGACCTCCTATTTCCAAGCCTTTTTGCAGGGAGTAAATATAGTGTGTAAATTAGTCTACTTAGGTCAATAGTTAGAGTAGCTAAAACAAACAAACAAACAAAAAACCACCATTAAATGTTATGTTTAATTTAGCATATAAGTCTAACTTATCATCAATGATTTGTTTTACAACCATAGTGAGTTAAGCAATTTCCTCAACCTTGTTGGTTCCTGAAAGGAGGAATAGAAAATAACAACAACAACAATAATAGTAATAATCGTACTGCACTTAGGAAGTCACCAGGAAACAGTGGGTTAACTTCTTTTGATTCTAGACCCTTCCCCCAAATCTAACATTTTTATTTGCCTCTAAGTTTTCTGCGGGTAAAGACTTCCTTAGGTTGCTTGCAGTTCATCAAGCACACTCCAAAAATATAATTTCTATATGTCACTTATTTGGAGCCTTAAGCTAACACAATATAATGTTCTTCTGCCATCCACTTGTTGGTTCTTTATACTATTTTTATGTTCATACCCACATTTTTCATTAAGGGGCACAACATTTTTGGCTATAACAAGATTGGGTATAATTAAAAATGCAAATAACTTGGAAGGCAGAATTGCTCACATGACCAACTATGGCCAGGCCCCATTCTGATTATGAGAAAAGTTTGGCACTTCCGTTGTCTGATGATGCTCTGAGCACTCATGGACATGGGACTCCAGGTCTAAGGCTTTGCTTTCTAATCTCACTGCTCAGAGAGAGAGACTAGAATAAACAAATGTCTTACAGTGAAGTAGAATACTTCCTTGGAAATTGAAATTAAAAGAGTAGTGAATTCTTAGGAAATTTCTAGCAAAAATTTAGATAAATGATGTTTAAACTGAAACTTGCAAAACAAGTCATGGCCATTTTCATGACGGTTAAATTGGAGCAGTTGTCCTGGCTGCCACTTCCAAACTTACCAATGGTTTCGCAATTCCATTCCACAGAACACAACATTTTGGTCATCGCTCTCGAAGTGCTTCACCTTCTTCTCTTACCCCTTCCTCCGAGTTTAGAAAGAAACTAGTTTAGGCTTGAAAAGTTATATGCTCTAGGCATTAACTAGCCCATCGTTACTTCCATGTTAGGTTTGGGAATTGCCCTCCTCTCTCTTTTCTCTAGAACCAGCCAACTAATTAGCTTAGCAAAATTATCTTCTCTGGACCAAAGTAGTAATGCACTGCTTTGCATTCTTATTTTAAAAATTTTTAATGTTGTTTTGAGGGAGGGAAGGAGAGAGAGAGAGAGAGAGAGAGAGAGAGATGTGAGAGCAGAATATTACCATCTGCCTCCTGCATGCTCCCTACTGGAGACTGAGCCCTCAACGCCAGGCATGTGTCCTGACCAGAACTGAACCAACAACTTTTCAGTGCATGGGATGACAACCAACCAACTGAGCCACACCAGCCAAGGCTATTTTACATTCCTGTTGTATAAAAGGGGGACAGAACAAACTATCTCTCTATAGATATATTTATAAATATAAGCAATATGTCTAGGTAAACATACTAACTGTATGAAGTAAGGAAAAGTAAGAAGGCAGTTAAGGGTTTATTAAGACATCTTTATAAGAATAGTCTGCCTACCTTTACAAACACTGTTTTGTTTATTTTGGAGGACAATTTCCTCGCTTAGAAAATCTCCCTATTCCACCCTCATATTCAGCAGTGATTGCAAAAAGCTGCTTATGAGAGACAACTTTTCCCTGGTGTTTCCATGACTATCTTCTTTCCCCTCCTCTCCTTTCTGTTCTCCTCCTCCCTTTTTCTCTCCTCTACCCTCACTTCCCTTCCAAACCCTTCCTCCTCTCTCTTTTCTCTTCTTCCACCCCCCCCCCATCCCATGTTACCCTGCCCTTAATTGGGAGCAGAGCTAAAAGAATGTCAGACTGAGAAAAAGGTGCTTTTATTCATTTAATCAGTGGCTACTGAGATCTCATAGTTCCAGGATTGCAGCTGAGCCTGGTTGGCCAGGAGGTGAAGAAGATAAAGGTGGCTCCCACTTCCCTCCAAGCGCATACAGTTTAGCAGGAAAGGCAGAAAGCCATGAGAATAATAACAACAGGTGTTATTATTGGTACTCTCACAGAACAAGCCATTAAGGGATACAGAATAAGAGGACTTCACCTAAGCCATGGGAAACTGCTATTTCTGTGCAAACACAGGACTGTGATCTTACTAAATTTCTTGAAAGACTCTGATTGCAAGGTAAATATTAGATTTGAATGCACTCACCATTATAATTTGACCAATTCCTCTGGCTATTGAGATTTTGTAGCCTTGTGGATAGTTGTTATAAAACTAAGCAAGACGAATAAAGTATTCTTGAGTGGTATTTATTCAATTCGAAGAGGGGTGATTTATATCATTATTTTTTTAATTATGAATAAGAAATGAATTTTCTTTTGTCTCATTTGAACTAGTGTATTATTTCTTTGCTCAAGTTACGAGGTTGAGCCCAGGGAATAAAATGGTGGGTAAAATATGCATTGTCCTTGCTCTTGTGGGCATTTGGTAGACAAGTAGAATTAAATTCAGTTGCCCTCAGGCATGAAATATATCAAAGAAGTGAAGGGATTTCCCAAAAGTAGAGTGGAAGACAAAGCTTAGGATGCTAGAAGTTTATCCCAGGAGGAAGGAGTGAGGGGACAGAGAGGGCGAGGCTGAAAGATTGCTAATGTGGACCAGGCTGTCCTGATCCCACAATGACCTGGGTTAAAAGTGCTAAATGCTTCCAAGATCTGCCCCCCTTGAAAGCTGAGAGATGGGTCTATTTATCCACTCATTCCCAGTGTTGGAGGGCTGCTCCCTAGGGGTGCAGGGGGTCGGGGGGAAGAAGGGGAGGCATGAACTCTCCCAGATGCTTGTGCTGTGTTTTTGAGAGCAGACCACAGAAGTTCCAGCTTTGTCTCAGAACGACACAGGACAAAATGCAGAAAGACTTCTGTTTGCTTGGAGACTGACACTAAAGTGGATCTATGAGCCAAGGGAAATGTCGCCTGCAGCTGCATTGAGACAGAAGCACAGGGATGAGGAGATGTGAAAGAGGCCCAAGACATCAACTCCAAGAGGCTGTCTAAGGCTGTTTACCTGATGCTGAACAAAAGTATTCAGGTTTCATGTCTCCAAGAGAGGGGAAAAAATAGTAGAATGTAAATCTGCTTCATTTATCTTAAAAAACTGGTCTATGGATGAGATCCAACCTCCCAGTCATTTCTCTCCATTAATCATTTCCAACTTGAGTCCTTGGTTGGCAACATCCAAATCAAATATTTTGGTCTTTATAGCTTCCTTTCTCTCTGTCCTAGCTCCTTTCACCTCCGGGCCCAAGGCCTTATATTGTTTGAGAAAAATTGACAGTAGGATAAAGGAAGCACATAGGCATGAAGGTACAGATAGAAACAAACAGATTAATCACATAGTCCTTGCCAAGGAAGAAGAGGGAATATTTTATCTAAGATAAAAAACCTTCTTATATTTGAATAGTGTGTTCTAACTCAGCACCAGCACAGTCTCATGCAGTTTCCCCCTCAATAATAGTAATGAATTTACCTTATCATTCCATACTTTTTACCCTGGGTACTTTTCAGCCAGTACCAAGTCTTAATGAAGGGATGTAGATGAGGGTGACAACTTCTGCACGGGGACCAACATCACGGATATCTGATACATAATATTCTGCGTAAGTACTAGTATGATTAAAATACCTCACAATAATGTTTGTAACTTCAAAACATGTTAGAGTCTTAAAAATTTGGGAATCTATTTTTTTTTTTTTTACGTTTCTGTAAGTTTAAGAGTATTCCCTCCTCCTCCCCCCCAAAATTGTCAGTATATATTGCACAATACATACCATATTAAAAAATGCATGAAACAGAAAGTATAAATAAGTTATATAAGAAAATTAAATCAAGAAATAACACTGCCCAAAACAGATAAGTATATTTTGTTATAATAACCTTCTAAAATTTTTTATAACCCATAAAGAGGAAATCAATCAATCAATTGAAACAGACAACAAACTGACACAGTTATTAGAATTAGCAGATAAGGCCACGGAAAATTGTAAACTGGCCCAGCTGGTGTGGCTCCATGGTTGAGTGTCCACCTATGAACCAGGAGGCTCATAGTTCAATTCCCAGTCAGGGCACATGCCTTGGTTGGGGCCTGCAGAAGGCAGCCAATTGATGATTCTCTCTCATCATTGATGTTTCTACATCTCTCTCCCTCTCCTTCCATCTCTGAAATGAATAAAAAATATATTTAAAAACATTATTAGAACTGCATTCCAAATGGAGCAAGGTCAGTATTGGCATATCCTTGTGTAAGTGTGTTCTTAAATTTTGTGCCCTAAGACACACATATCTCGCCTCACCCAAGCTTTGGTCCTGATTCTAGATGTTCAAAAGTTAAGTTGAGACATAAAAGATGCAAAAAACTAAACTCAAGATTCTAGAAATAGAAAAGGCAATGTATGTGTAAGATTGAAAAAATACCCTTTTTACTGAGTCTAAGTTTATACCACTCACCATATGACAACCAGTAAGTTGAGTGACAAAGTGTTGAGGCAAGGAAAACTACTTTATTTGAAAAGCTGGCAAGCCAAGAAGATGGTGGACTAGGTCCTACAGAACCATCTTAAGAAAGTAGAGACTTCAGGCTTTTTCTATGTCAAAGGAAGGGGAAAACAGGAGGAGCAAGAGCTAATTGGTGACTGCTGGCTCTGGGTGCTAGCAAGGGTCCGAAGAAGATTGTGAAACTTCTTTGTTCTTTGTCTATCGATTATCTCTGGTTGATGTGAGTCTGGTCACCAGTTCCTGCAAATCTTTGGTAAACAATCATTATTTTTGTACAGATTTCTCTTATCTCCTCAGGAGAGTCACTTTCTGATAAGAAGCTGTTTTTATAAAATACAATCCATAATGATTAGCATGTCTATATGCAAGACTAAGCAGAAATTATTACCCTGAAGGCCATGGGATCAAAGCAGGTTGAATAAGATGGAATCAAAGAGATGAAGCGTTTTATAGTTACACACTGAATGTGATCAATGGGAGATTACATAGGACAGAAGGAAAAAATAATGACATAGAATCATAATAGAAATTATCCCAAATAAAATAATTTTTAAAACATGAAAAGTGAATCTGCCAACTGTGGGATAACTCAAGAGGCTCAATATATATGTAATCGCAAAGAAAAAGACAGTAAAAATATTTGAAGAGTAATAGTCCAAAAATTTCAAATTTGATGAAATTATATATGTGAGAAGCTTAATCTCAAGCACCAATATTATAAAGAAAACTACACAAAGACATGTCATAACCCAATTGTTCATAACCAATGATAAAAAAAAATCCTAAGAGCAACCAGAAGAAAAAAGATATTATGCATAGCAAGATAATAATAACAACTGTGTCACAGGAAACAATACAGCCTAGTAGATAGTGGAAGAATGTGTTAAAATTACTAAAATTTAAAAGAAGAAAACTGTTTCCTGGTTTCTATACTCTGTAAATATCCTATATAATGAAAGCCTAATATGCAAATCAACCAAACCACAGAACAACCAGTTGCTATGACACGCACTGACCACTGGGGGGCAGTTGCTCAGTTCAGGAGCTGCCTCCTGATGGTCAGTGTGCTCCCACAGGGCGAGTGCTGCTCAGCCAGAAACTGGGCTCATGGCTGGTGGAGCGCAACAGCAGTGGTGGGAGCCTCTCCCACCTCACAGCAGTGCTACAGAGCAGCAAGTGGAATGGTAAGGAGCAGAGCATTCAGGCAGGCTGTAAGGAGCGAGGGCTCCAGACTACAAGAGGGCACAAGTCGAGGTGAGAGACTGCCCACCCCTAGTGCCCCTAATGAAGACAGACTAAATACTTTTTAAACAAACAAAGCTGAAAGAATTGTTTACATACCATTCCACAATCCAAAAAATGTTAAAGGAAGTCCTTTAGGTAGGTGAAAATTTCTGCAGAAAGAAATAAAGAGCTCCAGAAATAGTAATTATAAAGAATTGTTAAGAATCTGAGATTTCACCCTTTTTGCAAGTTAATAAGTTAGCCTTCCACAATTTCATGGGTGCTGACAGAAGACACAAGACTCCTGGGTCAGAGACAAAGAACTTTATTACTCATAACGCATCAAGCAGCCTGAGCCTCATGTTCGTGCTGGGTCTCCAAGACACCCAGGTCCCACGTGGTGAACCTAGATATATGATGCACATGGTCCTTGGGTCACAACTAAGAAACCCTGAATTTAGTAAAATACGTTTTCTCTTTTGTAAGAGGCTGCAAGAAAATCTGTCCAAACTATGCCCAGGAGGAAGACATTATCTTTAGTATAGAAGACAGCAAAAACTCAAGCTCTCTGTCCAGAGGACATTATTTTAATCTCATGGAAGGCTGTTCATTATATAAACATCCTTAGAAAGATAGGCTGAAACAAAAGCTTTTATGCTTTTGCTCACAAGATGTTCAAGCACATGGGAAACCTATTAAGAATTGTCTCATAATAGTAACTAGATGAGCAAATACACAAGTTTATTTTATTATTATTTAAATGTTTTTTTTAATAAGATCATGGATTATTTAAATAACTAAATAATAATAATCCTATATAATAAAAGCCTAATATGAAAGTTGTCCCCTGGACCAGGAGTTCAACCTGTAGTTAGATCAGGGGGCAATGCCACTGGCAGTGGTGGCAGCAGGCAGCTGAGGGAAGTTAGGTACCCCCAGCTGGTAGGCGGCAGCCTCTAGGGACCCTATCAGTGCACAGATTTTGTGCACTGGGCTTCTAGTCTATACACATAAAAGCCTAAGTGACCAGTTGACTGTCTGGCAGCTATAATGCACAATAACCACCAGGGGCAGACACTCAATGTACAGGCATGAAAACATAGAACAGACTGATGAAATATTAAAATATTTCTTCTAATTAGTATCCTTAAAATGTGCATAAATCTGTACACATGGCCACTAGTAATCTATAATATTAAAAGTGTAATATGCTAATTAGACCAGATGTCCTTCTGCATGACCTTCTGAACAAAGCTGGGGCTACAAGGGAAGCCCAGGTCCTGCTGGCGGCCAGAGGGAAGCCTGGATCCCTGCTGCCAGAGAGAAGCCGATGCCAGCAGCTGGAGTAGGAAGGCTTACTCTTGCATGAATTTCATGCATTGGGCCTCTAATAACAACATCAATAATAATAATATAGTAAGAAGTTTAAAACAAATGTAAAATGGAAGACAAAAATAGCAAAAAGCTCTGGAGAAAAGAAGTACCTGTTAAGTATTATAGGTGGGCTGTTTAAATGTCAATTGAAGGCCAACAAGGGTAAGATAACAATGCATAATATAAATCTTAAAGCAACCACTATAATAACAAAGAATTATAGCTAATAGGCCACAACTGTTTTGGTTTTTTTTTTAAGGTGGAAGAAATAAACACAAAGTAAAATAAAGGGTATAATAAGAGTGAAAAACTACAGAAAAAAATTAATGAAATAAAAAATGAATTCTTTGAGATTTAAAAAATCAATAAACCTCTGGAAAGACTAAACAGCAAAAGTAGGGAGAAGAAAAAATTACCAATATTAGGGATGAGAAAAGTGATATCCCTACAGAAATAAAAGGATAAAGAAATGTTATGAATAACTATATGGCAATAAATTCTTCAGTTCAGATGAAATAGACAAATTCCTTAAAAGACACAAATGACTAAAGCTCACTCAAGACAAAATAATCTGGACAGTCATATACTTATCATGAAATTCAATTTGCAGTTAGAACTTTGCCACAAAAACAACTTCAGCCTGAGAATACTTCTCTGCTGAATTCTAAATTTCACCAAATAATTAGACTAAATAATACTGATTATATAATTCTGAAAAACAGAAGAGAAGGAAATATTTCCCAACCCATTACATGAGCTGGAGCTGAGCATTAGCCTGATATCAAAACTAGATAAAGACTAATTGAAGAAATGTACAAATCACTGGCCAGTGTTGCTCAGTGGTTGGGCATTGACCTGTGAAACAGAAAGTAATGCTTTAATTCCCAGGTTGTGGGCTCTGTTCCCAGGGGGGAACATGAGGAAAGCATCTAATTAATGATTCTCTTTCGTCATTGATGTTTCTATCTCGCTCTCCCTTTCCCTTCCTCTCTGAAATCAATAAAAATATATTAAATTTTTTTTAAAGTACAGGTCAATATTCCTTATAGATAAAGAGGCAAAAATTTTATTAAAAACTTTGCAATTTTAATCCAACAATATATTAAAAGAATTATATGCCAAGCAGTTTTTCAAGGAATGCAAAGCTGGTTTATTATTGAAAATCTGTTAATGTAATCCACCATATTAATAGGATGCAGAAGAAAAGTGACATTATTTCAGTTAATGCAGAAAAAACATTTGGCAATTTTAACATGCATTACTGATTAAAAGTTCTTAGCAAATTAGAAACAGAAGAGAACCTGCTGAAGATCATATACTGAATACTTGTGGCTGACCATGCTTAATGCCAAAAGCCTAAAAGCTTTTTAAACAGATTCAGGAAAAAGTGAACATAGTTATTCTGGAAACTTCTATTCAACATTGTACTGAAATTTATAGCCAGTAGAATAAGGCAAGGAGTAGATATCAAAGGTCTCTAGATTGGAAATGAAATGAAACTGTTTTTATTTGCAGATCTAATAAGTGAGTTTAGCAACATTTCAGGGGATAAGAAAACAAAAATCAATTATAATTTTATATTCTAGCATCAAATATTGAAAGTTAAAATGGCACTATTTACAATATCATAAAAATATGAATTAGTTAGGGATAAATCTGATAAATGTTATAAAAGTGTTTTATACTGAAAACTAAAAACATTCAGAGATAAATCAAAGAAGCCCTAAATAAATAAAGAATTATGCTATATTCATGGGCAGAACACTCAATGTTGATTATCTGTCAATGCTCCCTAAATTACTCTATAGATTCAATGGAATCCCAATTAAAATCCCATTAGGCTTTTCTATAGAAATTGCAAAACTGATACTAAAATTCATGTAGAAATGTAAAGAACCTGGTCTAGCCAAAACAATTTTGAGAGTGTGTGAACTAACACTACCTGCCTTCAAGACTTGTTATATACATACAGCAATAAAGACAAAGTGGTATTGGTGTAAAGACAGACAAATAGGTCAATGAAACAGAATAGAGAGAACTCCAATAGATGTACATGTATTGGGTCGGCAACTAAGTAATTGCGTGTTTCACACATATATGGCTTCATTTGAATTTTTAGGTTTGCAGACGTAGTACAAATGTAAAACACATTTTGTTATTTGATAGTTGGCTATTCAGCTGTTAATCAGTAAAAAAAGTTTTTTGATCTGTTTTGTAGTTTTCGTTTGGCGTTCCTTGAAAAATGAAAAATCAAAAGAAACATTTTCGTCATATTTTGCTTTTTTATTTCCGCAAAGGGAAAAACGCATCGCAAGCTCATAAAAAGTTATGTGCTGTTTATGGTGATGAAGCCTTAAAAGAACGGCAGTGTCAAAATTGGTTTGCCAAATTTCGTTCTGGTGATTTTTCACTCAAAGATGAAAAACGCTCTGGTTGTCCAGTTGAAGTTGATGACGCCCTAATCAAAGCAATAATCAATTCGGACTGTCACAGTACAACACGTGAGATTGCAGAGAAGCTTCATGTATCACATACATGCATTGAAAATCACTTAAAACAACTTGGCTATGTTCAAAAACTCGATACATGGGTTCCTCACGAACTGAAAGAATCACAGTTAACGCAACGCATTAGCAGCTGCGATTTGCTAAAGAAACGTAATGAAAATGATCCATTTTTAAAACGACTGATAACTGGCGATGAAAAATGGGTTGTTTACAACAATATCAAGCGGAAAAGATCGTGGAGCAGGCCAGGTGAACCAACTCAAACAACATCAAAAGCTGATATTCATCAAAAGAAGGTTTTGTTATCAGTTTGGTGGGATTACAAAGGAATTGTCTACTTTGAACTCTTACCACCCAACCGAACGATCAATTCTGATGTCTACATTGAACAACTAACGAAATTAACCAATGCAGTTGAAGAAAAGCGGCCCGAATTGACAAATTGAAAAGGTGTTGTATTCCATCATGACAATGCAAGGCCACACACATCTTTGGTCACTCGGCAAAAATTAATGGAGCTTGGTTGGGATGTTTTGCCACATCCGCCATATAGTCCTGACCTTGCACCATCTGATTACTTTTTGTTTCGATCTTTACAAAACTCCTTGAATGGTAAAAATTTCAATAATGATGATGATGTCAAATCGTACCTGATTCAGTTTTTTGCTAATAAAAACCAGAAGTTTTTTTAACGTGGGATTATGATGCTGCCTGAAAGATGGCAAAAGGTCATTGATCAAAATGGGCAATACATTACAGAATAAAGTTATTTAGTTCCATGAAAAAAATGTCTTTGATTTTCTTTAAAAAATCCGCAATTACTTAGCTGCCGACCCAATATATACACAACTGATTTTGGAAAAGGTGCAATAGTATAATAATATAGTGGTAATAGATTGTCCTTCCCCCCTGGCTCAGTTTGTGGGAGCATCATCATGTACACCAAAGGATGATAGGTTCGATTCCTGGTCAGAGCACATGCCCAGATTTCAGGTTTGATCCTCAGGGCATGTGCAGAAAGCAACTGATTAGCATTTCTCTCTCATGTCGATGTCTTTCTCTCACTCTAAAATCAATTTAAAAAATGATTTTTAGGCAAACCTTAAAAAAATGATAGTCTTTCCAACAAATGATCCTAGAACAATGGATATCTACATATAAATAAATGAAATAGCTCTATACCATGCAAAACACACACACACACACACACACACACACACTCAAAGTATACTGTGGACTTAACTGTATATCCAAAACTCTAAAACTTCTAAAGAGAGAGAGAGAGAGAGAGAGAGAGAGAGAGAGAGAGAGAGAAAGCCCTTGTCATCTTGCTGTGTTAGGCATTTCTTCCTTATATATAATACCAAAAGTATCCTATCTAATAAAGAGGGATTATTCTAATTGACTGTCATGCTGTTGCAAAGATGACAGTGCTCATAGCCAATAAGGAAGGAATATTCTAATTGACTGTCACGCTCTCAAAGATGGCAACACCCAAAGCCACAAGACAGCAGCTGTCCCCTCAGTCACACTGGGGCAACAGGCACTCGGCACAGCTGGGCCTACCCCCAGGAGGGTCTGGCCTCTTCTGTGTGCCTGCTTTCAGAGTCCCCAGGACCCTCAGCCCTCCAGCTACCCAGGGCTGGCTTGAGGCTAAGGTAACCAGGCTGGCTGAGGCTTGCTCTGCTGGCAGTGGCAGTAACAGAGGTGAGATGCAGGGTGCTGCCTTCCCCTGATCACCAGGTCAACTCCTGCCCCTGAAGGCTCCCAGACTGGGCTGAGGGACCCCCTCTCCAGTGCATGAATATTCATGCACTGGGTCTCTAGTGATACATAAAGAACAAATTGATGAAGTAGACTTCATCAAAGTTCAAACTTATGCTTTTGTAAGTCACTATGAGCCATGCTGCAGAATGAGAAAATGTTTTCGAATCATATGATGAAGGACTTTATCAAGAATATATTACAGCTCAACTGGTGTGGTTCAGTGGATTGAGTATCATCCTATGCACCAAGAGACTGATGATTTGATTCTGGGCACATGCCCGAATTGTAGGCTCAATCCCCAGGAGAGAGCACACAGAAGGCAGCAGATTGCTGTTTACCTCTCTCATTGATATTTCTCTCGTCATTGTTTTTCTCTCTCTCCCTCTTCCTTTCTCTGTCTAAAATCAATAAAAATGTATTTAAAATTAAATATATATATATTTCCAGCAAAACAGTTTCAAAAGCTCAATAATAAGAAAACAAAACCAAAATTTTTTTTTAAAGAGGGCAAAATTTGAATTGTCACTTTACCAAAGAAGATATAAAGATGACAAATATACACGTGGAAAGAAAGATGCTTAACATCATTAGCCAAGAAATGTAATCTAAAACCATATACACCCTCTAGAATGGCAAAAATACAAAAACTGGTCATACTAAAGTCATGGTCCGGATATCAAGGAACTAAAACTCTCATACATAGTCGGTGGGAATGTAAATGGGGTACAATCAATTACTTTGGGAAACAGTTGGTAATTTCTGAGAAAGTCAGTTCTACTATGATTTAGCCATTCTACTCCTAGATATTTATCCAAGAGGAAAAAAAAAAAAGCATATGTCCACACAAAGACTTGTATATGCACATTTATAGAGCTATGTTTATAATAGTTAAACAGCTTAAACCACCCACATTTCTCTCTATAGGTAAGTGGATTAATAAACTGTGGCCTGTGCACACAATGGATTTCAGTGTCTTAGGGCTGCTATGAGGTAATACCATAGACTGGGTGGCTTAAACAGCAAGCACTGTTTTTTCACAGTTCTGGCGTCTGCCAAGGTGCCAGCATGGTTGGGTTGTTGGTGAAGGTCCTCTTTCTGGTTTACAGATGGCTGTTTACTCCTTGTATCCTCCTAAGAGGGCGGAGAGGGAGGGGCTCGCTCTCTTCCACCCGTAAAGACATTAATCCCATCATGGGACTCCACCCTCAGGACCCACTTACCTCCCATATGCCCCATCTCCTACTCCCATCTCATTAGGGCTTCAACATAATAGCTTTGGGGGTGTAGGTAGGGGGAGGCAGACACAAACATTCAATCTTTGGGAACTGGCCATCATTAAAACAGAAGAGGTAAATCTCAAAGTAATTACACTGAGTGAAAGAAGCCAGGTAAAAGAACACATTGTATGATTTAATTTCAGTCTAATTTGAGGTCATGTTTATGGACACAAGATCATGTTAGGAATGATCCTGAAATTTGGGGGGAGGGCAGATGAATATGCTCATTATTTTAATAACTAGAGGCCTAATGCATGAATTCTCATGCATGGGTGGGGTCCCTCGTGGTAGCCTACGGGGATTGGGCAGAAACCCACAGTCCAACACTACCTGCAGCTCCTACCTGCCACTCCCGCTCATCCCAGCCCCACTGTGCGTGCCCTGGGCTCAAGCCCAATCAGTCCCAATTGGGAGAGCCTGTGTCTGGCACCCTCACAAGGGGAGTGGCTTGAGAGTTCTGGACAAAACCAGCTCTCTAACATCCCGCAAGGAGGTCTAGATCACAAGAGGGCGCAGTTCAGGCCAAGGGACCCCACTGGTGCATGATCAGGGCTAGGGAGAGACTGTAGGAGAACTCCAGGGCATGTCCAGCCCATCTCGCACAGTCCTGGTCAGTCAGAACCCAGCAGCGAGCTAATCTACTGGTTAGTGGTCAGTGCATGTCACAAAGACTGGTCGACCAGTCAACTCTCTGCCCCTGGTGGTAAGTGCATGTCATAGCAAGTGGTTGAGTGGTCTTAGTATATTATGAGTCTATTACACTTTGATTGGTTGAACAGTCAACTGGTCACGGGATACCTAGCATATTAAGCTTTTATTATATAGGATGGTGATGTTTCGCTATAAATGTATGTTAGTATTTACCAAATTGTATACTTTAAATATGGGCAGTATATTATATGTCAGTAAAAGGTTAATAAAACTGCATTGTTTTTTGTTAAATGGCTACTGATATCTAATGATAGATTTTTGTCTAGTAAGGTTTCCCCTTCACTCTCCTATCAGCACTGTGAGGCTTGCTGCCTCTTCCTCAGTCCGAGTAGCACTTGCCAGTCTGAAAGGAGACGATGACATCTCATTATTTCCCTCTGCACTTGACTGCTAGTAAAACTTACTTAAAAAGCATTAAAAATATTAGTGTTTTTTTAAATGCAGGATGAAATCTGCCTAATACTAACTGGCTTTGGTTATTAAATTTCTGGGGAGTATTATGCCCAAAATATCGTGGAGTCTGATTTACTTGACAATTATTTGTATAAGTTGACAGGGGAAAAGGGAGACAGGACTGACAATAAGATGAAAAAATATGTAAATGCAGCAAGTTGAGTATTTTTTGGAACCATTGTGAAATGCATTTGTGTAGTAAAAGAACCTTGTCTAGCCAGGCCAATGTGGCTCAGTAGTTGAGTAGAGACCTATGAACCAGGAGGTCATGGTTTGATTCTTGATGGGGGAACATGCCTGGGTTGTGGTCTCAGCCCCAAGTGCGGGGTGTGCAGGAGGCAGCCAGCGGATCAATGATTCTCTCTCATCACTGATGTTTCTATCTTTCCCTCTCCCTTCCTCTCTGAAATCAATTAAAATATCTATATATTTAAAGGCTAAGTGACCGACCATCTATCTGTCCGACTGTCCAACCGACCTACTGGCCAATACCTATGACACACACTGGCAATTTAAAAATAAACATTGACTCCAGTATGCACAATACATATAAAGGACTTGGTGGCGCCAATAGAAACAGCGTAGACATATTCCTACCTGAATCTGTTTTCAGACATGTCAGTTACATGTTGCTTTTTCTAGAGTTTGAGAAGCGTGTGGCATTAAAGTTAAAATTGCAAATACTTCATCACAAGGGAAATTAATCAAGCACTCTGAAAGTGTTTTTACTTTTAATGTGGTACACAGGGAGATATTAGAATAAGTTTAATCTATCAGTCATTGTTTTTAATCAATGCTGTTTTCATATCATGTCTTTGTTATTGTTACATCATGTTGTTATTATTTATTTATTAATCAATTTATATATTATTTTGATATACATTTTCTAATTTTCTTTCATCTCTGACACTTCTATTATAGAGAAAGGGCAAATAGTGATATTAAAACATTTCTTCTAATTAATTTCCTTTCAATGTGTACTAGGCCACTAGCATTAAAAAACAAAAAACAAAAAACAAGAAAGAAAAAAAAAAAACCTTGCCTAACCAAAGAGAGAAAACAAGAATAAAATAATTGTTTTCTTGATTCTCCTCTAATCTCATTTATCTGTGAACTTCACTTCTAGTTCACATTTGGAAAGTTGAAAATACAATGCTTTGTCCACATGTGCAAAGGTCTCCTCTTACCTCCCCTTTGCTGCCTTCATAGGGTGCTAAAATATTTTTGAAAATCACCAAAGAAATAGCAGTGACCTTTGTAACAAATGCAGTTGGGTATGGCATGGAGCCAGCTCAGAGATCTCCTCATGAATTTTGCCCACTATTCCTGGCAGGAGGCATCACTGTCTGCTCAGCTTCCCTGAGAAGCCTCAAATGTGATTCACAGAGAAGTTGTTAGGGCTCTGGTGGCAGAGAAATTGCTCCCACTGTGAAGTGTGCTTAGATCTTGGTGTGTCATATGAGGAACACAATAGAAATGGCCCCACAGCAGGAGAGGTTGGGAATATGCCCTGTGAAATTGCCTCAGGGACTGTGCTGTTGGGAAAGAACCAAAGCAGGGGGCCAAGTTAGGGAAAGGTCTACTTTTGAGTTATTCTCACTCTTGCCACCTTTCTCTCCAAGTTGACTATCCCTTTAAAATAACTTTTTATAATGGAACATTTCAGATACTTGCAAATGTAGAGAGAATAACACCCTAATGTTCTAGTAATACTTACCCAGCTTATACAGAGGCCAACTGTGTTTTATTAAAACAGAGTTTCTCAAAATTCAACAAACATAAGAATCAACTTGAATGTTGCAGTACAGTGGGATTTTTTGTTTGTTTGTTTGTGTGTCTTTTAAGCTTATGCTTGGGCCTTCATTTCTAACAAACTCCTAGGTGATATGGATCTTGCTGGTCAGTGGGTAGTGCTTGGAATAGTTGAGTTCTATACCTTTTCCTAATTTTACCCTCACACTCTAATTATTTTGAAATAAACTCCAAATATTATGTCATTTTATTCATAATGTTTCAGCACGTGTACCTAAAATGTGAGTTCATTTCAAAAGTAGCCACAACATCATCATTCTATTTAAAAAAATTGATAATGATAATTCCTTAATAACATTAAATGGTTATTATTCAAATTCCCCTGATTATCTTACTGTTGTTTTGCTGGGGCTGACCAGCAGACCCTGAGTGATGGATGAATGATTACTCTGACACACGCTTCTGTGAAAGAGAGGGCTAAGGGACTGCTTGGCTTGACAAACCAAACAGCACCATTCACCTGTCTCCTTAGGCTTTTACTGTAGCAACAGCTTGAACTAAAATTAACTTCTAGATACTATCAATGGGGTGAGTACCCTTGAGAAGACACATGCATCTGCAGTGTCCTTTAAGCAAGGATATCTAAAGACTAAACATAAAGATTCCAGTAAAACACCTAGGGGCTCAGACTTGTTTGGAAAAGGCAAAGCAGGATCTTTTACCTTCATCAAGGTCCTCCTAAAGGTGACCTAAGAAATTGTGTGTGTGTGTCTGTGGGGGAAGGGGATATTGCCATTATGAACACATAGTTTTAATTATATTTATACATTTCACTCCTTTGAAGTAATTTTTTTATCGATGCTCAAAATATTTTACCTTTGCCTAATACAGCTTTCTTGATTCCTGTGTAGTGTGGTGCTAGCAAAGATACTAGAAGAAGAAGAAGAAGAAGAAGAAGAAGAAGAAGAAGAAGAAGAAGAAGAAGAACTCTATAATATTCAGTATTTAGCAATTATTTTGGTGTAAATTCCCCCAGTATAGCTGATTTATTTTAAGCTACCAATATTTTAACAATAGGGTTATAAAATTCTGTATATTTAGCAATCAGCTCTAATGAGCATACATGTCCTGGCTCCGGCCTTCCACTGCTCCTGATCTTGTGACAATACTGAACTCTTTGCATCAGCTTTGCTGCCTGTTTTATGAAGAGCTATTCTCAGCCTATCTTGCACATTTCCAACCCCAGGCCTAGAACTGGCCTTTCCTCTGAGTATTCCTGTGTTCTGTAGGTGGGATTTAGTGAATGTGGCAATGTGGGTGCACACTGCTATAGGACATGCTCTTGTTTCTAGATCTATTCAGTGAATGTGACTAGAAAAAATGTGTTTGTTTTTTTTCTCTCAAAATAACCTTTTTTTTATGTTTCCACTGATAATTTCCATTTAAATACAGGACTACAATGTTTTTATTTAACTTTATCTTTCATCTGTTTCTCTTTTCTCCCACACAGAAAATCCCAGTCCCCAATGAACAAACATAATTTCTAATTTACCTCACAATTTATGATTTCTACTACAACTTATGTGCAACAATCTTAGAATAACAATATGAATACTATGTCCACAACAATGTGGTTACTAAAAATATTTTAAGATTTATTCGCTTCCTGTAATTCTTTTTGTCTTAATATATATGCTGTTAGGGACATTCAATTAATTTACTCTGTTGTTAAATTGATTGAAATAATTCATTCTATGCAATTATGCTATAAACTTGATAAATACTTGTTTGTTTCAACATTGCTATTGATTTTTAGGCTTTGCTTTCTTTAAAATTTAATTTTGTGTTATAATTATGCAAAAATTCCAAAATGATATTTACAAAGCAAAGTGTATTTTATAAAGTCTATCTTTATCCCTCTTCCTCCTTCCTGCTTCCTCTCTCCCCCTATAGAGGCTATTTTAATAAAACTTTCAGTTTATACTTTCACTTAATATTATGAATATGCATATTTATCCCTTTCTTACATAAACCATAGTATACACATCTTTTGATCCATTTTATTTTTTTATTTTATATATTATGAAGATCAATCCACTGCATTATGCAGAGACAGTCTTCAATGCCTTGTTTACATCTTTATAATACTCCATCACATGGACAAACCATTATTTATTCAACTTTCAGATTATTTCTAGTCTTGTGCTGTGTTGTGTTTATGCCATTATATCTTAGAGGAAAAACTTGTAGAAAAGGCCTTGCTAAGTGAAAGAATAAATGCATACATAATTTTCCGTATTTTTTTCCCCTCTTGATTATTGACTACCTTTAAATGCAAAAGGCAGAAAAGAGAAGAAATCTTGAAGCTCAACTTCACCAATCACGGGTTCTGACTTTGGACTCTTAAGTTGCTCTCCCTGGTTTCAATGAGCTCTTTACTTGAAGGGAAGATCCCTTCGTTTATCAAGATCACTCCTCTCTCTTTTCCAGAAGCATTAACATTTTCCAGAAATGTTTAATATTACCTAATTGATTTTCAAGACAATATGTATCAAATTATAACAAAAATATAAAATTTATATAACTTTAGGATTGTATGTATTGAAAACATTTACCTTCATTAAAAAAGGGAACAAATAAATATTTAACAAAATAATCAAGACAGCCCTAACTGATTTGGCTCAGTGGCGAGAGTGTCAGCCTGCAGACTGAAGGATCCCAGGTTCAATTCCAGTCAAGAGCATGTATCTTTGTTGCGGGCACATCACCAATAGGAGTTATGCTGGAGGCGGCTGATTGATGTGTACTCTCATGAATGTTTCTACCTCTTTATCCCTCTCCCTTCCTCTCTGTAAAAAAAAAAAAAAAAAAAAAAAAAAAAATCAATAAAATATATTTAACAAAATAATAATCAAGACGAAAGGAAAAGGAGCCTACTGACAGGCAGGATTAGAATTCCAGCCTCATTCTCTAGGTTTATTATTCTTTCATCTCCATCTAAGACCCTCCAGCTGCCATGTGGAGAATGCTGGTTCCACACGACAAATGCAGTGGTTCTTCTTGAAATGTGATTCCACACGGTAATTTGACTTCATGCCATGGTAAATAATATAAAACAGACACATTTTAGAGTAGAATTTTAAAAAATCGCATGCCAGTTTATTGATAAAATGTACAACACTGAAAACCTCCCAGCCTGTAGCAGGTAACATCTCAGATGGATCTCCAGGGCAGCAGCTCCTTCTCCTCAGCCTGGGAGCACCGCCTGGAAATGCCTGAGGATCATGGCCCATCACTGTGCCACCTTCTCCTTGGACCCGATGGGGATCATCTCTCCCATCTGGTAGACTCATGCTCCACCAGAAGAGGGCCAGGCATGCGGATGAGGAGGAGAAGGAAAATGAGGATGCTGCTGGTCTACCCCAGAGATAACATGGCCTCTCTCAGATCCACATGTATTGATAGGTAAAAGGCAAAGGGAGGCGCCCCTCCTCCTTACTCAGGACGAGGGCCTCCACACCCACTGAAGGCGGTGTTTGGCCTTTCTGGCGCTGAGAAGTCTTAGAGCCTTCTCTGCTGCCTGGCATGTAGAGCTGTCACAGAATGAGGAGGAGTTGGGCTGGGCAGAGTTGTTATTAAAAAACAAATTTCCTCACTGTATTCAAGAAATATAAAGTCTAAATAGCTGTCACATTATATCTAAAGGTAGAACATCACATTCTAAACAAAGATTAATTATGGGGGGGGAAAGTTGCCTATGGCCTAATACCGTGGCTCAGTCTGAATGCTTTTTCATGCCTGTGAGGTTCCATCATTCTTTTTTTTATTATTATTTTTATTCCAGAGGAATATGGGGATTAATCTCTAAAATCAATGCAGAAAGGAAAAACAAAGTATAGAAGTAGTTGCTATGGTAAATCCTGAAATCAACCCAAAGAGTGTACATGGTTCTAGTCACACAGTCTATAGAGTGAATTCTTTGGAAATCCAGGATTTGAACAAATGAAGAACCAAAAGAAGAGTTGGGCAAACAAATCCATTTTGTTTTGAAGTTACCTATCAAATCCTAGGAGTTAATAACAGACAAAAAAAATGTCTAAACTTCTCTTGCTGACACAATGCATCCTTTTCTGACTCAACATTATGTAACTTTAAATATCAAAATCCAGAGGTAGATGAGAGAGGTAAGTGAAGAACAGTTATTACAAAGCCTGTTCTGATTGGTTGATGCTTGTGTGTGGTTATTATATTTGTTAAATATATTCAGGCAGGAATCAAATGAGAGATAAGACTTAAGGCTTATCATAACAACATATTGGGTACTTCTAGTTACAGGGCAAGCAAGCATGTTTATATTTTACAGCATTCTTTTCTTTCGACAAAGCATCTTTACAAATTATATGACCCAAAGAATATACCAACAAGGAAACATGTGACTCTGTCACGTTAATGGAGCTGGCTCCGCCAATAAAGCCCTAAACGTTGTTCAGCTCATTAAGATACGATGTGCTGATGGATGGATGGGTGATTTGGGAGACAAGCCTGTCCTCACGCGTGCAACTTCCTGTTTCAAGTGCGACTGCTTGTGCTCCCTGGAGCAATAGCAGTCTCTGAATTGGAAAGTTGCTTAGGCCCTCAGGCAACTGAGAAGCCCAGTTAGTGGCTCACAGGCAGTGGAAAAATAAAACTGGCAGAGAAGTGTTTGGGGATGTTTTTAATGCTTTTGGATCTTTTGCCACAATATGCTTTCAGTTATTTAATCACCAAATGTGCACCCTTCCAAAATGTGCCTATTTTTTCCATCGAAGAATTTGCATAAAGTATCAATTTGACTGGACTGATGACTTGGAGAATAGACAGTTTAAAAGGAGCATGAGCCGAAACCGGTTTGGCTCAGTGGATAGAGCATCGATCTGCAGACTGAAAGGTCCCAGGTTCGAATCCAGTCAAGGGCATGTACATTGGTTGTGGGAATATCCCCAGTAGGGGATGTGCAGGAGGCAGCTGGTCTATATTTCTCTCTCATCGATGTTTCTGACTCTCTATCCCTCTCTCTTCCTCTCTGTAAAAAAATCAATTAAATATATTAAAAAAGAAAAGAAAAAAAAGGAACATGAAGTAGTGAGCCGTATCCACACTCAGCAAGGGGATGGACAAACCCATTTGCCACACCCTGAGGTTTCACATTGACTCAAAAGCCTTTAGTGAATCACAGAATTGAGGGATACATTTGGGGAAACCTGGGGAAACTTGAGAATGGAGGGCTATAATCCAGTGACCCCACACTCACTTCAAACCATATGAGCTGGTAGCCGTGGTGCCAGCATGTTCTGTCCTGGTGCTGCCACCCTGCAAGGGTGACTGAGTGATCGTGGCCGCGTAAGCACACACATCTCTTGGGGGCTGCCACCTTTCCCCACCACCGTTGCCCAAACCATTCAGCCTATCAAAGTATTCCTCCCAACCAACGTGCAGGAGAAGAATTATGGGAAGTTTGTTTCATTTCCTCATATTTGCCCGAAGGATTTAGTGCCCCTTATAAATAAGCCCTTGAAAATGGGTCAGCTGGCTCCTCAGAGGGTTTGAAGCAAGACCTGGGGGATCAGTCAGAACTTAGGTTTCTGACTGACCCAAGTTATGTGCTTTTGGACAATTTACTTAACTTCTGTAAGCCTCAGTTTTCTTCTCTGTAAATGGGGGGAGATTATCAGGCCTATCTAATAGAACTGTTGTTAGCATTAAAGGAGATTCCCTATGCAAGCCATAGATGTCAACAAATGGTTTATTTTTTAAAATGTTAAGAGGGAGGGGGTGGTGAAATCTAAAGGTGAAATTCAAAGGGTCCTCATTTATCCCAGGGGACCCAGGTCTCCATTGCTCTCTGACATCAGTTTACTGGTAAGAGTGAACTAAATGTAATCACTGATGGCTGGCAGGTTATGGCCTTGTGGAAATGGCGCTTTGTATGGTTCGGTCTAATCTCACTGTGGCCAACAAAAAAATAGGAAGAAAGGGTTAACCTGAAGATTAAGAATTTTGTAGGAGCTGAAACCAGTTTAGCTCAGTGGATAGAGCGTCACCCTGTGGACTGAAGGGTCCCTGGTTTGATTCTGGTCAAGGGCATGTACCTTGGTTGTGGGCACATCCCCAGTGGGGGGGGGGGGGTGCAGGAGGCAGCTGATAGATGAATCTCTCTCATTGATGTTTCTATCTCTCTCCCTTCTTCTCTGTAAAAAATCAATAAAATATATATATTTTTTAAAAAGAATTTTGTAAGATGTTGATTCTGTGCAAAATGTTTCCTAAGCACTCGCCCCAAATCTCTCCATTGCTTATTTGCCTGTTCTGAGACCTAGGCAGTTCCCAGGGGCTGTGTCTGTACTAGAATATACATTCTTTGGAAGACAGTTTCTGGGTCTTGCTACATTTTCTCTTAAAAATGGGACCTCCCCATCATAGAAAGCTCAATATCATAAAAAGTGTACAGTTTTTCTCAGGAGAATTCTTGGGATTCCAAAAACGACAAAGGGAAGGGAAAAGCCTTGCTCCTCACTTGCTTTTTTTTTTTTTTGCAGCTCACGCTTAGGTTTTACAGGTCCCTGAGGTCGTCCTATGCAGGCGTGATCAGGACATTACCCGTGTTAGCAAATACACTCTGTGTTCCACTATCGTTCAGAGCAGCGTATTTCCTCACACTCTTTCCACTGGAAAGAAGGGAAAAGGAGTCTGTTGTGCCTTCCCTGCTAGCATCCGAAGGCAGGAGCTTTGGCACGCACGCCAAGCATCTCATTTAGAGGCTTTGGGCAGGAATCACAAAGCAAATGAATTTGTGGCAAACGCCAAAATGAAAGTCAGTTCTTTCTTCTTCCATTGCCAGTTCCAGTGGCAGGCCCTGGCTTGCAGATCGCAGGGTGTTTAAATGTCTTTCCAGCAAAGAATTGCTTTCATGTTTGTATCCGTATTGCTAAATCTGGATCTCTCCTCACAATGCCCTTCTGGCACTGTGTCCAGGAGCCCTTTTTTTTTTGGTTGTTGCTTGGAAGAGTTTCCTGTTAATGGAAACCAAGGCCCCAGCTTGCACTACTCTCAATGTCCTTCCCACCTCATACACTGTTGCATGCCTTGCCAAAATTCATTAAAAAGCGAAATCCATTTGAGGAAAGGCCATGAAAAAAAAAAATCTGTTTTCGAGCCTCCGCGTTCTTGATTAAAGCCTCAGAATTCGTTTTTAAATACTGCAACATGGAAGCTATCAAGAGGCTGTCACCCAGTGACAAACAACAACAGAGCAACAACCCTTCGTGTTACCAAAAGCTCCAAGTATTTGTGACGCCTCAGCCGCCAGATGTCTTCCTTCGTGTTCGCTTTATTACGGCCTGAAGCTAGGAAGCCTGTTGGGTTTTGTAAGCAGGAGGCTGTCCCTGAGTCAGAAGGAGAGCCTGGAGAATTCAGTCCAAGCTTGCTCTCGGAGTGCATCTGTTTTCCTGCCCCCCTAGACTGCGGATGGAAAGA
The DNA here is from genome assembly GCF_014108245.1 of Pipistrellus kuhlii. Taxonomy (NCBI): domain Eukaryota; kingdom Metazoa; phylum Chordata; class Mammalia; order Chiroptera; family Vespertilionidae; genus Pipistrellus; species Pipistrellus kuhlii. Next base: position 135,796,727 of record NW_023425404.1, read on the forward strand.
CAGATGAAGCACACTTCCTGCCCAGAAGGATCTCCTCACCCAGTTAGAAAAGAGGAGAGAGCCCTGGGGGATCAGGATGCAGGCAGGAGTATGCTGCGTTGGGAAAACGAAGGGAAGTCACTAAAAGGCTGCAAGAGAAGAAACGTTATCTATACCCTACAAAAACAGCAGGGGGGAAAATAACAACAATGTGAAAGAAATCATCCCCAACCTAGGGAAAAGCATGAGCAAAAGCATGGTAGGTGGCTGTAGTCATTTTGCTATAACACAATCCCAAAATGGGTGCCATATAAATAATAGAAATTTACTGTATATCTGATCATTCTAGAGACTGGAAGTCTAAGATCCTGGCACCAGAATGACTCAAGGCCCTTTTCCTGATTGCAGGTTGTCAACTTCTCGCCATGTCCTCATTCTGTGCACAGCAAGCTCTCTGGTGTCTCTCTTATAAGGACACTAATCCCATCCAAGAGAGCTGCACCCTTGTGACCTAATGACCTCCCAAAGGAGCATCTCCAGATACCATCAGATAGGGGGAGGGGGCGGCTATCAAATACATGCTGCTCATGTTGAGAACCACAGCTATAAATTATTCTTTCTTTAGAACAGAGCTTGTGGGGATGAGTAGAGATCTAGCTTGTAAGGTAGGCAGTGTTCCCTGAATCAAGCAAAGATAATAGCAAAGGTAACAGAGTAGTCCTTGTGGATTTGGTACAGGTAAGTAGCATGATAGAATTTGTGTACTAGAATGAGAACTTAGCTAAGGGGCCCGCTGAATGGCCTGTGGATCTGATACTGTGTGCGGATGTGTGTGAGTGGGATGGAATGAGGACCGTCCTGGAGAAGAGAAAACAGAAATACTTAATAGAGGGAGTGAAGGCTGGGCATCAGGAAGGCAATGAGGGCACAGCACTGATGGTGGCTGGGCTCCCCAGCTCTGGGGCCTGACAGAGCCACACAGGGAATAAGCATGGATGCGATTGTTCCCCGGGGAGGTCCCCAGGGCTCGGAGATACAGGGAAGGCTTCCTCTGATTTACCTGGATACCTGCCCTCTGTGCTTTCCTTTATTTTGCTCGTGAAGAACAGTCCTCTCATCGGAGTGGTACACATTTTTTAATTAAAAAAAATAGGTAATTCGGTGGGCCTTTCTTTCTGCAAGCGAAGGCACATTTCCTTGCATATGTGCTACCCGGGGTCCTCTGGAAAAAAGCTGCAGCGATTTTTAAATAGGTCATGTGCACCCAAGTTCCCGGAGATTCACTCTCTTCCTCACGACCCCTGGGGTAGCTTCCCCAGTCCCGAGGCCTCACCCAGCAGCTGCCTGGAGGTGCTGGCTCTTCTCCTGAGGGAGGACTGGTCTCCTCTGAGCAGCTCTCGAACAGCTGGAGAGCTCTCGCAAGCGCCCTATCAGAGCCGCTGTAGCCAGAAGGGATGTGCAAGGGTTTCTGGCTAATTGGCAGGACAAGCTCTGGCTTATGTAACAGTTACCTCTGGCAATTTGTTCCAACACCCCTTTTGGCAGCCATGCTGTGGTATTTTTTAATGGTAAGCGCTTGGCCGGTGTTCAGCCAATCGGCGTGTTCGTCTTGCTGGCTGCAATTAGAGTTACTGTTTCTTTCACCTTGTTTCCAGCCAGACCTGGTTCTGTAAATATGTCACTGGGCGTTTGGATGGAGCGGTGTTCTGCCTCGGTGCCTTCAATCCATCATTTCAGCTCCAAAAGTCATTTTGCCTCTACACAAAGAGGGCCCACGGGGGCTCCGACCTTGACCCCAGGTGTCAGTGGGACCTGCAGAGAGGGAGTTCGATGCTCCAGGTTTGAAAGCCACTTTGGAGTTTGGAAGGAGGACTTGGGGATTGGCAACAGAGAGGGCCACAGCCCGGCCGTCTGGTGTGGTGGATCCATCAGGAGCTGCCTTCTGTCCCTCACGCCACCCGGCACCTGGGAGTAGTCAGCTGCCCTTATGTTTCCTGACGGGGCCAAGGGGAAGGAGGAAGGATGTGCCAGGACTCCACATCTCTTCCTCACCTGCCAGGATTGGTTCTGGGGTGGCTGGGACTGGCTTTGGATACAGAACAGAGAGCTTCCTCATTTCCCTCATCAGACCCGGGAGTTTTCTTTAAGATGGACTTTATCCCAAAGGGAAAAACAATTACAACTATTGTTCCCCTCAGAGAGGAAGTTAAGACTTCTTTCATCTTTATTTTTCTCAGAAATTGAGACAGAGATGATGGGAGAACTCTTAGAAGAGTATGAAAAGAGAAACCCCTCAGGAAAGCCAGGCAGATCTGCCCTGGGCTGTCCTTCCAGCAACATCCCTTACCTTAAGGGGGCTGGAGGTCACTTGTAAACTTCCCCCTCCAATACAAAGTTTCCTAAGTCACTTTATTGCTTAGGGAAGTGTTTGAGGCAAAAAAAAAAATCCTATATAATAAAAGGCTAATATGCAAATTGCCGGACTGGGAGTTTGACCCGGAGTTTGACCAGAAGCAAGGCTGGATAGCAATCTCCTACATCCCCTTCTCTCCCCCCGCCCCCTGCCAGCCTGACCCAATTGACCCTCATCTGGGCAGGCCAGCCAGACCCCACCTATGCACAGGGCCAGCCTCTAGCCTATAATAACAAAAGCCTAAACAACCATCACAACCAAACAGATGACTAGGCTGGCAGGGGCATTAGTGAGTGACAACCAAACGACTGAGCAGCAGGCTGCATGGGGCAACCAGGCCAGCAGGGACATTACTGAGGGGCTACCAAATGAATGAGTAGCAGGCTGTGTGGGGTGACTAGGACCAGGGGGGGAGGGGGGCAGTTGGGGGTGACCAGGCCAGCAGGGGAAGCAGTTGTGGGAGACCAGGCTAGTGGGGGGGTGGGGGGGGGTGGGAGAGGTAGTTAGGAGTGATCAGGCAGGCAGATGAGTAGTTAGGAGCCAGTGGTCCCAGATTGTGAGAAGGATGTCCAGAATTGGAGAGGGTGCAGGCTGGGCTGAGGGGACACCCCTCCCCCTGTGCATGAATTTAGTGCACCGGGCCTCTAGTGTGTGTGTGTGTATATATATAATACTATACATATTTATGTTACTACTTGTGGCCCAGTGCACAAAATTTGTGCATGGGTGTGTGTGTGTGTCCCTCAGACCAGCCTGCACCCTCTCCAATCTAGGACCCCTCGGGGGATGTCTGACTGCCTGTTTAGGCCCAAGCCCTAAAGCAGCAGTCAGACATTCCTCTCACAATCTGGGACAGCTGGCTCCTAACTGCTTACCTGCCTGCCTACCTGGTTGCCCCTAACCACTCTGCCTGCTGGCCTTCTCACTCCCAACTGCCCCCCTGCCAACCTGCTTACCCCCCAACTGTCCCCTCCCCCCATCGGTCCATCACCCCCAACTGTCCTTCCCTCCTGGCTTGATCAACTCTAACCACCTCTGCCTCAGTCCTGCCACCGCGGCTTTGTCCAGAAGGACATTCAGAAGGTTGCCCAGGTCTCCTGGTCTAATTAGTATATTACCCTTTTATTAGTATAAAAGATAGGTAATTTGGGCCACATGAACAGAATAGCCTTGGTCATGTCAAGGATAATTTTGAATGAATATATTAAGAAGTATTTCTAATCCCAAATTAAAAAAAAAAAAAAAAAAAAAAAAAACAAAAAAAAAAAAACACAAAACAGTTTATGTGCCAATCTCCAGAATGCCTCTTGGAATGTATGATTACTATTCTGATGTCACTGGGACTTTTTCAGTTTGGTGATGATGATGAATTGAATGCTAAACTCCATTTTAACAGGGAGGACCCAGATGCTCTCCCGGTGCCCTCAGAAACAATTCTGGAAACTGAGAAATAGAGAATGACAAAAGGGCCCTGGGACACAGCAACAGGGAATCTGTCAGGTGCCTTAGCTTTCTTTATCTCTAACCTGTGCAGACCAGGTTAAAGGACTGGCCAGCAGGCCCACTCCAATTACTTGGCAAAGTAAATTGATCCAAATGCTGCTGCAGTAGTCAGCACTCTCAAGCAGGAATTAAAAAAAGAAATCTAGTTGGCATCCACCTAAATGGGTGTTTCTTCTGGCACACGAGTACAAGCAGGGTAAGCTGGAATTATAAAGCTAAATAATTCATGAGCATGCCTTCCTTCACCGGAAGCTGTGATTATTTGATTATCCACATTATAACCTTTTCACATGCATCTCAAGAGGCGGGTTGGTAGAAAAATCTCAAAGAAAAATTAAGTGGAGTCTGAAAAGTATAGAGTTATGGAAATGGTATACTCAATTTTTTCGCAACACTGACTTTCCTTTGTCCAGTAGAAAAAAAATTTAATCAATGACTGCACAGTTTACTGCTTGGTAAATTACCACAAAATAAAGATACCTGTGTGTGCATCCCAGATAAAGAAATAAAACATTTCCAGACTCTCAGAATGGTGAGCTGCTGGTCCCAACCTTGCAATAAAGAAAGGGAAGGAAATAAAAGTGGAACATATGTTAAAAGAAGGAAATAAAACTTGCATTTTCTATAGTGATATTATTTTTAAATGTAGAAAATTCAAACTTATTTACAAATAAAGTATTAAAATTATTAAGTAAATTTAGCAAGGTTACAGTCTACAAAGCCAATATATACAAGTCAATTGTACTTTCATTTATGTCCAGAAAACAATTACAAAATAAAACATTAGAAAAAAAAAATCTACTTATAATAGCATTTAAAAAAATCAGATATTTCAAATAGTAGTTTTCAAGGTATGGTCCAAGGAACCCTTGGGGATTCCAAAATTCCATTTACAAGGCCCCTTTTAAACACTCATTCTTTCATGAGTGAACAATAAAGTTTTCCAGAGATACTTAATGTGTGATAATACAACAAATTGAAAGCAGAAGTAGATCTGAGAATCTAGCTGCTTTTTATTATGCAAAGCTTTAGACAGATTTTTTAAAATGTAAAACAATGCCAGGATCAGTTAATAGAAGATGTGTGTTAAAATTTCCATTGAGTTGTGGATTTATATATTTCTCCTTTCAGTGTTGATAGATTTCTCCTTTAACTTTAGATTAAACCAAACAACTTATATGCCTTACCTATGGACACAGAGTAGTGAAGGCCTAGGAATGGGTGGGAACTACGTGGAGAGGGGCATTGGTGGGGGACAAATTAGGAAAATCTGTAATACTCTCAACAATAAAGATTTTAAAAAGATTTTTCTTTGTCTCAGATCTAAGTAGTTTTAATTCGATTGTTCTTATTTTTGTTTTATTTTTTATTAATCTTCACCTAAATATATTTTTCCATTGATCTTTTATAAAGCGTGGAAGAGAGAGGGAAAGATAGACAGAAACATTGATGATGGGTTGCCTCTTGCATATGCCCTGACCAGGGCCCGGGCCAGGGAGAAGCCTGCAACCAAGGTACATCTTCTGGCTGAAATTGAACCCAGGACCCTTTGGTTTGCAGGTTGATGCTCTAACCACTGAGACAAACCAGCTAGGGCTTAAATTGATTGTTCTTGATACAGTTTTCTCTGTATTTGTTAAGCTTGGGACTCAGAACTTCTTAAATCTGTGACTTCATATCTTTTATCACTTTTGGGAAAATTTAAGGGTTATGTCTTTACATGTTACTACTGCCCTATTCTCTCATTCCTCTTATTGTGAGATTACACTTACAGGTATGTTAGATCTTTCACCATGTTCTATATGTCTCTTATTCTTGCATATATGTTTGTTATTATTTTTCTGATTCATTGTGAATATTTTTTACCCTATAACTTCCAATGTGCTAATATTTTCTTCAGATTTCACTGATTTTAATTTCCATGTTTGTTTTCTATCAATAGTTCTTAAATTTTCATTTGATTTTATAGACTCAGTTTTTGTTGAAAAGCTCTAATGTATCAATCACAATTATTTTAAAGTTTATGTCTGACAAAACGAATATCTTTATGACCTATGGATCTGTTTCAGCTATCTGCTTTCCTTTTGTTTTTTGATCAGTTGGTCCTTTGTCTTGGGATGCATGGCAACATTTTATTGACTGTCAGATGTTGTCACCAATAGTTGGAAAGATTCTGAGTGGTGTTTTTCCAACAGAGAGTATAATTTTTCTCTTGACAAGTAGCTTGATAAAGAGCATATTATGTAATACAATCTGAGATTAAACTGATAAAATATAAATTATATTCAGTGAGGTTTGATCTATTTCCAGTTCACCTCTACTTCAGTTGCATAATCTCAATAGAAAGTTTATGATGTTTACTAGTTCTGCTTCATCTTGGTAGGCCTTGAACTTTATGTCTTTCCAGTATTTATGAAAGTGCCAATCAGTCTTTTTAGATTCTCTAAATCTTTATATTTGGCTCCTGATGTTCTTGGCTGGTGTCTACTTATGAATGGCAAGTGCATCTAGATGAAAGCAATGAGAATACTTGACTCACCTCAATGCATTTCCTTTTCTCTGTGACCTTGATCACCTTAAATCCTGGCTGCTTGGTAGCTCTCAAATAAATGCTTTTGGATTAATTTTTTTTCTTTCTTTCTTACTTTTTAAAAATCTGGCTTTGCTTACTCTTTTTTTGTGTGTGTGTGCATGTGTGTGTGTGTGTGTGTGTGTGAATTTTATTTGAGCCTGGCTAATCTCTGCAATTGGAAATAAAGTCCTTAGAGCTCATCATTTTCTCTCTCATCCCTTTCAGTGATTTAGTTCACTAGTTTTGAAACTACATATCTTTGGGTTCTGCTTCTTCCTCTCCATTCTCTGTGGCTCTCTTTATTTCAGGCCCTAATCTTCTACTATTTAAAATTTTATATTTATAATTTTGTATTTATAATTTTATATATTATATATATTGATTTTTTACAGAGAGAAAGAGAGAGAGATAAAGAGTTAGAAATATCGATGAGAGAGAAACATCTATCAGCTGTCTCTTGCACACCTCCTACTGGGGATGTACCCGCAACTAAGGTACATGCCCTTGACTGGAACTGAATCAGGAACCCTTCAGTCTGCAGGCTGACACTTTATCCACTAAGCCAAACCAGTCAAGGCAAATCTTCTACTATTTACTACCAAGGGCCGGCTAATAAATGTCTCTGTTTCAATGTTTTTGTATTTGCTTCAAGCATTACTTCCAGGATGAGCCATAACTCTCTTAATTAAACTTATCTTGTGATTTATATAAACTATAAAATAAAAATCCAAGTTTTATACAAGGTGCATGGGCATTGCAGTAGTTAGATGCTAAGCAAAATTAAAAGTTATAAGATTTAATTGCTGGAAAAAGAATAAAAAACAGAATGAAATAATTGCACAAAGCAGGACACAAGCCAGTATTGTTTTAGAGGTTTAGAGGTCTACTAAGTGTCCAGTGGAAATGTACAACTGATGCTGATACTACAAATGAGTAAAGATTAAGTCAGGCATGAAAACTTCCCTTATTATTTCTCAGTTTTCTTCTTTCAATATAATGGGTAAACCTATTCTCAACCCCTGACTTACAGGTATGTTGGGTCCTGGTCTTCCAATTCATCAGCTGTCAATAACAGATACAAAAGATACAACTAATCAGTTATCAACGTTTACTCTGAGTCTATGTGAATCAAATGGCAGTTTTCCAAATGATAGTATTACAGGCCCAGATTTCAGAACTGCCTTCACATTGTGTTGTTCCCTAATACACTCTGCTTTCTGCTTTGTCAGAATACTCACCTTCCTTTCATTTTTTTTCATCCATTCACATATATTGTGGCTTCTGTCTGGAGTACCATTCATGAACCAGCTCAAGTGCTGCCTCTTCTAGGAAGATTCCCTGACCCGTCTTTGCCTCACATTAAAATTAGACCTTCCCCCTTTTCTGCTTTTGTAATACTTTGCATATTATCTCTATTGGTCATTATTTCTTTGTGATTATTTGTTTATTTCTGTCTTCATGGAAAGAAAGTGAGCTTTGCAAGGGCAGGGTTATCTTTTATTTATGTATTTACTTATTTATTTTGTTAGCTAGTTATTTTAATTTTAATCATTTTTATTTTTAATTACAATTGACATACAATAATATTATTTTCATGTATACTCTCCAGTGATTAGACATAATATAAGTTACTAAGAGATCAACCTGATAAATCTGGTACCCATCTGACACCATGCATAGTTGTTATAATATTATTGACTACATTTCCTATGCTGTACTTTTCATCCCCATGACTATTCTTTCAAATAATTTCTTTATAAACCCATGACCAGTACAGCACTTCAAACATAAGAAGAACTCAATCAATATTAGCTATATAAATAAGGTTTCCAATATTATCAAATGATATGGTTCAACAACCAATTATTTTCTTTATTTGAATGAGATATCTGTCAAAGAATAGGTAGTCAGTTAATATTTATTCTATTGATGAATCATATTAACTATTGGGAAAGTGTACTTTGTTCTGAAGATGTAGTGGTTTGTTGTTTGTTTGTTTTTACATAAATAAAACTTGTAAAGAATAAACTCAAGTTTAGGAGAGAGAATTTAGAGGCTCATAGTTGGAGAAAATAATTTAAGATAATTTCTCTAGAAACGAAACCAAAATTGTTCTTCCAAAACGAGATTAATTAAGGATAAAATCACTTGGGCATGGATAATTTGAGAAAAATCAGTTATCTATAAAGCCAAGAGAAAAATATGTTAAATGCCCAAATAACATAATTTATCTTAAATTTTTTATTGGTGAGTCACAAAAATTATATTTTCAAATGTTTAAAAATTAAAGAGCACCATGTCTACTTCATGCTGCTGCTAACCTCCATGAAAGCTTCACACTGTGCAGGCAGGGCCCAATTGCCATGGACACTTAATTCTTAGAGATTTCAAAGAACAGATTCTGCTCAGTCAATTAAGAATCTTTGGAAGAACTCCTGGGACTTGTTTTTAGGCACATAAAAATTCATTTCAGAGATATATAATTGTGAATTTTTATTACAGAATCTGCAGGTCAACTGAATTTTACTAGAAGGTGCTATGAGAAATTTTTTAACTCAGGCAATAGAAAAGTTTTTTTTTTTTTTGCTAATAAACCTTGCAGTGGCTTCCTTTCAGGCATTAAATCAGGGTAGTTGGCTGCTTTGCATCCTATTGAATCTGCATGTACAAGAAAGTTGGAATATGTATTTTAGATTGATTGGATCACACCCAGGCTCTAAACCTGACTTTCTATATGAAGATGATGGCTAAATTCATAGCATTTTTGTTGTTGTTGTTGTTGTTGATCCCACAGCTGACAATAAAAATGAAATTTTATCAAAGTTGGATCATACTGAGAAATTTTGACTTGTAGATGGCTATATATTCTGCAAATATTTATTCAGGCATAGTACAATTTAAAATAGATTGCATTTGAAAAGTCTTTTTGACATTAGTTATTTATAATATTATTTGACATATATACTGAGTGGCCAGATTATTATGATCTGTGAATGCATAATAATCTGGTCACTCAGTATATATCCTATATAATAAAAGGCTAATATGAAAATTGTCCCCTCAACCAGCAGGCAGGCCTGTGAATGGCCCATGTCCCCTCCCCTTGGCCAGGCTGGCAGGACCCCACCCATGCATGAATTCATGCACCAGGCCTCTAATTATATATATTGAGTGGCCAGATTATTATGTGTTCAGAGATCATAATAATTGGGCCACTCATTGTATAATATAATTATTGGCCAGATTAGCAATAAAAACTATTGGGCTCATAATATTACTGAACAATTACACATTCATGATGTTAGTCTGTAATACTGAAATTTACTTCATTTTTATTATTAAAATATGTTCTTAAAATATAGAACAGAAATGCAAAGCTTTGTGGGAATTTGTTAAGAAAATTTTGGAACTCTTATATGAGTTTATATTTTGAGGCTATTAATTCTTTATTGTTTCACATTTCATGTAAAAATTATTGAGGGTTTTTTCTTATTATGTTTACCCAGTTAGTGTTGAGTTTGATATTTGGCTCCCTAATGGAAAAGAAATAAAAAGAAGGGGGGAAAAGTAAATTTTTCAAAAGTAACTAGCATAGAAAATAACTAAATATTTCAGAACAAGACAGATGAAGGGTTAGTGAAAGAATGTATGGACAGGTCCAAGAGCCCAGAATGTGTAAAATCTTATCAGCAAAGTAGGAATAATAGAAGAATCTGTTCGTGTAAACATTCTATGCCTTTAATCCAAAAAGCACATGGCCATCTATAGAATGTTATCTTCATTATTCTCAAAGAAATTATCTATGTTGTGGTCAACTTCTATCCAATCATGCTTTCAGATATATTGACCTTACCTTCTCTGCCCAAGTGCTTGATGATAAATGTTCCTAATGACATTGCTTGTATATATATTTTTTCCTCATAGACAATCCAAGATTTTCTGTTTGGCTTGTTATCAGAGAAAATCTTTGAAGCTACTTACCCTTTTCAGGATTTTTTTTTAATTAAATATATAAAGCCTTAATAGCTGTAAGTCAGGATTTTGAATTAGGTTATTCTAAAACAACAACAACAGCAGCAACAACAACAACAACAACAACAACAAAAAACACTAACAAAATTAAGAAATTGAACAGCTTTTCAGCTTCTCCATCTGATCTTCCCAATGTATCAATAGTATCAACTGATGCTGGTTGGGACAAACCCATAAAGACAGGAATGAGTGGGCAGAGTTGACTCCATGCTACAGGTAAGAATTATATTCACAGGGCTGAAGCTAAAAGAGAATGCCAAGCATGATTTAGCAGAAGTGGAAACTACTCATTGGCTGGAATTATGGGTTTGCATTGGGAAACTATCAGGGATTTTTTGTTTCTGGGGCACACAGTAGCATTATATCACAAATTTGTTCAACCATTCTGTGGCTGCTTCTAAGAATCCCATCTCCCACTGCTTGTCCCTGGTCTTGAAGGTTAATTAGAATACTTTTTCTGCTGCAGTTTTCTGGTCTAAGGTGCAGAATAGAGTGTGAATGATGTAGTTCCTCCCAGACACACATTTTCCTACAGAAGGAAGTAAGGTAGGGTGTTGACTCAGAGACCCATTTCTCCTTGCCTGCCAGCTGCTGTGGTAGGTGGCAATGTCAATGCTCATGCCATCGTGATGGTGAAACCTTCCAACAGGCATACAAGTGCTGCATAAAATTATTTCTTCTATATTGTCCCACCTTGTACCCTCTTGACTTTCTTATTTTCTTTGAATTGACTATGAGAATATTAAACACACCCATATTCAAATATAAATATTCACATGGAATCCTAGTTCAAGTCTAAAATAAATTTTGAATGGCCAAATCATTTGGTACTTTCTCAATCATTAGTAACAGATATTTGAATATATGTGTTGTGTGCATGTGTTTATTTTTATGTACCTTCTTTTTCTCTGATGTTGGCAAAAACTCTCAAATATTGCTTTGGAATTGTTCTTTTGATTTTTTTATTTTTTTTTTTTTTTTGCCAGAGAAATTATTCAATAGGAATACATTTTGCCATTTTAAAGCTGTGAGAATATGGAATGCATAAATTTCCCAGCTATAAAATGCTTTTTTGTCTATTTATGAAACTCAAAACAGATGCATCTACAAAGTTTACCCATAGTAAAACAGATTACTGAAGGCAGAGAGTCAGGTCTGGTGTAGAGAAGATTTTGGCATTTTTACCCTACAAACATGTTCAATGTGTATAATCAGTACTAGGAACTTGGATTCAATGGTTGGGTTTTGGGGAGATTATTATGAAGTAGCACAAGATGAGCATCCGACTCCAGTTTTTCAGCTTTGAGTCTACAGTCTTAGGCATGGCCAATGCATTTTAAAATTGAACTAGAGAGAAGTCAAAGGTTGTTTCCCAAGATATTCTGAAGAGTGGTAGCATGTTTTAGTCTGAAATTACTACATGTTTAAAAGTTGAATTCTTTTGGCAGTTGATCAAATCATAAGTATATTATAAAATGTTGTTATACTTTTCAACATAAAATTTTAGATGAGTTAGTAATTAAACATTTTAAATTGTACTCACAACTCCAGTGTGACCAGTTCTTTTACACGGTGCAGACATATACAATAAAAAATGTACAAAGATTAGTCCCTAGATTAATCCATAATATATAGATTTTTAATTTCCTTATGAATTTCTAACCTTCATTTTCAACCTTCCCAGAGGTAAAGGCATTTTAGCTACTAAGTAAATGAGCTTTTCCCCATGCAATTCATTATTCACCCCAAGAAAACTGATGTTACATTTTCAAAAGGTCAAAAAATTGGCTAGGAAATGCAACCTGCAGTAGTTGACACTCAGAGTGATCTTCGCATGATCATGAGATAAGTCAAAGCCCTCCAAATGGTGGATTGCACAGGTAATGGGCATCAATAATAAACACAAAGATTTTGGTGTGAGCAAGTGGGTGGTGAGTGGTACCACTTACAGAATGAAGAGAAATGGCGAGAAAAGCAGACTTAGGATAGAAAGTCTTGAGCTGCTTTTTAAACTTCATAGGTTGGAGGAGCCAGTGGATATTGAGATGGATTTGTTAGAAGGCTGAATACAATTCTCTGGCTGGGAATTTCTGTTTAGGAATTCTCAGGAGTATAGGCATCCTTTAAAGCTAAGAACTGATTGAAAGAGAAATAGGGAGGAAATACAAGGAACACAAAGAGTGAGGCCTGAATGGGCTGAAGTTCGGAGCTCAGGGAGGAAAGTGCTATAAAAGAAGACTGAGAAGCACCAACTGCAGAAAGAACATAAACAGCAGTGGTGACAGCATGAAAGCCAAGAGAAGAGGGTGCTTCTATGAGGAAGAATTTAAAATTCTCTCTCTCTCTCTCTCTCTCTCTCTCTCTCTCTCTCTCTCTATATATATATATATATATATATATATATATATATATATATATATATATATATATATATATATAATAGACAACCCCCCCCCCCCCCATCGCCCCTGAGCTGCTCCTCATGAGGGGGTTTGGCAGTGGGCTGAACTGGGGACTGTTGAGCGATGGCAGCAAGTTTCTTGTAGCAGTCCCAGGGCGGGGGAGTTTCACAGAACAGGTTGGCGGGGGTATGGGGGGGGGGCCCTCACCCAGCAGTCATGGGGCAAGGGGGGGCTGGTTCGGGGGGGGGGGGGTTGTAAAGCAGTCTAGAGGCAAAGGGAGTTTCACAGAGCAGTTGAGGGGCAGGGGGAGCCTTGCAGAGCAGTGCGGCCGGGCCGGGGTTGAGGGGGACCCTCGTGGAGCAGTTGAGGGGCCAGGAGCATCATGGAGCATCCCAGGGTGGGGAACTTCACGTAGCATCTCAGGGTGGCAGAAGTTAGCAATGGAGGCCAGACTAAGCCTAGGGACCCTAGACACACACCATTGCATGCGCACTGGGCCTCTAGTCAATTATAAGAAAGAATCATTGACTGGCTGCCTCCTGCACATTCCCCATGGGGATCCAGCCGTCAAGCCAGGCATGTGCCCTGACCAGGAATCGAACCATGACCTTCCGGTTCATAAATCAACACTCAACCACGGAGCCACGCCAGCTGGGCAAGGATTTTAAGAAGGAAATAGAGGAGGGGGGACAGTCAACAAGAAGAGAAAAGCTGCATTTCAACAATGAGGGTAAAAGCAAATGCAAACAGGAGAACCTATCTGTAGGATTGACAAAACTGCACAAAATGAAAGAGAAAAATCTATGAAGCAAGAGCTATAGTTTCAGAAAAAGAAATAAACATGGATGACAAATAGGAACAGAAGATGGGGGGAAAAAAAAGAGCACAGCACATACAGAAGAGCAGCAACAAAAATGTCCAAATATATGAATAATGAAAAACTTCCCTAGAATAAAGAACAAGTTGAGTCTGCAGATGACTGACGAAAATTGATACAGAGCTGACAACAGAAATGTATATCTTAGATTATTGAACTAAGGATAATAAAGGCACCCTGATAGGGTTATTGTGAAGATTAATTCATACGAGGCACAAAGATTTGTGCCTAACTTGTAATAAACACTTGATATATGTTGCTGCATTTCATGTTTTCTCCTTCTCTTCCCACGTCTATGCACTATGATTGTAACAACAATTATTACTCTCTTCTATTCCACCAGTAGTTGTGCATATTGTTCAGTCTGGGTCTCAGGTCCTCTTCTCATGCATTCTCCTCCCGTAGGTAATCTATTCTACACCCATAATTTCAAGTTTCTCTGTTCCTTGATGACTCCCCCAGCTACATCTGTACTTGGATGTCACAAAGTACCTCCAACTCAAAAGTCCGAGACATATTTCATGCTTTTCTCCATTCAGTGATTCATCTGCCATCTGTCTAGAAAGCTCAGTTGGGTGGGTCAGATGCTTAAGAATCACCCTGACCTCCTAACTTGTCCAATGACTGAGTTTGCTCATGCTCCCATAGCATGTTCTTCATAAATGGCCAAAATGACTCTAAAAGTATAAACCAGATTATGATTGCCTGCTGTCATTGTAGCCCATGATTGAAGAGAACATTTTCTCTTATTCTTTAAATTAAACAGATTTTCCTTTGTTTGGGGGTTTATATTTTTTTCCCTACTTTTAAACCTAAGGGATCTCACTTTGGTATGACTGGTGTCCTGCACTTGTTTTGATAATTCTGATAAACTGAGAGCAAGCTGTTTTGTCGACTGGTGGGGTCAGAGTGAGACAGTGCCTCTCCCGCAGTGACATCTGACAATGAAAAACTTGAAAGCAGTTTTTATTACTTAAGAGTTATTACTTTTCTCATTTGAAATAAAACAAACATCATTCAAAAATTTTAACATATCATGAATTTAGAACGTACTCCATATTTTTGTAAAACTTTACAATGTACAAAACACTGATATGCAGAGGCTATTTTTAGATATCTCTTTAAGTACATAGGAAGGCTCTAGTTTAATGCCTTATAGGTACAGACTCCGAAGCTCCAGGAGTTTGTAGGTGGTGGAGCGGGATGCTGGTCCCATCCTCTACCCCAGGCCTTCACCACCCTATGATCTGTGTCCATGGGTTATGCAAATACACGTGTGAGTTCATTGGTTGATCTCCCCTGCCCCCCCTCCCCCCCATCTCTGTCTCCCCTACCTTCCCTCTGAGGTTAGACTTTTACTTTTGACTTGTGTTGTCACTCTGCAGGTCTCTGATACAAGCACACGGTGAATACAAATGTAAAAATACATGGACCTAATTTCCTGTCTTATCTCTCTTTGTTTCCCAAAGTGGTAAAGAAGTTCTGCTCAAAAGCTAGGCTTGTTGTTCTGGTCTGGGGTCTGTTCAGAAGATACTTATCCACCCAGGATATTCCCAGAACTTCTGACCTAACCTGAGCCACCTGCAGCCCACATGGCACCTTTCTTTTTTTCTGGGCCAGTGCAGCCGTGGGTTGAACAACATTACTTGGTGAGTGAGGTCTGGGATGCAATTCAGGCTTGACCTACCCTCTCTCCCAGTACCTGTGCAGGGCACTTGCAACTCACCTGGAAACCCTAGGATCATGTCTACCTGGTTTTGTCTGAACAACTCATGAGAAGCCTGTGAGCACGAGGACAGAGGAGCTCCTCAGAAAAATCATTCTGAGAGGGAGATGACCAGACCAGGGCTGGGTGACAACAAGGAGCTTTCCCTCTGGATGGCAGTGGGGGTCTGCCTTGTGGCTGGCTGCCAACTGAATCTGAGTGGGGCCTGCACCTGGAAAACGTCTGATCCCTCAGCGGAAGAGAAGTGCTAGATACAATGAAAAGAGCATTTCACTAAGAAATTTATAAATTTTGGTGGTGGTTCAAGCAAGTTAAAGATGGGGCTCTTTTTTAAAAATTGATTTTTTAGAGAGGAAGGAAGGGAGGAGAGATGGAAACACTGATGAGAGAAATATAAATGATGATCAGATGATCAGGTGCCTCTTGCATGCCCCCTGCTGGGGATGGAGCCTGTAACCCTGGCATGTGCCCTGACTAGGAATCGACCCAGTGATCTCCTGGTGCAGGGGTCGATGCTCAACCACTGAGCCACACCAGCTGAGCAAGCAGAAGCTCTTTTGACAGCATATGATATGGAGGGGAAAAGCGTTTAGTCCAAACATACTTAAAAACCCTGTCTTGATGTGTCGCTAAGTGAAGACTGTGTGCAGCTTGAAGAGATGGTCGCTGAGCTTAGCAAGTCCTTTTGGTAGAGATGGTAAGGCATTAGGGAGAGGCAGCAGTGCTCCTCTGCTCAGCAAGTGTCCTGGTCAGTTAGTTTGAGGAAGAGAAGGAGCTGCCTTTTGCCAGCCACTCATAATGCCTCGCAGTCCCAGAACCTTGATGTTCACTTCAAGGCTCATGTAGTCAACTTAAGCTCTAACAGGGTGATATTAAACACAAGGCATGTGTGCCCTTCTCGCCAGACATGCAACCACGGGAAACATGACTGATTCATCATGAAACTATTTCCAGCGCCTGGACGTGGCATGAATAGTTTCCTCAACACAGTGCTCTAAGAAGTGGCTAGAAATTAAAGTTCAACCCATTCTCTAATATGTTTTGCAACAAAAACAAGGTAAACTCCTGCAATCTGGGAGCATAAGGTTTTTTATTGGAAAGGTAGGCTAAGTCTCAGGTCATTTTCCTGCATGCATATCAGCCTACACAGACACCAGGGGGGTGAGGGCATGACAGAAGTAGGGGGAGAGGGTGGCATTGGGAGGGAGGGATAAAGACATATGTAATACCTTAATTCACATGTGTCAAACACAAGGCCCGCGGGCCAAATCCGTCCCGCCAGGCCTTGCAATGTGGCCCGCACCGCGCTGTCATCACTGCACTCCGCTGCGTTTCCATCACAATGACAGTTTATGACTGTTCAGTAAACCATTCGGCCCGCGATTTAGGCTGGATTTTAGATTTTGGCCCCTTCTCTGATTGAGTTCGACACCCCTACCTTAATTAATAAGTCAATAAAATAAAATAAAATAAAATAAAATAGCTGCTGTCTACAATGAGGAATCCTTATAGCAGGAAGAGCCCAAAGCCCCCCCCCCCCCCCCCCCCCCCCCCGCCCCTGGAAATATAACTGAGAGCGGAAAGGCCTAGTCGAGTGGTGGATTTTATTTCGAAGCACTCGAGATGCTGAAAGCTTCCTCTAGCCTGTGGCTGGTCAATAGATACGATTTGCAGTAACACATGTCAGCTCATCTCTGGTTTTCAATAACAGGTTGAAGAAAAGAGGATTCAGTATAATAAAAATTGTTGAGTGTTGTAGAGAGACAAAAAAGTGACTTTTCTGCTGCAGCCTTCTTAGATTTTTCTTAGCAGACGTTCCACGCTTGGGTCCAACGCATGAGAGAGCCTGCCTCGGAATACAACCAGATAAAGGACAGAAATCCCTGCTCATTGAGGGGCAGACAAACCTCTCTCTTTATTAATCTCACTTTTAAAAAGGGATTAATAATCTCTTTAGTGGGGAGCATAGTTTTTGTTGGGTCACTTAAAAAGGCCACAATCAATCTCTGGTGAGGACAAATACTAGACATATCTGTCTGTTAGTTATTGGAAAAGAAAGGGTAGAAAATTCTGTTACTGGGCAGAAGAGCCATCGGTGGACAAAGAGAGCAGGCAGCCAGGAGGAAGGTGGAACTAGCAGGCAAGGTACTTGAGTGGAGAGGCAATTTCTCAGCCTGGCGAGGATATAAAAAGGACATAAAATGTGGGCTTTAGTATGAATGGCACATTAATCAAAGGGGAAGGAAGACAAGTTCCAAAATAGGTGTACAATATACACAAACATTATGACCTTATCACCTTTTTGATGCTCAGGTAAGCTGGTTTCCCTGGCAACCAGAGCCCACCTCATTTAGGTGTTCAATCAGTAGGAAATATAGACTACTCTTGGACCAATATACCAAGGTTTTGTCACTCTTAACTCAAAATTCCCCTCCTCTCTGTGTTGTATTTTTAATATTCCCTCTTGGACAATGTGGATGATCTCGATGGAGCAGGTGTATGGTGTACACAGCAGCATGGAAGAGACATTGAGCAGAAGAGAGAATATCTAAGAGCACAAGACTGAAATCAGATACCCCTGGCACGCTCTGGTAGCGTGACAGTGTGCTAATTACAACACCTTGTTAAGCTTCAGTTTCTTGTTTAATAATGTTAGGTTAATAATGATAACTACTTTATGATATTGGTGTGGGACTGGAACACACACTTTATAGATGTCTTAGGTCAGGCTTCCAGATAAAATATAAAACTGAAGAGCTTCAACTCCCATGTGTTTGGCACAGCATGACTCTGGTGAGCAACAGCTGGAGACAGTGCCTAGGCCAGTGGTAGCTATGCCGTGTTAGCTTTGTGGGGCCTTTAAAATGTTAATGGCCTTGGCAGCAGATACATACATAGGAATCTAAAAGTAGAGGGAAAGAGAACAACGGTAGAACCTGGCTGATAGCTAAAAATGCTATGTGTGTTTGTTTTCTTTAATATATTTTATTGATTTTTTTACAGAGTGGAAGGGAGAAGGATAGAGAGTTAGAAACATCGATGAGTGAGAAACATCGATCAGCTGCCTCCTGCACACCTTCTACTGTGGATGTACCCGCAACCAAGATACATGCCCTTGACTGGAATCGAACCTGGGACCTTTCAGTCCGCAGACCCAGACTGACACACTATCCACTGAGCCAAACCAAATTTGGAAAAAAGAAATTCCTATGTATGTTAATTAGATAGTCACTGAGGACTCCCAAGATTGAGAGCCTGGAAAGGGAATGGAGAACTAAAAATCAACTCAGGAGCCCAACCTAAGAGAAAGTACTGCTTATAAGTTTAAAATTTTGCAATGATGTAGCCTGAGGAAGTACAGGTATGTAGAACTAGGTTTCCTCCGTGTGGCCTCATGACAAACTCCAGCTCTGTAATGCATGTGGCAAAACCAGTGTTGGATGAATATTTATAACAGAAATAAAGCAACGTTGAGCTTCCAATGTGATTAAGATGGTTAATCCGCTGTTGCTCCCTGATGAAGAGGTAAGATTTATCATTAGTGTGTAAGTTGTGATTTTCCCTCGCGCTGTCCTGATGGAAGACGGTCAGCAACGTGACTCCCTCCTGGGTAATGCTCGAATGTAATTATGTTCAGGGACTGCATAGAATGCATCAATTCATTAACCTGTTTACTTCAAGACACTAAATTGATGCACATTCTCCCACAGGATGGTTGCATATACTTATCCTAGACCTCTTACTTGTAAAAGGAAAATGTCATCTTTAAGCAAGTCATTATAGCCAAGAGGCTATAACTAGAAAACAAGGCTTTAGAAAAGAAGCCTTAAAGATTCCATTAGCAACCTGTCCTGGGAGAAGCCGAGGGCCTGGCTGGTGCATTTGAGCAGGCTGACCAACTATAGCCCTCGGTCCATGCAGTGCACACTGCCAGGATGGCTCACATGGCTTCGGTTTCCAAAACTATCATTTCTACACATGAGAAAAGGATGATCAGCCTAATAAGACCCCTAATATGGGGGACAAAGATTTTGTTTATAATAATTTCAGTGGGAAAAATGCACCCACATGATCTGGTGCAAACCTGGACAAATTGGCCTAGGTCATGTTTTTTTTTTTCTGGAGAGCTTAATGTCTCATTGATTTGTCCCAATGCTAGGGTGATTTCCGGAGTTTACAAGGGGAGTGAGAAGCCTCCAGCCTGTGGAAGGATTGAACACTTGCTAGGGATGGCATGTGGAGCCTGATACGATGCACACATCTCCAGCTTACGTTGTTCCTTGTCCAACTTCTCCCCAAACTTTCTCTCCTGCTCCTTCTTCCTCCAAGTGGACTCTCCCCCCTCTATTGCCAGCTGTGAGGCTCTATAAACAGCCAGTGCTGAGTAAAATCTTTGCAGTTAAAGAAGTGGACAGTATTTTTCTACACTCCTGCACATCAGTGATGACTAAATATGTTGGACACAAAGTTGGGGCTCAATACATGTGTCCTCTTCCCCCCCCCCCCCCTTATCCTAACACCTACCTGGTCCAGTGTAGAGATGTCTACACTTGGCCCTTGTGCTACCACATCTTTATTTCTACACGTATGATAGCTTTTCCTGCTGAGAAGCTGTAGACTTCTCCCCACAGCACTCCAGGTATCCATCACCAAAATAGTTAGAATTTCTCTGCTAGTTAAAACCACTGTAGAGCCCTAGCCGGTGTGGCTCAGTAGATAGAGTGTTGGTCTGCAGATTAAGGGGTCCCAGGTTTGATCCCTGTTAAGAGGACATGCCTGGGTTGCAGGCTCGATTCCCAGTGGGGAGTGTGCAGGAGTCAGCTGATCAATGATTCTCTCTCATCATTGATGTTTTTATTTCTCTCACCCTCTCCCTTCCTCTCTGAAAGCAATAAAAAAAAAAGTCGAAAGAATTAAATAAATAAAAACACACATTGTAGAACTAAGATAATATCCCTACTTTGGGAAAATCACACCACCCATCTCACTCAAACTCTGAATCCTTAATTCCAGGGCTAGTCACAGCAAAAACAACAACAATCCACAATAACAATAACGCTAGGAACACCTCACACACATTCTTTCTGATCCTTGCAATAGTTCCACAGGCATTTACAAAGGGGAACATGAGCCCACAAAGACAACAACATGGTCAAGGGCATACAGCTGGGAATTGGCAGAGCTGGATCCCCAGTCAGGAACATTTGGGTACAAAGTTGGTGCTTTTTTCTTCTAAACTATTGTGTGGAAACTGTTTTCTTAGGAAAAATTTGCCTGTTAATTTGCAAAAGAGAGGTTATTTTTTTTCCTGCCCATATAAAGAACCATCGGGTTGGTATCTCTCAACCCCTTCACTGCTTTGAGTCAAATATTAATTCTCCTTAATATATATATGTTTTTTCTTTAGCTCTTGCCCCTCACTCTCAATAGAGCACCCAGCCAACTCTGCCCTTGGAATCTGCTTTGAATGAAGTAGAGTGATACTGCAGTTTTCACCTGAAGGAGAAAATGAAGGAAGGTTTTCTGTCACTGATTTGTCTCAAGGCACATAACAGCAAGATGCTTTGTAGAACTGAGGCATAGATCTTGGGCTCATGCATCGATAGTCATTTCCTCTGATGTCCGCAATTCTTAGCAGGCTTCCATAGCTGGGCTGTGTGATACTGCAGAACATCAAAAGGAATATGCTTATTGCTGAAGAAAGAAATGTTATAAAAGATTGCCTCTATGTCTCAGTTTCCTCATTTGTAAAGCAGTTTTCAAACTTTTTAAAGTTATAGATCTCTCATAAAATAAAATCTTATACCAAAAGCCCAAAATATCAAACTGATATAAATGGGAACTCTGTGATAGAAAAGCAGGGATAAGATGCACAACCAGAAGTCTCACCCCAGAGTACCCTCACCCACACACTTGGCAGCCTTTGGGACACCTGCCTAAGAAGCTCTCTAAGACACAGAGTGACAACCATCAGAACAGATATTCCTGAAGGTTGTCTCAGGCTCTAGCATTCCAGGACCTGTGGATTTGCTCCCTATCCTTTATCCTTCTCCTCGGTGCCATATACATATGTTCTTGCCCGCTCCTCAGGGAAGACAGACCTCGGCTCTTCATCAGTCTCGGCTCACTCTCAAGAAGCTCCCTCCATCCTGGAAGGCCGGCGATAGCTCCTCCCCTTCCTATGCCCTTGATTTCTGTGAGCTCCATCTCTCCAGGCACTGCTATCACCAACTTGCTTTGAGAAACTTCTCCTCAATCTCTAGCTTCCTTCTTCTCACTGCACATGGAGGCCAGGACATTGCACATTCTCAAACAGTTCTCAAGAAACACTTTAGCACAATCGAGTCTTGGTGGTCTGTGGCCAGAGTCTTTTTTTATTTTTATATTTTATTGATTTTGTATAGAGAGGAAGGGAGAGAGAGAGTTAGAAATATCGATGAGAGAGAGTCATAGATCAGCTGCCTCTTGCACAACCCCTACTGGGGATATATCAGTAACCAAGGTACACGCCCTTGACTGGAATCGAACCCAGGACCTTTCAGTCCCCAAGCCGACGCTCTATCCATTGAGCCAAATCGGTTTTGGTGGGGCTGGAGTCTTGTAGAGAAGGAGATGCTAGCTCAAAGCAAGCCATGATGATGACAACAAGATAGGGCTTTGGGTTCAGACTACTACTGCCTCCTAGTGGTCCTCCTGGAGTATCGCAGTAATGATTCTCCAACCGAGGGATGAGGGAGCTAATGAAAAACACAGCTGATCCAACTTAATGCAGGGGAGCCCTTCACTGCTGATCCCCTGGAATGGTACCATCAGAAATGGGCCAAGTATCTTCTAAGCCAGTGGTCGGCAAACTTATTAGTCAACAGAGCCTAATATCAACAGGACAACGATTGAAATTTCTTTTGAGAACCATATTTTTTAAACTTAAATTTCTTCTAACGCCACTTCTTCAAAATAGACTCGCCCAGGCCGTGGTATTTTGTGGAAGAGCCACACTCAAGGGGCCAAAGAGCCGCATGTGGCTTTCGGCTGCAGTTTGCCGACCATGGTTCTGAGCAACTGACCTGAAATCTGTATTTGTATCTCCGCTTTGCCAAATTATAAGCTGTGTAAAGTAGGGAGAAGAACCCCTCTGAGCATTAGTTTCCTTTTCTGGAGATAATGCACCTACCGTGAAAGGTTTTGTGAAAATTAAAGGACATGGAAAACTAAATTTCCCACCAAGTGCCTGGTGCAGGATTTGGGCTCAATTAAATGGCAGCTATTTTGCTTTGAATGGAAGGGACACAGCTCTAGACACTGGACAAACTTTGTGAATACATCCTGTAGCCAAAAGCAGAAGGATAATTTCACTGGTGTTCAGTAAAGAAAATATCATGATTAATTTTCCCTCTTTTCAGGCAAATATTCACCAACACTATGGACATTATGCCATTTTCGTACAAAAATCAGTGTGGTCCTGAAAACTGTAAAACAGCCAATGATGTAATTTTCCCCAAAGTGTATCATATTTAATTCTCTTCTCAGAAAAATACAGAAAAAAATAGAGAGGCTTTGAAAAGCACAAAGAATCACATGCTTTTAACAGTGCCATGTAATGGGTTTTAATTCATAAATTATATTTATTTTCTTTTAGATAAATCTTCAAACAAAATGATTAGAAAAAGGTTGAGGGTGTTTCTTGGTTTGGAAACCATGTTGTGGCAACTTTTCCTTTTTTTTTTTTAAAGTTCTTTTAATTTGCGTTAAGTTGTTTTCTTAGCGATTTTATCATAAGAAGGAGTCAGTGGAGGTGAGAATGCTATTTGGGGATAATCTTTCAAGAGAATGATCCAAAATATTCCACACAGATGAGCCAACAAAAATAGTATTTGGAAGGTAAGAAGCATAAATGGTAGGTTTTATAATTTATATTCCACGCACTAAGAAGTCACAGACAAAAGCCAGCACAGACAAATTATTCTTTTCACATGTTATCACCTGAAATTTTATCTGTAATATTGCTTTCAGGTTCATAACAACTGCGTGATCACAGACACACTGCATAGAAAGGAAAATGATAAAACTAAAAAAAGAGACTTTACAAAAAATATGCCCAATTTCAGAAAAGTAGAACAGGCAAATTTTAAGTAAGCTCCAGGAATAGTGTGTGTGTGTGTGTGTGTGTGTGTGTGTGTGTGTTCTGCAGCTAATTTGGATTGTATGTACATACAGAGCTATGTTTAAACAAAACCAGTTACCATGGTGACACACACTAAATGAAGCACGTGATATCTAATTCTGGTTGCATGTTAACTATTCAGTTGAAAAATGGGGAGGATCTTAGAGGCCACAGATAAACCAATAAAGAGCATATCTCTAGGTTTCTTTATTTTTGCCTTATCTCTGTCTAGCTAGTCTCTTCTCTATTTTGACCAAATATCAATTTTTCTTTTCTACATGATTAAATCGATGAACAATTTTCCCCCCCTGAATTTGAATGTACATCTTCAAAAATAATGCAGAAAGGCCAGCTATTTCTTCTGTTAATATAAGACAAAAGTTCAACATATTAAACAAATAAAGTCATTTTTAGACAATTTCTTAGTTCTCATTAAAAGTGGCATTTTCAAAATAAACTCCTAATATTAGAGCCTGTTGGTCTCTCTAATTTTAGTCTTTTCCTTCCCACACATAGTCACAAGTTTTTCATTTTAAAGTCAAACTCTCTGTAAAGTATGGGGAAGCTGTTTTATAGGAAAAAGTGGAACACAAGTACATGTTGGAAGGAACAGAAATGTATAAATTCCAACCTTTTACAAATATGTTTAAAATCTCAACATCTGTTAAGACTCCTTTATTATTCATAAGAACAAATGATAACCAGGAAGTACTTTTTCTGTGACTGTGTGGTTAAGCAGCTGCTTACTTGTTGGATCACTGTTAGGGGTATTTCCAGGGGAAACTATAAAAGAGGTAAAAGAGGTGGGAAGAGATCCTGACTACAGCCGAGTCTTGGCTAACATGGCGTAATAGGCAGGAACACTTGGGCCATGAATTCAACACATTATTTCCAGCTAACCTTCCTAGGACGTTATTTAGAAGAACAAAATCCATAAGTTAAGTTCTGCCTCTTCTCCTTTTTCCCACATTATAGCAGGTGTCCTCATAAAACTGGGCTTCCAAAACATGCACTGGATGAACTGAAGAGCTGAAGTATTATACTTCATCAGTGGACAAACCAAACAAAGATGGCCAGAAAGCCCACGGAAGAGCAGGTGCCTTGTCACTTTTGTGTGATGAATTTAGTCTTCACCGATTGAAGTGATTGTGTGTTTTTGGCAATATACTCTCCTTAGTGCTATAATTTCTTTTTTAAAGATTCCACCTGGCCTTTAAGCACTCATAATTTTGGAATTGTGAAATAGAAATGCATATATTTTTAGCTAGTTATAAATGCTAATCTTTGTGACTTTGCTGTTTAAAGCTTTGGGAGTGCATTTATGTAAAAGTGAAGAGAGCTAATCTATAGAGTGTTGGATGTGGGAGTGTGCCCTGTGTGACCTTTGCTTCTTTGCATAGGTGATCATTAAAATTACGATATGTCTGTTTCATTTGCTGCACAGCTAAATGAACATTTCTAAAAGATGAGATAGAGTTTGTACAGAATGCTAAAAAAGTCAAGTCTTCTTGTCTGTTACATCCTATGTGCTATGTCAAACTATCTTTTAATTCGCTTTAAGTTGTTTTCTTAGCAATTTTATCATAAGAAGGAGTCGAGGGTGGGGGAGGAAGGAGGGGTAGTGTGAGCTAGCTATTTGGGGATGATGGGTGAAGTAGAAGCATATATTATAGTACAGGACCTGTCAATAAATATTACTGGTACAATAGATTTTTTCCATTTTTATGCCAAATAAAGTTTTGCATTTTTAACCACCACCCTTTATTTCCTCTATACCCTCTTCCACTTCTATCCACCCCAATGTTACCACACTGTTGTGGGTGTCCATGAGAGTTCTCTCTCTCTCTCTCTTTTTTTTTTCTTAATCCCTCTACTGCCTCTCCTCACAAGAGCTGTTTGCCTGCTGTCTATAAGTCTGTGTCCATTTTGTTTGTTAGTTCATTTTGTTAATTAAATTCTACATGTGAGTGAAATCTTTTGGCACTTGTCTTTCTCCGACTGGCTTATTTCATTTCACTTAGTGATAATGTTCTCCTGGTCCATCCATGCTGTTACAAAGGGTAAAATTTTCTTCCCTTTTACAGTTGAGTAGTATTCCATTGTGTAAATGTACCACAGCTATTTTATTCACACATCTGCCAATGGACTCTTGTCAGGGATCTTAGATAATAGCATCCTATTTTAATTTTCCCAATTATCTGCTGTTCACTGTTACTTTTCTTGTTTGTTTCTATTTGATTGCATTGTATTTTATATAATACTGGAGGCCCGATGCATGAATTCATGCAATGGTGGGGTCCCCAGGGGAGGAGGGGCAGGGACACGATTGACCCTCTGCATGGGTGATAGGATGCCCTTGCTGGTCTGGGATCCAGGTCCCGCTGATATCCGCACTGATTGTCAGGAGCCACCTGGTGGCCACTTTTATATTATTTCTTTATTGTGTGGAGCATCTAGGAAGGGGAAGTGGCCTTAGTGCCCGAAGCTGACTTCCAGGAGGTTGGCAGTGCTGTCAGGATAGTGCCAGCAGTGCTGGTCTGCCTGTGCCTGGCCCATTCTCCGGAGATTGGACCCACAGGACTACTGAGGGAGTGAGTGGCTGCTGCCAGGCTGATAGGCCTCCGGGATGGGTGGGTCAGCTGAGCAGCACTCCCACTATGGGAGCCCACTGATCACCTTTTATATATAAAGATTTTCTTGTTTTTGTCTTTTTTCATAGAATGCAAACTTTATGTACCTGGGATCTTGATTCTCTGTCTACTCTTTTTTATATAGCATATGAACAAGGCCTAGAATATTTTAAAGAAATATTTGTTGAATGCATCTATGGAACTTAATGGAGCCTAAGATAGGATAGTCAACAAAGCCAAGTTTTAAAGATATCATTCATTTGTCCATTTTCCATACTTTTTCCCCCTCACCTTACAAATATATTGCTTGAATCTTATGGCAGGCACTGTGTTAGGCACCAGGAGAGTTTATGATAAATTATACACAATCTTATCTTGTGTGGTGTTCTTACAAAAAGACATTGATGGAAAAATAAATAGTACAAATGTCTTACTGCACTAAGAAAAATTAGTTCATAAGTCTCTTGTTGACACTCTGTGGAAGATAATACTGGGGGGAAAATTGTGACAAAAAAAAAGATCAGTTATTTCTAATTTAAGATTGTAAAATTTTCATTTTTGTCCTTGTTTTGTGTTTTCTTTCTGTTTGTCTAGTCTTATTATTTCATATTAATGAATAACATAAATTTAATTTTAGATATGAGCTCAAAGTTGTCAAAATCTACGTTTCTTGGGAGTTTTATCCATTAAGAATAGAATGAACTGTGGTAAAACTAGAGCCTTGCACATTGGCTCAACTAGGTGTGGATCTCTTGCTCATACATAGAATGAGGGTGATGTTCTTGATCATCTACATGGTCCCTCAGGGAAGCGGTTTCCTTCTTTTGGCTCCACCCTCCTCTTCAGGCTAGTGGTCCTCCACCCTGTAGTCCCAGGATCAGTAACATCAGCATCACCTAAAACCTTATTAGAAATGCAAATTCTCAAACCCCACCCTAATCCTATTGAATTACAACTGTAAGGCTCAGGTCTAGCAATTATCAATAGCATTTTTAAGTGCCTTCCAGGTGATTCTGATGCAGAGTAACCTTTGAGAGATGCTGCTCGAGGCCTCATGCCCCTGTTTGCATTCAGTGGGTGGATGGGCAAGGGCCATGGTCGGCAAACTGCAGCTCCCAAGCCGCATGCTGCTCTTTGGCCCCTTGGGTGTGGCTCTTTCACAAAATACCACAGCCTGGGTGAGTCTATTTTGAAGAAGTGGGGTTACAAAAAAATTTAAGTTTAAAAAATGTGGCTCTCAAAAGAAATTTTAATCGTTGTACTGTTGATATTTGGCTCTGTTGACTAATGAGTTTGCCGACCACTGGGCAAAGGGAATACCTGCTTCTGAAAGATCTTGACCTAGAAATGTCACACATTATTTCCTCCATATTTTATTGTCTAGAAATCAGTCTACACCAGTGGTCGGCAAACTGCGGCTCGCGAGCCACAGTTTGTCGCTCTGTTGTCTAATGAGTTTGCCAACCACTGACCTAGGCTCTCGATTCCAATAATTACAGGCTGTTGTTGTTCCTTGTGATTAAGTCCCTATCCCAGTGGAAGGCAAACTCATTAGTAAACAGAGCAGCGCATGTGGCTCACTAGCCACAGTTTGCCAACCACTGGTCTAGACAACAGAGTCTAAAGTCCCTTCCGTGGAAGTCTTAAGTGCAAATTCACACACTAGCTCTGCGGTGGGATGTTCTGTAACAGGATGCTTAGGATTGGGTGGCAGAAATCTGTTGTGCTCTGTGGTGGCCCTGATATTATTTAATAAAAACCGGTAAGACGTAGGGATAGACAAAATTCTTCTTGTATTTTAGTGGTGTGTAGGAGAAGGTTGTATTTTATTTGAATAATGTTGGGTAAAGTGGTAAGTGGGAAATATGGCTGAAAAAAGGAACCGGAAGAGCAACTTGCAGCAGCGGACTTCTAGCTGTTTTTTGGAAGAGGGGAAGCGGGGTGGTGTGTGGGATGGAACAAGATGGGAAATAGAGGAGAACCACTCACACTTGAGCCTGCCTCAGAGGAATCTGGAGGGCTTGCTGAAAGGCAGGTCACCTGGCCCCACCCAATGTTTGGGATTCAGTGAGCAGGAGGATTTGCTGATGTTGCTGTTCAGGGACCACACTGACAGCTTTGCTGATGAGGAATTGTAAAAAGAGGCCTTCCATTTGAAACCTGAATTTGGGAGAAATCCTACTTGCCCTGGGGCTTTTCCACAAATGTTTCTGTAAAATGCAGACTAGGGGTTTTTTGCTAGTTATTTTCCTGGCAAAGGAAGATGTAAGCTCTTGACCTGAGGGTTGAAGAGTAGATGTTGGCTGCTCTTCAAAGAAAAATAAAACCAACAGCTTTGCACCTTTAGGGAATGTTTATTAATCCTTATTATACCAGCAGTTCCTCCTGCAGTGGAAATGAGGAGCTAAAGGTATAACTTATTTATTGCTTCCTTTCTCACTCTAGCCACTAACACTTTTGAACATTTTCAAATGTACACAAAGACGTGTAAACATAGATGTATGCACACACTCACACATGCACATGCACACACTTGCAATCTCATTCACCTTCAGGAAAAGGTTTGGCTTCATATAGCTGCTAAGATATCAGTCTTCACTATGCAAAATAAATGCATTGGGACCACAAAATTATCTTGCTTAATTTAGCTGTCTTCCCTAGGATACCTTCTTTAGTAAGTATTGTTTTTCCTGCAGTTCAGGCTGAGTTTGTAAATTCACTGAGTCTGTAAATTTTGCAGCCTTCTGATCTCTCTTTTCATTGCCGAATCCGAATTAAAATTCTGTGGTAGTTGCAGCCCAGTATTTTTGCAAACTGCAAGAGGTATTTTCCTGTGTTGTTGTTATTATGGTATTAATTATACTATACACTACCAACTGAATGTCAGCAGTATCCCAGGATTTGTACAGAAGATTTTGACAAGGTCCCTGCCTAGGGATTATGTAAAAGAGGCCTCCATTCAAGTAGAATTGAATTAACATATGACTTAATTTAGTGTGGTTAAGCTTGCATACTGATTTATTCTTTGGAGGCAAAGTGAGTTTGTGAGAGAGCAAAAGGAATTAATGATAGAAATTTTAGAATCTGTTTTTCTGGAACAACCCATGATTTCATGTAAGGGCTTGGTTGCCTCTGTAGAAGACAATTCTTGTTTATTATTTTATTTCATAGAGTTGAAAACATAGGATTCATGGACTCAGTTTAGCGGTAAGGGTGTAGGAATGATGTCTGATGTTTTAATAACCTCTCTTTTTTTGGTCTATAGGGGGGGGTAGCGAGAAACACACTTTCCTCTACCCTCAACGTTCTTTTGGCCTGTCTAATGATTAAATAGACATGAGACAGATCAGCAAGAGAAAATAACCAAATTTGATACATACATATGTATCAGAACCCCACATACCCGAGAGAGTCAGAGACCCCTCATGCTGGAGAGGTTCAGATAGAAGGGGAGGGGGGTTTATATAAAACTTCCTGAGCGAGGAATAAGGTAATGCACCTTGGGGGCTTCAAAGGGTCCTTAGTTACCTCTGAGTTTGGGTTCTTGTCTCCAGATATAAAATAATTTAGACCAGGGACACTGATAGAAGCAAAGGCAGATTTATTGAGGCTCTGCAGAGGGTGGGAGCACTGAGCTAGAGCCTGCCCCATGAATGTGGGATTTAGGGGATTTTTATTCCTTGGGAACACAGAAGTTGCTGGGTCAATCAATCGGGTTGCAGGTCAGCAAGCTTTTCCTTTTGTGTCACACTGATGTTCTGGTACAGTTCGGCCAAGAGAGGAGTCCTGGGATTCTGCAGCACTTATTATGGGAGGAACATGGCTAGGATTTAGAGCTGAAAAACAAACTTAAAAAGAGTCAGGTTAGTTCCTGGACCACTGTTTTATAGCTACTAATTGATAACTGTTATAATTATGGCAGGGCTTGACTCGATGGAGCAATTTAAAAAATATATATATATATTTTATTGATTTTGTACAGAGAGGAAGGGAGAGAGATAGAGAGTTAGAAACATCAATGAGAGAGAGTCATTGATCAGCTGCCTCCTGCACACCCCGCACTGGGGATATGCCCGCAACCAAGGTACATGCCCTTGACCAGAATCAAACCCGGGACCCTTCAATCCCCAAGCTGACGCTCTATCCATTGAGCCAAACCGGTCCCAGCTTGATGGAGCAATTTTGGGGAACATTTTATTCTACCTGTTTCAATTACAGGATGCTCTGGAACATAATATAAATAGTATCATACAGTGTATTCTTTGTGTCTAGTTTCTTTTACTCACTTTAATGTCTGAGAGAGTCTGTGGTTGGTAAAATGTTCTTTATTGCTTATGTACCTTTCTATTTTATGAGCACACAAAACTTATATACTCGTTTTCTTGGATTTGGACAAGGGTTGTTTTTAGTTTGGGCTGTTATAACTAAAGCTGCTATAAACATTTTGAATGTTTATTTTTTTGGTGATCACGTGAACCGGTTACTCTTAAGGTATGAAATAGACATCTGATGGGCTCTGATTTAAGCTACTCCAAAGAATGTATTAATCTATATTTCTTCCAACAGTGTATCAGAGTTCTGTAGAGGGCCCCCTGGGAAGGAACATGGACATTTCTTTAAATTAGGGGTGTCAAACTCAATCAGAGAAGGGGCCAAAATCTAAAATCCAGCCTAAATCTCGGGCCAAATGGTTTACTGAACAGTCATAAACTGTCATTGTGATGGAAACGCAGCGGAGTGCAGTGATGACAGCGCGGTGCAGGCCACATTGCAAGGCCTGGCGGGACAGATTTGGCCCGCGGGCCTTGTGTTTGACACATGTGCTTTAAATTGTCAGCTGAGCCTGAGGCACTGGCTGAGTTGTGTCCCCAGGTCCCTAGTTATACTCCCGCGCCCGCCCCCCCCCCCAAGAAGGCGGGGATAGGGTGGGGAGGGGAAATGTTATTCAGTTCTGATTTAACCTTTGTCCAGGTGTCCGCAGAGGCGTGTCTAAATATGTAATTACAGTAATGCTAGGGACTACTTAAGAACACAAGTAAGCTGCTTTGATCCTATCAAATAAACCTGCTGCATGGCTCAGGGTGCTCACTGCCTCTCCATGAGAGAGAATGGCGCCCACCTAGCTCCCAGCTTATAAATCAATTTCTGTGTCTGCTCTCTTTCTTTCTTTAATTTCTTAATCCCCAGCTCCTCCACTCAGGAAC
Source organism: Pipistrellus kuhlii (assembly GCF_014108245.1). Taxonomy (NCBI): domain Eukaryota; kingdom Metazoa; phylum Chordata; class Mammalia; order Chiroptera; family Vespertilionidae; genus Pipistrellus; species Pipistrellus kuhlii. The sequence goes on from NW_023425404.1 coordinate 135,828,226, forward strand.
CTGACCTGTTTCCTTTTCAGTGATGGACGTGGAGGAGAGAGAGACACCATCCACAGAGTTCCAGCTGTTCCACAGTGTCATCAACAGTTGGCATTGTAAGTTTTTTTTTTAATGTTAGCTATTCTTGTGAGTGTATAGTAATATCTCTCTGCCAACCTATTTTTTCATCGATTAATGGAACTTCCAGATTAAATGAAAAGAACTCCGAAGGTTGGTGAGACAAGATCGGTTTGATCAACTGCCAATATGTTAAAGCTGTTAGCATAGGTAGCTAGTCATTAATAAAAAAGGAATTAGAGATTATTAATCCTAATAAATGAGGGAGCCGAGTCTAACAATAAGCCTGCTTCCCTAGGAAGTTGCAGCATAACAGGTCCCCAGGGGACCATTGCATCCTCCGCCTGTTAGGGTGGATGGTGAGGGATTATGAATGTATTCCATTATCTGCACACCAGGTGGCTGAGCCTGGATGGCTCCAGCCCTCAGTGATAGGAGTCAGCGGTTTTTAAAGGACTTCTGGAGGGCTTTTTCTGTGCAGAGAATTCTCTGTGCAGGTCCAGATTCTGGGAAGTCTGGAGGGGAGAGATAATAGTCTCAGCAAGTGGATTGTCCATTGTGAAGTGATCAAAAGTTCCGTTCCCAGGGGAGGGAATATTGATTCAATTATTCAATCAGACCTAACACTGCCCTTGGTACCTAAACCCCTGAAGCTGGCGGGAAGGATACTCACTGGTCATTATCTAGAAGTACCAAGGGAGGGATGGAACAATAAAGGTAAAACTCCTCTGCTGGGTGCATTCCCAGTAAAAGCCAAGATGGTACCAGGGAAAGTCCTTTTACTATGAGATATGTACAATAGAGTCCAAGATGCCAGCCATAAAGGCTTGTCTGTCTAGCCTGGGAAGAGGACTGGATTGGGAAAAGGACAGAGAACCCTGAAAGATGGAGAGAATGAATTGGTTATGGGGAGGGCCTAGCATCAGCCTGTAAAAGATTAAGAAATTGATTGGTTAGTTTGAAAGAGTGCCTGGTCCTTCCCAAGCCCAAGATAATATAATCTGAGCCTAACAAAGGCAAGCTCTCTCTCTCCCTCTCTCCCCCCCACTTCTCTCTCTCTCTTTCTGGTTTCTTAACACACATTCATTTTGTGCTCCGACATTTGCCTCTGTCCCAGTCATGCAGGCCCTATATGCAGGCTTCACACATGAGCCTGGGAATAGTCATGCAACCCTGACCAGAGTCCAGCTGGACAGGAACCAAGGCCAAACGGAACTAAGGTTTGACATGGACTGAACCAATGGCCCTGACCTTCTGGACTTTGGCCTTCCTTCTGGGCTTGATGAAGACAGTGTTGGACGTCTTCTGCAGTGTGAGGAAGCTGAACCCAGACAGTCCTCTGTGTTTGCTCCAACTTCACCAAATCTTACCACCATACCTCATCCTACCATGCGTGGTCCCTGAAATGCTTTTCTTATGATACTGCAAGGACCCGTTTCCACCAGCAACCCAGCCACAGGAGCTAACTACCTGGTTATTAATTAGCCAGTTCAGTGACAATTGGTGAGCTGGGATTTGTACCAGCAAATTATTGTTTTTATTAAATGCTTGCTAGTTAACAAATAATTGGCAAATTATTTATTTGTTTCGACTTCTTTAAGGTTTCAAGTTTTATATCGAACATTATCATTGTTTCTAAACACACTCTGCATTTGGGGCTGCTTTTGAACACAATATAATTTAGATGTTCTCACCTGCTCCAAGTACATCTTCCTGTAAGCAGAGACTTCATGGTCTTCGGATGCCCAAGCACTTACTCTGAGAAAAGAGTGAGGGAAAAATGGAAAGGTTGGTAAAAGAGTATAAGCTTTTAGGTATAAGATGAATAAGGTCTGAAGATAATATAAGGCATGGTTTACTATAGTTGACAACACTATATTATATAATTGAGATTTTCTAAGAGAATAAAAAAAATGATACATTTGTGAGGTGATAAGTGTGTTAATTAGCTAGGAGAAATCTTTTCATATCAAATTATCACAATGTACACTTTAAACATCTTACAATTTTATTATACCTCTATAAAGCTGAAACATAACATGATTATTCAAATATTAAAAGAAAAATTTAAAAAGATTTTCTCTTGAGTCTTGAACAATAAATGATCATTAAATTTCAACCCCTACTCCTCCTCAAGAAAAGAATACAATTCAAGAGATTGATTACTCTGTTTGTTATGGACACATTAATGGAGAGAGAGCTGAGAGGGGAGAAGGAAAACTTTAAACTTTTGGAACAGATTTTTAAAATAAAGTAATCAATCCAAACCTTTTTCTATGCACTTTCTTCCCATTTTAGACCTTTCCAATTCTAAATCAACCAAAAAGTATCCTATATTATAAAAGCCTAATATGCTGTCTGTTTGAGAAATTGACTGTTCAACCAATCAAAGCATAATATCCTAATGATATGCTAAGGCCACTCAACTGCTCTCTATGACGTGCACTGAGCACCAGGGGGCAGACAATCAACCAGTTGACCAGTTGCTATGATGTGCACTGACCACCAGGTGGCAGAAGCTCTGACCGGTAGGTTAACTTGCTGCTGGGATCCAGCCATTGGGACTGAGCGAGACAAAGCAGACATGCTCTGGAGCCCTCCTGCTGTCCTTCCCTGCCTGATCAATCTCCCACATCTCTCCCCAGCCTCAATTGTGCACTGGTGGGGTCCCTTGCCTGGCCTGCAACCTCTTGAATCCAGAACTGCTTGGGGGATGTTGGAGAACCAGTTTCAGCCCAATCCTGCAGGCCAGGCTGAGGGACCTCTCATATTTATTATAAAAGTGACTAGTGTTAAAGCCAATAACTGATTTTAGTTTTGTTCTTCTTTAATAGTATAATTGCAGTTTTCATTTTCTATGTATTTTATTATACTGAGGTTTTTGTGTAAACATTGTGTAACATACACTTAAGACCCTTTTTTAGGGCTTAGAATGTTATTTGACAAAAATATTTTGTTAAGGTTCTATTGTTGTATTTTTGCTTTTGTGACATACTGTTGGGCATTTATATTATTTATTGACTTCTGTGTAAGAAACAAAGCCTCACATGTCTAAGGCAAAATCTGATTTGCTTTTAACCTGATTTCTAGGAGTGCATTGGGATGGAATTGAATTACAGATGAAATTAGGATAAACTGAGGTGTAGGCAGGCCCCTGCTTTTAGAGTCAGGGAGCTCCTGAAGACCAAAGGGCATGTTCCCTGCCCAGAGGAGAGATGCTGGTTCTCCATGGTTGATTCTGGGCTGCAGGTCCAGCTGGGCAGCAGAACAAACAGTGAGTGTGTTGGAATAAAGAGACAGCTTTTTTTGTTTTGTTTTGTTTTGTTTGGAGGAAGTAAGTAGTGATTTAAAAAAAATAATGTTTCTCTATATTAATGACTTTCTGATTTGAAAAAAAAATCTAAATTTAATGTAATGATCAAATGCCAATAACTTTGGAGGCAAATTATTATTATTATTTTAAAGAGTTACTGTTTTTACTGGGAAGTGAGGATTTAAGGTGGAAGTCTAAAACTGTTCACTTTTACTGCTATAATGAATACCTGGGTGTTATTCATCTCTATGGCAAAGGAGTCAGCTTGTTGGAAGTTTCCTAACTTCTTTGCTAGGAGAAGGTCACATCTGCATTATGAGTAATCAAGTATGCAACAATATTTCCCAAGGCTGTTAATTTACCAATGAAAACCTAATAGTTCATGATGCTTACAAAATTTTCTTGGAATATACTTTTATTCCACAAAAGATGTTGTTCACTTTGGTTTCTTTTAAAAAAGATTATGTCCATGATTGTACTTTCTTGACTTGCCCTTTAATGAATCTGAAGTGTCATGACTGTTTTCCCAGACATGAAATTATGCACCCATTGAAGCTTTGGCAAAGAGGAATGAGAGTGAGATGAGGGAGCTGGGAACAAGTGGGAAGGGCCTGTTTACAGAACAATCTTGAGAGTTTGCCCATAGACCCCAGAAAACAGCAGCTGAGCCAACAAAAATGTTTGCAAACACTTGCTACTAATGTGGTGAAGATAAAGGCATCACTAAGAAAACCAGTATTTGATATCACCTTCATACTTTATTTTGTTCATACAGCTTCAATACTCAAGATAATATATTGACTTCAGAGAATGAAGTCTAAAAAATTACCCCAAAATGTGTTTATTGATTAACGTCAGGTTACATAATTAATAAAATAATAATGGGATGGTGAAGAACTAACATAAGAAATTTTGGGAAGCAGTATTTATAAGGCCAAAGATTGAAAGAACTGTGTACAAATATTGCATTCTCATTGGTAATTTTTTTTCTCAGAGCAATATGGATTTGAAATTCTGAAAATGCACAAATAAGTAAAACATATTGCAGATAATGAGCGCCACATTTCTTATGATCAAAGGAAAATGTTACAAGTAAGGAATAGGAAAAGGTTAAAATGAACTGTGTGGTATTGGATTGAAATTGGAGGTATCAGCAGGAATCCATGTCTTTTACTATATCTATATAGGTAGATGCAGAGATAAATGTAAATGTAAATACATCTGTGTTATTAGATATACATAACATTTTCTAACTCTGTCCACTGAGTGTGCCTAGAGGAAAGAAGAGACCAGTAGCAAAGAACATACCTCGTGCCCAGACCTTGGCTTCTACATATCTTTCTCCAATAAACAAACAAACAAACAAACAAACAAAAACAACACAAACATATCTCTGGAGAAATGGTTGTCCAATACTGAAATAGAAAAAAAAAAAAGTACAAGAAGATCCTAGAATACGTTTTTGCACAGAAAATAAGGAAGTGGTTGAAAAATAATGAGTCATTTTGAAAGACACATTCACCAAACTGAAGGAGCTCTCAGTGGTCAAACCTGAAACAATATGTATAACAAAATAAATAAGAGTATGGAATTATAATGAACAGAATAAAATAAATATCCACGAGTCCCTGTCGATATAAATAAATAATCAGAAAAACAAATAAATGGAGAAGAGGCCACGCTTTCACAAAAGATTTCTGATTTATCAATGTAGAAGAGATGAAAGGCATGCAAAAACTATTAGGCAAACACCATGGTAATGATTTCAGATAAGATCCATGGATAGTTGATAAATAAATGAATGAAAGTTTAAGGAAAAACAGAATATTTGCATAATCTCAATGAGTCTCACTCATTTTTTTTAAAATTAAACACAAATGGAAAACAGTAGCGAAATCTAGCATACAACTTAAAATTTTTAAGGTTAAATTTTTATATATCAACCTCAGATGCATCATAATATGATACAGAGGATGCCACTTCTATAGTATTCTTGCCAAAAACGAATAGTCTCAGTCTAATTATCAAAAAACATTAGTTAAAACAAAATTGGCAGATAGTCTGAAAAATCACTGACTAGTGGTCTTCAAAAGCATCAAGGTCATGAAAGACTAGGAAAGACTGGGAGGACGGGGTCACTGTCACAGATGTGCTGGTGGGGAGGGCAGGAATCATACTTAAATGCAAGGTGGGATTCTGGTTTGTGTCCTGGAAGAGAAAAGGACACTTGTGAAAAAGCTGGTAACATTTGAATAAGGACTCTACTTTAGCTAATAGTATGTACCAATATTAATTTCCTAGTTTCAAAAATTGTGCTCTGATTAAGATATCCACATTAGGAGAAGCATGGAGAAGGGTATATGTGAAGTCTATATAGTCTTTTTGCAACATTTCTGTTAAGTTTAAAATGATCTATAATAATAAAAGCATAATAGGCTAATTAGACTAGATCTCCTGGTGTCGTTTGAAGCCCGGGTCCTGGCGCTGGAGGGAAACCGATGCTGGCAGCCAGGGGAAGGAAGGCCTACTCTTGCACAAATTTCATGCATTGGGCCTCTAGTTTTGAAATAAAAAAGTTTAAAAAATCTTATAAAAAAACCCCAGATGGTCTCGGAGTTGATTTCTGAAAATATACAAACATATTCTCGACCAAAAGTTAATAAAGGGATATTTTCTATAAATTTGACTTGGAATTCTTTTTCATTCCCTCCCCCCCCCCCCCAGATGATTTTCCTCTGGCTTGTTTTGAAATATCATGGCTGACATTGAAATTGGGACTCAAAAGAACTGTTGGCCGAGAAAGGAACTCACTATAGACTGATTCGATTCATTTGCCTCTCAGCATAACCATTATGGCTTGTCTCAGTTTTGGTTTTTACAAGGGTATTTCTCGGATCACATGATTTCACACATCTAGAGGAAATGATAAACAACATAGACTGATGAACAAAAACAGACCCGGAGAAAGAGAAGCAGCGATCAGACTCTCAAACCTCAGAGGGAAAGTAGGGGAGGGTGGGGGTAAAGGGGAGAGATCAACCAAAGGACTTGTGTGCATGCATATGGGCCTAGCCAGTGGCCATGGATAACAGGGGGTGTGGGCATATGTGGGGAGGGGTTTGGGATGGGAATGGGGGGGATGATGACAATTATGTAATACCATAATAAAATTTTAAAAAATTTTAAATAAATCAATGAAAATCATGTGAAGTTCCACTACTGAAAAAAAGGTAATATAATTCTTGATGGCTTTTTCCTATATACATATATTTTGAACAACTATATTAAAAAATGGGAAGAGTAATGACAGTAGCATACTTGCGGGGCTGTTGAGTGACAAGATCTATATAGTATATTTAAAGCACTATGCCAGTGCATAGGGAGTTCACAATACATTTTCAGTCATGGTAAAGGTTGCCTACTGCTTTGTAACTATAAACTAAGCAATATCTGGAGGCACCCAGGGAGGATAGAGGGAGCCCTTAACCCTATCCATGTCCTTGTCATGGAACAAGAAGAAAGTCAAGAATGTGGCAGAAAGATTTAACAAAGCAAAGTAAATATATTAAAGTGATAATACACCCTTGAGAAGTGAGAGCATGAAGGAGAGCAGGTATCCTAGAAGAATGACTCCCACTGACTGGGGTCTGGGTGAAAGGTTTGTATTAAACATTGGGGGAGAGATAGGGTGAACCTCTGTTTCTGAGGCTGGTGTGGTGACTGCCAGTGTGACTTGTCCTCGTCTCTTCCCTCCAAATAATGATGTTTTTGGTCCTCCCAATTACAGGAAATTGGGAAGCGAGAAGCAGGGGTCTAGGTGGTCAATAAAGATTTTGTCTGAGATGTTTTAGCCAAGACAAAGGAGGGGGTAGAGCTTGAGGCCTTTGTTCTCTGTTTAATTTGCCTACCTCATGTACTTTGGGTATTTAATGTCATATGTGAGATATGTGAGCAGGTAAGCAATATTTCAAGACTAAAGGAGTTAGAATGCTAGGAGCAAAATTCTACAATTACAGACTATAACATAAATATAATTACTGTGCCTTTAACTTAATGGGATGTTATTCAGTTTGACCCTCTTCTGAATTATCAGTTTAGATTCTCAATATTACTGCACTACTGCAATTGACTTGTATTTATTTTCCCCTTTAATAGTATGAGCATTAAATTTAAATAATTATAGAGTAAGATTATATGGAAATAGTATATCAAAATACCAAATGTGTTTGACTTCCTCTGATTTTCTTTCTGAGAGTTCAGAAACAACAGGGAGTCAAAACAGAAACAGAAAAGAAACCTCCTTACCTGTGGCACTGTTGCCAGAAGCCATGATCCACCAGGTTTGGAAATCCCTCACTAGGTGTGACATGCTGCATTAGCTGTCCTCAAAGAGCAGCTTCCCTGATGTGCTGAATAGTATCTGAGAATATCATCAGCATTTCCCCCCCAAATTTAATAAATCTTTATTACTCAGATTATTACAATTGTATCTCCTTTTTGTTAGCGAACACAAGGCCATTGCTAGAACCCTGTCTAATCACCTTTCCAAATCTTCAAGTGATGCATAGAAAGAAGGAAAGAAAGGACATTCTGGGCAAAGACTGATATTCCATTCTGTGAGTTAAGATCTCACTCATACATAGAATCTAATTAACAAAATAAACTGATGCACAAAATAGGTCCACAGACATAGAAACATGGAACAGACTGTCTAATCTCAGAGGGAAGGGGTGGGTGGGTGGGAAGAGATTTATGCACATGCACATATGCATAACCCATGGACACAGACAACAATGTGCTAAAGACCTGTGTGTATGTGTGTGTGTGGGTGTGTGTGTGTGTGTGTGTGTGTGTGTGTGTGTGTGTGTCAGGGTCAGGGTAGAGTGGTCAATGGGGATAAAGAAGGAGGACATCTGTAATACTTTCAACAACAAAGATCAACTTAGAAAAATAAAGATTATTTGGGACATTGAGACCCACGTATTTGAGCTTTTTAAAACAGTAGGGATATCATAATGTTGGATTTTTCTCTTATAATCCATCCTACTCAGATTGTTTAGGCTAAAGCATTATTGAACAAATCTACCTACATCCTGAAGGTTGAAGGAGAACATAATAACAACTCAGGAGAAGGCCAAATTGGTAGAGAAACAAGTGTCAGAGGTACCACCATGTGTTGCACACTTACCTTGAGAGAGACTTTGATGGCATTTTAGAGACATGGCAGCTAATGTGATCCAACCAGTCTTTCAGAGAAATGTAGATGGATAAACTCAAAGCTGATAAAGTAAACAGCCTTACCCATAATTAAGACATGTAGTTTTTGTCACAATAAATTGCCTTCTGTTATTTTCTTTCCCATTATTCTTTTACATGCCCATAAATGATGCCAATACAGAGATATTTATATCATCAAATTTTAACTGGCATCACAAAAACCTGGAAACACATTCCTGACTATTTGTAATGAACTTCCCCAGAGTACAGGAATGTGTTGATTCCAGCTCTGATACACCTGTTTGCTTCTACTCTACCTCCTTTCCCACTGTCCTCTTCTTTCCTCAGTTCTCGTGCCATGCTCTCAAGTAGTCTCCCTCCTTTTATCTCCTTCTCTGCTGTGAGTTGCTTTTTTAATTCATAAATGATTATTATTTTTCGGAATCGATTTTTAAATAGGTCTCAATTTTCTACAGATTGAAATCCAAGCTTCTTAGAATGACTTAAAAGGATTTCCACCATCTGGACTCAAAGTGCCTTTCCAGATTCACCTACCAAAATCATTCTGTACTCTGTGCTATGTGACACGCCATAGACTCTTGCACCTCCATGCCTTAGCTCTTGTTCCTTCTGCCTAAATGTCCTCTTGCCTTACTTCTGTAATGGTATCTCACTGGTAGTCTAATCACCCTCTCCATTTCCGCTCAAATATGTTTTCCCTGATGTTTCTCTTCTCCATTCTTACCTAGTTTAAATCAATCACTGCCTTATTGCTCTATTTCTACAACTACTACAGCCCATGTTATAAAACATCATATTTAATTGTACATATAGATTATAAATTCTTTGAGAGCAAATTCCATGTCTTACTCTTACTGGTTCAACCTGGCTCTTCTATACTTTGTAGGAATTTAATAAATCCACGTGTGAGTGAGTGTATAAATGAATAATGTATCCTGGGGGGTTCCGGTACCTTTCAGAGACTTAGGTAAATTTAGATTGAACATGTTAACATTTCGATGAGACTGTTATTTCATTCATGGGATTATCCTTTGCATTGTGAGCATTACAAGCCTGTAAATGGTGCTCTGAAATGATCAGGACAACCCAAAACATTAAACACATTTCCAAATGCTTCTTACTTCCTGCAAGGGTAGCACTTCCTGGTTGTAAACAGTTTCTGGCTTAGCCCCTTCATGTGTTTCATAAGAAATCCAAATGGATTTGTGCCTTTAGGAGATAAGAGTTGTGAGGTGGAACATCATGCATTGCACAGCCTGCTCACTGGCTCCACCTCTCTGCTTTCTCACCAGAGTTCCAACATTCCATCCTTCTACTGCCTTTTTTTTTTTTTTTAATAGAAAATATTATCCAGTCCTTTTCATGCGAATTCCTTGTCTTCTGGAAAGTGGTCCCACCCTGGTATTCCCTTGCTTAAGACTGCCATTGTGTTATGAAAGCCAATATTGCATACCATGCTAATAATCATAATAATCAAATAATAGTTCTAAATTTCCTGTAGGTATTTTCAAATATGACTTTCAAGTTCCTGAGAAAGCTTATTCTATTTAAGGCCTGTATGGACTGAATGTTTGTGCCTCCCCAAACTCATACAGTGAAGCCCCTAATGCTCAGTGTGGCTATATTTGGAGAAGGGGCCTTTAAGAGAGTGATTAGGGTTAAATAATCATAGGGGTAGAGCCCTGATCCAACAGGATTGACAGAATCACCCATACTTGCTCATCTCTCCTTTCTGCACACACAAACCAAGGAAAGGCCACGAAAACACACAGCTAGATGGTGTCCACCATAAGCCAAGTGATGAGGAGTCAGAATAAAACCTATGTTGCTGGCATCTTGATTATGGACTTCCAGTCTCCAGAACTATGAAACAATAGATCGCTTTTGGTATTTTGTTATGGCACCCTGAGCAAACTAATGCAGGGCCCATGCTTTATTCCACAGTGTCAGTCTTGAGATAACTAACTAGTGAACTTCTGAACTAAATTCTGCTAATTAGAATGTAATATTACAGCACTACTACAGCAAAGCTTAAATGACCTTCCCTTCTCATCTGAGCCCTGCCAATGGAAACTCAATTATCATGCCCCAGGTTTCTCTGTAGGTCACTGCTTGATGCAGGCATATTCCCTTCCCCTTTTATTATTCTGGAGCTTGTCTCTGCCTCTCCTCAGCTGAGTGTTAATATTAATGGTTTCCTGCTTCACAAGGTTGTGCTGAAAGTTTTAGTTTGCATAACCTCAGATTGGGACTGCAGAATCCCTGCTCCCACAGGCATTTTGTCTCCTTTTTTTTCATCTTCTTCCAAGCCACAGACGATGGCTTGATATGAGTTGGTATAGTCCAGTGGTCGGCAAACTGCAGCTTGCAAGCCACATGTGGCTCTTTGGCCCCTTGAGTGTGGCTCTTTCACAAAATATCACATGCGGGTGCGACACATATAGTGCAATTGAAACTTCCTGGCCCATGTGCAGAAGTCAGTTTTTGGCCCTCAAAGAAATTTCAATCATTTTATGTTGATATTTGGCTCTGTTGACTAACCACTAGTATAGTCAAATAGAAAAAGTAAAAATCTAGCTTCAAAGAGTGCTGACAGTTTGCTGGGGTGGGTTCCCAATGTCTTGGGTGCTGTTGGCCAAGAGGAGCTATTAAGGAAGATATCCAGAACCAGGCAGTGAGTGACCCCCATGTGGATTCCATTGCTGAATTGGCAACACTAGATGCAGGTGGCACAGCCATCTCAATATGATGACCAAGAAAAATGCTACCAGTGACCTGGAGTCTGAGAGGTGGGAAGTCATGAGGGTAGGATGGGAGCATTTGGAGGAACAGGAAGGCATAACACAGGCTGTGCTCCAAGGGAGAAAGTGTGATTAAGAAGCTTCCTGAGCTCACTACTCAGTAAGGTACTCTGATGACCAAGAAAGGGAGCGACACATTGAATCAGGCTTAGGAGAACCAGGGAGCCACAGCTTCCCATTGGTTAGTGAATCTGCTGGTGTCAGATCACAAAAATCCTGTCCTGGCACTGAGGATGATTGTATAAACCCAAAGACTTCTCTAGATTATCAGTAATAGAAATGCATACTTCACCTAGTCTTAGTTTATTTCAGCTGCTCTAAGAAATTACCATGGAGTGTGAGGCTTAAACAACAAATATGCATTTCTTACAGTTCTGGGAAGTTGAAGATCAACTTGGAGGCAGATCTGGTGTCTAGTTTGCAGATGGTTGTCTCTTGTTATGTGGCCAAGAGAAGGAGGAAGTAAGCTCTCTTGTTTCTCTTCTGATAAGGTCACCAATTCCATCACCAGGGCTCCATCCTCATGACCTGCAATGGCTTATTTTATTTGTCAACTTGACTGGGTTCAGAGACTTTCAGATGGCTGGGAAACCCTTGTTTCTGAGCCTGTCTGAGAGGGTGTTTCTGGAGGAGATTAGCATTTGAATTGATAGACTGAATAAAGAAGATCAGCCTCACCAATGTGGGTCAGCAGGTCTGAATAGAACACAAAGGCAGAGAAAGGGAAATTCACTCACTCCCACTGGACATTTATCTTCCATCCTCAGACATTGACGCTCCTGGTTCTTGGGCCTTTGGACTCAAACTGAATTATACTACTGGCTCCCCTGGCTCCCCAGGGAGCAGATAGTGGGACTTGGCCTCCATAATTATGTGAGCCAATTTCCAGAATAAATCTGTATGCATGTATATCTATCTATCATCTATCTATCTATCTATCTATCTATCTATCTATCTATCTATCTATCATCATCATCATCTATCATCTATCTATCTAATCTCCTATTGGTTCTTTGGAGAACACTTACTAATACATGACCTGATTACCTCCCCAAAGCCATACCTCTTATCACCATCCCATTGGGGGTTAGCATTTCAGCATATACATTTTGGGGGACACAACACGTAATCCATAATACCGTAGACTTGCTCAGGGGAGCCACTATGAGGAAGCAGAAAGAGCCAGTGAGGCCATACAGGTGCAGGAGTGGAGCTCTGTACTCAGGACAGCATGGTCCCAGGTTGCTATCCCCCCAAAAGGAATATGGAAGTGAGGAAGAATTGAATTTATTACTTCAAGCCCCAGTGACTAGGGTATTTTGTATAAGGCACTGTAGCAGATGAAGCACTTACCACCTGCTGGCTGACCTCCTGAAATGATGGTCTGGTTCTACCCGGACCACCTGGGAAAAGATGACAATCCCTGAAAATACAGCTACCTCTCTCTCCCTGTCTGTGCCTCTCCCCTGGAGCTCCCATGTATGACCTCTCTCACTGCCTGCTGGATCTTTTCATCTCAGAAGAGAAAGGCTCTGACATGGTCTGAACCTAAAAGTGGACTTAGATATGGTGGCATCATTAGATCTTTAGCTCTTGCAACCCACTTTTATAATCCTCGTGCTATGTTGTGCTGGCACACCGTCTCTCTTTCTACCCTCAGAATTCTGTCCAATCTGCCTCACCTCCCTGGGATTTTCCCAGGTGGGCTCCCTCCTGCTTAACACACGTCAGTCATTTCACAGTCTTCTCAGCTCTGGCATTTGTTTAAATATAACTTGTTTGTGTTCCTAATGGTGCTTTTGCTTTTATTTTTACTTTGCTGTGTTATACATTTTGTGGATGTTTGCCTTTTTCTCTAACAGCAACAGCAGCAGTGACAATAATGACAGCTCTGTCATTCGTCTGGGTTTAACTATGTGTTTGTCCTTGTGCTACACATTTCAGAAACAAATATTTTTGTTGTAGTTGTTGAACCTTATGATAATCCTCTGAGTTAGATATTTTAAAATGTGTTTTCTTTGAAAGATAATATATTAATCCCTAACTTGTTTGGTTCAACAGACAGAGAATCGGCCTGCACACTAAAGTGTCCTGGGTTTGATTCTAGTCATAGGTATGTACTCAGTTTCAGGCTCAATCTCCTGCTTTGGCTGAGCACATGCAGGAGACAACGAATTGATGTGTCTCTCTCACATTGCTGTTTCTCTCTGTCTCATCCTTTTCCTTCTACTCTCTTTAAAAATCAATGGAAAAATATCCTCAGTTGAGGATTAACAACAACAAAACAACAACAATAAAAAAGTAAGATATTAATGAATGAACATTGTAAAATAGTTTTAAAAAATTGTTTGTAATAAAACTGAAAGCACCTCTCCTATTTTCTTTCCCATAGTTAGTATTGGTAATGCTGGAATGCGTTTCCTTTCTGATCTTGTGTGTATGAGACTATATGTACATATTTGGATACAGAAACTTGGATGCAGATTTTTAAATGTAAATGGAGTCAGAATAAATAGTTTATGATTTTCTTTTTCACTTAACAGTATATCTTACAACTAGCATGAGGAAAAAATAACTGTCCCCATGACATAGGCAAGGAAATGGAATTTTGGAGAGATTAAACACTTTATCCTACTAGGTCGTAATTTCCATTATATGATAGGTTTCTTGAAATAGCATAAGCTTTCTGTTTTATACCAAGGTCCAATGCCTTAAACTTTAATTTTTTTTTTTTTAGTATATTTTGTTGATTTTTTACAAAAAGGAAGGGAGAGAGATAGAGAGCTAGAAATGTCGATGAGAGAGAAACATCGACCAGCTGCCTCCTGCACACCCCCCAACTGGGGATGTGCCTGCAACCAATGTATATGCCCCTGACCAGAATCGTCTTACGTCCCTCATTTCCTTATCAGTGCCATGAGGAGTTTTAGTCACACAGAATGGCAACATGGGAGTCATTACATATCCCTCTCCTTTACCCTCTGGTGTTGCTGCCTGTGCCCTGGTCAGGGACCCAGCAATACATCCTTATTGATCTTCTAGGCCCCTTCCTTCACCACTCCCTGTCCCACGCTGCGATATGCTTGCCCTTGTAAGCATTGTTTTTATTACATCACTCCCATTTTCAAAACCCAACATGCTTCCCAATTGTTTACCAGAACTGGCTCAAATAGGTAAGAATTGTCTACTATTTTCTTCCATGTGCTAGAGTTGACCAGAAAAATTCTAATTTAAGGGCTTCATTTGTGGGTCTAATAATAATTATTATTTTTTAAAATACATTTTATTGATTTTTTACAGAGAGGAAGGGAGAAGGATAGAGAGCTAGAAACATCGATGAGAGTGAACCATCGACCAGCTGCTTCCTGCACAACCCCCACTGAGGATGTGCCCGCAACCAATGCGCATGTCCTTAACCAGAATCAAACCTGGGACCCTTCAGTCTACAGGCCGATGCTCTATCCACTGAGCCAAACTGGTTTCGGCTGTGGGTCTAATAATTATTCTTGGGAATGAATCAGAGCCCTTGATTTCAAGCTTTAATCTAGTTCCTCCAGAGAGTTGATCTTCAAAACCCACCATAACCTAATCCCACTTTATTACCCAATCTTATTTTCTTCTGTTCCCCAGTGAGAACCTCTCTATTGTCTTGTAAATAGGCAGGGCAGCATTCTGCTGCTAAGCCTTTGATCAGGTTCTACCCTATTTTGCAACACTCTGCCCTTTTCTCCTGTTGAATAGAAAGGCTGTAACATGTCATCCTGGGCCTCCACCAGCCCAGCTTGTATCCTATTTCCAAAAAAGTTATCTTGCCGGATGGATCAGTTATAATAAAGAGGCACCTTCCTCAAATTATTGCCTCTCGCTTGGCTTAACAGGCTGGTAAGGGTTGGGTTTTGGCCCCCACTCACTTCCTCCCTTTGTGAGGAGCCTTTGTGTGCCATACAAATTGCACAATGGCATATGGCAGCCCCATTCAATCCATCATCCCTGGGCCACTTTGTTTGACCCAATGGGGGAGGAGAATTTATTTATTTCCCTCCAGCCTTTTCTTAGCCCAGCTGATAGCCTGCTTCTTGCTAGAGGATACCAGTCATCAAGTGCTCTCTTTCTAAATAACACGCTCACAAGTTTTATCATAGAATTGAATTCTTGGTTATATTTTGCCTTGGTTTCTGAATGTTTCTTGGGATGTCTTAATCTTTCCTGATTAGGAGATTGTTGAAGATAATAATAGTATGACTTGGAGGTTTTTTTGTTTTTTGTTTTTTTCTCTAGTGAATAAATACTCAACATACAAAACCAAACACATACATTATTTTATAAAATCCAATTACCCTTAATTGTAAGATATTCTGTGGCTCTATTTACCACTAAAAAAGAAAAAAAGAAAAGGAAAGAAAACTCTGAAAATTAAACTATGGCTTAGAATTCCTATTTTAAATTTATTGAAAATAATTTTTAGACTTACTTATAAAGATTTTAAACACTTTAAAAAGATTATGCAACACTCTTACACATATATAAGTGAAATGTATGTCAAATACGCTAGTTAAGATATTCCTAAACATTCTTCACAGAGTGTTTTGAATCATTTTTCATTCAGTTATTGATTCCTGCGCTTTCCCTCTGTGTGGTTCTCTGTGCTCTGGTGCATCTGTTCCTTTAAGAGTCCTTCACTATTTGGGGGAAATTTTTTTTTCAATCCACACAACTGTTTTTGCAAGTTTTGATGCTCTTGATCTTACCAGACAATGTCAATGAAACTCAACAGCTAAGTCATAGTAATCCTCAAAAGTCCTTAAAGAGTTTGTTTCAATGAAATACCAAGTGATTGTAGTTGTCCAGTTATGCCACCAGAATATCAGCTAAGATTGTACATGAATAGGTAATGACACATCATTACTGGCCCCAGGTTAACATGAGCAATAAGACACCGTTGCTTCCTAAATTTATTTCTATTTTAGAGGCATTAAAAAGGGGAAACTGTGTTTCATTAATATGAAATATAGGAATAATTGTTTAGTTAACTTATCTCAGTGGATTAAGAGAATATCAAAATTTTAAAATGAGAAATATCATGTTTGAAGCAGCTCTGGTAAGTAGAAAAGGCACTGGACAAGTATTATAAGAGTTGTGATCTAGGTTTTGCCATTAAACCATTTGTAACATTTTTATTTAAGCCATCTAGATTTCAGTGTTATTGTATGAAGAATAAAGGTATTGATGTGAATGATCTAAAGGTTAAAACAATGAGATTAAAGTTTGAAATTATCTGTTCAAGAGAAAAATCCCTCAAACTACTACTCTGGCCTAGAAATTTGAATTTGTCTGACAAAATCCAGCATAAACCACGTGTGGCAAAGGCTGAACTCATTGGGGGATGATAGTATGCAATCCTTATCCTTCAAACTCTCCTGGCAGGAGGAAGGCAGGGAGAGAATAATCAAGATGTTGAAATGGAGAGTTCATTTGTATAGAGAGAGTTAGACTCTTAGAAGTCTCATCCCCCCCCCCCCCCCCCCCCCCCCCCCCCGAATATTGACAAAGAACCAGAAGCATTCTGCTGGAAGGAAATTAGATTGCAAAATGGTTAATTCTCCCCAAATGGAAGTCTAGTAAAGAATTTATGTGTGGTGCCTGAAATATACATAGCAGAGCCAAGTGACTCAGTCAGTTTAAAAAAGATCACATTTTAATTAAATGCAATGGGAGAGAGAAAAATAACAAATGTTATCTTTCTTTTCAAAGATACACAGAACCACTACAAATATAATAGATAAGTAATATCATTTGCTTATTTATTCTGTAGTCAAATGATGCAGTACAAACATAAGGGTATTTATTTTTTATTATCATGACACTTTAGACCCTTTCCTTTGTAGTTAGTTAGTCCTCAAAATGAAGCACAATGTTTCAAATTGAGTAAATTACATGCACGAAAGGGTTGCTTTAAAAAAATGATGGGTACTAAGAGAATGTAATGTTTTGTTAACATTTTCTTTTACATTTTAACACACACACACACACACACACACACACACACACAAAAAAAAAGTTGCAATGGTTGACTGGGACCACGCCCTGGAATAGGAACATCTTAGTGCTCTCTAGAGTTACATATTGGGACCATCTTTTTGAATCCACATATTAAGATTTGTAATTACACATACTCTATTTTATCAAACCTAAGAAAAGAATATATGGTCTGAAGGGGTACTACAATAGGATATTACAATCTTTTTGAAGTTTTCAAGTTTTTAAAATAGACTTTTGATGTATCTCTGTAACTTCCAGTCTTCTAGGTGAGAATCTTTAATTGCTATATTTTATTACATGCAGAATCAGAAATTTTAACAACCTAGTGTCTTTAGCAGTTTAACAAGAAAGAGGCAATGGAAAGAAAATGAGTTTCAAATTCAGACAAAACTAGGTTCAGTTCCTGGATTGGTCATTTACAGATAGTGTGACTCCAGATTCCTAACCCCTCTAAATCTTGATTTATACCAATAGAATAAGCAGTGCCTAGTCCAACAAATACTGTTGTATGTCTTAAACATAATAGATGAGGCATACTGAGCACATAGAGAACCCTGAAATACTGGTAAGCACCTACAATAGCATGTGGAATATTGGCCCCAGCATTTGAATAGTGGAGGAGAAGAAAATGGAAGTGGACAAATAGGTCTTGATTGTCAAGCACTGTAATATGTAATAGTTACATAAATTTCTAATCCTAAAAAGAATGCTAATAGGTAGATGTCATACTTTTTCTCTCAACATCATGGGCATAGTTCAATTCATATGGTGTTAATGTGAAAGAGCATGAATTATGTCAAAATATCCATTGAATAATTTTGAAATCATGGACAACTTGGGAGCACGTGGTTAGACATAAAAGTATGATGTAGACTAACTTGCCTGATACACACAGACTAGTTTATAGGGACAGATATTATTGTCCCTAAATAGTAGCCATTTTTCCCATCCAGTTAAGCTACCTGCATCCAGAAAGTTTAATTTTCCTTTTTAGGGTTATACACAGAGGAAGAGAAAGTTAATTTCTAAAATCAGTGTTTAGTCTCAGACTTTGGACAGTATTTGAAATGAATAGTAATAGATTTTTTTTTTAACCGTTAAGCTGATAAACACCACCACTAATGAATCCTATTTTCAACATGGTCCTTAGAGAAACTGAAATCTAGTGGTCTGAGCGTGTTGCAGAACCTGAACTCACTGTTTCTCTCCATTTGCCTATGGAAGCTTCTCTAGAGTCAAGAAAAAACTGTATTTGAAGCAAATCCTTACCCCCTTTGACTCATTTGTGGGTTTCACTTAAGTTTTAAATGTCTCAGCTTCAGGCTATTGAAGAGTGGAGATGCCATTTATAATATATTTACTAAAAGAGTTCTGAAAAAACAAGTCATTAGTCAGCTACTTTGATCTGGTTCTCTTAATCAAAGATTTGTTGGGGACAGTTTAGAAATAGTCAGATAAATGGTCTCCCTACCTGGGAGATGGAGGGGGGAGCAATGCTCTGTGGAAGATTTATGCTGAATTGCTCTGTGCCATCCTGCATTTGATTAACTTTTATCAACCAGAACAACAACAACAAACCTTTCCCAATTCATCAGTTATATGAACTTTATAAATGAACCATCCTTCTATTGTCAGCATGATTCACCATGATATAACCATTTAAAACATCTCCAAGAATAGGCAAGTAACCAGGAGGTATTTATGTAATATTTCTGAAACAATTTTATTTGGAAAAAGAAACCTGAATGTGCTACTCTGTAATCTGAAACTATAAAGGACTGATATAAAGTGTTGTTTTTTTAAAAATTGATTTCAAGTTTTAAGTGTTCCTGAGACCAGGTAGAAAATAAGTGGTCCCACCCTACCAACTTCTTGATCAGAGTAAACCAAGTCAAAGGTTGAACAAACACTTAGCTCATGAGATCTGAAATGTGAGTTCCCTAGGATCCAAAAGGTAGTTTATACAGGCTTACTCTATTGTTTGTGCTAATTATATTTCCTCAATCCAAGATTTCAAGTAGCTATGATAGTGGAATTTTAGATCTGGAAGACAAAGTTTAGGTACATTATTCTGAGTGCTCATTCATGACACTCAAAGTCAATTTTCAATTCTATCAAGAAAGACACTAACAAATTAAAAGATTCTTTCTGGCAAATGTGAAAAAATGTTAGGTCTCTTGGGAGTGCAAATAGATATTGAATCCTGTTGTCCTTTTACTTCATTAATATATCTTCTTAATGAAAAATGACTAATACGGACATTTCCTTTGTATTAAAAAAGTAAAAAGAACAATTAAGGTAAGGGCTTCTGAAAATATTCAAAGTACAGATGGTTTCCAAAACAGTTTTGACTGTTCTCAGATGATTGATTGGTATTTTCAATGCCCTTGGCATTTCTGTGGCCTCAATTTCCCCCTCTTCTCCCCCCCCCACCCCATATATTTATGTAAAAAAAAAGAAGGTGGTGTAATACTTTTTCTCCTCCAGATTCATTGTCTGAGTTTTATCTTCTGTGCTCTGAGCCCCAGAAGGCTGGCTTCTCTGGACTCTTTGCCCTCTGGTTTCTGTTGGGTTTGACCAGTGGGAAACACTGAGAGAAGATTGAATGCCTTGAATGCCAGGTGTTAATTCTTCTGAAATATCCTACAGATGCACTGGGGGACTTTCCTCCTGTGGCTATCCCTCTTGCTGTAGAACTCTGTCCTTTTGTCTTAGCCCCATACCCTAAGGGTGCTATGGGATTCCCACAATCGAGTCACCACATCTTATTGGTTTCCTTAACCTTGTCTATACCTCTGTGAATGTTCTCTTTACTATACTCCTTCTATAAGCTATTTTAGTTCTATCTGCTTTATAATGAGATCCTTATATATTAACATGGCATTTGAATCAGGTAGTTGTGGATGTGCAGTCCACTAATATATAAAACAGACATAATTAGAGTGAAAAGAGCAGTTTTGATGAGTGAAAAGTCACACTGGAAATTAGCACCAAGATTCTTTCCCAGTCCTGCCAATAACCAGCTATGGTACCTTGGGAAGGTTTCTTAACTTTTGCAACTCTCACTAATTTTAAAATAAGGGACTAGTTTAATGTTCAACTTTCAATTATCTAAATGTTAAAGTGATCTTACAAAATAAATATTTTTTCTAAACTCACAAAGAGCATGGGTTATCATCCCTTCACAGTGTTTAGCTTATCCTGTAGATTATGCTCATACATTGTCATTTAGAATTTGCAAAACAGAAAAATTAAGCCCATAACTATTTTACCTGATTTTCTCTTAAAGAATGAAATTTGAGCCTGTTTAACCGAGAAAACTGGAATAAATTACATTTTATTCAGAACTGAAAATATATGTAGAGAAAGAATGGCAAAGATGGAATAACAAGAACCTGATTTACGTTCACACCTGCTACAACTAAAACTCTGGAACAAAATATACTCCAGAACAGTTTTAAAGGCTTTGGCCATCAGCAACAACAAGAGAGAGATTCCTGAGTGACAAGAAACAAATGGAGTGAGCACAATTCCTCCACATAATTTGAATGAGTTTCTGGGTCATAGCATGGGGATAGGTGAGGTGATGGGACGACAGTGCCATCAGTCTCCCTAACTTGAAGAGATCTGGAAACCAAGTATGCTCAAGATAGCTAAAATATGCAGATCAGAATACCATGGGGGCAAAAGAGAGCTACAGAAAGATAACCTTGGAGATATGGAGATTTTTTTTCAGTAGTGGAATAAAATTAACCAAAATTTTATAACATTTTCAATATTCCATAAATACTCTTGAACTTTGTTCTGGGGTGGAGTGAAGTTACCTGGAAATAGTTTGATCCTTGCAAGTCTTACTTTTAAGATTTTATGCTGTCTTAGGCAAAGCTTTAAAGGGAGATTCTGAAGAATCAAATGGAGTGATATACTTGGAACTTACTTGCTCAAAGAGATCTATGAGAATACAAATATATTGACAATCCAGAAAGGTAAAAATCACAATGTCTTATATCTAATAAAAAAATTTCTAGACAGCAAAGAAGCAGAAAATAACAACCCATAATGAGGAGAACAATTAATAACTAACCCAGAAATGACACAGATGATACAATTAGTAGGAAAAAAATTACAACTTTTATTTTAACTATTAAAGGCCTGGTGCAAGAAATTTGTGCACTTGGGAGGGGGGTGGTCCCTCAGCCCAGCCTGCATCCTCTCCAATCTGGGACCCTTTGGGGGATGACCAACTGCCAACAGTCGAACATCCCTCTCACAATCCAGGACTGCTGGCTCCTAACCACTCACCTGCCTACCTGTCTGATTGCTCCTAACCCACTCTACCTGCCAGCCTGATTACCCCCTAACTGCTCCCTTGACAGCCTGATTGACACCTTACTGCTCCTTGCTGGGCCTATTGCCCCAAATTGCCCTCCACTGCAGGCCTGGTCGCCCCCAACTGCCCTCCCCTCCTGGCCATCTTGTGACAATGTGGAGGTGGCCAACTTGTGATGACGTGGGGTGGCCATCTTGTGAAGATGTGTGGGCAGCCATATTGTGAGGGCATGAGGGTCAATTTGCATATTACCTCTTTATTATATAGGATATTAGATATGTTCAAGAAATTGGAAGGAAAGTTGAACATTTTAAATAAAGGAATAAAAAATATAAAAAATTCCCAAACTTTAGAGACAATAAATTCAGATGGATAAAACTGTCTGAAATGATAAATACAGTCAATTGTTATGTTTTTGGTAGTTCAGTCTCTAACGTTGCTATGAACAGTGGATTAGTGAATACTGAACAATTGCTTCTGGGGGAAATATGGGATTCAGTTCTTCTGAGCCTCTGGCTATACAATTCTTATCCAACCAGTACATAAGCTTGTTTTATACATTTTTAAAGACTCCATGTTTAATATACACTGTTCATTCATTAATATTGAACTCAAGGCCAAAAGCACTATTACCTCATGCCTGACTAAAGCTCATAGAAGAAGTGTGTTTTCTCTGTAAGGCACATCACAACCTTCTTGTGTTTAGGAACTCTAGACAGCATTTTTGCACTATGTGGGGGCTATTTTGAATAGCAAATTCAATAACAAAAAAGTGTAAAAATGTAAAAAGTTTGGCATCAAATAGATTTAAAATAACAACACACTTGCATACAGTATGAAAGCTGAAAAAGAAGGCAGTGTGTTGCTTCATTCAATCTCAGCTGTGAGATGTATGTGTTGGAAAACTAACATTTTTCTGCTGTTGTGCTCATGCCCAAGAATGACCATGAAAGAGCAGTGAGTATTGATTTTGAGGTTTCAAATAAATTTTAGTGAGGAAGCAAATTTGCCAATACAGAATCCAGAAATGTGAGGATTAACTGTACCCTGATGGTATTAATAGAAGATTAGGTCTTACTCAGGAAAAGATTAGTGAACTTGAAGAAATAGAAACCATCAAAAATAAAGTACTAAGAAATTAAAATGAACAATTTTAAATAGAATAATATACATGTAATTGAAATTACCATCCATAGAAAGTAAGAAATGTATTTGAGAAAACAATGATGAAAACTTACATATTTCTTAAAAACTAAGTCTACAGGTACATGAAGTTATAAAAAACTAAACCTCATAAAACCATCCCAAAATATCAAGACAAGAAATATGGATTAAAAAAAAAAAATCACCAAGGCATGTCTGGCTGGTTTGCTTTAATGGTTGAGTGTCAATCTATGAACTAGGTGATCTCGGTTTAATCCTCTGTCACAGGGTACATGTTTGGATTGCCACTTGATCCTTGGTAAGGAGCATGCAAGATATAGTCAATCAATGATGCTTTCTTCCCTTCCTCTCTGAAATCAGTAAAAATGTATATTTTAAAAGAAGTCTCCAAGACACATGATAATCAAATTACTACAAATCAATGATAAATTCAAAATCTCAAGAGCAGCTAGAGGGATAGTGGTAGAGATGGGAGGGTTGGATGTACAGAGGAAGAAAAACCAGCACCATTGCATATTTGCTATCAGAAATAATTAAAACCAGAAGGCAGCTAAGCAATATCTAAATATTTAAAGTAATAAAATAAAAGAACTATGCATCCGGAATCAATTTCTCTCAGACATAAAGGTAGAGAGAAATGCTGAAAGAATTCACAAGTATCAGGCACATATTAATATCAAAGTAAATTTCAAAGAAAATTATATAACAAGTGATAAACTCATTTTTTATAATGCCTATTATTTGAAATATATGGAGTTGATTCATCAATAAAAGTTAATATGACTCAGTGTTTATGTATGTAACAAAAGAACTTTAAAATCCATTAAGCAAAATCTGGTACAATTGCAAGTAGAAATAATAGACATATGCACAATTATAATCAGAGGTTTCTATATCCCTTTCTCAATAATTTCTACAATAAGTAAACCTAAAGATAGTAAGAATATAGGTGACTTGAACAACACTTTCAATCTACTTGACCTAACATGTTTATGGAACACTCCAAATGGCAGATATATATTTTATTCTAAGTGTATAAGGATTTTATTTAATCAAGATAGATTATATTTGGACCATAAACATTTCAATTACGTTGAAAAGATTCGAGTTATTTAAAGTCTCTTCTTTGATTACAATGGGATTACTATGAAACTATAATAGTAATAAGAAGACATCTGAAAAAAATCTGTTAACTAAATACAATAATTCTAAATAACTTGGGTCAAAGAAAAATCAAAATAGAAATTGAAGCTCTTTGAATGGAATGAAAGTAAAACAAAATATATTGATATGTTTATAATACAGTGCAGTATTATTTAATGGGAAATTATACAAAAAAATGCTTATATTAAAAGGATAAAGATCCCAAGAAAGTAACCTTAGTTTCCATCATAAGAAAATAGGAAAAGAGAAGAGCAAATAGAACCCAAAGTAACTAGAAGAAAGAAAATAATAAAAGTGAGAATAGAAAGCAATAAAATAGAAAACAGAAAGACAACAGAGACAATCAATGAAACAAAAATTTGGCTCTAAGAAAATTCATAAAATTGATAAACTTTTACCCAGACTAATGAAATAAAACACACAGACACACACACACACACACACACACACACACACACAAAAAAAAACCAGCCACAAAAAAACACATGTGACCAATATAATGAATGAAAGAGATGATATTATGCAGGTTTTACAGATATTTGGTGCATAACAAAGACTCAGACACCTTTGTGTAAGTATATTACACATCATAGATGAAATGGACAGATTCCTTAAATGACATGAAAGATTAAACTTATTAAAAAATAAATACAAATATCCCTATGTCCATTTAATGATTTTAAACTTAAGTCACAATCTTTATATAAAGGATATTTCAGACCAGGATGCCTTCAATGATGAATTTTATTAAACGTTTTAGGAAGAAAAAATACCAATTATATAAAACTCCTTTCAGAAAATTGAAGAGAAAATAATATTGTACTTCATTCTATGGAGGTAGAATTAACTTGACACACACACACACACACACACACACACACACACACACAATTATCTTAATAGATGCAGGAAAAGCAGGTGAAAAGTTCAAAATCCCAATTAATAACAGAAGGGAAATTCTTAAATCTTAAAAGAGATATTTTAAGAAAAATCTACATCTAACATTCTAATTAAGAGAGAAAGACTGCTGCTGAGTATTTATGTCTAAGGATGTCTTCTTTCATCACTTATATAACACTGCAATGGAAATTTAAACCAACAAGACAAGTGAAATAGATACAAGATATTTATGTTAAACACAAAGAAACATTATTTTTCATCATGGACTTCATAATCATCAATGTAGAAAATCCAATAGAATCTATTAAAAAGTTGCTAGAGATGAAAAATGAACTTAGTAATAATTCCATGATTCAAAATGAATATCTAAAAGTCAATTGTTTGTGTATATACTAGCAAGGAACAATCAGAAATTAAGAATTTTAAAACATATCACTTATAGTAGCATAAAATATGAAATATTTAGATGTGAATGTGACAAGAGATGTGCAAAATCTATATGCAAACTATAAAACATTGCTGAGAGAAATGAATACAGTTGAACAAACAGAAGGATGTATTGTGTTTCTGGATCACAAAACTCAATATTGTTAAGATTTCAATTC
This sequence comes from Pipistrellus kuhlii, assembly GCF_014108245.1. Lineage (NCBI taxonomy): Eukaryota > Metazoa > Chordata > Mammalia > Chiroptera > Vespertilionidae > Pipistrellus > Pipistrellus kuhlii. Next base: position 135,853,837 of record NW_023425404.1, read on the forward strand.
CCCTCAAAGCAACTTATAAATTTAATGCAATCACTGTCAAAATCCCAGGACAGTATTTTTACACTGTTCTGCTATAAGCTGATTCTAAAAATTCATATGAGGATGCAAAGGATTAGAAAAGCTGAAAAAATTTAAAAAGAATAAAGTTGAATAATTTATAATGAATTTTAAGACTTATAATGCTACAATAATCAAGACAAATATACCATTTGTGTGGAGATAGACAATTAGGTCATTAGAACAGAATACTGAATAAACCTACACATATTCAATTAATTGATTTCAACAAAGATACAAGGAAAGTTAGTATTGTTTAAAAAAATGATGCTAGGATGTCGAGAGCCAATTTGAGCATGTAATAATTACAAGAGTTTTACCAAAAGGTTGGTGAAGCTTGGGGAGCTCAACAGGGTTGAGTCACATGTAGTTTACCTGTTGGAAACGGCTACAAAGCATTTCCCCCAAACCTAAATGGCATTGTTAACTGCCAGATGGCTCAGGCCACTTTATTGCCTCCTGTTGGCCAAACACCTGAACATCTGTAGGCTATTCCCGAAACTGTAAACCCTTTGATACCATACCCTTTGAAGTGTATATTTCCACTTTGCCTTGGGACAAATTGCATTTAATAAAGGCACCAGTCCTTGGTCAAGAAGAGTCTTCTAGCTCCTTCAGCTGGGAGCTCCTCTGACCCACAATACCTCTCAAAAATATATTTCGTCCACAGATTCCTTCTCCATGGACTCCTTCCTAATCATCTCCAGCAGCCCTTTCTCCAGAGTGCAGAACCCTTTGTAAGGCTGGGGAAAAAGAACCCCAGCACTAGGAAAACTGGGTATCCATATGCCAAAACAATAACAGCAATAATCCGTTAGTTCACACCTCACATGATATATAAATATTAATTCAAATGAATCATAAATCCTAAAACTCAAAAAACATCTAGTGAAAAGCATAGGAGAAAAATCTTTGAAAGCTTAGGGATGGTACAGATTTCTTAGATGCAATACCCAATTTATTATTTTTTAAAAAGAAAAATAAATCAGACTTCATCAAAATTAAGAATTGTTGCTCTTTGAAAGGCACTGTTAAGAGAATGAAAAGACAAATCAGATGTCAAGTAAAGTTTTGTAAATCACGTGTGATAAAGATTTTGAATTCAGACTATATAAAGCTTACAATAAAAACCAAACAACCCATAAAAATTAATGGATGATTTCAAATCATACTTCAGCCAAGAAGATATATGGATGGCAAAAAACAAACATGAAAAGATGTTGAACATCAGTAGTCAGTAGAGAAGTACAAACTAATGAAAGTGACAATGTTTAAAATAAAAATCTACAAATGTCTAAATTAAAAACCTGAATATATTAAATGTTGGAGATGGAGCAACTGGAAGTTTTATACATTGCTGGGAGGGGAGGCATACAATGCAGCACCCACTTTCAAAAGATAAACATACTCCTGCCTTCTGACCCAGTCATTCCATTTTGCTCCATTTTATTTCTTTTATTCCAAGCAATATGAAAGCACATACCCACACTAAGACTGGAATAAAATTGTCATAACAGCTTGATTGTAATAGTCCAAATCTGGAAACCATTCAAATGAACATCAGTGGGTGAATGGACAAGCAAATGGTATTGTGTCCATACACAGGAATAGCACTCAGCAACGACAAGGAGTGAACAGCAGCATGCATAAATCTCAAGACAATTACTCTAGTAAAATAAGTCCTACAAGTGCCATTTACATAAAATTCTTAAAAAAATGACGAGTAGGGACAGGAAGCACATTGATGGTTGTCTGGTGATGGGAAGGGGGTAAGGGGAGCAGGAAGGAAGTTTATCATATGCAGGAGGAAACTTTAGGGAGTGATGGATATGCTCATTAACGTTATTGTGGTGATGGCTTCATGAGTGCATACATAGTTCAAAAGTCATCAGATTGTACACTTTAAATATGTATCATTTATTACATGTCAATTTTCTCTCAGAAAAGCTGTTTGTGTGTATAGAGAGGAGAGAGGAGGGAATGAGGTAGAGAGGAAGAGAGAGAGAGAATGGATAGATAGATAGATAGAAATACTTGGATGCTGATTTACATTCTTTTTTTTTTAAATATATTTTTTATTGATTTTTCACAGAGAAGAAGAGAGAGGGATAGAGAGTTAGAAACGTCGATGAGAGAGAATCATTGACCAGCTGCCTCTTGCACACCCCCTACTGGTGCCCGCAACGAAGGTACATGCCCTTGACCAGAATCGAACCGGGGACTTTTCAGTGCGCAGACCGACACTCTACCACTGAGCCAAACCGGTGCCGGCTGATTTACATTCTTATCAAAGTATTTATTGGTAAAAAATAAACTCTGTTAATTAGTCTTATTTTGTGGTGCCTTTAGTTTCATAAATTCAGTATGTAAAAGGGTCTCAGAATGGTGGACGTTTTCTTTGTACCACTCTCTATAGTCCTGATAATAAGCCCATGATTTGAGCAGAATTATGTGTATCTTACAGATTGGTCGCCTGGGGCACTGAATATCAGTCACTACGAACACCAGAGACCCTGTATTCCTGGCTGCACAGCACCACTCATTGCACACGCCATGCCCACCACAAGAATCGGTGGTCCCTGGCCAAGTGCCCAGGTGTCCCCTTTCCCTCCACATCTCCTGCTGTCCAGTCACACTTGTATTTTTAAAAACCACTTAATAAAAATGAACGCAAACATGCATCGCCAGGTTGCCATCTTTGCCCAGTGAACATAGGTCCTACCCTGTTTCTGCCAAGGGAACAGACTCCAGTCATTGGCATTTCTTAAACCAGCGCAGGAGTTTTCCTGTTGTGTGAGGCTGAGGTTGCCATGCTGCCTGCAGGATAAATGCACCATGCTTCCAGATATTGACACCTGCTGGTCAAGAGCATGAACATCTACAGAGACACAGGAAGCAGAGGCCTCTAGTGGGAACCAGTCAGAAGTCATAGACTTTAAGGATTTCAGTACCTCATTGGTAAAGATACCTACCAATCTGGCCTTTACCAAAAATATCTGTATATTTATATATTATGTATAAATGCTAGTTCATGCATTATAAAACATATTAAAATGCATTTCAAATGTAAATGTAGAATAAACGCTAATTTAAAAATAACATATTTTATTAATGATGCCAAAGCACTATTTTGAAGCCAATGTTAATTCATATCTTTCACTCTTTAAAATATCATGGTTTAACCCATTGCGATATACAAAGTGATTATTTGGTTTATTTTATTTAAGATGTCTTGAAATAAACTTTAATTGAAATAAATGTTAGTTTATTTGAAGATGATGCACACTGGCTGTTTTTATTTAAATAAATAGATTTCACTTAAAAGTTTGTAGGTTTTTGGATTTTTTTTTTGCAAAAATTTGTCATTTTAAAATATGTATGTAGTAAATCTTTATCTCCAGCATGTAAATCAGTTGTTCTTGCCAATTAGAAGAGGTGCTGCATTGAAAAATTTTTAAACAAATGAGTTCAAAACCTTTCAAAACTTTACTTGGAAAATTGTGCTAACATGTTTTAAAAGAATATAGATGAGGTTTTTATGTGTCCGTCATTATTTTCAGCCAAAGAAAAAAATGAGAAAAATAATGTCAACTATTTATTGCAAATGTTTGCTCCATAGCTCAGTTTTCTTTCATAAAATAGTTACTTTTTCATTCATTGTAAAAGCGTCGCCTTAGCTATGAAGGACATGTTACAAGTGTTTGTTTCAAATATTTGCATTACAACAGCAGAAGGGAAGCACTTCACACTTTTCTCTTTTTTTAAAGGCAAAAATATGTAAGCTGTCTTGAAGTTCTGCAACCCTTTTATGTGCTTTGTCACATGATGACAAGGAAAGCTCTCTGTGGAACAAAGGATTTGCCTACATTCCACATTCCATTACATCTACTATGAAGACACATTTTTATTTAAAGGTCTCATGGCAAAACCCCTGAACCCTGCTCAATGAGACTGTAGCACCTTGTGCACCTGGGCTTTGTTTTGTTGTTGCAGTGGCCTGCCATGAATGATGCAGTGATTGATGGGTAGATGCTGGCTATTTGTGTGACCTTCTCCCAGTATTCTTTTTTTTTTTTTTTTTTTTTTTTTTAATATATTTTATTGATTTTTTACAGAGAGGGAGGGAGAGAGATAGAGAGCTAGAAACATCGATGAAAGAGAAACATTGACCAGCTGCCTCCTGCACATCCCCCCATCGGAGATGTGCCCGCAACCAATGTACATGCCCTTGACCGGAATCGAACCCGGGACCTTTCAGTCCGCAGACCGACACTCTACCACTGAGCCAAACCGGTTTCGGCCCAGTATTCTTGTTAGAATCCCAGAGTGGATACTATGTCAGGAATTAATGTATACGGTATTTTCTCCCCCTAAAATTATGGTGACATAAAGTAAGTCATTTACTAGTGAGAACGTATTTTCTGCAATACAACTGTCCTTTAATGGTCCACAAACTGTAGTTTTATGTGCATTCTGTCAGTGAAAGATAATCTAGCAAATACCATAAACTGAGTATAGTGGAAACATCACTGGTTTGACTCAACTGTATAACAAACTTTTCACACTCCTTAATTGGCTCCAGTATCTGTTTCTTTCCATCTTGAACAACTATGTTTCTCTTATCGGGTCTAGTAATAATTAATGTCGTTTTTAAACATTCGTTTAAAATCTTGCTTGGCGTTGACTTGTATTGACATAACCTTCAAACACGTGGTATCTACAGAACGTGTGAAGTGCAATTAACAAGTTTTGCTTGAAAAAGTTTGTGTTTGGTTTGGTTTTTGTTGCAAAACTAGGGCTAAAAAGATGGCGGATGAAGAGCATATTTGGCACTGCATGCTTTATGAGTTCCAATTAGGAAGAAAAGCAAGTGAGGCTGCAAAAAACATCTGTAGTGCTCTTGGTCAAGATGCAGTTAGCACCAGAAAATGCCAGCATTGGTTTGAGAAATTTCGCGAGGGAAATTTTTCGTTAGATGACAAGAGTGGTCAAGGCCATGTGTCCAATTTTGATGAAGAAGCTCTTCAAGCTCTTTTGGTGCAAAATCCTCAAATTACCCAACAAGAGCTTGCGACAACTTTAAATTGTTCACAAAAAACAATTTCCAATCAATTGCGTGCACTTGGCAAAGTCCAAAAGTTTGGAAAATGGGTTCTTCATGAGTTGACCGACAACAACCGTAATCAAAGAGTTACAATTTGCAGTTCGCTCCTCTCTCGTCAAAACCGTTTGCCGTTTTTAGAGCAAATTGTTACCGGAGAGGAAGAATGGGTGCTGTCTGTTAATTTGAAAAAGCGGCCTCAATGGTTGGACAAAAATGAGGCTCCGCAGCCCACGCCAAAACCTGACTTGCATGCGAAAAAAGTGATGTTGTGTGTTTGGTGGAATTTTAAAGGAATTCTTCATTATGAACTTTTACCATCTAACCAAACCATTACAAGTGCAGTGTATAGTGCCCAATTGGAAAGGTTAGCCCAAGCTTTAAGAGAAAAAGAACCCGTGCTGATTAATCGGAAGGGCGTAATTCTTCACCACGATAACGCACGACCGCATACTGCAAGAATCACTGCTGAAAAACTGTGTCAGTTGGAATGGGAAGTTCTCCCTCAACCTGCATATTCTCCTGATATTGCCCCTTCCGATTACCATTTGTTTCGTTCTTTGCAAAACTTTCTTCTTGGAAAAAAATTTAATAATGAAGAATGCCTCAAAAATGCATTGACCGAATTTTTTGCATCAAAATCACAAGAATTTTACAACAGAGGGATTAAAATGCTTCCTGAGCGTTGGGCACAAGTAGTAGAAAACAACGGCAACTATATTGTTGATTAAATTTTGTTGTATTGTTTAAATAAATTCGATTTAAAAAAGTATTAGAAAACGACATTAATTATTACTAGACCTAATATTTTTCAAACAGCATTTGCTAATGGTGGAATGAATGTTGATTTATCATCACATTAATATATTTATATTATTCTGTCATATTTTGCCACAGCAGGAGGACATTCCTCAGAGGTATAAAGGTTTTTGTGGCTTAATGATAAGCAAGAAATCCTTAAAAAATGTATTTAAAATTTATCATTGTGGTTAGTGGGTATTTATAAATTATTGGATTAAGGATATATATAATTTTAAATATTGCTAAAAATTGTAGAGATGTATTTCATGTTAGGAAAGTTTTTGAATATTAGGATTTTCTTCAATCATCTATTTCTTTGCAAGAAAAAAATATATTTGGTTAATCCTCATCAGAGGATATTTTTCCTTTTTTTTAACTTAAAAAAATTAAACTTTATTTTAAAAAAATCTTGATTGTTGAATGTATTACATACATCCTCCTTCTGTCCCCATTGACCCCTTCTACCTCCTCCTCCCCACTACACTTACCCCAGGCCTTAAAAAAGAAGAATCCATTGTTTTTTCAGAGGGAGTGGAAAGGAGAGGGAGAGAGAGAAAAACTGCTGGAAGCCAATTCCAGCATGTTAGCAGGGCTGAATCATTTGGGAATGGCTAAAGGCATTTCCCTAAACTGGAAAAGGATGCATAAAATGATTGCTTGCTGCCAGACAGCTCAGGGCATCTTAATCTACATATTATTGCCTCCTACTGCCTAAATACCTGAACAGCCTTAGGGAAATTCTTCCAATCTGACAATGCTTCTATATGGAAACTCTACCCTTTGATGTGTATATCTCCACCTTGCCTTAGGATAAATTGTGTTCATAAAAAGCAAGGGGTCCTGAGACAAGGAGAACTTAGTTCCTTTAGCTAAGTTTCCTCTGGCTCCCAAAATGCCTTCCAAAATTATGTTTCATCTCTGGACTATTTAATCATTTACACACAATCCTTCTCCAGATTCCTTTACCCTTCTAGATGCCAGATCAAGACCACAGCATTAAGAAACATCGATGTGAGAGAGGCACATGGTTGGTTATCTCCCACACTTGCCCTGACCAGGGCTGGGGATTGAGCCTTCAACTGAGTTATGTGCCCTTGACTGGAATCAAATCTAGGACCCATCAGTCCATAGGCCGACGCTCTAACCTCTGACTCCAACTGGCTAGGGCTGCAAGAATTTTTTAAATACACTCATCTATTGTGAGGGTTAGTTTAGTTCAAACTAGATGTGAACTATAAAGGCACCTGCCTGAGCACTTGCAATGGCATATGAGAGAGGACCAATGTTGATCCTCATCTGTTGACACTTTTTACTCTCCACACTGTCCTCTGGACTGAGTGAAGGGGACTATGCCACTAATATTAAACTCGTCATATACTGATTTAGAGATAAAGCTAAATAAAATCCTAAGATTTTCTGTTTGTACTTCATGCATCATTCTGTGTACTGCATTGTTTGTGTGTATATCACATTTGACACCACTCTTATAGAGCAATCTTTGTGTGAATAAGACAAAGATTCTTCACTTTGTGTACAAACTCAGGATTTCTGGCCTTTGGAATGAGTGGATGAATCTTAAATGTTCAAGTATAGAGAAACATTGTACTCTGAGAAGTAAAAATGTTGAGATGATAAGGGGCAATTTCTGCATCTGTAGTAGACAATGCATTATAAAAATTTTTAGAAGCCACCTGATTTTCCCTCAGCTTCACCCATTTACCTCTGAGATAATTGAGTTGCAAATGTTCATGCTTAGAGAATTTAGAAAAAGTTGGTAAAATTGCTGAGCTGTTTATACATTACAGATACTGGAGAAAAATCTTGTAATTAAGAGAATTGCCACTACACACCAATAAGTAAAAAGCAGTAGTGTTTTAAAATGTCAAAGCACTCCCCTTGAGAGAATATTAACACTGCTTTGATAAAGGTCTAATAAGAATAAAATAATAACAGAATAAATAGGAGGAGGAACTATCCTGTTTTGCATCTACAGACAAGTGGAGACCTGCTGGAGTTTCATCAGATATCATATTCAGCTTCTCACTGACTGCAGTTTGTATATTAGAAGGTCATACAACTGTAAAATGATGGACATATATGAAAAGTGTCATGAAACATAAGAATCTGCCCACAAAGATAGACCTCCTCATTTCAACTGCTTGTCACAGACATACAGTTTAAAAATGTTTATACATTGATTTCTGTATAAAATGGAGAGAGCCTTCAAGTAAAAGGTTAGAAAGACATAATTGTGGCCTTCTTTAGCTCCTCTGTCATAAATATCTGGGTCAGGTAACCCAAGGCAGCCCAAGGCACCCTCCTGTATTAGCACCATAACTTGCAAAATGGACATGGTGGCAAATACTTAGGGATGGAGACCAAAATGTCATATTCTAAGATGATTACATTCCCTTGACTCTAATTAGGCAAGGTTTGAAAGAGCATTGTTTTTTAAGGAGGAGACAATTTTGTCTGCAATACTGTGAGTAAACAAATTAATATTTCCTGGCATGTCAGACTCTTCTAATGCCAGCATCTATGGTTATAATGCCAGTGTCACCCTGTATGTCATTCTCCATGTCATTCTTTGCTGGTTTTACAGTTTCACTATGGTGAACCTAAAAATGGATTTTTATCTTTTTAAAAATGATATTTGGAACTTGATGAATGTGAACATAAAATGTTTGATATTGCTTATCCCTCAGTTCTCTATTACTTCCTCTGGAATGTCAAATACATGTGTGTTGAAACATCTTTTTCTATTCTCCTTGTTGATTAACTTCTCTTTAAAATTTTATATTTTTTTATTATTCTTGCTACATTTAAGATTATTCCTACAATTTTATCTTTCAATTCACTAATTCTGTTGTATCTAGTAAGCTATTTAATCTAAATTTGATCTTTAATATTTTTAACTTCCATATTTTCAAGAATTTTGCGTTAGTTCTACTTTAATACAGCCTGTCCACTCTTTTTGCCGTTAACTGGTAGCATGATCTTGGGAAATTTACTTCCTATTTCTATTCAGTTTTTCATTTGTAAAATGGATGTGACTATGTAAACACTGAGCCATTATAAAAGTAAGAAGATAATGGATGTAAAATTTCCTAGATAAATATTTGATAAATACCGTAATAAGTACTCACAAACTATTGGATAAAATTGTTACAGAAGTCATGAGTGTTTTCTGAAAATTGGGCCTCTATATCTATGTCCAAACAACGGGAGAAGAGGAGGCTGTCCCAAAGTTCTGTATTGTCTTGTAGAGACATTGTGTCACCTTCTCTGTGAAAGAGTATTATTGGGCTTAGGAGAGGAAGAACAGGCTGAAGATCAGGAATATAGGTGGATTGAAAAGCAAAATGTTTCCTCCATGGCTAAACGAGTCAGATAATTTTTTATTGGAATTTGAACAAAATTATACATATATCAAAGGCCAGGAACTCTCTTCTCCCTTTTTTTTCTTCTTTCTATTAAGTATTTAATTGGCTTGAAAATAGTAGCTGCTCAAAAAATACTTCTGAAATGAGTAGTTATATATATTTTTTTACAGAGATCAAAGTACTTTCATAGAGAGACAGAAACCTGCGTAATCTATTTCTCATGCTTCTTTCCCCCACCCCTCCAAGTGAGATTTTAAATCATTGAAATTGTTCTAGGGAAAAAAATATGAATACATGTTATGAATAGTTCAAAATTAAATGACAAATGATGCTATTAGAAAATGTGTAATGGGGGAAATATTTAAGAAACATAACTCCATTGCAGTTAGAAACATCTTGATAGGAAATGCATTAGTGACCCTCTTTATCATTCTAAGATGACAACAAAGTTACAGTTTATAAAAGCTTCTGAAAGCTTAGACCCACAGTTTCAGGTTTGCTCACAGTTTACAAGTTGATTTTCCATTTCCTTTCCTCTTCCTTGACCTATTCTGAATAAATTATATTATATAATATCTGCTATTGTGTGTGACATTTCCTGAGGGGGGGGGGAAAACACGTTTATTTTTTAATATCTTAATTTCTTCCTAAACAGAATATAGATATATATTTTGTTGGTGGTGGTGAGGTTCTGTAGGGAACATGGTAGAATGGTCAGAACTTGAGGGTCAAGTCACATGGACTTGCTTTTCCTGGCATCTGACTTACGAATTATAAACCCTGAACAAGACATCTAATTGCTACAGATCACCTCCCCCATCTTTATGACAGAGGTAATGTCTCATAGATTGTGGTGAAATGAAATGAGCCTGTGGAAGTGAACCACTTAGCAGGAAGCAGACAACCCTTATGTAAATCCCACAGAGCTGGTTGAGTTTGAGTCAATGGCAGAAAGAGCCGTGCTTATCCAAAGAAGTATCTTTGGCTCCATGGACAGCCACAAAACTGTTTTTAAGAGATTTTTCTCTAGGACTCATCGATGTATCTATCCTTTTACAATTCATCCAGCCTCCATTTCCAAATGTTAGCCCTAAAACCCAGGCCTGATGGCTCACCTCCCTGATTGGTGGAAGGATCCTTTTTTCATTCCTGTGCTCAGGTCTACTGACTGATGTTTCTCAAACTGGCTCTCAGCAAACCTAATAGAACAAATTTCAGTAGAAATAGTAACCACTTGTTTATAGTTTATTATGTGCTAACCACATGCTTTTATTCAATTTTTTTGAAACAATTTCGTGACATAGATTTCTTAATCCCATTTTACTGATAAAACTGTGGTTTAGAGAATTTGAGAGAGTGTCCAAAGTCACACAATATGTTCAGATCAAAACCAGGTGTCAAAACTAGATCTCACTGATGCCAAAGCCACAATCGTCCACCCTGGGCCAGCCCATTTCTTCTCCTTCTTGGCCTCCTTCTTCCTGGTGGTGAAAACGCTTGTGTCTCTGTGCCCTCATTTTTAAATTAATAAAAAGAGTCAACTGCTGTGAAAGTCAATACAGGTAGATATCTGGTGAAAACTCATAAAGCTAAAACACATTAATGCAAAGAGAAGTGAGAAATGATTTTTGAAAAAAATTAAAAAAATATATATTTGGTGGCATTGCCTATGGTTAATAAGAGATCCGAGAAATGTGTTCATGCTTCATAATTGCCATTTTATGCTAAGCACTTGGATCGGAAAAGGCAGGTTAATAAGCGCTGGCCAGTTCGCTGCCTCTTAAAACAAGTGGCTGCATCACATGCTCCTGTGGCCTCAGAAAGGAGCCAGCTCCCTGTCAAAAGCAGTGGGTTCACTTCTCTTTATGTAACGATGGAACTGAATGTGCTCGTTTCAGTCAGTACCAAGCGCAGAGAGGCCTGGTGATTTTCTTTGTTTGGAAAAAGTGAGACTTCCTAAGTTTCCTAAAACAATGGCAGTGTAACATGAAATAGGAGTGCTGTCATCTCCACTGCTGTTTATGAGCAGTGTGTTTTCAATAGCCAAAGAGACTTCAAATTTTGCTTTCCCAGCTAGCTTTTCATTAAAGCAATCGCACACTATTTTTATTGTTTTCTTAAATCACATGAGGCGTTTGTTTACCTGTCCGGAGCACACAGAAGAGCAAAAGGAGAGATGAATACTGGCAATAACCAGAGAGCAGCCCAGTACTCCATTACAATCCCAGGGTTAGTTGGCGAGGGTATCAGCCAAGTCATGTGAGACTAGGATTAGGATGGGCTACACTCTCTGAGGCAATCTGCCAAGGAGAGAACCAGAAGTTCCACCAAAATCTCTTAGGCAGAACTGAGAAGCTAACCCCAGTGAGACCAATTACAGACACCAAATCTAAATTGTCGGAGATGGAAGCAGACACAGCAGTGGAGCCAGGAGTTTAGGATCAAATGGGGATGGCATGAGATTAAGAACAGGTCAGAAACAAAAGGTCCAGGGCAGACTTCAAGAATACCCATGGCACATTCATGCACATCTATATGCCTCAGCCTGTGCATTTCATCTGAGATGTCAGTCTGGCTGAAAGAAAACCAGGATACATTAACTGTTCATTCTTCTCCAGAAAAGATGGGTACCAGCAGCTGTGCTGAGGATGTGGCTGAAAGAACATGTGATCAGAGGTGTCATCTTCCTTTAAGAATTCTTCCAGCACAACATAGCAATTCATCCCCCGCCCCTCCCACCTTCCCGGCTCCTGTGTTCAATACACCGTGTTCAATACACAGTGTTCAATACACAGTGTTCAATACAGAACGGTTGCTCGGTAAGCATCCCTGATGGAACCAATGCATCTTCAGGTTAAGTAAAGCCCCTCAAAATAGGTTTAGCAGCAAAATATATATTTTGAGAATATATATCGTAAAGGTGTTATACCAAGAAATAGGGAACCTATCTAACCCTCAAAGATTAATTTTTCATAGTAAGTCAATGGAGAGGCTCTAGAATTGCCAGACTTGTCCAATGCACCTTTTAAATTCCATATCTGCACCGAATGCTGTTTCTGTCTGTTAGGAAGAATAAAAATCAAGTGAATTTGGCCCTGACAATCTACCACCTATTTGTTCTACTTTGATACGTTGTCATGGTTTTATTTAATGTAGAAAGCACCCTTGGAGATAGAAAATATGATGTATCATGAGTATTTTTCAAAAAGCACTTAAACTATAACCCATGTATTTTATTGGTAGTTCTTAAGCTTTGTAATACTCTAAATCTATGAATGATTAATTGTTTAAATTTTTTATATTTTGCATCAGTGGCCATTCACTAGCAATAATACTTGCTTCATTGACTATTGATAAATTTTTCTCCTTTGCTTTTCTATTCATCTGAAAACATTGTCCCCTCTCAGGTACAGAAGCTGAAACTGTCAGCATGTTCCCAGGATTCCTCACAGTGATGACTGTGGGCAATCTGGATTTTCCCTTTTATTCTATCTGGATTTTTCCAATTCTCTTCAATAGACAAACCTTATATTTATAACCACAATAAGAAGGGATAGTATAAAATATCACTTCGCAAGGGAACTGAGAAATGACTTAGAGTGTAAGTTAAAGAATTAGTCATATAATCTTTGCTGGACTGTGGTAACAACCTCAAAATCTCAGTGGCTGAACAAAAAAGTTGTTTTCACATATAAGTGGGATGAGATAACTCTCTGGTATCACTAGGACTCAAATCTTTGATTTAGCTATTGGGCATTTCAGCTTTAATTTTATAGTATATTCATATGAATGACTCCTCCTATTATAGCCAAGATAAGGGCAAATTTGGAGAATTGTATTTTAAACAATTCTAACTGCAAATGCACATATCACCTCAATTAGCATTCCATTGGCTAAAAGAAAGGAACAGGGAAATACAATCCTCACGTGGGTCTAGAAGAGGAAAGCTGGAAATAGTGGGAAGAGACACTCATGTCTACCACAGACTGCTTCTCTTGTCACCAAATATTAGGCTCATTGTCTTTACTGCATGTCACATGTACCCACTCTGTCCCCAAAGGTGACTAATTCAAAGTCCCTTCTAATACTGTCATGGAGCTGACAATCCAGGATCTTTTGTTCAGGCATCATTGTCTCTTCATTAGCATGATGTGCAGTAGTGTTTATATCATATCCAGATGTGGCAGCTCTTGATCTTCTGCTTCATACTAATATATGGTGACGAAACAGGGACAGGATAATTACAATGAGCATTTTGATTTTGAACAAGAAAGAGTATATGACCCAGAGAAACCATTGGGCCACAGTAATGGTAAGCATCCTGAGAATACATTTCATCAACAGCCTTTTATCCTGAGGTTTTAGGCAATTCTGTTCCTTTGAAAGACTTCCAGTCCACTATTTTTTGTCATCCCTGCTGTGCCTTCTGAGATGTTTTGTTCCCACTCCCCCAAACACACACACACACACACACACACACACACACACACACACACACACACTTTGTTTTATCCTTCTTGGTCATACCTATACGGCCAGAAAATTATATTGGAGAATTCTGTACTGGACTTTAAATACTTCATTGCTCAGGCAAGTCACACGGCCTCTCCCAAATTCAAGTGGGTTGGAAGTGCCGTCTTTTCCTATATCTAGAAGAGACTTGAGATTATGAGTGACACACACTTATCAAATAATAAGGCTCATTTTAGCTTCTGAAACAGAGATGTTTCTGGTTAACTCAGATGAGCTAATAATAGTGCTGTAGGCTTTTGAAGGTTAGTTAATTAGTTCCAGTTTACCTTTAATCTTAAAATACAACTATTTGGTTTGCCGAACCAAGATAGGGGGTGTTTTCCAGATCACCTATCCTTAGTGAGTTCTTGAGTCCAGTTTTTATCTCCCTTTCCATCTGAGCTGTCAAAAACACTTTTCTGCTTCTCAGTAATCTCTCCAAAAATGGCAGCTGCCACTCGGCAACACAAGCTCCAAATGTTAGCGCACTTGCACTTCTCTGGAGTTCATTTTCTCCCACATCGTACTCTGGGAAATTTCCCATATTTTGCTAGTCTCCTAATGCTTTCAAGCCCATGGTTTTTATATTTTTCCAAGTTTTGTAGTTATTCTCAGTCAGCCATTGCAAAAAGCAGATGATACTTTGACAAAAACTTTTCTTCTCCATTTTTCTCTGTTTGATTGAAGAGAAACATGATGTTACTGCACAGCTTTGTACGTTTGTCTTCAAGGATATTAGGTGAAAGTTATAGTGCACATTATGTTAGAATCTGGTTGTGATTTCTGAGGCATTGTTATTTGAATATAGGTAGCTGTCACATAGTAGACGGTGGTGATCTTTAAGGTAGCTCAAAGCTGTGACTCATCTCTTCTCTTACAATAAACCGTGAGGACAAAGTGCATGTGGACATGGGCCAGAAAGACAGGACTGAGAGAGTCAGCAAAAGGAGTACATCTGGGTAGGGGATCAGTAAAGAATCAAGATAAGCCTGGGCTTAGCATCTCATTCTTTTGAGTTAGCACTTTGAGACAAAGGAACCGCATCAGAGAAGAGTATCTGCACCACTAAGGCTGAAAATAGAACTTTGCTGTCTTTGGGTATCCAAAGCTTTGTTCAAATTGAATTGTTCAAATAAGCTTGGTCCTCTTAACAGGTTTCTCCTTAACAATGTTTCATTAAAATAACTACAAGCACAATGCATGAAACTTGTGCAAGGGGGGGAGGGCTTGTAGGAGGGTCCCTCAGCCCAGCCTGTGCCCTCTCACTATCAAGGACCTCTCTCTCCTAACTGCCTGCCTGCTCGCTCCTTACTGCCTTACTGCTTGGCTCACCGCTCCTTAGAGCTGCTGTGGAGGCAGGAGACTCCTGCCACCACCACTGTGCTCTCCAGCCATGAGCCCAGTTTTTGGCTGAGCAGCTCTCCAACTGTGGGAGTGCACTGATCACCAGGGGGCAGATTCTGTATTGAGTGTATGCCCCTTGGTGGTCAGTGTGCATTATAGCAACTGGTTGTTCTGGTCATTCTGCCATAACTGCCACTGGGCTTTTATTATATAGACTAGAGGCCCAGTAGGGGGCATCCCTTAGCCTGGCCTGCCTCCTCTCACAGTTTGGGAGCCCTCAGGGGTGGGAGGAGACCTGGGAGTCAGAAGAAGGTGACATCCCATCACACCTCTGCTGCTGCTACTGCTGGCAGTGCAAGCCTTGGCTGGCCCTGGTTACCTGTGCCTTGGGCTGGCCCTGGATGGCTGGGCAGCTCCCATTTAAGGCTTGACTGTGCCTCAGACTGACCCTGGGCAGCTGGGGAGATGAGGGCACTGGGAAACTCTGGAGGCAGGCCCAAGGAGTGGTCAGGCCCTCCTAGGGGTGGGCCTGGCCTTGCTGCACTTGCCACCCCAGTGATGCTGAGGGGACTGGGTGCCACCATCTTGTGGCTATGGGTGCTGCCATCTTTGAGGGCAGTGCAGTCAATTAGCATATTCACTTCTTATTGGCTGTGAGTGCCACCGTCTTTGTGATGGCATGAGGATCAATTACCACATTCCCTCTTTATTAGATAGGATTATTAGATAAGATTCCACAAAAGCTCCTCTCTCCTGCTGCTTCACTTTCCAGATGACGTTGTCTATTGGTTCACTTCCCCCCCATTCTTATTTTTCCTCCTCTCTTAAACTTGATCCTGCAGACTTACCATCAGCAGGCCCATTTTTATACAGGGCTTGACCTTTGGCTACCCATTGTGCCATACTGACTAGTCCTGCTCATGATCATGTCTAGGCCTGACCCAAGGAACCCAAATTTAAATGAGTCCCTCATTCTCCATGTCTACCCCAGAGGTGTGTCAGATAAAAGTCAGATCTTACCCATCTAAGACAAGAGCTGTTTAGAGACTGGGAATATGGAAAATAATACTGAGCAACATGGCAGTGCAGACTGTGTAATTAATTTGGAAAAGAGACTCAGGATCAAGTTGAGGGCCATTACCTTACTTTTCTGTTCAGATGGCTCTACTTATTTTTCAGTCCTGCCTGAGGGAAAGAGTATGCTTTACAGGAAAATAAAACCTGTAGCCTGGAGAGCTTTCTTACCTGTAGGATTGCCAGATAAAATACAGATACCCTGTAAAATTTGAATTTCAGAAAAAGAACAAATAATTTTTTAGTGTATGTCCTATGCAATAGAGGGGCTATATTTATTGTAAAAACAAACAAACAAAACCAACCTTATTGTTTATCTGCAATTCAAATTTAACTGTGTTTTTATTTGCTGAATCTGGTAGCCTGTCTAAGCTTTGAGAAAAAGCTACTGAATGGTGTGAACATTTAAGAGGCATTTTTAAGATTATAGAGGTCATGCACTATTCAGAAAACAAAAACATTTCAATTTGGTTGGAGCTTGATTTAAATAGGAGGACGCACAATGACAAGAAAGAAGTCAGGCTGAAAAGGGACACAATCCTATTGTAATCCCATTCAGACTGAAGATTTGAATGCTCAAAAATTCACAATGAATAAGTGACAAAGTAATTAAGAGTTAGGGAGGCAAATAGGATTTGAGAATGAATAGAAATTACTGAATAAGGATTGATCACTTATCAACACATTTTTTATTACTTAGTTGTAATTTAAAATTATGGATCCATGTGTGCTTAAACTGAAATGTTCCAGTTGCCATAACAACATTATAATACTGTGCACTTTCAGCACAGTATTTGGAATATGACTACATTATTCTAAAGTATAGTTGCTAGGAGAATCAAGATGTTTCTTATGTTTGGTAAATGCCATACTCACCCACTGATAACACAATATTATAATTTAAGACAGCTAAATACATTTGTAATATGGTGAAAAATGTCATAAGCATAAATGGGTATTATTGAATTAAAACTCTGAGATATTATATGAAATTCAAAGGTCTTTATTTGAGAAACCTTTCTATAGATTTGATAGAAAGTTTCTAAACACTGTACCTCACTCTAGAATTGTTCTAGCTGGCCCCTGGGACCAGTGCCTGTCTCTGAGGACTTTCTTATCGCCCCTTGGAAATGACTAGTTATCTTCCAAGTATCTTTTACATTTAATAAGTGTAAAGGCTCTTTCCTCCCATATTAACATCAATTATTTTAATGAAAATGCTACTTGAACATACTGAGATGAACTAAGTACAAAATTTTAACTATTACACAAATGTTTCAATATATTTAACATGAGCTCCATTAGTTTAATGTGGTGGATTGGATTGTTTTGATGACACTGCTATGACATGTGCCCTTTAAACTCTGTTGCTTTACTGTGGAAGGTTTGGTAACTCATTCTCTCATCCGGTTTTCTCTTTTCAAACCACTGCAAAACTTTTACTTGTTTAGGGCATTGTGATCACATTTATACTTCACCTGTACAACAAGTCCGACATTATATATTATGCCCTGTTCTTTCTTTCTTCCTTTCTTTCTTCCTTTCTTCCTTCCTTTCTTCCTTCCTTTCTTCCTTCCTTTCTTTCTTTCTTTCTTTCTTTCTTTCTTTCTTTCTTTCTTTCTTTCTTTCTTTCTTTCTTTCTCTTTCTCTTTCTTTCTTTCTTTCTTTCTTTCTTTCTTTCTTTCTTTCTTTCTCTTTCTCTTTCTTTCTTTCTTTTTCTTTCTTTCTTTCTTTCTTTCTTTCTCTTTCTTTCTTTCTTTCTTTCTTTCTTTCTTTCTTTCTTTCTTTCTTTCTTTCTTTCTTTCTTTCTTTCCTCTCTCTCTTTCTTCGCCCCCCCCCCCCTCACTTTCTCTCTTTCTTTCTCTCTCCTCTCTCCTTTCTCTCTGGTTCTCCTATTATTAGCCCAAATTAAAGCCATACTTTTTGGAAGTAACATGAGAACAAATTGGACACTAAAATCCCTAAAATCCAATCAGTAACCCCTTTGATAAAGTGGTCATACAAGCAAACAAACCCAGTGAACTTTTCATGGATGCTGGTGCTCTGCCCATCAGCACCTTCCTACATGTTTTGGTATATGGAATGTCCTCTAGAACCTTCTAAACAATATAGGTACCTGTTAGGCTTCCCGATCTCGTGTGTCCATTTTTCTGAGCATTGGATATCTTCCTCCATGAAGTACCAAAGCAGTTCTGGCATTTCTACTTTATTTAGCAGCAACTGTCACTTTCCCCAAGCTTCTAAGTGTCATCTTTGCACTACATGTGCACTTTCTCTGGAGGTCCTTGCCAAGGTATAAAATTTTGTGTCATTACAGAAAGAGAACCCTTGCCCCCAAATAAAGAGAGTACACCTATCAGATAGACTCCCCTTTATGCAGTTCTCATCTTTCCCCAGTACTCTCAAGGTCCAGGTCATATACAGTATACGTCACCCTCAGGGTTCAGGTCATAGACAGAATCCGACACTCTCAGGGTTCAGATCATGGAGAGTATCCCACCCTCAGGGTCCAGGTCCACATTTTCTGACCCTCAGAGTCCAGTTCCAAATAGAGTATTCCAGGTCCTAGCAGTGCTTATCAGAGAGATTCTTGCCACTCTTTTCTTGCCTTAGCAGACATAGCATACTTGTGCCAAGATTTGACCCTCATTAGTTTAATTGTCAGCCAGGGGTAGATCCTGAGGGGAAGAAGAATTATTTTGTAAGTCACCTGCCTCAGCTGAAGTCTTTGCACCATCTTCAAACAAGAAGAGGCTACTATCTTCTCACAGGGGTGAGTGGGCTCAGGGGATTCTGGCCATTCAAGATTCTCCACAGCATTCTCATAGCTATCCCCACTCCACATGTTAATGTCCTGCCCTTTTCATAACAAATTCTAAACGGGAGTGAGAGACCTTTCAGAGTAGAGAGCGTTCCTTCACTGAAAGTCTGCTGGATTTCAAGCCCAGCACCCAAACTTCAGCTCTGCTTAACCTTCAGCTTCAGCAAGTCGGGAACTCTAAATGCAACCAGGAAGGCACCGTGGCTTTCAATTTTGAATTGATGACTAGTCACTCTGAGCCTATCATTATCGCTCAGTGGTCCTCAGCAGTAGCCATCTAGTGCCATTGCCCTTACAGCGAGTGTTTCGCTAAAAGCTTTTCAAGGCCAGAGGCATTTTATTAGCTAGTGTGCCCTCTTCCTGCCAGATCACTACTAGTAATAGTCTGAAAAAGCACACCATTACAGCTGGCCAGGGCCTAGCCATATTCCATCTACCACTAGCAACGGGATTCTTATTGCCAGGTTCTAGCAAGTGATCTATTTCCCAAATTTTATTTTAAATTCAGCTACCTAAGACCACTCCTCACGCTGACTATCTTCAACTGGGTTCCCTGGAAATAGAGTTTAAGGTAGGGGTTTGTATACTGATTGCTTATTGGTGATCAGTTTGGTTGTTGGTGATTGAGAGATATATGTGTAAAGAGGTTAGGAAGGCAGGACTAAGCAAAGAGAGAAACTGACCCTGTATGGCTGCAGCAGAGGCTTCAGATGATCCTATGGGAGTTCTGTAGCTTTGGCATCATTCCAAATTGAGGGACAAGGAAGGACTGGGCCCTTGTATCTTTTTATCAGCCAGTATTAGACTATAGGCCTTGCCTTGGGAGAGGGCTTAGCTTAGCTATGGGTGAGGGCATGCCAGAGAGGGCCACAGCTAGAAGGCATTAACAGTCAGCATTCTGTGCAGCTGGGATCTGGATGAGTAGGACCTGAAAAGGGGATCTAAGAGCATCACCGCAGAATCCATGACATCTTTGCACTCAATTATTCTGAGTTCAACCAGGGCAGGGAACGTTGTCAATCTTGTTCTCTGTTTTATCCCCAGGGCCCAGAACAGTGTCTGGTATATAGTCAAAAACAATCTTTCAATCATCAAATCCCAACTATTCTTTCCTTTAAATGCCCTTCAAACTTGTATGTATTTCTACTATTTCCTTAGTATATATACCCATCACTTACTGACTGATTTAATGCCAGCATTTTCTAACTGGTCTGGTTTTTCTAAAGCTACTTTCAAACTGAACCATTGAACACAAATATCATCTTTCAATAGCACAATTCTGACCTTGTTAAAAGTCTTCTGTGGCTCCTAATTACCAACTGGATAAAAACCAGGCTCCTTGGTGTGAGACACAAAGCCTCCCCAAATTGGCCTAGGGTTACCTTTCCGGAATGTTCTTGTGTTATTCTTCCACCACACATATGCCGCACGGGAAGTTTCAGTGGTGCATGAGGTGGTACATGACCACCATTACTCAGGGTCACCGAGTGTGTTATTCCCTCAATCTGTTATATTCTCATTCTGGAACTGGTAAATGTCAGTGTTTTGTTTTTTTTTTTAGGACCAAGATTTTCTTTGGGTACGTTTTCCAATTCTTTTAGGAAGAATTAGTGATTTCTTTCTCAGTGCTCCTACGGCATTCAGGACATACCTGAAAAGCCACTTGCCAAAGTAGAAGATAATCCTAATAGCTTGCATTTCTGTTTCCTTCTCTCTCTTGCTCTCTCTCACTAAATTGATGATAGCTCTGATGGTGTGGAGCACCTGTCTTTCTTCATGTCTAGGACAGAATCAATGTTTGCTAAAAGCCAGGCATAAAGCAGAGAATAAGAATGGAATGTTCCTATCTTCATGGAGCCCACATTCTTAGGATGAGTATTATTGTGGATGGAGACATGAAAGCAGAGATTCTTTCATGCCTGGCAGTGCAAGGAGCTGACCCAAAGACTAATGCTTGCTCGACCTAATCACAACTGTCAGAGAAAGCTTCTGCGCAGACGAATTTGTTATTTTTGTGAAAAAGGCTGCACAGCTTAAAGCTAAACCATCTTCCATTGACATTTTTTTTTTTCATTTTGACTTTACTCTGTGCTCTGCCATTGCATGCGCTTAACCCATTTAGAACAGAACACAGTATTTTCACATGACAAAAATTTCATTCTTTCAGCTGTCTCTGAGAGAACCATCACAGCCATGGAAGCAGATGTTTAAATCATTTTTGTGCAGACTAGTATTTTCCCCTGATGGTCTCCTGAAAACAAGGTACAGATAGTTTATGGTGATAGTTTGAGATAATAGTTCACTTTTAACCCCAGTGGATTATGCTTTATATAACCTGATGAAAGAATTAATACATAACTGTAAATTCATCCTCCTGGAATACAAAATTTGTGATATTACAGAGGGTTAAGATGAACAGAATATGAGACCAATTGTGAGCTAATTTCAAGGATACTTACAGGGAAGAATTGTATTCTAAAGGAAGAGTGTTAGGTTGATGTTGGGTTTGTATGTGGTTATATTTTATGCATGAGCTTAGATACTGATGTATAGGTATAGTGTTGAATCACAATTCCATTTAAGAAAACAAACAAAAATAAGACAAGGACATATGTGGAGATGAAATGCCTCTTGCCAAACACATCCTGGATGTTTTGTGTGGAGGAAATCACACCACCTATGCCCGGAACCAATTCCAGCATGTCATAATTACAAGCATTTTATCTAAAGGTTGATGAAACTTGGGGCTCAATAAGGGCCGAGTCACATATGTAATTACCTGTAGAGTGTCTAGAGGGCACTTCCCCCAGACCTGGATAGGATGATTGTCTGCTGCAAGACAGCCCAGGGCACCTTAATCTACATGTTATTTCCAAATACCTGAACAGCTGTAGGCTATTCCCCAATCTGACAATGCTTCTGTACCCTAACTTTTGAAGTGTATTATCTCCACTGTGCCTTAGGACAAATTGTGTTAATAAAAAGCAAGGGGTCTTAAGACAAGGAGAGACCTTTAGTTCCTTTAGATGAAGCTCCTCTGACCCCCAATGCCTTTCAAAATTATCTTTTGTCTTTGGACTCCTAATTTATGCACAGCCTTTCTCCAGATTGCTGAACCCTTCTTAGTGCTGGGACAAGAACCCCAGTATCCTGTGCATTTGGGTTATCTGAGTTCCATATACCAGGAGAGTGTCTATATGAGAAAGTCATAGCAACCAACTTTGCCAAATCTATTTGTCTAGTGAAAGGCAAACCACGATATATTAATATTTAAAGGATACAAAAATCTGGAATAATGTAGAATTAGATGTTGTGAATTTTTAAAGAAGCAATAGAAAAGGAAATGGTAACATTGAAAATCAGTATTGTTTTTATTTTACAGTTGGACTCAGGAGTTTAAGTAACATGAGCAGCATTGAAACTGATATAATGTTTGACTTCAAAGCACTCAACCTTTATCTGCCATACCAAATTCACCTGTAAAATCCCAAACTTAATACTGGTTTTTGGTATTACTATGTTAAATAATAAAACAGTGCCTTTACATAAAAATGCACAAGAAATGTTTTTACTGCCCCTTATTCCTTATTAAATTAAAATTGAAGATTAAAAATTAAATAAGAGGAAATGGTAGGAGATATATTTTGAAATGGTGCTTGGTTCTTATCTTTTTATTCAGCTTCAAATTTATTATTAAAGCTGAAAAATTTCTACCACTCCTGAACACTAAGATTAACTAACAACCTATTGTGAGACTCTTGGAAGAAATATTCGTGAACACAAAGCCAGTATTTCAGGTTGAAGGAAAATTATGAAATAAAATATTTTGCTTTATTGTAAGGTGATATTGGGACACATTATGCATCTACCATAACTGACCTTCCATTCAGGGACCCAAGGTCTGCTACTACCCAGAAAATATGGAGATCTGCCTCCTGCAAGAGTACTCTTCCTCCTTAATATTTCTGCTTTCATTTGAATTTACAGCTTTTAGAAAACATCAAGTATTCTGGAAGATAGTGCTGTATCCTGGGAGTGTATGTGTATATATATATATATATATATATATATATATATATATATATATACTTTATTTTTAAGAGCAGTTTTATGTTCACAGCAAAATTAAGTTAAAGGAATAGAGTTTTTCCTTCTGTCCCTTACCCCTACACAAGAGTAGCTTCACCTATTATCAACACCACCAACAAAGAGAGGTACATTTGCTACAACTGATGAATCTGTATTCACATATCTTCGTTACTCAAAGTCCAGAGTTTACATGGAGGGCAGGGGTCCATTCTTGGTGTTTGAAAAATTCTATGGCTTTGAAAAAAATGTAAAATGATAAGGATTCACCATTAATTTCATACGAAGTATTTTCAATGCCCTAAAAATAATCTGTGCTCTGTCTACTTATTCCTTCCTCCTAAACACATGGCAACCACACCACTGTTTTTTGCTTATTTTTTTACTGTCTCTATAATTTTGCCTTTTCTAGAATGCCATACAACTGTCTCCACATATAGAGGTGGTGCAATAAAGAATTTGTCTGATCTTTGTCCCTAGTTCCTGGAAGGGACGTTCTAAATCACATGTGTCAAACACAAGGCCCGCGGGCCAAATCCGTCCCACCAGGCCTTGCAATGGGGCCAGCACCGCGCTGTCATCACTGCACTCCGCTGCGTTTCCATCACAATGACAGTTTATGACTGTTCAGTAAACCATTCGGCCCGCGATTTAGGCTGGATTTTAGATTTTGGCCCCTTCTCTGATTGAGTTCGACACCCCTATTCTAAATCCTTGTAATTTCCTGTGTGATCAGAGCTTTCTTAAAATTCACAATGGACACAGCTAGTTCATGCTAATGAGATGATTCATAATGGGACTTGAGCCATATCAGAAAGACCAACCATGTAATTAGAGGGTTGGAGCTTTGAGCCAGGTGATGATGTCATCTGACCTCCTGATCTCTAGGAAAGGAAAGGGGATGAAGAGTGAGTTCAGTCACATGGTCAGGGATTCACTCAATCATGCCTACTTAGGTAGCCCTTGATAAAAACTTGACATGGAAGCACAGTGAAGAACACCTTGATGTGCCAGGAGGGTTACATGCTCCAACTTCATAAAGAGAGGTATGAAAGCTCTGCCCTCCCTCCCATTGTCTTATGTGTATCTTTTATAGTAAAACTGCAGTCATAAGTATAGTGCTTGCCTGAGCTCTGTACATTATTCTAATGAACAATCGAAACCCCTGGATTTATAGCCAGCCAGTCAGAAGGGCAGGAGGCTGGGAAACCCCTGAAGTGGGGCTGGCTTCGGAAGGAAGGTCCATCTTATGGGGATGTTAATCTGCTTGGGCTGCTAGAGAAAGAACTTCCACAGGCTGGATGGCTTAACAGCAGAAATTTGTTTCTTACAAGTCTGGAGGACGAAAATCACATCTCTTGGCTTGTAGGAGGCCACCATGTTATGCTCACACGACCTCTTTTTCATGCACTTGCAGGAAGAGAGAGGAGAGAGGCGAGAGGCGAGAGGCGAGAGAGAGAGAGAGAGAGAGAGAGAGAGAGAGAGAGAGAGAGAGAGAGAGAGAGAGAGAGAGCCAAAATGCCATGCATGTGGGATCGTGGGATCTCTGATGCCTCTTCTTACAGATCATGGCCCAACTCTTATGGTGTCATTTAAGCATAATTACTTCATTAGAGGCCACATCTCCAAATACAACTCCCCCTAAACCCCCATCCTGGAGGTTAGGACTAAATCATGTAAATTGGGTGGGGGGAGGCATGAACTTCTACGGTCCATACCATACTCAGCCTTTTCTGTGGAGTCTGATGCTAACTTCCAATTATCATCAGAATTGTAACTACATGTTCTCAGTGAAACAGAACAAGAGTGTAAAAGGAACAAAGGGACAACCATACTCTTTGTATGTTGTGGGGGGAAAATAAGCCCTTGTAACAGACCTTTTTTTGCCACAGTCCCAAGACTTACCCATTTCAGTGGCCTCAGCAGATCTCCAACTGCCAACATGTGCCTTTGTACCTGGCAGCTTTCACCTGAGCTGTGGAAGGCTCCCACAGAAGTGTGACTGCACCCCATGAAGGTCATTAACAACTCCCTTGCTCCCATGACATACTTCTCAGGTGGGCATTGTGCACGGTTCCCAGAATTTCCCCATGGATTTACTCATAGTTGGTAGCTGTTTTGACAATCTACTTTCTATTTATGGCCTTCCATTTCCTATATTTCCCCCCATTTTCTATCCATGTTTCTTATACCTTTCAAATGAATTTACATTCGTTAGATTATTTTTCTTAGGTTGACTTCTGAGAGAGCCAAAGCTAACAGTATCCTTTGGATTGAGAGTGAGGGAGAGGACAACAGAATGCAGGGCTCTTGGAAAAAAAACTATTATATCACCCTGGAATGAAAACAACAGCCTGAATGAGCAGAGTTGTGTAGTTTTACTACACAAACTTAAAGTGAATTTTGAAAAAAACGGTTTGATAGCATCAATACAAACAGAGCTATGTCATGTGAAGAGACAACCTAAAGAGGTACCAAATTAGATGGTATGGATAAAATGAAAGGGGGATTTAGTAAAATAATATGGATTACATGTTTAATAAAACCCTGTGGCAGAAAACTAAATCAGTGATGTGGAGTGAAAACTTAAAAAGATCATTTAGAAGGCAGACAAATAATAGAGAAATAATCTGAGGTGGAATATAAAAATAAAATAGGATGGTTCTCAAAAATATATTTTTAGCTTTGACATCTCTTGAGCCTCAAAGACATGTATACAACTGGCCATAGGACTTTTGCTTTTGGTATTCACATAGAATCTCTAAAATCAGAAGCCATCAGTTTTCCTTGTGTATTGCATGTCTAAAGTTGGCTAGAAGCGTACGTGTGATGTTAACATCTCCTCTTCTCTAACACTCCACCTCAGGCTTCCACATTGATACCGCTTGCTAACCATGTCTCAAGTCTGTCCACTTTTGTTTATGTCCACTGCCACTAACCTAACTAATCCACCTTTATTTTCTCAAGCCCGAGTCACTACAAATATCTCCTCATAGATTCCCTGATGCAAATCTTTCTACCTCCAGCCTAAGCTACACCATACCTCAGGTGATTCTGCTAAAATCTAATTCTATTGTTTCCATGCTCAGAAGCTTTGCTGACCTTTTGTTCTCTTTGGGATAGGAACCACAGTGTATAACCAGCAGAGATGACTTAGAATCAACTAGCTACTGTCTTGCCCTTATCTCCACTACCACACCCAACACGACTTTCTGTAATACCTCAAATATGTTACATTAATTTTTTTTAGTGTCTTTTGGCATTCTGCTTCTATTGTCTGCAACGTTTTTCTTTCCTCTTTACTTGACTAACATCTAATGCTCTTTTTGACTCACTGGACTAATTTGGGCCCTCTTAATTTATTGTTCCTTAGTGCCTTCTATATACCTTAGCATATCATACTTTATTGGAATTGTGATTTTTACTTAACCGTAAATCTTTCTGTTTTTTAAAGTGAGAAAATAGACCATCTATATTTTTTCTACCACTATATTCTCTATGCCAAGAACTGTTCCTGGTCCTACTTAGTAAACATTTAGTAAATAGATACTTGAATGAATGAATAAGAGAGGCTAGAGCTTTAGCTTAGGGAATTTAATTGTTCCTGAGGAGAAAAAAAATCAAATACAACATTTCTTCTATTTCCCATTGTAATAGAAAATCACAACACTTCCTGAGATAAATGAAAGAAAATCAGTACACAGTGCTATAATAAGGTAATACAAAGTGTTGAATAGCATCTTTCCTGTTGTCTGCAATTTGACTATTGAAGCCTTTAGCTAAGAATAAGAGTTGCCTCAGTTCAGAAGAAAACTTGCTCTTGGAGGTGACTAATCAAAAAGATTTAATGAGGGACCCATTATACATATTTGACAGCCAGTCAATAAAACTTTGGGGGTTCATAAATTGTTTCCTGCCTTCACACTTGTCTGTAAGGCATTAATTTGGGTTAACATTGCTGGAACCTTGAAAAAGACATGGGGAAAAACTAACCAAGTTAAGCAATGAATGTAGGAAAGGGTAGTAGCCTGAATTCTCACCCTTTGGAAATCTGTGAGTCAGTAAGCAGCATAGATTGTCCAGAGTTTTTATAATCTCCAGAAAAGGCTACCTTCTGGGTTAGAGGATCCTAGCATCAAGAACTGGCGGGGTGCCTTTGGTGTTGAGTTGGGAAACATTAGGAGAGGTCAAGCATGAACTAAATCTTCTTCACCATGGAATGGTACAGGAGCATTTTCTACCTGGGGGTGGCTGAGTCTGAACTAGAGCTACAGAAAAAAAATATTGCACTATGTGAGTCAAGTCCGTGAATTTTTTAGAGGCAGCTCCAATAGAACAGGGTCAAACGGCTTAGTCCTGCAAACATAATTAGAGGCTGACAATGAATGGTCAATTTCTATATGCTAAGTATGACCAGGGAGTTATACTAATGTGGACACCTACTTCAGCATCCAGCTGCAGAGAATGGCCCTGCCTGTGATAGACAAGGAAATCATGGAATGTCTACATGTGTTGATATTTCCTACATCTAAGTAAGATAGTATACACCCCAAAGAATGAATGGTGGCAGCCTGAATCTCTGTCTTTACATATATTAAATCCTTCTGTGCATCTAGGGCTGATGTGTTTTTCATTTGCACTCAAGTTATGTGAAAAGTGCATTCTCTGAATAATGCAATAAAAGAAATACTGTTAAACACTATAAACAGTACTTAAACCTTTGAAAAAATTAGAATAACATTTTTTTCATTTACTTGTAAAACAAATGATTGTTGATAAAATTTGAAAGGTTGTTCATTAAAAATTCAGGCATGTGATCAGACAAAAAGAAGAAATAAAAGGCATCCAAAATGGAAATTAAGAAGTAAAACTATCCTTATTCACAGATGACATAATACTATATGAAAA
Source organism: Pipistrellus kuhlii (assembly GCF_014108245.1). Taxonomy (NCBI): domain Eukaryota; kingdom Metazoa; phylum Chordata; class Mammalia; order Chiroptera; family Vespertilionidae; genus Pipistrellus; species Pipistrellus kuhlii. The sequence goes on from NW_023425404.1 coordinate 135,881,924, forward strand.
AAATCCCAAAGACTCCATCAAAAACCTACTAGAAATAATAAATGAATTCGGCAATGTAGCAGGATACAAAATTGACATCCAGAAATCTATGGCATTTTTATACACCAATAATGAACTGACAGAAAGAGAAATGAATAAAACAATTCCATTTACCATTGCACCAAAAAATTAAGATACCTAGGAATAAACTAAGGATGTAAAAGACCTGTACTCTAGAAACTACGGAACAGTGAAAAAAGAGATAGAGGAAGACATAAACAAATGGAAGAACATACCATGTTCATGAATTGGTAGAATCGACATCATTAAAATGTCCATTCTACCCAAAGCAATCTACAGATTCAATGTAATCCCTATTAAAATATCAACAGCATATTTCAAAGATCTAAAACAAACTCTCCAAAAATTTATCTGGAATAAAAAAAAGATCCTGAATAGCCATAGCAATCCTTAGAAAGAAGAACAAAGTTGGAAGTATCACAATACCAGATATCAAGCTATATTATAATACTAAGCCACTGTCCTCAAAACTGCCCAGTACTGGCACAAGCACAGATATATAGACCAATGGAAGAGAACAGAGAACCCAGAAATTGACCTAAGCCATTATGCTCAATTAATATTTGGCAACGGAGGCAAGAGCATACAATGGAGTCAAGACATTCTCTTCAATAAATGTAGGAAATTTGGTCAGATACATGCAAAAAAAATGAAACCAGATTACCAACTTACACGATACACAAAAACAAACTAAAAATGGCTAAATGATTTAAATATAAGATAACAAACCATAAAAATCCTACAAGACTCCATAGGCTACAAAATATCAGACATTTTATAGCAATATCTTTAATGACACAGCTCCTAGGGCAATGAAGACTAAAGATAAAAATAAACAAATGGGATCGGGCCTAAACCGACAGTTGGACATCCGCTGACGAGTCCTAGATTGAAGCAGGTGTGGGCTGGACTGAGGGGACCCCACCGTACATGAATTTAATAATCTTGTGTATATCCAAGATAAATGTTACATTAAGAGCCAACAGAAAACATATTTTTACATATTTTGGGGTGGGGGAATCAGAAAATTATTCATTATTTGTAAACTTATTTAAAAAATGACTTCAACAGACCTAGCCATGCATTAATATTAATAGCTCCAGAGTGATAAAATCATAAAGGGACTTCTGATGAGTAAAAATGCAATAAAATATATGGTTAACCTTTAAATAATTATAATAAATTTGAATATTTCAATTTAAGAAAATATATGCAATAAACATTTTTATCAATAGGTTGGAGCTAAAAGTATAAATCAGTACTTCTCAGATTATGTTCTGCAAGAAAATAGTCTCATGAGATGTTTCCTGAGGAAGGCTTCAGTGGTTACATAATTTTTAGAGGAGCTATTTATCCCCCTTTAGATACTCCTACTGCACATCACAAAGGCTACTGAAAACCTGCCTCAAAAGAGCAGATTTAAATTGTATAAAAAGAGTTTATTTGACCTTAGGAAACTTTCTTTCTTTTAAAATATATTTTATTGATTTTTTATAGAGAGGAAGGGAGAGAGATAGAGAGCTAGAAACGTCAATGAGAGAGAAATATCGACCAGCTGCCTCTTGCACACCCCCTATCGGGGATGTGCCAGCAACCAATGTACATGCCCTTGACCGGAATTGAACCTGGGACCTTTCGGTCCGCAGACCGATGCTGTACCACTGAGCCAAACCAGTTTCGGCAGGAAACTTTCTTAAAAAATACTTCTTTACATGCTAGGAAATACAAGCTGAGGAAAAAGTTTTGCAAAGACCAGAAAGATTACATTAGCCAAGAATAACTATGCTTTAGAAAAACAACAAAAAAAACACACTATGTTTAATTGCTTATTTTATTTTGGGATAATTAAAAGTTGTCATTTAGTTCTTGACTTTGATATTTAGGTATATGTGTGAATTAGGTAAATACTTATATATACTACTTAAATAACGTGGTAGTGCTGATGCTTTCATTTATTTTTAATTAATGTTTTGGTTTTTTACAAGTCCTCTTAGTGGGCATATTTTTAATTCTTCCTTCAGTTCTCTCCAGTCTCTGTTTGTCCAAGAACCTGTCCTTATACTCTCAAAACTAGTTGGAGTAGGGGGTTCAGCCCCTACACAGAAAGCAAGCAGGAAATTGTCATCTAATAACCCCACTGGGAACATTACATCCATGTCCTGTACCATTTAACAGACGATATTATTTGTCTACTGGCTCTGGTGCATCCTTTCTTGTTCATATCCTTTCACATAAAAACGTTGATTTCTAGATTTCATGCTCAGCAGTTGTTTCCTAAGTCACAATCACTCGATTCTCATCCTGGTCAAGGTAATGCTGCAGGTGGCTTCAGCTACCTTAGTGAAAATTGATTCATTTCCCTTATTTTAGACTTTGGAGAACAGGAACTAGGCAACTTGTAATCTCCCAGAATACTTTTATTCTGGGAGAAAATCTCTCCCAGAGATTTTTATAAATTATTGATTTCAGAGAGGAAGGGAGAGTGGGAGAGAGATAGAAACATCAATGATGAGAGAGAATCATTGATCAGCATGCTCTCTATTGTGCCCTGACCTCCTGGTTGATGGGTCTCAGCTCATCCACTGAGCCACACAGCCAGACTGAAGGGTTGCACCTTTTATGCAAACTGGTCAATCATTTCCTAGAGCTGCTTTTCACAAACTATTTAGAAGAAAACATGGTCAATCAAAAAGTCTTATGCGTCTTTACTCCAGGTCAGGGAGCCTGGTTACTTCATGTTCATGTAACTAAAGGACACTACTTATATTATTCTTTCCAAAGTTTCAAATGGTTATTTTTTTTTGTACTGAATGTTCACCAAAAAATGAATTTCATCTTGCTTACAAAAATAATTTTTACTTCTACAGGTAAATTCTAGTTTCCTCAGTTAGCAGAATTATGTACATGCAATAAAATATGTATATTCAATAAAAATAAGAAGTGTATCTGTGTTTGTGTGTGTATGTGACATAAATGTCAGGAGTTTATTATCTCAGTTAAGGAGAAATGGAGGGGTAGGCAGGCCAACGATGATTGCACTAGCTCAAAATGCCATTCATGAAAGTTCTGGGCACTTTGCATTTGTTTGCCATCCTCAGTGGATGAAATGCCCTTTATGGTTGTAGCATGATGGCTGTTGAGGAGTCCCGAGCATCATTTTATTAGATAAATATATACAAAGATGAGAAGAGAAAGGAAAAGTCACAGTGGTGGGAAAGGTCTTTTTCCTTATCCCTCGTTATATAGAGTGAGGATTTCTCCTAGGAGTTCTTCTTTAGGCTTCATTGTCCAGAAATGTTTTATGTGATCCTACTCTATGGCACACTGCCACCCCAGAACTGTGTCAACTAACCATCCCATACCCGTGTTATACAGTCATCACAAGAATGTTTCCATGATCACTCCAGAACTGTGTCACATTGCCACCCAAGTGCTATATTACATGGCCACCCAGAACAGTGCCAGTCCTGAACTTTGTCACATAGCTACCATATATTGCCATGACAGGACTCGGTTACACTGCCCCCTACAATTGTGCACATTGCCACTTCTAGCAGCAAGGAAGCTGGGAATGCTGGTAATTGAAATTTTAGGTCTTCTTATGGGAGGATAACTGTTCTAGCAATGAAAAAAGGGAGTAGAGAAATAGTCAACTATTGGGTAAGCAACCAATCCAATTCTGTATACTACTAAAATACACATGTGTATATGCCCATGCATGTGTATGCATGAATCTATAGTGTTAAGAACAAGAGCTAGAGAGAGAAGCTGAGTTACCTTGAGATTCAGGGAGCATTTCATGTCACAGGTCAGGTTAAATTATGAACTGTGCAAAGGCTAAGCCATTATTATGATGAAAGAAGATTCAATTTGCTGGAAATGATCAGAGAGGCACTTAAAGTAAAGCAGCAAACAGGTGCTTGCCAACTATGTTTTCCACATTTCAGTCTTTGTGCTCAGATGGACCATAAGGAAGAAATTCCCGAGGCTGTTCCCACCCCAGTGCAGAACTCCAGGAGTTAACTCTAGGCTTTCTCTCTCTACCAGGCAGCAAAAGATTCCATCCAATCACCTGGCGGGAAGAATATCAGATGGGTGTGGTCTAGGTTCACCCTGCTCACACAGCTCTGGTTGCTAATGCACAATGACAGATTCTTCTTCAATGTTTTTTCTTTTCTTTTAGGTGAGAGTTAGAATCTTACTACAGAAGTCAAGAAAGGTTACCTAGATCAGGCAGCATCCTTCCAGAGGGGAGGGAACTGAGAAACCCAGTTTGTTATCAGAACAACATTTCTCTAGAAACTCGGGCAATACTCAGACATAGCATTCTGTTTGACTGGAGCTGCCACCACCTTCTTTAAAAAAACATAATTCACTTAAGCATGAGCTGACTGTTATTTAAGTGCATTTACACATTTTAAAAATTCTTCAACTCCTTTCTCTTCTTGAGTGTTTAATATTTACACAAAACCTTAGGGGTTGTTTGCTTCTGGAATTGTCTAATGATTATGAAACAAAACACTGTCAGCGACACAAACAATGTAGACACATGTTCAAGAGGCTACTAGTTCAGGGCACCTTTGACACGGCCACAGAGCTCTCTGAATGAGGCTGGTGGGAGCCATGCTCAAGGAGGAGTGGAGGGAAAGGTGTTGTCTGCAGCCTCCCAGGACAGGGCCTTTGGCAAGCCAGTTGAGCACAGCGTTAGAGAAAATGACAGAGCAATGTTCCTGCAAGGAGCAGGAAGCAGCCCTCCCTCCCACAGTCTAATTCCAGGCTACAGCGCCTACCATGTTCTTCGTTTCTCTTCAATGGCATCCTGGCTCTCCAAAGTGTCACTAATAAGCCAGTTCCCAATTAGCTGTGGAGGTTTTGCAGGCTCTTGGCAGTGTTCCCGTAGCTTCCGGAGGCTGTTGCTGCCTACAGACCAAGGATCATTTTTGCTTTGCAAGACTCGAAGGTGAGAGCTGCTGGGAAGGCAACACCCTGGTTTCATTATTCCTTGCTAGCAGGAGAACAGAATACGTTGTTTTTAATGCTCAAGTAGTCATTTGAGAGAAGAGAAAAAAAAAAAGTCCTCCTGCCTGAGCCAGCTCTCCATGACTGATTTGTGCAAAGTGCATGCACACACCCAGCGACCCGAGGTGCACTCATGAACCAGGCCTCACAAACGCTGCATAGCAACACAGAGACTGCGGGGTGTCATAAAGGATGCCCGAGTTAAGGGTTTGGAATGAAATTAAGTAAGGCAGCAACAGGGGCTGCCTGTTTAGCTATCAATACAACAGGGAGAGTAAGTCTGCTCTTGAGGTTCCTTTGTGTTGGACTTGAGCTCCAGGTGGCAAGGTCCGCTCTGTTTGGGTGTATTCGTAGCACAGTAGCAGGCAACCCCAGGTTCCCAGCCTGAGCTGAGTTGCTGGTAGAAAGTCACTGCTCTGTGTCTGTACTTAGAATATGTGTAGGACAAATGAGGAAAATGCCTTCCCATGACCCTTAAAAGGTGCATGTTTGGTACCTGGGTGCTCTAAATGTAGAATTGAATCTTATTGGTCCTCAAAACTCAAGTATTGCCCTGACCGGTTTGGGTCAGTGGATAGAGCGTCAGCCTGCAGACTGACGATTCCCAGGTTCGATTCTGGTCTGGGGCATGTACCTTGATTGCAGGAACATCCCCAGTAGAAGGTGTGCAGGAGGCAGCTGATCAATGTTTTGCTCTCATTGATGTTTCTAACTCTCTATCCCTCTCCCTTCTTCTCTGTAAAAAAAAAAAATCAATAAAATATATTAAAAACAAACAAAAAAACAAACCAAAACAAAAAACAAACAAACAACAAAAAAACAAACTCAGGTATCCCCATCCTCCTGCCAGTGGTTGTCATGGGTGCCTGGAAATTATATTCAGCAAATATTATTTCCATTTCACAGATGTTTTAGGTTTTCTCAATCAATGGTAGAGCATAACTTACACCCAAGTTTTCTTAACGCTAAATCCTCCACCTTTGCTACTTTTTTTGTCATAAACCAGTGACTGAGTCTATAGAGACTTCAAATAGGGTAGAATTAGTTAGAACCTTTGGTACTTTGTATACCAACTTCTGGGGGATGGTACCCCAAGACTAGTCTAATTGGAGTGAAATGAGAAGTGGAAGTGAAAATATTTCCTTAGCAAGGAGCTATTTACATGTTCCTTGTCACTTATTGAAAACACTAGAGGCCCAGTGGGTGAAATGTGTGCTCTCAGGGGTGGGGTCTCTCAGCCTGGCCTGGGCCCTCTCGCAGTCTGGGAACCCTCAGGGCTTCTGGCTGAGCTGCACAGCCTCTGTGGGAGTGCACTGACCATGAGGGGGCAGCTCCTGCATTAAGCATTTGCCTTCTGGTGGTCAGTGCATATCATAATGACCCGTCGCTCTGCCTTTTGGTCAATTTGCATATTAGCCTTTTATTTTATAGGATAGTTTGTGCCAAGCATTGTCCAAGGGACTCTAATGTAATATCAGAATGCTTAATACATGTGTTTGATGCTCTTGTCTCTGCCCCTGGTCACTCACCCACAAATGGAAGAGATTGACTGCTACACCCCTGTGTGGTGATTTTCTTAAAAACACTGCATGTTTCCAGTTGTTTACAACTTATTTGGGAGAAGTCTGTTTGCAATGTAAAGAGTGAATGTTCTGCATGGCCAGTTGTTGAGTGCTGAACCATGAACCAGGAGGTCAAAGTTTAATTCCCGGTCAGGGCACATGCCTGGGTTTTGGGCATGATCTCCAGTAGCGGCCATGCAGGAGGCAGGTAATCAATGATTCTCTCTCATCATTGATGTTTCTAACTCTCTCTTCCTCTCCCTTAAATCAATAAAAACATATTAAAAAATATTGAAAGTTTTCTGAGGGCAGTGACCATTTATTTGGGTTTCCAGTGAATTCCCGATTGTGTTGGAAGTGTTAGGCAGCAGATGAGTATTAGTGATGGGCTGACAGACTTATCTGTTACTAATACACACATATGGTTAAATGCGTGTGCATTCCAGTAGCTTCCATAGGCCACAGTGCTATCTGCCCAGGCGTCACGGCAGGGAGAGCGACCCATGACAGAGGGTGGAGGGGGATCTCTTTTCTTGCCAGCTTGCTGGTTGGCTGATCCTCTACTATTTTTATATTGGGAATAGAAGACAGAATTCAATCTGTCATTTAAAATATGGGTAGTTTTGCCTTGTTTTAGTGAAAATGAAGAGTGAAATGAATTATAGAACAAGAAAACCTGATAAATCATGGTTTTCCCTTTTCTTGCAATCTTACATACCTACACCTCAATTTTCTCTTTAAGGCACATCACCTCAAGTTTACTTTCTTCTTCCTACAAAGCAGTATGCTATAGAGATATAGAAAGGAAAAAAGGAAAGTGGATTTATGGCTTTTTGGTATGCCCTACTTTTCTTAATCAGTACTCCACTCAGCCTGCCATCTTGTTTTGTCATTTGCAGAATTGAATAAGATAATAGAAAAGGTGATTATGATGATAACGATGATGGTGGTGATGATGGTGATGATGTTGATAATAATGATTAAGGTGGTGGTAATAATGAGAGATAGAGATGAGAGTCAGAGAATTTCCACTTGCAGGGATTGTAATATTTTTTCATGGGTAAAATAGCATTTGGATCAGGTCTAAAAGAATTGGCAGACTTTTTACTTAGTTCTAATGAGGGAGACAACTATTTCAAGAAAAAAAAAATCGAATTTGCTGACCTTAAGAAATTCAAAGGAATTGATTTTGTTAAAGAATACAAATTAAGAGGATCGATATAAAGTAATACAACCAATCCATAAAAGTGTTAGAGTGTGGGGTCATTGATGCCAGGCAGAGGAGTTTTCAAGCCCTGTAAATCCAGGAAAATATTTTCATGTTGATTCACACCATTGAGGAGGTGCGTAGGGTGGCCTGGAGGAGGGAGAGATAGAAGTTTAGATAATCAGGCACCAGTTTCCTTTTTTAGTTGTTTACTTACTAGACAGATCAGTAGGTATGAAGGAAAGTGAGTTGATGTAAAAAAAAAATTGAAAGATTACCAATTTTTAATGCATGCAGAGGCAAGTAAAAGAGAAGAAAAGAGGACTGGAGCACAATTTATGAGCTTATCTGAAGAACAAAATATCATTTGTTCTTCTGCTGCTGTTACTCCCTTCCAGGTGTGTGATGGATGGGGGTGATGGGTGCTAGAAGTGCTCAGGGACAAAAAGAGCAAAGACCTCTGGGAGATAAACCAGGATTAGCTGGTGCCTGAAGAACTCTCTCATGTGAGAACGTCAACACAGAAAACAACCCAGTATGTTTAAACCCAAAAATTGAGTATGTGTCAATAATAAAATAAAATATGGCTTTTAAGGTAACAATACTCATTTGGGACTAAAATTTTCATTATTCATCTTTTTTATAATTAAGCTTCTCATTTGAGCAATATAAACTAGTTAATGTTCTTCACGATTAGCTAGGCATGTATTACACTGCAATCTCCTATTGATTGATCTCCAGCTCTGCTTTTGTTTTTCATTTTGTTGTCATAATGAACATTATCTCCAGTATATATTATATTGGACTGAGTTATTAAGAGAAATTACCAGACTTCCATATATAAGTACTTTTAAAATTGATAAGATTATCCTACATTTATTTGCAATGCAGGTGGTAGGCTGGAGGATTATAATATTTCCATATGGTTCTGCAGAAAAGTTAACATTTAATTAGTAACTTAGGAAAAATCCTGGACTTGCACAATTTTTTTTCTAAGGAAAAGTTTCTCCTAAACTTTATGAATTCTTATGCCACTTCTGTAAGAATCATCAGGCAAATATTTCTATGTTTACAAATGGAGTAGTTGATGCACTGAGTTATTAAAGTCATGACTTTACCAAAAAAATAATGTAAATAATGTTACAGCAAACATGGAGGTGCATATAGCCTTTTTAATTATTGTTTTTAGTTTCTTGAAGTAAATCCCAGAAATGAAATTGTTGGATCATATGGTAGTTGTATGTTTTTAAGGTTATGCCATATTGTTTTTCATGGTGGCTGCACCAATTTACATTCTCACCAACAGTGTGAAAGTGTTTCCTTGTCTCTACATCTGTGCCAACACTTATTTTGTGTCTTTCTTATAATAGACACTCTGAGATGATACCTCATTGTGGTTTTTATTTGCATTTTTCTGGTGATTAATGGTGTTGAGCATTTTTTCCCCATGTAGTTGTAAGCCATCTGTGTTGTTTCTACATAATTTAGAATAATGTCTATTCAAATCTTCCGCCCATCTTTAATTAGATTGTCTTTTCCTATTAAGTTGTGTGAGTTCTTGGATAGTATCCCCTAATCAAATCTATGATTGCAAATATTTTCCTCATTCGTTAGGCTGCCTTTTCATTCTGATGGTGGGTTCTTTTGCTGTCAGAAGCTTCTTAGTGTGTATAGGTTCTTACCTATTTTTGCTTTTGTTGCAACCACCCTCCCCCCCAAAAAAATCCAAAACAAACACCCCAAAACAAATAAAATACCAACCACGCTCATAGACACAGAGAACAGAGTGGTGGTTGCCAGAAATGAGGTATGGGAGTTGGGGGTGGGGGGGACATAGGAGAAAAACAAAAGCATTATTGATTATAACAAAGCTAAAGCAAAAAATAAACAAGTATTGTGGTCTATCTCCTCTCCGTTTTATCTTTTCTAACTGATGGCTCTCTTTCCCCCAATATTTTGTTCTAGCCCCTTCCCCACTGAACCCAGAATTCTGGTCTTGTAATTCCAATTTGAGTCTTCATTCCAATCTCTGGTACCAACATCATGTCCCTTCACCTCTTTACTCTGAAACCAAGTTCCTGGACAGATCTGATATTTATTGTAATTTTTTAAAATAAGGATTTTTCTATATAAAAATTGAAATGGAATGATTCCATATTTTTCTCTTCTATATTTGAACATATTTTTCCTGACCATTCTCTTAACATTGACCTTATGCTAGTTTCAATATGTCACTATTATGAATACCATTCTGATTAATATCTTTTTAAATAACTCTTTAACCATATATCATATTACTTTAAGTCTGATAAGTAGAAATAAGCATATCAACATAAAATATGGCATAAAAATATTTGATTCACATAGCTAATTTGATTTCTAGAGAGAATGTGCAAACATTTTCCCACAGGAACATAGAGTGTCTGTCTTGTACTATGTGTTACTCTGAAAATAGAAACCAAAAGGGAATTTAGGAAGAGAAAGGAGCTTTGTCAATGTGATTGAGAGCATCTGTAAAAAAATGTACATCTAGCATCATACTTAATAGTGACAGATCAGGAAGGTTGTCTGTAGGGAGTGGCTATAGGGTTAAGCCTGCGACTGACCTGTTGGCAAAGACACAAGACCCAGCTTAGAGGGCACAGCCCTTTTAGCATAATTAAGCTAGACCTTATGACAATCCCTAGGTCCTTCCTAGGTAGCTAATGGGATATGGGAGGTGCAGCAAAACAAGTGAAACTCACAAGAACATTGTAACCATGGTGACCACTACCTTGTTTACCTCTGACTATAAAATAAAGGCTCAGCTTGCCATCTGGATCTTTCTCTGTGGCCTCAGCCAGGCACAGGAGATCCACCTAGACCCAGCTTATTCTCTTTGTCTGTCTTTTCTTCATCATTCGCCAGCCCTCCCTCAGGCTTGCCGAACCCTTGGCTGAGCTGGCCCAGCACAGATGTCCACTTCCACAACTTCTATTCAATGGTATCTTAAGAAAAAAAAAGAAAAAAGAAGAAAAAGTAAGTTCCTCAATGAAAGTTGGGATTTATATGTTGTATTCCTCACGTATGTCAAATCCCATTGCATTAGAAACATGATAAGGTATAAAAAAATGCTCACATTTAATTGGCTACATAATTCACCGGAGGAAGTGAATTTTCAAATCCACAATAACATGCACCACAGACTGAGAAGCTGGCGTGGACTCATTTTTGAGGAACCATCTGTCCTCTCCTTCCATGTCTCCCACTCGCTTCTTCTCTGGGACTTCATTGGAAGGGTTCCTTTTCCTTCTCTCTTTCCTTTCTACATTTCATCTGTAAACAGAAACAAAGCAAGCAGAGGAATTTTACTTGTTAAATTTAACTATCGATACATTTTGCAGGAGGCCTGCCTACTTGAATCTCAAATGATGGTAAGTTGTTACAAAAACTCAAAACCCATTTGACTTAAATATAAAAAAGATTGATGCCTGTACTCCTAGGGACTTGGAAAATGTAATTTCTGTGCAGTTACTGCCTCAGAAAGGGCATCACTTTCTACATTCAGTGAGATTGAATTAATAGTGGTTCCTGGGGAACCTCATCAGGCACCCACAATATCTCTGCATGTTGCCATTCATTTGATAGACTGCCAGACAATTTTCTAGCCAATTCAGATAAATTTAATAGTTTTAAAGTGTCATTTTCTGAGACTCACCTGTTCACCAAATTCAGAATACATCATATAGTTTCAAAAACATAGTGAGTTGATCAGAAACCTTTATTTCTGAAATTTTGAAACTATTTCTCAAACTTAGACTATAGTAAAAGTTTTATTTTTGTACTCTATAGTAAGTCTGTATTTTACTTGAAGTAAGAATTTATTTTGGTTGGCTGTATTACTCAGAACACACAATTTCTTATGCCTTTTTGATGAATTGTCACATAGTTCCTCTGAATTTATGATGTGTTCTCTCAAATTTTATAACATCTAATTTAAGGTTCACTTTTTTTTCTCTTCTTTTATTATACAAAACTTAAGAAACATAATTTAAAAAGACCAGTTGTTTGGAAAGAGGTACATCTTCCTCATCTTCTAGTACCTCCAACCAAGTTGCCAGTACTCCTTTTCCCTAGTTGCATCATATTTCCTTATTAGAATCTTTAGTAGCCTATTTGTTTATTAGTTTCTAATTTCAATCTTCAGTCCTCTCTCCCTGTATAATATATTTAAAATTTCCCTTTTCTTTATGTTCTACATCTTCCCTGTCATTGCCTTTCCTCCATCATCCACCAGTTTGCTTATTTTACTTGTTCATTTTGTCACCATGGTTTTGTGGTCTTGCCTCCTAAACTTCTTCTTTCGAATATATATATTATATTCGATCCCACCGGATCGGGCCTAAACGGGCAGTTGGATATTCCTCTCACAATCCAGGACTGCTGGCTCCCAACTGCTTGCCTGCCTGCCTTCCTGATTGCCTCTCACCGCTTCTGCCTGCCACCTGATCACCCTAACCACTCCCATGCCAGTCTGATTGCCACTAACTGCTCTCCTGCTAACCTATTTGCCTTCAACTTCTCTTCTCTGCTGGCCTGGTCACCCCTAACTTCCCTCCTCTTCAGGCCTGGTGCCTCCCAACTGCCCTCCCCTGCTTGCCTGATCATCCACAACTGCCCTCCTTTGCAGGTCTGGTCCCTCTCAACTACTCTCCCTTGCTGGCCATCTTGTGTCCACATGGGTGAGGGCCAGGTGGTTTGCCCTGAAGGGTGTCCCAGGTCAGGATGGAGGTTCCCTTGAGGTGTGGTGTGACCCGGGAGAGGGGCCTATTGTGGTTTGCAGGCCAGCCATGCCCCCCCCCCCCCCCCCCCCCCCCCAGTGACCCAAGCGGAGGCCCTGGTATCTGGAATTTATTTATCTTCTACAATTGAAAGTTTGTAGCCTGGAGCAGAGCCAAGCCTTCTGCTCGCTCCATGGTGGCGGTCATTTCCGTTGAAATTTATGTATCTTCTATAATAGAAACTTTGTAGCTTGGAGTGGAGGCCTGGGCCAGCAAGGGTGTGTGGAAGCCAAGCTTCCTCCATTGCCAGAAAAACCCAAGCCTCCTTCCTGCTCTGTGTGGCCACAGCCATCTTGGATGGGGTTAATTTTCATACTCACTCTGATTGGCTGCTGGGTGTGGCTGGTGGGCATGGCTGCTGGGTATAGCAGAGTGATGGTTAATTTGCATATTACTCTTTTATTAGATAGGATATGTAAAAGGCTAATACGCTAAGTGTCCCTCCACCTGTCCAATCTGTTGGTATGATGTGCACTGACCCCCAGGGGGAAGACACTCAACACCGGAGCTGCCATGATGCACACTGGCCATTTACAGAGAAACTGCACTATGGTCCTGGTGCCCAGAAAGCAACACTCAGCTTCCCCAAAGTGGGATATAGGCCCTGCCACCACCCTGAGCCCCAGCAAATCACAGCTGACATTGCCATGGCCCAAAATGTGGCCCACAGCCCAACCCAGCCCAGAAACTGTCACTGTGGGCGTTGGGTAATGACATCATATAGCAATGCCTGGCTTAGTCTCCCTAGTGATGACTAGCTGCCTTGCAGTTTCTTCAGCCCAGGAACATGACTTGCTTTATAGCCGGATGCAAACATTTCACACTTTCCCTAAGGTGACCAAACGTCCCACTTTTGGCGAGACAGTCCCGACTTTTAACAATTTGACCCGCGTCCCAAGGCGTTTAAAACAAGTCCCAATTTTTGGAAAGAATGCACGACAAGCTAGAGAACAGTAGGAGAATGGGAAGGGAATATACGGTTTTCAGTGGCCATGTGGCTATTTAGCCAGGATCTGAGTTTTATATTATTTTTGTTAATTTTATGATGTTAAACTTTAATAATAACAAATAATTGCTGAGAACTGATTATCGAGAACTGCTTATCAAAGTTCACATTGTTGATCAGTGTTAGAATTCGACCACCATTGTTTGGACTTAATGAACATTTTTGGGGGATTGGCAATGACAAAAACATTTTGTAACTGTCTCTCAGACAATACACATCATACTGCGTGCTAGTAAGCTAGTTAAATAAGTGATGTCATTACAAATCAGCTATTCAGATAATTTAAGTAAGTAATTTATTTATTTATTTCATAAATACATAAATTTTCTTGAATTTAGCAGACAGTACTCATATTATTTATATTGTATAATCCAGTGCTGGCCTTGAAAGTGACACGACTATACATAATTGTTTTAATTTATTTTATTTGTAAATTTTACTTATGTTGAAATTTAAAAAAGATATTACAATACTATTTTTGCTTTCTATGAAAATTTTTGTTGCTCCATATAGACCAAATTTTTAATCACCCTCCCACCCCCGCCCCCTTCAATGGTGTCCCTCTTTACCAATGTTCAAATCTGGTCACCTTAACTTTAACCAAATGTCTCATCTCATTTGATCTTCACAGAAGTCTTGGAGTAGGTAGATAGGAGACTCGATGGAATCCTATTTTCTTTTCATTAGCCAGAAAACGGAGATTTAGAAAACTTAGAAACTTGACCCGACTGAAAAGAAGTGAGAAATGGTGGACCTTGAAAATGACTTCAAGTTTTCTCACTGAGCAGAATATAGTCAAACACTGCTGCAGTTAAATATTTCACCCTTTGTTTTCCCTGTGTGATCGACAATAATAATCTGCTTTTTGTTAATATTTACTGCTGTGTTGTTGACAAATACCTGATAGAGAAGTTGGGGTGCTTCAGTAGGATGGAAAAAGTTTAGCTACATCAGAAAGCAAGTCTAATTAAGCAAGTTTATTTATCTATAAGTTGACTCACACATGTGCAATACATATAAAGCTCTCACTGGTGCCAATCACATGTGTGTGTTTTGATCTGTCATTACCAATTGTGAATTTGGTTGATACTTCTATTACAGAAAAAGGGCAAATAGCAATATAAAGTATTCCTTCTAATTAATTTCCTTTCAATGTGCATGAATTTGTACACTGGGCTGCTAGTATATATATGTATATACTAGAGGCCTGGTTCATAAAATTCATGCATGAGGACTAAACCAACAGTTTGACATCCATCTCACAATCCTGGACTGCTGGCTTCTAATCACTCACCTGCCTTCCTGCCTGGTTGTCCCTAATTGACCCTCCCCTTCCCCCCGACTAGCCTGTTCACCCCTCACTGCCTCTGCTTGCCAGCCTGGTCACCTCTAACTGCCTCCTGCTGCCAGCCAGGTTGCCTCCAACTCCCCCCCGCATGCCGGCCTGGTTGCTCCTAACTGTCCCCCCCAACTCCCTGTTGGCCTGGTCACCCCTTACTGCCCCCTCTGCTGACCTAGTCACCCCCAACTGCCCCCTTCCCTGCTGGCTTGGTCACCCCCAACTGCACCCCTGATAGCCTGGTTCCCCTAACTGCCCCACACACTAGCCTGGCTGCCTCTTACTGCCCCCCCCCCCTTGCTGTCCTGGTTACCCCATACTGGCCTGATCACCCCTCATGACTTCTCACTGGTCTGATCATCCCATGCAGCCTGCTTGTTCAGTCCTTTGGTTGTCCCTCACTAACAGCACTGCTAGCCTGGTTGTTGTGAGGGTGTGGCAGTCAATTTGCATATCACCTCTTTATTATATAGAATTGATTTCAGAGAGGAAGGAAGAGGGAGAGAGAGATAGAAACATCAGTGATGAGAGATAATCATTGATTGGCTGTCTCTTTTATGTACCCTGACAGGGAATAGAACTGTGACTTCCTGGTGCATAAGTTGACCTTAACCTCTGAGCTAAACCAGCTGGGCAGCAATTGTAGATTTGGTAAATCTATAGAAAGCTTAATTTCTTCCTCCCTTTCCCTGTGAAATAATTAATTTTAAGAGATAATTTAAAAATATTTATATACCTTATTTAAGATCATAGTTCTTCTTTTTAAAATATATATATATATTTTATTGATTTTTTACAGAGAGGAAGGGAGAGAGATAGAGAGCTAGAAACGTCAATGAGAGAGAAACATCGACCAGTTGCCTCTTGCACACCCCCTACCCGGGATGTGCCCGCAACCAATGTACATGCCCTTGACCAGAATCGAACCTGGACCTTTCAGTCCGCAGGCCGACACTCTACCACTGAGCCAAACCGGCTTTGGCAAGATCACAGTTCTTAAACTCACTGTTAAAACCCACTGTTGTGATATGACAGCTTGTAAATTATATCAATGATATTACTTGAGATGGTTAACTTACCATAATTTGTGAATGATTCAAATCGTTTTTTTGGGGGAAAGGGGCAACAAATGGATTTGCTTGCTTGTCTACAGTAATGTCATTGCTACCCTCTGCATTCCAATTTTATTCTGGAATGCTGGCTAGCACATGAAGAATCACACAAAACCTTAGGTACACCCAAGAACAACAAATAGCCCCTTTCCTCTTCCTTCCAGCTTCAGTTCTGTTCTTTGTGAAAACACACATATGGATGTCGTCTGCCCTGTCACATTGGGAAAGGGGGGGGGGGGATTCACACCTTTCCTCCTTTTTTAATGTTCATATATTAAACATCATCTTTAATAATGTCATTATTTTCCACTTGGTTAAACTCTATATCAGAAGTACAAAAATACCAGTTTAAATTGTGAACCCAGTTAGGATTCTTTGGTTCTCTGTAGCAAAAACTAACTCACTCGAGACTACCAAATTTTACAGGATTGATGGGCAGAGACCAATCTTAGAAACAGGCAGATCTTAAGCACCCCTGAGAGCTGGATAACAGTAGTCCTAACAATGCTCTCTTTCAGGAGCAGCCTTTTTTTTTTTTTTTTTTTTTTTTTTTTTAATATATATATATATATATATATATATATATATATATATATATATATATATACACACACACACACACACACATACATACTCAACAACCGAGCCACATCAGCAGAGCAGAAGCAGCCAGTTCTTGAAAGGCCATGGGTGACCTGGTAACTTCCGTAGAGATTTGGATTTCATGGAAGGAGCTACCTGTTCACTGACCTTGGGTCATGAACCTATTGCTTGGGTAGGGATGGTCAGCCTCTTCTTTTATAGTCTTACTAGAGGTATGGTGCACAAGATTCATGCACTGGTAGGGCAGCATGGACTACAGGGATCGGCCCACTGTGGGAGCACCGTTCATCCCAGTCAACTGAGTAGCTATGGGCCTGCCCTCTGAGTGGCTGCTCTCTGGTCTGGCATCTTCTGTAGAGCTGAAGCACTCGCCTCTCCAGGGGACCCAGTCAGGGCTGGGCCCAGGGACAGAGTAAGTGGCAGAGTAGGCCTCAGTCCTGCAACTGTCACGAACCTGCCTCCCAGCCTGTGGGGTCAGTTCTGTGAGCCCAGTGACAGCACTGCATGGCCTGCGGGCATCCAGATGAGCAACAGGGAGTGAGAAGGAGGAGCCTGGGGTGAGGAGGTGACTATTACAACCTGGGTTCCTGCCCTTTGGTCCAGGATTCACAGTGGAAGCAGCTGCTCATCCTGGTCAGCTGAGTGGTGCTCCTGCATCAAGTATCTGCCCCCTGGTGGTCAGTGTGCATCATAGTGACTGGTCCACCAGTTGTTCTCGTTGTTCTGCCGTTCGGTCGCTGGGCTTTTATTATATAGGATGAAACTGAATCCAAGGGGAAGGAGTGATTCCTCATTAACAGGAATGTTACTAAGAAGGGAATATTCATACTGGTTGGTCAAAAACAACCACCACTGGACTAAATATCTCAAGAAACCTCATTCCTATCTGTGGGGAAACTCTTTTGTAATCTGCAATTTGGACTTTCAGAATTATTCTGTATAGTGAGTGGCCTTGTGCTTGAGTGAATCCCTGGGATCTAAGAATCAATAGTGGGGATTGAGGCAGGGCATCAGTGGAAAGGAAAGGCACAGGTGTCTAGGCACTGGTTCTCAGTGCAGGTCCCTGAGGCCCTGGGTGATAGAGGTGAGTGGAGGGTGTTGTCTCTCCACATGTCTTTGTGCACCGAGCTGCACTCAGCTATGTGGTGCCATGGGGGACCAGGCAAAATCCTTGATCTTCAGGTTGGTGGAGGGCAGATGAACACAGAGGGAGCATAGTTCATTGCAGAAGACTGAGTAACTAATACCTGCTGGCAATTGTATTAGTTACTCAAAAGTTGTAAAACTAGAACAGCTTACCATGATGAAAAAGTAACTAATGAATTCTGAAGGATCTGCATGCTGAACTGCATACTGTATTTTTAAAAAGTTGTCTCTTTTTTGGACTATGAAGAAATTAAAAACAGTCCAAATCTTACTGATAAAATGTTGATTCTAAACTATATTTTCCTCATATTTAATATACAGTGAATAATTTATTCAGTAAATATTTATTAAACAACAGCCATGCTCATTTTTTAATGACTTATTTTGCTTTTTAAAAAAATATATATTTTTATTGATTTCAGAGAGGAAGAGAGAGATAGAAATGTCAATGATGAGAAAGAGTCATTGATCCACTGCCTTCTGCACACCCCACACTAGAGTTCAAACCTGCAACCCAGATGTGTGCTCCTACTGGGAATCGAATGGTGACCTCAGAGTTCATAGGCTGATGCTCAACTACTGTTCCACCCCAGCCGAGCTTTTGTGTGTGTGTGTGTGTGTGTGTGTGTGTGTGTGTGTGTGTGTGTTTTAATTAGCTTTTAATAAAATTTATGCATGTAAAAAACAACCACACAGAAAAAAGGATCTAGAAAGACGAAAACCCATCCCCTGCTGCATTCCTTTTGAATGCTAAACCTGCTGCACAGAGGTAATCGCTTTGAACTCTTTTGGCAACTTCTGGTTGTTCTGATTGTTACTTCAATCATTTCAATAAGTAGGCTTAGGTTGCCGTTTCTTGATTGACTCATTAGACTTCTTGTTCTAATAAATGAGTATTTGCCTCATTATACCACCATCCTGCATTCTCCTAACAGACTTATACTAGTTTTTAGATTTATATTGATTTTCATGTAACTTGAAGTAATTTAATAACACAGTTATCTCTTATTCCATTGAATTGTTTCAGAGTCTCCTCGGCAGGGTGGTGATATTATTGGCCCTACTATTTCCTTTAGTTCTTCTCTCTTTTCCTCATTGCAGGCTCTGTCATTTGAACTTTTGTTTTTTACATGTCAAGGTTTAAATTGTTCGCATTCTCTAATTCACATTGAAGTTTTCTAATCGTGATCTAGAGATTGTTCTTAATATCTATATATTTGCGTTATTTAACTATTCAGGGTAGAACCAGTTAATATACTTGAATTGCATTTGCTTTATTTGGTATCTAATTTTCCCTTTATTTCTTATTTTTGCCTTTTTATTTCTTGTATTATTTGAATGTATTATAAACTGTATTTTCAATTCTGTATTTCAGCCAGCTATGTACTGACTCACCTTTGCTTTCTTTTCTCTCTAGGAGGTCTCTCTTACCCTTTCTCTCATCCGGGCTGATTTCTTCCTGGAACAGTTGCCCAGCTTTCCTCGGTTGGTGCCAATATTTCTTGCATTTTAAATCTTCCTTTATCTTGTTTCTCTGTTGTTTGTGTTTTAGCACATTATTAAGTAAGTTCTTAGGAAAAAGTGTATGTAAGGTAAATGTCTGAGTCATTGCATGTCTGAAAATGTCCCTATTTTTCATTCCACTGAAAAGGAAGAGGTATTGTCTGCTGGTGGCAGGCCTGGTACTAACAGCGATGCTTCCTATTAACATAAACAAACTCACAAAACACCAACATCAGACAAAGTGACTCTTTGACCATGATGTAACAAATAAAAAAAAAATAGGATCACTCTGAAATCATGTCTGAGCACAGACTATAGCAAGAACACAGAGCAAATCATAAAAATGCTCAGCATCTCCTCCTGATTAACATGAGTGATTATTGCTACCATACCAATTAAGCTTTAGAACTACCTATTCCATTTCTCCTGACCTCTGGATGAAAATTATTAAGATATCTAATAATAGAATTATTCTCATCTGCTGATAGCACCCAAACCAAAGCAAACTCAGCTTCCCTGCACTGTCCAAAATCACTCAACACAAACCTAAATCTCATAACAAGACTTTTCTTACAGAAACCCCCATGCTCCCCAAGGTTGAAGCCTTCCTCTCTGCAAAGAGAATAAATAAACCCAACCTTGTTTTATTGGAGGTGTGTTTCTGGTGGTTTTTAACTGGTGCATATTGACATATGTTATTTAAAATGTATTTGTATTTAGAAGTTTAGGTGAAAACTATCGTCTCAGAACAGAAAGCTAGCCTCAATCTTTCTGATGAGAAATCTGGTGCCAGTCTAGTTTTTGTTCCTTTTAAACGATGTATATTCCATTTCTTTGAAATCTTTAAGGGAAAAGATAACATTGGGTAATATTTGTCAAGTGCTCATCATGTTTCAGGCATTAAACAATGTATTCTTATTTATTTATTTATTTATTTATTGTCTAAAGTTTTACATATGTCTCATTTCCCTCTGCTTTCTTCATGCCTTAGCTTATTTAATCATCATAAAAGCAAAATGAGAGAGCTACCTGAAGTTCATATTAATGAAGCAATGTGGCCCAAGGTCACATTGCTAGTTAGTGGCAGAGCTGGACTTCAGCCAGATTTGTCCTACTCTTAATCCCCAGGGCTGTACAATTATGCTAATGATACTTCAGGATTCTCCATGAGCAGTGTAGCGTAAAGGTTTACTTAGTGAAGAAGTTGAAATGACTGATTAAAAGCAGGATTGGAGATTACATATGGCTTTCATTAACAGGCAATTCCTAATTTACAGATGGGCTAGGTTTTAAAATTTCCTCATCTTTAGATGAATGTAATTCAACCTTGGTGGAAAAAAAAAAAAAGCCAGCAGAAAGTCCAGAGAGAATAAAATATGATAAACTTCTGTTTATGCACACAAGTTGAAATCATTTTGAAACACTGAAATTTTTGACTTAGCATGCTGGACCACAAGAGGAATTTAAATAATACAAACCTAGGATTTTCATTTTAAATGAGCTAAGAACTTGTTTTATTGTTGTTGTTTTTGGTACTTGTCATGCAAATATTTGATTATAACAAATAAAAATGCAAAGCAATCAAAGCAATCAAAGTTAATATTTTACAATGAAAAGGCGAGAGGGCCACATAAGCGAAGGTGGAGTTGGAAGACAGTTGCCAGAACCAGATCTTTGATGAGGAAATCTCTGCGTCTGAAGCTCTCATCAGGGTTCCCAGCCACCTGCCAGATCTCATCAACATTTCAGCAATCTTAATGTATCTCTTTCTTTATTCTGTGTTTCCTGTGTAGACATAAAAAAGAATAGCAAGTGTCCAGAGGCCATATTGCACCTCAAACCATGTTGCTGCAGTGTTTAGCAAGAAGACTCCCAATAGCTTCCAGTTTGAAAACATAATGACTTTCCAGCTGAGGTGAACAGTGCTCTGCTTGACTCTACTGTGGTCCAGCAGAGGGGATATAGGCTTTGGAATCTGAGTCATGGAACAAAGAACCTGGGCTTTGAGCACAGCTTATTTCTCAGAGAGTGATTCCTTTAGAAATTCTATTTTCATCACGTCCTATCTCAAAAGGGCTTTTGTTAATGATACAGTTGTTCTTGTGGATTGGTTTCCAGTGTGGGTATTATTGCAGAAAAGTGTGTGTGTGTGTGTGTGTGTGTGTGTGTGTGTGTGTGTGTGCGCGCGCGCGCGCGCGCGCGCGCGCGGAGAAACATACTTCCAGAGTACCTGTTTCCATTTCACAGTCAGCTGGTAACTACAGAGGGTGTTGTGGACTAGTAGAGGTGTAGGTAGAGGTGAGGGTGAAGATTAGGCATCTTTGTGAGCATTGATTTGCCGTGTTCCCTAGCGGTTGAGGAAGCTCAACTTGAATGCTAATAAAGCTAGAAGCTTTTCCTAATCCTCAGCTGACTGCACACACTGATTAGTAAAACAAAGTTACAAACGTCTGCAAGCCATTATAGGCAGGTCAATTGACCCTGTTTTATATAACACATCAGTAGAAATACAAAATACCTGAAGGAAAAGGAGGGTGTGAACAGCCTGAATCCCATACCACTCTACTCTGTTCTGTAGGAGGATCTTTTGCGAGGAGTTTTCTTCCCTTGGGAAAAGAAATCGTTACCATTTCTACTGGTCCTTTAGCTCTCCGCACTAGCAGGTTTTCTTCTGCTGTCCTACAGGCATCTTGGGATTCATAAGAAAGAAAACTTGGTTTCCTCGAGAGCCAAATCTCTGGGTGGTTCCTAATATGTTCCTGTTAACTGAGAAAGATGTGCCTCATCTTTTCCCGTTGCTAGTGGGAGTGGGGTTTTCACAATATACTGAAAAAAGGAGACTCACACAGGTATGAGTCTTGCAATATGGTAGAAAGCTTTATTTCTGTGGAATTACACCCCTGAGTTTCCAAAGTCCCATTTCCCTTTGAAGTACGGTAATAGAAACTTCTGCTTGGGTTCTGTACTTATTTGTTTGATAAAACAATGGAAAGTTATTTTGATTTTCTGAACTTATGTATGCTATCCCAATACTCACTGATGATACAATAGTTTGAATGTCCCATTGATTGTGATCTCACTGGTCATCGAAGCACATTCTTGGGACCCAGGACAGTTCAATTCTCCTAAATTGTCTCAGTAGCTACAGATAACTGAGTTTCGGTTGACTTAGTGGTCCCGGAATCAGAAGAGCACAAATTATCCTAAATTGCCTCAGTAGCTACAGATAGTACATTCCTGTTGACTCGGTGATCCCAGAATCTGAACAGCACAATTATTCTAAATTGCCCAGGTGGTCCCAGATAATGTGTTTCTGTTGATTCAGTGATTCTTAGATACTTTAGGTAACTAATTTGCTCAATTTTGCTACTGTAAAAGCTTTGCACCAAGCAGGTTCCTCATTCCAGAGCCAAAGATATAATCGATACCTTTGTGATATTCTGCCAGTATAAGGCAGATGTGGCAAGCTGTTTGGGGCTGCGAGATTTGGAGCTTTAGTTAGTCCCTTGTATGCCACCGACCTTTTATAAATGACTCCATAATTCGACTTCCAGAGGCGTCCTTTGTAAGATGGGGCTAGACTACAACACCTTAGTTCAGTCATTGAAGAAATGTAGCTGGGGTTTCAGTAGGGCTAAAATCAGAGTCAGTGTCCAGAGTTTCATTTCCATGTTGGAGCTGGGTCCAGTTCAGCACCAGGCTAGCTGCAGTCCATTGTATACTATGGGCCACGTGGGAGAATGCTAGGAAGCCAAGTTTGAGCCATGAGCCAAGTGTGCAGAGAGGAGCCAAGAAAGTGAACTTCTTTCTTCAGGGGATCAAATGTCCAAAATCTTTAGGTGTTAACAGTGGCCTTGCCCATTCTGGCCAATGGTATCTGTTCCCAGGTATGACTGACAGACAAGTATCTTCCCTATGCCATTCCAATGTTACTGGGCATGCGTCTGTCTTCCCTTTGTTGTATCCCTGGGGAGTGTAAAAGTTAGAGCTTCCTGATGAAGTTGCCCCCAAATGGTGTGCCTATAATGTCTGGCCTTCCCTTTGCTCCCTTTCTACCAAATATTATTAGCAACCAGTTAATCACAATGTTATCATTACAACTCAAATTTACTAGCAATTTCTGATGCAATATAATTAGAGTTGAGTATATTTAAATCCAGAGGCTTGTCATCTCCTCTAGCAATTTGGTGGTGTTGAGAAGAGAAAGAATTAAAGAAGAAAGAAGGGTTATGGGAGGAATGGGAAAAGATTAACCAAAGAATTTGTATGTATATAAGCAAAACCCAAGTGGGGCAGGGGCTGGGTGGAGGGAGGCAAAGGGTGGGGAATGGAGATAGCTGAAATAGTCAACAATTAAAAAAATAGAATTCATAAAACTTAACTACTTAGAGGGAAAAATAATAGAATGTAAGAAGACCAAAAAAAGAAAAAAGAAAGGAAAAGTGAAGAAAATTAATTGAAATTGGTCATAGGGAGAACAAAACCCTGTAAAATGCCAAAAATAAAGAACTGTATATCCTACTATTGATTAAATTGCTGACTTTGCTAATTTTGTCTGACATTATCAATAAGACTTTTCTTGACCAAAATAAAAATGTTACATAAGAAACATCCAAATCTGTAAGATTTTTTTAATGAGTTTATTTGAGACAAACTGATGACAATTGCTGGGAAGAAAAATCTCAACAGATTGAGAAAATGCTCTAGAGAATGACAGTTATGTACCTTGTTTTATACATCAGAATCAAAGGACAAAGATCTAAGGGAGCTACATGAAATCCATTGGTGGTATATTAGGGAGGTGAGAGAAAGCAAAGTGGGGAAATCTCTGAGATTGGATAAAAAGTAAAACAGATAGACATTTATTTTACACTAGAGGCCCAGTGCATGAAATTTGTGCATAGGGGGTGAAAGGGAGGATGTGTATGTCCCTCTGCCCAGCCTGCACCTTCTCTAATCTGGGACCCCTCAAGAGATGTCCAACTGCCCATTTAGACCCTAAACAGGCAGTCGGACATCCCTCTTATAATACAGGACTGCTGCCTCCCAACCGCTCACCTGCCTGCCGGCCTGCCAGCCTAATAGACGCCTAACTGCTACCCTGCTGGCATGATTGCCTCTAACTGTCCTCCCCTGCCAGCCTGGTCACCCTAACTTTTCTCCCCTGCCAGCCTGATCACCCCCAACTGCCCTCCCCTGCAGTCCTGGTATCCCCCCCCCCCACAACTGCCCTCTCCAGCTGGCCTCCCCTACAGGCCTGGTCCCCCCCAACTTCCCTCCCCTGCTGGTCTGATCACCCACAGCTGCCCACTCCTGACAGCCATCTTGTGTTGACCATCTTTGACCACATGGGCTGGCCACTTTGTGTGTTGGAGTGATGGTCAATTTGCATATTACCTCTTTATTATATAGGATTGGTGGTTATAGGATAGTTAACAATTCACATTTACAGCAGATAGAGATGGTATACAGGGAACAAGAAAGCAATGAAAGGTTCTTGTATTCTAGTGGGAGATTGTGTTCTGAGGGGCCTGGGAAAAAAGGATTTACTCTGACATTCCACATGTATGTTATTGTAGATGCAAAAAGACAATTGACATATTCAGTTAAGGTAAACTGGCATTTTTCATAGATGATGTTTGCCTAAGACATGACTACCCATCTTTTTCATGCACACTAACAAAAAACACAACAAACAAAACAGAATGGCATATGCTCCATTTTCTCAAAGAATAACTAATTTTTCAAAGTTAAGTAATAATTTTAGTTAGTACTCTTGCTGGTGGAGGAGTTAATGTGCCACATTTCACAGGCACAAGTGGGAATGAGGTGGAAGATCTTGGGGCACTGCTGAAATAGGATTTTCAGAAGCCCCCACAGGAGGATGAGAGGATTTTACTGGCATAGAATTACATTTCTAAATTTTGAATGACCTATTTTCCCCAAGCCAGTCCTGAAAAGGGTCAGCTTGGAGTTCAGCAGAGCCAGAAGCATGGCCGGTGTCCAGAGTTTCCATCCCATGTTGCAGCCAGGTGTGGTTCAACATCCAGGCCAGGTTACAGCGATGGGTCATGTGTGGAGCACAACATGGCCGTGTGTTATGTGGCACAGGGGAGAGCATGCCCCTGCCATAGGTGGAGAGAGAGAGAGAGAGAGAGAGAGGGAGAGAGAGAGAGAGAAAACTTCCTTTGTTTGAAAGTTTGCATATTCAGGTTTTGTGTGTTCACAGTGGCCATGTCCATCCTGGCCAATTACCCTTTGCCAGATGTGAACGCTGGGCAAGCATCTGTAATGTACTGAGACCTTACTGGGAATGTGTCTAAACTGCTTTAGTCTTTGCCCTCCCCCATCAATCACTGGGGACAGACTTGGAACATGTTAAATGCAGCTTTTGGCAAAGCTGTACAAATGGCATCCCTTTCCTTTTTTGTTAAATAATAACCAGGTTATTGCAATGGCAACACTCTGAAGAGAGCTGTGAAGATTAATTAACAGAAACCTGATTTAAATTGGGAGTCAGAAGAGCCTGTAGGTAATCATCAATTACCCCAAACAGGAAGAGACATACTATCCATTTTCAATAGGAAGATGTTATTCCTCTCTACTACTACATTAAGGAGGAGGAGGATCTTCTCCCCTAGCAACCACTCAGCCAATGAAAGACTGTTACCACTCAGCTGATGAAAAGCCATGCTTTGAACCCCAAGTTTCCTCTAATAAACTCTTTGTTTGTAACATCCTCTTTGAAATCTCCCTTTCCTCTAAAAACACTCCATATTTTTCTCCTTTGTTTTCTGGATTTGAGCATGGTTTGCCATTAGATCACATATCCTGATTTACAATTGTTTGTTGTTCCCGAATAAGCTTATTTTGCTGGAGAAATATCTGGCTGTCTGTTTATTTAAGGTCAACATTATTTGGTGTCTAAGATGGGAATCCAGAGAAGACATCCACCTCCTCGCTCCCCCAAACTTCAAGGCTGGTAAGCAAACAGATGCAGTACCCACAGAGCCAACTGAGCTCACTGCTACCTCTCCAACCCTGGAGTTTGAAGTACCGTATTTTTCAGACCATAAGACGCTCCGGACCATAAGACGCACCAGTTTTTAGAGAAGGGAAATGAAGAGAGAAAGATTCTGAAACAAATAGTGTCCTAAAATATTTTATGTGCATTAAAACCCAACATCACAGTCATAAACACATGTAATCAACCCTGTAAAGTAAACAGCAGCATTTAGAACCATTTTAGAGCCGGGCAAGCACACAGAGACCACACAGAGCCAGGCAAGTAAAAAAACTTTTTTTTTTTAAGTATATGTGTAGGCTATATTTGGACCATAAGACGCAGGGACTTCCCCCCCCCACTTCTGGGGGGAAAAAAGTGCGTCTTATGGTCTGAAAAATATGGTAAGTCTTCATTCTGGATCCTAACTTCTACTCTTTGTGTTTTGAAGATCTGCAGGCTCTACCTGGGATCTACTTAAAGGCTTTTTTTCTTTTTTGGTTAAGGTCTTGTTTTGTCTGTGAGTACAGGGTTGGCACTTCTGCCAGACTGTCTTTATTTTTTTTAAAATATATTTTATTGATTTTTTACAGAGAGGAAGAGAGAGGGATAGAGAGCTAGAAACATCTATGAGGGAGAATCATTGATCAGCTGCCACTTGCACACCCCCTACTGGGGATGTGCCCGCAACCAAGGTACATGCCCTTGACCGGAATCGAACCCGGGACCTTTTAGTCCACAGGCCAATGCTCTATCCACTGAGCCAAGCCAGTTTCAGCTGCCAGATTGTCTTTAAATCAGGCTATTCCGCTGGAATTGTGCTAGCCTTTGGTTCAATTTCCTTTGGATTGGGCTGTTTCTACCAAAACTACACTAGCCATTGGTCCGATTCCCTTTGGGACCAGGCTGTCCCGTTGGAACCGTGCCACTAAGCCTTTGGCCTCACGCATTTGGAAGAAGGCTGACCCACTCGAAATGCATTGTGCAGCCTTTGGTCCAATTCCTTTTGGAACTGTGCTGTTCCTCCTGGATCTCTACTTTCCAGCCTTCGGCCTGACATTTTGAAATCGGACTATGCCTAGTGGAGCTATGCTGGCATTTGACTTGCAAACTTGAGGCTTTTGCTCTAGAAAAAAAAATCATTGGAAAAACTAGGATCCCAGTTATCTAAATAATTTGAGAGAAACAACCCCCTACTTTGGGGACCCCAGCTTATTTCATGTTTAAAAACCACTGTTTCATATCATACATATTTCTATTGTACCTAAATGGACCAATTTGGCCCAAAGTAATTTAGGACACTAATGGCCATTATGAAGACCTTCCAAACTCCATAAACATAACTTTTGTTAAAAACAAATTGGACTATCATAATTCTGAAATGGTCAAAACTGAATGTAGTACCTATTTTAGTTGAAACTTTGAGGTTTTTAAATGTTACTAGGAATCTAAAATTAACTCTTTGTAAAATAAAACATTTTTTTGATTAACTGAAGCAAAGTAACAGTTAAAGAAAGACATGTTTCTCTCCCAACTTCTTGTCTCAGGCTCTGCCTCTGGCACCATTGTGTTTCTCTCCTCTTTGTTTTAAGCTCCACCTCTAGTGCTATCCTTCCCCTCCCCTGAACCTCTTTCCACTCTTTGCTCCTCTGCGCCTATCAGAACCTGCCCCTTGTAAGTTAAGCCTTCTGAGGATCCTAAAAAACTCCAAGTTTCTAATGTTCCCTGGATTAAGACTGAATTTCAAGCTATAGTTAAAGAATTTCCTAAAGTAACTGAAGATCTCCTCAAGTTTGCTGAAGAATTTAGCATTGTTATTCAAACTTACCAACCTGTTTTTTCAAATTCATGTCAGTTAGTCCACATGCTGCTTTGTGAGGATCAAGTCAAACATTGGATAAAACTTGCCTGATGGGAATATCTTGAAAGGGATTTAGAAAAACAAACTTCTAACTTTTTACAAAATGCTAGAATGCTTACTGGAGACTTCTACCAAGCAATTTACAGTAGCTTTCCCAGAGCCTGTTGATGAGAACAAAATTTTGGGCTGGCCCACGACAGTCTGATGAATCTGTTCATGACTATTATAATTGAGTACAGATTGCTTTCAAAGGAAATTCTGGTTTTCCTTCAAATGTTGAATCCACCTGAGTAGCTTTTAGCTCCCTGTTTACTAATAGGCTAAAAGGAGATCTTAGCAAAAACGATCAGGATGAAATGGGAAATTATGTCTACTCCAGATTTATTTGTTTTGGCAAATCAGATTGCTCCCACCCTCAATGAGTCACCTAAAAGGAAGACTGCTAAAATTATTTTCAACTCTGGCAGATGAAAGTCTCTAAATGAAGCCAAAACCCTCCTAGTTTCTGCTGTTTTTGCAAAATGCTAGGATATTGAAAAAGATTGTCACAAATATAAGTGCTTGAGATGCGTTCAGCCTTCTAACCAGCCTTTCTAATGTTCTGCTCACTAACAATGACAGGGTTCCAATGAATTACAGAGACTCTTTCCAACCCTTCCTCTTCATTAGCTTGGAGAAAGCACTCTCTATCCTGGAAATGAGTCTCTCTATATCCTTATTGACACAGAACCATACTCTTGGTGCTGCTCAACCTCATACTATAATGCAACCTCTGCCTTGGAGTACTAAAGCCTCTAAAAAAGTGGGGATCTCTAATAAACCTCAACAGGTTACTGCCTCTGAACCTGTCTCTTTTTGTTTGAGTCCTTTGAGAAACACTCAACCTTTTCTTCTTCATTTCTCCACACTTATTAACTTATTGCATCAAGACTTAGAAAAGTGTTATGGCAGAACTGCTTTCTTTTGAAAGGGGAAAATACCTCTAGAATTTGACAGTAGCCAGTGAAGTGAGTCCCGTTATCCTTCAGCAAGTTTTATTTGCTCCCTTTCTGAGGGCACTGTAGCTGAATCTATCCTGTTGGATCAGATAGTCTTTATGGTCAAAAAATCTTCAACTGATATTGGCAGAATTTGCAGTATACCTCCTATCAATAACCCAGTAGATCCCTCAAAACTCCTTCCCAGATTCAATTAATACCTTACAAGTAAAGGAGCCCTTCAACGTATAAAGCCTATAATAAAGATTGCAAGACTCAGAACCTCACTGTCCCTTGCACTAGTTTCTGTAGTTCCAGTATTTTACCTGTGGGAAAATTCAAAGGCCAAGAGTAAAGGCTCATCCAGTTCTCCCCAGCAATAAACAACATCGTCAAGCTGCTGTTTATAAGCTACAAATGTTACTAACATCCACCCCAACTCAACATAAATTCTTACTGTAACTGACTTACACAACCCATTCTTTAGGAATCCAGTGATGAAACTAGCCAATACCTTTTTGCTTTCACTTGGGAACAAAAGCAGTTCGCCTGGACAGTCCTGCCTCAGGGTTTTACTGAAAGTCCTTATTTCTCACAAACTCTGAAGTCTGATCTGCATGACAAGAAAATTCCCTATGTTCTACTTTGTTGCCATATGTGCACAACTCGCTCCTTTGCTCTTCTTCCTATGAAGAAGAAAGACAACATTCATTTGTTAAAGGTTTTAGCCTTTAAAAGACACAAGTTCACCAAGGGGAAAAAAATCGCAGTTTGCCCAAATCCGGGTTTGATATTTGGAGCATCTGACATCAGAAAAAGGATAGCATCTAATCCAGATAGGCTTCAAGGGGTTTTCAGTTTCATCAGGGCGTCACTGGTGAGGCTTTCTTGGTTATTGCTGAAACTGGATTCAAATTCTTTTTCTTACGGCCAAACCTCTGAATGTTTTACTAAAGAATGATCACCCTGACTCAATTTTATGGGTCAACATGGCCTTTAAAGCCTCAAAGGAGAGTTTAATGAACAAACTGCCCTTGAGCATCCCAACTATCAGCTCCTTTTTGTTTATGGAAAGAAAAGGATTCCCTGGGGTACTCATTCTAAAACATGGGACTTCCATGGGCCCATGGAGTAGCATAACCAGCCACTGGACCCTGTGGCATGGGGCTATCTCCCTCCTCTTAAAGCCATTACTGCCATTGCCCTTTTTGTTAAGGCTACTGGGGGAACCATTGTGGGATCTTCTTTAACCATATTTGCTATTAAAAAAAAATCTTCATTGTTGAGAGTATTACATATGTCCCCCTTTCCCTCCCATTGATCTTTTCTAGCCCATCCCCACCTCTTGACCCCAGGCCTTTTGTCTGTGTCCATGGGTTATGCATATATGCATACAAGTTCTTTGGTTGATCTCTTCCCACCCACCCCCCTTCTCCTGTCCTTTAACCATCTTTGCACCCCATGTAGTAGAAGCCCTCCTGAATTCTCATCACAATTAGCATTTTCAGTCAGTCATCTACCTGCTATGAAACCATTTGTTAACTGTCCCTCACATAATTCTTTCATGCTGTAACTTATTCTTCTCCCCTTCATTACCAATGAGCCCTTCATGAGTGCTTAATGCTGATGAATCACCCTTTGACCCCTCATCATGATCTGCAGGAAACTCCTTTGCATAACACTGATCTTTCATAGTTCACTGAAAGTTCTTATTGAAAAGGTGATACTGGCAAATATTAAGCTGGATAGGTAATAGCTACATTCTTTGAGCCAACAAGCTGAATTATATACATTCCCATGGGCTTGCACTCTAGCTAAGGTCAAAACCTCTATCATCTGTACTAGTAGTAGATATGCATTCAGAGTAGCTTTTGATTTTGGAATGTTGTGGAGGCAACATGCATTTCTGACTTGCAGGAGAAAATTGAAAATGGCCTGTATGTTCAGGAATGATAGGCTACTATATTTTTACCTGCTGCTTGAGCTATTAATAAGATCCCAGGCATTCTAAATGTGACTCTCTGGAAGCTAAGGGAAATCACACTGCTGACACTTTTTCAAAGAATGCTGCCCTTAAAATAAAAAAATAAAAAAAATAAAAAGCAGTCAAACCTCAGACAGAGTCCAGTGGAACATTTTCCCAAATGATAATTTTAAAAAACTGGCTAGAGTATCCCAACAATTGGCCTCAGAGAAAGTAAAACAATATTGAAAATCCAACAGTTATCTATATAATAAAAGCCTACGTGACCCTTACAGCAGAATGACTAGAATGACTGGTCGCTATGATGCTCACTGACCATCAGGGGACAGTCAAGCTCATAGCTGGTGAGTGCACCAGAGGTGGCAGAAGCCTCTCCCACCTCTGCTGGAGGCAGGCGGTAAGAAGTGAGGAGTCCCAGACTGGGAGACTCCGGACTGGATTTCAAGCCTGAAAGGTAGTGGACTGCAAGAGGGTGCAGGCCAGGCTGAGGTAATTTCAAGCACTGGGCCTCTAGTTGGTTTCATAAAAAGAGATTCAGGACAAATAGCAACTCATTCCTGCTGGAGACTCCACAATTCCCAGTCTTAACTCCTGTATATTCATTAAACCTTTGGTTTACTGTAAAAAATGATAGCATTCCTGAATCAACGTTGGTGGGAAAATGCTGATAAGGTTGCAAGAAGTGCCTACCTCACTTGTCCCATTTGTCCAGAGTACAACTCAGGGAAGGCAGTTCACACTTCCCAAATATTTAAAATTGCTTAATGAAGCAGTCTTTGGCAAATGGGCTTCATATAGCTTCCCTTGTCTCAGAGATATAAATTTGTTTTAGTCATGGTCTGTATGTTTTCTCAATAGGCTGAAGTTTCCCCTGGTAAATAGGATACTGCTTCTGTGGCTAATGTCTTTTTGCAAAAGAATATCCTTACCTGAAGGACGCCTTTCAACCTCCATAGTGGTTAAGGAACCTATTTTACTAGTCAGGTTCTTCAACAAGTCTGTGCTGTTTGGCCAGCTTTCCAAACTTTTACTGGACTAACCACCCTCAATCCTCAAGTACTAGTATAGTCAAATGTACTAACTGAATCATTAAGAATCAATTGGCAAAATTTGTACAGACCATCCAAATACCTTGGCCAGAAACATTGCCATTGGTCATTCTAAATTTCTGACCCAACCACTTTGTAACTCATAAACTCTTCACCTTCGATACAGTGACAGGGCATCCAATGGCCCTGCCCTGCCTCTTTTGATCTGTAGCTGGTAAAATAAGAATGTCCTTAGACTCCCTGGAAAGGCCCCTATCAGCTACTGCCAACCAACTCTTGTGCCACCAAATTTCAGGGAATAGACTCTTGAATTCACAGGACACAAGCACCTAATTTTAACTGCATATGGAGCTCATATGGTGACTTGAACAGTTCTGGAAATTGAAACTGATGACATCTGATAAGACAGCTATCCCGAGATGTTCAGAGTAGGCCAGATAGGAGGTTTAAAATTCATAGTCTCTTTCATTTAGACTGTTAACCAACTCTGGATTCTTATCTAAATTCATAGTTTCTGAATTTGCAACCTAAAGGCTGTATTATCAATAAGACATCCTGTTTCGATTTCTTTTGAGAAAAAAAAACACACTAATTGCTTCAGATTTTATTCCTATAATATATTGTGTCATCCTAAAATGATTGTTTCTTTCTTTCAGTTCTGAGTGTACTGTTGCTATATCCACTGTTCTAAAATACATATCATTCTTTCTTACTCAAATGCGAACACTGTATCCCTCCTTGTAACTCAAATGTGACCACTTTAGGTCTCCAATCTGTGAAGTTTTCTTTTGAAATGGGACACAGCTCCAAGAAAGGTCCTTTCAGGCATCAAGGAACAATAGGCAACTGAATCTGGAAAAACCTGAGTCATAATCAGTGATGCTTTAAGAAAAAAAAAATTGATTAAAAGGGGGAAATATGAAGATTAATAAACAGAAACCTTACTTAAGTTAGAGTTGGGAAGGCCTGTGGAGGACCTCTCATGTCCTGCCACTTATTGTCATTCACCTCAAACAGGAAGAGACATAATTTCCATCTCCAAGAGGAAGATTCCCCTCCCCACCCTACCACTATTCTAGCAGGAAGAAGGAGGATAATCTCTCCTAGCAACCACTCACCCAATCAAAGACTCTTACAACTCAGTCAATGAAAAGCTACTATGCTTTAAATTCCCAATTTCCTCCAATGAATTCTGTGTTTAGAATAGCCCATTTGATCTCTCCCTTTTCTCTTGAGTGTGGTTTGCCATTAGTCTGCATGTATCAGATTGAAATTGTTTATTGTTTCCAAATAAAACCATTTCATGGGAGAAATATCTGACTGACTATATATAAGGACAGCAGAGCTATAGGCTAAAGTATTCCCCTCTGATACTCATTTTTGTTGTTGCTGCCCAATGTTCAGGGAGAAGAGATAGTTACTATATCATGTGCTGTGCAGAAAGATTACTGCTAGTGAAAGGTGGTGTGTTTTTGGTCAGTTTTTGAACTATTGTTGTGTAAATATTCACAAATTTTTGAAAAAGCTTCTTTAGACTCACTCTAACTCAGTAGCTCTTGTTTTCTAGGAAAAAAATGCCATTGGTAATCTTACTTTACTATCTTTACATAATTTACCTTTTTGATGCAGATGATTTGCCCAATAAACCTATTGGATATAACTAGTAGAGTAGAAAGGTGTCCGATATCAAGCACAGGAAAAATCAGCTGTGAACAGATTGTTGATGGGTTAAAATCCAAGCAACTATCTAAATGTGGCCTTAATTTTCATATCTTATAATGGGAATATTAATAATTTGTACTTCATGTGTTTATTGTGGGGGTTTACTGAGATTATATAAAGTGGTTAAATTGTGTTTGGCATAGATTAAGTGCCAAATAAATAAAGTGAGGTTATCTTTAGATTAGGGCGAATAAGCTTTAGATACAACACAGATAACAAGCTATGGACTTAAGCAAGTTCAGATTTAATTAATTCGCAGCCTTGTTGAAACCTGCAGTAGAACCTTCATGAACGTAGCACCTAGCTGTAGGTAACCAACTGCAGAGGCTCTGGAAAGTGGACCATTTGCTTCAACTTCCATTACTCCAAGTCACCTGGGGTGGTTTCCTGATTAAGAAGAAAGCTATCTGAAGGCCTGACACATAGTAAGCATATGGGGTGGCCTCCAAAACTTGTATACACTTTAACAGATGATAACTCAATTTTGAAAGTGAACTGGATGCTAATAACCACTGACTTTATAATCTTTCAAAGTGTGCATATATTTTGGGACAACCTGTATATTAATTACTTGTTGAATCATGAATCTTCTTGAATCTTTTATGTCTCCCAGGAAATGTTCATTAAAAAAAAAAAAATCTTACATGTTATCACCTTGTTGAAATCCTCCTTTTCTACCATTTAATCACTTGCTCTAAAATGTTTATGTGCCTGAAAACACCTGGTAGTATGCTTCTACAAAACCCAGAGGTCTCATAAATGAGGAATATGTAAAACTACTGATAACTAGTTCTCTGCAAATCAACAGAAGTCTGAGGTCCTGCCTCAGTGGTTTGAATGCACTGGAACTGAACAAGATGAAAAAATACTTGCAGGTAACAAAAACCCCTAAGCATCATTGCACAGTGTCTCTTCTCTTTTATAGATGTTGTTGGACTCTAAGCATTGCAATAAGAGTGCCTTCTTGCTACTGGGTAAGATCTGTTAGAGAAAATTGGATTTCATTGAAGTATGAGGTGTTCCAAACTCTCATTGCTTCAGTCTCACTTGAAAAACAGCTCCCTCACTGCTCACAGATATATTAATGTTCCTCCCCTGTCAGTTTGTTAGGTTGCAACTAAGCCAAGAATGAAATTCACTGGAAGTTGGAAGTAACAGAAGATCTTTGTCATAAATGCCAGAAAATTATTATAGGGAAAAGTTACATTTCATCAGCATTTTTCAAAGGTTGTTTCTTTTCATACATTTCCCCCCCTAAAGTGAAAAGAATTTCATTTCTAGACTGCACTAAGGTTTGTACTGGCCTGGCCATGGAGCTGAGCCAAAACATTTAGAAAAAGCTTGAAAATTTTAACTATTAGTTAATTATTTAGTATCTGGGGAGATAATACCAAATTGATCTGAGATTTAGGGATGTCATATAATAGAAAATTATGTTACTATAGGCCCAGTGCATGAAGTAGTGCACGAGTGGGGTCTGGACAGCCTGCCCTGATGGGTGGGGAGTGGGGGATGAGTATGGGGGGCATTAGGAGGAGGGACCTCAGGGCTTTTATTATATAAGATGGTTTTTATGATCCACATTGCGTTGCCACACTTCAGGCAGTGACACCTTTCAAACTATGTCCAGAAGGTTGATATTTACATTCCCATGAGTAAATGTTTTCCTGGTATCCAGGTATAAAGTTTGTTTCCTTTTTTAAAAATCCTCCATTGCCTCTGACAATTTTCTCATTTTCTTTAGTTGTTATCTTAGTAAAAGAGAGTTAGTGAATAAGGACTTATATAATTTTTAATGATATTAAGGTTATTGATTTAAATATGTGAGGGTCAGCAAAGGTTGCCTCCTCATTGTAAAACTGTTGCTCAGATGTTTCCACATTAAGGCAGTGCAACTAATATTAAATTTGATTCTTCAGAAATAATGAAGGTGAATTGGTTCATGGCTATTATTTAGGTGATAATTTAATATTTAGGAGCCTCATGGTACTCCTGAAGGGTACTGAATAAAAGAGGCATTTATAATACTGTCCTAAGAAACCTTGTTTGATTGTGTGTGTGCATGGAGAACACACTCACCTGACAGAATTTCTTAGAGGAGTATGTGTTCAGACAGCATAAAGTAAGCATGATTAAGTTAATCTCTTGACATAAAGAAAAATGACTTTTTTTTTTTTTTTACTTTCTGAAGGAAACAGTATACTTCCCCTGTTTCAGGTTAAATTTTTTCCTTTGATTTTAACAAACAATCCAATATTTTAACTCTCTAATTTGTATTGGGCTCCTTCAATGTTGTACCTGAAAAGAGAGTTTTAAGATCTATCTACTAAACAAAATTTTTTTCTTAGTAACTATCAAATTTGGTAGTCACTATTAAGACCTGCTGAAATAGCTTATACTATGCAGAGTAAGTTACGTATTTTTGTTTTGTTTTGTTTTTTTATCCCTTTCAGGTGAAACAATTTTGCCTTTCCCAGCTAGCGAACTGAGGTAATCTTATACTTCAATAAGTCTTATAGACTTCTTTCATTAGATTTTTCAAAGTATTCTTTTCTTCACCCCCCTCCCCTTTTTATTGTATGCATCATTATTGTCTAGGTTTTTAATACCTCAAGTCATCACTGCTTATAAACTCTCATCTGATCTCTATGACTGCAATTCTTTTTCTAATTTATCTTCTAAAATTATGACCAAATGCATCTTCTTGAAAGACTAAATCTA
The DNA here is from genome assembly GCF_014108245.1 of Pipistrellus kuhlii. Classification (NCBI taxonomy): domain Eukaryota; kingdom Metazoa; phylum Chordata; class Mammalia; order Chiroptera; family Vespertilionidae; genus Pipistrellus; species Pipistrellus kuhlii. The sequence goes on from NW_023425404.1 coordinate 135,918,618, forward strand.
ATATAACATTCCTGGCAAACAAGAAAATACCAACTAAATCTTTTCAATGACTTCTCATAGCTGGAAGATGAAGTTTAGATTTTTCCACAATTCCCAAACATATGCACAAATTGATTTTTCCTAACATCTCTTTGTAACATGAATTCTGTAACCAATCCAGACTGATCTGCCCATTAATTCTCCAATTGATCTAGAATATAAACATTTGTACTTCTTATCTGTAGTTTTTTCAATAGTTTCATTCAAATTCCTAGAGGAGGCCCAGGCACAGGGCTATGGAGCCCTTACCAATAACACAGTGAGGTTAAAAAAAAATCATAAAGGGTGAAAGAATAAAATTTCCTGTACAGAGAAGGCTAAAGGCATGGCCTACTTGGAGAAATGAAAATGAGACAGTGCTAACTTTTTTAATGAATATAATGACTTGTTAGACAAAGAATATGTAAAGCAAAGATTAAAGGCTGCATTCATTTACAAGGGTTGCTTAACAAAGTGCCACAAACTGAGTGGCTTAGACAGCAGAAGTGCATTACCTGGCAGTTCTGGATCTGGAAGCCTAATATTGAGGTATCAGCAGGGTTGGTTCTTCTGGGGACTGTGATGGAAAGATCAGTTCCAGGATTCTCTCCTTGGCTTATAAACGGTCTGCCTTCTTTCTACACCTTTTCACATTGTCTTCACTCTATGCCTGTCTGCCTCCTGTACAATTTCCCCCTTTAAAGACATTAGTCATCTTGAATAGAAGCCCACCCTAATCATTTCATTTTAACTTGATCACCACTGCTAAGACCCAGTCTCCAAATTAGGTCATATTCCATGGTATCCTAAGAAAATATGTCAAATTAAAATAGAGACAATAGATAAATATTTTCATTGTTTACCATAAATAATTTTTAATTTTTGATCACTTTCACTTCTTGTCTCCCATGCTCATTTTTATATTACCAGTATGCCATTGGCAGCAAAATTAGATGTTTCCTATTCATGGAAATTTAACCAATAGCTGCCTTCATCACCACTTTGATTTCTGCTGGCAATTAAAATATCACAGGTCCTGAAGCTAAGACAGAGAGGTAGAGGAGTTCCTCCCAGCAATTCTAGGGCCAGAAAGAATAGTGTTCTTGGGATCCTTGCAGCCACAAACAGCTGTGAGGTAGAAAGGGATGTGAGTATGTGTAATGGAGTTCTTCAGGGCACAGGAAATGGGGCGGGGAGGGTGTCCACCCTTGGTTAGCATAAACATCACTTTTCACTTCCCTGAGTACAATAAATAGCATTCTTGTTCTTGATTTTCTTCTCAAGGGCACACAAAGGAAAAGTAGGGAGAAGCTGAAAACACACTAACGCAGGTTATAGACATCTAGCATAGAGTATATATATATATAAAAAGATAAATTCAAAAGCTGTGCCAAACCTCTAAAAATTTTGTAGTTTTATTTTTTTAAAAATATATTTTATTGATTTTTTTTTACAGAGAGGAAGGGAGAGGGACAGAAAGTTAGAAACATTGATGAGAGAGGCACATCGATCAGCTGCCTCCTGCACACCCCCCACTGGGGATGTGCCTGCAACCGAGGTACATGCCCTTGACCGGAATTGAACCCAGGACTCCTCAGTCCACAGGCTGATGCTCTATCCACTGAGCCAAACCGGTCCTGACGTAGTTATAAAAATAGTAATAATAAAATATAGGCACACGGTGTTAAGAGCGATATGATACCATTTTGAAAACAAGACTTAGCAGGGGCAGGGAGAGAAATGCATAGATATTTTATTGATATATAACAAATAACCACCAATTTAGTAACTGGAAAATACCCATTTATAATCTCACATATTCTGTAGATTAAAAATTTGGTCACTACATAGATGGGGGGGATCCTCTGTCAGGGTCTCACTAGGCTAAAATCAAGATGCCTGTGGGTCTGGATTCCCATCTGAGTTCAGGGTCATTCCAAGTTCACTCAGGTTGTTTGTTTGCTTAATTCACATTCTTCTGGCTGTAGGTCTGAGGTTCTTGTTTTCAAGCTACTTGTCGGCCAGAGATTGCTCTCCATTTCTGAGTTACCCTTAGGTCCTCAATTTATGACTTTCTCAAAACATGGCAGTATATATTAATATTCAAAGCAGCAGGAGAATCTTTCTAGCCTGTTATTACTGAGTCTTGGTATAATAAAGCCTAATCATTGGAGTGGCGATCCATCATGATCACGGGTTTGGCACATGCTCAAGGGGAGGGCATTATTACACAGGGTGGAGGAGAGAACATTGCGCCCACCTTGAAATTCTGTATATCACAAAAACCCATGAAAAGAAACATTGCAATGCCATTAAAAGCCCAGACTAACAAAACTGCATGAGGCATTGTTCTCACAACTTTTCGAAAAGCCAAAGATTGTTTTTGTATATAAACACTGTAAGTCCTTGAAGGCTACAATATATTGAGGGAGGTGAGGGCTGAGAGTGGTGGCAGCAGAATGAATGCAAAAACAGTTATTGTCAAAATTAAAATTTCCTTTTTTTGTTCTAACTTACACTTTCCTGTCACATTTATGGTTTAAGGTCTGAACTGAATTTTGCCAATAATAAAGTTTCTATAAAAGTTTAATTTTTAATTAAAAAAGAAAAACCACTTGGGTGAAGTGCGGAGAAATGAGACACGATATGAGGTCCCTCCCGCAGGCTCCTTCTCTATGCATTGGGTTCTCTGGCCAGAGCTGGAGAGTACTCTTTGCCGCGACCCTGCCAGTGTGTGCTTCTGGGCTTGTCTTGAATAATAGCAAGGTCAGTCTCATGAGGATATAGAATAAAATTAATTTTCCTTCTGTTCTCCAGGTGAAGGTTAGTTGTATGTATTCAGCAGACGAGAACATGGCTGTGTTTTGGAGACAACCCCACTATGTAACTACCTTTCATGTTGCATGGCTGAGTAGCGGGAATCTGTTTCTAAGTTCTGGCAGTGTTGTTGTTTCTCTGAGCTCTACCTTGGAGAGGAAGTAGCTCTGCTCATCGTCAGGTGTGTATTCTACTTTCTACCATTCTACTTTCTCTTCCCATAATATCAAATGCTTCGTCTCCCTAGTCTCTCAGCTCATTAGCGTCCTACTTTCCATTTTCCTTCAAGTTCATGCCTTTCCCAACCTCCTTCTCTTCCCACTCTCCCTCCCGCCCCCACATACACACAGATATACCATGGTTACTGTGGTCTTAGATGTCAGGGGATTTTCCTCTCCCCATGTGCTGGCTGCAAATCCAGGTACTCTGGCCTATCATGGTACCTGCCCACCAAAAGGTGTTTTTCTAGAACTTCTTAGCCCTCAGGTTTCAGACTCCACTTTCCAATGGGCCTAATTGTTTTACCTCCCAAGAAGCCCAGCTCTTTAAGTTATAACAGTTGGAGATACAGGAGCTAATGTCTGCCAAAAAGTAAGCACCTCATTAAATGAGGTCATGTGCCCAATTCTGTGGTAAAAGGTCATCATTATTGGGCTAAAAAGCCTCAAAGTATAATTTTTTTTGGTCTGAAAAATATTAAGTTATTTCCTATTAAGAAATATCAAAAGCTCAAGATTTACATATATTTTCAAAAACTCAGGTGTATTATTATGCGGCTGATTGGCATTAATGTTTACTATAATAGAAGATTTTGGCTTGAAAAGATTAGTGACAATGTAAATATCAAATGTATTCACCGCTGTGTATGCTTATGTATTCTGGCTTACATTTGTTCTTTTAAAAATTTATCTAAATGCCCACTTTCTCTGACATATATGTACCTGTTGTTCTATCCGTATCACTGTTTCATTTACCTGTTGATGCACAACAAACCACATTCTAAAACCAAGACAACTTGAGTGACTGAAAGAAATAACACTTACTTTGCTCATGAATCTGCAATTTGGACAGGTTTGGGTGGGGACACTTTGTTTTTGACCCACTGGGCAGCCGCTGGGGTGTCTCAGAAGCTGAGGGCCAGAATCATCTTCCTTCACTTGCATTTCAGGTGCCTGGGCTTGGAGCCTCAAACAGCTGGGGGCTGGAGCAGTGGGGGCTCCCAGCTTAGCTATCTTCCTGTGGTCTCTCCAGGGGATTTTTCCAGCATGGTTGACTCAGGGTAGCTACATATCTCACTTATACCTCGGGGCTATCAGGAGTGTGGGGAGAAGAGAAAGAAAAAGAGAGAAATCACTCTAGGGGGAAACTGTGTAAGCTCTTTACTACTCAGCCTCAACAGCCATGCGGCCTCCCTTCGACCACTTTCTGTCTGTGGAGCCGGTCATAGGCTGGCCCAGGTTTGAGGGTTGGGAAAATGGGCTTCACATCCCCATGGGTGAAGGGCAAGGGTTTGGAAAGGCAAGTGCGACTGGCAATATCCTGGTGACTGCTTTTTGAGAAATAGGATTTGCCACAGTTCATTTTTGGATTTAGGCAGGTGTGAAGAGAAAGCTCCTGGAGGAAGGGGTGAGAGGTGAGCACTGGGATTTAAGTCACTGGCTGAGAAAAGGTGGTGGAGTGGTGAATTAGCAGAAAGTGCGGGATTTGGAGTCCAGAGGCTGGGTTTGAAGCGCAGTTCCATACACCCTGCGTGGGAGGCCAGAAAAAAGTTACTAAACCTCGATGGGCCCAGGTCTTTTATCTATGACCTAAGAATGCTTTCTCCTCAGCGTTATTTTAAGATAAAATAAATGAAAGTGCATGTGATTATAGTATAAAGTGCTATGAAAAATCAGTGTAACCCAAATATCAGGACTTGGCATCACGAGTCCTAAGGGATTCCAGGGTCGTGTTTCTCTGGAAATATGTTGAATACTCTCTTGGGCTCCGTGCAGAAAAGAGTTAGCATAGCCTGCCTGGGACTGCTGTCCTTAGGAAAGCCGGCTTATAAGGTTGGCCCTTGACAGGCATCTGATGAGTTGGGTAATGTGGACTCCACAGGCCCCTCTAGTTAAATACTGACCCTCAGGGTGGTATTGGGTACTCCAACACAAGCTCCTAGCTCCTACTTAACAAGAATTCAACCAGCATCTTTCTGCTTGAACTGACTATTTGTTTATTAGGAACCTAGCTGTAAAATGGAGCCCTGTGCTCTTTTAGCTATCTCTACAGAGCACTCACTCTCCGAAAGCAGTGGGCAAAACAGACTTTTTCTAAAAGCTGCAGGCAATGAAGAAGGATTATCATGCACCCCAGCAAGTGATATCACAGGTGTGTCAGACAACCCAGATCTTATGAATCCATCAGCCAGCATCACCATAGATATTTTTCTCTGACCATTGTGTTCTTCACAGACATTACCATGTATCTCCCCCTCTCTCCTCTTTAGAGTCTGTCTTCCTGTTCCTCCATTTCCTTCAGAAATATTCCAGGCATCTCTAGTTTCTTAAGTAAGTATGCAGAGCACTTGTGCTTCCTCTGGGGATGTTAGCCCCTAAAGACCCTGCCTGGGCCACACACTGGTGTGTGACCAAAATAGCCAACACAGATGGGTTTTCCTTAAGCAACAACAGTTGAAGTAAGAATTTTATTTCTACTGCACTGGTTTTGAGTGTTTCTATTGGCAATGTATTATGATATAAATATTGGTATTATATATCTACTAATTTTTCAAAGCAACATGAACACCTATTTGGGTCGAAGTAATTATCACCTGTTTATAATCACCTGTTCTTTTCCTGCCTTGTAACTTGAAGTCACTTACACAGAGTCTAGAGAATTTGAAAAATGAAAAATATCATGAATGCCAATGTTTACATTTTTCTTCTGAAGAAGGATGAAGAACAGGAACTTTTCTCCTCAATGTCTTGACCACTTCTGGCCAGATTTCACAATGCCCTTCTATACTACATTCTAATATGTCTTGTTTTTTTTTTATTCTACCCATTCTTTTTATTGTACTCTTTATAGTGCGGAGTGAAGGGGAAACCAATATGTATTGAAAAACTATTCCATAGTAGGTACTAGTCCATCCACTCTGTGTGCGTTTGTAACACTTCATTTATTTTTTAAAACAGTCTAGGGAAATAAGCATTATCACATATGGAAACTGAGACTCAGAAGTTAATAAATACGGTCATCCCCACATAACTAGTCTGAAGATGACAGAGGGATTTAAACTTCATGTATTTCTCACTCTAGAGCACCTACTCTTTCCACTAGTTCACGAGGGGTGGGAAGGACACAGAAGTGAGCGGAACAATCTTTTTTTACTTTTTAAAACTGATGAATTCTGATTATATTTTATTCATGAGACATCCTCATCTACAAATCTGAGCAGTACTTTTTTCTCTTCAAAAATTATTTTTGCACAATTTTTCATAAGATGGTAAACCTCCATTTGGGATTTTATTTTATGTGTAAAACAGTAAAGTCTTACATTAACATATCCCATTCCTCCACAGTGCGTATGTTCAACTGGGGCAATTAACTCATCTGGACGTGACTTGTTGCGTATAATGTTGGCCTTGTCTTGACCATGATGTCACCACTGTGCTCAGCCTCTGACAAAAGCTCTGAATTTGGCTGAGGTATTTTTAGCCCATCTTCAGATTTTTTTTCGAGCATGTCTGTGGTAAGGTGGAAGCACAGATTCACAGTTTAGTGCTGAGGAGATAGAACTGTGGTCATGCACCTTTGGAAAAGAACAAACCTGATGCTCACCTTTGCATGAGTAAATATTTTGGGGATATGCCATGAGGGAGGATGCAGAGCAGAGAAAACCATCTGGCCTTCTGCCAAGGTTATTTCACTTGGCTTTGCCATGCCAAGGCCTGAAGAGAAGAAAGAAAATGAGTTATGCAAGATACATCAAATGCTACATGAGCCACAGAACTGTCAAGACAAAGCAGCAGCTTCTGGCAGATCTGAAGGGTCTCGGTCTGACAGACCCTGACTCATAGGTCATATTATTTTGTGTATAGGCCAGCTTCCATCAATGGAGAGTGTGAGAATCAGCCCCTTTGATTTTTATTGCTGTGAGATGAGAACCTTGGAGAATTTAGATACAGAAAGCTGGAATAGTTTTGTGATAGATTGGGAGTTAGGAGGCCAATGTTTGGACCTTATTGTGCTTTTAGCAAGTCACTTAACTTCATGGATTCTTAAGAATTCCATTGATAAAATAGGATTGTCTCAAGGTCTAGTGACACTGAAACCATACACTTGGAAGAGTTTTGTTATCTGTATGTGCCATGCAAGCATTTATTTTGTCACTATGAGTGTTCTTGGTTTGATTATAAAGCTTTTGTTCCTTCAAGTGGAGTTCTCTCTTCCCTGTTCTTCAAGGCTGGTAGGGAGAAGTCCTTGTGAGTCTTCCAAGCAAACAATTCCCATCATGAGTGCACATTTTGAGAATATTCTGTAAGCACTGACCAATCTCAACTCTGATTCTCAATTAGAGGTGTGAGAGCTCCATGGAGAGTTTGTAAGACTATTATCAACCTCTTTAGAGGCTCCAAACACACAAATCATTTCTCTCTACCCCATAGGGAAAGAAGTAAAACTGACAACAGATTTCAGAAAGTCAATGACAGGTTTTTAAAGCAAAATTGTCTTCCAAATAAATTGGCATTGCCTGAAACCATCTGATGAGACCTGTGGTAAATTCCCAGGCCTCACAAACTGGCTGATTCATACCCTGGCTTCTGAAAACAACCCAATTCAGGTGTTTATATATTTTAGACTTGTCCTCTTCTAGGGTTTCCTATTTGTCATAATTTTTCAGGCAGCTAAAACCAAACTACTCTGGCTTTCAGATGAAGCTTGGTACCAATATAGTTTAATGAACAAGAACACAGGCTTTGGGACTCAACTGATCTAGAATTCCTGGTTCCCAATTATAAGTTATGCCCTTAGGTAAACTACTTCACATCTTAAGTGAATTAATTAAGGTCAGATTAGTTGCTGTAACAAATACAAGCCAGAAACAACACAATAGGGGTTTCTCACTTACATGAATGTGTGTTTTTGTTTTTGTTTTTGTTTTCTTTTTTTCTTTTTTTTCTGATCTGCTATTGGCATTCCTCTAAGAGGCAGAGAAGAACCTAGGTTCCTTCCATGTTGTAGCTCCTTCACCTTCAACATATAATATTTAATACAGAATAGGCAATAGTACAGGGAATGACACATGAGTTCTAGTAGGTCAAGACTAGCAGCACCATTATCTCTGACCACAGTTATGTAGTCATACTTACATAAAAGAGTGGCTACCCATCTAGTCTCTAGCTGTGTGCCCAGGAATGGAGGAAATAGGTATGTAGATTAGGTGAAAGAGTAAGATAAAAATAGAAATTGTCTCACAAGAGTTGTGGGGATTATACATGATAATGTATAAGAATGTGGCACAGGGTGATTAATAAGTATACTACTAGTATTAGGATAATATTGGTTCCAACTAAAATTTTTATACAATCATTTTAACACTAGGAATCTAGATTCAAATATTTTGTGATTTTCCAGTTGTCATGAAAAAATATTGACATTTCATGGATACTAATTCTGCAATAAGAAGAGAAGCTCAACCTTATTAGGCATACCATATATTTATTAGGCGTATCACATAACATATTAATATTTACATAGGTATTTTCATTTAATCCTTTAAAAACTTCCTGATGTAGGGATAAGGTTATTAATATGTTCACCTATTCATTCAGAAGACAAATAGAGTGAATAGGAGGCATCCAGAACCACTCATCTGGAAATGGTTGGCTATCAGAGTTCACATTGCCATTAGGCTGGATATTACCACATATACTCAGAGTTTATATTAAAAAAGCTCATGTTCCAGCTGAGCAATCTCAAAGCCAAACATGTGTTAAGTCAATAATAATTATTTATAAATATTGCTCACATCTATTTGAATGCAGGGTAGAAAGCAGATATAGACCTTACTTTCTAGATATTTTTGAACAGCAATGACATGTTCATTGAGAATACACTTCAAACAAATGAATCATATATAAATGTGATAGAATACTTTTTAAATTTTTTTATTAAGTTATTATCTGTGTACATATCTTACCATTCCCCTCTCCTCCCAATCATATCCTCCCTCCCCAGAGTTTTGTGTCCATTGGTTGTACTTATATGCATGTATACAAGTCCTTCGGTTGATCTGTTATCTCCCCCAGATCTTCCTACCCTCCCCGCTGTAATTTGACAGTCTGTTTGTTGCTTTACTGTCTCTATATCTATCTTTTGGTTCATCAGTTTATAATGTTCTTTATTATCCACAAATGAGTGAGGTCATGTGGTGTTTCTCTTTCATCAACTGGCTTATTTCACTCAGCATGATGTTCTCCAATTCCATCCAGGTTGCTGCAAATGATGAGAATGCCTTCTTTTTTATAGCAGCATAGTATATAATACTTTTTGATAAAAATAATTTATATCTCTTGCTCATTCCCTTCTCCATTTGCTCCTTTCTTTTTTCCTAATTCCAGCAGAGAGTTGGTTCTATTTTATTGCCTCTGTTCAGGGTTGAGGTAGAAATCAGAAGTAGATTCCTCTTGTAACCCACCCCACCATTCTTTTGAGATTGTTTCTGTAAATGATGACCTGTTAACTAATATGCAACTGCAGATAAAAAGGTTGTTTGCTTAAAAATTCTAGAAACTAACTTCAGCAAAAGCAGACTCCAACCTCTAGACATTCTGGCTCCAACAGATTGGTTGACCTTCAACCATTTATCTGAACAGACTGTATGGACTTGCATGCAGTCCCCTCCACAGAGAACTCTCAACCCCCTCCTTTAGATTATTTTTTTCTGCTTATTTTCTTCATTTCCCTCCCTATAAAAACCCTTTCACACATCCAGTTGTTAAGATGGTCTTTGCAATATTAGTTCTCAATCTTCTCAGGCTGCCAACTCTTGAATAAACCTGCTTTCCTTCACTAACTCTTGACATTAGATTATTGGCTTTCCAATAGTAGGCAACCACACCTGGGCTCTGTATCACTCCCAGGATCTTCTGCTCCGAAATCACTTGAGCCCTTGGAGTAGACCTAAATAGAGATAGTAAAAAATAGATATGGTACTACCCATTTTAGAAAAATTCCCTGGCATTGGGAAGGGGAAAAAGAACCATCAACTCCTCTTTTCCCACCACCTGCCAGGAGGCAGGTGGTGGGAAAAGAGGAGTTGATGGTTCTCTAGGAAAGGAACCTTGGGTTATGTCTACTAGGCAGATTCTCAGAGAGGCAGTTACAAAGACAGATTGTGAGAAGTTGAGGCAGATAAGACTACAGACAGCCTCAAAGATTTCTTTTGTCTCAAGCCAGGTATAGAAATAACATACAGAAGTACTTTTCAAACTCTAACATAATAATCCCTTGGGGATCTTGTTAAAATTCAGGCTCTTATTCAGTAGATTTTAAATGGAGCTATATTTATACCAAGCTTAAGATGATAGCAAAACTGTGTGCTTACAATAGCAATGATACAGGGTGTCACTGAACCTGAAGGGGCCACATGGGCAGGAAGAAACATCCAGGAGTTGTGTGTGAGCTGAATCATTATCTATAGACTTCAAATGTCTTCTGAATAAATGCTAATCAGCACCTCATCCAAGAGTCTAATGCAAATTATCTTCCCCCTTGCTCTACTCTTCCTTTATCAACAATCATCACATCGATGGTGACATCCAACACAGGTCAAAGCCATTAGAATCCCAAGTCTATCTCCATCTGATTAATCCCTTGTGGACACATAAGACATACTCCTATGACACTCTTAACCTCAAGCCAAGGAGCACAGAGCCTTAGATCCCCAGTGAGGTGGTGGCAATGGGAAGCCCCCACACTCATACTTGTGAATCAATATCCTCATACCACAGTAGTTAATGTGCTCAAAGTGAGCAACAAGAATAAAGCATAGGCCCTGGAGTTCAGCAGACCACGGTTTGCATTAAGATTTTACCAACTTGCTAATGAGGTACTCTTGAGAAATATCTTTAATTTTCCAGAACTTCCTTTTCCTTCATTAATAAAAAAAAAAAAAAGAGAGAGAGAGAGAGATTTCTTGTGAGAAGTGAATGGGAAAATATATTAGGCTCTTTCTATGTTGTGCAAGTGAAATCTGAGTCAAGTGAGTCAGAGAGGGAGTGGTTTAGGTGATTTAGGGCCTCTTAGAATAATTTGGAAGAGGTCTTTCTTTCTTTCTTTCTTTCTTTCTTTCTTTCTTTCTTTCTTTCTTTCTTTCTTTTTAAACACAGTGTTTAATATTTGTTCAGATTATATTCAGGCAGTTTAGTTTCCAACTCACAGAGCTTCTCTCCTATTTGATGGAACCCATTGGTCTTTGGCCAATAACCATAAAGGGCCTTTCCTCTCCATCAGAGATGTATTAGTCATTTATTCCACCCTTGCCTTGAGGTCCCTTATCTGTAAACAATTTTACTTTTAATTTACTGTATAGTGATAGTCCAAAGCCAAGGCTATTTCCCTTACTTACCTTCATCTCCAAGGAAGTACTTACTTCATATCAAGATTCCCTCATGACTCAGATTTATATAAACAGAATAGATTTAGATAGAATTGCCAATAAACAGTGTTTCTGGAATCTCTAAAACTAATTTCCCAGCTCCTGCTCCATCTCTGTTTCTGGGTACACAGCATTTGGCTCAAGAAATTCTGCCACCTTTGGTTTAGGAGAGGTGAATTTTGCTGTTGATATATAATCACCGGCATTTTAAAGAGACTATTTACAATTTCCTCATTACCTGATTAGGTTTAAAAGTTGCTAAGGGAGGGGAACAGCTACCAAGATTGCTGTGTGGAAAAGCTGGTGACCTAGTATTTCTAAAGATGATGCCATCTCCCTTTCTAAGGGAACAAAGGGCATTTGCAACAACAGAATTTGTGAGTGGGAAAACAAAATTCTTATGCCAAACTAGGGATGGGAACATTTTGAACATTTTTATTTATGACAATAGCAAACAACTATACCAACGATTACCATTTACTAAGTGTTATTCACAGTCTGACATTTATGATAATTCTTTAAATGCAAATCTACTTCAATTCTTGTGAAATGCTTACAGAGGTAATCCTAAAACTGCATTCTATTTTCTCAATGAAGTATTTCCTAATTTCCTCAAGTTATTACCCAATTTTAGCTTAAAATATTGTTAGTATCTGACGTTATTTAATGCTTGTTATGTGAGAAAGTCTGTTTTAATATATGTTATCACATTTATACTTCCTACAATTCACTAAATCACAAGATCCATGAGATGTTTTTCCTTTCATTTGACTGCTGGATTATTAAACCCTGTTCTCCTATACAACACACCAGTTTCATCATCCATAACTGATCAAACACTCTCTCCTTACTTACTTAACCCTCATTAAAGACCTGATATCGGACCTTTTCATGGAATATATATTCAATAAATATTCATTGAATGAATGAATGAATCTCATAATGCTTTTCTTATTTTACTAATAACAAAAATAATAGATCAGATAAGTTGGATAAGCAGCCTAAGACTACACAGCTAGTAAGAAGTAAAGATATAAACTCTCTTCTAAACTCTTATCTGACTCAAATTTCTGCATATGTGGTTATAAAATCTTTGTAATTATGTGTGCACAATCATGAAATAAAAAAAATAACCATATGTCCAGAAATGCTGAGATAACGCTTGCATGACTAACCAAAATCTTGGAGGTTTGTCTGTAATTTCTTCTTTGAGATCTCATGATTTGAGTGATGTTTTGAAGGAGCCAGGGGCATGTTTTTATGAAAAGGGAATGGGAAAGACATTCCTGGGAGAACAGAGAAAGGTGAATGTGTGCTGAAATTCAGCAACTGGACTTTGCAGCTGAGGTAATAAGTAAGTGTACTTGACACAAAAGATGAGTTCAAATGAAAATGGAATGCCTGATTGGAAACAGGCGTGTGAAGAAGCTTTCTCATCATTAAGAGAATGAGCATAAGGAATAATTGGAATCCCCTGTAGGTTTTTAGGCAGAGAAGCAATATTATCACAATACACTTGAGGAAGATCGTGTCTGTGGTTGTGTGCAGCATCGCTTGATGAAGGTAGAGACAGCAGTTAGAAGGTTTCTGTGGTCGATTCAAATGCAAGCTGATAACATCTTCACTGCAACCGTTCCTTTGATATCGACATGATTATGTCTGAGATGGGCTTCAGAAAAAATTCTGCATAAAACTTCCTTAGATCAGATACTTGGTGTGAAAGGCAGAAAGGGCTTTATTATCCATCATGTAATATTAGTACTTTGCTGTTTAAGAAGGTTAAATGAGCAGAAGAGAGCAGTTTGGTCAGTTATAGATCCAGAAGCTGGTGTGCTCTCTAGTAAAATTTGGCTCACTGGCAGGTGTTTGCATAGCACAGTGTTTAATTAATTTCATGGGCTGAAGTCAGTTCACAGACACTCCACTACTCTGTTCTCTTACCACTAGTCACATAACATTATAATTGTAACTACCTGGACTCCACATGCATTTGAATTTGTCACCTTTGTGCTTCTGAAGAGTAGCAGAATTGCAAACATTGCCTGTGCTTTCTATCTTGTGGCAGCATGGCTGCTCAGCTCCTACCCACAGATCTTGCAATTATGCAAACTTCAGGGAGTAGAAAAAAAAAATGTTGTTTATCAGTGTGTGTGCTACAGACAGAACATGAGGATTCTCTCAAAATGCAAGCTAACAGAAGATGCAGAAAGTGATAAACCTTTGATCATGAGGTCTTCATCAAAAGCAATCTTTAAAGAAAATCTACTCCAGTAAACATAGAGGCATGAAAGTAGGTAAAAATTAGAGAACAGAATCGGACATGGCTTTAGGAAGAAAGGGGTCACATAATGATTGGCTTTGGCTTGGAGGCCTCTCAGGCAAACTCAGTAAAGGGCTAGAATAGAAACCTAATATCCGGGAGAGGGCCAACACAATTTTTCTTTCATCTTGGCTTACGTTTTCAGTTTTATGGTCCTGTCTTGTGCAATTGGAGTGATGGATAGGAAGCTGATGAGGGCCTACAAAATCTGGAAGGTATAAAGACACTCCGCCACATTGAAGAAAGGTACAGAGAGACCAACATGAATAAAAAATCAATTCAAAAAATGTTCTAAGCCAATCAAAGGAGCTTGGCCAACATTTTCTCTTGGGACAAAATGCAGATATAGTTTTAAAAGGATTAATTTGTTAAAATACATTTTCACTGGAAAGAGTCTTGATTTGTGCATCCTCTCTTTATACCCACAAAAAGCTATTTTTTAAAACATAAAATGCAGTCATCTCCAGGTGGATTTCGTAGAGTAAAAGTACTTCCCTCTCTTCTGTGCTACATTACTAGCTATGGCATGCATTTGAATTTCTTGTTGTAACCAATGCTTTTGTTATCAAGAGAACAAAGTGAAACCACACTTCATAACATCAAGCTCTATCTGCCCAGAGACTGCCCAGTTTCAGAAATCTGGGCTGGTGCATGGAGACCTTGTGTTCCGAAGAGTATAATTATTTTGTACCAAGGCAATAAGATGGGAGTATACAATGTAATCAGAATTCTTTCAAAGTACTCTATTTAGACACTCAACTCTCTAATACTCTGAATACAAAGTGTTATAGCCTCAGGACCAAGGAAATTTTGTGGAGAGCCAAATTATAGCTTTCTTTCTAAAACAACAAACACATGATTTAGAAAGGGAGGGATGTGTGGAACCTAAGAGACCTTTCATTTGAAGATGATTTTAAACTATTAGTATCTTAATTTGTGAATCTAGCACACTCTTATTTTGAAATGCAATCAACACATATTGAATACCTACAATATCTAATACCATGATTAGTGCTTTTGGGTATATAAAGTAATTATTCTCATCATAATCCTTTGGGGTAGATATCATTAGTACTGTTCTCATTTTAAAGATGAAAAACATGATACTTAAAAGAATTCACCAAAGATTACATAGTTAGCAAATGGCAGATGGGAATTTAAACTTCAACTCCAACTTTTATTCTCTGACAAACAGATAAATCATTGTTCAAAATGCCTATATTTTGGGAGAATTTTCTAGCAAATTTCTGTTGAATAATTTCTGTTGAATAATTTCAAGTTTCTAACAACTTTAATTTCTCTAAGTGGGCATGTTTCTGAGTGAGTATGTATAAATAAATCTTTCAGAGCTTGAGGGGAAAAAAGTATTTTGTTAAACAAAATATTCAATAGTCTTTTGGAAACACTTGTTTACTTGTCATCACATTCCTGATTTAAGTGTGGCAGCTAAATAAGTGAAATACTTTCTAAATTCAAGTAGTATCGCTTTTTAAATTTCCAAATATAACATAACCAATGTAGTTCACTTCATGCATTAACTAGTATAAAATCTTTCTGACTAGTTTATTTACATCTCTTTTTCCCCAAATATATTTTGAATGCTTTCAAATTAATATTTATGAAGCTCTATTGTTATAATTTTCCTCCTTACTCAATAATTTTAGTGGTACAAAAATTATTTCCATGTGAAAGCTTCTAGCTTTCCTCCATCTCTCCAACCTACTAAAGAGATTTTTGTCTTTGCTTGTTTAGTTCCTTCTCTTTCATCTTCTAAGAAAGAATTTTTGAAATTAAATTTAAAGAGCTTGTATAATTAGGATGGCAATACCACCATCTTTATTTTCACTAACTTTTAATTCAAATTGAACATTCCCAATTATGAATGTAAGTGGTCAAGCCACATTAATATTAATAGCATCCGGTTCTTTTTGGCAATAGAAATCAGAGATATTTGTATATTATACTGGAGGACCAGTGTACAAAATTTGTGCACAGGTAGGGTCCCTAGGCCTGGCTGGTGATCAGGGAAGATCTGTGGAGTGACCAGTGGAGTAATCGGGGAACCCTGCTGGCATCCACTTTGGCTGGCCAGGGGGCAGTTCCTGTGTTGAGCATTTGCCCTCTGGTGGTCAGTGTATATCATAGTGACCTATCATTCCACCGTTCAGTCAATTTGCATTTTGGGCTTTTATTATATAGAGTTTTAGTTGTTTCAGATATCTCAAAATAACATATACACTAATCATTACTGTATAATTACAGCTCTATTATTTTTATCATTAGATGTTTTTTTTAAAAAATATGTTTTTATTGATTTTAAAGAGAGAAAGAAGGAGAGAGAGAGAAGGAGAGAGAGAAACATCAATCGGTTGCCTTTTGTCCTACCAGGAATCAAACCTGCAACCTGGGTATGTGCCTTGACCAGAATTGAATTGGCAACCTTTTGGTGTATGGGATGATGGTCCAACCACCTGAGTCACACCAGCCAGGGCGTCACTAGATCTTTTTTTATTTAATGTGAAGATAAATAACATATAAAACTATTACATAATTAAAAAAAAATATTTGTTTTCTATATTTTAATATATTTGGCTTCCTTTGTACTCTAGTATATATTCTATAAGGTATTTAGAAACAGTTTCCTGATATAAGGTCTATAGGTGTCACCAGACTATCAACCAATTCAGTGGCACAAAAAAGGTTACACATCCCTGCTACAAAAGATTCCAATATTTTCTAGGGTTCCCAAGATTGCTTAAAGCAGAATTGATGAGTTGATGGAGGAAGGGCAAAAAAATTGAAGAAAGAATGCAGAGGAAAGGAAAGGAAAGTAGAAAAGTGGGGAACAGTGTGCGAAAATATGAAGTATATGTGAGTTGGGTGGAGAAATAAAAGATAAAAGTTTAAGGATAGAAAGTATGAAAGATAAGAAAATACAACATGGAAGGAAAAATAATTTTTAGAAGTGTTTTTTCTTTGCAAAGGTTCTTAGAAAAATTTTTAAAATATAGAATTATTTAAATTAATTAATTAATGTAGCTTCTGAATTTGTCCTATTTGAATATGAGTCTCTTCAGAACTGGGCTAAGAGGGCACTGGGATTTATTTGGGTTATACTATCAGTGGACTGCCAAAAAAGTTTTTTAGAAAAAAATTGAAATTAATTTTCCTGGAGTAATTGGCCCTCAAAATGTGTCAGCTTTTTGTATTTATGCCCTTTCGGTTCCCAGCATCAGTCATCCATGTGAGCCAAGCCATATTTTTACTATCCCTTGGCTATTCTCAGGCATATTTATGAATATGCCTCTGCTCTTTCTAGATTCTCTGCCTGGAATTTCTGTTTCCAACCCTTTCTATAGTCTTCCCATCACGTAGGCCCTGCCAACTCTTCTGCTACCCCAATAAAACCTTCTGCAATGATTACAGACCAATAGCTAGCAAGCTTAATCTGGAAAGAGCCAAATAGTAAATATTTCAGATTTTGTGCACCTAAACAAGTAACTGTTGCAACTACTTAGCTCTGCCCTTCTAGCACAAAATAATCCATTGAAAATATATAAATTAATGAGTGTGGCTCTGGTCTAATAAAACTTTATTTACAAAAACAGGTAATGGGCCAGATTTGGGCAATGGGTGATAGTTGGCTGACCCAGTTCCAGAGCAAGCTATCTCCTCCTTTCTCTGAACTATACTAACAGCTGTTTTCATATCCACCCACTTAGTTCTAGTTTATACCTGTATACTATTAGTTATATTTTCTATTATAAGTTTCTTCAGGGATGTACTTGAAAGTGTGGACCCTATTGTTGAAGAAATGAGTGAAGTATTGCATGTCTGTGAGGTCAAATGTTTCGGGCCTACAATTGTTTGTATAAAGATCTCTAGTCCTCTATGTCTGTCAATAATGCAGCTTCAACCACATGTAATTGCCAATTTAGACAAACCAATCCTCAAACTGTCAGTAAACATTTAGAGCTTTTCAGAAACACATTTTTCACTTGCACTTCAAAAAAGAATTAGTAACTTTCTTCTTAAGATAAAAATTTTTTCTATTATTTATATCTGATTAAAAAACTAATTAAATTATTTGTTTCATTAATCTGTTTTAATTAATTTTACTGTATTACCCATTATATTTGTCATAAATGCTATCATTTCCCAGAAAGATAGATTTGGAATGAAAAAGCTTAAGTTTGAGAATCAGCTCCATTGGCTAAATCATTTAATATTTAGGATCTATAATTTACTTTTCTGTGTTGACAGGATAATACATGTATTTGGTATCTTAAAAGACAATGAATGTGAAAGTGCTTTGTAATGGGTAAAATTATATAGGTATCATTTATTATTTTGAAGAATGCTATCATTGAATTAGGTATTTTTTCTTGTAGCATATTTTGTTTTAAACAACTGTTTTGAGAATAGAATTAAGAGGAGTGCCAACCATATTGACTTGGCATTCTGGCAGCACTGGGTCCAGAACTCAAATAAAAGGAAAATGTTGGAGATAAATGAGAAAGATCAAGGTCAAATTAAGAACTTTCTCCCTGACCCTCAAAATTTAAGGAGATTCAAGAAAGAGTGAAAAATCCAATCCAAGTTTATGATAGTATCTAAGTGGATCTAGATAGGATGAACCAAATGGGACACATAACACTAGAAAAAAAAAAAATGCTATACTTGGAAAGTTAGGTAGAGAACTTAAACTGGTTCAGAAGATCATTCTGAGAGCAACAGAAATATTGAAAACAAGGTTCAACTGTGATAAGAATAAATGACCAGGGGCAAGCCATAGCTGAGAAAAAATGAACCATGGAAGTGGGCTTTTCTGGAACATCAAATTTTCAGAGAACAAAAGGCAGTCTTGGGTGGGCAAGACCTGGTCAGAAAAAGCCCACTAGCTGGCAGGGGTAAGAGGCCTCCACTCAATGCTTCCATGTTTTGATAGAGATGCTGTGATACAAGAATACAGCTCTGAACCAGGCAATTTATTTGAATCTTAGATTTGTACCTTTACTAGCTGTATGGGTAAATTTTTCATAAAATTCATCTTTGTAGGATATTGTGAGAAAGGTAGCTAATGGAGGGCCTGTTATGAAGGTAGCATTAAATAAATGTTAATTCTCCTTTAGACAATCTACATCTAGATTGAAGACAGTAAAATAGTATTTCCAACCAACTTTCTGGTTCCTCAGATTTAGCTAGACTGACATATCATGTTAGAGCTGAATGTAGGTGGCTAGCTGAATATTCTGGGTAGCTGGGAGGAATTAGATTTTTAAAAAAAGAACTTGAAGGTCTTTAAAAGTTTTTCTTTCTTTTCAGTTTTTTTTAAATATATTTTTATTGATTTCAGAGAGGAAGGGAGATAGAAACATCAATGATGAGAGAGAATCATTGATTGGCTGCCTCCTGCATGCATCCTACTGAGGATCAAGCCTGCATCACTGGGCATGTGCCTTGATCAGAAATTAATTCATGATGCCAAAACCGGTTTGGCTCAGTGGTAGAGCGTCGGCCTGTGGACTGAAAGGTCCCAGGTTCGATTCTGGTCAAAGGCATGTACCTTGGTTGCGGGCACATCCCCAGTAGGGAGTGTGCAAGAGGCAGCTGATCGATGATTCTCTCTCATGGATGTTTCTAACTCTCTATCCCTCTCTCTTCCTCTCTGTAAAAAAATAAATAAAATATATTTTAAAAAAGAAATTAATCCACGGCCTTCTGGTTCATAGGTCCACACTCAGCCACTGAGCCACCGGGGCCAGGCTATTCTTTATTTTTAACTGTAGATTAAAGAAGGCTGAATTTCTGTTTTTAGATAGGTATACCAGGTGTTAATTTATGCATATCCTCTGTGATATATCAAATTTCTTTCATATACCACACATAATGTGCTTTGCTGTGCAACCATTTCTGCATTTATTATACTTTGAAAATTCAAAAGCCTAGTGTGAGTATTCTTGCTATACAACAATTTTCCATCTGTTACCTTAGGATTAGATTCATAGATTTCCTTTCCATTTTTCTGTTCTGTCTCCTACACATCAATTATAAATAGACTTATTAGAATTAACTTCTATATTCATTTCCTGCACTTTTTGAAGTTTATTTCCTCTTGTGTGGCATTTCTTTACATCAATCATATGAACTTAATTATTAAGTTAAAATTATTAGGTCATATTTTGGAAGGATTGCTGTGTGATATTTTCACATTTTAAAGTATATATGGTATTCAACATGTAACAACATACGCAAGTAGAAATGTTATATCAACATATTAATGTAAAGCATTAATTGTCACTATTATTAATCAGACTCCCAGTTGTTTTAGTTGAAGAAAATAACTTGCTACTTTAAACAGAATGGGAGTTACCAGAAAATATTACACAGCTTAGAGAATGCTTGAGCATTCTGGAAAAATAGGCTTTGTGCTTTCAGGAACAATAGGATGTCACTTCTCACTTACCCAATAGTGATTGCTGCTGCCACCACCACCTTCAAAACAATGCCAGCACACAAAAATAAATAAAAATAAAATTTAAAAAATTATGCCTGGCTTCCTGCTTTCAGTAGCTCACTTCCAAATCAAAGTCTTATCAGAAGCATCTGATGGACAGAATTTAAGGCACAGGTTTGCACCTTAACTGTAAAAGAGCCTGGAAAATATGTTTCCTTAATATTTTAACTTAAGAGGGTGCGGTTCAAAATATAGGAACTCGTCAAAATGTGGAGGGCTATGCAAAATTTTTGGGGAGCCCTGAATGACATTAGTCCACTATATTCTACTTAGTCTTCTCAATAATAGTGGAGAACATAGTTTTAAAAGTTTATTTGGAGGTTGTTTAAATCATTGACATAGATTTACTTTTAGTTTTAGGACTCATTAGAAATACTTTTTATGTAAACATGTCCAAAATGGAATTTCTCATTCTTACTTATTTCCCCTCTAAGTGCTCGCCTCATCATTGCTTCTTACCTCAGTAAATGGCATTGTTACTCAGAATCATCCTTGCTATCTTTCTCTCTTTCTTCATTCTTTCCCATCCAATCACAAACTTACGGGTTCAAATGTTGAAATATGTGTCACCTGTATTTACTTCTGTCCAGTTGCACTATCACAATCCTACCCCAAGTCAATGTCATCTCTTTCATCAAGTACTGCATAAGTAAATGATCTCCCTGCTTTCCCTCATAATATTTGTTAAGATCCCCTTCACCAAAAAGATGAGTTCCTTCTGCTATATGTTTACAGGGTATCTATATTTTTCATAAAACCTTTTCCAATTACATTTTTCCACACTTGCAACTTAATAATTCTTTTTGTAAATTATAAAATGTGTGTTATTACCACTGGATTATATGCTTCTTGAAAACAGGGACTATGACTATTCGTTGTTATACATAATGCAAACACTCAAAAATTATGGTTTAAAAATGAATGAATGAGGTTAGCATTATATACTGACTTTAAAAGATTGCATACTTTTTACAGAGGCTTCTATCGGTGGCTTGGATGGTCCTTAAGAATGTTTGCCAAGCTGAAACCAGTTTGGCTCAGTGGATAGAGCATTGGCCTACGGACTCAAGGGTCCCAGGTTCAATTCCGGTCAAGGGCATGTACATTGGTTGTGGGCACATTCCCTGTGGGGGGGATGCAGGAGGAAGCTGGTCGATGTATCTCTCTCATCCATGTTTCTAGCTCTCTATCTCTCTCCTTCTCTGTGAAAAATCAATAAAATATATTTTAAAAAAAATAATGTTTGCCTTATTTTTTGTTGTTGTTGTTTTGTTTTGTTTTGTTTTAGGAAATGACCTAATCCTACCTAATATTATAAAAGAGTAATATGCAAATTAACCATCACTCTGCTACACTCACAAGCCATGCCCATAAGCCAATAAGAGCAAGTATGCATATAAACCCAACCAAGATGGCTACAGCCACAGAGAGCCGAGGGAGGCTTGAGTTTCTCAGGCAACGGAGGAAGCCAAGCTTAGGCCTCCACTCAGGACATAAAGTTTCAATTATAGAAGGTAAACAAATCCAAACAGAAATGGCTGCTGGCCAGGCTACAAAGTTTCAATTTAGAAGGCAGATAAATTCCAGATACCAGGACGTCTGCTTGGGTCACCAGGGAACCTGGCTGGCCTGTAAACCATCACAGGCCCCTCGCTTAGGCCACCCCCTGCCCCAAGGGAACCCCCTCCCTGATCTGGGACACACTTTAGGGCAAACCAGCTGGCTCCGACCCATGCACCAGGTCTCTATCCTATCTAATAAAAGAGTAATATGCAGATTGACCATCACTCCAACACACAATAGCTGCCCCCATGTGCTCAAAGATGGCTGCTCCCATGTGGACACAAGATGGTCACCACAAGATGGCCAGCAGGGGAGAGCAGATGAGAGGGACCAGGCCTGCAAGTGAGGGCAGTGGAGGCAAACAACCATGCAGGGGAGGGCAGTTTTTGGTGACCAATCTTGCAGAGGAGGGAAGTTGGAGGCAAACAGGCTGGCAGGGAAGCAGTTAGACATCAATCAGGCTAGCATGGGAGTGTTAGGGGGTGATCAGGCTGGCAGGCAGAAGCTGTTAAGGGCAGTCAGGAAGGAGGGTAGGTGAGCAGTTGGCAGCTAGCAGTCCTGAATTATGAGAGGGATATTTGATTGCCTGTTTAGGCCCGATGGGGCGGCGGGGGGAGAGATGTCCCAGATTGGAGAGGGTGCAGGTTGGGCTGAGGGACACTCACGACACTCACACCCCCCGGCCCTGGCCCTGTGCACGAATTTTGTGCACTGGGCCTCTAGTTTTTAATATAAACATCTATGCTCAAGGAAGTGACTAGGGAAATAACATTCATTCTGACACATATGGCCTTCATTCATGAATGGTACTTAAAGCAGAGTTACCTACAAGGGAAATTTTAATTTTCCCCCATTTACGCATTGAGTATACCATGTACTAAGTAGACAGTGTCCAAAGCTAAGGATGCAAAAATGATTCAGACATCTCAAGCTGTTCACAATATAGTGGGAACATCAGCTCCTACAATCCCTTTGTAATATTATCTAATAAATAATTTATTTCTAACAGAGCATAAATAGTTGGTAGTAAAATGCTTAATTTTTTTGGCAGAATGAAGACCAAGCAATTTTGATTATCCTCTCTCAGCTTGAGGGATAATTATAATAAAAGCATAATATGCTAATGTCCTGGACCAAGCAGCAGCAGAGGTGGTTAGGGGCAATCAGTCAGTCAGGCAGAAGGGTTAGTGGCAATCAGGCTGGCAGACAAGCAGTTAGGGGTGATCAGGCAGGCAGGTGAGTGGTTAGAGGCAATCAGGCAGACAGATGCAACTACCATAGAAGTGATCAGGCAGACAGGCAGGTGAGTGGTTAGGGGTGATCAGACAGGCAGATGCAACTAAGGGTGATCAGGCAGGCAGACAGGTGAGTGGTTAGGGGCAATCAGGTAGTCAGGCAGGCAAGTTTTAGCATCCAGTGGTCCTGGATTGCATGAGGGATGTCTGACTCCTGGTTCTGGCCTAAACTGGCAGTCAGGCATTCCCTGAGGGGTTACAGATTGCAAGAGGTGCAGTCTAGGCTGAGGGACACCCTCCCCCCCCACACACATGCATGAATTTTATACACCAGGTTTCTAGTCTATAATAATAAAAACATAAGTGCTAATTAGTTCAGACAGCCGAATAACCTTCTGAATGAAGCCAGAGCTGCAAGGGCCAAGGGCAGCTGCTTGTATGAATTTCATGCATTGGGCCTCTAGTGTTAAATAAATGTATTTGTGACAGAAATAGTAGAAGGAGTAAAACTATGAGTGTTCAAGTAGCTAGGACAGTGGTGTCTACTTATTAATAACCAAACATTAAAACAAAAGAAGTGAGGACAGTGATGTCTCCTCTTTAATAATTGCACATTAAAACAAAAGAAGATCAGATATTCCTAAGGCCAGATCAAAGAGAATGACTTGACACTATTCTATATTGAATTGCTAGCCTAAAGAGATTGCTCTTCTGGCTTTTGTGCACTAAGTTATTTTATCTATTGGTGTTGGTAGTTTTGTTTCTCTGTCAATTCTTGCTAACACTACTCTGTGATAGTCTACAAAAATTGTAATCTTGTTGACCAAGGAGAAGATGCCAACTGTAGTCATTAGATACATGTTACCTCTTAAAACAATACCACTTTCTCCAAGCCCCTGCTCTCTTCAGGGGCACATATTGATTTTCATTTCTATCAGGGCCAAACCAATGTGGATTCAAGTTTTAATCTTGTCTCCTATTCTTCTCAAGCTAATCACTAGTCCTTGTCCATAGGAGAGACACTGAGTGTAGAATCAGATTGTCTCAAGTAGAAATTCTGGCTTGGCTACTTATGACTTTAGGAATTTTTTTATATCCTCTCTTAGATGATTTAATCAACTAGGAAATGGAGATGGGAGCATTTTCATACAGAAGTGACATCATGATAATAGGAAACAACATAAGCAATAGTGCAAGAGCAGGCATTGGCATATGTTCCTTATATTCATATTTCTCCTTAAGGTTATATGAACTTTTTTGTAATCTAAGTAATTTAGTAGTATATGATAAACTACCATTTCCCAAAGCTATTGCTAGTACCCACTAGATACATATAATCTTAGTGGTGCTTTAACAGTCAGCATAAGCCTCAGTATTCTTTAAGTTAACATGACCTCTGAAATCCAGGGTACTATGGAGAGGGTCCCCTAATCATAACCTTAAGTCTTAGAAAACCATTACTTTTCAAATAGCAACCTGATAGACATGGAGTCAGTTTTGTATTTCTCCTCTGGCATGCAAATATGTGGTTCATGTGTTTATGTGAAATAGACGCTCAGTTCCTGCCAACAAGTAGCATTTAAATGGACATCTTCCTTGCTCCTTCTCTAACCTCAAGCACATACTGTATGCTGTATCTGTGAAAATCTATGCACCACCCTCCTCAATGCCACTGAAATGCAAATAAGGAAATAAATAAATAAATAAATAAATGTTTATCATCACATCTCCAACACCTTCTCCCCCCCCCCTTTTTTGTTTTTGCACTCTGACTCTCTCCCAGCCTCCCCTTTTGCATTTGTGAGGAATAAAAGCAAGATCCAGCCTTTTTCTTAGGAGTTTATTATTCTGACTGCTAGGCACCTGCTTCCCACTGCTCTTTTTGTGTAAAAGCCTTCAGTCTTTCTTCCATTTGCTTTAAGAAGCTTTAAGAGTCATGTCAGTACAGTATAATTAAAAAAGATAAGAACAGCAGGGAAAATGCCAGACAATTGCTAGGACACACAGGGTAAAAACAAAGTAGGGACAAACTAGTTTATGTCAAAAGGAATTCTGATTACCACCATAATTATTAATGGCACTTAACATTTATTTTGCACCACCATGGAGTTGCAGACTCTACAGAACATAGAACTACACCCTTTGCTAGCCAGGAAGTAATACTTACAGGCTGTGAGATTTTTCCTAAGCTGCTAGTCTGAGAGGATACTCTCCTGGGAGGAATATTGGCAGTTTGTGATCCTGTGTAGAGCTTGGCATTTTCTAGGGGAAATCAATGAGATAATGAACTCAAAAATAAAGATTGCTTATATTGAGCTCTCAATGCAAATTTCTTGCACAGAGAAGGAAAGTAGGCTTAATAATTCATAATAACATTTGGTACCCGAGCGAAGCTGCTGGCCTTCATGAACATGTGGCTTTCCCACAGAGAAAGCTCTTCAGATTTTGCCTCACTTTCACGAAGTCCCTGCAAAATACTGTTTGGATTTTTCTTGAGGTATTTTTAAATGCAATCAAATTATATTATCAAATATAAATATTTAACCTTGGGTAGACCAAGCCATATCAGAAGTCCCTTGACTTGTCAAAAGTTTATCTTTTTTAACTGTATATCTCATATCTGGATAAGTACCTGGTAAAACAACAGGTGGTAATAGAATGAGCTAAGGAATGAATGAGTGAAAAAAATATTTATATAATCAGCCTAACAAAAACTGGGGTTCTTAATTCCTAAACAGAAAGTTATTTAGGAAAGAAGTCCGTTAGTCATCCACACCACACTGTAACAGTGCCATAAAGTGTGACCTATTCATGCATGTGGCAATAACACGACTTGTGAAAGCCAAGAAATGGTCTGTTTTGCTATGAGCCCATCCTTTTTTTGAGTCTAGTTACTTCACATTTATCTGATTACTTTCAGGCATGCGCTGATTTTTGCAAGTGCATTTTCAGACAAATAAAACTTGTACTTGTTAGAGCTGAGACTATTTTGGATGTATATCTTTCTAAAATATGTATGCATCTCTTATCTTCCTGAAGCAAAGCATATTCTGTTCAGTTTCAATTTATACATCCTTGGAGTAAAATTGGAAAATCTGGGCAGATTTAGGTAATAACTTTCCAAAATTTTCACAGCCCAGGACACAAATCCTGAGTCTGTTGCCCTCCTAGCATGCAGCTCTGAGACTTGAAAGAATTCAAAATTTCAATCTAGTTTCCTGGGAGCGATGGGGGTGTTGAAGGAGGTTCATCTGTGTAGGCAAATAGGATACATTGTACTTGATAATCTGAGGTTCTCAAGTGAGCCATCCTCAACAGAGTAGCGGGGAGTGTGACTATCCATGTCATTTCAAGTATCTAACCTCTTTTCTATTCACATATTTTAATGAATCAAAAGTGACTGAAAACGTCTGGAGAATAATCTAGCACATACCACCCTGGACATACGTCAACATATCTAGAACCCTTGAATGTTACTATTTTTTGATTCTGCAGAGTTATGACTGCATAACCCTCAGACAGCCCTCATAGGAAAGGCGTGCCTTGGGAAAAAAATTATCAGGACAAAATCTCTATTCCTATAAATCACGATGATTTCCCTAGGAATATTTGCCAGTTATTTTTTTAAAGATAAACTTGATTATCTATGTTTGCTATGCACATGAAAAGTGGAATATTGTAAATAGGCTAGTTTCTTTTTTTGCTTAGGCATAAAAATGAAGAGGCTGCTCTGCTGTTCTCATCTAGTTAAGGAGCCAGACTGAACACCTATACTAGTTTATGCCATTATTTACCCTGAACTTCGAAGGCCTTCTCCATCCCCTTCGAAGGCCTTCTCCAACCCCTTCCTATTCACTGTTAGTCAGATGTAAATATGAACTTCACCAAGCAGCATACCTCTTCCATTTGGTGGCTTGCCTTCATGATATTTCCTCTTTAAACTGTTGTCAATACCCAAACTCAGACCAAACAACCTACTATTTCAGTCAGAAGCCCCCTCCCAATATGATTTTCCCTCCAATGGAGCCTGACTTCTCAATGACTTTCCTAAATCTGTGTCGCAGCCTGAGGTTCCTCTTTTGCAAATTGGAAACTTGCAAAACCAGGTACTGTTTCCAACTTACCTCCTTTACTTTTCACGAACACTTCTTGGATTATTATTTACCAATGACATCATGTGAAGAAATTAAAAAAAAATATTGCTTTGAATTCAGTTTGGTGGGGATTTTCTAATGAACTATAAACACTTGGAAAGGGAATTGGAAGAACAGTCTTCACACAGAATGAAAATGTGTGAAAATTATTTTTACTGCATTAGTTTCCACTGCTGCAGTATTTTGAATATTTGCCAAACCTTGTGAATAATTAGTGTGGTTTAAAAGCCAAATATGTTCATTCGGCTATATGTGAGAAATAAATTTATTGTGCATGGCTCATTCTGCCTTACATTCTTACATAAAATAAACGTTGCCCAACTGAATAAAATATTGCTGCGATCTCTCATGAGGTAGCCCCACATGCACACGATCATAGATTATGCTTAGCTTTGCAATCCATAACTAATTACTGCTGTGACAGGCTGACCCAGAAGCCTTCCTTAAAACAAAGGAATTTAGATGGTAGACCTAAAAAAGAGTCAACTGAATAAAGAAACTCTGCATTTGCTATGAATAGGGCAGGCATCAAGATTTTGTTCCCCTTGTTGGAGGTAATGTTGACTCCACATCCACAACTATAATTATTGCCAAGATTGTTTAGAAGTTCCAAAGGCTGCTGTGACTCTTCCGTCATTGCATTGTGCTCACTTATGAACTGCTCAGTCTTTCTTTGAGTTGAACTACTAGACTGAGGATTCCTTCACGGCAGCTGCAAGCATACTTGCCCATGGCTGATTCTCAATAAAGCCCATTGAAGGTAGTAAAAGAAACCCAAAGTGCTCCAATGGCACTTGGGTCCTTGACCTGAGCTTGTACAACTGTGCTTGGCTTGGCCGTGGGTTTCCAGCCATGAAAATGAGCTTTGAAGTGAGGAATTCTATTTTAGGGTCAGCCATATAATTTTAATCAAGAGGCTTCAAAAGGCAATGATGACCTCACATTTTTATTTTCCCAAGATACTTCTATGGTTGAAAAGAAAATTTAAAACATAAAGCAAATGTGGTATAAGAATGACACTTGAAAGATGAGAAGGATAATTGTGTCATCATCAGAAAAACACACTGATTTAGATATTCATGTGGAATTTGAAGATCCGTGCTCTGTATTAAATATAGCAGAGTGTTGGAGTCAGGCAGACCCGAGTTTGAACCCTGGCTCTGCTAACTGCTAGCTGGCTGAAGTCGGGCTAGTGTCTTCCATATGCACAGTGCAATGTACATATTAACACTAACCAGACATATTTGCTGTTGGAATTAAATTAAGTTCAACACTTAGAATAGACTAGATACTCAGCAGGCAGGAATAGTTTTTCCATTAATATTAACAGTAAAGGTACAGAGATGAAAATAAAAACAAAATTTGAATAAATCTGCTCTCCTCAAAATCTAAAAATGCTGTTTAAATTGATGCAGAGCAAAGAATATTTATCATATTTCTGATGGGAACATATTTCCAAGCTTAGACCATTACAGGTAGTCTCATGGGAAGACAATCCACTCGGGAACTTAATTTAGCCAAAAAGTTATCTCTGGGAATATTTTCATCTTCTATGTTGATTATTTCTATAGACTAGGAGCTTTTAGAAAAGGTATTGTCTTAATGGATATGTTTTGCTTATTTTGGCAATCTGAGGCAGTTTCAGTGAACAATGAGATTTTAGAAATCATGAAAATAATAAAATGTAGATAAACTGAAGCTCCAGTAAGTAACCTTCAACAGCAATCCAAGCAATGGGCTGAAACCATGCTTGAAATCCTGACAGAGATCAGAGGCCTTCTGTGCTGGCTCCATTTCCTTTATGATTCAACTGAACCCATTACTTATGGGTCTCACCACAGTGAGGGCACCACATGGCCTTTACTGGTGCACATTTAACTGTATCTTTCATATTCACCTTTTTATCCTCTAGTGTTTAGGTATATCTATGTCTTTTTCCCTTCAGAATGTTTTCTATCCATGAATAGCTTATACTTTTCTTTCCTGCTTGTAGCTCCATCAACTTGTCTCTCCTTTACCATCTTTGAAAGCTCATGTCTTTGTGTTGTAGCAAATTTTTGAAGTTGGGGGTCTAGATTTATGATTCCACTAGAGGCCCGGTGCACTAAATTCGTGCATGG
Source organism: Pipistrellus kuhlii (assembly GCF_014108245.1). Lineage (NCBI taxonomy): Eukaryota > Metazoa > Chordata > Mammalia > Chiroptera > Vespertilionidae > Pipistrellus > Pipistrellus kuhlii. The sequence continues at coordinate 135,948,006 of NW_023425404.1, forward strand.
GGGGAGTGTCACTCAGCCTGGCCTGCACCCTTTACAATCTGGGACCCCTCAAAGCATGTCTTACTGCCAATTTACAGAGATCGGGCCTAAACTGGCAATCCGATATCCCTCTCACAATCCTGATCTGCTGGCTCTTAACTGCTCACCTGCCTGCCTGCTTGCCGGATTGTCCCTAACCAGTCTGCCTGTCAACCTGCTCGCCCCCAAATGCATCCCCTGCTGGCCTGCTCACTCCAAACTTCCCCTCCTTCCACTGTCCTGATCACCCCCAATTGACCCCCACTGACAGCCTACTCACCCCCCAACTGGCCTCACTTCTGGTCTGCTCACCCCCAATTGCCCCCCTTCCTCTGGTCTTATCACTCCCAATTCCCCCCCCCCCCCGCCCCCCCCCACACACACACACACACTCACCTGGGCACCCATAACTGCCATCCCATCCTGGCCTGATCACCTACAACTGCCCTCCCCTCTTGGCTTCTAACTGCCTCTACCTCAGCCCCACCACCATGGCTTTGTCTAGAAGAATGTCCAGAAGCTCTCCTAGAAGGTCTCTCAGTCTAATTAGTATATTACTCTTTTATTAGTACAGATAGAGGCCTGGTGCATGGGTGGGGGATGGCTGGTTTGCCCTGAAGGGTGTCCTGGATCAGGGTGGGGGTTCCCTTGGAGTGTGGGGCGACCTGGGAGAGGGGCCTATGGTGGTTTTCAGGCCAGCTATGCCCCCATGGGATAAGGGTCCCCCTGGGGGGGGTGTGACCAGCCTGGGTGAGGGGCTGAGGGCTGTTTTCAAGCTGGCCATAGCCCCTTCAGGGTGAGGGACGCTGCTGGGTGCCTGGCCAGCCTAGGTGAGGGGCTTATCGCTATTTGCAAGCTGGACAAGCCCCCACAGCAGGAACACTCACCCCATGGGGATGTGGCCAGCCTGGGTAAGGGGCTTTTTTTTTTCTTCCTTTGTCGCCCCCCAGCACATTCTTGAGGGGAGGCCAGGGCTGGCTGGAAGCAGGTATCTGGGATTTATTTACCTTCTATAATTGAAACTTTGTAGCCTTGAGTGGAGGCTAGGGCTGGCCAGGGTGGGTGGGAAGCTTGGCTTCCTCCATTACCGGGGGCAACCCAAGCCTCCTGCTCACTCCAGCTCCATGACAGCTGCCATCTTTGTTAGGTAAATTTGCATACTTGCTCCTGAATGGCTGGTGGGTATAGTGGAGTGATGGTTAGTTTGCATGTTTAGTTTTTATTAGTGTAGATAGTAATATATAGTAATAGTCTATTGCATTGAAAAGTAGAAGAAAAAATATTGGCTAATATTTGTATCCTAATCCACCACATTATCATTTATCTTGGTATCTCAATGTCTTTGAATACTAAGAGAGGATTGGATGATATAATGAAAGCTGTCTTGTCAATAACATCTCAAGAAATTTATGGTTAAAAATATGGCATAGCAAAATGGAAGTATTGTCCTGGCCAGTGTGGCTCTGTTGGTTTGGCTTGTTCCATGCATCAAAAGGTTGCTGGTTCAGGGGACATGCAGGAGACAGCTGACTGATGTTTCTCTCTCACATCAATGTTTCTCTTTTTATCTCCTTTTCCCTTTCTTTCTCTCTAAAAATAAATATACATATTTAAAAATAAATAAATAATAAAGTATTACTTTAGTAAGTCACAAAATATCTGCCTGACATTTATCTTCACACAGCATGTTCATAGATAAACTTGCTAAATTGCTTCCTCATAATCACACAGAACAAGGCAGAAGATGTTAGGAATAGAACTGAGGACTCATTTTTTTTTTTTTTATTGATTTCAGAAATGAAGGGAGAGGTAGAGAAAGATAGAAACATCAGTGATGAAAGAGAATCATTGATTGGCTACCTCTTGCACAACCCCTACTAAGCCCATAACCTGGGCATGTGCTTTTGATCAGAATTGAACCTGGGACTCTTCAGTCCATAGGCCAATGTTCTATCCAATAAGCCAAACCAGCTAGGGCCTGAGGACTCTTGATGTTTAGTTTCTTGCATTAATTATTAAGCACCTATCCTCTCTATTAGCTGTAGAAAAGACATATCTGGTGTGGCTAAGTAAACCATATGTTTATCAGGCAGAAAATGTGCAACATAGTTTCTCTTCTTTCATTGACAGTGAGCACAGCGCTTATGAGTACAGTTTTGGAACAAAAGAGATTCAGAATGCCATGAGGCTGTTGCAACTACACCGGGCTGGGAGCCCTGGAGGTTGAAGAGGGAACAATGCAATAATAAAATGAGTGTCCTAACCAGAGTAAGCTGATAGTTCATCCTCGGACTATGGCTCATCCTGTAGAAACAAGGATCAATCTGGACATGCAAACCATTTTAAAAGCTGTATGTTATTATGATTGATTTTATAATGCTGTCATCTAGTTCCCATTCAACTCATCTTTTTTAGTTAAAATAAAATAATGAGGCAGTGAGGCTGTGAGAAGCGAGTGATTGCAGGGAATGTTCACAATAACACCCACTAAGAGTCTGGTGGTTTGATAGAACAGGGAACACCCTCAGCTTTGCTTTGAGCTATTAATTAACCAACTGGTCATTAACTGCTGCTAACAATTGATTTGGAAGGAATTATTACTTAAATAGCAGGAGGTATTTAAGAAGAAAATAAATTAAAACAAAGAACTGTTGGATCCTGAGGAAAAAAAAATAGGAGTTTTTGAAATACAGAGAATATCTTCCAGGGCTCTATAATTATCGAGTGATAAACAATCATTGGGAAGTGCATTCTTTTATTTTACTTTTCTAGGAATAGTGACAGTGTCTTATAATCAAGGACCCCACTGTGTTTACTAATTGAATGATCCCAAACAAATGATGTTATCAAAAGCATAACTGAAGTAGTAAATTATCATTTGAGTGTGTTACCAAAACATTTACATTGATCACAAATACACTGTCTTGCTAATGTGTTGTGAAAGTTTAGTTTACAAACTAAAATTTAAAATAAAAGTGGTTCAATTTTTATATGACTGATTTGGTAGTATAATGTATATAGCTGTCGTGAGAGGTTGGGATCCTTTACTGGGAAGCCCAGCTTGGCTCTGTTGTGCCTCCCTTTGAAGCTGTCCCTGTTGGCCTCATTGAATAGAATCTCACCTTCTTTAGAACCCTTGTAGACATACACTTCTAGTAATTCTATATAATAAAAGGCTAAAATGCAAATGTCCAAACTGTGGAATGACTGGTTGCAATGAAGCTCACTGACCACCAGGGGCAAAACACTCAATGCAGAAACTGCCCCCTGGTGGTCAGTGCACTCCCAGAGGGGCTCCTGGCTAGTGCAGTGAAGGTGGTGGGAGCCTCTGTGCTTCTGTGGCAGAGTGGACCCAAGCTGTCAGTTGGACATCCTTGAGAGCTCCTGGATTGCGAGAGGGCAGAGGCTGGGCTGAGGGACTGTCCCCTCCTCTTCCCGAGTGCATGAAATTCACTATATAAAGCCCTGGATTACAGATCCTTTTTCCCCCTACATGTTTTATGTTTCCAAGAATGTTAGCTCTTAGAATTCAGGAGCCATGAATTTTTCTAGCCTCTATAGGTAGTAGGGAGCTGGTATGATTATGATGGGAGCACAGTAAATATTTGTTGGCTTCATAAAGGGGAAAATAATGAAATGTTCCTCACCAGTGGTCAAGGTTCCTTACTCTGTTCTCCTCACACAGGTACTAAGCCCAGGCTATTTGGCACAAATTAACTGAGACCTCTCCTTGTCAATTTGGCTTCTCTGTGAAACTAATGATGATGGATCAATAAATCTTCTGTTAAGGGCTTATACCTTTGAGTGGCTGGAAAATGGGGAGCACCATTTTATAAATCCATGGAAATGTACACATGCACATAAATAGCATTTACTGAGCTCCTACAAATGGACCAGCATTGTGTTTGCTATTTTGTAAGCATTTTCTATTTAAACTTCAAGCAACCCTGTGCAGTCACAACTAGGAGTGGGAAAACGAGTCATACTGCTGGTTGGTTGACCATGAGACCCTCCTTGCAGGTTAAAATTGCTGCATCTTCTCTGGATGAAAGAAAGCAATTGCCCTGGTATTTTTGTTCTCAAGTATCTTCTTCCTGGTAAGTTATTTTATTTCTTGGGGTCTCAGTTCTTTCTCACTTGGGGAACTTACTGTGATTCTCACCAAGCACTTGAGCCTATTTTTTCAAGTCCTTTGTTATTTCAATGGTCTCAGAGCATTGCTTCTCAAACTTTTATGTGCATATGTATGACCTAGGAATGCTGCTAAAATATAGATAGCAGTTCCAAATATTGACTAGGGCTCCCAATTCTGCATTTCTAACATGCTCCCAGGTGATGCACTGGCTGCTGGCTCCTGTATCACATTTTGAATATCAACATCCTAGTAAATTTTATCATCTAAAAAATTATCTAGCTCCAATTTAAAGAGGTGCTTCTATTTTGGAGCCCAGGTCCATATACTGAAAATAAGACATCCTCTGAAAATAAGACCTATTTACAGGTTTCCTTCTGAGTGAAATATAAGGAATCCCCAAAAAACTAAGGCCCTCCCTAGGCTAAATATGAGAGATTTGGTCCACTGATTCTGAAAGAAATGGAATCACAAGAAATTCACCAGGAAATTCAAGAATTGGATTGTTATGATGATGTTCCAGAAGATGATGACATGATTGTCATGGAATAAATGAGTAAATTCTTGATACTATAGGATTCACAGTTTGTCTGGCTTGTGTTGACAACTACCGTACTACCGTACCATATACAGGTAATAAATTTCCTTTATTTTCATTTAACAATAAATGTGTACCGTATTCTTCTTCATGGAAAAATAAGACATCCCCTGAAAATAAGACCTAGCGCATCTTTGGGAGCAAAAATTAATATAAGACACTGTCTTATTTTCGGGGAAACAGGATAGTAGAGTTATTGCATAGTATTATGGCTGAGAAAACATTATCTTCTGCTCTTTCACATCCCACGGTTTTGTGGAAACCAGCCAGAATACAACAAGGACATTTTACAGGCCCACACCTGCTCCTTTGCTGGTACACTGTGCCAGGAGGTGAGAAGAGAATCTGGAAAACACCCGAAATTTATTTGTTTCAAAAAAAAAATGACAATGGAATATTCAGAGAATGTATCTTCTGTAGTTTAGGCAGAGAAACTTCCCTGGACCAGCAGCATATGGCAGGCCTGGAGGTGGTACCCCGGTGGGTGGAGAATGTGATGCTCTGACAGCCATGCACAGGCTTTGCCAGCCAGAGGCAGGAGCAGCAGGGATGGAGTCAGGAGGGGGAAGGGAGCAGGAACCCCCTTCTGTGTGTTGACTGAGGAACACAATCCAAAGGGAAATGTTCAGGAAGACTTACCTGGTGAGAGCTTCCCAGGGGCATGCTTTCCACCCTCGCACCCACCCCTGGAAATCTGAGCGAACACATCAACAATGCAATGAGGTTAATGAACCCATGTAATCATCATTAGGTTTTCAACTTTTAAAATTACATGCAGTAATTAGCTCTTCCCATATTTGTTAAGGGATCAGCTGCCAAAAATGTCTTCCCAGGAAATGTTTTCCTCCAGCAAAGAAGGGAAATCTTGCCTTCAAAATAATATTTTACTGCAAATACTTAAATGTTTGAGGGTCATGAAGGAAATCATTTTAGGAGAAGCAGGGATACAAAAATAAAATACAGGTTGATAAAACACACTTTGGGAGATTGAGAATCTTCTATGCCCTGGGCAAACTCTACTGAACCCAATATAATATTATCTTTCTTGCTTTGGGGGCTTCCTGGCCTTCCTTGGGGCTAAAAATGAACACTGCGGGGCTGTCCTTTATGAATAGGTATCCCAATGTAATGGGCATCTATGTCCAGCAAGTGCCATCTGCTGCTGTTCCTGGCAGCTATCAAGGCCGCAGGCTGACTCTGCCTTCAATACCTTGGCTTCCAGGGCTCCCTCAGCAGGCTGCTGGAACAGGAGGCTCCACCACAGCTTACTTTCCTGTACCCTGCATTCTAAACAATTCCCAGGAAAATAGGATTCATATTTCACCATCTTTGCCAACTTATTCTGATTGGCTGTGAGATTATCTAGAATTTTATTTTAAGTACAGGAGGCCATTCCTAGAAAAGGCCAGAGCAAAGGACTTACAAACTGAAACCTCTCTGCCACTTTCTAATACCAACCTAGAGGTCAGGACTTTCTCATTCTTAAAACAGTTTTTTGGGACCATATGATCTTCTTTTATTTCTTTTCATTCTACTTTCTTTCTCTTCTCCCATTTGCACTTCTCCACCCCGTGAGTCACTTCACCAATAAACCATTCATCAGTAATTAGATTTTCATTAAACTTCTCAGGTTCAGGTTTTGGTGTTTATAAAATGGTAATGTTAGCACTCTACCTTGAAAAATGATGTCAGTGATACCATTTTTAAAATAGTTAAACATTCAAAAATTAATTTTTGTTGTTCTTTAATTAGGAAACAATAAATAAAAAATCTAAGAACCTTGTATTTCTAGAAATTTGAGTCTCTAAACATGCTATGCACACCCTTTCATTAATGATGAATATTCTGAAATAATTATATTTTCTTTGATTTGCTCCTTTCTTACCATCCTGACTTACTGTTTATTTTTTCTTCACTCTATTTTTCTATTTTCCCTAACCATTTCTCTCCCAAACCTCTTGCTTCTCTTTCTTCTCAGAATAAACATGGAGATGATTTTGCTTTGCAAGATTTGTCTGTGAATGAATGAGTTAAGGGTAGGTTGAGATTTTCTAAAAGATTTATGGTTTTTGCCTCTACTGTGATAGTCCTTAGGGTAGCTTACCAAGTTTTTTCAGCTCTCTGCACTCTGGGGACTGGTAAAGTTGTGATTTCTAGGTCAGCTGTGATTGGGTGGGATCATGTGACTAGTTCTGGCCGATAAGTTGTGAGCAGATGAGATATATCTCACTTCCCAAATGGTGCACCTGGTTGCTGATCTGACACCTTCCAGAACAACAACTGGAAATGTCTGAGACGATATCTGCTCTATCAGCCTGGCTTTGTGCATAATTGTAAGGGTAAGAGTTCCTAAAAGGCCTGAGATGGACGTATATCATGAAAAAGAAAGAAACCTTAGTGCTTTAAGAGACTGAGACCTTGGAGATATTTTTTTACACTTTATTAAATTAGATCATCCTGACTGATGCCTCCACAAAACTGTAAACCTCTCAAGGGAGGAGTAGAGAAGAAAGAAAAGACACTGGTTTCTGTCTTTATTGAGAGGTGATTGTGAGTCTCTACGAGGTGCTTTTATAACAATATATTACATCGTTATTGATTATTGGCCCAAAGAATTCAAACTATAGCTACTTCAGTATTTTAAAAGTTTGTCTTTTGACATTATGGTCTTTAACAAACCAATATAATGAACAACTTCCAAGTTAAAGATTTAGGTTGGCAAGTAGGCTCTTGTGGTAATCTAAGTCTCAATAGAGAATTTGAAGGGGAATGATTGTCATTTATTCATTCAAACATCTATTCAGTGCTCAGATATTTATCAAACACCTATTTTGCCAGGTGCCAAAGAAACAGTAATTACTTAAGATAAAAACTTTACTGTATTAAGAATAGTTTTCCATATATTATCTCATTTTATTTTATAAAAGCAAAATGTTTCCTTTCAGATGAGGAAACCAAGATACAAGGAATCAAGTGACTCACTCAACTACACAGTAATACAAAATAGGAATTTAACCCTTATAGTTCATGTTAAAAATTGAAAATTATGAGAAAATACTATTGGGGAAAGGTTGGAAATAAGAATCTGATTATAAAATGTATAATTAGTTACATGCTGAAAAAGTGAATTTTTAAATTTAGTCCATGAATGCCTTAGTTGACTCCTAAAATTATAGACAGTACTTAGAAGACCCTGAAAGTAGTCAATGACTTAAAACCATTAAAAACAAAACAAAACTGCTCTACAATTATATTCTTACTAGAGGCTGTTGCACGATATTCGTACACTTGGGGGTGGGAGTGGAGGAGAGGTATGTCCCTCAGCTGGGCCTGCACCCTCTGTCAGTCCGAGAGCCCTCAGGGGATGTCTGACTGACAGCTTAGGTCTAAGCCGGCAGTTGGACATCCTTAGTGCTGCCACAGAGGTGGGAGAGGCTCCTGCCACCGCCACTGAGCCCAACTTCTGGCTGAGTGGCACTCCCCTGTGGAAGCCCACTGATCACCTTGGGGTAGCTCCTGCATTAATCATCTGCCCCCAGGTGGTAAGTATGCATCATAGTGACTGGTCATTCCACCATTTGGTGGATTTGCATATTACCCTTTTATTATATAGGATTATTCTAGCCAAGTAATGATACAACTCAATTTTCAACATTTTATTTCTCATGAACCCCAGCATTAGTGAGAAAATAGTAATTACATTTTTATGTAAGTAAAATATAAAATACAAGTTAACAATTATTTGACTTTTTGTATTTTATTAATGACAGAACTGGAGGAGGGGCTCTTGATTCAATTTTCTCTTTCATACAATTATTGAACAGGGGAGGTGGAAGAGAATATAAAAAGTCATCTGAGCTCTCTCTTTGTTTAGAGATATGTAAACGACTGTCACCCAGAGAAGGAAGTTATTGAGTCAGTGATGGGGTTGGGGATAGCACTCAGGCCCTCAGACTCCCTCTAGTCACTCTTAAGTCTATTTGGGGAACAAACAAAAGTGTTCCTCCCCTCCCTTTAATTTTGATTGAAATGGCATATCACTACATTTTAAAACATTTTATTAGACATAACAGTAAATTAGATTATATGACAATTTAAGTGTTTGAGTCATTTAAAAATGTGTTATACTCATATGAAAAAAATAAGAATGCTGAATGTAACATTAGCACAACAAAAGTTACCACCACATTACCAAAGGGCTGGTTGCCAGAAGGAAGGGGTGTGGGGAATGGGTGGAAGAGGTAGAGGGGAGCATAGTCAATAAAATCCTGGTAACTTTTCCTGGTGCCAGAAGATTACTAGAATTAGTGGGATGGTCACAAATAAGGGGTATACATGTGAAATCATTATACTGTACACTTGAAACTAATAAAACTGAAACAATATTTATACCAAATATACTTAAATTTTTAAGAAATTTAAAGAGTTATAAAAACAACAAAAGTGAGTGTCTTTTATTCTTGTCAGATTATAAATTTGTATCTTAGAGTGGGATGACATCGTGTCAAATCTCAGATCACGCGCATGCATGAACACCAAGGACCACGGCACCTGCCTGAGACCCCTTTTCCTGCAAGTCCCTGCAGAGAGCGACCCTGGCTCCAACCAGAGGCAGGTTTTGAAGAGAACTGCATTTCTTTCTTACTGTGATTCAATTCCTTGTGAAGGTTTCTCCAGAACACAATGTCACTCTTACCAGGTCAGCTAAGATTTATCTGCCAGGCAGGGGGCCACAGAGAAAACCTCACTTTGAGTGTGAACCAAAATAATGACAGTGGAAACGTGAATGTCATAGGACTAGAGAGCAAGTGCCAGGTGCCTTCATAGTTATCAGCGTCGATATTCCATGTGCAGTCATCTTTTGCAAGCTCACACAAGATAGAGAAGTCCTTATCAATATTCCGAAGACTATAACAGAGCAAATGTCACCTTGTCCTTGGATGAGCTCCAGAAAGATATGTGCAGCGGGAATAACTTCTTTTCTGCGCACCTTCGGCAGAGGGACTGTTACTGAGGCGTGGAGACCGAAATTAAATTTGTACTCTCAGAGGGCAAAGATTGGGCTCTACTTTTAATAGGCTCATTGAGGTATGCCTTTGAAACTATGCAATTTAATCTGTCCCTGATTTCCCCCAGGGATGGCAGGCATCCGGCTGACTGCCATGAATCTCATGATTTGACTTGCGCTCTTCTGGAATATAAGTTAGCACAGACTGGGGTCCTCTAACTCTCAGGACAAGCAGTGGTGTTGGTGGCTTCCACCGTTAGTATGTGAGCCATACGTGTTCTTTTTCTCACACAGGGTGGCCGGTGTCCTTCGAATAAAGTGGGAATGGTGGCTTTGTGTTTGTATTTTTAAAACAGCCTCTGCATTTTGAGAAATTCTATTTTGAAATGAGGGCTAAATTATTTAGATGATTTTTCCATCTCTCTCTCCTTCTCTGAGTAGTTGTCAATAGCAGACACTCTTGGAGGTGGGCCAGTCAACCAAAGAATGATTGGAAAAAAATGTAAATTTACAGTTTTAAGTAAGGATACTGTAATTACAACCATAATATGGATAACAGGCAATCATGAGTGCAGTATTTTCCTATCTGAAGGGCACAACCTTATATTCTAGAATGTTCTCTGTGCTTTTTGGTTTAATCTCTTCTGATCTCTCTCTCCCTGCCCAATGTTTTCTTCAACTCCTTTTCCTTGGACTGTTTGTGTGTGTGCTGTATTTTTGACAGGAATGGCTTCCTGCATTCTTCTCTTCTAGATCTTCTCCTTTAGACTCAACTCAAGCTCCTTCACAGTCATGCAAAACATTGAGGCTCTGCATTCTGTCTTGATGGACTTTTAGTTACACTGGAACATCCTCTAAAATTTTATGTGTCATTATATTACTTCTCTTAGTAGATAGCAAGGTGCAGGACATCTAGGTGTTTGGCATATTATTTAGTGTCAACTATGGCAGATAGCCCAGGACAAGGCACATAGTAGGTGATGTTAAGTATTTATTTTCCTATATACTTTCTTTTCAAAATTTCCATAAATTTCTAGATTATTATTATTGTTGTTGTTGTTTGTAGTAGTATTTAGAGAGGATGGGAAAGAAAGAAATCTATGTGAGAGAGAAACACTAATCAGCTACCTTCCATAAGTGCTCCATGGGCCCCAACTGGGATCGAACCCACAACCTGAGTATGTTCCCTGGCCAGAAATTAAACCCACCACCTTTTGATGTACAGGCTGACACTATAACCAACTGAGCCACACCAGCCCTGGCCAGATTATTTCTTGATAGAATCATTCTATTATCTATCTAAGTCTTCTTCTAATCACAAACTCTTCTATTTACATGAGTCCTGTCCTCCCAAGAGCAAACAGAGAAGTGAATTTCTTCTCTAGCCCCTCTGTGTGAGTGTGCCAGTGTGTGTGTGTGTGTGTGTGTGTGTGTGTGTGTGTATCTTTGTGTTTGGTAGAGATAAGGAAAGATAAAGAAATTAAGACTGATGCCAAGACCGGTTTGGCTCAATGGATAGAGCGTCGGCTTGGGGACTGAGGGACCCAGGTTCGATTCCGGTCAAGGGCATGTACCTTGGCTGCGGGCATATCCCCAGTAGGGGGTGTGCAAGAGGCAGCTGATCGATGACTCTCTCTCATCGATGTTTCTAGCTCTCTATCTCTCTCCCTTCCTCTGAATACTGTTACTTGGTGAGGGTAAGGAAATTGAAAGAGTACGTTTGAGAATCCTCTGCAGTAAATGAGTAACAATCAATTTAATAAAAGTGCTTTTGTTTCTATCAAAGAACAAAAATCAAGTTTAGATAACAAAACAGGAGCATTTTTATTAAGTGTACTATTTTTGAGTTTTGGAACAAATATAGTAAATGAAGCAATGGAAAGAAATGACAAAATGGAAAATAAAATGGTAAATATTCGACAGCCTTGTCTTGTCCACATTTTATAATGACAGAAGTGTGTAAACTTCTTTTTTTAAATATATTTTATTGATTTTGTACAGAGGGAAAGGGAGAGAGATAGAGAGTTAGAAACATCGACGAGAGAGAGTCATTGATCAGCTGCCTCTTGCACATCCCCCACTGGGGATATGCCCGCAACCAAGGTACATGCCCTTGACCGGAATCGAACCTGGGACCCTTCAGTCCCCAAGCCAAGCCAACGCTCTATCCATTGAGCCAAACTGATCTCGGCTTTTTTTTTTTTTTTTTTTTAAATATATTTTATTGATTTTGTACAGAGAGGAAGGGAGAGAGATAGAGAGTTAGAAACATCGATGAGAGAGAGTCATCGATCAAAAAGTGTGTAAACTTCTTGAAGACATAGAAGGAGAGCTTGATATTTTTAGGATCAGTATATATATATATATATATATATATATATGTCTATATATGTGTGTCTATATGTCTACATATCTATATGTCTATATATCTATGTCTATATATCTCTATTTCTCTATATATATCTACATGTCTATATATCTACATATCTACATATCTATATATTTATATATACATGGAAACCTAAAGGGATAATTTTGATTAGGTCAAAAAATCCAAAGATTAGATCCTAGTGATATGCCAAGAATGTATTTAAGGAAATCACAGAATCTACAAAAGCTGTCTTTTGTCTGACCTGGAGAATATTCCTATTTATAAAATGGGAATATAATGACAAAATGTCTTATAATGGAACATGGCTTTAGGATCAATTACCTGACTTGTATATGATCCCTATGTTTTCCTGTATCTGAACTATTTTTCTAAGTATTTTCCATCGGTGTGTGTGTGTGTGTGTGTGTGTGTGTGTGTGTATGGGTGTGTGTGTGTGTGTGTGTGTGTGTGTGTAGCTTCAAAATTTTGTTTTTTAAACTTTATTTTTGAATTTATAGGGGTAACATTGGCTAATAAAATTATATGGGTTTCAGGTGTCAATTTTTATAATACATCATCTATATATAGTATTGTGTGTTTCCCACCCCAAGTCAACTCTCCTTCTATCACCATTTATCCAGCTTTTACCCTCTTATATTTATCCTATTTCCTTTCCCTCTGGTAATTATCATACTGTTGTCTGAATCTATGAGTTGTTGTTGTTTTTGCTTAATACCTTTACCTTTTCATCCAGCCTCCAAATCCTTCCCCTCTGACAGCTGTCAGCCTATTCTCTTTATTTATGAGTCTATTTCTATTTTAGTTTGTTAGTTTATTTTGCTCACTAGATTCCACATATGAGTAGAATCATATGGTACTTGTCTTTCTCTGACTGGCTTATTTAACTTAGCATAATACTCTCCAGATCCATCTGTCACAAAGAGTAAGATTTCCTTCCATTTTATAGTAGAGTGATCCATGGTGTAAATGTACCACAGCTTTTTTATCCACTCATTTACTGATGGGCACTTGGGCTGCTTCCAAATCTCTGCTATTGTAAATATTGCTGCAATGAATATAGGGGTGCATATATTCTTTTAAATTAGTGTTTTGGGGTTCTTTGGATATATTGCCAGGAGCAGAATTTCTGGGTCATAAAGCAGTTCCATTTTTAATTTCTTATGGTACTGTTTTTCACAGTGGCTGCCCAATCTGCATTCTCTCCAACAGTGCACTACGTTCCCTTGTTTCTGTATCCTTGTCCACACTGTATGTTGATTTATTGATGATAGCCACTCTGAAAAACGTTTGACTTCAGAGTGATCTAAATTCAACTGGTAATATATCGTTGGTCTCATTTTTATTCATTATTCTGAAAATGTAGTTTTGTTTACTGTTAGGGGCTGTTAAGTCATAACAAAAGGGGAGATTCAAATATAAAAGCAGTGATATGAAGGGAACAGGCAAGAAATGTTATGTGAAGAAGCATAGGTGAAGAAGAAGCATTTTAGCTATTCCTTTGTCTAAGCTGTGTGTCTATTTTGTTGTTAGATATATTACAAGTATTGAATTAGAAATATTAATTGAGACATTATTATTTAAAGAAGTAACTTGCTGGACATAGTTTGTGTTTTTGTCCCCATGCCACCAAAAGAAATGGACCTTGTTTTTAATCTGAAGATAAGGAGTCAACATAGTATACTCTCTATGAGTCATGTTAGAAATATGTGGAAGGAGCCCTTTGAAACCAAGCACAGTTCCTGATAATGCTTCAAATATCAATATTTCCTTTCAAATAACATTTCATCAGGATGCTTGGGAACAGAAAACAGATTTTGCTTAGGATACAAGTAATGAACATGATAAATGGTTACACAGAGAACCTAGAACCAGTTTAAAATCTACTGTCTCAAAATATATAAACAACTGCTTAGTGTGAAGATTTGTTTAATAAAGAAATACCAATGTTTATTTTCTGAGATGCTAGAAAATTTAAAAGAAACTTAAACACAAATTTTTAAAAATAATTGGTAAACTTCAATAGAGGACATATTTTCCTATTGATTGATTGAGTTCTTAATGTAACTTTAATGTAGTATGATGTATCTTCTTCTATTTGAGAGAGGATTTCCCACATGATTAGAGGTAGAATCAGAACTTGAATTGTAGTAATACTAGCCATTCCTTTATAGTTTAGGAAATAATAAAACAATAGAATTTTCATGGCTCAAAAAGTAGATGTTAGAAAGAAATTTTGTTACAGAATTAATAGGTGAGCCAGTGGATGATTGGAACTAGAGGTGATGGATTGAGAATGGCAACAAATTGAGCTCCAGAAAGCTAATGGACACCAGAGATCTGTGGCAGGTTTAGCAGGAAATAGTCTTAGGAACTGATGCAGGGAGGTAAAATTATTGATCAGAACAAAGGATGACATCATTTATAGATAAATGGAATGACTGATTAAGGCAGAGATTTTTAGAAGATTGCAGCATGTCAAATATGAACAAAAGGCAGTTTCATCAAAACATTTACAATCCCCTACAAATCTTTTATTTCTGTTGTTTGTTGTGCCTCCATTAGCCTCTCCTCTCCCATTTTTTGTCCTCACAGTTGGAACAGGATCATGGTATTTGACTTGACTTGGTCATAGATTGTCTTTATTTTGATTTTGTCCAATCTTGATCTATCTAGACTCAGTGGTGATTTTTTGGGTACGGAACACTAAATACTGGGTTTCATTCTGAACTATCTTGACTCATACTTGTCCATTGGTTTTGGTTTAAGCAGCTCATTCATTTTGGGAGCTCTACTCACAATTTTTCTCTTGGTCTCATTCTCTAAACTGTGCCCCTCCACTCCCCAAAGCCGGAGAACGTCTTTTCCTGGTCATCACAAAGATCAATACCTACAGTAATTCAGACTCTGGGGAAACAGGACAAGGATTCAATTATTATGTAACCCAACATTTGTAGATATTGATGATGATGATGATGATAATGACAGTGACAGAAACTAGGCACTGGGCTAAGTGATTTTTCCAGATTTTCAAATTATTTCTGACAAACTCCCAGTGAGTTAAATATGATATTATTCTAATTTTACAGAAAAGGAAAATGAGGTAACTTTCTCAAAATATCATGGATAGCAATCCAGAATGCAAACCAGACAGTCTCCAGGGTTTACTGTTTTAAACTGGGGCATAGGATCACAGCAGTAGTAAGAGAATGTTTAACTTCTTGCTAACAACTTACTTAGTGACCTAGATTTTTAAAATTAACATGAGAGAAAACAGGACTGCTCTCAGAACTCTGGGCGTGCTGAGTCTTCAAGCAACAGTGCTACAGAGTTAGCCTTAAACTTAACCCAACTAAGCTCCAGATTTTGCTGACTAGAAACAATGAGAAGGCTGTTTATCAGCTTACCAGGAGCTTTTACTGAACCTATCTGTGATGTGAAAAATTCCTACTGTTCTCACCCAGAAGTTATTCTGGCAGAAGCTTGCTAAATACTCATCAATCCTACTTCCTCTTATTGGACACACAGAATGCCACATTTCACACCTCCACTGTAGTTAGGCTGGGGCTATATGACCAGGTTCTGGCCAATAAAACAGGAATGAAAGTAATGACCCATCAAACAATTTGCATAATCTGTACTCACATTTTTTTCTCTCTCTCTCTCTTTGTCTCTCTAACTTCTCCTCTTCCTCCCCCTTTCCTCCATTTTTCCTCTTTATGCTTCTCCTCCTCTTCACCTTCCTTCTTTTATATGAATGAAAGAGAACACCAAAGTGCCAAGGTACACAATGAAAGAAGGATGATTCTCTATGTCATTCTCTTAGGAAAGGGTGAGATCTCTATGGAGTTCCTGTATGATGAGAAAGAAATAATTTTTCTTTTGCCACTTCGATTAACATTACTCATTACAACAGCAGTTAATATGCTCTAACTAATATAGATGGCAGGTTAGGCACTTTCTTGATGCAAAGGACAAGTATAACTTTTTTTTAAGAAATCAGTCCCCATCTGGCCACTTTCTGCTTGGGTCTTGGGTACAATGCTGCATAAATATTTTAGGGGGTCTGGGAGTACAGGAAATCCACTGTGTTGAAACCTAAACAGTTAACCAGAGAACCCACTTTTTGTTGTATTTCTACGAGCCCATTTCCCTGGAAGGGAGCCCGGTTCCTATCCTGCCCTGTCTTATTTCTGAATAGAATTATGGAAATTAACAAGTTCAGCATTTTGTTTTACTCAACACCTCCTCTGAGTGCATGCAAAGCTATGGCATCATCAAAGCTTAGGGCTCAACCCTGTTTCCTCTCTGCATCTTGATTATATGGCTCATTGCTCTTATTGACCAGAACCAGTTGACCCAGGATTCCCAATAGCAGAAGAGCTGAGAAAGGACACTTGTGGACAAGCACTTGATAATTTAAGGCATTATGTGCATTAATAATAAAACTCTTTTAATAACTTTTACCCTTATATTCATGGGACAATCCTGGAAAATAATAAGATGCTATTAGTTTAGCAATTAGATGGGATGAAGATAGAACTGTTTTGAAAAAGAGGGACATTATTTATGCAGCCTGATGAAATAAATCCATGCTCAGGTTCTCATAAGTACTGCAAGAATCATGCCTACATTTTTTTCCTCACACCTGAAGGTGTAAAAACTTTCTGCTTCACAATCCATTTTGTTTGGCCAAAAGACCTGCAGGGTCCTCACACTGATACTAGACTCTCCTATACGTGAATATCTTAGATAACACTTCATAGTGTCACAAGCAAGAGTAAGTTCCTGATCCAACTTCCCAATAGCCCTTGTGATCAACAGTTTCCCTTGCCTCCCAAGCCCCTGAGATATGTCCCCCCACCTCTGCCCTCAAAACCCAGCTCTTTTGATTTAAATTAAGCAATCTGTATTTAGCCATGGAACTGAAAAGCACTTTACCCAGAGACCCTACCATAGGTTTGTGCCACAAGTCTAATTTATCTCTCTCAGTCTGCACTCTGACTTCTCATCCCTGTATGGCATACAGTGTGCTTCTTTCTGGACCTATGATTAACAAACTGCCATAATTCAATTATTTCCATTTCTCATATGGTCTATTGTTGAACCCTGGCTCACCATCCAGCATCCTGTGCTTTACTTAACAAATATTAATTTAACAAAGTCATAACAGGAGGTCAGAATTACTAAGATGAGGAAGGGATGGAGGAAAGAAGGAAGGGGGAAGAGAGAGAGAGAGAGAGAAAGAGAAAGAGAGAGAGAGAGAGAGAGAGAGAGAGAGAGAGAGAGAGAGAGAGAGAGAGAACTAGGAAGTGTCCCGTAAAAAATTCTAGTTACAGTTCTTTGATATTTTTTAAAGATGATTTATTCCCAAAGGAAAGAAAACAAGATAATATTTTTTTGTCACAAAGAATAAAAGGTTATCTATGTCTAAATTAAGGAATGAGTGCAAAACAACTGTGTGATGTAAGTTCTCTCCCAAGCAAAGGAATGGCTATAAGTGGAATAAAGTATTTCCTATTTCTTCATGAGTGCACGTCCTTATTCCATTATTAGAATCAACAACAGGGTGAACAGAGTCCTATAGGGAAATAATCTGGGGAACAGGGAATGTATTGTCTATGCTTGATTTTATTAAGAAAGAGGACATTTGGTGGCATAAAGAATATATTGAGTTAGAACTTGAAAAACAATGAAGTCAAGGTTTAAAGAAGGCAATGAAAGAACTAAACTCTTTCATTAGCAACCATGCCTCAAGCTAGAACATTTATACCAGAGGCCCTGAAGTGCTGGCTGACATTTGCTTTATTCTTTGTGACATGTTGACAGGTGCCCTTGGAAGAGCACATTTCAAATATCACAAGTGCAGATGTGATCAGCAAGTTTGAAGGTTTTATTGACTTAACTATTGATACCTAGTTATTTGCTATCTCAGTTTTAGCTGCAAAGAGACAGATTTACTTTTTACTTACACTTTATAACTCTTAACATCTACTCTGCACATGGGGCTTGTAGAGTTCCCCTTTATATTATTCTATGAATGTACTACAATATAGGTATCCACCATACTGATAAAATATATTTTATTGATTTTTTACAGAGAGAAAGAGAGAGGGATAGAGAGTTAGAAACATCAATGAGAGAGAATCATCGATCAGCTGCCTTTTGCACACCCCCTACTGAGGATGTGCCCCCAACCAAGGTACATGCCCTGGACTGGAATCGAACCTAGGACCTTTAGGTTCACAGGCCGATGCTCTATCCACTGAGCCAAACGTTTTGGCAACAGTTAAATTTTTAAGACACTCAATATTATAGATAATCTCATAATGGACATTATTGTGCATGTCTCCTTGTGTATAAGAACTTCTTAAGAATAGCACTAGAAGTGTTACTATTGCCCTATAGATACACATATTTGCAATAAGTTTAATGAACATTTGTTCTCCAATGAGTTGTACACATTTGTTTCTTTACAGATTAATCAATATTCTAGCATGGTCTCACTTGAAAACTTTTGCTAATGATATCATATTAGCATCTCTTTGATTATTTTAAGGTTAAATTCAGAAGCATTGCACATATTTATTGGACACTTGACTTTTATTTTCTGTAAATAGGCTACTTATATCCTTTGCCATTTTTAAAAATATATTTTATTGATTTTGTACAGAGAGGAAGGGAGAGAGATAGAGAGTTAGAAACATCGACGAGAGAGAGTCATCGATCAGCTGCCTCTTGCACAACCCCTACTGGGGATATGCCCGCAACCAAGGTACATGCCCTTGACCGGAATCGAACCCGGGACCTTTCAGTCCCCAAGCCGATGCTCTATCCATTGAGCCAAACCGGTCTCGGCTCCTTTGCCATTTTTTTTATTAAAAATGTTTTTATTGATTTTTGAGAGATAAAGGAAGGGAGAGGGATAGACAGATAGGAACATCGCTGTGAGAGAAACATTACTAGTAGGCTGCCTCCTGCACACTTCTTACTGTGGATGGCAAAACTAGATTGTTCCCTGACCAGAATCAAACCATGACCTCTTGGTTCCTAGGTCAATGCTCAACCACTAAGCCACACCAGCCAAGCAACCATTTTCCATTTTTTTCTTATCAGATTATTGATTTGTAGGAATTCTTTTCTTTGTAGAATTTCATTCTTTGCTAGTTACTGTACATGAATTACAAGTATCTTCTCTCAGTTTGTAGCTTGTCTTTCAACTTTATTTATGAAAGTATCTGTTCTATAGGAGATTATAATTTTAATGTGGTTAACTTTATTAATCTTTAATTCTGGGATTTATACTTTTGTGTCTTGTTTAAGGAATTATATCTTACTGTAAATTCACAAGGACAACTAGAATTGATTTTAGCATAGTGTAATAATATAATTTTATTTATTTATTTCTCATATAGGCATTTGGTTGTCTATATGAATGATAATAAAAGCATAATATGCTAATTAGACTGGACATCCTTCCAGACAACCTTCTGAACAAAGTCGGGGCTGCGAGGGAAACCCTGGTCCCTGGTTCCGGGTGCCAGTAGCTAGAGGAAAACCAGTGCTAGCAGCCAGGGAAGGAATGCCTACTCTTGCACAAATTTCATGCATCGGCCCTTTAGTTTATTATATAGCCTCTTCATTCCTTTTTAGTTTAATATCTTCTTTTCAATATGTCACATTTCCTATTCACATGGCTTACTTCTGAGTTTTGTCAAGTATTTTATAATTTTCTTTTATCTACCACTTTACCAAGATCACACTGTCCTAAGTATTATATAGTCTTAAAGGCTTGTAAAGAGCCTATAACATTTCACACTCACACCAATAATGGATGAGAGTTTCTATTGTTCTACATCCTTGTCAGGATTTGGTGACAGGGGACATCCTTGCCTAATACCTGATAATGGGAAAGCTTCTAATTCCTTAAAATTAAGTATGATGGTATCTGCAGGGTATTTTTTAGATTTTTTTTTAATCAAGGTGAGGAAGTTTGTCCACTATTCCTAGTTTGTGGATATTCATAAATATAGTATTTTTCTTCTTTAACCTGTTGATGTGATAGCTTACATTAATTGATTCTCAAATCTTGAACCAGTCTTGCATACCTAGAATAAATCCCATTTTAGCATTGTGTATAATTCTTTTTATACATTCTCGGATTCAATTTGGTAATACACTTTCTAGAGGAATTTTTTTCATGATAAAAAAATTGATTTTTAGTTTTATTTTTGTATGATGTCTTTGTCTGGTTTTGGTATTAGGGTAAAATTGCTCTCATAGAATGAGTTTGAAAACATTCTTTCTGCTTCCATGCTATGAAGGAAATTGCATAGAATTGGTATAATTTCTTCCTTAAATGTTTGGTAGAATTCATCAGCTTAGAGTTTACATGTGTGTTCTCCCCCAGCACTGGTTCCAGTATGAGTTGATGCTCATTGATTTTTGCAACAATAAGTTGTGATTCTCTGTATCTGCCCATCTAACTCTTCAATTTTGGAAGCAGTGGTTTGCCTATGCTCTCAATTTTTTGAAGGATCTAAGAACAGTTATTGATTTTCAGTTTGTTCATCTTTTTCCTGCTGTTAGGATAGTGTAACAAGCATATTGCATACTGAACCACAGACTGGGAGTCCTTAATTTTATTTTTAACATAAAATATTGGATATTTTTACAGATAATAAAATAGGTTTTAAAGCTTTCTTGCAGTTTATTTTTTCAAGTTAATAGTAATTAAGCCGAAACCAGTTTGGCTCAGTGGATAGAGCATCGGGCTGTGGACTGAAAGGTTCCAGGTTCAATTCTGGTCAAGGGCATGTACCTTGGTTGCGGGCACATCCCCAACGGGGAGTGTGCAGGAGGCAGCTGATTGATGTCTCTCTCTCATCGATGTTTCTAACTTTCTATCCCTTTCCTTCCTCTCTGTAAAAAATCAATAATATATATTTTAAAAAAATAGTAATTAAGCTTACTAACCTATATTTAAATTTCTGTGTACAGCATTCTTTCTTATATCTAATAATTTGCCTCTGGATTCAATTTTTTTCCTTAATATTCTTTAATTAACTTTTTAAAATAAGGGACTCTGGGTGGTAAAAATCTGTTGGTTTATTTTAATATCTAAAAATATATTTACTTTCCTAGAATTTTTTTATTACTGTGTTCCCAAAGAGGAACACAAGGCTGCAAATGTGGTTTGAAGTGTTGATGAGCAGTGTAGCCTGCAATTCATGTTATCCTCACAGTTAACTGTGTTTTTCATCAGCTCATGAATTGAATGGTCAACTGCGGAGTTGCATTTCTTTGATTTTTAAAAGACATTATAACTAGGTTTAAAATTCTAGGTTGATAGTTATTTCACCAGAAATTTAATTTCACTGTGTGTTCTGGATATTTATTTCCTGAATGAAATAAGGGATAATTCAAATCTCATGAATGCAAAAAAAATGGCTTGATATTTTTAAAACAAACTAATTCTAGCATCAAGCAATAAGTGTAGATCTGATCCTTCTCTGACTTGAAGTACCTTTAATACAAAGCTTCATAGACCAATGCCTTCAGCCATGCTCTTCTTTTCTTAAAAAAAATTATAACTCACAAATTTGTGTATATTCTTTTGTAAATCAGCTTTTTGGGTTGGTTTGGTCTTCTATTTTTTATAATTCCCACTTATTATAAGAAGTTTGCCTCAGTTTACAAATCAACCATTAATAGATTTTGAATTACATTGCTAAAAATTACATGACTATGCTACTTAACATATACATATCTTGAGATTCATGTTGACAACTTTTAATATGGCACACAACACTCTCCCAGATCCAACCCCTGATAAAGCTTACAGTCTCATTTCATACTATTCCCTCTTGTCCATGTTTCATTCTAGCCACACTGAATTTCTCCTAGTTCCAAACACATATTACTTCAAGCATCTGAGCCTTGGCATCTGTTGACAGTTCTGTCTAGAATGACCTTGTTTTGTCCTTCTGGTCATCTTCTACTTAATCTTCTCTACATTCTTCTAATTTTCCCAAGCAGAGTCAAATATTACCAACACTATACACTGAGTGGCCAGATTATTATGATCTCTGAATGCATAATAATCTGGTCACTCAGTGTGTGTGTGTGTGTGTGTGTGTGTGTGTGTGTGTATTAGAGGCCTGGTGCATGAATTCATGCATGGGTGGGTAGGGTCCAGCCAGCCTGGCCAGGACTTGGGCATTGGCCTGCCTGCCTGCTGGTCAAACTCCTCATCGAAAAGACAATTTGGATATTAGCCTTTTATTATATAGGATATACCCGGGGTGGCCAGATTATTATGCATTCAGAGATAATAATAATCTGGCCACTCAGTGTATACTCCCTACTTAATACTGCTATCTGTCTATTATTATTTACAAACATGTCAATTTTATTATATAAAACATACACTGTCTACTAAAGCTTTCTGTGATATGTTAATGTTCTGTATCTTTATGTTCAATAGAAGTTTCTATAATTATGAAAATGTTCTATAATTGCAATATCCAATGTGACAGCCTTTAGCTACATGTGGTTATTGAACACTTAAAATAGGTTTTGTGTGACTGAGGAACTGGATTTTTAAATTTAATTTTAATAATGATGTATGGCTAGTATAGGACAATATTTTAAATAGTTTTAGAAACAGAGAAAATATGTTTGTTACTTTTTTGTGTGCTCAGTATTTAGCACAGAGTGGACACTGTGATTATTAAATGAAAAAATAAGTAAATTCTAGAAGACTGAAAAATTAATATTTTTGCAGAGAGGCTGGACAAATCAAGAGAAACTGATTTCACTTTTCCACGCCATCCTCACCAGAAAATAAGCTCTTATTTGTTTGCTACTTTAGCAGAAAATAAGCTCTTATTTTTTTAGTTTGATCTTGACTATGTCATTGATTCAGTTTTTCCAGAGTTGTGAGAGAAGAAAAATACAGGGATTTAAGACTGGGGTGGCTTGGAAAGTCCACAGAAATGTGGTTCTGTAAACTGAGAGATTATTTCATGTAGTTGTCTCTTATTATGGTGTTAGAAAAGGTCAATACCATATATAAGTGTAAACTGATGGTGTAAAGTTTTCTTTATTTAAAAATCTGATTCCTAGCAGGAAAGAGGACCTGTTTTATATCCTCATGCATAACCTCAATTGTTCCTTCTTCAGTCTACAATTAAAGAAGCCCGTTTACTTCTAGCTTACCCAGGAGAGAAATTTGAACTCCCACTTGGGACTGGAACACCAATTTATTTATTTATTTAGTCTTTTCATTTATGCCCAGAAAGCAAATGGCAGTGCTAGTTTTGGGAAAAACAGTAAGTAACAGCATTGTCAACCTCTTCATCAAGTTGATAGACTGACTTATACTGTAGGAATTTTAATCCTGTGAGAATAGCAAGAACAATATGAAATTGCTGTAGTGGGGATGGTGTGCAAAAATAAATGCTATTGGGGATGTGAAGCAATAGAATAGGAAATTATTAAACACTGTTGCATTTGTGTTCCTGCAAGATTTTCTGAGTTTTCAGTTCAATCATGAACTGAGGTTCTCTGAGTTGATTGTAAATTCACCAAGTTAACATTTTTAATGTTTTTAGATTTTTTTAAATTAAGATGTCTAATATTCTTAAAGAAGGCAAAGCTGCTATAAAATCCCATTAAAATGTGTTTCTAGATCCATGATTCATCTTGCAATTTTAGAAATCCTCTGATGCTTTTAAGATTTTTGCTGCAAAGTCCAGTGTATCATTCAGAATAAGCTAAGTAATGCTGCTATAGCAAATAACCCTCTGATCTCAGAGGCTTAAAAAGCAACAAAGGGTTATTTTTGCTCATTCTCTACCTGCTGAAGGCAGTGAGAGGCTCTGCTCATCATGATCATTCTCTGACCTAGACTCACCCAAGTTCCACCTTGACACATACTTCTCATTTATTTTTGGCAAGAAAGGAGAAGGTGACATATTGCATAGTGGCCCTTAAAGCTCTGCTGAGAAGTGACCCAGGTCACAACTACCACATTTATCTGAACAAATGCAGGTGATTTGGTGATGTCAAACTTTGAAAGATGTAAGGAAGTACAAATCTATCATGGCCTGTTGAGAAAGGAGAAGCAAACATCTGTGAGTTTGACTAGAATGTGTACCCAGATGACAGTGCTTCAATAGGACTTTAAAAAACATTTGGAGAGAAAACGATTCCATGGTCCAATTAATTGGGGAAATTTGGGGTGAAGTGGCATATATTATTTCCTTTTGGTATTAATAGTTTTTAATCTGCAAAGTGAATTATGAATATCTAATTAAGAGGTATTATATGAAGTGCTTCCCAAGCTAAATAAATTGTGAAAATATTTTTCTTCAGAGAAACACTGGTCATCTTTGCAAAATATACTAGGTGGAGTACTTTCTGAGCCCTCACCCAGTTTTTAACTTCTCTCTATGAATTTCTTATGTAATGTAAATTTTAAACATAATAAAACACAAACTTGATATAGATAGTAATAAACATGTTTTTCAAATAAGGATCATGGATGTCTAACTCCATTTTTCCCTCTAGAAAAGTTATAAATTAGGATGTTATTGATTAATGTTAGAGTCTATAGTACAAGATAGACTATGAAGTCTATTTCATTATTTTTCTGATGCATTAAAGTATTGTCTAAGGTTTTATACAAACCATATATATAGAGTATTCCTAAATTAAAAGTTTGGAATTTACTTAAATTTCTTAAATTAACTTAAACAAACTTTTCTCATTTTCAGTTTTTAAAAGTCTTCCAGCCGAAACCGGTTTGGCTCAGTGGATAGAGCGTCTGCCTGTGGACTGAAAGGTCCCAGATTCGATTCCGGTCAAGTGCATGTACCTTGGTTGCAGGCACATCCCCAGTAGGGGATGTTCAAGAGGCAACTGATCTATATTTCTCTCTCATTGATGTTTCTAACTCTTTATCCCTCTCTCTTCCTCTCGGTAAAAAAATCAATTAAAATATTTAAAAAAATAGTCTTCCAGACATCAAGGGGTGATTTATTTGTGAATCGATGAGTTAAAAATTAGTAAATAATGTTCTATACAGTATCTCGTTGTTTAAAGTTCATTAACTCTTGCTCAGAATAATATAATCTGCTAATTTGGAGAAAAATATAACATGTTTAATAACTTTTGTATGCTATATTGGTACTGGAATTAAAAATTTTAGGGAAGTTATCAGATTTCTTATTATTTCTAATATAATAAACATATTTTATTAAAATTTGATACTTTATTTCAAGCATAAAGGGTTATCACATATGAAAATTAAAATAAAGCTAAATATTAGAGGAAATTTTCAAAATAGTGATGCCATTAATGAGTCATCTACTCTAGATCTCTTATTCCATAATCTCACCTGTTGGAAATATATCTATACAAAAACTCATCTGAGAAAACATAGAGTTAAAAAATTCCTAAAGTAAGATTTATAAATTCTTTAGTCACAAACTCACTTCTGCAT
Organism: Pipistrellus kuhlii; assembly: GCF_014108245.1. Lineage (NCBI taxonomy): Eukaryota > Metazoa > Chordata > Mammalia > Chiroptera > Vespertilionidae > Pipistrellus > Pipistrellus kuhlii. Next base: position 135,973,658 of record NW_023425404.1, read on the forward strand.
TACTCTTATTTTGCAAGTAACCCTAACTAGGGTAGTCATTTGAATTTTAATTACAGCAACTGGGAGCAACTATGAAAGAGTAGGAATTGCCAAATAGGAATATATACTGTCAGCTGTGAAGTCAATAGAAGGTTCAGACAAGTGACTAAATGAATAATCTATTGACTGAAATACTTAAAAGATACAACAGCTTGGGATGATTTTGCCTAGGTTCTAATAATCTAGCACCAGAATTCATACTGATAACGACCCTTCTTTTACATAGGACCTTTCAATTAGTTTTCCACTAGAAATCACTAAAATTAAATAAATAAATACAAAGGTGAACAAAACATTGATTCTAAAAAACCTGTCAATCTCAACTAGTTAGAATGATCCATTCTCCAAGGATTTTTCATTCTTCATTTTGGTCTTGAGAAACAAACCAAAAAATCATTTTGACCTATAGGTGGCAATATTGGTATTGTTCAAGTCAAACACAAAAAGATGGGGGAATAAGGAAACATAATTTAATGACTCAACAAAGAAATCAGTGAATCTGAAACCCATCTTTGATGAACACAACTTTAAAAGAGGTGTAAATTTACCAAACCTCTTGGAATTCATTGTAAATTGAATTTGGGGGGAGGGGAGAATCTTCTTAATGATGTGTACTGAATAATAAATCCCACTGTTACTATACTTTAAATTATGTTGTTAACTCAGTAAACTATAAATAAATTCAAATCAGTTTTTTACAACTATATGCCTAGTTTTTATTTAAGAATATGATGGTAAAGTCCAATTTATATTTTCCAATATACACAATTAGTAATTGTGTCAGCAACTCTGGGGAAAGACCCAGGACCACCCAAGCTATTAGCTCCAGAACACTCAGTGAATTTCTGATGTCCATTAAAAAAAATATGTCATGTGCATGCTGGCTATGCAGTGAAAAGACCCATCAGCTCTTTAGAACAAATGTGTTTTAACTATTTGTAAGGCCCAGTAGTATTTCTTGAAGTTTGTAAACCTATGCACCAATTAGTTTACCATAAAAATCTCATAGCCTCTCTCCTTCTCCTTCCTAGATTCTGATACTCCTCCTATAGATTTCTGTTGAGAATCATTTTTGTCTACCAAATGCTTCCTCCAGTTAACTTTCCTATAGTTTGTAAATAGTATTTTTCTTTATAAAATTATAATATTTAGTAGGCAGCTACTTTCTTTTCTTCAGAAACTCAGATGTGTTCCATCTCTTCAAGCCATGAGAAAAATCAGTTTAAGTTGATGAATATTATACTGCGTAGAAAATAGAGTTGTGTGTGTGCAGTGTGCACATGTGTATAGGTACATGTTCACATGCTTCTGTGTATGCACCTGTGTGAGTATGTGTGTTTGTGTGTGTGAGTGTGTGTGTGAGAGAGTATATAGAGAGATATAATAAAGCAGTGGCTTGGCATGAGAGAAACATTGATTGACAAATTTTGGAAATCTTTAATAAAAATCAGCAGTATTCCTTATGTCTCACTTTCCAGTTCTGAGATATCCAATAAAGTAACCCTTTGTGGCTATTTATATTTAAATTTAAATTAAGTAAAATTAAAAATTTATATTTTAAACTACATATATATATAGGAACCTATTTGGATGGGGCAGGTAGGGAATATTTTCATCACACAGAAAGTTCCATTGGACAGCACTGCTCTATACTGTAAGTTCTTTGGTTATTTATTTATTTATTTAAATATATTTTATTGATTTTTTACAGAGAGGAAAGGAGAGAGCTAGAGAGCTAGAAATGTCGATGAGAGAGAAATATCTACCGGCTGCCTCTTGCACACCCCCTACCGGAGATGGTGCCCACAACCAATGTACATGCCCTTGACCGGAATCGAACCTGGGACCTTTCAGTCCGCAGACCGATGCTCTATATCTGAGCCAAACCAGTTTCCTCAGTTCTTTGGTTTAAAAAATATATATATATTTTTATTTATTTCAGAGAGGATGGGAGAGGGAGAAAGAGATGGAAACATCAATGATGAGAGAGAATCATGGAGCCACTGCCTCCTGCAAATCACACACTGGGGATTGAGCCTGCAACCCGGGCATGTGCCCTAACTGGGAATAGAACCTGACCTGGTTCATAGGTTGACACTCAACTACTGAGGCACACCAGCCAGGCATACTGGTATACTGTAAGTTCATTGGGTACGACTATCTTATCTTTGTATTTCCCTCAGTAGCTAATAAAACTGTATGTAGGAAGAATTCAGGAAACATTTGATTAAAAATATAAAATGTAAAACTTTCAGGGGTTGATTTGGTTATTTGTTTTCTTATTACAGAGAATATGTAATATTATATATGTATATATGTAATGGATAGATATATACAGTCTGTCTGCAGTGCTGCTTCTAGTCTTGTCTCTGGCTTCCCTTCCCCATTCTTTACAAAGTGACTGTGGCAAAGTCCTTTGTTCAAAACTGCATGCTGAAAAGGGTCAGCTTAGTCCCAGCAGTGGCTTTCTAAGTGCCCTCCAGAGATTGACCTGTCTGTCGTTTCATGCTGTACTCTTTAATTAACATTAATTAATCCACTCCTTTTTGGATTTTCAATTTTCCTAGATGAAGCACTGTAAATTAGAACATGTAACCTATTCAGATTATAACTTAAAGGGCTTTCTGCAGATAGTTAATTAGCTTGATTCAGGAAGGAAAAACCAAAAGAATGAATTTTTAATGTTAATTTAAAGGACATTAGTTGCTATAAGCAGAGTGATTAAAATGCCACTTTTTGAAGCAGAAAAATTAGAATGCAGCAGTAGTGGTAAACATAGAGGATTGGTGGATTTTGTATCTGTGCCAATATTGTGAGGCACTTTGTCATCTGCCTGCATAAAAGCTCGATGAGTTGTGTAGTTATTTTGGTTTGACTAGCACACATAGTGAGCAAATCATGCATGTTCTTATTGTTTAACATGGTTCTATGCGTTTCTTCCAGGAATGCAATATAATCGAGTAACATGATAACATGAGATTGAATTACCTGGCAATGCACTCAGGACAAGCAACAGGGGGTTGATACCTGATTGTCCCTGTTTAACAGTCACTTATATTGAACCTGTTAGGTACCAAATTCTGTCCTAAGCATTTGACCACTACTAGCTCAACTTGTCTTCATAACAAATCTATGAGTTTTGTTCCATGATTGCCCCCATTTTTCATACACAGCGAACTTAAGGTCACACAGCGAACTTAAGGTCACACAGTGGTAGGTGGTAGATCCCAGAATTGAACACGGGCAGGAACTTAATCTGACTGTAGAAACTGCACTCTTAAATAGAAAATAACTCCAAAGCAGATTATTTGCAGTGAAATATGGGCTCATTTTAGCATTAAGTGTACTGTTACCACCATCCAAAGATTATCATCAAAGATGATGAGACACTCTAGAAGACAGACCTAAAGGAATGTAAGATGATAAGGACCACTTACTCTGTATTTCAAAATTCTCGAGAGGATCGGCAAGATGTCTCTGATACTGCCAACTAATTAGCAGAAAAGCAAGGGCATAAAGCTTGAAACCAAATTGTTCCTTTTTCATTTAATCATTTAAACATTTTTTTAAAACTTGCAAAGACCTGGGTATTAGTCCAAGTGCAGGTCATATATGGATGAAAAAAGAGCTTCAAGTGAATTAAGGAAAAGGGAAGGACACAAAGGCGATTTTGCCACAGTGTGGAAATCTCAAAGAAAGAACCCCATTTCTAGGACTAAAAGGGAAGAGGGGGGAGCCCTAACCCGGATCATGCAGTAAGGAGTACAGGGCAGAGAAGCTTTCAGGGGAGCTGAGATGTAAAATGGGAACCAGTGAGATCTCGGTACTGTTGGCGTTTTGGACTGAGGAATATTTGCGTTGAAGAACTGGTGGGGGCACTGTGAGATGTTCAGCAGCATCACCGGCCTCTGTGCACTGCATGCTGGTTAGTACCTTCCTCCAGGTTATGACAATTGAAAATATCTTGAGGCATTGCCTGATGTCCCCTCGGGGACAAAACTGACCCACATGGAGACCTTCTGAGCTAGATCCTGCGGTGGTAAGTGGGTGGGGAGAGAACTGACAGGGAGAGGCTGCACTGGGAACAAGGGTTTGAAAGTCCAAGAGCAGGATGTGTGGGTGCAATGTGGCAGCAGGTGTGTTTGATGATGATGGAGGAGGGAAAGATGTGTGCATACCTGGAGAGAGCTGTGACACGCATATGTAGGCAGGAGCCATAACTGAAGGATACTCTGAATCATACGGTTGAGCCCTGCTGCCTCGGCTGACAGCGGGGAACCGATGTCAGCATACACACCAATTAGGCGGGTTGTAAATAGACTGTCGTGACTCATCCTGAGCAAAGGAGTTGCATTCTCCTGGAAGGCAAGCTGGAGGCTTCCTAACAATCACACAGCTGGTTATAAGGAGAGCCCCACGTGGTTCAGGGGAGAGGACTGCGGAGTTCACCTCAGTCTTTCCACATGTGTCAAACACAAGGCCCGCGGGCCAAATCTGTCCCGCCAGGCCTTGCAATGTGGCCCGCACCACGCTGTCATCACTGCACTCCGCTGCGTTTCCATCACAATGACAGTTTATGACTGTTCAGTAAACCATTCGGCCCGCGATTTAGGCTGGATTTTAGATTTTGGCCCCTTCTCTGATTGAGTTCGACACCCCTACTTTAAGCCATGCCTGTGGAGAGCGCAGGACTATGTGATGGGCTATCCTCAAATTCAACAGCACCTGGTCTTCAGCAAGACTTCACGGTAACTGTTGATGCATGAGCTGCCCTATTTAAATAGATTTTCCAAGATAGTTTATGAAAATCCTATTTAGTGCTTTAGTCCACCTTTTAATCATTTATTTTTTAAAATATTATTTTGCATTACATTATTTTTTTTAAAATATATATTGTTTTCAGAGAGGAAGGGCGAGAGAGAAGCAGAGAGAATCAATGATGAGAGAATCATTGATTGGCTGCCTCCTACATGCCCTCTACTGGGGATCAAGCTTGCAACCTGGGCATGTGCCCTTGACCAGAATCAAACCTGAGACCCTTCAGTCCACAGGCTGATGCTCTATCCACTGAGCAAACCAAGTAGGGTTTGCATTACATTCTTAGAATAAATGAAAGTTAATCAGATTTTTCTGGATGACTTTGGGGTTCACTATGGTCATTAGGGTGGCTTCTGTAAAGAACAGAGTGCCATATTCCTGATGCTTTGGCAGTTTAAATGGTCCAACTACTGCAATTGTGATTTTTTTAACCTTTCTGTTTCATTATAGCTAGATTTTCAAAATATTCTCTTATCTTTTTTCATCGTTCATTAATGCTTTTGGCAATCTTTTTTCCCCCTGAGAAACATGAAAATGACGTTTATTAGATTTATACGTAAAAACAGCTAATAAGTCCTGATAATGACACAAACATTTATGTAGTATTTCAAATATACCAGACAGTGTTCCAAGTTTTAAAACTTTTCTATGCGAAGTGTTCGGGTCTTTGCGTATGGAGTTTTTGCAACTATGCTAGCGGTCTTTTCCTTTTCCTTTGAAGTTCCTGTCTAAGTTCTGGACATCCAAATTGCTAGAAGTTTGCCATTCAGCAAAATGGGATTCTAACTCCACGAAATATAACCCCTTTCAGTAATTGGTAAACTCGGAAGCAGATTATACATTTAGCAATCTAGAACTCTTTCTACAAAGCAGCAAGAGGCAAAGGGAGATTTTAAAAAGAGAGAGAAGAAAATGCATTAGGACTAGGTCTTGTGCACACATCCCATTCCAGACTCACATAATTCTGGCTTCTTTAAAACAGGAAGCCACTTGGGCTCCCTTATCAAGCAGCTCAAGCATGCAGGCTCACAAACAGCCTCTGAGTCCAGACAGGTCAAGAAATTCAGGAATTCAAAAAGAAGGCCACGTGCTCCAGGATGACTGTGTTCAAAAGGCCTGGAAAGAAATGCTGGGAGGGTTGCCCTCTCTTCCCATGACACATCACAAACTGGAGTAGGAAATCAAGAAAGGAAACCGGGCAACCATGGTGATTAGTCAGAAGGAAGGAGACAGCAAACACTCTGATGCCAGCAGCTGCAGAACAATGGGAACCTTGAGAGGCTATTTTTGTTTGATTTCAACAATTAATTGAACCTGGTGGAACTGACAGTGTTCTCTGCCTCCTCTCACTCTTCTCTTACTAAAAGTGGAAAGTTTCCATGCCAAAATATAATTATCTTTTTCCTGCTTAAGAATGATTAAAATGCCACCATGCTCTTGCATCTTCATGTTTATCTCCAAATGAATGTATTATGAATATAAACATATTCAAACATGCAAAAATGACAAGTATCTGTTATTGTGTTCCCACTAGTATGGATTTGCTATTGAAAAGGCTGGGATTTGGAACTCTCGCTTGCTTTAGACTTGTAATGTCTTGGGGACCTCCCTTGGCAGTAGGTATAGGGAAGAATAGCTGAAGGTCGTCAGTAGCAGATGGCTCTTGTAGTGTCTCTCCGGTTGCTGTTTTGTTTTGTTTTGTTCTTAAATTCCAGATAGCACCACAGCAAAAATAAAGAAGTCTTCCTAAGAAAGATTTGATTGCTCCCAACATTTTTTTCCAGTGCTTTCTAAACTGCCCCAAAGTAGAGGCAGATGGAATCTTTGTAACATCAAATCAGAAAATAAAACTCTGTACAGAATTGTGAAACTTAGGGGAAAACTGTTGCCAACTTGCTGGCCTTGGGCAAAATGTTTCTGGGTTTGGCAGTACCCTCCCAGCTGCCAGTGGTTCTTTGTAGCAGACCTGACTTAAGGCGATTGAATACATGTTCATAAGCTAAGAACAACCCCGTTGAGCTGAAAGTCTGAATGCTCCAAGGTACAGAAAGCACAGAGGGGTGCTAGAAATTATTTTAATAGGCATGAACTACTAATTCAACTAGTGCCATGAAGAAGGTGGCACATTCTCTTAAAGGGGCTGTCTTGCAATACCAGAAACATGGAAACATCTGAAAAATTGTTATGTCCTTAGGCAGGAACCATGCCATGTCACAGAACAAGCAAGAGTGAGTGTGAGTATGGAGTAAGTTCCATGAGTTGCAGAAGTTTTGGAAAAGGGAGGGTGAACAGGATGTGGACATGACCACAGAGAGCTTTGGTAAAGAACTTCTAATTGTTGTGCCTCCTTCGACTCATTTCCATTTCTTAGCTTCTCTAACAACTCTGAAATAGGAATGAATTGTTCTGGTTCCTTTCTTACAACCTACCAGTGTGACATTTCTACTGGACATTTGCTGTTTTTGTCACCTAGCACTTACTAGGGGTATCAGTTAATAATGTGAATTTTGTAATCAAAGAAAACATGATAATTTCAAGAGAAACATCGAAAGTGCTTTATTCAAAGTAATGTCCATTTGCTAGCTACACATTTCTCCCATCTTTCAGGTAATTTGTGGATACTGTCCCAATAGGACTTTTCTTGTTTTGAGGCAAACCATTCAGAGACACAATTTCCACTTTCAGCAGCACTTTTCTTCAAAATAATGAATTAAAACTTCTCGCAAATACTTTTTTTGGGGGCATGAAATTCGACATTTTTAAGCATAAAAATATGATGCTAACACCTTCAGCAAATTTGACATATGACATTTTGAAGCTTATTGTCAATACAACAAAATAGCAGACATATGAAATCGCATATATATCAACATATGTTCAAGTAACTCCATCTATTTAAAAAAATCTGCATTATTAACTGATACGCTAAGTATTCTACCTTCTCCTGGTTAATTTTCATCTTACAATCTGGTGTTATAGCATGTGATCTACACAGTTTTTGGAATTTCACTTTTGAGCAGAATATAAAAAATCCTTCAAAAAGTTAGAATTCATTCACCTCAAGGTTAGTGTCTGAAAGACTGTTTATCAGTTCCTGCTACCTAGACTTCTCCCAGAGCTCATTTTTGTCCTTTAAAGCCAAGGTTCTTTATTTCCCTTATTATTCTGGGAGCTATTTCAATATATTCTTTTTCTATTGTCAATTTCTGTTGCTGTGATCACTTAGAAGATTGCATTATCTTTCTAGACAGCTGTTTATGCAGCCAAAGTGTATTTTACTTGAAATATTCTGACCTGAGAGAGAGAGAGAGAGAGAGAGAGAGAGAGAAAGGAAAAGGAAAAAGGAGGGAAGGAAGGAGGGAAGAATGGAGGGAGGGAAGAAGAAGGAGAAGGAAAGAGAAATAAAGATAAGAGATGGAGGAAAAGAGAGTATAGGAGAAGAAATAAGATTAGAAAGCCAGTTATTCTAGACCAACAGACTTAAATGAGATTCCATAAATGAAATATTGTGCCATTTCTGATATGTAAACTGTACCGTTATATTGTTTGTTCTTTTGAGTGCTTATCCACAGATCAAGCCCTACATAAACATCTTCAAGGCCTTTCTTCATCTCACAAAAACAACAGAGTTTAGCTGGATAGGCAATCAGAGGCATGCTTAAGATTTTTGAGATTTGCCAGTTTTAAATTATTTAATTTAATTTTTAGCTATTCTAAATAAAGTAATGGTGGACTTAGTGTACTTGCACATTTCTTCCCCTTTTAGTGTTATTTTTAATATTATTTATACTTTTCAAACTACATTATTTTTTTTTTCATTTTATCGCTTTTAGTTGTTTGCTCTTATCTTAGATGTGCCTTAAACATATTGAATATCAAAGACATTTAATCTTACCACCCATTCCTTCTCTGCTATTTTTCTAGAATATTTTAGTTAGCTGAATTTTATCTTTTAATATAATTCTTGAAAAAGGCTTGTAAGACTAAAATTATTTGAGTTTTTTTGGAAAGAAGAAAAGTAAAAATTTTTTATTGGCCAACAAATATATAACTTGGAATGGATTTGAGGCAAATTGTGCCATAAGCAGATTTTCTGTATATGGCTAAACAAAATTTAAAAACTAAGTAACAATAAAAGGAAATTTTCTGGTACAGGACCAGCAGTACAAAAAAATAGTGTGTAAGTACCTGGATAATACACCCATTTTGCAATAGTACAACTTTTAAGAACATATTGTTGACTATTTATAGTCCACACAGACTTACTAATTCATCCTTCAACAACAACATGCTGACAGTTCCTGAAGAAAACTACTTAAGAAATGGCATAACCCAAATGTTCCCTCATTTAACCAACCCCATCTAAGTTTAGATGTACAGAAGGGCTTCGATATATGCAGAGTAAGCCACATGCAACGTGTTACTTGATTAATTTTCTAAAATAAGGTTTTGGAACAATGACAATAAGATAAGGGAAGAAAATATGGAGGAATGAGTCTTACATACTATACATGCAAATTTTTTGACAGTAGGAGAAACCTTTTACAGATAAGTTACAAAGAAAAGGCAAATAAGCAATTTTGTGCAAGAAGCATTCTGTACAATGTCTTCACTTGGATGTCATCATTTGTCCAAACTCTTCTTTGTTTACTTGATCACCATCAATATCTGCTTCCCTGGTCGTGTCATCAATCTCTTCATCTGTTAATTTCTCCCCAAGGTGTGTCATCACCTGGCGAAGCTCTGCTGCACTAGTATAGCCATTGCCATTTTTATCAAACACAGAGAATGCTTCTCTAATTCATCTTCACTGTCTGTGTCTTTCATTTTTCTTGCCATCATTGTCAGAAATTCTGAAAAGCTGATTGTGCTAAGTGGATTGTGCATCCTTTTCTTTAACCATGTCCTGCAACTCTACTTCTATGAGATTCTGTTCAAGAGACCTCATTACAGTTCCTGATTTCTTTGTTGTTATAGTTCCATCATCATCCTTGTCAAAGGGTGAAAAAGCTTCTTTGAATTCTGCAATCTGCTCTTTATTTTTTATTTTTATTTTTTTTTTAATTTTTTTTTTATTAAATTATTATCTGTGTACATATTTTAACATTGCCCCCCCCTCCAATACATACCCCCTTTCCCCAGAGTTTTGTGTCCATTGGTTGTACTTATATGCATGTATACAAGTCCTTCGGTTGATCTCTTATCTCCCCAATCTGCTCTTTAATCAGTTGGTCAGCCATGATGCAAGTGGTACTGCCTTTTGACACATGACCACTCAACTCTAAGCTCAAAAGCTCATACAACTGGGACTCTGTTCCTTGAGTACTTGCAGATATATCTTAAAAATAATAGTTGTCTATAGCCTTTATGCTTGAAGGATGTCCTTGCTAGGTATAAAAGCTTGACTCACACTTTCTTTTCTTGAGTTATTGCATTTTTTCTCTTGGAAATTTTTTTACCATCTTTTCATAGATAATTTTGCAGGGAAATTTTGATGTTACTTTGATTTTCTTTCACCTAAAATGACCTTGATATCTCTTTGTGCTGCCCCCAAATTCTTTATCTTTAAAATTAAACAATTGTTTTCAGGTTCTGTCTCAATAGTGACCATTCTGTGTAATAGTGTTCCCTCTGGGTGGGTTATAGTTCTTCAAGAGCTAGAGTCAAGTCTTCTTTTATTAAAGAAAGTTTTCTTGAAATGTATTTTAAATATTGGTTCTCTTCTATTATTCTGGGGTGCTTTTTTTTCAAAATAAATTATTTTTGTTGCTATTCCCTATTTTTATGGTGTCTTTGAAAAGATGTTGAGTTTCCTGGGGCTGCCATAAAAAAATAAATTAAAAAAAAAGTACTGCAAAGTGGATGGTTTGAAACAACAGAAATGTATTATCTCATAGTTCTGGAGCCTAAAAGTCTAGAATCAAAATGTCAGCATGACCATGTCCCCTATGAAACATGTGGAAGAGAGTCCTTAGCTTCTGGTGTTTGGCAGCAATCTTTAACATTCCCTGACTTGTGGCTGCTGCACTGCAATCTCCATCATTGTCATTATTCTCCCCTGTGTCTCTTTTCTTATAAAGACACAGTTATATTAAAGTAAGGATGCACAGGACTCCAGAATGACCTCATCTTAATGAATTACATCTGCAATGACCCTATTTCCAACTATAGTCATGCTCTGAGAGTCTGAGAATTAGGATCTCAACATATTTTTTTGTGGAGGCAAGGAGGGGAGGGGGCAGCAGCAATTCAATAGCCGGACACTGTTTTTTTGTTGTTTTTGATACTCAGGTTTGAATAAGTTAAATTTTCCAAACAAGATACCAGGAGACTGTAAGGGATGGTGGGAATTTTCCAGGAGAGTGGGGCTGAAGAGATGGATTGATTACAATATAACTCCTCAGTGTGGCCAGCCATGCCTCCCCCACCTCTCAGACCTAGCCCCAGACCACTCTTCTTTTACTAAACACTGCTGCCAAGAACAAGGCCTCATCTTTCAAAGTGTCACGCTCTCTTCTGTAAGATGGTGATTTTTTTCTTTTTTAATATGTTTTTATTGATTTTTTGGAGAGGAAAAGAGAGAGGGATAGAGAGTCAGAAACATCCATGAGAGAGAATCATCAATCAACTGCCTCTTGCACATCCCATACTGGGAATGTGCCCACAACCAAGGTATAATATATGCCCTTGACCAGAATCAAACCTGGGACCCTCCAGTCCGCAGGCTGAGACTCTATCCACTGAGCCAAACTGGTTTTGGCGATGGTGCTTTCTTAAATCTGTCACTGCCAGGATCTCTGGGGACTTTCAGTACTTTATGTCACAGAAGCCACAGTGATTGTACCCCCTTGGAAATCAGCACTTTCTACTTAAGAAGGGGCTTTTCTTTCTAGGAATTAATATTTATTGGTCATTGCTGAGGTCTGTTCCCTCTAGCCCACCTCTATCCTCTCTGCTTTTCCCTATCATGCTGCTATAACTTTCCAGGCAGATTTTGCAAGACTTACTTGCTTTTGTCCATACAAAGAACTTGGGGTTTTAGTATGTTCTCCAACTCTTAGTTTCACAGAAGACATAGCTTATAGGCTTTTCCTGCCTACCTTGCTTGTGGTTCTATTGGTTTTCCTAGAAGAGAAGAAAGTAGACTTGAGACAAGGTTACTATCAAGTTCCTGCCAGAACAGGAAGCTCTTGAACTGCTTTCTACCAGGAGTAAAGTGAACTATAACGTGCATTCTTCCCCACCCTTCTCCTGTTCTTCCTCTGCAGCCTTCTTCTTCTATTTTTCTTTTCTTTTTGAAAGAGGCAGATCAGCATTGTCCAATAAATACTCCTGAGGTAACAGAAATTCTCTTTATGTGTGTTGTTGAATATGGCAGCCATGGGCCACACTTTGCTAGTGAGCACTTACATTGTGACTAGGATACCTGAGAAATTGAATTTATAATTTTATTAAATTAAAATAACCACATATGGCTAGTAAACAATGCAAGTTTTAGACATAAGCAGGGCAAGGTAGAAGCTAGGAGGAAAGGAAGGAAAAAGGAAAAGACACTATGATGCATGGAGTGATGGAATGAAAGAGAAAGATATTTACTTGAAATTTTATTGGGTTTTTCTATCTATTATAGTACATGATATAAACACCCCCTCCCTCTCTTTTTCTAAACTGAGTGTAAATTCTATGTTTCTTACTAATACTATTTGGAAAATATTTTCTTTGGAGAACACAGAGAAAAACTGAGTTGTGCTCCAAAGTTGCTATGAGATTATGCTTTTGGGCCTGGTCATGTTTGGGCTATAATTTTGCCTTGTTGCTATTATTTCCTTGGGAAAAGGGTCCTTTCAAGTGGGAAGGTATAGCTTGACCACTAAATTTAAATTTTCAGAGTTTGTGTAAAAGCTTGAATCAATAAAATATATGTACCTGCAGAAAGGGCTTAAGGTCCTTACACTACTAAACACAAGAATTACATTACATGGGAGAAATAGAGATCAGTATATAAAGTAGTTCCCTCCTAAAACATGAAAATTTTCAGAAAATAAAGTTTTCAGGGTTACATGCACAGATAGCTGTTTCCATCACTGTTATTTGAGTATTTTGGATACAGAACTAATATGTTGAACTCTATAGCTATTATACTCACTACATTATGATCTTTTTTTCCCCTTTTGGTCGTGAATAACTTGGAAAACATCTTATGTCTGTGAGTGGTGACTTCATCAGAAAAAAAAATAAAAATAAAAAAAATAGTCTAAAACATTGTATTACAGATGGAAATGGCACCCAAATTAAATAGCTACCAAATACAATGTGTTACAACCACTGACTCATGTACACCATGATTCATTTCATCAGATCTTGAAAACTCATACCAGCCATATGGTTTCTTGTTTATTTTGGGGCCTGCAGGTCTTCTTTGCCAAGGTACAGTATGAGCTTGCAGTCACTTATTGCTTAGAACTAATGACCCCAGTGTAGACTCTCTTATGTATGGAGAGTTCTAGTAACATTGGTTGGCATTATGTATTTTTGAAATGTACTAGAAAATTCACTGTAAAACCATTGGGGCTAGGAATTTTTTTGTGTGAAAGTATTTGATAACAGAAAGACCTTTCTAATAAATATGGGCTATTCACTTTTTAAAATTTCATCTTGGATGAGTCTTGGTAAGTTATGTTCCTCAAGAAAATTGTCTTTCATTTAAGTTATATGGTTATTCACATATTTTGTTTTTATCTTTCTAAAATATGTAGAATAAAATAGATGTTAGTTTATTCCTAATAATGACAATTTTATCTTTGTATTTATTAATATTTTTATTGTTTGGGTTTTATTTATTTTATTAATATTTTCAAAGAACAAAATATCAGTTTTATCAATTTTCTAATTTTGTTTTTTATTTCACTGAGTTCTGATATTATCTTTATATTTTCTTCCTTTTACTTTTATGGCTTTAATGTTATTCTTTTATTTTTAACTTCTTAAGAAAATATTGGCTATATAACTGGTTACAAATTTCCCTCTATGCTCTTTAGCTGAATCACATGAATTACAATACTTGGAATTTCTGAATATTCTACATTCTTTTGTGATTTCTTCTTTGGCCCACTAGTTATTTAGAACTGTATTAATTTTTCTTCACACATTTGGGACTTTATCACAATTTTTTCAAAATGTGCATATTATTTAATATTTCATGTTTGACCTTTATTAAAAACTTGAATTAGTGTAGCATATAATTTATGTTTGTGCATGTGCCCTTTGCACAACACAATTTAAATAACTGTTGTGTACATTTGTGGTATATAAGGTTTCATAGATATCATTTTGGTTAAACTGGTTGATAGTATTTCTCTAATCTTTTTCAGATCTCTTAACTGATTTTTTATATAGTCCTCCTAGCAATTACTGTTTTATCAGCCAATCCTTGTTTCTATCAGTTACTGAGAGAGGAGTGTTAAAATCTGCAGTATTAAATATCGATTTACATTTCCTATAGATTTTTCAGCTCCTTATTTAAATTTTTTATTTAAGCTCATACACATTTTGCCTGTTTGATACTTTTATCATTATAAGGGGTCCAACACCGTATCTGCTGTTCTTCTTTACCTCTTATTGATCCATGTTTCTATCTGGTGTCATTTCTATTTATTATGAAGTAATTTACTTAGCAATGAATTCCCTCCGTTTTGTTTATTTGAGTGAGAACTACCTTTATTTTGACTTCATTTTCACAGGGCATTTTTGCTGAATATAGAATTCTAGATTGGTAGTTATTTTTTCTTTTCTCTTAGTCCCATAAATATACTCTTCCAGTGTCATATGACCTTTATGTTTTCTGTTAACTATTATTTTTGTTGTTCCCCCACCCCTTAAATAAAGAGTCATTACTTTTTCTGGCTACTTTCAATATTTTTTTTGTGTTAGTTTCAAATTTTCAACAATTCTACGATGTGGCTTGTATTAGTCAGGGTTCTTTAGAGAAACATATCTAGTAGGAGATATTGTATATATAAATGGGGATTTATTATTAGGATTTGATCATGTGATTATGGAAGGTGAGAAGTCCCATGATCTGCTGTCTGCAAGATGCAGACTCAGAAAATCTAGTGCTATCAATTCAGTCTGATTCTGAAGGCCTAAGAATCAATGGAATGGGTGGTATAAGTCCCAGCCCTGGGACAGGAAAAAACTGATGTTTCAGCTCAAGCTGCTCAAGTAGGCAGTCAGGAAGAAAAATAAGTGAATTCTCCTTTTCTCTGCTTTTTTGTTCTATTCAGGCCCTCAAGGGATTAGATGAGCATCACACAATTGGGAAGGAAATTTATTTTATTGAGTCTACCAATTCACATGCACCAAAATAATGTTTAATCTGGTCATTTTGTGATACACAGTCATTTGACACATAAAATCAACTCTCCCATAACTAATTATTCTTTTCTTTGTTTTTAATTTGCTTGGCATTTACTGAAATCTTTGGAGCTAAAAATTGCTATTTATCATCAGATTTTGGAAACTTTTTATAATAAGTTCTTCAAGTATTTTTTGTTCAATTATTTATCTTGGACAATTATTTATATTGTCCCATTGCCACTGAGCTTTTGTTCTTAAGTTTTTATCTTTATTATTCAGATGGGGTAATTCTTTTGCTATGTCTTCAAGTTCACTGAAATTTTCCTTTCAGATGTAGTACTTTTCAGTTCTAGAATTTCCATTTGATTCATTTTTAGAGTTTTTACTTATATACTCAGATTTTCTATCTGTTCATCCATTTTGAATAATAATCTTTAAGACAGTTTTGAACAGACTTATAATAGCTATTTTAAATTCTTCACCTACATATTCTAACATCTCAGGGTCAATTTTTATTGATGACTTTTTTCTTGACAATGGGCCACATTTTTCTTCATAACTAGTGATTTTTAATTATATGCTGAATATTATATAAGATGTGTTACAGATACTTTGTATTCTGATATCTTCCTGAAGAATGTTGATTTTTATTTTAGCAAGCAGTTAACTTTGGCTGCAAACAAACTCTGAATTCTGCAAATCCTACTATAAATAGGCTGAAATTTTGGCTCACTTCCCTCAGTCTTCTAGTTATAGTCCGTCAGTCAGGCTCCTTGATGTCTCCCTGGACCATTTGCAGTTCAAGTGTCAGCCAGGGATTGGGTCAAAATTTACACAATATTATAAGCTCTTCTTCACTTCTTCCCTTGCATTCTAGCCACTCTGGCAGCTCCAAATTCTGTCCTCTGACTCATCAAGCCAGAAACACAAAATTTCTCTGTTTGAGTTTCAGCCATCCCACACAATATGGATTGGGGTGTGCTCACAGGAGAAAGGCTACACAAATGCAAACTCACATAGTATGGTTCCCTTATTTAAAAAATGGACTATTCTTGAGGTTTTTATCACTTTGACCACTCTCCAATGTTTTCAAATATTGGAAGTGGAACTATTAATAGCTTTAAATCTTTCTCTGAAATAGTGTTTTTAAGAGCTTGGAATTTTTTGTTAAATGGTCAAAAATTCCTTTTGGAACAAACCATGTTTAACCAACATTTAAAAGAAAAATTCTTGCCGAGACCTGTTTGGCTCAATGGATAGAGCGTTGGCTTGGGGACTGAAGGGACCTGGGTTCGATTCCGGTCAAGGGCATGTTCCTTGGTTGCGGGCATATCCCCAGTAGGGGGTGTGCAAGAGGCAGCTGATCGATGACTCTCTCTCATCGATGTTTCTAGCTTTCTATCTCTCTCCCTTCCTCTCTGTACAAAATCAATAAAATATATTTTTAAAAAAAGAAAAATTATTGTTTTGTCACATTTTCATAGCAAGGTCCTCTGTGAGAGAGGAAAACTATTTTCACTATTTGTCCCTGATTACAGATAGAATTTTCATGACTCTAATTCTGTGGGTTCTAACCAACAGATACTTGAAGGTAACATTTAGAGAGTCTGCCATGTGCTTAAAACTGTACTAATTACTTAAGGCAGATTATGTCACTTAATCCTTGCAAACCCTCATTAGGATAGGTTCTAACATTATCTTTAGTATATTGATGAGGAAATTGAGGCTATATAACTAGCTAAGACACTACTGGTAAGTGGTAGATTTGGCATTGAAGACCAAGAACTTTGTCTTTAGAATTAACTCACAACCTCTTTGGCTTACTGTCTCGCTGCTAATAGTGAGGGGACCTCTGGAAACTTCCTTCCCGGGAAGCTGGCAGTGTGAGGTCCTTTCTTGGAACGGTGTGGTCAGGCAGGTTCCAAATTTTGTGTGCCTTCTTTGTACCAGACACCTTAATTTGCTTATGCATGTTATCTCATTCAATCTTCATAACAGCCCTGTGAGGCTGCTATCATCATAACATTTTACAGATAAGAAAACAGGGGCCCTTAGGGGTTCTATAACAAACCCCAAATCAGACCTTACCGGGACAGAATTTAGAACACAAATATCCCAGTTCCTTGTTCTTTTTATGCTGCCTTCTCCTCCTCAATGTTGCCTCTGCTGTCTCACCACATCCCACCTGACCATTTCATCCAGTCTAATTCAGAATGATAGAAATGATGACACAGGCAGGGAGATGAACTCCAAATGAAACAAAACAGAAAAATACCAAATCAAAATCCTATTCATAGTCTCTACTATTATAAAATGGTGAAAGTGGTATGTGCTGTATTATTTCAACACGCTCCTCTTCCTCCTCTTACTTACTGAGCACACAGTTAAGCTGAAAAGATAATACTTGAGATATTTTCATATGCAGATGCCTTTTCCCCCATGCATCACAACAGTGATTTGGTTTCAATGAAAACATGAGCTAAGTCACAGTGGCTTCCAAAAACATGAATTATTTAACATTTTACATTAGTTCATCTCATTTACTGAAGTGTCCCTGGGACATATTCATTTACACAGGAAGGATGTCAGGGGAAACACTTAAAAAGCTATAATAATAATAATGGTCAAATAGAAGTCTGAAATCATTGTTAATCACCTTCCACTCTCAGATTAAAGCGCATGGCATGTTTACAAAATTTTCATGGGACTTTGAAGTTGGCAGAGCTCATTGAAGATGTCCAAATTACTTATTTGTGCCCTGCTCTGGATAAACCGACTAGATTCGATTACCTGGTACCTCACTCTGACTCACTGTAATCCAGGTCCCTGGTTAATATAATCCTTCTGTTGTTTGATTATCTCATTTTTTCCCCCAAGAACAACGTTATGAAATCAAGTCTTGCAATGCATGAATTGACTTCCCTCATATGTGCAATAACATTGAGTTAGGGAAATTTGCTTGAAGTAGATCGGAGTTAATTAGGAACTTCCCACGTGCCTCGCATTTATCTTTCCTTCTTGTTACCAGTTTGCGCTTTGACTGTGCAGTGGGTTGTCATTTGCAGTTATATCGGGAGAGTTAATTCCCCGCCTGGGCCCTTTTCCTCACCACTTCAGAAACAGAATTGAAATTCTAGTCTGTTGGGTCTGTCGTGGGAGATGATTTCCAAACCATCTGCTATCTCGGAAAACAATCCTTCCTGACATCCGCTCGCCCCTCCCAGCCAAGGCCCGCCACTGATACTGCACTTGAAGGCAGCGTGAATAACAACAACCTGCCATGGCTAACTGTTGAGCTTTCTGATGGAACAAAGCGAGCGACTCCAGATTGGACTCTCTGGCCAGATGTGATCTCCTGGGTTAATTCTTCCTTAGAATAAGAAATGCCGGGAGAAATTATTAATAATGCCTGTGACATCCATCTAAGGTGGAATTTCTATTTATCTCTTATCCTAGAGAATCTTGTCAGACCTTAATTAAGTCATCCATTAGCCTCTGCAAGTGGATTGACTATATATTTACATGATAGAGTTAGCAGTTGCTAGTCAGGTTTTGTGATAAATAGAATATTTTGAAAAAAATGTCTGATCATCTTTTTCTAGGCTAAAGTATACTAAGTGATTGACAGTCACCAGATCCTTTTAAATCAATTTGAAGTATTCTCTCCAATGGGATCCCTCTCCTCATCCTTCAGACTCTCTTCCTCTTCTTTTGACCTATTGCAATATTGTCTTTACTGCTCTCCTGCTCATTGGACTCATTATGCCAGACCATGTTATCTTTTTTTTAAGAGACAGATCTATGCTGCCACATCACCCTTAAACATTACTATTGACTGCCTATTCCTAGATGATGGAAAAAGCTTTATAATAGCATGAAATAACTTTATAATTTGAAGCATAAATGACTTTGCAGCTACTTTTAAAAAATGTTTTTTATTGAGTTTAGAGAGAGAGGGGGAGGAAGAGGGAGAGATATAAACATCAATGAGAAAAATCAACATCAATTGGCTGTCTCCTGCATGCTCCCCACTGGGCATTGAGCTCACAACCCAAGCATGTGCCCTGCCCTAGAATTGAACTGGTGACCTCCTGGTGCATAGAATGATGTTCAACCACTGAGCAACACCAGCTGGGCTGCAGCTTACCTTTTTATGTCCAACCACTGAGCTGTGCAATCATGCCAAATTCCTCCTAGCACTCCCTAGTTTTTCTTCTCTCTGTGCCTTCTATTACATACTTTCCTACTGCCAGCTTGTTTATGGGTTTTCTCCACAAGGCACAATCTCATTCCTAGAACTATTTATTGGTGTCTTTGTGAAATCTTTCTCACTACTTCAACCAGAGTCAGAATTAATTTCTCTGAAAACTCCTGGCACTTTTATCTTAATCCTATAATAGTGCTTACCACATTTTATTTTAATAATCTATTTACATGTTTTCTCTTAGAAGACTTCAAAATCTTCAAGGAAAGGGACAAGGTGCAATAGGTCTTGATATAACTAAGATTTAACAAAATACTTGCAATATATTAGATGTCCAATAATTGTTACTTAAGGCAACGATTCAGTGAGCATTTCAAGAGGGCAGGTATTTAATCCGAGTTTTCAACATTCTGTTTCTATTCTCTTTAAGAGTGTCTGGAATTTAATGATTATCTTTAAACATCTGTGATGGGATTAACAAACCCATTAATACATTTGTTCATTTTTTTTAAAAGGCATTTAATGAGTCATTTCCCATATCTCTGTATCCTTGACACAACATTGTGATACATACTGCCAACACACAAGTTACCGTGAAATATGTCAGGGAAATAAAAAACAGAAGAGCTAGAGAAGATAAAATGTGAGAATTGAAATGGACGTTAAGGATTATGTAGATTTGTCCTTTTCAAATTCTTTTCAAGTTGATTGACCTGCTCTTCAAAAGAAATCTCATGCAAACACTTAATAAATAAGACAGGTAAGAGAACAGTGGCTGGGTTTGAAGTAAAAGATGGACAAGGAGATATCCTTCCATGGCCTCCTTCTTAAAGACTTGGAAGCTTTTCCTGGGACAATCCTAGAGCTCCACATTGCAGGGTTGGACTGATCTAAACTAACTCTTTTGTTTTGCTTATGAGGAAGCTGACTGCTATCAAGAGTCAAAGTTACTTAATGAAGTCACAGTGTTAGAAAGAGAGCAACACTTTTGTTTTGTTTCTATTCATGTAAACCAACTTTGGAGGATCAAAAGTAAATCTGACATAAAAGACTGAGTAGTGGCAAGCTACGCTAACAACCTAAAAGGACTCAGAGTATTTCTTTGCCAGTAAATAGCAAAGAAAAACAATCATCCTGAAGTCAACAAAACATGCTTGTGTAGGGAAGTTGAGTCTTAAGAGAATAGTAAAACTGATTGGGAAAAGAAAGGGTGGGAAAATTTTCTGGGTTAAGTGTTAAAAAACATTGTCTTGGCCAGTGTGGTTCAGTTGGTTGGATGTTGTATCATGCACCAAACTGTCACCAGTTTGATTCCAGGTTAGGTCACTTGCCCGAGTTGTGGGTTCAATCCCCAGTTGGAGTGTGGGGTGTGTGAAGGAGGCAATCAATGTTTAGCTCTCATGCTCTCCCTCCTTTTGTCTTCCTCATAAAGTCATTAAAAATATTTTAAAATAGTGAAAGGAGCTGAAGTATACTTATTCAGTAGTTTTTTGCTGTACAAATGTATAATTAGTCCCAGAGTCAGCATTATATTTAATGGAGCAATTCCTGCTAAAGTTAGGAAAAATAAAAGGATATTAGCTATAACTTATTATTATAATTAATGTAGCTGTACTATTAACATTATACTGGAGTTATTAGTCAATGTAATTAGACATGGAAAATATATTAGAACTAAAGGAGGAGATGAGATCAGTACTATATTAAGAAAAAATAACAAACTGTAAATGCAAGATAACCAAAAACAAGAGAATCCAATAGGGTAAATTAATATTAACAAATACGTAGCTTTCATCCTATGTAATAAAAGGCTAATATACAAATTGACCAAACAGCAGAATGACCAGTCTCTATGACATGCATTGGCCACTAAGGGACAGATGCTTATTGCAGGAGCTGCCCCCTGGTGGTCAGTGCACTCCCACAGGGGGAGCACGGCTCAGCCAGAAGCCCTGCTCAGCTGGGCTCATGACTGGCAAGTGCAGCTGTGGTGGAAGAAGCCTCTCTTGCCTCCACAGCATCACTAAGCCAGCAGTCAGACATCCCCCGAGGGCTCCTGGACTCTGAGAGGACACAGGCTGGGCTGAGGGACCTCCCAAGTGCACAAATTTTGAGCACTGGGCCTTTAGTATATATATAAAAGCTACCAAATACAAGATATACTATATCAGGAAACTACATACATGACACTGGCATAAAATGTTTAGTGACTAACTTAATAAGGGATATATAAAACCTATATGGAAAATGTTGAAAACAATTCTAAATTGTACAAGGACTGTGTAAGACAAGCAAACACATATCTTGATCTAGGTGAAGATTTAATATTTTAAAGACATCAGTTCTTCCTAAGTTAATTCATATATTTAATATAATTACAATAAAATTCCAACTTTCCTGAAAATATGAAAGATAATTTTAAATTTCAGATAAAAATAAAAATACTCAAAATAATTAATATGCTCAATATGCAGAATTACAAAGTAAAACAATATAGCTAGCTTACTCAGTGATATTCTTGGTGGTATTGCCTTCTATCCCAAGTATCATGTCTATCTCTATACCTTCCCAAAATGGGTCCTTCCAAGGTAAATTTTCTGCTGAGAAAAGTAAGATTTTGATCACTTGGTTATTTAACAGTTCTCCTCATTCACCAGAAACTCCCTGCTTTGCTGACCACTCCCTCCCCAGGCCTCAGAGTCACTGATTGTTTCCCATCAGTCCTCTACCTTCTGCACAAACTCACCAGAAAGTAATACCGTTTCAGAAAGCGATAACTATTTCCTACTTTCCTATGAACTTGCATCTCTTTTCAGATATATTTTCAGCTGGTACGTGTCCTCTTGTAGCCAAGTAGGTATACCTGTTTGGAACTCTTATTTCATAAAAAAAAGTTTCCCTTTCAGCTGCAAGGACAGCATTCAGCTGACAGTTCCTGCAGTCCCTTCCTTCACAGTTCAGCTCAGCATTCAGGCTGTGGTCACACTCTTTTCAGGAAGTCCCCGCCTTATTGACTGAGCTATAGGGTCCAGCCATTTCTGCCCAACCTGGGATTCCTCTGATTGGTGTGGTTTGCTCTAGAGCTCCCTGTCTTGTTGGCCAAGAATTTGTCAGATCTATAGCACACTCTGATGCCCTCCTTACCAACCTTAATTCTTCCTTCTTCTCCTTTCCCAGGAGTTGGCCCCCAATAAACCCCTTGCCTTCCTAACTACATCTCTGTCAGCTTCCTGGAAGCCCCAATTGACCATGCATGGACCGGCTTCAACCAGTCTAGGAACCCTCAAAATCTTATAAATAAACTCAGAGACACTTGCATCCAAAGACAGAAATTAAACCACCCTCAGTCCTCCCAAGTTGACTGAGTTAGAAAGATGATAAAATACTATTGTAATTTAGCAAGCTTGGAAGCGTGGGAGGGGGAAGGCTAGAGGCTGGTTTAGCAACAGCCATATAAATAAGTTTCAGATGAAAATAAAGACAGTGAAAGAGACCTACCAGTATACTAACCTGGAATCCATTAACTCAGGGGCAAATTCTAAGATGCCCAGAGACAGGTCTATGCCTACAGCCTGCCTGTAAGGGCTTGGCCACAAAACAACAATATGTGTTAATTCTGATGTTCTGAATCATCAAGGAGATTTCAGTTAACTGATTCCCTCCTTATGTATACAAAAAAAGCATAAAGTATATTTTTGGAAGTTTTTATCCCTTTAAAATGTTAAAAATGTGAAAAGACATGAGAGTTTCAGAATATAATTTCACCAATAGCATATGAATTAATGAAGACACATTCACCAAGAATACTAATAAGATATTTTGTTGTACCACATCTTCTTTTTAAGCACATCTTAAAATTTATATCATCAAGGCTGTAATGAATAATCGGTCTTAAAATCAAACAACAAAGTTACCAACTTGTGAGAATCCCTTGGTGACTGACATGAAATAAAATCTGTGATCAAAAATCACTTTGGATCTTTGTTGTATGGCAGCAAAAAAATGCTCTCTGGGTCAATGAAAGTGTGGGTGAAAAATAACTGAGCATGCCTCTCCGACATTTGAGCAAGTCCTGGGGCTTCTAGAAGAAACTCATGGGGGTCCTAAGTATTGGGCTTTTATTACAGCTCAGTCTAGTTAGCCATTAAGTCCATTTATAATATGCTTCCCTGATGATAGTTCTAGAGTGACAGAAAATGAAGCCATGAGGGTTTTTTGAGCATTGAGGGATTAGTTCTGTGAATAGTCAGTAATTAACTACTATAGTTTTTACATTTTCAAATACTTTGATGAAAATTGCATATATATAAAACCTTCAGTTTAATAAAAGCTCTAAACCAGGCACCCATAGAGAAGCTCTGTGTATGTGTGTGTACATATAGGGTGTCCCCCCAAATTGTATATGCACTTTGAGTAATTATTAATTCCAATAGGTTAAATCTGAGAAGAAAGAAACATCCATTGAGCTATCCACTGTTAAAGTGTGTGAGTGTGTGTGCAAAGATATGGTTTAAGATTATGATTTTGCCTCATGTACGCTGATGTTACAGTGAAGTTTTAATTCAACTATCAGCCACATTTAGTTTCTTTTGTCAAGCTCAGTGGTAGAAACATGAGATTCAGAGGTTCTCCAGCAATATATCATTTAATTAATAGAGGTTATATATGTGCAAATAAATGAATGAAATATGATATAAAATATGGAACAATAAAAATGTAGTCAAAATGAGTAAGAGAGAGTTTCTTTGTTGAGGTGATGGGGTGAGGGAGATGACAGGAGTGTGGCTGGGAAGACTTAACAGAAGAAGGATGTCAAGGAAGCATGAACAGGAACTTGCCAGGTGAACAAAAGAAGAAAACATTCTAGGCTGGGTGCCCCCAAACATAGATATCTGACAAACCATGGCACATTTGGGAAACTGCAAATTCCAGGTTTGCTGGACAATAACTTGGGAAAGGAGGAACCGTAAGAAAACCAGAAGCAGTGGGCAGGGCCTGCAGCATGGAAAAATTTGGATGACATATTAAGAGGCAAGAGTGAAGAACTGAATATTTAAAACATTATTATTCTGCTTCTAAAGATGCCTACTCATCCTTTCTTTCCCATTATAAAGTATGACTAATATTCTGCACTCTTGCTTTTTTAATCTTTGCTAATTTGATCAGTAAGGATGTTTTAATGTGGATTCTTCTAATTAGAAATGTTCTTGAAGTTTATTTATAAGATTTTGAGGGTTCCTAGACTGGTTGAAGCCAGTCCATGCATGGTCAATTGGGTCTTCCAGGAAGCTGACAGAGATGTAGGTAGGAAGGCAAGGGGTTTATTGAGTCTCAGGTGGTTAGGGACCAATGTTCATTTTCTCACACATATACATGTATGTTGGCAAATGACCGAAATAGTTCGTGCTTTTAATAGGTAATAAAGTACAGGTGCCTCCTGTTGTCAGTTATGTATTTAACAAGGCCTCAGGGGAAGGCCTACCAGATACAACATCTGTTATTTTGAGGCAGTTGGGTTTATTGCCTATGTTGCTGAAGACACAGTCAGCCAGGCTGTTAGGAAACAAGTGTCTATTAATGCCTACAGGGTGCAATGCACTATGTGCTTGTCAGTTGCTTTTTGACCACAGTAAAGTTTCTGGAAATGGAGAAGCTCTTCAGCATTGACAAGGACTGACAGAAACAGCAAAAGTTAAAAATACACATCAGCAAGATGGCCTGGTTAAAACTTGCAAGCCTGAAAACTAAATGGGTGGCAGGAGTACAGCAGGACAAAACTCCAGGATACAGCGTCTCTGTCTTCTAATCATTGCTTTCAGTTTATGCCAGAGACAACCATCTCTGTTGAAGTTTATCATTAAACCTAATGGAAAAGAATTGGAGAGGGCTCACACAAAAAAATAACAAAATTATTTGTACTCACCTCCCTTTTTAACAAAGCGATCCATTTCTCCCTTGACCCATTTTTTTTTCCTCTCAAAAGGTTACCCTTTCTTTTGTCAGTTAGCAAGTCTTCTTTGCCATTCCCTCCTACCTCCAACCTGCCTCTAGTTGCCATATTCTTCCCTGGGACAATCTCCTGGAGGCATCTCTTCTCTCTTCCTCTGCTTCTCCCCTCTAGCCTTTTCCCCTCTGGTCTCCAGAAATACTAAATATGTTTTAATATTTTTATTGATTTCAGAAGGAGAGATTGAAACATCAATGATGAGAATCATGGATCAGCTACCTCCTGACCACCCTCTACTGGGGACTGAGCAGCCACCCAGGCTTGTGTCCCAACTGGGAATTGAACCCTGACCTCCGCTTCATAGGTTGACGCTCAACCATTGAGCCACTCCAGCTGGACAGTAGTAAATATTTTGTTTATAAATGTGAATCTCCCATCTTGACACCATTTTCATTGGCTGTCCTACTAAAGCTTTCTACAGATATATTTTTCAATAAGAATTAAAATAATCGTCCACAACCTTTCAAATCGGGTGTTATGGTTTTAGTGAAAAACTGTGAGGTTTTAGGAAAGCCTTATAGATTCCAAGTTAATATGTTTACTCCTCACATGGCTATTACATTAGAACAAGACTAGTACTTAATTTAGAGTTGCTTTAAACATAAACATATTAGAATAACATGAATTTTATATATTCACCCATTACTATTCCATATGCACACATGTAATGCATGGATTTACTTTGACAAATCAATGCATGTTTGAATAATAAGGATTATGTATGAAGAAGTTCTTCATGTTGTGTTATAGTTATTTATTTAAATTTAGATTTGGGCCCCCCAAAAAAGGAGTTCTCAATCTGTGTTCCTGGTTCTGTGAATAAATATAATTCTAAAATAGTTCTAAAATACACAATGGATCAGAAATAGCATTATGCTAATCAGTAGGAATTGAACAGAGAAATATTTGATTTACTACTGGAATTTTTATAACACAGTCCACCATTTTTAGTGCAAATAGAGACACAGAACTAATTCTTATCTAATTAATTACTTGAATTCCACATGCATGATTGCAGGAAGTCCAGCATTTTCTTGAGGCCTTCTCTTTTAACCTCAATTGTCTGAACCTCAGGAACTTGCACTCAAAACAATTTTTTCCCAATGGTCCTTAGGAAATATGATTGGAACCTTATTAGTCCACCAACATTGTGCTTCTTTTCACAATATTACTTTTGAAGTGATGCTGCTGATTTGCAAGCCTGTGAACTGCAGCAAGGAAAAGCTTGATGGGCTGAGGTGACAGTGTCATCACTTACTGTGTGACTCAGCTCTTTTTAAGTTTCCATGCTCAGCCACTGTGCTGAAGCCTAATCACTGCCAGGCCAACTGGGCCCAAAGGATCTTCTATCAAATGCACTTGCTATGCTATGAATATATATTTTCATGCATGCATTCATTCACTTAACCAATGTTTACTAGGTGTCTATTTTTTATGTAATGTGTTTGCTGTATTATTTAATAATATTACATTCTGCTAAAGAGAAGAAAAGATAGAGAATGTAAGGAGAATAGATGAAACTAAAAAAAAGAAGCAAATAACTTACGTAAATTGTTAGACATTGATAAAAAAAGAGTGTGTAAGTATTGATAATTCACAAAAATAATCTAAAGACAATGCAGTCTACTAAATATACTTGAGTCACTCAATGCTCTGAAAGTATTCAATAGTCATAGAGGATAAGTTGGCCATCTGTTGGTGACACCTATTTTTTGGCTTTTTGTTTTCCATCTGATACATACAGATAAAATTTATGATTACTCATCAGGTCATCACGTGATTCACTGCTGTGTTCAGGCACATTAACTCTTGATTTTCCTGGTAGAGCAAGCTTTAGGCATCTTCCATTTGCTTCTATCTCCCTCAGTTTTGGCCCGTGTAAGCATATCATCAGTAAGAAAGACTCATACAACACAGACAGAGATAGAAAGACATGCAGATAATGATTATTTGGGATAACCTGCCTCATCATGTATTTGGAGACTACCATTGGATGAAGGTAATTTCCCATATCAACAACATGCAAGGCACTATTCTAGGTGTTGGAGGGAAAGCAATTAATAAAGCCAACAGGAACCTTTAGTAGAGCTTGCCTTCTAGGGGTGATGAAATTAATACTTGTGCATGCCCATGAGCAATCAAACCTCATCATAAGTGGAATATTCACTCTGTTTTGTTTTTTTTTTTTTTTAACTCAATACATTTTTATTTCAGGGATCTCTTTTTGGCATTCTCTGCCACTAAGACTTGATTCAGACCATCCTGAATTATTCCAATTGTTCTGCCCAACTTTTATTCTTAAGGTGCTTGATTGTGACTTCTTTCCTCCTATAAGTCATGAGATTCTGCAGTAAATCAATTCACCAATTCATTCATTTGGATTTGGGTAGTAAGAGACCTTAGTTAATCCCCAATCTGCCCCATCCTTACTTTCAGTTTAGCCAATGAATCACCCTCACTGTACAGTTAGTTGCATAAGTAAGAGGGAGCCCATTCAAATAACTATTCTCTAAACAAAGAGGACTTGTTTGAAGGTTACCAATGAACTCATTCTGAGGCATAGAGAAGGCCAGACTGATTTTTAACTGCATTCTCTGTTGCTCCTTTATTTTCACTTTATCTTAATAGGTACCCTGTTTTATTGTATTTACATTCTTTCCACTTGGGTAAGTTAAAGCAATTAAATAAATCTTGATTTGCTCCTCATCTCTTTGACTATGTCTTTCAATAAATAACAAGGCATTTATTTCAGTCTTCTAAGATAAAAGTCGCAGAGCATAGTGACTTATAAGGGGCGAGGTGATTTCTGTTGCACAGAAGCCACAGGGCAGGGGCTACTGAAATACAGACCGCCTTTGCTTAGATGATACCCTGAGACCTGACTCGACCTCCTTTGACTGCTAGTGTAAGAACACTCCAACAAACAGAAGAAGGACCTCCACAGCCATACCTGTGTTCAAGAAGAGTCATTGCCCCACTTCATCCCCACAGCTACTCAGTCCTGACATGCAGCCTGGAGTGAAATACTATAGGGACGACAGTGATGGGTATCATTTGCAGCATCTCTCCTTTATTTTATCTACAGCACTCTAGTAAATGACCTGTTTTCCCATTTACAACAAAACTTGTGAGTGGGTAAGGAAAACTTGTGAAAGGCTACCATAAATTATTCAAGATAGCCCAAAAGCCATTTAATTGGACTATTTTAGAATACTAAAACAGTTAAATGCAATGCCTCCTAAGGACTAAATAATTACGTTCTCCTTAATGTCTTTTAGACTTCTGAATTTTTAAGTAATTACTCGTTTTTTAAAAAGCTTTTTTCCTTCACAAGAAAGGATTATTTTAGAGCTTGTATATTATGGTTTCTACTAAGATTCTATTTAAAATCTCAGATAATTAAATCCACAGCCCTGTCTTCCTAGATATTTCTATAATTGAATAGGTCCACTAACTTTCTATTTTCCAGCATTTAGAGGAAATGTTTTGTTTGTTTTCTCTTCCTTCTTATTTTCCCATTTCTTCAGTTACTTCCTTAGCTATCATTCACCGCTTATCTGTCCTGTTTTTAAAAATCAGTTTACCTAAGAGAATAATAACTACCCCATATACACATGCATAATGTATTTAGAAACTCTCAGAAATTATCATTTTTCCATTTAACCATTTAAACTTATCTCAGACTTTAATTTTCCTATTTTAAAGTGAAAATGAAGCAAAGGAGGGATAATCTTGTTTAATAATTGTATTCCCAAATCTAATATCCTCATGAGGATATTAAATGCCTTTCATAAGTATGTCTAACTTTACTTATCATAATTGTTTGCTCAATTTAATCCCCTTCCTGCAGTCTTTGTATTCAAATCCTATCAAATCTCCCTGATTCTAAATCCCTGTTTAAGTATGGTACTATATTTTCTAGTACCTCAGCATACATTGTTTGATGTTTTAAAATATCATCTTACTAATTAGGGTCTAGAGCAGCAATTTTCAACCCTTTTCATCTCATAAAACAAAACAAAAAAACAATTACTAAAATTCTTCAGCACACACAAAAAATATATCATATGTTTTGCTTATCTAATAAAAAAATGGTGTAGTTTTTATTCATTCACACGAGACAACTATGGTTGTGTTGGCTGTTGTCATTTTTTATTTGATTATCTAAGGGAGAAGAGGTCAGTGCCCCTGACTAACCAGCCAGGTATTGCATGTTTTAAAAATTCTTGCAGCACACCAGTGTGCCTGCCATGGCACACAAGTTGAAAATCACTGGTCTAGAGGGCTAGAGAAAGAATCATACTATCATGCATGTATATAAGTCTAACTAGTAATCACAAACAACAGGGGGATGGAGGCATATGTGAGGAGAGGTTTGGGGGGGGGGGAATAGGGGGATGAGGACAATTATGTGATACCATAATCAATAAAGAAATCTGAAAAAAGATTTAAAAAAAGAATCATACTATCTACTCCATTGTCATTCTCACGACCCACAGGTTAGAACTGCTAGCAGGGTTGTCTAAGACCATTGGAAAACACAGATATTTGCATTATGATTCATTAACAGTAGCAAAATTACAGTTATGAAGTAGCAACAAAAATAATTTAATGTTTGGGGGTCACCACAACATGAGAAACTGTATTAAAGGGTCCTGGCATTAGAAAGGCTGAGAACCACTGATATAGAACAACTTAGCAACTTTGGTTAATTCTTTTTTCCATTTACTACCTTGGTGATTCCCTCTTTACTGTAGCATCATGAAAACCCGAATAACCCTTCCAAGCAAAAGACAGAGAACACTTCTCGGAAAGTAGGGGAAGGTGGAAGACAAATAATCAAAGCTGATTTTTTCCTAAGGCTGATCATTGTGGGGAGTTGAAGATTATTCTCCTAGCAAAAAAAGCAAGTATATCTTTTCTTTTTCTTTACTACAATGCAGATGGAGTTACGGTGAAGTGGAGAGCACAGATTCAATGCGGAAATGAATACTAGTGTTCTTCATTCCTGCTGGATTCAAGGAATAAAGAACAGTATAGTCCATTAGCCTTAGAGGAACCTCAGCCTGGATAATGCGAAAATGTGACTTTGTTATTTGCTTCTGATCAGAAATGCCTCAGTTCTTTTTTGTTATCTATTTGGCATTAACCGTGGTTGGCAAACTGCGGCTGGAGAGCCACATGTGGCTCTTTTGGCCCCTTGAGTGTGGCTCTTCCACAAAATACCATGGCCTGGACAAGTCTATTTTGAAGAAGTGGTATTAAAAGAAGTTTAAGTTTTAAAAATTTGGCTCTCAAAAGAAATTTCAATCGTTGTACTGTTGATATTTGACTCCGTTGACTGATAAATTTGCCGACCACTGGGCATTAAGGAAGAATGTCAGAGCTTTGTGATTTGTAAAAGATTCAAAATTATAGTTTTTCAGTTCTTTTTTTATAATTAAGTAGTCACTAAATATCTATTTTTTTAACGGTTCTTAAAAAAAAAACCAAAACAAACAAACAAACAAAAACTAACACCCTTATTGAACGAAGGCTTCAAACTTAAATTCTGAAGACAAATAACACTGATGTACTAGTAGAAGAGCATAATACTTAGATAATGGTGCACTAAGTACTTAATTACTCATTTGCATTTTGTGGTCCCAGAAGGAAGAGGGCTTCTGTTTTCCTTTTCCTGTCTCCCTGACAAAAAGTTACCTTTCTTCCAATCCCAGTGCAGGAAACTTCTAGAGAAGCTTTTTTTCTTTTGACCTCAAACCCCAAGCCAGAATAGATCTCCATCACCAGTGCTCTGACTGTGCTTGCCTGGCAGCTACCAGCACCATCACAGCACACATTGTTTTCGCGGTGTCCTGTGTCTTGTTCATTTTTCTATCTCTGGCATCTGGTGCAGTATCTACACATTGTAGGCCCTGGAGATCAAGTTTTGTGAATGAATACATCGCTCTCTCCTTTTAAGTCCCTAACATCTTTGTTTTAAACTATCAAAATCTGTTAAGCCTATGAAAGTCAGTGCTACTTAAAATAATAGTTCCTTATTCTCTGTCCTTCATGGGTCTTCATAGTATCCGGGAGTAAGCATGTGGTTCAGACACAGATAGATAGTGATTTAGATTATAAGTATTAGGAACAGTTTGCTTTATGACAAAAAGATTTATCTTGAAATAGTGGAGTGAGTGAATGGATAACCACTTTATGATATGATATATTCAAAATAATAAAATGGATCTGTTTGGGAAAAACATTAAGTTTGAAAGTTTGGCTTCTAAAATGATTTACCAATTAGAGGAAAAAACTGGGGAAAATATATTGTTTTTTATTTAACATCAAAGAAAGCAAAGAAGAGGAGGAGGAGTGATGGTTTCCTTTTTAAGGATTATCACACCTCTAAAGCTAGTGATGGGCATCTTGACATCAGAATAATGAATTTGGTGTATAGGTTTTGCTTGTTTTCTCTTTAGAGGGAATTTAATGTCTGGAAGAAAGGAAAGCTACAGACTTAAATGGATACAACTGAGCTTAACAAAGAATAAGAAAAAAACACACAATTATTTTTGTAACAATTAGCAAAAGAGAAAAACTAGTCTGGCCAGTGTGGCTCAGTGGTTGAGCATCGGCCCATGAACCAAGAGTTCTCTGGTTTGATTCCCCATCAGTCAGGGTACATGCCATTCCCTAGTT
The DNA here is from genome assembly GCF_014108245.1 of Pipistrellus kuhlii. Taxonomy (NCBI): domain Eukaryota; kingdom Metazoa; phylum Chordata; class Mammalia; order Chiroptera; family Vespertilionidae; genus Pipistrellus; species Pipistrellus kuhlii. Next base: position 136,005,766 of record NW_023425404.1, read on the forward strand.
GTGGGCTCCATCTATAATAGGGGCAGTGCGAGAGGCAGCCAATCGATGTTTCTCTCTCACTGATGTTTCTATCTCTCTGTCCCTCTCCCTTCCTCGCTCTCTGAAATAAAAAATAAATAAATAAATAAAATTAATAAAAGAGGAAACCAGACTAACAGAGAAACTTTCCTTATGTAATTTACATGATTTCCCCTTAGACTGCTGTGGAAGCCTGATTCTCCACCATGTTCTAATAACATAAGATGGAAAACAAATAAGCATCTTGCAATGGGCTGCCCGCAGAGGCTGGAGTAAGTGTCTTAATAGCAACTATCAGTTTCTCTCTCGTGGTTCTTTCCCAGAAAAAATAAATCCACTTTGGTCCTGGAAGATGATCAAGATTGATACTCATGTCAAAGCTGATTTCAACTTTCCTACCCCAGAAAGGTTTCCAGAAAGACGTGGAGGCACAGACATGCCTCAGTGGAAGGCTCCCAGGGAGCTGACAGTGACCCAGGGAAGCAGATGAGAAAGGAAAGTCTGTTATTTGCAAGTGGGGCAGTCATTTCCTCTGCTGCTGGCAGCAGCCTGCATCTCCTGATAAGCTTCCTGTATCAAGTAATCTTCCCCGTCTGTAATGTTTGTGACGCGCCAAAATGAATTGCCAACATTCTGTCCTTGATTTATCAAGAAAGAACAAATGGCCAGCTGCTGGTAGGGCTGCAGGTTGCGTATTTTCTCAGTGCAGTCACTCGGTTTGTGTAAAGTGGCTAAGCCCATCAACAACAGAGGTTCTATTGCACAGCAAATTTTGTAGCAGAACTTCTTCTCGCCAAATTTATTTTACTTTCTCAGTCCCTGAAAATATAGACGGAGGCACTGAGTAGTGGAAAGAAGTGATTGATAAGACACGAGATTGTGCCTTATCGGAAAAAGCAGGTTACCATGGTGCAGTATAGGGAGAATGACCTTGCCTATTGTGGCTATCTCATCTGATATACTTGTTGGAGCAAACACTGGGTGTACAGGTGGGGTCATTCTCTTGGAGAGAATGGATAAGGCACTTAGGATAAATTATACCTGGGTGTCAGGGAGCACAGTTGTTATCCTGATGCCAGTTAGCATCATCACCCTGCTCCTTAGCATTCAAGCAAAGGTGTTCCTGACCCCTTTCTTACTCCATAGATTGTAAAAACTACATTCCAAAGGTTTCTTTGAATTGTTTTCATGGTTATCTCTGGCTCTGAGCTTCTGTGCCCACAAAAGTCTTTCAGCTGTAGGGACAGTTTTGCACACTATTCCAGTTGACCTATCAAACTGTGTCAATGTTGAAGTACAACAAAATTTTATTTCATAGATTCTGTAAGATGTAACCTACACGTATGGAAGACTTTACTGAAGGCGAAGACCTCTAGAGAACCTTACTATGAGAAACATGAACTAAGAATTCCTTGCTTGGATCTTCCTCAAAATGTTTCCCCTGCCAGTTTCAAAGACTGTGCATGCCCACGGCTGAGCCCTCAGAATGCTCAGAGAGAGAACCTTCAATCTTCCCATCCTTGCCTAAACATAGGGTAAACACCATAAAACCCCTGAATTATAATAGCAGCCATCAAGTCATACCCACATTCAATGGTAAAGGGTAAAAATATAGCTAATTAAGAGGGCTTAAGCACAACATTTGATAAAAAAGTGGCTTAAGCCAGTACACTGAACAAATAAACCATCAAGCAAACAGTAGTAATAACTAAGTTCAGAGGAATCAGGACCTAGATTTGCTACAATATATTTTCTAAAATGTAGCTTCACCAAAAATATTATGAGATATGCAAAACAACCTCAAGAAAGTATGACCCATATACAAAGGGGAAGAAAGCACTAGAAAATTCTTTTTGAGGGTCTGGAAAGTCATCTTAGCAGACAAAGACTTTAAAGTAGTTTTGATAATTATGCCCAAAGAACAACAACAAACAAAAACTATGCTTAAAGAAGTAAAGGAAGTTATGATGATGATATTTCATCAAACAGAAAATATCAATAAAGAGGTAGTTATTAAAAAGAACCAAATAGAATTTTGGAGTAGAAAAAAAACAATAACTAGTAGAGGGTTTCAACAGTAGAAGTGAGCTGACAGCTGAAAGATTCAGTAATCTTAAAGATTGATCAATAGAGGTCTTACAATTTGAAAGAGGGGGAAAAAAAGGATGAAGAAAAATTAATGCAAATTGAGAGATATGTGGGGCATTATTAAGTGTACCAACATAGGTAAGTATAATTGGAAAAAGAAAAAATATTTTTTAAATATCAAAACAATACTAAATTTAATGATGAAGATTAATCTATACATCCAAGCAGTTCAACAACTTTAAAATAGAATAAGCTGAAAGAGATCTATAGTCAGATACATCATAGTAAACATGTTGAGCCAAAGCCGGTTTGTCTCAGTGGTAGAGCGTCGGTCTGCAGACTGAAAGGTCCCGGGTTCGATTCCGGTCAAGGGCATGTACCTTGGTTGCGGGCACATCCCCGGTAGGGGGTGTGCAAGAGGCAGCTGGTCGATGTTTCTCTCTCATTTGCGTTTCTAGCTCTCTATCTCTCTCTTTTTCTCTCTGTTAAAAATCAATAAAATATATTTAAAAAATGTTGAAAGCCAAAAATAAATAGAAAATATTTAAATCAGTAAGATAAAAACGACTCAACACATTCAAGAAAACCCTGATAAGATTAATGGTTGGCTTTTTATCAGAAACAATGAAGGCCAGATAGTAGGATGACATATTCAAAGTGCTAAAAAGCAGCCAACCAAGGATCTTTTATTCAACAAAACTCATAAAAATGGAGACAAAGTAGACATTCTCAGATAAATGAAAACAGAATTTACTAGAGGATTTGACTTAAAAACTATTAAAAAATTTCTTCTGTAGAAAGCTAGTGACACCAGACAGTAATTCAAATCTGTATGAAAACAAATATAAAGAGAACCCATAAAAGTTATGTAGGTAAATACAAAATATAGCATAATTGGCCCAGCTGGTATGGGTTGGTGGTTGAGCATCAACCTATGAACCAGGAGGTCATGGTTCAATTCCTGATCAGGGCAAATGCCCAGGTTGTGGGCTAGATCCCCTGTGTGGGGTGTGCAAGAGACAGCCAATCAATGATTCTCTCTCAAAATTGATGTTTCTATCTCTTTTTTCATCTCCTTTCTTTTCTGAAATTAATGTAATTTTGTTTTCAAAGATAGCATAATTGGACAAGCTTATACCCCTATTTTTTACTCAAAATCTAATCAGATTTTAATTTTTTTGTTTAGTATAGCAGATCTTTTATTCAGGAAACTAGTTCCAATTTAAGTAACTACTGAATAGTAGAGACAGATCTGAAGCACACTAACAAAGTCCTTGTATGCCACTTCCTAGTCCCCATTCTTAACCCAGGAGAAAAGTAAGGTGTGTGGTACAGAGAAACTCAGAAATAGTCAAGAGCTATATTGCCTCCTCTGTCCCAAGGTATTTCATATTTTTCCAATGTTATTCAAACAATTTAACCACTTTTTGTTGGATCTTTAACCTCTGCTGTATATCTTTGAAGGTCTTTGAAAATAAATATGGATAATATCAAGCAATTAAATTTTATTTAGAAAACTAGAGGCCCAGTGCACAGATTTGTGCACTGGTGGGGTCCCTCAGCTTTGTCTGCAGGAATCAGGCTCAAACTAACTCTCCAACATCCCCTGAGTGGTCCCAGATTGAGAGAGGGTGGTTCTCGGGTTACGCACCCTGGAATCAGGCTCCCTCTTCTCTGGTTCCTGGTGCATCATCCAAGAGCCATGGCTGTCAAGTCACTGCAGCTCTGCAGCTCCTGCATTGAGCCCCTGCCCCTTGGTGGTCAGTGTGTGTCATAGCTACCAGTTGGATGGTCAGACAGTTGGATGATCAGACAGTCGGATGGTCAGACAGTCTGATGGTCGTGTAGGCTTTTATATGTGTATAGAGATATAAATAAAATCCAAAATCAAAAGTCTTTTGGGCCCTGTCAGAGTAGCTCAGTTGATTAGACTGTCATCAGGATATGCCAGGGTTACAGGTTCGATCACCAGAGGGGCATATATCAGAAGCAGTCAATGAGTGAATAAATGGGTGGAGCAACAAATCCATGTTTCTCTCTCTCTCTCTGCCTCTCTGTCTCTAAAATCAAGAAATAATTATTATTTTTTTAATTTGGAACCTAAAATGTGTTTAACATTTTAAACAAATAGTCTTGGACAGCATGTATCTTGAATGTGTATTGCCTGTTTGTTGTTGCCAGTAGACGGCAAGAGAAGCCAAGAACATGCAGTATATATATTCAGTTCTGTAAAATTTTGTAATTTTGTGGTAGATGCATAGTAGACACTCAGTAGATATTTAAGAGTTGGGAGGATGTAGGAAATTAGTTAGGAGGATATAGGAAAGGAAGATGACTAAACTACACATGTAAATACATCAACTGAGCAGAAAAAATTTGTTTTGTTATTTAACACTTTGTTTTGCATCAGATTGGGCAGAAGGAAAACATTATAGGTAATCTGAAAGAGCCTGTTTTCTCATCCTCCAACAGCCTTGAGTGAAGGAATGGGCAGACCCCCCTTAAGACTAAATACTTTGCACAAAATGCAGCAAGACTATCAATAATAACCTGGGCAGACTGGTCACATGCAGATTCTGGAACCCACTGCTCCCCAACTCTGATTAGTTGGGTTGCAGCTCAGAAATCTGTATGCAGTTGATCCTTAAAAACTCTGAGAAAGAAGGCATGGAAAGAGAACCTAATCAATTGTAGCAACTGCCTACAAAGGGCAGGGCTTTGTATTCTTGCTCCTTGAATTTTGTAATTCTAATTTGTGTATTGACTTGCTTGTGTATTTCCTGGGAAAATGTTTTATTTCCCTCTACCTCAAAAGTTGGAAGCAAGATTTCACAAAAGAAATCCTGAATCAGATTACTTGGAAATGCCCTTTGGAAGACAAAATTCTCCCTAATCACGAGTGGTTAGTCCATCTGACATCCCACATAATGTTTTTATTTTTATTTTTTTCTGTACAATGCAGACCCTTGGCTTCTGGGTACTGTTGTAACCTTGAATTTGCTTGTGGGGGAGTAGAACAATGTAAGCTTACATTACTGTAGCATTTTACATAATATATGTGTTTTTAGTGAAAGCTTTTCATAAAACTGAACACTCTACAGGTATGCCGCCTACATGGCCGTCTAATTTCATACTCCTGATGGATTTCCCTACAATGTTGCTAGGAGACCAAGAAACTTTTTAACAAAGGCTACAGAATGTATCAACCATGTGGATATCTGCTCTCCCAAATCCATGTGCTGTTGCAGAAGTGGCTTCCTTAGAGTGTGGTGTTTATGGCAACACCAGTAAGGGGCAAATGCTCAGCACCCTGACAGAGGGGTGCAGTACTCTTCTGGGCAATATCCCCATTTGCTCTGCTTCCTGTTTTATGACTAGAGGTGGAGAAGGGTATTATTTCTTCATGGGACAAAAATTGTATTTGGCTCCTCTTCTCCTCCATTTAGAACTACAGATATGAGAAAAAGAATCAAAGCATAAGTCAGGGATTGTTGAGAAATAGATTTCTCTCAAAATTTTCTGAAATTCACCACTGTTTTTCTTCCTTTTAGTACCCCTTTGAGGTATATTTATGTCAGTCATAGTAGGCGAGGATTCCCTACTGGCATCAAAATTTAATCCTAAAGAGGCAATGCAATTAGCAAGAATCACATTAGCAATTTTTAAGCTTTAAAAATGAGAAGTTTTTGGCGATAAATCTTGTTTATGATCAAATGAAACTGTGGGGAAGGTAAATGAGATATCAGTTCAAAAATTCTTTTCTAGTTATATACAGGCAGAAGCTGTTTCCATGACCATAAATCTGGAACAACTGAGATTCTCAAAAGAACTGGACAGTCCCTACCCCAGAAGTATTTGATCCAGAAAAAAAAAAATGGGTTTCTCTGATTCCCTAAGTCCTCCTGAACTCTAGTCCTTCACCGATCATTGCCCCCAATCCCTCTTCTTTCTTGACAATCACCTTTGAGCATGTTCCCTTTCTACTTAGGTCCCCTCTGCCTAGAACACTTTCTACCTGTTTAACTTCCACAGGACCTTATGATGCCAACTCATTTGTCCCTTTCTCAAGAATGTCTTCTGTGAACCCTTCCACCCCTTCCCAGCTGAGGCCCATACTATAAACTGTCATGATAGCTGGTATCTTTAAAAAAAAAAATTTTTTTTTAAATTTACAACTGTATGCCCAGCCAGTGTGGCTCAGTAGTTGAGTGTCAACCTATGAACCAGGAGGTCATAGCTTGATTGCCAGTTGGAGCACATGCCTGGATTGCAGGCTAAATCCCCAGTGTGGGGCATGCAGGAGGCAACCAAACAATGATTCTCTCTCATCATTGTTGTTTCTATTTCTCTCTCCCTTTCTCTCTGAAATCAACAAAAATATTTTAGACATTACAACTGTAGGTGTGATTATTAGATAAATTTCAGTCTTCTCCCATTTTAGTTCCATGAAGGCAAAGGCCATGTCTAGGTTTGTTTGCTATTCACAAAAGCTGCCATTTATGAATTTTCAATGCATATTTGCTGAGATACATGATACCATATTTTTTGACACTCTCACTCTGCTCTTTAATCTTTCTTAATCTGTCCTCTCTACTTTCTATCCATTATGCTCAGTTACTTTCAAGAATTTAGTTCTGTTTCTTTTCCTTCCTTTCATATCTCTAAACCCTGAAGTGATTGGTTACTTACTTCCAAAGCTCAGCTTATCCTGATTGACTTTCAAATTCAAGGATTCGGGCTTCACTTCTCACTCTAGACCTAGTGTTCCTCTCTATGATATTTTTAAGATACAGTCACTTGAAGGTTCAGCTATTTCAAATTCTATCCGGGTGCAATAGGTGAGAGAGCAGGGGCTTTGTACTTAGAACTCATAAATATTTAGTGCTGTGCAACTTTGGGAAAAACTATTTTACCTGAGCCTCCATTTCCTTACTTATAAAACTGAAATATTAATACTTGTCAGGCAATATTATTTTAAGGATTGTGTATGTGGAAGTATGTGTATACCTTCCTACATTCCTTAGTACTCAATGCTTGAGACAGTTGACAGACAATAATAAGATATCATTACTTTATATATTTATTAGAATAAGTAATCTACTCAGCCTTCTCCATTTTATTTCTCTTTAAAACAATAAAACCTCATTTTTTAAAAAAATATATTTTACTTATTTTTTGCAGAGAGGAAGGGAAAGGGATGGAGAATCAGAAACATCAATGAGAGAAAAGTCAATCAACTGCCTCCTGCATACCTCCCACTGGGGTTGTGTCTGCAACCAAGGTACATGCCCTTGACTGGAATAGAACCTGGGATTCTTCAGTCCTCAGGCTGATGCTCTATCCACTGAGTCAAACCGCTTAGGGCTAAAACATCATTCTTAATTGGATAGGCCCAATATCTTAGGGTTGTTTTTCTACTCCATAAATTTGTCAAATCATAATACAAACACTATTACTTCTTTCTTCAAAGTTCATCTTTAATTCAAGGTATTCAATTCAAAATATTGTTCTCATTTTTATCATCCTGATCTTGGCCCTTACACTTGGCCTGGGACCATTTAGCTAGACTTCTCATCAATTGCTTTGCCTACTCTCTTAGATTGTGCCAGTTTAAGCCTAGAGCATGTGGTTTTACTTACAAGGTTCTCATGGGAAAGCCTAAACCACTCTTGGCAGAATGGAGCCCAGGTTTTTCCTTCCACTTTTAGCTCTTCCCATTTACCCAACTAACCTTACCTCCTCATGGATCCCCTGGACCCATCATCCAATTAGTTCTCTCTCCCAATGAAGTACTTTGCACTTCATCATTGTTCCCAATTGTCTGTTCTTTATCATGCTGTTCTCTCTGACTGGAACAACTTTATAACCCTTTTCCAGCAATCTCTTTTCTCAACACTCATATCCAGGCACCTAGCCACATTTCTGTAGCTTCCTCCATCTATTCCATGGTGATGTAATAATTCTTTGTGTGTAACTTTGACCCTGATTGTGACATGTATGACTTTAATCTAAGTTCCTTGAATAATAGTAGCCATGTCTCCTATTTCCCCCTATTTCTTGTGCCCTAAGCAATTCTGGATTTGTAAATAGAAGTTTAAATTTGTATTCTTTACTGTAACACTCTGGGTTGAAGTATGGCAGAGAAACTGAAAGTTTAATAGGTTGAATCTTATGAAGTAATCAATACTGGACCTATTTTGACCAATGATTTTTGTATGGTTGATCTGATAACTTAATGTCCTGATCTCACATGATTTGGTAAAATACCAAATGAACTCTTTCTCAGTTTAGAAACTATCCTTAGAAATTAGAAAAATGATAGGTTACTGTGGTGCTCACATCTTATTCTATACACTGTAAAAATGACATCTTATATTGCTCTTTCTTTAAAAGGTAGTCTAGGCCTATTTTCTAAAAAGGTTGGTGGAGAAAATATTAGAAGTGATTAATATACTTTAGATCCATATGCATTCCTAAAGGAGAGTTTTATGATGCACAATGGAGCTATTAACATATATACAATAGGTACTCAGGTTACATCAGAGATCTGTTTCTATGGCAACATAATGTGATTTTCACCATAAGTTGGAACCCACCTACATAAGCACCTCATCACTCACCTGGAGCACATACACAGCAGTAATAAAGTGAAACAGTAAAAAAAAAAAATAAAAAAAAATAAATAAAAAGAAGAAGAAAGAAAGAAAAGAAAGAAGATAACAATTCCTGACCTTTACTTGTGGTAAATAAATAATAAAAAACATAAAACACATATATACATACCTCAAAATGATGGAAGTTTTTTTTTTAATTAAATAAATGGGAGATGGTGACTAACCACGAAAAGACATACATCAAGTTCAACATAACTTGAGGATAAAACTAGGATCAGGCCCCAACCCTGCCAATACCTTTTATAACCTCAACCAACTTATTTAAAATTTCTGTCTTTTATTCTCCATATATACAAAGAGTTTGATTACAGAAGTACTTACTTCTCTGTGTCTGAATGAGAAGTAAATGGATTAAAATAAAGAAAGCTTCAGAACTGTGCTGATTCACGATCAGCATTCAATGAATGTCAGTGGCTTTTAGAATTTCTAATTGTAATAGAGTCTCTTTTCTTATAAAGATGTAAGCAAATACCATGAAAAAAAATACTATCTATTTTTTATATTATGGGGTAACAAATCATTTTGCTTATTCTTCTTAAAAAATTTAAGTGACATTTTAGGCTTATCAAATCTAGCAAAAATAAATGATAAAAAAAAAAAAATATCTCTTCTTATAAAGGAAACTAGAGGCCCAGTGCACAAAATTTGTACACTCAGGGGATGGGGGTGTCTCTCAGCCCAGTCTGCACCCTTTCACAGTCTAAGAGCCCTCAGGTGATTTCTAACTGATGGCCTTGGGGAGTGGGCCTAAGCCTGCAGTCAGACATCCTTAATGCTGCTGTGTAGGCAGGAGAGGCTTCTGAGCCTGGCTTCCGGCTGAGCAGCACTCCCTTTGTGGGAGTGCACTGACCACTAGGGAGTGGCTCCTGCATTGAGCGTCTGCCCCCTGGTGGTCAGTGCACATCATAGCAACCAGTTATTCAACTGTTCAGTCAATTTGCATATTAGCCTTTTATAATTATCATAATTTTAAAGGATTATCATAATTTTATTTCATCTTTTCTTCTCCTATGTAGACATGAATTCAATGAAGCAGTGCCACCACAGTTTTTACCCACCCATCTACTGATGGGGCATGGGCTGGTTCCAGTCTTGGCTCTCCCATCTAATAAAAGGGTAATATGCAAATTGACAATCACTCTGCTACACCCAAGAGCCATGCCCACCAGCCAATCAGGAGCAAGTACCGGTATGCAAATTAACACCAACCAAGATGGCTGCAGCCATGGAGAGAACAGAAGGCTTGAGTTTCCCCCAGTGACGGAGGAAGTCTAGTTTCTGCAGCCCTGGCCTGCCTTGATGTCCATTTAAGGCTACAAAGTTTCAATTATAGAAGATAAATAAATCCCAACAAAAATGGCTGCAGTCATGGAGCAAGCAGTAGGCTTAGCTCCATTCAAGGCTACAAAGTTTCAGTTATAGAAAATAAATAAATCCTAGATACCAGGGTCTTTTCTTGGGTTGCTGGGGTGCATGACCACCTTTCAAACTACCTTAGGCCCCTTGCCCAGGCCACCCCATGCCCCAAATGAACCCCCACCCTGATCCTGGACCCCCTTCAGGACAAACCAGCTGGCCCCACCTGTGCATCAGGCTTCAATCCTATATAATCCTTTCTAATGAAATAATAATATTCAAATTGACTGTCACTCCAACACACAAGATGGCTGCCCTTATGTGGTCAAAGATGACTGCCCCCCATGTGGACCCAAGATGACCACCACAAGATGTCCAGCCAGGGGAGTACAGTTAGGAGGGACTAGGTCTACAAGGGAGGGTAGTTGTGGGTGATCAGGCCAGCAGGGGAGGGCAGTTAAGGCTGACCAGGCTGGCAGAGAAGGAAAGTTGGGGGTGACCAGGCCTGCAGGGAAGGGCAATTGAGGGGAACCCAGGCCTACAGAGAAGAGCAGTTGGGGGGCGGGGGGATCAGGCCTGTTGGGGAGGGCAGTTAGGTGTGACTAGGACTGTAGGGGAGGGCAGTTAGGGGTGACCAGGCCTGCAGGGGAGGGTAGTTATGGGCAAACAGGCTGGCAGGGAAGCAGTTAGGCATCAATCAGACTAGCAGAGGAGTGGTTAGGGGATGATCAGGAAGGCATGCAGGCAAGCAGTTGGGAGCCAGCAGTCTTGGATTGTGAGAGGGATGTCTGATCAGGCATAAATGGGCAGTAGGACAGCCCTCGAGGAGTCCCAGATTGTAGAGGCTGTAGGCTGGGCTGAGGGACAACCCCCCCTTCCTGAGCATGAATTTCATGCACCCGGCCTCTAGTTAAATAACATTGCAATGAACACAAGGGTACATATATTCAACTTGGTGTTTTGTGATTTTTAGTGTACATTACCAGAAATGGGATTGCTGGGTCAAAAGGCAGTTCTATTTTTAATTTTTTGAGGAAGTTCCATACTGTTTTTTACAGTTACTACAACCAGTCTGCATTCCCATCAACAATTCATTAGGGTTTTCTTTTCTCCACATCTTCATTGATGATAACCATTCTTAGAGGTGTGAGGTGATAATTTGCATCTCTCTGCTAATTAGTGATGTTGAACATTGTTTTATATGTCTATTGACCCATTCATATGTCCTCTTTGGAGAAGTGTCTATTCAGGTCTTTTGCCAATTTTTAATTGGATTACCTGTCTTCTTGCTGTTGTATTGTATGATTCTTCATATATTTTGGAGATTAGCCCCTTATTAGATGTATCATTGGCAAATATGTTCTCCCATACAGTGGGTTCCCTTTTGGTTTTGTTAATGGTTTTCTTTGTTGTGCAGAAGCTTTTTTTAGTTTAATGTAGTCCTATTTGTTTATTTTTTCCCTGCCCTAGGAGACATATTGGCAAAAATATTGCCCTAATTTTTTCTAAGATTTTAAAGTGCATGTTTTCTTCTAGGATTTTTATGGTTTTGTGACTTACATGTAAGTTTTTTATTCATTTTGAGTTTATTCTTGTATATAGTGTAATATTTTTCATGTACCTGTCCAACTTTCCCAACATTTATTGAAGAGATTGTCTTTACCCCATTGTATATTCTTGCTTCTTTTGTCAAATATTAATTTACCATGGGTTGATTTGTAGGCTCTTTGTCATTTTCCATTGATCTATATGCCTGTTCTTACAATAGTACCATGCTGTTTTGATTACAATGGCCTTGATATCAGGTATTGTGATCCCTCCAATTTTGTTATTCTTTCTCAAGACTGGAGACCTTGCTGTTCTATAAATTTTTGGAATATTTGTTCTAAATCTGTAAAATATGCCATTGGTATTTTAATAGGAATTGTGTTGAATCTAGATAATGCTTTGGGTAGTATGGGCATTTTAATGACATTAATTCTTCCAATCCATGAACACAGTATATGCTTCCACTTATTTGTATCTTCCTCAGTTTCTTTCTTCAATGTTCTATAGTTTTTTTTAGTACAATTCTTGTACCTCCTCAGTTTTTATGGTTTTAGGTACCTTATTTTTGTTGTTGCAATAGTAAATGGGATTGTTTTATTAGTTTCTCTTTCTGCAAATTCATTATTGTTATAAGTAAAGTACATTTGAACAACTGAATGCTCTTTGGCTGTAATAAAGAAGGAAATCTTACCTTTTCTGACAGCATGACTGGAGATTATTATGCTAAGTGAAATAAGCCAGTCAGATAAAGACAAATACCATATGATCTCAAGTATATGTGGAATCTAATGAACAATATAAACTGACAAATAAAATAGAACCAGAGGCATGAATGCAAGGAGCAGACTGGCAGCTGTCAGAGGAAAAGGAGTAAAGGGGAACTGGATGAAAAAAGGTGAAGGAAGTAGCCAAAGATCATATATGCATAGCCTGTAATCACAGACAACAGTGAGGTGATGGCCAGAGAGAAGGAGGAGTGGGGACTGGTGGAGGTTGGCCAAGGAGGGGGTGGAGTAAAGATGGAGACATTTGTAATAGTATCAACAATAAAAATAAAGTAGCCAAAACCGGTTTAGCTCAGTGGATAGAGTGTAGGCCTGTGGACTGAAGGGTCCCAGGTTCGATTCGGTCAAGGGCATGTTCCTTGGTTGCAGGCACATCCCCAGTGGGGGTGTGCAAGAGGCAGCTGATTGATGTTTCTATCTCTCTATCCCTCTCTCTTCCTCTCTGTGAAAAATCAATAAAATATATTTTAAAAATAAATATATAAAGTAAAAGAAAAGAAACAGTGTTAAACATGACCTCTGTTACTTGTTTTTAGATATATCCCAAGCTTCTGCAATAGATTACTTCTCCTTCACATCTTTCCCATATCCTACAAAAACAAAAGTCACAGCTCTGAAAACAAATTATCCAAGAAAAGCCCAATACTTCATGGACTATAAAGTAAAAATAAATCAAAACCATGATACTTAGCAGTAGTATGGATCATCCGTGAATTAGAATTTGTCTGGTTGAAAAGATTTAACACAATGCTTGAAAACACATTGAAATTGCCTCATACTTCATGACAACAATGCATTTACATAGGGTTTATTCTTGAGTGATTTAATGTGTTTATGTATCTAACAAATTGTGATGTGTAAGCCATGTTTTAAATACCCAGTTAGGCTGAGGTCACTTTTGTGATTCTTCTATTTATTAATTCCACAAATATTTATGGAAGGATTACTGTAAGCTAAGCACATATTGTAGTTATCTGCAACTTACCTAAAATAGGGCTACCTGTCTTTCTGGGTAAGTTTCCTTTGATCCTTTTTATTGCAATTTGTCACACAAAAAAAATATTACATAACCTTTAAGAGCAGACATGGCCCAAGGGTTTATGAGCTTTTTATATTCAATTTAAAGTGGTGCCAATGTAATTGTTATTGCCAACTGTGCGTCTGTTTCCTGCTTAATGAAATAGATGTTTAACTGTAAGGCTAGCCTGACTCCCAGCGCTGGGTTTGCCACAGGCGATGGGGGAGAAAACAGTGGGGTTGGTTGCTCCTCAGATCATCAATCCTTTGTGAGTCCAACTGAACAACTATCAGTGGGGAGTGTTTTGATTTTTTTTTCTTTTTTGGCAGAAATAAACATTTTCTTGGCAATCTTCAGTTACAACACTCTTACCTCATCTGGATCTGGTTGCTCTACACAAGTAACCATTCCTCAACCAGTCTCAGAAGGGGCCCAGAAATCTTGCAGTACCTCACATAAAAATAATAGTTACCAGTCCTTTAATTCTATCTCTTCCTGTGGCTAGGAAAAAGTGTTACACTGCCATGTCTGGGGTTTCAGGCCCCATACATGATACAGTCCAAAGGGACTTTCATAGTGAGAAATTTCATATATTGGGTTAAAAAAATAATTTAAAATCAGAGCTCTAGTAAATGCAGCAGATTTGGCAAATATGTGATCTCAAGGAGTTCAGAATCTGTCAAAACAGGTTTTGAAGGAGGACACAAGAGAGAAGAAGCAGCATCTGAGGCAGAGGGAACAGAGTTAGAAACCAAAGGGACATGGTGGTTTTAAGGACAAGAACAAGAGTCCCTGTGGCTGAAATGCTGAGGGACAGAAAAGAGGCTCAGGCAGGCGTGTGAGCTGTTTAAGATGCTTGGACTTTACCCTGAAGGCTAGCACAGTCAGAGAAGGATTTTCAACCTGTGAGCCACCAGATTCATGTCTTTCAAAATTATTTTAGCTGCCTTGTTGAAGCATGAGGAGGGGAAGAAGTATGGGAGGGAGAAAGGCATCATTTTAAGTTTCACTTAATTGATCTTTTGTCTAGTGGAGATTAAAAATATATATATTCTTAAGACTTTCCTACATTTCTCATCTTTATTCCCCTGATAACCCTTTCTGAATGAGTTTTCTTCTATTCTGATGGCCAATCTTATTTATTGTCTAAAATCTTTCTGGAACAGACCATATCTTAGAAAACATGGCTAAATGGTACCCTTCATTATACTTGTATTATTTGCTATTTTGTGTCATTGGATCCCCCAATCATCATGAATTTTTAGCTACTTATTATGAATATAACCTGATGTAGTGAAGAGTTCTTTGAAGACAACATAACCGGGTTTTAATTCCTAACTGAGATTTCAGGGTATATCCCTTAAACTCACAGAACTTGGCTTATTTGTATGTCACATGGAAGAAAAAGACCTACTCATGATTATTGTAAATAATTGACAGACTGTGTATAAAGAATCTAGCAACTTCAGAAACATAGTTTTTTTTCTTATTAATAAAGAAGTTTCTTCTTTTTTTGCCCTTTTAGATTAATTAAACATCTGTCTCACCTAGCTGTATATCAGTACAGAGCCTTGCTTTCAATAAGAAATGCATAATTGATCAACAAAATGGAAATGATGTCATATACACATTCTTAACAAAGTCAGTTACTTCATCCAGTGGAACAATGGTGTAACTCAAACTTAGTTATATTCTTTTATTTTATCCCATTGTGTTTTATTATGGCATTGCCCACATAGATTGCTTTTAAAAGTTATTTTTAGTGAGTCTGGAAGAGCACTAGTATTTATACGTTTTATTTTTACCCTGATTTCCTATTCTTCAGACCATGATTATTGTTCTAGAGACTGGTCTAGTTTTAATTCCTATCCTCGTTACACTTCAAGCATTCACCCCTATCCTACAGGTTCTTCATGATTTCTGAGAGGCCCCAGATGCACACTGTGAGTGAGCTTCAAAGCACAAGCCCTTATCAGTGCCACTCAGATCATGTCTATGAGTTTCTGTTTCTCCTGAGTAATTGAATTATAATGCATGGTAAATAGTTCTATGATGAAGAGTGATAGCAATAAATATATACTTCTTTCTTTTCTGTGTGGACTTAGGCAGCTTCAAATGTAAACTACGTGAGATAAAAATTACATGTAATATGTATTGAAATATTTAAAAAATATTTATAACATAGACTGATGGGCATAGATTATGTCCCTGAAATAAAATAAATAGCAATTAAAAGCACTCATGATGTTCTTTAATAATTAAGATGAATAAAATATCTGCTCCTTGAATTGGCTCTGAATACCAGCATTTAAACAATGAAGACAGATTAGGGCTATAAAGCCTAACTGCCTAAAACTGACACACTTCCTTTAAATTCCCTACAGGATAGTTTGCTATCTTACACACACATTCTTACGAAAAACAATTCTATTATTCAATTGTGTACATATTGACAGAAACTTCAAAAAATGTTTGAGTTAGCTTACTGCAGGAGATTTTAAAAAAACACACACAATATTTAGATGGAAAAATATATCTAATGTTATTAATAGTAATACCAATTTAGAGTAATTTATACTAATTTAATAAATACTAAAGTTTACATAGCACTAAGAAGGATAATTTCTTTCAAACATTGAGTAATTCTTGCAGAAGATTTCATGGGGTGAAAACCTATTTATTTATTTATTTATTTATTTATTTATTGTAATTTTAGAGAGAGAGGAAGGAAGAAAGAGGGGAAAGAGAAACATCAATGTAAGAGAGAAACATAGATTGGTTGAAATGGCTCAATTTAAGAATCACATCTAGTTCCTACCAATAGATATTTTGACCAAGAAAGTGGGAACAATTATTGGCAAATAGATCTTATGGAGGACTTAAAATGAATTTTAAAAGCACAGAAATGTTGCTAAATTGAACTGCACCAGAATTAAGATGTTCTATTGATCAACAAACCCAAATAAGAAAGTGAAAAGGAGCCGAGACCGGTTTGGCTCAATGGATAGAGCATCGGCTTGGGGACTGAAGGGACCTGGGTTCGATTCTGGTCAAGGGCATGTACCTTGGTTGTGGGCATATCCCCTGTGGGGGATGTGCAAGAGGCAGCTGATCGATGACTCTCACTCATCGATGTTTCTAGCTCTCTATCTCTCTCCCTTCCTCTCTGTACAAAATCAATAAAATATATTTTTTAAAAAGAAAGTGAAAAGGAAAGCCAAAAAGTTGGAAAAATAGACAACTTAATAGAACAATGAGCATATGTTAGAATAGGACCTCCATTAAAGAGAATATCCAAATGACTATTAAATTAGTAAAAAGTTAATCAATCTCATTAGTAATCAGGAAAATTCAAATGAAGACCACAGTGTGCTACCACAATACCTTGACCAGAATGGCTAGTGGCTAAAATAAAGTACTGAGAGCATTAAATGTTGGTAAAAAAATGTAGGGAAACCATACACTGCTGGTGAGAAGGCAAACATTGGTATAACTGGAAAACATTTTGTCAATATTTACTACAGCTAAATATACATGTCTTTACCCAGCACTTTCTCTTCTCTTCTCTTCTCTTCTCTTCTCTCTTCTCTTCTCTTCTCTTCTCTTCTCTTCTCTTCTCTTCTCTTCTCTTCTCTTCTCTTCTCTTCTCTCTCTTCTTCATCTATCTATCTATCTATCTATCTATCTATCTATCTATCCATCCACCCACTCACTGAGTGGACAGATTATTATGATCTCTGAATGCATAATAATCTGGCCATTCAGGGTATAGCTGATATAATAAAAGGCTAATATGCAAATTATCCTATATATGTATATATATAAACATATATTTATAAATACATATACATGTTTATATACATACACACACACACATACACACACACACACAAAGTATACCACTTTGAATAATTATTAATTCAAATGGGTTAAATCTGAAAAGAAAGAAACATCAATTGAGCTGCCAGTTGTTGAAGTATGTATACACTTTTTGGAACATCGTGTGTGTGTGTGTGTGTGTGTGTGTGTGTGTGTGTGTGTGTGTAGTACATATTCATTCCTCAAAATACTTGTATGTGAAAGCTTATAAAAACACAATTCTCAATAGCCTTAAAGAAAGCAAACAAAATATCCATTAAGAGTAAAATAAGTAAATATTGGTATACCATGGAATATTATGAAACAATTATAATAAATGAATATACTGTATTCCATGTCTAAATGTACAACATCAGCTGCAAAAAAGAAGGATCTCTTACCTTTGAGACAACATGGAAGGACCTAGAGAGTATTATGCTAAATGAAATAAACCAGTCAGAGAAAGTAAGTATTACATGATCTTGTTTATATGTGAAAACTTAGAAACAAAATAAACTGACAAACAAAAGAGATCTAGAGACATGGAAGCATGCAACAGACTGGACAAATGTGAGAAGGAAGGGTGTGGGTGGGGGAAGAAATTAACAAAGAATTTATACACATATATGCATAATCCATGGACAGATAAGAGTTGGGTGAAGGCCTGTGGAGGGGGCAGGAACAAGTTGGAGGGATAATGGTGAGGAGAGGAGGAAACCTCTGTAATACTTTCAACAATAAAGATAATTTTTAAAAGCAATATAATGTAACATAAACAAACTTCAAAAACCTAACTTTGAGTTAAAGTCAGTTCCAAGAGACTACATATTTATTATTTTATTTACATAAAATTCAGAGACAGTCAGATCCAATCTTTGGTGTCAGTGTCAGGATAGTAGTTACCTACCAAAGACTTTTGACTAGGTGTGGAAAAGAGCAGGTGTTTTTAGGCACTAGTACTTGTAATTCCATTTCTGCATCTCAGTGAGTGTAACATACTGTGTTCAATGGGTGTAAATTTGTCAACCTATTCATTGATGATTTGTGCATATTATTGTTTGTATGTTGTGCTTAAGTAAATAGTTTACATAAAGAAAATTGATGATGACCACTTTGGCAAGGCTTAACAAGTCACTATGGGAGAATAACCTGCCAGTGATATTGTAGCAATTGATAATGATCCATCTCTGGAGTTTTGTTGGTGTAACCCTTAGCACCAGTGTACAAACAGAGAAAGGGACAACAATCAGTTAGATGAGAGCCAATTCTTTTTCAACAGGTGTTTTAGAAACACTTTTGGGTGGTTCTGGCCAGGGGTCGCAGTGAATTGGAACATCGTCCTATAAACCAAAAAGGTTTTGGGTTCACTTTCCCATCAGAGCACATGCCTAGGTTGCAGGTTCCATCCTTGGTTGGGTGCACCCAGCAGGCAACAGATCTCACATTGATGTTTCTCACTTCCTCTCTTTCTCAATAATAAATCAATAAAAACATATCCTCAGATAAAAATTAAAATGAATGAATGAATGAATGAATGAATAAATAACACTGTTGGGTGAATCAAAACTAATAGAGAACAATATTTCCATGAAGCCCAGCTGGTGTGATTCAGTAGGTTGAGCATCGTACTATACATCTAGAGGTCACTGGTTTGATTGGCAGATGTGGGCTTGATCTCAGGAGGCAACTGGTCAATGTTTCTCTCTCTCATTAATGTTTCTATCACTCTCTCTCCCTTCTTCTCTGTTTAAAATAAATAAAAACATATTTTTGAAAAAAATATGTCCATGCAAATGTTTGCAGGTTTTATAGCAATGCTGAGAAGCAACAAGAGTTAAAAAATATTTAAGTGGGAAAGAAATTACTTCTAAGACTAAACTAAACATTTTGGGATTTGGAATTATAAAAATTATTAGCAAAGACTTTGGGGTAGCTAATAACTTTAAATATTCAGAAAAACATAGAGTGTTTTGTGTGTATGTGTGGGGGGGGGACTTTGTTGATACTTTATTTAATAAAAAATATATAGTAATAGCATTTTCATTTAAAATTATGTACTTACTTTGCATGGTCAAAATATACCACTTCTGGATACTATGATATTGGCTTTTTACATTTATGCAATCCTATATAATTATAGAGGAATATGCAAATTATTCAGGATGCGGTTACATCATGACTGTTCAGCAGGATGGGCGGGGCTGTGGAGCCACTGGACAGGACTCCAGATCTCTTGTGATTTTGTCCCACCCAGGCAGACTCTCCTGTGGCCCTGCAACCAAATCCTGGAGTTTACTAAACTTTACTGGGGCTGTTCCCCACACCGCCACCCCTTGCCCCAGGACTGTGCTGCCTGCAGCAGGGCACCTGGCAGCCTCCTGACAGGTGGGTGGCCAGTGAGAGCCCAGTGGGGTGGGGGCAGCAGGGACACAGGGAGGGGCAGGGTGGCTGGAGCCATGTTCCCGGGGGTCTGAGGAGAGCACCTGACAGGAGCCCAGACCACAAAGAAGGAAGAGGAAGCAGCCATGGGGAGCTCTTCCAATTGGACGCTCTACCTGCATGGACACCCTACCCCAGCCCCCGCACCTCCAGGGGGACATGGAGGCTGACTGATTGGGAGACCAGCCTTGGGGGTAGCTGCAGCCCACACCTGTAACTCCTGATCTCTTCCCCTGCCACCCACCAGGGATGCACACAACAATGGAACACCTGCAACCACCCATCAGTGCCCCTGGGGCACTCTAGGCCCATGCCCTGCCACTGCCAGGCCCCCTCTGCTGGGGCCAGGAATGCCTCTCCTCCCTACAATTCCAGATGTAGGTGGAGGCAGGCCTGAGAGGCTCCCAGGGTCAGACTCATCCACCTCCCACAGCAGCAGCCCTGTCTCCACAGTTAAAGTGCATTGAACCTCACCGGGGGGCCACTGCTAAACCCTCCCTCCTACCCGGTCTGACCCCACCCTTGCCCAGCCCATACCCCACTCCAGGAGATTGGACCCCCACCCTGAGCACATACAGCTGCAAAAATGCAATGTATAATTTAAAGAATGGCGCCAAGCAGGGAAGTTTGACAGTTTACTCCCCCTTCAGCCTCCCTGCCCCCCAATGCCCCCTACCACTCCCCCCAGCCAGCACCTCCAGGGATGACCACTGCTACAGGGCTGCTGGCCAGCGCCCGCTCCTCTGAGGCCTGCAGAACCCTCTGCAAAGCTTCCATAGCTACAGTCCCAAGAAACAATCATGCCCTCCTCCCCTAATCAGCACCTGCTACCTGTGAGGGTACCTGTGAGCTTAAAATTAATAATCCCTTCCCGTTTAGATATCACTTACTTGGTGAAACATTTCTAAGTTTATTAGCTCAGAACCTCCTCATGACAACCCAGTGAGGTAGGTGAAGAAATTACACTTCCCATGGTAGATGTGTATGTGTTCAGAAATGAAGCTCAGAGAGGAAAAGTGTCAAGCCCAGTGGTTCCCAAGGTGCAGCACACACCCCACGGTGGGGAGAGGGGGGCAATTTGATTTTAAGTGGGGGCAACTTGAAAATAAGTTAACAGTGAATTTTTTGCATTTCTTATGGTTCTAGGGGGCTTCATCTACAGCATATCCTATATAATAAAAGGTTAATATGCAAATGACCGAATGGTGGAATGACTGGTCATTATGATGCGTACTGACCACCAGGGGGCAGATACTCAAAGCAGGAGCTTCCCCCTGGTGGCAGTGTGCTCTCACAGGAGAAGCACCTCTCAGTCAGAAGCCCTGCTCATGGCTGGCGAGCACAGTGGCAGTGGTGGGAGTCTCTGACCACGGCAGTTCTAAACAAACAAACAAACAAATAGATAGATAAATAATAACTTCTTTTGTTTCTCCTCTAACAGAGAAAATTCTTTTTATTTTATGCAATAGCTTTACAATGCTTCTTCCTCCACTCTTGTCTTTCTTTTTCAACAACTATGTGAAGGTAACTGCCTATACTTCCTATCCCAGCTTTTATCTCCCTCTGCCTATAGGTCAGTTCTAATTGTGTGTTCACACATTAGCAACCATTCAAAATGACCAAATAAAATATCATTCAGCATCCGCATTATAAGTCAACTCCCATTCTTTGTAAACACACAGGGTGGTAGTCACTGAGACCTTTTCCAGTGATCTTATTGGATAGGCTGAGCTTTTTCCCACTTCCAAGTTACATGTGCACTAGAATCTAAACTCCTACATGAGCTAATTTTTCAGAATTAAGCAACTGCTTTCTGAGGAACACCAAGTCAATACTGACAAGAAAAATATGTATGTTATAGAATCATGGGGTAGTAGAAGGAGATATTGTCCAGCATATCACTCTAATCAGAAAAGAAATTCATCTTAACACACCCCTGCCATGTAGCCTGTCATACGCTGCTTCAGGAAGAGCAATGTCAGGGATCTCACTGACGTTTTTGGGCAGCTTATTGAATTTTCAAACATTCATTCTGTGGAACACTCTTCAATTGAAGATAAAACTATTTGATTTTCTGTTGCTTTCTACTAAACATTTCTAGTTGCCCCTTCTGGTCCAAACATGAATAAATCATTTTCACATGGACAACACTAAAAATACTTTTTTCACTATGACTTTGTTTTTGAAGAGACTCTTTGGTAATCCTATCTAATAAAGAGGGAATATGCAAATTGACCATCATGCTGTCACAAAGATGAAGGTGCCCAGTCTCCTCAGCCCTGCCAGAGTTCCCCAGTCCTTTCAGCCCCACTGGGGGGTGGCAAGTAAAAGTGAAGCTGGACCCACCCTCTGCCCCTCAGCTGCCCAGGGCTGGTCCAAGGCAGAGGCAAGCCTCAGATGTCAGCTGCCCAGATGATGCCTGAGGTACAGGCAAGCCTCAAATGTCAGCTGCCCAGCTGCCCAAGGCCACCCATCTCAGGTAACCAGGGCCATCAAGGATTGTGATGGAGGCATCACCTTCCCCTGATTGCTGGGTTGCCTTCCACCCCTAAGGGCTCCCAGACTGTGAGAGGGGGCAGACTGGGCTAAGAGACCCCCCACTTCCAGTGCATAAATTTTCATGCACCAGGCCTCTAGTATAGTGTAAAAATCATAATGATATTAGCCAATATTCAGCACTTTGCTTATTACATTGAGTTCTTCCTTTGGGCATCACAGAATACTTCGTATTTATTGGGATCATAATTTTATAGGCAAGGATCCAAGTAACACACGAAGTTAAAGAGCTTGCTCAAGGTCACTAGATGGCTCAGTGATGGAGTTTGATTTGAAGCCCAGAGGCCAAATCTTGAAATGTTTTACTCTGCTATCTGCAGTATGACATGATTTCTAGCTTTCTCACCATGGCATTTGATCTATTTTAAATGCCTTTGATTTGAAAACATGCCTCTAAGTACAGTGTTCAGATGTGGAAGTAGTACTCTAGATGTCATGCGAACAGCACAAACGAGCTAGATTTAATACATTAAGTATTACAACATAAGTTTACTATAACTTTTCTGGACCCAAGTTATAAATGCACTATTAATTAAATACAGTTTGTGGTTATTTTCTATGCAACTCATAACTTCTTTCTTTTTTAAAAGTAAGATAATGCTCTGATATAATAGCTCCTTAATCAGATAATTTTACAATTGACATTTTAAACTTTATTTTTTTTTATTTCAGAGAGGGAGAGAGAGAGAGAGAGAGAGAGAGAGAGAGAGAGAGAGAGAGAGAGAGATGGAAACTTTCTATATAATAAAGATGTAATATGTAAATATAACCAACCAAGTAATGACTGGATCATGGATCAGCAGGAGGGTGGGGCAGCAAGGTATAAGTGGGTGGCAGGGAGCTACAGGAGGAGGCAGAGCAGCAAGCTATGGCGGAAGCAGGGATTGGGGGGGAGGAAGGGGAAGCTATAGGAGGGCAGGGCAGTGGGCAGAGAGCTACTGGATGTCTGCAGTGAGCTATTAGGGAGCTACTGGCACACTGATTCATGTGCAGGGCTACTAGTCAATGATAAAAGAGTGTCATTGATCCTCTGCCTCCTATATGCCCCCTGTTGGGGGTCAATCCTGAAAATCAGACATTTGCTCTGAACAGAATTGAACTGTGTCCTTCTGGTCATAGGTCAACACTCACCCAATAAACCACACAGGCTGGGCTACAATTGATTTCTTTTTTAAATGTGTAATAAAACACATATGGCATGAAATAAACCATCTTAACTATTTTAAGTTTTCTGTTCAGTAGTATTAATTATATTGACAATAGTTTTGTACACTTTTTATCTGGCAAATTGTCTCCACAACTTTTTATCTGGCAAAACTGATATTCTATACACCTCAAACCACAACTTTCACTATTCACTCCCTCAACCCATTTAATATAGAATATAAATTGTAAAAAATATTTCAATTAAATGCATTATTCTACACACTGCTAAAAAATGCTGCAAAGTCCTTCTATATTTTGTTTAATTAAGATATAAGAATGATTTCTGATTATATTGTATAAAGCTTGTAAATGAATTATTTTTCATTTTATATGTTGAAAAATAATCTTATAATCTTAGCTACATTATTAATTTGTTTTGAAACTCTAACTTCAGATGTTGTATATAGTACCAAGAAAAACTATTAACTGAGGCTTCCAACATTTCCTGAACTTGGAATTAGTGGGGCTGATACAATAGAAGTGCACAGAAATAATAGGAAATTAGTAAAATATGTATTTTAATCAATAATATGCATTGATTATTGATTTCAGAGAGGAAGGCAGAGGCAGAGAGAGACAGACACATTAATGATGAGATAGAATCATTGATCAGCTGCCTCCTGCATGTCCCACTCCAGGGATTGAGCCCACAATCCAGGCACAGAATCAAATCATGCCTTCCTGAATTATAGTTTGGTCGTTGTTCAACCACTGAGCCATAGTAAAAATGTATTCTTAATGACTGTATTGCTTTCTGATTTATTATTTCCATATTTATTAATATACTAGAGGTCCAATTCATGCAATTCATTCAAGGTTGCAGCCGTCTGGAAGGACATTCAGAAAGATGTGTAGAAGGTCATTCAACTGTCCAGTCTAATTAGCATATTACATTTTTATTATTATAGATTTCAAAAAAACAAGAAATATTTTGTATTTGTATATGTACATTTATATATATACTTTTTAAAACTTAAAAATCAGTTAATGTTAGTAATTTCATGGCTAAGATGCTACATAGTAGTGAGTTATAATCACATATCATAAGAGAGTTTTCAGGAAAACTTGAATTTACTTAAATATGAGTTATGTACTGATGATTTCTCAGAAGGACATGACCTCTAGATTAGACAATCAAGGCACAGTTATTTTTATCAGATCTGCCAAGAAAAATCAATTACTTCCTTCACAAACAAATTCAACAACAAACCTTTTCCAAGGAAGTTACACACATTTGTTTATGTAAGTTGAGGTTGTTTTTGTTCCAAAATACTTACTTTTTCAAGTATGCATTATTAGAAATTAGTCTAAAAAATAAGATGTTGGTATTTTTAGGCAGAGAGAAATTTGACATATAACCAATAGTTGCTTCAGGTTTTGTAACTAGTGGTAGAAGCTCCAATAGGACTGTGTCTAATAGAATCCTTAGTTTATTATACCAAAGCAAAAAAAATCTTAAATCACTTGAATTATGAACTTTGAGCTACTATAGAATTTTATAGGTCTCTATAGTCAAAAGTACTCATTCCAGTGGCAATTGTTTCCTCTAACTCTATACCTTTACTAATATAACTATATATGCATATTCTTACACTGAAATAATGCCATATGCCCTGTTTGTTTCATCTGTAAGTTTATTTCATGTCTGTAGTTAAAATTCTATACATAAGCATTCATTTTTTTCCACATCCTTACCAACACTTGCCATTTGTTGACTTGTTGATGATAGCAATTCTGATAGGTGTGAGATGGTACCTCATTGTCATTTTGATTTTCATCTCTCAGATGATTAGTGAATTTGAGCATGTTTTCATATCTCTGTTGGCCTTCCTTATGTCCTCTTTCAAAAATTATCTATTTAGATCATTGCCCATTTTTTTTTATTGGGTTGTTTATCTTCCTTTTGTTAAGTTATATGAGTTCCCTGTAAATGTTGGAGATTAAACCCTTACCAGAAATATCATTGGCAAATATGTTCTCCCATGCAGTGGGCTTTCTTGTTTTGTTGAAGTTTCTTTTGCTGTACAAAAGCTTTTTATTTAAATGTAGTCCCATTTGTTTATTTTCTCTTTAGTTTCCATTGTCCTAGGAGCTGTATTGGTAAAGAAATTGCTTCAGCATATATCTGAGATTTTGTTGCCTGTGGAATCCTCTAATATAATAAATTATGGTTTCCCATCTTATGTTTAAGTGATTTATTCATTTTGAGTTTATTTTTGTATATGGTGTAAGTTGGCCTATTTTCATTTTTTTGCATGTATCTGTCCAATTTTCCCAGCACCAAAAAGAAAGAGTGCCATGACAAAGAATTGCATCTAATAGAAAGAGAAATAAAAATGACACAAATAATTATATTATGATAATTATACCTTACAATATGTACCTATAAATATTTTATTATAAATATTATAAGTTTTGATAGGCCATTATATATCATTAATGCAAAATACATTCACAGAAAAATAACTTTAGGCTGAGGTTTCACAAGCTGCAGTATATGAGTGACGCATCAGGAGATGGCAAAACTCCAATTTTATTTATTTGAAAAGATTCTTGAGCCCTGACTGGTTTGGCTCAGTGGATAGAGCATCAGCCTGAAGACTCAAGGGTCCCAGGTTCGATTTCAGTCAAGGGCACGTACCTTGGTTGCGGGCACATACCCAGTAGGGGGTGTGCAGGAGCAGCTGATAGATGTTTCTCTCTCATAGGTGTTTCTAACTCTCTATCCCTCTTTTTTTCTTCTCTGTAAAAAAAATCAATAAAATATATTTTAAAAAAGATTCTTGATAGCTTTCTACACATCCCACACTATATTTGGATCTTTCTTGTGGCCATATAACATGCAAAATTACCTACAAAGCCTTGGCCTGTCGCTTTGCACATGAATAAGTACCAAGCAAAATAATGTGATGTTAGAAAACAAGACAATTCAGGCATTCAGGTATGCTATCTTAAAAAAAGGAAAACACATTTCAGCAAAACTTTTTTCATGAAACAGTGCAATGGTGTGTGTAAATCCATACACAGACACACTGACACACATGTGCAGTTATGTTAAGTCATGATGTAAGCTTATTATGTGGTGGTTAAGAGTGTAAGCTTTGCACCTGGGTGGAAATCTTTGTTCATGGTCTTATTATTTAACCTCTAAGTTCTGGTTTTTCACTTGCAGAATTGGTGAAAGGCTTTACACCTCTGAAACACTTACAAATATGTGTTCATGTAGTAAAATCATAAATGTGAGTAGGCTATTGTTAGAAATGAAGTGTGAAGTTAAATGGGTTAATAGATGTGATATGATTTTCACATCTATTGTGCAAATTGACACAGAAAGTGTTTGTTATCTTCACATCATTTGTGCTGGACTTTCTCTGTGTAGGTGGAGTGTGCCTCTAGCATTCTCTAGAGATAGACATTGTCTGAAATGAAGATACTTATACTCCTGATGTGATCCTGAAAATGGTATTTTGCTATTTCAGAATTTTCTCCAATGTGTGGTATCATATTTTACCTTGAAAATATCTTCTGAGAAAGTGGAGAAATTATGTAAAATATACATCAGGTCAAAAAATGTTTATTGACTGGATGGTGAGTGCAGGCATCCCAAGATATAGTACTTCCTTGTGTAGGATTTAAATTCAGGAGGGAATATAAGAACTTAACACGTGTAAACCAATATCATTGAAACTTCAGACTTTATAGGGGGCATTAATCAAGACAGCAGTTATGTAACCGTATCACTGAAAGTACATAAAGACTTATTCTTTAGTGTTAAGTCAACTTCTTTACCACTATCAAGCAAAGTTAATTTTTGTAGGAACAGTCTAGTGTAAAGCTCTGTGGCTCTGACTTCTAGGGATTTGTACTACTCTTAATTTCTTATGATAGCTATTTAATTTCCACCCTTTATTTTAAACATTGGGTGATTAGCAGAAGGGGATTACACTAGATTTCCACATCACATTGAGTGTAAATTCAAAACTTCCATTGGATTTCCAGAACTGGATATTGTTCCTGCCTGCCACTTGCTCTGTATCTTAAGATTCATCAGGAAAGTCTTTGTTAACTGCCAAATGGTATGTTGACCTAAGGAAATGAGCCTTTAGCTACTGGAAATCCATTGTGCCAAGTACAACATTCCTAATGAATATGGAAGGAGAGATCATTGTTTAGGGCCCACCTTTTCACCCACAAGAGTTGCTGAGTTCTGGCATTCCAGTAGGGCTAAGGATGGTGAAGTGGGAAAAGACTCAGGCGACTACTAGAAAGTATTTTTTTTTCAACTTAATTAGGTAATAAAGATTTTCCAGGAAACTGTTTCCCCCCCCCCCGCCCCTGATTGAGATGTTCCTTAATATTGCTGATCTAAGATGTTGCAAAAAATATATGCTTGGGGCTTTCATTTTAAGTAGTATATCCCAACCATCACACTGCCCTCCCCACTTCAGCCCAGAGCCCAGCCATCGTCATCTCTCCTAAGGCACTTGTAATAGTTCCCTACTCACTCACTTTGTTCAGCCATTTCTACACACAGAAAGCTGATGAGTGATTTTCAAACGCAAGTCACATTGTGAAACTCTAATACTAAAATCCTGCTATTTGTTCTCCTCATTCAAAGTGAAAGCCAAAGCCTTACTATAGCCAGGAAGTTTTGACATTATTTCTCCAACTCTGCCCTCACTTGCTTGGCTCCCACAACCTTGCCTTCCATGTTGTGCTTTAAACATGAGTCCTGCTCCTACTCAGGGCCTTCAATACACTGTCCCCTATGTGGGAACACACTTACTCCAGGTATATTTACACAGCTCTTCTCTGCTCCTCATCTCTTTTAGGCCTTGCTCAGCGAGGCTTTCTTTGACCACCCTATGTTAAAGAACAAGGCTCCTCAACTCTAACAGCCCATTACACTTCTGTAATTTATTTTCTCTGGTATTGCCAACAAACATTATTACATAGTTTCCTTATTTATGTTATCTGCCTACACTCCCAGAATATAAACTATATGAAGATAGGGATTTTTGGCCATTATATTCATTGCTAACTCTGCAAACTAGAAGTCAGTGGCCCATAGACAACACCCCATAAATATTTTTTGAATAAATAAATTATGCTGGGGATTAAAGTCTTTCTAACTCTTACTGATTTATGAATGCTATTGAAGACTAAAACAATGACCTTGACCTTGAAGTGTTAGCAAAATGTCTGAACTGTCTCCTCCGCTCCAGCCAAGGAGGTCTGAATAAAGCCATAGCCTAAATTGCCTAACTTGACATGACATTTTAGTTCTCATACTAGAGGCCTGGTGCATGAAAATTCATGCACTGGAGGGGGAATCTCTAAGCCCAGCCTGCCCCCTCTCACAGTCTGAGAGCCCTCAGTGGCGGGAGGTAACCCGGCGATCAGAGGAAGGCGATATCCCTTCACACCTTTGCTGCTGCCACTGCTGGCAGGGCAAGCCTCGGCCAACCCTAGTTACCTGAGCCTCAGGCACATTGTGAAACTCTAATACTGAAGTTTTAGTCTGGGCAGCCGCCATTTGAGGCTTGCCTGAGTCTCGGGCGTTGACTGGGCAGCCATCATCCAAGGCTTGCCTGTGCCTGGGGCCAGCCCTGGGCGGCTGGGGGACTGAGGGGACTGGGGGACTCTGGATGCATGCCTGCTGCCCCGGCAGGACTGAGGGGACTGGGTGCTGTCATCTTGTGGCTGTGGACATCATCATCTTTGAGAGCATGGCAGTCAATTAGCATATTCCCTCCAATAAGGCTGTGGGTGCTGCCATCTTTGTGATTATGTGAAGATCAATTAGCATATTCGCTCTTTATTAGATAGGATTCTGCTCCCTGTTATTACATTGTTCCTAACATTGAAACTGGTCACAATATGCTGGCTATAAGAAACATTCCTATGAGAGGCTCTGGTATAAGAATTTGAAGGAGATAGATGCACACATTATGGAAGCCTATGTAGAGACCAATGGGGTTGTGGCAGAATGTCTATAATTCTTTACTGCTTCTTAATAGGCTTTCCAACCAGTTGCTTTGCAAACATTTTTCTCACCTTGAGTACAAAACAAATACAAAAAAAAATAGAAATTATATATCAATAAAGAACTCGGACAATTTGTGTTGCTGGAAGGCAGATGAAAACAAATAAATTTTAATTTTATTCTAAGCATTTGGTAGACCTTTTAATGTACCAAATTAATAGAGATAATTGATGTTGATTTATCTTTTCTATATATAATTGGCAAATTGATTCACCATAAAATTCAATAGAGAAAGATAATTAAAGAATATTAATTCCTAATTAAGGTATTTGTAATACACGCTGTCTGGTATAATAAAAGGAAGATATGATATAACTTCACAAAGAATGATTGTGAACTATCTGTCAAAGTAAAAGTACAATATAATTGATGACAAAAGTAACCCTTATGTAATTTTGTCAGACTTTCATTTTCCCATGAAATGAAATATTTCTGCTCAGTCTGAGGAGAAAAAAAAAGTTATTTCTCCCAGGGAAGAAACAACAAATGAGGAATACAACAATATTTCAGAGTCAGGAAAGTTAAGTAGCAGAAAGCAATGTAATATATTTTGTATTCTAATTAGTACAAGATTTTTGCTAAATTAGCATAAAGTCCTTATTTTCATTGTGAATATAATCACTTATTATCAAAAGGATTATTTACATGCTTTCATTAAAATTTTTGAATTTCTAGTCTTTATACTACTTATACTTCACTCATAACTGACCTTTCTCCAGCATGACCTCTGATCATATTGACATTGTCCTCTTTGATTCAAAATTAGGACAATAAATAATATCAGTTACCATTCATTAGTGTTCTACCTAAGTGTCAGGCAAGCACTATGTGTTTACTTTGCACATATAATCATCCAAAATCTTATAAGATAGATATTTCTATCCCTATTTCATGAATGCAAAGTTTGAAGTTTGAAGATTATAATCCTAGAATTAAAAGAGTAAAGCTGAGACATAAATCAAAATCTCTATCATTCTAAATGCCCATCATTTTTATTTATATCATAGTCACTTTCTCCACCTATTTTATGTAATTTTTGGATGAAAATTATCCCACATATGCATGGTAATACACATTAGGGAAAATATATATATATTGTTCATTATGTGCAAGTCTATATTCAATACTCTTGTTATATTATGTTAAACTAAAGAGGTGAGTCATTATCCCATTTTTACAAGTGAGAAAACTCAATTAGAAAGAGGTTAAGTGTCAACAACTATCATGGGGTTTAACTGAGATGTGGGCTCAAATCTGCCTGGCTATAATTGACACACCACTTATTACACAAAATCTGGCAGGAGAGTGAAGTAACAAATATGCCAGAAAATGATGTATATTACTCTCACTGATTTTTAGACTACTTTTGTCCTGGTTCAGGGAAAAATGATCCAAGTTGAGATTATAAGTGAAATTACAACCCTAGTAATTACTGTTCTAATTCTTTACAATCCCCGATTCATTCCTTATTGATGTAGAAGTGAGCATTTCTCTTGATTTTTATGAGAAACAATTCTTGAATATGTCCCCAACTCAATCATATGACTGTTAACAACAACAACAAAAATTCTAATTAAATTTAGATTTAAACTAGAGTTTTTCTTCAAAATATGTAAGAGATGCATTTATGGAAAAGAAAGAAGAAAAAAAACAAGTTGAAAAGTCATCTGAAAGGGTGACTATATAGGACAACTCTATGTGTGCTGAAAATTTTTTTCTAGATTTGAAAACAACCTTCTTATGACACTTCAATATTTTCCTCTTTCAAAAAAGAAAAAAGTGTGTTGCTCAGGTCAGCTACATAGATTCCAAATGGCAGCTATTTTAATTGAGCAATGCAGAGTAGTTGAGATGCTGTATTCAATAACCTTGTAATGAGAGGCTCTGGGTCCCAGAAGAATCCTTATGCATGAGAGGGGAGACCTGAAGTTGCTCTGGGAGTATTCACACTGGAATATTTGACTTATTTGAGATTAAGATGAGATAATTAACATTCTGCAAACACAGCATTCAGGTTGAATTCACTTGGAAGCGGTAGTGAATTAGAACTACCTTCTGAATTTATCTCTTCTGGACAAAAACAATGAAGCTGACATAGCTCTGTTAATTCTGGCTTTGTCTGATCCCACACAAACTCCCTTTGACCCCTTCCACACAGTCAGTCACTCATTTCAGCCATGTCCTGTACATCTTACTTTCAAGAGAAATAAGTGCAGAGAAAAGGAGAAAACAACAACAACCAACAATCAAGACTTCCCAAAAGGCTGTTTTATGATTTATGTAGGTTTCTTGAGCTGGGTGAGATCATTCTTTTCTGTCCACAGAATTTTCATTCACAGACCAAAAATGGGGAGCTGACTGATATTTACATGTATTATAACAAGTTTCAGAGGAAAACTTAAGTGTCACAAAGTCTTATGAATGCATCAAAAATATTAACAGGAGAAAATTGTTGGATAAAAATGTGTCTGCCATTTTACAAGTTATCTACCAAGAAAATATTATCTTCAGAACCTTCAGCAATATTAGTGGACACTCACAGTCCATTTGAACCTATCATTCAAATGCATTAATTAGTAAAGCTATGTTGTTTTTTATGTTATAAAACCCAGAACAAACTCACATTTTTATCCATCTTTATACTGTCACCAAGTCCTGCTTCTAAATAGGAACTTCTCACCTTTGGGATGCTCAATGAAATACTTAAAACTTGTCTCACTCACCCATAAAACTGTGTCTCACTC
Organism: Pipistrellus kuhlii; assembly: GCF_014108245.1. Taxonomy (NCBI): domain Eukaryota; kingdom Metazoa; phylum Chordata; class Mammalia; order Chiroptera; family Vespertilionidae; genus Pipistrellus; species Pipistrellus kuhlii. Next base: position 136,038,102 of record NW_023425404.1, read on the forward strand.
AATGATGCTTTTTGTGTGAGCAATGGAGGTTATTGATAGTGTTTCCCCATCAAGTTCTAAAGTTATGTTTGGAATTTTGTATTGTTGTTTGTAATCCTCACCCAAGGATATATTTGTGTTAATTTTAGAGAGGAAAGGAGAGGGAGAGAAACACTGATGTGAGAGAGAAACATTGATCAGTTACCTCCCACACACACCCCACCAGAGGATCAAACCCACAACCTGGGTATGTGCCCTGACTGGGAATTGAACCCACCACCTTTTGGTGCACTAGATGACATCCCATTCAACTGAACCACACCAACTAGGGCTTGAAGTTTAAAAGGCTAGAAAATAATATAGGTATATGTTTACATCAGTGACAGAATTTGAATCACTTACTAAATCATATCCTTACATTTTCAAGTTGTGACTTCTGATCTCTCCTTAATAAAAGGTGAATTTACAAAATAAAAGGGAGACTAGTTTGTAGAAGTTGTGACAGAATCCAGAAATATTTGAAGATACATATTAAAATACTAATATACTATTTTCCACATAAAATATATATATTTAACCTAAATTTTGTCTTGGCATGTCACACAGAATGGAGCTTCATGTCTGGCTCTTAGAACTCTACAGAGTTAGATGCAAAGAGGCTGCTTTTCTCTGGCCACTCACCTAGAGAGTGCAAATTACCAAGATGACAAGCTAGCATTCTGATTTTCATTCAAACTTGGGTTTTCTTCCAGTTAAGTCTTTATGTTATAGACATTGACAAATAAGCTATTGACAACTGATATGCTTGACTGTTTTCATTCCTGGAACTCTTTTGTTCTTTTGAATTTTGAGTAGTTCTTACTTCTTATATTTTCTCCTCTCCCAGAAAGAGAATAATGAAGAAGCAATTCAACCAAAGGGTCCAACCTTAAGAATGGGAGCTGCATGCCAGTCAAGTATGGTCTCTTAACAAAATAGCCTAAATATACAGAGGAAAGAGCATATTAAACCACAACACATTGGAACCTAATCACAGCTCAGAGGCCTGGGAGATAACAAGGGGAGTTAACTTTGTCTCCTTTGTCAAGCAAAATGTTGCTGTGTCGTAGTGTTGTGTTGACAGGAGGAGTGATGAAGTAGCTGCTGGGTGTGGTGTTTTGCTCTCTCCGGGGCCTCACCTGGCTTCACTCCTGACACAGTCTCAGATTTTATAATGTGTCACAAGGGAGATGTTCAATTCTTCATAATACTTGGTTTCTAGTTATTGCCACCAGTTTGATTGTTAGACTTGCTAGTTTAGATTTAGAAACAAGAATGAAGAATGAAGAAAAACACCTCAGATGTAAAGGTCCATTTGCTCTCCTTCCTCCAGTACTGCCAACACTGAAAGCTGACTCCCTTTTCATCCACCTGCAGTCTCAGTTCCACCCCAACCTCTGTGAGCAATCCTTTTTATTGATAGATGGGTAAATGCATGCAATGGAAAAATACATCAGCCACACTACAGAACATTCTCAGATTCTGTGTCCTCTCTGGTTGGACAGGCTGCTGGTGAAACCATATTAAGATAAGATTGTGAGTCAAATAAAGTAATTAGATGATTAATTAAAAGATACTGACAAAGTATAAAATTATTATTAAATGTTTATAGTGTATAATAGAGAAAATATATCTAATTGTAAAAGACAATAGAGCACCTGGGATCAGAGACCACCAACTTGCTGATGGAATGTTGTTGAGATCTTATGCATGAAGATTTAGGACATTAAAGAACTATCCCCACCATTAAAAGTTCTTGCCAGGAGATTATTTTCTATCTGAAGACAGGCTGACTTTCCTGGGAGAAGACTTGTCATTACAGGGGAAGAAAGGCAGAGTTAGCCTTGAATCATTTCTACTCACAACCTTTAGTTGCTAGGCTGTTGCAGAAGACCAAGAAGACCAAGGACGCTTCTGAGGAAGTAGGAGGGACACTGTTTAATACGCCAGTTGATTCAGGGAACAGCCTTCCAAATCTGAGTGAAGGAACATGCATGGGGCCCTCTCGTATATCTCCCTCCCTATGATCTTTGTCCCACAAGTATGGATTATGCTTCTGGTCCTTTTCACGGATCTTGCAAGAAGGCCCCCAGGTGTTGGGGGTCTCCAGGCCATATCTGATGGTTCTGGCCTGGCACTAGCATTAATAACCCTTCCTCCGGGGCAGTGCACTGTCCACAGTAACAGGTTCTGCAAGACCGGTATCTGGGATGGAGAGAGGGACTTAATTATAGGTTGTCTGGAATGTACACTGAGCTTGCTGGCTTGGATTCAAGTTACTAGCCTCTAAATATGAGGGTTACATTGGAATTACCTCTTTTAGCCTTCTCACTAGAAGTGTCCTCTAGTGAAACTATCTTTTCATGAGGTATAGACCTCACTTAGGGTACTGAGTTTCAGAAGACACTATTTATGGCCATTCTTTTATTAAAATGTGAATTACAACTATATTTACAGTATTTCACTAATGAAGGCCTTACTTTTGCAAGATTTTTATTTTACATTTGCTTATACAGTAATTATCCTCCATACCATTTTTAAAAAAATATATTTTATTGATTTTTGTACAGAGAGGAAGGGAGAGAGATAGAGAGTCAGAAACATCGATGAGAGAGAGTCATCGATCAGCTGCCTCCTGCACATCCCCTACTGGGGATGTGCCCGCAACCAAGGTACTACATGCCCTTGACCGGAATCGAACCCGGGACCTTTCAGTCCCCAAGCCAACGCTCTATCCATAGAGCCAAACCAGTCCCGGCCTCCATACCATTTTGAATTTTAATTCTAAATGCAAATTTAATGATGCTTCTACTTGTGTCATCTTTCAAAGAGCTCTAAAAGATTAATAAATACAACCTGATCTGCATTTCTCCTGCCTCCAATAATATCGCAAACAGGAGACCTTTCTGACTTCTCACAGAGCAGAAGATAGAGAATAAAGGATCAGATTACATACCCAAGTCACTACTGGTCCAAGGGCCGTGGATTCCCAGACTGAAGCACATTTACATTTGGGAGTATGGGTGCTCTTTACCATCACATCCAGTTTGTTATACTTAGGCTTTTGTTGTTGTTGTTGTTGTTATCTTTTAAACTTTACTTTTAAAATTCAAACTTGAGACAAAATGGAAGACAAAATTATATATATATATTATTGATTTTTTTACAGAGAGGATGGGAGACGGATAGAGTTAGAAACATCAATGAGAAAGAAACATCGATCAGCTGCCTCCTGCACACCTCTTACTGGGGATGTGCCTGCAACCAAGGTACATGCCCTTGATTGGAATTGAATCTGGGACCCTTCAGTCCACAGGCCAACACTCTATCCACTGAGCCAAACCAGTTAGGACTGACAATTACCTAGAGCAAGTAGAAAATGAAAGTTAAAGTGAAATCTTAGTAAAGTTTATAAACTAAATTTTTTCCCCATAACAGCATTTTTAAAAATTTACCACCATTGCATTTCCAGTCCTCAATTTGTTTCTAATTCCTTATTGTTCCCATTCATATTCTAGGATAAATACTCAAAGTTAGATGATTTCTACTACCAAGCAAAGCAAACTCCAAGAATCCCAGATTCATCACTAATTTCTTCAAGAGGCAGACTTTCTGGGAGGAGATGATGTCAGGTAACTGGTGAGAAAAGCAAAAAACTGCTTCTTCTTTTGTTTACAAAGAATAAAAAGTTTAGTCATCCACAGACCAATGGCAAATGGTGCAGCAAAGCTTTCTCAAGTCTTTTGATCCTAAAAATAGTTATGCCTTTAATCCTTATGTCACTATTCTGTTTGTGTCTCATACCAGAACAGAACACAAATGTATACTACACAATTACAAACTCCCTTTCACACTCCACTTCCAGATTTTACATTTGAAGCCAAGTATTATTTTTTTTCTATTTCTTTCCCATTTTCATTATATTGAACAGAAAATTCCAAATTTTCGTCATTGCTAGACTATAATTGGATTTATAGCCCCAGTGTTGCAGGATTAATAACATGCTCTTCACACATGAAGAAAAGGAGATTCACTATTATTATTACACTATGATTAATCAACCATTAAACAATTAAAATTTCACCATAGGAAAAAAAAAACTATTATAGTATAAAAATTCATATTTGCATGATACTACTTTGAAGCTGTTTGGAGCCATGAACACTCTATTACAGTTTCCCTTTGCTCATTATAGAGAGGTTTTAAGTATTTTTGAATGGGAGACACAGATTTTTTCCATCCCCTTACCATTGCTATCTGGAGGGATTAATCTCTCATAAAGATAATTAAATGGATGGATACTATGGCTGAGTAATTCCTTTCTGTCAGTCTACTGGCAAGAATGAAGTTGAGTTGAACCTTTAGTTTCCAAGGATAGAGATAGATTAGATAAATGCGAAACAGCCACTCCTCTCATATCCTGTTCATGGAATGAAGGAAATGACTAAAATAGGGACCAAAGGAAATTTACTGCTCAAACATATCAAGAGTTAGTTTCCGCAGTACTTAAAAAAAGAAATCCCAAACTATTGTAAGAATTCTATTTTCAAAGATGAGTTATGTGATTCTGAAGTTTCTGAAAAACAATTTTATTTTCCAGTTTGAAATTGTCATTGAGTAAACATGCAATCATGTTTATCCAATGGAAATCTGTTATTTGGTTTTCTCAGAGTAAATACAATTTTTAAAATGTCGCTGACTCATTCTCCTGGCTGCTGGGTGATTTGCTGCCTTCAATTAAATACAAAATAATAATAATAATAAAAATACACCACTCCTAACACTGACTCCTAATTTTGTCAAAGATGGGTGTTGTTTTACAGGATAAACGGAGAATGCATAGATGTGATTTGAGCAGCTTTTCACATACCCAACATGTCAAATTCCCTTAAGTGTACATGCTTGCCTTATTTTTATTTTTTTAAATAATGATAGTTGAAAGAATAAAGGAGAATGTAGGAAAGAATTTCTGAATGTGCAAATCTATGAACTTGAAGTCCTTCTTGCAAAATTATAAGTCCGTATGCCTCTAGGGACACTCAGTCCCACTAATGTCAAAGAAAAGAAGGCATGGCTCAGCCATGTGGACCACTGAGGGAGGACCAGCTTCTTTGTTTATCACAAGCTGCTCTACTGAAGAGGGAGTTGACCTTGCCTTTGCTGCAAGAGCCACTGAGCTGGGAGTGAATCTTCTTTGAAACTATTTCCTTATACGGATCTATAAATAATCCTTCTACAGCAACAGAGGGAAATTTGAACCCATCCCTATTTTTAAAAAATCCTCTTTATTCTCCCCTTCCATGTTTTCAGCACTGCTCTCTATGGATGGGACTCACCGTCCTCAAATTATTTTTATTTTCAGCACACGCCAGTAAGCAGTGCATGAGGCAAGAAGTGATGACAATAATGACTGATAAATCATAACAAATTAAAAAATAAGGTTTGTTTTTAGTTATTTTTAACTTAGTGTTAGAAATGCAGAAAGGTAAATAGAAAAGTTCTTTCTGAAGGGTGGCAATAAACTAAGGAGAATGGGTTTTTAGGTATGATTCCTCAATGTATCGCCCCATAGTTTTGACACATAAATAGGTGCAAGATGTCATTTAATGTGCTGTAAGCAAAAGCACATCAGAGTTACTTATGCATGGAAATGAAAATATGAGGACCCTCACCTGCCTCTTCTGATTCACTCACAGTGTGTACAGGTCTGATGACTCAAGCTGTTCTACTTGAGTAATCTCTACAGGGGTGGAGAGATTAGTAAAATATTTATAGACATATATTTCCATTACTTATTTACAAAAAATGTGTTGGGGGGGCATTGAAAAATAAATTCGCCTTTGTTTGCAAATCCAATGCAAAGTTGTGATGTTTTTATAGGTTTTATATTCTAATGCTCTCTATTCCCATTACCTGGGTGAAGAGGTCTAGCAAGGACCATAGCAAAACCCCAAATTACTGCAGTCTCCTTCACATTAATGGACCAGTTCATACCTCTTTTTAGCAAGTGTGGAATTAAAAATAACACCACTTAAGAGTTCAAACTCTTAATCTCTCAAGTCATTATCTACAGTTCTCTTCTCTCCACTTCTCTTTTTCCCTTTTACTTCTTCTGAACGAGGCAGTGTTGTCTGATTTTGGACAATTGGTCAGGAGTGGTGAGGGGGCATATCACTTATTTGAAAATTCTTGCCCTGCTGATGTGGCTCAGTGGTTGAGCATCAACTTATGAACCAGGAGGTCACAGTTCAATTCTAGGTCAGGGCACATGCCTGGAGTGCCCTGTGTGGGGTGTGCAGGAGGCAGCTCATAAATGATTTGCTCTCATTCTCATCATTACCTTTTCTATCTTTCTCTCCCTCTCCCTTCCATGCTGAAATCAATAAAAAATGTATTTTTTTAAGGAATGATTTGTAGCCACTAAGAAAACTTGGCAGAAACTAAGAGGACTCACTGGGATTGCAAATTTAAAAATGCATGCACGTTATGAATCCACAGGAAGAGGAATAGAAATGCCAACCATTACATGAAAAGATATTCTACCTCACTCACAATAAGGTGGAAATTAGAACAGTGTGATACAATTTTTCACCATTCAGACAGCAAAGGATGAAATATGCAGTATTATCCCCTACTGGGGTAGATGAGAAAATGCTTACAGCCACATTACCTTTGGATAACACTTTGGCACCATCTTTCAAAACTTAAAGCACACATGCTTTTGAACTGAACAGCTCCATTTCTAAGGACTTTTTCTTATAGATCTACTAATTTTACCAGGCAAAGATATGATGAATGCAAGGATGTTTAATGCAACACTTGTATATTACGTTAATATCTAGATACATTCACTTTTATATTTTATTTTTTAACTTGGGAAAAACCTCTTTGTTCCTCAACAAGAGACTAGTTAGGTAAATTCTGGCATGGCCATTTAATAGATTTTTATGACCAATTTTAATGTGTAGCTTTTATTATTTTAATGCATAAGTGAAAGCAAGATATATACACAAAGAATAAGTGCTATATAAGCAGAAATGTTTATGGTAGTAATCTCTGGGGAGTGAGACTGAAGGTCAGGGCATATGGTTCTTTAAATTAAAAAAAAAAAGTTGTAATAGAGTTTATAGTAATTTATTTCTTATGGTCAAACCTGGTTTTCTGTATTTTTAAAATGTGTTTTGATCTGAATGAGTGTCATAAAAATGCCTTTATACTAATAAACTGGTGGATACAGTCTATGTAATGTATCATACTCAACTTTCTTGTGATCATAACAAATAATGAAACAGTGCGCCCAGCAAGAGCTTCCGGCCAGTGCTGAGGCTCCTGGAGAGGATGACTTTGCTGACGCCTCAGGGCATTGCCAGTAACTCACCCCGCAAAGAAAACTGGGCTGCTGGCAAACAGTTCTCTCTAGACACCAAGCCATAAAGTCCTGAAAACTTTCTTTCTTTATAATGTAATCAAAGCTATGTTATGTGCTTACACAATGCCATATAATCTTGATTCAGTACTTCAATGCGTTTTCGTTATTTGGCTAGTAGGGAAAGAAATTCTTGGGTAAACATTTTTTGTTAAATGGGAATTTCTCTCTTTTTTGCCCCTGTCCAGGAAAATAGCATCATCATTGTTGAAAATGACATTAGACATTTACACAAGGCTCTCAAAACTCAAAGCAGTGACATGAAATTTGCAAGATATATTTTAGAATCACTTTATCTACTAATGACCCTTTGAAAGGCTCCTCTGGTGTGTGAGCCCTTAGTAGCTTCTGACATGACTCAGACACTTAAATCAGAGAAAGTAAAGGTCTCATACTATTGTGACCCCATTAAGGGTTTGTATGTATCTATTTATTGACTTATCTATCATCTAAGAGAAATGTGGGGGGAGGGGAGGGAGAGAGAGAGAGAGAGAGAGAGAGAGAGAGAGAGAGAGAGAGAGAGAGAGACAAAGGGGAGAAAAAGAAAGAGAGAAAATGGGATCCAGAGGAAAATAGAAGAAACTAAATAAATAAAGAGAAGGGAAATCAATATCTATTAAAAAAAAAAGTGGAGTTATACTGTAATTTGATAATGTACTTTCTAACTTATGGTGAACATTTTGTCTCAGTCATTGATTCTACAGCTGAGGAACTGAAATCCAGAGGAGTTTCCCTAAGATTATAAGGAGTCAGAATGACATTAGCAGTGATAGGAGATCCTAATTGTCCTTTCTCCACCTTTTATTTTATACTATTCACGTTATAAATAGTAATTGTCATATAATAAAAAGTGAAATTAAAAGAAAAAAATCATACTTGTTTAAGCAACAAAAGAAGCTAAGGATCTGAGTATACTGGTAGATATAAGTTTTATGATTCTGCCTATTCAAACTTACAACAAATATTTTGGGTGCTTACTATATGCAAAACATTGTGCTGGTTACTGGGCATATGATGGTTAACAACAGAGATACTCATGTTCATGGTATTTTGCTTTATTTTAGTTCTACGATATTTAATTGTGTCAAAGCTAGAGAATCCTTATACCTGTTAGTGTTGTTTGCTGACCTGACTTCACATTGCCTTTCCCAACAGTGATCTTTTCTGGATAGACCTGGATAGAGGACAGATCTATCCACCTTTACATTTCCTTTATGTATAACTTAAAGTATTAGACACATTGCCTTAGACCGTGGTCGGCAAACTGTGGCTCGTGAGCCACATGCGGCAGCTCTTTGGCCCCTTGAGTGTGGCTCTTCCACAAAATACCACAGCGTGGGCAAGTCTATTTTGAAGAAGTGGCATTAGAAGTTTAAGTTTAAAAAATGTGGCTCTCAAAAGAAATTTCAATCATTTTACTCTTGATATTTGGCTCTGTTGACTAATGAGTTTGCCGACCACTCTGCCTTAGTACAATACACATTTATTTCATTTCATTTAGACTTGTCTAAACCTAAGCATGCACTGAGCACTTGGCAACAAGAACACACTGCCTCCTTCCAGATGGATGGGGCCATATGCTGCAAGGGCCTCCCATGGTGCCAATCTTCCTCTGCCCTAGAAAGCAAACCAATCCGTCTCTAAAACCTTCAGTGCTGATTATAAATCTGGTTGTTTTGGAGTCTTTGGGAACATTCTATTTTCTCTAAGGTCATGTTGATAAGTGCAACTTCATATCCGGCCCACTGGCAGCCTAAAAATACATCTATCTGGGTTTGAGTACCTTTAGGATATTTCTTCAAGAAATGTTGAAGGCTAGTGAAAGCAGTGGGGAAATGGAGGAAGAAAAGCTTTCTGGTGACAAAAAAATAAATAAATAAAATAAGTTGTAGAATAAAAATGTACCAATTTGCCTGGTTGAAATTCTTTAGTCATATTCTTGACACATATTTCTTCAAATTTTCAGTGTCCGCCATAATGATGTTATGATAACAACTTTTTCAAAATGACTTGACTTTACATCATATAAAAACTTTATCGAGGCTGTTTTCAGATAAAACAATCCGATTAACAGATTAAACTCTATTCTGTAAAAAAAAAAAAAAAAAAAAAAGTGCTCAAGGAGGGATAAGTGGTTTATTCCGAAGGGTTCAGTGAAGTCATTAGTCCCCTTTAACCAGTAATGCAATTAAGAATAGCAATGAAGTCTCCCCACTCCATGAAAGTCCTCTTTATCTGTAGGTTGACTCAGGTTTCAAAGGTGAGTCTTTTCATGTAAATTTAACTGAGAGAGGAGAGAGGGGGTGTCTTTGCTCAAGTTCTCAGAGAATTGTGATTTGGAATATTCAGTGAGGAAACTGCACTTTGTGTGTGAAATTGAAATGTGCAGTTGGGTTTGAGTCTTCAATGTAAAAAAATATGTGTTCAAAATTCTAACTAGCCGAACTTTAAATATGACCCCGCTATTCATTTTTTCAGTAGGTCAATTATGCCTTCCTATTTAAGCAATCTTATTTACCGCAACAAACATTTTTTTTTTTTAGCATTTTAATCAGGAACAAAATAACTCTTTGTTCAATAGGGGATTAAAATTAATGAGTCTGTTTCTAATAGCCAAGGAATTTACTGGGAGAAATAGACAACAAACAGACATTCTATATCTCTACCAAGACATACACCAAGTTGGATGCTAAAAGAGGAGCACATAAATGTTACACAAGGACAAAAGTGGCAGAAATTAAATTTAATTAAAAGTAGAAATAATGACTTGAAGTTAGAATTTTATCAACCATAAAGTAAAGGTCTTCTGAGAAATAACCTCTAAAGGAAGACTTTTCCAAAATTTCAATTAATTAAATGGGATCAATTAGAAAGTAAATATTAAAATATCTTTTAATATATTTGAACTACTTGGAAATTTTATTTTTTCTAATATGCTAAATATTTTTGTTCAGTAATGTGTGATGGTTAATTTCATGTGTCAGCTTGACTGGATGCCCAGATATCTAGTCAAACATTATTCTGGGTATGGCCTGAGGGTGTTTTTGGATGAAGTGAACATTGGAATCAGGAGACTGAGTAAAGCAAGCTGTTTTCCCTAATGTAGGTGGGCCTCAGTCAATCAGTTGAAGATCTGGATAGAATAAAAAGGCTGACCTAGGAGTAAAAGGGAACTCCCTATATCTCACTGCTTGAGATAATACAAATGTATTTAATTCATAAATATAAAAAGCGTATGTTGGAGTTATACAAGACTGCTCAACTTCTTCTACTATAATAAAGATGTTCAAACTGTAGTACTCTTGGATATTATTATTCTTTTTTAATCTGGAAGTGATAGTTAACCATTGCCCACAGATAATATTTCTTTTTTAAAAAGTTATTTTTACCTTTTCTTAAGATAGGATGTGTTTGGAAGCCTGAGGAGTCGTCTATATGTGATGTTCAAAGGGAGTAGTGGGGGGGGAAAGGAAGATAAAATATGAAGAAAATATACTGAGTAGATTCTTATCTATCATTTAAAGGGCTGGTGTGATATTTCATATACCATAATTCTCAACTTTGGGACTAGGTATCTGTGCTAGAATAGTATCAGGGAAGATAATTATGTTATTAAAGCAAACCGGGAAAATCATAAGAGTACATGTCTGGCTGAGAAAAATGCATTTCCTATAAAACACACTGCGTGTGATGGCTCTGCAGAATACCTGGGAGGAGATGTCCAATATGAAGCTAAAAGTATGAGATTACAGGTTGGGAACAAAGATTTGGAGACACAGGTCTGCGGCCCATCCTCACAGAGTTGATAATTGAAGCCATGGGAACCCATGAGATCTTATACAGCATTTCATCTTCACTCCTCCCAGACAGTCACAGAAATTGTCTCTGTGGAAAGACTTTCCATGGGAATTTATAGGCCTTTCATATGCGTCAGTGAAAAAGGCTTTGATTTAAAATGAAAAATTGCTGCCCTTTAGACACTGTCATGGGATAGTGATCTTTTTCCTCTAGTTATTTCATGAGTATGCTGCCTACAACTCTGGGAAGGGAGTATGGATATCAGCATGCTAAGCCTATATTTAGGCAGCATAAATCAAGAATCCAATGGAGTCCTGCAGATGTGGCTCAGTGGTTGAGCATTGATCTATGAACCAGAATGTCGAGGTTCAATTCTTGGTCAAGGAACTTGGCTGGGTTGTGGGCTTGATCCCCAGTATGGGGTGTGCAGGAGTGATGGATGTTTCTATCTCTCTCTCCCTCTCCTAGCCGGTTTGGTAGATAGAGCATTGGTCTGTGGGCTGAAGGGTCACAGGTTTGGTTCCCAGTCAGGGCACATGTCTGGGTTGCAGGCTCCATCCCAGTACAGGGTGTGCAGGAGGCAGCTGATCAATGATTCTCCCTCATCATTGACATTCCTATCTCTCCCTCTCCCTTCCTCTCTGAAATCAATAAAAACATATTTAAAATAATAATCATAATCCAATAGAGAATAAGTAAATATTCATTTTAGTGCTAAAGTCAATGTTTATTTTAATAAGCTATTTCCTACTTCTATGTGGGAAACTGATCTCCTGTAATTCAGGTGAATTTTCAGCAGAACTGAGTCGTTCATTAGTAAGGTTTCTTATCACTTGCATATTCTGTTCACAATGTCTCTGGAAGCAGATTTAGAAAAGCAAATCACTTTTATAAAACGATGCATCTGATTATCCTGGTGCCTTGAAATAAGAAGTTTTTCCCTTCTCCTGAAATCTGTTTTAGATGTTAGACATAATGTTTGGAAGAAATGAGAAGCGAACCCAGTCAAGTATATGCTTTTAAAATGGAATAAAGAAAGTATCAAAGCTCTGTTGCTCATTTTCTCAGAATTATAATGAATTAAGTTTTCCTATTTGTTTTGCTGGAATTTTGTACTAACGGTTCATAGTTGGCTAATATGTTTATTATCACTATATGTGGGTATTAGTTGGTCTTCAGACATCTGGGTGTTGTCATCTGTAACATTTCTCCCATACATGACCTTTAAAACTGTGTGCTTTTTAAAAGGGCCCACTCTTTTGGTTAGTATCCATAATCACTTCATAGGGTAAACAGACCCGAGAAATTTAAGTTTTCTGTATAAATTTTAGTTTATAGCCTATTAAATCTGTGCTGTTATGGGCATCGAAATCACTGAAACTACTTTAGGACTTAGAAAAATAACCTAAAGTAATATTAAAATTTTATATGTATTGAGGAGAATATGGCTTTCATAGTTTTATAGGCATGAACCATATCTGGTTCAGACACTTGGGAGAATATTTTAAAGAAAATATTGTAAAGGAGAGAACCATAGATATAATTTATTTAGATTTCCCAAGGGATTTTACTAAAGCACCACAGTAAAGGATTGAAGAAGTACACTTGATTGCTACTATGGATTTTAAAAGTGGTTGTCAGCCCAGCCAGAGTGGCACAGATGATTGAGCAAAGCCCCATACACTGAGAGATCACTGGTTCGATTCCCTATAAGGACACATGCTGGGGTTGTGGGTTTGAGCTAGGAGCAGCCAGCCAGTCATTGATGTTTCTATCTCTCTATCCCTCTCCCTTTTTCTTCTAAAAATCAATAAAAATATATTTAAAAATAAATAAATAAAAGTGGTTTTCAGAGAATACTTTAAACTTGCAAAATGTTGTCAATATTTGATCTGAAAAGTTTCAGGCAATTTAAAGATGTGCCTTGAGCTTAGTGTTAATGACTTCTAAGAAAAAGTGAACTAATAATCTCTTAAGATTATGTCCCTGGCATTCTGGTCTACTCACTAAGAATAAATCTGATGTTGGTTAAATAGGAAACAAAATAAAAATTTTAGATTATATATATTTTAAAGAATGTCAAAGAAAGAAACAAATATCACACACAATTTTAATTAATTATTTTTATTTTGAGATAATTACAGATTTACAGAAGACATCACACTGAGGATCTATGTATCACACACACACACTATTAATAATTCCAATGTCTGAAAAATAATTATCTAGAGTCCATGTCCAATGTCACTTAAATACTTAAGTAAAATCAATTTCAAAATAGTACATATGGATGGACAATGCTCTTTTGTGGCTTATTAAAATTACAATCAGTTGTGACTGATACAGATTTTTAAAAAAATATATGTTTTATTGATTTTTTTAAAAAATATATGTTTTATTGAGAGAGGGATAGAAAGCTAGAAACATCGATGAGAGTCATCAAACAGCTGCCTCCTGCACGCTCCCTACTGGGGATGCGCCCGCAACCAAGGTACATGCCCTTGCCCTGAATCGAACCTGGGACCTTTCAGTCCGCAGGCTGACGCTCTATCCACTGAGCCAAACCGGTTTCGGCTAAGTGATACAGATTTTAAATAGATCTCTTTAATTTTATAATGGAGATCTAGAGTGGTTAGTCTTCCCTTTCTGTGTTAACATCTTCTTGATTTCCTTTTGAGGAATTTTATCTCCCCAGTAGCCTGTGCTATTATTGGGCTGTCAATCAAAGTTCCCCCAACCCCCACCCCCAACACACACACACACACACACACACACACACACACACACACACACAACTCCAACCACCAGGAGTAGGCATAAGACGCAAGAAAACCCAATCATATTCTTTTAAACAGAATGGCACCAAGATAGAGAATGCAGTCAGAGATCAGGCATCTCAGCTGTGACTCACTGATAAAACTGTCAGCTAATTCCTGTTGTTCAAATTCCAGAGTTGCCTTAACTCTAGATCTGCCTAGAACCTCCTCCTTCATCAGCCTCTTTGATTTACTAAGCACCAGAATAGCTTTCTTGTAAATCCTGTTTGTCTAAATTATACTAAATTGTTCTCTGTTGATTACAAACACAGACTATTACTGACAAAAATTAGTTTGTCTCCCCTTAAATAATTAAATATATTTTATTATATAAGCAATGTGTCTTACTGTAGAGAATTTGAAAATGCATGCAGAGTATAAAAGAATATAAAATTACTATGGAATTTTCACCAATCAGAAATACCTACTGTTATTTTCATATTTTCCCTTACATTTTTATGTGTAGATGTGTCTATGTTAAAGAAAATTAAGATTGTAATTTAGTTATAATTTTCTATTTCTTTTTTTTGCAATTTGATTTAAATCATGATAATTTACAAAAATGTGATGCTTAAAATTATTGTTGCAATAATTATTTGAACATATTAAACTTATTAAAGTATATCCAAAATACTGCTGGAGATACCAATCTTCATTCATAACAATTTTTTTTTCCATAAACGTAATTTATTTTTAGTATGAGCTAAATTATGTTCATAAATTTTTATGTTGGAAGTCTTAACCCCAAATACATTAGAATGTGACTTAATTTGAAGATAGGGCCTTTAACAAGTGATTAAGTCATAGGGTGGGGCCTAATCCAATATGACTGGTGTGCTAATTAGAAGGGAAAATTTGAACTTACCAAGAAACATCAGGAATGCTTGTGCACAGGGGAAGTAGTATGTGAAAACAAAGGGGAAAGGGGGCCTTCAAGAAGCCAAGGAGAGAGGCCTCAGAAGAAACAAAACCTGTAAAACTATGATTTTTGGGCCTCTAGCCTCTGGAACTGTGAGAAAATAAATCTCTGTTGTTTAAACCATGCAAATTCTGTGATATTTTGTTATGGCAGCTCTAGCAAACTAATACAACATTTGTGTACAAAATGAGTCCTAGTTAATGGATTCATCACACCTAGAAATGGTGAACAACTTAAAGCATACATGATGTTCAAAGTGGTCCAGGTACAACCTTTTCCAATCTGCTTCACTATTCATAGCCCTTCTGTCCTAAAATAGCCATCCTGTCCTCAAATAAAGTAGGTATTCTGATTCCTTTCCCTACTTAAATCTAATTTAATTGATCATGGATTGCTGAAGTTATCTTTACTATGGCTCTTGTATCTGAACTTCCTTTTCAATGCAGAAGACATACAATTCCTTTGGCAATCAATATCTCTCAACTAAAATAAAGTCACAGCTTTGCAAGGTTCATTGAGACAATACCTTCCCATGCCCTTTTATTTTTTAAAATATATTTTTATTGATTTCAAAGCTGAAGGGAGAGGGAGATGTTGGGAGCCATCAGAGTTGAGACAAGCAACTCCGTCTTAAGGAAATAGAATTAAGTTCCTTCTAGCAGAAGTTATGCGGTGCTCTGAGGGTTTGGCCAGAAGATAAGATTAACCTGCTGCTTAACATCTTTGCAACTTCCTCTTCCTGATCCTCCCCCATAGATAGCCCAGCCTTGGAATGTTACACCTCGGAATGTTACACCACCCTGGCAGTTAGCCAATCCTGTGTTGCCAGATACCTTACCACCTTGCCACTCAGTGCCTAAACCAATTATACACTGCCAAAGACCCCTCTGCATAGGCAACCCTGCCCCCCCTTTGTTTCTGCTGTATATATACAGCCATTTCAAAGAATAAAGTTGAGGCTTGATCAGAACTTTGTCTTGCCTCCATTCTTTCGCGTTCCTTGTTTGTTTAATTCTCTTAGGTGGTTCCTGCTTACCCCCGTTGTTGCCCCGCGGGTCGGGACAGGGAGAGAGAGATAGAAACATCAATGATGAAAAAGAAGCATTGGTCGGCTACCTCCTGCACACCATACACTGGGGATTGAGCCCACAACCTGCAATGCCCTTTTATATTCAAAGAAATATTCCTGAAGCATAGTTGTGAATATATTATTATTAGAGGCATGGTGCACGAAATTCGTGCACAGGGGCCCTCAGCCCAACCTGCACCCTCTACAATCCAGGAGCTTTAAGGGGATGTCCTGTCCTACTGATGGCTTAGGCCCACTCCCCATGGTTCTCTGCTCTCTGTGGGGCCTAGGGGTTTCACTGCAGCCATGGAGATGAAGCCCCCATGCCCTGCTGTCTGCTCTCTGCCTGCCTTGCCATGCGCCATGCGAAGGAAGCCCCAGTGCCCTGCAATGTGCTCTGTCTGCCAGGCCTGAGGGTTTCGCTGACACCGACACACTAAGGAAGTCCCCATGCCCTGCTGTCCTGGCTCTGTCTGTGGACCCGGGGGTGTTCCCGCTGCCACCTTGCTAAGGAAGCCCCCAAGCCCTCCTGCTGTGGGCTCTGTCCTCAGAGCCTGGGGCTTCCCCCAGCATCACCCTGCAAACAAAGCTTCCATGCTCTGCTGTCTGGGCTGTTTGCCAGGCCTGGGGCTTTCCCCCTACCACTGCCACACTAACTGCTGTCCAGGCTCTGACTGCCATGTCTGGGGTGGATCAAAACCCCTCTGGAGGTGGATCCAGCCACACTGTTCCTGCAGACAGGCCAGACACTTCAGCAGCAGAGCTGAAGGGACTGGAAGCTGCCTTTTGTGCCTATGGGGGCTGCCATTTTTTGTCGTAGAGTGATGGTTAATTTGCATATTACTCTATTATCAGATTGTACTCAAAACTCTGAATTTTTGTTAATTTTTATTTTCCATAAAAGTAGCAATAAGTGGATTTTAGAGAAAATAGAGAAACATAAAAAATAATTTAGCCTAAACCGGTTTGGCTCAGTGGATAGAGCATCGACCTGCAGACTGAAAGGTCCCGGGTTTGATTCTGGTCAAGGGTATGTACCTTGGTTGCGGGCACGTCCCCAATGCAGAGTTAATTAGTAATACCATTCTGTGTGTTTTTCCCCTCTAATTTATATTGTCTTCTTATATAATTGTGACCATAGCAATACAATTTGCATAATACATCTACATTTAAAATAAAATTGTTTATCAAAGCAGTACAAATTCTATGAAGAAAACTAGAAAAATACTAAAAAAAAAAACTATAAGGACAAGAGAAGAAAAACAATACCAAGAATTTTACTTTGCAAGAAAAATAATAAATACTAAAAGATGCTAATGCATCCCCTAGCAATCTTTACTCTAAGTTTAATATATATGTGTGTGTGTGTGTGTATATATATATATATATATATATATATATTAAATAGAAATATTGTTTAATTAAATAGAAATAAGCATAACTCCTAACTAGATGAAAATAAAATAAAGAGGTGTTTATTGACAAATTGTATCTATCATTGCATTTTTTTCAAATAAAGAATGCATACACAAAAATATTTTTGAAATTCAGTATACTTTTTTAAAGATACTGAAATCATTACTGAGTTTCTTAGTCATAAAAATGAGCATTGCTTTTTCTTCAAACTTTATTCTTAAGAAAAGGGAAGGAGCCTTTTGTTTATGATCCTTTCATCTGTGTTCTAAAAGTATAAATAATGAGACATGGTGGGAAAGGGCTAAACCACAATAGGATCTGTAATTATTTAAATGTCTTCAAATATAGTAGAGATTCTAAGAGCTAGAAAATGTCTAGATTACAAAAAATAAAAAAAACATGACATATTAATTTGAGAAAGAACTAACTAAAACTTGTAGAATTAAAGAAAGACAAAACCTGAAATTAAAAACTTAGTGGATGAAATTAAATTCATATCAACATGGTAATTAAATTTAGATAAATACATTTGAAGATAGAATTGGTGAATTGTAAGTAAAATTAGATAAATTATCCAGAATGCAGTGAAGGGGGGTAAAAATTATAACAACAAAAACACATAAAGTTGTAGATTTTTGAGAAAGAAAAACATAACATTTATGGAATTGGAATCCCACAGGAGGAGGTGAGAAAGAATGAAAAAAAAACAAAAACAATATTGAGTAAAATAATAGCTGAGAAATTTTCAGATGTTATGGATAATACCAACCAATATATTTTTAAAAATCTAATTAGATTATAGTATATGAACACATATAACTGCCTGAAATTATGATGTGAAGCATATAGCTCAGGGGGGAAAAAAATTATACTAGAGAAAGTATGGCATAAGGCCTAAAATTAATATTGTGTACTGTCTTGATATCTGAAACTTGGAAGGCCTCTAAGACCTAACCTCAAGTTCGTCTTCCTATTGTGTCCTTGTAGATAACATCTCCCAGCCAAACAATCCTCCTTATCACTGTTACCAGGCACAAGGCCTGCTTATCCCTGAGTACTGGGCTTCAGGCCTCTGCCAGCTTGTAGAATTACTCAAACTAGCCATTTACAACCTTCCACAGGAATCAGAAGGTACCTCATTCTCTTATTACTATAAAATCTGCCTTCTACAGCCCCCGACAGTTCATTCTGCTGCTGAGGGCAAGCCCTGGGAGGTCCTGCATGGCATGTGGCATCTTCCCCACCTCCGGTGTGAGTATACGTAACTAAAACCTGCCACATGTTCAGCCATCCTATAACCCTTGGGCAAGATTCCCTCCTTCAACAATAGGATGAATGAGAGACAATCAAAACAGTAAGCACGTGTGTCTAGTTTGCTTGTGCTATGTTTCTGACACCTCCTATGATTTCTGGTATATCATATGCTCAATAAACATTTGTTGAATAAAAAAGGAACAACTACGTGAGCATCTACTTGTCAAGATGTAACCCAACAGGATAACTTAGTCTCTGTCCATGATGAGTACAAAAAGACCTTTCAGCTTTTCTAACCAACATCTTTATAATTTTTTAGATTTTAAATTATTCAGTTCTCATACAGTTAAAACACAACTCATGCATCTTTTTCAAAAGACATAGTCTATCAGAGATTGTTGGCTGCCTACTTGTATCCTTTCCATGCCTCCCATTAATCTTTCTTTTTTTTAACAGACACATAATTTCATCCAGGCATGCACCTTTCTTGGTTTAAGTAAACGGGGGTAATTATATTCCTCTTGAAAGAATTGGTTTATGAAGTGAGAATAAAGTGCACCTGGCCTAATTTCTGTCAATAAAATGTGTAAGCATGCTGAGAAGCTTCTGGGGAACAATTCTGTGCCTGCAATAGACACACAGGGAGTCACCTCTTGTCATTTTTATCCGGTACACCAATCCTATAATTCCAATGGAAATTAGACTAAGAACAAAACAAGATGGCAGGAGACAGAGGAAAAGGATTTGCTTTCCTGACATTACTAAGGCACTGAATTACCCAATCTAAGATTCACAATACCTCTGGATATTTTATTATTATACTAGGCAAGCCACTGTGAGTTTTTGGTTGCTACAGTTGATAAAAGCAACAAGTAATACATGTGATTTACAGTTATCTATAACTACAGGCCAGGTGCACAAAATTCATGCATGGGGGGTGGTGTGTTCCCTGAGCCCAGCCTGCACCCTCTCCAATCTGGGACACCTTGAGGGATGTTCTACTGCCTGTTTAGGCCTGATCCTGGTGAGATTGGGCCTAAATGGGCAGTCAGACTTCCCACCCTCATCCGGGACACCCTTCAGGGCAAATCAGCTGGCCCCCACCCATGCACTGGGCCTCTATCCTATCTAATAAAAGAGTAATATGCAGATTGACCATCACTCCAACACACAAGATGGCTGCCCCCATGTAGTCGTAGATCGCTGCCCATGTGGACACAAGATGGCCACCACAACACTACCTGCAATGGAGGGCAGTTGGGAGGGATCAGGTCAGCAGGAGAGGTCAGTTTGGAGGGATCAGGGCAGCAGGGGAGGGCCTTTGGAAGGGGTCAGGCTAGCAGGGGAAGGCAGTTGTGAGCAATCATGCCACCAGGAGAGAGCAATTGGGGATGACCACGCTGGCAGAGGAGGAAAGTTGGGGGCAACTGGGCCTACAGGGAAGGGCAGTTGGGGGGCACCCAGGCCTGCAGGAAGAGCAGTTGGGGGGGACCAGGCCTGCAGTTGAGGGCAGGTAGGGATGACCAGGTCTGCAGGGGAGGGCAGTTAGGGGCAATCAGGCTGGCAGGAGAACAGTCAGGCATCAATCAGGCTCAAAGGGGAGTAGTTAGGGATGGTTAGGAGCAATCAGGAAGGCAAACAGGTGAGCCAAGACTGGTTTGGCTCAATGGATAGAGCGTCAGCTTGGGGACTGAAGGATCCCAGGTTCGATTCTGGTCAAGGGCATGTACCTTGGTTGCGGGCACATCCCCTGTAGGGGGTGTGCAAGAGGCAGCTGATCGATGACTCTCTCATTGATGTTTCTAACTCTCTATCTCTCTCTCTTCCTCTCTGTACAAAATCAATAAAAATATATTTAAAAAAAAAAAAAAAAAAAAAAAAAAAAGGGAAGGCAAACAGGCGAGCAGTTGGGAGCCAACAGTTCTGGATTGTGAAAGGGGTCCCAGATTGGAGACAGTGCAGGCTGGCCTGAGGGACATCCCCCACCCATGCACGAATTTCATGCATCGGGCCTCTAGTTATATCTATAAAAACCCTATTAAGGTTGTTGCAAATAAAGTCACATTCAGAAGTAGTTGGATTAAGACTTCAACATGTACATATTTTTGGAGGACACAATTAAACTTATAGTACCAGAGATCTGTTTGTGATTATATCATCCTGGAATTTTGATTTTTTCCTTTCTACATTACTTTCTGATACTAAAATACTGAAAATTGAAAATCTGCAATTCATTTGGTATACAATATTTGTTAATGTTCTTATAACTAATCCTTTTGCCGTTTCTACTGAAGGCGATCTATTTGTTGTAGGACCCTCTAGATTCAAATAGAACACCACCAGTTCTCTCTATGGGTTTGTTTTCTCCCTTAAGTTCAGGCAGTATTGGTTATGAAATAGAATGAAACATGGAAGAAGAGATTATTCAAAAGACCTTTAAAAAAGTGCATATACAAGATCATTTTCAGATTGTTGAAAACATGTTTCTAAACATGAGGGGCAGATGGGGGTAGTAATAGCTGCTTGCAGGAAGGTAGACAGATGTTTCCAGCAGAAAACAAGTCTTCTAATTATTGTGATTTCTAATTGAGATCCAGCTGCTTTATGACTATTGAATAGTCTTCTTCCCATATTCCATGAAACATTGACTCTTAGTCCTCATTTTTGAGTCAATATATGACTATTCACTTCTTCTCTTTATATCTATAAATATCTATGTGTTGTATTGTGACTGCCAGACAAATTCGTTTTGAAACAGGAAGCATTTTAAATTTAAATGACTATCCTTTGCTTAGCAAATTAAATCACAAATCCTTAGCAGTATGTGATAAAAGATGCTTCCTGACATGGCTTCAAACTATTTTTGTCCTCAAGTTACCTAATATTACTACATTACTAACCTGACAGGAGGACATACCTCTGGAACCAAAGGCATGGGTAATCCTGAATAATTCATAACATTTCCACATACTGAGCAATGTAAACCACTTTACGTACAGTATTTCAATTAATTTTCAAACTAAACTAAAGAGAAAAATGTTATCCTCACTGAACAAATAATGAGCACAAAGAAAGGAAGGCAGAAAGGCAGGAAGGCAGGCAGAGAGAGAGAGAGAGAGAGAGAGAGAGAGAGAGAGAGAGAGAGAGAGAGAGAGAGAGAGAGAGAGGAAGGAGGGGGGGAGGAAGGAAGGAAGGAAGGAAGGAAGGAAGTCATTTGTTAGGGGCTATTCAGCTGGTAATTAATGAGGCTGAATTTTACCCTTTACTTTGTTGAATTCCAAAGCCCATAATATTAACCACAAATTATATTTCCCTCCTATTCCAAGAAACTAAAAGAATATGGTAGCTTAGACTAAAAACAAGCTAGCCCTGATGGTCTAAGGTCTGTTTTATAAAAGGGCAGTATGTTTGCCTCCTACTGCTGTGGTAGCAAATTGCAATACAAATATGCTGTTTTATAGCTCTAGGGGACAAAGTCTGAAATGGATTTCACTGGACTCAAATCAAAGTGGCAGCAGGGCCACATTTCTTCTGAAGAATCTAAAGTGGCATCTACATCCTTGCCTTTTCCCTGCTTCTAGAAGCCACTTGCCTTCCCCTTCGTGTGGCTTCATTTCCATGGTCAAACCCAGCAAAGACTATTCAGGTCTTCCATGTGCTTCATCACTCTGACACCTTCTTTCCTTCCTTCTTCTTTCGCTTCAGAGGACCTTTGTGATTACACCAGGCTCACCTGAGTAATCTAGAATAATCTTCCTATCTCAAGGCCAGATGATTAGAAACCTGACTTCCATCTTTTAAACTTAATCCTTCCTTGCCCTGTAAGAAAACACATTCACAGGTTCCAGTGACGAGGATGTAGACATCATTAGGAAGTCATTATTCTGACTACCACAGACAGGATAAGTGTATTATTCACAATGTTGGTGCTTAGTGTTAGGCATACGATAGTTTCTCACCTGGTTTAGTGTAGAATTATTCCAGCAAAAATAGGTTTAATAAAAGTGGTTCAGTTCTCAGTTGAAAAGTCTAGCAAACATTATGTAAGATGTCTGAGTCTAAGGCAACTTAATTAGAATTCAGAGAATGATTCAGACTTGGTAGTGGAGATGAATTAAAAGCAGGAAACCAAGACAAAAGTCCTGTTACAGGATCAAGTCAAGAGCAGGAGAGAAGGTTGCCCAAGAAAGATTAATAATTTCACAGGAGCTCACAGTTCATTCCAAGCACTGTGACTTGAGGAAGTAAAATTTGTTCCCAACCCCACCTTCTGCTGAAATAGTACTTTTAAAACTTGTTCACATTAGCCAGGATAATTTCAGAAAAGGGTAATATGGAGCCTTTGGAAGGAAGCATTAATGCCTATGGCTGACAAAGGGCAAGAGCTGGCATTTTCTTTCATTTGCTATGCTATCTATCCTTCAAAGTCAACCGTAAATGTCACATCTGTCTTGAAGCCTGTCCTAATTTTCTCATTAACAACCATGCCTCCTTTTGTATTACAAAGATACTTTCTATGTGCATTCCTATAGTACTTCCTATCTTTTCCCAACACATTGGTTATTTGTGGATGCATATTCCATTTAAATGGATGCATTCGTTTCTTAGATCTGGCTAAGAAACATACCATAATAGATGGCCTAAAACAAAATTTATTCCTCAGAGTTATGGAAGCTGGAAGTATAAAATCAAGATGTTGCCACGGAATTATTCTCTGCAAAGTCTCTGGGAGAGAATATTTCTCTCAGAGTTTTGGGTAGTCTCAGGCATTCCCTATACATGGCAACATAAATTCAGTATCTGCCTCTGTATTTACATGACTGTCTCATCTCTGTGTATATCTACATCCAATTTTTTCTCTTCTTATGTGGACACAGTCATATTGAATTAGATAGGACTGAGAACATAAAGGAAATACGTAACACATAAACACACATTGGCAGTGTACCATTGTAGATTTTTTACATATTTATCAATACTTTAGTTAAGAGGTGTTTCAGAAAAAAATAGCCTTATATCCTAATAGCATTGATCAAATGACATTAAATTAAGAATGCATGTATGTCACTTTTTCATTAGTAGACTGTGCATTCTGTAGTCATTAGTAAATGCTTCATATACAGTGTCTTGTACATGGCAAGGCAACTAATCTGTGCTCCTTAGACATGTTGTCCACTGAAAGAGGAATTTCATAAGTATGAACTTTTAAGTAAAGGAATTTTTAATTTATCAGATGTTTTTGAATAAATATAGGAGATGTGGCTGTGCATGTATAAGAGAACACATACATTTATTTTAGAACCTTCTGTCTAGGCAAAACATAAAAATGCCAGTTTTATCTATTATATTAACTGCCTGAAAAAAAGTAGGTTGCCACCAATAACTGTGATATCTCTGCTAAAATATGTAGGTTTCTCCTTTTACAACTAGTTTATCTTTTAATACAGTATTAATCCTGAAAAATATTGTTTTTCCTTGTCACTTTTTGGAAAGATTGTCATAATTACTTGTAAATACACAAAAAGAGAACATATCAGCTATTTTGTACAGTATCTTTATTGAATATTTTCCATTCATAGAATAGGGACAGATCATAGCCACATAATCCATCACTTGTTCTATGTTTTACTTATTTACCAAGATCTAGGCACCTTCCCTAGTCCTGTTAGTCTAGAGAAAGTGAAAAGGCATTGACTTCTTTTTTTTTTTTTTTTTTTTTTTTTTTTTTTTTTTTTTCTTTTTTTCTGTGGAAGTAGCAGTCTGGCAAAGTAGAACCCAGAATGACCAACCAACTTCTGAATTGAGGATGTTTTCTTCACTTTTAGCTTTGCGCCTCCTCCTGCCTTGTTCGATATTGGTTAGATCTTTTGCTTTACTTTTGCCAAGATATTGTCATTCTTGGTTTAAATTAGTGGGTGAAAGATGTGGTTACACAAATCCTCGGCACTCCCACAGTGGAAGCTACCCAGGAGGCAGTCTTTTCACAGATGGGTTGGCTTGGAGAATAAATAGGTTATTGTGTCTTGGCACACATGGCTATGTTCTTGACCTTCCAAGTCAAAACCTCACTGGACCATTAGAGGATTCTCAGAATACTCTTGAGTACCCTTCTTTTGGCAGACATCCCACAGATTATGTCATTTTATATGACAAAAGGAAAAAAAGAAAAAAAATGTAAGGTAAGAAATGGTAGCAAATAGGCAGTGCCAGTTAGTGTAGAAGATGAATGAGATGACCAAAACAGAAGTTGGGAAGTCTATTTGAAATAAAATGATCAAAAGCTGCCATCAGTAGCCCTCTGAGTGATGCTGATGCAGGCTTACTGTTTGTGGAGTAAGACAATGATATTGAACTGATGGTTATGATTGTTCTACTTAGACCATGGCCAGACTAATCACAGTCTAGACAGGTTTGACTATCATACCGCCAAAGGAATAGAACAAGGACTGTATTCCAAATAGGAACAAACCAGCATTTGAAATATTATGCAACTGGGGTAGAGTGGAGGGGGAAGAAATGCCAGATCCTTGGCAGGAGAACAGAGATTTAGATTGGTGGTAAACAGGATAATGATTTAGTAAATTGGATAAAGTGTTTCTGCAAAACACATTTTAAAAAAATAAAAGTCAAAGAAGTAATTCTGCTGCATGGATGCATTTAATACCTATTGTTATATAATTATATTTGCCAATATTATATTTTTAAGTTTATTTAAATCACTGGTATTTTTTCTTTCTGGAAAATTATGGAGCAAAGCTTATGTGTATTTATTTTCTTAGTACCTACAAATTTGAAATGAAAGTCATTTGAAATGACCCTCCCTAAACTGTTCACAGAGTACATAAATAAGATAAACTGCTTTACTTCATGGAAAAGTCTATTTTGAACTGTTCTTTAAGATGCATAACTTAAATAGCACAACAGCTTTCAAAGTCATTTAAAATGACTTTCTACTATTGGTCCAATATTGATAACAGAACACAGTCTCCAAAAAAATTGATTCTTATGATAAGTAACAAAGTTCATCAACTATATTTTGGTTTCTACAGACATTTCCAAAGTTAAGCAAATGTCTGAGTGGGAAGATGTTTGATATATTGGCCCTACCTTCCTGAAAAAGCTGTTGGGCTATTTAAGTTGTGCATCTTAAAGAACAGTTCAAAATAGACTTTTGCAGGAAGTAAAGCAGTTGATCTTATTTATGTACTCTGTGAACAGTTTAGGGAGGGTCATATTTACATAACTAGTTTTATAATTATATTATAGTCTCCTAAAACAGAAATATTTCAACTCACATAAGTTATACCAGATATTAGCAATTTCTAAAAATTGATGATGAATTGACTATAATGTGTCATTCTACTTCTTTTTGTCTCTTCTTATTTAAACAACTGTTTTTAGTGTTTGTTGAAGGAAACATTTGCTAGGTATATAATAAATACCAGACACTTTGATAGACACTAGATGCAAAGAAAAAAAAAAAAAATTACAAAAACCAGAGTCCCTACCCTTAAACAGCTTATAATCAGAAGAAGAATAAGATATAGCCTAGGAGAGACAGGAAATCAGAACTCAGAGTATTATGTGACAACAGATGTGACAGAAAGTTGCACAAAGTGCTATGGGGCAGTTTGCTTATGCCACCAGAAAGAGGGTGAAGTACTTATTAAAGGGTTTCAAAAGACTCCACCTGAATTATGGATACAGGGGTAGGGTGAGGCTTGCAGTGCAAACAAGGGAGATACAAGCTCCATGCTTGGAAGGATCCACAAGGGAAAAGAGCACAGAGCAGGAGGAATCCCACTGTGTTCAAAAATCCATAATACATCATTGTTGCTGAAAAGAAGAATCAAAGGGGTGAAGAATAAAGTGAAAGGCTAGAGAGAGAAGCAGTGGTCAGATCACAATGGGCCTGAGGAATTTAGCTTTTTCCTGAAGGACACAAATAGGGAATAATGAAAGATTTGAAAGCAAAGTCCAAACACTCTAGCCAATGTGGTACTTGAGTTGTCTTTTCTCATCAGGACAATCAATCTGTTTACAGAAAACTGTAAACAGTTCTGACTCTGCCCACCCCACCCTGGACTCCCACAACAATCCAATCCCCTGCTAGTGTCACTTCATCAAAATAGAGACAATGTTATCTCTATGGGGGATCTGACATTCTGACAGAAACTATGTACAAGGTAAGATGGAAGCGCTGCCAGGTGGTCATAAGCTTGGAAAAGCAGAGAAAGTCAGGATATATAGAGACAATTAATAAAATGGCTGAATAGCTGGTAAGAAAATGAAGCTTTTGATTATGTCCAAATTGTGAATGCCAGTCTAGAAGAAAAAAATAGATATGGGAAGTATCAAGGACGTCAGTAGCATTTGGGCTATAAAGCAAAACTATGAGCCAAATTTCAACATATTCAATTAAAGTGGAGACAACTGCTATAGCTAATTAATAGCTTCCAAAAATATTTTTAGTAGGATTCAACATAGTTGCTTATAGCCAGCAATGGAAGTCAAAGGATTTATGAGATATGAGAAAATGAGGATATAAAAAAGGTGTGTAGTATGATCATGGAAGAACCATATTCTTTTTAAAGCCAAGTATTGCAGAGAATAAATTATAAAAAGGATACATATGCAAAAGAATTTATATGAATGTTTTTAAGAAATAGAGTATAAACAAAATAGATAATATTTCATAAACGTTTTTACTTGTGTTCCATCTCTTTTAAATTTAATTACATTCTCAAACAGAACACCATTAGATCAACCTGAAATTTTTCCTTAATGTTAAAATTGATCTAGAACATTAAAGTGTTTGAGTTTTAAATTAGTTTTTGTTTGTTTGTTTGTTTGTTTTTGTCAAATTGGTATCAAAACCTTGGAGAGAGCTTAACAATTTATTTTCTCTTCAATTCTATATACTTAATCATTTCTAACACAAGCAGAAAAGTAAAGGAGCTAATTGACTTTTTTAGGACAACTTTTAGCTTTTTAATCCTCTTACATCTCTCCTGACTTTTTACAGGAAAGAGAAAAGATTGCAATAACATTATTCAGAATGCTTAAAACATAGTCTTTTCTCTGTTAAGGGTAGCTTTTCCAGACCGTTTCTAAGATTGTTCAAATATCTGTGATGCTTTCTCTCCATCTATCTTCAGCTGTTTTCTTTATTGCCTTTCACCAGGCTGAAGTAATTTTACTTCATGATCTCTGACAGGGTGTTATTCTTACAGAAGTCCCATTTTTTTCTCAAATTCTCACAAGAACTAACTTTTAAAAATATTGAAGCAAAACATTTCAACTTTTTCCAAGTAGTTCTTCAATCACATAATTTGCCACAGTGCCTAATAAATTCTTTATAAAGATATAATTCCAAAATCAAACTTTCAGAGACTGCTATTGTTCTTAAACCATCTAAGGTCGGTTTTGTTTGCCAGCATGAACTTTTCCATCATTAATCACTTAGTACGTGTATTCTTCACATTTTTATTCCCGTATATCTTTCATGGACAACTTAGCATTTTCTGTTAATTTGTGTGGAATCTTGTGCTGTTTTCTCATTTAATGCCTGAGAGAATCTTACTTCTTTCCATGACTTAAAGCTATTTTAAAAAATTAAATGATTCCCCTATTATGATATTAATTCATTCTCAATTTTTTGTATCTGTCTCTTCTTTTCTACTTTTTACTCTTAAGTTCTTAATTCTGATTCTAAATATCCCACCTTTCTACATCCTTTAAAATAGACGAGATAAATGGTGAATTACATAAGTCTTTTTCTTTGCATATAATAAATACAGAATAAATGTGTTCTCAAATAGCTATATTTAAATCTTAACACTAAACACAGTATTTAGATCTTAACACCCCTTAATGCATATATATATAAAGTAGTGGGGGCATGTTCTTATCACATATCAAAAATTAAGACTAAAAAACACATCTGCACAAAGAACTAAGCTGAGAGATGGAAAATGTTAAACAATCTAGCCATGCCTAGAATTCTGCAGCTTCAAAAAACAAACAAGCACAGATATGAACAAACATCATGGAGTGGAATATACATGCTTGCATATTTGTCCCTGTGGTCCTTTGACATTCACTGCAAAGTCACTTTAACACTCTGTGGATTTAGCTCACTTCTACAATCCTCAAACAATACTGTCTTAAGGAAGGGGAAGTGAAAAGAGCTCAAGTTTCATTAGCTTTGCTTTTGCCTTGCTCAGAACTTATTTCCTGTCTTCATATGACTTATTTATAGCCACCCAGGAGACAGACATTACTCTCTTGTCACTCATCCCCAATTTATTGATTGGTTCCTTCTTACTATCCCATTCTCGGCAATAGTATTTTGCCTTGTTACTAAACTATTTTTCCCTGAACTATATGCCATCACACCTGCTATATATCCTTTTGTCTTGATAACATTCTGCTGAACACCTCCCTGATGTCGTGGTCTGTTTAACTCTTTAGCTCTTTGTCTGAATCCAGTGTTCCCCCCAAAAGTGATTTTCTGACTGCCCAAACCCAAGTGACAGCCTGCTCCTCCTTCTGAGCAGATTGGTCTCCCTGGGCTGACAGTCCTCTCTCTGGTCTGTTGTCACGTTCACAGGATGCTCTTCATAATGGTGCAGGAATGGTTTTGAAGTTCTAGTCACAATCTATGTTATTACCCATTGAATCAATGATTAGTTGTTTCTTCTAAGCAAGAGAATCAGAGAAAGATATTATATAAAATAACAATTGTAAACTCAAAGCAGAATTGCTATAAGAGAAAAATAAAGCAGCTTATATGAGAAAGAAAATATAGCATTTTAACAGCATATAGTGATGTTGCATTATTGCTGTCAACATTTAAATTTTTCACAATGATACCATAGTAAGAATAGTGTCAAGCATAGTGAAATGAAAATAAAAACCTAAATATTTAAACGGTTACAATGTGAGTTTAACTTGAAATAAGATGAATGGTTAAGATATAACCTTGTTGTCACTACTGAAAATTATTATATAAAATAAATTGAACCGAGACATAGGTATTAGTAAATCCATGTTTGTAGCATCATTATTTACAATGGTTAGAAAGTGAAAGCAACCCAATTGTGAATAAACAGAGTAATGGATAAACAAAATGTGGCTTATGCATACTGTGGAATACAGGGTGGGGCAAAAGTAGTTTATTGTTGTTCGTGTGGAAAATAATATAACAATTAACTAATAATAATAAAAAAATAACTGTTTTTTGCATACTCACAACTGTAAACCTACTTTTCCCCCTTCCTGTAAAAGGAAAAGAATTCTGATACAAAATGTAACATGTATGTACTTGAAACCATTATGCCAAATAAAATAAGCCTATCACCAAAAAATAAATATTGTCCAATTCTACTTATATGTGTTGGTTGGTGGGCCTTGAAGAATGGGATATGCAAAGTTAATTGTTTAATCTGTACAAAGTTTTAGTTTAGGAAACTGAGAAATTCTGGAGATGAATGATGGTGATGGTTACATAATAATGTACTTAATGGTATTGAACTATACAATTAGGATGTTTAAAACGTTAAGAGAATAAGAAGATAAGCCATAAACTGGGAGAAAATATTTGCAAAAGACAAACCTAATAAGAACTGTTATTTTAAATATACAAAGCACTCTTACAATTCAACAATAAGAAAATGACGATTAAAAATGTGTTCTCAAATAGCTATATTTAAATCTGACCTAAACAAACACCTCACCAAAGACCTGAACAAACACCTCACCAAAGAAGATACACAGATGGCAAATAAGTAAAAAGATGACTAGCCTTATATGTCATTAGGGAATTGTAAATTAAAACAATGAGATACCAGTACATAACTTAAAATTATGAGCAAAATAAAAAAATACTGCAGAACCAAATATTGGCAAGGATGTGGAGTAATAACTCTTATTTCTTATAGGAATACAAAATGGCCCACCATTTTGAAAGACAAGTGGACAATTTCATACAAAATTAAATAGGGTTTTACCATACGACCCAGCAATCATATCCAAATGAAATGAAAAACTTACATCCAGACAAAATATTTGCACAAAGTTGTTTTTAGAAGTTTTATTCACAATCGCCAATACTTGGAGGCAACCAGGAGGTCCCCCAATAGGTGAGTGGATAAGTATGCTCAAGTACATCCAGACAATGGAATATTTTCAGTGCTAAAAAGAATGACCTACAAAGCCATGGAGAAAACTTAAATGAATATTATGGTGTGAAAGAAGTCAATTTGAAAAGGCTCCAGACTATAGCCTCATATGTCATTAGGAAATGATTCCAAGTATATGACATTCTGGAAAAAGCAAAACTCTGGAGTCAGTAAAAAAGATTAGTGGTTGTCAGGGTTGAGAGGGAAAGGAGGGATGAATACACAAGGCACAGAGGATACTTAGATCAGTGAGACTATTCTGTATGACATAACACTGGTGGATACATGTCAATATTCATTTGTCGAAACTCAGGCCACTAACATTAAGAGTCAAGCCTGTGGACTTTAGATGATGATGTGTGTCAATGTAGCTTTGTTGATTTTCACAAATATGCCACTCTTCTGTGGAATATGGGTAGTACTAGAGGATATATGTATTTCTGTATTTCCTGCTCAATATTTCTGTGAACCGCAATAAAAAATACATTGAACTGAACATTTTCACGGTCAAAATTTTTTTTTATACATTTGTTAATGTTAAAAGAAAAAACCTTGGGGAGATTTTCTTCTTAGAAATGGTGCTTGAGGATTATAACTGTACTGTATCCATAAATATATCCATAGAGGAGTCACTTATAACAGTGAAAAATAAAATCAATTAAATAACCTAACAATAAATTTTTAACACTTCTTCCCAAATTCCACATAAAACTAGACAACACATGCTATGAAATTGTTATTGTAAAAATGTGAGATTATTCACTATTTTTGTGATAGAGTCATCATTGTGCTATTTTTTTAGTAACTTTTTTTTTTTTTTTTCGTATTAGGGCTCTTTACCCAGAGCCCACCAACATTAGATTTTCAAAGAGGCCTACTACTAAGCAATGGATTAAACAATGTTTTAAAGAGCTTATTCTTCAAAAAGAAATCATGTCAGTTTTATTATAGAGGTTTATACTGCACTGACTTCTCTACAAAAATTCAAGATGATTTAACTTAAAAACAAATAAACCACAATCGTTAGGCTAGGTTTTCCAAATCCATCTTATTACACTTTTGCTTATGATTCAATAACTCCCTTCAGAGATACTGAAATAAATTCTTGATAATCTACTTTTATTTAAGCATTTCCCCCTTATATCAAATTAACACAAACCATGTATTTCAAAGGGTAATTGTTCTCATAAAAAATCCATGCATTATAATTCTGGGCTCAAGCTCAGGCTATTCCTCCTTTCTGGAAAGCTTTTCTCTGATTCTTTATCCAGATAATAGAAAATCACAGTTAACAGAGCTTCCAGCTCTACTAGTGAGATTGAGAAAATAACTGGGTCTGAATTAGCCATCCCACTATCAATGATAAGAGCTGGATAGGTTATAAATGGCAACAACTTGAAGGCAGTGGAGCACCATCAGTCAGGATTTAAGAAAGAAGAGAAGTAAAGAAGTTCAAGATGATCTGTTGGTACTCTCCTAGTATTTACTTGCCAAAACAAAGCAAAAAAGTTACTACAAATCAAAATGAAAAATAAAATGCTAATCTCTTTCTATTAAGATAATACCTCAACCCAGCTGCCATGGCTCAGTGGTTGAGAATGGACCTATAGAACAGGAGGTCATGGTTTGATTCCCTGTTAGGGCACATGCCCAGGTTGTGGGCTCCATCGCCAGTGTGGGGCATGCAGGAGGCAGCCAATCAATGAGTCTCTCTCATCATTGATGCTTCTTTCTATTTCTCCTTCTTCCTTCCTCTCTGAAATTAATAAAAATATTAACACAAACACACACACACACACACACACACACACACACACACACACAAAGATAACACCTCAAGCCTCTATAATTTTTCATCCACAAACTCTGCTGTAAAATAAAACACTATGAGACAGTAAATAACAAATAAAACACCAGATTACCAAAACCAAGAGAAAAGCAACAGATAAGTTAAATGAGCTAAAGGCTGATACAAATGTGTTCCAAGACAAGGACTTTAAAATCATTATGATTAATATGTTCAAATTTTAAAAAGTAGTCTGTGGAATTTCAGCAGAGAATTAGAATGAATTATAAATAGACAAATATGAATCTTATAACTAAAATATATGATTACTGAATTAAATACTATATAATTTTAATCATTCATTTAATAGCAGATTCAATACAGCATAACAGAGGATTAGTAAGCTAGAAAATAGACCAACAAGAAGTATCCAAATTGATCCACAGGAGGAAAAATTTTATGAAAAATACAGAAAGTAGTATAAGAAATGTAGAATATGGTAAATATATAAAATATAAGCTTGGAGAGATAAAATGTGACAGAATTGATACTTAAAGAAAGCCTGGCTCAAATTTTCCAAAGCAATGTGAGACATCAAATAACATGAAGTTCTCTCTTCACCTACCTTCTAAATTTGAGATGGGTGATAAGATCTCAATAGGAGGGCAAAAAAGTTCAGGAAAAAACCAAAACACTTTTAGAAGAAAACTCAGGAGAGACTTTTCCAAACATTGTCATTGACAAAGATGTTTTGGCTAGAACACAAAAGAACTAACCAGGCAGTCCTCATGTTACATCAGACTCAACATATGTCGTTTTGTGGTTAAGTTGCCATCTCCCATTTATTTATTTATTTTTTAAATATTTTATTTATTTATTTATTTATTTATTTTTTTTTTTTTTTTTTTTTTTTTTTACAGAGAGGAAAAGAGAGGGATAGAGAGTTAGAAACATCGATGAGAGAGAATCATCGATCAGCTGCCTCTTGCACACTCCCTACTGGGGATGTGCCTGCAACCAAGGTACATGCTCTTGACAGGAATCAAACCTGGGACCTTTCAGTCTGCAGGCCTACACTCCATCCACTGAGCCAAACCAGTTTCAGCCCATTTATTTATTAAAAACAAAAGTTTCATCATTTCGACATGTGTACGCATGTGCTTTATGTTTTTAATTATTTATTTACCACTAGTAAAGGCCAGGAATTGTTATCTTTATTTTACATTTTTTTACTGTTTCACATCATTACTGCTGTGGATGTGCTTCGTTGAGTGACATAGGTGCTTATGTAGGCGGGTTCTGACTTAACCGAGAAAATTGCATTACATTGCACCATAGGAACGGCTCTCCCATGTAACCTAAGGATCTACTGTAATAAAATAATTTTTAAATTTGGATTCATTAAAATCAAGCATTAAAAGGTAACATAAAGAAATTAAAATATAAACTTCAGAAGCTATACTTTGAATTTTGGTCTTTTTCTGGGCTAGTGATATGCAGAACTCTGTTGTGATAACGGCAATGGCAGCGAGTCACAGCTCCCAGTCAGCCACACAATTGTGAGGGTAAACAACAGACACTCTACGGTGCACTGTGTTCCCAGTGGGTTTGTTTCCTTGATTGCTTTTTATGGTGTTTGTATTTTCCAATCTCAAAGTTAACAAAGTGACCATCTGCGTTTTCTGCTTATTGTGAGAAGAAGAAGGCAATTACTGATGGTTCTCAACCTACTATGGGGTTCTGTCCCAATAATTTAAGTGCTCTGAGAATTTTTAAGGTTACCTAGGCTAATCTATGATTTTCAGTAGCTTGGGTATTGGATGCATTTTTTAATTGAGATATTTTCAGTTTACCATGGGTTTATCAGGACTTAACCATATCATAAATCGAGTGGCATCTGTACAACTCAACTGAAGGGTTAAAATTTAAAGACTGATCATAGATGAAGTGGAAAGTATGTGTGCAACTGGAATTCAAAAATGATACTGTTGAATGTGTTAGTTGGTACAACCACTTTTAAAAACTGTTTGAAATATGCAGAGAATCTACACATATATATGTAATTTAACCCAGAAGTTCCACTTTTATGCATATATCTAGAAAAAAATGAGGTTAAGAGCCACAAAAGTAAATATGTAATCATATCCATAGCTGTCTTATCTATATATATAAAAGCCTATGCGACCATAGCAACTAAATGGATGAATAAATAGGCTGTGTGGGGCGACTAGACAGGCAGGGGGGTTAGTGAGTGGTATCCAAATGACTGAGCAGCAGGCTGTGTGGGGAAACCAGATGTCAAGGGGGTCAGTGAGGGGCAACCAAATAACTGAGTAGCAGGCTGCATGGAGCTACCAGGCTGGCAGGGGAGTTAGTGAGAGATGACCAAATGACTGAGCAGCAGGATGCGTGGGGCAACCAGGCCAGCGGAAAGGGGGGAGGGGAAGTTAGGGGTTATCAGGCCAGTGGGGGGCAATTAAGGATGACTAGGCTGACAGGGGAGCAGATGCGGAAACCAGGCCAGCAGGGAGGGCAGTTAGGGGCAATCAGGTAGGCAGGCAGGTGAGCAGTTAGGAACCAGTGGTCCCGGATTGTGATCCCTGGTCCTGGAGATCGTGCCTAAACTGGCAATTGGACATCCCCCAAAAGGTCCCGGATTGGAGGAGGAGCAGGCTGGGCTGAAGGGACCCCCATGCACACATTTCATGCACCAGGTCTCTAGTCTACATAATAAAAGCCTAAGCAAAAATTGCAGTGGAACAGCCAGTTGCTATGATGTACACTGACAACCAGGGGCAGAGGCTTAATGCAGGAGCTGCCCCCTGGTGGTCAGTGCACTCTCACAGGGGGAGCACCACTAAGCCAGAACCCAGACTCATGGCTGGTGAGTGTTGCAGCGATGGTGATGGCGGGAACCTCTCCTGCATCTGCAGCAGTACTAAAGAGCAGTGAGCCTAGCAATAAGGAGCCTGCCACTAAGAAGTAGCGAGCTGAGTGGTAAGGAGCCAGTAGGCAGATGATAAGGAACAAGGGATCCTGGACTGCAAGAGGGCATAGGCTGGGTTGAGGGACCTCCCCCTCCAGTGCAAATGAATATGTGCTATATGGTTTTACTATATGAAAATCAGAAACAAGCAAACCTAAAATATGTAATGGAAATCAGAATAGTGATAACTTAATGGGGAAATTTTGACTGAGATGGTGCATAGAAAAGCTGTTAGGGTGTTGAATTTGATCTCTGTCTTTACCTACATAGTGATAGATGAGTTTTCAAAAATTTAAAATTTCTGAATCTATATGGTGAAACTCAGTAGAGGATTTGCCAAGAAGATAATAAATGTTCATCTTCATTCATTCTCACAAAGTAAATATAGTCTCTTCAAAAAAGAGAACATTATGTGCTCTCAAAAATGCTCTCTATATTCTGTTACAGTCATTTCCACCCACAAGAGTAACCACTTCCTGACTTCTGATACTGTAAATTACTTTTGCCTTTTTAAAATTTTTATATTATTTAAATTGCTTGAGTTGTGATCTGCTTATTCTTGCCTTTTTTATTATCCCATTGAGTAAATATACCACAATTTTATTTTTATGCATTCTACTAGAGATGGCAAGTGAGATTTCTCTAGGGCCATGGACATTCTTGTATATGTTTTTGGAGAGCATGAATATGTGTTTCTGTGAGACATCATCATTTGAATGGAATATCTGGGTCTTTATTTTCCTAAGAAGAATCATAACTACCATCCAATGTAAATCCCTTTTAGCCCTTAGCAGTCACTAAGTTTAATCACTTATTTATGCACTTGAGTAATCTTCATCTTCCCTCACTTATTTCCTATGTTTATTTCTTCCTTTCCAATAAGAATTTCCCAAAGAAAGACATTGAATCTCTTGTACTTTAATTTATAAACATGGTTAGCTCCTTCCTCTTCTCTTTGGCATTAGGCTCTGCCTACCCCTGGACATTTTTGCATCTGCTTAACCTCTCAGTGTCACCTTCCAATCACCAATTTCTCTAGTTATCTGTTGTTGATCCTTCACTTTGAATGTCATCCTTTTTTTTTTTTTTTTTTAATTCTCCAAGGAACACCTATCCCTTACAAATTGGTCCTAAGTACCATTCCTAATTTCTCAGACTCATCTTGACCCAGGATGCAGTCCTTGTTTTTCCTTTGCTCAGGGCAATCTCAGTGGAAGGGGAGTTTAGACATTTTTTAAGTGCCTATAATTTGAAATGCATTAAGTTACCTTCAGTGAGAGACATATATATGAGCAAAAACAAGGCTCACAGCCTCTCCTCACAAACTGGTCTAGTTAAGCAGATGCCAAGTAAATTCAAATAATGATGCCTGATTGGTACTGCTAGAAGAAATAAGCAAGGAAATGATTATGCTGCTCAATCTTGTTCTATCTAATAAAGAGGAGATATTCTAATTGACCATCACACCCTCACAAAGATAATGGTGCCCACATCCAATAAGGAGGAAATATGTTAATTGACTATCACACCCTCAAAAATGGCAGGCCCACAGCCACAAGATGGTGGTACACATTTCCTTCAGCCCCTCTGAATTCCCCTAATCCCCTCAGATGACAAGCTGCCCAGGGCTGGCCTGAGGTGCAGGCAAACTTCAGATGGTGGCTACCCAGCTGGCCGTGGGCCGCTCAAGACTCAGGTAACCAGGGCTGGCTGAGGCTTGTGCTGTCAGCAATGGCAGCAGCAGGGGTGTGGTGGGGTATTGCCTTCCCCCAATCTCAGGGTCACCTTCTGCCCCTGAGGGCTCCCAGGCTGTGAAAGGGGGCAGGCCGGACTGAGGGAACTCCCACCCCCAGTGCATGAGTTTTTATGCACTGGGTTTCTAATCCAAGATAAAAACAACACAATAACATACAATTAGTGTAAGGAAATTCAAATTATTTTCACTTTTCTCATGATGACAACATTATTACATATATGTACTATAAACACACCTGTATCTTAGCCCAGCCTCTCTGGAAAATACAGACAAAGGCAAACACTTCTGCATTAATAGTCTGTTGGGGAATGTGAGCTTAAGAAATAAGAGGCAGTGGAATGGAAACTGAGGCAGAAGAGGGAGAACATATATAAGAGAGGTTATTGCCAAATAGCCAGTTTACTGACAAGCTATTCAATTCAGTTGTTAGGATGTTTTAGCCACCTCAGCTCCAAACAGTCTGCAGTGGTGGCGGTGGAAGAGACAAGAATGCATTTATTGACTCCCAACTTTCATTTGTCCAAATTCTTCCCATGAGGCATCTACTCTCTCAAACTTCTGGGTTTCATGTGCATGAATGCCAATTTAATCCTGTACTATCTCACATTATAGTGGCATCGGAGCAGGAGACGAAGGTACATAGCCTGGTGTGAGGCAAGGAATTTTTGGAGCTTGTATGTGAGCAACAGGTGCCATTGAGAGCCTTCTGCAAACAAGTCTAGATCTATAGTGGGGTTGGTCTGCACAGCCCTGGGAACAGTGTCAGCTGCTGCTAACGTTCTCACCCAAAGGCAAAGCAAATGCACAAATCTGAGATGTCATAGAAACAAAAATTCCCTTTGGACTCATTCATTTCTCCTAATGACATCCATGTCTCTCCTTTATAAAGATGCTCTCAATTCTTCCTGGGTTAGAAAGCGCAAGTCTGATCATCAAGGTGGCAGAACATGTTAACCTTCCAAAGAACCTTTAAAAAGAGTTAGCAAGGCAGGTTTCCAGGATTCACTTATACAATGGGTTCTTAGTCTGTGATACTCATCATCTCCCTCCATCACTGACACCCCCATTTCAGATTGTTCTTACTCTCAGCTAACACCTTTGCTTGTCTGGACGCTAGCCTAGTAGGATGACCCAGATCTTCATCTCCAAGAGGTTTAAGCTCATAGTTGCCTTGCCCTTGTCAAAATTTGGTTGCTACAATTGCCCATTCATGGTTTTCACTTGTCATAGACAAGTGAAAGAGACACCACAGTTATCTCCCTGTTCACAATACTCCTCCACCTAGTCATCATTGTGTAGCAAAAATCCTAGCTGCTTATGGTAGTCAGGCTTGGTTACTCTCTCTAATACAGAAACTTCTTTCTTTTTCTAAGAAGAGGGGGAGGGCGACACCAGCAACTTCTAGTTCAGTGTAATTTATATTGTATTCCCTTGCACTCCTCCTGTGAGTGCATCCCAGGAAATAACATCCCAATCCCCCAGGGTGATGTCCTCTACTTAGCACTTCAGCTGAACCTTTCAACTTTTTATCAGCTGGCTATTTCTGGATTATAGGGCAAATAGTAAATAAGATAATTCTATAGTCAGGAGCCCACAGCTGCATGCCCTTCACTTTAGAATGGGCTATTGGTCAAAGATGTTGTGGAGAACACTATTTTCATAGATAGTAGGCATTATGTTCACTCTTGGATAATGGCACAGAAAGAGAA
Organism: Pipistrellus kuhlii; assembly: GCF_014108245.1. Taxonomy (NCBI): domain Eukaryota; kingdom Metazoa; phylum Chordata; class Mammalia; order Chiroptera; family Vespertilionidae; genus Pipistrellus; species Pipistrellus kuhlii. The sequence continues at coordinate 136,077,237 of NW_023425404.1, forward strand.
ACTGCAGACAGAAACTGGAAGTCCACAGTCAGAGCATATAATAATTTCAATATAAACACATCACTGCCCTTGCTGAGGTGGAAAGAATCAGGTAAAATTGACCTGTCACCAAGTGGCTAGCTGGTCACTTTAAGGAATGAAGCCATATTTAGTGTCTAATGATGGTTTATGCTACATTTCACAGGAGCAGTAGTGAGATCAGCCTTCATAATGAAAGGCAAATATTTCCAGGTCCAAGCACAGTCTACCACTCTGCCTCTCTTTTGCTTTTGCACCACATCTAACCAGTGAGACTTGAGCTTCATCTCAGATATGGGCTATTAATTATAGACATTGAGTAGTCTCCATGGCATTTCCTGCCTACAACAGGAGAGTCCTAGACATAAAGTGAGAAGGACATGGTACCTAATTAAAACCTATATGAGGAAGATGTTGCTAAGCTGATCCCCGGATTTATAGTGTTAGATGACTATGCTGGTATTAGCATGCTTCTGGCCTAAATGAAGAACAAGATGATGGTGACATATGCACTGAAAATGCTGTGTTGCAATTTTCTGGTGCCTTAAGCATCTATTAAGTATGCTTATTGGGTAAGTCAGTGCTGCAAACATAATAAAAGGCAGAATATGTGATATTCCAAAGGTTAGATTGGCATTTGGTTAGTATATCCAATTGTGGCATACTGACCAGTGGGTCTAATGGCTCAAGCTTCTCTCTGATAATATTCATGGAGTCATGACCAAAGGCAAAAGAGGATTTCTAAAAGGACATAGCTCCAAGAAAGGCAGAGAGGTAGAGAATAGTATGTGTCACATTGGAATTAGCAATCAAATCATTGTTTGTGTTAGGTAAGTTAAAGGCAAGATCCTGAAAGAACTGGGATGACAAACTAGGCAATTTGTTAAAATGTAATAGACAAATAGAAGAGGACTATCGACAGGTTGTTATGATCAGAACTTGGCTCAAAGAAAAGCACGTTAGTAGTGATATTAAGAATAAATTAAAAGGTCCAGAGTCCAGTTGACTTTAACTTTAGTTGAGACACAAAATGGCTTGAATTTCACAAACATCAATGGTAATGGGAGAAAAAGAGGAGATAATAGTAAGATACTACTAGGTTTACACATTGATTGGATGGAAGCAAGAAAGGAAGCTATCAAACATGACTTGAAGTGTTAATTCTACATTGTTGAAATAAAAATTGGGCCATCTTTTAATTTTGCTTAAATTAAATATGAGGTTTTAGAATATAGATTTTGGAGATAGTATAAATGTATGTATATATATATATATATATATATATATATATATATATATATGCATGTATTTATGTGTGGACGTATTACATATGTGTACATATAACTGATGTTGTCCTAAAGATACCCAAATTACCCTTCAAGGGAGGACACATGAAGAAGGTTAGCAACAGAGCACATGGTCAGAAGTCACTCAGCTTCAGTGAAATTCTTTACCTAAGACCCATTCCTCCCAGAGCAGCTTGCATTTGAGGCGAGGCAGGACATTTGCTTAGTATGAGTAAAATTCTGGCCATTGTGACCTGTTACATGATGCTCTCATAAACAACACTTGCTGCAGAACTTTCTCCCTTCTGTCCAATTCTGCTCTTATGCCTTCCTTTTCATAGTTCTTGGTCCCTAATAAACATCTCGCACCTAAACTGCATCTCAGCATCTGCTTCCAGAAAACCCAACTTGTGGTAGGAGTGATATATCATTTGGTGTTCTTTTAGATATAAATAATGGGAAAACCAACTAAACATCTTAAAAATTCATTGTCTCATAAAACACAAAGTTCTGAAGCAGGGCAGTTACAGAGTTGACTAATCAATTACTCAATTATATCATTATGCTCTCAAGCTCCTCTGTCTTTCCATTTTCTATTCCTTAAGGCTTTTACCTCAGATCATTTGTTCTCAGGTTTGTTCCCTCATAATCAAACGATGGTTGTCACAAGTTTAGATGATATACCCTCAAATTGTTATTTCTTTTTGAATGACTTCTTTGCCTGCCTCAATCAGAAAAACTCTCTCTCCAGGTCTCGGTGGCCTGTTTTGGGTGACATTCATGTCAATTATTAAGAGGCTAAAATATCAATTTCAGTTTATCGAGTAGAAGGCAATCTGCCAGCAAGGATACATTTGGGAAAAGTGATTTTAAATGAGTAACTATCAGAGTCTGCCACAAAAGTCTGAATTTGATTCCATAAATGTGGTATGAAAGAAATATCTCATTTCATTATTTCTTTTAAATAACTTTTCATTGGACTCTAAAGTCCCCATACTTCTGTGAATTGGAGAAAATTTAGTCATAGTCTATTCTCTGGGTTCCCCATGGTAGAAAGGTTCTGTGATATTATTTGATGCCAAAGCATGAAGGACAACCCAGCAGTCAGTCAACACTGGTTTCCACCAAAGCACCCATTACTGCAATGCAAACAGAGCCTTTAGATCAAATATGCTTAGACATGTGAATTGATAGTGAGGCTGGGATCCTTGGTATCATGGCTACTACCTCCCTCAAGACACCATTTCTCCAAATCATTCTTTTGAAAGACTCACCATTCTTCTGCTCCAGTGCTTCCAAAGCAATGCACTGGCCCCTGATAAATACAAGACCTGACAATCTCTGATCTTCTACCATCTAAAGGAAATATTTCCCTCAAGTGACTCTTGCATCAAATACCCTCTCTTCTTTAGACAACACACAATTTTTAAATTGAGTTTCAGCTTAGACTTTATATCCTTCAAAGATCCTTAAGACTAAGAAGTGGTTAGGTAAGGCTTGATTACTGCTCAGAATTAGAAGGGAAAAATGTAGAGATGAAAATACAAAAAAAAAAAAAAAAAAAACCACAAAAATTTACCCCAACTTCCACCCCAGAGTTGTCAGAATTAAAATACAGGAAGCCTAGCTCAATTTGAATGCTAGATAAACAATGAACACTTTTCTAGTGTATTTCTGCCCCATAAGTTTGGAACAAATTTAATTGGATGTCATGCATTTTATCAGGCAATTTTAAGTCTCTCCTCCCTTGAAGTAATGTTGGTTTGAAGCTTGGAAGATGTTGCTGTTGAAACTATACATTTCAAAGAATACAGTTCTCTGAATTAGCATATAGCTGAAGTTATGTATAAAGATTTACACTCCAAGGGGTATGATATACACTGAGAAGGAAAGGTTCTTTATATTCTCTTTGGTGTTTGGAATAGTGCTAGATATACAACTCTTAATAAATTTTTGCTGAAGTAATAGATTCTTTCTCTCCTGTTTTCATGATCCCTTTAGTAGATTATGTCACATAAATATATGTAGTAAATACAGTGACACCTTTTATGAATTCTTTGGAGAAGAGAGATTCATGTTTACATTATATTTTTATCATTATTCAAATTGTTCATGTAGGTTTCCTGGACATTATTATACTGGTCAAAAGGGAGTAATTACCAGGTGTACTGGTTAATAATGCAGATTTTTTTTCAATGATAAAGTTACACATATTCATATATATGTGATTTGATATGTATGCTATTTTGTTGTATTGACAGCAAGCTTCAAAACTTCTTATGTCAAATCTGTTGAAGGTGTTAACATCATAGATATTTTTACACTTAAAATGTTGAATTTTATGCCAAAAAAAAAGCATTTGTGGAAAGTTTTAATTCATTATTTTGAAGAAAAGTACTGCTGAAAGTTATGGTGAATATGCTCTATCTCAAGATACTTGTGAATGCTGGTTTAAACGCTTTAAAGGTGATGATTTCAATGTGAAAGACAAAGAACGTCCAGGTTAACCAAAAAAGTTTGAAGACCAACAATTACAAGCATTATTGGATGAGAATGCATGTCAAACTCAAGAGCAACTTGCAGAAAGGTTAAACATTGTTCGGCAAACCATTTTTGGTCATTTACAAGCAATGGGAAAGATTTTAAAGGAAGGAAAATGGGTGCTACATTAAGTGAATGAATGACAAATGGAAAACCAAAAAGTCATCAGTAAAATATTGCTTCAATGGCACGAAAGTCTTTTTTACATCAAATTGTGACTGGCAATGAAAAGTGGATTTATTTTCAGAATCCCAAATTCACAGAATCATGAGTTGATACAGGTCATCTATCAACATTGACTGCAAGGCCAAATCGCTTCCGAAAGAAGACAATACTCATTGTTTGGTGGGATCAGGAAGGTGTGGTGTATTATGAGCTTCTAAAACCAGGTGAAATCGTTAATACTGATCACTACTGACAACAAATAATCAATTTGAAACATGCTTTGATTGTAAAATGATGAGAATGTGCCAGAAGACTCAGCAAAGTAATATTGCTTCATGATTATGCACCATCACACACTTCAAAACCAGTTAAAGGCATATTAAAATATCTTGCCTGGGAAGTATTAAACCACCAGCTGTATTCACCAGACTTTGCTTCTTCAGATTACCACTTGTTCTGATTGATGGCACACGTACTTTCTAAGCACCATTTTAAAACATACCAAGAAGTGGAAAATTGGGTCTGTGAATGGTTTACCTCAAAACAAGGAAAGTTTTATTGGGACAGTATTTACAAATTACCTGAAAGATAGGGGAAATGTATAGCTAGCGATGGACATTACTTTGAATAAAGCACTTCTGATGTTTCTCTTGAAATTTTTGTGTTTTCTTTGATTACAAAATCTGCATTATTCCCAGTAGACTTCAAACAGTTTATCAATCTACACAATAGAGATGCTGTTTAATGTGTCTCTACTGGCAACTTAAATTTTTCATGCTTTTTACATGCATTTTCCTGGGAAGATTCAGAGCTATTGTCTACAAATCAACATTAAGTACTCTAACATATCAGATTCCAGAGAGTTCCACCCTAGTTGCATTGATCCAATTTACTCTGCAATATAATTCATATAACTGGCTTTTTCCTCAGGGAATAATCAAGAACCTACTTCAGAGAGAGTGTGGGAGGGCTCTCTCAAGCAGTCACGATTATAACCGCAGCTGTGAAGATACAGCCCAGGTGGCCAGGAGCCTGTGTTGGGAGTAAAAGGCCTCCCAGTCACTGCTTCTAGTCACCAGGAAAGTGACAGTATTTCACGTAACACTCACAAAGGCCCTTTGCTCAACCTCCCTATGGGCATTTAATGGCTCCTTCCTCAGCATTGTATTCAAATGCAGGGCTCACACTAGCCAGTAATTTCAGAATTGCCTTAACTAGGTACCATTTCCAGAAAATAAAAATACCTTCAGTCTAAATTGCCAGCAGAAAAGATTTTGAAATCAAGCAGGAGGAAGAAGTGCAGCCACTTTGGTGGTGATTATTATTCCATCTGTTGATGTGATTATGGAAATTCTGGCTGCAACTGAAGTCTTGTGCACTCTGCTGTCCCCGCTCTCCAAAGCATGGAGGGCTGCCAGCTATGCAAAGTGCTGGACAGGGATGAAAGCAAACCACTGACCTTGAAGTGCTGTTCAGGAGTTCCTAACCCTTTTGATATAGGTAGAGTGAGTTTGTTTATACATAGTTAGACAGCCTTGCAAAGCTCTTCAGATGTTCTTTGCTGAGATTTTTTTTTTCTTTTAAGCTGATCTCTGAACTCCACGGCATGGCATCCAAACAAGCTGATGAAGCTGAGAGAGGATAAAATGAAAAGCAGCAATAAGTTCAGTTTTTTAAAAATGGGATATCATGTGTGCTTGGCAATGTGAGCAGCTGAGGAAAATGTGAGTTGATCAATGCTTCATCTTATGCAGCCAAAACCAATATAAATGAATTGGCACGGTTAGCTTTTGTGTATACTTTGTTATTGGCAGAAAAGATGGTTAGGAGATGTAAGAAATGCTACCTCTGAAAAAATTATTTGACTTTCAGTCACTTATTCATTTTTAGCATAAAAGATCAAGACTAAGAGTATCCCTTAATGGCATCCAATTTCTTTAGGGAGAGTGAAAATCTGCAAGATCATGTGGACACTGCCAGCTTTCTTGAGTTTTGACACCACCCAGATTTAGTATGGGCTTATAAGATGTTCCAACCCGAGTGGCTTGGCTCCCTCAAGGTATGTGTGTTTTAGTGAGGCAAGGTACTTTCCTCTCTAAAAATAACAGGGTGGACAATCTGTGTGTCTCTTTAGAGCACTGGTATGAGGTGCGCTTTTTTGTAATTCAACTTTTCCAGTGATCCATAACACCCAATGTCACTGTAAAAGAGAAACACAAGTCTTCTGGGCATCAGAATTTGTTGCAATTTCTTTAAATATAAAGTGACTCATTTCGGCTTCTGAGAGACAGTCTCGAGTGGGAGGATTCATTTATGTTTTTGTCCATTGAAACTATTTATTACCTAGAAGTTTTCTAACTCACTATTCCCTCTCCTCCCTAAGGTAGCAAGCCTGAGGACAGAGGTCAGTCCATGGCAGTTAAAATGGATGGTGGATACCAGTGTGCATAGCCATAGATACAATTGAATAAGTATAAGATAACACATAATCATAGTTGAAGGTGTTCGGTACAGTATGTTTGTTCTATTCAAAATGATAAAAAGAAAGTTTTTATTTGATCCCTTTTAACCAAGGCATTTTTTGGTCAGATGATGGAAATTTTAATTCTAATCTGTATTTGAGAAATTAGAATAACCTCATTAACCTAGGGCCTAAAAAATGTCAGGACAGTTTTATAAAGAGTTCATTTGGAAGCAAGTAAACTTAGTATTTTACACCAAAATTGGGAGTATGAATGAAATTTATAGCATTAGCATTAATATTTTAATGCCAGATGTTTTTCCATTAAGTAGAATATCATTGTGATTTGGAAATATGACAGTGTTGTTGAATGTTTTATGAATTTAGGAAAATGTTGTTAGATAATTTTTAGTCAACAGTCATTAAAAATGTTGTCTCCTTCCTAAGTGTTTACTCTCAAGTATCATAGCATGACATAAGTTGGGCATGAGACCCAGATGTAACAGGTTGGTTGACCATTCTGTGGATCCACAAGGTCGATGCAGGAGAGACACCGCAATTGTCTGGATGGCCACCGCTACAGCCAGAATTCCTTTTCCTCTCTAGTTATGAGTCCTGGGACTCCTCAGATCTGTTTTTGCAAGGATTCATAATGAACTAAAGCAGGACAGTCTTACAAGTAGTGCGACTGGGATTATTTGAAGGATTATTTTCATCATTTTAATGAATATTTACTGAGTACTTTCTTAAGTACAAAGTGTTACCTTGTTCCACTATTATAGTCACAGTGGAAATAGACATAAAAATCAAGCAAACAAATAGACATCCCTAGTGGAAGAAAACATAATAAACAAATACATAAAATTTGTAACTTGTAGGAGACAATTGCTGCTCTAGTAAAAAATAAAGAATGGAAGGGAACAGGGAGCCCTGAGAGTGAAGAAAAAAATGCAGTTATAAATAAGGTGGTCATGAAAGGCTTTATTGATTAAAGTAAGTATTTTATTTTATTATTATTATTATTTTTTTTTACCAAAGACATATAAGAGGTGAGGAAGAGTATCACAGGGGAGAGCATTCAAGCAGAAGGAACAGCAAATGTAAATGTCCTGAGGCAGGCGCATGCTTGAGCATGCATGAGTTACAAGGTAACACTTTGTACTTAAGGAGGCTCATGCCATTGGAATGAAGAGGGACAGGGCATGCTGGTTAGATAAGACCTCACAGAGGTGACCTGCTCAAGGAGAGCTTTTTAGAATACTGTGAACAATTTGTATTTTATTCTGAGATGGCTAGCCATTGACACGGTCTAGCTTAAATGTTAAATATCACCTCACTGCTGGTTTGAAAGTTAAGACAACAGAGGGGCAATAGTAGGAACAAGAAACCAATTCATAATCTATGGTCACAACAAAATGGGCAAGTCACTTGCACCAGGGTGATGTCAGTGCTGCTGGAATTTACAGATCAATTAGATTCAGGACATGGGAGAAAGAGAAGAGTCAAAGATGACTCCAACACTTGGTCTGAGCAATTGGAAAAATAAGAGTTTTCATCTATAGAGATGGGAAAGAATGCAAGCTCTTGCACTCCTTTATATTTGTTCCCCAGCCTTGTCCCTGGATCTGCTGCCCTTCATCCAAAGACAATCTCTCATTCACTTTCTCCCTCCATTCCCCAAGCTTTTTGAGTTTTGAAAAACCTAAATCCTCTTGTAACTCAGAGTATGAACAATGCAATGAGTTATATATTTTATTAATAGGATTGTTATCAAACGTTTTATAAACAGAATACAAGTATGCATGCTTGTGTGAATTTGCTTTTGTGGTGGTTGCTGAAACTTCTTAAGGTCTGAAAAGGATGACCATCAGATTTGTCCTCAGGTTTTTGCTTTGCCCCATGCTCCAGGCAGAAGGCACTTAAGAGTGCCTGACTCACTATGTGGGTGACTTTTAACTACACTATTGTTTCCATCTTGGACACTTGTTTATTTTAGGCTTCATGACAGATGAGCTCACCCAGATCTTAAAATGCAGAATTTAAGGTTGTGTCAGACTATAATTTTATGCTAACTTTGTTTATTCCCCTCTTCAATTACTGAAGTTACCACCCTTGACTCTGGAAAATAACTGGAGACAGTGTTTGTTTGGTGGCAAATTAGAAGCTGATGTCCCAGCTCTCCCTGAGTGTGACTGTGTGTATGCAATTTAATTATACTGAAAGTTAGCATTATGGTGTCTCAACCAACATTCTTTTATTCTCTGATATTTACTTCATGCTTGAGAAAAGCAAGGGAAAGTGGTTGAGTCTTCTAAAGTGGAAAATTTTAAATCCTGAGCTACAGAGACAGAATGCACATCCATAGTATTTACATAAAACCATCATTACTTCTGTCCTAACCAGAGAGCTGAGAGCAGAAGTGAGGGCTCAAGCTATTGTCTTATATTAAGTTACAGGGATGATGTTTTAAGGCCTCTATTTTTGGGCAACGCAGTAAACCAAGACTATGACCGTGGCTATGAAAACATTTTATTCATTTATTTTTAAAATATATTTTATTGATTTTTTTACAGAGAGGAAGGGAGAGGGATAGAGAGCTAGAAACATCAATGAGAGAGAAACATGGATCAGCTGCCTCCTGCACACCCCCTACTGGGGATGTGCCCACAACCAGGGTACATGCCCTTGATCAGAATCAAACCTGGGACCTTTCAGTCTGCAGGCCGATGCTTTATCCACTGAGCCAAACCGGTTTCAGCAAAAACATTTTATTTTTAAAAAAATTATCTTTAGTACTGGAAGTATTACAGATGTCTTTTCTTTTATTTCTCCATTGTCACCCCTCCTCCCTACTACCATTCCTTCCCTAGGCCTTCATATTATTGTCTGTGCCCATGGGTTATGCATATACATTCTTTGTTGATCTCTTCCCTCCGCAACCCTATTAGAATAAAGTAGCATAGAACCAAGAATATCTGCTTTATAGACTCTCTGGGTTTTATTTTTTTTTGCATTTGTACATCTAAGGATCTTTATAGACAGAACTAAGTGGTCAATTTTTGCAGGGGTGGTGCTGGCACAATAGTACCAAGGGCTTAGTTTGGGGACAAAGTCATTGAAAATAATTATGTACAAAGAACTCAGCCATAAATAATGTGCCACAAAGGACCTAAGAAATCCAACAACAGTAAATTATTTACTTCAGTTTATCTGAAAGACTGCTGCAGGCTGTCTGGCTCTGAGGATAGTGAATCCCCAAGGAATGCCTCTGATTCCCTCCTCTCCTCCTATCTGGATTCTTGCTCCTTTCCTCCCCTCTCACCCTATCTTACTTTCCCCAAAAGCTGATGGCTTGTCAATCAGTCAGACAACTAGTAGAAGGAGAGAAAGAGATAAAAAATAAAAATTCCTGAGGCCCCTGTTCCAGTCCACTTAGTATCAAATTGTGATGTAGGCTTTCTGTGATGTCTTTTCCTCAACCAATGCTATCTTTGTAATGTAGTTTTTGTGATAATAAAAACAGAGATAAAGAAAAAGAGGGAAACTTATATAGCATGGAACCAGAAATGTGAAGGCCATTCAAGACCTTGGGGATCTGGCTTGTTTTTGGTCTGATCTTTTCCTCTTTCTCAAATTGTGACCCTTCTAATTACTTGTGACTTCCTCTGTGACTTCTCTCTTCCTCTCATAGCAGATGTCCCATATTGCAGGAAGCTCTGTTTTCTCATTCATGCCTCATTCATGTGTCATTCATGAGTATACAGTGACCTCTTCCTCCCACCTCCACAAGCCCAGCCTTAAACACTTCCCAGAATATACTACCCATTCTGGGCTCTCTCTGTGGCTCAGGTCTTCTCCTTTACAAAGCCTTTCCTGACTCTGTCCTTCACAGATAGACCCTTTCCCTCCTTTCCATGGGACTCACCTCCAAGTGATCAAGGCAGATGTGACATTTAATTGATTTAAAAAACAAACTGTTCTTCTTCCATCATTAGATGAAGGCCAAGAAAATATTTACCTTCTTCCAGTGCCAGCAACATATTAGGTTCTTAAATGATCCTTGAATCAAAGGGTAAATTATATGCCAGATACTTGCAGCTACCTTCACATAGATTGTCATTTAACCTTTATGATAATTCTATGATTATAAACATGTTTGTTTGCTTCTTATGTTGTTTGTTCATGATTTTTTTTTCATGAGGGATAAAGCTGAAGCTTAGAGGATGTAACTGGTAGGAACTCACAGGTCTAATTAGTGGTAATGACAGGATTCAACTGTCACATCCTCTCTTCAGTGGTTCTCTAATTTAAGAAGCATCAGGATCACCAGGAGGCCTTGTTAAAACAGAATACTAGGTCATATCCTTAGAGCTTCTGATTCAAGAGGCCTGGGGTGGGCCAGATAATTAGTAATTTTAACAAGTTACCAGGTGATGCTGATGCTGTTGATCCTGGGACCATACTTGAGGACCTCTGCCTGGCATCATCTGTGCATCCTAATTTGTGAGCATCTGCACTCTCAGTAGGTCAGTGAATAGCTGAAACTTTGTAAGCTGATTTGTGTATCAAGCATGTCAGTAAATTGAATAGTCCCAATTTGTTTGTCTATCTTTCTATCTATCTATCTATCTATCTATCTATCATCTATCTATCTAATTTTAAATACAAATAGTTGCTGTTCTGGTCAATAATTGACAAACTCACTGAAGGTGTCACTGAATTTATGGGACTGTTATCATTATGTGTTCTCTTCTTCAATGGATATTAGGAACACACAATGCCTGTTATGTTAAAGAGAGACAACACATTTAACATTATAAAGGGAGACTGTGATAAGCTTCCAATAACTGTGTAAATTATGGCTTAACTGTATGATGGATAACTACAGTCAATAAAAAGATGTTAGTCAAATGTATTTTTATGGTCATGTAAAGATGGTACAGATCAGATGTTGTGTGAACATGAGATACCATTTTTAAGATCTATGTATATTTTTATAGAACCTAAATTAAAAATAGAATAAATAAAAGATGAATAGTACTTATGCTTTACTAGTAGCTTACTGAATGATTTCTTCCTCCACTTCCTCCTTCCCCCATGTTTTTCTTCTTCTCTCTTTCTTCTTCATGTCTTTACCTTCTTAATTTTCTACTATAAATATTTACAAACCACTTTATAAATGTCTACACTAAATGTTTATTTATAAGTAAACACATTTTCCACAATAAATATTACTCATGCAATAATTATATAATCCAAATGATAAGAAGCACCCTCCCACAGTACACTCAACATGACCATGACTTCTTGACCTGAAACCCTCCAGAGAGACTCCAGCTATGGGAACTCATATGCAATATAGTTCTTCACACCCACTCTGGCCTTGTCTTCTTGAGGCCATGGGCTCTGCACAGCCCATGCTCAGAAAGACACAGCAGTGTTCTATGCTACTTCTGGATGGGGCAAGTCAAAATCATGGCTCCCAGCTCTGTGCCAAAGAGAAATCCAGTTAGCTTATTTATTTTCACATCAGGGAGCCTATTTGCTTAAGAAAAGAGTTTGCCTGTAGTCTCTGTGTCATAGTTGGCATAATTGGATCCTCTTATGTTAAACAATAAAAAGGGGAATAAAAAATCATAGAAAGGAGAAATATTTTTGTTCCTAAGATTCAGAAACTAAGCAGAATTGCTAATATTTATGGAGAACTAAGCCCCAGGCACTCTGAAAAGCATGCCATAACCTCATTAATGATATCACAATTCACCCAGCTTCTCAAACGTGGCAGTCATATTTCCAACACTGAACCTTGTAATTGCTCTTTCCTCTGCCTGGAACCTTCTCTCTCCCAGTATTTGCATGACTTGCTTTCTCCTTTCATTTGGATCCCTGTTCAAATTAGGCCTTCCTTCAGCAGCCTTCTCTGACCACCCTCTCTAAAGCAGCACTGGTTATTTAAAGCAGTATTCTCTATTCTTAGCTTGCATTTTTTTTCATTATAGCACTCATCATAAGACGTACCCCAAAATATTTTTAAATGTATGAATACATTTTATCCTATGAGACTAGTACTGACATGAACTCTATTTTCAGAGCTCAGAGAGAATTAAGTAAATTACCCATTTAAACCAAGTTGTCTGACATCCAAGTGTGTGTTCTTAATCACCACACATTGGAATGTTATTTTATTGATGAGATAAAGTCTATTGTTTCAATGTTAAACATAAGCATTTGAAAGAACAGAGATGGATAGAGAGTAAAATATTGCTGATAATGGAATGTCCAGACACATGACAAATTACTAGGGTTGTGAGTATGAAAAATAATATGTACTTCCAAGCTTTCATCAAGCAATTGAAAACACCTTTTTTTTTTTTTTTTTTATGAGAGGGTCAAGATGGTTTAATTTTAAGATCTGTACTTACTGGCAAAATTGATTGCAGTATATGCAGGGAGAAATATTTCATTCTCTTCTATCTCTGATAGAAATTGGAAAGAGGAAATACTAAAACAGGAAAATATGTGTGATATCTATAGTACAGTAGATACTAAAGCCACTGAGCAGCCAAACAATTAAATCGGAGGTATGTTTTGGCACAAGCTGCTACTCGCTTCCCTTCTATTCTTTTACTTTTTTTTTTTTTTTTTTTTTTTTTTTTATCATGAAGGCCTTGGATCTAATGCTCACTTTTTGTCATGTGCCTGAGAGTTACAGAATGTTGTCACTGGCTAGGCTCTTCCTGGAGGCAGGAGGAAGTCAGATGGACACTCCAAGAAAGCAAAGAATAGGAGGCTGAGTCAGCTGCCCCTGCAGTAGTCCCAGACTTTGTCTATACCAGTAACATGAGGAACATATTCACCAACATGATTATTTCTCTGGTGTAAAACCTGATGCTGTAGGTTTAATTAATTAGTTAGTTACATTGAGGCTTGAAGTTCTTATGTCTGCTCCATCCTCTCATTGTCAGAACAGATATCTGCCATAGTTTTATAAAATCTTATTTCTATTATTTTAGAGATTGTCTCTTAAAGTAACTTTAAGTATCTTCAGAATTTTCAGAAAGTTTTATAAGAATCTGCATAGCATATAGTAAAGTTTTAAAATTTTATTGTACATTTCAAAATGTATGCAGTAAATATCATGGTGTCTTGGGTAGACATAATTTTGGGGGAGGCTTCATTTTTCTCTCCCATCATATTTTCATTGAAACACTAGGCCAAGAATCTGTTTCAAAGTCCAACAGAAACAAAACAGACCTATACTGCCTTCAACAATCTGGGACTGCCTACTTTGCATATCCCAGTATAACTTCAAATGAGACCCTGGGCAGGTCACTGACTAAATCACATGCAGATGTCTGACCATAATTTATGAGTCAGCATTAAAGGGAGATTTACTTGCTTCCTTTTAATTTATTTTCTTCATAGAAAGAAAAAGGGAAAATAATAAAAGTCCAAGAATATGCTGTTACAACTTCATAGATAGGGCAGATAAACCAAGGAAATTCAAGATGCCATATTAGGAATTATAGACAAATAAATTGAAATAAAAGAAGACAACATGAGTATTTAAAGATAAAATTATTCTCAGTTCACAGCTGCTGTATAATAGCAGAAAGGGTCCTGAACATGTAATTATTTCAGGCAAAGGAAAATTAATTGAGTGAAGAAGGAAAACCATGCACAATTAAAGTTTAATCACTGCTTTATAAAAGTGTATTAAAGTGGACAATAATCATAGCAAAGCTTTCAGTTATTGAATAATTAATTATAAAGAGGATATGTATTCTTTATACTTATACTTATCCTTCAAAGAGAAAATGTTTTAAAATAATAGAAAGTTTTATCATGATAAATATTTAGTAGGTTATTTTTACTGACTCATAGTGGGGTAGGAGAAATAGAAAAAGTAATGTTAATTTTAGTTGTGTGTGTGTGTGTTGTCATCGTTTTTAACACTTGTTGAGAAATATGAGAAAGTATTTTTTTCCAAGTTTTTCCTTTTTCACCCCCTGGCTCTCGCTTCACATTTGGAAAACTAATTATTCCATGAGGCAGTGAGTATCTGAAGAGGCTGCCAATCCCCTCTCTGGCCACTCAGGAAGGGTAACTCTTGTTACAGCACATGAAGCAAGAGCTCCTGGCTCTGTCCTCCTTTCCCCAGGGTCTTTGAGAGAAACCAGTTGAGAGGTGGGTTCATCAGGTCCTTCCTCTGCATGGGCCCCTTCAGTGGCCTAGGAAGAGCTCTAACAATGTGGCACTTGGTTACATATTGTTGCAAACTTGAATATTTCCCCAAATAAGTTCCCAAATAATCCTACACGCTTATATAGTATTAGATTACTATTAATAAATTTTGAATTTGAAAAAAAACATTTCTAAACTATCAATAATTAAAAAATGACCAATGTAATTTATAGGAGATGAACAATTAATTTATCTTTCAATTTTTCTATAGAAAATGGCATTATAAAAACTAAAGAACAGATGGTTGAAGAGTATTAAACAAAAGTGTATGAAAAATACTGTAGAAATGTGTTCACTTGTTAACTCCTGAGAATTACTTTACTTTTCTAGATTTTGTGATAGTTGTGGTTATTGGACAGCTTTCAAAAATGTTTTTGTGTATTTATTTGAGAGAGAGAAAGAGGGACATTGATTTGTTCGTCTCAGTCAGGCATTCAGTTGTCGATTCTTGTATGTGCCCTGATGAGAGATCAAACCCACAACCTTGGCATATTGGGTCAACACTCTAACCAACTGAGCTACCTAGCTAGGGGTTGGAAAGCTTTTAAAGCACACAATTTGTTGTGATTTCTTTTTTCACTCTAAATATTTACTTCTGTATCTACTTTTGTAGCTGTAAATTTGTGTGTATTTTTAAAAGGCCTCCCAAATTGCATATAATTTAAATACCACAAAACGTGGATTCATTTGATTTTAAGTTGAATTGGAAGTTAGAGATGCCTAGTCAAACAGTGTTGGTACAAATCTTGCCCTTGAAGCTTTCTAACTATATGGCTTTGGCATTGTTCCTCTAATGGTCTAAGTCTCACATATCAACTTGAATAATATTAGTATCTACCTCATAAGATTAATAAGACAAAATAACAATGACATTGTGCTTATGGCAGCAGTTGACACAGTTTTCAGCACTTCCATGAATGTTCAAATAACTGTCAAATAAGTTTCTTAAACTTATGAAGCACAAATAAAAAACTCTTTTTATCTACTCAAACTGACTTTCCCTTTGCCTTCTCCACCTACTATTACCATTCATTTCATTATTTCAGACCAAATACCAAGGGGTTTAAAAAAATGACCCCCCTCCCAAATGATATCTCACCACCTTCATCTTAGTGTCCTGGCCCAAACCTCTAATGTCTGTCTCTGTAACTGGTAGTATGCAAAGGTGTTCTTGCTTCCTGACTTAACTCATACCTCCTACCCTAGCTCCATCCTCTTTGCTTCCTATTGCCACTCCTGACATTAGCCACTTGTTTCCTCCTGGAAGCTATAGTTATCTGTCTCTACACTATCCTTACTCCCACTTCTTTATCTATTTCATTACTTCTCTCTATTCCTAAGAGTCTATATTGCCTATAGACTTCTCAGTCACTTTCACTTTTGTTGGAGATGTTGGGCATGACTCAGAAACCACATCTCCAACAAAATTCTTAAAACCTCAGTCTAGAAACCAGTTCTCTATTCCTTGGCCTTCTCCACCCAAACCACATGTAACACAAACCTCAAACCCAATCAGTCTTCTTAGTGCTGACATTTTACCTTGGTCTCAGAATTAATCTGATCACCTAGAAACTGAAATACTTCTTAGATAATAAATTCCCATATCCCATTCTGAAAAAGTCACTCGTATTTTTAGTCTCTCACTCCTCCCACTATTCCTTCTTGTGGACTCGACTGGTTCTTCTAATTCCTATACTCTTCCTTTTATCCCAGTCTCCCTTTCCCTAATGGAGTCACTTTTCATCCTATCCATGTACATTCCATGACACATCACAGTGACTTTATTAGATAGGAGATCAATTCTTTTAAAGGATTGTGATGTTCATCCAATGAAACCATCTGCTTCCTTGTTCTTTATAGCTAAGCATTGTTGGAGTAAATCATGTAATCATTTAGCTTGTGATCACTAAATTTAGTTTCCTCAGTTGAAAAATCCTTTCAGGGGGCCTCTGATTAGCTAATGTTATAATTTCCCACAACAATGATTAAATCTTCGGCATTTCTTTCATATCACAATTATTTCTGCTTTCTTTCACTATATAACAGTTAACATTGTCTCCACAAATAAGAATTAGTAAATGGAAATCTTTAATTCATTCAACAAACAATTATTAAGAATCTACTATTTGCTGGGCACTTTTGTGAGTACTCAGGATATATTATTGAATAGTGTGAGCAAAGTCTCTATTCTCATCTTTAACTTTCCCCTGACTATCCAAAACAAACTCAAAAAATACTCAGCAATTGCTTTGAAGTGCCTAATTCAGGCCAAAATGTTTTCTTGATGAAAGGAATACAACAGTGAATAGAATAAATAAAATAGTGTTCCCTCATACCGTTTTCACTTTAGTGAGGGGATAGAGAGAAAAAGAAAAAAAATAAATTTAAGTGTGTGTTTATAATATATATTATATAATGAATGTACATATTTAGATGAGCAAGGTAAAGGAGATAGGAAGTGATAAGGTACAGAATGTCAAGTCAATAAAATTACTCATTAAGTTAAATAATTTCCAGAAATCCCATACTCATAAAGAATGTATATTAGACGTTGCTGTCAAAAATAAGAAATTCTTTTCATTTGTGACAGCGTGGATGGAACTGGAGAGCATTATGCTAAGTGAAATAAGTCAGAGAAAGATAAATATCACATGACATATATCACATGATCTCACTCATTAATAGAATATAATGAACATAGATGAGCAAAAATAGAGCCAGAGTTATTTAAGCATAGAACAGATTGTCCAACCTATAAGGGAAGGCAGGGGGTGAGGGGGTTAGACATCAACCAAAGGATTTATATGCATGCATATGAGCATAAGCAATAGACACAGACTGGGGTAATGGTGAGGACATATGCTGGGGGATGGTGATGGCCAGAGAGAGGTCAATGGGGGGAAAAGGAGACTTATGTAATGTTTTAAACAATAAAGAATTTTAAAAAATCATTAGACTTTAAAAAATACATCATAAGTAATAAATATATATATATATATATATATATATATATATATATATATATATATATTATCTAGTTAAAAAATGGATATTAGAGAACCCTCCTTTGCCCTTTCTATAAGACCAGGGCTGAATAGCAATAGAAATGGTAAAAGGTCTAGACTGTAATTTGTCAGGGTAACAAATATCCCACAAGTTTTTGGTTTACATAAATGGCATTGAGTAAGTCCAAAATGGCATTGGCCTCACCCACACTTTAAAACCTCCCCAACCTGGCCATTTGCTTCTCCTTGCCCAGTGTTTTGATGTTATCAAGCAAGAGGTCACAACATCTGCCTTCAGCAAGTACACTCAATTCCCTTACAGACAGATATTCAGAAATTTCAAACCAAAAAAGAAAAAAAGAACTGGAAAGCAATGGATTGAATGTTTTTCTCAACGCCCACCCAAAAGTTTCTTCACTAAATGTCCTGAGCATATGTTTATTAGTGGCTGTGTTTCATTAATCTATTATTCCAACTGAAAATAAATTTTTCATTTAAGTATACATTTCTAAGTTTAAAAACCTGTCATTTATGGTAGAGTTTTCTGTCCATAATAGCACTTTATAGTAAAATTATGTTGATCTTTGGCCTCCTAGAAGCCAATCATTCTGGAAGCCATTCAGCCTTGCCTAGTCCTGCCTCAATTTTCCTCTGGGAAACGGTTTCTTCCCCAAACCCCAGCATAGGCTTATAGTGGGCTGAGTCAAATCTTAGCTATGGCACGGGCATGTGGTTCAGGTCTGGGAAAACAGAAGCCACAGTAGTAGCTTTAAAGAAGTTGTGTGGTCCAGCCAGCTCCAACAAGAGCTGTGTCATTTTTACTTGGGCTGCTGGGTGACAGTGAACTGCCCCTTTCAACTAGGAGCTTGTGAGAATGATATGTAACTAGAATACTCCTACACAGCTGGGAGGAATAAATGTAAAATAGTACAACAGTGAATTGTTTGCTTTTAAAAGAGTAAAACATATATCTATGGTATAAGCTAGACATTCCACTTCTAATCATTTTCCTAAAAGAAATGGAAACATATATGTCCACAAAGATAAATACAGAAATATTAACATCTTTGCTCATATGAGCCCTCAAAATGAAAAGTCTAAATGTCCATTAATATATGAATGGATAACCAAGGTGTGATATACTCAACCAACAGAAGAATATTCAGCAATGAAAACAGCGAATTACTGATAAATGTAGCACAATGGAAGAATATCAAAATCATTATGTTCAATAAAAAAATAGATACAAAATAATATGTACTATATGATTCCATTTATATATAATATTAGAAAATGAAAATTAATCAAATGTGACAAAAACCATATCAGTTATTGTCTAGGGCTGTGAGTGATGGGAGAGATCCACTTTGGAGGGGCAAGAAAATGCTTTGGGTGTTATAGAAATATTTGTTCATTGAGGGGCATGGGGATCCACAGTGTATGAACTGTTAACATTCATCAAATTATGCTACCTTGAATATATGCAAGTAAACTATACCTCTATAAAAGCTGATTTTAAAAAAGCGAACCAATATGCTAAGTGAAATGAGCCAGTCAGAGAAGGATATGGAGCACATTATCTCACTCATTTGTAGAATAAAACAAACAATATAAACTGATGAACAAAGATAGATCCAGAGACACAGAAACATCAAACAGACTGTGAAAACTCAGATGGAATGTAGGGGAGGGCGAGAGATGGGTAGAAGATCAACTTAAGAACTTTCATACATGCATATAAGCATAACCAATGGATACAGACAATAGGGGGGTGAGGGCATGTGCTAGGGGCGGGGCGGGAGCAGACCAGGAGAGGTCAATGGAAGGAAAGAAAAGGAGACATATGTAATATTTTCAAAAATAAAGAATTTAAATTAAAAAAGGAACTAGTAATAAAACCCATTTGTAATCAGTCTGTCTTTATTATCACATGTGACAAAAATTCTTTTGATGATCTAAGTTTTAAACAATTTCTCCAGTTAAGTTGCATTCCATAGGAAAGTTAATTCAGAGAACTCCCAGTTATACAGTTGGCTCTGTATAACTTAGAGACTTACTACAGATGATTGTGTTGAGAGTAACTGCTCAAATGTTTGAACTATTTGGGGCCTGCTTTGACTACAGTTGATTTGTGATGTACTGGGAAGTGTTTAACAATTGGATCCCTGAGGAAATCACTATGCTTTGTTTTATCTTCTGTTATGTTACTATACTTGCATTTAAGCTAAAGGTGCCAATGTGACGTCACTGTGCATGGAGTTGGGAAAGATGTTTACAGAAGCCATTGAGCTAATGTGAGCCTATAGTAAGACAGATCTGAGATGGATGATTTAGTCTCCCTGGTAGTAGATTCCGAATTTAAGCATTACACTGAAAAAAACATGATCCTGGTGGTTATATAATCAAGAAAACTGAACTTTAATGACATCAGTTCTCCACTCTATTTGCAAATTATTATCTGAAATTTGCAGTTTTCTCTTTAGAACCACTTATGTGTTAATTTTTCATATTTTGAACAAATGCAATAATGTAATTTAAAAGTATTACTGTTTTCTTCTTATAGACATTTAATTAATTTTTCATTTGCATAGTTATATATTCAAAGAAAAATGTTTGCATCTATTTTTATGCCTATTTACTCCTTTTTTGCTTTATTAGAATTTATTCCAGTACATGAATATTACCGAAAATAATTTTGTTGTATAGTGGAGGAGTGCTAAAAAATGATCTGTCTCAGATACCCTCTCTACTAAATAGGTAACTGAATATTTTGATTATATAAGTCTGGAAATGTCAGACATGAACCAAAATATAATTTTTAAAAGATCCCAAATATGGACCGAGTTTACTATAAAAGTAAAAGCCAGATTTGGTACCAGATATTTATTTCTAATTAATAAATACACAATTCATTTTTTTACCAAAATCATAAACTAGAATAAAATTTGTTGATAGTTTTTAATTCATACTACCACAAAAACTACTGTAGTTTTTATTTTTCCATTTCAACAAAATAAATTGCAATTGATAATACTTACGAGCTTTCTGGATTTAAAATTCTAAGATATAAATGAATACTATTATTTTTTTAACATTGACATTTTTCTAGTATAAAAAGTAAAATTGTCTAAGAAACAAAACTAAGAAAAGCAAATACACCTTTTAGTATCTCAGCATTTAGTGAAGCCGTAGTGAAATCAAACCCACAGAATTATCTGATCCTTTGAACATTTTTATGTACTTAAAATGAAACAAATTTTGATTTTGAAAACCTTTTTCCTATAACTCAATAACATGTAACATTTATTAAGCAATTAACATGTCTATCACTATGCTAATCACACTACAAATATCACCTCACCTGTTTTATGTAACTCCAAAATTTTAATGTCCTTGCTTTACTAATGAAGAAACTGAGGCATAGAAATTTTAAATAAATAGTTCAGTCACAATGTTAATGAAGGAAGCAGAAAGCATTTTTAAAAATGTCTATTTTATTTTAAAGCTCATGTTAACATCCATGCTAATAATTCTGGCATTAAATATTAAAGTAGTAGGTAATTTCCATTTCAATTTGGCTTGTGTTTATAAACACAAAGACTTCCTGGTAAGAGATTCAAAAGTTCAGAAATGGAAATTATAACATGAAAAGAAGGTTTGGAGTTTGCTGTGGTTCCAGTCAAAATTTGCATCCTCTTACAAATATTCCTCTGAACTCAGAAGTGAGTATATTCGTAATCATTGTTACCTTTTATCTCTGTCCAGACAATCAGTATATGAGATCAACTTACCTTGAAAAGTATCATTATTTTTCAAGGTAAAGAACAGATCTGTCATGATCATCAATTCAGAATACCATCACTATGATAAAGAGAAACTAAACTATTCATATACTCAGTCCATTCTTTTTTAAAGAGAGAAAAAGATATTGAGGATAAATTTTCTTTTTAAAACGGGCAGAAACCCTGTGCTTCCAACTTGAATAATGGTCCTAAGTTATTTTGCAGGTAGATAAGGAGAAAGATGGGGAAGGCCTCTGTACTTCTGTGTTGAATTAATGTGGTTATGTAAAATTTATCTGTCACATTTAGGTAGTACTTTTATGCATAAAATTCTTGAACTCAAAGTAATTTTACAGAAAAGAGATACATGCCTGGAATATTCATTTCAATAAGTTAAGCACTTCTGAAAACACCTTTTTGTGTAGGAGTGAAAAAACACTGAATATTAGACTCATCATTCCATTACATGCTCCCCCTGCTCCCAGCAAGCTCAGTAGTCTACATCCATGGTTTTGAGATACATGATGAAAATTCCTCATGCTTCTCTCTTCTTCAACTATTATTTCAATCAGTTAATTTCTCCCTATATGTATTTATTTATTTAATATATATATTTAAAATTTCTTTATTAATTAAGGTATTACCTATGTGTCCTTATTACCTCATTACTGCTCACCCCTCCACTCATGCCCTCACCTCCCTGGTGTCTGTGTCCATTGATTAGGCTTATATGCATGCACACAAGTCCTTTGATTGATCTCTTCCCCTTACCCCCACCCTCCCCTAGCTTCCCTCTGAAGTTTGATAGTCTGATCGCTTCTTCTCTGTCTCTGGATCTGTTTTTATCATCAGTTTATGTTGTTCATTATACCCCATAAATGAGTGAGATCACGTGATATTTATCTTTCGCTGAGTGGGTTATTTCACTTAGCATAATAAGCATAACTCTCCAGTTCCATCCATGCTGTTGCAAATGTTAAGAATTCCTTCTTTTCTTTTTCTTTTCTTTTTTTTTTTTTTTTTTTTTTTTTTTTTTTTTACCTCAGCAAAGTATTCTATTGTGTAGATGTACCACAGTTTTTTAATCCATTCATTTGCTGATGGGCACTTAGGCTATATCTTGATATGTCTGTCTTTGTCTGTCTTGTTTTATCTATTTTAGCTATGCCCCTCGAGTGCACCAGGGTTTGTTCATACTCTGTCTTCATGGCAGGATTATCCAATGTGCTGGCTGTTCTTTGTAATTTTCCATACCTACATTTTTTTCTGTTTGTCTTCATTTATGATGTAGATTTTATAGACTGTAAACAGATTGTCTACAACTACACATGCAATTACTTTTGCACCTCCGGATGTAATTACATACACTTTTACTATCTACTTAAGAGAGAGGAACATAATAGAGAGTAGAAAATGCACACAGGTTTGGATTCACATTCTAGACTAGATATATTTTATATGCTTGGACAACTTAGTGGCCTTCTCTTTGCCTTGATATCATCTTCTGTACAATTAATGATATCTTTTAAATTCCTAGGAATACATGAGATGTATGTCTAAAATTTCACTAGCAATTGGTTTCTTAAACTCAAATACTTAAATTATGCTATATACCCAAAGCATAATAGTATGATTTCCAAAAATAATAAATTTTCAAAAAAGTTAATTGCAAAATAAATGCATGGCATATAGTTGATATCAATAAATGCAGTTTTAATTTCTCCCTTGCCTACCTTGAGCCCAATTTCCTTTTGGCAAAGTTTTCCCTTGTACACTTTGAAGAACATTGCCTTTCATATGGAAAGTGGAAGTAAAATAAATGTTGACTTGTTCTTCTTTTTCCCTTTTAACATCATGGCATCAAGGCCAAGATTAATCCTTCTTATGGTCTTTATCCATACAAAACAGAAACAAAAACAACAGACATTTTTGTTGTCCTCAGTATACTTCACAAATGCTAGCTTATTTGGAGTATTTTTATAATGAATTTTCTGGTTAGAATACTTCTTTATATTCTTCCTTTAGAATACTTCTTTATATTCTTCCTTCTTTATATTCTTCTCTTCCATCAGTTTTGCATTCTTAGATACCTCCCTGAAGAGCAACATTGATGTCTTTGGAAGTCGTCTTTCTTTTTTCTTCTTTCAGGGGATTATTTATGATTGAATTGTCAGAATTTATTTTCTTAGAGATCCCTATCCTTTTTGAATTATCCTGAAGTTCTTTTAAGTTCCTGGAGATAGACTCATGTTTTTGTGAATATTTTGAAGCTGCTTTTCTAAAGGCCAGTGCACACATCAGACTATACACTTTATATATTCTGCCTTTGATTTCATGCCAAAGTTATACACCAAAAATCAGCTCTTCGTTTTTTTTGCAATGACTTGCAAAGTAGCAAGCTCCATAGTTATCATACTTCCATCATCATCCAGAAAATGAATCTATCAATAAGAAATATCAGTAATATAGCAGGTTTTCTACTTTAAGTGGAATGTAGTTTCCAAAAAAAATCTTAATATAAGAGGGCTTCAATACACTTCTGTATCTTGTACCTATATGTTAGTTATATCTGTCTATTTCTATACTTCGATTGCATTATCTAATTCAGCCACCTGATCTAACGTGTTAACTCCTGCAACAGCATTTGTTAGTGCTTCTCTCCTTTATCTTTTATTTTTATTCAAACACCTTCCATATGCATAAAACACAATAACCTCCTGATTTTCCCTACAGATGAATGTTCTAATAATTTGAATAAGAATTGGTTGGAGCTGTGTGATATTCTTCTCAGAAAAGATCAACAAGAAGATGCTGGACCAAGCTAAAATGATACTGACAGAGCATGATGCCCTCAAATTTTAAGGCTAGCCTTGGTGTAGGGATGAAATGATCAGCTAAAGTTTGTTACATAATTTTTCTTCTATTAAACTAAGCTTGAGTTCATCTGATGGGGGGAAAATATGGCAGAATGTGTTCAGACTATCAGATAAAACTGGAAATCAAATAGGCAGAACAGAGTACTCAAGGCTAAGACATCAGTAACTATTATACTTTTGAGCAAAGATGTGGCACCTTTCTAATCAGTTTGGTTTTATAAATAAATAAATAAATAAAATATTTTATATTTTCATAGTGCATCTAACTGCTCCAACCACCAGATATCAGTGATACCCATAAGATAGAAACTATAATTTCATGTTCACCATGTGAAATACACAAATCCTGATGAGCAGACATTTCAAGAAACAAATATGACTCATGGTTCTTCTCTCTGTTATTTTATCAAATAGATCAGAATTAGTGGGAACTTTTTAAATATTATTCTTTCATATATTTCATAACTCATAATTCACTGGATACTTTTTTAAATTTATCATTATTGTTGAAAATATTACAGAATTCCCACTATTCACCCCTCTACCGCACACCTGTGCCCCCTAGAACTTCACTGCACTATTGTCTGTGTCCATGGATTATGCATATCCTATATAATAAAAGGCTAATATGAAAATAGACCTAACAATGGAACAACAGAACAACCAAACAACTGGTCGCTATCACATGCACTGACCACCAGGTGGCATACATGGAACATGATGGGCGTTGGCAGCAGACAGCAGAACATGGAACATGGCGGGCATCAGGTGCAGAAGTATGGTGGAGCAGGTGAATGAGGAGGCACCAGACCAAGGCGGGGTGCTAGTCGCTCTCATCAGGGTGAGCCTCTGGTGGTTACTGAAAATTCTTTGTTTCTGCGTGCCATGGTCCTACCCAGCACCAACCCCACTCACACCAGAGCTACCCCTGGCACCTGCTGCCAGTGCCCAGTGGCAGTCCCAATCCCTCAGCACCATCAGCAGGTGTGAGTGTGGCTGCCAGCCCTGATTGCCCCTGAGGGCTTCTCCGCCTCCCCCTGCTCCTGAGGAATGATGGGGCAGCAGCTGGGGCACACGGCCCCACTCACACCTGCTGATGGCTCAGAGCGATTGGGGCTGGTGCTAGCAGCAGGTACAAGCAGGACTGGTGTCAGCAACACATGGATGCGGCAGCTGTGGAAGAAGAGCTGCTGGAAAACAGGGGACTTGAGGCCATGGCAGGATGGGCCGGGGGGGGCGGGGGTGGGGGGTTCAGAGGATGGGCCAAGACCAGCCCTGTGCCCACCACACCTTTGAGGCACGCAGTTCCATTCAAAGTGTACAAATTTGTGCACTGGGTCCCTAGTAAGCATATAAATTCTTTGGTTAATCTCTTCCCTCACCCTCTGTGCCCCCTTTCCTCTGAGAGTCATCAGTCTGTTCCATGCTTCTCTGTGTATTATCTCTTATTCAAATTAATCTTAAACAGCTCATTTTGTTGTTTAGCAAGAATATAGCATACACCATCTTTTGAGTGACATGTCAGAGTAACAAACAACCTCAAAATTTCAGTGGCTAAATACAATAAATATATTTGTTTTCTTTTTGTAACCCAATGAAGCAGAGACCTCTGCTCTCCATGGTCATTCAGGGACCCATGCTACTTGGATCAAGTGACTTCATCATTCTTTATGGCTTGGAGTACTCATTTGAATCTTCAGCATTAGGTTGATACAGAGTGAAAACAAAGAATATACTGCTTTTAATCACATCAGCCTAAAAATGTACTACTTCTCTTTATATTCTACTAGAGGCCCAGTGCAAGGCCTGGCCATGGCCCCGTAGTGGCGGTGGGGGAGAAGGACAGCCTCTGTAACTGCCTTGGTCCCCACCCCTGCAGCTTTGTCCAGAAGAAAGGACATCTGGTATATTAGTAATTAGCATATTATGCTTTTATTATTATTGACCAGTGGCCCAGTGCACAAAATTCATGCGGGGGGGGGGGGGGGGGGTTGGGGGAGGTGTTCCTCAGCCTGGGGCCTGCACCCTCTCCAATCTGGAACCCCTCGAAGGATGTCCTACTGCCGATTTACAGGGATCAGGCCTAAACCGGAAGTCAGACATCCCTCTCACAATCCAGGACTGCTGGCTCCAGTTACTCACCTACCTGCCTGCCTGATTTCCTCTGACCACTCTGTCTGCTGGCCTGCTCATTCCAAACTGACCCCTTTGCTGTCCTGATCACCTCCAACTGACTCCCCACTGATGACCTGCTTACCCCCAAATGGCCACCCCCCTGCTGGTTTGCTTATCCCCAACAGCCCCTGCCATCCCATCCTGGCCTGATCACCCCCTGGTAACCCAAGATCCCAGCCCCTCCTTTTTTTCTTTTCCTTTTTTTTTTTTCTTTCCACCACCTCCTTGAGCCAAGGCCAGAGCTGACTGGAAGCAAGTATCTGGGATTTATTTATCTTCTATAATTGAAACTTTGTAGCCTTGAGTGGAGGCCAGGGCTGGCCAGGGTGTGCAGGAAGCTTGGCTTCCTCCATTGCCAGGGCAACCCAAGCCTTCTACTTGCTTCAGCTCCAGGGCCAACTGCCATCTTGGTTGGGTTAATTTGCATACTCGCTCCTGATTGGCTGGTGGGCGTGACTTGTGGGTGTAGTAGAGTGATGGTTAATTTGCATGTTTCTCTTTTATTAGTGTAGATTATTATAGATAGAATTTGCCATATGGTTCCAATGGAAGGGTTTTAGAATGTATTTTAGGGTATGTCATGAAAAATGAAAACCTAAATATTGATGAAAATATGAAGCAGTCTCTGACACAGCAGAATTCCATCTTTCTATTACCATAAAGTACCATGTAGTGGGCCAAATAGTTTTATTCCTTTCCATTTTTTATTGCTCTTCTTTTTTCTTTCAAGGAGAAGGAGGCATTAAATTAAAATCTTTGTTTGGATATTTTTTATTTTCTTATCCCCAAATTAGAAATCATTAAACGCATCCCGATTTTCTTAAGATCTCTCATTTATATGCAGCTTTGTGCATCAGTAAAGGAGATGTAATTAATAGATTTGAATTATTGAATGCCTCTCTCCATTATACCTTTACTATAGTTATATAAAATTCTTCATGAAAAATCATATTAGATGGTTGCCTCTTAATGTGTGAATAAGGGAAGTACCACCCATCACTGTAGGTCTTTTCAATACTGGGGTTAAAATAGATTTTTTCCTGATTATTCTTTGGGGTATGGGATATTGGTTCTTTTTCACAAAATGTTGGTTACCTTCCAAATACATCACTGTAGTCCTGTAATGAAATGTGCTTTGAAATCAGACATATCTGGGCTTGAATTCTATCCTTGCCACTTATTAGTCACACGATATTGGTCAGGTTACTTAAACTCTCTGAACCTCAATATCTTCTTTAGTAAACTAGAGAAAATAGATGAACTTTTCTGGGTTGGTTTAGAAGGATCTGAGAGCATGGATACAAACACCTAATGCCATTCTTAACTTCAATTTTGAGTATTTTTCTGTAGCCCAATGTGAGCCGGCAGAGACCTCTTTTTCTCATGATATTTAATGGCAATAAGGGTTTTGCTCATAACTAATTCCTTCCTTTCTTCTTACATGTAATGTTGGCTTACCTCAACTACAAACAATTACTTTTATTTAAATTCAATGTCCATGTCTAGTATGCTGTAGTAGTTATGAAAGCATAATTATGTTTTATTATTCCTAAGAAATCTAGAGTATACAATAATCATACATGGAAGTATGTTTCTTTATTGAAAAACATGCATTCTAATTTATAATGTGCCCTTCTTTGAGCATAGTTCTATTTAAAAATTAAGTCATATTTTGTTTTCCTCTATATTTTAATGATTGAAGATAAAAAGCTAACCACCTGGGTTTTTTTATCATAGTATAGTCAAATTTGTATTTAAAGCATTTTTAAAAGGCCTGATTACCTAAATTATTTACTAATTAATTATTCTTCTGCATTTATATGACATGTTGACTTTTGAAATTTTGGTTATGTTATCAATTATGTATGCAATAAATCATTTTAGTTATGCAAATATTAATTTTAAATGACAACTTTTTGAAGTTTAAATGCTATTACTTTTAAATTATAGTAACACTTATTTTACATTGGAATTCATTTGTTCAGTTTTTTGGGGTAAATCTGTGCTTATTACATTTTTACATAATATATTTTTTATAGTCCAAAGTAGCAGAATTTAAAGAATTTACATGTAGAGTCACAGACACTATATTTTTATAATCTTAGTTAATATTTCATTACTTCTACCCACTATTGATAAAGAAGGAGAACAAGCTAGTGAAAAAAAAACAATGATCTGCACAATGAATTAAAGCAGACAGAAGAGTGAATAAATGTGGAGAAAATGCTGAAACACTCTACGGATGGCCCTTTCCCCACTCCCCATTTCAGTTAACCCAGGCTCAAAAGAATGAGCTCTTCTTGATCAAAGGAAAATAAGGTGAGGTTTGCGTCTGGGCAGATAGTGATTGAATGTTTCAGTCTTCTGCAAAATTAAAACCTGACCCAAACATACACTTCTGTTTTGTTTCCTTTGAGACAGCCAAGAGTATGAGATAATAATTCCAAGTATCCCAACTATTAAGAGATGCCAAGACTGATGCATTGTTTCCTATTTCATGAGCTTGGTACAGGATGCTCAGCTCATAAACACATTTAGGGAGCTTTCTGGGACACAAAATCACTGAGAAAGCATTATGAGTCTCCATTTTTAATTCCCCTCCAAATTAATTTTTATGATTTCTCAGGGAGTCTTTTCAATTCCCTACACAGATCATGAAATTTTGATTAAACATTTAATGAGATTCTTTGCACAGATCTATTTTATTTCCCAAGCTCCTTCATTCCATCAAGTCAATTCAACTCAGTGACCCTTCTCTAAAATAAACTAGCAAAAGAAGCTCATTATCCTTTTATAGTATTACATCACACAGACTTTTTAATTTTAGCCTCCATAATTACAGTTTTAACCATTGTTCAAAGTCTAGTGTATGTTAGCCACTGTGTCAGAGATTAAAAAAAAAAAAAAATCAGAAGGATAAAAATGGTGATTTCTTCTCTCAAATAATTTATAGTACATTTAGAGACATCAAAAAAGATAGTAAAATATGAAGGTGTGAACACAGATTACTGTAAAATACCTGGTGCACTCATATTTTCTGGAACATTTCCTTTTTCAGGATTCTATACAAATTCACTCAAAAAAAATCTAGATTTATCCATTAAAATCAAACAATAAAATTGGACAATGCATGACCTATCCCTCTGAACTCTTCTACCAATAAATATACAGCAAATTGCATAACTATAAAAATAGTCTTTGTTTTATATTATTATTATGGTCATATATATTACTATGTGTCTAATGTTCAATACTTTAAGTATATACCACAGATTACAATATTAAAATAAGGTAAAATAATGATGGAAGAAGAAATTAAAGCATCTTTGATACAAAAATAGAGAACATGGAACAGTTAGGAGGAACCAACTATCTGCCTGGGGCTGAAATATTAGACAAGGCTTGAAAATGGAGTCCCATGTATATTGAGATTCAAAGAATAGATATATAAATGTAGTTAGCTAGCTAGATATTTAAATAGATAAATGATGATGATAGGTAGATAGATAGATAGATGATATCAATAGATAGATGATAGATAGATAGATAGATAGATAGATGATAGATAGATAGATAGATAGATAGATAGATAGATAGATAGAAGTTCACAGCCAGGAAGAGATTAAAGAGAGAACAGCCTATTCAGTAGTAGTAGTAGAGTAAATGCATGAAAGTGTGGTAGATACCACGGCAAATTTGGGGAATGGTAAAGATAATTCATTTCTGCCAAAATTAGAGCCTTTATCATTAGTATACTAATACTAAAGGAGAGTTGAAAGTGTAAAAGTTTTTTGTCATAGCTAAAAAAATAAATTATATATTTGGTTGAATATTGTTAAATACCTCTGGTTATCACTGTTATAGTTGAAGGAAATGACTGACAGTAGAAAACCAGATAAGACACCTTTGCAAAATACTTCCCAGCCAAAAGGTGAATGGGTATTACAAGAAACAAGAAAGGGTTTAAGAACTATTTTAGGTAAAAAGTAAAAAAAATATATTTCTTCTGACTAACTAAAAAAAAAAAATAAGTAAGCAACAAAAGGTAAGAGTTTGGTGGGTGAAAACTGTTGATTTATTTCATCAACAAAGAGAAATAAAAAAAAACACTTTATGGACAAAATGAAATGTAAAAAAAAATAAAATTATTAGTTTGTGGTATCTACAGTGCATCTAAACTTGAGGAATATAACAAAACCATTTTCTCCTACCTTTTAAGTTCTTCCAGCTGCGCTAATAAATTAACAGAGATTAACAAGAGACAATATTCAAAGTGTATTATACAAATGTACATTCAGGTGTTATAATGGGATCCACAGAGGTATCAGGCAATTAAACTTTATATGCCCTTTTGAACAAAGAACAAGGTGGGGCTGGAATTTTGAAAGGAAAATAAGCAATTCATAAGTAGCTGAGAAAGGCCTGGACATATAGTAAAAAATTCTTGCTAGGGAACCTAGAAACAGTGGGATTGAGAGGACCATCCACCAGTATCCATTGGATGGATCCTTTCTCTCTGCCATATCTAGGCAGACAGAAGTAAGGGTAAGATCTGAAACAATAAATTCTATAGAAGAAAACATAGGTACTAAACTCATGGACCTTGGTCTTAGAGATTTTACAAATTTGAAGAAAGGCAAGGAAAATAAAAATAAATAAATGGGACTATATCAAAATAAAACATTTCTGCACAGGAAAAGAGCCCGCTAACAAAATAAAAAGGCAACTGAATGAGAGATGACATTTGCAAACAGCTCAAACAAGGAGTTAATATCCAAAATATATAAAGAATGCACACAACTCAACACCAAACAAAAATCAAATTAAAAATTGGGCAGAGGGTCTGAACAGACACTCTCCCAAGAAGACATACAAATGGCCAATATATATATGAAAAGATGTTCACTTTCATTGTTAGGGAAATGCAAATAACTGCAATGAGATGGCTATTATCAACAAGATAAATAATAGCAAGTTAGAATGGCTATTATCAACAAGACAAGCAATAACAAGTGTTGGAGAGGGTGTAGAGTAAAAGGAACTCTCATTCACTGCTGATCTAGTGTCTATGGAAAACATATGGAAGTTCTTTAAAAAATTAAGAATAAAATTATCATATGACCCAGCCATCCCTCTTTTTGTGTATCTACTCAAAAAAACTTGAAAACATTTATTCTCAAAGATATATGCAATCCTATGTTCATTCCAGCGTTATTTACAGTGGCTGAGAATGGAAACAACCAAAATTTCAATAGATAATTGGATAAATAAGTTGTGGAACATATATACTGTGGAATAGTACTCAGTCATTATAAGAGGTGAAATTCTTCATTTGTGACAACATGGATGGACCTTGAGAATAAGTATGATAAGTGAAATAAGTCAGTCAGAAAAGCTAAGAACCATATGATTTCGCTCATGTGTGGGATATAAAACTGAAACTCATAGATACAGACAATTTATGGTGGTTAGCAAAAGAGAAGGGCAGACATGGGATGCTACAGGGCAAAGAGGGACAAATACCTATATGGTGAAGGAATATCATTTGACTTAGGTGGTGGGCACATAATGTAATAAAAAGTTCATGCATAATAGAAATGTACATTTAAACCTATGTAATCTTATTAACCAAGTCACCCCAATAAATTTAATTAAAAATAAATTAATTAAAAATGAACAAACAGCAACAAAAAATACAAAGAAAACTAAGGTGAAATTCTGCAGAACTTTTTAAAAATCTGAATTATTTTAGCTATAAAAGGGGAGAACATAAAGCATTGGATAAAATTTAAAACATACTCTTTGTGTGAAGAATATGCTTTAAATTTTATCAATTGGATAAAATTTAAAACATAAATTCAGAAAAAGCATTGGATAAAATTTAAAACTGTTGAGCAAGTGGTATCTGTTGCCTATTAACAGGAGAAGTCTGAATACTGCATCTTGGTATTAAAGTTGAAAAAAAACACACACACAAACACAATAAAACACAACATAGTCAAGTGTGCAAATAGAGAAGAGACAGTGCTTGCTTCTGTAGTGACCAATTTTTGTACCACATAGCTCATGAGTCCACCTGGCAGTCAATGCAGAGCAATTAACCTGCACATGTCCCTTTTGTGCTGCAGCAAAAGAAGTTTGTCCTCTCCCCACAGTGGACAGACATAGCAGGGGAGTTGGCTAGCTGTTGTAGGAGAGGATGAAACAAGAAAGGAGTACACAGTGAGTCTGAAACAGGGAGAGATATTCCCACACAAGGTGACAAGTCAAGGATGGGCTGTGAGTGAGGACTCCTTATCCCTTAGTAAGAAAGTATTCAAGGCACCAGGCCCATTCTTAGGTGGCAAAATAGGGGTTCAAAGAATGCACACACAAGGCTGTCTTCCCCAATGATCACAATGTTTCTTCAGCCATATTAGATTGGTCAAATAGTCACAGAGCCTAGATTCAATGGAAGAGGCTAGAGAACCTGTGACTTAAGGAAAAAAGAGTAAAAAAGTTTGGAGACCATGGGTTTTTGTTGTTGTTGTTGTTGTTTGTTTGTTTTGTTTTATTTTAATTTAATTTTTTTATTGTTGGCACTATTGTAGATGTCCCCCATTTCCTGCCTGCCCTTTGCCCACTTCCACCCAGTCCCCTAACCCCACTCCCTTGGCCCTTTTCACACAATAGTATGTGTCTATGGACTATGCATACATGTTTTTTAGCTAATTCCTTTACCTTCCTTTTTCCAGTCCCTCCCACCACCCTGACATTTGTTAGTCTGTTCCATGTCTCCATGCCTGTGGGTCTATTTGTTTGGCAGTTTGTTTTGTTAATTAGATTATACATATTAGTGAGATTGTATGGTATTTGTCTTTCTCTGAATGGCTTGTTTTGCCTAACATAATAATCTCCAGGCTCATCCATACTATTGCAAAGGGTAACTATTCCTTTTTTTTGGCTGCATAGTATGCCATTGTGTAAATCGACCAGACCGTGGCTTTTTTAATCCACTCATTTGCTGATGGGCACTTGGGCTATTTCCAGATCTTGGCTATTGTACATAGAACTGCTATAAATATATTCCTTGCCATTGGTGTTTTGGGATTCTTAGGATAAATTCCCAGAACTGGGATCACTGGATCAAATGGAAGTTCCATTTTTAGTTTTTTGAGGAAACTCCATACTGTTTTTCACAGCAGCTACACCAGTTTGCATTCCCAACTGTGTATTGATATTAGGGTTCCCTTTTCTCCATATCCTTGCCAGCACTTGCTTGTTGATTTACTCATGTTAGCCATTCTGACAGGTATGGGTGATACTTCCTTATAGTTTTAATTTGCATCTCTCTGATTAGTGATGCTGAACATTTTTCCACAAGTCTATGACAATCTGTATGTCATCTTTGGAGAAGTGTATTCAGGTTCTTTGCCCAATTTTAATTGAATTATTTGTCTTCCTGGAGTTGAGTTGTATAAGCTCTTCACATATTTTGGAGATTAACCCCGTATCAGATAAATTATTGGTGGATATGTTCTCTGATATGGTAGATTCCCTTTGCATTTTGTTGATAATTATTTTGCTGTGCAGAGCTTTTTAGTTTGATGTAGTCCCATTTGTTTATTTTTTTCCCCTGTGTTCCCCTCCCCTTGGAGACATATCAGCAAAAGTATTGCCCTGAGAAGTGTCTGAGAATTGCTGCCTATATTTTCTTCTAGGTTATTTATGGTTTTGCAACTTAAACATTTAAGTCTTTGGTGATACTGAGTTTATTCTTGTATATGGTGTAAGTAGTAGCCTAGTTGCATTTTTTGCATGTACCTGTCCAGTTTTCCCAACACCAAGTATTGAAGAGACTGTCTTTACTCCATTGTATTATATGTTCTTGCCTCCTTTGTCAAATATTAATTGACCATGAAGTCATGGTTTGATTTCTGGGGTCTCTTAGTGTTCATGATAAAATGCAAAGGGATAAAAGTAATTAAAGATTGAAATGTTAAATATAAAGGAACCAGGTCTTTCTGGATATGAAAATTAAAATGTTCCTCATTCTTACCCTCTCCAGATGGCCGACGACTCTCAAAGTAAGAAAAAATTTAAGAGCAAAGATAAAATCCAGGCAATATTTTAAAATCCATTGTTAAGATCCC
This sequence comes from Pipistrellus kuhlii, assembly GCF_014108245.1. NCBI lineage: Eukaryota > Metazoa > Chordata > Mammalia > Chiroptera > Vespertilionidae > Pipistrellus > Pipistrellus kuhlii. Next base: position 136,111,922 of record NW_023425404.1, read on the forward strand.
AGGAAGATCTAAGGTGATGCTTCTAAATGAAGAAAGTATGAAGCCATGAGCTACAGAGAATTATCTTTAGGCAGCAGTATTTGACACTAATCAAGAAAGTGGCTGCCTTGGCCCAGTGGCTCACTTGGTTGGAACTTCATCCCATTCAACAAAAGGTTGTGATTCAGAGATATGGAAGCAGGCAACAGACTGATGAATCTCAAAGTGAAGGGGTGGGGAGAGAGGTAAACCGATGGACAGGGACAATAATGTGATGAAGGCCTGGGGTGGGGAGGGGAGAGAGAGAGATGGGAGTAGAGTGGATGGGGTTAATGGGAGGAAAAAGGGGCATCTGTAATACTTTCAACAATAAAGACAAATTTAAAAATAAAATGAAATAAAATTGAAACCAGAAAATAAAATAAAATAAAATATAAAATAAAATAAAATAAAATAAAAGCAAAATACCATATATATATATATATATATATATATATATATATATATATATATATATATGTGTGTGTGTGTGTGTGTGTGTGTGTGTGTGTGTGTGTGTGTATATATATGGTGGTCCTTTTGATATTCTGTCTGGATATTTCTTTAGCTATATAAAGGATCAGAAGACTATGCTCTGTGATGTAATATCTATTCTTGTAAATACAGTTTTATTATAATACATTCACATCTATTTATTTATGTTTCTATGGTTGTTTTCACACAATAATGATATGGTACAACAGTTATGACAGAGAACATATAGCCATAAATCTTAAAATATTTAGTATTTTTTATAAAGTACTTACTTTAGAAAAAAAAATTTTTGCTGACCCCTGACAAAACTAATCATGGAGTTCATCTGGTAAGATTGGCAAACTTGCTATTTTCCATGTTACTTCAGATGACAGTACTGCCACATGTCTAATCAACACAAGATAAGGATCCCCTTTTCTTCAGATTCCATTGATATTTTCTCCATGTTATTTTAAACCATCACTGGCAGCCATCTAGAGTCTCTTAAGCTTCTGCTTGAGGTCCTTAGGATTTAATTAGTATCTTTTATTTTACTTTCATCATTCAATCCCAAAGTTGTCCCCATAGGCAACTACTATCCTGACTTATATGATCTTACATTAGATAGTTTTGCTTATTCTTGACCTTACAACATCATATGTTATATTTTTTTATATATAGCAAGTACATTTTTTTTAATGCTGCATAGCAAGACATCCATAGCTAACTGGCTCCATGCAACAACAATCATACATTTGGCTCATGAATCCAAAATCTAAGTAAAGCACAGTGCAGACAGCTTGTCTCTGTTCCACTTAGTATTAGCTAAGGCAGTTCAAGGGGTGTTGGAGGATTCACTTCCACATTGGCACACTGGCATAATGCAAGTTGATATTGACTGTTGGTTCTCATCCACCTGGGCCCTCTACACAAAAAGCACACATGGTTTAAGTTCAAGAATAAGTGAAACTATCTACTGTAAAGTCATATAAGTCAGGATAGTAGTTGCCTATGGGAGCAAAAGTTACTTTGGGGTGATGAATACGTTCTAGGTCTCGAGCAGCATGGTAATCACCTGCATTATACATTTGTCAAAAGTTAATATACACTTTATTGCATGTAATATTTAACTCAAACAGTTTAAAAACTCATTGAGTTGTACACATAATTTGTCATTGAATAATATTTATATTATAGTAAAAATCTGAGCTAAACCTGTGATATTTTTAAGGAAAGATATGTGTAAGGTGTCCATCCTGTGTATGGCCCGAACTACATCTGTCCCCTATTTAAGAGCTAAATGGATGTCCCTGAGTTATTCCTGGAAGTTTTATAAGTAACTAGAGACCCATTGCAGGAAGATTCCTGTAAGAATAGAGCTTTCTGGGGCGGTCTCCACTGCCCTGCCTGCTTCTCTCCCTTCTCTGCCACTCTGCTTGCTTGCTTCTCTGCAGCTTTGCTCCCTTCTGCTTGGCTTCCTTCTATATGGTCTTCAGTTTTTGCTCTGTGCCTGGATATGCAAATTAACTGCCATCTTGGTTGGGTTAATTTGCATACTTGCTCCTGATTGGCTGGTGGGTATGGCTTGTGGGCATAATGGAGATGCAGTCAATTTGCATGTTTCTCTTTTACTAGATAGGATTGGAACTTACTTTTGAATTTGTGATCTCTGTGTGATTCTGAACACTGCAATCTCAGATTTTCAACATGAACTCCATCTTTTGACATAGGAGTCCCAAAAGCAGCACTTTTCAAACTTTACTACATCTGAGAATCATGTAAAACTGCAGATTCTGACTCCTGGGGTCTGAGTGGGTTCTGAGAGTCTGTAGCTCCAACAAGCTCCCAGGTGATGGTACAGCCACTAGTCTATGGCCTGCCCTTGGCATGACCAAGCTCCAGGAAACACTGGTGTGGTTTCCTCTCAGACTCAGTGCCCTGTGCTGCCCCAATTTCTGGGACCTTAAATACAAACTAGGCACCATTAGTCAGACTAAATCCTATGACAGGCTAGCCCCAGGTCCAACATAAAAACATTGTCTAACCACTATTCATACAGGAAAGTATGTGAATATCTCATTAATCTGGGGGATAAGATTTTTTTTCCATTTCTGTTAATTTTCCAAATAATTGAAATCGACTCTAATCTATATTTAATATTGTGCCTGTAACTCTTTGTAAGACTCATTACACTTTCCTAAAATTTTAAACAGAGAATACTAAAAATGATTGAATCTTTCATTATTAACTCAGGGACATTGTTAGCCTGTAATGCAGTGGTACTCTCTGGAGCTATTGAGATCTGTTTATTCTACCTAAAGAGATCCTAGGCTGCAATTCTTTCTGTGCTCTGTGTACTTTTGGAAACAGTTTTGTTTTCCTAATTCCCTGACAGACTCTCAGATATTAGTTCTGATTATTAGGCTTCATATCGCCCGGCTCTAGCAGGCATCGTTCCCTCTCCTAATTGCTCTTTTTTATGCAATTATAAAAATGTAAAAGAAATAACCATCCATGCTATTATACACTTGTTTATGATAAAAGTAAAACAACTCAGGATTAGGATCTAAAGCTTCCTCCTGTAGGCAGCGACAGGAGCTTTAGTATCTAACTTTCACCAATGTGATAACTTAGGAGCTAATTTTGCTTTCTTTTTATTATTGGCTATGTTCTACAGAGTTTGTTTAGCCTTGGTTTATAGACCGACCGCTTACAATAGAACCAGCTATGATGCTTACTAACACTTAAGTTCCTAAGGCCATAACTGAGATGTTTCCATTTTGGATTCTGAGTTGGACCCAGGACTCTGCAGTTAGCAAACACCTCAGAGGTTTCCTGTGCCCAGAATATTTGCACTGTTTCTGCGTGAGACGTTGTCAGTTGGAGATTAAAGTACCATCTTTAAATTTTCATGACAATTGTAATTTTATAAAAGTAAAACAACTCTAAATTTATCATTTTATCAATAAAATGTTAAACGTGTATAATAGCATGGCATGGTTATTTCTCCCTCTGTATAGTCACCAAGTCTTATAGTCACCAAATCTCCACTGTCCTCTCCATTGGTTAGATCAACCTCTCCATGCTGCACTAGAAAGCTTGTTTGTCACAATTAGGAATGTCTTATCACTAAATGACTTAATCTTTTCCATTTCTTGGGAGTGGAAGTTAGATGGGAATGTACTAAGTTACATATCAGGACTCTTAGTCTGGTCTATGACCCTTTGAACTTAAACACTGACTGGATGAAGCATCCAAGTAGCAAAGTCACAGATCTGCCAATAAACACAAGTCTTTCCTAGATGAAAAAGACAAGTGTACAACCTAAGGTTTGAACTTAAGCTCACCTTGTTGATGTGAAAACAATTTCTTTGGTTCAAAATATTTATTGAATATCTAACAATAACTTCCATCTGAATTTTAACATGCCCTTTAAAAGTACCTCATCTTCAATTCTCAACTGTCTGAAGATTCACAAGATTTAAAAAGAAGTCCAAAATTTTGTCTAAGGGAAAAAGAAGTGGAAAAGACATCTCTGCCAAAACCGGTTTGGCTCAGTGGATAGAGCGTCAGCCTGCAGACAGAAAGGTCCTGGGTTCGATTCTGGTCAAGAGCATATACCTTGGTTGCAGGCACATCCCCAGTAGGGGTGTGCAAGAGGCAGTTGATCAATTATTCTCTTTTATCAGTGTTTCTAACTCTCCATCCCTCTCTCTCTGTAAAAAATCAATAGAATATATATATATATTTTTTAAAAAGACATCTCTAAGAGAAATTCTGGTGACCCAAAAGCCCCTCCTTTGCCTTCCTGTGCCAGTACCCTCATAATTGATAGCTGTAGGGGGGAAAAGTCACATAATCATCAACTTAGTCACCACTCTCAACTTGGTGGCCTGTATTGCTTAGATATCTTAATACATTTTACTCAATTTGTTTGCTGCAAATTGACAATGTTTTTTCTCTAATTATTTTGTCCTTGGCTTCTAAGACAGAGACCTTTTCTGGATTTCCTCCTGTACTTCTAGTTGCTGCTTTCCTTCTTTTCCTCTACTGTGATTCCTTTAAATTATAGAGTTCATCAGAGCTGCATTTTAGAATGTCCTATCCTCTCTATACATGTTCTTTCTTGATATTCCATCCATTCCATGGCTTTAATTACCATGTATAATCCAGAACTGCCTCCTACAAAAACTCTATTTGGCTCAATCCTCTTTTCTGAGTCTCAATCCAACTGCTGACAGTCTATTTTTATTTGATATTTTATAGACACCACAAACTTTAACCCATACTCACACTTTCATTCTCAACTTGCTCAAATTTTAATCCATGCTTTGCCTCACTGAGCAGCTGTTTTTTGTTTGTTTGTTTGTTTGTTTGTTTTGTTGTTTTCTGTAGATGGCTCTTTCACTCATCTAATTACTCAAACCAGAAATCTGAAAATCACCCTTGACTCCTCACTCTCTCTTTCTCCCTCTGTATAGTCACCAAATCTTATAAATTTCACTTAAAAGTTTTTCTTGAATTAATTTATTTCAGTCACTTTCTGCCCTAGGTCAAGCCACCCTTTGCTGTACTAAAACAATGAAATTATCATTGGCTTTCTCTCACAGGCAGTTCCAATCTATTTGTTTAATTGCAGTAAAAGTGATCTTTCCAAAAACATTTCCCAGGTTTGGCACCTACCTCCCAGTAATTACTCTCTTTTCCCCAGTTGAACAATTTTTTTCCTATATATACTTGCAATTTATATTTCCTGTTTCCCATAGATTAGTCATAATTGGCCCACACAAAAAAGTTTCCTCTTCTTAGAAATTCCTTTTCTATTCTCCTACTCCTCCTAGTTAAACTTCTCAAAAAAGTTCTATTATCATTATAGTCTATATTTCCTCAGGATTGTTACATTCTTCTAATCATGCATCAACCCATTCTAAGATGACTTCCCTCCACATTACCTGGTGAGGTATTGCTAAGTCCATAAGGCATTTTAAAGGCCTCATCTTATATAACTTTGTAACTGTATTTGGTAGTGTGGGTCTTTCACTCACACTTTTTAAAGGTTTTATTTTGTCTTTGTAGACTTCTTATTCTTCACCCAACAATTAACATTAGGATTACTGTAGACTCTTCCTTCCTTGGCAATTTCAACAACTGACATTCTTTTAAATGACAGTGTACACATAACATACACTAAATTTACATCTGCAGCTCGTGCATTTTCTCTTATCTGCAGATAGACACATGCACATAGTTACTTGTATCTTCTTTTAAATATCCCAAGAGAACCTAAAACCCAAACTTCAAAACCAAATAACATGAACTACTCCTGAAACCCTGTTCATTTCTATTGTTTTTTTTTATCACTGTGAATGACCCCACTGATATTTGAAATTTGCAAGTCAGAATCTTAGCAACAGTTTATTCTCCCTTGGTGATTAATTTAACCTTTTAGCAAGTCCTCTCATTATGACTTCCTAAGTATGTCCCTAAATAATGTTTTCTCATTCACCACATCAGCAACTTACTCTCTTGCCTGGAATAAATGAAAACTTTTGGTTCTTAAAATAAAATTTGATATTCTTGCCATGCTCTATAAGATAGACATTTGCATGACCTGGCTCCTGCTTACTCTTCTGACCTCACTTTTTCCTCCCTCCTTACTCATTTGTCTGTAGCCACGATAACCTATTTTTCTCTACCTTGAATGCAAGAATACTTTTCTATTTCCAGACTTTCATGTTTTCCCAAAAAGCTCTTTGTGTTTACCTATCTAAAACTCACTCATTCTCTGGGTTTTGATTTAACATCTAGTCCTTAGAGAATTTCAAATTACTAGAATTGAGTAGTTTTGTGATATATTTTCATTGCATAATTTACATTTTTCTTATAACTCTCATCAAAACTGTAAATATATTATAATTTAATAATTAAATATTTATAATTATGTTTCTATATTTTTAATTAAATAAGTGTTATGGACTGAATTATGTCCCCAAAATTTATGTTTAAACTGTAAGACCCAACATGGTGGGATTTGAAGATGAGGTCTTTGGGAGGTAATTAGGTTTAGATAAGGTTATGAGGTTTGGCCTTTGTTAGTATCCTTTGAAGAAGAGACACCTGAAAGATCATTGTCTGTCCCATCATATGAGGACAGAGTAAGGAAGCCCTTTGCAAGCTAGAAAGAGGGTCCTCACTAGAAACCAAGTCAGCAAGCACCTTGATCTTGGACTTCCAAGCTTCCAGAATTATGAGAAATATATTTCTGTTTTTAAGCCACCAGTCTATAGTATTTTGTTATGATAGCTTGAGCAAACTAATACAATAAGTAAAGCAATATTATTAAATAACTAATTTTAAAGTAATTAAGATTTTCCTTCATACCATAGACACCATGAGAGCAGATGTCTGTCTTATTCATTGTTTTATATTTAGTACCTATACCAGTGATGAGCTTCTAGTAGGTATTCAATAGATATATGCTGAACAAATTATGATTTAGTCTTAAAAAACTGCTGTATCTTATTTGTTTAACTCCAGTTTCTCTAAGAGCCCCCAGATTGTTCATAAGTCTGAACTCCATCTGGTTTTTAAGCCCTAGATTTATTTTGTGAGCTGAACTTTAATTTATTGGTATTATACTCCGGTCAGCTCTTGTTGTAGTTGTAGACATGGCATAGGAATGTAACCAGAAAATAACTGGACCAACAGAAGGGAGGCTGGTTCAGATCCTGGCCCGACCTACTTAGCTTCTAAGACTTTAGTGTGTGTGTTAGACTAAACAAAGACTTCTCAAGTTTCTTTTAGTATAAACTCAGCCACCTGAATGATTTTCCTTTATTTCAAAGACTGTGTCTAAACAAGAATCCAGTCATTAATCCTGTAGATTGAGTTAAATGATCTATTCATCTATTTTCCAGAGATAACCGGACTTTTCTTCTTCATGGTTTTGAGTTGTATTCCTACTTAGCATTTACGGCATAAATAATCAAAGACAACTGCTCAGAAACATAAGAGGAGTTTAAAAATTACTCTCAGAAAGAGAGCAGATAAGCAATGTTTAAAGACAGAGTGGCTTGAGAACAGTGAACTTTCCAAGTAGATTTGCAATCAACAGGGGCAAAGTATTAATTGGCCTGTGTGGAGACAAGAAAACAAAGTTAGAAACAAAGTTAGTGTAGAATACGCTGCTCACTGAGGCTTGGTGATCCCTTATGCAAATTACAGTGTTGAATGTGGAGAGTGTCTGCTCTGTTTTCTAAAGCATAAAAGTCTAGACAGCCTTTGTGTGTGTGTGTGTGTGTGTGTGTGTGTGTGTGTGTGAGAGAGAGAGAGAGAGAGAGAGAGAGAGAAACTGAGAGACTAAAAGACAGAGACCTGGTACAGTTTCATGCTACCTTATACAGTTTTAGAGACTTATTCAGAATTGTATTATGTTTAGTTGAATATTTTTAGATATTTTAATATCCTCCATTTTACTCCCTTTGGGAGGACAAGGAAAAAGTTTTGTGGGCCTGAAGTTTATAAAGTGTAGTATTCATTTTTAAGGGAAATATATAAGGAATGAAGTAATTAGTTATTCATTTAGAATGAGAAAAAAGTGCACAATTTTATATTTTAAAAACCAACAAATATTACAAATGTCATAAAAATATTTCTATAATACCTTTTTTTCTACATGTTTTGGCTTTGCAATATTTATCACTTGTTCACATGAAAAAGATTTTGTAAAACCATTTTTTACAGGGAGCAGAGAAAGATAATCTTTCTCAAGCTAGGTCAAACAAAATTTTTTTTTTTAGGTTACTTCTAGTTGAGGTGCTTAAAACTGTGATTATACACACAATATATATACTTGTCTTTTAAAATATTAATCTGAGAAATACTGGCAATCTGAGAAATACTGGTAACCTATTTTCTATGATGCCTGTCAAAAATAAAAATTTATATTGCATTTATACTTCAATATATGATACTTATTAAATGTACTCCTAATAGAAGAGAACAAAAAGAAACACATGTTCAGCATATAACTTGATACATTCTATAATTAGAAAAATTATCCACAAATTACATCTGACACCATCCATTTAAAATATCTCTTTGCTTCCACAATCCACAAAATTTCAGTAGCAAGAGTCATAAAGTGCATTCATATCATAATCTGACAATGGGCCTTCCCTATGCATGCACAAGGCCAATTGTGTGGTGACCAGTAAAGATGTTCCTGATACACTGTATACTGGAATGGCTTGCCATAACTTAATGATACTGCAATGAACTGATCAGGAAATGTCTATAAACCACAATAAATATATACCACCAAATCTTAACTAAATTTCCAACTCAACTCACCCTTAGCCATTTCCCCACAGTATCCATTTCAGTGCTAGCCAGAAGGAGAGAAGGAGAGACAATGGTGGCGGAGACAATAATCTCAACTGACTTCATCTTCCTTTTGGAAATTTTTCAGCAAAAAGATATAACTACATGAAAGCATCGCTAGGTTCCACCCAAATGACTTTGATGTAAATACATGCAAGTGAAAGGCTCTGAAGGATAAATTTCATCACGTCTGTGGTAATTCCACCTCTGTCCCTAGATCTGTCTTTGGTGGAAGTCTCACCCATTGACCTATGGTTCTTCTTGCAGAATGAAGACTAGGGAAGGACACATAAGTGGAGAGGAAGGCTAGCTTCATGCAGAGCAGAGGTTCTAACTTTGGGCTCTTAGAGAAGCATTCATCCTGAGCCTCATATTTTGTCATCTAAATATTTTGTCTCCTGATATATCAAGGAGAAAATTAACTTATGTTTGGTATAGCAAGAAAATTAACTGTTTGCAGCATAAAGAAAATGTCCAGAAGAAACTGGCTCTGCTATTTGATTTTGGAAGTCTGGGTTGTTTTCTGTACATGAATTGTAATTAACATAATAAGAATGTGTCTGAAAAAAATAGGAAGTTTCAGGCTATGATTTCTATCATATCTCCAGTGACATCTTTCTCACGTTTGTGTTTCTACTTTATATACAGTCTTTGTCCTTCAAAAGCCTGATGATTGTAATTATCAAAAGAGTCATACTGTACGATGACTATTCATCTCAGCCTCAGGTCTACCTATATACAAATTTCCCCAAATGCATGTTTTGCTGCACTGCTGGTTTGGGTTTAGCAAAATGTCTGAATCTGTAGTTAGTGGGGCTTTGTTTTCTCTGTCTAATGAAATCACTAAACGTGCAGTGCATTTGAGTAAACAGAAGCATTCCCTTTCTTTCGCTTCTCACCAGCATTCCTGTACCTGCTATTGAGCCAGAGAGGATGTGTGGGGTTAAGGCTAGAGTCCAGAGTATTGATGGATTCCCTTATTTTAGAACTGACCTTGAATATCTAATATGGATTGAACATCTCTGAGAAAACCACATTGATTTTTATCAAGTACAGAGAGCATGGTTCTCTTAATTGTTGATTGACAGATACCAGGCTCTGCATTAAACTCACACTTAGTGAGCCCTAGGGAAAACACACACACACACACACACACACACACACACACACACACACACATTTTAGCTGTGTTTCCATAACTTCAGCATGCATAAGAATTGCCTGGGTAAACCTCTCAATAGTGTAATTTTTGGACCCTATCTTTAGCATTTTGGCTATCTACTCCAAACTTAAAACCTATGCTCTTTTTGTTTTTTTTAAACAAGCACCCCTGGGGATGTTTATGCTTAAAGTAGCACATACTACAGTATTTCCAAGCTCATATTGATAAAGTAGTACTATTGTTGGCTATTAGTAGCCTAACAACAGATTGGGTTGGATCCAATAGCCAATCCTAATTTCTAAGCATTGATTATTTTCTCTTGTCTTTCCACACCAAATGATTCTTTCTACAATAGTTTTTGTTGGCTTCTTTGTTCTACTTTTGGGGTTATAATCAGTTTACATTTTTTTAAAAAACTGAATTAAGATATTTTTTAGAAGTTAATATTGAGCTTTGGGATAAGAAATCATTGTGGGTAAATCTTGATATGTTCAGTAATTGTTAAATGTTCTTCTAAACCACACAATTATAAGTTTCATCTTGATTTCTTCTTGTCAATAAACCATAAATGTCTTCCAAAGCTTATACTTTAAGAGATAGCAAGCAAGATCAACTTTGTCCAGCCTACTATGGAAATTTGGCATAAATGATTTAAAAGTCAAATCAGTTTTAGAAATTCAGACCTACTCAATTCAAGACTAGTGTCAGCTATGGAGTTATAAGATCTTTTCATTCTTTAAGTGCAGAAGGAGGAGGCTGCAAAGAGAAATTTCAGGACAGAGCACCTGATTGTAATGCAAGAAGTGGCTACTCATTGCATAGGGCATTATGACAATGGGGTGCTTGCTATTTAGCTTTCTTCACAGCATGCAGGATATTTCCACCAAAAGTATTTGTAGATGTTAACAAGAGCATAGCCCAAAAACCACCTATCTTCAAGCAAATAAATAATGTAACAATTCAGAGTTTCATTGAAATGGTACCAAAAGAAACAAAATAAACCACCATCAAGAATTTTTATCAAAATGGGAAAACAATTTTAGAGAAAAAATGTGATGTTTTTTCATTAAGTTACAGAACTCAAGGCTTAAAGAGCCATCCTTGAAGTTCAAAATAATTATTGGAGAAAAATAAAGAAAATAATATGTTCCATATAGTTCAATGGATAATAAAGTTTAGAAATTCCTTGTTTTGGAAGGAAAAAGAACAACAATTGAAATGGAGATGTCATCCAGTGACACTCACTCAGGCAGGATTTCATAGAAGAATGACTTGTTTGGGGCCCAGTGGACCAGCTACTGGCTTTCAGTTTCAGAGGCCTAGAAACTCAGGTGTGTCAGTTATGGAGATTGAAACCATGCTGGTCATATTCAAAAGAGATGGGTTGCATGGAAACACAAATGCTAATTTATTAATTTATGTAGAACATAATTACTGCTAAGGAGCTGAGACACTTGCCCTATGGGTCATCACAGTATTCTTGTTTTTCAAAGGGAATAATTCTACTTTTGGCAAACTTATAATTAGAAGATTATTTGGACAGCATGAAATAAAACATGGTCTAATTAAACTGATTAGACAGAATGCCATTCTAATGGAATCACATGTTATTCACCATGTCTCAATTTTGAGTGTTTACCTCAGCCAAATAGAAAGGAAAAAAAACCTAAAGCCACTTGGGATCTAACCATTACCTCAAGAGGATGGAGGTATTATATTCTTGTTCAATAAATCAGGATGCAAATATAATGAGATTCAAAAGGGGATTTATGAACAATTATTCAAGGCAATTTTGAATATTTGGGATTTAAAGGCTCAAATATAATAAAAATTAATTATGTCTTTCCATAGACTGAACTCGTTGCCACCTTAAAAGATCTAGCCAGGTTTAATTAGCTGTGAGTTTGACAATATAAATGGAATTTACACTTTAATTTAGAGCAGTAAAATTTTTTTAAAATGAACTTCTAGAATACTGTTACTGCTTTTGAAAATTTCATTTTACTGATGTTGAGAAGGCTTGATAGGAGTTATTTAGAAAGACTTACAGCAGTGATTTTTAACCTTTTTCATCTCATGTCACACATAAACTAATTATCAAAATTCTGCAACACACCATAAAATATATTTTATTTTTTTGCCCATTTGACCAAAAAAAAAAAAAAGTATAATTTTGATTCATTCACACTGGATGGTGATTGTTGTGTTAGCTGTTGTCATTTTTTTAATTTGAAAATCTAAGGAAAAAGAGTTCAATGCCCATGACTAATCAGGTATAGGTATTGCATGTTTTAAAAATCCTTGCCATAGCCCATTTGGCTCAGTGGATAGAGCATCCGCCTGTGGACTGAAGGGTCCTCAGTTCAATTCCTCCAAGAGTGCATACCTCGGTTGCAGGCTGGATTCCTGGCCCTGGTCAGAGCACATGTGGAAGGCAACCAATCAATATATCTCTCTCACATTGATGTTTCTCTCTCTGTGTATCTCCTTCTTCCTTCCACTCTTTCTAAAAATCATTGGGAAAATATTTTGGGGGGAAGGATTAACAAGAATAATAAATAAATGAATGAATAAACAAACAAATAAATAAATAAAATGCAAACCCACCTTAATAAAAAATAAAAATCCTTGTGGCACATTAGTGTTCCCTCTTCCAGCACTCTACTGTACCACAGCATATGGGTGGAAAATCGCTGACTTAGAGAATATTAAAATGAAGACTTTGGAATGGTTGCTGGGAGTGGAAATGCGGCTACTTCTTTTGAAATATTATCAAGAACACTTTTAAAATAACATTTTAATAATGTCCTAAATCATTAATTATTAACTGAGGATGACCATTAGTATCACCATAAACAGATATATTTCTTCTTTATGTATGCCTGGTTCCCACCCTGGACTTCCTAAACTGAAATTTTATAGATGAGGCCTAAAAGTATGTTTGTTAAAAACTCCGTATGGTGATTCTGATATTAAGAATCATGGATAACCCAAGCAAAACTGCCAGTGGTTTAGCATCAGGCCAGTCCAGGATATCAGAATCCAAACCTCCCAAGAGGTTTGGGTTCTGCTAGTTTATTAAAGTTGGAAACATTATAAGCAATTCTGGTTGGTAATGAAATAAAAATTATATATTTTGCAAAGCTTGGTTCAAAAACCATTTGCATTTTGGCAAGACAAGGCATTTAATATTGTCCATGTTCTTGATTATTTACAGCCTGTCTATAAAACTATTTGCATTACTTTATTAAACATATTCTTAATTGAAAGAACTTAAAAAACAGTATCTTATTTGTCTATAGAAACTAAGAGGATTTAAAATACTTCCATTCAAATTATCATTACTTTGTTGTTAATCCTCATCTGAAGATATTTTTTACATTGATTTTTAGAATTAGTAGAAGGGGAGGAAGAGACAGAAAGAGAGAGAAACATTGATGTGAGAGAGACACATCATTTGATTGTCTCCCATATGAACTCAACCAGGGCCTGAGTATGTGCCCTTAACCAGAATCTAACCTGAGACCCTTAAGTTCCCAGGCCAATGCTCTAACTGCTGAGCAGACCTGGCTAAGGCTAGCTTTACTTTTTGAAATAATATTATCAACTTGCTAATTTTAGGATCAAGAACTGTCATTGTCATTTGGTAGATGAGTAAACTAAGACTCAAAAAGTTATTTCTACATAGTGTCATGTAACAAGAATCTGAGGAGTGTCAAAATGCTTCAGGTATTTTACATATATGAGTCTCGTGTATTATTTCCACAGCTCTATAAGAAAATAATTTATTTTCTCCACTTTTTGCGGAAAGAAAAATATAAGGTTAGGATTAAAGCTGAGAGATCACTCTAGTTGATAGAAAAAATATAAGGTTAGAATTAAAGCTGAGCGATCACCCTAGTTGATAGAAAAAAGTTAATTATTTTGTGTCAGCTACTGTGCTTAACTATGGTGATAGATGACCAAGACAAATGCTCTGCCATTGAGAAGTTTACTATTTAGTGTGGGAGACTGATGATGTCTGAATTGTAATCAATTTAATTTAAATTCTATCAAACCAAGATTTTTTTTAAAAAAAGAAGGTAATAATAAGATCTTTACTAGTCAGGATAGACTTCAATAACAAAATAAACTTGAAATCTCAATAATTTGGCATAATAGATGTTTATGTATTACTCATGCAAATTCACAAAAGATCTATGGTTTGGAAGTGGAGGACTCTGCTCCATACAATCACACAGGAATCCAGACTGCAGAAATACATAGTCTCAAAGGTTGCCACGAAAGGATAATAGAAGATTCATACCTGTCCTTTCATGTATTGTCCCGGAAGTGACAAGTTATTTTTTAAGCCTCCGGTCAAAACTAGCCACATGAACCTACCTAATACAGGGAGCTAGACATTCAGCAAACAGTAAAAATCTTGGCTATAAATCTCAGCCAACTTTGACAAGAGTCAGGATGGAGTGTGTACAACAGAATCATCTGAGTAAATACAGTATCTCCACAGGTTAGCAGAATGATAATCTGAGATATAGCATCCAAAGAAACCAAACTGAAACTTCAATAGGTAGAGACACAGACTAAGCTAAAAGTCAGAATCCTGGAAGAAAAAGACCAAAGAAGACTGGGAATGAAATATAGACAAAGAGCAAGCAGTTTCATGAATCCTTGGGGTTTGGTACAGGAGCCGTTAGTAAGGTATCTCTTTCATGGAATTATGTGTAGTGCGGATTTTTAAGAGAAATGAGCCAGCACAAACACCCCATTCCTAACTTTGAGTTTATGTGTTTCTATAAATACCAGAAAGCTATGCTTACAAGTTGCCTTTCTTTATTTGGAAAAAAAGACAGAGAGAAAAACAACAGTTTTTAGAGAATCAACTTCAACTTCCATTCATCTGGAGTTTGGAAAGGAGATGTAAATAAATCACCTCATCATGTTTTTAAATTGGTTCAGAACTGGTTTTGTAAAAGATTCTTTTGAGTGTTGCGAAATGGCCAGAGATTGACAACGCAAAAAAGGATTTGGGAAAATGAGAGCAGAACTAAAATGGTGGGAGGAGGAGTAAACTTTGAGTAAGTAAATTAATGAAGCAAAATTAGTAAAACATATATAAAGGGAAAAGCAAAGGCACTTAGTCACTTTGTCAACCCAAGGTCCTTGGCATTGTCAGTTCAACACCAACTGGATTCCCCAATTTGGGGTGCAGTCAAGAAGAAAGTTATTTAGTGCAAACAGCTCAATTGTGATACAGCACAGCTGTGAAAACAGCCCTGCTGTTGGGAGGCCCCAAGGCAAGGAGGCGCCCCTGGGGCCAGGCCCCTCTCTGGCTAGATAGCTCTGCTCTGCTCCTCTGTGCTCTGTGGTCTGCTCTGTTCCTCCCTGGTCTTCTCTGCCTCTCCAAGATCTGCTCTGCCTACCCCACGCCCCCACCACCACCATCACCGCCTGCTCTGCTCCTCCCTGGTCTGCTCTGCTCTATTCCAGTGAGATTTCTGTGTCCCATCTTCAGTGTTTCAGCTCCAGCAGAGAAAACACAGACTCCAGCCTTCACTGGAAAGAAAAAGTTGCTCTCAGATCTAGAAGGGTGCTGACCAATATAGACAGAAGTCCTCAATCCTGGTCCCTGATTAGTTAGTCCTCATGTAAATGAGGACTCTAAATCCTCACAGTTTGTTTGGCCTAAAGCAGCGTTTTTCAACCGCTGTTCCGCGGCACACTAGTGTTGCCTGGTGTGCCGTAGGTGCAGACAAGACAAGAATTTTATAATTTTTCACTATTTTGTTTACTTAATATTTCATAATAAAGTAATTATAAAATACTTTCTTTGTGTTTATTTGATTCCTATTCAAGAGAATTACTTTATATATAGTCAATATAGGCACAGAGTTAAATTTTTTAACATTTTCTAATGGTGGTGTGCCTCGTGATTTTTTTCATGAAACAAGTGTGCCTTTGCCCAAAAAAGGTTGAAAAACACTGGCCTAAAGGGCACTTTTCTGATTGGTCAGAATGGAGCTTCTCTGACTAGTTAGTGAAGAAACTGAGGGGATTTAGCTGCACAGATCTGATAGGGTGAAGAAAGCCTTAGTCCTATTGGTTGAGATAGGATTTCAGGAACTCCTTTATAAGGGCTGGCTCAGGTGGCAGAAACACAATGCAGTCTGATGGTTCAATGCAGAGACAGGTAGTTTAGTGCAGGCTTCTCCTTGAAATGCAGTTTTCATGAGAACCTTTCCCCTCCTTCCCCCTCACCATGTAGAAATGGCTGCTAGGCTCTGTTATTTTTAAATTTGAAGCAAATTGGCCACTGGGAGCCCTCTTGTAGGCATTTTCCTTTTCAGGGTACACACTTATGTGTCACAGTTTTTTATGAACATATCTATAAAAAAATATCCCTGGCATATACTACACAGTCAGTAACTTTTAATAGGTACCATTTGACAAAAGAAAAGAGTATTACCCTAAGATACTATGATATTTCTAGCACACTAAAAGTGAAACATCAGAACAGAAATCTTGGACATGGTGTATTTGGCAACAGCTGAGCTAAATGGAAAATTGAGAAAACTATTGAATAACTTTATACTTGTCTGTTTATTTTTTAGTTTATTTACATATTCCAGATTTCCAAGGAGGTTACCATATCTGTGCTTTATTTGATATAATTGAATACATTATAAGCTATCTTATTCCCTAAAAAGTCTTGGAAAAAATCTAATTTACTTATTCATATGACTTACATGATTAGTGGAATAAATACACTTAAGTTTAGTTTTGTACATAAAGAAATTTATTCTGTGACTTGCAGAGCTTCTTAAGGCAGATAAGGATAAAGAAAAATTTTTGAATTTTGTAACAAGGAGAATGGTCCAGCAAAAGAATGGACTGCCTCACAGAGTAATGAGATCCAGGCATTTCAACTGTTGACATGCAGTTTCACTCATCATTTGACAGTGGGATTTCTGACAAATGATAATAACATCAGTAAGAATCTGTATTAAAGAACTTCCTGTATATCTCATCTCAGTGAGACTGTGCTTTATGATCCCCCATCTCCATTTTCATGCCTTCAAGTATCAAGAGTCTTAAGGGATTATTTCCTACCAGGTTAGAAAGTTGGTGAGAAGTGAGAGAAGTCTTTTTATTATTATTATTACAGTTTATGTTCATTATTATTTTGTATTAGTTTCAGGTGTACAGCATAATGGTTAGACAATCATATACTTTTCAAAGTGTTCCCCCTGATCTTTCAAGTACCCACCAGGCACCATACATAGTTATTATAATATTGTTGACTACATTCCCTATGCTTTACTTTACATCCCTGTTACTATTTTGTAAACAACCAATTTTCATATCTTTATCTCTTTACATTTTCACCCAGTTCCCAATTTTGCTCTCCACTAGCTACTATCAGTCTGTTCTCTGTATCTATTATTCTGTTCCAACTTTTAAAATTTATTTATTTTGTTCTTTAGGTTCCACATATAAGTGAAATCATATGGTATTTGTCTTTCTGTGACTAACTTAGTTCACCTAGTATAATACCCTTTAGGTCCATGCAAGCTGTCACAAATGGTAAATTTTCATTCTTTCTTATGTCCAAGTAATAGTCCATTATATATGCTACCACTTTTTTATCCAATCAGTTATTGATGAGCACTTGAATTACTTACATATCTTGGCTATTGTAATGAACAGAGAGGTGTATGTATTCTTTCAAATTAGTGTTTTGGTTTTCTTCTGATAAATACTCAGAAGTAGAATTGCTGGGTTATAAGACAGTTCTACTTTTTTAATTTTTTGAGGAACCTCCACACTGTTTTCCATAGTGGCTGCACAGATCTGCATTTCCACCAACAGTGTACTAGGGTTCCCTTTTCTATAAATCCTCACCAATACTAGCTGTAAGTTGATTTATTGAATAGCCATTCTGACAGGTATTAGGTAATATATCATTGTGTTTTTAATTCATACCTCTGATGATTAGTGACATAGGAGATAAAAGACCTGTACTTGGAAAATTATGACACTGAAGAAAGAAATTGAAGAAGTTTCAAATAATTAGAAATGTAAACTGTGCTCAATGATAAGAAAAATTAACATTATTAAAATGTCCATACTACGTAAAACAATCTATAGATTCAATGAAATTCCTATCAAAATATCAGTGGCATATTTCACAGAACTAGAACACATAATTCAAAACTATATGGAACCACAAAAGACCCTGAATAGACTCAGCAATCTTACAAAAGAAAACCAAAATTGGGGATATCATGCTACCCAAATATCAAACTATTAATAATCAAATAATCAAAACAAGGCCATAATAATCAAAACAACATAGTACCGGCATAAAAACAGACATATAGATCAATGGGACAGAATAGAGAGCCCAGAAATAAACCCACACCTATATGGTTAACTAATATTTGACAAAGGAGGCAAAAACATATAGAGTGTCCCCCCAAAATGTACACACACTTTAACAGCTGATAGCTCAATTTTGAAAATAAAATGTATTTTAATAAACACCGCCTTTATAATTATTCAAAGTGTAGGTATACATTTTTTAGAACACCCTATACAATGTGGTGTTGGGAAGGCAGGGAGGGAGAAACATCGATGTGAGAGAGACACATTGATTGGTTGTCCCCCACACATGCTCTCACTGGGTGGGGGATCGAACCTGCAACCCAGGTACATACTCTTGACCAGGAACTGAACCTTAACCCTTTGACACCTGGCCTGAATCTCTATCCACTGAGTTACACTGGCCAGAGATAGACATAATATTTTTATCAAGTATTCTAGGAATAGGTATCTAGTCTTTTTCATGAAATGCCTAACAGTCAGGGCTGAAAACTCAAAATGCTATTGAATCCATAACAATGACTGTGGCCAACATCAGTGGTGACTCTGTGTGCTGAAAACATCAGAGATAAAGCAGAGCAAGGAGCAGGAAGTGAGGCAATGTGAGTACTCCACTGTGAATTCATGGCCACACCCCAACGTATTTCTGGAATGTGCATGTGACATCTATTCACATTATTGCTATCTTTAGACTCTCCAGGATAAGCCAAATAAAGCAACAGCTCCAAAAGTAGTTTGTTTTAGAAAATTAATTAGAAAAAAATTGTAAAATTAAGTATTGATTATATACACTAGAAGTTGGAGGCCCTTTTGGGACTTGACATAACTTGGGATGAAACTAATGTTCTGGGGTATTTTGACTAGTTGACTTGCTCTAACCCCTCTTAGAATGAGGGCTTCCTGGCCCTGTGAAGCAGAGAAATGTGTGTCTTCCTTAAAAACAGGTAAAAGTATAATTTTGGAATAGCGCTTTGTGTGTGTGTGTGTGTGTGTGTGTATGTGTGTGTGTGTGTGTGTGTGTGTGTGTGGAGCCAATGAATATATACTGATGCACCATTAGTCTTGTTTAGCAGGTTTATGCCTAAAGGTGTATCAAAGGGCAATCAGCACAGCCTACAGAGATTGAAGCCAGTGTTGGGGCTGTGTACTCACTTTGTTTTAATCAATCGCTACTAATATCAAACAGATCCCAGGTGTACATATTATCTAGCTTGCGTGGCATTCTGATTTGAAGAATTCCTCCTTCCCAAACTCACTGATTTGCTGCTAGAGCATCCCAATCAGTGGCATTCCAATTGTATTTCATGGAGAAGAGAATCCGGGTTATTATAAGTAATTTTTCTTCCCTCTTCATCAATGTCCACCAATAAAACTCAGGAATGGTCAGTGCACATTTATATGTCTTTGCTCGGTTCTAGTAGGACTATCCTGAGCCACTTCCCTGGGCGTGCCTAAGAAGCTCTGCTCTTAGAACAGAGTATGCTCCTATTTAATAAGGTTTTGCACTTATCTTTGGGAGGCGGTCTTTGCTAATCTGGCTTTCCATTTGAAAAGAAAGGAGAAAAGCTGATTCCTTGTGGATTTTGCTCTAAAATTTAACTCTCCGAAGTTAAAGCCTCTTTATCCAAACTGAGTCACTCTTCAATGAGGTCCCTTTATATCCACCCCAAAACGCACTTTCAAAACAAAAGTTAGAAAGCTGTATGATCCATTCTCAAGAAAGATCTGTTTCTGTTCAAAACCCGCCCTGACCTTTTTGTTGAAGAAGAACAAAATAATGTAGTAACAAAAACACAAGTGGCTGCCAAAGGAAGAGAGAGAAAAAAAAAAAGTTCCTGTAAGGGACTGAAACAATAAATCTCCTCTCTGCTGAACTCCCAGAGGGAGTGTGTGTGTTTCCTCCAGTTCTTTATCAGAGCCCCTGAAATAAGTAGGAATGGGCAGTGGCTGTTTGCAGTCAGCACACCTTTTCCATTTGCTAATCAGGTCCTGCCAGGCTGGAAGGGAGTTGTCCCTGTCTGACACTGGAGCGAGGAGCCACTGCGACAGTCCACAGGCACCATGAAACTGCTTCAAGTGGCCGTCCTTTGCTTTCTGACCAGCGTTGGCAGCAGTGAAGACAACCAAGGTACCATTTTCTCTTACTCCTCTGGTGGTGTGTGTCAGATGTCCCTCGTAGGGGCTGTTAGCCTCAGTTTACCATCAGGGAGCTCCCCCTGAAACTTAGAGGCAGCGATTCATTTTCCTGAGTGGCATGTGTGGCAGTTGACTGGGAGTGCATAGAGAAGGCTCTACAGAGAGGATGATTGAGTTCACTGAAGGGAAATGCTTACTCCTTCAGGGGCCTTGAAGTGTCGTTGATGGCATCATAAAGGTTTTGGGACTATAGAAAGACCTTTTTAGAGAATAAACGTCTGGGGAGTAAATGCTGGTTTAAAATGGTCTCTTTTCAGACATGGGTCTAGGAAACACAAGCTTCTCATTGATGTGTGAAAGGCTATAATTGGAAATGTCGCATGGAAGATGCTGCCTATATTTGCCCCTACTATGTTAGGCTTTAATAAATTGAGAAGTTGAGTAAAGCTGAATAGGAAAATGAACTATAATATCTTGAGAATATGTGGTCAGTAAAGAGGAGATTTGTTTGATTAAAGTTTATAGATATTTGCTCCAGAAATATGCACATACCTACACACAGCATTCCTCATAACATTTTATGGGATTATTCATAAAAATCTTACCCATTGACTATAGGTTTTGAAACTCAGATAAAGGTTATCTATGTACCTACATAAGCTCTAAGTATATTAATGACCAGTTGCAAACAAATTATTTCATTTTACTTGTAACCCTTTCAGAGGGATTCACAGAAAGCAATTAAATTTAATCAATATTTATTAGGGTCCTACCATGTTCTCAGCAGGGCAAGGAATAAAAAGTGAGTAAGACCTTCTTCTTGCCCACAGTGGTGAATGTGCTATTGAGATAAGTAAGCATGTAAGTCTAATACAAGACAGACTTAATATATGGCAAAACCAAAGTACAAACTGTCACAGAATAACACAGGTGGGAAAGATTGATTCTGAGGAGTCCTGGGTGGTGGTGGGGGGACACCTCAGTTCTAATTTAATTTTGCTAGTGCTCTTTTAAAAAGTTTGCTTCCGCCCTACCTGGTTTGGCTCAGTGGATAGAGCGTTGGCCTGTGGACTGAAGGGTCCTAGGATCAATTCCCCTCAGAGCATGTACCTTGGTTTTGGGCACATCCCCAGCAGGGGATGTGCAGGAGGCAGCTGATTAATGTTTCTCTCTCATTGATGTTTCTAACACTCTATCCCTCTCCTTTCCTCTCTTAAAAATCAATAAAATATATTTTTAAAAAGTTTGCTTCCTATAAAATTTGAATATCCAGTGATAATGTAGAAAGAAATAAGCACACTCTGTCTTAAAAAACTTGTATCATTACTTTCTCAACTATATTTGTAAATCACATGATGGCTTGCAATGAATCTTGAAGTTTTCAGGGTTAAGTTTCCATGACTATCAAGGCCATAAAATTGATTTGGAAGACTTGCTAAGAATCTGATTTCTTAAAGTAAAGAATATTTATGAGGTCTCACAGAAATCAATGCACTCATACTCCCTTAGAAGTAACACTTCAGTATGCACAGGAGGGATTAATAGGAATCCCGATGCCATGAAAATCACTGCTCACTCACAGGTGTCAGGTCAGTACACTTTCTGAAAGGCTGGGCTGGGCTGCTGACCATTTTAGGTCTATGAGCACCAGTGAGGACATTACTTTCCTGGCACCATTAAACGCTGAATGAATTACCTGTCTTTCTGAAAGCAAAGTGGAATAGGATCAATAGAAGCAGCCTGCGAAATCCAGGCATTAGGAAGATGGAAAGGTAAAGGACAACGCAGAAATGACCTGGCAGATTTTTCTAACTGGTCATTTTTGGGAAAGTACCAATCAACCTCCGTTAGCTCTCCGGTAATGAGCCTAATCTCTCTGTTAACAGTGTCTTCTTTCTAATGAACTATTTACCCAAGTCAGATAATTTCCCTTTGGAGCCCAAACAACAGTTACATAATGACTATCTTCTTCAACCTCTGTCAACAAGCCAATCGGTTAACTTTTGTCGAGTGTTTATAAAAACCACTACATTTATCTTAGAAAAGAAAGCTCTAGTTTGGGAGCATAATTTGTCCACCTGGGCGGTGCCTAGGAGTTGGAGAGATTTTCCCAGCCACGTGTATGATTTTGTTGCACCTGGTTCTGCCTGTTTTATGTTTTCCTTCCCAGATATGGGGCAGGAAATGAAGCATTTCCTAAGCTGATTTAGTAGGTTTCTTCTCCCCCGCCCCTCCTGCCCACAACCCCTGCAACCGGAAACACATTGATTTCAAAGCTCTATACCCAAACTTAGAATGATTAACATATTTCATTAGCAGAGTTGATTGTTGAAGGTGAGGAGGGAAGTATTTCGTGTCTTAAATTCACAAGTAGTCAAGAAGATCCATGCTTTTCTGCATAGCAATTTATTTCTAAATAATGATCTTTTAGAGAAATTGATTGCTTTCTTTTTCTTTCTGCGGCTTTTATCAGCCTGAGATTTAAATAAACACAATATAGTCTTTTGTTCTCCTTGTGAAAATGAAAGGAATCTTTCTACATGGCAGTGAGTTACTTTCTATTATTTGGTTGGTGGTCTAATATTTTACAATTTCCGATTTGGAAAGCTATTTTGTGAGCTATGTATGGGAGGTTCCTGAAAAGGAACTGTCGTTCTTTCCTGATGTTTTCTAAATTATATTTCTGAATATATTTCTGACAGACCCCTACAGTGGCTTTAAGCCCCTTTGGCTTTTAAGTCTAGATCAATGAGCTTTTGACTATTGGATCTGAGAAAAGTTAAATGAAGAGGGATTCCAAGAAAAGGGAGGCCCTAGAAGCATTTGCCTCTTCAAGTGCCATTTGCTTTTTGAACTTTACACTAATTTAGGAAATATTAAAATGTTTTAGGCATTTGCAGGCAGGAACAAACATCACTTTATTAGCATCTGAAGAAGAATTTAATTGCTTGGAGAAATTCATTTGTTAGTGATTTAATATTCAATTTATGAAAAAGAAATAGATCATACACACTGAATGGCATACTATACTAAATGTTGAAGGTTTATAGAGATCAATCAGTCCTTGCCTTAGAAGTGGAGGTGGGAGAGGGAGGAGGATACAAACAATTATTAACTTTGATTACACTGCAGGTCTTGAGTGGTAAATCCAGAGTGATACGGAGAATTCACAACCAGCTTAGTTTTGGGTGTAGGGACATCAGAAATGTCTTCATATAAAAGTGGAAATTTTCATGAACTATGAAGCTTGAAAAATGAGGAGCTTCCAAATGAATGTAACTTCCTGTATAGGAATATTAAACATCAGTAGAGTCTAGACTAGCAATGTAAGGCAATCACAGGTTGGACATAGATACATGTTGGGAAATGAGCTTAGAAATACAGCCTCAGCATATGTTGAATACCAGGATGAAATATTGACTCATATAGTTTATTAGTTTAGAGCCTCTAAATGTGTTTGAGTATGAGAATTACATGATGGGGCTATAAATTGAAAAGATTAATCTGTGAGCAGGATACAGGTTGAGTATTGCAGTTGGGAAAGGTAAAAGTTCAAGAAAATAGTTCAAATGTTATTACAAGTCTAAGAGTCTGTCAATAAAATGAAAAGACAGGTCTCAGGAAAAGTTTTAAGGAAGTAGAAACTCTGATTTGATATGTTATTGACTGGCAATGAGGGAGAAAGTAACTGAGATGTACAGAGAGAGTCATTTTAATAATATAAATAGGAAATGACTTGGGATTAGACATAGGGAAAGATAGATGCTTTAGAAAGAAAAAAAATGATATATTTGATATGAGATATAGTGAGTTTGAAATCCAAATAGGATGTTCAAATAGAGAAATCCAGTGGTAAATTGAAATTGTCTAGTAGGTAGTTGAAATGTCTCTGGAGCTGGAGGTGATAGTGAGGAAGTGAATTTTCTTTACTCTCAAATCCCAAGAATCTTTAATCATGTCCATTGTGAGATTAATAATATAGAGATACAATTTATTTCTCTTCTGGATGCTCATATTTCTTAGTCTTATGGTACTTTGTTTTCCAAATCTGTCATAGTTATTTGTGTCTAAATCTTATCTCCTTTACCAGACTACAAGTGCTTTGAAAGTAAGGTACATATTTATTATTATTTGTTTGTCTAGTAACAGTCCTAAACACAAAGATATAATTTGCTAAATGAGTGCATAAATAAATAATATAGTTGTCCTCTTCTTTTTTTAATTTTTAATTTCTTCCCATCACAGTGACTTATCAAATTACTGCCTAGTCTTTGGGAAAAGGTTATGGACAGGTATGAATAACAGAACATAAGATAGATACAAGTGGAATATTTTGATTCTTGGCTATGAAAGTAAGTATCAAATATAGGGAAAGGGGCTTCTTATAAAAGACAAGTCAATCCCCAAACTTTAGCAGAAGAGATAATAGGGATAAGTGGACAACTCAGGGCCAGATTATAGTAGTTTACAAAAATCTGGAAGAAGGAACTGTTATGACTATAATAATCATTTTGAAGAAGAATATTTAATAGAATTGACTCTGCTTATTTTTTTCCTTTTGGAGCTTCAGATACTTTATGTAACATTTTCTTACAGTTAGAATTATTTTAAACCAACTTCCCAAACATACTGAATGGCTTTCTATAAAAACAAAGTTCACATAAAGAGAAGTTGGACAAAAGTTAAGTAAATACTATATATTATTAATTCCTGTATTATTTTTTAATTAAAATATGAGTTGCTTTAGTGATCATTTTACTTATAACTTCTGTTTAGCTTAATTACTCTCAACAGATCTTACCTAAAATGGGGAATCTATTACAAAAGTGAACCAATATGGAAATAAACCCATTGGGAAAAGTATTCAGTCTTTGATCCATTTGTTTAGCATTCTTTCTTCACTACTTATGTTTGAATAGTCTCTACTAAAGGTTGACATGATCATTCTAGAATTCTCTGGCAGTTTTATCCTGCTGTTTGTAATTATTAAGATATTGAGAAAAAACAATAAACAGTTGAGGGTCTCAGAAAAGTTTTTAATATATGGTGTTATTACCCATTCTTTTCTTTTTTTGATAAAGTTACATTTCAAGCCTTGGATAAATATTTTAACTTGTAAAGAATTATCTAATCCAAATAATTTAGATTCTTTTCTCAGTTATCACTTTCCAACTTCCTCTTCATCTTTGAGAACAAATTGAGATGAACATTGCTAAACAGTGATTGTCAAAGCAGGAATTTACTCTAAGGGACATTCAATTCCCGTGCAGTAAGTGTCTCTTTTCCTGTTCCTGAATTCCTGTGAGTCATTATAACACTATGAGGACAAGATCATTGTGCCTGTCCAGTGTTAGGAAAAGCTCCTTTAGTTAGCAAACAAGATCCTTTTGTACTGTTGCTGTCAATATCAACATCAGCATGGGAATCATTAGTGGCATTAATTGCATCTAGAAAGGCTACTTCTGGTACCTAAACTTCAGGCAATCATAAGAAAAACAATTCTCTAGCATTGAATAGAAATTTTGTCTGTAGAATAATATATTCATAGAATAACCATAACTAGCTTATAAATAGAAGCAACCATAATATTAAATGTTAGACACCCATTGTGTTTTTTCTCTACATTTTTCTCTGGCTGTGTTTAGTCCAGCCATTGCTATGGCAACCCAGGATTTATTATTTTTCCTAATGGGAACATTTTGGTTTGGATGATAATGTATGTATAGGTATAGATTAGTTACAGTTTCTCTGACATTCTAATTAATATGCTCTGGCTTTCCTCCTCTTTGCTTAAAAAACAACAAAAAACTTTAAATCAATCTTTTGTTGCATAAGTTAAAAAATATTCTAAGCAGTTTCTATTTTTAAGGCAATCATTAGTCTATAAGAGTCAATAATAAATTATATAGTGAGGTTAGGAGTAAAAAATGTCAATTTCCTTGGTTTCATTCTTGGTATCTTGCTCATCTGAAATCTGAACTGCTTTTTAATTTTTTTAATCAGTCATATTCTGGCCTAAACCTAAATTAGTTGTATCAAACTTAACCCAAATAAGTATCATCGCAATAGCTACTAGCAGCTACCATTTATTGTGCCTGACACTTTACTTCCATAAAAACATTTCAAGTTCAGCTTTCTTATTCTTATTTACTGATTAGGAAACATAGGTTTGGAGATAATATAAAGTTATACTGTGATGGTATGCCTTACAATAAAACCAAAGGATGTAGTTCTTCAAAATCTTCCTCTACAATCCTAGATCCTTCCAATGTAATAAAACTACAATAGTTGAATTTTTCTGATAGAAAATAATAGGGATAGAGATTTACACTTTGAGTAATTCCGAAACCATTTCTCCCTCTCATAGCTGCTTTGGTGCAACTAAACCAATAACTAAAGGTTTTGGTGGGGACAGCTTCACATCCCCATCTGCTGCTTGATGGAGTTGGCTTCTTGCCATATACTGAGAAAAGGCCTTTTTCTGAGCCTCACATTGAGGGCATGAGTTATTGTAGAAAGCTTTATTTCTGTGGAGCTAAACCCCTGAGTTTCCAAGGTCCCATTTCCCTTTGTCCCACCACAGAAGAGTGTAGCTGTTGCTTCAGCAGAGCTAGAATCAAAGCTAATGACCAGAAATCTGTCTTCATAGTTGAGCAGTGCCTCATCCAGCATCAGGCTAACTTAGTTTGTGTTCCCAGTTCCATCAATCCATTGCATGTGGGGTCCTCAAGGCTACATGGCTATGAAGGTGGGCGAATGCAAGAGAGCCCAGAGTGAGCCAAGAGCCAAGAGCCAAAAGAAACAATTCATTTAATTGGGGAATTATGTCTCCCCAAACTTTCGTGAACTTGCAGTGGCCTTGTCCGTTCTGGCCAATGATCTTTTTCCCCAGGTTTGACTGACAGGCACCTTCCCTAGTCATGCCAACTTTATTGTACATGTATCTATCTCCCCTTTGTTGAACCCCTTCTCCCAGTAATCTGCAGGGAAGGGGCTGGAGGGTTTCTGGGGAGTATGAAAGTACAGCCTCTTGGTGAAGCTGCAGAGATGGCAATGCCTATAATATCTGGCTTTGCCTTTGCTACTTACTTATTATTAATTACTAGCTTATTACAACAGTATTACTAAGACAACAGATCTATGAATGAATTTCTACCTAGTTATAACAATTTTCTTAATGTTCTGAATTCAATTAATTCTTAAGGGATTGGTTGAAAGGCATTGTAGTCTTTTGCCTACCTACTCATTTGGAGTTCTAATATTAATGTCAGTGCAGTTAATATGGGACTTTGAGGAGAAGGAAAAAAACAAAATGGAAATAAACTATTTGTGAATTAATCACTTAGTGTCACATTTGTAATTTTTCTGGAGCTAAACCGTCTAGTTTGAAATCCCAGCCTTGTCACTCACTATTTGTGTATTCATGGAAAAGTTATATAAATTTTCCTCAGCTGTAAAACAGAGTGAGCACAGTCCCTACCTCATAGGAATATTGAGAAGATCACTTGAGGTAATGTACATAAAATGCCTAGGGTAGTGTTAGGCATGTGGTAACTCAGTGAGTTTTCCTGAGTTTTAGAATTAGTCCTAGAGTTTATTATATCCTATTCCTTAGATAAATTTATTTCCAAGTTGATTCCAACACAGAAACAGCAAATATTTAAATAATTATAATGTGAATGCTCACAAAGTGAAAATCCAGCACATGAAAATTTTTCTCAATAAAATTGATACAGCATACTAGGAAGATGATTGCCAAGTTACATTCTTAATATATACAGGCACAATTTGGCACATATAGACTGGTGTATTCTCTAGAATACCTTTCAAGTGAGTAAATTCTTAACTCACTGTGTAAACTAATCATTCAAATTAATAAGCAAAATTGTGTTTGCATTTAATGAGAACTCTTTATTCTGAGAATCATCAATAGTCTCAAATATTAATACCTATTTTAAAATATTAAGCATTGCTTAATCTGATAGTTGGAATATGTTAGTGAAAAAAAACCTGTCTTAATATGACCAACTCTGAATCTAGCTTTTAAATAAACTGAACTAGGTCAAGACACTAAATATTTCTAGTCCCATTTTTCTAGACAAATGAAGACAATATTTGTTGAAATAATATTGGTGTTACATGAAAACCTATTTTAGATGTTGGGTAAGTTACAAATTACTATTAAAATATCAATTGTTAATATGCAAGCTGACAGTTAACTCACAGAATCAATGGATAACTTGAAGGCATTTCATAAATGTGAGAATTTTTCCTTATTCGCTGGGCCTTTAACTGCTAATCCACTATTATTCTTTTACAATAATACTTTTACATATTTTTTTATGATTGGTACACATTCAAATCACCAACACTTTCAATCATGTTGAAATAATGCTTGAGTTATAAAAATCACACACACAAAACAAGGAAAAACATTTGTATAATACATTGAATTTGTTATAACTGAAGTGGGTAAAGAAATGATTTTTTTTGTATGAACTGTGAAATTGTTCTCCTAGGGCCCTCAGCAAGTGTAAGGGCATAAACACCCAAAGTATTGGGCACTCTCTCTAGGGTACAGAGGCCACTCTTGAATTCGTCAGCTCAAGGACATTGAGACAACTCCTCTGTCCTATGAGACATATCCCAATTATCTGTCTCCCTGCAAATCCAGTTTTAAATAGTAAGACTCACCTTTTTAAATGCAAGAATTAACTAATTTAAATATTTATTATTATTAATTCATTTATTAGGATTAGAATGATTTGATTATATGAATCAACAAGCTTTTTTATTGTTTATTTTCTTTCTTTTTCATTTCTGACAGCCTCATTTGTTGGGTACAAGTTTTACATCAAGTAAGTTTCAAACTCTATAGATTTGCAAAGTAGAAGGAAGAAAAATGACAATGCTGCCAACTATTTAAAAGCCTGTTATTATAGTCCATTTCAATCTAACTGAATATAAATCTCTTGGGAGCAAGGACAGTGTCTAATTGATACCCCTATTCCTCACCCCCAGAGAATATCTTTGAAAACTTAGATGATTCTTGTTAATTAGCTCTTGCTTTGATTTAGAGAACTCTATCTTCAAAAGTCAACAGAGTGGAAAATACCCACGGCA
Organism: Pipistrellus kuhlii; assembly: GCF_014108245.1. Lineage (NCBI taxonomy): Eukaryota > Metazoa > Chordata > Mammalia > Chiroptera > Vespertilionidae > Pipistrellus > Pipistrellus kuhlii. The sequence continues at coordinate 136,141,599 of NW_023425404.1, forward strand.
GTTAGGATTTGTTTTCAGTAACTTGAGGGCAATATTTATGTTCATCTTTGGCCTGGGTAGTATAGAAGTTTTCAGTGTCATTTTGGGATACTATCTTGATGGGCTGGACATACTTGACTTGCTTTGTGAAGTTGATTTTCCATCTTATTGTTTTATCAATAGTAGAAAATCCTGTCTTTGGTTTATAGTGACTATACATATTACATAAGAATGACATGATTATCTGAATGCAAGAGGTGAATCATTCTTGAGGCTTACACACACACAAAATGGCATACTGTAATTCTGTACATCATTTATCAGTTAATCCTGAACCATTTAGATCAGACTAATTCTCACTCCCAGTAGAATAGAATAGAAATTTATGGAAACTCATTCAAAAAGACTGTTGATTATAGATTGCACTTCTCTACTTCTGAAGTTTTGGTTCAGCATTTTGAGAAATAAACTATTCTAATCATGCCCAGAAGCAATTCAGTTATTCTCACGTATTTAAAATTACATTGACCAATAAATGATCAAAATGCCCTTTGGACAGGTGACATGGTATTAACAGCTTTTTTACTTTATCAAACAAAGACAAAATCCCTACAATATGTATAGTATTTACTAATGTATTACATTAAATAAAGGCTACTTTAGCATTATCTCTCTCTCTCTCTTTCATGTGCAACATAACAAAATCTTTAAATTGCATTCTCACTGAGCTCTGACTGGTGTCATAAGTCAGCATTGTGCAATGGTGGAGAGTGCACTGTCCTCTGACCCAAGAGCCTTTGGTTTAACTACCATAGGCCACAAGCTCACTGTGTGACTAAGCTAAGCAATTGTTTTAATGGCTCAGGGCTTTAATTTCTCCATCTACAAAGTGAATATGCCTTAACTAAAGATATTAAAGTTTTCTTCCAGTTCTTACTGAATGATCTCATCATAACCAACAATTTCTGTATAGTTTGCCTCAAGATATCTTGCTTCAGTTTCATCCTTTTATTCTTAGATATATTCAAAAGAGCAAAGTTGCAATTGTATTCCCTAATATTAATTTCCTTTGGGGAATTTTAAGATATGACTGTTGGAAAGTATCTGTTTGTATGTGAAAGGCCTATCTTCTGCCACAAAGAGACATTTCTCACAGTACACACCAACAAATGACATTTTTCCATGTGGTATTATTTGTACATAAAATGGAGAGATTCAAGTGGTGAGAGGAATAGAAAAAAAACAGAGAGATACAGAGAGAGAAATTCATTGACATCCAGAAAAAGATTGAAAATAAGAAGGTTTTAAAAATTGAGGTAGTGATAGAGACTGGAAGAAAGAGAGAGACTCTGTGATAGAGTTGCATGGGAAGATCAAGAATGAGAAGGGAAGGAAGAACAATACAAAGGAGAGATGAGGGGAGCACTCAATTGTCTAATGATTTGGGGGTATTCTCCATAGACCCTCTAACCACTTTTACATGCCCAGCCCCCAATAGAGTTCTTTCTTATTAAATCTCTTGCCATCCCTTCAATTGTCTGTCCATTTCATTCCCAGAATGGTGTACATTTTCAAAGCACTTTCAATGATCAGTTATCTCATTGAATCCTTGCCTTGCCCAGGGGATTGGGCAGACCTGTGTTTGTGCTCATTATCCAAGGAGGAAAGCCTTACACAACTTTGTGACACAAACTAGTAGCTCTTAATATTTATTACTCATAAGAATCACCTAAGATATCTGTTATATTTTCCCAGAGCTCAACCCCAGAGAACCCCAAATTCCCAGTAATACCAAACCAAAACATACAAAAAAAAAAACAAAAAACACCACCCTATGTTTCCAGCAATTTTTACAGATAATTTTTACACAGTGGTACATTAACACACTCAGAGATACCCTAGACTGGACTCAAGTTTATTGACTAGTCACCTGAGCACCCTTGACTGGCCATACACAAAAAAAGATGTTTACCTTTCAAGGAAATTGTTGGAAGTCTACTGCTTTCAGAGAAAATTTTCATATTAATTCAGTGCAATCTGTTTTTTCTTTTTTTTTTCTTTTTGCTTGTACTAGATTAGGATAATAGGAAACTAGATTTCGCCAAGACAAATATTAGTTGAAGGAATCAAATCTCTCTAGGCACACAAGCTTAAATTTCAGCTTTTTGGACCATGTATTTATGAGGATATACACTTCACTCCCTACTCATTATAATACATCATTGACTGCTTTCAATTCTACCATTACTCTCTCTCCTGTTTAACACTGAAAGAATCTGGGCCTCTGCCCTATGGAGTTCTCAAGAAAATTAGTGACCTTGAATAATTGAGTACTAGTATTTGATTAGGGAGTATTTCCATCAAAAATTCAAGTGGGGTCAGGATGTTTTTGACACTCTGGACAATTTATTCTAGTTCTCAGAGAACCAACTGTTAAGAGTCAAGGGGGTTTGATAAGATAGGGAGGATTAAATAACTAGCATTAATAAATAATTTGTGAACATAAAAGAAAATGGAAAAGCTGTGATATTATGAATTTGAGCTAGATATGCAGTAAAACTTCTAGTATTTGGTTTGGTTTGATTTTACTGGGGATCTGAGGATTTCTGTGGTTGAGCTCTGGGAAAATGGCAAACTTATTTTGTGTTACTTTTTGTTCATCAGTTTATTTTGTTTATTAGATTCCACATATGAGTGAGATAATGTGATGCTTGTCTTTCTATTATTGGCTTATTTCACTTGGCATAATACTCTCCAGGTCCTGTCAGGCTGTCTCAATGAGTAAGAGGGCCTTTTTACTGCTGCATAGATCAGAGAGATAGAAGCATAGGACAGACTGTCAGATATCAGAGGGAAGGCAGGGTTGGCTGATGGGTGGGAAGAGATCAACCAAAGGACTTGTATGCATATATGCATAATCCATGGACCCAGACAGTAGGGTTGTGAAAGCCTAGGGTGTGGTATGAGTGAGTTAGAAGGGGTCAATGGGGAGGGGGGGAAACATCTATAATACTTTCAAATAAATAAATAAATAAATAAATACGCTTCTGCACAGCAAAGGAAATCAGCATCAAAATGAAAAGGGAACTCGTTATATGGGAGAACGTAATTGTCAATGGTACATTTCCAAAGTATATAAAGTTCTCATATAACTCAACAAAACAACAACAGCAACATCAAACAATCCCATTAAATAATGGGCAGAGGACCTAAATAGACACTTCTCTAAAGAGAACATACAGATGGCCAAGAGACACATGAAAATATGCTCAACATCACTAATTACCAGAGAGATACAAATTAAAACAACAATGAAGTATTACCTCACACTTGCCAAATCAACAAAAGACAAGTGCTGGTGAGACTAGAGAAAAAGGAATCCTAGTACACTACTGGTGAAAATATGGACTAGTACAGTGTTGGCAAAATTATTAGTCAACATAGTCAAATATCAACAGTACTAAAGATTGAAATTTCTTTTGGGAGCCAAATTTTTAAAACAAACTTCTTTTAATGCCACTTCTTCAAAATAGACTTTCCCAGGCCGTAGTATTTTGTGGAAGAGCCACACTCAAGGGACCAAAGAGCCACATGTGGCTTGTGAGCCGCAGTTTGCTAACTACAGCACTAGTACAACCACTATGGAAAACAGTAGGGACTTTCCTCAAAAATTTAAAAATGAAAATTGCCATTTGACCCAGTAATCCTACTTCTAGGAATATAACCTATGAAGCCTGAAACACCAATCAGAAAAAAATATATGCACCCCTATGTTCATAGCAGTGCAATTTATAGTAGCTAAATCTGGAAACAGCCCAAGGGCCCTTTAGTAGATGAGTGGATAAAAAAGCATTGTGTAGTTGTATAATTACACAATGGAGTATTATGCAGCTATAAAAAGAAGAAGAATATCTTACCCTTTGAGACAGCATGGAGGGACCTGTAGAATTATTATGCTAAGCAAAATAAGCCAGACAGAGAAAGAAAAATATCACATGATCTTACTCATGTGTGGAATCTAATGAACTTAACCAACAAACAAAATTGATCCAGAGACAAGGAAGCGTGTAACAGACTGCCAAATCTCAGAGGAAAAGGGAGGAGGAAGAGATTAACTAAAGAATTTATATGTATATATGCATAACCTATGGACACAGATAATAGTGTGGTGAAGGCCTGGGAAGGGGGTGGGATGGGGAGAAAGTGGTCAATGGGGGGAAGAGAGGAGAAAGGATATCTGTAATACTTTCAACAATAAAGATGTATTTATGGAAAGCAAAAAGAAATGCATAAAGTCAAGAAAATCATGTTAATTCTTGAAAGAGAAATGCAAGAAAGGAGAACTTTCTCTACCAGTCATCAAGTCCCATATTAGAGATGTAGTAATAAACGTTGTCAACTTGATGCACGTTAAACACTTAGGCAATAGTAGCATTTATGTCATGTAGCTCAGTGGATAGAATATGGATCTTTGATGTAAAACAAAGATGGAACAACAAAGCAGTGAGAAAGCATTGGCCAATTTAATAAATGCTACTGGCACAATCAGATAGCCATTGGGGAAAAATATATTGGATTCCTACATGACACTTCAGATAGCTGATTCCATGTGAATAATTTCCTAAGAAGTAAATTTTAAAACATTAAGAACAAAATATAAGAAAGTATTCTCATTATTTTGTTGTAGAAAGATACACAAAATCACTAACCATAAAAGAAAAGACATATTCTATTGTTTTGGAATGACTCTATTAAAAGACACAGTAGTAAAAGTTAAAATAAAACCACAAAATGGGAGGAAATATTGGACATGGATATAATGGACAAAAAACAACTAAAAAAAAAAAAAAACATCTCATCTAGAAATATATAGAAAAAGTACAAATCAGTAAGGAAAATAAAAACAACCCAATCCAAAAAAAAGGCAGACTTAAAAAGGTGCTTCACTTTTACTTTAGACAGCTATGTATGTTTATTGCAATATTTTTATAATATATAAAAATTAGTGATAGCTCAAATATCTAGATTGCAAATTAATGAGCAAGTTATGGTTTATTCATTTAATTAATTGTGTACAGTGATAGTAAAGAGACTAGAGCTTTAATCAACAAAATAAAAAATCTTAAAATATAGTAATTAACAAAATATAAAAACTACCTACCGTATATTTCCATTTGCATTAAGTTAAAAGCAGTCAAATCTAAGTTTGATTATATTGAGATATGCACATAGATAGAAAATTTATATAAGCAGCAATTTTAAACCTTTTAATGTCATAGAACACATAAACTATAATACTAAAATTCTGAGGCACACAAAACTGTATTTTTTGTTGATCTGGAAAAAATAGGTATAATTTTGATTCATTCACACCAGATGGCTATTGTGTTGGCTGTTTTTTGTTTTGTTTTGTTTTTTGTTGTTGTTGTTGTTTGTTTGTTTTATTTGACAATCTAAGGGAAAAGAGGTTAGTGCCTGTGACTAAATAGTCAGGTATCACATGTTCTAAAAGCTCTTGTAGCACACTAGTTGAAAATTACTTCTATAAAGAAACCATTACCATAAATTAGATCAGCTATGGGTAATCTCTAGTAGTGACAGAGGGATTTAATTCACAGAACATTGCCAAGGAGCTTCTGAATGGCTGGTGATATTCTATTTCTTAAACTGGGTCATAATTACAACAAATTCTGGCTATTACTTAGGCATTATATGTATATTTCTACTTGTATGCTTTTCTATTCATATTACCTTTTATAGTTGTAACAAAAGCTGGGGGGGGGTTGATAAAAATGCAGATACAAGCATAAGAAACTTAAAAATTGAAGTTGAGATCTATTTAAAAGAGAAATAAACTGTCTTATTGAGTGAAAATGATAAGATAAAATTTGTCAAGGTTTGAAGAATGACTAGTACACAAGAGAGGCGGAATGTATTTAATCAGAAAATCTTAAGCAACACCAATAAAAGCAAGCTATGGAGAGAAATGTCAGCAGCCTTCTGAAGCATTTTGTGACACAAAAAAATCTCTTTTTAGCAAACAAATCTCTATTGTCATTCATCATAAACTATTGTGAATTCTCCATCCCCTACAAAAAGGGAAGACCTACTGGATACTTTAAACTTTCATTTAGCTGTTATCATTTTCCTCTGAATCTCATTCTGCTATTCTCCTAGGTGGCTTTCCCTCTTATTCAGAGTTAGAAGCCTTTTATGTAAAACCTGTCTCTATTCAAGTTTGTCCCTTGTATTGTGGTAGCTTTCTCCAAGATGTTACCACCTGGAATTTTAGCTGCCAAAGGCCTTCGTCATCTTTAATTTGATATACACTGGTTGATATGTGAGTCTGTCCCAGGACACTAATGGCTGACCCTGAGGACTCATGGCTAGCAATGCGCCTCAAAAGCCCTGGTCTCCACCCCATCTTCTTCGTGAGACTGAAACCTACCTGCTGAAGTGCAAATTGAAGTCGCTTGTTATGCTTTTTGGTGTTTAAGACAGGTTGTCATTAATGGAAGGATGTTTAATTCTTTGAGGACTTTAATTTCACTTCAATTTTCTCCAATCTCCAACTAATTCAGGATAAGAGAAGTACTTTTAAATTTTTTTCACCCTGAGAAAACATTTATTAAAAGCACTTATGTGCTTTCTTTACCATAGAATCATTTCAAAATGGTAGCATGCCTGACTTTATGATTTAATATCAAGGATACCATATTTGTGTCTTAATTGAGAGTTTACAGAGTACTTTCTATATGTTATCTCTACAAAACCCTGAAAGGTGGACAAACTGGTATATGTTAACTATTTTAAATTTATGAATAGTTTTAAATACTTAAGGGAGTTTAATTAACAAAAAATACTAATGGGATTAAATGTTTAGTAGGGGTGTCGAACTCAATCAGAGAAGGGGCCAAAATCTAAAATCCAGCCTAAATCGCGGGCCGAATGGTTTACTGAACAGTCATAAACTGTCATTGTGATGGAAACGCAGCGGAGTGCAGTGATGACAGGGCAGTGCGGGCCACATTGCAAGGCCTGGCGGGACGGATTTGGCCCGCGGGCCTTGTGTTTGACACATGTGGATTAAAGGGTCTCTGTTACTGCTAAATTTGCTATATTAATAAATAGAATAATAACATTTATAAACTAACTTAAAAATTTAAGAAATATATTTTTATTTTGTAAGTTAAAATCAAACACAGCCTTACATTTAAGAACTTTAAGAGTATACTTGCAAAACATATCCTATCTAATAAAAGAGTAATATGCAGATTGACCATTACTCCAACACACAAGATGGCTGCCCCCATGTGGTCAAAGATTCTGCCCCCATGTAGACACACTATGGCCACCACAAGATGGCCAGCAGGGAAGGCAGTTGAGAGGGACCAGGCTTTCCAGGGAGGGCAGTTGTGGGCGATGAGGTAAGCAGAGGAGCAGTTGGGAGGGACCAGGCCTGTAAGGGAAGGCAGTTGGGGGCAATCAAGCCTTCAAGGGAGAACAGTTGGGGATGACCAGGCCTGCAGGGAAGGGCAGTTAGGAGCAAACAGACTATCAGGGGAGCAGTTAGGCATCAATCAGGCTGGCAGGGGAGTGGTTAGGTGGTGATCAGGCTGGCAGGCAGAAGCAGTTATGGGCAATCAAGAAGGCATGCAGGCAAGCAGTTGGGAGCCAGCAGTCCTGGATTGTGAGAGGGGTCCCAGATTGGAGAGGGTGCAGGCTGGGCTAAGGGACACCCTCCTCCCACCTGCATGAATTTTGTGCACCGGGCCTCTAGTATTAAATATTAGCATCATAAATGTAATATATATAACTAAATTAGATTGACAAGGGAAATAAAAATTAATTTTATTCCATCACCTAACACAGTATGTAATGCTTATATATATACTAAGCATTCAGTTATGGCCTGTGTTAAATGGAGGACAAGGACTCACTAAATATTCCATTGTGTGGTTTAAGAATTGTATATATAGGGATAGTCATTGCAGATGGAACTAATAAATAAGGCTTCATTCAAATGGCACAACTTCAGTTGAGTGTTAAAGAAAAATTATTTGTGTTCTCTAGGAGTTTCATTAAATAAAAAAGATGGAGGAAAAACATAAATGAAGTAATAGAGTAGTAAATAAACATGTCATATTTAAGGGGTAGCAGAGAAACCTGCATAGATTCAGGTTATAAATAAAACTTTTATTTTATTCTAAAATTAGAGGCCCAATGCACTGGGGGGAAGGGGGGTCCCTCAGCCCAGTCTGTACCCTCTCCAATCTGAGACCCCACAAGGATTGGGCCTCCACTGGCAGTTGGACATCCCTCTTATAATTCAGTACTGATGGCTCCTAATCACTCACCTGCTTGGCTACCTGATTGCCCCTAACCACTCCCATGCCTACCTGATTGACACCTAACTGCTCCCCTGACAGCCTGATCACCCCCAACTGCCCTCCCCTGCAGGCCATCTTGTGACAATGTGGAGGCAGCCATCTTGTGGTGACATGGGGACAGACATTTGTGATCATGTGTGGGTGGCATCTTGTGGCAGCCATCTTGTGATGATGTGGGGGTGGCCATCTTGTGATGGCTTGGGGCAGCCTTCTTGTGATGCCAGGGCATAAGGGTCAATTTGCATATTACCTCTTTATTGTATAGGACACAGACATTCACTTTCAATCCAATCATATCTGTCCTTCAAACTAATCAAACAAATTATAAACTTGGGACAGCCAGTTTGCAAGATGGACCCCAATGATCTTTGCCTTTTGGTACTCAGGCCCTAGAGTGGACCATTCTCAGTTAAGGCTGAATTATATGACTTACAGAATACAGTGGAAGGGATAGTGTGTGATTGGCAAGGCCAGGTAGTAAAAGACATTATGGTTTCTACCTCATTCTCTGGGGAAGCCAGCCATCCTGTTATGAGAGCAATCAGGCAGCCTTGTGGAGAGAGCTAGTGGGAAAAACTGAGGCCTCGCACCATAGCCAGCACTGTGCATGAGCCACCTGGTAATGGCTCTTCCAGACCCACCAAGCCTGGAGCTGACTGAAGCCCTAGCTGTAATTGCTAGAGATTGTTATTGAGTCTCTCTCATGAGAGACCCCCAACCTGGATTTGGTTAAAGGTAGTCTAATTTTATTGCCCCATTAAATACTATGAGAAATAATAAATGATCGGTGTCTTAAGACACGTTTAGGTAAAATTTGTTGTGCAAAAATAAATGGCTGATATGAGTGCCATAAGTTAAAATCTGTAATACATTTAAACTTTTGACACAAATTTGATTGATATTCAGATGAACAGAAAGGACACTTTGTATCAAGACAGTTTTTTTTGTTGTTTTTTTTTTGTTGTTGTTTTTTTTTTAGATGCAAGGTAAATCCTTTTCTCTCAAGCTATACCCATAGTAAATGTTTAATTGATATTGGCTGAATTTTTTAAAATTTGATCCATTATTTACTTGCTGCATAAAGCTCAAAACATCTTTAGGATTATATGCCTTGCCTATTGAATTCTTTAAGTTCAGAGTTTTCATTTATCATTGAAAAACTGGTATAGATAGAATTAGAATTTTGCATTATCATCATTTTTATAATATTATGACAATAATAGTAATATATTTTATAAGCACTATAGTTTTTTTGCTATTCTTCCAACAGATAATTTTAAAAATTACTCATTGTTATTATGGAAGTTATCATGTTATTTTCACAGAAGATATATTTTACAAATGAATTTGGCTTTTAGATATTATTTGTATTTCTTGATGTGCTTACAGGAGAATTCATTTGTTAATGAACTATATTTGCTTATTTATTTTCTCTGAATATTAAGAAGTAATTACTGATTTTTTCATGTAGTGAAATATCAGAAATTGTAAGGTGAAATCCTTTTCACTTTCTTTTCATGTATTGGGAAATGAAAATAGAGAGATAAATGATATTAAAGAAACTTCAGTTTGGAAAGGATTAAATTTAGTTTTAGACATAGTTTCCTCAGGTTAAACAGTAAATTATTCCAGCTCCTGTTTCTTTTCCTCCTGGAATTCAGTTTGCATCTTTACTCACATTATTTTATCTTCTTGGACAACTTTGCTCTTACTTGCATAAAACACAGACATAAAAATTGAATTCATGGTGTAATAAAGATCTAACCACATTGAACAGTTAACAATACTTTTTAGTCATAAAGTATAATGTCATCACTACTGCTTCATTGCAAGTAGAATTTTAAGATAGAATAATGATTATTTATTTCTTGCTTAAGGCTTCCTTTGGCTTTACATCTTTTTATGATGTATTTATTCTTAAACTGTTTTACTAACTTTGCATATTTTTTGCTTTTGCTCTTTTGTTTATATTTATGTCTACTGAAATTTATCATGTAAATGAACAATAATTTATCTAATTATTTTTTATATTGTCATCTTCTTTACTATTATCAGAAATACTAAAAATGCTGTTCAACATACTGTCCTTTAAAAACCTGATTTGGAGATTTTTTTTTTTTTTTTAATATAAAGCTCAGATCTGTTTGCTATATTGCTCTAAATTTTTTCCTAAATTGCTTTTCTCCTTTTTGCCTTGTAATTTAGTTTGTACTGTCAAAATCAAAAGCCTTACTCAAGCCTAACCAGATTGTTGTAGTACTAATGTCTTCTGCTTTGCACAGTAGTCCTCTCTTATCTGTGGGTAATAATTCCAAGATTCCCATTGGATGCCTAGACCGCATCTAGTACCAAACTTGCAATTTTTCACTTAAAGCATTTTATAGCTTTTCTTTAGCTTATTCAAATTGCCAGCATCCCTACTCATTTTGAGGCCATTATAAGTAAAACTGGAAGCCTGATGCATGAAGATTCATGGAATAACAGGCCTTCTTTTCCCTGGCTGCTGGCACCACCTTTGGGCTCCGGCCCAGGAGCCACCTCTTCCTGCTTCGGCCCCACCTTCCCACACTTCCCAGAGGCCCTGAGCTGCTGGGGTAGTGCAGAATGCCTGCGTCATTGCCATGGTGAGGATGCAAGTGTCTCACCCTGCCCCCGGCCTCTTGGTGCCATTTTTGTTGGGATAATTTGCATACTCACTTCTTATTGGCAGGTGGATGTTGCGAAGGTATGGCCAATTTGCATCTTTCTTTTTTATTAGTGTAGATAAGGGTTCCTTGAACACAAGCACTGTGATGCTGTGACAGTCAATCTGATAATGAGAACTCTATGAAGCAACTAATGGACAGGAAGCACATGTAGCATAGAGACACTAGACAAAGGGATGATTCACAAACAGATAGGAAGGCTAATGGTATGAGATTTCATGCTACACAGAAGAGTGTGCAATTCAGAACTCCAGAATTTTTTATTTCTGTAATTTTTTTTTGACATTTTTGGACCATGGCTGACTGGGAGTAACTGAAAATGTGGCCAGAATTACACAATGGAATACTATGCTGCCATAAAAAAGAAGGAATTCTCATCATTTGCAGCAACCTGGATGGAATTGGAGAACATCATGCTGAGTGAAATAAGCCAATCAATGAAAGAGAAACACCACATGACCCCACTCATTTGTGGATAATAAAGATCATTATAAACTGATGAACCAAAAGATAGATATAGAGACAGTAAAGCAACAAGCAGATTGTCAAATTACAGCAGGGAGAAGAGGAGGATCTGGGGGAGATAATAGATCAACCGAAGGACTGGTATACATGCATATAAGTACAACCAATGGACATAAAACTCTGGAGAGGGAGGGGATGTGTGGAAGGGAGGGAGGAGGGCAAAAAAAATCAATAAAATATGTAAAAATAAATAAATAAAATAATAATAATAATAATAAAACAGAATTAAATAACTTTGATGCAAATCTTTATTATACCTTTGGCTATCTAAGTGTATATTTGGTATTTTTATATTTTTACTATGCCTTATACTCATTTATTTCACTTGTCAACATAGGGAGTGCAGGATCCAAGCATGGAAACATCACTGTTAGTGGTATCTGTATAAAAAATGACTTTTTCCTAGTATTTACTCTTGTGGTTATTTCACTTAATGATGAGTGACCTTATTCTCTTTTTGTGAGGTTCTTCTTTTTTTATGCTCACCCACATCGATTGATTGTCTCTTGCACTTGCTACAACCAGGGCTGAGGATCAAACCTGCAATCCAGGGTACTTGCCCTTGACTGGGAATTGAACTTGTGACCACTGAGCAACACCAGCCAGGGCAAGAGTATTATATTTCTTTTTTAAAACTTTCTCTTCTAAGAATAAGAGTAAGGAACTAGTAGTAGATAAAGAATATGAAAAAATCAAAAGTAGTAGAGTAGGGAATTAAATTGCCAACACAAACAGATTAAACCATAGGAGGCTACTACACCTAAATTTGGCATTTCCTTTTGTCAACTCTTTTGTTCTCACTAGTAGGCTGCTAAATGGACAAGAGTTTTGAGGACACTTTAATAGTTGTTAAGTGACTCTTCTAAACTTAACAAATACATTTTATTTCAACCTTTTTCACTCAGAGGAATATGAAGTGTAATGCTTTCAAATATTATGTAAGACTCATATGAGAGATAAGAAAAATGCCAAAAACATATTCTTTCTACAAATTCTTCCCAGAGTTTCCTATATCAGGAAAAAGAATCATAAATCAAAATTTACCAAGCATGCAAAACTGTTGAAGTCACAAAAGAGCAGAGATGTGTTTATAAACAGTAATAAAATGTAAAGAATAATGAATTACCAACAAATTTTAAACAAAATTTTTATTTCAACAGATCATATATTTAGTATAAATTCAACCCAAGTTTTACTTCCTAGCCATTAGTAATTCCATTTAAAATGGTAGAATAATTATAATATTTTGAGGATTGTAGATAGTCAGGAAAATTTACTTATATTTACAATTTAATAAATATTTAATAAGGGTCTATTGTCAAGTACAGCATTCATAATAGAAATGTTAATGTATATGAGTAACATTCATACAGAAATGTTAATGCTATCCTGACATTCAATTCTAATTGTTTGAATCTGTCATTCTGGTATATCTTAAATAATGATTCTAAACTAATAAAAAATGTTTAATTAAATATGCACCGATTTCTTAGGCTTTTTGAATAAATGGAACTAATTATATATTGATAATAATGAGATTTTATCTACTTATTTCTCTTACTATCTCTGTTATTCTGTCAGGCAAGTTCATTTAATTGTTGTGACTAGAATTCATCTTCTAAGCAAGAAAAAAATAAGTTTATAAATAAATTCTAAGTGTAATTTAAAGGCAACCTTCATACTTTATTGCTTAATACCAGTGAGATCTCAGGTTTCAATGATTTTTGCTGCTGCATTGAAGTGCTTACTCGTAGCGCCAGAATCTATTTTTCTGATTATCTATCTTGCCATATTTCTGAAGCAAACAATTTATAACCAACTCTGTCTGGAATAATTTACTATAGAGCAAATTTATGATTATCCTCTGCTCAGCAAGTGCATAACTGTGACTCAGCAATTCTGCATCTAGTAAATGGTATTTAATCAACTAATAAAATAAATTTATATAACTCACAAATCACTTGGATATTGTCTTCGTGTAATATAGAAACATGCTTGAAGACTTTTTTCTGCTCAAAGGAAATACCAATGTCCCACATTTCTGCAAACAAATCCTTTGGGGGACAGAGAATAAATTACCAGGTGACCTTTCCTTCCAGCATCCAGCATCCATCCAGTCCTGTACTCAAGTTGGTATCTTGCAACATATCACTTTGCATTGGCAACAACTAACACGCAGTTCCCCTTTTCTTCATGGGGGCCCAGAAGAGCTACTTAACTAAAGTTTTGGTATTTTCCGAGCATGTGTGTCCAAACAGACTTTACTGAAGGAAGGAAGGCTTTTTACATCAGAGTGACGCAAAGTTAAGAATGAGTTTTAGATATCCAGGTTCTTTAAAAAAAATTGTTTATCAAGTTTTAGAGAGAGAGGAAGGGCAGAGAGAGAGAGAAACATTGTCATGAAAGTGTAACATCTCAATCTGATCAGCTGCTTCCTGCATGGGCAAAATCCCCTCCTGGTTTGTAAAATTCCTTCTTTCTTAGCTTTTTCTTATTCCTGGTTCCCCACGTCTTTTGCCCTTTCAACCTCAGGGGTAAAAATAAAAATAAAAATTTTAAAAAATCGTTTCCATTTCCTTGGTCAGAACAATTCAGTGCTCTCTAGCTCCTTCTCTTACATCCCTTCCAGCCTGGACATCCTTTAAATACCAAAATCACCGTTAAAAAGAACACATCTAAACATTTGTTCTTAGATAAGAAAAAATGTTCCATCCTAGTCTTCATCTTGGCATTTGGGAAGGGATTTGGGAGGGTTCATTCCTCTAGTTAAAATTGCGTGATATCAAGCAAGAGGATACTACTTTTAAATAATGAGACGAACTTTGATTGAGAGGTAAAAGTATACAGTTTATTTCTTGCTTCTGTCTTTCTTGCATCCTCCCCCTCCCCCGGTCAGCAGAGCAGATACCGTATTTTTGGAACCATAAGACGCACTTTTTCCCCCCCAGAAGTGGGGGGGAAAAGTCCCTGCGTCTTATGGCCCAAATATAGCCTACACATATATTGGGTCGGCAGCTAAGTAATTGCGGGTTCACACACATATGGCTTCAGTTGAATTTTTAGGTTTGCAGACGTAGTACAAATGTAAAACACATTTTGTTATTTGGTAGTTGGCTATTCAGCTGTTAATCAGTGAAAAAAGTTTTTTGATCTGTTTTGTAGTTTTCGTTTGGCGTTCGTTGAAAAATGGAAAATCAAAAGGAACATTTTCGTCATATTTTGCTTTTTTATTTCCACAAGGGAAAAACGCATTGCAAGCTCATAAAAAGTTATGTGCTGTTTATGGTGACGAAGCCTTAAAAGAACGGCAGTGTCAAAATTGGTTTGCCAAATTTCGTTCTGGTGATTTTTCACTCAAAGATGAAAAACGCTCTGGTCGTCCAGTTGAAGTTGATGACGCCCTAATCAAAGCAATAATCAATTCAGACTGTCACAGTACAACACGTGAGATTGCAGAGAAGCTTCATGTATCACATACATGCATTGAAAATCACTTAAAATAACTTGGCTATGTTCAAAAACTCGATACATGGGTTCCTCACGAACTGAAAGAATCACAGTTAACGCAACGCATTAGCAGCTGCGATTTGCTAAAGAAACATAATGAAAATGATCCATTTTTAAAACGACTGATAACTGGCCATGAAAAATGGGTTGTTTACAATAATATCAAGCGGAAAAGATCGTGGAGCAGGCCAGGTGAACCAACTCAAACAACATCAAAAGCTGATATTCATCAAAAGAAGGTTTTGTTATCAGTTTGGTGGGATTACAAAGGAATTGTCTACTTTGAACTCTTACCACCCAACCGAACGATCAATTCTGATGTCTACATTGAACAACTAACGAAATTAAACAATGCAGTTGAAGAAAAGCGGCCCGAGTTGACAAATCGAAAAGGTGTTGTATTCCATCATGACAATGCAAGGCCACACACATCTTTGGTCACTCGGCAAAAATTAATGGAGCTTGGTTGGGATGTTTTGCCACATCCACCATATAGTCCTGACCTTGCACCATCTGATTACTTTTTGTTTCGATCTTTACAAAACTCCTTGAATGGTAAAAATTTCAATAATGATGATGATGTCAAATCGTACCTGATTCAGTTTTTTGCTAATAAAAACCAGAAGTTTTTTGAACGTGGTATTATGATGCTGCCTGAAAGATGGCAAAAGGTCATTGATCAAAATGGGCAATACATTACAGAATAAAGTTATTTAGTTCCATGAAAAAATTGTCTTTGATTTTCTTTAAAAAATCCGCATGTACTTAGTTGCCGACCCAATACTTTTTAAAAAAAAAAAGTTTTTTTACTTGCCCGGCTCTGTGTGGTCTCTGTGTGCTTGCCCAGCTCTAAAATGGTTCTAAATGCTGCTGTTTACTTTACAGGGTTGATTACATGTGTTTATGACTGTGATGTTGGGTTTTAATGCACATAAAATATTTTAGGACACTATTTGTTTCAGAATCTTTTTTTCTTCATTTCCCTTCTCTAAAAACTGGTGCATCTTATGGTCCGGAGCGTCTTATGGTCAGAAAAATACGGTACTTCCCAAATAGGCTTTGAGAACATATTCTGGGAGCCTGTCTGTTGCCTACCAATTAAATAAATAATCTGTCGCAGTATTTGGTGCAAGCTCTTTCTTTTCCCAGGGGCTGCATCTGTCCCACAACATGCAGAGTTATTTTTAAATGTGTGAGATTTAATTAACCTACCACAGGTGATTTCTTTGATGGCATCCTGATGCAATGTTCAAAATATATATATATATATTTTAATTTGGAAAACATACCATATAAAAGCTAGTCTCTAAAATCAGAGAGTAGACACCATGACTTCTCTGTTGTGTAAATCCAGAATGGGCTCCTGTTGGGTCTGTGGCTCAGAGCAGTTTTTCCTACTCCTGTGTGGAGAGACTGTGGGGAAACAGTCCACAAGAAGCACTTACAACTAGGATATACCTGAACCCTAAGGACTTATGAACCCCTGCTTGCTGGTTTCTAATTAAAAAGTATGGGTCACACTGTTTAAAGAGGGTCCCTAACCATGTGCAGGACATGTTTGAGACCAGATACCTAATTCTGACACAGTATGTGATGTTAGATGAAGCCTTCAGTCAAAATAACAAAACCGTACTGTTATTGATATACTAAGATATACAAGGGAGTGGCCTCCAATTTTCTTAGATTAATCTCATTTTCATGGAATTTATTGTGAATTCCATTTCTAGGAAGATAACAATAGCACCTACATACTATTTAGAAATAGAATCTTTCTAAATATTTAGCAATTTTTAAAGTGTTATATTTTATTAATAACAGTGGAAGATATATTAATACATATTTCAAAATAGTAGCACACATATGTGAATTTTTTTCAGCAAACAGACAACATTGAGTGTGGAGATCTATTTAATAATTCCTGATAAAACTCTGCAGATTCCAGTAGTATCATGCCCACAGCATCTTAGCAACTGGGCCTATAGAACTGCACTATATAAAATATCTTACTTCTAGTAAACAACTTCAAATTTTTTTTTTTATTATTCTGCAATCTTATTATCCATTTATTATCCGTCTACCACTATAATCAAAACTTCTTGAAAGTAATTATATAAGGATATTAGAAAAAGAAAATAATAAAACTAATTTATAAAATCTGGCAAAGTCAATGTCAAAATTAAGATATAAATGGAAGCTAGGTTATGATTTAGGAGGAGCTTAAGTCTTTTTCAAAAAGACTGCTATCTTGAATCCACTGACTGCATTGCAGGTGGCCCTGAAAGAAGTTAACCAAGCACTGAGAGATAGTATAAGCAAGAAACATAAAAGTATCTGATCTATTGGTTTTTAATTAGGATAAATTCAAGTAACAACACAGATATTAGCTACACCTCTCACCTTTTTATACATATTAGTATTTTGATTTGTGAAAAAACCCTGTAGGGTAGGATTCTATAATATTGAAAATTGAAGTTTAAGAGTTTAAGCAATTTGCATAAAGTCACATGGCTGGTAAGTGTTTGGGCCTGAGCTCAAACTGGGCAACACGGCCTCAGAGCCTGCCCTTCCTATTTCACACAGCCCTTGATTTAATACTTGCTCACAGATTATATTCAATTACTTAGTGAATTTTCTGAATTCACATGGGAATATGTGTGTGTGTGTGTGTGTGTGTGTGTGTGTGTGTGTGTTAAAAAATAGCAATGCAAATGAAATGACAGGGCAAAATAGTTTTTATTGTGAGCAGGGTAATTAATGATTTTGCTATAAAAGTGAGACCAAACAATACTTTACAGCAAATCAAGAAAGGTAAACACTCTTCTGCAATATTACCCTAAATATAGTACAAGTAACCAGTATAGTGATAAGGACATGAAAGATGTTGTATCTTAAAAAACCCTTCATAAATTTTCTCTGAATCATTTGATATTAAAATATCATTGATCTTTCTACTTTGAAATTTTTAGTAAAATGTTGCATGTTAATGTTCTAATGATGAACAAGATAAGACAAAACTTTGAGCTAAGAGGTTTTGTTCTCATATCCTAACTAATAAAGGAGTAATATGCAAATTAACACCCACAAGCTAATCAAAGTGAGTATGCAAATAAACCCAACCAAGATGGCTACCAGGAGGGAGGCTTGAGTTTTCCCCACAATGGAGGAAGCCAAGCTTTCCACACACCCTGGCAAAGTTTCAGTTATAGAAGGTAAACAAATCCAAACAGAAATGGTGGCAGCTACTGAGCAAGTAGGAGGCTTAGCTCCACTCTAGGTTACAAAGTTTCAATTGTAGAAGGTAAATAAATTCCAGATACCACAGCCTCCACTTGGGTCACTGGGGGGCGTGGCTGGCCTGAAAACCACCACAGGCCCCTTGCTCAGGCTGCCCCATACCCGAAGGGAACCCCACCCTGATCCGGGACACCCTTCAGGGCAAACCAGCTGGCCCCCACCCATGCACCAGGCCTCTATCCTATCTAATAAAAGAGTAATATGAAGATCTACCATCACTCCAACACACAAGATGGCTGCCCCCATGTGGACAAAGATCCTGCCCCCATGTGGACACAAGATGATCACCACAAGATGGCCAGCAGGAGAGGGCAGTTGGGAGGCACCATGCCTGCAAAGGAGGGCAGTTGGAAGCAATCAACCCTGCAGGGAAGGACAGTTTGGGGTGACCAGGCCAGCAGAGGAGAGAAGTTAGGGGCAAACAGGCTGGCAGGGGAGCAGTTATGCATCAATCAAGCTGTCAGGGGAGTGGTTTTGGTGTGATCAGGCTGGCAGGCAGAAGCAGTTAGGGGAAATCAGAAAGGCAGGCAGGCAAGCAGTTGGGAGCCAACAGTCCTGGATTGTGAGAGGGATGTCCATCTGTGGGATGTCGGACATCCTTCAAGGGGTCCCAGATTGGAGAGGATGCAAGCTGGGCTGAGGGACACCTCCTCCCTCCCGCCCCATGAACAAATTCCATGCACCGGGCCTCTAGTATTTAATAATTCCTGATGGATAAACTGATTGGTCAACCAAAAACAGGAGGCACTACTAATGATCAATGTTTTTGGGTTTTTTTACTTTTAATACTTTCCATATCTTAATTAGTTATATTCACTTTCATAACAATTAGCAATAATATAAAAAATGTACTCTAAAGTTGTTGGAGTACTAAAATATTGGCATAGCAATACTGCAACCACATGACAGTGTAGTTCAAAGACTCTAGTCAATGTAGAGGAAAATAACATGAAAGATTTCTCCCAGATAACAAGTTTATGTCTCCGGAAAGCCATTATATAAAACTGCTAAAGCACAAGCCTTGGTTTGTAGAAATGTAGAAATTAGAAGATCAGAGCTTAATTATTATCACACATGCTTATGTTCTAGCACTCATTATCTATCATTTAAAAATTTTTTGTCTCTTTAAACAACACTTTTCAGGGCAAAAAATGATTATCTTTGAATTTTCAAAAGGTAGAGATCATTTTTTTGTCCTTTTATTTTAACCTCTTTTTTACTAAAAGTACAGTCCTTCAACTTACACAAATTAAATAACATTTTAAATCAGCTAGAGAATTTTTCTTTACAATTAGAGAAGACAAAAATAGCAGGAGATTAATGATAATTGAGATACCTCTAATTTAGTCAAATGTCATTTTCTAGCTCCAAATGCAAAATTGTAGACTATTTTTAGGAAAAAAAAATACTTGTTGTAGGTAGACCAGCACTCTAAAGAGAAACTCACTCAGTCCAGGTAACATTATCAGATCACAAATGTATGTGGACATTTTTGTCCTTAAAAATATGGAATTGCCTTCAGGGCTCAGATTTCTCCCAGATAATAAGTTAATATTTCCAAAAAGCCCTTGTGTAAAACTGCTAACGTACATGGCTCCTCTTGGTTTGTAGAAATGCAACACATACTTAATTTTTTGCCATAATAAATATTTACATTATAATTAATCTTAGAGGTGATACAATCTTACAGTTGAAAAACGTTGTTCAACAGCCACTTTTTGTAGAGAGGAAACTGAGGCTGAGTTATAAAATGGCTCACTCAAAGTTATATAGTTAGCTAATGTCAGAATTGCCAGATCTTTGTCTTCCTTCTTTCTCCCATCATGTGGTTCCATGTGTGAAAGTCACTATTCTAAACTATCGTGACCTGCTGCTACAGGTGTCTAGAGAGACCATCCCCATTTCTGACATTTCTGAGGAAATGCTGAAGAAAATGTAGTTAAGACTCAAGACTTCAGGTGGCTGTGTTCTGAGTTCAGAGGAAAGCTGGAGGTGCCGTGGCAGAGATAATGGGATTGTACTTCCCTGTATTGTTGCTGCCCCTCATTGAGTCCAGAGAAGGGATAGAGCAGCACCTTTTCTTTCAGGACTGAGAGCGCACCCAATGGATCCCCTTTTGAAGTCATGAAATGGGCTCAAGAGATTTGCTTGTAAATATTGCTGGGGCATACAAGAGCATACAAGAACTTGCAAAGCCCAAGCATCATTTTTTTTTTTTTTTTAAGATGTGTTTGATCTGCAGAGCCACACTTCCTCTCTGGAAACAGAGTGTAGTATGGTGGAGGGGATTCTGGGACAATTGTCTAGGAGCCCAGGAGTATGGCCAGGTTGCTCCTTTTCCCTCTTACTCTCATCCCTATAAATATTAAATATAACCTTTGCCTTTTTATATCTCGGAGTCAAACTTCTTCAACCAAACTTGGTACATTAGACAAAAATCCTTTCTCATAGAGTCCACAATTTAAAAGCATCATATTCTGGAACATGATTTTTAAAGAATCACGATTCTTTTGTGAAGGAAAAAATAACTGCATTGCCCCACAGTTTCCAACCTAACACCTGGGCGAAGGGAGGCATTTGCCTTGTACTCCTCCGTCCATTTGTCAGCAAAACACCTTGGATTTTCAGGTCCCTTTTGCAGCTATTGTTGTTTTCTGTTTAAGCAACTCGCCAATGTAATGTTGCCTTCCTGTTCTCCCCAGGGGGGCCAGGTGGCTGAGACACCTGTGCATGCTCGGAGCCTGCTAAGCTTGGCGCTCCCTGCACACCTCACAGATGGCTGGCAACCGGAAGAGGTTCCTGTGTAGGGCACAGCTTTCTCCCACTAATCTGAATATTTCCCTCCCTGTGAAAAATGAGACTTCCTTCTTACTTTTTTTCCACCTAGAAAATTTAATCACTCTCAAAAATTTTCTGCTTGCTGCAGGACGTTTTTAGCCTTAATTGAAAATGTACTTCATATTTTAAATTATTTTCTCAAGAGTTGCCACGAGCTCTGATGAATGTTTTTATTAAAAACAGGATTTTTCCCATTTACCTCTCCCAAAAGATTCTGCTTATAGTGTCTAATATCAGTGTCCCCTTATAGGCCTTATATGATACAGCCTTTATTTTATTTGACCTGTTGACTTTCCCTTCTACCTGAATGTACTTTCTTTCTTTTTTTCCCCATGAGACTTTTTTTTTCCCTTTTTGTCTTCAATTATTTGATTCCTCTTGAATCTCTTCCTCCAAGAAAATAATTTTGATTGTTCTACACTCATTCAGAGACATCACGTTACTCTGATTTCACTTAATATTGTAATATTAATTTATAGCAGCATTTTATATGGCACATTAGCATAATTGTGTAATATTTCATATATATTTGTATATATATATCAAATATCAAAATGAAATTTTATTTCATGAAAATTAATTGAGTTAAGTAATTTATTGGTTAGTGCATTACTTAAGCATTTTATAGAGGATTATAAAGTTTTGGATTGATGCAAATAGAAGAAATAATTAAGGATACATCCTCCCATAGTAATAGTGTTGTTTTTTTTTAAGAAAAAATTAACTGCATGTATTTGGTTAGCAGTGAACCAATGTGAACCTTTGCTATTTTGAAAAGGATTTCATTAGTGTAAATGTGTGTTACTGTGAAATTGATCATCAAAGAGTTGATGCCTTATCTTTTCTGAAGGCTCTTTTGGTGGAAATATGAAAAATGGTGTCATATTTTATTTAATCAATTTAAATATAGTTTAATTTTATGCATACAGTTGACATATATTACATTTTTATTTTTAATATACATTTTAAATATATTTTGATTTCAGAGAGAGGAAACGGGAGGGAGAGAGGGATATAAACATCAATGATGAGAGAGAATTACTGATAGGCTGCCTCCTGCATGCCCCATACTGGGGATCAAGCCTACAACCTGGGCATGTGCCCTGACCAGGAATCAAACCTTGATTCGTACATCAATGCTCAACTACTGAGCCACAAAGAGCAGGCTTAATACACATTTTTAATGTGTGAGAGAAAGTTAAAATTTTCAACTTAAAGTTCACTAATGATCCTTTACTAACAAAGAAGATAAAAGGTACCCATTGAAGAAGAATTATTATAATGATATTAACTACTGACGAATTATTGAAAGGGACACGCCTACTACTTCTCCTGATTTGGGCATTGCTACCACAAGCAAACTTAAGAGTGGATTCATATTCATTATACACTGTGATGTATATGAGGTTAACCACCAGAAAATCAAAACTAAACAGTTAGAAATTACTTTATTTCATATAAAATCAATGTAAAATTTCTGAATGCTTGACAGTGTAATATAGTAGGTGACTGTAATATCAGTTAGTGGAAATATACATAATAATCTGAAATTTTATATATTGGTTGTTCTAGGTTAGAAATTATATTACCTAATATACAATGAGGGTTTATGAGACTATTTAGTAGTTAGCATTTTAACATACTGTAATTACATATTTTTAAAGAAATAATTCTTCTATTTCCTTAAAGAATTTAACTCTTAGAAAATGTTTGTTTATATCCCTAACCAGTTTGGCTCAGTGGATAGAGTGTTGGCCTGCGGACTGAAGGGTTCCAGGTTTGATTCCAGTCAAGGGCGTGTACCTTGGTTGCGGGCACATTCCCAGTAGGAGGTGTGCAGGAGGCAGCTGATCAATGTTTTTCTCTCATCGATGTTTCTAACTCTCTATCCCTCTCTCTTCCTCTCTTTAAAAAAAATCAATTATATATATATATATATATATATATATATATATATATATATATATATATTTTAAATGTTTGTTTATAATTAAAACTGACAAAGTAAATATTTTTTCAGAGATAGTTCAGGAGAAACTTTACCACTGTCTCCTTCACGGGTGCATTTCACATGCCCGTATCCTATATAATAAAACCCTAATATGCATGTTGACCCAATAGCAGAATGACTGGTCACTATGATGCACAAGGACCACCAGGGGGTAGATGCTCAGACAAAAGCTGGGCTCAAGGCTGGCAAGCACAGTTGCAGTGGTGGAAGCCTCTCCTGCATCTTTAACAGCATTAAGGACTCCTCAGGAGATATCTGCCTGCAGGTCCCAGTGCATGAATGTTATGCATCGAGTCTCTAGTGGTAGAATGAGAAACAAACACAGAACTTTCTAAATTGCATAATAGAATGCTAAACTGGGAATCAGTAGGACAATTTTATTGGGGTGATTATATTTTGAAATTACCTTAAACTCATATATTGTCTAAGCCATAAAATGTAGAAATTGCATTGGAGTAGGATAGCAAAAAGTTCTTGCCAAGTTTCAAGTTCTAGAAATCTAACTTAGTCATTCAGTGTTTGTGTTGACCTAGAAGAAGCAAGATCTATTCTCTTTAGTAGTGAATTTCCAGTGGACTTTAGACATGGACTTGGTAAGGGAACAGATAACTGGAGAAATAGCTGCTCATTATAAGGATAAATGGAATTCTAAATTTTAGAGACTATTTGTTACCTAGGAAGATTGGGGTAGATGACTTGGTCATTTGAAGGTATGATACTTGGTTTCCAGCCATAAGCTGAATTCTCAAAGACACGATATACAAGTTCACAAGAAAGATCCCATATGGTATTACATATGAACACTGGGGAATTCTCTACCTTGAACTTCAGAGAATGGAAGACTAGTTAGGATCTATGTAAATTCCTTAGCATAAATCTATCATATAATTTCTATAATTAAAATAGCTATTAGATTAAAACCCCAACAATGCTTTGTCCTTTCATAGCACAGGAAATGAGTGGCATGGTGTCCCTGTGCTCCCTCAGTCTGGGCGTACGGACATAGCATGGAATCAGGACAAAATGCCATCTGCTTCTCTTACAACTTCCCAGAACCAACACTGTCTGACTTGGCATAAGCAAAGTCCTTGTCATAAGCAAAGCATGGGTCTTATTAAATTTACCTTTTATCACCTTGGAGATAAAGAGAGGAAACATGCTACTTTACCATATCTTATGAAGAGAAAATACTTCAGAATAAACCATTTTCTTAAATAGTTTCTGATGACATCAAATCAAGCCTGGAAGAAACTTTACTACACGATAAATACAATACAATTATAACTGTTTCTTGCATCATGGCCAATAAAACCTTCAACCGTGGGAATACTTCTTATCCACCGTACAATAAGAAAAAATTTCTATTTGCTGACTTTTAAACTGAGTTAATTTCTGTTTTTATTTTTCAAATATAGTTTTAGCAGATTAGAAATTTCCTTGAAAGCAATAAGTCTAATACGTGTGTGTATGTATGTGTATTTGAAAGAATGAATGTTTGTTATTTTTAAGGGGGAAAATGGTGAGTTATTTTGTCTGTTTTCTCATTCTAGGTACATAAAGGTGAAACACTGTGTAGTCATTTCCTCCCTTTTACTATCATGCCTTATCAAAGGCAAAGAGCAGGTGGAGTTGGGGTATGTGGCTTTGCAGAGAGCCACCTTCCCACTGCAAGATGTGTGGTGGTGAAGGGTATCCTCTCTGAAGTCAAGGCTGTCTGAATTAAAATTTCGACTGTACTACGTCCCCCTGTGTAATGTGGGCACGCTGCTTAGCCTCCTTGAGCTTCGGGGCCCTAATCTGTAAAATGATGCTCATGACAGTATGAGCACTGCCCTGCCTTTGTTAGGATTCAATGAAATAATCTGCAGAAAGAGCTCACATTGAACCTCGCTCACCTGGTTCACTCAGTATTTTTTGGAGTTGTCAGTCCTTGCCAAAAGAGGACATACTTACTCTCTGTTGAACAATCTGAAGAATTAATAATAGAGATGTTAATTCTGAGTATTAATGGAGTAAGGGTTACTCATGGAAATCAGTGGCCAAATGTGTGGAAGGATGCTGAGGAAGGAAAGTCTTACAATACAGCTTCATTTTACCTCATCAGTGGTTAGAAATTTGCCTCCTTGTAATTTGCCTCAAGTCATTTCATGGGTGGGAATTTGTTGATTTCACCTGCTGACTTCAGGAGGGCAGAGGACACTGCTAATATAAAAATGGGGACATTCAGCTCAGTTCCACTGGTATCTTCTCATTTTCTGCTACACCATTTCCTCATCGTTTTGTCCACAGGACAATTTATCTTTGCTCATTTTCCAAAACTCCCTACTGACTTATTGATAATGTCCCAAGTCCCTCGCTTTGACGTTCAAGATTCTCTAAAATCTGGCTTCCAGAATTTTACCAAACATCCACTCTATCCTTGAATAGGGTATTGCAATCCAGCCAAACAGAACTGTTTGAAGTCTTCTCCATTACTTCTCAGCTCCCCACTCCAGATCTATGCTTATGTCCTCTCCTCTTCCTGTGTGGTAACACTCTTGAAAATCCATCTCTTATGTCAATTCTTGAATGAAGCATTCCTTGCTTATGCCAGCAGGGTGGTCATTTTTTATCTTACAAACTCTTGTAAAATATTTTATGCTGTACCTTTCAATTTTTTAGCTGGAATCACAGTAAGGAATATGTTTTGTGTGGCACATGTTTCAATTAAATTTACACACACATGCATCGAAACAAAAGCTTCATGAAGTTATTTGCAATATCATCCTAATATTGTCCCTTTTCTCTTTCATTTAACGAAAGTTCTGACTATAATCCACTAAACAGATTTTGTTGTTTATTAAATTAAATGTATTGGGTGACATTGGATAATAAAATTATATAGGATTCAAGTGTAGAATTCTATGATACATGATCTGTATAATGCAAATATGTGCTCACAACTCAAAGTTGAGTGTATGGGGATGGAAGGAGATATGATTTTAGATGTATCAGGTTATGCACTAGTCTTTAAATGTATCATAACCTGCACTTTGAAAAACACTGTTCTACATACAAAATATATTTTATTATTTATTATATATAAGCATAACATCCCTTACAGGATTGAAAGCTAGTCAAGGGTGATAATATTTGGTACATTATAGAATATTTTACTGTATTGAATTGTGCTTTTCATATTTATTACTAAGTGTTTGTGAAAGGAAAAAGGTAGGGAAAAAAGAAAGGAAGCAAGGGTGAGAGAAAAAGCAAGAGGGAGGGAGGAAATAAGAAAAATATCTCTAGAGATGTTGGTTATACTCAGAAATTAATATTGTTACTATTTTGGAAGTCAGCAGATGGGAAGCATTCAAATAATTACAAGAAAAATTTCCAGTCAATGTGCTATGTGCTTCCTTGAATAACTTCTTCAACCTTAATTTAAACTTAGAAATTAATGTCTCTTCATGGACTACAGAGAAAAAGAAAGATAGACAGAACAAAATGACAATAGAGAGAAGATAACCTTATCTATGCTAGGTTCCTTCTCCCTGATGAATATTGTGGGAAGGTGAGGGATGACCAGAAAGTTGTGAAGTATATCTCCAGAGGTGAAAAAAGCTTTTGATTTGATTTCCATAAAGCCTGTGAAAAAGTAGTTCTGTCATTTCAGTATGTGCTGAACACAACTAGTATATGCTGAATACATCAAGCAATTTCTGTGTACTGGCTATAAACAAAGTTGGTGCTAAGTGCTATTTCCAAGCACTCAAAAATATAAAGTAGCAATTTTCAACGGGTATATCACAAGAATTTTAAAACATGCAATACCTAATTATTTAGTCAGGGGCACTGATCTCTTTTTCCTTAGATTGTCAAATGAAAAAAACGACAATAATCAACACAATAGCTGTTGATGTGAGTGAATCAAAATTACACCTATTATTTTTGTCAGATTGGCAAAAAAAAATCTATAATATATTTTTTTGATGAGCCGCCAAATTTTAGTAATTATTAATTGTGCCATGAGATGAAAAGGTTGAAAACTGTTGCTGTAAAGTGAAACAGGAAATATGCCCTATCTCATGGCATTTGAAATTTTACTTTTCACTGACATGAAAGATTATTGGTATTTTCCAGATTCAAAAGAGGAAAAATTTTAAGTTAAGTTTATTTTTATTCATTATAACTGAAGAAGTTAGCACCTTATATTTAATGTAATAAAAGTTATAATTGGTGAGATTATATATACCTTTTTAAAGGATTAAAACAATTATTTTAGTACAGTGAAAAACAATCTTTGAACTTTATTATTTTTGAAATGTAAAATACATAATTATAATACCAAGGCTACATATCTTATTTTTTAATATTTTAATTAAAAAACTTTAAAAATTACACTCGTAATTTAAAAGAGGAAAATTTTTTAAAGAGGAAAATTTGGGATGAAATTTAAAGTTGAAAATTATACTAGTGACATACATTTACTGAAATGACATAGCACTGGGATTTAAATGTAAGTTTTTGTTGGGGGATAACCAAGAAGGAAGCATAGTTAAACACCTGTACTTGCTGCCTTTTAGAACCACATCAAAACTCCAACTAAAAGACAAAATAAATATCATCCAAGAACTATGGGACAGCTGGTTGAGTGGAAGTTCTACAACAAGAAAAAAGTACATTGAGACTGGTAGGAGGTGTGGAGATGCAGAAGTGCAGAGGTGCAGAGGCAGGCTGAAACAAGTCATGCCCTATAAGGGTGTCTCTAGCACAGCAGTTCTCCCATTGTAGACACAGCTGGTGCTCACAGCCAATTGGCCTAGAGGTCAATTCCTCCCAGTAATACCAACAGCAATCAAGGCTTAACTACAACAAGACAGTGCACGCAGACCACAAAGGGGTATACCAAGAGTGTCCACTTCAGGTAATTGGGGAGGCTGATCCACTGGGCCCTATAGGACACCTAACACACAAGGCCACTCTATCAACACAGGAAAGCAGCCAAAATGTAGAGACAAAGACACAGGTCACAAGTGAAAGAAATGGAGGAGGGCAAACTACTGGATATAGAGTTCAAAACCACGGTTATAACCTTATTCAAGAATCTTCTAGAAACCTCTGAGAATTTTAGTGAGACCCTCAAGGATATGAAAAAGGACCAATAAGAAATTAAGCATACACTGACTGAAATGAAGAATAATATACAGAGATCCAACACTAGACTAGAGCATCCCAAGAATAAAGTTGAAGATTTGAAATACGAAGAAGCAAAAAACACCTAACTGAAAAAGCAAGAAGAATCCAAAAATATTAAGATAGCGTAAGGAGCCTCTGGGACAACTTCAAGCATACCAACATCCAAATTATGGGGGTGCCAGAAGAAGAAAGAGAGCAAGATATTGAAAACCTGGAAAACCAAGATGGTGGCCTAGGTAAGCACAACAATTTCAAAGCAACAACTAAAAGACAGAACAGGCCGAAGCCGGTTTGGATCAGTAGTAGAGCATCGGTCTGCGAACTAAAAGGTCCCAGGTTCAATTCTGGGCAAGGGCATGTACATTGGTTGCGGGCACAGCACATCCCCAGTAGGGGGTGTGCAGAGGCAGCTGGTAGATGTTTCTCTCTCATCGACGTTTCTAGCTCTCTATCTCTCTCCCTTCCTTTCTGTAAAAAAAATCAATTTTATATATATATATAAAGACAGAATGGACATCATCCAAAATCACAGGAAAGCTGGCTAAGTGGAAATTCTACAACTAGAAGGAAAGAGAAAACTTCACGGATCAGAGGAGCCACAAAGGCGCTGAGGTAGGGAGTTGCACTCGCACAGAAGAAGGGCTGCAGAGTGCCTGGCTGACAGGAGAGAAAAGGAAGCCCTGACTGCACTGAACTCCAGTTCCCACTGCACTGAAACCCAACTCTGACTAAAACCCATGGACCCATGCTCATTTGGGGGGAGTCTGGACTGTAGAGAAATGTGCACGGAGTCTTGCAGGCTCAGGGGAGCCACACTGGCAGGGTTCTGGATGCACAAGTGCACTCAGAGAGGTCTGACTGCAGCGGTTGCCACAGGCTTTCCAAAGCTGAAGGAGTCAGAAGATCCTGACTGCACTGAAACCCAGTTCCCTGTGAGCCCCTGGGGTACTCATGCTCTTACAGGGGGAATCTGGACTGTCAGACAGAAACTCAGGGGATCCATGGAAGGCCGGGGGTCTGGAGGTGTGTGCAAAGGGCAGGGCTAAAGGGAAGCCAAGATGGTTGGCTCAGCCCTGAGACTCCGCCCCATCCAATCTGACCACAGAGGCTTTTGCAATTTTGCAAGTCTGGTCCTATAAGGCTTTCTCCAATACAGACAGTATCCAGGTGTAGACACAGCTGATATTCACAGCCAATTGCCCTAGAGGTCAATTCTTCCCAGTAATACCAACAACAATCAAGACTTAACTACAACTAGGCTGTATACACAAAGGGGAGCACCAAGAATGTCCACCTCAGGTAACTGGAGAGGCTGACCCACTGGGCCATATAGGAAACCTAGCACACAAAGCTATCCTACCAACTCAGGAAGCAGCGAAAATACGGAAAGAAACAGATCACAATGAAAGAAATGGAGAACAGACAACTGGATATAGAATTCAAAACCATGGTTATAAGGTTTTTCAAGAATTTCCTAGAAAAGGCCAATAAATTTAATGAGACCCTTGAGAATATGAAAAAGGACCAACTAGAAATTAAACATACACTGACTGAAATAAAAAATATTATACAGAGACCCAACAGCAAACTAGAGGAACGCAAGAATCAAGTCAAAGATTTGAAATACAACGAAGCAAAGTACACTCAGGCAGAAAAGTAAACAGAAAAAAGTATTTTAAAAATTGAAGATAGTGTAAGAAGTCTCTGGGACAACTTCAAGTGTGCCAACATCAGAATTATGAAAGTGCCAGAGAAGAGAAAGAGCAATTTATTTGAAGAAATAATGACTGAAAACTTCCCCCACCTGGTGAAAGAAATAGACTTACAAGTTCAGAAAGTGCACAGAATCCCAAACAAAAAGAATCCAAAAGGGACCACAGGTATTCTTTAAGAAGAGGAAGAAGAAGAAAAAGGTAAAGATAAAATTCATGAACAACAAAGTGACAACAAATACATATCTATCAACAAGCGAATCTAAAAATCAAGTGAATTAAAAATCTGAGTAACAGAATAAACTGGGGAATATAATAGAATCAGGGCCATAGAAAGGGAGTGGACTGACAATTCTCAGGGGAAAGAGGGTATGGAGGGTGCAAAAAGAGATTAGACAAAAATCTTAAACATATGGACGAGGACAGTGGAGGGGTAAGTGCATGGGATGGAGTGGGAACTGAGTAGAGGGGAGCTATGGGAGGAAGAAGAGAAACAACTCTAATAATCTGAACAATAAAGATTTATTTTAAAAATAATAAAAAGAATAAGTCTGTGTTATTCAAAATCCGTCATCTTAACTGAATGCTATACTATATACTCCATTGACTATACATACATAAAAAGTGTGTATAGTCAACATAACAACATAAAAATAATGCCTTCTATGGACATGGATATTTTTTCCAAGTATGTAGACATTTGTTTGTTCCTTTTTGATCTTCAACCCAACAGTGAATGTACAGAGGCAAGAATAGCAATATATAGGATAAAAAAAATTATATAAATGCTAATAAATTATAATAATATTATGTGAAACAAATGTTTTATAAATCATTCAGAATTAACTCCTATATCACTTTGAAAAATTAGTAATATTTTAATGGAATTACTAAGAATTATTAAATATTGAGTTTTTATTGCCAAATAATGAATTATTAACAGTAAATATGTACTATAGATCACAGTTGCTTTCATTTCTGTGCCCCTGGTTGTTAAAATTTGGAGAAGTAAAACATTTGAAAATGCAGATTTATAGTAACTTAATGGCCAAAAATTTAGGCATGTTGCAAAATTAAGAATATTTAGTAAAATATCCACTGTCCAGAGAGTGTCTGATTATTTCATCTGACATTAGCTTAATTGATTTAAAAATATTGTTAAATTTTAAATGTACACATGTATTCCTCACTAGTTTTGTCAGATACTATTTTGTTTCAGACCCACAGACTGCTCATGCCAGCCATCTTGAAAATTCACACCTTTGGTGAGAAGCAGATAGTATTGGCTGACTTAATAACAATTAGAAACAATTTCAAATTCATGCCCTACTGGCTGTGTTAACAGCTATACACGGAGTTCATTTTACCCTATATAATAAAGATGTAATATGCAAATGGCTTTTACACTGCGAAGCATAACGACCCATCACATAATGACTGGATCACAGATCAACAGGAGGGTGGGGCAGGGAGCTACAGTGGGTGGCTGAGAGCTACAGTTTGGGACAGGGCAGCAAGTTATGAGGGGAGAATGGGGGTGCAGGGGAAACTATAGAAGGGGACAGGGTAGCAAGCTATGATGAGGAGCTGGGAGGCGGGGCCCTACAGGAGGGCAGGGCAGTAGATGGAGAGCTACTGGAGGGCGGCAGTAAGCTACTGGTGAGCTACTGGCACACGGATTTGTGTGCTGGACTACTAGTTTAAATATAATAGTCTGTTGATTGGCAAAATAAATGTAAATTTTAATGCAATCACTTTGACACAATTTATTTTTTTCAGTTGTTGGAACTTCAACCAGTCCTGTATTAAAATCATCAACAATTTCTGCAGCAAAAACATCTGGACCAACACCAGTTATAACGACATCACTAAATCTTGCTGTGCAATCAACAGCTGGAACATCTCCCAAAGGTAGGATAAATACTTAGAGTGAAATTCACTCTAACTTTAACAAATAAAATTAGTAGTGCCTTTGTAATTTAATCACAGGAAAATAATTTAAGACATTGCACCTGTTGATATGAAGTTCTGTGCTAGTTTTCTATTTTGAAACTCATGTTATTTTTAACTGAATACAGAACCCTGCAATCTCAGTGGGACTCTTTGATAATGTTCCCTTAGATCACTTCCTGTTTGAGACTTATCCTATTGTGAAGGTTATATACACAAAGTTTATTTTTAGAAAAAAATAAAACCATCACTTCCTAAATCATAAAAATATCTTTCTAAATTTTGCAGTTCTCCACGTAAGTAGCACAGTTGACTATATTAATAACAAGCTGATTTTGTTAGTTATATTGGGCTGAGTATAGCTTTAATTTTCAGGTGTCAGTAGCAATGTCAATTCTATTCTGTTTTATGCTCTAAGTATAAAGGGGATTACCTTACCATCAATGAAAAGTAAAAGGAGACATTACGATCATTGAATTTAAAACTCAAGAAGTTATCCGAATACTGCATTTCCTATCCTGCAACACACATAAAATGAGGCAGATCATTCAGGTCCAATAATCAATGGAGAGAAAAAAATTGTTTGTTGACTGCCTGTGGCATTAAAAACTGGTAGAATATTAAATTCATAGAAATACCTGAAAATCATACATCCAAATGAATGGATGACTATAATTCCCTCACCTATCTTTCTTACCTCTCTATTCTTCATTCACCTTTTATTCTAATGCCAAGCTTAAACACATGCTGAGGATGGATGATGAGTAGTTCACTGGACCTGAATGGTTTGGAGATTCGTAAAGAAAAATGGTATTATAAATGTAAAAGGCCCAGTGCATAAAATTCGTGCACAGGAGAGGGGTCCCCTCAGCTCAGCCTGCACCCTCTCCAATTTGGGACCCCTTGGGGGATGTATGACTGCTGATTTTGGTCTGATCCCTGAGATCAGGCCAAAACTGGAAGTTGGACATTCCTCTCACAATCTGTGAACACTGGCTCCTAACTGCTCAACTGCCTACCTGCCTGATTGCCCTTGCCAGCCTGATCACCCCTAACTGTCTCTGACTGCCAGCCTGGTTGCCCCCAACAGCTCCCCTCTGCTGAACTGGTCACCCCCAACTCCGCCCTCCTGCTCATCTGGTTGCCCCCTCATTGCCCCCCTCTGCTAGCCTGATGACTCCTCACTGCCACCTGCCAGCCTGATCACCCCCAACTGTCCCCCCTCTCCCCTGCTGAGCTGGTCACCCCAGGCAGCCTGCTGTTCAGTCATTTGGTCATCCCTTGCTAAGCCCCTGCCAGCCTGGTTGCCCCATGTTACTGTCAGAATGTCATGACCAATTTATATATTATCCTTTTATTAGAATAGATATTCCACTATAGGCCCAATGCATGAAATTCATGCAAGAGTGGGCCTTCAGGCAGCTAGCTACCTGGATCCCTCACTTGCAGCCATAATGGCTGCAGCCCTGGCTTAGTCCAGAAGGATGTAGGCTCTAATTAGCAAATTATGCTTTTATTATATAGGTTATCTTTGCAATGTTTAATTTTAAGGTAAAGCCTTAAACTCCTAGAACTTCTATATCACAATGTGAGAAAGTATTATAGCAAGAGGGCATCTCTATATCTCTGTCTCTGTCTCTGTCTCTGTCTCTATCTCTTTCAGTTGCTCTAGCTGACACCTTGGTATAAATAAGTACTGACTTGACATGCAGACCCAAAAGGTTGAACTTTCACAGTTTTTGTGTTAACTACTTGGAACTTATGTTTTTTCAATGGGAAGATTCCTAACCCTGCTTACAATGATCTATGGTGAATAGCACTGTTCAAATAATAACACAAATCCTAACCACTATGTACATGACCATAAAAGGGCAGAGGTGGAAGTGAGTTTCCTGAAGGAATTCAGACCGAATTGTCATTTGTGATACTAAGAATGCATCTCACATTTTTTTATTGGAACAGAAACACTATAACTACTCATCTAAAGCATAACTGAGAATCATGTTTAGTAACTTTACAGTTGGGAGCTCCTATAAAGGGACGTTAAGCCCCCTTCTCTGAAGCAAATGCATAGAACGCTTGAGATTGATACACACACACACACACACACACACACACACACACAGCTCCTCATTCCTTTCCATGGCACATTTACTGCTTCATAGTACCTAGTTAACAAAAGTTAAATTCTAATCTGTTCTTCAAAAGATTTCCAAAAGGGCTTTAAATTATTGACATTCTATTGTAAAAATTATAATAAGCCAGAGAAGCTTTTGTTTTTGTTATTTTTATTATAAAAATGTTCAGATGAATCCAAAAGTAGAATACTATAAATAACATCCATATGCCCATCTCCCAGAGTCAATAATTATCAAGATTTTACCACATTTACTTCATTTTTTTCTCCTTCTATTCTTCTCCCTCCCTCTGTCCTTTCTTTCTTTCTTTTTTTCTTTCTCTTCTCTCTTTTTATTTTTTTGGGGGTGTAAAGTATTTAGAAGGTAATCCAGAATTTATGCCATTTTACCTCTACAAACTAAATGTGCATCTAAAAATATGGACAATTACCCTGGGTAGGTGGCTCAGTTGGTTGGAGCCTAACCTGTATAAAAAATGGTTGTGGATCTAATCCTTGGCCAGGGTGCATATGGTAAGCAACCAACCAATGTTTCTCTCTCACATTAATATTTTTCTCCCTTCATCTCTCTAAAATCAATAAAAAAAAGTATCCTCAAGTGAGAATATGTGTATATATACATTTATATGTGTACTATAGGCCCAGTGCATGAAACTCATGCATGGGGCTAGGGGTGGTGATGTCCCTCAGCCCAGACTGCACCCTCTCCAATTTGGGACCCCAGAAGTCAGACATCCTTCTCACAATCCAGGACTGTTGGCTCCCAACAGTTCGCCTGCCTACCTTCCTTATTGCCCCTAACCACTTTTGCTTGCCAACCTGATCATCCCCTAACCACTCCCATGCCAGCCTGATTAATGTCTAACTGCTCCCTTGCCAGCCTGTTTGCCCCCAACTTCCCTCCTCTGCTGGCCTGGTCACCCCTAACCACCCTCCCCTGCAAGGTTGATCACCTCCAACTGCCCTCCCTTGAAGGCCTGGTGCCTCTCAACTTCCTTCCCATGCTGGCCATCTTGTGGTGGCCATCTTGTGTCCACATGGGAGCAGCCATCTTTGATCATTTGGAGGCAGCCATCTTGTGTGTTGGAGTGATGGTCAATCTCCATATTACTCTTTTACTAGATAGGATAGAGGCCTGGTGCATGGGTGGGGGCCAGCTGGTTTGTCCTGAAGGGTGTTCTGGGTCAGGGTGGAGGTTCCCCTGGGGCATGAGGTGGCCTGAGTGAGGGGTCTGTGGTGGTTTGTAAGCTGGCCACGCCCCCCTGGCAACCCAAGCAGAGGCCCTTATATCTGGAATTTATTTACCTTCTACAATTGAAACTTTGTAGCCTTGAGTGGAGGCCTAGGCAGGCAAGGGCAGGCAGAAAGCTTGGCTTCCTATGTTGCTTGGGAATCCCAAGCTTCCCTCCTGCTCTCTGTGGCTGTAGACAGCTTGGTTGGGTTCATTTGCATACTCGCTCTGATTGGCTGGTAGTAGTGGCTGGTGGTGTAGCAGAGTGATGGTTAATTTGCATATTACTCTTTTATTAGGTAGGATATATATACAATTTAACCTGTTAACCAGGGAGTTCCCTTTTTAATGACGCAACCTGTAATGGGCGCGTACTCTTTCACTAGGACGTGTTAGTATGTCACACCCAGAGGACGTAATTTCATATTATTTTTTTTATTTATACTTAATGAAAATAAATGAAATATATATATATATGTATTTTCATTTATTTATATATATAAAGCACAAAGGAAAATACAAAATTACCAAAAAAAAAAAAATAGAAAAGAATACCGATAAAAAAAAATGGACACGTCAAATTAAAAAATTATAAATTTTACAAACAATGAGAAAGATTACAAAAAATAGCAGAAACCGTTTTGGTTCAGTGGATAGAGCGTCGGCCTTCGGACCTAAAGGTCCCGGGTTTGATTCCGGTCAAGGGCATGTTCTTTGGTTGCTGGCACATCCCGTTAGGGGTTTGCAAGAGGCAGCTGATCAATGTTTCTCTCTCATCTCATCGATATTTCTAACTCTCTATCACTCCCCTTTCCTTTCTCTCTGTAAAAAAAAAGTAAAATATATTTTTTTAAAATTACAAAAAATATATACCATCCCTCTCGGGCCGCAACATATATTTCAAGGACGGATTCATACGTCCTACCCATTCCCGATATTGTTTACGTTTGACGTATTTATAGGTCCCGCTTGGTTAACAGGTTAATTTAAAGCTACAATGTCATTATCAAATCCCTTAAATTAAGAATTTCTTAGAATCATACAATATTTGTTTAGAGGGGTTTTAAGGGTTTTAGTAACCAAAAATATAGCAGTGAAGATGGATTAGGAGAAGGAAAGTATCTATTCTGGGATCTCTCAGGAAAGCAGTGGAAGGCAGATGAAGAAGGAAAGGCAGGCCCTGATGGGCAAGATCTGCTCTGATGCAGTATGAGAAACGGAAAATCTGGAGTGGTGGTCAGGATGTGTGGGGCCATTAGGCAGCGGTGGGGGCAGGGGGTCGTGGAATGATGCCTAAAAGGAAATGAGCGGAGAAGGAAGGCAGAGAAAGGAAAGGAAAGAGAAACATCAATTATTATTATTATTATTAGAGAGAGAGAGGAAAAGAGGGAGAAAGGAATGGTGAGAGAGAGACAGACAGACAGACATACAGACATTCATGCATTCATTGGTTGATTCTTGTATGTGTCCTGATCAGGGATGGAACCCATAGTATTGTACTGGGGCAAGGCTCTAACCAAGGGAGCTACCCAGCCAGACTTAGATGTTTTCTTACCTTCAGACCTGTGAGGCGATTTACATATTAGGGAGTTTTATACAAAGTCTCATCCTCCAAAATAACTACCTTTAGATTATATAATAATATCACAAAAAGTATATCTATAGTGAGGTGATTCCATATCCCCCCCTGCCGCATACCCAAAAGGTAATTTTAGCCACAATAGAAGTGCTTAACAAAAAACAAGCAAAAAGTATGCCATTGATAAGCTTCTTTATTTTCTTTTTCTTTTTTTTTAATTAAGAAATTCATTTTATTTTCAAACATTTTTAGCAGAACTCCCCACAACAATCTTTCTTATTTTTTTTAAATCATAAAAATATATTTTATTTTTTTAACTTGTTTATTTTTTTTTATTAAATTATTATCTTTATTTTCATTATAAGGCTTACCAATCAGATTTTTCTTTTTGTTTAAAGATTCAAAGACACTTATTTAATAGTGCTTATGTGTATCCTAAAGCATGTACACTTTCTTTCTCCAGAAAAATGGCAGAAATGTTATCAGAAAAGTGAAATGTGCAACAGCAAGGGTATTCTTACAGCAATGGCAGAGGTAATAGAGTTTGGCCTGGAACAGAGCTTGCTCTCAGAGATCTACCCAATTAGAGAGCTAGGACTTGATCTCTTCCTAGATGTATATCAAGTGCACCACCCTTTGGTTCAAAGGCCAATGGCCAGAGTTAAAAATGAACATTTGGCAAACACTGAAAAACATCATAATAAAATGGTTACAAAAATAAACCTGAAATTTCATTCTTAAAATGTAATTATTTTTCCAGCTTGATTTTTGAAACATTTCATAGTCAATTTTTGATGAGCTGAATTATAATGAAGAAATAAAAATTTCTCAGCAGAGATACTGAACATTTTTTACGCTAAGTAGATGTTCAATTTCAACTAAGGTCATTAAAGGAGCCAGATACTTTGGCCATGTCTTCCATATAGGATACCAGCTATGGTGATGTTCAAGATGTACTTCCTTTCTAGAAACTAACATGCATATATAAAGAGCAGACTTTTAGAAGGCATTTTTGTGAAAAATGTTTGTATTATTAGTGGGAAGAAAATTGGTTTGAGTACCTCTTTTTCCATATTTTTTTAAAATTTTATCCATTGTCTTTATATTCCTTAAGTTTGAACTGAGTATGAATCACCTGAGATATCTTTATACATGACCTCTTAGGCTTTCCTTTTTGCGGAATTCCTAAGTGGTAAAGTTGACATTTTGCTTTTAGTTTATTTTTACAAAATATGAAATGTTTACAAGTTGACATTTTCTGGGAACCCTTGTGTCCTGAATGGAATTAAATACAGTTCTAAAAGGTTATTTTGGAAAGTGTTATAAATGATAGTTTACTAAATAATTTTACAAAGAATAGAAGGCTTCTCTGATTTAATCTTTTATAAATATCTGTTGACTCAAAATTATATTATGTCCCTAAAGATATATAGCTATAATACCCTCTTAATGTTCACATTAAATTCAGTCTATTTCTTTTATTGACCACTTTAAAGTACTCAA
The DNA here is from genome assembly GCF_014108245.1 of Pipistrellus kuhlii. Taxonomy (NCBI): domain Eukaryota; kingdom Metazoa; phylum Chordata; class Mammalia; order Chiroptera; family Vespertilionidae; genus Pipistrellus; species Pipistrellus kuhlii. Next base: position 136,180,135 of record NW_023425404.1, read on the forward strand.
TCATTGTTTTTCACATAAAATTAACAGGAATAACAATTCTCATCAGTACCTACATTTTAAAAATTTATCTTTATTGTGAAAGTATTACAGATGCCCCCTTTCTCCCTCATTGACCCCCTCCATCCCATCCTCATCCCACTCCAACTATTGTCTGTGTTCTTAATTTATGAGTATATGCATATAAGTTTTTGGTTAATCTCTTCCCTCTCACCTCCTTCCTTAAATTTGCAATCATAAAGATGCATTTACACTTCAGAACATTAACATGTTTAGCACATAGAACTGTACTACAAGTTATATGTAGAATCCTTATCTACATTTGAAAGTGAATTCTTATACATTAACAACAAACCTAAAATAAATTATATACTGTTTATGTTACTGACATTTTATGCTGATAAAATATGATGATCATCAGCATGATCACAAGATCACTGTTCCGAATCCATTTGGCTCTTCAGTTTTCCAAAGACCAAGAATGAAAATGAACCCAAATATAAGATTTGGGTTAAATGTACTTTGGCAAACGTTCAACTGTATTACATCGCTCTTCTCTCTAACAAACATGAATTCAAGACATGTATAAAAGAAATGGGTCAAGGGCTTCAGAAACTTAAAGATTATATAAATTTGACATTTTCTCTGTTTCATTATATATGTCCTGATTATTTCCTGTAATCATCTCTTGAATTTTCAATATACAAGACATATACCAGTAAAACATAATGGCAAGGTAATTATAAAAATTCAATTTGGCCTGTTATTGGTACCAAGAGTCTCAAGAGCAGGGATGAAGTGGAAACAAAGGCACCACATCTGGCTAGAGAGGACACTTTATTTACATCATTCCATCTCTTTACAATGTGAGCATGATGTGAGTGGGCAATGTACCATCTCAAATCTAGCTTTTAGGAATAATGTTTTGTTCATTGGTGTCTTCTTTTAAAATATAACTACATGTGAATTAAAAAAAAAACCTTTTGGGAAGTCTTAAGTACATCTGTTCACTCCACATTTTAATTCACAAATGCTGCTCATTTACAGTCACGGTCCATTGCTGTAATAACCTATTTCCCTTGGAGTGAGCAGTAGACAAAAATTCCCACCACCTTAGAGATGTTTGTCCTCAGCAGATCTCCAAAGGTCTTATCTTCTTCTTGAGGTTTCTAAGTATCTTTTAAAAAAATTATATATATATAAAATTTTATTTTTCCCATCACTATTCATACCCCTATGCCCTCTTCCACCTCCACCCAAATTACATAGCCCCCAAAATTATATAGCTCTAGCCAGCTTGCCATTGAAAGCCTTCTCTGGAGTAGGGTTTTAAAGCATTAGATAAAGTTTACAGAGGCAAATAGTTCCTCCTCCCAATAAAGCATTATCATATATATAAGAACCAAGCTTATATACTGTATGTCACATAGTAAAAATGGGACCTGTGCCCTAATCACAAAAGGACATTCTAATGTGTTTTACAAAAGAAGGAAATACTGATGGTTATGGATATCTTGGTGGTTAGTCATGCTCACTAAAAGCAGAGCTTTGTCCCTTTGTTCATTCCCTGTCCTGTATGAGTGTCACCTTATCTGAAACAACATTCACTACATGCAGGTTATATGCCAGGAATTACTGTTGATAGCACTCAGATTAAAAAGATGACTGAGAATTAGATGCTGTCCTTCAGAGTATAAGAGTGGGCCTTATACTGAGTGAACACTCCGAATGTTTCATAAAAGAACAAATGAATTAATTATAGGAGTCTGAAAATTTATTTTTAAGTTATGTTTATTTGGAAGTCTGAATGTCATAACCAAATTAAACTAAATAACATGTGATTATGAAAGAATAAAGACGTTATTCCTAGATGCTATTGACTAGGGCATTGCATCTCCATTGGGAAAAATAAAATGATTTCAAATCATTTGCTTTCACAATAATATTTTAGTACATTTAAAGATCCCCAAGTAGCAAACTATAGTAAAAATTTGTTTTGTTAGTCTTTCATACAAAGAAAACTATGTGTGTGAATACACATATATGTGTGTGAGGTAGCTTGGACAAAAGATCAAATTAAAGATAGGCAAAGGCTTACCCAGTACCTTCGAGCGGGATTACAGTCCACCTCCAGATTTGACTTATTTTTATTTATTCCTTGGCAGGTGAGATGAAATTATGATAAATAATAATGTCATCTATCTTATCAAACTAGGAACGACCAACAAGGAATCCTTACAAACACCTCTGCCGCCAACACTTGCTTCATTAACCACGACAGTTAAAGGTGAAGGTGAGTAATAATATTTTGCCCCGATTTTTCTTTTCTCTTTATAATTTGCTTACCATCATATCATAAGCCATACTGAATACCCTTTAAAGCACACAATTCAATGGTTTTTAGTATATTTATGAGGTCGTGTTACCATCGCCACTATCTGATTACAAATTATTTTTATTACCCCAAGGAAAAAAATCCTGTATCTGTTGCTAATCACTTTCTATCCCCACTTTTCCCCCACCACTGGCAACCACTAAACCACATTCTGTCTTTGGAGATTTGCTTATTCTAGAAATTCCATATAAATGTAATCATATGACCTATGACCTTTTATGTCTGACTTCTTTCACTTACCATAATGTTCTGAGGTTTATTTATTGTAGCATGTTTCTATAGCTCATTCTTTTCCATGCCTGAATAATATCTCATTAGATAGATCACTATATTTTGTTGACCTATTTATTAGTTGATGGACATTTGAGCTGTTTCTACATTTTGATTATCTATATTATAAAAGGCCAGTGACTGTAACACCATAAGGCCATAACGACCAAATGACCAGTCAACAGGAGGTGAATGGAGCACTTCTTAGGACCTCTCCTCACTCCCACCCCCACCCCCAGGGTGCTGGCAGCATCCATGGAGTGTCATGGGGCACCAGGAGCATCTGAGTAGTATGTGAGGCGTCGCTGGGTGGTGGATGTGGCCCTGATGGCAGGCTAGGCCTAGGGGACCCTACATGTGCATGATTTATCATGTTCTGGGCCTCTAGTTATAAATAATACTGCTAAAAACATGCATGTAAAAGTTTTTGTTTGAGCATGTTTCCATTTCTCTTGAGTATATACTTTGAAGAACTATGTTACATGGTAATTCTATGTTTAACTCTTAGAAGAACTGATTTCCAAAACATATGTACTGTATTACATTCCCACCAGAAATGTATGAGGATATAAATTTTCTATTTCTAACTAATACTCTATATTTTTATCATAGACATTCCAGAGGGTGTTAAGTGATATCTCATTGTCGTTTTGGTTTATGTTTTTCTAATGACTACTGAGATTGAGCATCTTTTCATGTACTTGTTGGTCATTGTGTGTCTTCTTTGGAGAAATGTTTATTTAAGTCCTTGCCCATTTTTTATTTGAGCTATGTGACTTTTTATTATTTAGTTGTAAGAATATCTTATATATTTTTAACTAGATTGTTATTGAATAGATAATTTGCAAATACTTTCAATCATTCGGCAGGTTGTCTTTGCATTCTTTTGAGCTGTCCTTTGAAAGACTAAAATCTCTAATTTTGATGAAGTTAAATGTAGCTATATTTTCTTTTGTTATGTAGAGGAAGCAAAACTTTACCCATCATATGTTTTTAGCTGGGACCTTTAACAACAAGACATACAAACAAAAGAAAAGTAGTTTATTAACACATGCAGTGTACATCATGTGAAAAACCTAAAACAAAGAGTAACTCAAAGCAGTTGCTTAGAATTCAGCTTATATACCATCTTCAATAACAACAACAACAAAACAATGAATTTGTTTTTTTTTTAAATGACAGGAGAGTGATAGGACAAAGAAAACTTGAACCTCCCAAGGGTAGCAAACTGAAGGAAGATAAATAGATAAATATACGAAAGGAAACTAATGGGCTAAGTTTTGATTGCAAATTCCCCTGGCCTGATAAGAGTCTGTCTCCAGTAAAAAGGAATTTGTATCCTGCCTTTAGGCAGAAAAGGGGAAACTTTTCCTGCATTTGTTGCTTCTTAATTGCCTTTAGCTTTAAATTTTTATGTCAAAGAGACATATTTTGGGGTGACATTCTAGTTTTTTTTTTTTTTAGTCACTGTGCAGTAGGATTAAATCTAAGAAGCCATTGCTCAACTCAAGTAACAAGATTTATACCAATGTATTCTTCTAAGGATGTTATAGTTTTAGCTCTTACATTTAAGCCTGATTTTGTATATGGTGTGGGGTATACAGCTGGCTTTCTTCTTTTGCATGTAATTATCCAGTTGTCCTAACATCATTTGTTGGAAAGACCATTCTTCCTTGATTTGAATCATCTTGGAACTCTTGATGAAAATTAGTTGGCTATAAATGCATGGGTATTTTTCTGGACTCTCCAATCTATTCCATTTATCTATATGTCTATTCGTATCCAGAATTATCACTGTAGGTTACTATAGCTTTGCATTAACTTTTGAAGTAGATTACTATAACTTTGCATTAATGTTGTGAGTGCTCCAACGTTTTTCTTCCTTTTCAAGATTGCTTTGACTATTCTAAGTCATTTGAATTTTCATATAAATTTTAGGATAAATTTGTCAATTTCTGCAAGAAGTCAGTTGAGAATGTGATAGGGATTGCATTGAATCTATTTGGAAAAATTAGTTTGGGAAGTATTATCATTTTAACAATTTTAATTCTTCCAATCCACGAATGTGAACTGCCTTTCCATTTATTGAGGTCTTTTTAAGTTTCTTTGGATAATGTTTATTGTTTTCAGGATAGAAGATTTGATCTTGTTCAATTTATCCGTAATATTTTATTCATTGTGATGCTGTTAGAAATGGAATAATTTTATTAATTTATTGTTAAATGCTACTATATAAAAGTACAATTTATTTTCAAATATTAACATTGTATCCTGCCACCTTATTGAGCTAATTTATTTATTCTAGTGTGTGTGTGTGTGTGTGTGTGTGTGTGTGTGTGTTCCTTAGGATTTGGCATATCCAAGATTCATCTGCAACTAGAGATATTTTACTTTTTGACCCAGTGGTCCCATTTATTTTCTACTCTGAATGCCTTTAATTTTATTTTCTTGCTTATGTGCCTTGGCTAGAACCTTCAATACCACATTGATGGAAGTGGTGAGAGGGAATATTAAGAAAGTCTTCTTTTATTATTAATATGTTGAGTGTTTTTATCATGCAAGAGTGTTGCATTTTATCATATGCATTTTCTTACTATATTGAGATTATTATATGGTTTTTATCTCTCGTTTTATTAATATGTCATATGACATTTATTTCTGTATATTGAACAACCTTTATTTCTGGTTAAATCCCACTTGGTTATTATATATTACGCTTGTTGTATGTTGCTGGATATGATTTGTATTACTTTGCAAATAATTTTTGCGTCTATACTTATAAGATGGAGGTTAACAGTTTTCTTGTGATATTTTTGGTATGAAGTTAGTTCTAGTCTCATGAAATGAATTAGGAAGTGTTCCCTTCTCTATCAATTTTTGGAAGAGTTTATAAAGAATTATTCTTTAAACATATGTCATATTTCACCAGTAAAGCTATCTGGCCCAGACTTTTCTTTATGAAAATTTTTGAATTAGTATATCCACCTTTTTGTAGAGGTTGTTATAGGTCTATTCAGATTTTTTTCATGTCTCAGATTGCTAGTTGGTGATTTACTAAGAAGTTGTCCATCTCCTCTAGGATATCTGAATTGTTGGCACACAATGGTTCATAGCATTGCCTTATAACCCTTCTTATTTTTATTAAGATGGTAGTAGTGTCCTCTCTTTAATGCATGATTTTAGTAATATGAGCCCTCTTTATTGTCAGGCTAACCAGGTTTATCAATTTTGTTGATCTTTAAAAGAACCCAACTTTTTATTTTATTAATTTCTCTATTTCTTTCCTTTCTAATCTTTAGTATGTTTTTTTTTTCCTTTTGCTCCCATTAGTTTGCTTGTCTATTTCTAAATTCTTAATTTGATAGGTTAGGTTTTTGATTTAAGATCATATTTCTTTTTAAGTATAGCTGTTTATACCAATATATCTCCTTCTCAGATTTTTGCTACATCCCATAATGTTCATGTTTTCATGTTCATTCATCTCAAAGTATATTCTAAAATCCCTTGTAATTTAATCCTTGACCCATAGGTTATTTAGGATTATATTATTTCATACCTACACATTTATTGATTCCTCCCTCACTATTTTTTAAAAAATATTTTTCTTTTGTGTATTTACTATCTATGAGAAGTTTCCCCCTTCAAGCATCTAATTTTAAAATTAAATTTATTTAAAAATAAATAATATAGAGATTATTCTAAAGTATACAATGGATATCTTTGCCTCATTAAGCAGAGCATAATAAGCATTGATTGCAAGTTCTTTGCACTTTTTTAAGGTACTATTTTTATAAAACAAGAAACCATAAAATTATTAGAGAAATCCACAGGCAGAAAAATCACATACATATGCTGAAGTAATTTCTTCACCTCGGGCAATGGAAACTAAAGAGAAAATAAACAAATCGGACTACATCAAAATAAAAAGCTTCTGCACAGCAAAAGAAATCATCAACAAACAACAAGAAAGCCCACTGCATGGGAGAGCATATTTGCCAATGTTGTCACTGATAAGGATTTAATCTCCAACATTTACAGGGAACTCATATAACTTAACAAAAGGAAGATAAACAACCTAATCAAAAAAATGGACAATGGACCTAAATAGATACTTTTCCAAAGATCACATAAGGAAGTCCAGGGGACAACTGAAAACGTGTTCAAAGTCACTAATCATCTGAGAGTGCAAATCAAAACAACAATGTGGTACCATCCTACACTGATCAGAATGCTATCACCAACAAATCAACACATGACAAATGCTGGCCAGGATGCAAAGAAAAAGGAAGCCTCGTGTACTGCTGGTGGGAATGCAAATGGTGCAGCCGCTGTGGAGAACACTGTGGAGTTTCCTCAAAAAACTGAAAATGGAAGTCTCATTTGACCCAATGATCCCACTTCTAGGAATATATATAAGAAACTAGAAACACCAATCAGAAAATATATATGCACCCCTATGTTCATAGCAGCACAACTTACCTTAGCTAAGATTTGGAAACAACCTAAGTGCCCATAAGCAGATGAGTGGATTAAAAAACTGTGGTACATATCTACTACTCTGTGGTAAAAAAGAAGAAATTTTGACCATTTGCAACAGCATGGATGGAATAAGAAAGCATTATGCTAAGCAAAATAAGCCAGTCAGAGATAGATAAATATCACATGATCTCACTCATTTATGAAATATAATGAACAACATAAACTGATGAATAAAACCAGATCTAGAGACAGAGAAGCATCAATCAGACCATCAAACCTCAGAGGGAAGGTAGGGGAGGGTGGGGGTAAGGGAGAGAGATCAACAAAAGGACTTGTATGCATGCATATAAGCCTAACCAATGGACGCAGACACCAGGAGGGGAGGGGGTGAGAGCACGAGTCGGGGATGGGGGTAATGGGGTAATAAGGACACATAGTTAATACCTTAATCAATAAAGAAAATAAATAAATAAATAAATAAATAAATAAATAAATAAGGTACTATTTTTAAATAGTGCATTTGCTTCCCATCTTGAGAAATGTATTATCATTTTGGATTGTTTTATCAATTTTATTTAAAACATTATTTAAAGACTAGAGGCCCGGTGCATGAAATCTGTGTATAGGGATAAGGGGGGGGTGGGGGCGAGATTATCCCTCAGCCCAGCCTGCACCCTCTCCAATCTGGGACCCCTTAAGGGATCAGGCCTAAATGGGCAGTTGGATATCCCTCTCATGATCCAGGACTGCTGGCCCTCAACTGTTCACATGCCTGCCTTCCAGATTGCCCCTAACCTCTTCTGCCTGTCAGTCTGATCACCCCCTAACCACTCCCCTGCCAGCCTGATTGATGTCTAACTGCTCCCTTGCCAGCCCGTTTTCCCCCAACTTCTCTCCTCTGCTGACCTGGTCATCCCTAACTGCCCTCCCCTGCAGGGTTGATAGCCCCCAACTGCCCTGCCTTGCAGGCCTTGTGCCTCCCAACTGCCCTCTCCTGCTGGCCATCTTGTGGTGGCCATCTTGTGTCCATATGAAGGCAGGATCTTTGACCACATGGGGGCAGCCATCTTGTGTGTTGGAGTGATGGTCAATCTGCATATTTCTCTTTTATTAGATAGGATGGAGGCCTGTTGCATGGGTGGGGGCCAGCTAGTTTGCCCTGAAGAGTATCCCGGATCAGGGTGGGGCGGCCTGAGCAAGGAGTCTGTGGTTGTTTGCAGGCTGGCCACGCCCCCCAGCAACCCAAGTGGAGGCCCTGGTATTTGGGATATATTTACTTTCTACAGTTAAGTATCTCTTGTGCTAAATTTTCCTTATTTCAATTTAAATATGGATTAAAAATCAAATTTTGTCTTTTGTGCATTTCACCTAACACAAAGTTCTAAGAATTAAAAAATCATGAATTTAAAAAACACAGACCCTAAAATTAAGGCCAATGAAATCTCGATATTGCAATATAAATTAATATTTCTCAACTAAAATAAGGTTCGTCAAACCTAAAACATATATTACTACCTACACTTATAATGCTATTTTAGCCTATAGAACAAAGCAGACACACAGGGGTATTTTGGGGAAAATGTGTGTAGAACAAAGCAGACACACAGGGGTATTTTGGGGGAAATAAGACCTTTCTTTACTCCCTCAAATATTTCAGACACCTCTGAAGTTTATACCCATTTCCATTTATTCTTCCTCACATGGAGTGTGATTGCTATAGCTTGTTTTAATTTATTTCAATTTGTTTACATGCCAATTCCTGAATGATTTTTGTCTGAAGACATATGTATCCACTGAAAACCAGAAAAAGAGCAAACCATATAAGTTTAAAGAACAGCTTTAAGATTGGTTTTCTTTTTAATCTGAGGAGGCAGTCACCTTTTGGCAGGCATCCAGAATCTACTATATGTGAACCCAAAATGCAATTAGGACAATTTTTTCCAAAAAGATAATAATAAAAGACAATCGTTCTCATATATTAATACATTTCAGTCATCCATTTTTTCTCTCCTGAGATTGGGATTTGAAATATTTCAGTATACTGGTAAAATTTGATAATTTACACCTCGGACAGCATCAGTCATGCATCTTTTATTCTATTCATTTAAGTTCACCATGGATATTTTAAAATATTTTGATTGCCTTCAAATCATTCAAGATTCCTTCCATTGCCTAATTGGAGTAATTGACAATCCACACTGAATTGAATGTAAACTCTTGTTCTGCTCTCATTTGTGAAATATATTCCACATTAATAATAGGCAGCTCTCTAAGCAAAAGCGATGATGTTGCATCCCAGCTATTCCATTATTCTACTCTTTTGTTTGTTATTTTCTAATCTGGCCACTCTCCACATCTTTCTTATCTATATATTATCTTTCCATCACCAAAATTGTCAAGTCTGCTTTATACTATGAAATTCTTTAGACCCTCAGGATAGCTTTTCATGTTTTCTAATTTTAGCTCAACAAAAGAATTGTTCTCCAAAGATTACTGAAGAGAATCTCATGTTCTGATATTTTGCAAGCATTTGTTTTTTGGAATTGTAGTGAGAGGCAAATTTTTATTCCCACATGTACCTCCATCCTCAAGTATTGAGTTTCTGCACCTTGGATAACCTTCCCACTTCCATGCTATCACAAACATTAGTTTCTGCCTTCTTGCTACAATAGGACCTTTCTTTACGCCCTCAAATATTTCAGACACCTCTAAAGTTTATACCCATTTTCACTTATTCTTCCTCACATGCGGTGTGATTGCTACTTGTTTTAATTTCTTTCAATTTGTTTGCATGCCAATTCCTTAATGATTTTTGTCTGAAGACATATGTATCCACTGTCTATGAGATCATCTTGAAAACTATTAATTTCTCTAGCATAAATCTCTCAACTGCATTAAGAATTTGCATTATATGATAGGCACCTCTTGCTACAGAATGGAAACTGATTGACACTTCTGGAAGGTACCCAGCCAATTCTTGATTTCAGCCCACTTTGTGACAGAAATCTATTAAATTGCTTTCTCCCCATCTCTAGCCAATAGTCTATTTACCTAACACTAAGTATGCACTGACCAGCATGCCAGCCTTGTCTTTACTAACCCAATGTTCCCATACTAGATTTTGAAAAGACCGAAAGGCATCAATCATTTTGTTTTTATAACATTTAGGCAAATATAGATTGTTTCAAGTAAATTTATTTCAATGTTATTTTTGGAAACTCGGCTTATCTTTGCTATTAATTTCCTTGATAAAAACAATAAAGTATAATTAAAAGTTATCCTATTTTATTTTCTGTTATCCCTCTCCTTTTGACTATTTAACCTACAGGAAAATTGTTTCCCAGACAGCATGGAAGCTATGGGAGCACCTTCAACTATTTTCACTTTCTTACTGGAAGTGGGTAGCTCCGTGATTAACCTTTGCATCAAGAAAACTTGGATTCAGATCCTGGTTCTCTCCTGCTCTAACTTATGTGACTATGAGAAAAATATTTAACTTTTCTGAGTCTTATATTTAAAATTGTTATCATAATTATTGATTTATAAGATTACTCTTATAATTTAATTATTGGCCCAGTACACAAAATTCATACATGGGGTGGGGAGGGGGTGTGTGTGAAGGTTGTTCCTCAGCTTGGCCTGCACCCTCTCCAATCTGGGACCCCTCGAAGGATGTCCTACTGCTGGTTTAGAGGGATCGGGCCTGACTGCCTGATTGCCCCTAACCACTTTGCCTGCTGGCTAGCTCACCCTCAACTGCCCCCCACTGCTGGTCTGCTGGGCCCCAAATGCTCCCCCCCCCCGCCAGCCTGATCATGTCCAACTGCCCCTTGTGCCAGCCTGCTCACCCCCAAATGCCACTCCTGTTAATCTGCTCATCCCATCTTCCCTCACCACTGTCCTGATCACCTCTAACTGATTCCCACTGATGGCCTAACTACCCCCAACTAGCCCCCTGCTGGTCTGCTTACCCCCAACGACCCTGCTTCCCACTAGTCTGATCACCACAACTGCTGCCCATCCTGGCCTAATGACCTCCCCCCACCCCCGGCAATCCAAGTTCCCAGTCCTTCCTTTCTTTCTTTCTCCTTCCTTCCTTTCTCCCTTCCTTCCTTCCTCTCCTTCCTTCCTTCCTTCCTTCCTTCCTTCCTCTTCCTTCCTTCCTTTCCTTCTTCCTTCCTTCTTTCTTTCTTTCTTTCTTTCTTTCTTTCTTTCTTTCTTTCTTTCTTTCTTTCTTTCTTTCTTCTTTCTTTTCTTTAAGTGGAGGCCAGGGCCAGCTAGAAGCAAGTATCTTGGATTTATTTATCTTCTATAATTGAAACTTTGTAGTTTGGAGCAGAGGCCACAGCTGGCAAGGGCAGGTGGGAAACCTGGCTTCCTCCATTGCCAGGGGCAACCCAAGCCACCTGCTCGCTCCAGCTCCTTTATCATTGCCATTTCTGTTGGGATTTATTTATCTTCTATAATTAAAACTTTGTAACCTTAAGCAGAAGCCAGGGCCAGCTAGAAGCAGGTATTTGGGATTTATTTATCTCCTATAATTGAAACTTTATAGCCTTGAGTGGAGGCCAGGGCCAGCAAGGGTGGGCAGGAAGCTGGGCTTCCTCCATCATTAGGGCAACCTAAGCATCCTGCTCACTCTAGGTCCATGGCTGTCACCATCTTGGTTGGATTAATTTGCATACTCACTCCTGATTGGATGATAGGCATAGCGTGTGGGTGTAGTGGGTGTACAGTCGATTTGCATGTTTGGCTTTTATTAGTGTAGATGAGACAATCAATTAGAAACATATAGGAGAGTCTAAAGTGCCTCTTAGTTTCTTTAATATAATTAACTAGATCACCAAAAGGTAGAAATCAAACTGCTGAATTTCTAAATCTTGATCAGATTTAGGTTGTATGTAACTGGGTGTTAATATGAATATTAATGATATTATCTGATGATTAGTTATACCTCTGATGGCTGTTTACATTCTTTTTACATGATGAGAAGCCACAACCAACAATGTGACAAAGAAAGAGAAAGAGTTAACTACCAAAAGTGCAACAGTGACAGATCTTCCACTTCCAAAAGATGTTTCCACATTACCAAGTTCCCAAAACAAGAGTAAGTATAAGAATGTGTGCTAAAATGTTAACCTAGTGTGTTAAATAAAATTAGATTTGGAATGTTTTCTAGACCTCTGCTACCAAAGAACCATGCCCACTTATATTTTCTCCTCGCCTCTACCAAATAAGAGAATCATTTGGCAACTTTGCTTTGTACAGTGATACTCCAATAGAAAAATTCTTAAAAAAACAAATATCTGAAACTGACTAGGTAAGAAGACTGAAACAACCTAAAACAATGATAAACATGGCATTAGAAATTTAAAATAGTTCCATGAAGAAAGTTCAATACAGGGTGGCTTCACTTGCTAATTCTGTAAAATATCTGAAAAGAAACAATAATTAGTTTCAAATTATTTCAAGAAGTTGAAGAGGGAACAGCACATAAGTAATTATCTGAGGTGAGTGTTATCTTAATACCAGAGCTAGAAAAGAATAAAAAGAAAAAGCAAGCCAACTAAACTACAGACCAAATCCCTCATAAATATAGACACAAATATCCTACTAAAATATTAACAAACCAAATTTAATAACATATAAAAAAAATAAAAATATGAACAAGTAGGATTTATCCAGGAATGCAAGATTGGTTTAGCATTCTATAATGTAATATACTATACTAATAGAATCAGTAGATACAGAAGAGTACTTGACAAAATTAAACACACACTAATAATTAAAACTCTATATAAACTAGAAATAAAATGATACTACCTTAAACTGATAAAGGACATAAATGAAAAACATACAGCAAACAATATATGTAATAGTGAAAAACAATGTATTTCCTTTAAGATCTGGAACATGGAAAAGATGTCCATTCTCATTACTTCTGTTCAAAATTATAACAAAGGATTCTATTAATAGATAGTACAATAAGGTAGTAGTTAGATCTCTACTAGTAGTTCTATTCATCCAGATTGGAAAGAATAAAACAAAACAGATTTTCTTAGCAGGCTACATCATTATCTGTGTAGAAAATCCACAGGATCCACAAACTATACAAATTAGTAAAAACAAACAAACAAACAAACAAAAAACATTTTATAACACAGGATATAAGATATATAAAAATAAATGACTATATATTAGCAATGATGATTCTAAAATAAAATTAAGGAAGTAATGTCATTTACAATTGCATGAGAAATAATAAAATAGATATATAGGAATAAATGTAACAATATAAGTGAAAGATTTGTACACTGAACTATAAAACATTTCTGTGAGAAATTCAATATCTAATTAAATAGAGATGTTACATAATCACAGATTATAAGATTCAATATTTTAAGATAGCAGTTCTCTCCAATTTTATAAATAATTAATTAACATATTCAATAAAATACCTGTGAGAATCACTGCAAAATTAAGAGCAAGGGTTTGTTTTTGTTTTGTTGTGTGCTTTTTTTATATATTGATATGCTGATTCTAAAATATATATAGAAATGAAAAAGACCTAGAGTAGACAAATTACTTTTCTAAAAAACAATTTACTCTAAAGCTATAGTAATCAAGCTAGGATTTTATTGAGGTAATGAATGTTAGTAGTAGCATTATTCATAATAGTCACACTGGAAATAATCCAAATATTCATTGACTGGTTAAATAGACTATTCTATTGGATTTTTCGTTTGGAATGAATTTGGAATATTCCAAAACATGGGATATTCATATAATGGAATACTATTCAGGAATTTAGAAAAGCAAAATACTAATACGTGTTATAACACAATGAACCTCAAAGACATGCTCAGTGACAGAATGACAGAATCCTTTCCAAAAATATTATATACCATGTAATTCCATTTATATGAAATATCCAGAATTAATATTTTTATAGGCTAAAAGGGTAGACAGTGGCTGCCTAAAGCTGAAGGTGGGACTGGGGATTGATTGCTAAAAAGTCTCAAGTGAATTTCTTGTGTTAACGAAAATGTTCTAAAACTAGATTATAGTGATAGTTGCACAACTTTATAACTTTATTTAAATGTATTGAGTTGTATACTTAAATTAGTTAATCTAGTTTTAAACTTCTTTATAAAGCTTTGTTTAAAAGCTAAAGAGAAGAAAATGTTGACTTAAGGCCTAAGTCAGCAAACTCATTAGTCAAATATCAACAGTACAATGATTGAAATTTCTTTTGAGAGCCAAATTTTTTAAACTTAAACTAATTCTAATGACACTTCTTCAAAATAGACTTGCCCAGGCCATGACATTTTGTGGAAGAGCCACACTCAAGGGGCCAAAGAGCCGCATGTAGCTCACAAGCCACAGTTTGCAGACCATGGAAGGCCAATCAAATTTCCTTTTTATGTCATGTGAACTAGAAAAACCAAAGAAACAAACAAACCAAAAAAAAAAAAAAAATGTGATTAGCTGTGGGAACTAAAGCAGCAAGGTTTTAGTAGAATGAGTGGAGACAGCCATGGTGATTTCTAGGCATCACTATGAGATAGTAAAATTATTATGAGTCAGTAGAGTTGATAGAGCAGAATGGAGATAGTATATGGGGAGTCAGAGGAACCTCATGAGCAAGATTAAGTTGTTCATGAGAGAGAGAGAGTATCAGGACCTAGAACTCCCTGATTTCTGACAGATTTCCAATTCTAGTCTACAAATATCTTCACAATGAGCACTTCTTATACCCTGTCCTCCATGATATGAAGGAATCTGTACTTTTATTGAAACTGTCCTGGATAGAAAAGCTAGTAATCTGCCTTAAGAGTGTTACCAGATGCCATTCATATTAAATAATGTATTTTTTTTTACATATCCACAGTCTTTAATAAGAAGCAGTCTCTAAGTCTTTTCTTGGGAGATGTCTTAGGTGGAAAGAAATGACAAGTGGGAACTGTGCATATCCAAGACCCACTCCATCAGGAACATCTGTTTTGTTTTGTTTTTCCCTTTTTATTATAATCATCTTAAGCACAACAGAAAGAAGGTTATCTATTAAGACTAATTTCACACAATAATTGTGAACTATTAATAATAATTTTATTTCATGAGACAGTACCCACAAAGAAGGATTTGAAGAACAGGGTCATTCCTACTTCACGTGAAAAAACATTCCTTGGGTTAATACTTGGCTTCTTATAAGTAGAACCTATCTTATAGTAAATATATGTATGAAAGGTGCCCTTACCAAACCAAAACGTCATAAACCTCACCTCATGATAGGATTGCCCTGAATACAAACAAAAATAAACATGAATATGCATCTGCTGCAAAATGTGTAGCATTTGAGGATTGCACTCAATTAATTAGCATGTTGCACTAATACATTCAGTGACTGGTGAGGACAATGTCATTCAGGTCCATAGTTTATTCAAATTAGCACTTACACAACAGTGAGTGGTCATCCCCATGAGTCACTTAAAACTGCTAAATTTACTTTGATTCATGCAGTACAATGCCCTCTGCATCTCAGTTCTAGGGACTACTGTATTCACTTGGCTTCTAAGCACAATTAGAAGTGACTTTCTTCCAAGTAATCTAAAAAAAATACACCCACAAAGCCATTTCTTAAAAAATGAAACAGCATGGAAATTAAGATAATGAAATAAGGGTATTTACTGTTGCCCTTTGCATTTGTCATTTGAATAACCAGTTCTGTACTAAGTCATCTGCAAATTTTGTTGTAAGAAATCATGTCTACCCAGATTGTTCACATTCCTAAAAGTGCTTCCTACTTAGCATGGACTCCACTGGGTAATAATGATTTTATTCACATTTCCATTTGTTCATTATGAAACCAGGAGCTTGCCCAAATTCCTAGTTAGCACCCTTTCCATTTCCACCCTTCACATACATAAACGTTCAGAAATAGTGGAGCCAACACAGAGAGGCAGAAAGAGAACAAAGCAATCGATTGGTGGAGGAGTTTGAACACATGAAAAACAATTTTCCTTTTAAACATATGGGCAATGAGTTCTTAAATAGTGGCTATCAAATAAAGGCACTGTGAGTATCTTATCTCAAGTGCAGGTTTGATTTGGAGAAGAGTTAGTGAGGTTTGCTGCTTTACTACCCAGAAATACAGAATGTAGGTCAAAATGAAGTTTGTCCTGAAAACAACTCTAATTTTTTTCATTCTATTAATATTCAATCTCTCCTTGCTTTTCATTACTTTGGATATTTCATGCCAATCCCTTTTTCACTGAAATGTTTCTGTTGAGAAACCCAGACAACAAAAAGCTAGAGTGAATTATCACCAAACCAGTGTTACAAGAACTGTTAAAAGTGAGAAAAAGAGAAACACCATACTACAGTATTTCACTTATATGTGGAATCTAATGAACAAAATAAACTAACAAAAAAGTCATGTGTATTTCTCTTATTTTACTCTTTTATTCTGCCTATAGCATACACATTCCTAGAATCTTAGAATTTTTGAGATTTAAATCCTCATTAATTCAGTGCTCTGGCATTATAACAATATGGTGGCCCTTTGAATTAATTTATTTATTCACTAACGATCCTTTGAAGAACATCGATGTGCCATGCCTTGTAGTTTCTGGGGGTGGTCAGCAATCTTCTGTGTTCCTTGGTTTGTAAATACATCACTTTAATCTCTGCCTCTGTCTTCACATGGACCTCTCCTCTATCTTTTTCTTTTCTTCTAAAGACAATAGTGGCCTGGTGCACAGATTTGTGCACCAATGAGATCCCTCGGCTTGGCCTGTGGGGATGGGGTCAAAAACAGCTCAGTGTATGGATTCATTCAGGGCATGCCTAGTCCATTTCACACAGTCCCAATCAGGCCCATCAGGGCAATTTGGGCTGTCTTGCCCAGTCCTGATCAGAGCTGATTGGGGCTAGCAGGGGAGAGACATTGGGAGGACTCCAGGGCGTGTCCAGCCCATCTAGCCCAGTCCCTATCAGCCGGACTACAACAGCAAGCTAACCTACTGCTTGGAGTATCTGCCCCCTGGTGGTCAGTATGGATCATAGCAACTGGTCAAACAGTCAAAAGATTGGCCTGACAGCATATCAGGCTTTTATTATATAGGATGTGCCAACGGATTTAGGGCCCAACCTAATCTAGAAAGATCATTAATGCAAATACTTTTTTCTAATGAGATCACATTTACAAGTTTCAGATGCACACATCTTTCCAGGGTGTCTCTGTTTAACCCACTCCGGATCAGGTCCTGAATTTATCCTTACTACACCTAGCTTTCAATATATTTGTCACTGTTATATACAGGGCTACTTTGCTGGGCTTTAAGGGGTGATTCAATGGAAATATCAATCATAGGAGTACCCACTTTCCAATATCTAAACTGTGGAAGGACTGGGTGTAAAATCCTGACATAAAACTACAAATCTTCTCTTGCTGAGTTCCTTATTTCTTCTAATGGCTTGAACATAAGGCACCTTCTCTGACTCTTCTTTTTTCATTTCTTGTGCACGTACTGATGATTTCTGAGGAACGAATAGAAAATAGGAAGATGGAAGGAAGAAAGCAAAATAAATGCTTTATTCGCTGGAAAATGAGTCATTCAGGTTTCAATAATCAGATTTGAAAGCAGGTATGGTTCACACTGTAAGAGACTGATAGGGAAGAAGAGACTATTGCTATATCTTTCTTTGGTAAATTCAGACTTGGCCAAGGGGAAAAAAAGGAATAAGATTTTAGATAGAAGGCAAATTGAGATAGACAAAATGCCAATACATGACTATATTAAGGCAAGTGTTTAGAGAGAAATTCTTGTAAGGATTTTTTCAAGCCAGGGCTTCTGTATCACAGTATATACAATATTGCAGGCTTGAAATCTGAAGGGGAAAATCTGGCTGTTGTTAAGTAGAAATGAATAACACTTAATAAGTAATCAGTAGGTTATTAAGTAGGAGTTGATTGCATTTGTGTATAATAAGTAGTTTATCATATGTTTCCTTTTGCATAACTCTTATTTGAATATAGAGTTTATTTCTATATAAAAAGCATAGATAATTGTAGACATTTTAGATATATTCCTGGATGAACATGAGAATAGCCTGTTGTCTAAAAAAATTACACAATCCTATAATTTTTAAAACAACTTACCCTTTTCAAAATAAAAATTGTACATTCTAATCATGTCAAGAGGAGTTTAGCTTATTGGTTATAAATAATGATTCTGAAGTAAGATTTCTTAGAGTCAAATAATAACACAACCATTTGTTTACTTAACTTCTCTGTGCCTCAGTTTCTCATCTATAAAATATCTTATAATGATGTTATACCCATTGCAGATTCTTGTGAAGATTAAAAGAGATAAAAACAATGTCTGGCAAGTAAACACAATAAATTATAGCTACTATTAATAATCCTGCAAAAGCCAGGCATTGTTGGTATTGATGATACCAGTTTCACAAATAAAGAAGCAGATTCAGAAGATTAAATAACTTGGCCAAGTTTAAATTAAGAATAAAACTTTTATTTAAATTTGTTTCACTTGGCACAAGCAGGAGTTATCAAATCACTATCATGTAAGCAAAGTAAAATTAAATTCTAGCTAGATTTTGTCACTTGCCAAAGGCTCTGCGTTTGAGGCTTGCTTGTCCTTGGTTACAAAAAAAATAAATCAAATACTTACCTGGCAGGGGAGATACCATGATCATAAAGGTGGTTTTCCAAAGGCCAGGCTTATCCATTGAATTCCAGATGTGCTGACCCCTATCATTTCCCCAAATGTGGTAAAATCAACTGTATCATTTGTGGTAGTGGGGAATTGTGCTCTCACTTGCTCCTGAAAACAAACAAAAAATCAAGGTAAACACATGATAAGTATTAATGACATATTTGCATGAAACAAATTTTAAAACTTCCTCATTGAAATAATCAAATAAACTGAAAGAAGACAAAAAATGCAATAACTTTATAATTGAGTGTTTCAATGGTATTTAATGTCACTTTCCACTACCATCTTATAGAGTCTCTCATACAGTGCTATGCATCTCATCCTTTGGAAAACATTAATTTATCTGATCTCCCAGACCCATTATTTCTTTTGTGAACAGCATGATTTATTTATGCTACTTATTTGGGAAGTGAATCATAATGTTTTTTATATGCTACTTAGTTTATATGATTTCTTGTAGACAGATGCAAAAGAAATCCTCAAGATAACAAAGTCTTAGTCACAAGTCATGGTTCAGGCAAACGAGAAATAATCTCATATACAATGACTTGGCCAATGCCATGTATTGGAGAATGATAAAAAAAAAAATTGAATTTTTTACAGCAAATTATTTTAAATTCTTTATCAGTAAAGAATTATATTAGGGAATAACTATTTGTCTTTTTCTCCTCTTAATGATGTTCTGTGTATAACTATTAGTATATATATAGCTCTGTATAGCTGGAAGCATAATATCAAGCATAATATCCTTTGTAAGAGAAGACTATTCAGCAAAGCTATTTGTTGTATTGTTGTTTAAGCTTTCTGTTTTAAAAGCTAATTATTTGAGTTAAAGTTTAGTTTTGGATTAATGAAGATTAAAGTTTAGCAGTTTAGAAGTTCATTTGCATTTCTTAAGACTTCAGTTTCATATTAGAAAATCAAACTCAACAAACAGAATTAATTTGCCAACCATCCTAAGCTGTTGGTCTTTATTAAATGTTTAAAATTGAGAATAGTTCAAAAGGGTGCACCACACTCACTCACTCACTATTCAACTGGATGCACTTCTGAAGATCAGATCTTGGCCCTTCCTACACTGAAAATTATAAATTAAAAAACAGTGATAATTATAGTTATCTTCACTTTTGACAATTATAAATTAAAAACAGAGATAATTATAGTTATCTTCACTTTTGATTAATTCCCATCACTTTAGCCATATTTAAAACATTTACCTCTATTATGCTTTTATTTATTTTATTGATTAAGGTATTACAAATGTGTCCTTATTCCCCCATTGTCCTCCCATTGCCCCAGTTCTACTCTCACTTCACCCCCTGTTATCTGCATCCATTGGTCATGCTTACAAGTCCTTTGGTTGATCTCTTCCCCTTACCCCCACCCTCCCTACCTTCCCACTGAGGTTTGATCATCTGATCCATGCTTCTCTGTCATTGGATCTGTTTTTGTTCATCAGTTTGTTTCTAATTATAATCCACAAATGAGTGAGATCATGTGATATTTATATTTCTCTTAGCATACTGCTCTCCAGCTTGATCTATGATGTTTAAAATGGTAGTAGTTCCTTCCTTTTGATAGCAGCATAATATTCTATAGTGTATATGTACCACAGATTTTTAATCCACTCATATGCTGAAGGGCACTTAGGCTGATTCCAAATCTTAGCTAAGGTAAATTGTGCTGCTATGAACATATGTGCATATATACTTTCTAATTGGTGTTTCTAGTTTATTGGGATATATTCCTTGAAGTGAGATCACTGGGTCAAATGGGAGTTCCGTTTTTAGTTTTTTGAGAAAACTCCATACTGTTCACAGTGGCTGTACCAGTCTGAATTCCCACCAGCAGTGCATGAGTGTTCCTTTTTCTCTGCATCCTCACCAGCACTTGCCATTTGTTAATTTGTTGATGATAGCCATTCTGACAGGTGTGAGATGGTATGTCATTGTCATTTTGATTTGCATCTCTCAGATAATTAGTGACTTTGTAAATGTTTTCATATGTCCCTTGGCCTTCCTTATGTCCTCTTTTGAAAAGTATCTATTTAGATCCATTGCCCATTTTGTGATTGAGTTGTTTGTCTTCCTTTTGTTAAGTTGTATGAGTTCCCTGTAAATGTTGGATATTAAACCCTTATCAGAGATAACATTGGCAAATATGTTTTCCCAAGCAGTAAGATTTCTTTTTGTTTTCTTGATGGTTTCTTTTGCTGTGCAGAAGCTTTTTATTTTGATGTAGTCCCATTTGTTTATTTTCTCTTTAGGTTCCATTGTCCTAGAAACTGTGTTGATAAAGATATTATTTCAGCATATATCTGAAACTTTGCAGCCTGTGGATTCCTCTAATATTTTTATGGTTTCCCATCTTATGTTTAAGTCCTTTGTCTATTTTGAATTTATTTTTTGCATAAGGTGGGGGTCTAGTTTCATATTTTTGCATGTGTCTGGTCAAATTTCCCAGCACCATTTACTGAAGAGATTGTCTTTACTCCTTTGTATGTTCTTGTCTCCTTTGTCAAATATTAATTGAGCATAGTGGTTTCTATTCTATTCCATTGGTCTATGTGTCTGTTTTTGTGCCAGTACCAGGCTGTTTTTAGAACAGTGGCTTTGTAATACAGCTTGATATCTGGTATTGAGATCCCACCTATTTTATTTTTCTTTCTCAGGATTGCTGCAGTTATATAGGGTCTTTTTTTATTCCAGATACATTTTTGGAAAGTTCGTTCTAGGTCTGCAAAATGTGCTATTAGGTTGCCCAGTTTCCTGGAGTACAGTTGTTCGTAGCATTTATTTTAATGGGAAGTAAATTGAATCTATAGATTGCTTTGGGTAGAATGGATATTTTAATGATGTTGATTCTACCAGTCCATGAACACAGTATGTTCTTCCATTTGTATATGTCTTCTTCTATTTCTTTTTTCAACTTCATGTAGTTTTCTGAGTAAAGGTCTTTTACCTTCTTAGGTAAGTTTATTCCTAGGTTTCTTAATTTTTATGTGCAAAGGTAAATTGGATTTTAAAAAAATCTTCTTTCTGTAAGTTCACTATTAGTATATAAAAATGCCATAGATTTCTTGGCATTAATTTCGTATCTGCTACATTGCCAAATTTATTTATTAAGTCTAGTACTTTTCTAATGGAGTCTTTATGTTTTTCTACGTACCGTATCATGTCATCTGCAAATAATGACAATTTTACTTCTTCTTTTCCAATTTGGATGCCTTTTATTTATTCTTGTTGTATTATCACTTTGGCTAGCATTTCTAGTACTATGTCGAACAGGAGTGGTGAGAGTGGGCATCCCTGTCTTGTTCCTGTTCTTAGAGGGAATGATTTTAGTTTTTGCCCATTGAGTCTTATGTTAGCTGTAGGTTTATCATATAAGGCTTTTATTATGTTGAGGTATGATCCTTCTCTTCCCACTTTTCTGAGCACTTTTTTTTTTTTTTTTTTAATCAGAAAAGGGTGTTGGACTTCGTCAAATCTCTTTTCTGCATCAATTGATATGATTATGTGATTTTTGTCTCTCAATTTGTTTATGTGGTAGATCACATTTATTGATTTGTGGATATTGAACTAGTCTTACATCCCTGGAGTAAATAGCACTTGATCATGGTGTATGATCTATCTAATGTAATGCTGGATGTAGTTTGCTAGTATTTTGTTGAGGATTTTAACATCTATGTTCATCAAGAATATTGGCTTGTACAATAATTCTATTTCATTGTGGTAACTTTGGTTTGGGGATTAGAATAATGCTGGCTTCATAGAAAGAGCTTGGCAGTATGCCTTCCTCTTGAAATTTTTTGAATGGTCTGAGAAGGATTGGTTTTAGTTTTTTTTGTATATGTGCTGCCGAAGCGAGCACTGATTTTAGTTCTTTTTGAATGAATGTTTGGTAAAACTCCCCTGTGAAGCCATCTGGTCCAGGCCTTTTGGTTGTTGGAAGATTTTTGACTACTGTTTCAATTTCATCAGTGATTATCTGCCTATTCAGGTTTTCGATTCTTCCTGATTGAGTTTTAGAAGCTTGTATTTTTCTAGGAATTTGTCCATTACCTCAAGGTTACCCAGTTTCCTGGAGTAGAGTTGTTCGTAGCATTTATTTACAATCCTTTGCATATCAGTGGGGTCAGTTATTATTTCACCTCTTTCATTTTTGATTTTGTTTATTTAGGTCCTGTCCCTTTGTTTCTTGGTGATCCTGGGTAGAGGTTCACCTATTTCGTTTATCTTTTCAAAGAACTACCTCTTGGTTTCCTTGTTCTTTTGTCTTGTTTTGTTTTGGTCTCTATGTCATTTATTTCTGCTCTGATTTTTATTATTTCCTTCCTCCTGGATACTGTGGGCTTTTCTTGTTGCTCTCTTTCTAATTTTTTAAATTGCAAGGTTAGATAATTTATTAACAGGTTTGTTTGTTTTTTGTTTGTTTGTTTTTAGGGTAAGTATGTGGAGTTATGAACTTCCATCTCCGGACTGCTTTCATTGTGTCTAATTAATTTTGGATTGTTGTGTTTTCATTGTCATTTGTTTCCAGGATACTTTTTATTTCTTCTTCATCTCTTTGGTAACCCGATCATTGTTTAACAGTGTGTTGTTTAGCCTCCAAGTGTTTGATTTTTTTCCCCATTGCTTTTATTGTAGTTCATTTCTAGTTTTATGCAATTACGATCTGAGAAGATGCTTTTTTAAAAAATATATTTTTTTATTGATTTTACACAGAGAGGAATTGAGAGGGACAGAGAGTTAGAAACGTCGATGAGAGAGAAACATCGACCAGCCGCCTCTTGCACACCCCCCACTGGGGATGTGCCCGCAACCAAGGTACATGCCCTTGACCGGAATCGAACCCGGGACCTTTCAGTCCGCAGGCCGACGCTCTATCCACTGAGCCAAACCTGTCCCGGCTGAGAAGATGCTTTTTATGATTTCTTGAATTTGAAGAGACTTTGCCTGTGTCCTAATATATGGTCTATCTTTGAAAATGTCCCGTGTGTACTAGATAAGAATGTATATTCTGTAGCTTTTGGGTGTAATGTTCTGAAGATGTCAATTAAGTCCATCTAATTTAGTGAGTCATTTATGATTGCTGTTTAGAGGATGTATCCAGTGGTGTCAGTGGGGTTTTAAAGTACCCTACTCTGACTGTATTGCTATCAATCTCTCCCTTGGCATCTTCAGAAGTTGTTTTATGTATTTGGGTGCTCCTATATTGGGTGCATATATGTTTAGCAGAGTTATATCTTCTTAGTGAATTGCTCACTTTAGTATTATGAATATGTAAGTGGCCTTCCTTATCTCTTATTATGGCCTTAATTATGAGGTCTGTTTTGTCATTTATGAGTATCACAACCCCAGATTCTTTCTCATTTCCATTTGCCTGAAACATGTTTTTTCATACCTTCACTCTGAGTCTGTGTGAGTCCTTTGTTCTAAGGAGGGTTTCTTGCAGACAGCAAATATATGGATTATGTTTTCTTATCCATTCAGCTACCCTATGTCTTTTGATAGAAGCATTTAATCCATTTGCATTTAATGTTATTATTGATAAGTATTTGTTTATTATCATTTTTATTCTTAATGTTTGTGTTTCTTCTTGCCTTTATGTTTCTTCTTTTTACAGCAGTCCCTTTAGCATTTCTTGAATTTCTGGCTTGGTGGTAATAAACTCTCTTAGCCCTTTTTTTATTTTTGAAGCTCCTGATTCCTTCTATTTGAAATGATATCTTTGCTGGATATAGTATTATTGGATTTAGTCCATTGCTTTGCATTGCTGAGTATATTTAATTCCATTCCCTTCTGTTGTATTTCTGTTGAGAAATCAGTTGATATTCTAATAGGAGATCCCTTGTAGGTAATTTTCTGTCTCTCTCTGGCAGCCTTTAAAATTCTTACTTTGTTGTTGGTGTTTGCCAATTTATTTATAATATGTCTTGGTGTCGGTCTTTGGGGTTTATCTTGTTTGGGACTCTATGTACTTCTTGTAATTGCATAGTTTTTTTCTTTGCAATATCAGGGAAGTTTTCTGTCATTATTTCTTCAAACAGGTTTTCTATTTTTTGTTTCTCTTTCTCTCCTTTTGGTACCTCAATTATGTAAATGTTGTTTCATTTTGTGTTGTCCCAAAGCTCCCTTTAGACTCTCCTCTTGCTTTTTAAATTTTCTTTCAAGTTGATGCTGTGTTTGTGTGTTTTTTCCTACTTTGTCTTCTAATTTGCTGATGCAGTTCTCAGCCTCTTTTAGTCTACTGTTTAAGCCTTCATTTTTTTTTTCTTTATTGCAGCTATGTTGTTCTTCATTTCCTCTTGGTTCCTTTTCATATTGGTAGATTCTCATTCAGCTCCTTGTAATTCTCATTGAGTCGTGTGTATTTATCATCCAGCTGTTTGAACATCCTTATAACCATTACCCTGAATTATTTCTCTTGACATATTACTTACTTCGATTTCATTTAACTCCCACTCTGGTGATTCCTCTTTTTCCTTTTCTTTGGGAATTGCTTTTTTGTCTTTCCATGTTTTGCAGTAATGTTTTAATTGTAGATCTGATTGCTTTGCTACCCAGGTTTGTTTGGGGATGATGCTATTGATATGGCCTCTCAGATCTCCTGGGCTTGGTAATCCTGCACAGCTCCCTACTTAAGCTATTTGGATTCTCTTGATGTAGGCTTGCAAGCTGGAAGGGCACAATTGCGGTGTCTAGAAGTAAGCAGCTGTGGATGGAGGTGTCCCAATTTTTGCTGTCTTGTGCCATAGGTTGAAATTGTGTGCCCAGTGGAGACTCACAGAGGCACCCACGAGCCATCTGTCAGGGTGGTGGGGCTCAGGAGGCCTGCACTCTGGAAATGTGTGACTGTGGTATTCAGAGTTCTGTAGCTGAGGGGTGGGAAAACTCAGCTTTTGCTGCTGCCTGTGTGGTTGGATACACGTATCACCAGTGGTGGCACACGGGGGCACCCGTGGTGTGTTTGTCCACAGGGTTTCCTGACACACTCTGAAGAGCCCTAGCACTGAAGCCACTCAGTCTAGGTGTCTGTGGGCAGACATCCAGGATGAGTGAATTCACAATTTCTACTTCTGGGGGAGTGAGTCCCTGTTTGTCCAAGATTGCACCCAGTGGGTGCTCACAGTGGCTCCCAAGAGTGTCCTGTGTCTTGATGAGTTCAGGGGTTCTGTGAGCTTGGAATATGTGCCTGTGGAAGTCCTTTTGCTGGTGGGGAGCTCTGACACACTCTGAGGAACCCTGGCACTTAAGTTGTGTAACTAGGTTATCTGTGGCAGTTATTTAGGAAGAAGGGATTCAGAATTTCTATTGTGAGGCAGCACGCCCTTATCTGTACAAAATCACAATGAATGGGGGCTCACAGCAGTATTCAAGAGCTGCCAGTGGAGTGGTGTGCCCAGGAGGCCTGCACACCAGAAATTAACACCTGTGGTGTCCGGAGATCTGCTGCTAGGAAGGGGGGAAATTGCACTTACTTCTGTGGGAGTGGTGCACCTTTGGAGGTAGAGGTCCCAGGGTCCTCGGGTCTGCAGGTAGAGCAGCAGGATTTTGGCTGGAATGACTGCTGGTTCGTGGGCAGTGTCCAAGGCCTGGGTGGTGGTGCTGATGAGTTCCAAGAAGAGGCCACTCTCCCCTTCAAGATGGTGTGGGCTCCGTATCTGAGTCCCACAGTCTGGGGAATGCCTGCAGAGGTGGTAGTCTCTCCCTGTCCAAGAGAGCCTGGTCTGCCAGCCCATGCTGCTCCTGCCTAATTTAACTGTCCCTCATTCACTCACATACACACACACACACACACACACACACTACATATCCACACACACTCCTTTCATCCCCTCACTCATTCACTTCCTCTCCCTCACCTCTGTCTTGCCAGCCACCATCTTTTCTCTATTATGCTTTTATATCCATATAACTGACTTCAAATTTGAAAGTGGTATGCCTATGAAAACACTGTGTTATTTTCAGAATAATTCTACTTGCTTTCAGAAAAATAGTACTATTTTAATATTGATTAAATATCTAAGTTCTGTAGAATTTTCTCCTCAGAATAACAATATATTCATTCATATATAAAAGTCTGATCATCTTAGGACTCAATACATATCCTAAGATTGAATTGGTAGATGTATTTTTTAAATTCTGCTACACCTTAAAACATAGTTACTTTTCTTTTATATAAGTTTTTTTAAAACATTTTTTTAAAATATATTTTATTGATTTTGTACAGAGAGGAAGGGAGAGAGATAGAGAGTTAGAAACATCGATGAGAGAGAGTCATCGATCAGCTGCCTCTTGCACACCTCCTACTGGGGATATGCCCGCAACCAAGGTACATGCCCTTGACTGGAATCAAACCCAGGACCTTTCAGTCCCCAAGCCAACGCTCTATGCATTGAGCCAAACCGGTTTCGGCTTCTTTTATATAAGTTTTAATAAGTCCTAAAAGTATTATACAGTTTGAAGGCTGGAAAAAAAAATACATAACTGAAGGTTAGTCAGAAGGTTTTGTCTCATACAAATTTAAACATTTTTCATTCTCAATGAAGTCTATCAGACAGAAAGGTTTTGACCTGGTTAATAGACAGAGAAACAAAGGGTTTTTTATTGTCTTTGTATTCTAGCCCTCTAGCAGCTGATAAATATTTTAACTGCATCTTCCACATACAGCATTATGCCATGTTCAAAAGTATTTTAACTAGTTTTCAAATGTAGGACTTAATTACATAAGCTTTTCTTTCAGAACAGTTTAGCAGAAGAAAAACTGTCTGTTTTAGTAAAAGAAGATGACACTAGAATGAACAGGTCTGAATTTTAATCATTGTACCCCCTTGAGAAAGTAGTTTTACTTCTCTCAGAAAGTGTTTGCAGGTTACAAAATGAGTATCTCTCTTGTAGACATCAACAAATAATATATGGCCCTGATCATAAGAGTTGCTTTAAAAATGGTAGCTATGATTATCCAACTAGCCATCTTAAATAAAGCATTAATTTTCCCTTAAAACTAAATTTAGGTAAGTATAATTAGCCTTAATTGTTAATAATAATAGTAGTAGTAGTAGTAGTAGTAGTAATAGTACTATTTTATACTCTCATTTGTTCATTTTATATGTGTGTCTTTTTTTACTGGAGATCTATTTTGCTATGTCTGTATGGTAGGCACTGGAACTGTGGCTTGATTGAAAAATGTAATCTTGGATGGATCTAAAGGGTATTATGCTAAGTAAAATGAGTCAAACAGAGAAAGACACATACACTATGATTTAACTTACATGGGAATCTAAAAAAATCAAACAAAAAACACCACCCAAAACAAAACAGAAACAGACTCATAGAAATAGAAAACAAAGTGATGATTCCTGGAGGATGGTAAGTGGGGGAGTGGGTGAAACAGGTGACGGGATATAAACTCTCAGTTATAAAACAAATAAATCATGGGATACAATGCACAGCATAAGGAATATTATAATGACTATACGGTGACAGATAGTTACTAGACATATCATGGTGATCAGATAGTAATGTATATAAATGCTAAATCACTGTTGCACACTGAAAATTATAATATTCATATCAAGTTTACTTTCATTAAAAATAGAAATATCTTTTTTCGTGGAGTTTAAATTCCGACAACAATTTTTTTTTTAAATAAAGTAAATGTTACTGTAGCAATGAAAGTACTGTTGAGCAAATGAAGCAGAGTGGTGGACTAATATGGAGGGAAATGAAGACAACTTTAGAAAAAGTGGTGGGAGGAGACCTCTTTGAGTGGTGATATCTGGGCAGAGTCAGGAAAGGTAGAAGGAAGCCGGTGTTAGCCTGAGAGAACAACATGAGGTACAGAGGAGAACAAGCCGACAAGCCCGAGGCAAGAAGAGCCCTGTGACTTTGATCTAAACAGAGGCTGACTGGTTAGAGATGAACTGAGGATCAGGGCAGAGGCCACCTCCTGTAAAGACTTGCCAGCTGTAGCAAGACTAGGGAGCTTTGAAGCAGCCAAGTTTAAGTTTAAAATAGTTTTCTAGGTGGCCATTATTGCAGGTGCCAAAGGGAGCAATGTGGGATCAGATGAATAGTAGCCAATTAAGTGATGAGAAATAGTTGAAATATAACTTGAAGCTAGAGCTGATGGAGGTGAGGAAAAGAAGAAAATCAAGAAAAGCCACTACTTTTTGTCTTAAGTGAAGGGGAAAGGGGGGAAGGCTGGGAGAAAGAGGGGGGCTATTATACTATGCATTGAACCAAGAAGGGGGGGGTGTAATTTAAGAATATCAGTCAAGTAAAGGTACAAAGGAAGCAAATGGATACTTTACACATTTATTATTGGGCTTCTGTTTGTTTCAAAAAATATTTTCTATATTTTCCATGTGGCAAGAATTGTTTATGGTGAATATACTCAAAATTGCTGAAGTGAACTTTATCATTGTCTCAGTAATTTGACCGATAGAGAGGTCCTCTGCACTATATTTACTTTAAAGGAATTCCCTAGATTTCAAAGGTATCTTCCTGAAATTTCCTGAATCTTTCCCAAGTCAACAATCATAACCTACTCGGCATACGACACATGGCAGCCCCACAGAGAAAGCACCTGCCGAGGGACCTCTAGTTGTCTATGCTATCTTAATGTATTCAAGATGTGAGATTGTTCTAGACTCTCTAAAGCAGGATTCAGAAAACTGCAGGCCAAATCCAGTCCTCACCTGTTTTTTTAAGTACTGTTTCATTGGAATGCAGACATCCCTTTACTTCAGGTATGATGTGTGGCCGCATTCACACTACAGCTGTAATGTGGGGTAGTTGCTACCAAGACTTATGCGCCACGAAGCCTAAAATATTTACTATTTGTCCCTTAAAGTCAAAGCTGACTGACCCTTGCTCTAAAATATATTGTAATCATGAAGCCCCACGATCATATTATTTAAAGGAAAGAGAATCACAGATGAGCTAAGTTCTATAGTTATTTACCACTTGAAATAATTATGAGTAGATACGATACTCATCATTTAATTTTAATGATTTTCTTTTCTTTTCTTTCCTTAAAAGCTGAAAATCAGAGTTTAGTCAATACAACAGAAAGACCAGGTAAGTGAATGTTTTTATACTCTGAGGATGTTTGTATGTAAAATACCCAAAACAAGACAAAGTAGATCAACCAGTTTGAGGACAGGGTGAAATAGTACAGGGAACACATTATATAGCAACTCAAATGTTTATTAGAGCTTGGGTTTAAAAATAAACGCAGACTAGGGGAACACACAAGAATGTGCCTGAATATTCTGTGGCTTTAGTGAGTGGAATCAGCCCTGGTATATGGATGAAGCCTGTGGAATTGTCCTCTAACCAGAACCTGCTTTTCCTGGTCTGTCTCTATGGTTGGCATGCCCTTTCCCAGAACTATAATGTGTCGATGAGCTATCTTCTCTGTATTTCCTAACAAAGCCTGGTCCTGGCATTCAAAGAGATGATGTTATAAACCACAGTTACAGCCTAAAATGTTGTCATGCCAAGAAGTGCTCATGTTTTGCCATCCTTAGTTTTAAACGGAATGAATTTCAGATGACGGGACAGCAGAAATTGAAAAAGATAATTGGGGAGGGGAAGATGGTAATGTTAAATCTTCCTGTTGTTTTGAAATAAAAAATTATTTGGGGGATTTTTATCTTCCCATATCATATCTGGTACTTTACTAAATGGCAAGTCCCTTAGGTTCTCATTTCTGGTCATCTCTGGTATTTATAAAATGAGAAATATATGAAATAAATATATTCAAGATGTGAGATTGTTCTAGACTCTCTAAAGCAGGATTCAGAAAATTGCAGTCCAAATCCAGTCCTCACCTGTTTTTCTAAGTACTGTTTCATTGGAATGCAGACACCCTTTACTTCAGGTATGATGTGTGGCCGCATTCACACTACAGCTGTAATGTGGGGTAGTTGCTATAGAAGATTATGTAACGTTTTTTAAAAATCAGAAAAATAAAGCCATGAAAACTTTAAGTGAATCTAATTTTCACAGCAAATGTCCTAAATAATATACCTTCTAATTTTAGTGTTCAAAGAATTCAAAACTGAAGTGATTATGCTTTTAATTTTTAATTATTTATTTTCTACACTAGAGGCCCGGTACATGGAATTTGTGCATGGAAGGGGGTGTGTCCCTCAGACCAGCCTGCACCCTCTCCAGTCAGGGACGGGACCCCTCGAGGGATGTCCAATTGCCTGTTTAGGCCCAATATTGGTGGGCCAAAACAGGCAGTCAGACATCCTTCTCACAATCCAGAACTGCTGGGACCCAACTGCTCACCTGCCTGCCTGATTGCCCCTAACCGCTTCTGCCTCCAGAACTCTAACTGTGAGTTCAGAGTTCATCTGGAGATGGAAAGACCCACTATAAAGTGACGAAAGGCTGTTTATTACTTAGAGACTTCATGTGGCTATTACAAGTTTAAGCAATGATGGAATTCACTTTTCTTTAGTGTTATCATTTATCCACAGACTTGTCCTTGTAAATAAACCTCTTTATTTCTTTGATAAAAGACCTCAGCTCTGAAGAAAAATGGACAAACATGTTTCAGAGTATTAGAAAAGAAGTAAGCCATTTGCCCTTAATTTTGTGGAAAATACAACTATATTACTTGGGGTTCTCCAGAGAAACAGAGTAAATAGGATGGATGGATAGATGATAGATGATAGATAGATGATAGGTAGATGATAGATAGATAGATAGATAGATAGATAGATAGATAGATAGATAGATGATAGGTAGATGATAGATAGATAGATACATAGATAGATAGATAGATAGATAGATAGATAGATAGATGATAGGTAGATGATAGATAGATAGATACATAGATAGATAGATAGATAGATAGATAGATAGATAGATAGATAGATAGATAGAGATTTAATTTTGGAGCCTGAGAAGTCCTGAGATCTGTAGTTAGAAAGCTGGAGACCTAACGACCCAGGAAAGTTGACAAGTGGACAATGATGGTTTCACTGGCACAAGCCATTAACCTTTCCTCTAATAAAAGTGTCATTCCAGTCTACATGCAACAGCCTGAGAACCAGGAGATCCAAAGTTACCAGTCGGAAAGCCAGCAGGTTTGAAAATAAAGAAGATCTAGAATTTCAGTTTGAGTCCAAAGCCAGAGAAAGACTGATGTCCCAGCTCAGGGCAGCCAGGCAGAAAGAGTTGAAGGGAGGGTCAACCTTATTATTCTTGAACTGGATTCAGTCAATTAGATGAGAGCCTACATTGGGGGGCAATCAACTTTACTCAATGACTGATTCAAATGTTAATCTCATCCAAAAAACACAACCACAGGCACACGGAAAATAATGCTTGACCAAATATCTGGTCATTCCAAGGCCAAGGCCAAATTAACACATAAAACGAATCCTTACAGCAATATTCCCATAGTGACAAGCACAACCTGTGAAGGGTTTCATTGTACGTATTTTCTTCACTCTCATTCACTGTATTTTAGAAGCCCTACTGCATTGTAGATATCATTTTTTATGGAAAATCAGAAGCCAGAACAGATATAAGTATCACCAAACCTGACTACTGGCGTTTGAAAAGGAGAATGCTTTGTCCTGTCATATTCACTGTTCTCAGCACCCTATGCAATGCCAGTGGATTGGTTGCTGATTTCCAGGAATTCATATAATGTGAAGCATGAATCATTCTATGCAGATGATTGTTTACCTGAGTATTCTAATGTTGAATGTCAGATTCAAAGCAATATGTATGTAGAGGTGTGCTATTGTTTTTTAATTTGGAAATTTTATGATGCTTGAAAGATTAGTTGAAAATAAAAGAACTCACTTAAGGAATGGGAACTATATCAATATTTATGTGGTAGGGAGCATCTGCCATAAGGTCTCATTTAGGAAATTGTATAAATCTGGATATGGCTAAGTGGTTTCTCCTCTGGTTCAGAGATCTGCTGAGTCTCTAAGACATCTACATTGTTCTTGTGTCTTTCCATTCCACACTGAAAGGCTATAAAAACTCAGTCTCAACTGATTAGCTGCTCAGCATTCACTTTAAGAACCAATATTTTCAACTGTGGGTATCATTATGGGTGTGCACTCCTCCAATAAGCTCTACAGTGAGTTTTATTTCAATACATTAAGAATATGTCTCCTTGTATGCACCTGCATGGTCTGGTTTGGCCTGTTGAAGGAAATATGTATTCAATTTGTCCTGAAGGAAAGAATACATTCTTGACAGGAGCCTAAATTGAAATAGATTATATTTCATGTAACAAAAATAAGTGGCATGTACTTATAACTCATTCCTACTAAAATGCAGCGGCTTAGACAGCATTGGGCTGTGGTTGACTACACAGGCTCTAGAGCCTGCAATCAAATGCTAGTTCTGCCTCTTACCTGCTGTGTGACCTTGGGGGAATAAATCTCTCTAGGTTTCACTACAATGCAAATATTAACAATACAATAGTTGAAAGTTAATATTTGTAAAACACTTAGAATAATGTTTGGCACATAATATCCAGGGCTTGAAAACAAAATCTTTTTTAAGTCCATATTTTGGATCCCTTGCTTTTACTTTCTCAGAAAGCATATGGCACAGTTACATATTCAAAAGCTTCTCAGTGTTTTCAGGCCGTTCTATCCAAAGTGTGAATCTGAGTTAAGATGATGAATCTATGTTTAGAAAAGGGTGAGAACATTCTAAACCTTTCAGAATGCTGAGGAAAAGAAATGTAATTGATCACTGAGAATGATACCACTAACAAGTAAGATAACTCAACTCAATCCAAATGCACAGGTAGATATATATCTACCCTGAGAACACCCCCTCCCCCAGTGCATGAATTTCGTGCACCAGACCTCTAGTATTATTATAACAGTTTTGGTTCTGAGGGTCTCTTTATTACAATAGATTGTTCTGAGGGTTCCTACTTTAAACAGCCAGCTCCAAGTTCTGGCCCAAAGCTTGCAAATTGAATTTAAATCATGACACAACATATCTGCAATTCAGTAATTAATATAATCACCAAAAGTCAGGGCTTAAGAGCAAACCCATATCACCTGAGAGTGCCATCCACTCCAGTTTTTTCCATCCCTGACTAGAGCAAAGTAACATCTGAAAACAGAGGTTTGATGTATTTTTACACTTAAAATTTTGGAGAAAATTAGGTAAATTGGCTTTGGTTGAAAGATACAACTCTCCAATGGCCTAATCATAGCATAATAGGATATTATAAAAGATAAATTGATAAAATATAATTTAAAATATTTATGTAATTTATAATAATATTATCTATAAGAATAACAGTGTAATATGTTAATTAGACCAGACAGACAAACCATCTTCTGAATGTCATTCTGGACATCCTTCCAGATGACCTTCCAGATGAAGCTGCAACAAGCTGGAGCTGAGGCAGAGGTTGCTGCCACAGTGGACAGAGGCTAAGGCAGAGGTGGTTAGGGGTGATCAGGCAGGCAGGAAGAGTGGTTAGAGGAGATAAAGTAGGCATGTGAACAGTTAGGGGTGATCAGGCAGGCAGGCAGGCAGGAAGACAGGCAGGCAGAGTGGGTAGGGGTGATTAGGCAGGCAGGCAGGTGAGCGGTTAAGAGCTAGCAGTCCAAATTGCAAGATGGATGTCCCCAAGTTTAGGTTGGACATCCCCAAGGGGTCCCAGATTTCTAGAGGGTGCAAGCAGAGCTGAGGGAACCCCCCACCCAGTGTACAAATTTCATGTACTGGACCTCTAGTATATAATATAAAAGGTTCAAGTACTCTTCTAAGAAATTTAAATCATTTTTACTCATTTAATTTGTATAACACAGTGATGTAGAATTATTATAATCACCATTTGTAGATATGAAAACTCAGACACAAAGAAGTTAGGTGACTTGCCCAAGATTCCACAGCAAATAAGTGCAACATTCAAATTAGAAACTAGGTACTCAGTCTTCAAAATCCTGCTCTTAATCATCTATTATACCTCTCTTGTACTTTCTCAACCAATACTAGTATAGTAGTAATGTAGGATAATAAAGTATTAGCAAAATCCACAGAGATTATCCGCTCTGAACACACTGTGGTTCCTGCTATCTTAGTCACGAATGAATTACATTAGGCTCACAATTGATGAATTCAGCCAAGATACATAATTGCATTAATATGATCATGCTAATGGACAGGATTTGTCAAATTGTGAGTAAACTCCCATTAGTGTATCATGAGCAGGATTTTTAAAAAATTAAATAAAAGAGAATAGAAAGAAACAGAAGACACTACACGTAATAGAGGTAAATTGTAGGTGTGTGTGTGTGTGTGTGTGTGTGTGTGTGTGTGTACTGGATTCAGAAATTGTTTATTAACTGAAGGTTGAGGTTAAAGGAAAAACAAATATATATATAAGTCTTTGTTTAAGGATCCAATGAATTCTCCTTTTAAGAAGACTTAATTCTATTGCCTACCTATAGATCATTTTCAATAACAATTGGCACTGGATCATCAACACATTTTAAATAGGAAAATTGGAGCTCCCTCAGAAGAAGACAGATTATAGTTAGAACTGTAGCTGCCACTTAACCTGTCTTTGGGAAGGTAATAAAGTACAAGTCTTAAAAATTAACCTTTGGGAAATCCCAGATGGATTAATGCCATTGGTTACTTCATCAGCCATCTTATATTATACTCTACCAACACAATAGAAAAACATTCATTTTCAATAAAATCCTGGACACTGAAATTATAAACGAAAACTATGAAGTATTCAGCTAGTTCCCTTCTTTTATTTAATATTCTTTTTTTTTTCTTTTTTTTCTTTTTTTTACTGCCTGACTAGTGCACTAGTCCAACATTTTCCTTTTCCTTTGTTTTTATGGGCATATATCTAGCTTCCTCCCACAGATCTCTTACACGGCAAGAATGGTACAAACTCTAAAAATTATTCTTCCCCCACAGATGTCAAAAATGCATGAGCATACAGTGCATGCCAGGCTGTGGGTGGCACAGAAGGAAAGATCCAAGGCAGTCCTATGCAATATCGTTTTCTTTGGGGAAACTATACATGGCCTCAATACTCCTGAGGGGCCATGATTATGAGATGTCTTTTAGTTCAGCCAAGCTGCCAGCTACATTTTACTGCACACTCACTGTATTCTGAGCTCCATGTGGGATATGGTGGGAATTGTGGTCTTCTCATTCCAGAAACTTGCAATTCAGTAAAGAGGCAAGGAAAACACGTGTGATGAAAAGACATCACTTTATAGTACAAGAAAAAGTGGATGACTTTTCAAAAAATTTTAAATTTAATTTTATCCAAAATTTACAAGAATAAGTTCTATACACTTATAAAATATTTGATTATTTGTATTTCTTTGAAATTCATTGATATTTGTGGGTTTTGAATTATATTTTTTAATTTTTTTTTGTTTTAGTCCTGAAAATGGCAAATGTTGACTTAAGCAAACAAATATAATTATAATAAATTTAATTTACATTTCTTTGAAAGAAAAGATTTTGAGTAGTGGTAAAAATGTATCCAAGCAGCAGATACTCTAGATAAGCCACATAAATGTAAACCACTACTGAGCTTTAAAGATGAAAACAAAGGATTTTTTTTTTATTTTCCCCCAACTTTTAACCATAGCCTAAACTGCAGTCTTTCTCTTCAACAAATAAGTACCACTATAGAAATGAAGTTCTGGGTATTTATATTCATCATAAGTATGTGTGATGGAAAAAATCACTATCACCCAAAGTTATACTATCTGAAATGTGAATAATGCTTTTGTATAGGTTTTCATCACAGAAGAAGCTCAGGCTGTAGGTGGTACAGATAAGAGAGGTACTCAAGTTTTGTTTGGCCTTTCTTGAAGATGTAATACTGATATCCAGGTTTTGATATTCAGAATGTAATTGTAACAGGAGGAAAAGATGAAGTTAGGATTTAATGTACTATTTTATGTATCCTATTATTCAGCAAGAAACCGTTTTCATAGATTTTCAGAAATGCAAACTCTTTGAATCTGCAAAGAAATACAATAAGGAGAGTTAACACTATAATTTGACTCTGGGTATCTGATATTTTTCTTATAGTTAGCACTTCACAACCAGATGCCTCACCTTCTAAAACCAGTATATTGTTCTCAATATCAACAGCACCTGCAGAAAACATCACACAATCTCAAGGTATGACTTCTGTGTGCATGACTAGAAATTCACTTTGCTCAACTCCTTATCATCTAGAAAACCCTACCAATCTTTAAAAATAATAACAACAGCTTTATTAAATTATAATTGCTATTCAAAAACACACATCTACAAAAGGGGAGAGATGAGGAAACTGTTGCAGGTGATGGGTATGTCTATTGCTTTAATTGTGGAGATGGTTTCATAGATGAATGTCCAAACTCATAAAATTGTATATATTAACACCCTGCCAATCTTGATTTGCAAAACAGAATTCTTTCAGAATGAGATCAAATGTATTCATTTGAAGCATCCTACCTATAGATCACAGAGACTTACTTTGAGGCCATGGGGGATGGAGGGAGGATTATGAGGGTTGGCACATGAACCAAAGGTAACCTATTTTTTCTTTCTTAAAATAATAGGCACTGAGAGTGAAAAAAATAATGCAAGCCTCTCTTCAACCAACTCTTCTCATTCCAGTGAGTAACAGACATATCTTCATTCATAGACATAGATATGCAGAATATTTTAATGTTACCCATAAGGGAAGGGATTGAATTACAGATAGACTTTTATCAGCTTTACTGAACCTGCAATCCCATTAAAATCCTGTCTAACTGCCACTTGCTTTGAGAATTTCCTACTTATGTGTCTTAATGAGCACACTTTTGAGATTATTTTCTTACCTTAGTGCTAAGCAATTACCACCAAACGTCAAGGTGAATTGATGAGACTAGTCTCAGATAAACCAAAGTATACAGACAGAGATCTCCATAACAATGAATTGTTTACCTTCACAAAGCCTTGTCTTCATGTTAAAATGGCCTTTTAAGAAATGTTACTTTGTACAAACATAGATATATGTCATATAAGATACAGGTAGGGCAAAAATAGGTTTACAGTTTTGAATGAAACACAGAGTTCATTCTTGTATTGTTATTTATTAATTAATTATTGTTTTATTTACCATATGAATAACTGTAAACCTATTTTTGCTCCAGCCTGTATATGATTATGCTAGGCCTAAATAGACTTAATTTACCTGGAAATTAAGACTCATATTAATATATATGAAGCTGAGATGATAATACATATGAAGCTGGCATGATAGTTTAGGTAAAGCCATTCTACTTAATAGATCAGAATTGCATTTATTGACCCAATGATTTATGGTTTCTTCATTTGGGAAGCACTAATGATCTCACTGAAGGTCTAATATGAACCTACAACTTACTTAAAACAAATATTTAATCATAACAATGCAAGTGAAAACCAACC
Organism: Pipistrellus kuhlii; assembly: GCF_014108245.1. NCBI lineage: Eukaryota > Metazoa > Chordata > Mammalia > Chiroptera > Vespertilionidae > Pipistrellus > Pipistrellus kuhlii. Next base: position 136,218,480 of record NW_023425404.1, read on the forward strand.
TACAAATGAATTGGTTTACCATTCTATTCCCTGATAAATATGAGGGACACATAAGCAAGCAGATGAGAATTCCTCACTAAATGCTAACTATAATTTCTATAGCTCTAGCTTTACCCCAGGACAATGTTTTCGATTTATCACTGTTGTTTCAATCTGGAAAATGACTGGCAGAAAAGAAGGCAGATACTAAAATAAATTGATTAATAAATAAATAGCAAAACCCTCCTATTAATAAAAACAGGAAAAAACATAATTGACCAGATATGTATGTACAGGTGCACTTACATGGACATTGTTCTTGAACCATTTGTTCATATTTAGAAATAATGTGCACTGTAATACCCAATTATATCTACTAACATTATTTTATACTTTTTCTGGTTCTAAGATATTACTATGCAAAGATGTTTGTGAGTTTTTTAAACAGCCAACTATTGGTAGTTCCAGTATTGGCTATATAAGTCCTTTTTTCCAATAATTTGGCTATAAAGAAGTAAAGACTATATGAGTGCATGTGGGTCGGACTATAGGTCTAGAGGGCATCTTCTCCCTCTTGTCTCTCATCTCCTCACTGCCCCAGTCTCCAGAAGAATGGAGAACTCTCTCTCTTAGGTTTGAAATTTTATTTCAGAAAGGCTACAAGACTGACATCAAGTGGATACGTCAGAAACGACAACTAAAGCAAAACCCATGAATCAGATAGATCTTTGCTTAAAATACAATATTTTAAATAGAAGGATGTTTAAAGAAGAAAGCATGTGTGTTTTTGCCTCCGTTCATAAACTATTGTGAAACTCAATTGTCCTTCTAACTGACAATGTCCCCATTGCTTCTTAGGTATTATTCTGCCAGTGGTTATTGCTCTAATTGTAATAACACTTTCAGTATTTGCTCTGGTGGGTTTGTATCGACTGTGCAGGAAGACAGACCCAGGTGGGTAACAGTGTTTTGCTACCTTTTGTTTTCTGATAAAAGAATGCTCATGCTAGATCTAAACTTAAATGTATACTCTTCAGGGGAGGCGGGAATTGTAGAAAGAAATAAAATGCCATATTGCTTGATCTCAAAAAATAGAGGGAAATGAACGGAGAAATCCATGGAATGCTGGTGAATGTAAAGAATCGGGATTAACTACTAGTGGCAGGTATCAACTGCTAACAAATACCTTTCAATGAAACAGCCCGTTTTGTGGGCTGTTGGGGGAATACGGGAGTCCAGAAGGCATGAAATGGTATGCCTTACCTATTGTGAATGTTTGTTCCTTTTCTGGGTAACAGAGCATAAAGCAAAGTCTCACTGATAACGTAGTTTAGGGGCCCATAATCTGAAGAAGAGCTTCCTGCGACTCACTTCCCTTCCAGGAAGCGCAGCTTCCTTCTGATGAAAATGTCTTCCTTCGTGACTGCATGTTCTGCTCATTGATTGAATAGGTTCCTCGGGACTGAACATTATTGCAATTTTTATTAAAATTCTAGTTTGAAATTATTACCCTTCTTAACCTCTCCAGTGGTATTTGGAAGTCTTTTCCCTTTTCTTCAGCCACTGCTCTCTTTTAAACATCCCCACTCTTCATTTTCTTCCTTTTGATGTTTCATCTTCTCCCTGCTTCTGAAATACTTATGAATCCTGTAATGGCATTCTATTTTTTATGTTTTTTTTTAAATAAATGTTTAATTTTAAAATAGATTTACCTTCACAGAAACATTGCAAAGATAGTTACAAAGAGTTCCCACATACCATATAGCTGTTATTCTTATTATTAATATGATATAGCCCAGCTAATGTAGCTCAATGTTTGAGTGTTGAACTATGAACTAGGAGGTCACCAATACAGTTTTATTCCAGGTCGGGGCACATGCCCAATTTGCAGGCTTGATCTCCAGTAGAGGGCATATAGAAGCAGCTGATCAATGAGTCTCTCTCATCATTGACTAGAGGTCCAGTGCACGAAATTTGTGCATGGGTAGGGCACTTAGCAGCTGCTGGCTGCCAGCTGATGGCCAGGGCCTGCCTTCCTTTGTTCCAAGCCACCCCCTGATAATAGGCACACTTCATAGGGAACAGTCGAGCTCCAGGAGCTCGACTGTTTCCTATGAAGTGTGCCTATTATCAGGTCAGTCAAACTCCCACCCAAGGGAGTAATTTGCATATTAGCTTTTATTACATAAGATTTTATATATTTTTCCCTCTTCTTTCAGCTCTGAAATCAATAAAAATATATAAAAATAAAAAGATGACATGTTTATCACAATGAATTAACTAATATTGGTTGATACATTATTATTAACTAAGGTCCCTACTTTTTTTTTAAGATTTCTTCCAATCTTATTGTCTTTTCTCAGCTCCAGGAAATTGAGCTTTTTACTTAACATTTCATCTGAATCACCCTTCAGTTCCCATGGCTTACACTCTCTTCTGTTATCTTAAACATAAATCTATTTTCCATCACAGATCCTGCCCTGCTTGTGTAATGCGGTGTTATGTATCCATGTCTTTGTCCATGCTATTCCTTCTCCAAGAACAGTGGTCAACAAACTCATTCATCAACAGAGCCAAATATCAACAATACAACTATTGAAATTTCTTTTGAGAACCAACATTTTTAAACTTAAACTTCTTCTAATGTCACTTCTTCAAAATAGACTCACTCTGGCCATAATATTTTGTAGAAGAGCCACACTCAAGGGGCCAAAGAGCTGCATGTGGCTCTCTAGCCACAGTTTGCTGACCACTGTCCTAGAATTTTCTGTCCACTTTGTAACTTTCATAAAATTTCAGCCTCCCATTTGTCCATTAGCACCTACCTCAAATACCAATTTAATGTATCTTTCTTTGCATAACACATCATCTCTTTGAGCAGAATTCTATAGAATTTTATGGAATTCATCATGTAATAACATAGTTACTTTGCCATGTACCTGTCTCCCCTTGGTCTGTTCTAGATTCTATAATAAAAATACCGAGACTGTGTGGCTTAAACAATAAACATTCATTTCTCACAGTTCTGAGAAGGTGCCAGATTCGTGTCCGGTGAGGGTACTCTTCCTGGCTAATATATGGCCCCTGCTCACTATGTCTTCACATAGTGGAAAGCAAAGAAGTACTCTGCAGTCTTTTTTTCATAAGGGTGCTAATCCCAACTGAAGACTCAACCCTCTGACCTAATTAACTTCCAAAGGCCCAACATCCTGATGACATTATATTAGGCATTAAGGTTTAACATATGAATTTTAGGGGAGCACACACATTCAGTCCATAATAAAAGGCAGCCTCTCTAGTCACACATCATGTATTATTCACATTGCATTGTGCATAATATAAGACAGAATCTACTATAAGCTTGTTGAGTTAAATTTCCATAAAATAGAATGTTGCCTTTCCTCATTTTAATTCTAAATATTTCACTAGCAGAACTCTTAAGTTTCAAATACTTTTAAAAAGTAAGCATCCATTTTTATAATATATATAAGCTACACTGTTTACCCCATAGACATTGTGCCCCCTGGATACTAATAAAGGCTGTTCCTAAAACCAGTGTCTATGCACTGCATGGGCAGCTTGGCGCAAGAGTGTAACAGTGCAAGGGGAAGTTATGAGACAAAAAACAAACAAACAAACAAAAAACAAAACACACACACACACACACACACACACCCCCAAAAAAACAAAAAAAAACCAAACAAACAACAAAAAAAAACAGTAGTGTTCATATTAGCCCTTGGTGGAGAATGAGAATAAACAAATCAATGACTTTCCCTTTGGGAGTTAGTGAATAAGGACTCTTAATAATGTCTAAAATATATTTTCTTCCTCAGTTTCCAGAAGAAAAAGTATTTTTATAAATCAGTTTAATTTCTCAAAGTTTCTAATCAACCAATACTATTTTTTATGGTAAATCAACTATCCAAGTTGAAGCTTGTGGGTGTTGAGCACATAGAAGAAAAAAAAAAATAGTGTGCTAAATCTATCTGTAAAAACACCCTCTACTAAGAAACTGCTTTGCATAGGAAGATTTGCAAATAAGTTATCTGAAAACTTGACATTTGCTATTAAAGAGGACTCTGGATGAATTGAATCATTGAGGGGGAAAGTGTATAAAATTCCAAGCACTATGAAAAGTAAAATAAAATAAAGTAAATTTACTATAATTATTGAGAATCATTCTGAAGACATACAGTACTTTATAACCAAGTTTGGCAGTTGTGCAATTAGCCAAATCTATTTGGTTTTTATTAACTTTGCTTGCCAAACAGAATTTATAGCATTGCTGTCATTAAATGAGCACCATTAAAACCCCACAGTGATCACTCTTCAAAATGTGGGTGAGACTTCATTAAATTCAGAAAATTGGTAAACCCACTCTGCTCACTGGAAGATAACATCAATCAGAGATTTCAATATGAAATTGAGTTTATCTGGATAATGTTGACAGTAGTCTGAGCTTTAACCCAAATAGAACAGCATATATTCCAAAAGCAGTTTGTTGGTATGTGCCTATATGGTAATAAACCCAATATTACCATATTACAAGGAAAATTATTAAATTAGGCATACAAACAGTAGCACTGCATATTGGAACAGGGCTGTGAGCATCACAGGTGATATCATATAGAGCACTTACAGCAGGAATTGTAAAGTGCTATTAAAGCCCTACTGATGGTAGGAAAGACAAGGTCAGGTCAACTTGGTGAATAGCATATGATATCATGAATTAAATCATTGGAATTAAGAGTCATGGTGGTATGTGACTCTTACCAGGTGAAGCTAAACTAGCCAGAATATTAGTTGAAATCAAGGTCTTCATAATACAACTAGAGGCCTGGTGCGCGAATTTGTGAACCAGTGGGGTTCCTTGGCTGGGTCTGCGGGATGGAGCCCAAATTTGCTCTCTGACAATCCCCTGAGATATCCCAGATTATGAGAGGGCACAGGCCAGGCTGAGGGATCCCACCAGTGCATGATCGGGTCCAGGGAGGATGTGGGAGGGCTCCAGGGTGTGTCTGGCCTGTCTCGCTCAGTCCTGATCACTCAGTTCCAATCAGAGGGACCCCAGCAGCAAGCTAACCTACTAGTGAGAGTATTTGCCCCCTGATGGTCAGAGCATGTCATATTGACTGGTTGACCAGTTGACTGTCTTCTCCCTGGTGGTCAGTGCACATCATAGCGAGTGGTTGAGCAGCCTTAGCATATCATTAGCATATTATCCTTTGATTGGTTGAACAGCTGATTGAACAACCAGACACTTAGCATATTAGGCTTTTATTATATAAGATAGGCCGCAGTGAATACAAGGTTTTAGCATTGCTTCCTGAGGCCATGCTCTTGTGCAGAATGAAACACCAGCATTTCCACTCTAGGCCCAGGTTGTTTTCTACCAGGTCCCATAAGCAGCTTGGAAAAGCATACAGAAGATGAGATGCCATTAGTAGCCGCAGTGATATTTTGCAGAGCACTTTAAAGAGACTGAGTTAGTGCAATTCAGATGCAATTAGAAGTGATATTATAGTTCACCATAGTACAGAGATTTGTGTCTCCAGAAAGTCACGAATAAAGAAATATCAGAAATTCAATTCTCTGGTATAAAAAGGCAATTCATTACTTTGAAGAGAATATTTTTCAGAGGTACTGAAATAAACAGAGACCTTTTCTGGTGTTTGCGGGCTATGTGAAAACAAATAGTTACACCTAGAGATAAGAAACTTAGTGCAGAAGTAAGTTCAGTGGAGTTGACCTACTTGGGACTATCCCGTGAATGAATTAGCCATACCAAAGGAAGGAGTGCTAACCATGTCTGAGAAAATGAACAGTGAGGCAGGGAGTGGAGAGATTAAAGAAGTCAAAAATTGCCTCTAGAAATATCTCTGCACTGAACATGTCAGGGGTCTCAGTTTTGTTTTGTTTTTTGTTTGTTTGTTTGTTTTTGTTTTGTTTTGTAGCCAATCTTCTTATAACTCTAATAATTCTCTCCTCTCCTAGGCACAGCAGAAAATGGGAATGACCAGTAAGTAAAGCTACCTCATTTTTTCTAGAAGCTCTGATTTTATCATTTACATAAGGAAAAGTATTGATTCTTTACTTACACATCTTTGTTTGTTTTTTTAAAGAATTTGTGTAGGAATTATTGTAAATGGAGTTTAACTATTTGTCAGAGTTCTCTCTTTTCAACAGAAATTCCAACAACTAAAAGAGGGCTATTCTTAAGCTATTCAAAAGTGTTAAAATTGAAAATCAAAAAGTGAAATGCAAAAATGGAAAAATGAATATAATTACAATAATAAATATAACACATACCTAGAGTTTTAAGATACCGTATTTTTGGGACCATAAGACGCACCAGTTTTTAGAGAAGGGAAATGAAGAAAAAAAGATTCTGAAACAAATAGTGTCCTAAAATATTTTATGTGCATTAAAACCCAACATCACAGTCATAAACACATGTAATCAACCCTGTAAAGTAAACAGCAGCATTTAGAACCATTTTAGAGCCGGGCAAGCATACAGAGACCACACAGAGCCGGGCAAGTAAAAAAACTTTTTTTTTTTAAGTATATGTGTAGGCTATATTTGGACCATAAGACTCAGGGACTTTTTCCCCCCACTTCTGGGGGGAAAAAAGTGCGTCTTATGGTCCGGAAAATACGGTACTTTCCCTAGGGGATTTTTCAGTATGTTTCTCACAATTAGGGAAAAATCATGCCTGCACCTTGAGACAGCTCTGAGTGGCTTTATTAATAGTAGATGTGCATTCTGCTTTGACTTTTCAAAAACAAGCAAAGCAGTTGTTACCAATCCACCCAACTGTTGCAACCAAGGTGCTATAAAGAGACATTTTTTTAATGAATGTCAAAAACAATTCTGTGCTTAAGTTTACTTTGTCGATATGAATTTGTATCCTGCCTTTATGTAGATGTTTTTGTATGTTCATCAGGCAATGAAACTTAGAAATACTATCCGTAGGTCCCCTACCCTTCTTAATTAGAAATAAAGGTTCTTGGGATGTCCAGGGGGAAAAAGGGGGTTTAAAGGTGTTTAGCATCTGAGAAAGAGGAGGCGGGAACTCTTGGTTAAAATAAACTGCAGTGTTCAGGACCTCGTAAAAAAAGGATACTTCTAGAATTTATCAGCAGCCCCCAAAGTTTGGAAACATGTCTGTGTCTTTCCCTTCATAAATCAAGACTGAAGCCATGTAGCATACAGACCTGTGACAAGTGTTTCCCATGACCCATCTTGATGTTTAAACTATCTGAGGACCATAGCTGTAGCAGAATGATAGAGATTTATTGGCTTGATTCCAGAAGTGGAAAGTGCTTTGTGTGTGTCTGCATGTGAAGAGACACAGGTTTTGTCTTAAAAACATATATATATATATATATATATATATTGTGTGTGTGTGTGTGTGTGTGTGTGTGTGTATCTTCTTCATTCTGTGTATGTAATGTTTACTTTCTATCTCAGGCATGCCACTCTAATTACTATGGTATTAATTGAATGTTTTCTGTTCCAAATAGACCTCAGTCCGATAAAGAGAGTGTGAAGCTCCTCACTGTGAAGACAATTTCTCATGAGTCGGGTAAGCTCCCTAACTGTGGATTAGATGAAAAAGTGTTATTTCAAAGTTCTACTCGGATTTTGTTCATGTTGAAACATAACTGGAAAGCATAGCTTCTTTAGAAATGGTCAATTAGCAATTCCCAATAAATGTCAAATTTTCCTTTAAAGGAAAGACAAGCCCTATAAATATAATTTTTGGGTAAAATTTTTTGGATTATCTGGCTTTTAATAAACATCTGTAGACAGATCCAAGCCCTTTGTATGAGCCAGTCTTTTAAGAGAGACCTTCATTCATGATGTATCTGGTTCCTTTATTTCTACCTGGTTCTCTCAGAGGTAACCATCTAAATGAGCAGAGGGGTAAAATTCTTTCATAGGGTGATTGGAAACCAATCACAGGTTCCCTAGCCAAGAAGTAGCCTAGCCTATTCCACTAGATCAAAGAAAAGGAGCCTAAATATGAACTAGTCCTGAAGAAGTTCATGAAGGATCCTGAGCGTGACTATACCATTTATCAAGAAGAGTTCTCAGAATCTGCCTGTGGCTTCTAAACAAGCATAACAATAACATCATGTCCATTGGGAATTTAACCTAACCTGGAACCTGGGCTCATCAAGCTGGGCTCAGGCTGGCTACCCAGCACGTGGAAGAAGCCTCTGTGTGGGAACCCTTGGCTTTCCTGGTGAGGAGGGGCTGGGATCAGAACTGCCCACTCTACCATCCTTGTCAACCAGGGAAATGACAACGCACACCAAAATTGAGGCTTCCAGAGGGGAAGACTCTAAAGAACCTTTTGTTTCTTAATGGCATATTTCATATCTGACTCTTCTTGAAGGACCAAGGAAAATTCCATATCAGCTGACATCTCCCGTTCTCATAGTAATCGAAGCAATAAATGGAATAAACTATAGTGTGATAATTAAGACTCTTAACTCTCCATAAGGAAGCATTATCATCATGGAAATAATCAGATCTGTCCTCTGGTACTTTTCTGGTATTTCCGCCAACTTCAATTTAGGACTCACATCTCATTTAATAACAAAACCTTTCAATGGACAACCCAACTGATTACTGTGGAAATATTTTATCAGATAACAAGATTGATTTGGCAATTCAAAGGTTTCAACAGCCTAGAATTAATCTGAAACATAATGATCTGCAAATGCTCTTTGTGCCACCACAATTCTTACTAAAGTCTGGTTCCTGAGACACAAATAAATATCTCTCCCTTAATTTTCAAACTTATTCAAATAGGATTTCTTTATAAAATTAGGCTCACCAAGTTAACAGAAGTTTTATTATTATAATTGTTTTTACTTAAATATCCTTTGCCCAACAATGACATCTTTCCTAAAATATAACTAAAATAAAATCTGAAATTTTTAGGTTTGATATAACTTCACAGATTTAGCCCAATTTCCCCCTATCTCCTATATAAACGTTTAAAGAAATTTTTAAAATGTAGAAAGCAATATGATAGAACAAATACCTGAGTGACACATTTTATGTTATTTGCTATTATGAAAGAATTAATGTTCCTAAGTGGTAACAGAATGAAATTTGAGCTTCCATGACCATGAGTTTATTGGATTGATCAGTATTTCAATGGATAAACTCTGACCCTCATTTTAGCAGTCAATAAGTCATGTTTCCAAGGAAACAGAGCTTTGTAGCCACCCACCTTTATGGGGAAATGCCAGTGGGTGCTAAATTGTCTGGGTTTCTAGAAGCCTCAGTGAGCCTTGGTAATTGCTCTGGTCATTGTGTGCTAATAACACAGATCCTTGCCCCAAAACCTCCTCTGATTAGAAGATGGTACTCATCTATCCCCATTCTCTGCTTCCTTTGAATATGTTCTTTCACAAACAGTGTTCTTCTGCTGAAAATGTAGCCCCAAAATGTTTACAATTTGATTATTTTAAATTAGGGGTTCTTTAAGTAAAAGAGAAAGCCTAGTAGAATATAACAAGAATGTGTCTTTAGCAAAAATTAAACACCAAACGTGGCAGATCAAGGGGTCTTTTATGAATACCTAAAAGATACCATACAGCTTCAGTAAGGAATGTAGCCAACTTAAACATCCCACAATGACTACAAAATATACATATGACATGATGCATGTTAAATGTGATTCCCACCGACATCACATCTCAGCAAGTTATACACATTATCTTTTTTTTTAATTAAAGGCAATCAGAATTATGAAGAAAACTGCTTAATTAGTTAAAGAAGATAAGACTGCACAGGAAAAAAAAGAAAAGAAAATGCAGTACCTTTGAATTTAGTTTCAAAGCATTGCTTGATTGTGAACCATTTGGAGAAAGAAAAAAAAAATGAGATCTGAATTCATTAAAATATTGTTCGGCTTAAAAACTCTAATAAGTGTGTATTAGCTGAGATTAAGCTGAAACACTTGAGCATGTGCGCCGGGCCTGCCATGCTGTGCCAGACTTCTCCTGCTTGGTTTGAACCACTTAATATGGCCCATGCCCCAGATGTCATTCATCCCCTATCCCTCTGTTCCTCAGTGCACTCATGCTCTTTTGAAGGAGATGATAACTTTGTCTCCTTTGTCTCTCCTATCCCTTGCCCCTTCTTAAATATGGTCAGTACACATTATCAGTATATTATAGTAAATGCACAGTTACTTTTATTTGCTTTTTTTTACAAATTAAAAGTTCATTAACAACAAGAAATAAGCAACAGTAAAAAAAAAATGATTTATGAAGCTTAGATAGATTCAGCTATGTCCCCGGCCCTTCAATATTTGGCTCATTCTCTGCATGCATTCATTTTTGCCATACACATCATTATTATAACTGTACTAATGGCCCAGTGCATGAAATTGAGAGGGCAGAGCAGGGGTGAGAGGGCAGGGTGGGGCGGGGCCAGCTCCCAGTAACTGGACCTTAGCCTTAACCCAACCAATCAGGTCAGCCAAGGTAGTGGCACCACCTCCCCCCCTATAAAACCCATTGATATGTTAAATTCTTTCTCTCTCCCGCCATGCCTTCGCTGGCTGGTGTAAGTGGGACCAAGCTTTGACTAGTCCGAAATAAACACAGGCTTTCTGCAATTGCATCAGATTCGGCTCCCTGGTAGTCTTTGGGGTTTATGACACTTGAGCACAACAAAATTCATGCACAGGGTGGGGGGATGTCCCTCAGCCTGGCCTGCACCCTCTCCAATCTGGGACCTCACAGGGGATGTCTGACTGCTGATCCACAAAGATCTGGCCTGAACTGTCAGTTGAACATCTCTCTCGCATTCCAGGACTGCTGGTTCCTAACCGCTCACCTGCCTGCTTGCTCACCCCAAACTCCCCCCCTGCCAGTCTGCTCACTCCCAACTGGCTTCCCTCGCAGGCCTGCTCACCCCCAATTGCCAATCTCACTGGCTTTCTCCCCCACTAACTGGCCCCCTCTGCTGGCCTGCTGGTCCCCAATTGCCATCCCCCACTGACCTAATCACCCCCAACTGCCCTCTCCTCCTGGCCTGATCTCCTGTGCCTCGGCCCTGCCACCATGGCTTTGTCTGGAAGGATGTCCCAGAAGGCCTCTGGTCTAATTAGCATATTACCCTTTTATTAGTATAGATTGGAAGCAGATGGTTATTGAATCTTTCTCACATTCTCTCTTCCCAATTACAGAGACCTGTAAGGGGATATTAAGGATTGTAATGATTTTCATAAGGTTTGCTTTACATTTCTGGAAGACAGTAGGGGTTCATGAGTTTTTATTTTGTTTAATTCTCATACCTGTACTTCATACTTATCAATTCCAGGAGGTGCTGTGCCTCTAGTGAGCATGGGTTGTCCTAGGGTAGAGGCCATTAGGGTCATGGCCTTGGCACTTCTCAAAGCATGGGACCTAAGGCACTTTTGCAAGGAAATATCAAGAACAAACTGGGTTTGTTCTCCTCATAGGCTTCTGGCACTATTTATTATCTCCATGACTGTACAGGTAACAGGTGACATCAACGGTGTTCTCAAAAGACAGCTTTTCTAACTAGTAGATAAAACCTGGAGTAAAATAATGACAGTTATTCTCAAAGCTAGAGACTATAATCCACGTTGATTTTATATAGTGTGACAGCTGTTGATACTTGAGCCTGTCTGAAAGACTCAGGTAATATGAAATGTGTTTATCATGAATCCAGGGGCATGTCTCTCAGCTTCCTAGGTTAATATTTATCCTTATATTTGATAATGGAATAACACTGTTTACTTGAGTGATGTCCCCTCTGCTATTCTGTGTGTCAACAAAGTGTTCATTGACCCTATAAATTCAATTTCACAGAACTCTCCCTGAATTAAACAGAGGAGAATGTGTTCCTGATAAAATGGCACTTTAAATATATGACATAGGTTTACTGAGGCAGGGCCAGCTCATGGATCAAGCAATAATCAATAACTCATTCCCTAAGATGCCTCTCTTACTATCACCTCCCATTCACACACACATCTCACTCCCACGGAGTGAGTTAGCATTCATTGCTCCTTTAGGGTGGAACAGATAATGGCCTAAAAGAGCTCATAAGTCTTCGTAAAAAGGCCATACCAAGAGGCAAATTGTGGCCTTAATGTGATTCTTGCAGGGAAGTTGGACTTCTCTTGAAAAACAAAAAACAAGCTAAGAAACTTTATTTTCATCCTCATTCACTCCCTGAGCTTAAGGTTCAAAGTGTATCTTCTGTTCCTAGGTGAGCGCCCTGCACAAGGAAAAAACAAAAACTGACAGCTTGATGAATCCTGCCCACACCTGGGCAGTAAATATGTAAGTTTCCTAATTTCATTCACTGAGATACTCATTAATATCTGCTTTGTTAGCCTGTTGCAGCTTAGATTACTTTCAAAGACTTTTATTAGAGGAAAGGTTAATGGCTTGTGCCAGTGAAACCATCATTGTCCACTTGTCTAAAAACAAACACTAAAATGATTTGCCAGAGCAGTGAATGGCTTGTGGGCTGTAAAAAATTCTTCCAGTTGCCCTGCCTACCTCAGAATGGCACAGTCCCTGCCTATTGAGGATGTTTCCTTCTAATTGCAGTTTGCCTTTATCTAGGTCACTATACACACACTGACTGTGCACTTAGACAGGGTCCTATTGCTATTCCAGACTCGCAGGACTCAAAATGAGAATGCTTAGAGATTTGTAGTTTATTGCAGGAAATGTTATGATACAGCAGCAACATTAATGTTGGGATGTGCATCACATCCAAAGGCTGGCATAGTGCATGGAATCCAGAGAAGCCAGCTTGGGGGTCCGATTGTCCTCCCTGTATAAGGACTACAGGATGTCCTTCTCTGGGTCCAGGAACCATGGATATGTAAGCAGAGCACCTTAAAGTGACCTGAAAAGTAGTTTCACCTAGAGTTTTTTATGCTAAGCCAATCATGTATACCAGTGTTTCCCAAAGTGTGGTACGCGTACCTTCAGGGGTACGGGAAGAGTTTGGTGGGGGTACACGTTGCACCAGAGTTTGGTGGGGATATGCACTGCACCATGCTTAGCTGCGCCTAATTCTACGTTCTCATGAGTATAAGGGGTACTCAGTGTTACAAAAATTATACAAGGGGTACACATATGTCAAAAGTTTGGGAAACACTGATTGTAGACAATTTCTTGTATATAACTAGCTGAGTGACAGAGCCCTCCAGATATTTTAATGACTACCATATACAGACGATCAACTTCACTGCAATAATAGTTCATCAATAAGCAACTGAAACCTTTCAAATTATGTTTACAAGCAACACTGCTATTCTGTGTGCTCCATGCATTGACCAGGAATCAGTGCAAAGCAGGTACATTTCTTATTTCATTAAAAGAGCACAGGCCAATTTTCAGCCTGCTGGAATTAACTGTGCCAGCTTAGCATGGGATTGTCATTGCTTCCTTAAAATTGGCTCAGATTTTCTTCTGCCTCATTTAATTTTCATAAGAAGCATTGATTAAGTGCTCTCACAATTAGTGTTCAGTGCTTTTTAGAACCTGCAAAAGAATTTGCCCTTTGGAAACTAATTTTTTTTAAGAACAAAATAAATGTATATGCCCATAATTGGCCTGACCAAAATGACAGTCACTCTGGGTAGAGTCCAGGGGAGAAGAATATCATTGTTGTGTGTGCTATCTATGTCACCTGCCAGCCACTAATATGCTGCTGTTATAGATGCTGTAATAAAAAAAATAAAAAAAAATAAAAAAAAAATCCTTTGTTCCTATATTGGTTGTAGATCTTTGAGAAAAAAATGATCGATGCAACATTAATCACAAGCACTATCTCACTCACATAAATCCAGATGTTCACCTCGCTGATCTATGCTGCAAACACTTGACTTTACTTGGAAGTTCACCTACAGAGAAGCTAAGTTCCATTAAACAATAACTGGGACCACTGTCAAAAGAGCTGTTAATACAAAAATAACTTGGGTTAAATTTTGAAGGCCACTGAAGTAAAGGATTAGACATGTGTTAGCTCTATGCATTTCTATACACATTTGTGTTTGAAATGCAAATGTGCTCTGTTTTCTTCTTCTGAGATTAATTCTCTTATGACAAGAAGTAGCAAAGATGCTTGCCAACAAATGGTCTGAATGAGGTGGTCAATAATCACTGTGGTGATGGGGATAGTAGCTAGTAATATCCCACGGAGAAAATGTATAAAGAACTAAAGGAACAACGGAAGAAGGAGACAATAGAGGAAAAATTAGGTATGCTTTAAATGCCTGCTTAAGTAAGAACTTTCAAAACATAAAACTATGTAAGAAAATTCAGTAGAAAATATAGAAAATCTGCTAGTATATGATTTAAAACTTCCAAATATAAAGAAAATTATAAGAAAACAAATAGAGGAAATATGTAAATATGACACCAATTCATTAATATTCTAAACATACAAAGATGTTATATACATATTGGGAAATAGGAAAGTAAAGCAAAGACCGTGAACAGATAACTTATGCAGGAGGGAATAGAAATGATAACAAAATTGTATAGAGGCTTCCTATACTACTACTAATCAAAAATGTGAAACAAGACCAAAATATATAACCTTGAATGTACTTGAACTTTTTTGTAATTTTAAAAAATCATACTGGTGAAACAAATCATTTTACATCTTGCATTTGAAAGTATAAATTAGATTAATAATTGCATTGGGTTCCAAAAACCAGGATAAAACAATCATTTCTCCTAAGATCATTGTGCTTCTTTGTCTCTAAGTGCTAATATGCTTAAATAACCTATCATGATACTTTATTATAAAAGCAATAATTTATTCTTTGTCAGAATTACACATTTATGAAGTTTTAAGGTTGTGAGAGATTAGGTGCTTATAAAGTCCTGTAGTAGTAGTATTATTATTCATAAAGATGACACATACACTGGAATTTAGAGAGATTTTAATGCTGAACCCTCTGTTAGCCGCAGATATTCTGGGAGAACATCAAAAATACCCTGTTCTACAGTCCTCCTCCCAAACTAAGGCTTGACATAGCTCCTGTGGCCACTCTCTGCTCATGGAAGCCAGTGGCCACCTTTTCCCCTACACAAGGCAAGAGTGCAACCAACTCTATCAAAGACCCTGCCTTTGCCAACTATGCTATAAGAATAGGGTACAGGTCTCCACCCCAGCACCATGCCTGCTCCACTGCCACCATATCATCCTCCTTCCAGACTCTAGCAAACCACAGACTCCCACACAGCAAACACCTAGCCCCTGCCAGGATGGGCCACTGCCCATTTCCCAT
Organism: Pipistrellus kuhlii; assembly: GCF_014108245.1. Lineage (NCBI taxonomy): Eukaryota > Metazoa > Chordata > Mammalia > Chiroptera > Vespertilionidae > Pipistrellus > Pipistrellus kuhlii. Next base: position 136,233,781 of record NW_023425404.1, read on the forward strand.
CTCCTATTCCTTTTTAGACCAACATAGAAAGTTATTTCTGCCCCAACATAATCAACCAAAGTCCTGGCCCTCCTTCCTATGAAGGAGATGCAGAGAGTTGCTTAGTCATTCTTCTCTCTACTTATTAGGAGAAGAATGAACATTGCCAATACATTTCTTAATTATGTTGTCACCCCAATCAACAGACTTTGAATTATGTCCCTTTAGTGACAATGTACAGTTAATAGCTTTAATTAGAAGAAGAATATGATTAGATTTGTGCTTGAGACACAGCGCTGATGTTTACTGTGAAAGATGAATTGTAAAGGAATGAGACTATAAGCAGAGAAGTCAGAAAACTATTGCAGTATTCTCTGGGAAAAGGACAGGGCTTTATCACATCTGCAGGGACACAGAGATGGGGGTGAAGAAACAAAATGGAAGAGAGAAATGTCAGGCACATCCGATTCTGTGATTGAATGTAAGCAGTGAGGAAAAAGATTAGGACTACATATGACATCCAAACTGCTGGCATGAGTGACTGGATGGATCATGAAGGTAATAGCAAAGATGGGAATTATGAAGAGAAAGGGAGCAGGTTTCAGAGGCAGTATAGTTGTTTTCCTTTCAGACATGTTCAGTTTCAAGTGACTGTACTGGGTGGAAGATAATTATTCTACTCACTTACATATTCACCTCCAAATCCAACATCTCTACTTCTCACTTGCTTAGAATCTGAACTTTTTTTCCTACAGGCTTAATCTTCAGCTTTTGTGCTCCAGGAGAAGAAAGAGAGAAAGACCTGTGGAATTAATCCTGACTTCCAATCCTGCTTGCCAATCTACATCAGTCACCTGTCCCCCCGCAAAATGATGTCCAGATGACATGCAATAATCTGATAGAACAAAAATTCCTGGGTTTCCCCTGTCCATTGAGACAGGAGAAAGCACATTTTTACATTGTTTAGGAACATTCTCAGAAGAACCAATTTTAGGAAAGGTATTTGTGAGCAGTTAACCAGGCAGCCCAGGCATGTGTGTTCCCCGAGGACATGACCTTCCCTCAAGTTTAAAGTTTCCAGAACTGACAGTTTTTAATCTATGATGCCTTTCCCAATTTCTTGGTGTTCTTCTATTACCTACTGCTTGTATTTATTGTTTTCTACTATGACTATGTTAATGCAGGGAAAATTTGCAAGTGTATTATTAAATATTAGGTAGAAATCATGATGTGCCACTTTGTACATAAATATATTTTATTCATATGTTCATGTGTTAGTTTTAATAAATATTTACTGTATTCAATACACTAAAATATCATAACATGACTGTGAAAATGTTGAAGGTATTGTCTACCCATAATTATGAAAAATTTTGGATTGACTATTAGTTTATGGGAACTCTATAATGAGAGGCATCTGTAATAAGTGAGAAAGAGACAGGATTAATGTATTAGACCCTGTGAGAGGTAAGTCGTATCATTTCTTTGGTCTTTCTATTTGTAATTCACACTATGTAACAAGGATGTAAAGGCATTTGTGACACTGTACTGCATTCATTGAAAAGATAAGCAGGAGTGAGAGTGTTTCATAATCCTTTCAGTTAGGACTATCTCCATGCATTTTTTATTTCCTTTAGAAATGTAATGATTTGTTCTAGCAATGATTAATAGAAATGAACATTTCATAAATACATAATTGTGATATTATTGTTCAGTGTATCCCTTTCTTTAAAAAACATATGATTATAGCTGTCACTCAATCCGGAGCACATTATTCAGTTGAAAGCTGACTGGTCAACCTTGACCCCTTCTTGGACATGTGCAATCAAAATGTCATGTTGGGTGATGTTCTGTGGAAAACTCTGAAACGAATATGCTGCCAGTGGCAGCTCTTTCACTTGTATGATCATCTTCGCCAAGTAAATGCTAAATCATCCTGATGATGTGAGGACAGTGTAGTAGAATCTGAGCGGTGGATGTAAAACTTCCTTTTAAATTCCTTTTGTTGCAACATATTTGAAAACTTTCAGCTTTAAAGATTATATCTTTAAATAATCATCTTGGTTTTAGCTTTCCGATGTCTGGACACTAAGACACAAACAAGCATATCTATATTTTTAACTGGTATCTCTTTGTGTCCCTTTGAGGAGGAAGATAGGAAATTGAAGAGGAAAGGGAAATTAAGAGGTTATATAAAATGGCAAGGACCCCCCCAATACATACACTGACCCATGAAAGATGTCTTATCCTTGCTTAACTCTAACTTAAAAGTCTTTTATACTGGCACGACAGGGGCTGGTGGATACCAAAGATGGGACAGTTGTCTTGAGAAGGAAAACATGCCAACACCCCTAGAACGCTTTACTGAGCTCCTCAGCAGAATCCTTGTTACACACAATGTGCTGAGAGAAACAAACTCTTCTGCAACTTAAATTACTGCAGTGATATGTTATTCCAGTGTCTAGGAAAACCATTTTCTTGACTTTGCATGAGAATTGTTGGAAGAATTTATAATGATTGGGAAAAGGGAAAGCTTTTTAATGGTCATGAGAGAATAAAATTCATTCTAGTTCAAGAATTGTCCATAAAGAATATGCTTTATACTAACAACTATAACATTAAATCTTCAGAGTCAAAGTGGTAAGAAGATTCAGGAATTTGCAGCTATTCATGGCATTTTGTAGCATCAATCTCAAATGTCTGCATTCTCAAAAATCAACTTAACCTAATGAAATAAGTTTCTAGGCAACATCATTAATTTGATTTTTTAAATTATTGTATTTAAATTATCTACTTTCTATGCCTCACTTGCTACATGTTCTTTATTCTGATATACAGTTCAAATGTCACTGCAGAAAGGGAATGGCTGTATTTAGATCAAAGGCAAACTTTTCTGTGTGTTTGCTCTGCATGACAATATGAATATAATTTAAGTCTACCAATAGTAAAACATAAACAAGAGCTAACTAACTGGCACTTTTTTTTTTTTTATCTGAGAATAAGGGGATGTTGTTGGCTGACACACCAGCTGTGATCAGCCAGTAGAGAAATACTTCAAAATTCCCCTTTCTGAGCTGAAATATTTCATTACATTTCTGACAAATCTGTTTCTTATTTTTTTGTCTACTGATATACAACTCGGGATGTCAGAGAACCTTCAACAATGAACCTGCTAGCTTTCCCTGATTTTTCTCTGTTGAGCTCTATTTATGATCATTCAAGTTTGTATGGGGCCCTAAAAAGACAACTGGGTATATTCTTTAAAAGTTATATTTTCTAGGTCCCTCCATGCTGTCTCAAAGAGTAAGAGACCAGGAGAGCATTATGCTAAGTTAAATAAACCAGTCATAGAAAGACAAATATCACATGATCTCACTCATATGTGGAATCTAATGCATAAAATAAACTGATAAACAAAATATATCTAGAAACATAGAAGCATGGAACAGACTATGGAATCTCAGAGGAAGGCAGAGGTGGGTGGGAAGAGATTAACCAAAGAACTTACATGGATATATGTATAACCCATGGGCACAGATAATAGTGTGGTGAAGGCCTGGGGCAGGGAGCAGGTGTGGGCTAGATGGAGGCCAATGGGTAGAGGTAGGGGGAAAAAGAGGACATCTGAAATACTTTCAACAATAAAAATAAAATTTTTAAAGTTATGTTTTGAGTAATTATAGTCTCAAGACAATGGAACTGTTAATGTTTGCCTAATATTAAAGATATCCATCATTGTGATTAAATAAATACCCTGAACTGAGAACTTGTGATGGGTTATCCAAAGATCTCTTAAAAATGTTAAAAATGTTAATGCAAACACTAACAGGACTTCACATGTTTCATTAGTATACTTTGTCATTGTTTAGAGAGGATTTGTCCTATGGGCCTGCAGATAGCTATTTCCTGTTCTGACTACTTTTTAAAGGAAACCAAGCTTTAATAAGTGATGGAAAAAACATTTATCTTATTCATCAATATTGTATTCCTGAACTTAAAGTCAGAATTCTACCAAACTAATCAAGGATAACATTGTTAGCTAGCTAAGACCATATCCAAGACTCATTTTGTGCCAAGCACTGTGCTAAAAAAACTTCACTTTCATCATCTGGGTTAATCATCACAATAAATGGTAAGAGACAATTTCTAATATTATATCATTGTTTTTATTATTATCATGATCACCATCATTATCATAAGCATATCTATTTTAGGACAGAAAGCTAAATTAGTTACAGAAGGTTGTAAAACTAGTAAACAGCAAAAATGTTAATTTCAACCTAAATTGCAAGTCCCTGTTCTTCATCACTATATTACTTAATCTTTCTAATCTCAGTTTATCTATAAATAAGGATTATACAGTCATGCTCCTGGCCATAGTTATAAGCAGGGTCCACATTTATCATCTCATTATAAACAATAATAAAACTGAACAACTGTTTCAGTAGAAAAAGGCAGGATTAAGCTGTGATCCTTAGGAAGAGAGGACAAAATTGTGATCTCTATGAATAATCAACTTTGACACATTTGAGTCTAGCTGCATAGAAAAGGCCATCTAGGTAGAACCTGATAGTCACACTGAGATGAGAAGATGTAGATTGGAGCAAGGATACTCAGGTAGCTAGAATTCCTGGAGCTACATAGAAAAAAAAAAAAAAATAACAACAACAACAAAAAAAAACCCCTGCATATATACTAGTGGTTAAATTTGTATCTGTTCATGGGATATTAAGCTGTATATACACTTAATATGAAACTACATGGAACCAGGTAAAGATTACTGAGTAGCTGTATGCTGAAAATTCCTAGATATCATACAGGGCAGACAGACATTCTGATCATCCATTTTGGAAAATCCTAATTGATCACTTTGATTAATGATCCCAGAGGATTCACACCTTAGTAGTTGTGTTAAAATACCCTATAGGGTGATTCTGGTTAAAAGAGCATTGTAGCTAAATTCAGAACTCGCTGACTTCTACAACCACATCAAAATTACAACTAAACTATAGAACAACCATCATTCAGAACCACCTGAAATCTAGCTGAACAGAAGTCCTGCAAATAAGGATAAAGAGAAGAAACCACATCAACACTGGTAAGAGGGGCAGATAGGTGGAACAGTCTAGTCCCACATCCACATATGCCAGATAAAAACCGGGAGGGATATCTCACTTGCAAAAGTTCCCTCTGAGGAGCAAGGGAGCCCCAGTCCCATACCAGAACACTCAGCTCAGGGTTCCATTGCCAAGGAAGAGAAGTCCCCATAATTTCTGGCTGTAAAATTCAGGAGATTGTGGCTGTGAGGAGGGTACTGAAATCTTAGGGTACTGAAATCTTAGGCATTCCTCTTAAAGGGCCTGCACACAGATTAACTCAAACTCACTTGCTCTGAGCTCCTGTGCTGGGGCAACAGCTCAGAAAGCTCCAGGGACATATGAGGAGGAACTGAATTGTCTGGAATCAGGGTGAGAGCTGGAGGGGAAGCTTTCTCCCAGACAGAAGTGCTGGTAGAGACTATTGTACCTTTTTGAGTCCTCCCCTCACAAAGCCAGCAGATGGGCTCCAACCTGACTAATTTCTCATCCTGCCTTAGTGATTCCCTGAGTTCCTACTCCACCTATCTCGGGTACAGAGCTGGCCTCAACATGCCCCTTATCCCTTGCTAAGTGGTACAAGACCAGCACTAGAAGCAGCCACACTTGGTTCAGAGCTTGGCTTCTCCTAGATACCTCCAAAGCCAGCACAAGTAGCAGCCATCTGAGGAATGCCTAGCACCTTCTCTCTCACTCACTTTGTAACTCATGCTTGATGGTCCCAGGAAGGTTAGGGTGAGGAAGGCAGGAACCTTATTCCCTGCTGGTGGGAATGTAAAGTATGGAAAACAGTATAGAGGTTCCTCAAAAAATTAAGAATAGAGTGCTCATATGACCCAACAATCTCTCTTCTGGGTATCCTTTATAATAAAAGCCTAATATGCAAATTGTCTCCTCAAGCAGTTGTTCTCCTGGGAGTTCAACCAGGAGACAGGGTGTTTGACCACTCGCTATGACGTGCTCTGACTACCAGGGGACAGCTCAGAACATGGCGGGTGTCAGTGACAGGGCTCTGGAAGCAGGTGGCAGTGGAGACACTGCTGGCCCCAATGGGCCCCGAAGAGAGTGGGACTGGGACGGGATGGTGGAGCAGGTGAGCCAGAGGTGCCAGGCCAAGGCAGGTGTGAACGGGGCCTGATCACCCCTTAGACTGCAACCATGGCAGCAGTGTGTGTGTGGGGGGGTGGGGGGGTGTCATGGCCCCAATCAATTGTCCCACAGGTGGGATTGTGGAGCAGGTGAGGGGGCAGCACCAGGTCAAGGCAGCATGCCAGGAGGAACTGTGGGGCTGAGGCTGGGGGTGGGAGCTGGGGCTGCAAGGCTGGGGTTCAATCTCTGCAGGCCACCCCAAAGAGCACAGATGATTTTAGAGATAGGAGAAGGCACAGATGATGTTTGCTCTGGCTTTGCAGAAAGCTCACTTATCTGCTGAGTGCAGATCACTGTTTGTCATGTATATGCTGCAAGAAGCAGGTTTTAATTCATGTCTCTATTATCTAAGAATTATGTTTAGAAAATAAACTTCACTTTGGCATTCCAGACGTATGTGCTCTGTCTCAGCTCCGTCCCATAATTATGATATGGCCCACTCCCTAGGGTTGACCTACATTTTTATTTCAAAAATAAAACAGTGACTACTCGTCTAATAGCCGGGCTCTCACTCTGGGGAGGTTCACAGTGTAAAGTATAGAATAGACAGAGAAGTGTGGGAAGCTTTCAAACTTGAAGCTTTAAAAAATGTGTGGGAAGGGAACAGAAATTGAAATGATCTATTAATACTAAATGCTAATAGTTATTATCTTCATCATCAGTATAGCTTTATTACCTCCTACTAGGCCAAGGTTTTATTTTAGGCACAGGAGTTATGAAAATACATCATAAATGATAATAATTCCATGCAAAAGCTTATTGTCTATTATAGAAGATGAAACATAGAGCTTAAAGGGGGGGGGGGGGAGAATCTTTTATAACTTACTGCTAATATGGGCAGGCAAGTTGAAATGATGAAATGGAACACCATCAGTTATGTGACATTGCTTGTTCTCCCAGAGCATACACTGTGTACCTTGCAGAGGAGTGAAATAAATGATGAGTTCTGAGTTAGACACGAGCTTCAGTCTAGGTTCCATCTGTTATCCTCTCAATTCTAAAATGGCAATATGAGAATTTTGAGAAGATTAACATGATGCCTGAAAATAAACCACACATGAGAAACAATAACTTAAAAAAAAAGAAAGTTAATAAAGACAAATAATTTGGTATACAACATTAAGCAGAAACAGAAGCTACATCCAGGAAAAGTTCTGCCTCTTTTCCCAGAGGCATTGAAGAAACTAAATATATTTCAACCAAGTCATATCTTATGGAGGCAAGAAACAGTTTAAGGAAGATGCAACAGAAGACTTTTTTTTTATTTTGCTTTGTTAATTAGTTTTTTTAATGCTGGAAGAAAGGAAAAACACACAGTCAAAAATATTTCCAAAAGAACATGTGTGCTTTTGATGCTTAGAATAGTGCACTTTAAGTGGCACAATTGAGTGACACAGGATTATGTTTCCTGCTCTTCACCTATTTTAGGAAATTGTTTTGGCCAAAGATCAAGAAAGACTCCTTTCTGTTTGTTGAGCCAAACTAATTAATTAAGTATTTTACTAAAGCAATAAAAAGTTCACACCCTTGAGATACAAACATTAGCATAAAGATTTCCATAAAAGCATCTCTATTTGCTAGTCAATTTAATTAATGACCAAAAATTACATACACTGGGATTCTCAAACTCAGTTACCTGAGTATGTCTTTAACTATTTAAAAAACCTCAGATTTTCTATAACTCATTCACTCTACTTCCATACTTTAAAGGGTGGATTTTAAAATGTTGATCAGGGCAAAGATCTAAAGATAAACAAATCTATCCTTTGAGGTAACCTGTCCATCCAATGTGATGGACAGCAAAAACAACCAATTACAATCTGCACTTTCCTATTATGGGTATCAGGAGGCAGGTCTCCATTATTGTCTAAAACAGTGTTTTTCAACCTTTTTTGGGCAAAGGCACACTTGTTTCATGAAAAAAATCACGAGGCACACCACCATTAGAAAATGTTAAAAAATTTAACTCTGTGCCTATATTGACTATATATAAAGTAATTCTCTTGAATAGGAATCAAATAAACACAAAGAAAGTATTTTATAATTACTTTATTATGAAATATTAAGTAAACAAAATAGTGAAAAATTATAAAATTCTTGTCTTGTCTGCACCTACGGCACACCAGGCAAGTGTGCCGCGGAACAGCGGTTGAAAAACGCTGGTCTAAAAGACATTACAAAGTTTAGGCAAAAGTTGTCATGAAAGTACGAGCCATGATGATTTAAGTGTAGTTAGTGCTATCATTTTCATCTTATACGTAGGTTTCTCTATGAATATAACAGCATAGGTTTTCTCTATTATACTTTTGCATGGTGTTTTAAGTCCACAGGAAGGAAGCCCCAGTAGAATTATCCAAAACTCCTTTTAAGAAAAGGAAACCTCACTGCTAGATTCTGCTGTGAATACACTTTATCTAATCCTGATCACATAAGATGTGTTTAGTGGTTCTCAATTTTGGAATCACTCAGTTGACAGAATTTAGGGTTGAACTAAATAGTTTAGTTTATAGCATAGTTAAAAGAAGTTGTAAGATGGAGAGAAGGTGAGGGGAGGATGCAGTGGGGACCCTAATGCCTTCATTTTATACAAGGAAAACCCAAGAGACACTAAGTTAATGAAAAGGAGAAAGATAAGTTTAATTATATTATATAAAGTTAAATATAAGAAGAAATAAAAGCATTAAATAGTGATATGATGCTGGAAACCAATCATTGTCTCACTAATAGAAAGATGTAAAAGGTTGGTCAACCTTGAAGCTCAGAAAGGTCAGAGCCAACAACTCCCTATCTAATTGAGACAATGGTAACTGAGGCAACTTCCCCATCTTGTAATCATGTAAATCCTTACTGATATGATAATCCGCTTATTACCTGCCTAAGGGCTATTGGTGTATCCCAAACCTGCTCAAAGGTAATGGGTGTATCCCATAGCCTCAAAAAAAGGGATGGCAAGGCCAGAGCCTAGTGGTAGTCTTCCCACTAGACGTTAACTCCCACCTGACCCCCATTTTCCCAAATTAACTTTTTTTAGTCTCTCTCTTCATTTTAGTGTGTGGCCTCCTCCAGAAACCGGACCATGAGTGGGCCCTGAACCACGCGGGTCATGTTAAGGGATCCCACAATATAGATCATAAAATGTGGGAGGCGAGAGAAAGATGAGTACAAAGTAGTATTAGTAATCTTAATTCTACCCCTAGCATCGAGTCATTAGCTATTGTCTAAAGTTGTTACAGAAAAAAAATATATACATTTATTTTTTACCACTGTGGTAATAAGCCCCACAAAAACTGTACATAGAAACAGCTAAAGTCATAATCTCTGCTGAATTAGGGGCCAGAGAGTATCAGTTTAGGCTCTGCAAGAGCTCTGCTAAATAAATAACCGGTATATATATTTCTCTTCAAAAAATATAGTAAAACAAATATATATATAATCTCACTTTCTCAAAAGGTAATACAATTACATCTTATTTATATAATAAGGCTTTACAACAAATTTTACTGAGCACTCTAACAATTGGGATTCCACTTACCACAATAACCTTGGGGATGCGTTGTGTTGCTATTATTAACTCCCCCCTTTAATAGATATGAAAACAAATTGTTGGCAAGATAATTTATTGTGGGAGAACATGCAAGCAGTTTGTATGTGGCCAAGAAAACTTTGGCTTTACTGAGGTCTTCGTAATTCTGGTCCAGAGCCATTTCTATCAGAGAAGCTGAAATTTCTTCTTGCCTTAGACTTGAAAGATCAACTAGCCTCCCCACCTTATCTGGACTGTCACCTTGGCTGCTGGATTACCAAAAATCATCAATTCAGTCACCAAAGACTTAAGAGCAAATTCTTTTATCTACACCTTAGCTGCGTGACAAAATAATTTTAATGGGTACGTATTTGGAGACACTTATTATCGGAATGTCTTAAGCTAATGAAATTATTAAACTCACATACATCTAAGCAAATTATGTCACTAGATTCACAATCATATGACAAATTTTCTATAGTCTAAGGCCACATTATTTAATAGAGATAGACAGTGAGCCAAATATACAATTTTACAGACTGATAGCTGTCAGAGAGAAGCAGGGGATAGGGAGGGAGCTGGATGAAAGAAGATGAAGAGATTAGCCAAAGAACATATATGCATACATAACCCATAGACACAGACAACAGTATAGTGACACTCAGAGGGAAGGAAGGGCTGGGGGCTGGGTAAAGATGTGCAAAGTGAGGGGGGATGGGTACATACCTAATAGTGTCACAATAAAATAAGTAAGTAAATGGAACAAAAAAATTTAAAATAAATAAAATATCTATTAGCCACATGTACAAAAAAATAACTGGAAAGAAACGAATGAAATTATTCAACATGTATATAAAAATTAAAAATGTTTAAAACTATGAAAAATGAAAATTTTTTTCCAAACTAAGCCTTGGAAGTCAGGTCTATACATTTTATATTTATACCCCATCTCAAATTAGACTCGCCACATTCAGACATTCAATAGCCATCTGTTTAGTGTCTATCTCACTAGACAGCACAGCTCCAAGGAATCTAGGGACCCCAATCCTCACGTTTAGAAATTCCAACACCCAAAACTGAAAAGGAAGAGCAGGAAGACGGGCTAATACTTTAAAATATCAAATAGTTCAGAACCAGGCTTTAGTGATGAAATCAAAGTTTGTTAAATTATCCAATAATGTCTTCAAAATACAGTGTTGTTTATATTATCTTTCTAAAGAAGATATATCTTAAATTACAAATTAGTTGTCCTACCAGATTTTTCCACTTTCCAGTTTTTTTTTCCTCAAAAAAGATTACAACTAGGTTTTTAAATCTAATATGGACCCAGAAGATATTTCTGCTTGACATCAACAGTGAGATAATTATTAAGAATACAGTTAAAGATAAGATAAGATTGTTTGTAATTGTGCCAACCACTCATTATTTTGCAAGTTCTTAAAAAGGAACTGCCTGTGAACCAAAGAGGATCATCGTTTTCTCACTCTTACACTATTAATGTTTCCTTGAGACTATCCTATATAATAAGAGTACTGTGTTTTCCGGCATATAAGATGACCCCCTAATTTTACAGTTTAAACATAGATTTAGGCCTATATTTGCTGTATAAGACTACCCCTCACTTCAAAGAAAAGACTTACTTTGCCCTCAAGATCTGCAGGTAATTTTTGTGCAATTTTGGTGTTTTGCCCCTGATTTTCGGTTGACATTTTTTTCGTTTCAAAAGTCGTCTTATACTCTGGAAAATACAGTAATATGCAAATTAACCATCACTCTACTATACCCATAAACCACGCCCACAAGCCACGCCTATAAGCCTATCAGGAGTAAATATGCAAATAAACCCAACCAAGATGGCTGAGGCCACAGAGAGCAGGAGGGAGGCTTGGGTTTCCCCGGCAATGGAGGAAGCCAAGATTTCCACCTGCCCTTGCTGGCCTAAGCCTCCACTCAAGGCTACAAAGTTTCAATGATAGAAGATACATAAATACAAAGAGAAATGGCAACGGCCACAGAGGAGTTGGAAAGAGTAGGAGTCTAGGGTTGCCTCCGGAGATAGAGGAAGCCAAGCTTTCCACACACCCTGGCCAGCCCAGGCCTCCGCTTAAGGCTACAAAGTTTCAATTATAGAAGATACATAAATCCCAATAGAAATGGTTGCTGCCACAGAGCAAGCAGAAGGCTTGGCTCCACTACAGGCTACAAAGTTTCAATTGTAGAAGATAAATTCCAGATACCAGGGCCTCTGCTTGAGTTGCCAGGGAGTATGGCCAGCCTGCAAAGCACCACAGGCCCCTCACCCAGGTCGTCCCACACCCAAAGGGAACCCCCATCCTGATCTGGGACATCCTTCAGAGCAAACCAGCCGGCCCACACCTTGCACCGGGCCTCTATGCTATCTAATAAAAGAGTAATATGAAGATTGACCATCACTCCTACACACAAGATGACTGTCCCCATGTGGTCAAGGATCCTGCCCCCATGTGGACACAAGATGGCCACCACAAGATGGCCAGCAGGGAAGGGCAGTTGAGAGAGACCAGGCCTGCAAGGGAGGGCAGTTGGTGGTTATCAAGCCTGTAGGGGGGAGCAGTTGGGGGAACCAGGCCTGCAGGGGAGGGCAGTTAGGGGGAAATAAGCTGTCAGTAGAGCAGTTAGGCATCAATCAGCCTGCCATGGGAGTGGTTAGGGAGTGATCAGGCTGGCAGGCAAAATCAGTGAGGGGCAATCAGGAAAACAGGCAGGCGAGCAGTTGGGAGCCAGCAGTCCTGGATTATGAGAGGGATGTCCCAGATTGGAGAGGGTGCAGGCTGAGCTGAGGACAACCCTCGTGCATGAATTTTGTGCATCGAGCCTCTAGTTTTTAAATAAAATTGTTGATATCGCAAGTGAATGGAAATAAACTTATGTTGGGGAAAAAAACAAACATATTAGTAATGATGTGAAAGTCAAGCCTATGTCCTAAAGTCCCCAATCTACAATGAAAATTTAGTTATTAGATGATCGGATGCATCTGCTAGAGTGTTCACTCTTTGTTAAGTTAATAACAGTTCTATTATAACTGAGAGGTGAATTAAGGAAAGTTGAACAGATTAGCTAAACATTATCCATAAAATATATACATACTCACAAAGCTTTCCACCAACTACATTAAAATTGAAATCAGCATATTTGCAATTGTAATTTAATTGGAAAATTGTAAGCAATATTATCAAAGAAATTAACTTATTCAGTGCTTTAACAAATATCCACACATAAATTTATTTTAATAGGCTCATCAGGATACAGTTTTATTAAAGCACCTTTACTATTATGAAATAATTATCACCTTATCTTGAAAATACTTAAATCAAAATTACCTTTTGTAAATCAACTTCCACAAAATTATCTGGTTATAATCCCTTACCTGTGGACGATATGCAGTAAATTCTATGCAGGTATGAAATACTCTCCATCTAATGCTGGTCAGGATTTCATTCATTTATTCATTCAATCAATCATTAGCTCACTCCTTTATGTATTCTGTATTGTATTATCTGCACTGAATCTGTAACTCTTTTGTCAGGCTATACATAATTAGGTAATAAAAAGTAATTTCAAAGTTTATCTTTCATATCTCTTTTATTTTACTTGCATTACTCAACCCTTGAGAGGGGCAGGAGTCTCCTGACCTTAACATATTCTGTAATCTCTCTTTTCTGCCACATCTACATATATAAAAGGCAAATATGCAAAGGGTGTCCTCAGGAATTTGACTGTGAAAGCAGGAGTTCGATAGCTCGTTATGATGTGCACTGACCACCAGGGAGTGACATGGAATGAAGGAAAGCTCTGGCCAGCAACTGGCAGCTAGATGGGAGGCCCTGGTTGGCAGCCAGAAAGCCCAGATCGCCCTGATCACTGGCTAGGCCTAGGGACCCTACCCATGCATAAATTCACCAGTCCTCTAGTCCTATGTAATAAAACCCTAATATGCAAATCAACTGAATGGCAAAGTGACCAGTTGCTATGATGTACACTGACCACCAGGAGCAGATACTAAATGCAGGAGCTTCCCACTGATGGTCAGTATGCTCCCACAGGAGGGCACTGCTCAATCAGAAGCCAGGCTCATGGTTGGCAAGTGCAGCAGTTGTTTCTCTACCCCTCCATGGTAGTGCTAAAGACCCATTAGAGGATGTCTTCCTGCCGGCCTAGGCCCACTCCCCAATGGGGAGCAGGGAGCAGGCCAAAGCCAGCAGTAGGACATTCACTGAGGATTCCTAGACTGCAAGAAGGTGCAGGCCAAGCTGAAAAAAAACCAAAAAACCCTCCCTGCTCCCTGCAGTGCACAAATGTTGTGCACTGGGCCTCTAGTCCATTATAATAATACTAGAGGCCCAGTGCATGAAATTCTCCTGGCCACCTGCTGCTGCTGGGGCCTCACTCCCTTCCCCTGGCTGGTCCTGTCCCCTGATTAAACTCCCGGACAAATTCCTGGTTGAGGGGGCAATTTACATAAGCTTTCATTATATAGAATAATACACTTACCTTTCTGGAATCTTCTCCAGTTTCTTTGAGTAATTTTGCTTTAAGCCCTGACTCAAGACTTTTCTTCCTCCCCTCCTCCTTCTTCTTATCTTGATTTCACTATTACAAAATCCCAGAGAACTATGCAGGCTAGCAAAGGTGGAAATCTCCAGAGAAACTGAGGGAAAGAAATAAAATGACAAGACCTCTAAACTCTTGTTAAAAATAATAAAGACAAAAAATTAAAAAATAAATAAAATAATAATAAAAACAAGGCAGGGCATTTTAAATTTAATTATTTATTTTGTCCTATTACATATCCATTCAATAAATATTTTACAATTAGAAATGTGTCAAAAAAGCAAAAATGAGATGAAACTGTTATTAAGGTTCTCTAGTCTAGTGTGTGTGTGTGTGTGTGTGTGTGTGTGCATGTGCATGTGCATGTGTGTGTGTATACAGGTGTGTGTGCACCCATTCACAAATGCATACACATGTGTATGCAGGGAGCTATTAATATAATTCCACTTGAATTTTATTAGTATCTGGACTAAGACGATTGCCATAAAAGCAGAAGAATTAGAAAATTTACAGTGTTCCGCAATGTAAGATATGAAAGATGAACAAAGGGAATACATCTTAGTTGATTTCCAGATGAATGGCACCCTTGAATGACTGGCTAAATAGTGGTATTAATATCAGGAACATACAAGTAAGAGAGAATCTGACAAGTTAAATTTTGAAGAAGTGGAGTTTACAATATAGATACATACATATATTCTTCCAAGTGGGGATGTGGTGGGAATTAGAAGCCTGGATCTCAGGAGAGGTATCTCAACTGGAAATGTAGTCTGAGACATGATAGCATATGCATGGTGGTTAAAGAGAGTGACTATGTTGTCATAGGAAGAGTTCGAACTCACAGTGAAAATAAAACAGTGGAAGAGCACCAGCGATTAAAGGATGGGCAAAAGGAAAATCAAGGTTGAATGGTGTCAGGGGTGGTGATAAACCAAGAGAGAGAAATGTCACTGAAGCAGATAGAAGTGAGCACCCATAGAATGCTCAACATCTAAAAGTCAAACGTATGACTTCAATTTCAACCATAAATCAGAGTCCTTTGGCAGTAGCTCTGCTCTAGGTTCTTATCAGAGAAATACACAAAGTCAATTCTTAGCATTTGTGACTAGATCATTTTAAGCAACTGATATGTCAGAGAAATGACATAATGGGCACCTTAACTAAGTCTTCTCCTAGATGCTTTACAGTTGATGTCTGCATTAAGAAAGACCATTAGGAAGTAATGTTCTTTAATCTAATTCTTTTTTTTCCTTGCAGAGCAGAAATGCCTTCTCCAAGTGATGTTTTAATGTTATTTACTCAAGTTTTATAGATAATATATACATAAAACTTCATTTTGAACAACATATATGGTTTTTTTTTTTCAAAATCTAATTGAAAACATTGCCAAATATGTTGCTCCATAGCCTATATATCAAGAATCACACAGCCCAGGGACACAGTTAGTAGTGTGGTGAAGGCCTGGGGACTTCCAAGGGAAATGGGGGCATGTGGGTGTGGGTGAAGGGGGTCAAAAGAGGATATCTGTAATACTTTTAACAATAAAGATAAATTTTAAAAATATGGTGGATTAATTTTTATTGTTTACTATATTATTATTTTTAATTTGTTTTGAATTTATTGGAGTGACATCTATTTATATAAAAGCCTAAGCAACCATTACGACCAGTTGACTGGTTGTTATGATGTGATCTGACCACCAGGAGGAAGATGCTCAATGCAGGAACTTCCCACTGGTGGTCAGTGCACTCCCACAGCCAACTTCTCACAGCCAGCCAACCTCCCGCAGTTCCTCTCCCTAGCTGGCTGGCCTCATGGGACCTGATCAGGGCGGGCCAGCTGGGGCCACAATCAGGACTGGGAGAGATGGCCCTGATCACCTTGATGGCTGGCTACACTGAGGGACCCCACCTGTGCACAAATTTGTGCATTGGGCCTCTAGTTGGTTAATAAAATTATATAGGTGGCAAGTGTACAATTCTATATATAGTGTATTGTACTGTGTGTTCACCACCCAAAGTCAAGTCTCTTTCTGTCATCATTTATTCCCCCTTTATCCTCTTCTACCTCTTTCCATCCCCTTTTCCCTCTGTAATCACCATACTATTTTCTGTGTCTATGTTGTTGGTTTTTTTTTTTTTACTCAATCCTTTCACCTTTTTTAGCAGGCCCTCTAATTCCCCATCCATTCTGACAGCTCTCAGTCTGTTCTCTATGTTACACAATAGATTAAATTTGTGCCACCAAAGTCTGTCTCAGAAGATGAGCTGCTATTATTTTATCTTATTAGACAATATAAAGCCAATATTGAGGGGCTAAAAGTAGGTTTACAGTTTTGAGTACAGAAAACAAGGGTTCATTCTTGTATCATTATTCATTAATTATTGTATTATTTTCTATACAAACAACTGGCCCACCCTGCTACAGCTCCCATTTGCCAGCAATATCAGGAAACTCAGAACTAATCAGTACATTAATAGCTGATGGTATTTGCTTCACTGTTATTTGTTAATTTTTAAATTGTATTTTAATTTTTACAGCAAACTTCTTAGTTAAAAAAGCAGTTTTAACTTCTCTCACCTTCTTACTCTCTCCCACCTTTCCACCCACAGGACTAGGGCCCCTAGTGGTTATTGAAGTGTTGGGCATGACTTTCTCAAAAGAAATCTAGAGATGAAATTAAGGCAAAAATCTGAATATTATCAAACACTTGGTCCCTTTAACTCTATTCAGTAGCAAATATCTACTAACTCTGACTAGGATTAATGATGGATTCTCATCATCCGTGAGAGAGCTATTTCAGCACTATAAATAATCAGTTTGGTCTGCACAGTAATTTAAATAATTTAAAGATATGGCAAAATAGTGGCATTTTTAACATCTTCACCCATAAGACACTTGTACACATATAAATAAAATCTCAACTAATATATATATCTCTATATCCATATCTATATCTATCTATCTATATCTATATCTATATCTATATCTATATCTATATCTATCTATATCTATCTCCTGATTTAAAAGTGGCATCCATTGCATGACCTCTACAACAATTTAGATGGTGAATATTATATATAAATTTTATATGTTACATATAAATTGCTGTAGAGATTATGATAATGGATACCATTTCTATGAGGAAATAAAAATTTAGAAAACCTAAATTATATCAAAAGCCACATGCTTAAGATGCAATAAATGAAGCTATTGGTAGGAGGGGAACTTGTGTTTGAATAAAATGATAAAGAGGTTTGGCACCATCATGACAGGGTTTATATAAGAGTTTCTATCAATAGATATAAGTAAGCCCTGCAATGTCAATAAGAGTGAGGGTCTATTCTTGTGGGTGTCATCTCTATGTAGGGTGCCAGATGGATACTAGACTTACTGGGGTGGTCACTTTGGAAGATATGTAAATGTGTAATCACCATGTTGTACACCTGAAACTAATATAATAGTGTAGGTCAACTGTAATTGGAAAAAAGAGAAAAATTTATTCTTAAAAATTTTAACATAATCTTCATATTCTGACTTCCTGGGCCCACTCTTGCTGTAAACCCCTTACTTCATAGTAACTTTCCATCCTTAGATTTACTATTTAAGGTTATACATTTGCTCAGCACATCACACCTCTGATATCTTTGAAGATCTGTGATGATGTTTCCCCAACAATGTCACTGGTAGTTCATTTTGTTCTGTTCTCTAAGCATTCTTAGCTTATACTTTAATTTTATCTGTACTTTTCCTGTCTTGGATTTGAGCCAGTGTTTGAAGCCGTGACTCCAAGGGATACCAAACAAATGTTGGCTGACTAAAGCAGCTACACAGCTCAAACTCTAGCTCAAATGTGCTTATAATCACACACACACACACACACACACACACACACACACACACACACTTTTCCTAAGTACATAAAATTTCTCTCAGCACTTCCTCTTCTAACTATACAATGCTATTTTAACCACTTTTTCATATGAAGCTTTTCCAATTATATAACCCTAATCCTCATACACTTCGCCCAGCCCCACACTCACATACCTATTTTCCCCAGTCATTTTCACTCTGGCTTGTTGCCCACCACCCTTTTGAATCCAGTACCATCCACACATTCCAGGTAAAGTTTATGCTTAGAGAACCACACATAACTGCATTTTCAAAGCCCTTCCAGTTATCATCCATTCTTTTTCAAATCACAATTAATTACATGTAATCCCCTGACTATTCCAGAGTATTACTACCTTCCTGAGAAATGCTTCCTTTCTTAGGTCTTTATGCTTCATAACTTAATCCTCACAGTTTTCTCTAAGTTACCAATAATGTAACTTAAGTGTCACTCCTTCTGTATCTCGTACATTTTGCATGTCTGTTATATCTCACAATACATTGTAATTATTTTAATATAAAACATATTTATATATTTAACCTATGCTTTTCATATTTATACAGCCACCCCCAACCTACTATCCCCCATAGGGCTGGAAAGAATCCTACCATGGAATGAACAATTGATCTTGATACAGTACCGCACATATCAAAACTTCCGAATCAAGTCATTAGCCTTTGTTATCATTATAGCCATACTACTAGGTAGGAAAGAAATAAAATTGGCACTAAAATGTAATAAAAACAACCTTAATAAGGAAGCTTAATTGAAAATCTCTTCTAGCTAATTGTACTAATAGCCCAGTCATATAACAATGATGGCATTCATCCACTTATTAAATGAATTATATGTCTAGCACGTGGGGTATTCCACACACTATGAATATGTCAGAAGTAAAATGATAAGACAGACTGCCACTTAGAGGTCAGAAAACAACAACAACACACAAACATGAGAATTCATGCAATTTCCTACAACTAGAATTAAAATGATGACGTGGGAGTGCAAAACACAACTATTATCCTACACATGCTTTGCTACTGAAAAGAAAGCAAATCTGTTATTCTGCAAAAGCAAGATAATAGAAAAGAATATATGGTTTTTTATTTCTTTATTGCTTGTCCCAGTCAGAACAAGGATATGAACCAACGAAAACACTGGGCATGAGTCTGCTGCTGCATGGATTCTATTTTGAGGGGCAAGCAAGATGATATCCTCATGCCTCCCCTGCCCCTGGACATCGGACCTCTCTTTCTATATCCACAGAGAGACTGCAATACTTAGAAAACAACCAGCCGGAAGGTAAGAACAGATTTAAGCACACGCATGAAAAGAACCCAAGGAGCAGAAGTGCTCTGACTCAGATTGTTACCCTAGGAGGTTGGGGTGGTGTCACCTGACCGAACCTCAGCTCAAAGGCTGCCAAACTCCAGCAACAAAATGGAAACTATGTGACAATTGGCTCTCTTTCCATGCATATAAGGAGATTGAACAAACAAATGGCACAAACAATGAAGTGCCTGGTGAGTGAGATCAAAAACAGTGGTACAGATCTATTTCTTTCAATGAAGACTATAACAACAAGCCAATTAAATACAATGCAGGGCAGGAGAAGAGTGCAGGTCCGCAACTGACTTCCCATGAGGATCCCTGGAGAAGAACACCAAGTCCAACGTCGTGCCAGAGAGAGCCACATGAAGTGCGGAGGCTAGGAGGCGAGAGCACCTTGTGTTTGGAGGGTTCCAAGTGAACTAAACACATCGGAGGGAGGACTTCAAATTCTCTGTTGAGGCAGTAAAGTGTAGGGAAGAAAAAGAGGCAGAAGACAAATGAAACAAGGAATGAGAAAAGGTCTATGACAAATACAAAAGTTGCATTTTTTTTTCATTAGAAAAAGGTATACAATTAGGTACTGATAGTTTTATAATCCTGATGAGATGGGAGGCATAATAAGGACATATAAGTAGCTCAGATTTACTCAAGAAGAAATAAGAAACCCCAACTGCAAAGATGGCATTTTCTTCTCTACAAAAAGGTGTGAACTCAGAGCAGGCGGAAAGCCTTTGTCCTGTCCTCAGCCCAGCAAACCGGAGTTCTCTAATGGGACCCTCCACCAAGCCGCAGCCTGGCTCACCTCAGCGCCTTAGCAAATGCTTCCTGGGAGCCCAGGCAAGAAAAGTGCTGTGGCTAAGGGAGGCTCTGCCTCCTGGGACTCCTGGAACAATGCTATCTGTAGCCCAATCTTGCTGTAAGTTATTAGAAACATTCCAGTGGGCTCTTCCTCCCTCATTTGTAATTATCTCTCTGAATCCCCTTTTCTCTTTCCTTATTAAAAGTATTAGTTTGCTTTGGCTGTAAAAAAAAAAAAAAAAAGAAAGAAAGAAAAAGAAAAAAATAAACCTCAGGGTGGCCTAAAACACTCTTTTTTTCAAATCACAATTAATTTCTTTTCTAAGAGTTCTGAAGGTGCCGAGACCGGTTTGGCTCAATGGATAGAGCGTTGGCTTGGGGACTGAAGGGTCCCAGGTTCAATTCCGGTCAATGGCATGTACCTTGGTTGCGGGCATATCCCCAGTAGGGGGTGTGCAAGAGGCAGCTGATCAATGACTCTCTCTCATTGATGTTTCTAACTATCTATCTCTCTCCCTTCCTCTCTGTACAAAATCAATAAAATATATTAAAAAAAAAAAAAAAAGAGTTCTGAAGGCTGGAAGTCCCAGATCAAGGTGCTGAGCTGGCTTCCTCAAGGCCTCTTTCCTTGGCTTATAAAGATGGTCACTGCCTTACTGCATCCCTTGTGTCACTTTTTGTGTGTCTTTATCTCTGCTTTAAAGATAGCAGTCAGTCCCATTGGTGTCAACCCATGAACCAGGAGGTCATAATTAGATTCCCAGTCAGGGCACATGCCCAGTTTGCTGGCTGGATCCCCAGTGCAGTGCATACAAGAGGCAGCCAATCAATGATTCTCTTTCATCATTGATGTTTCTAGCTCTCTCTTCCTTCCTCTCTAAAATCAATAAAAATATATTTAAAAAACAACAAGATAGCAGTCAGATTGAGCTGGGGTCTACCTAACAACCTCAATTGAACCATAATTAGTTCTTTAAAGACTTCATCTCTAAATACAGTTACCTTCTGAGGTACCAGGGCTTCAATAAATTAATTTTGAGGGGCACAATCCAACCCATAACAGATGCTTTCAAACAATGTTGATGAGTTTAGGCTTTCCTAGGTGCTTAGCCTATGACCTTTCACTAAGGTATCTATTCATTTTACTCCGCTTTATATTTGTTCTCATGAGACTATGAATGTGTTGCCTCTCACCTCTATACAGATATCAAATTTCCACTTTTGTAAAATAAAGGAATTTGACTAGATAAAATGTAGTGTCCTCAAGCCTTAGGAGAATCAGAATCCTATCATTGTGCATAAATTCAGATGTCATAGTGACAGGGCATGAGGCTAAATAAAAGAGAGAGAAGAAAAAAAAAGGCCACAGCTCAGAAGTAGATGGCTAAATTTCTTGCAGTTAAGTGAAAGCTCCATCCAGCCCTACAGAGGCAGGTCCCAGAGAGAAAGGAGGGTGCACACTCCTGCCTGGACCTCTGAATCTCTCAAAGAGACCTTTCTATAACCAAATAGCTGGATTTCTCATTTTCCAGACAGATTGAGCATACAGTGTTGTTATGACTTACCTACCTACATATGTACTCGCCTAGCCCTTCTCATATGTACCTATACAGTTTATGTGTTTACTTGGCAAATGCCATGTTTATTGTTTTACTTTTTTCAATTTTAACATCTCTGGAAATGGGGTATATCTGAAAATGACTTTTCCCAAGCAATAGTCATGATGGAATTGTCATTGCCTGGCATATGAATGCAAATACTGAAGGAATGGGTGTGAAATTTATTTTTTTTTTTAAATCCATGGAGACAATAGTAAATTGTCTTTTGTAAGTGTGCTATCACCATGCTCTTGATGACACAAAGGATAATATCTGAGGTGGGGGGAAAGAAAAAAAAATCTGAATTAAGTGTTAAAAATAAATCTCACAACAATGTGATTGTATTTAATGCCACTGAATTCTACACTTAAAAACTTAAAATTTCATATGGTTTGCCACAATAAAAAAGATTAAACACATCATAAGAGTCAGATTCTGAATATGAAGATGTTTATGAAACATATTAACCAATTTATTTCACTTTTTTCCTTTTCAAATATACATGAGTAATATATAAAAACCTATGTCTCATAAGACAAATAAGATTTTCGAATGAATATAGAGTAAAGTGCTAAATGGTAAGAAAACATCACGTCATAGCTTGACTAGAAGTCTATTTTTCTTCCTAGGGGTGTATGAAATGTTGATGTGCCTTACATCAATTAAATATAGTATTTAATGAGGCTCTACTATGTGTTGGACACTATGGTAAGAACTGAAAATATCCAGTGAAAATGGCCCTGCCCCTCATGAGTTGACATAATTGTAGTACATATAGTTACTAGAAAATATAGTAAGAAAAATAATTACATGAAAAATGGTGTCAGAAGAGGGGAAAATATATGTATGTACTTAGAACATATCTGAGGGTCTGATCTAATCTCGGGGGTCATGGATACCCTCCTTGCAGAAAGGACATATAAACTAGGGCAGAAGAATGAGAAGGAGTTAAGTAGGAGTGGAACCAATGATCCCCACAGAAAGGAAGAGCACAAAGTGCAAAGGCCGGAAAGTTCACATGAGCATGGCTAATTGGCAGAACAAAGAAAAGTCCCACAGAAATGAAGGCGAAAGAAGAGACGACAAGAATAAATCTAGAAAGGTTGGCAGGGACTTGATTATGGCAAAGCCCACATCGTCTTCCCAGGATACAAAGGTTGTGGGTTGATATATTCACGGTGGCATTTTTTTTTTTTTTACAGTGGCGTCTTGAGGAGAGTTATATTTCAGCCTTTGTATCTTTGCTCGTGTGTTGTAGGAATCACCTCTGGGTAATTTTCTAGTAAACCATCTGTGACATTTCCAAAATTCCCCTCACATGCAAAGATGCTTTATGTGCAAAGAACTCTGCCTTAATGGACCAGTTTTATAAGCCTGCTGGCCAATGGAAGCATTACAATTCCACCAATTTCACCATTTAAGAAAGAGCCTCATACTTCATACCAGCAGTCGCCAACTTTTCAGACCTTACGGACCACTAAATTCATAATTTTGAATCCAGAGGACCACTAATATTATTTTTTTAAAGATAAATATATTTGTACAATAATGATCAGAGAACTTCCATTTTATTAATATAAAATGTACCTATTTAATATAACAACATTATAAATACTTATTTAATCACAACAAAATATTCAAAGGTTGTTTAATTGTAACAAATTTATTAAAGTACTAGGGGCCTAGTGCATGAAATTTGTGCACATTAAAAAAGGATTAATTAGAGGAAATATTTTAATATTGCTTTTTGCCCTTTCTCTATAATAGAAGAGTCAAAGATGAAAGAAAATTAGTAAAATGTGTATGAAAATCTTCCTCCTGTCAGAGTCTGGGGCATGCTGCAGGACCCAGAGTCAAGTCCCAGCCCATCCATGTGTGCTTCAAAATCAGGTGAGACCCAGATCCTGCCAGCCCCACCTCGATTGTATGAGATCCAGACCCAGCCAGCCCCACCCTTGTCAAGCCCTGTCTGTGGGGGCATAGCCTCAGGTCCCCAGGCCTGGTGCCAGGCAAGGGACTCAACCTCAGGTCTCTCGTCAAGGCCTGCCAAGTGAGGAGGTACAGCCTCAATCCCTATAGGGTCGGGGGTACAGCTTCCGGTACCACAGTGCCAAGGTGAGGGGCGTGGCCTGAGGGCCCCTGGCCTGGAGCAGGGAAGGTAGCCTCAGGTCCCTGCTGATTGCTCATTAAGGCTTGTTATGGGAAATTGGCCTCTGCTCTGGGTGCAGCCATCTTGCGTTACAGAAACCCTGCATCCCCTGTGTGGGCCACCATCTTTATGACAGCCTGATGGTCAATTTGCATATTCCCTCTTTATTAGATAGGAAGTTTAATAAAATAATTGAAGCTTATTTAGGTATTACACACTTTTAGAGTGTGATATTTGCTCTTGTTTGCTTAAAATAAGTTTATGGATTTTTGGCTCCAATGATGTTACTGCAAGATAGAGAGCTGTATTTATTTCAAGCCTAGATGGGTACCAAGTTTTAATTGCTGTGACAGATGAAAATGTTTTCTCACACATGTTGCTCACACATGAAAATTGAATCAAAATTTTCATTGCTGCCGAAGCCAGTTTGGCTCAGTGGTAGAGCATCGGTCTGCGGACTGAAGGGTCCCAGGTTCGATTCCGGTCAAGGGCATGTACATTAGTTGCGGGCACACCCCTGGTGGGGGGTGTGCAGGAGGCAGCTGGCTGATGTTTCTCTCTCATCGACATTTCTAGCTCTCTATCTCTCTCCCTTCCTCTCTGTTAAAAATCAATAAAATATATTTTTTAAAAATTTCATTGCTTTTTCACTCAGCAATTGGTATTCACTTTTGATGGAGATCCAAAAATGAGGTCTTTCTAAGGATGACTGGAATTTATCTTTGAGACTGTTGTCCAATGGTAGATCTATGAGGCTTTCTTTTTCATTCATGCTTAAATTGCTATTTTCAGTGTTTGCTGCAGATGGATCTATTATCCACATATTGCTATGTCTGGGATCTTCTTTCTTTGGGTAATAATGACCAAAAGATTCTGTGAATGATTGTAAGTGCTGTTGAGCCATGGTTACCACCTGTTGGTTGACACCCTTCTCTCTCATATATTCATCAAAGTTTGAAAACAATTGAAGTTCTACAGCCAACCACATTTGGCACAATAATATTTTCTTTTGAAAAGCATCCACTTTACCTCGTGAACAGGTCCTTAAGTTGTCCTTGCAAATATATGTTTAGTTCATTTAATAGCAAAAAACATCTGCCAGATATGCAAGCTTGGCTACCCACTCATTGAGAAGAGTTCTTGTTATTTTGGACTATTTTGCTGCTGGAAAAATATTTTTACTTCTTTTTTTTTTATTTTCTTAGCATTTGTTTTTCTTATATATATTTATTTATTTATTTTTACATATTTTATTGATTTCTCCCCCTCCCTCCCTCCCACACATCCCCCTCCCTCCCCCGAGCTTTATGTCCATTGGTTGTACTCATATGCATGTATACAAGTCCTTCAGTTGATCTATCATCTCCCCCAGATCCTCCTCCCCTCTCCGCTGAAATTTGACAATCTGCTTGTTGCTTTACTGCCTCTGTATCTATCTTTTGGTTCATCAGTTTATAATGATCTTTATTATCCACAAATGAGTGAGGTCATGTGGTGTTTCTCTTTCATTGATTGGCTTATTTCACTCAGCATGATGTTCTCCAATTCCATCCAGGTTGCTGCAAATGATGAGAATTCCTTCTTTTTTATGGCAGCATAGTATTCCATTGTGTAAATGTACCATAGTTTTTGGATCCAATCATCTGCTGACGGGCACCTAGGCTGTTTCCAAATTCTGGCTATTGTAGATTGTGCTGCTATGAACATAGGGGTGCATATATCCTTTCTGATTGGTGTTTCTAGTTTCTTGGGATATATTCCTAGAAGTGGGATTACTGGATCAAATGGGAGTTCCATTTTCAGTTTTTTGAGGAAATTCCACACTGTTCTCCACAGTGGTTGCACCAGTCTGCATTCCCACCAGCAGTGCACGAGGGTTCCTTTTTCTCCGCAACCTCGCCAACCCTTGTCGTTTGTTGACTTGTTGATGTTGGCCATTCTGACAGGTTTTACTTCTTCTCACAGGGTGAACAGTCATGTTAGTATCTTGCTCCTTGACAGCCATTTCACCTCAGGTGAAGAAGAAGGTGAGTATAATGGGAACCCATTTCTTCGCAAAGTGCCTCAAATATTTGAGAATTGAGCACCTTGTATTGAATTTAATTTATCATTTTAACTAGAGGCCTGGTGCACAAAATTTCATACACTGTGTGGGCCCCTCAGCTTGGCCTGCACCCTCTTGCAGTCTGGGATCCCTTGATCCTTACCACCTGCCTGCAGTGGAGGCAGGAGAGGCTCCCGTCAATGCCACTGTGCTCACCAGCAATGAGCCCATCTTCTAGCTGAGCAGTGCTCCCTCTGTGGGAGCACACTGACCACTAGCGCAAAGCTTCTGCATTGAGTATCTGCCCCCTGGTGGTCAGTACACATCATAGTGACCAGTCGTTTCACCATTCCGTCAATTTGCATATCTGATAATACTTTGTGTAATTCTGGGGACATTTTTTTTTTTTCTCAGCAAGTTTCTCACAATGTATAATGTAGTGTATATACAAGATGTCTGGGCAACCAACATTTTTCACCTTTGCAAAAATTCCTGAAAGATGTCCAGTCATGTTTGCGGGACCGTCTGTACATATCCCAATACATTTTTCTAATCAATTCTCTGTTTCAGGAACAACTATTAAGTGCTTCAGAAATCTCAGAGCTAGTTGTTCCACTTGGCTGGTTGAGCAGTTCTTCCTGTAACTCTCATTTACAAAACAAAGAAGTGCCTTGTTACTTACGTCCGTTGATTTGATTCATCAAGTTGAATTGAATAACATGGTGAATTTTTCACATTTTAATAACTTGATTTTCAATATCTTCAGCCAAATTCTGCATTTGACAGTGTTAGGAATTGCTTTTAGTTTCTGGACAGCTTGTTTTCCCAGAACCTCTTCACAGGCTTGTAAGATGCAAGGCTTAATTAATTCTCCAATCGTATATGGCTTTTTATTTTTCTTGATCTGTAGTGCAATCAGATAAGAAGTCTTTAATAAGAATTTTTCTCCAGCAGTCATTTTTGTTAGAGCAATTACTTGCTTTTTCATATTTTCATGCATTCTTTGAAAATATTCAAGTTTTAGCTAAATCCAGGTGTTTTGATTGCAAGTGTCTTTCGAGTTTCAAAGGTTTCGTGGCATCATTGGATAAACACTCAGAACACACAACACAAAGCAGACAGCTCATTACCAAGTTCTTGAACAAATCCAAATTTCAAGTAGTTTGAATCATATTTTCTTGATATTTTGAGTTGTTTTTTGTCTCCACCTCTAGTTCAAAGATTCTTCCTAATGGTGCCTGATGAGAACTGTGGAGACTCTGATTCATTGATCAGCTCACGGTTAAGTGAAGTACACATACTACTATTGTTACTATTGTCATTAGTTACGTTATCTTTTGTATTACTAAAGAAATGCAAAATATTCCTTTGTTTTTTTCACTCAGTATGGGTTTATTTCTTTCAAATCTAAAACCAAACAAGAAATGATAGTTATTAAAGTCAAACTATTTTATGCCATTTATATATATAAAAACCTAAGAGACCATTTGACTGTCCAACCATTTGTTATGACACGCACAGAGGGCAGATGCTCAATGCAGGAGCTGCCCCCTGGTGGTCACTGCACTCCCATAGTGGGAACGCCGCTCAGCTGACTGATGGGCATCAGATGCAGGGCTCACGCTTGCTAAGTGCAGCTGTGTTGGCTTGAGCCTCTCCCGCAGACCCTCCCCCTGCATGTCCCTCCCCAAACAGACCAGGACTGGGATTAGGACTGGCATCTGGACTGACTGGGTGTGAGCCCTCAGATGCTTCTATATCATGGACACACCAGTTTTGCCCTAGGACAGGTGCACAGAGACCTCAGTGGAGGAGCAGCAAGCCTACTGAGCTACAGTGACAGCAGGCACAGCCAGGCTGCAATGAGCAGGAGTGGGACAGTGCCCTGCCTGGATTCAGGCTCCTCCCTGGCCACCTGCTGCTTTGTGCACTACCACTTTCCTCAGGGAATGTTGTACTGGAGGTTTTGGTCAGATTCCCACAGGCCAAGCCGAGGGACCCCACTGGTGCACAGGACTCTAGTTAAATATAACAGTAAAAGAAAATGCACAGTTACATACAATACACAAATAAAATAAAGCAATTGGATGAGAATTGGTAATCGCAGAGCAGGTGACTGCTGCAATGGTTGAAATAATACTGAAGCCACTTGCACCTCTCTTGTTTCTCCCTCTCTAGTTATTAGAAAGGGGAATTCTAGTACATTTCATGGATTTAGTGCAATGTAAAGGTGAAAATTTTAATTCAATCAGAATTTCTTAGAATATTGTTTAATTATTATTTATTAGGATTAAAAATGCAACTAATGTCCAAATTTTTCTATGGACCACCAAAATTTTCTCACAGACCACCAGTGGTCTGTGGGCCACTGATTGGTACTCGCTGCTTTATACAGCTGTCTGATTTGAGTCTACTATTTTTTTAGGCAACCTGAACAAGATCTATCTCTCTGAGAAATGTTCTTAAAAAGTAGTTGAAATTATTTTTTCAACCAAGCAGATGAACCTTTGAATCACATGTATGTTTTCCTAAGAAATTTAACACATTATATACATTATTTATATTAGTCATTCATATTTGTCTATATTTCACTATTGATCTGATTGATATATTTACATATAATAGATGTCAACTAAACAGACACACAAAAAGATAATACAGTAACAACAAAAATAACTTTAATAGATTGGATGGTTAATTTTATGTAACTTGACTTGATCACAGTTTAGCTAGATATTTGGTTAAAAAATGCTTTAGTCCCCTTGAACTGTTATAACAAAACTAGTGGCCTAGTGCATGGATTCGTGCACATTGAAAGGAAATTAATTAGAAGAAAGATTTTGTGATAATTACATTATTGCAAAAAATTACATGTCAAAATAGTATGTAAAATATCCTTTATAAGAGGTGATATGCAAATTGACCATCATTCTAATACACAAGATGGCCGCCCCCATGTGGTCAAATATGGCCACCCCCATGTGACACAATATGGCTGCCACAAGATGACAGGCAGGGGAGGGCAGTTGTGGGCAATCTGGCCAGCAGGGGAGGGCAGTTAGGAGCAACCAGGCCAGCAGGGAAGGGCAGTTGGGGACAACTAGGCCTACAGAGGCCAAGCCTGCATGGAGAACAGTTTGGGGGGGACCAGGCTGAAAGGGGAGGGCAGTTGGGATCAACCAGGTCTGCAGAGGAGGGAAGTTGGGAGGGACCAGGACTGCAGGGAAGGGCAATTAGGGGAGACCAGGCCAGCAAGGGAGGGCTGTTAGGGGTGACCGGGCTGGAAGGGAAGGGCAGTTAGAACTGATCGGGCCAACAGGGGAGGGCGATTGGGGGCAACCAGGCCTGCAAGGGAGGGCAGTTATTGGTAACCAGGCCAGCAGGGAAAGGCAGTTAGAGGCAATCAAGCTAGCAGGGGAGCAGTTAGGCATTGATCAGGACGGCAGGTGAGTGGTTAGGGGGTGATCAGGCTGGCAGGCAGAAGTGATTCGGGGCAATCAGGCAGGCAGCCCTGCAAGTGGTTGGGAGCCAGCAGTCCTGGATTATGCGAGGGATCCCAGATGGGAGAGGATGCAGGCTGGGCTGAGGAACACACGCACGCACGCGCGCGCACACACACACACACACACACACACACACACACACCATGCACAAATTTTGTGCACCAGGCCTCTAGTAGTAGTATAAAATTGAAACACAAGTACAAGTGACTCCAGCAAGAGCTTTATATGTATTGCTCATGTGCAAGTCAAAGTTTATTTTTAAATTGCCAGTGCATGTCAGGTACTGGCCAGTTGGTCGGTGGAATGGTCGAATGGATGGATGGTTGGTCACTTAGCCTTTTATATGTATATTAGAAGCCTGGTGCGTGAAATTCATTGGGGGGTGTGGCCCTCAGCCTGTCCTGAACCCTCTCCAATCTGGGATCCCTGCAGTATCAGGCCTAAACTGAAGTGGCAGTCAGACATCCTGCTCTCAATCTGGAACTGCTGATTCCTAACCACTCGCCTGCCTGCCTGATTGTCCCTAACCTGCTTCTGCCTGCCAGTCTGATCACCCCCTAACTGCTCCCCTGCCAGCCCGAGTCCCCCCAACTGCTCTCCCCAGCCACCCCAATATCCCCCGATTGCCCCCTCCTGCCAGCCTAATCTCTCCCAACTGCCCTCTCCTGCAGGCCTGGTTCACCACAACTGCCCTCCCCTGCAGGCCTGGCCCACCCCGCAACTGTCATTCCCTGCAGGCCTAGTCACCCCCAACTGCCCTCCCCTGCCTGCCATCTTGTGATAACGTGGGGGCAGCCATCTTGTGATGACATGGGGGAGATCATCTTGTGACGATGTGGGGGCAACCATCTTGTGATGATGTGGGAGCAGCCATCTTGTGAGGGCATGAGGGTCAATTTGCATATTATTTCTTTATTATATAGGACAGATAACATAAACGGGTGACTTATAAACAATAGAAATTTATTTCTCACAGTTCTGGAGGCTGAGAAGTCCAATATTTTAAGGGATCAGCTGGTTCAGTGTCTGTTGAAGTCCCACCTTCTAGAATGACTCTTTTTTGCTGTTACCTCATATGGTAGATGATTAAGGGATCTTAATCGGGTCTTTTATATAAAGGCACTAATTCCATCCATAAAGGTTTCACCCTCATGACCTAATCACTTCCCAAAAGACCCCCACCTCCTAAGAGCATCCCTTGTGGATTAGGATTTTCTCACATGGATTACTGGAGGGACATAAACATTCAGTCCATTACAAACATTATTTCTGAGAGTGTCTGTGGTCAATTCTGGATGAGATTGAACACTGTAATCAGAAGACTGAGTAAAGCAGATCATTCCCACAGTGGATGGTGCTCACAGAAGGCCTCCATAGAATAAAAGTCTGGAAAAACAGAATGTTTTCTTCTTGATGGTCTTTGATCTGAGACAACAATCTTCTACCTTTGGACTCAAACTGAAATTGGACTTTACATCATTATGATCTCCTATTGGCTAACTACAGAACTTGGACTTATTTCTCAGCCTCCATAGTGGTATAAAGCAACTCCTTATAACATTATATATATATATATATATATATATATATATATATATATATATCCTATTTGTCTTATTTCTATAGATAACCCAGACTAGTTAAATAACCAACAAAAATAGAGTACCTAGATAGTCCATGTACTATCTTAATACCTTTACATTAAGTCCAATTAATCTTGAAAGCATCAATAAGGTAGGTACTTTATTATCTTCACTTTGCAGATAAACTAAGAAAGATCAGGTAGATTTCTAAAGATCAACTAATGTATTAAACTTCTTAGAAGCAATATGATTTTAAAATTAATTTGACAAACACTAATATAGTATATATTCCAAGCATGGTTCTAAACATTATCCAAACACAGTAATACTGCCCTCTGGGGCAGATACGGAGGTTGAGTAACTTACCATAAAAGAAGCAGAATCAGAATTCAAACCCAAGTCATCAAACCCAGAATTTTGAGCCTAGGCATTAGGTCTCAGTCATTAGAGACCAGACTCACCAACAATTTCAAATCCACAAATTATCAGCTTTATTTTATTGGTAGCTTTGTTTAATCAGAATTAACTCAGAGCCTTGATTTTCTAACCTATAAAGCAGAAACTACACAGAAAAGCAAATGATATAATACACATTTTATTATTATTTTATTAGTTATTGTTATTATTTTTAGTCTACCACTTTATAACTAACTAATGGCCTGGTGCACAAAATTCATGCACATTAAAAGGAAATTAATTAGAGGAAATATTTTAATATTCCTATTTACCCTTTCTCTATAATAAAAGTGTCAGAGATGAAAGAAAATTAATAAAATGTATATGAAAATTGTGGCTGCTTTTATTTCTGTTTAGATTTGTTTACCTTCTATAATTGAAACTTTGCAGCCTT
Source organism: Pipistrellus kuhlii (assembly GCF_014108245.1). Lineage (NCBI taxonomy): Eukaryota > Metazoa > Chordata > Mammalia > Chiroptera > Vespertilionidae > Pipistrellus > Pipistrellus kuhlii. The sequence continues at coordinate 136,265,867 of NW_023425404.1, forward strand.
GAGTGGAGGCTTACGCCAGGTAGGGCAGGTGGAAAGCTTAGTTTCTTCCATTGTCAGAGAAACCCAAGCTTCCTGTCTGCTCTCTGTGGCTGCAGCTATCTTGGTTGGAGTTAATTTGCATACTCACTCTGATTGGCTGGTGGATATGGGTGGTGGGTGTGGCAAGGTATGGTCAATTTGCATATTACTTTTAGATAAGATTATTCAGTATATTCTATGTTATAATTAACTTGATAATAAATCCTTATAACTATGGGTGTTTCATTAAAACTCTTGCACATTGTTACATTTTAAGATGCTCTGTATATGGCTGAGTAATATTCCATGTGTTAATGTACCACAGCTTTTTTATCCACTTATGGATGGACCTGGAGAGTATGGTGCTGAGTGAAATAAGCCAGTTAGAGAAAGACAAGTACAATACGATTTTACTTATATGTGGGATCTAATGAACAAAATAAATTAACATACAAAGTGAAGACAGACTCATGGATATAGAGAACAGACTGAAGCTGTCAGAGGGTAAAAACTTGGGGACTGAATGAGAGAGTGAAGGAATTAAGCAAAGAAAAAAAGAAAGACTCATGGACACAGACACAGTATGGTGACTTCCAGAGCGAAGGGGGATGGAGGCAGGTAGAAGAAGGTAAAGAGGAAATAAATGGGAAGGAGACTTGACTTGGGGTGGAAAATACACAATGCAAAATACAGATCATGTATTATATAATTGTACACTAAAACCTATATAATTTTATTAACCACTGTCACCCAGTAAATTCAATAAAAAAGGTGCTTTGTGTAAATGAAGCTTTATCAGCTCTCACTTATTTTGTAGGCTTGGCTCTGCCTCAATCATTAACAGGAATAAAGGGGGAGAACAAAGTGACCAGGAGGAAGTGCCAGGAGACAAAGGAATGGTTTAGAAATCAATTCTGAGTCACGAATCCTTTTCAAGAGGCAGAGCCAAGGTTTATGTTACCACCATCCCACGTAGTTGTCCAAGAATTGATACCATTTTTTTTTAATTCTGTCTTGGAGTTTAGAACAAGTGCCAACAGCAATCCAAATAGGTCTCCTGCCCTTTTCTAAATCCTTTCTTTGAGATGGTATGATCTAGTAAGCACATAAAACACTAATCACAAAATAATCATGTTCACCACCAATTAGGCACAATCAAGGAAGGAAAGTCTTCCCATCTTACCTGAAGCTGCAGAGAACATGGCCACTTGATTGATGGACCTGCCACCTTGGTTTGACCGTGGCCATGACATCTTATCAGCTCTGTTTTCATTTCCCAACCCCTCCACCTCCTGGAAAACTTCAGGGTATTTTTCTAGCTAACGTCTAAGCCTCATTTTGCTGCATGCAACTTTTTTTTTTTTTTTTTTCCTCATCAGCTCCCACTCTAAATGCTTAAATCAAAAAAAAAAAAAGTCAGTTGCTATGGTGACTCCTATTGTAGTTGCTTTTGTTAGATGCAGTCATCTTCTTGTTACAGTTTAGCTTAAAATTTCCAGCCACAAGAAAAACAAAGAAATGTTGAATTTGTTAGAATAGAAAGCAAAGTGCTTAGCAATGTCTAAGCAGAATGAAAGAGCTGAGATGTGGGCAGCAGGGGACCTCCAGGCCCCCAAGGAAGGGAGCCAGCCATCAATGATGATTGCAGGCTGAGGCCTTTCCAAAGGAGTAGGTGCCCATACACAACAAAGACCCTCCTGGTCATTTAGCTCCGATGATCTCGGTTTTTAGGGGCCTAAATAAATGACTAAATAAGTCAGGGCAAGGCACAGCTCCAATATAAATGTGAAAGACCAGGAATCTGCAAACTACACTGAATGGCCAGATTATTATGAGTTCAGCGATCATAATAATCTGGCCACTCATCGTACTCACAGACCAAATATGTCCTGCCACCTCATTTTTAAATAAGGTTTTATTGGAACAGAGCTATGTCCATTCCTTTATGTATTGCCTATGGGTTCTGCCACACTGTGATAGCACAGTTGAGTAGCTGCAGCAGAGACTGTATCACCTATAAAATAAAACATGTTATTATCTTGCCCTTTGAGGAAATTGGCTGACCCCTGCTAGAGGGCTGAGAAGAGACAAAGGAGTTTAGAGAAAGGAAGGGTGTCCAGCACAGTTCAGAATCCTATGTGAATATTTTGAATGTAAATAATCACTTTCTCTTAGCAAGCAGGAGAAAGTCTACTTCACTTATGCGTTAGCTCAGGTCCTCTGAGGAGCCGATGCCATGACAATATTAGACTTCAGCAGTGTTTCCCAAAGTGTGGTACGCGTACCCCCAGGGGTATGGGAAGAGTTTGGTAGGGGTACTCGTTGCACTGGAGTTTGGTGGGGATATGCACTCCACCATGCTTAGCTGCGCCTAATTCTACATTCTCATGAGTATGAGGGGTACTCAGCATTATGAAAATTATAGAAGGGGCCGAAACCGGTTTGGCTCAATGGATAGAGCGTCAGCTTGGGGACTGAAGGCTCCTGGGTTCGATTCCAGTCAAGGGCATGTACCTTGGTTGCGGGCATATCCCCAGTAGGGGGTGTGCAAGAGGCAGCTGATCAATGACTCTCTCTCATCGATGTTTCTAACTCTATCTCTCTCCCTTCCTCTCTGTACAAAATCAATAAAATATATATATTTTTTAAAAAGAAAATTATAGAAGGGGTACACATATGTCAAAAGTTTGGGAAACACTGGATTAGAGAAAACCACTGTGAAGGGCTAAAGGGAGGAGGCTGGAGGAGACGGGGAAAGCCTTCAGAACAGCCTGCAGGTTTGACTTCAGTGGGACAAGAAAGAAAGGAAGGAGGTTCGATAGAAAGTCTCACACTGCAGCACAACTCTAAAAGGCCTCAGCTGGGCCCAAAAAAAGTCTGCAAGGAAAGGTCACCCACGGGGAGTCCTATGTCTTGCAAGAAAGGGTCTGCCAGAAGCAGGGACCTGTGCATGGCCGTGGAGGTGGGACCCATCCATCAATTACCCTCCCCACAGCACATCAAGTGTTACATTTTCATGGTTCTCGTGCTGCCCCCATCCTACTAGCTCAAATTTATCATATTTCCAATTGTTGAGAGGCTGATGTGTATACAGACCATATATGTTCAAGTTTAGTGATGGGGAAGAAAAACAGAGGATAAAAAATGTACCGAAAAGTTCAAAGCAGGGTGAAGATTCCTGGAACGGCTGAGAAAGAGACGATACAATGAGCTCCTGGTTTTCTCCGCAATTGTTTGTTAGGCTCTCCGTGCAAACTGGGAAACACCCTTCCTGACTTTGTTCTGAGCCCTCTGACTCAAAGGCCCACAGAAGGAGGAGTCTGTGTTATGCTGGTTCTGGAGGCCTGGTGCTCTGGGCTCACTCTCCCATCAAAAATGCATGCCGACGGAATACAGATATCAGGCACATGCCGTGGAACAGATGTCAAGCTGCTTCCGAGTTTCCAATCATTATTCCTGCTTTGCAGTGGAAACAGGCAGAGGTGAAAAGGGGATTTTGAAAAGATGAATCATATAATGTTATCTCACGGTGCAAATGCCTGGCAGCCTTCATTGCTTTTCTTTTGTTCTCTGCTGGATCTCCTTTTGATAAAACCTGACTGGGGAGTCACTGTGACCACCAACTGTATCATGGAAATGAGGTACCCCGGTATCACTCCAAAAGTGCTGGAATATTGTTAAACACGTATGTGAATGAATGGAGTTGGCATCAATAATGTATTTTGCTCTCAGTGCAAGCAACTCCAAAGGATGACCTGGGACCTTAAGGACGTGCTGGCTACAATTGTAAAAAGTGGAATCCTTCTAGAATGCACTTTAGTGGCAGAATTAAAAGACACCTTTCTTCCAGGAAGGAAAATCAGCAAGGCAGGCCTCTTTCATTGTTTGCTTATTGATCCCTTGGAGATCAAACCAACAGACTCAGGTATTACCGTATTTTTCGGACCATAAGATGCACTTTTTTCCCCCCAAGAAGTGGGGGGAAAAAGTCCCTGCGTCTTATGGTCCAAATATAGCCTACACATATACTTTAAAAAAAAAGTTTTTTTACTTGCCCGGCTCTGTGTGGGCTCTGTGTGCTTGCCCGGCTCTAAAATGGTTCTAAATGCTGCTGTTTACTTTACAGGGTTGATTACATGTGTTTATGACTGTGATGTTGGGTTTTAATGCACATAAAATATTTTAGGACACTATTTGTTTCAGAATCTTTTTTTCTTCATTTCCCTTCTCTAAAAACTGGTGCGTCTTATGGTCCGGAGCGTCTTATGGTCCGAAAAATACGGTAGTTCCTCCCAGACCTGTCCCCCTTCTCAGGCCCTGCTCCTCACCACCACCCTTTGTCTTTCCTCCTCTGGTTCTAACTGGTATTGGGAAGGAAGTAGAGAAAAGGACAAATGGCTTCCTGGTCTCCAAAAGTTAAAAGCTGGTAGCTTGCAAGGCCTCCAACCTCTGCCCTATGGTTTTCTTGCCTTAGTAACAAGTTTTCTAATAACATTATATATATATATATATATATATATATATATATATATATATATATATACACTCACATATATATATACATTCCTATGACTAAGAAGTTATTAATTAAAGAGAAATTAATTAGAAACTCTACTAATTATATAATGGGGGGGAAATACCCAAATGCCCAGATATTAATTTATCATCCATTGTACAAAAAGTATGAAGAACTATATTAATGAGCATCATATTTACAGATGTATTTTTTTTTTAAGATTACTCGTTTTATGTGACTTAATGGTACTTTAATAACTGTGCAGAGATTTTGGTTATTGGTTGGCACATCATTAAGAGTATTTATACTTAATAATGAAAACTGAAATAAGATAAAATACAATATGCTAACGATTTTATGTATTCTAGCTTTAAAGGGCAAATGCAACAATGTTAGACTGACTTCTATGCATACTCTTTTACTTTGATAATATGAAAGTAAGGCTTATTTAAGTTTTATAATGATTACAGTTTACAATTGCATGCTTATTTTTAAAATAGTATGTATGTGTACATATATATCATTATAGTAAAACAGATGCTACAATTTTAAATTGTTTCTTTGTGAGCTTGTTTTCTTTTTTGATTTATTTTATTGTGGAGAGTATTACGATGTCCCCAATTTTTCCCCCTTTGTCCCCCTCTGCCAGGCTCTTGCCCCACCCCAGGTCTTTGCCAAACCGTTGTCTGTGTCCATGGACCATGCATCTGTACATATAAATCCTTTGGTTAATCTCTTTCTGCTCCAGCCTTTCACACCTTGCATAACACCCAGAACTTACTGAAGATAGTAATTTTATAAAATGTTCTGAAATTGAGCCTCCCACAGTCTCACCACCCACACCCATCCCAAGAAAAGTGAGGGTGTGAAACTCAAATTTGCTGAAGATAAATAAAACATGAATAATATTTTAAAATCATAATTAAAATTAATTATCAGTTACAGCTGTCAATATATAGAGAACTCTATCCTTAATAATAGATTTGTCCTTTCTTTAGTCCTATCTATTTTAGAACTATATATATATATATTTATATACATATATATATATTACTATGACTAAGAAGTTATTAATTAAAGAGAAATCAACAGCTATTTCTTTTGTTACTTATCTTACTTCATTTGAGATCAGTGATATCAAACATTTTAGACATCTCATGCCCTTTTAATTATTTTTTTATGTGTCCATGTTTTGAAGTGGTCTATCTATTAAATAATGAAACTCAATTAAATAGAAATTTAGTTTTTTTCCAATTCTATTCATCTAGGGACATGTGAGAGTTCATCAGAGCTTCCAAATTGCAATAGTTAAGCATCATGAATTGATATAACTTGAGCTTTAAGACCAGAGAAAAGGTTTCACCAGCAGCTAGAGATACACAGGTTCCATCAGGTTGTTTTAAAAAATAATGAGTATGGCCTGCAGGCTTCCATCCCTAACCTCATGAATCCCAGAAGAGCAAGGAACACTGTTAAGAAGCATTGCTCCAGGGTGGCGAAGGGGGTGGGAGAGAGTAGGAAGGAGTCTGGAGGACTGCTTCTCAACCTCTTTTTTAGGCCAATATCCAGGACATACAATAGTTATGACCACATTGGCATGTTCAGTTCATGCTGTCCCATGGGCAGAAATGTGCCAGAATCTTGAGGAGAAATTGGGCGCATTGAGAAGAGAGAAAGTGTCAATTGAAAAGGCATCTCTGGTGACTGATACAACCCACACTTCACCTCCTTGGTTGAAAATGACTGCTAGGAGTTACAGAATTCCAGAACAGAAAGGGAGAGTATTTATTCAGATATGACAATTAAACCCTTTTCTATGAACCCTACCTGTGGCTAAGTTACCCATGATCTAAAATATTTTTATTATTTTCTCTTTATTTTGGAACAGGAATGTAATCTCTCAATTCACTTTTGTAGTCCAATCCCTTGGAGCAGAATTCCTGCTCCAGGATTCCTACAAGATGAGTTTGGCGAGTAGAACATCTCTCTTATTATGAGCACTCAAATACTTCTTGACAGTCTGAAAAACACAAGAAAGGGGGCTCTCAGGACCACAGCCAGACTTCACCACAACGACCTCCACATGCTCTTTCACTGCTGCTCCTGGGTGGCCTTCTCCTTTTGAGGGAGCCCTTTGAGTTTAAGATGCTAGGATGAAACAGCATGAGGACGCGCACCGAATGTGGGAGGCAAAGTTCATTGTCCCCTTCCCTGTGATTACGAAAAAGGCTTCCCACACTCCCAAAGTCCACATTCCAAGTGAAATGATAAGCCCGAAACCCACCAATCTATTTTGGAAATGGCAGGCTTGGATATGCATAGAGTTGATTTTGCTGAACTTTGAACATCTGCCAGTGTCTTCATCATATTTTCCAGGGAGCTGATTATTAGCTGTACTCAAAGTGCATGGACACCTTGAATGCATTAGAGTAATCCCAATAGCTTTATCTTTGAAAAGATTTTGAGCCAGAGCTTTGGCTAATTTTATTTTCCAGTGGAAGTCCAACCCTGCCAAGTATTCACAATTGGAAGCATTCCCAAAACCAAGCCTATTTATTTCAATACATTATCTTCCTCAGTCGGGTTGTGCCAAACAAAAGAATGGTGCACATTTTTAGTTTGTAGCTTATGGAATAAGTTTCAGGTGGGCAATGATTTGCATTTATGAGGATAAGAAAGATATTCCACACAAAAAATGAAAGTCACACACCGAAGCTAGCATAAACAGATTTCCAAGTGAACAAGTAGGTAAGATTACATCTAAATAATAAAAGGGCTATTATTTAAAAAGCCTATATCCACTAGGCTTTTTTTTTTTTTTTTACACTGAAATACCCTGTGTAGGCAACATAATTATGCAAAATGTATTAGAACAATTGACTCAATGAGCAGGATTCTAAGGAACTGAAGCTTCATTAATCTGAAGCATGAAGAACCTAAGACACTGAATGGCTAAATGCATATTTCAGGTCACACATGGCAGACCAGGCCCCTTGGGTTTAATAGCTTTCCATTACAACATCGAACTAATACTTTATGAAGATCCAAAGTGAATTTGATTCTTTATCAAAAAGTGCAAGAGTGGAATTAGAGGTAGCAAGTCTTGGCCTTGCAGGACACTAAATAACATAGAAAGTAATGAAATGGGCAAGTTGAACTGTTTGTCAGATGTTCTGCAATGTGACATGTCAGACTCCTCTGCACTAGGGAGAACGTCTTGAACTAAAGCTCATTTAAAATATATATTGCTTATTAGTTGTCAAGAAAAGACTGACTGCCTGTGTTACATTATGGAACAAAAAAGGGTGTTGGCCTGTCAGAGTCTGCACCCACTTTGGAAAAAGAGAATTATATTTTCTTTAAAATAAGATTTTTTTTGATGCACATCAAGTTCTCTATATGGGTGCATTATAGAGATTTGCTAAAATTGTATGAAGATTATTTATTTTATTTATGTACCTGTGACATAAAGAACCTTAATTCAAATGTCAGTACCATTGTATCTGAGTTTGTGACAGTTACTCCTCTAATGAATGATGCTTCATTCAACTATAGGAAGAGTAAACCTCTCACATTTTTAAAAGCAACTAGTACTTATTACAGTGTATTTTATTAGAATGTATTCTCTATTAGTTACCTGGGGAACCTAACAATATCTTACTATTGATATTCACAGAATATCAATATGTTGAATATCTCAATATTCAACAATATGAGATACCTGTAATACTTAGTTCAACATTTTTTTTATTGAATTGAACTGAGCATAATCATTTTTACTTTCAAATGCAGGGAATTGGATATAGATCACTTGTGTGCATCCCAATGAAATTATCAGAAAAGTGAATCAAATAGAGTTATGTTGCTATTTTCTGGGGACAGTGACAGCTCATGTGGAAGAGTTGACTGCCCACAAAATCACCAGAGCACAGCAATAACACTGAGAAGTGGTTTCACAGGCACAGATTACATTTCCCAGCCTCCATTGCAGGCAGGTGGGAACATATGACTAAACCTTATGGGATTGCTACATCAATGAGAAATAATTGCTCTTGTGCTGAGCTAGCAAATTTTTGTGTTTTTAATTATTACAGCTGTTACTCTGAACCTAATAATAGAGCACAAAATATCACCATGCCTATCAATTCTTTTTTGAAACTCCATACACAAACATTGTTTTCTCCGGATGCCCTGAACAGGTCATTTGAATAGCATGTCCCTCAAGAGTTGCAATACTGCTTTGAAGTACTGCATATGCAATAGGATTTGCTACTCAGCTGTTTCATCATCAGAGGTTCTGATGACTTTTCTGCTGGTGGTAGATCTTTGAAGTACTCGTTCACATCATTAGAAAAATATCATTATTTTCCTCTTCAGTCAAGCACAGGTAGATATATCCCTTTACTTTCCTCTCCTCTTCTCCTTTCATTCTCCTGCTGCCTACTCCTACTTCAGTTCTCTACATACTTACAGAGATTTCTTTTCTAACTTAAAAGCATAACTTTAACTGCATTTTAATAATAATAAAATGAGTAGTTTCCATAGCTTATGAATTACTAATAATTGAAAAAGTAGGTATTAGCTTGTACTATGGTGCTGATCCTTTAATGAGACAGTAAGCAGGCTTTCTTGGGAACTGGAGTAACTCTTTGATTTTATAAAGATGTACAAATCAAAATTCCTTCGTACATATTTAGCACAAGCTCAGATTTATGCCTTTAATAAAGCACAGCAGAGATCTCATTGCATATCGAAAACTGACAATGTGCAGTAGAATTTTACCTGTGGGTGCCATTTGCCTTCAAGCCATAGGAGTAGAAGGTTACATGGTCCCAACTGAGTAAAAACATTTTCCAAAGTTCTGCTGGGTAAGTGAGCAGTGAAATGGACTTTTGGTGAAGAGCTGGGCAATTAGCAACTCTGAAATCACTTAGTGATTTGTGCATTAAACCTTTAGTGATCATTTCTGTCTGTATACATTTGTTGTTGGCTAAGTGCTACTACACACCAAAAAATATATCTTTACTATTTGACTGCAATCAGGCTCCCCTTATATTCTTGAACTAGAGGCCCAGTGCACAAATTTGTGCATGGGTAGTGTCCCTAGGTCTGGCTGGTAATCAGGGCAGGCCAGGGGGAGGGACTGCAGGAGGTTGCCAGCTGTGGAAGGTTAGCTGACTGTGGGAAGTTGGCTGTTGGAGTGCACTGACCACCATAGGATAGCTCCTGTGTTGAGTGTCTGCCCCCTGGTAGTCAGTGCGCATCATAGTGACTGGTCAACTGGTCATTCCGGTCATTTGGTTATGATGGTCTATATATATATATAGACTAGAGGCCTGGTGCATGAAATTTGTACACTGGAGAGGAGTGTCTCTCTCAGACCAGCCTGTAACCCTCTACAATCTGGGACTCCTTGGGGGATGTCTGATATTCCTCTCACAATTCGGGACTGTTGATTCCCAACTGCTTGTCTGCTTGCCTGATTGCCTCTAATCGCTTCTGCCTTCCAGGATGATCACCTCCTGACAACTCCCCTGCTGGTCTGATTGCTCCCAACTGCTCTCCCTGCTGGCCTGGTTGCCCCCAACTCCCCTCCCCTGCTGGCCTGGTCACCCCTAGCTGCCCTCCATTGCTGGCCTGATCACCCACAATTTCCCTCCCCTGCCAGCCATCTTGTGGTGGCCAACTTATAACCACATGGGCAGCCATCTTGTGACCACATGGGTGAGGCCATATTGTGAGAGGGTGTGATGGTCAATTTGCATATTACCTCTTGATTTTATAGGATTCTCTATCTGGCAAAGAGTTTCCCACATAGCACTTTCAATCCAAACAGTTTGTTACTGGATTGTTAGTCCTTAAAATTGGTGATAAACTAAGTCCCACCTTTAAAATTCTCCCTTGCAATAGGTATATGGCTGCAGAGTTTGTGCATTAAACCTTTATGATATAAAGATGACATAAACATAGAAGAATATAAAGGAAAAAAGTCACCCAGAATATCTTTATTCTTATAATACTGTTGCATATTGTATAGCTCTTTCCATCTTTACTATTTTCATAATAAATTTTGTAGCATAATTATTAGAGTACATATTCTGTACAATTGTCATATTTTAACTATCTCCCCATGTTTTTGTATAATTATTACCATTCAGTTTATGTCTTTATATTATTCAATTCTATGATATAATCCTTTATATTATAAAATCAGTGATAAACTAAATCTCACCTTTTAAATTCTCTCTTGAAGTAGGTTACTGTAACTTACCCAACTGCTCTATACCAGGCTAAATTATTGGATGCTCCAATTTACAACCTCATTAAAAACTACTAATCTTCCTTTTTTTTAGTCTGGCAAAAATGTTAACAAGTTTCTTTATTTGGCACATGGACTTTTATACAAAAGAATACAATTTCTGCCAACATAACAGAGTCCTTTTGTTTTGCCAAAGGAAGATTGAAACATGATTTTTATTGCTTCAGATGGATGCTGTGGAGGTTTCCTCATCACAATAGGATCAAGCAAAGCCACCGTGGAGCTATACCCATTTTAATAGTGTTTGCTCTGCCCTAAAAACTGAAAAACTAAAGCTCAAGAAAGCTATGCTTTTGAGCTCCTGTTTTTATTTATTTTTATTTTTTTCAAATGTACTAAATTACTGAACCAACAGCTCACAAAATAAACAACTTTTGCTCTGGGTCTGGTATTTTATGAAATTATAGAGAAAACAGTTTTAGAATTGGAAAAGAACTCAATATTTATCTTGTCCAACTCCTTATTTTATAAAAGAAGAAAATAAGGCCCCACGCAGGAAGTTTAAAGTGCCTTTCTTATACTTAGAACTAATGGCAGAGTCAAACTAGAACTGAGTTTCGTCACTCCTGTTTCCTCTTTGTCTAATTTTGAGATTTGAGGACTGGTATCAAAGCAGCTCATGAAGACCTAAATATGGAAAAGGAAGGTCCTTCAATCATATAAGCCAAACTCTATGTTCTATCAATAATATAAGATAGTAAACAAAAAATTCTGTGAAAGAGCCTGGCCTGTGTGGCTCAGTGGTTGAGTGGACCTATGAACCAAGAGGTCACAGTTCAATTCTGGTCAAGGCACATACCCAGGTTGTAGGCTCAATCCCCAGTAAGGGGGCATGCATAAGGTGGCCAATCAATGATTCTCTCTCACCATTGATGTTTCTATCTCTCCCTCCCTCTCCCTTTCTCTCTGAAATCAATTTTAAAAAATACATTTTAAAAATTAAATAAAGAGCTGAAACCGGTTTGGCTCAGTGGGTAGAGCGTCAGCCTGAAGACTGAAAGGTCCCAGGTTCAATTCTGGTCAAGGGCATGTACCTTGGTTGTGGGCACATCCCCAATAGGGGGTGTGCAGGAGGCAGCTGGTCAATGTTTCTCTCTCATTGATGTTTCTGGATCTCTGTCCCTCTCTCTTCCTCTCTGTGAAAAATCAATAAAAAATATATTTTTTAAAATTAAATAAAGAGAAAAAAATATAATTATAATCTAGTTGATGTGTTGCTCACCACATGGCTAAGACCATATGGCATAGTGTTAATGTAGGTCACAGAATTCATGGTCAGGATGACCCAGCTATAGTATGTGATAATTGGTCTTTCTCAAATATGTGAGATAGAGTCTATAAATAAGCAGTTCTTAAGTAATTATTTTCTTAAGTAATGATTTTCTTCTCAAAGGCATAGTTTATGAATATAGGCAAATCCAAATATAAGTTTTTAATTACTAAAAACTGGATGATATTATCAAAAGTGAAGACCTGTTTGAAAGTTTTTAAGACTTCACAATCCCTCCTCAGGCTGCTGAGTGTGGCCACGGACCAGTAACAGCAGCTTCACCTGGGAGCTTGTTAAAAACACAATACTCAGTCCCACCTAAATCTGTCTGCAAGTACAGCACAGGAATCCGAGTTTAACAAGCTCTCCAGGCGATCCTGTGCATGCTAAAGTTTAAGGAGCGCTGTTCTAATTGTGACAGGCTCACCCACTTTGCACACTGGCATCATATGGGGAACTTTTTAACATACTTATGCCCGAGTCCCATCCCAGATTCATATTTCATTGGTATGGAGTGAAACCTGGGCATTATCATGGTTGAGAATCAGTTCTTCAAAAATTTGTTTGGGGTATTTGTGTTGGTTCTTTTTTATAAAATTATTGGAAATAGACCTCAGCCTATCCAGATCCCCAAGGTTTATAACATGGGCCTGCAAAATGAGTGGATACAATGCTACTATCAGAATACAAGCATAAAAATATTAAAACTTTCATTTTTATATATTTTAATGTCATAGAATTAATTTTTACCAAGTTTATGATCTATATAACACATTAATATAGTAAGTAATACATGTGTAAGGTTTATAAATATCCTAAATATGCTTATTTTTAATAACTCTAAGATTATTAATCTTTAATTTATAATTTTAATAAATACAAGGTACTGTGTTTCCCCGAAAATAAGACATCCTCCAAAAATAAGACCTACTTACAGGTTTCCTTCTGAGTGAAATATAAGGCATCCCCCCAAAATAAGGCCCCCCTAGGCTAAACATGAGAGATTTGGTCCACTGATTCTAAAAGAAATGGAATCACAAGAAATTCACCAGGAAATTCAGGAATTGGATTGTTATGATGATGTTCCAGAAGATGATGACATGATTATCATTGAATAAATGAGTAAATTCTTGATACTGTAGGATTCACAGTTTGTCTGGTTTGTGTTGACAACTACCATACTACCATACCATGTACAGGTAATAAATTTCCTTTATTTTCATTTAACAATAAATGTGTACCGTATTCTTCTTCATGGAAAAATAAGTCATCCCCTGAAAGTAAGACCTAGTGCATCTTTGAGAGCAAAACTTAATATAAGACACTCTTATTTTCGGGGAAACAGGGTATCATTAAATTCCTTTGTTAGAGTTTGTAATATAGAATGATAGTTTACAAGTTTCAATGTGCATGAAAATCACCTGGAAACGTTGTTAAATATAAATTCCTAGGGCCCACCTGCCAGAGATAAATTCAATTAGCCTGAGTTTGGTTCCAGGAATCTGCCCTACTAGATGATTCTTATGTAAATACTTCATAAACCACTCATTTAGGATCAGGCCCTGTCTCAGTCAGAGCAAAATGAGAGCAAGCCAGCTGGGAAGGCAGATAATCCATTCACAGCCTCAAAAGGCAGGAGTGCCTCAATGAGATCATCAAGTCCAAAGGCTCACAGGGTGGAAGTTAACATCACACTCAGAGGCTTACTCAGACAACTGTGTAACCCGGAATATCAATGGACAACTTTACAATGAGAAATAAGACTTCTAGGTAGACTACAGTGGTTCTTATTGGTGGCTAATGCAAAATGGTCCCACAGAAAACCAATGGAATGCAACATTATAATTATAATTTTGCCTCTTCAGCCTAGAACCAGAGTAAAGAAAAATAATTATAATGGGAAGTGTTAGGAGTTTTTCTTCAAAACATGGTAGGTGATAATACTGTCTAGAACAGGGAAAGAATTAGACCAAATGAAAATGATACCAACACATCAATTAAAAGGTACGGACTGTCAAATTGTACATAAACAAAACCAACTTTAAGCTTCCTGTCAGGAACCCACTTAAAAATGGGTTGAGAGTAAAAAGTTGTAATAAGATGCACATGTTAACACTAATCCAAAGAAAGCCATTGTCTATATTAATATCTGATAAAGCAGATTTCAGAGGAAAGAATATCAATGAGAGTAAAAAAAAAAATTCATATTGATAATGGAGTCAACTATTCAAGAGAACATGGCAATCCTAAGTGTTTATGCACCTAACTATAGAATTTGAATTAAAATGAAGCAAACACTTGTACTTCAAGAAAAAAATTGTAAATCCATAATTATAGACAATGCAGGACCTGAGAGGATGGAATTGATATACTCAACAACATGGGTAAACCTCAAAGGTATTATATTGATTTAAAAAAAATTAATACAGAAAAAAAACACCTTCTAGATTATTCTATTTATGAAACATTTTAGATAGAAGTAATCTTAGTGACAAAATGCAGATCCCTGGTTACTTCGAATGGGGTGTAAAGTAGGGCAGAAGAAACATTTTTAGATGATGGGTCTGTTCATTATCTTGATTGCGGTTATGATTTCATAAGTATACTTTCATGTGTCAGAATGTATCAGATGATATACTTTAAACACATTCAGTTTATTGTGTATGAATTATACCTCAATAATCGTAGTAGAAAAAAATGACACCCCCCCTTGCATGGCACAATGCCAGAATTTAAGGGATTAGCACCTTGCCAGTAGTATTTTTAAAGGTGATTGTTCTATGACATGAACTTTTTTTAAATCTCAAATTAATATGGCCAGGCTTATTAATTGTAAGCTGCAGTGGAAGTTTGCTCTTAGATGAAAAATAATTTCTAAATAATGAATAATATTTAACAGGCTTGGTTTGGAACTCCCCCTCATTCTTGGAATCCCTTGATGCAAACGTCTCATTTTCTCTAGCTCTTCAATATCAAGCAGAACTTTAACTAAATGCTTTGATACCTTTATTTGCCCAAGATAATTTATGAAACTTAAATTTTTCACTATTTTAGAAGATATTTTATTGATTTAAATAAAGAGTAATAAAACTTCAAAAGAATTAACTTATTCTTGTGATATTTTAGGCATCACAAAATAGGTAAAATAAGTAATTTGAAGTTAGCAGAAATTCTAATTCTATTGTGCTGCTCCTTTGCCTAGTCAGCATCCATAGTCACTATTTTTGTATCTCAAAGGAAAATTACAAAATTGGTTTTCTTCTGAGGTTCATCTCTTTTCACTCATAGCCTCTTGGTTGAACCAACTTAGACTTAGCTTTAAGAATAATAAGGGCTTTTGTTGCTTCTTATAAACAATTTAGCGAGCAGAGGGCTTTTCATATCATCACTAACAATTATAAATCTAGAAAGAATATGTAAAAAATTGTGTTTTCAAACAGAAGATGGTTGGCTATACAGAACTTTCATCCCTCAGAGGAGGGAAATAAATAGGATAGAGTGCTATAACTGTTTTACTACCTGGAGTCAGGTTGCAGGCCCGAGTATAGGTAGGGGAATTCAAACAGTCCACAATCTGGCCACATTGAGAAGAGACTGGAGATCAGGAAAGCTGAGACTGCCAGAATTTTATAGGGTAAAATACCAAAGAAGAGGTAACAACTACACGGGGATGTGCACAGGGGTATCTATTGTATATGTCTTGGCTGATTATTGATCTGTGCTCAGTAAGATGTAATGGCTTGGGGCAAAGGAAAAGAATCACCAGACATCAGTAAGTGAAACAATCCCCAGGATTCAGACCTGACTGGGAATAGTTCCCATTCTTACCAGCCATACTGGAAAGCCTCGTAGCATAGGGGGCTTTGAGTAGATTCTTTAAAAGTGTATCATAGTGGTAGCAAGGCTAAATGAAATTGTAGATTAAAAGCTGTTGTGCACCCACATTAATAAAATTTAAAGGGCAAAATTTAAAAAGCACCTCTTATAATTAATTGTATGCTAAGCAGTCTCATGATTCTTAAAAGAATATGACAAAATCCAGTGTTCAACTACATAATGCTTATATTGTTCAGCATCCAGTAAAAAAATTTTTACTTATATAGGCAGAAACATCCATTATACTGAAAAGCATTTAGCATGCTAAATAAAAGGGCAAATAAAAAACTGTTTGATTCATTTCATATGAAATTCTAAAAGAAATGACAAAACTCTAGTGATAGCAAGTATATCATTGGTTTGGAGGGGCGAGGGCTAGAGAAGAGTTGGACTCTGAGAGGCACAGAAAAAACTTATTGAGGTAACAGAAATGTACCTTGACCTGTTGGTGGTTCTACAATAGTGTATTGAGTCACACTCAGCATGGCCAGAGGTAAACCTAAGGGGGGCAGTGAAGAATTAAAGAAGACAGACAAGCTGGGGCCAGGTAAAACACTGCTCTTAGGTGGAGAGACAATGCCACAGCCTGCAAGCTGAGGCTTTATTTTATAGCCAGATTCCAGGAGGCAAAATAAGAGTGTTGTCAATATTCTCAGGGGTTTAAAGTCTACTCAATTACATGCACCTGAATTCTATCAAGCTTTGTTTTGGCAGCACTTGCTGCATTTTGAGCAGCATATATCACTTAGCCACATGGGACCACCATAAGGTCAAGTTTACAACTATAGCCTTTGGCTATAATTGTGATGAGAGGGCTTTGCCCTCCAAGCTGAGACTTGCATGTGGCTTTGCCATAAAAGGACTGTGCCCTCTCATTAGTCTGAGGTTTGAACCTGTCCAAATGCTGTAATGGCTCTCCATATTGTACGTTTATCAAAACTCATCAAATTGTACACATAACATGAATGAATTTTATCACATGCATATTATACTTCAGAGTAACTTAAAAGGAAAAAAAATGAAAAGTAGTAAGCATGAGACCCTAGCCATTTCATGTGTTCCTTACTTCCAGACATAGGGATTCCTTTATGGACTGTACATTTGATCTGAGACAATCAAATGAAGATCAATTTTTTGTCTTTTGTAGCTCTCTTCCCTATATTTATTTAACAAGTCAGGTGTAAGTCTGGAGCTGCTTCTAGCCATCTTGCTACCCTGATGGGGAGCCAGCCTGAGAAGGAAACCATAGTCTATGCTTCACATTTAATCCTTGTAACAAAGTATTGTTACTTTGCTTTCTAGATAAGGAAACTGAGGACTAGACAGATTCATTTTCCCAGAGTCACACAACTAGCAAATAGAAGAGCAGCAGCCTGAGTCTAAATGATGCCAAACTTCATGTACATAACTATTATTTAAGTAAAAAAGGAATACAACAAAGACCTATAATTTTAAAAATGTCCAAAAAACATGACTTTGTGGCAGCCAGGACAATACCTATATTATCTATATAACTAATTAAAAAGAAAATTTTTGAATCACGTGACACTTATTCTAAAGCAACAATATATATTTTTACAAGTAGCTGAATACTTATATGTATATATATATACATACATACACATACCCATATATATACATATATACACGTATATATATTAGAGGCCTGATGCATGAAGATTGTGTAAGAATGGGCCTTCCCTCCCCTGGCTGCCGGCAGTGCCTTTGCTCTGCCAGATCCGCCTTTCCAGCCTGGCCCAGAGCCATCTTTCCACCTTTGCACACTGCCCAGAGGCCCGGAGCTGCTGGGGTGGTGTGGAATGCCTGTGTCCCACCCCACCCTCAAGCACTCTGTGCCTGTATATGCAAATTATCTCTCCATCTTTATTGGGTCAATTTGCATACCCATTCCTGATCGGTTGATGGGAATCACAAAGGTATGGTCGATAAGCATGTTACTCTTTTATTATGTAGATATATTTTATTATGTAGATATCTACACTAATAAAAGAGAAACATGCAAATTAACCATCACTCTGCTACACCCACAAAGCCATGCCCAATAGCCAATCAGTAGCAAGTATGCAAATTAACCCAAGAAAGATGGCAGCCAGCCATAAGACTGGAGCAAGCAGAAGGCTTGGGTTGCCCTGGCAATGGAGAGAGCCAAGTTTCCTGCCCACCCTGGCCTCCACTCAATGCTACAGAGTTTCAATTATAGAAGATAAATAAACCCTAGATAATTGCTTCCAGCTGGCCCTAGCCTCTCTCAAGGAGGCGCTGAAAAGAAAGGAAAAAAAAAAAGAAAAAGAGCCAAAACCGGTTTGGCTCAGTGGTAGAGCGTCGGTCTGCAGACTGAAAGGTCCTGGGTTTGATTCCAGTCAGGGGTATGTACGTTGGTTGTGGGCACATCCCTGGTAGGGGGTGTACAAGAGGCAGCTGGTTGATGTTTGTCTCTCATTGATGTTTCTAGCTCTCTCTCTCCCTTCCTCTCTGTAAAAATCAATATAACATATTAAAAGAAGAAGAAGGAGAAGAAGGAGAAGAAGGAGAAAAAAGAAAAAGAATAAAAGGAGGGACTGGGACCTTGGGTCATGTGGGGGGGAGGGGGGTATCTGATCAGGCCAGGATGGGATGGCAGGGGCTGTTGGGGGTAAATAGACCAGCAGGGGCCAGTTGGGGGTGAGCAAGCTATCAGTGGGGGCCAGTTGGAGGTGATCAGGACAGTGTGTGTGGGGTGGGCGCAGTTTGGAGTGAGCAGGCTAGTGGGGAGCCAGTTGGGGGTGAGCAGGCCTGTGGGGGGGAAAGGGGGAAGCATGACAGCAGGGGGAGCAGTTTGGGGTGAGCAGGCTGGCCTGGAGGGCAGTTGGGGGTGATCAGGCTAGCAGGTAGAAGTGGTTGGGGGCAATCAGGAAGGCAGTCAGGTGAGCAATTGGGAGCCAGCAGTCCTGGATTGTGAGAGGGGTCCCAGATTGGAGAGGGTGCAGGCTGAGATGAGGGACACACACACCCCCCCCTCATGCATGAATATCATGTACCAGGCCTCTAGTTTATATAGATACATATACATATATTCTCTGGGCTCTTAAATTTATTTAAATTAAATCAATAAGAATACAGATTGAGAAAATAATTGCAATAGGAGCAAAGACAAATTGGGAAAACAGATTTTTTGTTTTAAACAAGAATCTCATATACACAAGCTCATACACGCATAATCATTTGAGATGCCCTATGTGGATTGTGACATGATAAAACTGGATAAACAGGAGCCTTATTAGGTATGTTCAGGGAGAAAAGGACAACAGTGTGTTATATTAAACTGGGACATCTGGCTAGGTTAGTTTACCGCTATATTCTGAGCAGCATAATGATGAATGTCATTGCTATGCAAAATAAAATGCTTTAAGAGTACTGTGGTTATTATGCAAATATGAACCTCTGTGTGTCTAGCTTGGTCTGGTTTGCAACATTAGATATTCTCAGCCATGTTTCAAAAGCTCATAAGTCATCCTATAATAAATACAAGCTAGAATAGATGAGAGAGTAAAGTTAGCAAAAAAATCAAATAGCTGAGTCTGAGAAAGTAAAATATCCAGTGCAGAAGTATATTTTTTTCTAAGTAAATGGCAAAATTAAAAATTATTACAAGCAAAAAAAAAAAAAAAAATAGGAAAAAAAATTAAAAATAAAAATAATTACAAGCAAAAGATGCTGCTAACTTAATAGAATAAAATAATTGATTTTTTGTGTGGACATCTCTGGTATCCTTTCACATTTAGGACAGTAGGACCTTCTATTATTATAAATTATAAATTCCTTCTTTCAGGCTGTAAAAGAAGATGCACTTGCCAAAGTCACTAATATTTGACATACTCAATTTATTTTGAATAAGGTATCGCATTTTATGCACCTATTATCTTACAAACACAATTCTAAAGGATGTGTTAACTCATGTAATTTTTACAGCAACCTTCTGAGGTAAATAGCATTATTGCCTCCATTGTACAGATGAGGAAATGGAAGCCCAGAGGGCTTATGTTGTCTAGGGTCTACACAGCTGTCAGATGCTAGAGACAGGATTTGAGTTCAGGCAGTCTGTTTACAGAGACTGCATATTTTATCACTAAGCCATGCTGACTCTTCCATGGGTGTGTTGTGGTGGTGGTGGTAGTATGTGAGTGTTGCGTGATGTGTTTTGGCTCTTTGGAAAGTATTTTTCCATTTTAAAAAGTTTATATAAAAATTATCATCTTACTAATTTTTAAGTGTACAGTTCAGTGGCATTCATTACATTCATATTGTTGTGCAGCCATCCATCTCCAAAATTTTTTTTTCATCCTGCAAAACTGAAACTCTGCATCCATTAAATGACAACTCACCATTGTCTTCCCCTTTCTCCAGGCCCTGGATACCACCATTTTGCTTTCTCTCTCTATGAATTTGACTATAGCAAATATCTCATAGAAATGGAATTCCACATTATTTGTCTATTTGTGGCTAGCTTTTTCACTTAGCATAATATCCTCAAGTTTCATTCATGTAAAAGCACATGTCAAAATTTTCTGCCTTTTTTAAAGCTGAATGATATTCCATGCACATACTATAGACCACATTTTGTTTACCTTTCCATTGATAAGCTCTTGTTTACCTATCCATTGATAAGCCATTGTTGCATCCATAAATAATGCTGCTATGACTTGTCTGCACAAATATCTCTGAGATCCTCTTTTCAATTCTTTTGGCTCTATACCCAGATTGTGATTGCTGAATCATATAGTAACTCTATTTTTAATTTTTTGAGGAACCACCATATTGTTTTTTTATAACAGCTGCACCATTTTACATTCCCACCAATAGTTCTTTGCCAACACTTTGTTTTAGTTTTAGGAGTAATCATCTTAATGGGTTTGAAGTAGGGTATGTGTTTTTAATTCTTGTATTTTGTATCTTGAGTTATGACACATACTATAGAGGACTTTATCTTGCTTTGAATATTTGCCATGGTTATGTCCTGTTAAGAAAAAATGGTAATGGGCCTAAGACATCATAATTTGTTCCAGAATGGCCCTTAGATCTGTGATCTCATGCTTCATATATGAGACCCTGCTCTTTAAAAGGTCACAATTAATTGGACCAAGAAATGACACCTGAGCCACAGGTTGACGGATGTCTTAAGGATGATGAGGTGTTCACAAGGGGCCTCAAAGCATAGCTCCTCTCTAGTTTCTGTCCCACAGTCTGTGTTGGTGACTGTTTCCCGATACAGGATTAATTTACAGTTTGAGTTTAATCCTCGGAGCATTAAACTCAGGTTTGTATACCCTGAGCATGCTGCTGTTCTTTGCAACCTAAAAATGTCCAGCATCGGAAGTTTCAAACAAAGGAATGCAGTTACTAATTAAAAGTAAAAAATCATTTTGAGTTTTATAAGGTCATTCTGAATTTCTCTCATAACTTTTTTAAAAATATAATTTTAATGAGGCACTTCTGCTTTGCACAGTTCTGTTCCTGTTGTTCTTATGCACATCTCAAGGGTTCTCTTTTATGTAACTAGGAAAATCAGAAAACGTTGTAAGTACAAGGTAACTGAGAAGAAAATGAAAACAGGATACTTAGCTCTAAATTAGAATCAACAAAAAGCAAGCAGAACATTTTCAAAATGGATACATCCACAAACACCAGCCACTTTTCCTCATTAAAAAATAATCAAGAAAAAGATTTTCATATATTCAATTTTAAGTTCCAACTTTCAAAATATTATTTCAGTAAGTCAAATTTTAAATGTAGGAACCATCTAGACACACTCAATTGCAAAGAGGAAGACATAATTGCTGTAACCATTTTTTAAAATAGCACACATAAAAGTTAAAATGAAATAAATTTTTAAAGGAACTTTTCCTTAATTCACATATTTCCCCCTGCTGGCACACTTGTGTAACTGGCTGCTGTGGCACCATCCTCCTGGCTAACTCACTCCACTTAATCAGAGGAACAAATATGCCAT
Organism: Pipistrellus kuhlii; assembly: GCF_014108245.1. Lineage (NCBI taxonomy): Eukaryota > Metazoa > Chordata > Mammalia > Chiroptera > Vespertilionidae > Pipistrellus > Pipistrellus kuhlii. The sequence continues at coordinate 136,287,873 of NW_023425404.1, forward strand.
TTAAGTGTGCCTTATCTGCTAATATAAAACAGCAACTAGTTCTACATGAGTAGGATTCACTTGTGGCAAAATGAGGGAAGGTCCAGAGGTCAAGAAGCTACATTCAAATGCACATTGAACATGTTGAGGTATTAAAATGTATAGGAACGATGGAGACCAGAAATTTCAGATTCCAGCTAGGTCTCTAAATCTCAGCAGAGGTCATCTGTGACCCCTCAGGTGCAGTCTGTGAGCCAGGCTGGCAAAGCTATACTACGTTTTGATCCCAACGGGGGATTAAACCAAACCACAGGCTGAAAAGTGAAAGGTGGTGAACCTTGATGTGCTCAGTTAGTTCAAATAATTTAAAGTGAAGCAGGCAGGGTGAGTAGGAGTAAATATTGATATACCTACATGCCAACTAACTGTGTAAGTATGATACTATCCTGCTTTTAACATAGCCTTCCTAATTAAGGAATCAGTAGTACTAACATCAGCAAGCATTTGATGAGTGATTATTGTGGCAGCCACTTTGTACACATTATCTAATTTAATGTCTACAGCAGTCCCATGAGATAGAAATTGTGTTCAGCATTTTACAATTGAAGTTCGGATATTTGACCAAATATTCTGTCCCTTGCCAGCACAACGCTAGTAAGTGACAGAATATTGAATAAGTATTAAAACCCACTTTACCAGACACCAAAGCCCATATTTCCCCATTATATTGCATTGCATAGTAGCTACTACTAAATACATAGTAAAAATAAAGAATTTAACTAACATCTGCTAAATAAAACATGCCAAATAATCCAGTCACCAAATGTTATATGTTCTGCGAAAGATGCCATGTGTATTTCTATAGTACTTTAATTCCTGGCTTGATGTGTGCAAACAAGAATTTACAAGGCCAATGAATTCTGACTACTCTTTCTTAGCACAATTTTATTCTGTCTTCAACATAGAGCAATTTCTTTACCTCTTTGTCTTAAACTATTAATTCCCTTGTTAGACCCCAGGGCACTCCTTTTCTAGACAGCTGTGACCGCCTTCCCACTAGTCCACTAACGCCATGGCCAAAGCTGTTTTTCGTGCCTAGCACTTTCATGGTGTACTTCAACAAGAAATCCTGAAGGTTTCCCATGGTTCTACTACTTACATAAATGGGGGCTTCTTTCAGAAGCTCACTCCACCATACCTGTCTGTTGTCTCTGCTGCTATATCCAAACTGGATTATGGATTGTGGAGTATAGATTATGGATTACAGATTACAGAAGGTGGAATATACCCTCCATCCTAGACAAGCAGGCTCCTTTGCATTTCTCTTTGTCTCAACGTTCTATGCACACTGTTCCAAGTCACGTGTGCAGCATGGATTGCCAAAGAATAAAGGCAAGTTCGACAAAGGGCTTCCGTGCATGTTATGAAGGCCTTTGAGCAGATCTATTTCAGTGTTCACCCAAGGGAATCCTTCTTCATATATTATTAAGTTTGACAACCAGAATTGAGGCTGAGAGGCCATTCCAAATGGTTTGTTAATCAGCTTTTATTCTGAGGCTAAGTGATATGACGGTGTCTTCTGGCAAGAAGAGAGTTCTGATGAAAACAGAAGCTGGCCTTTGGTTTGCCCCCCTGACTCTGTTGTCAGCATTCTTCATTGTTTTCAAATTTAAACTTCAAAGAGAATGAGCTGCAATTGAGGGTTGGGAGAAGGTACTGCTGTGAGCCAGGCCATGCTCTTTTCTATTCACAGGTCCTCCTGGGCCAAACTGCAGTGGGTTTGTGACTTCCTTCTGTGTGACTGCCAGGGAAGCAACCTCAACTACACCCAGTAGTTCCCCATTGGGTCACATCATGATGTGTGTTAGGGCACTCACAATATAAAACATACTCTTTTCTCAGGGAATACAGTCTGTAAAACTACTATCGCCATAACTGTGAGTGCCCATATTTTTCATTTTGTAAAATGGCTTTGTCTACAAACAAAAAGTACCACAAAGTAAAGCCAAGAGAAGGAGAGAGCCCTGACAACATCCTGTGAGCTCCTGGATGCAGCAATGCCTGAAGACAGAATTATCCCTTGGACTTTCTAGTGATACAGGCGAATAAAGCCCTATGCTTTCTTAGCTTAAGCAAGGTGAGCTGGAATATTTTTGTCATTTGCAAATGCGTGATCTATAAATAATAAATAGTGTATTTCCCAATAGAAACCAGATGGCACTCTCAAATTGGAAAATCCTAGAGGGCTTTTTTTTTTTTTTTTTAACATTAAGGTTCTATTTACCTTTAGGTAGGGTGAATCAGAACCACAAGAGTTGTACATTAACCCAGAATTGGTTAGAACAATGTTATAACCAGCCATAGGCCTAAAAGGAAAAGGAGAGAGACCAGTTACCCAAACAGAAAAGAATAGAGTTATGCAGAAAAAATTACCTTGAAACAAAGATGATATTGAGCCAATGAACACTGATGGTTTAAAATAAAATCACAAGAAAAGAGCCATGAGAATAAACCTGTCAACATTACTATAGTTCTGACCTTCTTTCTGAGATCCATATTGGACATACTCAGCTGAAAATGAGAGAAGCTTGTGATGTACCCCTCACAAATCCATCTCCCAGGACAGACATCAAAATTTAGAAGGGTGAAAGTTGATCTCTAGTTTCAAATGAAAAGTATTCAGCATAGTCTACATGCTTTGCCCTTCATCACTCATTCTTGTCCTCCATCCAATTAAAAAATACATGTTCTCATCATGTCTGGGAGACATGATGAAGACTCATCAACTGGTGAATGTTCATGGAGTGATAATAATTTCATCATACTGTCATCTGTCTTTCAAGGTCACCACTGAGTGTGATTGTTGTGCAATATCTGTCCCTCAAATGGTGCCAGCAAAACATGGAGATCTATCCATAAATCAGACCTATGCTTTTGCCTTCATAATTACCTAGTCATTTTGATCTCTCCATGAAGCCATAGCTGTGGATGAGGAAAAGACGGCAAAGCAGGTACAATAGGAGTCTAAGCCACCTGCTGCTGCAGTCGATGAAGATCTCAGGACTGGACACTACTTTGACTTTATAATGGAATATTATTATTTCTATTCAACTTTAACTCTGCTAATTAAAAAATACTTTATATGTAATGAGAATTTCAGATTGTATAGTCATTTTACATTCCACCATCAAGTGTTTAGTGCCAACCACAGCCTGGAAAATAGTTGTCAGTAAATAAGGACATGGCTTTATTCCAGAGCCCTGTGTGTCCATGCTGGTGCTTTTTCTATTGAATTTGATAGACACTCAAAGGGTATATCTGTCTTAAATACTTTTTTATTTGTAGTGTCCTATGCTATGAGGCCCAGGTAGCCGATCAGTCTGCATTTGGATCCTAGACCTGCTACAGAGCCCATTCTTCCCGTAGGTCACATTCAAAATTTGTACCCTTATGAATTTACAAATTCATAATGCACAACATATACTTTGTTTTCAAAATCCTAACTGGTCTTAGGCGTATACCTTTCTTTAAGTAGAGATTGTTGTGTAAAGTCTAGAAACGTTTCCCTCATTTCTGAAATGAAGTCACACTATTCCTACTGGACAGCTCATATTTCAGATCCTGAAATTTATAGTTTATATTTCTACCCTCTATAACACATATGTCTTATTAAGATATCCAGAGTGCTTGCTATTCCTATTTAGCAGGCCCAGTTAGCAATGTCATCATTATGCAGGAGATGAATGAGATATTTATGAAATAACAAGATAATCAAGGTTCATCTAGATTATATTATAACATTGTGTTGGAAAGTTGGCATAGCCCTTGGGCAAAATTAATAAAAAATATACTGCAGTCCCTGCCACGTAAATGCAAACTGCTCTGATTTTCCTCAGTGATTGAAATGGAATGATAGCACAGCTGCAAATATAATCACCACATCATTAAGTCTGCTATAGTCTGCTATTATTCTCCATGATACATCTGGTTTTTGTACCATGCAAATAGGCATGTTAAATAATATGTGGTAAGCCAAACCATTTCATTTGTCAATTTTTTTTAAAGTGACACTAACTCTACAATATCCCCAAAAATGAGACATTGTTTTTGGTCCATTATCTTATTTGGGAGTGGGGGAGAAAGAATTAGAGGCAGTCACAGGGGTTTCTACTTGATTTTTTTGTATCATAATATCTTTATACTACTTTTCCTTACTTTAAAACCTTTAGAAGTCATTCCCCCACATCTTCTACAGTCATCTGCTGATACAGATCAAGCAATGATTCTGTCCTTTTCTAACTCTCTTTTCTTATGTAACTTCTCAAATTGTTCTATGTTTAAAATAATTCTCATTTTGGGTCTAGAAAGAATGAGCATTTGTTAGGTTGGATCAGAGGAACATCAGCACCAGTTTATGAGGCAACAGCCTTAGGCTCATTCACTGAAAAGCTTTCATGCAGAAGAGGACTATTTAGAGAGAGGCACAGAGCAGTGACTGACTACTTCCACAGGCAAGAGAATTTCAGGAGAAGTTGGAGGGTCAAAGATCTCAGCCCAATGACTGCTCAAATGTCCTAATTCCCTGGGTATAACTCCTCTCCCACCAGTTTCCTTAGATGAAAAACATTACAGGCTCGAGCATTTGATGGATGCTGCCATCCCACACCTCTTACAACCACATCCGGGGCTTCTGCCTTAGCCAAATAAGTCCTCCCATAGTAGGAGGTGAGACATTCCTTCAAAGCTTCCACAGAAGCTTGTTCTCCATGTGTGTTACATAAGTTTATATCTCTTAATATTTTTTCCTAAGTAAGCTATTAAGGAGCAGAAGCAAGCTTACTCCACAATATCTATAATTTCTATTGTTGGCATAATGATCTGCACATCCTTCTAGACCACCATCAGTGAGAAAGTGCATAATAGTAAAGCCTCTTCCTTATATGAAGTAATCATGTCGCATCTTCCCCTGGCACCATGAATTTAGAAGAAATTCAATGTCAAAATCTCATTTGGGAATCTCATATTTCCTATGGCCACTTCCAGTACCAATAAGTACTAAATGTAATACTAATTATTTCTTCACTCAGGGTCATAGCAAGAAACAGATGGCATAGTCAAATGTGGATAATTCAAGGAAGACTGACTACAAAAGGACAGTTTATCATCAAGATGAGATATAGAGAAAACCACAAATAGCAGTGTATTATTTTAGATTCTTTGTTATCATTTGAAGTCCAAAGGTGGGAATGAGGGCAGAAGGCAGCTCTCAGAACCTGGAAGCTGACAGACAAGTAGAGAAGGCAATCTTGAGAGGACCTCGTGGAAGAGCCGTAGAGTTCAGGACAGGCCTCCCCAGGGTGTGCCACCCTGGCATGAACTGAAGACAACAGAAGTCTAAAAGGTCCAGGAAGATTTTTACTTCCTCCTTCACTGCCTAAAAGGAATTGGATAAAGGGCCTGGACCAGAAAGAGCACTATCACCAAAGATATCTATAGAATGTGGGCTACATGTGTAGGGGGAACTCATCAGGGTTTGGAGACCAAACGTCCTCTCTATGTTTCAGTGTCTCTTTATGCCCAGCACACATTTGTTTATCAAACATTTGTTTTTTTGTCTCCATGTGAATTTGATTTCTCCCTTTGAAGTCCCAGACTCCTACCATTTTTCCTTAGTTCAGAATAGCATATAGGCATCAATTGCTTAACTGCCTGTGGGACCTCTATTCTTGTGGAGCCCAATATGTACAAAATTAAGTTTGGTTTTTCTTCTGTTAATCTGTCTTACATTATTTTAATTCTTGGACCAGCCAAAAGAACCTAGAGGGGTAGAGGAGAAAATTTCCTCCCCAACAGAACATTCCAGGAAAAATGGCAAAAAAAGAAGATGCATTGTGGAGGAAGAGCAGGCAGGACAGTTCATCGGAAGACTTAGGAAATGAAGACGGTGAGGTGGGGAACTTAAAGATATTATAGGATTTGTATGTCATTTTAAAGTCATTTACTATCCATATTTTGGGAATATTCTAGAAGGTTTTAGCACAGGGGTCACAAAAGCTGATTTACTTTTTTTTTTTTTTTCTCAAATCCTCACCAGAGGATATGTTTTAGAGAGAAAAGGGGAAGAGGAATGAGAGGGAGAAATTCAATGAGAGGGAGAAACATTGATTAGATGCCTCCCATATTCACCCTAACTGGGGATTGAATTGCAACGTAGGTATATACTCTGACTAGGAATCAAATTCATAACCTTTTGGTATATGAGATGACACTCCAACCAACTGAGCCACCTGGTCAGAGTTGACTTACATTTTTAAAGGATAACATAGGAAACTCTGTAATGACAACAGATATGGAAACCAGTTAGAATATTATTACAATAATTCAGATAAACAGCTGTGGTGGCCTGGACCAGCCTCGTGATGGAGAGGTGGCACAGAGTGATCAGATTCGTTCTGACATTCAAATCTGGAAGGAATTTCTGAGGAGTTGAGTATGGGTTGTGATAGGAAGGAATAAATAATAACCTCAAATTTCTGGACTCAACTAAGGATGAAGTTACCATTCACAAAGTTGGACAATACTTTTGAAAATAATAGGTTTAGTGGGGAAAAGCAATATTTTTGTTTTGAACATGTTTAGCTTGAGATGCTTTTAGGCATTAAGTGCAAGTGTGAAGTAGGTAATTGGATATATAATCTGAAGTGCGAAGGCAAGGCCTCTAGCAGAGATATAAATATGGGAGGTCAGCACATAGACTGTATTAAAGCCATGAAACTATATGATATCACCTGGAGAATGAATATCAATTTTTAAAAAGAACAACATAAATTTGAAATATGAATTACTACCTGAGCAAATGTTATCCTAAAACAATTATTTTGAAGACCTTTACATTTGTGGAAGGTCAAGAGATAATTCTGTTTATCAATGGAATTATATTAAGAGGATTAAGCATCAGGGACAAATCGCTGAAGAAGAATCATGGATATGAACAGGAATACAATCTCTTTAGATATATATTTTTTTATTCCTCCAGGTTTCACTCATTTGACATATGCCAGGAGCACCTTAGTAAAGGCCTCTTCCTAAAGATGAAATAGGCACATCTAGTGCTTAGCTATAGGCCTTTTGTCTTAGTTAATCCCAAGTAATTCCTCAAGATTTTCCTCAGCAATGCTTTGGAGGCAATAGGAGAATTAATATGCATCCACCAGAGGCAGTCGCTGTGCTCATAGCACATTCTCCAGTAAAAATCACCAAGGCCCAAATGTAGCCAATGAATAAGAATGTCTGTGTAACACCCAACATCAATGCCAGTGATGGTGTCTGCCTGCAGAGATCTGAACTGTGATCTCTACATCCATCCAGCATTCTGACACATATATGGCAATATTGCTCCTGCAGAAATTGCTCCAACAAATGTTTTGATTGCTCATGCCACTCTTGTCCTGGGGTTTGCCCTGGTTTGCATTGGGTAGATAACAAGGTATGGATATGAAGTGACTTGTCAGGGGGGACAGAGCAAGTCAGAAATCGGCTGTCCTAATTCCAGCCCTGGATTTACCTTCTTGTCTTTCCACTTCAACAAAGGCTAGCTTTAAGCCCACAAACGGTCACCACCGAATGTCAGTTTTACACACACTAATAACACTGGGCTCAGTTTAAAAGCCAATTTTATTTTGAAACCTTGTTCTCAGTGGCCTTTTAGTCTTAAAATTTTGAGCATTACTTTCTCAATTTTTAAAGATAATGGAGACAGAGCAGAGTAATAAACCCTGGCTGAAACGAAATTTTGTTTAAATGTATCAAGAAATATACAGCTGTGAAATTGCTTCCTGGAGTATTGACAGAACATACCATATATTATTTTGGGGCCATTTAGAAGTAATATAGAAATTACTATTTTTTCTTTTGCTGATCTCAGTGGTTGTTGCTCACAAAGACAACCCTGAACGAGTGACTGATGGGCTTCTGGGGCTGTGCTCCTCCCTGGGTGCCTCTGTATAACCTTAGGCAATACTCAGTTCTCCATTTAATACAATAGGTTATAACTTCTGCTCCACCTTATAAGTACTGCAAAGATCAGGTTAGGTACTGCTTTTTAAAGTGTAAGCACTAAACAAATAATGGTGGGGAAAAAAAAAAGTCATAATAGATCATATTAAATAGCACTTTGTGCAAAGTTACTGCTCTAAGTGCTTGTCTCTCAATCCTCGCAGCAGCTTTGCAATGCACACAGGTATTATTTTATTGGCATCAATCTATTTCATATCATATTAGGGTGTTGGGAATTAGTGACTCTTGATGCTGGCTCACTTGGATGTTAAAACTGCATCATGCCTGCTTTCTCCAGCACCTAACATGTAGTGATGAGCCACTTCTGAAGAGACCAGGAAATGCCGCAGCAGCCTCAAAGCTACAGGCCACTCGTGACTGAAACTATGGCAGACCCAGAACTGCACACAGGGACTTAGGCTTCATGACAGCAATGTTGGTCCAGGTAGAAGCAGACAGTATCTTGGTTGGTTAGAAAATTTGTTTTAAAACTCTGTTTGAGTAGCAATCACACTGTATTTGTGTCTAATATGCAAAATGTGTGTGTGTGTGTGTGTGTCTAACCAACCTTAATGACCAAACAACTGATCGATCAATTGCTATGACAAGCACTGACCATCAGGGAGCAGACACTCAATGCAGGAGCTGCCCCCTGGTGGTCAGTGCGCCCCCACAAACAACCTCCAGTGGCCCCTTCCCCCAGCAGGCCAACCTCTCATGGTCCCTTCCACTAGCTGGCTGGTCCCCCCTGATGGGTCTCAATTGTGGCCAGGCTGAGGGAACCCACCAGTGCATGAATTCATGCACCAGCCTTCTAGTGTATATATAATGTATGATATATATATAATGTATATAATATATAATGTATAAAATATAAGCAGATTTTATTAAAATATTTTTGTTCACAGTCCAATCATCTCATCCCACACAATAGAACAGACTTCTTCATCCTAACATTGGCATGAACCACCTCTGACCACCTCATCTCTGGGATGTATAGCATTGGTCAGCCTTGGTCTCCCTGAGAGCACAACTACTGTGTACAGGTCACCTTCCCCTTGTTCATCTTTGACCTGGTTCTATCCTTCTCACACTCCACACCTAGAGGGGATGTGTCACTGAGTGCTGGAAGCCAATTCCAGCATGTCAGTAGGCCTGAATCATCTGGAAATAGTTGAGGGCATTTCCTGAAAAGGATGCATTAAATGATTGCTTGCTGCCAGACAGCTAAGGGCATCTTAATCTACATGTTATTGCCTCCTACTGGCCAAACACCTGAACAGCCAAAGGCAATTCTTCCAATCTGACAATGGATTGTGTATAGGCAACCCTACCTTTTGATGTCCACCTTGCCTTAGGACAAATTGTGTTAATAAAAAGCAAGGGGTCCTGAATTAAGGAGAACTTAGTTCCTTTAGCTAAGTCCTCTCTGACTCCCCATAAAGCCTTTCAAAATTATGTTTCATCTCTGAACTCTAATTTATAAAGTGCCTTCTCCAGGTTCTTGGACCTTTCTAGATGCTGGATCAAGACCACCAGTGTTAACTGAGGTTCCCACATGTTTTAAACTTAGACATCCCCAAGATAAAACACCCAGCCTTGAGAAATCATAACCTAATTGAGAAAACAACATAGATATGTATAAAAAAAATGGTAAAACAAGAAAAAGAGAAGGGCCAATTTGGAAGTCTAGATACTAAGAGGAATATGAATGAGAAGGGATTCATGTGGGCTTAGATGTTTACAGAAACTTCACAAAGGAGACGGAACTTGAAATATAATTTGAATGTGGGAGAGGGTGGAGTTAATTAAGCAGAGAAGTCAGTGGAAAGCATTCCATGAAGATACAACATGAAAATGAATACAAAGATGGAGATATTTATGGCATTTGGAGGCAATGGTTCATCTTATAATTTATATGTCTGTGACTTTAAAGTCTTCTGGGCACTCAACAATGGGTCTGTGCAGCAGGACATCATTCAGAATAAATGAATCCAGATGACAGCAACAAGCCAAAGGTGAATAACTCAGTTACCCCAACCCCAAAGGGATTGGCATACCATAATATCCTTGAGGAAATAGTGATCTTCTCTAATCTGGCACCACCTTCATCATCTGATTTTCATAGTTTGAATGGGTGGTGATAAGTCCATAGTGAGGACTCATAGCCAATGAGTTATGATTTCAGAAAAGATTTCCACAATGATAACAACCCTGGCTAATGACCAGAGAACCATGGAGCAGTCAATTATTCAAGGAACATTTATTGAGAACCTGGCACTATCTTAGAGTGGTAGGTGTGAAAAGATGAATTCTTTGGTCCTTATCCTCAGGAACCTCATAGGTTAGTAGGGTGAGGATGAAATGGGATATATGTAGAACCTTATTATGAACTAGGGGCCTGGTTCATGAAATTTGTGCATGGAGGAGAGGGGTGTCTCTCGGTCCAGCCTGTATCCTCTCCAATCTGGGACCCCTCAGGGGATGTCCCATTGCCAGCTTTCTTGCCCCCAACTGCCCCCCCACCAGCCTGTTCACCCCCAACTACCCCCCACTTGCCAGTCTGCTTGCCCCTAACCACCTCTGCCTTGGCTTTATCTGGAAGGTCTCCTGGAAGGTCTCCAAGTCTAATTAGCATATTACCCTTTTATTAGTATAGGTATAAATACAAACAAGAAATTGCAGTTTAGTTTTCTATGGAAGAATAAAGGAAGAAAATTTGTATAGCCTGTGGACTAGAGAAGTGTTTCTGGAAAAATTGACATCTTAATCTTCAAAGATGTGAAAGTTTTATTGGCTAAGACATTCCAAGCATAAGCACAATATGAGCAAAAGTATAGAAACAAGAAAAGTGGATAAGAAGCTATATGTTGCCAAAGGATAAATTTTGAAGCAGAAAATTGAGAAAGATTATTATGACAATTCACAAATAGCTTTGCATGCTAAGAAGGAGCAAGATCCAAAGAGCAGGAAGAAGAGCTGTTCCAGAAGAACACCCTTCATTATATACCTGCCAAAGTTCATGCTTATACATACAGGACAAGAGTAATGCTGAGCCCACAGCTTTTTTTAGTACTTCCGGTCAATCTGCTGAACTGGGGCCTGCAGAACTAATAATAATTTCACTTTATTGGCTAAAAAAAAAAAAAATAGCCAATAGTAAAAAAAAAATAATAATAAATAAGATTGAAAATGTAGGTACTGCCCAGATTCTAAAAAATCTTTTCTGACCAGCCGTAGGATCTTCCATTTTTTTCCCCCCAGAGACAAATGGAAACTTATTTGCAACTGACATTTCAACAAAATCCAGGACAAGAACTTTGGATTGAATTTTCTACTAATAATTCCTGTCCAAGAAATGTAGTTTAGGCACAGCATATTTCCTTAGGCCAAACATACATAAAGCTGATTTTTAATATAATATAAATGGAGAAATAGTATGTTTTATGGGCACTTCCATTGTAGAATTTCTTTACATTGAAAGCTATGTTATCACTATCCCCTGCTCAATTTGTAAGCATTCAGCTCAGGTGCCAATTTTTAGAGCTAGAGATGTAGCATGAAGTAAGGTGCCTGTGCTCAGGCTGCTCCATTTAGTGAGCAAAAAATTTACCACTTCCACCTTAAATCTTAGGACTATTTTAAATTAAAGGCAATCAAAATCCAAAGTGCCTTGAATTCTTCAATAGAAATGTGCTACATGAATGTGAAGTCCATAAATTTTATGAGTGTCTCCTTTTCCACAGCCTAGCAGCTGGCACAGAAGGGAAAGGGATTGAGTTAGACTCAAGCTAGAGTTACTCTGGGCAGCAGTGTGATCATCTGACTGACGGTTTCAGAAATTCTTGTTTCAAGGGTAAGAATGCAGACTTGCCACTAGTAACATAGATATCAACATAACCACAGAAAGCGGCAACCTTACAAGTTGTGCTGAACTCACCCCTGCAGGAATGCTGACCAAGACTAAGATGCAAAAGCCTCATCACCATGTGGAGAAAGGAGTATCCTCAGAACTGGAACCTGGACTCTAGTCAGTTACTAGCTCGCAGAATATGCCAATGTAACGGAAGTGTTTTTATTATTTATTTACTTATGTAAAGAATTTGGCCTTAGCCAGTTTTTTCAGTGATTAGAGCACTGGGCCTTGAATTGAAGGGTCAAGGGTTTGATTCTGATCAGGGAATGTATTAAGCTGCTAAGTTGCAGGCTTGATGCCCAGCACTGGTCAAAGTGAGTGGGGGAGGCAACCAATTGATATGACTCTCTCATATTGATGTCTCTCTGTCTCTGTCTCTCTCCCTTTTATGCTCTCTAAAAATCAATGGGGGAAAAATATCCTCTGGTGCGAAATAACATCAGCAAAAACAGAATTAAGATTTTAGAAGCTTAATCTTTCTGCAAGAATGTAATCTACATGAGAACAGGATCTAAGTCCAGTATCCTCAGCTTTATATTCTACTTTCAGCATAATAACAGACATAAAATAGGTTATCAATGAGTATTGGCTCAATGACATCCTAGTGATCTACAATGCCATTACATCTCATTCAAAACTGAACAAAGTCATTGATTTAAAACTTATATATTAAAATCGTGTTAAGCCCTGGCCAGTGTGGTTCAGTTGGTTGGGTGACATACAGTGCACCAGTTCGATTCCCAGTCAGAGCACATGCCCTCGTTGCAGGCTCTATCCTGATACCCAGTAGGGGGTGTATAGGAGGCTGCTGATGGATGTTTTGCTCTCTCTCCCTCTCCCTTCCTCTCATTCTAAAAATCAATAAAAATAATTTTTAAAACACCATATTAAGCATTAAATCCATTTTGGTCCCTCATAATATCTGAAACATTGCAGGCACCAATACACATTTGTTTGTCTTTTCCACTTGATTATAAACTGCCTGAGATCAGGAATCATCCTTGGTTTGTAACAGCCAGCATGGCTCCTGGAATGTGGTAAATGCTCTCCACCTCTCCTATTAACTCTCAAAAATTGATGGGCCTCTAAAAGATTCAGAGGCAGTGTAGTTTGTTAGAAATAACACCCAAGTAAGATTTATGACCCTGATTTAAATTTCCAACCTAGCACCATGAACATAGACACAAATTTAAACCTATTGGACCTCATTTTCCTCATCAGCTCAGAATATAATCTCCAATTCCCCTTCTCTTTGTGGCCTCTTGAAATACCCCTATTAACTAGAATTTATTTACGTATCTTGACAGAGAGACAGAGAGAGACAGAGAGAGGGAGATTACATATGTTTATGTATTGCAGACTTTATGTTTCCAAAAAATTATTATCTTCAGTAGAAATTTATATGACATTAAATGTGACACTATAGAAATTTCTCAGTCTAAATGTTACCCTCCCATAGAGGCCTTCTCTGACCATCTTATTGAAAGGAGGCTTCCTAGTTTATTCACTGCTCCATCCCCAAAACCTAGAACAGTGTCTGGCCAATAACTGATTCTCAACAAATACATGTTGAATGAAAGGGGAAAAAATGGTATAGAGGAGGAAGGAAGAGAGAAAGAGTTAAATATTCTTGATTCAGGTCAGAAAACCAACAGAGAAGCAAAATGAAGTATATAATTGGGACTTGAACTAGATACTGGAAATATTATTCAGATTTTAAGAAGCATTTGATCCATCATTGACTTGCTTTGCTGACAGTTAATGTTTAAGAAGGCTGAGGATGTGAGACAATGCTGGTCTTAGGTATGAAGGAAGCTACTGCTAGATATCATTTCAAGATGAATTTATTAGAGAAACAGTTAAATCACACAATTGTACTCAGTGAATTCTTATCGCAAACTCAACTGGAAAAGAAAAATAGGACCCTCAGGCTAAAAGAGCTGAAATATCTTTTTTTTTTTTTTTTTTAAATCTCTTAATAGAAACCTTTCCAATAGCATTTGTTTAGTGCCTCCTGTGGGCTGGATAGTATTTAGTTCTAATCTTAGGAGCTAATTATTACTCCTTACTGAAATCCCACCAGGAGCATTCAATGGCTGTCACAGCTTATAGGTAAAAACTGCAGCTCAATCATGGACACAAGTGTTAGTGTGAAGAGGACCAAGGGACCAGAAAGGGGCTGGTGGAGGTGGGCAAAGGAGGGGAAAAATGAGAGGTATCTGCAACAATAAAAATATTTTTTGTTGTTAATTAAAAAAAACAAACAAAAAACACCTGTGGCTCCAAATGACTTGTCTGAGGTCACTCAGCTAAGGGCAGCAAGAGGTTGAAATCCAAAACTGCCTAATTTAAAGGCTTGGTATCTTCCTTTATGAAATATATAAGTATGCAGCAGCCTCTATGGGATATAAAGGGTTTTCTCTCAAACATAAACTAGCTTATGAAACATTGAAAGTCTAAAAACCTTATCAGGGCCTTATAGATGGCATTATTAAACGTTGCTTTCAAAATGAAATTTTTTTTTAAATTTTAATTCTATTTTCCAGTAGATTTCTATTATAACATTAAAAGCATGTTTTTGCAGAAAAACAAGATGTAGGGCATAATAGAAACCCCTTATTCAAACAGGACTCTTTTAAAATACCATGTGCTAGATAACGTTAATGTATGATGATAAAATATTCATGCAAACAAGGCAACCAATTCACATAACACACAGAGATTATGTTATGCCTCACAACACTTCAGTGATCTGAAAAAGAAAGGAAAGGATGGGAGTTCGCCACTGTACTCCTCTATGAAAGCCCCTTACTGAAATCCCACCAGGAGCACGCAGCGGCTGACACAGCTCTGCTTCAATGCACAGAAGAAGCTGCTGACTTCTACAAATAAACAAGTTGAGCCAGGCTGCAGAGGGAAGGAGACAAAAAGAAATCCAGAGACAGAATTTCAAAATAAGTTGAAAGAGTGCTAATGAGGAAATTGATTTTTAGAAACACACAGCCAGGAGCATCTGAAATGTAACTCCTAGGAGTCCCCAGGCCACATGCCCAGTGTGTTCTTTATTTTATAAATTCAGAGAATTGTGGCATTTTATTGCCCAGAGGCAAATGGAAGCTTCCACCATCACCACCACCACCACCACCACCACCACCACCACCACCCCCCGCGTTTGTTTGTTTTTTTGGCTACAGTACAGAGGACTGGAAAGGTCTAGTAGCTAGTCCAATGTGGCACAGCCAATTAGAAAGAGAGCTTTTTGAGCCATTTCTTTACATTAAGTATCCCCGATAAGACTTGTTTATTCAAATTAAAACTGTGTTTCAGCTAGCTTAAGCACAGTAAATGGTGTTAACAAATCCTTTTATCGTATTTTGAAATATATTTTATTGATTTTTTATAGAGAGGAAGGGAGAGGGAGAGAGAGTTAGAGAGATCGATGAGAGAGAAACATCAATCAGCTGCCTCCTGCACACCCCCTATGGGGATGTGCCTGCAACCAAGGTACATGCCCTTGACCGGAATTGAACCTGGGATCCTTGAGTCCTCAGGTTAACATTCTATCCACTGAGCCAAACTGGTTAGGGCAACAAATTCTTTAACAATTATCTTTTTTTTTTTTTAATCAAATTGCTAATGTGAAACATTCTTTATTGAAAATAACTTTTTTGGGGAAAAATTAGAATGTTTTGGAATAAGGATGTTTCATGAACCTACAAATAAACAGATTGAACATAAAACTAAGCAGTCAAGCTCATCTTCCTAAGATTCAGCAGCGGGATTTAGAGCAATCAACGTTATACCCAGATATGATGAAAGAGACTGTGGAGGAGAATTCAGAACAGCGAGGATATTATAAGCAAACTATTTCTCTAATAGAAATGTGCCAATTGGCACAGGATCTACAGGGACAAATTTGGAGTGGAAAATGAGAGAGGATCAAAGTGCCATGGAAAATGGGAGCCAATGAGAAGGAGCTGAGATGAATGCACGCAACACAACACATTTCCCTGCAGGACCAGTTCAACGTGGTTCTGTCAATGGACGTGTCCAGCGAGGGTTCAAGACATAAAACACTTCTGAAGCTCTGCCAAGCTATATTAAAAACAAAAAAAACAAAAAAACATTTTTTTTTTTTTAAAGCACTCTGACAATATACTTGGGGGGATTCAAGACTCCAAGAGTCAAGAAAGCACAGAGTTGACGTTTCTGCTTCAACCTATTTCCCTTTGCTGTGTTTCCAGCCCAGCCCAGACACAGAGATACAGCCAGGAGATCCCAGAGTAAAACAACATGCTTCACACGATGTTCCTCAAAGTTTGAAAGGTTGCTTTTTTTAATAGCATTGGCAGTGTTACTTGTATTATTATTTTAGTCATTTATAATTTCATGTTGGACTTGAACATAAGGACACTTTCCATTTTCTCTGCCAGCAACAGAACTTGGTCAGCTGCCACTCTGAACTAGTTCCACCCTCTCTCTCTTCACTGTCTGTAACGTGACCCAGTTTTGGTGAGAGAAAAGAGTGCCTGGTCCTTAATTACATCAACTTGGGGAATTGCTCTCTTCCAGACACGAGAAGTTTCTGACCGTCACGGAACCCAACAGTGTGTAAGTCAGTGTCTGGACCTTAGAGTGAGTAGCAGAGTGTTAGACACAGGGAAAGGTCCCTTGGAAGGTCAAATCAAAAGGAGAGCATTTGCTGATTCATGCATCAACCTGGGACTACACTAGACTGGGACACTCCCTGCCCAGACATGGCTTCCTGTGCTACAAGAGGTGGAGGTGAGGGGTAGGGGTTAGTAACCAGCAAGATGAAAGGATGTAGTGAAAACACAATAGCACTGAACTTGGGGCCTAGCAACATCACTTACTTGCCTTGTGACTGTGAGGGAATTCATCTCACAGACCCTGGACTGCAGCATCTAAATACTGAAATAAAGATTAACATTTTCAAGGCATCTATTTGACAAGAAAGTGTCTATAGAAAAGTCCTCTGTAAACTTAAGGAGATTCGTTGTTCTTATCAAGCAAAATCATTTCCTTTATGGGTACAGAAATACACATACGTGATACAGAGGGAATAATTTCAATTAATTCATTGTTTCAATATATTTGTATTTCTTTGGCTAATGTAACTTACAAGTACTGTTATATGACTGTGATATATTCTATCAGTGTGCTAATATGTGCAATAAATTTTCTTTGATGATGTTAATTGAGGCATAGCCTCACTGGGCTTTGTAGAAATGCCCTCATGGATTGCCCACCTTTTCCACCGACTGGTAACAGAGTTGGAAACCAAAAGTAAGTCAATTTTTGGCATCCAAGTCAATTCCTCAATGCTGTAATATCCATTTAAAAAAAGAAATTTTTATATAAAAGGATAAATATTACATGTTTCTATTTATATGAGATCCCTAGGATAATTCAATTCATGGAGACAGAGAGTAAATTAGTGGTTACTAGAGGCTGGGCAGAGAAAATGAATAGTTATTATTTAATAGATAGAGAGTTTCAGTTTGGGATAATGAAAAAGTTCTGGAGGTGGATGGAGGTGTTAGTTACATAACAAGGTGACTGTATGTCATGCCACTGAATTGCACACTTAAAATGGTTAAAATGATAAATTTTATGTTATGTATATTTTTCTACAATAAAAGAAAAAGGGAAATTTATTTCAAATAGTTGGGTCATTTCATATTGAGTAATTGATTTGATTAACATTTTGAGGAATTTTTAAATACCCAGAACTAAAAAATATCTATTAAGTTCTATCACAAGTCAGTAAAGAAAGAGATGCAGTTACTGATGAAGATTTTTCATTCTATGTTTACTTCTGGATTGGCATACTGCCAAAGCAAGTTAGAAAGAAAGAGAGAGTGATAAATTGACACTGATCTGATTGTCCATATTTTACTAAAACATGGCATTGTTATATCTAAGTACACTCTGTATAATAGAGTTTCAAATACTATAAAACCCATAGGAAAAAAAGGTCATAAGATAGATAAAATAAGATGGTGCCAGAACAATTAATAAATAAACAAAATAAAATTTATATTACACTGCTTTATTCAAGATAAATATATGAACAAAAAACAACAGGCTGAATTCTTTCTGAAAAAGTTGGCTATTTCCAGTAAGGATGAAAATAGAAGTTTTAGATAGACATAAGGAAGTAAATAAGAAGCAAATTTCAAAACCAAACACAGAAACTGATTAATATTGTATCATCACTAGAAATTACAAGATATAGAAAACACAGAAGTCATCCTTTCTCCTATTCAAAGAGCTATGACAACTGAATTGAGTTAAAACAGTCTATTTCAAAATAGGATTTGGTGAAATCATAGGTGTCCTATTTGGACTAGAAGGGGGAAAAAGACAAAATTAACTCAGATTAAGTCAGTTCCTTGAAAAGGAGTCACTCACTGCCTGCCAGTAAAGCTCTAAGGCTGTAAAGCAAATTATAAATGTTTTTGGGGTCTTAAAGGATTGAATTCCAGAAACGCAAATTCAGGAGAAGACCTGAAACCTGCTCCAAAAATGACAAAGGGAGCCAGAGCTTATAAAAGCAAAAGTCACAAGTTGTAACAAAAGAAACTTTCCTATTGGCTGTCTAACCTGGTGTGATGACTAGTTCAGAAAGGATTGGTCAGGTCCTCCATGGCGAGACTCTGAGGTAAGCAAGTTCCAGGAAATGCTTCTACTACAAGCATGAAAGTCCAAGACTTCAAACCTCGCCCAGTCCTCTATGCACATGAAGGATGGCAGCTGGTGAAAAGAACTGGCTCCTTTCAAGGTGGGAATGTGCAGATGGTCTGGTTGCCATGTGAGAAGGAAGGAATGCCCAGGATGTGGTTGTGGTTTCATGGTTGGTTCAAAAGTTCATGGGTGGGATGAGAATAAGGCAAACCTCTTTGTGGCCTCCCAGTCCCATTTTAGCTTTCTTGACAGAACTGACTATCATGGCAATTTCCACGCACACACTAACTGCGTTCATAAAAGCAAACTCGTTCCCAGCCTGACAGTCATCGCAGTGGAGAAGGTGGAATATGGGAAATTTCCAATGCCCTCACTAAAATAAATGGAAATGTCATATTCTTTCCTTTTCCAACACAGACTCTGACTTTATAAAAGCATAATGTTGATACAAGTAGGTAGTTTATTTCAGCAGTAATCAGTGTCTTGAAATCCAATCTTTTTCATAAATAATATCTGCTCCAAATAACTTGATTTTTTTGTGTCCAAACCAGGCAACCGATTGTAAATTGTTTCATCCAAGCCACTAAAACCCTTTGCTAAATTCTGGGGGGAGGGAGGGGGGGTGGCAACACAGAAGAAGAAAAATTATCTTTGAAACCTTGGAGGCCTTGAAGCACCCTGGAGCGACAAGACCAAGATGCCCCAAGACTCACAGCATGTCTCCTGGGGAGCAGGGAAATTAGCTCCGACTCTTCAAGACATGCATGTCCCTCTGCCATGCATGTCCCTGTTCCCCTTGTTTCCTTTTCCTTTTGCTGTACAACCATGGTAACTCGGTCTCAGGGGAGCAAAATTTCATTTCTTTCCTAATCTGTCCCCCTCTGCCCATTTACATCATTTTCTGCTTTGTGATTAGGGTAGCTATGCCAATTCTAGTACTCTGGTCGTTTTCTTGTTCATTACCTTACACTGGGAATTGGATTTATTGATCCAGTGACTACCCAAGGAACCAGACAACAAAAGCTAAAGTTCTATTGGTCTTTTATTTTCATCTCATATAAATGTGGCTTTTTCTTCCTTCGAGAATTTAAAATTCAAAAATCATTACTGAATAACATTAAGTCTGAAATACTTTCTACACATTTATTTTAGTTTTCACAATAGATGATTCTTTCACTTGGTCAAAATTGGAGGCACATTGTTATGTTCCATCTGAGATACTCAGATCCTCACATGCACAAGCACACAAACACACTACACACCTGTCTTGGTTTGAGTCCTTATTATCCTCTCAAGAAATTCTTACAAGATATCTCCATTAATGCAACTCTAGTAACTTGTATCTAACAAAAGACAATGTGCTGATGGAAATAAATATACCTCTACAAAGTGTGATGAACTCACGAATGTGACATTCCCAATCATAAATAGCCATATTCTGTTTCAGCCCTTTTTGCTGAAATGCACAATAGAAGCAGACACAACACACAAGAAATGGAATAAAAACATTTGGCTCACATAAAAAGGAAACAGATTTTTTGAACATGTTATTTTTCAAAGAAATAACCTGCAATGTGAGAAATGAATGGAAAGAAGCATGGTTATTAATGCATTTTCTTTTTCAAAATCCTAAAAACCAGCCATATGTTCTACATTATGAATATGCAGATGGTCTCAATGCAGTTATTTTTTCTCTAATTAAAACCATCAGGGTAAAATAATGCCATAGTGTAGGAAGCTGATTCAGCTGGGTCTCTTTCTTCCCTTCTCCAAAAGTGCACCAAAGCCTCTGCATATTTATATAATTTGGGGATCCTTGCTGGAAAATGAAAAAGAGAGATGAGCAAGGCAGCAGAAAGGGTAGCTTCATTCTCGAGTGCTTTGCAGTAAATTGTGCCCTTTATGAAGTAAAGGCATTTCCCAGGTGCATTTCTCTTAGATATTTTGTAAAAAAAAAAAAAAAAACAACAAAAAAAAAACACCTTTGGCATTTTGTAAGCAATAAATTCCTGAATTCAGCACCTTTGCTCTGTCTGTCGTTGATCCAACAGTGATGCTGAAATCAAGTGTATGAGGTTAACCTGTTGGCCTGCCTGTGTGTCCTCTTAATGACAACTCAAAGCTGAGCATGTCGGCCGCGCCTGGCTGGATTGCTCAAGACAGAGGTTTGACATTCTGTTATAAGGTACCTTACACTCCTCTTTGAGGAAAATCGAGGTGAACAATGGATGACAAGTCTATAAACTATTACTATGCTTGTTCTTCATCTACCAACAACTTTAACAAAAAATTCTGTACCTCTGGCCCTTTAGCAACCAGAGACCGACATGATTCTGAAAGAATTGTTAGGAAGACAGCCTTAGATGTGGAAAATAATCTGATAACAGTAAACTTGAGTTTAAAGTCATACAGTTACCTTACTTGACACTACCATTTTAATGAAATGCTTTTCCCAAAACACATACATATGTTGGGAAATGTGGTACGCAACCTTCATCAAAGAAGTGGATAAAAATAAAATAAAAGGTGCAGGAAAGGAATGTGAAGCTACCACTCTCATAAAGTGCTATCCCGGAACTGGCTTTTCTTCCTTTTTCTTTTTTTAAAACATATTTTTATTGATTTCAGAGAGGAAGGGAGAGGGAGAGAGAGAGATAGAAACATCAGTGATAAGAGAGAAGCATTGACTGGCTGCCTCCTGCACACCCCACCTGGAGACTGAACCCATGACCCGGGCATGTGCCCTGACTGGGAATTAAACCATAACCTACTGGTTCATAGGTCGACTCTCAACCACCGAGCCACTCTGGCTGGGCAGAACTGACTTCTTTAACCCTGCCAAAACTATATAGCAGAAGCCCTCACGGCTCCCGCTTTGGCTGCCAGCGCAGGACGGGGGATATGGGTGAAGGATGTGGGACAACTTCATGAGACAGGGGCAAAATGAAAAATACACACCCACTCATCTAGGGGGGAGGAGAAAGGGGTGACCCTATTTATAGGAATTTTGAATCCTTAAAGGCAGTTTTCTTAGTTGCAATGAAATAACAATCCTTAATTTGAAATAAAATAAGAAAAACTTAAAAAAAAGATTGTACTAGATGCAAACTTCCTGTTTGTCCATTTTTATAGAAGCACTGGCACAATCACAACTCCAAGCTTGGGCAAAGACAAAGGGAGACGTCTGAAGTCTAACGCCTACTTAAAAGAAAAGGTTTTCTTCCAAGAAGCGCCCAGAGGGAAAGACAGTATCCTGCAGGATGGAGTGTTCCCTCCCCTTTTCTAGCACGAACCCTTTACTGATCTGAACGAATTATGTATGGTCTAAATTATAAAATAATAATAATAATAATAATAATAATAATAATTAATAATAATAATAAATAAAAAGTTCTCAGGGAAAAATGGAGCTACAAATATTGTGGAAAGGTCATGTCAGCTGGAGGCTCATTTTACCATCGAGGATTTGTCTAAAACAGCAGAACTATCACCAACACAGCTGAGAGGACAGACTTCAAGACAGTGTGTACATCACTCCTAGGCTCTTACTGCTCCTGTTCGGGAATATACTGAGCTCTCCCGACGACACACCTTTCTGTGCTTTGTTTGTGATTCTGAGGTTAGAATTCCGCAGCCTATGGTGGTGCTTTGCCAGGTTAGTGCCACGAGGGTCAAGGGAAGATGGGAGAGTGAGAAGATGGGGAGAGGATTGGCTCCTTTTTAATCTACTTTCAGAATCTTGTTTTTCCTGCTCCTCTTGGATTTGTCTTCATTAGGATCACTGAGCAATACTTCTTCAACCCACAATGGCAAGCCTTCCCAGTAGAAATCAGTTCTAATGTTCAGAACCAGCTTCTTGGTGCCCCTCCGAGACTCCAGAATAGAGGTTGGGAAACCTTTTTTTTTGGCCAAGAAACTATTGGATATTTATAATATCATTCATGGGCCATAAAAAATTATCAACTTAAAAGTTAGCCTACTATATTTGGTCAATTAATTCACTCTAATTTCTTGGCAGGGCTAGACCAAATGATTTCATGGACCTTATATGGCCCATGGATGCTCCCTACCCCTGCTCTAGAACCTTGGCATGCCCCTTCTAAGACTCCAGCAGCAGCCAACCAGCAGCAGCCCACCAGCACCCATTCTCAGAACTCTGTGTCCCAGTCTCACAGGTCCGTTCTCTGAACTCAGAGAAACCAACACCAAGTGGCATCCACATTTCAGAGGCCCCATCATTGAGATGATTTGTTAATAATCTCAACTGCTTCTTTTTGTTCCCCTACCCTTAAAAGTGGTAGATGCTTCCTATAGGAAGGAACAACATCATAATTTGCAAGGCCCACTGATAAATGAAGCCTATCATTTTCAAGATGATGACAGCAGAATAATAAACCAAGGATGGGATCTTTCTAAATAAGGGAGGCTGAGGGAATGCAGGGGTCACACCCACATGAAGCCAGTCTCACTGACAGGAACTACCTCTCTGATCCATTAATGTTCGTTAAGACCAGGTTCACAATTCTTCATATTAAATTCTCTCTGTTAAAATAATTAGTACAGTTTCTGTTTTGAGACCAGTTCCTAGCTAAGAACCTGTGCCTCTGTGCTTATGATGAAGGAGGGATAAGAGTGATGGGAGGCCTCTCTTTCTGTATTCTCTCCTCAGAAGAAAGAGAGCTCACAATTCACCTTGGGGTTCTCAGGATTAATGTACAGAAGTCCATAGTTCAAACCATCTGGACACATTTCATTCATGTCTGTTTCCCAGTAGTATATCCTCCAATGTGTGAACATTCACTGAAACATGGTAATACATAGTCTTAAGATCATATAGACACAAGTATACTAGTTATGCTACACATGGTTTTTACTCCCCCAATAATTATTTTAAATAGAAAAAAATACTAATGGAAACATTTAAAAGTTTAAATTCCTCAAAATCCTTGGCAAGTTGAAAATCAAATCATGCAGTAGTAAGCATTACCTTCAATAATCATTTCCAAATCTGATACAACATTGTATCTGCATCTCTCTTAACTCTTTGAGAAGCAGAGACAGAAATTCCTTTGATTAGCAGAGACCAACAGAAGGGCTATCAACTATTAACTTGAGCTCCCTCAAGGAGAGAGCCCTATAGTCAAGCATTCTCAATTGAAGACTCTGTAGAACAGAGCATAGTCGCTCGAGTCCTAGTTATTAAAAATAAAACTTATTTTTCTCAGTAATGGGCAAGAAAATCATCAAACACTTATGTCACAGCTATTGTGGTTGAGTGCAGTCACAAGACACTCTCCCAAAGCTTTGTCAATTAATCTAAGTATTTGATTCCACCCTATAGCTACTATTTATTGAGTGTATTATACATCAGGTCCTAGATTAGGCATTTTAACACAGATTTTCTTTTTGTTAAATATGTTTTATTGATTTTTTTTTTTGTAGACAGAGGAATGGAGAGGGATAGAGAGATAGAAACATCAATGAGAGAGAAATATCATTGACTGGCTGATTCCTGCACTCTTCTCCCCAGGGGATGGAGCCTTTATCCTAGTATTTGCCCTGACTGGCGGTCTCTTGGTGCCTGGCTCAATACTCATGCAATGAGCTGCACTGCTGGGAAACACAGATTTTCTTACTGAACCTCACAACAACTCCAAAATTAGTATAGTTTTGCTGATATTCCTTAGGAAGGACCAGGAGGCTCAGATTGTTTAAGAAGCATTCATGTGGTCATGCTTAACAGCCACCATAGGAAACACGGGAAAAGATTTTCCTTGATTTCTTTGAAAATCAAAACTAAATTTTCCCATATGTTTTTATATAATTTCCAGAGTCATTGTTATTCATTTATTTTCTTGGAGCAATTGTTGTTCAAGGTGGTATCATGCATAGATAAGTAGATAAGTAGAGACCACCTAGTAGATAATCCTGTAAAGTCAGCCTCTAACCCTCTGATAACTTTTTGGGTCACACACACAGAAGATAGCACTGGAGATCTCCAAGAACAAATTGAATCATGTAGTCAGGTCTACTTCTAAATGAAGCACAATTCAGATAAAATTGGAAAACTCAGCCCATGATGCAGGTATTTTCATGCATCTGGCTAACTGATATTATGTAGACAGGATGCCTGAATATTTATGTGACCTTTTTGCTGCTTAGTTGGCATTAGCCTACATTTTCCATACAACTACTTGCCAGGCCCCTTAGTTATTCCATGTCTTTTATGGTTCAAAAAAATAATAACTCAATTTACATATAAACTCCTTTTCCTCTTCCCCCCTCCCCTTTTTTGCCAACTACAGTCCCTATGAATGAAGGCTCCATAATTTTGTTTCTGTGGGTTAATAATATTAAAAAATAAAGTTAAATGTATGGCTTAGAATTTGCATCAATGAATAAGCATGAAAAACATAACCGGAAAGTGTTGATGGGTGCTGAATTTGCTGGCCAAAGGAGGCCATAGGTAGTCCATTTAGGAAGGCATAGGCAGATTTAGTTCTGCAGATTCCAAAATCTGAAAATCTATTTAAAACCCAAAATGGAAAGAAAAAAATTTCATGCCCAATCAAGCTCAGTGAGCACAATTTGGAGCTTTTCTCTACTAAACACATACACTTTAGAAATGTAAAGAGGGTAAGAAAAAAAAAATCTGCAGAGTTTCAAAACTCAAGGAAAATGCCTGTGAACGTTAGTCTTATTATGCAGACTGATGGCAAGCAAAGCAAAGGCATCATTAAAACCATCTCAGATCTTGTAGGAGGCCTTGTTGTTTCGCAGAGAGCTGTAAATAATATCAGTCAGAAGGAACTTGGTATGTTCTGAGTCAGCAAACATTTCTCCCCAGCATTCACCCATTAATTATATATCTTTGCACTTCTTTAACATCAGCAATCATCTGTTGAGAATAGCTTTTCTAGCTATGCAATTCTGCTCAGACTCTAATAATATACTGAAGTTGCCTATGGTAAAGCCCATACTATATTATCTGAAGATTTCTTAATGAATGCAGTAGCTGCACTTCTAACCACTCTTCTACATAGTCTTCACTCAGCTGTAAGCAGAGCCACTAACCCTTTAATAATACCATTGGTGCCAGAACTTTCTCATTGTCATTAACATGTATCTTGAAGAAATACTTTTTTGAGGTGTTGGTAGCTGTATTCGCAGTGCTCATCTCAACCATATAACCAATGCTCAAGAAGGTACCAACAAGCATATCAGGGGAAGAAAAGTTGGAAGGAGGAAATCAAAAGAGGGTTCTAAAATAATTATTGTACTATTCCTTATATAATATAATGAGTACATCAAAATAGTACCAGATACTGCTCCAAGCACTTTGAATATTACCTCAGCTAGTCTTTATAGCACCACCAGGAGACAAGTACCATTCCTATCCCATTTTACAGTCAAGGAAATACAAATATAGAATTAAGCTAACCTGCCCTCATTCACATGATTGAGAAGTAATGGAATTTATTCAAATTCAGCTAACCTAACTTCAAAGTTCATGCCCTTAAATCTAATGTCATATAGACTTTCATTGCAAATAAGAATGACTTGAAAGATTATTCCAGAAGACCCAAAAACATGAGTGACTCTCTATAGATACATAGATGATGATAGATGATAGATAGATAGATAGATGATAATAGATTAACTAGATAATAAATAGCACACATAATGTATTATTTAATATACTAGTGTCCCAGAGCACAGATTCATGCACATTGAAAGGAAATTAATTAGAAGAAATATTTTAATATCTCTATTTGCCCTTTCTCTATAATAGAAGTGTCATTCTCTATAATCTCCATTTTCTGGCTAATGAAAAGAAAATAGGATTCTACTGAGTCTCCTATCTACCTACTCCAGGACTTCTGTGAGGATCAAATGAGATGAGGCACTTGAAAATGCTTCACAAACATTTGGTTAAACTGTAAAATGTTTGCACCTGGCTATTAAGCTAGTCAGGTTCCTAGACTGAAGAAACTCCAGAAGGCTAGTCCCTAGAGAGAGGAAGCCAGGCGTCACTATGTGACATCATTACCTGGAGCTCATTAAATTATACAAAGAAATACCAAGTATCGATAACACGTAAAAGCTAAAGGAACCTTAGAGGTGATGCAGTCAGATGTTTTTCAAATGGGTTTTAAACCGTAGAACATTTCTTTTAACTGAAAGTTTATGCAGAAGACCAGCTTTTCTGTGTAAAGAGGGGCTGGTGAGGGCTCTGCCTTTCCTCACCTCCCTTGAGGCACTTCCACAGAACTGGAGAGATTTAGCAGGCTCCTTCTGCAAATCCAGCTGCCTGGCTTACTGCTAAGGAAACTGTGGTTCAAAAGATCTGATGGTTAATTGGCCCAAGGTGATGTTGCAAATAATTTAAGTAATTATAGCTAGAACTTGGTTCTTTTGACTCCACGTTTATTAGATCACATACTCAGAATCAGTTTTTTCTTACTCAAAAATAATGTGGAATCAATGAGGAAAGAACTCTGTGTGGTTATTGTTACTGCTTTTGTTTATGTTTTTCTCATTTTCAAAAAGGATTTGGATGCTCTTATGACTTGGTTTTTCCCATCTGGTCTTTGGGGAAAATTCAACTGTTCTTAGCTGAGGACAGTCCCTGGGTTGTCTTTTATTCAGTCCTGTTGACAACTCAACAATTCACCCACCTGGTGCACCAGCTTCTGAGAGTCCCATGCTAACCTTCTCCTCTCCGTAGACCCCACGTCTTGGGTGGTTGTATTTCTTTGTATAATTTAATGGTGCATTTCTAATTAATATCAAAACATGACATATATATATATATATATATATATATATATGTATATATATATATATATGTGTGTGTGTGTGTGTGTATGTATATATATATATATATATATATATATATATATATATATATCCCGTGTTTCCTTGAAAATAAGACCTAGTGCATGGAAAGATAAGACATCCCCTGAAAATAAGACCTAGCTCAACTTTGAGAGAAAAAATTAATATAAGACACTGTCTTATTTTTGGGGAAACAGGGTGTGTATGTGTGTGTATATATATATTGTATATATATATATATATATATATATATATATATATATGCTTTCATGAATGAATTTGATTATACTTGACATGAATTCTGTTTTTGTTTGTTTGTTTTTGTTCAATGGCCTTTGTGATACATTTTCTCATATTTGTTCATGGGCAGATAGTTAGGCAAATACTCTGTAATTGCAGAGCATGATTAGCAGTATAGAAAAACAGGAACTGATGAAAGATGAGCTTCTGGCTTAGTCTTTGCCTCAGCAGTTCTCAATACCCTGGAAAATGCAGACGGATATCCAGGCCACTGGAGGCCAAATTTGCCAAATCCTCTGTCTTGCTCCGTTAATCCTCAACGTCTCAGAGACCATGGTCCATAGCAAGTTGCCTAGTCAGTACATTGTCCCGCATGCAGTGAGTCAGTGAGTGAAGCTTAAACATTAACTGACAAGGATGAATAATTCTGCTCGACTTCCTGAGCATGTTAGTGACTTGGGCAAGGTCTAAAGGGGAAATAGTTGGGTTCTCTAATTACCAAGGATAAATAGATGGACTTGAGTAGAGTAGTAGGGGTAAAGATCACCTGTCCCAGCCACTAATGCAGCCCACCTGAACCCACATTTTTTTTTATCAATAAATAAGTGCTGATTGCTTCATACCTTTACACACCTTCTCTTCCCAATGCAAAATCCACTCAGACTAGGTCCCACTTGCTTGGGATTGTTCTCTGATAGGCTTCAGACAGGAAATATGGCCAGTTTATCTGTGTCCATGTTTTAAGGTTTTAGTTGAAACTTGCAGCATAGCCGGGAAGGGATTAACCTGGCTAAGGGAGAGGTTCATCCAACTGGTTCTTTCCACCCTGGCGACACCAAAATCTTAACTGTAATAGCCAGCAGGGTGCTAATAAAATCTGGGGCTTCTCTTATCTTGGACGTAGTGAGTAAGAAAATGAAAATGGATTAGTCTAAAAGGAATAAACCAAAAATAGAATTAAATATACGTTTATTTTATTATTCAATTAACATGAATGTATTTAAAGGATGCATAGTGGGGACTCTGATGTACGAAGGATGCATAGTGGAGACTTAAGTACATTTAGTTCCTAATCACCACAAGCTGGTGAAAATCCTTTACTAGGTGTGGCTGAGAGAATGGTTTTACTTCTAATTTGGTCTAAATTTGTCTTCTCCTTGTATTGTCACATCCTGCTAAACTATGCAATGTCATCTATTCTGTTCTACACTCTTCTGTGGAATAGGGCACATTCTTATATTCGTATTTCTAAGTGTAGTCCCTGAATTTGCTCAAAGTTCAGATTTTAATAGCTAAATCTTAAACAGTCTTGTTATTAAGAGGCTTTGTTGACTTCCAGTATAGAAGCTTTGCTGTAACCTACTTTTCCCAGGAATGGTGTAAGTAGCTTTGTTTATGGAACACTCGCATCTGCAGTTTTTATCTCCCAACTTGCCCAGCTTGCTTCCTCTGTCTTCTTCTTGGTTAACATGACTGCTGCCCTGAGGTGGTGGTAGGAATTACAGTCTACTTGTTTTGAAAAGAATAAAAACTTTCAATGTCAAGGCATACAATGTCAAGCAGATTCCCCTCTGGAGCTGAAATGTTGAATCACAGGTGTTCTATTGCGGTGCTATCAAATCTCACTGTCTAGAAGTTTCTGTTTAACACAGACAACCTCTGAGCTCCTGACTCCATATATAATTACCTCCTTCATACTCTAAGAACTCAAAATCACATTTTAAAACAAAAACTCTTGAATTCTATCCCATTTCTTAAGACTGGTTTCCCTCTCAATCCTTCCCTAGCTCAGTAGAGGATGCAAACACTCAAATAGTGACTAAAGTAAAAAATGTTTGGAGTCATCCAACTTTTCTCATTTTCCATATCCATTAATAAGAGCTGTAGGCACAATCTTCAAAATATTTCCCACCCTACTTCCTTCTCTCCATATATAAAGCCACTGTCCTAGTTTCTCCACCATCACCTCTGGCCAGCACTGTGCTCTGACCTCTCAATGCTCTTCTCACTCTTGCCTCTATTAGTATACCAACTATAGATCATCTTATTGAAAACAGAGTGATGTTTATAAAATGCTAGAGGCCCAGTGCACAAAATTCATGCACAGGAAGGGGTGGGTCCCTAGCCCAGCCTGCCCCCTCTCACAATCTGGGACCTTTCAGGGGATGTCTGACTGCTGACATCCCTCTCACAATCTGGGACTGCTAGCTCATAATCATTCTCCTGCCTGCCTGATTTCACCCCTAAAACTCAAGCTTCTTTTTTTATTTTTAATATTTATATTTCTTTATTTTTATTTTAAAATTCAAGCTTCTTGACAACATGAGGCATTTAACATTATTCCATATTCCTTACAGAGAGAAAAGCGTGGTAAACACAGCAAATACTTAATACTCATGGGCTTCTATACAAACACTTTCCAACCAGGAAAACTTGAACTGGAAAACCTAAAAGTAGAGTGCTCAGATTTCAGGCACAGGTGCTATTAGCTGGATTTCTATCCCAATTAAACTCTAATTTTGAGCTCTCAACAGTCTGGACAAACTGCCCTTCACTATCTCTAAGGATTTTTGTTTGTTTGTTTTGTGTTTGTTTTGTGTTTGTTTTGTTGTTGTTTGTTTGTTGTTGTCTGTGTGTGTGTGTCTGTGTGTGTGTGTGTGTGTGTATGTGATTCCAAAATTGAGACTTATTTAGTAAGAATTATTTAGTGTTTGAACAAAAATCACCAATTGTTTCTTTTTAAAAAAAATATATTTTTATTGATTTTGTACAGAGAGGAAGGGAGAGAGAGAGTTAGAAACATCGATGAAAGAGTTATTGATCAGCTGCCTCTTGCACACCCCCTACTGGGGATATGCCTGCAACCAAGGTACATGCCCTTGACCAGAATCGAACCCGGGACCCTTCAGTCCCCAAGCCGACGCTCTATCCATTGAGCCAAACCGGTCTTGGCAACCACTTGTTTCTTATTGGTTTTTAACACATGAATTTTTTGGGGCCCTCTATTCACCGCCAACACTTTCAAAATATAGCTCTTGTTAGTGCCACAAGGACAGTGAAGGCAGTGGGAGGGCTTGTGATCTCCTCTTTGAGAGAACACACATGACAGGTAGTTTTTTAGGTGGAATAGGCTGTCCCTGAAGAAAATACTTATGCATAAGAATGCAAATTCAATCATCTGTGGTCAGTTAGTCATACATGATAGCTTTAAAATAAAGTCCCCTTGGTCAGGGTCATCAAAGCTTACTGCTTGTTTTCAACTATAAAAAACTGTCTGGAAAAAGACACTAGAAAGAGCGGAGTCTATACTGTCAGTGCTATGACACTGGGCTGTGCAACCACAGGAGAGCACACAGCAGTCTGCTTTAAAAAAATAATCCTGTGTAATTTCAAACCAGACTCCTTGTGGTCCTTACACAGTCTGAAACATCACTGCACCAGATCCTCATTTTTAAAATGAAGTGTATGACAGGGCTCCCCCAAAGTCACGTATCACGTGGAGGGACATGGACAGAAAACCCTAGGACTTGATTTATTAACAACATTAACTGATTTTTATCACACTGAAATGAAGGCAGTTAGTCTGTGCTGCCATGAAATTAAAGGTGATTCAGAAGTAGAGTGGTTATTTATTGCTCTGTTAGGATAGACGCCAAAAATGACTTTTTAGAAACAGGGCTGTCCCCTGCAACCCCAGCCAGACTCTGGGCTGCTCTAGAGGATGCATCAGCACCAGTATGGCCCCCACTTTGGGTCATACTGCTCCATACATTGCCTTCTCCACCTCCAAGGCGGCCTGCCAGCTTGCTTCACAGTAATTCTGGCTTGTCTGTTTCTGGGAGTGCCGGCTGCTGGGCATACCTACAACTTGTAGTTGAGCTCGGCTTGTAGTTCATCTTGGTGTACATCTCATAAATGATGTCAATGGTGGCTGGACCAGGAACAGGAAGACCTTCTCCAGGCACTCCTCCTCCATCACATTCTGGATGTCAGACTTTTAAGGCACGGCATACAGCACTGCCTGAAAGATCTTCTACAAGATCCAGCTATGGTACTTCTTGAGTGCCATCTCATAGGCCTTGGTGGCATTGACATGGATGAAGTTGGGTGGCTCTCCTCCTGCTCCCCATCTCAGGTGCTCTGCAGGAAGACCTAGATGAAGAAGAGGCCCATCTTCAGCCACATCAGCACCAGTATGACCCCCACTTTGGGTCACACTGCTCCGTACATTTCCTTCTCTGCCTCTAGGATGTTCTGCAGGATCTGGAACTTGGCTGAGTGGTGGTGTACACAGCTCTGATTTTCATGATGTTACCACTTATGTCTTCCTTGATGGGCATGAACACTGGGGATCCAAGGCAATCTAAGAAGGGTGGCAGGTGGGACACTGCCTCCTGGAAGGGCCTGGTCTCGATCTGCTTGTCTGCAGGTGCTCAGCCAGCAGTGCCATTTAGGGGTCGAGGCCAGCAGTGATGCCATTTTCTAATCGGTTCATCCTCTTCCTTCCCCAGCACACTCCAAACCTACTCCAGACAAACCACCCCAAACCCAAAACCCCTTATGGTTGCGGGCATATCCCCAGTAGGGGGTGTGCAAGAGGCAGCTGATCGATGACTCTCTCTCATCGATGTTTCTAACTCTCTATCTCTCTCCCTTCCTCTCTGTACAAAATCAATAAAATATATATTAAAAAAAAAAAAAAAAAAAAAAAAAAAAAAGACCTTCCCCCCTATTACTTTGACTTATCCCCATCAAACTCATACCCTAGGGATGCCCCTAAGTGCAGGGCCAGCCCTGAAAGGGGCCATGGTCATTCTGGTCTAACAGTCATTATGGTCATGATGCCATTATGGTCACTGACTTTTTATATATATAGATAACTCAGATCACTTACCTCCCCTGCAGAAAATTCTTCCCACTGTGCTTAAAATAAATTAAAACTATTACATGCATGGCCTTGCCCCTTTCTCTTCTCCTTGGTCAACATTTTCCCAAGCTTTAATCACAAGGAATCAACTCTCTCCATTCCTTTCCCATACAGGGTGTGCCATCTCATTCTTCAAGTCTCCTTTCCTTCCCTTCCCTATTTTCTGAAGCAGCCACAGTTTGTTCTCCCTTAACCCTGTGAAGACTACTACAGTACCTTAATTATTTACTTCATTGTTTTTACCATTGTCTCATTTACAATTATTATTTATTGGTTTATAGCCTGTCATTCACTTTACAATGAATACTCATGAAGACAGAAATCTGGCTGGTGCATTACTCTATCTCCCAGGCATAGAGCAGACCCGACCCTTAAGAAATATTTCATGACATTGGGTAACTATTAGATTGGGATACTGGTTCTGTCATTTACTGTGTCATCTTTGTAAAGCTACTTAATCTACATTTGCCTCCATTTTCTCAACTGTAAAATAAAGACAATAGCTTGTTGTGAGAACTAATTAAAATAAAATATATAAGGCAACTAGAAAAATTACTAATAAAGTATTTATTGTTATTGGAAAATTAACTGCTCCACATCATGTACATTCTATTATCGAATAATAACTATCAGAAAATTTATATGAAATTTAAAAGTGGTCTTCTGAAGATCATGCTTTAACCAAAAGTGAAATTTTAAAGAAGGGCATTTCTGAGTTCATGACAAACAATAGTTGATATTAATGTAATTAGGATGTTTTGTGGGCCCCATCAAACTCTTCTTCAGAACTTGCTCCTTTTTCTGAGCATGGGTAAATTAACTTAACAATGGAGAGCACAATATTTTCTTGCAAAAAAAAAAAAAGTAGAATTCAAGTCTGGCAGTATGAATTTATTAACTCTGCAACCTTGGTCATGTAATAACTCAGCCTCCAATCTTTTGTCTGTCGAATAATAATATAAGAATATCTAACTTATAGAACTAGATGAGATTCATAACAACCTATATAAAAATACATTGCCTCCATAAGAACTGGCAGGGGTTTGGGAATAGCATGCATGCCTTCATTTCTACTCAATAAATTGCATCCCTCCTAGGCTAGATGCTAGGAAAGTGCCAGATGCTGAAGATACCTGGGGACAATGAGGATAAAACAGAGCCTTGCTCTCAAAGAGCCCAGGGCACCAACGAAACATGACCCAGTAAACAAAGTGAGCAGTGAAGGGAAGCAAGGCAGTGAAGGAAATAAGCAACCGTTGCAAAGGTTGCTGGCACAAGGGCAATTATTAACTCCATTTGGAGTAGGTGGGGTCGTTGTTGGGGAGGGCTTCCTGATCTCATCTGCTCTGACCCAGAGACAGTCTTGTGGTTAGGACCACTTCCAGGAGATCAGGAGAGCTCTGAAACTAATCTAGAGTTTGGCTCTGTTTAAGGTACACCTAAGCTGGCCTTGACGCACTCAAACCTCAAAGAAATTCAAACCCCATGTATTATATTCCAACTTGTAAGCTGACCCCAGGGCCACATATGCTCCTTGGAAGTCCTCTAAATTGAAGAAATGGAGCCAGAATAAACCACTAGGTTTTCATGGAATGCCCATCACCCCAGTAATCACCTCTTATCTGCCTGCAGAAATTTTATACTTTATTCCAGGCTCAGGCCAAATCTCCTCTCCTCCAGGAATCCTTCCAGCCCTCTCTGTGTTAATCTCTCTCAGGCAATCTCACCCTAGCCTTAATGCATTTTTTAAAGTCATAAAATCCATAAAATTTTTTACTGTACTAATTATTTATATTATCACATTTCTTACATTTGACAATATAAGCCATCTTAATAGAAATATGTCCTTTTAATAAATTTCATTCTGCTTTGTTTTTAATGTTTTGCATAGAGTAAATGCTCTATCCCCAATACCAGACTCAAATTTGTTTTTTTATTTTTATTTTTAAATATACTCAATGATTTCAGAGAGGAAATGAGAGGGAGAGATAGAAACATCAATGATGAGAGAGAATCGTTGATAGGCTGCCTTCTGCACTTTCTCTATTGGAGATTGAACCTGAACATGTGCCTTTGACAGAATCAAACCTGGGACCCTTCAGTCTACAGGCCTGAGTCAAACCAGCCAGGGATCATATTCTGTTTTTCTTTTTTCTTTTTTAAAAAATTTATCTTTATTGTCGAAAGTATTACAGACGTCCTTCTTTTTCCTCC
This sequence comes from Pipistrellus kuhlii, assembly GCF_014108245.1. Classification (NCBI taxonomy): domain Eukaryota; kingdom Metazoa; phylum Chordata; class Mammalia; order Chiroptera; family Vespertilionidae; genus Pipistrellus; species Pipistrellus kuhlii. The sequence continues at coordinate 136,322,750 of NW_023425404.1, forward strand.
ATTAGTCTCCTCACCCCATTCCTTTTTGTAACACAAGCCTTCCCCACCCTATAGTCTGTCCATAGACTATGCATACATACATATTTCAGACTCATATTTTAAAATCAAGGTTCTAAAATAGAACAGGTCTAGTTTTTGGGAAAAGGAAAAAAATAGGCAGATCACAGGTACATCCCTACAGTGTGATTAAATACCTTAGGGAAGGATATTTGATTGACACTGACACCATAATCAACCTAAAATCCTTTCAATAGACTACTCACCATTCAATTCAAAACAGCAAATATTGTTTGATAAGATATCATCTTTTTTTTTTTTGTAGAAGTTATGGAGTTGTTTTCAAATACACCTGAAAACATGTTTTCTGAGAACACGTATTAAGAATGGAATAGATGAAACATTTGCTCTTTATTAACTGAATAACATTGGGAAGAATCTCCCTCAACTCTTGGACTCTCAGAGTTCTTGCTCATATATATTTGCATTATTTACAAAATAGGGATAGTGAAGCTTTTGTTCAGATGTGAGGATACAGATAAGGTATCTGTGAAAGTGCCTGATGTAGTAGAAACTCAAATTTGGTCCTCCGTTTCTCTCCCCCTGAACAAAGTGCCGGTTTACCATTCATTAATCCATTACCCAATAAATATTTATTATATGCTTACTATAGGCCAAGTGCTATGGGCACACCAATGAATAACAAAGATGGTTTCCATATTTACAGTTGGGAAGATAAATATTTAGCAAATAATTTCACAATTAAATAATCACTGTTGTGGGATGTGTTATAAAAGAAGAACTATAAAGTACCAAAAAATCAAGTAACAAGGTAAGTCTATCCTAGCCTTTGGGGGATTTTTAGGAAAGACTTCAGGACCAGGAATACATACATGTGAGGAAACATGAGGCTTTTTGGGTACTGGTTGTCCAGCCAAGGGCTTGCTTAAGACCAACACAGAAATGAAGCAGATATATTAAGGGCATGAGAACAGATAAGGAAAGTCTCTAAATTACACTTGGAAGATGATATATAGTTGCTGGGGATTATCCCAGGGTAGTCAGTCTCCTTTTAGCACTGAGATTGCAACAGGAAGCTATTATACTACGGAGCAATCACATTTTTGAAATGTTAATCAATACTATTTTTCCCTAAAAATTTTCCCATTGTGCCTTCTTTTTTTCCTCCCTCCCTCCCTCATCCTCACCCCAATCCCTCTTGCCTTAAGGGAAGGATATTACATAACAACCACAACAAAAAGAAAAAACAAAACAAAATGTCTTTCTAGATATTGTTTCCAAAGATAGAGATTCAAATTAAGAAATGGCTCGACACAAATAGATGTTTGAGAACAAGAGATATGAGCAATGTTGGGCTTCCCAACCCAGAGGGATTGAGAAAGAGGTAGAGTTTCTCACTACCTTAAACATAGAAAATATTCCCCTTGGGGGCAGAGAAGGAGAACTGGTGACAAAATGATGAGGGTATAAACATTGGTGAGTCTAGAAGAGGCTCTGCTTCTGAAATGTGGCCAAACCCAAGAGGTATGAAAACTCCAAAAGCAGAAGAACTGATGTCCTCCTTATAGAGCCTCAAGGAAGTGGCAAGATCTTTAGTCAGAAGGTACTGACTAAACAGCTGGCCCAGACCCAGGGTGAGCCTCCCATGCACTGTGCCAAGTGGCCTAATGACTCTTATGTCCAGAGTCCTACATAGAAATAGTAAACACAGCTGCTGGAGCCCGTTAGGCATAGGCAGGCGGACCATCAAGATGGTGAGTCATGAAGGCACATGGCCAAGTCCCTGCAGGAAAATGAAATAGATAGTAACCATCAGGACATTGAAGACCCTACACAGACTAAGATCAAGTTATACAACCTCAGGAAATGGGATATGGAGATAAAAACTGGTTCTTATATAAAAATGGAAAATTACACCTTTATACACTTTGGTTTGCAAGCTGATATTTATGCCTACTTTACCTGTTACACTATCTATTCTGTGATGGCAGAATTGCTTTCCCATCACCTGAGCCAGTGGTTGGCAAACCGCGGCTCGCGAGCCACATACGGCTCTTTGGCTCCTTGAATGTGGCTCTTCTACAAAACACCACGGCCTGGGTATTTTGAAGAAGTGGCATTAGAAGAAGTTTAAGTTTAAAAAATTTTACTCTCAAAAGAAATTTCAATCATTGTCCTGTTGATATTTGGCTCTGTTGACTAATGAATTTGCCTACCACTGACCGGAGCTATTCCCAAACTTCTTTATTCCAATTTAATCCCCACACTTGTATTAAGCCCCAGTATCATTGCAAGTATTTTTTTTTAAGGGAAATCAAATTGTTATAAATTTTGTTCTTAGTGTGAACCTATGTGACCCGCTGTGAAGTGGCCTCCATTTGATAGGCTGCAGAGGAAATTAAAAAGAAAGCATGATCCTCCTTGGATGCAGGCACTGAGCACAGGCCCTGTGACTGGAAATCTATATGTGCCGGTGCTGGGGGAGCTGTGTGCAGTTCCGCCTGGCGTCTGCCTTTGAAGCGGGCCCAAACGGGACTGTGAATCGCAAACACGAGTCACACCACACTCCTCAACTACAAGCCTGGGAAACATACTTTTGTCTAGTGTTGCCTCATCTAAGGTGATCTTTAGCTTTTACATAAAAGTAATTACTCGAGCTTCAAAGCTAGCTGTTCCTTGGCAAAGTCTGACCCAAATTCTTGGGGGAAGAAAGGATGAAAAATTCAGTGTTTTTGGGTTTCTTCTGGGGGTTCCCTTTTTAGGTCACTTTCACCAATTAGCTCTCTAAAGATTCTTGCTGATAGCAATTTGTAGATGAAAATCCAAACCAAATGAGCCCCAGCTGTGGGGCAAATGCTTCCATGGTAAAGCAGGGAACATATTAGGAACTGGCTCAACAAAATACACTAAGTGTGGGAATTTAGCTAAGGAACCTCAAGGAGATTTAGGCCCCAAGGAATAAATTCTTAGTCAGTCCAGCTATTTCCCATCTCTGTCCTTTTATTTGTTTGTTTATTTTTTGTTTATTTATTTATTTATCTATTTATTTATTTATTTTAAATACCACAGGGCCTGTTCCTGGACTCTGGCTTCATCCTTCTGCATGCTACATTGAGTCACCTTGGCCTTGAAGACTGAGTGTGGGCTTAACAGGCTCATTCTATGATCTGTTTTTACCAACCTCCCACCATCTGGATGGGAACACCACTATTTTGTTCTTATAAAGAAGAGATGCCGAATATCACATTCAGAACTTGGAAGGAAAATTCAAGTAAAAAGAACAATAAACTTCATAATAAGTGAAAAGTGATTTCAGAGTGTGTCCTAGGCATGGCTATTTTGGAAGAACAGACTTTTAATAGACGTCATGTTGCACTCTGCATGTTTTTTAAAATGACTAGTTAACCTCGTGGTTAATAAAGGATAGTCATGTTCTCTGGGTGATATGCCAGTACTTAATATTCTTAGAAATGATACTGTGCTCTGGATATCTGAGAGTAGGTCAGAAGAACTTCCCAAAATAGCAAAGGGAATAGTTGCAATAAAATTTCAGAATCTTAAAAGAAGGGAAGGTTAGGAAAATAAAATAGTACAGTGTTTTTATCTTTCTGTATCAGTCTGCTAGACCTGCCATAACACAATACCACAGACTGAATGGCTTAAAGAACAGAAATGTATTTTCTCACAATTGTGGAGACTAAAACCCAAGATCAATGTGTAGACAGGCTTGGTTTCTCCTGAGGCCTCTCTTTGACTTGAGATGGCCGTCTTCTCCCTGGGTTCTCACTTGTCTTTCCTCTGTGCACACATCCCTGCTGTTCTCTTTTTGTATCCCAATCTCCTTTTTCTATAAGAACACCAATCATATTGGATCACAGCCCTCTCTAAGAACCCAATTTTAACTCCATTACTTTTTTTAAGGCCCTATATCTAAATACAGTAGCATCCTGAAGTGATGGGAAGGGGGAATGTTGGAGGGAGAAAATCAATTGGCTTATAACACTTACTAGAACACTAATATTTAATCTTGCTGAATGAATCTTCCTATTTGAGTCTTGAGAGGAAGTAAACCACACAGTTAACAATATTCAGATCGTGAATATTTAGAATTGTTATTGATGTTATTAAATCAAGATATTATTTTTCCCTGTGTACTGAGCAATATGTTCTTCTTGTTCATCACCTCATTCTCCTCCCCATACAAAAAGTGAAAATCTATGGCACACTGTGGCTGCCACTCAGCAGCCTCTATCTCTCTCTGGGCTGAACTCTGGTGTATCTTCTTATAAGAACACTAATTGTATCAGATCAGGGCCCACCCTTATGACTTCATTTAACTTTATTTCCCTAGAGGCCCTCTAATACAGCCACACCAAGCATGGCGGCTTTCATACATGAATTTTGACACAAACATTCAGTCCATAACAGAAGCCTTCTAAGCAGCAGAGATTTATTCATTTTTTTATTCAGAGGCAAAAGAAAAGATACAGAGATGAATTAAACACAACATCTGGTTAGAGTATTTTTGGCTGTAGGTTCTTGTTATTCATCACCTTGAATATTTCTTGCCATTCCTGTCTGGCCTACACGGTTTCTGTTGAGAAATCAGCTGACAATCGTATGGGTGCTCCTTTATAGGTAACTACCTGCTTTTCTCTTGCTGCTTTTAATATTCTCTCTTTGTCTTTTGCTCTTGGAATTTTAATTATGATGTGTCTTCGGGTGGTCCTCTTTGGATTCCTTTTGTTTGGGGTTCTGTGCGCTTCCTGGACTTGTAAGTCTATTTCTTTCACCAGGTGGGAGAAGTTTTCTGTCACTATTTCTTTCAATATGTTTTCAGTATCTTGCTCTCTGACATCTTCTGGGACTCCCATAATTCTGATGTTGGTTCACTTGAAGTTGTCCCAGAGGTTTCTTACACTATCTTCAACTTTCTGGATTCTCTTATCTTCTTGCTTCTACGGAGGAGTGTCCTCTGGCTCTTTGTGCTCCAAGTCTTTGACTTGATTCTTGCAATCTTCCATTCTGTTTTTAGGACTCTGTATAATACTGTACCAAGCAAAGCTATCACTCAGAATCGAAGGCCAGATAAACAGCTTCACAAATGAAAAAAAGCTAAAGTATAATAGTTCATCACCACCAAACCAGAATTACATGAATTGCTGAAGGGGGTTCTTTAGGAAGAGGAAGAAAATAAAGATAAAAATTATTAACAACAAATATGTAACTATCAACAAGTGAATCTAAAAACCAAGGGAATTAAAAAACCTGATGAACAATATTAACTGTTGAATATAATAGAATCAGAGGTACGGAAAGGGAGTGGACTGACAATTCTTGGGGAAAAGAGGAGAGGGGGATGCGGGAAGAGACTGAACATAAACTATGCACCTATGGATGAGGACAATGGGGGATGGGGAAGCGGCAGAGTGTGGGGTGGGAACCTGGTGGAGAGGAAAAAATGGGGAACAGCCGAAACCGGTTTGGCTCAATGGATAGAGCGTCGGCTTGGGGACTGAAAGGTCCCGGGTTCGATTCCGGTGAAGGGCATATACCTTGGTTGCGGGCATATCCCCAGTGGGGGGTGTGCAAGAGGCAGCTGATCGATGACTCTCTCTCATCGATGTTTCTAACTCTCTATCTCTCTCCCTTCCTCTCTGTACAAAATCAATAAAATATATTTTAAAAAAAAAATGGGGAACATTTGTAATAATATGAACAATAAAGATTTATTTTAAAAATAATAAAAAATATAAACACATCTTACCAAGGCTTGGAATTACTGTACAATTTAGCACAGTGTCTAGTACACAGGAGAAGTTCAGTGAATATTATTGAATAAAAGAACAAATGAATTATTTTATTCTTTTCAGATTGGGGTCTAAAGTATAAAATAGATGTTTCAAGGAAAGTTTTATGGGTGATATCATCTCTCAGGGAAAGATAAGTAAACTGATTGTCTTTGAAATAGGCTACCTGAGAGTTCATAAAGAAAGTCATGTATGATTAGAATAGCATGCAAAATATATGGAAATATATAATATGTTCTGTAGGTGCCTGGAGCAGAGTAAATGAACAAGATGAGTTGAAGAAGAGGAATAAGGAGAGAAGGGAGTCAACTAAAATAGAAAAAGAAAAAGAAAATCTGTATATAAGATTTCATATATGGCCCTAGCTGGTTTGGCTCAGTAGAAAGAGCATTGGCCTGTTAAAGGGTCCCAGATTTGATTCTGGCCAAAGGCATATGCCCGGGTTGCAGGCTCAATCCCCCCAGTTGGGGGTGTGCAGGAGGCAGTCAATCAATAATTGTCTCTCATCATTGATGTTTCTATCTCTCTATCTCACTCTGAAATCAATCAATCAACCAATCAATATATATATATATATATATATATATATATATATATATATAATATTTCATATATGCATTTATATAAAATCATATATAATTTGTTTAATATTTTGTAAATGACAAGGACCACTCACCCAGAAGGAATAATGAATAGTTCCTTCCAAATATAAGTAACAAAATAAACAGAGATAAGATGTCACTATGATGAAGAAAGTCAAATCTTCAAATTGCATAGTATTTCTGATCTCAAGACAAAATTAATAAAATATGTTGCATGAGCTTATATAAAAGGCTCACCCAGAGCCAACAAGGGCTTATCTATAAAACTATGCCAAACTGGCCTCTTTCCCTTTTGGGTAAAATACTAAACTAGAAAATCAACACAATGCTGAAGGAATAGTATGTTTGGATTTCAGCAAAGCCTTTTAAAAACTACTCTGTAACAATTTTGTGGAAAATATTAAGAAATAGTAGTTTAAAGTTATATATCCTGAATATTAAATGGGTCCTGTTATTATGGAAATAAAGGTTTATAATAGTTTGAAACAGGTTTTGCCATAGACCCTTTCTAGATCATTTATCAATACCTTCACAATCATTTTTTTTAATTGTCAGATTTCCAGAGAATGAAAAGTTGTAAGGACTTACTAAAATGCTTGATTGAGATTTTGACAGGTCAGAATAATGGATCTAAACTGAAAAGAAAAAAAAAATATGAAAGTCATACACATAGATTAACAGAATGGAACTGATCAGATTTTGTTTAAGTGTGGCCTGTGTGGAAAAACAAAGTAACTGTGGTTTTGGCTGACAGCAGGCTCCATCTGAGTCATGTGTCATTGAACCCTGGGAAGACAATGACCTTTGTAACTGCATTGCTAAACATGTAGGTTCAGGCAAAGGGAGATGATGGTCCACAAAGTTAATGAGATGCTGGTCTGAGTGTATCTGGGATATTGATTTTGAACAGCATATTTTTAAGGGATTCCAACCAACTAAAATGTATGCAGAGGGGATGATCAAAGTAGTAGAGATTCTGGAAGCTACATTATATGCAGAATTGTAAAGAAGCTAGGATTTCAGTGCTTCATAGCAACTTACATCCGTTTTACTCACCTCCCAACAAAGCACAAAGCTCTATCACCTACGCTTGTTCTGATCCTGGACCATTTGCTCCAATGTCCCTCTTCTATTTCCTTATTTTCTCAGCCCTGCCTTCATGATAGCTCTTCTCTGGTTAAAGGGAATCTTTCATTCATATAACATTTACTGATTACCTATAATATACCAGGTTACTTTTCTAAGCACTTTAAGTGTCAATGAACAAAACAGACAAAAAAATCCATGTCTTTGTGGGGCTAACAATCTAGAAAGTAACAGACAGTACACAATAGATAACACAAATAAGTAAATTACATGGTATGTTAAAAAATGATAAATACTATGGAAAAAATGAAATAAATAGAATAGTGTGGAGGGATTCAGAGACTCAAAATAAAGCTGTAATTTTAGGTGATACCATCAGGGTAGGCCTCCTTGAGAAGAAGCCAACTGAGTAAATTTGAGGGGGTTAGTAACATGGCTACCTGGGAGAAAAGTTCCAGGGCAAAAGCCCTAAGGGCGGTGTGTCTGGAAGAGAGTGAGAGAAAGAAGAATAGCAGAACATTAATTCTGAGAGGTAATGGTAACAAGTAAAGACTTCAGTTTTCATTCTAATTGAGGTGGGAATCTACTGAAAGATTGTGTGCAAATGATCTGACTTACCAGTATATTTCTAACAGATTGCTCCAGTTATGGTGTGAAAGAGGATCATAATGGAAGCTGAGATACTGCAGAAGTCCAGGTGAGCAAATGATTCAGTTCACATCAGCATATTGGTGGGTAGGTAGTGAGAAAGTAGAGCAAACAAGACTTCTTGAATATTTAGATGGAAGATATGAGCAAAAGAGAGGAATTGAGACCTATTAAGATTTTCAGCCTGAAACTGCCATCGAGTGAATATTGGGAGAAGGTGGTAGTAGAACATCTTTTGGGAGGAAGATCAAAAGTTCAATGTTGGATATGTACAGTTGACTGTTTATTAGTGGAGACATCAAGTAGAAAGTTTAATATAGGAGGTCTGGATTATGGATATAAATCCTGTGGAAGTCTTTGGAATGTAGGTGGCATTTTAAGCCATGAGGGTGAATTATAGCATCAAGGAAGTGAGGACAGATAGAGAGGATTAAGTTTGAACTCTAGGGCTCTCTGACTGTAGGAGGTGAAGCGATAAAGAAAGAAGCAACAAAGCAGAAAAGAAGAATTTAGCATATTAGGAAAACCACTAGGAGAGAGCCATGTCTTAGAAGCTAAGTGAAGAAGTAAGAGAAAAGGGTATGATTAACTGTATCTACTGCTTTGATAGGTTAGGTAAGATGAGAAGTGAGAACAGACTATTGGCTTTAGGACCATGGAGCTGATTAGGAACTTTGGCAGGAACAGTTTCAGTTCTGTGGTCAGGGACAAAACCAATCTGAAATGGGTTGAAAAAGGAGAAGGAATTTTAAATTTTAAAATTTAAATTTTTCTCCAAATGGATGATATCTATAAAAGCAAGTGAAATCAAAGGAATATGTTTTTAAGATGGTGTCATTAACAGAATGTGTGCTTGCTGCTAGGGAAAGTCAACACTTGATCAAATAGAGAAGAAAGAATTGCAGCAGTGATGTCCTTTGGTAGACAGTTTATGGGTCTAGTGAAAAAGTAGAGAGACCACTTACAATTGAAGGCACAGAGTTTGTCTGTGGAAGGAAGTAGGAAGGCAAACTAGGACAGTACACATGCTGTTAATGGTTAGACTAGAGGCCCCAGTGCACAAAATTCATGCACTGGGGGGGGGGGGGGTGTCCCTCAGCCCAACCTGCATCCTCTCCAATCTGGGACCCCTCGAGGGATGTCCGACTACTCATTTAGGCACAATCCCTGTGGACTGCTGGCTCCCAACCACTCACCTACCTGCTTACCTTATTGCTCCAAATCACTTCTGCCTGCCAGTCTGATCACACCCTAACCACTCCCCTGCCAGCCTGATCAAAACCTAACTGCTCTCCTGCCAGCCCGATTGCCCCCAACTGCCCTCCCCTGATGGTCTGATCACCCCCTACTGGCCCAGTCATCCCCAATTTCCCTCTTCTGCCAGCCCGGTCACCCCCAACTTCCCTCCCCTGCAGGCCATCTTGTGGTGGCCATCTTGTGACCACATGGGGACAGCCATCTTGTGTGAGGATGTGACAGTCAATTTACATATTACCTCTTTATTATATAAGATAGGGTGGTGGGAGTCTAAGAAATTTTCTTCTGATTACTTCAGTTTTCATCAGACAGTGCAGTTTTATCCCTGACCACAAATTCCCTCAACTTGAATGTTTTTAGTATCACAGAAAAATCCTTTACTTATCTGGCTAGTCTAAAACCCAACACTTCCATGCGGACTGTCTGGTGCAACATCCTTGCCTGATCCATCACAACCACCACAAGAGGGACCTAGGCATATGTATAGCCAAAAAAAGTGAAGATACATGCAGAAGACTTCTAGCTAGTGTTTGTAGCATTGGTATTTTGTGCTATTTTAACAAAATAGAGTGAATGTGGAAAGCCCAAGCTATGAAATTAAATATACATTGCTCAAATGCTACTCTTCTTTCTTTATGTTGAAATTTGGGTAAGTTAACCTGTCTGATCCCATTTCTACATTTGTAGATAATAGAAGTATTTGCTTCCCTCTGACATTTCTAGCCTCCCAAATGTGGAGATTGGAGACTCTCTTCTAATTCGTTAGATTCCAAAGATACTTAGGGCCTGGTTGTTACAAGCATGTGTGCTAGTGGAGGAACCTCATGAGGTCTTAAAGCACCAGCAAAGTGCAGCTTTCATCCACGGTGGAGCAGTCAGACATGGAGAGTCAGTGAGGACTGCTGTGCCCAGCCCCTGCTCCGGGCATTGTTGGATGCTGTCACCATATTTCCCAGCCCCAGACTAGTTTCTTAATGGTTTCAGAAAGGGAACATCCTTCTAATGTCTGAACCTTAATTTTTCTCTATATCATTTACCCACCTTCATTTTTCCTAGTTTCATTCTGAGCATAACAGTGTTATATCATTTTACAACCCCTCACAGAGGCATTCCCATATCATCCCTACTATGGGGCCTATGTAGAGAAGCAGACAATCACTAAGAAAATTGCTGGATCAGAGAATTCACCCTCCTCCCTAGGACATTGATGCTTCTTCTTATCTATTTTAATTGTTTTGTGAATTATTCAGTTTCTTCAGAAAGTCTTTGTAATGTGAATTATGCTGGAAAAGTTTAAATCCAGAAAACTGCTCAAATCTAAATAATCTGACTACACCAATCACTAATTAAAATGCAACAATATTAATATTAATATTAATATTAATATTGGGCGACGGCTTCATCTTTGCTCAACCCACATCAAACTGGCATACGTTCATTATTCTTCACACATACAGAGTGGAGAGACAAAGTTGTCAATCACTAACATGATATAATTAAAAAGAGGTCTAAAGGTGTCTCAGAAATATCTCCTCCATCTTCCTGAACATTCTTCTGTTAATGACAGTAATTGGATTAAAGCTTTATGTCTTCAGAAAGACCCTAGGGAAAAGCCTATTATGATGTCTACTACCAGTAATAAGTTCCCGTGATTAGCTGATCAAATTAGCAGTGCCACTAATGCCAGTGAGCTTCCATGTATGTGACAATGTATACAAAATGTTCTTTTTTAAATATTTATTTATTAAATTTATTAAATTTATTGGGGTGACCTTGGCCAACATGAACATATAGAATTCAGGAGTGGCTTTCTATGTTACAAGGTCTATACAGTATATTGCACCATGTGCCCACCACCAAAAGTCAAATCTCTTATCACCATATATTAGGACCCCCTTCTACCGCCATACAAAACTTTCAAAGAGATGGAAGGGAAAGGTCAGAAACATGAAGCAAATATGAGCTGCTGCAGTGGGCACCTGAGGATGCTGGACTCCCAATGAAGGAGGTGACGTCAGGTCTTGAGGGTCAGGAACATGAGGCTCTGCAACTTAGCTCCACAATTCCAACTATGTGCAGTCAGAGAGGATGTTTTGCTGATGTTGATAGGATGGCTTAGGCATAGAAAACAAAAGATTACACAGCCTTCTGTGGTGTAAATTATAAAATCTCCAAAGAATTGACCTTATCCTATTGAATAAAGAGGGAATATGCTAATTGACCATCATGCCATCATGAAGATGGCAGTGCCCACAGCCAATAAAGAGGGAATATGCTAATTGACTGCCACACCTTCAAATATGGCAGTACCCACAGCCACAAGATGACAGTGCCCAGTCCCCTCGGCCCCACCAGGGTGGCAGACATGCTACACGCGCAGACCCATCCCCAGGCAGGTCTGGCCACTTGGTGTGCCTGCCTCTAGTCCCCTCAGCCCCCCAGCCACCCAGGGCCACCAAGGCTCAGGTAAGCAGGGCCAGTAGAGTCTTGTACTTCTGGCAGTGGCAGCAGCAGAGATGTGATGAGGGACTTTGCCTTCTCCTGATTGCTGGGTCGCCTCCCGCCTCTGAGGGCTCCCAGATGGTGAGAGGGGGGCAGGCCAAGCTGAGGGACCTCCCCCTCCAGTGCATAAATTTTCATGTGCCAGGCCTCTAGTTTAATATAAATATATGATAAATGTCTGAAAGAGGAATATGTTCTAAACTCCTCAAATCTGAGAAAGACCTTAAGTTCTTTTCAGGCAGTAAAATGCAAACTGACAGACTGGTTAGGTGAAGAAGTGAGTGGAAATTATCATTCCAAATGACATTACTCAAGTTAGTGTTGCTTTTAGAAGAAGGGCAGGTTCTATCTTCACAGAGATGAGTGAAATTTAGCATCAAGTAGTTTAATGCTTTCTCTCCCCAGGAAAACTAAGACATCCCTGTGATTTCTTTCCAGCAGTGAGTCTGTAATTTTCTGCAGCCACCAGTAGGTTGATTGTGGACCATTAGGCAAGCATTTCTCAGCCATGATGTTCCAGGATGCCAACATATTGAAGTGTGAAGCCTTAGAAAGAGATGTAGGTGGTGTTCAGACTTATTCGCATATCACTAACCTACTTTATCCACTGAGCTGCTTTGTCATTAAGTTCCAAGCAGGAGCTCCTTCACCAGAGATTTCCAAGGAATATGACATGGAGTAGAGATGTAGTCTACCCCAAAGAACTGGCGTCGTAGCAAGAAATAAACCTTTGTGAAGCCAATGAGAGTTTGAGATTGTTAGTGCAGTGTAACTTAGTCCAGGCTGGCTAACACGAATATGGTTATTACTTCACTAAGTGAGAATGAGATGGGATTGTGGTATCAAAAAAACTTGAAAGTGACTGGAGCCAGTGTATGCCAGGTGGCAAAGGGTAGATTTTAATTTTATGGGTGGAAAGTTTAGTAGGGTAGATTTTAATTTTATGGGTGGAAAGTTTAGTAGGGTAGGTTTTAATTTTATGAGTGGTAAGTTTAGTAGGGATGAGAAGGAAAACTAATCCTGAGAGCAGAGGAAAAGATTATCTGAAAGGACAAATACAGGAGACAGGAAATCAGTTAGGCTATGCTAATAGTAGTCCCAATGAGAGGAGCAAGAGCAGGGTTCATATATGTAAAAAATTGGAGGCTTGTGCCAGAGTGATTGGAAAAGAAAAAAAAAATCATTGCCTATAAAAAATTTTTATTTTTATTTTTTTCTCATTTTTTAAATTAAGGTATTATATGTATTATATGTGTACATACCTTACCAATCCCCACCCCCACACACACACATGCCCCCCCCCTCCCCATAGAAAAATTTTCTTTATGTGGAAGAGGATTCAAAGATGATATCAAGATTTTGATAGTAAATATCTTGGAAATAGTGCCATGTAGAATATATTTTATAATGGCTATGATAAATTCCTTATGGAGTTTATTGAGCTTAGGATAAAGATGAACTGTCCAGTGAGAGATGTTTACAGGCAGTTGACTGTGAGAGTCTAAATCAAGCATGTCAAACTCGTGGCCCGCGGGCTGAATGCAGCTCACAATGAATATTTTTGTGGCCCAGCCAATATAACGGTATGCAAGAAACATTTTACCGTATTTTTCGGACCATAAGACGCTCCAGACCATAAGACGCACCAGTTTTTAGAGAAGGGAAATGAAGAAAAAAAGATTCTGAAACAAATAGCGTCCTAAAATATTTTATGTGCATTAAAACCCAACATCACAGTCATAAACACATGTAATCAACCCTGTAAAGTAAACAGCAGCATTTAGAACCATTTTAGAGCCGGGCAAGCACACAGAGACCACACAGAGCCGGGCAAGTAAAAAAACTTTTTTTTAAAAGTATATGTGTAGGCTATATTTGGACCATAAGACGCAGGGACTTTTCCCCCCCACTTCTGGGGGGGAAAAAAGTGCATCTTATGGTCCGAAAAATACGGTAATAAAAATTTTATTACTTAATTTTTACAATATCCTGTTGTACATGATTATTAATAATGAACTACAACGTTCGCTAATGACTGATTACTATAATCATGTTGCATTCATTTCCCTTAAGTGCCTTTTTCGCAGGCACAACATTTCTCTCCACTAATACTAGCAGACACTATTTTACCAGCCGATTGCCACGTCATAACACTTGAACTGACTTATTTGGTGTGTGCAACAGGGAATATTTCACTTTCAGAGAACAAGAAAAATAGGTTTATTTGTGTTATGCTTATTAATTTGTGCAGCTATTCAGTGCCTGGTAAGTTAATGTTCAAGAAAAAATATTAATTTTTAGTAAAATGTTCTATTATTTTACGTTAATGATTACTCATTTATTTCAGTCCTTTGTATTCAGCATGTCACTATCAAAATAGAACTACATTTCTATGAAAATTGAATCTTTTGCTTGTTTGTGGCCCCCATAAACTTAAACCTTATTTATTTCGCCCTTGTTATCATTTGAGTTTGACATGCTTGGTCTAAATAGTGGGAATCCTGGTGTGATTTACATATTAAGTTATGCTTTGCATAAGCATGCAATTTGAACAGTGTTACCTAGGGATAGTGGCTGGATGTGAGAGTAGTATAAGAAAAAGGTACTAGTTGAATTTTGGGCAAAGAATGAAGCTGTCAGAGGAATGCCAGGCATTTAAGAGAAAAATGCTGCCATGGCTGGTTGGTAAGGAGCTATGTTTGGATCTTGCAGAGGTAATTAGGAGTGTAAGGAGGCAAATTAATGCCTGCTCCCTGGTTAACTGAAAATAGGTGTTTAAATGTTTTTGTTATTATTTTGAAACAGTTAAGTTTTGGTTAAAGAGAGTAGTACACAACTATAAGGCCAGAAATGTATAGACACTCAAAATAAGAGTGTGAATTTGAAGTTTTTCTCATGAAAAAATGAAAACCAGAAACAGAGTAGCACTTTTTGAAAAAAATTATTTACACATGGAAGTTTATAGTATTGAACTTAATTTATTATATCTTTGCTACCCTACCAGTTAGAAAGGAGATTACTACATTCATTTTTATTGACTAATCATAATTTTAAGTAAAAGTGTTCATTATTAGATAAGGACCTATTAATCTTCCTTTTCAGTTTCTACATCTCAGGAAAAGCTAATGAGCATAATTGAAGGTCTGAATTTCTTGTCCATACCCTTTTCCAGACCCTGCAGGGTACACAGAGAGGTTTGAAAGTTTTGACAAGGCAGCTCCATAAATAAAATGGGTGGGTGAAATGTCACATTCTCTAGGAATAATTCAGAACACCACCAGTTTCTCTTTCTCGGGCTTCCCACTTCAGTATGTTGGCATCCTAGGACATCATGGCTGAAAAATGCTCACCTAATGGTCCACCATCAACCTGCTGTTGGGTGCAGAATTATAGACAAGCTACAGAAAGACTGCTGAAAAGAAGTCACAGGGAAAAGAACAGTGGCAAAACTCCACATGGCTCCATAGTGATTATCTATATTTCACTAGTCAAAGTAGGCCCAATGGGCATACCAGGTATTAATGGGGTTGGAGATATAATTTTTCCACATTGAAGATCCTAAAAGGGAATGTCAGCAAAAACTTTGAACAAATAATGTAATTTATTATATCATCATTAAAGGTACAGTGTTTTCATTGTCTTCATTCTTCTTGTAGGCCATGGCATTTCAACCTCACCTCTACTGAGCCCAATAACTCTTTGTTGCAGGTAATATCTGTGCACAGTAGGACATTCAGCTATATCCCACCAGGTACCAATAGCTCCTCACACACTCACCCACTGTGTCAATCAAAAATGGCTCCAGAATTTGGGAAATGTTGCCTGGAGGGGCAAAATCACCCAGTCCATGAGTCCTTAAAGAACAGAAACTGTCTTAATCATTAGTGCACCCTTGTGGCACCAACTACTATAAATGGTATAGGTTTAATAATTATTATAAAATAGAATGGGAAATACATAACAATTTTTTATTCACAAAATCGAGGGTAATATTTATCTCTCAGGTTTCTTTGGGGAAAAATCATAAATTTTAGAGACAAAAACAACAGAGTTTGAATTTGACTGCACCACTCCATAAGAATCTGGGAAAGTTGCTTAATTTAAGTTTTTTTTAATCTCCAAAATGGGTACAATAGTAGGTCCCTTCTAATTTTGTGGTGACAAGTCAATGAAAACCATGTGGTCTGTGGCACGTGCTCAATAAACGGTGGTTGTGAGAAGACAGAGAGAAGCTGGGTAGTCAGGAATTGGAACCATGGAGAGGGGAAATAGAACTGGAAACCCAACAAGGCAGAGATACTAAGACAGCCCAACTCGGTGGGGAAGAAAGGACATGTGTGGGAAACACGAGCTTTAAAATGTAGAAATATTGCTAAAAGAGGCAGCTTGCATGCAAATAACCAATCCCAAGACAGTGAGGCATATAACCAAACCTAAGAATGTTATTAAGGCAACATTCTTTGAAAGGACCAATCAGAAACTAACATATATATATATATATATATATATATATATATATATATATATATGCACACACACACACACACACACACACACAACAACAACAACAACAACAAAAACACACATGCTTCCTTTCTCTCTCCCTGCGCACCCGCAGTGGATACCTGACGTTCCTGTGGCAGGGAGCACATCTCCTTGCCCATGTGGCCGATGGCCGTGTGGGACCCCACACATGGACTAACAGACATTAATTCGCATGGATGCTCTCACTTTGCTCCCACTGTTTTTGTACACGGCTTCATTCTTCGATTTCATGGGACAACAAACTCCGACTCAACTTCCCTATGTTTTGGTTTCAATTGTGATCATCAGCAGCAACAGCATCATGTCCTCCATCACACCCATAAAATATGAGACGTTTAAAAACGATTTGCCCTTCTGCGTAGACATACCAAATGTTACTCCCAAGAAGAGACCAGCGTAGTCCAACAAAATCCAGCCTACATGTTTCCCCATAAATAAGACGTGTCAAGAAACCTGAGCTCAGTGCTGGTGCATTTGCCATGAAACACACCAGCTTGGCTATGGCACCAGGTTTTTGCGGCACTTTCCAGAATGTCAGCAGAATCTCACAAATCAGGCAAGAGAAGTCCAAAACATATGCCTTCTGGAGCTTGCCAAAAATCAGTAAAAGAAGCTGTTAGCAAAGCCAAAATCAAGGAGGCAGGCAGGAGCAGTGTGGGGTTGCAAACCCAATAAAATTACATGGAAATGTATTTCATGTTAATAAGAGCCTGACTAAACAAAAAATCATTTCAAACGATGAAAGAAACTGTCATAAAGCTACATGCTATAGAGTTAGGAACTTCAAAACGACAGATCTCTTCTGAATGTTTTTAATCCAGCCATTTGGACAAAGATGCATGGACAACTGGGTGGTTCCGAGGAGAGGAAGTGTAATTGAACTGGCCTTTTGTAAGAGAGTAGCATATTGCTGACATGATCAACATTTGCGACATTTTACATCCAAGTGCAAAATACCTCTTTTTTTTTTTTTTTTCTTTCTTTCTGGTTAAGAAATTCATGGCATGGCAATCATGACAAAATTAAAATACAGAAGAAAAAAAAAAACACCTCTCAGTTTATAAAACATAGCCTGTGCCAGTCCTATTTTCAAATTAGCATGAATCACTGTCCAGCAAAACTACATGTGAAGAGCTTGTGGCTTTGTGTTTTTTAACAGCTCTGTGCGACTTTCAAGCTGGTAGAAAGATTTACGCCCAAGTATCCTGGAGACCAAAGGGCTTGAATTTCCAGCATTGGGAGCAAGCAGTGCAGCAGCAGCAGCAGCAAGAGCTGGTGTTCTGTAGGAGCTAATGTTTCAATCCAAAGGCCTTTGTGATTCAGCTTGTTTCTGCAATGAAGCTGGGATCAGCCAGCACAGAAGATTAAGCTTCTTTGACCTTGCACCGGAAACCCTGTAAGCCCATCTCCTTTGCCACCCAGAACAAGGCACCACCTCATCCTCCCAGGACCCCTTCCTGCCATCATCCCCAACTTAGCCGCTCCCTCTCACAGGCAGTGTTGTAGTAACCACATGACCTTTCAGCAACAACATGCTTGCTTCCAAAACGTATTTCCTTCACTTGCAACATCCCAAAGCCTGCTGCCTTAATGAGCCCCAAAGGGCAACCTCCACATGGCTTACTGAATTTAAACCACATAGCAAAAATCTGTATTTCTGTAGCTATAAAATGAGGGTTGATATTACATTCTGCGCAACTAAAGTTCCACAAGCCAGGCACTTTTCAAAATAAATAAAAATGTAGTTCCAGACTCAGAAATCACTAAATTAATACTTGCTTTCGTCAAGGTCCTAATTTATTCTTTGTTCTCCTTTCCTGCATACACCCTAAAATTAGATAAATTACAAAATTACAAAAAAAATTCCCATTTATTTTGTACAGATGTTTAAAAGATAGATCCTACTTGAACTTGTGATTTAAAATTTTGAGGTAAACAAATGATAACAAATAAATATAACCTAGGTTATAAAACAGAAACCTGCCAGCCTTGTCTTTCATGTTCATTTATCCTGGCCTCACCATTCCACCCTGAGTGACCAATCAGACACATGCACTTGCTATGTACATTTTATTTTATGTACTTTATGATTCAATTGTGGGCAGATATGCAAAGTAAAATGATAATTATTTTTCAGAAAGCAGTTTGACATACAACTGCTGTTTCTTCAAGTACACTTGCTTAAGGAACAGGGATTTTAATGTTTTTTTTATTTTTATTAATTTTTTTACAAAGAGGAAGAGAGAGGGATAGAGAGTTAGAAACATTGATGGGAGAAAATATCAATCAGCTTCCTCTTGCACACCCCCCACTGGGGATGTGCCCGCAACCAAGGTACATGCCCTTGACTGGAATTAAACCCGGGACCCCTCAGTCCGCAGGCCGACACTCTATCCACTGAGCCAAACTGGTTTTGGCAGGAACGGTGATTTTAACTGAAGGTAAAATCATTGCAGGAATCTGTCCCGTTGCTATTCTGGAAGATGTTTGGAGAAAATGGAACAATTTTCAGTTATCAAAATTTTGAAGGGAAGATTGAGACAAAAAGACTAGAAACATTTTAAGGGGGGGTGGGACTGGTTAGTTCTTTGTTCTCCTTTCTTTCACACACCCTAAAAATTACATAACTTTTGTATTCCATTTTCCCATTTATTTTGTAAAGATGTTTAAACATTGCTCAAATTACCCTATATTCTTAAAATTTCCCTTATGTTCTTTCTTAGTTGCCAAATCATGTCACTTGTTTTTGCGGGGAGAGGACTAACAATATTTTAGATGAGAAAATAAGTCAAGATTAGATGTTATCTTTGTATTATTATTTCTCTTTTCTCTTTATTCCTAATTGATTTATTCAGGGAATCAGTGGATCTCATTGCTAGTCCAAAAGCAAAATTTTGGCAACTCAGTGCTAACCAGAAGTATCACAGAACAATGTGAGGCTGTTCTGCACAATGGCAAGCACCAGATGGAAAAGTGAAGCATTCAAACATCTGGAAATTTCCCAGATAATTGTTTCACTTGAACAAATTCTATGAATTATTAAAAACGAAGTTTTTGCTCTCCACCTGGATGTGTGTTTTTATAATAGCTGCAGAGCTAGAAACAAAATCTTAGTGATCCTGCAACTATTGAAATGTATGTTTCCAGAAGATGTAAATTAATCAGGGTTGGCTGGGGCAATAATGTTATAACATCAACTAGTTTTATGTCTTCCCCTGCAACAAGCTGGAAGAGAATTGGGGTACAAGGATGAATGTGATGAAACTCTCTTTTTGTGCCATTGTGCTGTGGATTCTCAGAGTAACACACACACACACACACACACACACACACACACACACACAGACACACACACTTCTCAGAGATGTCCTTAAGTCAACGTCAAGAAGAGAATGTGATTTTATTACATTTAGTGACAATTTCCAGAGTATCTTTTGCACTGTATGTCAGCGTGAAGGGGGCAAATTTTTTAGTTAGAATATAAACAGTAACTATATCAATTAATTGTGTTGACATCAAAACTCATTGTCATGATGATGAGAATCCAAACCAGGAAGATCTCCAAAGAAGACTTCATATCCAACTCTTGGAGTCTGGGAAGCAGAGAGAACAACACAGCCAGAGGCAGGCCGGTGCTGAAATCTGAGCCCGGAGCCACAGATCTGTGTGCTGATTGGAGTGGGTGTAAGTGATATAGGGAGCCAGGTGCAGTCCCTGAGAAAAGGGCTAATAGAAACAAGGCTAAGGAAAGCAGATTGCAAATTAGGGCTAGAATTTAGGCCCAGAAGGGAAACACCCTAAGAATGAGAAACCCAGGCAAAGGCAAGTGAGGTGGATGACTATGAGCATTGAATAAGGGGGCTGCCACAGGATGCAAATGTCACATGGAAAGTAGAAGCCACATTCAAACCAGATACCAGAAATATATGTTTTCGACTATTTCCAGCCCCTACTCATGGATGAGAACACAGCCCCTCCGGTCCTGCCAGCCCAGCTCTTCAATGGCTCAAAAAGCAGGCCAGGCTCTACCTGCAGCAGCAGACTTCCAGTGCAGCCCCACAGCCTCCCATCCGAATCCAAAACCACTGGGCTCAAAGTGTGTTGGAGATCAGAATTTTCAGATGTTAAAAGACATGCAACAACTTGTGTGCATCTCAAAGGGAATTATGCTAAGTGAATAAAGCCAGTCACCAAAAGTTACATAATGTCTGACTCAATTTATTGTTTAAACAACAAAGACATAGAGATGGAGAAGGGATTAGTGGTTGCAGGGGTTAGGGAGAGGGGCAGTGAGGGAGGTGGTTGTGGCTGTAACAGGATAGCATGAGGGATCCTTGTGAAGGACTATTTTGCATATGACTGTGGTGGTGGTCACAGAGATCAAATCAACATGTGACAACATTGCAAGAAACTAAACAAACACATACACAAAAGTCAGTTAAATTGATAAAATTCAAATAAGGTCAATGGATTGTATCAATCTCAATTTTCTGGTTGTGATATTATAATTATGCAAAATGTTACCACTGAGGAAAATTAGGTGCATGATATATTACTTTTATTATTTATTACAACTGCATGTGAATCTACAAGTCTCAAAATACATTTTTAAAGGAAACATTTAAACAGGCAACTAATTGTGTATTCAGTATATTATGTAACACCCCAAGTGGTGTCTAACACATTAATATTTCTTCAGCAAACCATGTGACGACTATTCACACCAAGTGAAGTGCAGATTATAAATAGCCTTTCATCAGCTCGGGTCAGATTTTGTGGCCACATGAGTTCAGGTGTAGTCTGAAATTGCTGCCCAATCAGCCATGAAAACATTTTTGATTTTTAGAGCTTTTTGGATTTGGAGCTACAGATAAAGAATTACACACCCGAGTCCTGCTCTGGCCACACAGAGGAAGGTATGGATGAATACCAATGACTGAGCTATTTGATATCTCCTATTCCTCTTAGTTATTTTATATTTTGCACAGAAAAGTGAAGGGGAATTGCAATTTTTAATATATTACTACCATCACAGTAAGTTTGAGAAAACCTTTTTTTGTGCATCCCTTTGAGGAGTTAATCAGCAAGTGCCAGAATGAAATCTGATGGAAGGAGGTTATAGATGCAGAGGCAAGATTAGAATGAAAGAAAAGGACACTTCTGGGCATCTCTGGTGGTTCTCCATAGCAAACTTTATTGTTTGTGAAGAAATTTTCAAGACATTAGACATTTGTAAATTCAGAAATAGTGTATATTTCTGAATATATAATTCAATATTTTAAAATTAGTTGATGTAATCTGCCATTTTGTATTATTCCCTTCTCTATACCTCTCACTAAGGTGGAGACATGCTGAAATGCATGAGCATAATACAGACATTTCATGGGTATACAACTTTTCAATAGTAAATGAGGATAGGCTTTCAACGTGTGCCATGGATCTCATTCCAATTACTTTGAATGCAAACAATATGGTAGGCATCTAATTCGCCTTACCTAAGTCTCCGGTGTTACTCTACTCTGTGCTATTCTCCACTCTGCAGCCAGAATTCCTCTATGTAAGGATAAAGGTAACTGGAGCACTCGCGATTGGTCTCTTTGGAGCTTTAGAATAGTGCCTGAGATCTTGAGGGTGAAAGGAGAAGCCCTCAGTGACCTGGCCACAGTTGAGTCACACATCTCTCCGTTCTGCCCATTCCAGACTGTGCCTCTGTCATAGTAATTATTTCCTGATTTCTGTATAAGCTATACCTCCTCACCTTCATCTTTTGTACATGCCCCTCCCTTGATATGGAACAACATTCTTTCCATCTTCTTCTGGCTAACTTAGCTTGTCTTGTAAGATGCCAGTTACCCTCAAAAGCCTCTGGGATCTCCCACCCCCTTCACCCCATCTTCCTCTATGAAGTCTCTCCTGGATGAAGACCCTGGTGCACCTCTCTACCAAAGAACTACAGGCATAGCTCAATGTTTGTGCTTCACTTTGTCTCACTTCACATGTTTCATTTTTCAGAAATCGACAGCAAGGACCTCCACCAGCAGAAAAATTACAGCTCACTTGGTTGCAATACTCACTTTATTGAGTAATACACACTTTATTGCAGTGCTCTGGAACCAAATCCGCAATATCTCTGAGGTATGTCTGCATTATGCTACATCGTAATGTATGTATCTTGATGTGGGGAACTGAATATTTCTGCTTCCCCAAAGCTTAGCACAGTGCCTGACACTGAGTACATTCAGTCAATCAATCAATAAACAACCAAACAATAATTTTTGTTTGATGAATGCATAAACACATTAGCAAATACAGACATAACCAATAAATATCAAATAAAATATTGCATAGCTTGTTAACTTTAAAACTAGCAAGTTATTTAAGCTTTCTGTAACTCAGTTTTCTCAACTGTAAGACAATAATTACATAGGTCTTGCTCTATCAATCAGATTAAATCTGTCAGTGCATATAAAATTATTATTATTCAGATGAATAGATAGGAAGCTCTCAGCAAATATTTAAGTTACAAAGTGCAGGTGTACATAGTGAAAAATTTTAAATATACATTCTATTCTCTAAGCCAAGAGAGTGTGAAATGTTCTAAATTAAGGTACTACATTAAAGAAACATTACTATAGCTAAAGGTTATAAATAGTATCAACATTTTTATAAATTATACCATGTTTTATGCCAAACATATCTTTTAGTCCACAAAATTTATAACCACAGATAGTATTTATTGGCCATTAGGTAAGGATATATTCAATAAATCATTGAGAGATTGGCTCTCTGGTAATGGTATGATTGCTAATTCTTTTAAATAACTGATTTGTGTTTAAATAATGTATTAATACACACATCAAATATTCACTGTGCCAACTACTAAGTGTCAGGCCATGTGCTAGATGCTGAGGAAATACTAATATACGAATACTCACATTTCCTTCCTTGTGGAATGTACGGTCTTATGGTAACATGGGCATAAGATTCCTTCTTGTTGAAGAGAGATTCTCACCTGAGTAAGCACCAATAAAAGAGAAACCGGAGCTGAGTAATCAATGCATTAGTAGGAAATGCAAAGAGCTGCAAATAATAGAAACCAGATTATAGTAGCTTAAACATACTAGGGTTGTATTCTTTCACATAAAATGATGTCCAAAATGGGCAGTTTGAGCTTGAAGGGTAGCTCCACTAGGATCAGCAGGGACCCAGGCTCAGCCTATCTTTCTGCTCTACCATCATGCCTTCCAACCTCAAAGTCACAGATGATTCCTGATATCCACTTTCCAGCTAGGAAGGCTGAGAAAGCAAAAGGCAAAATTTGTAAAAATCTCCATGCAGTGGCCACTTATTTCCCCATTCAGAAGAAAAAGGAAATGGATATTTGATGAACAGCCAGCAATCTCTACTACAGCTCAAGTATTCAGGGCCAATGAAAAGGAATTAAATTTTACCATTTGCAACAACATGGATGAACCTAAAGAGTATTATGCTAAGTGAAGTAAATCAGACAAAGACAAGTACCATATGATTTCACTTACATGTGGAATCCAAAAATCAAATCAAGCAAACCAACCAAACAGAAAGAAAATAATAATGAAGATCATTCACTCACATATAGGTCATAATCCTGTTGGTACAAATCAGATGGGAGCAAAATACATCTTTCAAAAGAAAAAGCAGAAAAACAAAACAGGGGAAGCAGAGAGCAGAGGCTCCAGTATGAAAATTGCGGGGGGGGGGGGGGGGGGGGAGGAATGGGGGGTTAGTAAGTAAAGTCTTTTCATTCCTTCCAGGACTAGTTTGGCTCAGTGGATAGAGTGTCAGCCTGTGGACTGAAGGGCCCCAGGTTCGATTCCGCTCAAGGGCATGTGCCTTGATTGTGGGCACATCCCCGGTGGGGGGTGTGCAAGAGGCAGCTGATCAATGTCTCTCTCTCATTGATGTTTCTAACTCTCTATCTCTCTCTCTTCTTCTCTGTAAAATATCAATTTTATATATATATAATTTTTTTTAAAGGCTTTTTGCCGAAACCGGTTTGGCTCAGTGGATAGAGCATCAGCCTGCGGACTGAAAGATCCCAGGGGGTTAGTAAGTAAAGGGCATGTACATTGGTTGCGGGCACATCCCTGGTGGGGGGTGTGCAGGAGGCAGCTAGTCGATGTATCTCTCTCATCGATGTTTCTAGCTCTTTAACTCTCTCCCTTCCTCTCTGTGAAAAATCCATAAAAATATATTTAAAAAATAAACTAAAAATAAAAAATTTTAAAAAGGCTTTTCATTCCTGTCCAATGGCAAAACAAAATTCTGTCTTAGACCTGCTTCTGAGGTCAGGAAGTAAAAATGGTGGCCGGAAATCACATAACTGAGAAAAAAACTTTGAGCTGGGAAGAAATAAAATGAGCAAGGTGCTTACAGAATTTTATTGGTCTTTCCAGTGTAAAAAAAAAAAACAACAAAAAAAAAACAGGGCTAGTTGGAAGGTTGCTGAGGACTCCCACACCTCTGGCTAGCCCTGCTGATTAGATAGCATGCATTCAATAAGTATGTATTGAATGAATTAGTCATGGCATGTTTTCCCATCGGGCCTGGCCATGCCCTGAGAATTCCTCTCCCCCTTGTCTCCAGCCACTCTTGATGGATCAGAGATGTGAGGAGAGAGGAGGCCAATCTGCCACTCTCATGCTGAATTGAGCCCATGCTCAGCACCCGGCTGTTCCTAGAGAACTTCAATATTTCCTCAGATTGTCCTTATTACTTAGAAAATTCTTTTTTTAGGGGATAATATTAGCAGGGCTAACAATAAATAAAGGAAGGGATCGTTCCCCTCTCAACATTGAATATAAATATAGATATATCATATATTAGGTTAATGATAGTGGTTATGGAGACATGCTTAGTAGCCGGAGGAGAGAAAAAGTATATTAAAAGTAGAAAAAGGAGAAAAACTGAGAAAAGAAAGGGAGGAAAAGAGAACAAATGTGAAAAGAGAAATGAAGAGTTTCTTTATGGTGTCTATAAAATGTTTGAATCAAGCCAATATTCTAAGCCAGTAAAATTTAATGACTTTTGCTAATTTTTTACTGGGAGTAGTCAAACTTTCTCAGTTGACTGATTGGTCCACTCATTCACCCTTTCACCAAATATTTATTTATCAACCATTATGAGAATAGCCCTGGGAGATATTGTCTGAAAGCAAGAAGAATACCATCCACAATCATTCTCCTCAATTTGCTATTAGCTTTTCCCAGAAAAAGAGATAACTTATCCAAAAATATCACCAAAGTTCAAACTAAAAGGCTACATTCCCAGATTCCCTGATGGTGCAAAGAGATACTATTAAGCAACTTATATTTGGAGGTTCACCTTGGAGAACTCTAAACTGATTGGCACCCAATAAATATTTACTGAATGCAGCAGTGAAAGAAGTATTGTGGCTCAGTTGGCCCACAGACCCTACTTTATTCACTTCTTTTTAGTCACTATGTAGAAGCATTTACATCTTTTCCTTCTGAGACTACCTTTGAGTTGCAAAATAAGTTACATCTATTAGGAAAATAAACTTAAAATAATATCTCCATTTAACCTTCCTTCTCCTCACTCTAATATCAGTGAAACCTGTTTGAGATTTGAGGTTATCACAACAGCTTCAATTTACATTTTTTATGCTTCTCATTAGAGGTATTTTACACTTATCTAATGAATAAGGCAAATGTGTTTCTTTAAAATTAAATCAAACTGAAAGCAATAACTGAATAAGCAAGAAAAACAAACAAACAAAAACTCATAGACACTGACAATAGTATGGTGGTTACCAGAGAGAAGAAGAGTGGGGGATAGTAACTGGAAAAGGGGTCGTTTACATGGTGACAGAAGATGATTTGACTCTGGGTGGTGAACACACAATGCAATACACAGATCATGTAGCATAGAACTATACACTTGAGCCCTAGCTGGTTTGGCTCAATGGATAGAGAGCATCAGCCTGTGAACTGAAAGGTCCCACGTTCAATTCTGGTCAAGGGCACATGCCCAGGTTATGGGCTCGATCCCAGTGTGGGACTTGCAGGAGGCAGCCGGTCCATGATTCTCTCTCATCATGGATGTTTTTATTTCTCTCTCCCTCTCCCTTCCTCTCTGAAATCAGTAAAAATATATTTTTAAAAAAACAAATATACACTTGAAACATATATAACTTTATTAACCAAGGTCATGCTAATACATTTAATTTAAAAAATGGACATTATGAAAATGCCAAAAATTAAATAAAAAAAAAACCTCCAGTGCAGCCAGTTTGCATTTTATAGAAATTGTTTATTTATTAGAATTTGAAAGAATTTAACCATTAACAATTCAAGTAACTGAACTATGTTATTGACTGTTAGGTGCAGGGTAGCATAATACATTAGATTTACTCAAGAGTGAAAGTTTGGGAATTAGACTGACTACTTTCAAATTCCAGCTCTACCCCTTTCTTGCTGTGTAACCTTGATAATGCTTATCTTTCTTTGCTTTGGCTTTATTATATTTTAAATGAGAATAATAATATTTATCTTTTAGGATTGTTTAGAAGCTTAAATACATGTAAATTGGTTTCGAAAATGCCTAGCACATAACATTCTCAATAAATATTAGTTATATGGGCAAAATTTGTCCTCCTTTCACAAAGCTCATAATCTACTGGAGAGAAAAACATGCAATGCATAGTCACAACACAGTGCTATGCTTGCATGTGCATATCCTCTGGGAGCAAACAAGAGGGAATAAGGAATTCTACCTGGGAACTCAAAAGAAGTTCTAGAAAAGAGGTGGCATTTGAGTCTTCTACTGAGGCAGTGTCCATTATGCATATAGATTTACTCATATGTAATTCCATATGAATAATATTTATTTAATATTTATAGAATATATTATAATATTTAACTGATGTTTAATTATAAACATATGGTCAATTCAATCAAAACAGTTTAAATCTCTAGTTTGAGGACTGAATTTTTTTTTTTTTTGAAAACTAGGCATTTTATTTATAAATTGAATTTATAAGCTTCTACATTATAACATCATACTAAGGCTACATAAATAAAAGTATAAAGTTAAATATAATTCAAGTCTTGCCTGAAGGATGAAAGATTTAAATATTTTATAGTTCTAACTTCTTTTTTTTAACAATTCATTTTTTTTAATTAAATTATTATCTGTGTACATATTTTAACATTGACCCCCCTCCCATATATACCCTCCCTCCCCAGAGCTTTGTGTTCATTGGTTGTATTAATACTTATATGCATGTGTACAAGTCCTTCGGTTGATCTATTATCTCCCCCAGATCTCCCTACCCTACCTGCTGTAATTTGACAGTCTGCTTGTTGCTTTACTGTCTCTATATCTATCTTTTGGTTCATCAGTTTATTATGTTCTTTATTATCCATAAATGAGTGAGGTCATGTGGTGTTTCTCTTTCATTGACTGGCTTATTTCACTCAGCGTGATGTTCTCCAATTCCACCCAGGTTGCTGCAAATGATGAGAATTTCTTTTTTTATGGCAGCATAGTATTCCATTGTGTAGATGTACCATGGTTTTTTGATCCAATCATCTGCTGACAGGCACCTAGGCTGTTTCCAAATTCTAGCTATTATAGATTGTGCTGCTATGAACATAGGGGTGCATATATCCTTTCTGATTGATGTTTCTAGTTTCTTGGGATATATTGCTAGGAGTGGGATTACTGGGTCAAATGGGAGTTCCATTTTCAGTTTTTTGAGGAAACTCCACACTGTTCTCCACAGTGGTTGCACCAGTCTGCATTCCCACCAGCAGTGCACGAGGGTTCTTTTTTTTTTTCCCCCCCGCAACCTCGCCAACATGTCGTTTGTTGATTTGTTGATGTTGGCTATTCTGACAGGTGTGAGATGGTACCGCATTGTTGTTTTGATTTGCATCTCTCAGATAATTAGTGACTTTGAGCATGTTTTCATGTGCCTCTTAGCCTTCCTTCTGTCTTCTTTTGAAAATATTCTATTTAGGTCCATTGCCCATTTTTTAATTGGATCATTCATCTTTCTTTTATTTAGTTGTATAAGCTATCTATAGATGTTGGAGATTAAAATTTTATCAGCGGTAACATTTGCAAATATGTTCTCCCACACAGTGGGCTTTCTTGTGTTTTGTTGATGGTTTCTTTTGCTGTAAAAAAGCTTTTTATTTTGATGTAGTCCCATTTGTTTATTTTCTCTTTAGCTCCCATTACCCTAGGGGCAGTATCAGTGAAGTTCTTTTGGCATATGTCTGAGATTTTGCTGCCTGTGGATGCTTCTAGTATTTTTATGGTTTCCCATCTGATGTTTAAGTTTGTATCCATTTTGAGTTTATTTTTTGTGTATGGTGTAAGTTGGTGATCTAGTTTCATTCTTTTGCATGTATCTGTCCAATTTTCCCAATACCATTTATTGAAGAGACTGTCTTGACTCCATTGTATACTTGTGCCTCCTTTGTCAAATATTAATTGAGCATAGTGATTTGGGTTGATATCTGGGTTCTCAATTCGATTCCATTGATCTATATGTCTGTTCTTGTGCCAGTACCAGGCTGTTTTGAGAACAGTGGCTTTGTAATACAGCTTGAAGTCGGGTATTGAGATCCCTCCTACTTTACTCTTCTTTCTAAGGATTGCTGTGGCTATTTGGGGTCTTTTATTGTTCCAAATGAACTTTTGGAGAGTTCTTTCTAGGTCAGTGAAATATGCCATTGATATTTTAATGGGGAGTGCATTGAACCTATAGATTGCTTTAGGAAGTATGGACATTTTGATGATGTTGATTCTACTAATCCATGAACATGGTATGTTATCCCATCTGTTTACATCTTCCTCTATCTCTTTTTTAAGTGTCGTGTAATTTTCTACATGTAGGTCCTTTACTTCCTTGGTTAAATTTATTCCTAGGTATCTTAATTTTTTTGGTGCGATGGTAAATGGAATTGCTTTTTTAGTCTCTGTTTCTGTAATTTCACTGTTGGTGTATAGAAATGCCATGGATTTCTTGGCATTTATTTTGTATCCTGCTACATTACCAAATTCATTTATTAAGTCAATTAGTTTTTTAATGGAGTCTTTTGGTTTTTTATGTACAATATCATGTCATCTGCAAATAAGGATAATTTTACTTCTTCTTTTCCAATTTGGATGCCTTTTATTTCCTCTTCTTGTCTAATTGCAATGGCTAGTACTTCCAGTACTATGTCAAACAGAAGTGGCAAGAGTGAGCATTCCTGTCTTGTTCCTATTCTTAGAGGGAATGGTTTTAATTTTTGCCCATTGAGTATGATGTTGGCTGTGTGTTTATCATATATAGCTTTTATTATGTTGAGGTATGATCCTTATATTCCCACCTTGTTGAGAGTTTTTATCAGGAAAGGGTGTTGGATTTTATCAAAGGCTTTTTCTGCATCAATTGATATGACTATATGATTTTTATCTTTCAATTTGTTTATGTGATGTATCACGTTTATTGATTTGCGGATATTGTACCATCCTTGCATTCCTGGAATAAATCCTACTTGGTCATGGTGTATGATCTTTGTGATGTTCTGCTGGAGCTGATTTGCTAGAATTTTGTTGAGGATTTTGGCATCTATATTCATGAGGGATATTGGCCTGTAATTCTCTTTCATTGAGTTGTCTTTATCTGGTTTTGGTATTAGGGTGATGCTGGCTTCATAGAAGGAGTATGGAAGTGTTCCTTCTTCTTGAATTTTTTGGAATAGTCTGAGGAGGATAGGTTTTAGTTCTTCCTTGAATGTTTGGTAAAAGTCTCCTGTGAAGCCATCTGGCCCTGGGCTTTTTTTGCTGGAAGCTTTTTGATGACTGTTTCAATTTCTTCCCAAGTCACTGGTCTATTGAGATTTTTAGATTCTTCCTGATTGAGTTTTGGAAGTTTGTATTTTTCTAGGAATATGTCCATTTCCTCCAGATTGTTCAGTTTGTTGGAATAGAGTTGTTCGTAGTATTTTATAACAATCCTTTGTATTTCGGCTGGGTCTGTTGTTATTTCACCTCTTTCATTTCTGATTTTGTTTGAGTCCTCTCTCTTTGTTTCTTGGTTAGCCTAGCTAGAAGTTCATCTATCTTGTTTAATCCTTTCAAAGAACCAGCTCTTGGTTTTGTTGATCTTATGTATTGTTTCTTTGGTCTCTATGTCATTTATCTCCACTCAGATTTTTGTTATTTCCTTCCTTCTGCTTACACTGAGATTTTCTTGTTGCTCTTTTTCTAACTCTTTGAGTTGTAGAGTTAGATAATTGTTACCATTTTTTTCTTGTTTTTTGCAATAGGCTTGTAGGGATATGAACTTCCCTCTCAAAACTGCTTTTGCTGTGTCCCATAGATTTTGGATTGTTGTGTTTTCATTGTCATTTGTTTCCAGGATATTTTTAATTTCTTCCTTGATTTCTCTGGTAACCCAGTCCTTGTTTAGTAACATGCTGTTTAGTCTCCATGTGTTTGATTTCTTTGGGTTATTTTTATTGTAGTTAATTTCCAGTTTTATGCCACTATGATCTGAGAAGATGCTTGATATGATTTCTATCTTCTTAAACTTGAAGAGACTTTGACTATGTCCCAAAATGTGGTCTATCTTTGAGAATGTCCCATGTGCACTTGAGAAGAATGTATGTTCTGTGGCTTTGGGGTGGAATGTTCGGAAGATGTCAATTAATTCCATCTTGTCTAGTGAGTCATTTAGAATTGATATTTCTTTGCTGATTTTTTGTTTAGATGATTTGTCCAAGGGTGACAGTGGGGTATTAAAATCTCCTACTATGATTGTATTGCTATTAATCTCTCCCTTAATGTGAGGACTGAAATTTTGATGTGCTTTCTGTATTTCCTCTTCCCTCCAGTAGACCTCACTTCTTCCTGCCATATTTTTCTATTTCATTTTTCTTCTCCTTTCTCCTTCTTTTCCCCTCCCCACACTCTTTCCTTCTCTCTAAAACCTTTTCCAACTTCTATTATTCAGCATGGCTCTAGGATTTTATTCAAGATGTTTCCTACTAAAACAATCAAGACCAGATCTTGTAGAGATAGCTGTAGTGCTTGTCTGGCTACCATGTTTTATCCAACAAGACAAAGAGGAGATAGAATATGATTAAAGTGAAAAATATCAATGGGTTGCCAAAACCAGTTTGGCTCAGTGGATAGAGCATCAGCCTGTGGACTGAAAGGTCCCTGGTTTGATTCCAGTCAAGGACATGTACCTTGGTTGTGGGCACATCCCCAGTGGGGGCTGTGCAGAAGGCAGCTGGTCGATGATTCTCTCTCATCGATGTATCTGACTCTCTATTCCTCTCTCTTCTTCTCTGTAAAAAATCAATAAAATATATTTTTTTAAAAAGAAAGAAAGATATCAATGGGTCAAGTTTTATGAAATTCTCTTCAAAGAGAAGATATTTCCTAACTTTTTAAATGAATCAATGAATAACTGAATTTTAACAAATAATTTACCTTACTGAATTAAGTAAGTTTGTGTTTTTATTACAATTTACCTAGAAAAATGACTCATGTAATTCCTGCAAAGGAGAATGACTGTTCAGATTATTGTTGCAGTGATGAATATTAAGAATTAAACAAGGCCTTTTAGTTCCCCATAAAATTCTGAAGGCAGGTCATATTTACAACAGAGGAGAGAAAAACCCATTTTGAACAATGAAAGGTCAGGCTGGAATTAGATGGAATCACTCCTACTCCTCCTACCCCACCACACATATGCACAGGGTAGCAAATAGGGGTTATTTGTCTTTTAATAGTCTGTCTCAATAATGGACACACTAAAAAATGAACACGTGGTCTTGTCTATATTTAGTTAAGAGTAACTGCTCTATTGGTTTAGAATTTTTCAGAACAAACAACAGCTGTTGCATTGCGTTTTTCATTAGCAAACAGTAGATCTGGAGTCATGGAGACATCTTGAGGCCACATCCAATGAGGTCATCACTTAAGGCAAGATGGCAATGCAGGAGTGAAATAGTAATAAACTTCAGGCTTGGGATTTGGGCTGAGCACTTCAATTAATTTTTAAAGATATTTTATTGAATTTTAGAGAGAAAGAAAAGGAGAGGGAGAGAGAAAAAAAAAACATCAACATAACAGAAAAACATTGACCAGCTGCTTCCCGTACACCCCCTACAGGGAATCAGGCCAAGGCATATGCCCTGACCAGGAATAGAACCAGCAGCTTTTCAGTACATGGGACAATAGCCAACCAAGTCACACCAGCCTGGGCTCTTTAATTAAATTTTAGTTGTAATCTAATAATTTTATACAGATGAGAAAAGACTTAAAAATAAATGTTTTAAGTTTTATAATTATTTGGGAAAGTAAAGATGAGAAATTGAAAAATAATAAGAAAATACCTTGCTTACTGGGAAATTATTCCACATTTTTCTGTAAATCAAGATAGAAAAGAATGCTACATTACATAAAACAATAATGCTAGCTAATTGCTCCCAAGGCCATATTTCCCCCAATAGTAAGGTCTTCTCAGTAAATATTAAATGTCCAAAGTTGGTGATTTTTAGCATTTGTCTGTCTACAAACAACAAATTAATTAGAAAGAATCCATAGTTCCCAGTCTTAGTGCAAACTCCTATTTAGAGGCCTTTATACATTTACAACACCAGAATTAAAAGTCCTACTGTTGAAATATTGCAATAGTAGGTTTGCAACTTTCAAAAATAAAGAATTCCATGCTCTCCCTGAATCCAAATTCTAAAAAGAAATAGTCATCTACTCCTTATCTCCCTTGCATGATAAGTGCAAATTCTGACCTTTTGAAACTTCAAAAGGGAATGATGGAGTCGAGAAGATGGAAATGCTTTGAAAGGAGCTTCCAACACATTAGGACTTAGAGTGATTAGGAAGGTTTCTTTCTGGTATTTTCCTTCATGGTCTAAACTCTGAATATCTGAGGGTCATATGTGCAAAATTTGCCTTGACTACTTTCTACCAAAGTCCCTAATTTTTCTATCAAAATCACACCTGTTCTGTGTCATCCATTAATTAGAATTAATTTAAACAATAAAAGCAACTGAGATCTTCAATAATCTTCCGATTGGTCTCACTCTTGTAGAGATAAATTACTAGTCCCAAGACATATAGAGAGTTGGTTGGTGGCGTATTCATAAGCAGAGGTAGGGTTCATGAAAGTGACTCTAATCATCCCCATCCTCCTCCCCTTTCTTCACCCCCTCCCCGGGTCTTTCAAAAGGCCTCATTTGTCATTGACATTGTTCTGGAAGCGTAAGAGCTACTGAAGGAATCAATGCTCCATCTCCAGAATCTTTCTAGACCAATTCAGCTGTCTGGCTCTCTCAGCTCTCATAACCTGGCTTTCCTCATTTCCGCTCTTCCTCTGTGTCCTAAGGATGCTCTCTCAGTGAGTCTGTGGCATCCCCTCTAGGATATGGCTTTTCTATTTCAGGCCCACTACCCACACTGCACCCATGTGTCCGAATCACCCTCCAGCAATGCCTCAGCAGGCCTCTGCTGTGGAAGAGGGAACCTCTCCAACATAGGACTTTGTACTGTCACCCCTCCCACCTTAACATGCCTCCTCGTGGCCTTCCGTTCAAATACCTGTAACTGAACATAACCAAGTATGAGCCTTTCGTTTTACCACACAGTTTCAACAAAAACTTGGGGCACACTTGATACTTTAATACCATAAAATTCAAAGTATTAGCTGTCCTGTTCAATCCTTAGCACTCTAGACTTTGCAGACATGTTGTCTACAAAACGGGAATGTTCTTCTCTTCTGGCTTCTCTTCTTGTTTGAATTAAATGCCAATGAGGTCATGATATAAGCCAGACGGGGCTTTTAGAAACCATCACCACTGCGTCAATAACACCACGGCTGAAGTAAGCCAGGGGAAATTACTCAAAATCCAATAAAAAAAAAAAAAAAAAAAAAAAACTCAGATGGACTGTGGTGCCTCTGAAGAATTCCTCAGTGGGGAAATGATAGACACACATTCACACAAACAATCCAGCTTTAATTAAAGTGCATTCTTTGTCAGCACTGTGTCTCCATAAAGTTTTCACTTCAAATATAGCAGAATGGCTCCAAGTGTCTTTTCTCGTTTTCATGTAATTTCTCTTTTTCGGCTGTTCTGTCAATAAGCAAACCAGGTTCTCAATCTGCTTACCCTCCCACAGCCTGACCGACTGAAGACTAAAAATAAACACAGCATGGTTTTTTTACCACTCCCACCCCTACAAGTTTACTCTTTTGTGCAAAGAACCTCACTGGTTCTTGTCTTGATAAATGTCCTTCTACATCCTACACATCAACCCTTAAAACAATTTAGTCATTCTCTCCTGTAGGCATCCTACGTTATCCATACTCTGTTCATTTATAAGTGATTCCCAAGCACTTCTTTGTCTCTTCCTTCAAATAATAACTGGGCATTTCTTTTATAAAATATGCACAAATGATTTTATAATAGGTGACAGGGAACTCTGAACAGCCCTAGAAGAAACAGTCATGTTGATCTATAGATATAGAATGCAAAATCATAATGTATTAAGTTAAATAGCCTTTATTTAGTGACTTTGGTAAATATTAATAATAACAATGCTTTTAAAATAATTGAGGTGGCTCTAAAAAAGATTATCTATGAAGACTACTATAAATTACAAGTACCTTTTGTTTTGTTTTTCAACTAAAATGGCATCCACTACAGAAAATTTCACCAAACTAATAAAATTTTTCAAAACAATTTGGTAAATAAGTATCTACCATTTATTTAGCCCCTGCTATAAATAAAAACCAAGAGATGTGTAAAGATAAGTTTTCTCCTTACACTCGTCTTATAAAACAGGTGTTATTGGCCATGCTTTATAAGACTTAGATTAAAAGGTGGCTAAAAGCCCAGAGCTAATAAATGACAGAATGGAAATGTGAATCTAGTTCTCTCAATGGCACAAGCTCAGGCTCTTTCAACTAAGCTCAGTACTTCCCAAAGGTGCCTGGCATCTTTGAACAAAAGATGAGGAAGTTTGGGAGGAGATATTACATTAAGATGGCTACCTCTTAATATCCTACAGTACAAAATTCTTTCTCAGAGTCCAGCAAACCTAAAGTCTCACATATTCAAACACAATTAAACCTGTTTTCATCTGCTCTGGTAATGCAAAGATATCTAAAGATTTAAGATATACCTCTGCCATATTAAAAAATATGTGAGTTGCGTGGCTTAAAAAATAGTCTTCAGCCGGGACCGATTTGGCTCAGTGGATAGAGCGTCGGCCTGCGGAATGAAAGGTCCCGGGTTCGATTCCTGTCAAGGGCATGTACCTTGGTTGGGGGGAAAACATCCCCAGTAGTACAAGAGGCAGCTGATCGATGATTCTCTCTCATCGATGTTTCTAACTCTCTATCCCTCTCTAGTCTTCATATTTCAAGCACAGTAACTATAAAAAATAGATACTGATCTCAACCCACGCAGTCTGGTGGAGGAAATCAGTGTGTCTCAGTTAATGCCTAAGATGTTTCAATTCTGCAGAGTCCATTTTCATGACTGTATATAGACATTTTGGACAAAGAAACATGTACAAGCTTATGAAGTCCTGGGGAAAAAATACTTGTTCCAGAAACTCTGTATAAGGGCATTTTTGGGGAAGGGCTGGATGGATAGAAGGAAGAGTCGGGCAATCAAAAGGTAAAACAAGCCATCATATGGAGTTGACACTTTACTTATAATACCAATTTCTAAGATGTAGACCAAACAAAGTCTTGTTCAATAGAAAAGTATCTGGCCTAATAGACCACGAAGAATTGTATTGTTCTCTTGGGAGCTCTATGCCTTTTGTTGACTTATCTTGTATTCTCAGGAGTTAGATTACTGCATTTAAAGACTAATATTTTCCTCAGGCTCAACAAGATCACTACAATCACACTTTATTTTTTTATCATCCTCCTCAAATGCTGACTTTGTATTTAAAAGCATAAATGTTACCCTGCTCTTAGAAAATCACCTCACCTAGGGAAAACCAAAACAAGCTTAGGCAATTTCCTTTGGATCTTAAAAAATAAAAGGTGATTTGATACAAAAGGAACACTGAATATCTTTAGTAAGAACTGGAAGGTGTCTTATGAAATTACTTACCACTTTCTTAATTGACTGTTTTTACTCTAGTATGCCATCCTGTGTCTGAACAGTTTCCTCTGACTCCTCAGAGGAATATTCTAGAAACAAGATCCTATGTGTGTCACTTTATATTTGCTGAGAGACTTGTTCTTGCTCTAATTATATTATAAAGGGGACAGCTTCATTAACCAAAGTGGCAGAAATAACAAAAACTTCTAATACCTATTCCACCTAGAATTTCACAAAGCTGAATGACTCTTTCCTATTCAAAAATGCCTCTCTAGTGCATTTATTAAAATTAGTTTTCAGCCAAGCCATTGACTAGAGAGAAGACAGCCTCGGCTGTGCTAAATCTGATTTCCTTTGAGTACCAAATGGCTTCATAGAGATTTTAGTAGAGGGACGGGGGAAGCACTTAGAAGTTAAGCAATATGCCAGTGTCTGCAGATTTAGGAATAGTCATCAATGATTCACATCAACTCAGACTTGTAGAGCACCTACTGAATACTAGGCTATTGTCAATACTAATGATGGGAATAAAAATAGTTTAAACTTTTTGATAATCCATACCTCAAGGGTGAGATAAACATATGTATAATATATATTTTTAATTTCTTTATTGATTAAGGTATCACATATTTGTCCTCATCTCCCCATTCCCATCCCAAACCTCTCTGCACACATGCCCCAATCCCCTGTTGTCCATGACCCCTGGGTAGGCTCATATGCATGCACACAAGTCCTTTGGTTGATCTCTCCCCCTTATCCTCACCCTCTCCTACCTTCCCTCTAAGGTTCAACAGTCTGATTTATGCTTCCTTGTCTCTGAGTCTATTCTTGTTCCTCAGTCTATGTTGTTCATCATTTCCCCGACATGAGTGAGCTCATGCACTACTAGAAATACACTTAAAAGAACCGAAAATGAGACAAGCAATAATGGTTATGCTGAGAGGCAAATGAATCAGTCTATAGTGAGTTTCTTTCTGAGCCAACAGTTCTTTTGAGTCCCAATTTTAATGTCAAAAAGCTCATTATGTGTACATGTCAGCAATGATATTTCAATTCTGGATGGTGGACAAATGGTGGTAATGCAGATCCAACCCTCTCTGGTTTGGTCCTGGGCAATCTGCAGTGATGCACAGCTGCTGACTGCCAGTATGGCCAGGCATCGTTAGCATCTTCCATCTCTGGACTGTGTCTCTTCTGTCTTCATGGCTGGAGCAGTCCTGTCAATTCCTCTGTTGCACATGGTCTTGGAGTTGTTTTCTGAAAATATACAAACATATTCTCAACGAAAAGTTAATAAAGGAATCTTTTCTATAAATTTGACTTGCTATTCTTTTTCATTTTTTGCCCAAATGATTTTCCTTTGGCTTGTTTTGACACCATGTATGTTTTACATGGGTGTCTTGCTGTTAGCATTACAAATGAAAGTTAATTTTCTAAAATAAAAATTTTCTAGATCTAATTTACTTACAGGATATTTTTCTTTACATGATATTCTTCTATTACCTGCCCCCCTTTTTTATTTAACTACTAGGAGACTTTTGGAAATTTTATAATGTTGTCTTGATAGCTTTTAAATTTTAATTTTTTGCACTAAAATATGATGCTTTAGGTTCATTACATGTTATGCAATTTTACCATGAGATTAACTACCAATAAAAATTTTAGTTAACATTTCAGGAACAGCTTTTTGTCCAGTACAATTAATTTTTCTACAATAGAATATTTGCTTATTTCAATTAGCCAATTTAAATTAGCCTGAAAACTTGCCTATTATTTTACTATCAAACTTAATACTCTAACAACAATCTTGTTTTACCCTATAAATATTAGTGGAAAGGATTATTTGCCTTCTTGAGTAGGTCCTGAGCATTCCCATATGAAATATATTTTAAAGGTCTGGTGGTAAATGCTTCGTAGAGGCATGGAAAATTTAAATAGACATAAGAGCAGCTTTAATATCCTTCTTTGGAGCCTCTGCCATCTGATCCTGTGCTAAGTGCTGTCATCTACATTGTCCAGTTTAATCCTCACAACTAATGATGTTATCAGGTGTTAGAAGCACTGCGAATTCATTCTTCCAGAAGGATTTATTAAGTACTTACTATGTGCTGAGCACTAGTCTCTATCCTGGATAAAGAGAAAAATCCCTTTATCCAGAGGACCCAGAAATCAACCCAAGCCATTATGCTCAACTAGTATTTGACAAAGGAGGCAAGAGCATACAATGGAGTCAAGACAGTCTCTTCAATAAATGGTGTTGGGAAGACTGGACAGATACTTGTGCAAAAAATGAAACTAGACCACCAATTTACACCTCACACAAAAATAAATTCAAAATGGATAAAGGACTTAAACATAAGATGGGAAACCATAAAAATCTTAGAAGAATCCATAGGCAGCAAAATAGCAGACATACGTTGTAGCAATATCTTTACCGATACAGCTCCTAGGGCAATGTAAAATTAAGAAGAAAATAAATAAATGGGACTACATCAAAATAAAATGCTTCTGCACAGCAAAGGAAACCATCAACAAAACCACAAGAAATCCCACTGCATGGGAGAACATATTTGCCAATGTTATCTCTGATAAGGGTTTAATCTCCAACATTTACAGGGCACTCATACAACATAACAAAAGGAAGATAAACAATTCAATCAAAAAATGGGAAAAGGACCTAAATAGACACTTTTGAAAAGAGGACAAACAGAAGGCCAAGAGATATATGAGAAAAAAAAAATGCTGAAAGTCACTAATCATCTGAGAGATGCAAATCAAAAGGACAATGCGGTACCATCTTACACCTGTCAGAATGACTATCATCAACAAATCAACAAAGGACAAGTGCTAGAGAGGATGTAGAGAAAAAGGAACTCTCGTGCACTGCTGGTGGGAATGCAGACTGGTGCAGCCACTGTGGGAGAACACTATGGAGTTACCTCAAAAATTAAAAATGGAACTCCCATTTGACCCAGTAATCCCACTTCTAGGAATATATCCCAAGAAAACAGAAATACCAATCAGAAAAGATATATGCACTCCTATGTTCATAGCAGCACAATTTACCATAGCTAAGATTTAGAAACAGCCTAAATGCCCATCAGCAGATGAGTGGGTTAAAAAACTGTGGTACATCTAAATAATGGAATATTATGCTGCTGTAAAAAAAAGAAGGAATTCTTACCATTTGCAACAGCATGAATGGAACTGGAGAGCATTACGTAAGCAAAATAAGCCAGGTAAAGAAAGATTAATATCACATGATCTTCCTCACTTGTTTAATATAATGAACAACATAAACTGATGAACAAAAATAGAACCAGAGACACAGAAGCGTCGAATAGACTGTCCAAACTACAAGGGAAGATAGGGGGGATGGGGGAAGAGATCAACCAAAGGACTTGTATGCATGCATATGAGCCTAACCAATGAACACAGAGAGCAAGGGGTGAGGGCATGTGCTGGGGGTGGGAACAGCTGGGGAGAGGTAGGGGTGAGGAGGATATTCATATAATACTTTAATCAATAAAGAATTTAAATTAAAAAATAAATAGAATAAAAAGTTTAATACTATATACTATTGCAAAATTTAAAAAAAGACAGAAAAATCTCTACTCTCATTGTCTTGGGAAGAAACATAAAGTAGCATAATAACTAAATTATAAAACACATTGAAACATGATAAGTTCTATGGAGAAAATTAAAATAAAATATGAAAAAGTGAGAGATGAGTGCA
This sequence comes from Pipistrellus kuhlii, assembly GCF_014108245.1. NCBI lineage: Eukaryota > Metazoa > Chordata > Mammalia > Chiroptera > Vespertilionidae > Pipistrellus > Pipistrellus kuhlii. The sequence goes on from NW_023425404.1 coordinate 136,363,104, forward strand.
ATTATATATCAGGGAGGCTCACTAAAAAAAATAAAAAAAAAATAAATGACATTTGAGCAAACCCTTGAAGAGGTGATGCTACTAGCCACATTGAGGAAGTAGGAAGTTAGGGGTACTGAGGAGGGAGATAACCATACTAAGGATGTGGGGGGGTGAGGGGGCGGGCGTAGGGCTGGTCAAAATGAGAAAGGGAGGTAACTGGCCCACTGAGGGAAGGAGGAAACTTCCCACAGAGAGGAAAGGAAGGATCTACTCTTTTGAGGAAATAAGAGAACTAGTCAGACTGAGGAAATGAGAAAGCTGGCCACACTGAAGAAGTAGAAAGTTAGTTGTACTGATCAAGGAAGGGAGAAAGCCATACTAAGGAAGTGAGGAAGCTGGTCAGAATGAGGAAGAGAGGGAGCTGGCCTACTGAGAAAGGGAGGAAGGGAGGCATGCTAACATTTGGCAAAAGGGCATTGCAGACAAACATCATCTCGCAAATATCCTAAGGCAAACCATGCCCACCCAGCAGATTTGGAGAAAGCAATGATTGTATGAAATAATGGCATTTCTGTGAAATTATGTGTGTACAAAGGAGCATGTGAAAAATATTTACAGAGATAGTAATAAAAATTTAACTCTGAGTGACAAAATTTCAATTGCTTTTTATCTCTGTCTTTGAATTTTCTGAAATTTTTGAATCGTTTCCAACCTAAAAATAACAATGTGGGGTTTTTTCTTTATGGAAAAAAAATAAATTGGCATACATCCCCATTGTATTTAGTAACTCAACAAAGACTGCTAAGTTCCTTTTTGTTCATTCTTTCTAAATAATGCACACTCACTTTTTGTGATCACATTGCTCACTAACAACTACTCAACTGGTAACAATGACTTTACCCAGACTCTCTCCCAGGTAGGCATAGCCATGTAAGTAGGTTTACTCAATGACCTGTAAGTGAAAAGTTACAGATAATTCTAAAGAAGTGGCCTTAAAGAATGGGTTATTCTGGGCTTCTTCAGCTCTTCTTCCTGCTACTGGCCTGGAATTAGACATAACTGTTGATGAACAAACAAGTTCCTGAACATAAGGACAACGATCTCGCCCTAGAGATCTCAGAGACAATTTCATCTACCACTTGCCAGCCTTTGACTCCCACCTTGGGACTTCCTTCAGAGCAAGAATAAAATTCGTGTGTTTAAACCACTCTTGTTTTTCTGACACCTACAGGTGAACAAACCTTTTCAATATGGTATATAAAGCAGCACTCAACCTATGTCTTCTTAGTGCATGTTCAGTGCTCTTTCCATCATGCCACAGTTGCTCCTTGTATAAGGGAACCCAGTCTTGGAGGACAGACACTTGGCCTCATGAGGGTTGAATCAGAACTTGAAGACAGATATACACAGTCACACGCTAGAAGGCTTATTCAAAAAGATATTAATCAACTGTATGCAATTAAAAATAAGCCTAATTAATATTTCAAAAGGCCAAAACCTTCCTCTATACCAAGAATGCTCAATTAGAAAGAACAAATAGTAATGATAGCAACAAAATTTATAAAATAAATATGCTCTTATTACTATTGGCTTCATCTAATTGTCTTCAATTCTGCGGTCCTGACCATGACCAAGTGAGAATGAGATTTGTGTTGGGCTCCCTGCTGCAGCTGCATCAATTCACACATCTTCTTAAAAACACCACTAATCATATCCAAGGCCTTTGGAGATCCCACCTGTGTTAAATCAAGAGCAGGAGAAAGATTTAAAACTTTCCTCTCCATCTCCAGCAAGCCAAGAATGCTCACTTCATTACTCATATCACTTCATGTCCTAGTGTGTGGCTGATTTATTCACACAGTAAAAACGTTGAGAGGTTTTTTGTTTGTTTGTTTGCTTTTCTCTTCATAAAAAAGCAACTGTTTATCTAAGCTACATTTTTATGTGATTTACCTCTCAGGTAAAACCAAGGGATGAAAACCTTGACTCATCATCATTTTCCTTTCCTTTCCTTTTCTTTTCTTTTCTTTCCTTTTCTTTTCTTTTCTTTTCTTTTCTTTTCTTTTTTTTATTTCATTGTTTGAAGCATCACAAATAGTAGTACATATGTCTACTCCCCCCCCCACCTCCGCCTTGACCTCCCACACTCTCCTACCCCTACTCTCCTTCACCTGCTCCCCTCCCCTTGGGTCTTGTATCCATTGGTTGTTTATATGCATGCATACCAGTCCTTCGGTTGATCTCTTACAGGCCCCCCCACCCCCACCCCCACCACCACCACCACCACCACCACCATCCCCTCCCCCATCCTGTCCCCAACCTCCCTTGCCTTCCTGCTATAGTTTGACAGGCAGTTCAATGGTTCTTTATCTCTATAACTATTTTCCCCCATTTTTTTTCTTTCCTTTTTTTTTTTAAATCAATCTTTATTGTTCATATTATCACAAAGGTTCCTCATTTCTTCCCCCCTCCACCAGGTTCCCACCCCTCCCTCTGTCCTTTCCCCACCCCCCCATTGTCCTCAATCATAGGTGCACAGTCTATGTTCAGTCTCTTCCCGCATCCACCACTCCCCTTTTCCCAAGAATTGTCAATCCACTCCCCTCCCATATCTCTGATTCTATTATAATCAACAGTTAATATTATTCATCAGGTTTTTTAATTTCTTTGCTTTTTTTAATTAATAATCTTTTATATTTTTAAGAATAAATTTTAAAATCTAATAATTTTAAACCTTGGTTTTTCTGCCCTGGGAACTGAGAAGCAAACTTGTTTACATGTAATCTTGCCCTTAGGCTATCAAGAGGTGTAGCCATTCAAATGTAAATGAACACATTGTTTAAAGATAGCTGTTAGCCAAGACCGGTTTGGCTCAATGGACAGAGCATCGGCTTGGGGACTGAAAGGTCCCTGGTTCGATTCCCGTCAAGGGCATGTACCTTGGTTGCGGGCACATCCCCAGTGGGGGGTGTGCAGGAGGCAGCTGATTGATGTCTATTACTCATTGATGTTTCTAACTCTATCTCTCTCCCTTCCTCTCTGTACAAAATCAATAAAATATTTAAAAAAATAAATAAATAAAGATAGCTGTTGGCTGGAATTGGATTACCTGTTCTGGGTGGGAAGGGCTTGTCCTCCCCTTTCTCCATTAAAATTAAGGTGTTAGCTTTAAAACCTCTTTTTGGCAAGAGACCTTAAACTTTCAGAACTTTAAATTTTTCAGGTAGTAAATCAATTACTTAGCATTTTCTCAAATCACTAATACCTCCACATACCCAAGGATACACTTCAACAAAAGACACTTCCAAATAGATCAACCAACCTCATCCAGACCCCACACAAGGCACTCACAGATCAACACTCCAGGGCTACAACAACTCAACACATCCAGATCTAAGCCTTCATCACTTGATTCAGCAGACCCTCAAGTTCCTCCAAAAGTTTCCAGCCAGGTCTGAGAAGCAGCCCTGGGGCATGGGCAGGCGAGGAGCCAGCTGTTTCGGGCCTGGCTGCTCCGGGCCTGGCCTCTGTTGCTCTGGGCCACTCCACAACCAGCTGCTCCGGGCCTGGCTGCTGCTGCTCCGGACCCGGATGCCACTGCCCTGGGCCTGGCCACTCTGGGCCTGGCTGCCACCACTCCAACATTCTGTCTTTTTTTTTTTTTTTTTAATGCATTTATGTTGCAATGTTGGCTGCTGAGTTGAGTTCTGTTTTAATCTTCGATTTTTCAAGATCTTCTTTGTATTCTTTCTTAAGTAATTTTACTCTTTTTGCTATAACTTGACTTCTTCACATTGAAAACTTCTTCGGTTTCTTCCTCCTCGTCCTGGAAGCTCAGCAGGCTGGCCCGCGGAGCCCCTTTGTTCTCTTCAGCCTCCTGCGCAGCTTCAGCCTGTTGCCGGGGTCAGCACCACCCAGGAAGCAGCCCCCGGCCTCGGCTCCGTGGCATGCCGGCGCCAGGCGGTGGCTCCCACTTCTCATCGCACTCCTCCCAGCCTGGAGCCTTTGCCTCCTTCCCGCCAGGTCAGTCTAGTATCAGAGTCAACAGTCTGTCCTCTGTGTGCAATGTGCGTGACTCCAGGGGCTCTGCTTTTCGCCGCTCCCCTGGAATTCCGCCTCACAGCCCCGTCTCCCTCTGTTTGAGCCTGGGTTCCCAGGATCTGGCCTAGAACTGGGATTCAGCACTGTCAGACTGGGGTTCAGCCTAGTCCGGAGCTTTTATTTCCTTCCCGCTAGTAAACGCCAGCCAGGTACTCAGCCTCCCCCTCCTCTCCGGCTCCGTCCTCTCTACTCGTGTGAGCACGTGCACTCAGCATATCTCCATACCTTAGGCTTTTACAGCTCCTCTGATTTTCCTTCTGGTTTTCTCTTTCCTTCTTGTTGTAGAATTTTCAGTCAGTCGACTTCCTGTAGCTCTGGGCAATGTCCATTTTATATTTTACTTGTATTTTATTGAAATTGTTGTGTGCAGCTGCGGTTAGGTGTTTACCTGTCCAGCCATCTTGGATCCTCTCCCCCATTTTTTTCTTTAAAAAATCTTGCAACTGAATACTAGAAATAAACATATAATAACAAAAAATGTTTTAGTCCCAATTTCAATGTCCAACAATTCTGAGACTGAGTTTTAATGTCAAGTAGTTCCTTATGTGTACACGTCAGCAATGATATCTGGATGATGGACAGATGGTGGCAATGCAGGTACGACCCTCTCCATTAAAAAAAAGAGGGATAGTAAGGTAATATCATGTAAGGAAAAATATCCTGTAAGTAAATTACATCTAGAAAACTTTTACTGTAGAAAATTAATTTTATTTGTAATGCTAACAGCAAGATACCCATGAAAATCACACATGGTTTCAAAATAAGCCAAAGGAAAATTGATTGGGCAAAAATAAAAAATATTTCAAGTCAATTTTATAGAAAAGATTCTTTATTAACTTTTGGTCGAGAATATGTGTGTATGTTTTCAGGAAACTACTCCAAGACCATGGGGATTCCTGCAACAGAGGAGTTGTCAGGTCTGCTCCAACCATGAAGACAAGAGGAGAAACAGTCCACAGATGGAAGACACTAATGACACCTGGCCATACTAGCAGTCAGCAGCTATGCATTGCTGCAGGTTGCCCAGGACCTCATCATCATTAAAAAAAAAAAAAAAAAAAAAAAAAAAAAAAAAAAAAGCTTTATTGATCTATATTGTTGATTAAAAAATTGGACAGGAATTAAATTATGCTGGGCCCTTCAAGGAGTACAGTAACTTAATAAATCTTTGTTGGCCTCATTTTTTTGCAAAGTATTTTATACCCTCAACCTATATAATAAAAGCCTAATATGCTAAGTGTCTGATCGTCTTGTTATTTGTTCAACCAATCAGAGCAAAATATGCTAATGATATGCTAAGGCCACTCAACTGCTCGCTATGACATGCACTGACCACCAGGGGGCAGATGTTCCAACGAGTAGGTTAGCTAGCTGCTGGGGTCTGGCTGATCGAGACAGAGTGGGATGGGCCAGACATGCCCTGGGACCCTCCCACGGTCCCTCCCCAGCTGGCCAACCTCCTGTGTCCCTCCTCAGCCCCAATCATGCATAAGTGGGGCGCCTTGGCCTGGCCTGCACCCTCTTGCAATATGGGACCCCTTGGAAGATGTTGGAGAGCCAGTTTCAGCCTGATCTCACAGGCCAGGTCAAGGGACCCCACTGGTGCATAAATTCATCCACCAGGCCTCTAGTCTACTATGAAAACCTACCTAAAATAGAAGGAGTGAAATTGATTTCTTGGTGAATGGTGGTGTTGACCCAAATTCCCTGGGATCCTGTGTCTGGCCAGTCCCTAAGGCACATGCTCTCAGCCTGGTCACCCTGGCAGGCTGACAGCATCTTCTTTATGCAGGACTTGGCTGCGCACGCCCAAGGGCAACATGGCCCACTCCAGTGTCACCATTACCTTGAAAGGTATTCACTATGGAGTATGAGATGCAGCAGGACTATAGTGACTAGGGGGCTACCTGTTTGTGATGGAAAAGAACTGCATTTGGAATCAGGAGACAAGTCTCCTTGTTCCAATTCTAACCCTTATTAGCTCCATGACTTCAGACAAGTCGCTTCAAATCCCTGTCCTCACTTCCTCATATATAAATATGGGTAATGGTAATTTACCATACCAGGTTGATTTTCAATATAATGATATGTGAAAGCACTTTGTAAACAATGAAACAATGTATACATGTGAGAAATTGCAAGCAAGTGTTAATTAAAATTTAATATTTTCTGATCACAGGATTTCAAATAATTCACCTATTCCTACATAGTTACAAGGTGATCAATGAAACAAAAAACCTGGTCTCCTTGAGTAATTTCACCCAGAAATGCTATGTATAGGTATATAACTTTAAGAAGTGTTCATTGCAACAGTATCCGTAAGAGGGGAATATTGAGTATAACCAAATGCTTACCAATAAGAAGTGGTTATATAAATTATGGTATACTTATATCATTAAAACTATGCAGGTGTTTTTAAAATGATACAGCTTCAGCTTCATCTTCTTACTGTACAGAATTTATTGTTTCATTATACCACAATGTATTTATTCATTCTATTATTGATGAGCGTCTGGATGGTTTCCAGGTGTAAGTTGTTACAAATAGCATGCCGTGAATATCCTTGAACACATTTTTGATTAATACATGAACACATTCTGTAGTTACAGGAATAGAGTTACTGGATTATAAAGGGTGTATATTCAGGTTAAGTAGCTGATTCCTGTAGCAGCGGTGGAAATGGGCTACTCAGATATCCTGTTGGAAAGCATAGTTGACTGACAGCCCCATCTGCTGCCCTTCTGATTCACCATGGTGATGGCACCAAGGCCACGCTTCCCCAAAATTGCTCCCAGCCAAAGACTGAGCAGAAAGCAAGTACAGCAAGCCCATTTCTGGGGACATGGGATTTATCTAATGAGAATCAAAAACTCTCTGTCCTCTTGACTGAAACTTTCTTAGAACTGATATAATTTGAGGCTGTTCTGACCCATTCCTCCTTCCTTTCCCCATCCTTCACAGTGGTTTGAAGGCTCTCCTGCTTACTCAAGCTCCCTAACTTTATCCTGCACCAGAGTTTCCCACAAAAAAATATCTTGGATGTTCCCTCTGTCTTGGCATCTACTTCTCAGAAAACCCAAGCCAAGAGACACTTCCAAACAGTTTTGCAAAGTAGTGCTCTCCTATCAATAGTGTATACAACTTCCACCTACTCTGCTTACACACCAACACTGCTATTTTGTGTCTTTTTCATTTTAATTATTTCAGCATGTGTGTAGTGGTATCACATTGTGTTTTTAATTTTTGTTTCCCCAATGACTAATAAAGTTGAGTACTTTTCATGTGTTTCTTTGTTATTTGATTATCATTTATCAGAGCATTTTTCAATATTTTTCATTTCGTGACACACATGAATTAGTTGCTAAATTTTCACATTGTGTGTGCACACACACACACATAATTTTATTTTATTTTTTATTTTTTTGCCCATCTGGCAAATAAAAATGGGTATAACTTTGACTTATTCACACTGAATGTCTCTTGTTGTGTTGGCTGTTGTCATTTTTTTATTTGACAATCTAAGGGAAAAGATGTCAGTATCCCTGACCACATAGGTATTTTGTGTTTTAAAAATTCTTGCAATATACCTGTGTGCCAAGGCACACCAGTTGAAAATCACTGATAAATTGTGAAATACCTGTTCAGGCCTTTTGTCAACTTTTCTACCAGGTATGCCTTTTTCTTTTTAAGTTAAAGAACTTCTTGTTTTAATCTGAGTCATTTGTCAGATGTACATATTGAAAATACCTTTTGCCACTCTGTGAGTTGCCTTTTCATTGTTTCAATGGTGACTTGTTAAACAGAAGTTACAACTACATGTATGAATATGAATGACTCTCACAAACATGTTGAACAACCAAGAAATGCCAGATACAAAATCATGTGTGCTGTATGATTCACTTTTGGATAAAGTTCAAAACAGGAAAAATTAATCTTCAAAGTTAGAAGTTAGGATAGTGACTATCCTTGAGCTGGGGGAGGCCAGTAACTGAATGGAAGAGGGGCCAAAAGGAACATTTCTTGGTGCTGGGATGTTCTGTTTCTTAGTGCATTACATGGGTGTGTTCTCACTGGAAAATGCACTGAACTATATGCCAATGGTTTATGCAATTTTGTGTATGTATGCTATATTTTAACTAAAATTTTCAATAAATAGGGAGCTCTGACTATTCTGAGAAGAAAAAAAATATTTCATTGAATTAATGAACATGGGAGTACAATATACGTTCAAGATGTGGATTTTTACTTTCTTTGGATATATATATATATATATATATATATATATATATATATCCACAAGTAAGATTGCTGAATCCTATAATAATTATATTTTCAAATTCTTGAGTAACTTCCATATTATTTTTTATAATGGTGTACCAGTTTACATTCCCACTGGGAACATACAAGAATTTCCTTTTCTACACATCCTAGTCAGCATTTGTTATCCCTTGGCTTTTTGATAAAATACATCTTAAAAAACTTGAGGTGATATCTCATTGCAGTTTTGATTTGCATTGCCCTAGTGATTAATAGTGTTAAGCATCTTTCATGTACAGATTGCTTATTTGTGTGCCTTGTATGGAAAAAAAAATGTCTATCTGGTTACTTACCCATATTTTAATTGAGTTATTTGTAGGTGGGTTTTTTGTTGTTTTAATCCTCACCCAAGAATATGTTTTTATTGATTTTAGAGAAAGTGGGAGAGAGAGAGAGAAGGAGAGACATATGAGAAACATTTGTTGCCTCTCATATGCTCCCGTACCAGGGATCAAACCCACAACCTACCGTGTTTCCCCGAAAATAAGACATCCTCCGAAAATAAGACCTAGCGCAACTTTGGGAGAAAAAATTAATATAAGACACTGTCTTATTTTCGAGGAAACAGGGTAGGTATGTGCCCTGACCTGGAATCAAACCTGCAAGCTTTTGGTGTATGGGACAATGCTCAACCAACTGAGCCACCAGGTCAGGGCTTATAGAGGGTTTAGGTTTGTTTGTTTGTTTGTTTGTTTGTTTGTGGTTTAGGGGTTTGTTGTTTTTTTTGCTACTTGAGTTTTATAAGAGTTTATATATTTTGGATATTAACCTAATTAGATAGATGATTTCCAAATATTTTCTTCCCACACCATAGGTTACTTTTTCATTTTATGAATAGTTCTCTTTGTTTTTCAGAGGCCTTTTAGTTTGATGTATTTCCACTTGCTTACTTTGGTTGCCTTTGCGTTGGGTACTAAATGCAAAATATCATTTCCAAGACCAGTGTCAAGGAGCTTACTCTCAAGATATTCTTTTCGGCCTTTTATGGTTTCAGATCATATCTTCAATATACTTTGAGTTGATGTTTGTGAATGGTGTAAGCTGGGAGTACAGTTTCATTCTTTTGCATATGGATATACAGTTTTCCAAACACTGTTAATTGAAGAGACTCTATTTTCCCTGCTATATATTCGTGGCTCCTTTACCATAAATTAATTGACCATATATATATATATATACAGCAGTTTATTTCTGTGCCCTCTATTCTAGTCCATTGCTATATGTATGTGGTTTTACGACCATACTGGACTGTTTTGATTTTAATAGGTCTGTAAGGCAGTTTGAAATCAAGAAGTGTGATGCTCCAGCTTTGTTTTCTTCCTAAGATAGCTTTGGCTATTTGGGGTCTTTTGTGATTCTATATGAACTTTAGGGTTGTTTTCTCTATTTCTTTTAAAATTTAGACTTTTGATAGGGATTGTATTAAATCTGTAGATCCTTTGATTAATATGAACATTTTAACAATACTTTTTCCAATTCATGAATAAAGAATGTATTTCCATATATTTTTTTTTTGCTTCTACAATTTATTCCATCAATGTTTTATAATTTTCAATGTACAGATTTTCACCTTTTTGATGAAATTTATTACTAAGGAATTTATTCTTTATGATACTATTAAAAATGGAATTGTTTTCCTAATTTCTTTTTTTAATATTTCATTGTTAGTGTATAGATACACACCAGGCCTGGTTTTTGTACAATGATTTTTTTTTTAATCTGGCAGCATGACTGGAATAATTTGTTCTAATAGTGTTAATAGTCTTTTAGTGGAGTCTTTACAGTTTTCTTTTGAACCCAAGACCCATTGGCTCTCAGAACTAGGTGATTTGGGGGCCTATCCCTCAGTTTATAGCCTTAAAAGTTGGAGCAGTAGATGTGTGGTCAAGCTTTTCACTGGGAGTCGGGGGTTTCCTCCCCATGTATGGTGCTCTGCTGAGGGTGGGGGTTATGGGATGACTCAGTCTTTCCACCCATTTCAATGTGGGTATTTTCTCAGTTGCCTGATCTGTAGGAGTCACTCAGCTAGTTTCTGGATTCCTTTCAGATGAAATACATGCGTAGTTGTATATTCAGTGAATAAGTAAGAGGAGGGAAATTCAGGAGTCTCCTATGTCACAATCCTTTTTTTTCTTAATCAATATCTACTTTAGTTATTTTTTAAATATATTTTATTGATTTTTTTTTTTTTTTATAGAGAGGAATAAAGAGTTAAACATCAATGAGAGAGAAACATCCATCAGCTGCCTCCTGGACACCCCCTACTGGGAATGTGTCTGAAAACAAGGTACATGCCCTTGACCAGAACAAACCTGGGATCCTTCAGTCCACAGGCCAATGCTCTATCCACTGAGCCAAACTGGTTAGGGCTATTTTTGTCACCATTTTATAGAGGAGAAAACTGAGGCACAGAAAAATTAAGTAAATTGCATTGCTCGTACAATAAATGAGTAAACTGGAATTTAATCCAAGCATTCTAATCTAGATCCCTTAGTAATAATCTCTATAGCAGCAGTTCTGAACAGGGATGATTTAACTCCAAAGGATATTTGGCAAGGTCTGAAGATAATGTGATTGCCACAATTGGAGGGGGAGAATACTATTGGCATCTTGTAAGTAGAAGCCAGGGATATTGCTAATATAATGCACAAAACACTTCCCCACAACAATAAATTATTCAGCCTGAACTGTCAATAGAGTGGAGGTTAAGAAAATAAAAACTTCTCTATATTATACTGCCTCTGGGATGAATTTGCTATAAAAACAAAACAAAACAAAACAAAACAAACAAAAAAAAAAAACATGATCTTCAGACTAACAGCATTGCATCACCTAGAACCTGATCTACTAAATTAGAATCTGCATTTTCATAAGACTCATATGTGCTTTATTTGCCCATTAAAACTTAAGAGGCAGTGAATTATACTTTTAGCTTCACCATGCTGTGATGGATCTTAAATAAGACAAATCCCACATACCAGCCTAGTCTCCATGCAGAGGCAAAGAGAGGCAATATTAGGAAGATAGTGGTTGTAGAGAGCACCTAGGAAGGCACTTTGAGCATTTATTTAATTATTGTCAGTTAAGTCCAGTGGCGTTGACAGAACCATGTCCTGGAAACACACTGTGCCAGAAACAAGTATGTTGTCAGCCTGACCCTTAGCTCAGGTGCCAGGGGGTGGGTTTCATTATCTAAGTCAGGGGTGTCGAACTCAATCAGAGAAGGGGCCAAAATCTAAAATCCAGCCTAAATCGCGGGCTGAATGGTTTACTGAACAGTCATAAACTGACAATGTTAACCAGAAATGTGAATTTAAAATGAGTGGAACAATCTTTTCCTTAACAGTGCTGTTAACCAACTCACATGCTATCAAGCAAAACAGTAATATTGGAATGTACCTAAAATGCTCATTGTTTTGTTTTCTGGCTAGATGTCTGACACCGTTTTCCCCGGATCAATGAGTCAATGTTCGGTTTTATTTCTTGGGCTGTAGCAACCCGCAAAACAGCATGGAGGTTGTCATAGGTAATGCGTGATCTGTGCTTGTTTTTGTTCAGATTCATTATTGAAAACATCTGTTCACAAAGATAGGTGCTCCCGAACATGGATAGAATACCGGCAGCATGAAGTCGGAGCTCTGGCATTGAGTCAGGGGGCAGTAGAGGGTAGAAGTCCTCAATTTCAACATCCTGAAACCTTGATTTCAGGCCACTGTCAGACTGAAGCTCAATTATCTCCATCTGAAGGTGATGGGGCACATTGTTGACATCAACTGTAAAAGGATTGGCAAAGATGTCAAAGCCTGAGTGCTGTGTTCTAAACTCAGAGAAGCGCCGCTCAAATTCACTTAGTAAACGGCTAACTTTGGTAGCCAGCCGACTGCAAGGAAAAGTACCAGAAATAGTGGTTGAGATACTCAAACAAACGGGAGAGTGGGCAAGATTGTCCTGTTCCAGTTGGGACTTCCATAGTTGAAGTTTACGCTGGAATGCTGTGATCATGTCAGACATCTTCGTGATGACTTGTTTGCGTCCCTGCAGCTTCAGATTCAGTTGGGCGAGATGCTCGCATATGTCACACATCATAGCAAAATCACATAGCCAGGCGGGATCCGACAGTTCAGGCAAGGGCTTTCCTTTACTTTCCATGAAAAGAGCAATTTGTTCTCTGAGCTCAAAAAATCTTTTGAGGACTGTGCTCTTGCTCAGCCATCTTACTTCTGTGTGGTATGGCACGTCTCCATGCTCTGCACCCACCTCCTGTAAAAACTGCTGGAACTGGCGATGATTCAGGCCACGTGCCCGTATAAAGTTAATAGTTTTAATGACTGTGGTCATTATGTCATTCATGTCCAGAACTTTTCCACACATAGCCTCTTGGTGGATAATGCAATGATAAGTAATCAAGGGTGTGTGGCAGTGACTTTTTTGCATTCTTTCCTTCATTAGTCCAACCAAGCCTTTCTTTTCTCCGCACATTGAAGGTGCGCCATCGGTAGTTAGCCCCACCAACTTTTCCCAGGGTAATTTAAAATTATTTATAGATTTCTCCACAGCCTCAAATATATCTCTACCAGTCGTCGTCCCATGCATGGCAGCTACATCCAAAAGTTCCTCAGTGACAGAGAGGTCAGTCTTCATAGCACGTATAAAGATGGACAGCTGCGCTGTATCAGTGTTGTCTGTGCTTTCATCGATAGCAAGTGAAAAAGCGAGATAACTGCATGCCTGTTCGGCCAGCTGTGATGATAGATTTCCTGAGAGTTCTTGAACTCTATCTGCAATGGTGTTTCTTGACAAACTGACATTTTGAAAACTCTGTATCTGGTCTGGTCATACTTGCTCACACACTTTTAGCATGCATTGCTTCAAAAAGTCACCCTCTGAAAAACACCTTGAAGTACGGGCAATTTCTTCAGCCACTATAAAGCTTGCTTTCACTGCAGCATCATTTTTCGCTGTAGCCTTTGTAAACATTTGCTGCTGTGATTGTAGTTTGCCTTTTAGGTCTTTAACAATTTTATGCTCTTCTTCCAAAGTATATTTGCCATACTTAACATTATGTTTGGTGTCAAAATGACGACGTATATTGTACTCTTTCATCACCGACACTGTCTCATAACACAATATACACACTGGTTTGCCCTCTCTAAGCACAAACATGTATTCATTTTCCCATTTGTCATTAAATTGTCTGCCTTCACCATCAACTTTTCTTTTCCTGGACATTTTGGGATCAATATTGGCAGTAAAAGATGTAGTTTATTGGAAATCTGCGTTAGAAGGAAAAAGTTGAAAACTGCACAGGGATAGCTTGATTTGGCAGATGGAGTGGAGAAAAAAAAAGTCAGTCAATAAATGCCTGGCTGGGCACAGATAGCAGATTCTGTTGCGATTTTTATGCCTGCACTTTATGCCAGGAACTGGCAGCTTCTGCTGTGTATTTTTTATGCCCACACACTCACTCTCTCCTCTGCTCTGCCACCCGCACAACCACATCGGATGCCGGACTATAGGTCACGCCTCCTGAATCTCGCGTGACTTGTTATCTATGCACATGCGTAATAGATAGCAAGTAGGGCGGCCGGCGAGGCGGCTGGAGAGATCACAAGCCTCCTATGTCACCGTGCGTCATTGTGATGGAACGCAGCGGAGTGCAGTGATGACAGCGTGGTGCGGGCCACATTGCAAGGCCTAGCGGCCCGGATTTGGCCCGCCGCGGGCCTTGTGTTTGACATGTGTGATCTAAATTCAGCCAGGCACAAGGAACAGACACAATTATCTGGGCTTAGAAGGAGTGAATATTACAAAGAAGCCCCAAGAATGAAAAATTATAGCTTGATCTTTAACCATGATTTCACATAATTTATTTTGTTTTAAAATCTAGTAAAACTTCCTGGAATTATACTGTATAAAATAAATGCACCGAACAGACTCTGGGTCACTGTCTCTCCATCAGAGGACAGCTTTCCCACCCAGTTCCAGCTTTCCCTACTGTTTCTGTGTCTGTCTTTTCACTTTCTCAACACTCGGTCGCCCCTACTCAGGACTCCTGTCCATTCTCTAGCTGTGTTGGATGCAGTAAAGAGAGAAATACTTAATATCTGTCACCCAAACAGGGACCTGAACGCTGGGATACTCTTAGTCAGGTGAGCGGAATGCTCCGGGAGTGCGCACACAACAAACTGAAGAAGTAAGGTAAGGAGCATAAGGTAAAAACTGGGTGTAAAACATGGGATATTTAGGATCTCAGGAAAGACATCTCTATTCTCTAATGCTTAAAACTATGTTTAAAGCTAAAGGATGCTCTGTTAAGCCTAGCCAAATTCTTGATTTCTTAAGTTTTGTTAATGAAACTTGCACTTGGTTTCCTGAAGAGAAAACTGTCATCTTCCAAACCTGGGAAAAGGTTAGAAAGCAGTTGCATGACCAATACACAGCAGAAGGTCCAGAGAAGATTTCTGTTCCTACATTCACATTGTGGCCCTTAAGTCATGATTTCCTTGATCCAGAGCAGGAGAGTTTAAGAATCTCTAAGCAGGCCATGGCTGGTTTTGCTCAGTGGATAGGGAGTTTGCCTGTGGACTAAGGGGCCCTGGGTTCAATTCTGATCGAGGGCATGTACCTTGGTTGTAGGCACATCCCTAGTGGGGGGGGGGGGGTGTGCAGGAGGCAGCTGATCGATGTTTCTCTCTCATCAATGTTTCTAACTTTCTATCCCTCTCCCTTCCTCTCTGTAAAAGATCAAATAAATATATATATATATAATCTCTAAGCAGGGTGTGGCTACAACTTTACAGCCTACAGCAGAGGGGTGTGAATGTCTAAAAATATCACTTCCCCTGCTCTGTGCCACCTCCTCCTCAGCCTACACTCCTACCATTGCAATCAAAAGCCTGCCTGATAAAGTTTTACCTCCTAATTATGAACAGGAGCTAGAGTTTGAGGCAAAGCAGGACAAGCTACACTGTGATAGGGGTGACTTAGATAATAAGATTGTGTGCATGTATATGAGCCTAACCAATGGTCATGGGCATCAGGGGGTTGAGGGCATGCGTGGGAAGGGATTTGGGATGGGAATGGGTGTATGAGGACAAATATGTGATACTATAATCAATAAAGAAATTTTTTTTAAAAAGGATTTTGCTTGCAGCTGCCCAACCTCTAGGGCTGGATGCAGGTGCTCAGCTGAAGTGAAAGCAACTTCATATTTCATTTCATTGAAGGCTCAAGCTATTTGTAGTGGGCTGAACCAAGAAGAAAAAAATTAAAGAAAAATGTCCAGTAGCTGCCAAGAATCCTTAAAGACCTTTTCCTTTCCTTCCCAGGCCATTAGAAATTTTAGCTAATTAATTTCTGTCTATGTGTCTACTTTTAATTTGCTTTTCTCTGATTTATGCTTTTATTGTGCTGTGTTAAAATTTTAAGATCCCAAGATTATTTTGAAAGTGTAAAATCTGTGAAAATTTCAACCCAGGGGGGAAGTTTAAACAAAGGCCAGCTAATGCTAAGCTGGCCTGTGACACATAAACCCTCACAGGCCAGTCCTAGGGAAGTGAGCATGGGAATGGATGGGTGGTAAGCATGTCTTCCCAGCATTTTCTTTCTCTACAATTCAAATTATATTGTAGAATTATTAAAATATAAAAATAAAAAGGCCTAAAAAGGAACAAGGGCAGATAAAAATTATTAATAATAATACATCCATTGTCCTGCCTTTCTCTTCCTATACAACCTGGGGGGAGGGGGCGAGGGGGGTCCACAGGGTGAGAGAATCAGGGATCAGCCAAGATAATGATTTACAATCTTAGCCCCCCCTCAAGCTCCAAGCAGCCCTTTGGCCACCATGCCGCCAGAAACCAGCTTTTCTAGGCTGTGAAAAGAGGTAGAGCCACAGCATTAACCTTAGCATGTTATCTCTAAGGAAAATCTGGGTTTTAAATTCAAGTGGCTACAGCCTGGGAACTGGCTGTAAGGCCTGCTCCCTCCTCCCCTTGCCTTTTCTCTAGCCTCTTATACTGGTACATATACATAATTTTCCAAAGTCTTGATAACTTAAAGACTTTGGAACATTACTAGGTTAAATAATAAACATTTAAATATTTGAAAATAACATAAAATACTGAAATATTAATTGCTAGACAAGTTTTAATTCACCTGCTCTTAGCTTTTATTAAGAAGGTTTCATACTTTATTAAAGATATATTTTCTTAAAGTATATTCATAAATGTTAATTTAAGAAATATTGGCTATTTATTTTTTTTATTATCATTTAAAAATTAAGATTTTTGCATTTTGCCTCCCTAAACAAAGGGTAATTAGCTTATGTCAAAATATTTGGGAAGACTTATAACAAAATCCAATTAGTGTCATTTACTGTCCATATCTAAGGGCAAATAAAGTTAGAAAATAAGTCCTATTTTTGGTTAGTTCTTTTCTAGTAAAATAATTATGTTATATCAATCAGGTATTAAAAACAAACAAAAAATAAACAAAAATATTAGGAATCATAGGAACTAAAGTTTACAAGCCTATGTTCCTGACCAATATACTTTAACATATAATCTTTTAGTAAAACCAAATTTGACAATCCTTCAAGGGTTTGAATTTTAAGAAATCTTCTCATGATCTAGAATTGACTTTACATCATCCCAATAGGCTCTAAAATGCCTCAAATGATTCTTTTTCTCTCTCATAAAGGAAAGCACAAAGCATGTAATTAACCACTGCCTACTGTCTTTTCCAGTCATGGGATTGCCCCTAGAGATAAAAACAGATAACGGACCTGCCTATACTAGTTTCTCCTTTCAGCAGTTTTGCAAGCCATACCAAATAATGCATAAACAGGAACTCCCTATATAATTTTCAGGGAAGGCAGTTATAGAAAGAGCTAATTGAACCTTAAAGACTCAGTTACAAAAACAAAAGGAGGAGATGGGTATTATCCTACTTCACAGAATCAGTTAAGTCATGCTCTTTATACTTTAAATTTTTTAAAATTGCCACCATGAGAATCGCACAGCAGCCAAGAGGCACCAAACTCCTGGTGCCATGGCATCTGCCAGTATGGCAGGATGGAAGGATTTATTGTACAAACAGGGCAATGCAGAGGGCCAGATCTAGTAATGATGCAGGGAAGAGGCCACATTTGTATCCAGAAGGTGCTTCATCTAACCCCATCTGGGTGCCAGAGCGAACAGTGCGTCACCGCCACGGACCTGGGAGAACAGCTCATCCCGCCATTCAAGAAGCTGAAGATCACACCTCCCATGATGATGCCAGCTCATCTACCAACCCCGAAGAAGAAGAAACGCAGGAGACAGGTGACCAAGGCCACCCGAGAAGCTAGTGTCCACACATGGGGTTGACTGAAGAAGCTGACCATCAATGCTTGGCAAGTGGTGAGAAAAGGGAGTTCAGGTAACCCCCTCCACCCTTTTTGCTGCTATGATGGCACTTTTCAGCTACCAGGTAAGGATGGCTGCAGCAGAAACTTACTGGACCTATGTTCCAGACCCCACTGTGGTTAATTCAGCCACCTGGATGGGGGAATCGATACCAGTGTTTACTAACAACAGCAATATGGTTGGGGGTAGCTCCAACAAGCACATAATTCCTTCTTCTCAAAGTGATTATACTTACAATGGTTTTAGTGGAGAGCTCCCTATTTGTTTATATAAAAAGGGGACTTCAGGATGTTTACAACTTAGACAAGAAAATAAGACATCCTATGGAGGCGCAGACGTTGCTAACATTGCAGCCCCTGGGATAGGGGGAAATATATTCAGCCGGTTACTGAGGTAGGCCACCCGATGACTGTCTAATAAGTATCCCCCACTTCCCTACTGTTCTAATAGCACCACTACTGAGCTGGCAGCATTTCCTCAATGGCAAGATTGTGCCAACCCTGTACCAGTAAGACATAATATTTCTGGCTCTGACTTGTATATATTGGATTGGTCTCACAGCCTTGATGCTAAATATTCCCATCACGAGCCTATGTCACCAGGAGGGTTTGTGGATAATGCCCTGACCACGGAAATAGAAAATTTACAGAAAGATCTTTGGCATTTAGCCACTGCCCTGGACTTTTTTAATTTTACTGGCTCTTCCTTAGCTGATATTAAAGGAGCATGTTCATCAAGCCCTTGCTATGGCTTACGAGCTTGTGTCCAGACCCTATATGCATTGGTGACTGGAGATGTATTATAAACATCACCAGATTGGACACCCATTTTGCTGTCCAATGCCATCACTGTAACCTGACCAAATGTGTTTCCAGACATAACTTAAATAAAGATATACTAATTTTAAAGCTGCCTTCTTTTTTTATGCTTTTTACTAACATAACAGGAAAATGGTATCAAGATGCAGGCTTCCAGGCATTACATAATCATACTGTCCCAGGAAAAGCGTTCTTTGGTACTTACTATTTTTGTCATTGCGACTGTTATCGCATCTGCTGTGACTGTTTCTCTTGCATTGACCCAAAGCATCCAGAATGCAAAGTTTGCCAATGAGTTTGCTCAGAACACTTCAACTTCACTTCATGATCAAGAAGATATAGACAGAAAGCTAGAAACAAAGCTAAATGCTTTGGAAACTGTAGGAATAGGACTGGGTAATCAATTAGAAAGTGTCAAGATTAGACAGCAGCTGCAATGCCATGCTGCTTTTACATATATTTGTGTTACTTCAGCCCACTATAACAGTTCTCTATGAGATTGGAGTAAAATCAAAATGCACCTACAGGGAATATGGCATCATAATAATTGTATAGCTACACAAACATATGCAAGCCATTAAAAATAGTCATGATGAAATTGTATCTCCAGAGAAACTGGCAAAAGAATTGCTGGATGATTTAAAAGAATTGAACCATAGAAAATGCTAAAATACATCACCTGGTACCTAATAGGATTCTTCTGTATACTACTAATTTTATCCTGCTTTCTTTCAGTCAGCAGCAAGTTCCTACAATCTCAAGTCTGAAAGCTCCAATTAGATTTCCATTAGCTACAATTAAAAATAAATAAGGGGGAGATGTAGAGAGTGCCTGGGAAGGCACATTGAGCATTATTTTAATTATTCTCAGTTGAGTCCAGTGACATTGGCAGAGCTATGTCCTGGAAATGCACCATGCCAGAGACAGGTATGTGGTCAGTCTAACCCTTAGCTCAGGTGACAGGGGGTGGGTTTCATTATCTAAGTTCAGCCAGGCACAAGAAACGGACACAATTATCTGGGCTTAGCCAGGAGTGAATATTACAAAGAAGCCACAAGAATGAAAAATTATAGCTTAACCTTTAACCATGACTATAGCTTGATCTTTAACCATGATTTCACATAATTTATTTTGTTTTAAACTCTAGTAAAACTTCCTGGAATTATACTGTATAAAATGAATGCACTGCACTGGATCTGCATCACTGTCACTCCATCAGAGGACAGCTGTCCCATCCAGTCCCAGCTTTTTCTACTGTTTCTGCGTCTGTCTCTTTCATTTTCTCAACCCCCCGTCACCCCATACTCAGGACTTCTGTCTGCTCTCTAGCTGTGCTAGACATGGTAAAGAGAGAAATACGTAATAAGTGGTGGGGGTGCAAGATAGTGGTGGTGATAAAAGGAAATGGACAGATCTAGCAGGGGTGTAATATTAAAAACTGAAACTTTCTTCAGCAGATGGTTCTTAAATGGTTGACATCCCCATAATAATGAAAGGTTGTAAACAACTGTGCTAGCATGCCAAAAGGACAAATAACCCCCCCCCCCAAAAAAAAAATGCATATCCTATGGGCTATGGTTTTTATTCAACTATGCAGGCATCACAGAATCTACATAAAATAAAATCATCCCATTAACAGAATTCATCAGGACAGATCATTTGTGCTGATAAAGATAAAAAGAGAATGGGCTAAATTGGGTGAGGTGTTTCTTTGTTTATTTACTTTTTAATTGTTAATGTTGGAGACATGTAAACTTCTTTTTAAAACCCATCTAACTCTCACTGTAATCTCTGGGCAAATAGCATGTATTGAGTTGTCCTCCATACACAAAGGATCTCATGCCATTATCACTTCTTTGGTGATACACAAAGATCTTGTCTGAGTAAAGCAGTCCAGAGCGATCCTTCTACCAGCAACTCTCAAAATTCAAATTTCTAATTAAACCATTTCTAATTAAACATGCATGCATGTTAAACCATTTCCTGGAACACATTTTCCCTTTATTTGTCAGAGGTATTTATTTAATCTTGATTTTTGTATTCCTGTATCATTATTTTATTATTCACACTCATGTTTTAAGCAGCCTCAAATTCATATGGAATTGCTGGTGAGTAAATATAAAATGTGAGAGGCATATAGAAGTGATAAGTTGGATGTGAGACACAAAAAACATGGATGTTTAATTTCAACTTTTGGGGCTTCTTTTAAAACACTGACCTATGGAATTGAAAATTATATTATAAATAGCTTCTACAAACTCCCTCCAAAAGTCTGATAATCTGAAACAAGAACACATCAACAATTTAGGGCTTGAAGATAATTCCTTTCTGGAAACAAAAGACTGGAAACAACTGTGTCTTCTACACAAATTACATTAAATTACTATATATAATTTTAAATATCTCTTATAAAATATTTGTAATAAATAAGCTGTGGTACATTTACACAATGCAAGACTATGCAGCTATAAAAAAGAAGGATCTTTTACCTTTTGAGACAAAATGGAGAGACCTGGAGAGTATTATGAGAAGTATTAAGTATTAAGAGAAATAAGCCAGGCACAGAAAGACAAATACTATATGAGTTCACTTATGTGTGGAATCTAATGAACAAAATAAACTGACAAACAAAATAGATCTAGAGGTATGGAAGCATGAAACAGAATGACGAATGTCAGATGGAGTGGGTGGGAGTAGGCAGGTGGGAAGAGATTAACCAAAGAATATATATGCATACTAGTGGCCCAGAGCACAAAATTCATGCACAGGGGTTGGGGAGGGGGTGTGTGTTCCTCAGCCTGGCCTGCACCCTCTCCAATCTGGGACCCCTTGAAGGATGTCCTTCTGCTGGTTTACAGGTATTAGGCCTAAACCGGCAGTCGGACATCCCTCTTACAATTTGGCACTGCTAGCTCCTAACCACTCACCTGCCTGCCTGATTGTCCCTAACCACTCTGCCTGCCTGCCAAATCACCCCCAACTGCCCCCATCCAGTGTGCTCACCCCAACTGCCTCCCCTGCTGGCCTGCTCATCCCCACTTTCCCTTCCCACTGGCCTGCTCTCCCCCAATTCCTCCCCTGCTGGCCTGTTTACTCCAAACTGCCCCCCCACTGTCCTGATAACTTCCAACTGACCCCCACTGATGGCCTACTCACCCCCAACTGGCCCTCTGCTGGTCTGCTTACCCCCAAAGGCCTCACCCCCCATCAGCCTGATTTCCCACAACTGCCATCCCATCCTGGCCTGATCACCCACACCTGCCCTCCCCTCTTGGCCTCTAACTGTCTCTACCTTAGCCCTGTCACCATGGCTTTGTCCAGAAGAATGTCCAGAAGCTCTCCTGGAGGGTCTCCCAGGCTAATTAGCATATTACCCTTTTATTAGTATAGATAGAGGCTGATGCACAGGTGGGGTCAGCTGGTTTTCCCTGAAGGGTCTCCTGGATTAGGGTGGAGGGGTCCTGCTGGGATGCATGGACAGCCTTGGTGAGGGACTAATGGCTGTTTGCAAGCTGGCCACACCCCCAAGTGGAGACCCTCACCCCACAGGGGTGTGACCAGCCTGTGTGAGGAGCTGAGAACTCTTTGCAGGCTGGCCACAGCACCCCTGTGACTCAAGCTTCCAGCCCCTCCTTTTTTTATTTTTTTATTTCAGTGCCTCCTTGAGTGAAGGCCAGGGCCAGCTGGAAGCAGGTATCTGGGACTTATTTATCTTCTATAATTGAAACTTTGTAACCTTGAGCAAAGGCCAGGGCCAGCCAAGGCGGGCAGGAAGCTTGGCTTCCTCTATTGCAGGGGCAACCCAAGCCTCCTGCTCACTCCAGCTCTGTGGCCTCTGCCATCTTGGTTGGGTTAATTTGCATACTTTCTCTGATTAGCTAGTGGGCATAGCAGAGGTATGGTCAATTTGCATGTTTATCTTTTCTTAGATAGGATATGCATGGCCCAAGGACACAGACAATAGTGTGATGAAGGAGGTGTATCAGAAGCCAGGTAGAGGGAGACAAGGAGGGGGAAAAAGGAAGGATATCTGTAATACTCTCAACAATAAAGATAAATTTAAAAAAATAAAAAAATGATAAAAAAAAATAACAAGTATATACATTTTCTTTGTTCTAATGTTTAAAAGACTCTTGGCTATTATAGGCATAAAAAACAATGCACATTACATGTACACATATATTTATAGTCAATTTACTACATAATGTATACATCAATAACTAAAAAGTCAAAGAACCTCTCTTCTTTAGCTCTTCTGAAAATATGCCACCAAATTTTGGTTTTATTGAAACCACTTGTTGCATGATTGTTTGTTATCCAGGTTCTGTTTGAATCTATCTCAGAATCTTCCATTTTTGTCTATCCAGCACCTTTAGCTTAAAGGTGCCTGTCCTAACATTCCCCAGTCAAAGGATGAGTATCTGCTTGTGTTGTGCACTCCTGTAAGCTTTGCTTCAGGAAGAAAGCCTATAGCTCTCCTTTTATCTACACCCCAGGAAGTGCTCAGAAAATTTGATTGGGTTATAGGGAACTGAAAGCCTGTGCTGTTTTTACTGAATATATCCTTCGACCTTATTGTTGGAAAAGAGCCTTGCTTGACAATTGATATTAATCATAAACGCAGGAGAAACAACTCAGGGAGCAGGAATTGTCATCTGCGACCAATCAAGTCTCCCTGGACACAACCCACTGCTCAATGTTACTTTAACTTGCTGAGCTGAGACGTCACACCTGTCAGCCAACTCACACATCTTTCCAAGGACTTGCTAGATTAGTTTTCTCCCTGTCTAAAAATGCAACATATGTTAGCAACATGCATTGACAGATTTCAGCAGTATTTTTCCCCTAGTTGAACTGTTAGTTCAGTTGTCAAATACAGGAATTTCTCTTCAGACTTTAAATAATTCAGAACCACAATCAAAACTAGGAAACATAGCAAATCAAATTTATAGTCTATCTATCAAGATTTTCCCAATAGTTGCTTATCTGTTTATATGCACTGCCTACCCAACCACCATCTCTCCAGCAAGTGGAATAGTGAAGAAACATACCTGGACTTGATAAATATAGACAACTGAAAGATACCGGTATAGATGAAATAATGATTTAATGAGAATTAATTTTAAATTATCCAGTTAATTGGGGATAGTAACTTTTTCATGGCTTATATTGTCAACCCATGGTGGTTGGCACCAATTCAATACCAATAGGAATCCCCAAAATTAGAGTTCAGTGAAGAAGGGAACTTTATTCAGTGCAAACAGTGATAAAGCATGGCTGTGAAAACAACATAGCTGGGATGCTACCCCAAGCCCAGGTGGCCCCAGTACCAGGCCCCTCTTCAGCTAGGCTGCTGTGCTCCCAGATTGTCTGTCTGCTCTGTTGCACTATCCTAGTGTTTCAGCTCTAGCCAAGAAACACATTCTACAGACTTCAGTGGAAAATGCACTCTCTGAGCCAGAGAGAAGCTGGCTTATTTGTACAGAAGTCCCCAACCCAAGTAGCTGATTGCTCAGAATAGAGCCACTCTGGTAGTTCGCGCTGAAGGCCTGTTTCCTAGGCTACAGACTGAGGACCCGGTTCCTCATTTGCGAGTAGGGGAAAGTCCCCGGAAGGCGGGCAGAGAGTGCCACGTGCGCACTCACGCAGACCTTCCCGCTTCTCGCTGTGAATCCGCCAAGAAGAATAGAGCCACTCTGATTGGTTGGGAAAGCCTCAAAATTATTAGTTGAAATAAGATCCAGGAAACCTTCACAATGGCTGGCTCACAGGGCCAAAACACAGTGCAGACAGGCAGTTCCATGCAGAGGCAGGCAGTTTAGCAAGGGGCATCTTTGTCACATATAGTTTGCATGAAAGGCCCCCAGTAGAAATTGCTAGTAGGCTCTGCTTTCTTTATTTGAGCCCTGTTAGCCACCAGGAGTCCCTCCCAGCAGGTGTCTATTTGTTTGTTTTGTTTTCTCCTCAGGGTTCATAATACAAAGTCTCTTTTGTGTCTGGAACATGCCTGAAAAGCCAGAAAGTTTGGGTGGTGAGCAGAAGCAGCATAAAGAAGGACCAGATGGAGTTTGGAGGTGCTCCTTGAAAGGCCTTGTTCCACTTACTAAAGTCCTTTCAGGAAGTGCAAACAGTGGTGCATAAAACTATGCTTAAGTATAGATATTATATAAAAGAGGAAAGTTAGAGAGGTTGGTATTGAACAAAATTGTGAGAATAAAGTGACAGTAAAATTAGATTGTCAAGTATTTAAAGCCAAGAACACTGGACATGAAGTTGAGGATTCTCCTTAAGTGGTTCCTTGGGCATCTCTTAAAAGCAGTTTGCTAAACTAAGTATAAAAGGTGTCCTAAACAATTAAAATCATGAAAAGAAGATAAATTACTTGGGACTCCAGCATTTATGATGAAATGAGACCAGGTTTGGGGTCTGATAAAGCTGAGGTGTGTAATGCCTGCAGCATACTCTTCAGTTCTGCAGTCCTGGCCATGGCCATGACCAAGTTGCAAATGAGATTCAAGGATTTGGCCATCAGGATTTGGGTTGGGCTCCCTGCTACGGCTGCATCAATTCACACATCTTTTTTAAAACACCACCAATCGTGAACAAGAGATTCCATCTGTGTTAAATCAAGAGCAGGGGAAAGATTTAAAACTTTCCTCTCCATCTCCAGCAAGCCAGGAATGCTCACTTCATTAATAATATCATTTCATGTCATGGTGTGTGGCTGACTTATTCACACAGTAAAAAAGTTGAGAATTTTCTTTTCATAAAAATCTAAATTCAAAATAAGGTTAATGAAAAGCAACTGTTTATCCAAGCTATATTTTTAAAAATATATTTTATTGATTTTTTTACAGAGAGGAGGGGAGAGGGGATAGAGAGAAACACCAATGAGAGAGAAACATTGATCATCTGCCTTCTACACACTCTCTACTGGGGATGTGCCCGCAACCAAGGTATATGCCCTTGACTGGAATCAAACCTAGTACCCTACAGTCCGCAGGCCAATGCTCTATCCACTGAGCCAAACTGGTTAGGGCTCCAAGCTACATTTTTTTTTTTATGTGATTTACCTCTCAAGTGAAACCAAGGGATGAAAACCTTGACTCATCAACATTTTAAAGAAATTATCCATATAGTTAATAAAAATTTGGACAGGAATTACATTATGCTGGGCCCTTCAAGAAGTACAGTAACTTAATAAATTATTGTTGGCCTCTTGCTTTTTGCAAAGTAATTTGTACCCTCATCTACTATGAAAACCTACCTAAAATAGAAGGAGTGAAATTGATCTCTTGGTGAATGGTGGTGTTGACCCAAATTCTCTGGGATCCAGTGTCTGGCCAGTCCCTGAGGCCACATGCTCTCAGCCTGGTCACCCTGGCAGGCTGACAGCATCTTCTTTATGCAGGACTTGGCTGCACACACCCAAGGGCAACATGGCCCACTCCAGTGTCACCATTACCTTGAAAAGTATTCACTATGGAGTATGAGATGCAGCAGGACTATAGTGACTTGGGGACTACCTGTTTGTGATGGAAAAGAACTGCATTTGGAATCAGGAGGCAAGTGTCCTTGTTCCAGTTCTAACCCTTATTAGCTCCATGACTTCAGACAAATCACTTCAAATCCCTGTTCTCACTTCCTCATATATAAATATGGGTAATGGTAATTTACCAAACCAGGCTGAATTTCAATAAAATGATATGTGAAAGCAATGACACAATATATACATATGAGAAATTACATAATTAAATTATTAATCAAAATTTAATATTTTCTGATCAAGGATGTCAATTAACTAGCTTAGTCCCACACAGTTAAATTAACTGATTTTCAAAAAAATCATGTAATACAGTCTACTTAAGTCATGTAATACAGTTAAGATTTTGCATCTGCATTGATGACTCTATAGGCACAATTTTGTTTTGAAGGATGAGTAATAACAAAGATAAATGCTGCTTTGTTGACAATTTCTGATTTCAGAGGCCTCTTTCAGCCACATACAATTGCAGGCAATGAATTGCAAATAAAGAACCTTTATCTCACCTTTTTTGAAAAATAAATGAGCACAATGACAAATAAGACTCATATATAACCTTATCTGGAGTTTATGTGAGCAAACTCCCAGTCAAAGAGAAAGAAAACCAGTGCTCTGAACTCAGCTGTGCCAAAAGCAAATGTTGGGGGACAGGGGATTGTAAACTAGTGCAGTCATTATGGAAAATAGTATAGAGTTTCCGCAAAAAATTCAAAATACAATTATCATACGACTCAACAATTCCATATTTGGGTATTTATCTAAAGAAAACTAAAACACTAAGTTGTAAAGATATATGCACCCATCTGTTCATTGCAGCATTATTACAATAGCCAAGATATGGAAGTAACCTAGGTGTCCATCAACAGATACAATGGAAAATTATTCAGCCATAAAAAACGAATGCAATCTTGCCATTTCAACAATGTGGATGGACATAGAGGTTAAGTGAAATAAGTTGGGCAAAGAAAAACAAATACTATTTGTTTTCACTTATATGTGGAATCTGAAAAAGAAAAGAAACTAATTCATAGATAAAGAGACCAAATAGATGGTTACCAAAGAGAAGAGAGATGAAGCAGAAAAGAGGAATGAAACTAAGAAGTAAAAACTTGCAATTATAATATGTCACAAGGATATAATGTTCATCATAGGAAACAGTCAATAATCTATAATAATAAAAGGGTAATATGCAAATTGGTCAGGATGCCCTCCCACTAATGACCAAACAGCAGGATGCATGGGGCAACCAGACTAGCAGGGGGGCCATGTGGGGTTACCAGGCCAGCAGGGGGAGCAGTTGGGGATGACCAGGCAAGCAGAGGGGCATTAGGGATGATCAGGTTGGCAGGCAGAAGCAGTTAGGGGTGATCAGGCCAGCAGGGTTAGCACTGAGGGGCAATCAGGCAGGCAGGCAGGTGAGCAACTAGGAGCCAGTGGTCCCTGAATGGAATTCTGGGGATTGGGCTTAAACCAGCAGTCAGACATCCTTCAAGGGGTCCCGGATTGGAGAGGGTGTAGCCTGGGCTGAGGGGACCCCCTCTCAGTGCACAAATTTTGTGCACCAGGCCTCTAATATCATAATAATTATGTATGGTGGCAGATGTTATTAGACCTATTGTGGTGATCACAATATCATATGCCTGAAACAAATATAATACTCTATGTCAATTCTAATATAGACAATATTGCTAATCCAGAAAAAAAAGGATATTGCTTGGGAATGATAACATTCAACAGGAAGATGATAGAGATTATAGGTTTCCTCATATAGAAACCAGGTAAAGCATGAGTAGACCTCCTCCAGTGAATGTTAGGGATGTAATTGGATGGCCTGTAGATCCAAGAGAAGGTCCTGGAAGGCCTCCATAAGATGGTAGGGATCATATTGGAAGACCTCCTGAAGATATTAGAAGAGAATCTTGTGAGGCCAAACATGGGTCATCTTGGTTGAAGAGACCACTTTCGCTTTAACCCAGAGAAGTCATGGGGGCATAGAAATTTTGGTGAGAGAGAGCATCGTGTTCTACC
This sequence comes from Pipistrellus kuhlii, assembly GCF_014108245.1. Taxonomy (NCBI): domain Eukaryota; kingdom Metazoa; phylum Chordata; class Mammalia; order Chiroptera; family Vespertilionidae; genus Pipistrellus; species Pipistrellus kuhlii. Next base: position 136,391,300 of record NW_023425404.1, read on the forward strand.
TGTCTTTGCTGGTCCAAAAGGCTTACATGAAGAAAGAGGGAGGTTTTGGTCTGGAAGCTATCCATTTGATCCAAGAAGTGGCCCTTGGAACAAAAGACTTGTTCAAGAACTTCACAGAGATTTGATGACTGCAGAAGACACAGGGAGAGGCAGAGGGAAAGGGATGACAGATATATTGATTTCTGCGGAGAAATTCATGGAAATCATCTTGAAGGAGACAGAATTCAAAACACCTGGGGCCCTCCTCCCCATGCTCTAGTATTTTATTTCTTTGAAGGGGCCACTTCTCAACAAAAAGGTGATAATGTGCCTCAGGTTAATGGTGAAAATTCAGAGGGACATGCTCAACCCCCACCTTTACCAGTACAGAATTAACTTGAACTTTATGAAAAATTGACATTTTTAAATGAAATAAACAAGAAGAAGAGTAACACAGTTGCTGCTATAGAAAGTGAACCACTGGTAGAAAACACAGAAACTGAGGGGACATAATCATCATTCAGTAGGTAAAAAGATAGCATCTCTTTTCAGAATCATCATCTCTCTGTAAAAGACCATAGTTGTTCTCTTTTGTCTGCCAGAGTAAGTTAATCTGATGTTCATGTTCACTTTTCTCTTAAAATAACTGTACAGTTGACTTGTATAGACATTGTTTTTAATGTGAACATGAAAGGTAAGCTTTTTTTTTCTGATAAAATACAAATGTTGCCCCCAAATTCTTTTAACTTCAAGGAAATGAATAACAGTTTGTCAGAGATTTCCTATGGAAGAAAGGAATTTTTAGATACTACTATTAAGTTGTATATGGTAATAGATATATTTCAGAATAGCAAGCCGTGGTATATCTTATTCATATCTTTAGGCTGCTACAGAATTTTAAGGTAATAGACAAAGCTGTGATATTTTATGCAAAGACTGGCTCTAGGTGTTTGAGGAGCACAATACAGAGATTTTGAAAAGTGATTTTGTAAAATCTACACTATGGTCTCTGTTTCTCCAAAGTAAGTGTTTGTGATTTGTTCCTCATAACTGCAGTGAGTAAAAAGAAAACAACATAAATATTATAATACATTTCTTTTTTTTTATAGAGAGGTCAAATTATTATTATTTTTATTTTTTTATTAAATTATTATCTGTGTACATATACCATTCCCTCCCCACCCACACATGCCCTCCCTTCCCAGAGTTTTGTGTCCATTGGTTGTACTTATATGCATGTATACAAGTCCTTCGGTTGATCTACTATCTACCCCAGATCAATACATTTCAATGTTGCATGAATTTTGTTTTTTGATGCCAATACATCTTGTTTGAAAAAATAAGTAAATAAATTAATTAAATTAAAGCACATGTTACATCAACATTCACCTACCTCTTTGGAATCTGTTTCTCCATCTATTGAATGGGGAAAAGATGGGATTTAGATTCAGTTTTCCTTAACTTTTTTTATGTGTCACTGATTAGATTTCTGGTCAGGGCACAAGGCCAAGTTCTGGGTTCAATCTCTGGTCAGGGTGCATTCGGGAGGCAACCATAGATGTTTTTCTCTCACATCGATGTTAATCTCTCTCTCTCTCTCTATCTCTCTCTCCCTCTCCCTATCCCTTCTCTCTAAAAATAAATTTTAACAATATTTTTTTAATGATGTGGCATGGGAGCCTCTGGGGAAAGATATTATCATTGTTTGTCAAGTAATCACTGTGAGTAAACTTTCCAATGCAATGTTACTGCAATATTGTTGAGCCGATATCAGTTGTAGGAGCCTTAGTTTTGTCTTCTCATGTTCAATGTGGTCAGAGCTTTTAAAAGCCATTACTCTTACACTGCTATGTTGCTTGGTAAGCAGTTGAAACAAGTTCTGAATTTATGAGTTCCAAACTAAAAGCAAAATGGTATATTAATCAGGAAATCCTGACTAAAGAATATGGGTATTCCATGCATTTGGCTGCTAAAAGGAAGTGTCACTATTGTCTGCCCAAGGCTTGAATGCACCACAGCTGTGCAGACACTTGATCCTTGCACCTTTTCAATGTGACAGATTATTTCCATCTCAGAACGGACAATGAGGGGCAAGTTTTCAGTAAGAGCAAGTCTTTAGTAAGAGCACAGTTCTGTCCATTCTCTCCATACAATAGCTACAAGAGGTACTGGACTTGACACATAAAAATGAGACAAGGGTAACAATATAAACAAACAAAACAGAAACAGACTCATAGACAGAGAAAACAGACTGATGTTTGTCAGAGGGGAGGAGTTGGAGGACTGGGGGAATAGGTAAAGGGATTGGGAAATACAGATTGGTGGTTATAAAATAGTCACAGAGATGTAGAGTACAGCGTAGAGAATATAGTCAACAATATTGTAATAACTATGTATGGTGCCAGGTGGTACTGCAAATATCAGAGGAAACACTTCGTAAAGTACTCCTGAAACTAATACACAATATTGAATATAAACTGTAATTTAAAAATAATAAATAATAAACCAAGTAACAGATTTTATTTTAGAAGAACTGTTTAGGTTTCTCCAACCACAGACTCAAATAACCAGAGACAAGCAGCTCATGAGTTCATACCTTTGAACAAAATAGTCAAGAAAACATGGTTACTAGAAAAACAGCTCTAAGTATAAATCCTAATAAGACTTTTGAGTTTCTAGATCCATTTTCTCTAGTCTACAAAGTATGTTTGTTTATATACATATTTAACTATTGAAAGGGATTTTTTTTTAATTTTTGATTGATTGATTTTAAAGACACAGAGAGGAAAGGAGAGAAAAAGAGAGAGAGAAACAATGATTGTTGTTTTACTTATTTCTACATTCAGTGGTTGCTTCTTGTATGTGCCCTGACCAGAGATCAAACCCACTACCCTGACATACGGGGACTATGCTCAACCAACTGAGCTACCCTGCCAGAGCTGAAAGAAATTTTTAAAGATAGCAAACTAGTCATCAAGTGTATTTCTCACTCTATCTGTGCCAGTTATGCAACACTTTAGAGATAGAGATCTCTCTTCTTCCAAAAGCAACCCTATACTTTACACCACTGGGAGTTAAAAAGGCCTTTTTTTGATCGATGGCTCAGTGCCTCCCACCCAATAAGTCTTATATATTTTCATCATAAAAACAAAAAACACATCTAACTTCTCTTTACATTGTAGCCCTGAAGAGATTTAATGACAGCTCTCATTGCTCCCATTACAAATTTTCTTCTTTCTTCCATTCTCCTTCCCACAATCCTCACAGCAGTTTCTTTAGCCTTTTCTCATGAACCATGGCCCTCAGTCCCTTCACTGACCAGGGACTATGAATACTAGTGTCCCATGGGGCTTTGAGTAAGAGCATTGATGTCAGAAAAATCAGATTTTTAATCTTACATCTACCCTGTATTGTAAAGACTTTGATCAAATAAAGTCTCTAAGCTTTAGTCTCCTAATCTACAAAAAAAATTCAATAACAATACTAAGCATTTAATTATATAATACTAGAGGCCTATGCACAGAATTCATGCAAGGGGCTCAGCCCTCGCAGGCCCAGCTTGGTCTGAAAGGTTGTCTGGAAGGTCATTCAGCTGTCTGGTATTATTATTATCATCATCATCATTATTATTACTATAGATGTGCACAGAATGAGGAACCTGAGACCCAATAGATATTATTAAAAAAAAATGCTATATTGCTGCCATGGTGGTCCAGAGTGTGTGCTAAGATTTGCCCATTCCCTGGTAAAGGATATGCCCAAGTTTCAACATACCGTTCAGAACATGATCTGACTGGCACTGAGCAGTTTCATAATATCAGGCCATCGGATAGAGCTTACATGATTGACGGGCTCTGCCACTTAATTACTCATCTTCCATCTGACAAAAGGTATTAATTTCAAATAAGACTATGAAGCCATGTCCTGCTCTACAACTATCCCTGTCTGCCAATGAGCAAAAATTTGAATAAAGGGACCAGTGGAGCATGCTTTGAAAAAGAAGTTTGGCTTATCTTTCTGGATGCATCTTCAAACAAGATAAAAATTTCTTTACTTCTAAGCAAACACCCTAAAAAATAAAATTAGTCATTAGACAGCAATGCTAATGACAGCTGGACTGTACACTTACCAGCAGATTTTGGATGTCAGTATTTGGATGTCAGAGAAAATCTGTTTAAGGAGAAACTTCTGGCAATCTTTGGAAAAATAACCAATTTGAATTACAGACCAAACCACCAAATGAATACATATTCACAGGTCTGCTGGCTTCCTGTGGATATGAACCCTCAGGAAAGAGAAATTCAGGAGGTGTCTTAATTCTGGAAATAAGAAACCACAATAAAATATAGCACCACTTAAAGCATGCCTTTAATTCACATAAATGTCACTGACACATAAGTTGTGTGAATTGAATACACTGATTTTTTTTTTTTTTAGAACTAAGACTACTCAGTTTTCAAATATAATAGGATTTTTGCACACACAAAAAAAGTTAGAAAACACAGAGAGGCAGAAAAATATGAAAAAGCTTCCATAAAAGCTGCCAGAGATAATCTGTATCTTAAAGCTCTATCTTAAACTATACCAGGTTTTGTGTGTTTTTTACACCATTCTCAAAAGAAGTGTTTTGAAAAACTGGATGTTATAAAGCCAGCCATCATAAGCAAAGAATACAGATAGCAGAAAAGTTATCTCTGTGATCTAGCAGCCAGGAAACTAAACATGGATTCCTGTACCTTTCCACTCATTTCCCCTAAAAATTACATCATCCCAATGATTCAGGGAAAAAAAAAAATCCCCAGATGTTTCCAGACACAATTATAAGTATAATTGATAAGTATAGCTTTGTAGAAATTAGGCAAACCATTTTTCTTGTCTTTTGTGTTTAAACAGAAAAGTCCTAATATCAACCTGAGAGTAAAATATTAATTATTAAATAATGAATGAGTTCTGGAGCAAGGAAAAGGGGATGTGTCCAGTGAAATCAGTTTTTAGTAGAGAAAGCTTTCTGACTGATTGGAATGAGGGGTTGAGGACAAATATGTGATATGTTAATCAATAAAGAAGTTAGAAAAAATTAGAATTTAAAAAATAAACAAAAATTTTAAGTGATGGGGAGATGTATAACCAATGAAAGATACAATTTAAAAATAATGGAGCTAAAATAATGGCAGAGAAGCCAAAATTCTAAAGTCAAAAAAGCTAAAAGTAATTAAAGGGACCCTTAAAGTAAGATTGAAAGCAAGTAGAGTCAGGAAGGTATAATAAAATATCCCTGACTGCAGAAGATGGTGTTATGTCCACAGATGTTTGAATGAAGATAGAAATTTTTTTAAAATATATTTTATTGATTTTTTACAGAGAGGAAGAGAGAGGGACAGAGAGTCAGAAACATCGATGAGAGAGAATCATCGATCAGCCGCCTCCTGCACACCCCCTACTGGGGATGTGCCCGCAACCAAGGTACATGCCCTTGACCAGAATCAAACCCTGGACCCCTCAGTCCACAGGCCGATGCTCTATCCACTAAGCCAAACTGGTTCCGGATGAATGAAGATCAAAGTCTTTCTTTTGCTCTTCTCTTCCCCAAGGAGCAAGAGAATGGCCTGTACATCAGGAAATGTCAGTGCTCATGCAAGTCCCTTCCAACTCGAACAGAAGGGATCCTAGGAATGTTTCACTTTTCAGCAGATTGCTGAAATTTTGGGTAAATATCACCAGGCATATGATTTCAAACCAAAAAAACTTCTTGGGAGTTTCCTGACTAAGAGGCAACTTTTTTTTAGATTCGTGTATCTAATATCAAGAGATTGAAACCAGGTAGAAATAGGAATATGTGCACCAATAATATAACACACATATGTGAAGAATCACATTATCTATAACTGAAAATAAAAATCTTACATTCAGAAAGCCAATGTTAAGGAGAATAACCTTTAGCATGTCAATAGCAGTTGTTGTTTTCAAGTATCTGAAATCACAGATTGCTTGAACACATATCACTGATTTTATTATTCAGAATGTTTGCTTCAAAGTAAAGAAATTTTGATCATGTTCTGAGTTGCATTCGGAAAGATAACCCAAACTTCTTTATCACTCAAAAATATAACAGTGATTTTCTATATCAGTCAATGTGCTCTAATCACTCTCCTGTTGTTTCTGTAAGATTAAATGACAAGCAAGTATAAAATTTGTGAAAGATATTAGGATAAAAGTAAAGGTAATTAAATAATGTTATGGGGAAACAATTTGCAATGTTTAAACAATCTAAGATAATATTTTATATCTGTGGCATCATGAAACTGCTTTTAAATTGATTATTTCTTAGACAATTCTCAGGGTAAAAATGAAACAGTATCTACATTCTTTTTTCAAGTAAAAAAACACAACTGAAAAACTTTTAAAATAAATAATTTAAAAATTAAATATATGTGTATACTGGTATATGTATATATATACACGCACACATGCACATGAACACACACACACAGTTATTTGTTCTTGTGTTTATTTGTTTCCTTCTTTAGTAGAAGTTGTTAGGCCACAATATTTTTTTAATATATTTTATTGAATTTTTACAGAGAGGAAGAGAGAGGGATAGAGAGTTAGAAATATTGATGAGAGAGAATTATCGATCAGCGGCCTCTTGCACACTCCCTACGGGGGATGTGGCCGCAACCAAGGTACATGCCTTTGACCAGAATCAAACCTGGGACCCTTCAGTCTGCAGGCTGACACTCTATCCACTGACTCAAACCGGTTTTGGAGGGCCACAATATTTTAACCTGAAATGCATGCTTGTCTCTAGGAATTACTAGATCTGCCTTAGCAGTACCCAGTGTGGTTGTAATGTAACCTGAGGCACACTCAGACTGAAATAAGTTAATGGAAGTAACTTTATATGGAACTTGAGGGCAGGGGTGCAGTGCTCTGTAATAAATGTAATATTTTTTAAATTAGTAGGTTTTCTACTTTGTCTTTCTAAGTACATTGCCCAAGTTGGTTTTCTTGTTAGGTGGGAAAGAAGGTGTGGCTAGTGATTAGAAATGCAAAGAGGAAGAGCAAATTCTGATGTTCAGACGAGGATGAGGCAGCAAGATTCAGCTACTGTGGTGAGAGATGATTTTCCAAGTAATTGAATTCTAACCTTCTTTGACAAATGAGTCAGTAGTCCAAGAGGAGTGAGTCCCCAAAATATTTTTAAAGTATAGAGCAGATAGCTTTGTCTTTCACTAAGTCTTGGCTGGGATCAAGAGGGGAAGTAAGATATAAGAGAAGTAAGGGAAAGATACTCCCCTTTCAGTCCCAGTGATGGTGGAAGAAGACAGCGGACAATTAAGTGTCCTGGAATGGATTCTGATATTATACTTTGGGGATTTGTCCCAAGTTGGAAGAACAACTACATATCCTTGAGGGTAAACAGGGCAGAAACAGACTATGTCTCCACTCTCTATAACAGTTCAGCTAAGAGCTAGCCTGTTCCAACATCTGTCTGGTGTGTGGCCACATCAATTTTCTAGGAATGTGTAGACAAGTAGATAGAAGGGCTTGCGAATTAGCCCTTCCTGAATTACCCTGGGTGCCCAGATGATTCATGGAGAATTTTTTGAGAGCCTGGGCTGGGGAGGAAATGGGAGGTGCTTGTCAGCAGACTTAGCACAAAGTCAAGGTCAAATGCAATTTCCCACCAGACCTGAGAGAGTGCTATAGCTCAAATGGCCCAGGAGATGCCAAGCCAGCTGCATCTCCAAGGCTGTAGGATCCCAACCAAAGTAAAAGTTACACGGACCACAAGCTTCAGGTGTGTATGACAGCAGGCACGCAACGTCAGGTCAACAAGGATTGTCTAATTGAGGACCCTGATTTTCCTCACCTCCACAAGCCCACGTAAGCCCCCATCCACCTTAGGAAACGAAGCAGAGAGAGAGAGAGAGAGAGAAGCTACTGAACAACTACTGAGCATTTTTATCCAAGAAAGACAAACTATTTTCTAAATGTACTGTTTAAATTACTAGATCCAATTAAGCTTTAAACCACACAGGACATTTAAATCTTTTTCTTGCTAATTAGTAAATAGGGATTTTGGAGGAGGGCCAATTAGTTATGGATGTAATGAAGAAATTGTATTTTTATTGTACACCCTAATTGTAAGATAAATTATGTTTGTGAATCTGCTTCCCCTGGTTTTGCCCACTCATAGAAATCTTGTTTCAAATGGCCAGCGAGTTCCATCCCTACAATGACTCTTTGTGCTGCGATTTTAAGGGGACGACCTATGGATTGCTGAAAAAGAGCAAATCCGTACACTGCAGAAACAACCAAAAAAAGCATGGAAATACTGCAAGTATAAATCTTCATAAATTTTACAAAGATACAAATTCAGGTTCTTACACTTCACATAATCCCCCAAAGGAGCAGGAAAAGCCCTTAGCCGCCGGCCTTGTGCTTGTCCTCATCCTGGTCTAGTCCTCTCTTGTTTTCATATGTTTTGACAGCTTCTCCTCTCCATGTCCCTGGTGTTCTGGTCTTGTGTTTTAGATGTTGCTTTCTTTTATTAGGGCCCTTTGTCATCACCTCTGCTAAAATATTTGCTCAAAGTCCGTAGGTGCATTTGATTTAATGAGTCTCTACAGAGCTTGGCTGCCTCAAATACACATGACTGCACTCTGCGTTCCTGCTTTATAGTCCTGGGCTTGTCTCATGTCACCCGAAGTTTTCTTTGCAGCTATAACGCTCTCTGTCCCACCCTCCACATTAGGAACATTTTCAAGACTTAACTGAAATTGCTTTCTCCAGAGTTCAGCACAAGGATGCTATGAGAGCTCCTAGGCATCATAATCGCACATCCCGCCTTACAGGATCAGCGTGTGCGGGTCTACCACGGAAAGGGGTCTGAGACATGGCAACCATCCTGCACACTTCCCTCTAGACTCATAATGCTTACAATTGCATTTTTGCATATATTACTTGCTACTTTGGATAAATTGCTTGCACTTTTAGTAACTTTTATCACCCTTCTTCTGAGTGTCTTAAACTTGTGTGTGTGTGTGTGTGTGTGTGTGTGTATATTGTATTTTTTTAATATATTTTATTGATTTTTCACAGAGAGGAAGAGAGAGGGATAGAGAGTTAGAAACATCGATGAGAGAGAATCATCCATCAGCTGCCTCTTGCACACCCCCTACTGGGGATGTGCCTGCCACCAACGTACCTGCCCTTGACAGGAATTGAACCTGGAACCTCTCAGTCTGCAAGCCAATGCTCTATCCACTGAGCCAAACCGGTTTCAGCAGATTTTGCAGTTACATGAGTACATTGCCTTTGGTTAGTTAAATTAGTGTAGAATTTAAGGAAGTTATATTTAATGAGATTATGGGAAAAGTTTGCTTGGGGACATTTCAAAGTCTAATACATAATTATGTTTTTTATTCCTCTGTGAAATCAAATGACAATATCTCTCTAATGCAGTCAAATTTTCATTAAAAAAATAATAAAAGGGGCCATGTCTTTTCTGTTCTGTTCTTATATAAACACATTTTCTGAATGCTGAGTTAAATGGAGAATAGGAAAATAAATATCACATTTTTAGGAAATGGACACTGAAGCCAATAAACAACACATTATGGAGATCAAAATTGACTGTGTTTTCTTAGGGCCCTTTTGTTATCGCCTCTGCTAATGTACTTGCTCCATGTAGCTTCCTTCATCGGGGCCCTTGTCGGTGCACCTCAAGCCTCTGAACAGGAGACAAAGCACCCATAAAGTCACCTGTGTGTTGTGTCTGCCACCTCTGCAACTTGAGCTGGAAGAAAGAGAGGCAGGCTTGGGGGATACAGTTTGCTAATGTGAGTGCACACTATAACATACTATACTACAGTCATGCACTGGAAAAAAAAAAATAGTCTCCGGTCTTGCACCAGGGTCTGACCTGTGCACTCAAGAGCAAATAAGGACATAATTTCCACCTCCTGGAGGCTCATAGATTAGCAGGGGAGATAAAATGGGCACAGATTATCCTAGTATTAAGAAATAGAGGATAACTGTATAAAAACAGCACCAACAATAACTCTAGAGTTATAACACTGACCATAGTGGATTTTACTTTTTCAGTTTACCTCTCCCAGCCTCTTCCCTTCACTTCCAGTTGGTGAGCTTAAGGATAGATTGTCTTACTTAATTTTATGTCACCAGTCTCCACATGGTCCAAACAATGTCTAGGAAGAAGTAAATATTCAAACACACATCAAGAATAGGTAGTTGAACATCATGCTGAGTGAAATAAGCCAGTCAATGAAAGAGAAATACCACATGACCTCACTCATTTATGGATATTAAAGAACATTATAAACTGATGAACCAAAAGACAGATATAAAGACAGTAAAACACCAAGCAGACTGTCAAATTACAGCGGGGAGGGTAGGGATATCTGGGGGAGATAAGAGATCAACTGAAGGACTTGTATACATGCACATAAGTACAACCAATGGACATAAAACTCTGGGGAGGGAGGGTATATATGGGAGGGGAGGGGCAATGTTAAAATATGTACACAGATAATAATTTAATAAAAAATAAAAATAAAAATAAATCCAAATGGCCCCAAGGCTTGGGAGCCAAAAAAAGAAAAAAGAAAAAAAAAAGAATAGGTAGTTGATTGATTGTATATATTATCTTTAAAACATAACAACAGATTTCCTAGGCCCACATCTTCAGCTGTTTAGCATGTAGTAATTAGAGAATTCCACATCTTACAGTACTGCCCTTTCCTAAAGTCACAAACAGAGATTCATTACTCTTCTAGGACTTTTTGTTCCATGCTGACATACGAGTGCTTACGGGTAAGAGCACCTTAGCATAGTTTTAAAAACATTTTTCTAAAGATAGGTGGAGTTTTTTAAAAAAAAGGTATTATTTAAAAACATTCATTTTCATAATCTACACTTGGATTGACTTGTAGTGTGTATTTAACTAAGCGCTGTGTAGAAAATAAGGTGGACATTTTCCTTCAGAGAGCAAATTTGCAGAGGTATGATAAGCTTCTACTTCATCTTTTCCTTTAAAATCTCCCCTCCCCCCACCCTGTTTCTAGTTAATCATTAGGATGAAAATTTAGGTCATCTTTTTAATGTTTCTCTCTCTCCCTCTCCCATCCTCTCTCTCTAAAACATCAATGAAGACATACAGAAAAGAAAAAAAATTTCTGTCACCTATCACACCCCAAGATAGACCCAAATGTTATTCTGTGTACACTGAGGAACATAAACCAACATGAGAAGCAAATCTTTTCATTTACAATAAGGAAGCTACCTCTCCACAAGCCAGAGCACTTAACTTCTTAAGATGCAAGAGTGTAATTTCTTTGCTAGCATTATAGGGTGAGCAAGCAGGTCCCATTCTTTCAAAGTGTCTTTTCCAAGAAAAGGGTCTTCGAATAGCTGCATTCTTTGCTTTACTAGGCCATAGGCAGGTCACTTAAACTCTCTAAACTTCAATTTCTTCATTTATAAAATAGTCACAATAATAATCCCTAGCTCACATAGTTGCTGCCAAAAGTAATAAGGCAGCAATGCTAAAAAAAAAAAAAAAAAAAAAAAAAAAAAAAGGAACTAATTTTCCCGAAACCTTTAATAAACGATCAATAAATATTCACTCTAATTATGTAATGCAGTTCTGAAGGTTATAATTATCATACACATGACTTCCCAAAAGGCTTATTTACGGTTATGGAACAGGTAGAGTAATTAATGGATGTCATTGGATTCTGAGCATATATTTTGCTGCATGTAGTGTATGAACACTACATTTCCAAATTTAGGATTTAAATTACCAAAATGTCAAGCAATTGCTTTATTGCACCCTAGTTATTGGTCTTTTAAGTTAATACATAATTTCCTCTTTAAGCAGTTATTATAAAGCTTAACAGTAAAAAGATGGACCACAGCTTCAGGATAAAGCAGTGATGATATTGGTAATGCCCAGTATCCAGAGGGAATAGGAGAGGGACTTGAGGGGAATGTTTCCAAATGGGGAGCGTTCGCTGGAACACAGGCTTCATTTTGGGTTAAGGTCAGATAAGCACCAGGGCCTCAGGATGGGGATTTCAGGTTGGTGAAGTCTTTCAATTAGATAGGATTTCAAGTGAAAAACTTCAGTGTACACTAGCAAAACAGTATGAAGAAAATCTAGCTCTTCCCAAATAGGGCCATAACCTTGCCGATATACTGGCCCATATTTCGGAACTGAGAAGAGGGTGAGAGAACTTGATTATCCTGGGTTCAATGTCTCAACACATCTGGTTCTTCACAGCTTTATGCAATTCCTTTCCCAAAATTTGCTTGTTGATCACAGAATGTACACTTAACCTACAGCTTCCAAAACACATTTTGGCAGCCTCCCATCTCTACCGCTTTGTCCCTCCTCTTTCTAATTCTGGGAGTGCCCTCCCCATCTCTCCTTTCTGCCTATTTCTACTATTTGCATCCATTAAGACTTATTCAGCCCGGCCTATGTGGTTGAACATCAACCTATGAACCAGGAAGTCAGGCCTCAATTCAAGGTCAGAGCTCATGCCTGGTTGCAGGTCCAATCCCCAATAGGGGGTGGGCAGGAGGCAGCTAATCAATGGTTCTCTCTCATCATTGATGTTTCTCTCTCTCTCTCTCTCTCTCTCTCTCTCTCTCTCTCTCTCTCTCTCTCTCTCTCCATCCCACTTTCTCTCTCTGAAATCAATAAAAGCATTCAAAAAATATTATTCATATGTCACCTGCTCCATGGAGCCCCCTCAGAGCCTTTGGCTATGATTTCTTTCTCTTGGTCCTCTCTACAGAAAGACCTGGGAGATGTTGCAGGTTCAGTGTCAGGCCTCTGCAATAAAGCAGATATCACAGCAAAGTGAGTCACACAAATGTTTTGGTTTCTCAGTGATATGAAAGTTATGGCTACACTATTTTTTTAGTGTATTAAATGTGCAATAGCATTATGCCTTAAAAAATGCATAGACCTTAATTTCAAAATACTTTATTGCTAAAAAAAAAAAAAAAAAAAATCCTAACTATCTTCTGAGCCTGTTGGGAAAATGGTGCCAATAGATTTGCTGACACAGGGTTGCCACAAACCTTCAATTTGTGTGTTTTTTTTTTAATGCAGTATCTGATAAGCACAATAAAACAAGGTATGCCTGTATTTTTATGATATTTGATTTCTATCTTAATTACACCTAACTATGCTCTGTCTAGGAAGAAACATGACCCACGTCTACCTCTTCTGAACGTGACTATTTAAGCTTCAGGAATCTGCCTTCCACATCTTGGTACACAGCGCTCTGCCTTTTATAGGGATTCAGGAATGTCTCTGAACTGGGTGAATAAATAAAGGCTGCAGGGCTTCAAGTGACGACGGGTGCTGTTTGTGACTGCATAGCAGGAGTGGCAGCAGATACTGTGCTGGCCAAACAGCCATGTTTTTCGGAAATCCACCTTCACTCACTTTCAGTAACACCGCAGTGAGCTCAAGAAATGATTGAACCATAACGTGATTCCTTTGCTTCCAGGTGACCTACATAATAAACCGAAGCCCAGTGAACCAATTCACAAATTGGATTGGCACAGCTGTTGTATAGACACGCTCCTGGATGCAGGCTTCCTTGAAACAAACTTTGCCGGGTGCACTGCGGAGGAGTGGACTCATCACTGCATTTGGAACTCCTCTTGCCAGAGGTCAACATTTTGGAGGAAAACAAGAATGCACATGACTGCTTCCTCTGCACTTCACCTCCGCTCTTGGTGCCACTTTGCCAGTGAGGTCTTCCCTCCTCCACTGGCGAACACTGCACACCACCTGCTCCATCTTCACTGCCTCTCCTTCCTTCTTTTGCTTTTTAACTACCTAACATATGATGTGCTTTACTTATCTAGGATGTCTATTGCCTGTTATCTTTGCTAGAATATAAGCTAGTAGTTTTGTTTGGTTTTGTTTACCGATGTACGGATGTATCTGAAGAATCTATAATGATGCCTTATACATAGTAATCCCTCAATAAATTTGTTGAACCATGTTTAGAAAAGGTTTCTAAGCCCCAACATTCTTGATAGTTTGGGCTCAGTGAATTTCTGTTACAGATGCTGTTCTGTAGGTACATCATGGGTTGGTTAACAGCACCCCTGGCTTTACTAGCTATTCACCAGGATCTCCTAACTTCAAGTTGTAGCAACCAAAGATGACTCCAGAAATGGCCAAATGTCACCCATTTCCAAGTAAAGACGGGGCAAAGTGGCCCCTATTGGAAATCACTGATTTAGAGCATTTTATAGTCCTTTCCTCTCTGGCCACCGTCCTCTTCTTACCTCCCTTCTTATTCCACATCTGTATTTCCAACCCCTCTCACTTTCCTACAACATCCAGGCTCCATCCTGGAGGCTGCTCCCATTTTCATTGGCCACTAGTCTTGTCTTTGTCCTGAAAGCCTGATGCAAGATGTTAATGGCCATTGTAGGAGTGAGTTTAGATCGGTCAGATTTTCATAACAGAGCATCTACCACCACCACCACCACCCCAAAAAAGGCAAGAAAGGAAGACAAATTATTGTGTTAATATTGATTATCTTTCATAGCATCATTTCTGGGCATTACTAGACAAAGTTTCTGCCTTTAGACCTCCACTCCAAGGAAAAGAAGGAAAGGAACAAAAAACCCCTTTCGCTGCACAGCATCTCTGCACCCTGTTTAATCTCATAAGTGGGGAACCAAGGCTCCTCAATGATGAGCACCCAAAAATGGTACATTCCTTACAATAATAGATTTGAATCAGGATAACTTTCACTTCTGGTAACCCTGAGAAAGGAACCAAAATCTATACCAGCAGCTAGTGATAAGGGAGTGAGATGCTATATGTTATTTATTCTTATGTTTTCTTCTATTAATCCTTAAGCATCAAAATCCTGCTCAGGGTCTAGCTAAGGCAAGGAGGGGTAGAAAGAGTTATTAAGAAATAGTGCTGCCTTCAGCCTTGATTCCTGCCTGAATTTTTTTAAAAGCCTGCTTTAGCCTTTAAATAGCTTTGCAAGTCACATTTCATGACAACACTGTCTAGAAAAATGCACTGTGAGCCTAAGGCACCAGCATGAAATCAAAACATCCCCTATAAATATCATGGGGAATCAGATTGCACCAGGGAGAAATAAACCCCCAGGGAACAAATTTGAATTTTTCCAGGAAGCCTGGGTTCTTTCATGGAATTATAGGGATCATTTGATGTGTAAAAGTTTAGCTGATCTCTGAACACACCGTTACATAGGCACATACCCACAGTAAAATCAGGAGCGCATTTTCCCGAATTCACAGTAAGTGTATAAAAAGCAAAGAAGGCAATTGACCTAAACTGTTTTCTTCATGCTTTTAAAAATCTTGTACTTTTCCCCCCTTTCAACCAGCTTTTCATACTGTTTATTTACAGATTTTTTTAGGCTTTGAATGTACTGTGAAGTACAATGATGCCAGCCTCCCTTAGTCTGTACCTTCCAGAGGACCAGACGAAGTTGCTTTCAATTGCAATCCGCCCCAAGAATGCTTGGCTTCATCTTAACTACAATGTCTGCTCTCAAGTTCTGATGGCCCAGAAGGAAGAAGCAGGATGAGAAAAGGAGAAATTTCAAAAGCATTTTGGCATCAGCATTTCAGAGCATCTATTGGGTGATGTAAAGTAAAAAAAGGGAAATGCTTATTTATGGGGAAATAAGATACACTAGACATAGTAGCTTTCTTTTTAAATAAATGAACACATGCTAAACAATAACATACTAAAAATATTTAATGAAAGGCTGAGAAAATGTCAACTAAGTTTGCAACAACAGTCACAATTTTGTTACAGAAAGGTGAATTTGAGTTAGATTTCAAAGGAAATTAGAGATGCAGCTTATGAAAAGAAGAGAAGATAGTGTTTTAAAAAACTTTCCTTATAGCAGGACTCACCCTAATGTCTACACTAAATGTTTAAAGCTATTGATTGTTATTGAAATAAAATACTAAATCAATTATATTAAAATTGTGTTTTGGTTCTCATCCTGCCAGTAACCAATCTCTGTGACCTTGTAAATATTTCTTTCCCTGGTATTTCTGCTTCCTGGTTTTCTAAGTAAGACAATAAGACTAGATTATATGTTAAAGTCACTAAAATGGATAGACAAAATTTTATAGCCTCCGAGGCTCTTCCAGTCCTAAAGACCTACCTGGAATACATGTAAAGGTATTGTTTTTCTTTATTCTTTATTTTGATAACTCCCAAATTGCTTAAATCATAGTTGCTTTAAAATATCTAGGAGGAAAAAAACTATAAGCATACCCACAAAATGAGTTCTAGATATTTGTGGAGTGGGGAATTATTGAAAGAATGTAAATTAAATGGACTTTAAAGGCCCTCTTCAAAAATCAAATGTTTTGATTTTCTCCCTTTTTAATTAGACTGCCAGTATATTATCCAAGGATAAAAATATAAGCGATTTAATGTATTAACAGGAATGATAGAATATTCAATTTGTAGTGGCTGCCCATCCTTGCCTAAAAATAGGAACTTTAGGAATTGGAACAAAGTCAGGTAGATTTGGGAGAAAGACTGAGAAAAGGAGAAAGGGCTAAAGCCTGAAGCCCTGCAGAGGAGGAGTCCTACAATAAGGAAGACAGAGCTTTCCATCTCAGGGTCTCAGGAAGCCAGAAGACCCTGCACAGCCAGGGTGGGAATGAGTAAAAAGTGCTCAGATTGCATAGAGAGGAAGGGTGGAGAGTCCCTGAAGAAAAAATACACCTACTTTATGGTTTTACCAAGGACTCTCTTTGTTCAGATACAAAATATTTGTTCAAAAATGTTGCCTTATGCAGAGACTGACTAGCCAGGTCTCTTTATCCCAAAATGAACAAGCACCACCCAACTGTATTGGCAAACTCCTCCTCATCTCATAGACTTCAAGGAACGTGTGAGGAGACCAATCGTGCTGTCAGACCAAAGCTCCCTGCTGGAAGAGGAGACGAAGTCCAAGGGAACTGACCTACTTTAACCAACACAACTTCCAGAAGAAAATCTAATTATCAGATGCTGGATTTTTTCCAGAAATGAGGCAAATTGGTGACTTAGTAGCTTCGTCAACCAGTCCTGTCAGACTATCAATCATTGATATTTTCCTTCTCACTCTTCATGTTTTTAAATGGCAATTCTAGTATATAAGAGAATGAATATGACAGCTCAGTCAGGATCATGCTATCTTGACTCTCAGGCTCCTTCACAAGCTAAATGAAAGTGGAATGTATGAAAGGAGACCCCCTCTTTTCCTCCTTGTCCACTCTGAACTTTACTTTATAGAACTCCATTACAGTACAATTTCTCCTTTTTTCTAGATTTGGAGGGGTTGACAATAAGATGGGGCTATAGGAGATTTTCCTTCACCTTGAATCAGCAAATAAAATATTAGAATTTGTTGCATCCCTGGTACAAAGGTCAGGGCTTCCAAACAGGGACTCAAGCCAACATTTCCTTCCAAAGGGGCTTATTGTGGCAATTCTTTGAAGTACATACTCTAAAGAATAATTTATCCCAGAAAAAAAATCTCATATAAGTATGCTTCTTTTTTGAAAGGTAGATGTACAAAAGGTAATTCATCTTCTAAGCAATATCTTTTATAAGCAATGCATAATCTAAAATGTTATTAATGAGAGGAAGCAGAATCATGTAACTCTAATAATCATGGAGATCTATTAAATCTCTGATGTGCTGCTGCAAAAGCAAAGAATAAAGACCAGAGTTTAGGCCATTATGATAGTCAGTAAATATACCAAACTCCACTCAGAAAAATGTTGATCTATGAACTCAGTGTTCTGAAAATATATGTACACAGAAATCAACTCAGAAATTCCTAATGAGGAGTTCTAATGCTATGTCTACATGTCTTTCTGGTGTTCCCAAATAGGGAACAACTGTCCCACAATTGAAGAATTACGGGCTTGATCTGTTTCCCTTACAGAAAACAGCAATCATATATTTGTGTTGAGCAACTCTACTCTCTTTTCTGGTTCCTTTGGTGAAACATGGTGGTTTAGAGTTAATAACATACTCCTCTGTAGTCACTAGCCATTTGACTCATGGCTAAATTAAATGAGGGTCTTCCAAGACCACCACACTTTATGCTGATGGATGATTCATCTTGATAGACTGGACAGATGTTTTTTATATGCACAAAACACCTCCATACACAATGGCATGTGTGCTAAAAATAACTCTCCTTTCTCTTCCACTCAGAAAGAAAAATTGCAATGGTTACAAGTAAGGAAAAACTCAAATCTGAGTTAATTTATGTTTTAGAAAAGAAAACATTCACAAGATGTAATGCTTTATACTTTGAAACAAATTACTTGTGATGTACCATTACAATAGACTACCCAACTGTGTTATGGAAGCATATTATTAATGATTCTTAATGAATTATTCTGACCCAAAGACAAAAATAAATAAGTTTTTAGTAAAGAAAACTATATACAATGAATATGCTTTGTCAGAAAGCTGTAAATTCACCTAAGGAGCTTTCTCTGATTATTTTACTCTGGGATGGAAAAACTTTCCTCAAGCAAAATAATTTTCCACTGGAGTATAGCTTTTATCTTGTTTAAGTCATTCATGTCAGCTGAGTCAGGACTATATCCTCCTTTACACCTAGTTAGATAAAAGAACTCAAGAAATATATCAAGGTAGGAATTTAAATTGTGGGTGAAAATGGCTAACATTTAGGTGATATTCAATGTATTTCTTTATGTGGCTTGCAAGACCCCTCAGGGCCTGATCCTTACCTTCATCCTTCCAAGCTCATTCCCCTACAATGCTCATGCTCCCACTTCTCTCCACCAACAACCTCCTGACATTGGCATTATATACTCCTGTTATCCTGAACTTCTGTCCTGCAGCCAGACACTCATAGCCTATTCAATTCCTGGCTCTACCACTTACTCTCTGTGTAACATGAGGCAAGTTTCTGAACTAACTGTGTCCCAGAATTCTCATCATTATTCCTAAATTGGAAACAATAACACTCTATTTATAGGATTGTTGTAAAAATCAAATGAAATTGGTCATGTGGGACACTTAAAAATACCCACTAAAAATTGGTTGTTATTGATAGTATTAAGTCCTCAACCTATAACAATCATTCCAGCCTCACTCTCTTTCATATATTTAGTTCCTACATCTCTTTTACATATTCACTTGAACAAGCAATCTTCCCAGAATAACCCCATCCATAAGTTAATACTACTCCCATTTGCACTCTTATCCCTTATCAAAGAATGTAACATTGCCTGCTGTTATATTTTGTGTACTATGCTTATTCTCCTACTTTACTGTAATGTAAGCTCCATGAAGACAAGTCTACATCTAGGCTGCCCTCCATTTTATTCCCAGTTCCTATTAAGCACTTTTACATAGTAGGCCCTCAAATACATTTGTTAAAAGAATTAAAGAACTAATAAATCAAAGTTGACTTTCAAGAGAAAGTTATCTCTGCTTGAATTTAGATTTTATTGTTTCTTCTACAAAATGTTTACTTAGCTAACGATCTGCATCACTTCTCTTTCACCTTCCAAAACCCCGTTGCTGCAGAAAAGAAGAGAATTAGACTGGAAACAAGTTGAAAGATTATGTAAAAGGAAGCTACTAGAATGATAAGTCCTTCCTTGGATGTTTTCCCAAGACTCAGCAGGAAAGGCTGCTTCTGCACCCCAGAATCTGAACCACATGCTCTGCAGTTTCCTGTTCTGACCAATTTGCTCTTTGCTTTACCAAAGTATATCTAGTTAGTTTACTTTTAAAAACAGAAAAATTAGCATATATCCAAAGTATTATAAAACATATATGACATTAAATTTTTCATTAAATATATTATATTTAATCTTTAAAGCTAAGTAACTAAAATATAATTTCTACTAAAGTATCTTTCTCATGCTAAGACTAAATATGAGATCTAACATTTCACAAAGTTTTAGGTTATCAAACCACATTAGAAATATAAAAGATTTATATTAAAAACTATTGTTCTCTGCTCTGATGCAGATTCTCTTTTTCAATTTACTCAAAAAATGAGTAAATATATATTTGCTGATTCAGAGAGAAAGGGAGAGGGAGAAAGAAAAACATCAATGATGCTAGAAAATCATTGATTGGCTGCCTCCTGCATGCCACCTACTGGGGACCAAGCTCACAACCCAGGCATGTGCCCTGACCAGGAATTGAACCTTGACCTCTTGGTTCACAGGTCAACACTCGACCACACCGGCTGGGTCAGATTCTCTTCTTATAGAAATCTAAGTGCCCTTGAATCCAATATACATAGAAATGTTCCCTCATAACAACAAAACCTCTGATTGCCAATCCTGTACAATAATAGACTAATATGCAAATCGACCAAACAGAAGGACGATCGGTCACTATGACATGCACTGACCACCAGGGGGCAGATGCTCGATGCAGGAGCTTCCCCTGGTGGTCAGTGCATTCCCACAGGGGGAGCACTGCTCAGCCAGAAGCCGGGTTCACAGCTAATGAGCACAGCATGGTGGTGGAAGCCTCTTCTGCCTCCACAGCAGCACTAAGAATGTCTAACTGAAGACTTGTGGGAAGCGAGCCTAAGCCATTAGTCAGACATCCCCTAAGAGCTCCCAGACTGTGAGAGGGCACAGGCTGAGCTGAGGTGACCACCCCCCCAACACACAAATTTTGTGCACCGGGCCTCTAGTCTAATATAAATAGAGGGGGGGGGGGGGGGGTCCCATAATATTTTTGTTGCCTAAGTTGACCAATCAGTGAAATTATTATAATGGTTATTATATACTATACAACCCCAGTGCTTTCCCATAAAACTAAGAATCAGAAAGAATATGAAATATTTCTAGTTTTCCTGAGAATTAGGATTAATATATTTCCGACCTAGAATGAGAGAAATTACACCGCCTAACCAATAGGTTTCTAGAGCATGTTAAAACTATATTTAAAAAGCATAGTAGATGCTTAAAATGTTTACAAAATGAATAGATGTTGGAGAGACTATGAGGAAATTCTTAAACTTTATTGGTGGGTGCACAAAACTGTATAACCCTCTGAGGATAGTTTACCAAGATTGCTCAGAACTATATTTTGTGCATTTATTCTTTGCTCCATTAGATTCTCCTCCAGGAATTTATCTAATAGGTTTAACTTGCCCACATTTAAAGTGACTTATGAATAAGATTATCCATTACATCTGTAGGTAATGATAAAAATCTATAAATAATGAAAATGCCCCTCTGTTAGATACTGGTTAAATGAAAATCCATAAAACAAAATACTATAGAGCTGGAGGGAGGAAAGAGAGAGAGAAAATAAAACTGTGTATTCCTATGAAAATCTCTAAGTTACATTGTCTGTGCAAAAAAAACAATGTGGAGAATGTAAGTATAACATTTCCCTTTAGGGTAAAAAATTAGTGAAATGAGAATATATGTTAGTAGGTGCTTTTAGTTCCATAAAGAAGTTCTAGAAAACTACAAACAAACAAACAAACAAAAAACACACATACAAAATAAAAGTCATTATCTTTTTGCAAGGAACAAAGAATAGCATGAATGAGAGTCAGCAGCAGAAATTTGATTTTCATTTTGTAATTTTTAAGTTGGCTATTTGTATATTCAAAGTCAATTCTACTTTAACTTTACCATTTTATTTAGTTTTGAATTTTCTGGACCTGCTTCAGTTAACACTTCCTTTGAACTACTTAAGAGTAAGATAAAAGTGTAAGACTCATTATTTTAAAGCAAATTTTTATAGTTACACTTGTTAGTTTCTACCTACATACCTTCTTACAATGGTTATAGTATCTTTATCATGTTTATTTATAAACAGCTCCCTGATTTAGAAAACATAAAAGTATTCCTGATTTATGCTTTTTCACATTAACTTTAAATACAGAATACATTAAAATACGTTTTAAGAAGTACTTGATGTAATGGATTTCTTTATAGGCAACACTATTTCAATAATGGGTAAACTAAAAAATGTACTAGCTATGGAAATCTTAAGTTGGATAATAAATGCTAAAAGTGGAGCTTTCAAAAAGGCTGCTTTAACATTGTGTAAATTGAATAAAAAGAAAAAAAAATTCAATGTTTTTCAGAAGTAAGACTATAGCTATGTAGATAGGTAGATGTAAATAATATCAATCTTAGTTCACACACTGGTTGTTCAATAAAACAACATTCTGCATTCTTGTTTGCTGTTTAGCTTAATAGCTGATATTTATCTTTTATTCCACTGAGGAATAGGTAAATGTAATGCCAGTCGTTCTCTCTTCTCACCATCCTGATCCTCCCACTCCATAGATCCAGTGCTCACATCAAGGATTTTAATTAAATACTGTGCAACGTTGAGGCTTTGGGACTGGGATGGAGATGAAGACAGCCTCCCTCTAGTCATTGGCTGCCCACAGGTTAAAACCAAGATGTCTGTCGCCCAAGCCCTCAGCACCTGGGCAAGACCATTTCCTGTGGCTCTGTGATTTTTCAGGGCATAGCAGGAATCTTTTCCAAATATGAAAAACCTATCTACTTCCTCTCTAGAATCGTGCTTTATTTTAGACACTGCCGAAAGCCTAGTCTCTACTGCTCTGATATCCACGATAACTCTTTCCCTGGCCTGGGTAAATCTCTTTTTAGTCTCTCAAAACTCCTAGGTGATTCTGAGACTCATCCTACCCAGTCAGAGATCAAGTCAGTATAAAGGCTGTATGTGGGGCCAGGTCTCCTAATACTCTAACTAGACCCTTTTTATAATCCATGTGTACAGAATAAAATCTACTGCCATTCCGAAAAACCCAATGGAGCCCTTGCTGAATTATTTACTGCGAGAGAATCTGCATTCACATGAACAAACTCACATAAGACAGACTCTTTTGGCAGAACGCTTAACATGGAGGAGTCATGTTGCCAGAAACTCAACAAACATTTGAATCTTCCATATTATAAAGGAGGAAGCTGAGATCCAAAGGATTTCAGTTAGTTTCACAGTGCCTTCTTGTGGCCCAGTGAGAATTTGTGGCCCAGTCTGGTTGAGTTAAAGCCAGAAGTCAAATCATTAAGTGCACTGCTAGCTGCTGCATGTATAGAAGTGAGCACTGTTTTCATGTTTAGCATACAGACATCTAAACCTACTGAAAAGGGGATGATGTCTAACTATAAATTAGGTTCTTAAGTACTGCTTATGACTTAGCTCACATATGATGCATCAACACTGTCACACAACTGAACACACTCCAGTGCCCTTGCAGCTATGCTGACATCTCCAAAGGCTGTGTTAGCAATTTGTGATTTAGAGCCCCCACCACAATATAAGTATATCATCTTGAAAAATAATTCTTAATTACCAGCACAATATTTCAAAAAGTCAAGTCAATGTTTTAAAGTATATTTTATGATATAATTACAACAGAGGAGATGAATACTCGCATAACTATATTTACTCTCCCCAGTAAATTTGGAAGTAACAAGATATATATCTCTCTCTACATTATGCCCTTCCTTCTAGATGTGTTTTCAAGTATAATACAACCTTCCACAGATCAATCATTTTAAATACATTCTGCAATGTAAGCCCATTCCTGATGTTACATAATTGGCTTCTATTTCATCAAGATTGAAAATAATTTATGGTCTGATAGTGTCTCAAGTTTATTACACAGGATTTATTTTTTTATAGAATACAGTCTTCTCAAAAAAAAAACACAAAACTGGTCTGTTTTCACAGAGCTGTGCATGGTTTTATGAGCCAGAGCCCAGGGCGAAGAGCCACACAGCACTGATTAGATTCATTAGGACCAGCCTGTCTGATCGGAGCTGTGGAGACTTCACCAACACAAGGGCAAGGTTGGGAACCCACCTTTCATCAAGGCCTTGCTTTGCATAGTGTAGGAAATCAATAGATATTTCTATTAATTTGCTCAGAAAAAAAGTTTTACAAATGCTTAGGCGGTCTTACTCTTCTGTTTATTCTCTTTAAAAATCGGTACTTCTCTAACTTTGATTGTATATAATATGAATCACCTAGGAATCTTTTATAAAAAGCAGATTCCATATTATTGGGTTAAGGACTGAGGTCCTGCATTTTTTACAAGCTCCTAAGTGATGTTCATGCTACTAGTCCAGGAAACAAACCATGAGTAGCAAGGCTATAAACCTTCCTTCAAAATAGATTCATGTTTTATATCACTGTGCTGTCCCTAACTTATGAGACTAATTGTAATCTATTTATTTATCTATGTTTTTTTCTAAACTATAACCTCCCTGGATACCAGAGACTTGTGTTTCAGTGCTTAATGGATAATTAATATTCAATTAATATTTACTAAATATTGATCAACCAATGAAAGAATATATATAAAATACATTTTTATACATACCCTGAAATACATGTAAACACTCCCCTAGCTACATTCTCATAAAAATGTTACCAGGACATTGGTGATTTTTTTTTAATTGAAGAAAATTTCATAATTATAATTATAATCATTGGGGAATATTAAGTCATTTAATCCTCACAACAGCCTTTTATGAGGTAATGTCCTTATAATCCCTATTTTAAAGGTAGAAATTGAGGCAGAGATATGTTAAATGTCTTATCAAAGTTAGTACAACTTGTGTCATTGCTGGTATATGAACCTAGGAAGTCAGGCCCCATAGGCTATACATCTAAATACTACACATGAAAGTTGAAAAAGAAAGAAAGAAAAAAGAATCTATCTGTGACTTTCTCAGACTTCTTCATATGCTTTGCAGCTGCAGAATGGAATAAGTCACATTGTAAAGAGTATTCACAGAATTCTCTACACTGACATTCTTGGATTTAATTCTATTCTTGTGCAACCCCACAGGTTTATGGTATAAAGCAATGTGTAATTTTTCTGGAACACGAATGTGAATAACAAAAGCTATGCAAAGGTTATCCATCAGAATAGGACATTTGGCTGGTATAAGGAGGAAGACCAATAAAGTTACAACACCTACATGAACATAAAGCTTTATTTTTCTCTTCCTATCTTTGTGCACATAAGAATTCCAGAAAAAATGGTGTAATGGTGGTATTCTTGATTATGCAAAGATTTTTATCCTAGAAAAATGTCAAGGACCTACTCCATGTTCTTGGCTGACATTCTCTTATGTGGGTACCTCAATTATAAATCTTTGCATAGTCAAGAAGAAAGAGTGTGTGTATTTAAAACATATCAGATTTCTTTATGGGAATATAATACATAACATTGTTCTTAAAGAGAAAAATAATCGTATAGCTATTTTAAGAGATAAGTCACTATGGTAACCATTTCTCTGTTCAAACTTAGAAAGGCAATGCCTTCTGTTAGCTCTGCTTACAGCAGCAGCTATTACATATTATTTTATATTGGGGCTTTTTCTTGTCTTATACTGAATAAGTTCCCATGTTACCCTAATAGTAAATCCCTTGTCTTTCTACAGAATGACTCATATTGCATATTTAATTCTTAAATGAAAATGTTATTGGCATCCTCAAACACAAAAATAATGATCAAATATCTCATTCAGCATGTTAACAGAGGGTCATACATATCTTGAAACAATCAGGTGGTTTTATAGTCAATGATTTCAAATATGTGTAAATTTAAATTGTTTCCAGAAAACTATTTTCTAGATTAATAAAAAAAAAGTTAATATGTATAACTGTATTGTGCATCAAAATAACTTTACCCACATTATTTATTTATTTATTTATTTATTTTACATTGGGAGATCTTCCTGCTCTCCCATACAATCATGCATCCTATATAATAAAAGCCTAATATGTTAAGTGTCCAGTAGTCTGGTCATCCGTTCAACCAATCAGAGCATAATATGCTAATGATATGCTAAGGCTGCTCAACAGTTCAATATGACATGCACTGACCACCAGAGGGCAGATGCTCCGACAGGTAGGTTAGCTTGCTGCTGGGGTCTGGCCAATCGGGACTGAGTGAGATAGGTTGAACACACCCTGGATCCCTCTCACATCCCTCCCTGGCCAGATCATGGGCCTTGATCATGTACCCCTGGGGTCCCTTGGCCTGACCTGTGCCCTCTTGCAATCCAGGATCCCTCAGGGGATGCCAGAGAGAGCTGGTTTCAGCTGAATCCTGCAGGCCAGGCCGAGGGAACCCATGGGTGCAAGAATTCGTGCCCCTGGCTCTAGTGTGTTATAGTAAAAAAGGCTTTCCCTTCCAAGTACTAACCAGGCCCGACCCTGCTTAGCTCCAAGACCAGATTTCCAGCAAACAGAAAAGACCATGAAGTTTGTTCTACTTTAATAATATCTCCCGACCCCATTTAGTCCCTTTAGTGCTTGCTGCACTGACACCTGAGAACTGTAATTTCAGGACAATAATAATTGCAATAATAATAACTATTACACATTCAACACCTGCTATGTACCAGGTCCTGTTCTAAGATCTCACACGGGCACTAAATTTATAAATTTAGTACAACCAGGATAGTCAGAAACAATTACTTTTAAAAAGCTCAGATTTGTTTATTTTAAAAAAAGATAATATTTGGCCTTGCATATAATTTCTTTCAATTCTCACAACACTATGAGCTTAGTAAGGGACTTTATTATACAGATCAACTTCTGTGTCCTAAAAGTCCTCCCAGAATCCACTGTACAGATTAAGAAACAGTAATTTTTCCCTTAGTGTCAAAGTTTATGAAATGAAATAGGCAATGCACTGAATGTAAATGTGTTAAGAAGACCTCAGGCTTATACTGAATGAAGAGAGAAAAATGGCTGGTGAAACATATAATAAATACTCAACATTCCAAATCAGGAATACACATGATGCCAGTATTTCCTATAATAATACATTAAAGCACCATAGTTTTGTTTGCTTATTGAAATATCCCTGGTAGTATCCTAGCAGAGTAGCGCAGCGGAAGCGTGCTGGGCCCATGAAATATCCCTGGTATTCTGAATTTATACCTGATGTAAACAATGACTTTATGAGTACTACACTATATTAGTATTCATACAAGAGGCCTGAAATTTAAATATTTGCATATATATCATATTCATCTTGTTATATGTTACTGTTATTTCTTTTTTTTGTAAGAAGGTGGATGAGTAAATAGCAAGAAAAAAGCAAGCATGATTATGATTTTGGTAGTTTGCAATAATATATTGGTGTATCAAATTATTTAATCAATTAGATTTTTTGTTTATATACAACTATTATTTCCAAGTAAGCACCCTCATAAACTATTTTTTAAGTATTAACTATAGAGGATATAATAAAATAACAATGAAACATACTCCATCACTGCACCTGATAAATATCTGAAATTCACCAATGGGATGAACTTTCTGTTATAAATAATTACCTGTATCACATCATTGAAAATTCTAATAGGTTAAGTTATGTCATCTCATGGCAACACTATCGTGGCACTTTCTTTTCCCTAATTATGTGCTTCCTTGTTAAAAATCAGCTCTGTCTATGGAACACTGCCAAGATGCAAACTGGAGTAACAGGAAGAATTGTTACCCTTTTAAGATAGGTGTCCCACATCAATCATTTCTTAATGCCCTGTATTTCCTGAGAGCAAGGCCCATTCAGGCCCCCCTCCCCCCCAAAAAATGATACTATTTGAAGTCTTTTGTAACATAGGTAAATTATTTCTTTCAATAAAATCCCAAAGGGCTTTGCAAAACGTCAATGAGGGGGAGCTGAGAGTATAAAGGTCTAATAATCTTTCTGGTCCCTTGGGAGTTCTTAATTTATGAGTGATGCCTGCCTAAATGCCCTAACGAAATTGAAATGGGCAATTTTTGTATTTCACTGTGCATGTTCAGACCACCCATTCATCCTAAATTATTAACCCTAACAACTCTCCTCGGAGGCAGGCAAGAAGCAGGCTCATTAATATTGCCTCTCTGATAAGGAAAGGAAGCTCTGCTTGCACGCCCCCTCCCCTCTTACCCCCTGGCTGCTGACATCTGAATCTGACCAGGGGCCCACATCCAGGGGTCCTGAGCACGCTAGCTTAAATGCGCTTGCTTATTCCCACTTTTCTATTACTGAAAGAGACGTGGCAATCTGCTTTCAAAGACCAGCCCATCACCATCTCCTTCCTGGGCCGGCCTGACCTTCAGGCAGTACAGCTGCCTGGAGTTGCGTTAAAAAAGGAACTGCCAGGCTGGCTTTAATTTCTGCTGCTCTGCCTCCCAGTGTCCTCCCACGGATCTGTTTATCACACCCTCCTCACTCCTGCTGCTGTTGTTTTTCTGACTCAGTTTGTAGCCTGGACAGCTGAACCTTTCAAGGCCCTAACCTGCAGATGCTTGTACCAGTGACAAAGTACTAGTAATCCCAGAGGGCTGGGAGCCAAGGCTAGAACCTCCTGCTCTTTGAAAGTCTTCCTCTCCAGGCATCCCCACCCTTTCCTTCCCCGGACCCACCACAGTCAGTGGGAATGGCCGCTCTGAACAGATCGTCCCCTACTGGCACACTGACGTAGGAAAAGGGTAGCTCCCAGACTTCGCAAGAGAACGCGGCTGGCTTCTTGCCCCTGGGTTGTTGACTCTTTCCTGGGCTCCTCTGTCCCTCTGGTTCAGAACTCACAGAATTCTGAGGCGCATCAGGCCTCACAGAATTGATCCTAACGGGACCTAAAGCTGCCTCTTCATTGCCCAAAGCCCCCTCGGGACCTCCCAAACCCAAATTCCTCCTCCCCCTGAGAGAGCTCGCCATGAACTTCTGCCTCTGGGGATGACAAATGCTCCCCGCTACCCGGCGGGTGGAGGAGGCAGCTATCCCACTAATGGTTTTGTTTAGTTTCTTGGCACACGCTCCTTCATTCAACCTCCCTCCCGGTGTCCGGGAGCCAGGTCTAATTAGAAGAGCACCAGGCTCACCCTTCTCTAGGAGAAACTCCATTAGTCAGAGATGAAACAGCACGGAGCGAGCGTGCCAGGAGCCCTTCCTAAACTGTGGAGAGCCTTTTGATGCCTGAAAGGAAAGCTAGCACTGAGCGGACAGGGACGCGGGGTAGCATTGACTTGGTTAGAGACCGCCAGAACTAAGTGCATCCATAATGCTCACTGAGCATGGAAAAGGAGTCAAGCAAAATGTTCTTTAGGACCCTGCAAAGCCCCGGGTCAGGGTCACAGACAAAGGGCCGAAAGCTTCCCGCGGCCCAGCCCGGGACTGAACCTCAGGGCCCCGCGGCGGGAGGGAGTGGGTGCGCGGGAGCGCGCGGGCGGAGGAGTGGCCTCCAGGCACCCGGGTTGGGGGGCGGAGGCAGTGGTCCGTTTGGGGGCGTGGGGTGCACCCGGAGTTGCGGTCACGGTACCCTGTGGCCCACCCGGGAATCAGCTGTGTAACAACCGTGCTGCAAGCCTGTGCTCAACTCCAGCGGCCCTTGGGGTGGAGTTGCAGCCCTGAGCCGCGGCGGGCGGGGCGGGCCGGGCGGGCGGGCAGGTGGGCGGGGCGGCCGCCGGGGAGGACCGGGGCCTATAAAGTGCCCGCTGCCCCCGAGGCGGCGGCGCAGTTCCGTGGGGCGGGTGCTAGGTGGGTTGGGACCCAGCGGGGTGCGGATCGCTGCTGGGGTCTGCAGGTCCCAGGACCCCCCCCCCCCAACACCCCAGGGAGCAGGCTCCAGCGGAGAGGGTCTGCCCCCTCTCACTCCCGGACTCATTGAACCCGCAATCCGCAGCGGTGCCGGCGAGCGCATCGGCCTCAGCCAACTCCCGGCAGGTGAGCCAGGCGGCGGCCTGGAAGTGGGGTGCGCAGAGGCGGGGGGTTCCGGGGGGGGGGGTGCCTGTGGTGCCCCGGCCGGAGCCGTGGAGGGGGCTGAGCCCCGCGGGACAAGTCGGCTAACTTTGAATGAGTTTCAGGCTGCAGCAGAAGTTGGCATCTCCGCTGGCGAGACTGCAAACTGGAGTTGCAGGGACCGGGGTTCCTTCCCTTGGGGAGAAGGGGTGCTGGGCTAGTAGTGCGTTCTGTGTGCGCGGGGCGTTTCAGGAGCCTCTGCCCGTCTTTCCGGCTCTTGCAAATCTGTCCTCGTTGCCCACTTTTTCCCAGCGCCCCAGGCCGTTCTTCCCCGCGAGGGAAACTGAGCCGTTGACCATGGTTGCCACTGGCAGTTTGAACACGAAGAACCCGGGCAGCAGCGTCTCCGAGCTGCTGGACCACGGCTTCTACCCGCGGAGCCTGATCAATGGTGAGTTTCCCAGGGCCGCCTCTCCCTGCTCCAAAGGTGGCAGCCTCCCTATGGGTGGGATCGGTTTGGCAGGCAGGCGGTGTCGCCCCCTTTCCTCGGTGGAGCTGCCACAAAATCCATTCGAGGACCTTCTCTCCAAGCTTTCTAGCAACTTCTAACCATGGTAGTGAGAAACAAAAAGTAGCACAATAAATAAATAAATAAATAAATACACACACACACACACACACATACATATACACATATATACATACATACATACATACATACATACATACATATATACATACACACATATATACATGCGTAGATATTGAGGGGTGCATAGGTATGGTATGTTGCTGACAGGCTCTTTGGGGTGAAAAGTTATGTAGGCTCCTGACCTTACCTGGCTATAAAGTTTTGGTGAATCTTAAGTGTTCAGTTATGTGTGTTTCAACAAGTGTCTTCACCCTGTAGTCACCACCATGACCCTCTCTCCCCAAATGCCCATGTAACCTATTCCCCACCCTCCCTCTCTCCTGTTTACTTCTGCCTCCAGAGTTTCATGTAAATGGAATCATATAAAATGCACTCTTTTGTAACTGGCTTCTTTCACAAAGCTTAATTCTGTTGAGATCCTCCCGTGGTTGTTGCTTCTCTCGGTATGTGCTCCCTTTTATTGCGGTGTAATGTTCTGTGTGTGGATATAGCCATTACTCTGTTTTTAATGCCAGAGGACAATGTTAAGACTGCAGGGATGCTGGTCATGCTGCCACTTGCCATTTTAAACAGCAGTTTCTAAGCTCACATGTTGCTCTGCCATGAGGAGCTGTGTGGGCATAGGCCGATGAAGACCTGTGGGCCCTCCTCATTTAGAAGGCAATGTGGCTGATCTAATTTTATAGGCCAACTCTAAAGTCTCTACCTTCAGCATATGAAGCTTTATAAATTGGATTGCATTTGTTTTATTTAGTTATTTTTAAAAAAATAAGAAAAACAATGATCCAAAAGAATATGCATGTGGGGAAGCCACAACAGCCAATGAGGAGGAAGTAGGCTTAGGGAAGAGAGCCCTCAGCACCTCTGCCTGCTCCCAGTTGACTGTGTATAGCATCTTGCCAAGTGGTAGGATTAATTTGGAAGGTAGGTGACCAAATGCAGACCTATCTCTTTTCCTTGCGCAAATCTAATTTTGTTTTCCTAGGACTATTTTGTTTTGGTTGGTCACGGAAAACTACCCAGCCAGTTATAAATATCCTGGTGGACCTCAAAGGTCTTCTCTGAGCAATTTTTAATCAAAGAGGTTGAAGCTAAAATTGGAATTTACAGGCCATTCCAGTACAGACTTTTAAAGAAAGAAGCGGACTTAATAACTATTTAATATAGCTCCTCAGATTCATCTTTAAATTCATCACTTAAGAACAATAGCAAAAATTTGATATTTTAAAGCAATAAACTCATATATTCTTAGAGTCAGAAGGTAGCAGTTTCTTAGTTTAAAAAAAATGTATATAACCATTTTTACTCTAGAAGTAATGCAAGTTCCTTGTAAAATAAGTAGAAAAGTTTCCTAAGCAAGTAAAGGAGCAAGAAATGAAAGAAAGTCACTAGTAATCTAGGATACCCATAGATTTTTGATCCATAGTCTTTAAGATTCTGTGTGTGTACACATAAATTTTTAAAAAATGGTTGTATCCTATCCACTCTATTTATCAAAATATTTCATAAATGAAAGGTCAAATGACTTGCTGTACTAGTATTACCCCACTAGTTAGTAGCAAAGTGAGATCAGCTGATCCAATATCGGATACATATTGGAAACAGGTAAATGTGATAGAGACCAATGTTGCTATCTTGGTATGTTTTTCCTGCTCCTGGATTTCTTTCTTATTTATTTATTTTACTTCAAACTTCTATTTTCTGCAGATTTTGACTACTGGGATTATGTTGTTCCCGAACCCAACCTCAATGAGGTAATATTTGAGGAGACAACTTGCCAGAGTTTGGTCAAAATGCTGGAGAACTGTCTGTCCAAATCCAAGCAAACCAAATTGGGTTGCTCCAAAGTCCTTGTCCCTGAGAAACTGACCCAGAGAATTGCTCAGGACGTCCTCCGCCTCTCCTCCACGGAGCCCTGCGGCCTGCGGGGGTGTGTCCTGCACGTGAACATGGAAGTGGGCAACGTCTGTGTCAAGCTGGACAGGATTGTGTGCGACTCCACTGTGGTGCCCACTTTTGAGCTTACACTCGTGTTTAAGCAGGAGAACTGCTCATGGACCAGCCTCAGGGACTTTTTCTTTAGTCGAGGTCGCTTCGCATCCAGCCTCAGACGAACTCTGATCCTGAGCTCAGGATTTCGACTTGTTAAGAAAAAGCTTTACTCCTTGATTGGAACGACAGTCATAGAAGAATGCTAAGAGGAGAAACATTTTAAAAGGTCTTTTTTATAATTGGGGAATAAAACTCTGCAGCTGCTCAGTCACCGTCATTGTAGTTTGCCCTGCCTGCTTTCAATGAAAAGCCCCACATCAAGTTCTTCTGTATTTCACAGTCACAGCAACCCCAACTAAAGGGGTTATTCTGTGGCTTTTGAGAAATGAACCCCATGTCTGCATTATATCACTTTTTTTTTTTTTAACAAAATGGAATGGAATGAAATGGAATAAGGAAGGAAAAGGAGCTATCCACTGTAGCTTTGTATTTGACTACACAAAGTTTTCCATGTAGTCTTGCTGATAGACTATTAAACCAACCTGTTTAGTTTGATTTTCATATTGCTTTTCTTTTTTTCTGTAAGTTTTCAGAGTGATCCTGTCAATCACAGAATCTTACTGAGTGATGCTTAGTCCATCAAAACTTCCAGAAGCCCACACCACCAATTTCCTGTTCCTACTCTAATTTGAAGGGTCTTATCCAGGAGAATAGAATTAAGTGGGTGAGCATAATTAACTCTTAACCCCATGCAAGAGTGAATAAGAAACTATCAGGAGAACAGAACTACTTCACAGTTCCGTTTTGTTTTTTGCATTCTCCCCACTATTCTGGGTATTTTTGTTTGTTTGTTTTAGTGTGTGTTTTTAAACATGTTTTATTGATTTTTAGAGAAAGGGAGAGAGAGAAACATCCATATGAGCGTGAAACATCGATTGGCTGCCTCCTGCATGCCCCAGGGATTAAACCCGCAACTCAGGCATGTGCCTTGGCTGGGAATGGATGGAATAAGCAACCTTCTGTGCACAGGAGGATGATCAACCAACTGAGCTACACCAGCCAGGGTTTCACTCTTCTGTTCTAAAGAGGTGGCCTAAACTGAAGCTGCCATTTATAACTACAGTATTGTTTTTAATAACTTCATGGACAATATAAACTCAGTTTTTCTAGTGCTCAAGTGTTGAATGATACCTTTAAACTAAAAAAAAAAAAAAAAAAAAAAAATGGAAAATGTTAAGCTGTTATTTTGCATATAGTTGGTTCCTTTTTTTTTTTTTTTTATGTGAGTGAATATGGAGTTAGGACATGAGTTCTCAGTTCTCATCCCTTCCTCATTTGTTGTATCATCTAGCTTCTTTACACTATGACATATGCTTAATCTCAGATGAACCCTCCCACCAGTCAGTGTTATCTTATCCCTGGCCTCTCCTACAAACTCATCTATCTTTACACATTCTTCAAAGGAGATAGCTGTAGACTACCACTGTTCATTAGTAAGATGGGTCTATTACAACAGACTAGAGAATAAAAGCCAGGATGGAACTCAGCTTTCTTCAACCTAGGATTCCTGTTCCTAGGGGACAAGAAAGGCCTTAAGTTTATCTTATTCTTACTGCCTAGATCATTAGTCTTTTTTATGTTAATGAGAGAATGTAACCTCTACACTACAGTGTTCATTTCTGCAAATCTTTCATATCCTTACTATAGGTCATGAATAAGGACTTTATTCACATCTTCTGTCCAAGCTATTAGCATCACTACATACCTGAGGGTGGTAGGGACCCATGGCTTCATCCCGGTGTAACTCAAAAGTGGGTAGATCCTGTTACTCTTCCTATAGGAATCACTGTCGGAATCATTAAGCCCTCTCTAGGACTGGGCTAGCATAAGTCAACCTTGTTTTGCTTGTCTATTATTAGTTTGGGTTCTGAAGGTCACTGTGATTCTGTGGGCGAGGCTTCTCCAGCAGGATGTAGAGCTGTTGTCCCTTTTCCTCTAAACAGTTGTCTTTTATGTTCACGAAGTGGTGATAATGGCTCATGGAGACCTTTAATTACTATTTCTGTTAAAGGAAATTAAAGTTTGTCTATTTTTGACAATAAAGCATCATATATTTTTAATCTTTTGTCCTCTTTATCTTTTCTGAGTTTTATTCAATGATCACCCTCAAATATATTTGACAGTATTTGAAGGAAAATGACAAAACATTTATCTATCACGTGTTTTGCTTCATAATTTTTCAAATACAAAAGTACATTTTATAGGCAGACAATAATTTGAGCTCCTTTGGCAACCACCTTTAAAAACAACAACAACTTATGGTATGAAGCTTTTCCTATAGTTCTCCTACCGCCCAAATGCAAATATATCAAATTGTGAGATCAGTGTACATTTTTATTTTTGTCAGAAAATTCTATTGAATCATGTCTTTCTAGTATCACTGTTATTCATCTTACCTGTCCTGTCTGCTTCAAAATTTTGGTCATTAGCTCACATCTCTTACTACATAACACATTTAGTAAGACTTGCTAACTGGTGGGCACTATACTAGGTGCTTTATATAAATTCTTTCATTCCTCACAAGAGTCCTATGAAATGAAACTACAGTCATCTCCATTTTATAGATAAGTGACCAGACACAGTGAGGTTAAGTAACCTGCCCAATGCCACCAAGTTAGGCAACAGAGCCAGAGTATAAAACCAAGCCAACTGCTGCCTCCAAAAGCCCAACCAGCACAGAGACCACATCCACAGAACCAAGAGTCTGCAAAGACAATGTCAAACACTTGCCCCTAAATTTCAAAGTACAGTTCTTATGGTGATTTCTTGTCAGATAGGAAAAAGGAAGAAACTACAGTACCGACAATATTCCCCATTCACTGGAGCAGAGCTGTGCTTAGAATAAGAAGTCCACATGTTTAAAAGATGCATTTCAATCCTTCCACCTTCATGCTTATCCTATACAATTAGCCTTAAAAAAAAAAAGTGTAATCTGTGCCCTAGCTATCTTTATTGAGAAATAAACCTGTTAGCTACAGTGTGTGATGGCCTCCTAAAGTAATGAAATGCCTTATTTTCCTCTTATTGATAGAAAAATACCATTTTATAGTAATGATGCCATTATAATTAACCCAGTTATTAATTAATAGAAAAGGAGCAAAGAGGAGGCTGGAGAATATAGACATACAGTTTGTGCCAGGAAGCTGCAGCTTAGAACTCTCCATGTCTGTCCCCTGCAGATCCTGGGGATGATGGGAAAAGGGATTGAAGAGAGAAATAATAGACACAAGTCCAGTAAGGACTGAATAGCATAGGAAAGGTGATTATCTGCCAGTCACACCTGGGAGCAGATCATTGGCCACAATAGACATGGCCACTGTAAGAGGACAAATCTGGGATCGGTAAACTCCCAAACAAAGGGAGTTCTTCTTGCCCTTCTCTCTTGCTGCTCACTCCCAACTCCTGGCTTGCAGGGCCCTCACACCCTGCACTGGCCCTCATGGCCAATGGTACACGGACCTCACACAATAGACTAATGGATTGCAACTAGCCTGATGCTCTGTTGGACTCAGCTCCACCATGGAACGGAAATTTTGGACACTGGCTTTGCTTCTATCTCTGCTAAAGCCCTAGCTGCACCTTTTCCAGGACTGGTTAAAGGGAAATAGGACTTTGGAAATTGCGGGTTATAACTTCATACAAATAAAAATCACTGATTCTCCCGTGGGAGTCTTAGAAAATTCTTCTTTTCAAGATTTCAAAACCTGATCCCCAGCACTCAGTGGAGAAAGGGATACCCCACTTCTACTGGTACATACCCCACTTCTACTAATAACAGAAATAGACTCAATATCCTGAATCAATTTCTCCAATGTTCTATATCCTCATGGAGTCAGTTTCATATTGCACTATGGACAGTTTCCCTTTTGCATAGTAGAAGGATGTACAAGTATAAAATTCTTAGGTCTACTACATTCAGTTTTCAGTGATCTATATTGGTTTAAACAAATGATAATAACAAAAAATCCCAAGGCATGTTGACACACATGAGGGAAGGAAAGGTACATGGTCATGAGCATCATGCAACTATTCAAAACCCCAGACTAGACTCTGCTACTGATTTTCAACTCATAATACTCCACTGGGTCTTCTGAATCTGCCACAGACAAAAGGAAAGAGACTGAGGTATCTCATAGAGACTTAGGAGCCAGGTGGAGGAGTGATGGACATGACTTCTGTCTACATCCCACATAGAACTCAGTCACATGGCCCATTAAATTGAAAGAAGAGCTGCGAAATGTGGTTGAAAGGTGTGCTTAGGAAGAAATGAGCTTGATGAACTGTTTCGAACACACAGGAAGAGGCAAGTTACTAGTAGTCTATGAACTAATAGAGAACCCAGACACAGACCTACACATATATATGGAAAGATGGTTTATGGCAGAATTGTACCTTTAAATAAATGGGTAAAGAAAGGATGGTGTTTTCAATAACTGGCACTATAATAATCATTTATCTACATGGCAAAAAATGAAATTGGATTCATATATATCAAGCATAAATATCAATTATAGATTTATTAAAGAATTAAATATGAAAGGGACACTTTCCAAAGAGAATATAATTTTTATGGTTTTGATGTAAGGAAAGATTTCTTAAAGAAGACACAAAAATGAAACTTCTATTTATCACATATCACTATAAAGAGAATAAAAATACAAGTCATGAACTGGAAGAAAGTATCTTCTACAATTATAACACAAAAAAAGTTAATACCAGAATATGTTAAATATGTTCTCAATTTCTCCAAAACAATTAAAAAAACAAACAACCCAAAAGAAAAAATATAGGCAAAAGCTTTGTATAGGCATGCTACTCTAAAGGACACTTAGGTAGCTGACAAACACATGAAAAGATGCTCAATCTAACTAGTAATCAGGGAAATGCAAACTATAAGCACAGTAAGGCACTAATGGATAACACATCCACATTGGTCAAAAAAAAAAAAAAGTTCAACATCTAGTCATTCAGATGTTGGTGAAGATATGAAGGGAAAAATATTCCCTGCAGCATGTCCATATATGTGAATTCAGTCTGGCATTTTTTTTTTTTGTAAAATTGAAAATAAGCATATTTTATAAGAATACAATTCCATTTTTAGTTATCAAATCTAAACAAGTACACCACTGCTTTATTTTTTAATTGTCATCTAAAATTTTTACCCTAATTACAAATAATTTTTACCCTCATTACAAGTAATGTTAATTTTCAGGGTGTGGTAAACATTGATATTTTAAAATAAAAACAATTATATATTAAATGTTTCCAATGGAATGTGGATAGCACAGTAATTTAACACCAAGTTTTATTTAGAAAACACTGAAATAAGTTTTCAACAGTATAAACTTTTCAGTGTTTCTTCTTAAAGTCTAGGTTTCTACTGAATTTTACCTTTCTGTTAACTATTTTAAGTTTGACAGTCATTAGTATTTCTTCTCTGCAATAAAAACAAAATGATAAGTTCAAATTAATTTGTTAAATGGTTTGTAATCATAAGGCTCTGTTAATTTTTTGACTAAGTTAACTTTACAAATAATAGAGCATAATGATCAAAATAACATTGAATATGTTTTAAAACTTTCTAAAACTATTAAACACAAAAATAATATCCCTTAGTGAGATGAATTTAAATTAATTTATACATAAATATTGTTTTATTACTAGAATTAGAGGATTAAATATCATTTCCTATTTTTTGAAAACTCAGAAAACATATTCTTTATATCATTAAAAATTTGGGAATCGAGAATATTTGGTTATTACAATATCAAGAAGTAACCAATCTTTGAGCTGCCTTCAAATTATAGGTCAAAATCACACAAATATCTATCACCAAAAGTATTTTAAATAATCAATGCGAAGATAATTAAATTAGATTTTCTTTCAATGTTATTGAAATCAAAGACTAAAAATCACCTGATTGGCAAAAGGACTTGTTACTTTGGTATATCGATATTAGTCTGCTCAGGATGCCTTACCAAAGTACTGTAGATTGATTGGCTTAAACAATAGGAATTAATTTCCTCATAGTTCTGGTGAACTAGAAGTGTGAGATTAAAGTGTTGGCAGGGTTGGTTTTGAGGAGGAACTCCAGAAGTTAAAATTTTTTACTTCAGTTACCTAGTTAATAGGCTTGGTGATTAATGCATGTAGAAAACTATTGTTCCAGGAACTGAAACGTGTGACAGGACCTTCCCTGACTCCAGGAGACCTGTAAGCAATTCCACCTTTGCACCCCAGGAGGACAGCAAGTGGTCAAGATGGTATCTGAGCCAATGTGCTCCAGGGAGAGAATGCCCAGGGCAAAGATAAAAAAATCACTGGTCAGTACATGAAGGGATGCTCAGAAAATTGCTGGACTATATCTTTTTTCTGATTAATCTTTTTCTTGAATTCCAAACCCATTACCTACACTTTTCTTCTCCATATAAAAAAGTTCAATTTGAGATGAGATATGATGTCTTTGGGGTACATAACCCACCATTTGAATAAAGCATCCATAAAGATCCAATTGTTCTCTCTATTTATTGGTTCTGGTAGTGACAGATCGCAGGAACACAGGCATTTCCTGTTTCATATTCCTCTGAGACCTCTCTCCTTGTCTTCTTGATAGCTGTTTTCTCCCTGGGTCTTCACATTGTCTTCCCTCTGTACTGTTTGGGTCCAAATCTCCTCTTCTTATAGGACACCAGTCATATTGGATTAGGGCCCACCCTAATGACCTCATTTTGACTTCATTATCACTTTCAAGACCATATCATATTGAAGTTAAGGACTTAAACATATGAAATTTAAGATGGGCTGACATGAACTAATTAGAATAGTCTAGGTGGGAGAGGAGAAGAGTCTAAACTAGAGAAAAGATTATATTAAATATAATATGATGACAATAATTTGTTCAAGAGTCATTACAAGAAAAAAAATGAACTGTCTTTGGTGGATAGATATTAAGAAGAGAAAAAAAAAAAAAAAGGAGTTACCGGTAAACCTCTGGTATTTAGGTTTTTCTGCTGCTTTTTAATATAGGCAGTAAAATCGTCACCCAGAATAGGAAATGAGTACCTATAGAAGCTACCAGAAAACTAACAGCTGCAGATCTTATATCTGGCACCATTTCTCTATTAATAACTGCTTTAGTTGGGAGTTCCCTAGAAAGAGTCTGGGATAGAGATTTATAAGCAAAAGGTTAATGCCCTTTTGATCAACACCTCTAGACAAGTGAAGGAAATAGAATGGACTAAGCAAAGGCAATAGTTAACAGTTGATACTGTCTCCTTGAAAGGCCTTCACATGATCTCTCAGGAAGCTCTAGAGTTAGACTGCCCTTCACAGTTATTTCCCCTGAGATAAGAGGCTTTGACTTTTATCCTGCCCTTCATTTACCAGACCTCAAAAACTCTCTGCCTAAGATAGGAATGCATGACTTTGGGCAAGGTGGTCCTCTTCAGCTGAACGCAATTCCTGAGGTGTTGACTCAGCTTGGAGCAGTCAGCCACCACCATTTCCAACAGTTTGGGTGATGCCAGCCTCAGGCATGAAGAAGGGATTTGAGTGACACGTTGCAGCATCCACTCCGGTCCATCACTTGTGACATTTAGATCCATTTGTCATATTATAAATCCTGGGTCCAACTCTTGCAGGATTTTGTCTGGTCTCTTTTCCTAGAGAAACAGATAGAGGAAGGTTAATGGGGCAAACGGAAGCCCTGCCACTGCAGGTGGTCTCAGTGCCACAGCTGAGCATCAGTTCCTTCTCTACAACTGTTCCAGATTCCCCTTTCTTAGTCGGCTGACTTCCTAGTGGGTGACTCAGACCCTCATTACTGAGAGGTCTGAGCTCAAGGTCAACACGACCTTAGGGCATGCTTGCTGCACTTGTCCATTACTCTTGGTTGTTCCCATTATAATTCTTACCTAAATGTCAAAGCACCGATATGTTCTGCCAACTACCAAATATGCCCATGGAAATTACACATTTGTGGTCTAAATTATGCATTTGTGCTTCTCATACTAAGCACATTCATGAACCCAATAGGCACATTCTGAGCTGGACCTGGGCCAGGACTCCAGTTCTGGAAACTGAATGGAAGACTGTGACTATGAGAATGTCCACCTTCAAGAAAGGGATAGGACTTCACATGATGGTAATTAGTGTAGAGGAACTCAGCTGACAGCTGGCATCACCAACTCTCCCAGCAGCTAGGGCAGTGATAGGCAAACTGTGGGTGCGAGCCACATGCTGTTCTTTGGCCCCTTGAGTGTGGCTCTTCCACAAAATACCACAGCCTGGGAGAGTCTATTTTGAAGAAGTGGCATTAGAAGAAGTTTAAGTTTTATATATATATATAGTATTGATTTTTTACAGAGAGGAAGGGAGAGAGATAGAGAGCTAGAAATGTCAATGAGAGAGAAACATCGACCAGCTGCCTCCTGCACACCCCCTCCCGGGGATGTGCCTGCAACCAATGTACATGCCCTTGACCGGAATCGAACCTGGGACCTTTCAGTCCACAGACCGACACTCTACAGCTGAGCCAAACCGGTTTCGGCGAAGAAGTTTAAGTTTTAAAAAAATTGGCTCTCAAAAGAAATTTCACTCGTACTGTTGACATTTGGCTCTGTTGACTAATAAGTTTGCCGACCACTGAGTTAGGGGAATGAGTTCCCTAGGCCTGGTTGGTGCCATGTGGTATGTCCTTTTCAGATGAATGCAGAAAGGTGGAAGTGAGAAGTGGAAGTTTAGTTGCAATGATAGAGAAGGGAGAAATCTAAAAATGTTTTAAATTTTAAATTATCAGACTTCCTCTCTTAACTCTGTCTCCATCTCAAAGGATAACTTACAATGTTATGTTTTAAAGCCCTTGTGGATTATTTATGATATATCAAACCCAAGTCTAACTACCATGTTATGTGTCTATAATTAGACAAAGGAAGTGTTTATTAATCAAAGGGATTTGCTAAGGTCTCATAGATTTGTAGCTGGAAAATTCCGACCCGACTCACGGAAAAGGGCATAAGAATAACTCCCTAAATGGCAAGATTACTCTCCAAACTGTTGCATGCCTTCAACTTCTCCACTTATGATCTTAGGTAGGATGAAAAACAACCAGACCATGAGAAAACTGCTTTTCTATCATTGGTTCTCCAAATGCGAGGTTGCCTAGTTGAAATAAAGGCCCAAAATAATAGGATGTGGTTAGCACCATACCAGAGGGCCTCTTCAGTTCCTGAGTGGGCGAAGCATACTTTATTGCTGGAGTTACAGAAATGCTGGTGTTCACCGCCACAGCCCAAGTTCAAGGCTGCTTTGGGTTCAAAGTCCTAAAAAGTGCTGCTTTCGTTCTTTATGGTAATCAACCCAAGTGCTGTGCACTCAAACCCTTCCATCTCTCAGCATTGAAATCATGGGAAAGAGTAGAGTATTATTCATTTTTTAAAATTGTTCTTATTGCTCGAAGACTGGTATACATTGTTTCTCTTTTTCTGCTTATTAAAGAGAAACAATGTATACCAGTCTTATAAATATGTATGTTCAACAAGCATCTCTGGGATGTGCTATGACTGGGCACATGGGGGAAGTCCCCATGCTTCTGCTCTAGCCCCGTGTAGCATTCCTAAGAAACCTCCTTTATGCTGAACTGCACTCTAAAAATACCAGAATTCACGGGGGGTGGGGGGATAGGATTAGAGAAGGCCACCCAAATCTGTGCAAGGTTGTAACCAGAGCACTAGATAAATAAATAAACAAATAAATAAATACAAAACCTAGCTAAGCAAACAAACCAAAAGCTACACCAGTAAATACATATTACAGTAAATACAGGATTTGACCATTTGAAGAAGTGAATGCTAGCTTAATGAAAGGGTGGGCAAGAAGGATTACACTGTCAATTCATAGAGACCAGGACAAAAACTGTAAAACCATCTGGGAGAACCAAGCAACATGTACTTTCAAGAGAGAGTGTGTGGCCTAATGGATCCTAGGGGAAGCCAGGAAGTGAGGGGCCCCAACACAGCACTGTGTTCTTCTGTGGCTTGCTGCCTCTCCCTGCTGTAAGGTAATCTACACTCAGTTTTTGTTACTCACTGGAAATTATGGTGACATCGCATATGCACAAAACAAATTCCACATTATACTGACATCGCTCCCAAACTATTTAACAATAACTTTTGAGGTAATGTGTGTAATGAATACTCATGTTTTTGAAGTACAGGATTTACCATAGACTTGGTTTACTCATGGCTGCAAAAATAGAAGTTAAATTAACCTTTCAAAGGGGACATTTAAATAAGAATCAAGAGATTTGAAATAGTGGTGCTTTCTAACTCAGTGACTTCC
The DNA here is from genome assembly GCF_014108245.1 of Pipistrellus kuhlii. Taxonomy (NCBI): domain Eukaryota; kingdom Metazoa; phylum Chordata; class Mammalia; order Chiroptera; family Vespertilionidae; genus Pipistrellus; species Pipistrellus kuhlii. The sequence continues at coordinate 136,434,140 of NW_023425404.1, forward strand.
TTGCAAACATCCCTGAGGCTGCTGTTGGCACAACTGCTACGGCCCACACGGGAAACTGGCTGTCACCCACCTCCACACACATCCCACACAGCCCCACTTCTTCAGCTCTTCATGCTTCTATTAAAGGTCTAGGAGAACACTACATACTAGCTGCAAGGGAGGCTTGGAAGTCAAATATTTGACATATCTATTAGTTTCTATAATGTGTGTGTATATGCATATCAGTGGTGGTGGGGTGTCCTAATGATGGAAAGAACATTCAGATGCTGAAAGGGAAAAGGAAAATCCATACCCTTTAAAGATATTAAAAATTGGAAGAATTGAAATTTTATCAGGTAACTTATAAATTAAATTATGATATAACCATATAGCCATCGGGTGGGATTCAGAAACTAGGATTTAAAAATCTGTGTTTCTTAGATAATTTAATGTTTTCAAAATTCTCATCTCTGTTTTCTATTCCTATATCCTTCCTTACTTTACTATTTGTTTACATCCCAGGAGCCAGACTGGAAATCCAAACTAAACTGGAGAACATGCACCTCGCATCACCAACTGAGGTCCAGCTGAGGAGGAGACTTATATCGAGGAAGGACAGAAAACACCCAGAGACCAGTAGGGAGGGTGAGGCCTCCAGAGGAGCTGACCCAGCTCCCAGGGGCGGCAGGCCAGCAGGCTGAGAGTGAGAGGGAGCTCCCGGCTAGGGAGGGTGTGTTCCCTCCAGAAGATAGAGGCCCAGAACCCAGGCTGGGCTCCACAGCCCGGAGCACCAGAGCCCAGGCCCACGGCCCATGTAACATCCAGCTGTGAAAGGTGCCAAGGCTGCTGGCCACGGTGGAGTCTGGAGGCGCAGATGGACGCTGGTTGGAGAGAAAGCTGCTGTTGCTTGTTTGTTTTTAACCCAGAGCATAGGAGTTTTCATTTGCTACTCTCTGAGACTTAGGTATGCAAGGTGCCTAAGAAGAGGTTGGGGTGGGAAGTATTGCAGGAAAACGTGGAAAAGCAGCAGCCGGGAATATTTGGTCCTAGGCCCCTTAAATAAAATGGCCATTTTTCCTGAGAGGAGCTAGCAGCTCCCAGTAGCCAGAGGGCAGGAAAAGAAAAAAACACCCCCTATAACATAGCCTGTCCCACCCGCAGGAGCCCTGCATGCCATGCCCCTCGTTTGACCTTTACACAAGTAACAAAAGCAGAGGCCAAGCCTATGGGTTAGAACAGGCTCAGGAGCCCTCAGTGACTGGATTGGGAGAGGGGCTGCCCACTATCCTGGGCACCAGCTTTCCCTGCACGGGAGAGCTGATAAAAACTCCAGTTTCCAGCCGACTCCACTGGTCTCCATGCAAGGATCTCTGTCCAGCTGAGGGCAGATGAATATTTTGGGCCATTTGCAGAGCAGTATCTCTGGGATGGGGAAACACACCCACTGCATCCCCTGAAAGCTAAACAGAACCTCCCCTACCTAAAGCCATTTTTTAAAATACATATATTTTTATTGATTTCAGAGAGAAAAGGACAGAGAGAGGAGAGAGAGAGAGAGAGAGAGAGAGAGAGAGAGAGAGAGAGAGAGAGAGAGAAATAGCAATGAAGAGAGAGAATCATTGGTTGGCTGCCTCCTGCAGGCCCCACACTAGGGATTGAGCCCATAACCCAGGCATGTGCCCTGACCGGGAATTGAACTGTGACCTCCTCCTTCATAGGTCAACACTCAACCACAAACAGCCTTTTGAGTAATTGAGATTGACAGCTGGCTTGCAGGCAAAGGTGGGCAGGGGTGTAGCCCAGGGAATCAGGAGAAGTTTGCAGGGGAAGTTTCCTGCTAAGAAACCTACTTTAGAGTGCACACTCTCCACCCCAACATCCTCTCCCGACACCCCCCCCACCCCCACCCCACACACATACCCTGCTTGCAGCCAAGGCCTATGGAGACAGACATAAGCAATGGGTTGGTGGATCATTGGAGCTTCGAGCAGGCTGCTGAGATCCAAAGGAAGCTAGTCCTGACAGTAATTAGGACCTAAGTATCGTACAGGAAGCCCAGAATTGGCAAACAGAACAAAAGAGTAGGGTCCAAAGGGATCGCCATAGGGCACTAAACTCTGCCACTTTACTTTTCTTTCCTCTTTTTTCTTCCCTCTTCTATTTTATTTTCATTTTTTATTTCTTTTTTCTTTTTTCCAATTTTAAATTTATCTTCTATATCTATCTGCTTTATCAATTTGTTATAATTCTAGTTTCTGTTGTTCTGTTCATAAACCTAATTTTCCTCTTCCCTTTTCCTACTCAATTTTTTCCCCAATACTTTTTTATTTTTATTTTCGTTTTCTCTTTTCTTTTTCTCCTACTTTCTCGTCCTTTTTTTTCCTTTTTTATTTTAGTTCTATCTGCTTTTTCATCTATTTTCCTTTGAAAATATTTTTCTTTTCATTTTTTCTTCCTCCTTTATTTTAAATTGTTTTTCTTCCCCTACTCCACTAATTCTTTATCCTTATTTTTATTTTATTTTTTATTAAGGAATTATATTATCCTTATTTTCTTTATTTCGGCTGTGTGTCTTCATACTTCCCCTATTTTTGTTGTTTTTTTGTTTGTATTTTTATTTGTTTTTTGTTTTTGCCTCATATTTCTTTCTTTTCCATAATTCCTGCTCTCTTTTATCTTTTCTCATTCTCTCTTCTCCAGTAGTTGCTTTCGTTGGTGCTGTCGTGGTCTTATGTATGTTCTTGTTTTGTTTCTTTTGTTTCATGTTTTGTTGTGTTGTATTTTGTTCTGTTCAGTCAGCATGTCCACAACAGTTCACATGATGTGGTTGCAGGTGAGCTACATAGTCAACCAGCCTGAGAGGATACTCCATCCTGGAACAGACAATAACATTCAAGACTGAACTATAACAGGATAACCCAAATAACCCAAGTAAGGGGCTTTCCTGGAGCACCCAGCTCAGGAGATTTAAGAAACTGCATCACTGGGTCTCACAAAACACTTCATACATTACATCATCCCACAAAATCTGGGAGGCAAAACAATTTGATCTAATGCATAGAAACAAAAACAAATGGAGGAAAACATGGAGAGACAAAGAACAACCCTCAAGTGAAAGAAAAGGAGGAATTGCCAGAAAAGGGAACTAAATGAAATGGAGATAAGTAAACAATTTGTCAGATAAAGAATTCAGAGTAATAGTTATAAGGGTACTCAAACATCAGTGAGAATTACAAACAACTTAATGAGACATATCATGTATTAATGAGAGTTACACCAAACATGCAAAGAGAAATTGAAACAATAAATAAGAATCAATTAGAAATGAGGAATGACATACCTGGAAAAAAGAACACTCTGGAAGGATTCAACAGTTGACTAGAAGAAGCTGAGAACATAATCAGCAGAATCAATGAATTAGAAGACAAAGTAGAAAAAACTCCCATTCAGAGCAGCAAATAGGAAAAAAAAATTAAGCAGAAGAATCTAGGAGCTTTGGGGATAACATGAAACATAACATTTCCATTATGGGGTACCAAAAAGAGCAGAATCTGAGAAAGGAACATTAAAGAAAAGAGAGAATCTTAAAGGGTGCAAGAGAGACAGAAAGTTACCTACAAGGGCATTCTCATTACACTGTCAACTGACTTCACAATAGAAACATTTTAGGCCAAAAGGAAATGGCATGAAATATACAAAGTAATGAAAATCAAGTGACTGAATCCAAGTTTACTCTACCCAGCAAGGCTATCATTCAAAATTGAAGGTGAACTGAAGAGTTTTAAAAATGAGAAAAGGTTAAAAGATTTTATTACCATCAAACAAGCATTGCCAAAAGGGACTGTTATAAGAAAAAGAAATAGAGGGAAAGAGAAGAACACAAGCATAAAGGATAAGAATGACAATAAATAAGTGCCTATCAATAAACACACAACAACCAAAAATCTATGCAGTCCTGAGAGGGAAGTTCATAGCATTATAGGCCTACCTCAAAAAAACAAAACAAAACAAAAAAAAACTTTCAATAAACTATATAACCCCACAACTTAAAGAATTAAAAAGAATAACAATAAAAGCCCAGAGTAATAAAATGAAAGACATAATAAAGTTCAGAGTGGAAATAAATGACATAGAAACTAAAACAATAATACAAAAGGTCAATAAAACCAAGAGCTGGTTCTTTGAAAAGATAAACAAGATTGATGACCCTTTAGCCTGGCTCATCAAAAAACAAAGAAAGAGAACCCAAATAAACAAAATAAAAAATGAAAGAGGTTAAGTAACAACTGACCCCACAGAAATAAAAGGATCATAAGAAATACTATAAAGAACTATATTCCAACAAATTGGACAACCTGGATGAAATGGACACATTCCTAGAAAAATACAATTTTCTAAAACTCAATCAGGAAGAGTCAGAAAATCTGAATAGGCTGATAACTACTGATGAAATTAAAGCAGAAAAGCAAAAACAAACAAACAAAAAACACCTCATAGTAAACAAAAATCCTGGTCCTGGTCCAAGTCCGGACAGCTTCACAGTGAAGTGTTACTAAAAATTTAAAGAAGAACTAACACTTACACTCCTCAAACTATTCTATTTTTTTTTTTAAACATATTTTATTGATTTTGTACAGAGAGGAAGGGAGAGAGATAGAGAGTTAGAAACATCGATGAGAGAGAGAGTCATCGATCAGCTGCCTCTTGCACACCCCCTACTGGGGATATGCCCGCAACCAAGGTACATGCCCTTGACCGGAATCGAACCCGGGACCTTTCAGTCCCCAAGCCGACGCTCTATCCATTGAGCCAAACCGGTCTCGGCTCCTCAAACTATTCTAAATAATTCAAGAGTAAGGAACACTTCCAAGCTCTTTTAATGAGGCATTACCTAAATCCCCAAACCAGATAAAGACACTACAAAGAAAGAGAATTATAGACAATAAACCTGATGAACATATATGCTAAAATCCTCAACAAATATTAGCCAATTATCCAGCAAACGTTAAAAAGATAATTCACCATGACCAAGTGGGATTTATTCCAGGGATGCAAGACTGGTACAATATCTGCAAATCAATAAATGTGATACATCACATAAACAGATTGCAAGATAAAAATCACATGATCATATCAGTTGATGCAGAAAAATCATTAGAGAAAATCCAACTCCTTTTTTGATAAAAACTCTCAGCAAGTGGAAATAAATGGATAATATCTCAACATAATAAAGGCCATTTATGACAAACCTATAGCTAACATCATACTCAATGGGCAAAACTAAAACCATTTCCCCAAAGAATAGGAATAAGACAGGGATGTCCACCTTCACCACTCCTTTTCAACATAGTACTAGAAGTTCTAGCCATAGTGATCAGACAAGAAGAAAAAATAAAAGGCATTCAATTTGGAAAGGAAGAAGCAAAACTGTCAGTATTCACAGATGACATGATATTATACATAGAAAATCCTAAAGACTACTAGATTTAACCAGGTCAGTGTAACTCAGTGGTTGAACACTGACATATGAACTAGGCGATCACAGTTCAACTCCTGGTTGTGGCTTGATCCCCAGTAGAGGGTGTGCTGGAGGCAGATGATTGATCATTCTCTCTCATCATTGATGTCTTTATTTGTCTCTCTGTCTCCCTTCCTCTCTGAAATCAGTAAAAATGTTTTTAAAAACTACTAGAGTTAAATGAATTCAGCAGGATTTGAAATTAACACCTAGAAATCTGTAGAATTTTTATACATCAACTAGAGGCTCTGTGCATGAATTCATGCACATGTGGGGTTCAGCTGGCCCACCCCAATCAGGACTGATCAGGACTGGGCAGGCCAAGGGGAGGGGCTGCAGGAGGTTGTCTGGCCAGCCCTGCCCCTGATCAGGACTGGTGGCGGGACACAGTGTGTGTTATAGCAACCAGTCATTCCAGTTGCTCTGGTTGCTTGGCTTTATATATATAGATAATAAACTCTCATAAAGAGAAATTAAACAAACAATCCCATTTACCATTACAACAAAAAAAGTAAGATACTTGGGAATAAACTTAACCAAGGAGGTAAAAAACCTGTACTTGGAAAACTACAGCATGTTGAAAAAAGAGATAGAGGAAGATATAAATAAGTGGAAGAATATACTGTGTTCATGGATAGGTAGAATTAACATCATTAAAATGTCCATACTACCCAAAGCAATATACATATTCAAAGCAATCCCTATTAAAATACAAGTGGCATAATGCTGTAAGCTAATTCCAGCATGTCATAATAAATGCAATAAGTCCTCAAAAGGTTGATGGGCTTCTTCTATATTTGGCAGGTCTGAACCTTATAACCTGCTGCTTGAATAGCTGAAAGCCTTTCCCAAAACCTGAAAATGTGCATATATTATTGCCAGCTACTGGAACAGCTGAGTGCGGTCCCCCTAACCTGACAATGCCTATTGTATACCAAGCCTTACCTTTGATATGTATATCTGCTTTGTTTCAGGGAAATTTGTGTTAATAAAAATCTAGGGGTCCAAAGATTCAGAAAACTTGGTTACCAAAGCTGGTTCTCCTCTGGCTCCCCAAAATGCCTTCCAAATTTATATTTCATGTCTAGTCTCTTTATTAATTTACATGCAGCCCCTTCTCAAGATTCATGAACCCTTCTAGATGCCAAGAAACACCCCAGCAGAATAATTCACAAATCGAGAACAAATATTCTAAAAACTTATATGGAACCAAAAAAAGATCTTAGTAACCACAGAAATCTTGAGAAAGAAGAACAAAGTTGGAGGGATCAAAATACAGGATACCAAGTAATATTATACTATAAAGCCACTGTGCTCAAAACAGCCTGGTGATAGCACAAGAACAGACATACAGATTAGTGGAACAGAACAGAGATCCCAGAAATTGACCCAAGCCATTATGTTCAATTAATATTTGACAAAGGAGGCAAGAACATGCAATGGAGTAAAGACAGTCTTTTAGTAAATGATGTTTGAAAAATTAGACAGATACATGCAAAAAAAAAAAAAAGAAAGAAAGAAACTAAACCACCAACATACACAATACACAAGAATAAACTCAAAATGGGTAAAAGACTTAAATGCAAGTCAGGAAACTATTAAAATCTTAGAAGAAACCATAGAGAGCAAAATCTTAGACATATTTTATAGAAATATGTTTACTGATACATCTCCTAGGGCAAAGGAAACTAGGGAGAAAATAAATGGAACTACATCAAAATAATAAGCTTCTGCATAGCAAAAGTAACCAGCAAAAAAATGAAAAGAGAACCTACCATATGGAAGAACATATTTGCCAATGATACATCTGATAAGGGGTCAATTTTCAAAACATATAAGGAACTCATACAACTTAACAAAGGAAGATAATCCAATTTAAAAATGGAAAAGGACCTAAATAGATACTTCTCCGAAGTGGATATACAGAAGGCTGAGACATATAAAAAAACAACAACAAAAAAACCTAGAGGAGCCTCGCAATCCAGGACCCCTCAGGGGATGTCAGAGAGCTGGTTTTGCCCAATCCCTGCTGTCTAGGCCAAGGAATGTCACCAGTGCATGAATCTGTGTACTGTGTTTCTAGTATGCATGCAAGACCTTTGGTTAATCTCTTCTCACCCTCCCCATCCCCTCTTCATTCTGAGATTCATCAGTCTGTCCCATGTTTTCATGCCTATGCATTGAGCATCTACCCTGTGATGGTCAGTGCACATCATAGCTATGGGTCTAACAGTTGAACAGTCGCTTTGGCTTTTATGTATATAGATGCTCAAAGTCACTAACCACCTGAGACATGCAAATTTAAACAACAATGAGGTGTCATCTCACACGTCCCAGAATGGCTATCATCAACAAATCAATGAATGACAAGTGATTGAGAGAATTCTAGTACACTGCTGGTGAGAATGCAGACTGGTGCAGCCACTGTGGAGTTTCCTCAGAAATGTAAATATGAAACTACCATTTGACCCAATGATCACACTCCTAGGAACATATCCTAAGAAACCATAAATAACAATCAGAAAGAATATATATGCCCTATGTAAATAGAAGAGCAATTATAACAGCTAATATTTGGAAACATCCCAAGTGTCCATCAGCAGGTGAGTGGATAAAAAAGCCATGGTACATTTACACAATGAAATACTATGCAGCTATAAAAAAAAAATAAAGAACTCTTACCACTGGCAATAGCATGGATGAATCTGGAGAGTATTGTGCTAAGTGAAATAAGCCAGTCAGAGAAACAATTATCATATGAGCTCACTCAAATGTGGAATCTAATGAACAAAATAAAATGATGAACAAAATAGATCCAGAGAAATAGAAGCATGGGACAGACTGTGGAATCTCAGAGGGAAGGTAGAAGTGGGTGAGTGAGTGGGTGGGTGTGTCAGAAACGATTTACCAAAGAACTTGTACAAATATATACATAGCCCATGGACACAGACAATAAAGGGGTGAAGGCCTGGAAGGGGTGAGTGCACTGTGAAGGGAATCAATGGAAAAAACAAAACAATAAAAAACAAAGGAGACATCTTTAATACTTTCAATAATAAAGATAATAAAAGAAAGAAAAGAGAAGAGAACTATATGCCTCTTAAAAAAAAGAATATATATATATATATTCTTTTTTATATATATCTGTATTTCCTTCTGGTTTGTGCAATTATAGGTAATCTTTTTTTTAATAAAACTCTATCTTTTTCAAATAATCCTTGATAATGAAAATATAATAAATAAATTTGTTTCTTTCTTAAGTCAAGTTCCTTTGAGCTCTCAACAGATAGTACACAACAGAGGATAAATTATAGCACAAAGCTGGGAAAAATAATCATATAAACATAATTCTGTCAGAATTGTTTTATAAAATGGCAGATTAAATAAATTAAAGCAAAGTAAAATTTTACATTTTCTTTCATTGCATATATATTGTATTATAAATAATCATTCTGACTGATTCTTGGTAAATTCGCCTCTTTTCAACTGCTCTCATGGCTAAAGACACTTTACAGCCCAGTTAAATTTGGAGTTGCCAGCTTTCTAAAGGCTTAAGGCAAAGGCTTCTCTGAGAATTTAAAGACCTGGTTGGAAATTACCTACTTCCATGATAATTACCATAATACAATAGCAAGTATCATTAAATCACTTTTGTGTTAGACACCATACTAGACATTTTATATATGTTGCTTGTTAATCATAGTCCAAAAAGTAAGGTATGATTTCTCCATTTGGCTAAGGGGTAAATTTGAAGAGATATTGAACTTGTTCAAAGTCTCACCCCCATAAAATTGTTGAATCCCAACGCAAACCCATGTTAGCTTGGGGTTCAGCAGGACCAAGCCAGCCTGAGACTTCAAATGCTAGAAAGGCAAGCCAGGACAAGGGTCAAATGCAGAAAGGACCAAGTAAACACACCAAGCTCTACAGTCCGGGCAGACGGTGACTGCAGAGTCAAGAGTTCAACACTGGATGTAGACAGGAGAGCAAACAGGTCAGCATAGGCAACAAGACTTTCCTGGCCATCGCAAGGACACCCAAGAGCGCTTGCCACTGTCTCTGCAGGCTGGCGTAGAGGAGGTGTGAAGCACGTAGGGAGGTCAGGTCAGCCAAAGGCCAGACACAGGGCAGAAAGCTGATCATCATCTCTAGCAAGTGGCTATTTTTTGCAGCCCAGTTGCAGTCTGTGGAGGAATTTAATCTGATAGTGAAGATCCAGGGACCTAAGCTGAGTTATCGACAGATGAATATACCCTGAAGCCAAATGCCTGGGTATGAACCCCTGCTTTATCACTGATTGACTGTGTGGTCTCAGGTAGGTTTTTTATGCTCAGTTTTCTTATCTGTGAAATGCAAGGCTAATGCCTCAGAGAGTTATTGTGAAGATTTCATAATTTAATATGTATGCAATAGCAAAAGCACTTGCAACTGTGCCCAGAGCACAAACTTAGTCATCTGTACTACTTGTTTTTAAGCATGGTCTTTTCAGTCTAATAGAGACCAGCCAGAGAGGGAATTAGTGAGAGAGGATATAATCTAAAGCTCATGAAGTCACCAAGGGGCTAACTTCTCTCCAAGTTCTCTCAACACCAGGTGTGGTCACAACAGGCTATTTTAGGATCCCACTTACCCATGCCCTGCCAGCCCCGCTCCTACAGGCTCAGGGACTTGACGGGAAGAAGCCCACAGGTGGCAGACCTTTAGAACTCTCCGCAGGGTAGTCCAGAGATTAACAGATTTCCCAAACAATAGACCAATCATCTCAACTTTGATTTAAGGCAGGATTCTACAACACATTATTAAAATAATTGCTGGCAATCATACATAAAGATGTGAGTATTAGTGGCCAGCCTATATCCATTACCATTTACCATTCATTCCCAACAGACAATTTATTTCTTTGATTGACTCTCTAGAGTCTAGACCCTCAATTTAGTAAAGAAATATGATAACTGACTTGGAGTATTTGAAACACCTCTGTGTGTGTCTGTAAAGATTGCATTTGTTCAATATGGCCCTGTCATCCAAGGAATCAAAGCTATTGAAAACAGATCTCAGTTCCCTGAGAAATAACTTTGAAACAGCCTAAACCAGACCACCGATGGTTAAATGTAACCCTTTGGTAATCTTTTATTTGGTTCCCAAAGAGCCATCCTACATGCAGCCATACATGCTGTACTTTCACAATCTGGGCAGTTCTCCAAAGTGGCCAAAACAACTTTCACGTTAAAAATCCAAATTTCTGTCCTCTTGAGAAATCCGAGAACGTGCAGCACGGCCTGCATTCCCTTTGAGTAAAAAGAGGCCGCCCTGAGTGGAAGCCTCTTCCTGTGGGTGGGTAGGTGCATTCCAGCTGGCCACTGTCCCCACCTGACCCATGTCACTAGTTTATAGCACCTGCCTGGAAGGCATCTGAGTTAAGATCTGAGATAATCTCAACAAATCCCTTCCATCATTGGGATTCTGATTCTCTAATTCTCTGAGTCCAAAATTCACTCAACAATCTCCTTTGTTGTTGTTGTTGTTGTTGTTGTTGTTGTTGTTGTTAGTTATGAGGTTAGCAGGCTCTGTGTTCTTTTCAATAAGAATTCAGCACCGTTCTCTTACTTGTACTATTTGGTAGCCCTTTGGCCAGCTGCTGCAATGCTTCTCTCGCTCTCAAATTTCAAAGCAGCTTTAAGAATAAGGACAGGAAATTCAAGTGCTTCAACAAGAACTTTTTGATGCTCTCCTGTGACTGATAAATACGTGTTGGGGTGTAAATTACTACAGCAGCTATCTATTTTTAAATGACCTCTGTCACTTTCCTTTACTACATGCTCTAATTAAGTATTTTTATTTTGCTGATATTCAACTATATTCATCAAGACTTCCTCCTTGAACTTTCGAGTTTATTGATTTATTTTCCTGAGAAAATAAAAATAATAAAAAGAATAGTTGAATTAGTACATTAAGGTAGATCATACTATTATCATAAATGAGAAAAAATAGAATTGTTTTCCTTTCAATTATAGCATGGTTCAAAATATAATGTGACAAAAAAACAAAAATAAAAAACCTAGGCAGGGTTTGTGGGTACTAGGTAAAGAAAATAAAGCTGTTTTTGCAAAAGCTAAAACTGTTGGCTAGCCCTTGGATGAAGGGGCATGTGGAGGTTATGTTTCTAAATATAATGTAAATTAATCCTCTTGGTCATTAGGTACCAAGCTGTCTTAACTCTGCTGCTAAATCCAAAAATAAGAAAATCCTCAGGGAAATACTTGCAGAAATGTGGCATTACTTAGCTTTTGTAACAGCAACTGCTAAATATTATTAAGTAAAATGCTCACTTTTAAAATTAATATATGTTATGATGATATACAATGAAATATGACTTTATGGGAAGCAAAGCTACCTGATGTTTTAAAAAGTGAAAAAAACCCACTTCTACAATATTTTCTTGCTTAAAATTTTCCAGAATCATATAACATTTTTAAAAAATGAATTTGACCTCTCCTGAAAACTTTTAGAAAACAAATATAGTCTGAGAGATTTATAGGATTCCCTAATTAAGAAAGAGAATACGGTACTTAAAGACCTCTAAAACATCTGTTTCTGAAATATTCCCAGCTCCATTTTATTTAATTCATTATTATTATTTCCCTTGTTTACTTTATTTGAATTAGTTGAACTTACTAGATGCCCAGTGCATGAAGATTAATACAGAATGGGCCTTCCTTACTCTGGCTGCCAGCACAGCTTTTGCTCTGACCCAGAGTTGCCTTTCTGCCTTCCCACGATGCTGAGAAGCCCTGAGCAGCTGAGGTGGTGCATCCTGCCCTGGCTGCTGGGTGCCTGTGTATGCAAATTAATCTGCCAACTTTGTTGGATTAATTTGCATACTCACTCCTGATTAGCTGACAGGAGTCACAAAGGTGACATCTTTCTCTTTTATTAGTATAGATTGGAGCTGCATTGGTTAATAAAACTACATGGGTTTCAGGTGTACAATTCTATAATACACCATCTAGATACTGTATTGGTTGTTCATCACTCCAAGTCAAGTTTCCTTCCATCACCCTTTTACCCTTTTTTACCGACCCCCACCCCACATTTCCTTTAGTAATCACCATACTGTTGACATTTTGGTGTGTTATTTGTTTGTTTGTTTTTGTTTTTGTTTTTGCTTAATTCTTTCACCTTTTCCCCCAGTCCCACAACTCTCTTTCTCTCTGACAGTTGTTAGTCTGTTCCTTGTATCTATGAGTCTGTTTCAATTTTGTTTATTTATTTTGTTCATTAGATTCCACATATAAGTAAAATCATTTGATATTTGTCTTTCTCTGACTGGCTCATTTCACTTAGCATAATGGCTTCCAGGTCCATCCATGCTGTTGCAAACGGTAAGATTTCTTTCTTTTTTACAAAATGAGTAGTATTCCATCGTGTAAATATACCACAGCTATTTATATCCATCATCTGTGGATGATCAATTGGGCTTCTTCCAAATCGTGGCTATTATAAATAGGCTACAACAAATATAGGGGTATATATATATATTCTTTCTAATTATTGTTTCAGGTTTCTTTGGATATATTCCCAGAAGTGGAATTGCTGAGTCAGAAGGTAACTTCTTACTGCTTTCCACAGTGGCTGCACCAATCTTCATTCCCACCAACTGTCCATGAGGGTTAGATTTTTTCTGAATCCTCCCATCCTCACCAACACCTGTTGTTTGCTGATTTATTAACAATGGGCATGCTATTTTGATTTCTATGACCTTGTAATATAGTTTGTTATCAGGTAGTGTGAGTCCTCCAACTTTGTTTTCCTTTCTTAAGATTGCTATAGCTATTTGAAGTCTTTTGTGGTTCCACAGAAATTTTTGGAATATTTGTCCTAGTTCTGTGAAATACGCCATTGCTATCTTGATAGGAATTGTGTTGCATTTGTATATTGCTTTGAGTAGTATGGACATTTCAATAATATTACTTCTTCCTACCCATGAATACTTACTTGTACCTTCTTCGATTTATTTCTTCAGTGTCTTATAATTTTCTGAATACAGATGTTTTACATCATTGGCTAAATTTATTCACAGGTATTTTATTTTTTTAATGCAGTTGTAAATGTGATTGTTTTTAGTTTCTCTTTCTATAGTTCATTATTGGTGTATAAAATGCAACTGATTTCTGGATATTTATTTTGTCTTTTGCTATTTTATTGAATTCATTTATCAGTTCTAGTAGCTTTTGTTTGTTTGTTTGTTTTGTTAATCCTCACCCAAGGATATTTTTCCCATTGATTTTAGAGAGAATGGAAAGAATAGGAAGAGACAGAGAGTGAGAAACAGCAATGTGAGATAGATACATGATTGGTTGCCTCCTGCACATGCCCCAACCAGGGCCAGGAATGAAGCCTGCAACAAAGTATGTGCCCTTGACTGGAAGCAAACCTTGGACCCTTTATTCCTTGGGTCAATGTTCTATTCACTGAGCCAAACTGGCTAGGGCAGTTCTAGGAGATTTCTGGTGGAATCTTTAGGGTTCTGTATACCTATTATTATGTTATCTGAAAATAATGACAGTTTTACTTCTTCCTTTCCAATTCAGATGCCTTTTATTTCTTCTTTTTGTCTGATTGCTGTGGCTAGGCCTTCCAGTACTAGGTTGAATAAGACTTGTGAAGGCAGACATCCCTGCCTGATTCCCAACCTTAGGGGGAATGTTTGTAGTTTTTGCCCATTGAGTATGATGTTGACTGTTGGTCTGCCATACATGGCCTTTATTATATTCAGGTATGTTCCTTCCCTCTATTCCCATTTTGCTGAGAGTTTTTATCATAAATGGGTACTGGATTTTATCAAATGCTTTTTCTATATTTATTGACATGGTCATGTGACTTTTAGCCTTCATATTTTTTATGTAGTATATTATGTTTATTGATTTTTGGATATTGTACCAACCTTGAATCCTCAGAATAAATCCCTCTTGATCATGGTGTATGATCTTTTGAATATATTACTGAATTCGGCTTGCTAATATTTTGTTGACAATTTTAACATCTATGTTCATCAGGACTATTAGCCTATAATTTTTTTTTCCTTAGAAGTGTCTATAACTGGTTTTGAAATCAGGATAATGCTGGCCTTGTAAAATGAGCTTGGGGGTCTTCCCTTTTCTTGAAATTTTTGCAATAGTTTGAGAAGGATAGGTGTTATTTCTTCTTTGATGTTGGTAAAATTCACCTGTGAAGCCATCTGGTCCGGAGCTTTTGTTGTTGTTGTTGTTGTTGTTGTTGTTGTTGAGATTTTTTATTACTATTTCAATTTCACAGCTACAATCTGTCTGTCCAGATTTTCTGATTCTTCCTGATTCAATTTTGGAAGATTGTCTGTTTCTATGAATTTATCCATTTCATCCAGATTGTCCAATTTGTTGGCATATAGTTGTTGGTAATATTTTTTTACAATCCTTCATGTTATATTTTTTTGGTGTCAGTTGTTACTTCTTTCATTTCTGATTTTATTTACTTGGGTCCTCTCTTCTCATCTTGATGAGACTGGTTAAAGGTTTGTTGATCTTGTTTATCTTTTCAAATAACCTGCAGCTGGAGTAGAGGGTTTTAAAGGAGCAGGCACTGTTTTGGAGCCTTTGCCTTCACTACTTAATTTAATCACCCAGGAATCCTGCAGTATAGAAATTCCTAACTCCATTCAAGTGAGGAAATTGAGGTTCAACACAGTTAAGTAACTTGTTGGAGGCCAACAAGCTAAGAGAATTTGGCTTTTCATGTATGTTCTGATTCTGAAACCTGTGTTTCTTAGGCTATGCAGACCCCCTCCCCTTGGCAGAAGCAAAACAACATTCACAATAGAAGCTGTATTTTTAAAATATGTAAGAAAATACCAGTGAGTAGGACATTAAGTAAAAAGCTATAAACTTTTGGCACACAGTTTTCAGATTAAGAGATAAAGCATCTTAAAGTTAGGCATGTTAAAAATGTAACAAGACGGGTGCAACAACTTAACCTGAAGCATTTAAATGGCACAATATCTATCACCAGGCATCTCTGAAGTCCAAAACAAGTCCCTTTTATGGAAATGAAATTCCCTAATTAGTGAAGCTCAACTGCTAATACAGAATTTTTTAAAGTTGCTTATTGCTTCTTTAACTTCAGTACAACAAATCCATGAACTTTTTTTCATAAGGGTATCTACCTACCAAAATCACATACCAGAGCACTTGGCAGTGTGGGTGCATTAAGTTACATGTTCCCCTAGCGGCCTAGCCAGTTTGGCTCAGTGGGTAGAGTGTAGGCCCTTGGACTGAAGGGTCCTGGGTTCAATTCTGGACAAGGGCATGCACCTTGGTTGCAGATTCCCTAGCCCTGGTCAGGGTGCATGCAGGAGGCAACCAATCAATGTGTCTCTCGAACACTGTATCTCGATGTTTCTCCCTTCCACTCTCTCTAAAAAATCAATGGGAAAATATCCTCAGGTGAGGATTAACCAAAAACAAACAACAAGTTACAAGTGTGCTCATATGTGGAATCTGATGAACAAAATAAACTGAAGAATTAAATAGATCCAGAGACATAGGAAGGTGGAACAGACTGACAAATTTCAGAGGGAAGGCAGGGGGTGGGCATGGGAGGGTGGGAGAGGAGTGACTAACCAGGGAATTTATATGCATATGTGGGCACAGACAATAAAGTGGTGAAGGCCTGGAAGGGGTTGTGCGGAGTGGAAGGAGTCAATGGGAGAAAAAAAAGCAAAACAAAAAAACACCAACAAACAAAGGGGACATCTGTAATACTTTCAACAATAAAGAAAAAAGTTACATGTGAGGCAAGATTGACTGCATTAATGAATGAGTGAATGAATGAAATTCTATAAAACTAAATAATGTGGATAGCTACAAAAATAACACATATAATAAAAGGTTTACTTCTGCCGGGACTGGTTTGGCTCAATGGATAGAGCGTCGGCTTGGGGACTGAAAGGTCCCGGGTTCGATTCCAGTCAAGGGCATGTACCTTGGTTGTGGGCATATCCCCAGTAGGGGGTGTGCAAGAGGCAGCTGATCGATGACTCTCTTTCATCGATGTTTCTAACTCTCTATCTCTCTCCCTTCCTCTCTGTACAAAATCAATAAAATATATTAAAAAAAAAAAAAGGTTTACTTCTGCAGAACATTCCATGCTTAAAGTATCTCTGTAACATTTGCCAGTTGAGAGGATATCCTGGTTAATAATTAGTTCATTTGTATTGATCATTTCCTCTGTACCAGGTGCTGTGCTAAGTATTTCACATGGATTTGCTCAGTTATTCCTCGTAAATATCATTGAGACAGTATACATCAAGGTTGAGTGCATAAATTATAGAGCCAGACTGCATGGATCCAGCTCCACACTTAATAGTAGTGCCAATTTGAGCAAGATAATCACTCCATTCTCAGTTTTTTAATCTATAAAATGGGATAAAAATAGTTCCTATCCCATAGGATACAAAGTGCTTAGATCAATGCCTGGAATAAAGTATGTGAAAAAGTGTTTGCTGTTATGGCTCAGATCTAAAGCCATACTGCCTGGATTCTAATCCCCTTTAACTCTCACTAACTAGATGATGATAAACAAGTTAAATAATCTCTCAGATATGCGGTTCTGTCATCTGCAAACAAAGATGGCTCTAGTACATCCTGGCATTATTTAGATCACATAAATTAACACACAATGCTTAGAGGAGTGCCTGGCAGGCAAAAACACTCAATAAATGCTGACTCTTGTAATCCCCATTTTATAGATGATTAAAACTGATTTTCTCGCATGCCATGGGAGTGTGTTCCCAGACTCAAACCCAGACAGACTGACTCCAGTGTCGTAATTCAATTTAGATAGTCTGAAAATAAATGTTCACATTTTAAAGAAATTCTACCTAGCAATAATACCTTAGATTATATAATATCCTGATTATTCTGGCTATACCATTGGATGAGACCTATCTGTTAGATTGTAAGTGGCCATTTTACTAATACCTCTTTAAAATAGAGACATCAGCCCTGAGGGCAACATCGTAAAATGTTCAGGAATACATCCATTTTCTATAGCAGTAATACTTGGCACATGCCCTCTCAGAGAATCTTAGTAGTAAATGCTTGTCTCTTCTTCATCCTCACTGCTGGCGTCCAGACACCAACTGCTTCCCATCTCTTTCTATCTTCCTAATTTCTTCTGTCTTCTATCTGAAAAACCACAGGCTTATCCCCTGCCAAATATCCTGCATTGGAAAAAGCATGGGGTTTGTAGTTAGACAAATGTTGATACATTAACGTAACAGGGGATATTAGTTTGTGCATATTAAAACAATGTTCTTAATTTCCCCCTCTAAGTCCTTTCAGCTTTTTTTTTCAATTTGAGCCTTGAGGTTTAGTGCTCTGGGGGAGAAAAGAACCTAGAACAAAGACACTATTGATCAGCTTTTACTCTCAGAGCTGACTTTATTGATCTCTTGGAGAGAGGGGGCTTGCAAGCCAGGCAGTCAGGAGAAAGAATGATGTCTGAATCACAAAGAACACCTCCAGCACCAGCTAGTGCGCTAGATCACGGGACCCTAGGAGGTGGGAAGCCCACCCCAACAGCCAGGTGAAGAGAGGTAAGAGGAAAGAGGTGAAACATGTGTGTTTTGCTCTTAAAAGATGAAATAGAGCCGAAACCGGTTTGGCTCAGCGGTAGAGCGTTGGTGTGCGGACTGAAAGGTCCCGGGTTCGATTCCAGTCAGGGGCATGTACGTTGGCTGCGGGCACATCTCCGGTGAGGGATGTGCAGGAGGCGGCTTGTCGATGTTTCTCTCTCATCGACATTTCTGGCTCTCTATCTCTCTCCCTTTCTCTCTGTAAAAATCAATAAAATATATTTAAAAAAAAAAAAAAAGATGAAATAGAGAAGAGCCGGAGACCGAGATACCAGGACACATGCTCTATTGAAGAGAAGAGTACCACTGCCGGCTGCTTCCAAAGAGAGAGAGCAGAAGAGAGCTGAAGAGACCACTTTACGGGGAGGAAAAAGAGGGGACGGGGCTCAGGGCACTCAGCACACGCTGATTGGTGGTTTCATGTAAGGCCTATGATTAGGGACCTAGGAACTTAGGAATCGAGGCTTAGGGTATTTGGCAGGTGCTGATTGGTGGTTCAGTGCTCAGGAATGTCCGGCTGCAGGTGGAGTTTACGTCTGTCCATCAGTTAGAGGAAGAGAGGATCTATCAGCTCTCCTATCTCAGAAGCAAAAAGGAGAGTGTATTCGACTTAAGGAAATACCTGAAACATAAAGATTTTTGTCCTACTTCCTGTGGTGGGCATGGTGGCAACAGAGTGTGTAGCACAACGAGAAGGGTGGAAGAAGAAGGGTCTTCCTTAAGTGTCCTAAGATAGATGTTGCCACCTGACCCCAAGGTGGCACATAGAAGTCAGCTGATAGCATGACATGGCTCATAGTCAGATGTCAGTGTTCCAGGGATTGTAGGAATGTCACAAAGATCGTAAGGCCAATAACCAAAGAAAGCTACTCGGCCCTAACCCCAAATTTTTTTTTCCTTTAATTCTTTATTGTTTAAAGTATTACATATATCTCCCTGTTCCCCCATTGACTTCTCCCCAGCCATTCCCATCCCCAGCACATGCCCTTAGGCCCCTAGTGTCTGTGTCCATTGATTATGCTTATATGCATTCACACAAGTCCTTGGTTGATCTCTTACCCCACGTCCACCCTCACCCCTGCTTCCCTTGCCTTCCCTCTGAGGTTTGAAGGTCTGTTTGATGCTTCTCTGTCTCTGCCTCTATTTTTGTTCATCAGTTTATGTTGTTCATTATATTCCCCAATGAGTGAGATCATTTATCTTCCTTCAGCTGGCTTACTTCTCTTAGCACAATGCTCACCCTGAATTTATAGAGAACAGACAACCACCTCAGTTTTTAAGGCTAAGGGGCAAGCAGTAGTCACAGATAAACAAGAGGCATTTCCAGTCGAGCCAGAGGACAGTACACAGCATTGAAAACATATCTTAGGGGCTGTCTCCCTTCCCCCCAGGCTCTCCCTCTACAATACACCCTGACATGGTTGGCGAGGAGCAGATTTAGAAGAAGGAAACCAAAATACCATGATTTAAACCAAAATCCATTTTAAGCTGCCTACAGACTTAAACTATTGTATTAGACTAAAATTATTGGATTAGAATAAATTGTTTCACCTTCCTAGTCAGGAGACGAAATACTTAAAAGAAAGACCAAATAGGTGAGAAAGAACATAACTGCATTTTCTTTTTACATAGATGTTTATAATGTGTACTCTCCCTAGATTAATAAGTTTTCTTTTTTTAAATATTTTTTATTGATTTTTTTTTTACAGAGAGGAAGGGAGATGGATGGAGAGTTAAAAACATCGATCAGCTGCCTCCAGCACATCCCTACTGGGGATGTGCCCATAACCAAGGTACATGCCCTTGACTGGAATCGATGTCAGTCAGCAGGCCAACGCTCTATCCACTAAGCCAAACTGGTTAGGGCAATGGGTTTTCTTTTTGATCAGCAGTCAATAGTTTCCAAAAACTATATTAGCACAAAAATTAGCCATACAGAAAGAAATTGGCATTTATTATTGGAATCTGTAAATGTTATCTGACATAAATGTTGAACACACAGAAACTCAGAAGTAACACTAACAAACACACATTAAATGCTATTTACAATAGTCCCCACTTATAGGTTCCAAGACCCCCGTGCATGCCTGAGTAGTTCTAATTCCTACTCCACTTTTTCACCACTGCTGGAAATGTGGCAGTAGCTGCTTCATCAGTAGATGCAGGCGGGCCAGTACTTTTTATATTCTTCAGTCCAAACCTATTCTTGAATATGTGTGGCCACCCTTTACTTGCAGAAAATGGCCGGCTGTCACTTATGTCAGGGGATCCCATGCTGAAGTCTTCTTATAGGCTCACCATTTTCTGGCACAACATGTTGCTGTCCATCAGAGCTCATTTCCTGCTCATTTCTTTCAGCCACAAATTTAGTGATTTTTTCCATCTTAACTAAGCACTTATCAAACACTGGGGCCCTGACTTTTTGCAGTTTAAGGTGCGACAGCCAAACTAGCATGAATTTCCTTTCCCTTCCTCTCAGTTTCACAGGTAAAAGATGCATTCTCACCACAGAGCTTAGAAACCTCAGCATACAGTTTTATTTCTTTTCTTCTTAAATTGAGAACGTCCATGCTTTCACTTAATGGAAGCATTCTAGGGCGTCTCCTTGGCAGATCCGAATTATCAGCATCACTGCTCTTGTGCTTGTGGGCCACTGTTAAGGTAAATACGGGTTACGTGTACACAAGCACTACAGTACTGCTACCGTCAATCTGATCTGATAACCTAGAGCCCTAGGTAGTGACTAATGGGCATGGAGCGGGCACAGCACAGAGATGCTGGATGATTCATGTCCTGGAGGGGCGAAGCAGGACAGTACTAGATTTCAGGGCAATATGCAATTTAAAACGGATGAATTGTTTCTTTTCTTTCTGGAATTTCCCACTTCATATTTTCAGATGACAGTAACTGAAACCACTGGAAGTGAAACTGGGGATAAATAGGAGAACTACGGTAGTGCACTGGCAATAAAAATGCTAATGATGATCATATGAATGGCAGTTTCACTTGATGTTCCTCATAAAGCAGTAGAAATGCTAATTTTATTAAAATTCAAGCCTGAATTGCCTGTCTGTGCAGGATTCTGCATGAAGAAATGGGATGAAGGCTGCACACCCAAGGACCTCGTTGGACTGGCTGAGAAGCACAGGGGCCATAGTGTGAACTGTGCCCCGAACCAGCTGCCCTTTTCTTGGTGCATCATTGTCACTTGAAAGACCAACTGATGGTCCTGGTTGGAATGACATAGATTTGGGAACTGGGCAGATATTTCTCAAAAATGAACATTGTAATCCTGTTACATTCAGGAAAACAACTAGTAGTATTTGTTGTCATTGACTAAACTTGAACTTTCAGCAAAGTTAAAAGTTTGAAAATCTCATACTGAGGTTAACAGTGTCACAATGCTGAAAGGCTTTTCTTAGCGTCAGAAATTTAACATCTGTGGTGATATTATTGAATATGGTTTCATCATATTGTCTAATAGGATGTGTTAACATTTGGGAAATATTCATAACTCAGTGAACCAATATTTTCCAAATAATCAAACCTGGTTAAAAGACTCAGTCATGTGGCAAGAATAACAAAAAGATTCAAAGTTCATTGAAATGGCTTCAGACTTCACATTACAACCAACCATTAAGAAACTACCACTTGAGCTGAAACCAGTTTGGCTCAGTGGATAGAGCATCGCCTGCTGACTGAAAGGTCCCAGGTTCAACTCCGGTCAAGGGCATGTACCTTGGTTGCAGGCACATCCCCAGTGGGGAGTGTGCAGGAGGCAGCTGATTGATGTTTCTCTCTCATTGATATTTCCAACTCTCTATCCCTCTCTCTTTCTCTCTGTAAAAAATCAATAAAATATATTAAAAGAAAAAGGAACTACCACTTGAAAATTAAATACCTAAAATTAGAGGGGAGAGGGGGAAGAAACTACCATTTGTCTAGCTGTGATATAATATCAAAAAATGATTACTCACCCATCTGGTGTGGCTCAGTGGTGGAGCATTGATGTAGGAGCCAGTAGGTCACAGTTCAATTCCTGGTCAGGGCACATGTCCAGGTGTAGGCTTGATCCCCAGCAGGAGGCGTGCAGGAGTCAGCCAATCAACAATTCTCTCTCCCTCTCCCTTCCTCTCTCAAGTCAATAAAAATATTTTTAAATGATTACTAATTATGACCTTTTTAAAACTATCAAATATCCTTTTTAAAACTACCTATCTGCTCATACTTCAACCAAAGTAACATATTGCAGCAGTTTGAATTCAGAAGCAGATATGAAAATCCAATTGTCTTGTACTAAGCACAAGAAATTTCAAAAATGTAAAACAATGTCACTCTTCTTACTGCCAATAAAAATGAACATCTTCAGTAAAAATGATTAATTTGTAACTGGTTTATTAGTTTAAAATTTTAAATGAATTAATTTTTTTTCAGTTTCCCAGTTTTAATTTATTAAATGGTAATTGTTAATATAATTCATATAAGCCATATAAACAAAAACTCTTGGGGAAACATCAATAAAACATAAAAGTATAAAGTAGTGCTGAGGCCAAGACATTTGAAACTGCTAACCTACATGTCAACAAATATTCAAATATTTAAACATAACAAAGTAAAATGTTCATCCCAGGTGTTATCAATTGGCCACAATGTGAAATCTGAACCATCTCTTCACAGTTTTTAGATAGTGTTCCTCTCATGCTAAGACCTCTCCACCCTTTTGCTGTGATCCTTCTCTAAAGACATAATTGCAGCTGCTAGACCCTTCAAAACACAAAATGTCAACTCAGTCTCCTCTGCCAGACAAAATCAGAATTAGAAATAAATTCGGGAGGTAGAATGAAGTAAAAGAAGAGAGAATTCAGATGCACAAGTCAAAAGAGTCTTTCAAATTACGTGCTTCATGTAATACTCCTTAAAATTATTTATGGATACAAATAAGACCTGCAATCTAATATACTGGGGCTTTTGTCCACATTAGGGAAAAAAATAAAGCAAGGAGCTCTTCCCCTCCACAGCCTGCCCCTGCTCTCTGAGGACACAGACCGCCCAGCGAGGATGGATCCCATGGGACTCGGCAAATTCCCGAGGCTCACTCTCAGGCCCACCCAAGTTTCCGAGGGTGGCCTTGTGTGCTGCAGAGCTAATGAACCTCACACCTAAAGCTGCAGCAGGCAGAACTCAGGAATGAAGCAGCAATAATTATTTGGGGGTGTTTCCTGGCATTCTTTCAAAACGGACAACTTGGAAAACCAGCCTTTTACTGGAGGCCAAAATACATTTCTAAAGTAATCCTTTCATACCTTTGCCAGGACACATACACTTTACTGTCATAGGTAAGTAGATGTACACACCATAGGTGTGATTTCAAAAGAATCGAGGCCGAAATAAGGCATATTCACCTGAAATACTCTAATAATTGAGGCAGTGGGAAATTTTTCTGGGGTTTTGTTTGCCTAAGGAAGTAGGATAGGGAGATAATTCCAAAGGCCCATAGAGTGGCTTAATTCTCTTAAGATCAGCGATGAATTCCGCCCCTCCTACCCCCCAGTTTGTAGGGGGAGATATAAAATATAAAGTGAGAGACAAAAAGAAGCTTCAAGCCCAGCCGGTGTAGCTCAGTGGTTGAGCATCAACTTATGAATCAGGAGATTATGGTTCGATTTCCAGTCAGGGCACATGCCCAGGTTATAGGCCTGATCCCCAGTGTGGGGCGTGCAGGAGACAGCCAATCAATGATTCTTTCTCATCAGTGGTGTTTCCATCTCTCTCTCTTTCTCTCTTCCTCTCTGATATCAATTCTTTAAAAAAAATTTTTTTTAAAGAAGCTTTTGAATGTCCCCCAAGCTGGCCTAGAAAGCAGCAAATTCTCTTTCACTGTCTATGAGTCTTTAAGGCCAAATATCTTCTTTTTTAAAAATATATATTTTATTGATTTTTTTACAGAGAGGAAGAGAGATGGATAGAGAGTTAGAAACATCAATGAGAGAGAATCATCAATCAGCTGCCTCCTGCACACCCCCCACTGGGGATGTGCCCACAACCAAGGTACATGCCCTTGACCGGAATCGAATCTGGGACCTCCCAGTCCGCAGGCCGACACTCTATCCACTGAGCCAAAAAGGTTTCAGCAAAGACCAAATATCCTAAACGAAATACGTTTCCACTCCCTTTCTTTTTCCTTGGGGTATGCAACTACGAAACTGCACTTCTTGATGGATGGGTGTGGGGGCTACCTCAAACAGCAAAATTGTTCGGTCTTGTGATCTAATTCAGCTATCATGGGAGCTCTAAGCTCCAAATTGACTGCGGCATTACATCTATTATTAAAGAGGGTTTTTCCAAAGGCAGACTCTTTTATTAGAAGCTTTATTAGCAGAAGTTAAAATCGAACAAGGAAGCATTCTGGATCATGGGGAGAAAGCATAATTAAATACTAACTTAATTCATGGTAAAAACATACCAGCTAGTTATGCAGATGATGCAAGAATGTATACAAGGCATATAGGAGAATATGTAAAATAAGCAGGATAAAAATGTGTAACTCCAAGTGCTTAAAACTATATATATTATATATATATATAGATAGATAGATAGATAGATAGATAGATATAGATATAGATATAGATATAGATATAGATATAGATATAGATATAGATATAGATATATTTAAACTATGCTTAGAAAAAAAAAACAGAAAGGAATTACTATATACAGAAAGTGCTAAAACACAGAATGGTGAACATTTGTATTTTCTTGACCTTTTCTGTTTTCCAAGTTTTGGTCATTGTGTTGGTACTATTTTCAAATTTAATAGAAGTAAATGCAATGAGTATAAGTGGTTGAGATTAAAGGAGAAGATTGATCTGTGTCCAGGTCAGGGAACAAGAGAAAAGGAAGCTGCAGGACAGTAGCTGGTGGTGGAGGAGACGGAGCAGCTCTGGGCTGGGCTTCAGGGCCCAGAGAAGCAGGTGACAATCACCATTTACCTTTCCACTCCTGGAAGCAAGCTTCCTGTGGACTCTGGGTGCGGGCTCCAGACTCATTCTCTCCAAGGACACAAGGAGTTTTGGGAAAGACTCTTCTTGAAATCTTATCATCATTTAAAAGCCTGAACTCAGGTTGCCCTTGGGGCTGACTTCCATTCATCCTCAACTCTTCACCACACCAACCAGCACCAAACAGTATCTCCGCATAGCAGGCTGGAGCCAATAAAATGAAACACGCAGACACACACACATGTAGGCATACACATAATCTATTTACTCTCCGATTTTTAAAATGTCCACTAGTAAGAGGTCTGTGCTCAGGGTTCAGTGGTGGTGAAGGTAGACATGACCCCTGACCACCTGTCACTTAGCAGCCATGTCACCACATCAACTTGCTCCCTGATCATTGTTGGTGGGTCCATAGTGGGTCTCTGCCTCCCCATCACATCCTTCTACCTCCACGGCCATGGTTGACTGATCCAGAAGAGAGCCCCTGACCCACACCAAGCCAACAAGACCCTCACCTGAAAATTCCAGTACTGATAGAGTTGGCAGCCTCTTTGGGCTGCCTGGGTTACAAAATACAAAATCAGAAACTGTCAACATGTCCCTTGGGGAAGAAGGGAAAGATTGTGCAAGGATGAAAATAAAGCTGTTGTCCAAGGGTGAGACAGGAGAGAGGCTCCTGACAGCCTGGATTTCCTGACCTCTTGGTCCTGAGATGAGGTAGTCCTGCTACTGATATCATCAGTCTTCCAGGGGAAATTAACTGGGTTTCTGTCACTGGCCACCTACAGTTCCCAGCATAATGACTCCCTCACCCCTGCTTCCCCCTTCCCCCAACACACACACACTATAAATGGTGCAGCAACTGAAAGGCAGTCTTCAGAAGACTTGTTGAGAACTGAAGTTCTCAGCAATAGACATAACAGGGAGTTAAGAGTAATATAAAAAGAAGAAATGGCAGTTGAGCTCCTCTAGCTAAAAGGATGTGTGTTGGTGAGCTTAGACAAGCATGCCTTGGCCACACTCAGAAACATAAGGGTGAGGGGAGATTCTACAAGGACAGAGCTGATGAAATAATTTGTTATGGTTGACAATAGTCAGTGTTTAGCTTCCGACTCACACGGCCTGAAGAATCGGAGCTTACAAGGGTAGGAAGCATAGCAACACAGCTTTGCTACATTTCAATTTATGAAATTTCTGTTTGTTAACATATTACAGCACTGGCAACTTTATTAGAAATAACATTTGCTTGTCAAAGATTTATTGGGAAAAGCACTGTATTTTTCCAATCAAAAAGTTCAGTCAACTAGATAGAGTCTCTACTTTCTCTTTTGATCTTTCTAAGGGACATCTCTCTTCAGCTGAATGCGCCTATCCTTGTTTACCTCCAACCGTGTCACCATTTGATGAAGGCTGATGGCTAGCAGCTCTTAGAAATGGTCACAAACCCACACCCAAGATGGTGTCAGTATCAGACAATCAGGTTTGTCCTCGCCGTTACCAGTGCAATGTTTTTCCATCTGTTAGACCCTCTCAGCCAGATCCAGCTGCTTTTCCCGACACCTGCCGTGTTTATTTAGAACCTATTTTTACCAGAATCATTTCAGCACAATAAAAATACAAGATCCGGTTTGTATGAGATTTTTCAGAGAAGGCAATACACAGTACAAGAGAAGTAAGAGAGAGAGAGAGAGAGAGAGAGAGAGAGAGAGAGAGAGAGAGAGAGAGAGAGAGAGAGAGATTGATTGCTGGCATGCTGGCATATAAAGTATCCAGGTCAATTGTCAGACTGCTGTGTAAACCAGGTTTTCTGGCAGCAACAAGGTACAAAAATTCTTTCATTAATTTTTACTTTATTTTCCACCTTCCTTCTTCATAGGACAGCTCCATGAAATTTAAAGCAACTCCTATTTTTGTGTGAAAGCCAATGTGTGTAATTAAATAACACACTCTGCACCTTGTCCGATAGTGAGAAGTTAACATATGCTGCTTATGCGTGGAGAGCATCATTATTCATGCACGCGTGCACACACCCAGGTTTCTCCTTCTCAAAGACAGCAAACAGCTTGCTACTCTCTATACACATGCTGTGCGCAGTGAGTTTGCTGATATCTTACGTATTTGTTTCCATTTAACTCTCTTGTCATCTTTCAACTATAAAGGGATTATTAATCATGGGAGATTACAATATAAAAGTCTCTTTAATTTTGGTGAGAAAGGCAACTGTGGAAACAGGAATCAGATGGAAAGAAACGTCTTCTATTTAATTTTTTTATCAGAAAAACAAAACAAAACAAGGCTTTATGACCAAGCAGAGTTTAGGTTTGCATGAGCAGAGTGCAAGTGTCCATCCCTTGTCCATTTCAACAGAAACGCATCTGTTCACAAAGTGATTCAAATCCAAAGAAGTCCAAGGGCTTCTGTGGCATAAACACGCTCCGGCTACGGAGCTCTTGGATCTGGGACTCTGCCAAACCCGGAGATTGCTGGCAGAAACTGCGCTCAGTATCTCCCCCCAGATGGGAGGGAGAGGTGGTAAACAAACCCATCAATCACTGGCAACTGGGAAGGGTTGGGAGCCATAAGTTTCAGGCATCGAAATAGAAAGAAACTGATAAATTGCCCTCCATCCCTCACACAGGTTCTGGTGTATTATAATAGTAGCTGAGGAGTTGCTGAAAGTATGGAATAGAGAATTCTCAGCAGAAAGAAGACGAAGGCCTGAACCTGCCTGGACAAGGATGTCACTGGCAGGATTTGTCATGTGTTCTAATACCATGTATGGCACCTGTTTTTATTTTTGTACTTAAAATTCTTCATAAATTTTTCTAGGACATTTACAATTCTAAGGAGATAGAATTAATATTCTGTGGCTTGAGATACAAGGATCAATTGTTCATTCATTAATCATTCTTTAAAAAAATATTTATTAAACAGCTGCTAGATTCTGATGCCATTTGTATTCTGGCGGAATATTAAAAGATATAAAGGACATAGGCACATAAAAGATACATTCCCTTCTTTCAAAAGATTGTTATCTACATATGAGAACATTTAAATATAGTGCAAGATAATACACAGAACAAGATAAAAAAAAAAGACAAAAGAATTCATAAGTAGGAAGTTCTGCTAGTGGTTACAAACTAGGTATTAGTGGTTACTAGTTTTATAATAATGCCTCAGATTTGTTTTTTTCTATCTGAAATCCAGTAAGATTTTATTTAATGATTTGGGGGCAGGAGGTTTTTAACTTTTTAAAATATACTTTTTATTGATTTCAGAGAGGAAGTTGAGAGGGAGAGATAAAAACCTCAATAATGAGAGAGAATCATTGATTGGGTGCCTCTTGCACAGGTGCTGACTGGGAATTGAACCATGACCTCCTGGTTCATGGGTCGATGCTCAACCACCAAGGCAGGGCTATTTAGTGACTTTTTTTGTTGTTGTTAATTCTCACTTGAGGATATTTTTCCATTGATTTTTAGAAAGAGTGGAAGGGAGAGGGAGAGAGAAAGAGAGAAACACTGTTGTGAAAGAAACACATCAATTGATTGTTCCCTGACCAGGTATGTGCCCTTGACTAGAATAGAACCTGGGAACCTTTAGTGCCAGGGGTCTTCAAACTACGGCCCGCGGGCCACATGCGGCCCACAGAGGAGTCTGATCCGGCCCGCCAGGTTTTTTGGGCAGTGAGCGCAGCCGAGGTGTTACAGTAGGAATTAGTAGTTCATATAGTCCGGCCCTCCAGCTCTCTGAGGGACTGTGATCTGGCCCCCACTTTAAAAAGTTTGAGGACCCCTGCATGGGCTGATGCTCTATCCAAGCCAAACCGGCTAGGGGTTAATGATTTTTAATAATGTTTTTCTAAGTTAACTTCTGATTATTACTGAGTAGTGATGAGTTCACAAGCAAGAAAATTCTCTGACAAGTACCTGGTGCAGCTAATGTGTCCTGTTTTCCTGGTTAAATGTGAAAATTAGAAAAAGGGACGGCCCCCTAAGAACTTCGGAGCTTTGCTCCTGTACAAGGATAGAGGGAGACCAAGGCACCACTTGCTATGCCAGAGAATAGTGGTCCTCTACATGGAGTGTACACCGCTCATGAAGCTTTTTGAAAAATCAGATGCCAAGCCCTGCTTGGATGGTTCAGGTGTTTGGAGCATTGTCCCACGCATCAAAAGGTTGTAGGTTTGATTCCCAGTCAGGGAACATACCAAGAGTTTGGATTTGAGTTTGGGGTGCATTTGGGAGGCAACTGATCAATGTTTCTTTCTGACATCAATGTGTTGTTGTTTTTTTCTCTCTCATCCTCTCTAAGATCAATAAAAATATATCCTTGGGTAAGGATTGCAAAAACAAATAAGTAATGAACTGGTTTTCTTTTTCAAAAAATATTTTTTATCAGATCTCTAGGCTCTACCTCAGACTAATTCATTCAGAATATCTGGAAGTGGGAAAGATTTTTTAAGCTCCTTAGGTAATTTTTTTATTAATATGAAGGTCGGTCCCCCACATAATCTTTAATCTCAACCAATGAAACTTCCTAATGTCTCTTCTGAGGTTTACAGGTTACAAATAAATCACTAGGTAATTAACCAAGTCACTTGCTGTATACAGGATGGTGATCCAAAGTCATGTTAAAAATTGAGGACTTATCAATCTAAAATTATTATTTGCTGTCTTTTTTAAAATTATGGTCCATTTCTTCACTATTAAGATACTACAGGTGACCATAAAGCCATGGCCCGTGTGTCAGAGTGATCATCTTCTCTGCTGCGTGGGGTGCACACACAGCTCATCTAAGAGCAGAATAATTGTGCATCCAATTCAGAGGGTTGTAAGAACAAATCACATCACTGTTATGCCTGGCTGTAAATTGCTACCTGAACCATCAAAACACCTGCCTGATTCTAACCTCAACATACAATTGAGGTTCTGCAGGAGCCTCAGTAACTGAGCCTCAATATTGAGGTCATGGAGCTTGTTCTGACCTTTTCTTGCCTACAGGGACTAAGGATAAAATAAGGTCAGCAAAAACCACAAACTACTATATACTTCTCATAACAGACTTTTCCATGTGTTAATAAGAAAACCAGTGACTGTGACTAATGTTCTTTGTGGTCCTTATGCAGCTGCAGTGATTCCCAACCTGATGGCATACCCCGTTAACTGGAGAACTCACTCAAAGGCACAAAACTCAGGACTTAAACTCTGAGATTATGGCTTAATGCATTGTGGATGGGGCCCAGAAAACTGTATTTTTAATATGGACCTCCAGGAAACTCCCATGCAGCCAGTCTGGGTAACCAGTCATAGACCCATTATCCAAAACAAACAAACAAACAAAACCAAGGCTTTCAATTTAAATGGGTCTAATAATCACATAGGTTGTCTGTCTTTAATAATGAGTTTGCTACCCTAGAGGTTCTCAGCTTTTTTTTTTTTTTTTCTGTATCACTTTTCACAAAATGACATTATACATCTGTTTGCTTATTTTTAAATATTGTGTTTCTTTAATAAAACAAGCATTATAAAAAGGCAGAAATTTGTCCATTTTGTTTCCTGACCAATCCTCAGAGCTTAGAACATTTATTTATTTATTTGTTTGTTTGTTTGTTTGTTTATTTTATTGATTTTTTACAGAGAGGAACGGAGAGAGCTAGAGAGCTAGAAAAGTCGATTAGAGAGAAACATCGACCAGCTGCTTCTTGCACACCCCCTACCGGGGATGTGCCAGCAACCAACGTACATGCCACTGACCAGAATCGAACCCGGGACCTTTCAGTCCGCGGACCGACGCTCTACCACTGAGCCAAACCGGTTTCGGTGAACAATTCTTATCACATGGGAGCTATTCAGCCCATAATGAGTGAAAGAGTAAATATTCAATATTTAGGAAATGCTCAAAAAAGTTGACAAATTGGCAAGGAAGAGAACCTACTTCCCCCAGCAGGGGTCAGGAAATCCTCTCCAACTTTTTATTTAAACTGGTTTTTGGCCTTTGGTCAACTTCATAATATACAGAAGAATTACTAACTCAATTAGCAAGTTCCCTAGAACATAAAAGTTCAAGAAAAATGAATTGATTTTGTAAATCTCAGTTAAGCAAACTTCAATGCCCTGTATTCTTGAGTTTATATAATCTGTCTCATTAAATATATATATATATATACATATATATATACATATATATATATTGATATATATATACATATATATATACATATATATATATTGATATATATATATTAGTGGCCAGTGCACAAAATTTATGCACTGGGGTTGTGGTGGGGGGGGGGGGATGTCCCTTAGCCCATCCTGCACCCTTTCCAATCTGGGACCCCTCAGGGGATGTCCGACTGCCAGTTTAGGCCTGATTCCTGCTGGCCTGATCACTCCCAACTGCTCCCCCAGCTTGATTGCCCCCAACTGCCTCCCTACCAACCTGCTTGCCCCCAACTACCTCCCCTGAAAGCCTGCTGACTTCCAACTTTCCCCCCACCAGCCTAATCCCCCCTAACTGCCTCCCACTGCCAACCTGCTTGCTCCCCACTGTCCCTCCCTGCTGTCAGCCTGCTTACCCCCAACTGTCCTCCCCTTCTCGCCTCCCCCATTAACTATGTCTTAGAATCTGCTCTCATTATTGGATTTGATGGTCAGAATGAATCTCACCATACTGATGTATTTACACTTGAGGGTTTTTTTTTTTTTTCAAGTTCCTAAGTTATAACAAGATTTGAATGGGATAAAAATCCTCAGTTGGTCTCATTTTATTAAGCTGGCCAGGGATTATTAGCTGCCTGGTTGTTTTTGTGAAGAAGTATATTAAAAAGAATAACAGATTTACCTAGAAAAATAAAGAATGAGTTTTAGATTATTAGCCACTGATTTAGGGTTGATGACATGAGAAGAGACTATGACTTAATACATGTGGGGCAGAGTTTTAAAAGATAACCATGATGGACATGTCATCAATAGGGTATGCATGCACTTCAGCCTTTTTGTTTTTTATAGGGTCCCAACCTTCCTTATTCAGTCATGACTGTGGATGGGCTTTGGACATCAATAAAGAAAGAAAAAATAAAGAAAAAAAAATAAGGGAGAAATAAGAATCTTAAATTCTGTAATTTAAAAATATTAAAGGTCCAAGGTTAAAATAAGTCTTGTGACAATGGTAAATGGGTAAATTTCCCCTCAATTTCTATCGTGTACCATCATTCAATACCAAAATCCATTCATAAATTAACTTGATGAAAACATTTCACTCAGATCAACCCTATAAGGTTGCCATATGCTCATCTACTAACAACTTGAGATTGGCCCCATCTCTTCCTGTCCTGGCTCCTTGTATACAAATATTGATAATATTTGAGCTCAACAAAAGCAGATGAGGAGGGTCCACAGATTACAGCATCTCCCTTCCCCCACAGCTGGCAAAGCCCCTGAAGACTCTTGTTTAAATGGCTAACTTCAAGAAAACTACCCAATCTACAGAATTGCAACTGCTGATATTTCTGTGTAGATTAGCCACTGCTAAAGACACTGTTCTCATGGAACAATGTGACCTGAATTTGACAAATCAGAATTCAATAGGAGATATCACTATGAATCAAAGTTAATAAATAAAGAGGGATGCACAAAAATATAGCAGGATAATGTAAATAAATTTTAAGGCAGTATAGTCATGATATCAAATAAGCTGGAATCTAAGGCCAAACATTCATTGGAACAAATAATATTTTTAAATTATAGAATTTATAGTCCAGAAAGAGGATATAACAATGTTAAATATTAAAAATAATTCTTTCAATAATGTCAACTTAATCATTCCACAAATACATATTGGGGACCTGCAATCTACTAAGTGCTATGCACTAGAGATATATCAGTGAATAGATTGATTCTCTTAAGACAGACACATTTCTCACAATCATAGAACTTATAGGTCAACATAGAAGTTTATAGTCAAAGAACTATACAATAAAATATGTACCAATTAAATATATAACATAATATATAAGAAATATAGCATATAATAAAGCTGAATAAGAAACTAGACAAGGATAGATTCTATTTAGGATCTGATTATCAAGAAGGGTCTCTCTTAAAGTGTGCTGTTTGAGCAAAGAGCTGCATGAATCTAGAAAACAATCTGGACTTTTGGAGGAAGCACATTCAAAGAAAGGCAGGAAGCAAGTGTGAAGATCCTAAGGCAGGACAGGTTTGGAGTGTTCAAAGACCAGTGAGAAGTGTGTGTGGCTGGAGCTGACAGAGGAGCCAGGCAGAGCAGGAGATGCAGTGGAAGGGTAGTCAGGGCTAGGTCAGGAAGGCTTTAGCCACTGCAGGGAATTTGTATTTTATTAAGAAAACTACAGACCCAATGCAGAAAATTTGTGCAAGGGGGAAGGAGTGTTGTCCCTCAGCCCAGCCTGCACCCTCTCCAATCTGGGACCCCTTGAGGGATGTCTGACTGCCCATTTAGGCCTAATCCCAGTAGGCATGGTCACCCCTAACTGCCTTATTCTGCAGGCCTAGTAACCCCCAACTGCCCCTCCCCTCCCCCCTCCCAGCCCCGCAGACCTGGTCCCTCCAAACTACTCTCCCCTGAAGGCCTAGGCCCCCCACCCCCAACTGCCCTTCCCTGCAGGCCTGGTCTCCCCTAACTTCCATCCTCTGCCAGCCTGGTGACCCCTATTTGCCCTCCCTGCAGGCTTGATTGCCCCCAACTGCCTTCCCTTGCAGGCCTGGTCCCTCCCAATTGCCTTCCCCTGCTGGTCATCTTGTGGTGACCATCTTGTGTCCACATGGGGGCAGCCATCTTTGACCACATGGGGGCAGCCATCTTCTGTGTTGGATCGATGGTCAATTTGCATATTAGATAGGAATGAGGCCTGGTTCACAGGTGGGGACCAGTTGGTTTGCCCTGAAGGGTGTCCTGAATCAGGGTTGGGGCTCCCTTGGGGTATGAGGTAGCCTGGGTGAGGGGCCTGTGGTGGTTTTCAAACTAGCCACACCCCCTGCAACCCAAGCTGAGGCCCTGGTATCTGGGATTTATTTATCATCTATAATTGAAACTTTGTAGCCTTGAGCAGAGGCCAAGGAAGGCCAGGGTGTGTAGGAACCTTGGCTTCCTCCATTGCCAGGGGAAACTCAAGCCTCCTGCTCTCTCCAGCTCCGTGGCTACTGCCATTTTTGTTGGGATTTATTTATCTTCTAAAATTTAAACTTTGCAGCCTTGAGTGGAGGCCTGTGCTAGCCAGGATGTGTAGAAAGCTTGGCTTCCTCCATTTCCAGGAAAACCCAAGCCTCCTGCTCACTCCGTGGCCACAGCCATCTTGGTTGGGTTAATTTGCATACTTGCTCCTGATTGGCTGGTGGGCATGGTGTGTGGATGTACAGAGTGGTAGTTAATCTGTATATATTCTTTTGTTAGATAGGATTGGGAGTCCCTGGAAGACTTGTTTCTATTTGTATGAGATCACTCCCACTGCTGTTGTAGAAAACTGACTAAAGGAAGGCACAAGTGAACACAAGGAAGAGGATGTGAGAACCTTGTAGTAATC
This sequence comes from Pipistrellus kuhlii, assembly GCF_014108245.1. Classification (NCBI taxonomy): domain Eukaryota; kingdom Metazoa; phylum Chordata; class Mammalia; order Chiroptera; family Vespertilionidae; genus Pipistrellus; species Pipistrellus kuhlii. Next base: position 136,468,864 of record NW_023425404.1, read on the forward strand.
AAAAAGAGAGATGATGGTGGCATGGATAAAGGTGACAGCAGCAAAGTGCCAAGAAATGATTCAATAACTGCTTCTGCCTGCTGGCCTGATCACCCCCAACTGCCCTTTCCTGTCAGCTTGATCTCACTCCCAACTACCCTTCCCTGCCTGCCAATTTGGTTCTGATTGGTTGGTTTCTATGCCAGTCAGCATCTCTGGGCCTATCTAAGGGCCTGATCATGGTGGCCGGGTTAATCAGCAGCTGCCCTAGGCTGCTGGAGAGCAGCTGAACTACTGACCTCTGGGAGAGAGAGAGAGACTTGGCTGCCTGCAAGGGAGAGCGAAGCAGGGGTCTAATCACCCTGCTTCTCTCTCCCAGCCTCTCCAGCAGCACTGCCATTGCTGATCAGCCCTACCTCTCTCTCTCCTTCTCTCCCTCCCCCCTCTCCCCCCTTCACCCTCCCCTCCCCAGAGGTCAGCAGTTCATCCTGCTGGCCTACTGTGTGTGCAGCCTGGTGAATGGTTGAGTCTTCTGATCATTGCAAATGTGATGGATCTAGGGTTTATATATATATGGATGGGAACTAATCTGGTAGAGAAGGCATGATTAGGAGTGCAGAAGGGAGGGAAGAGAAAGAATAATTGCTGGAGTAGAGCAAACAAATTTCTGAGTAGAAAAATGGCCAAAGGACAGAATACAAAAGAGAGAGGCTGTCACAGGAAGGAAGCAGAGACCTACCACTGCAGGCAAGGAAGCGTTTATCAATATAGACACAGCTGAGTGGGTAGATCTGGTGGTGAAAGAGCTGGTAGTCATCTTCAGAGAGCTTCTATTTTCTCAGTGAAATAAAGGTGATGTCATTAGCCTAGAGTGAGGAAGTTTCTACAAAGGGGAACTGCAAAATAATTTCCTAGATGACCGGGGAATATAGAAGGAACATATAGTGTCCCATTTGGGGTCACAAATGAAAAACAAATTGAGCCAATTCTTAACACGGTAGGAACTAAAGCCAGAAATTACCCTTTCCCAGAGCTTCCTCCTGTGGAATTGTGAGTTCAGCTATTTATTAGGCTTTGTGAGTGCTTCGGTCCCACTGTGAGGAGCCCAGGTCTCCTTTCAAATATCCTTCTTTCCGGCCTCTCAGGGGCTTTAGGGAAACCTGTGCTATTCAAATTCAGGTGGTTTGCTGTGACAACCTAGATCTCCTATATTTTGTACTCCTATGACTGGTACAAAGATTCACCAGTCCCCAGACCCAAGCATATATTACAACCAACCTGCTATCATCCATTTCATTTTTTTTAAATCCTATATGCAAATAAAAAACATAGCTTTTTATTCATTTTAATTTCTTCTTTAAACCACATGACATCTAGATTAGAGTAAAAATTACTCCCAGGCGCACACATGTATAAAGTATATGCCCTTAACACAAAACTGTCAAGACTGTTTAAGAATTTATGTTTATCTCCTCAAAATGGATTTAATAAGTATGTTCATAGCATGCATTATATGCTACTGGGTAAGCATGTTGCATAATGACATTAAACATTAACTTGTTTAATTCTTATAACAACACTATAAGTTAAGCACTATTATTATCATCCTTTTTTTCTTTTTCTTTTTTTAACAGATGAGAAACAGAAAGTTAAATAACCTGTTCAATATAACACACCAGGTCAGTGGTAATACTAGGGTTCAAATCCAGGCTAGCCCCAGGGTTCCTGCTCTGATCCATTATATTACACTGCCCTGTCCCCTGCCCTCAGAATGCCCTCCATGCTGTGAGACTGTGCTTAATTTCTCCAAGCAAAGGTGTTTTGAACTTTCAACCCTGCATTTTCTCAAAGACTCCTTATTAAAATAATCTATATAAACACAGTGGAGTTTACATCTGCACCACATTTCAATATTAACCATGCTGAGATTCAAAGATATTAAAAAGGACTTGCCAAAATCACACACCTAGCAGGTGTCACTTAGAACTACATACTTGAAGACATGGGTCTCGACTGGCCCACGTATCAAGTGCCCAGTTGTCCTGCTTTGTATCAGTGAACGTTCTGACTGTACAAATCAATTTTTCTGTGAACCCTCCAGCTCCTTCTTAATTGATAGTCATTTCTATTTTGTAACCTAGCATTTGCTAAACTTTTTTTTTCTTTTTTCCCCCCTCTTTTTCCATACACCACACTAAGTTGAATGTATTTTAAAACAAAAATAAACTGTGCTATTTTTTAAGGATAATAGTCTCAAACAAATAAAATACACATATTTTAACGTTCCAGTAAAGATTATAGTTTCAAATTTCTCCTTTTGCAAGATTTTTTTTTTTTTTATCTGAGTAACTATCAGGTATAAGATAGTGAAACTTCTATTGTGGAAGGTGACTAACTCCAGGAGTGATGACGTTAACAGTAGAATTGTGAAAGGATTAGGCATCAGGGGAACAAGAAAAGAAGGAAATGAAACAAACAATCGAGCTAGATAAGCCATAGACTTTGCAATTCTTTCCTGTATAATCAAGAAACGGTTCTTCTTGGACATGATCATAACTTTCTTGGAACATGAAATGCTTTGGTGAAGTGCCCAAGAATATTTGTATATTCTGTTTTCTGAATTATGCCAATTTGGATGCAAATCATGTTCTTTGATCAGTAATGCTTGTGCTTCTGTGGCCGGGCAAAGCTTTACGATATGGAAGCCCAACAACTGTGAGCAGAGCTCTGCAGCTCTGTTTCTGGATGCTCTCCCTCGGTGTGTGGACCCACCTTCCTCACTGCTGTTTCACAAGATTGGACATGGCTAGTGCTAAGTTGTTTATCAAGAACCTGTTTCCTTTCTCGGGTGGAAGATTGTTGTTTTCCTAAAAGAGACTGTTATCATGCCTGTAGGCAAAGCAGGTTAACGGTTTTGTTTTAGAAATATGCTCTGTGTGAACCAATTGTCACCTTACTGAGTGAATAATGAAATGATCCCTTCCTACACAAATCACCTAGGGATATGCTTCATGGTAACATATGGGTAAGGAGGATTGGACTGGAAAATTATTTGTGGTGTCTTGTTAAAATGATATGAGTTAACTTATGTAATGGCCTGTCCTATATAATAAAGAGGTAATATGCAAATTGATCATCTCTCTAACACACAAGATGGCCACCCCCATGTGGACACAAGATGATCATCAGGGGAGGGAAGTTGTGGACAATCAGGCCAGCAGGGGCAGGCAGTTGGGGGAGACCAGGCCTGCAGGGGAGAAAAATTGGGGTGATCAGGCTAGCAGGGGAGGGTAGTTAGGAGTGACCAGGCCAGCAGAGAAGGGCAGTTAGGGGCAATTGGGCTGGCAGGAGAGCAGTTAAGAATCAATCAGGCTGGCAGGGGAGTGGTTAGGGGGTGATCAGGCTGACAGGCAGAAGCAGTTAGGGACAACCAAGAAGGCAGGCAGGCAAGCAGTTGTGAGCCAGCAGTCCTGGATTGTGCAAGGGATGTCTGAGATTAGAAAGGGTACAGGCTGGGCTGAGGGACACATACCTGGTGCAGGAATTTTATGCACCAGGCCTCTAGTGTCTTTATAATAAATACTAGAGGACTGGTGCACAAAACTCACGTACAGGGGGGTATCCCTTAAGCCCAGCCTGCCCCCTCTTCAATCCAGGACCCCTCAGGGGATTGGAGCTAAACCAGCAGTTGGACATCCTTCTCACAATCCAGGACTGCTGGCTCCTAACTGCTTACTTGCCTGCTGACCTGGTTGCCCCTAACTGCTCCCCCCCTTCAGGCCTCATCACCTCCAAATATCCCCCTCTGCCAGCCTGGTTGCCCTTTACTGCCCCCTCTGCTGGCCTGGTCACCTCTAACTGCCCCTCTGCCTGCCAGCATGGTCATTCCCAACTTTCCCCCTCTGCTAGCCTGGTTGCCCCTAATTGCCCCTACCAGTGGCCTGATAGCCCTTTACTACCCCCCTAATGGCCTGGTTGCCCCCAACTGGCCCCCTCTGCTGGCCTGGTCACCCCCAACTACCTCCTTGCCAGCCTGGTTGCCCTCAACTACCCTCCCCCCTGCTAGCCTGGTTGCCCCATGCAGCCTACTGTTCAGTTGTTTGGTCATCCCTCACTAACCCCCCTGCCGCCCTGGTTGCCCCACCAAGCCTGCTTTCAGTCGTCCATCTGGTTGTCTTGGTCATGATAGCCCCTGGATTTTTATATATTACTGTAGGATTGTTTCCTAAAAATATTAAATAAGACCTAATCTTGCTTACAAGGATTAAGAATTTCATGTGCTCTTAGGAAATTCAAAAATAATGTCTCCTATCATCTATACTAATAAAAGGCTAATATGCTAATTAGACTAGAAAGGCTAGATGTCTTCTAAACATCCTTCCAAACAAAGCCATGGTGGCAGGGGCCAAGGCAGAGGTGGTTAGGGGCAATCAGGCAGGCAGAGTAGTTAGGGGCGATCAGGCAGGTAAGCTATTATGAGCCAGGTCCTGGATTGCAAGAGGGATGTCCCGGATTAGAGAGGGTGTAGGCGGGTTGAGGGACCCTACACTCACCCTGGAGCACGAATTTCATGCACTGGGCCTCTAGTACTTAAAATAATCAATCATGACTACCAACTGTTGAGTATTTATCATATGCAAATACATGCTAAGTGTATTCCTTTAAGGTAGGTACTTTTATCTCTATTTTACACAAGAGAAAATGGGATTCAGAATGGTTGACTAAGTAGCCCAAAGTCACAGAAAATGGTGTTGTCTAGACATAGATCCTGTTCTAACATCAAAGTCTATGGTATTATTTACTATACTACATAGATTCTGCCCCAGAAACAGAGGCCGTAGAAACAAGCTAGCTCTGCTTTATTGTCTTTCACAATAAAAATATAAATATGCTCCTCTTAAACTTACTAGTAGAGTTTTGTCTTCATAAACTCTAATACAATTTCTAAAAATCTAAAAATATTTAATAAGAAACCTGAATACAGATTAGATGTGTCTGATCTGCTGCCTCCCATTAAAACAGCCTTGAAGATAAAAAAGACAAAAACTGACAATAGCAAAAGAAAAAAAATGATGTACCCAATTTTCCAGGCAATTTCCCCTAAAAGCAGTCATTCAGAACAGATTGAAAAGCAAATTATTGAAATCCATGCCATAGTCATCTGACCCAGAAGCAAAACATATTCAACACCACCTCCAAAAAAATATGTTACTCATTTCTCCTTTGTACACCTAACCCCAGAATATAGTGGTTAGACTCTGTAGGGGAAAAAATGCAATCAATTATTTTCAGAAATAAACAGAGTAATGTCCTCTTTTAAATCATCTCCATTGATTCTCCTTTCATTTTCCATTCCATTAGAAGGCAGTGAGAGGAGCATTAAGATAGTTTCCAAGGATGTTTTGTATTTGGGGGAGAGAGGAGAGGAGAGGAAGGCACATAAAAATCAAAACACATACAGGAGCGCTGGAGTGCTGAGGTCAGTGTGCTCTTTCATACATGACACTGTTCAAAGAACGTCAGCGGGCTCCCTAGCACAGCCAGAGCACAAGGTTCCCTTTAATTCCTCCACTCACAGTGATGAATGCCAGCCAGGCATTACAAACAGAATAAAATTAAAGTAGTACGTTCTGACCTTCAGGCTCAGATTTGAAAGAGGAAAGTTGCTCAAGCACAAGCGAACACCAAAGGAGACTCGGGAAACTAAATTTGTTAAAAAATGCCATCCTGGATGACTCTCCCCTAGTTAATCAGTACATCCAGGAAACAAACAGTGGGGCCTAGGAAAACATGGAGAAAGAGACATTTGAAAGGGAGGGAACCATTTCCATAAAGATAAAGGGAGGTCATAGCTCAGAAAATTCTTTTCTTCAAAAGCAGATAAGAATTGTGTCCTTACCAAGATTTCAGAGCGTCTATAAAATGAGAACATCTGTACACACAAAAAGGCTGAACTAAAGGCAGGGATACAAAGGATATTGGCTGAAGTGAGAAAAGAATGCAATAGCAAGAGGAAAAATCTACTTGAAATCCAGTAAAGAGCAGAGTAGACACTGCAGAGAATTAAGAAAATTATGCAGAATAACCAATTTGTAAAACCCCTGGAGAATATACAAAGAAAACATAAAGGGATAAAACAAGAAAGAAACAAAATATGGGGAAGAAAAAGTATAAATACTCTCAGATTTAAAGGTGTCTGTGGAGCAGAAATAAGAATGTGCTGAATGAAGAAACTTGAATGAGGATGCTCTGAAAACTAAGTATGATTTTAAGACTATCAATTATGTTGCAGAAATGATGGTTTTACGGAGCTTGAAAAAGTTTTTCATCTTCTAGGCTCAATTATGCTTTGTGTGAAAAGCAATATAAAGGCAGTCTGAGATACATTCCTTCTATTAACAGATCCCTATTCAAATATGCCTATGTAAATAGGGAGAGTTTATGAATGGATACATAGGCATCAAGCAGAACAACCAAGTTGGGGACTGAGATGACCCAGCAGGGTCTCGGGAAAAACTGCAACCTTGAATACAGTCAAAACTCTCACTCCACCTGCATCTCTGTTATCTCTTAGTATCTTAGGCTCCATGCTTCTCACAGAGATCAGAAAACTTGGCTGTCAACAGTCGTGAGAAAGAGATTGAGCTCAAGGTCAAGATCTAAAGCGATGGGTATGGATTCAGTTTTAGTCAAGTGCCCAGCCTGGCACCAATAACTGTCATTAGAATTAAGTGCATGTAGCAGCAGCCAAGCAAGCATGCGTCAGTTTCCAGGAAATGATAATCCCAGTAAAGGTGGTTGGAGGAAGGTATCCAGATCAAATAGTGGCTGTTCTCTCAAGACCGTAACATACCACTATCACTAACAGTGATTCTAGAAGTGAAAGAACAGCATAGATCAGAATTAGAAAAGCCAACTCATAGGGGGATTGGAGGGGGGATTTAAGAGAAAATAAAATTGTATTTCAGAAATAAAGACTAAATAATTAGGGTTATAAGAATGAATGTACACAGTAATGGATGCCTTAAAAGTACGTAATAGAAGGTAAAAGTAGGAAAATTTTTAAAATTAAAAGATATGAAGAAAGAAAAAGAATTCAAGAGATATGAACAGATATTGAGGATAGACCCACAAATTACACATGAATAGTACAAGTCCCTGAAAAAAATAGAAAACAAAAAGGGAACAAAATAAGTAAATAAAAGCTGTAATTTAAACTACATTTTAAAAGTGCATACCATGTACTTGAAAATATCAACCTAAAACAACCAGCCCTCAAGACATATTATACAGGGCATTAAAAATAAATTACAGCCCTGGCTGGTTTGGCTTAGTGGTTAGAGCATTGGCCTGCGGACTGAAGATTTGCAGGTTCTATTCCTATCAGGGCACATATCTGTGTTTTGGGCTTGATCCCCAGGAAGGAAAGTGCAGGAAGCAGCTGATCATTGATTCTCTCTCATCATTGATGTTTCTATCTCTCTCTTCTTATCCCTTCCTCTCTGAAATCAATAAAAAAAATAAAAAAAAATAAATTACAGGGTATTAAAATAAATAATTTATTGAGAATCTAGATGAAAAGAACAAGTGACATATATATATATACATATATATATATATATATATATATATATACATATATATATGCAAAAGAAAAACAGATTTTTTTTTAAAGTGACACTTTATGTCAGACACTTTATTTGGAATAACATGGCCTATATAATAAAAAGCTAATATGCTAATTAGACTGAACAACAGAACAATCTTCTGGATAAAGCTGGGCCTTTGAGGGCCAGCCAAGGCAGCTGGGGCTGCGAGGCCGAGCCCCTTGCATGAAATTTGTGCATCGGGCCTCTAGTTTAAAATAATATTTAAACATTTAAACATATTTAAGATAAGAAAAAATATGAGACAGATATTTTATATTCAGATAAAAGGGACTTTCTATAAAGGATACAGATAAACTATCAACATTTAAAAATTCAGAGAATATTGTTCTCATGGGTCCTTCCCAAGGAATCAGCTAGAAAACAGACATAAAACTAAAATAATTAAAGAGACCATTAAAACAAGAACTTGTAGATAAGATTAAACATAACTATTTGTAGAACTGTGGCAAAAAGTAAAGGAAAAAGGGAGAGAATATTGGATGTCATGACCATATAATCAGAAAATGTAGATATAGAACAACTGTAAAAAATAGGGGAGGGGTGATATAAGAAAAAGATACTCAAAATAATTTAACTATCTTTAGCATTATATTGCTGTGGTGATATTATTTGTGTTATTGTAAGACTGCTATTTGGAATAAAGTGGGATATTCAAATTTATTTCTCCCTGTATCCTAGGGATTTGGATGTTGGGAGAAAGGAGATAGAAATATAAAACAGAAGAGGTTAAGTAAATAGCTATATAGTCTGATATTTTTTAACTCATAGATGTTTTATATTAGTGTGTATGTGTTTATTTGTACACATGTGTGTGGGTGTGATATATTCTTAGCTTTGTCTACTAAAGAGGTTTAGGAAACTATGACCAACCCAGGAGCAATAAACACATCTTTTACCCTTGTGTTCTTGAAATACCATTTCCTACTATAAGAAGCCAGGACTTTTTTGAGAAATAGTTGTTCCAGGTATGGAGCAAGACGGGTACAATATGAACCTAGATTAATTTACAGTAAGAAGTTTATCAGAGCAAGTCTGGTCAGAAGAGGAAAAAAAAAGTAAAGGTTTTTTCTGTTATCTGATCTTAGGTTTCTTCTACATTTTCCCCTAGAATAAAAGATGTCCAGCTTACATCTAAATCCCAGCTAGAACCACTCTAGTTTTTCCTGTCATTTTATCACCTGAAACTTATTCATTTTGATATTTGGTAATTCCCTGACAAGTGATAAATAATTGGATGTCTAAATTTGTTTTGATTTATATGAAGTTATCTCTAGCATGAGTTCTTTACAAGCTGCAAATAAATATACCAAGGTTAGACCATTGTATAGTTGTAGAGTGTTACTGTTATGGTCTGAAAATTTGTGTCCCCTTAAAATTTATAAAAATTCTCATCTCCAATGTGATGGTGTTAGGAGGTGAAGCCTTTGGGAGGTGATAAAGGCATAAGGGGGAAGCTCTCCTGACTGGGATTAGTTCCCTTATAAAAGAGGCCCCTCAGAGCTCCTTAGCCCCATCTACCATGTGAGGACACAGCGAGTGGCAATCTGCAGCCCAGATGGGAACTTTCACAAGAACCCTACTATGCTGGCATCCTGACCTTGGACTTCCAGCCTCCAGAACTGTGAGAAATAAATGTTTGTTGTTTAAAAGCCATCCAGACAATGGTATTTTGTTGTAGCAACCCAGATGGACTAAAATAATTACCAGTTTTTGATAACTCCTATTCATCTCTCAACGTAGTTAGCATTCTTCTCCACCTTAAGCACATCTGAAACACAGCTGACATTTACCTTACCTTTAGCAAGAAATTACTAGATTACCAGCTTCCACTTATGAATGTAAAAATCTGGAAAGAACATAATTCCCAACAGTATCAAAAAATTACCAGATAATCTGCAAAATCACAACTGTTCTTGAATTTACCAAATAAGTGAAGCTGCATGGTAACTAAATAATGTGAAATTTAAAGTAAGACTATTGACTCTGAGGGCATATATATAATATTCACTGTGGCAGGATATGAGAGGAAGAAGGGGCCTATAGAGGACAGTAAAAGAAACTCAGCTATATTTTTAAATTAACTACTTAGAGCCAAGTGCAGGCAAGTGGGAAATTATAGGTTTTTCTCACCTAAGACTTGATCACAGAAAAGAGCGATCTAAGAAATCTTTCCTCGGATACTTATCTAGGAGAGGGGATAGAAGATGCTGCAGAAAAGGCATAAAAGCTAGTTCTGGTCTTTTCCTCCTGTTCACCTATGGGAACAAAAGCCTAGGCTGGGCCACACAGTGCCCAGATATATGGTCAGATGTTATTCTGGGTGTTTCTGGAACTGTGTTTTTGGATGATACTGAAACAATATTGAACATTTGACATTTAAATCAATGGTCTAATTAAAGCAGGATGCTTTTCCTAATGAGGGTGGGTTTCATCCATCAGTTGAAGGCCTCATTAGAAGACAAAACTGATCCTACCCCGAGTAAAAGAGAATTCTCCTGTCTAATAGCCTTCAAACTGGAATTTCAGTTCTTTCTTGTTCTACAGTAGCCTGCTCAACTTAAGAATCAAGCTGGACATCAGCTCTGCAGATTTTAAACTTGCCACTACCATAATCATGTGAGCCAGTTCCTTATAACAGATAGATAGATGATAGATGATAGATAGATAGATAGATAGATAGATAGATAAATAGATAGATAGATAGATACTATAGATAGATATTTAGATAGATAGGTAGATAATAAACCCTATTGGTTTGATAGATATAGAGATAGATATCCTATTGTTTCAGTTTCTCTGGAGTATCCTAACTAACAAAGGAACTTGATTGACCAAGCTATTAAACAAAAGTTTGAAGGGACCTTCTTATAGTTATTAGTTTTTATTCACATCAGAAACATTACTGCTCTTCCTTTTAATATCTTAGTTATATACCCTTTTGAAATCCTATAATAATAAAAGCCTAAATGCAAATCAACTGAACAGCATAACAACTGGCCAGTGTGGGGTGGGGCCAGCAAGTGGGCAGTGCCAGGCCAATCAAGGTGGGTGTCAGTGGGCAGAGGGAGGGGATGGCGATTGGGTTAGGGGGTGAAGGAGGAGTGATGGGGAGCGGGCCAAGGAGCGGGCATAAGCCATCAGTTGAACTCCCCAGAGGGTTCCTGGACTGTGAAAGGGCTCAGGCCAGGCTGTGGATTCCCAGCCCCCCTGCCCCACGAGTGCACAAATTTTCATGCACCAGGCCTCTAGTAATATAATAAATGTGAAATAGGTTACTTAATAAATAAGATCTACTTTCATTCTAAGTGATTTGGAATTCATTAATGTAATACACACAAAAAATCATACTTATTTTCAGTGGGAAATTCTCAAAATATCACATTATGCAATATCAAATTATGTAATATTGTGGTAGAATTGGTAATGACAATTATGGTAATAAAGATACCAATGATGATGTGTGTGGCTAAAAATTTAAGTCTCCATAATATTTTTTTCTTGACATGATTCTTATTAGTATCTGAGAAAGTGCTGATAAGCTAAAGAATAAACAGAACAAATCAACCTAAGTAACAATGACCCCATTATTCGTTTTATACCATGCATTCTTGCATGGGAAATGAGTTATTCTGCAAAATGTTTGTCGTAAATTTTACTGGCACTCTCACTTAAGTATGAGGATTTAATTAGGAGATTTAGCTTGATACACTTGTGCAACTGGGTATTTTTTACTGTTTACTATTTTAATATTTCATGGCGACATTTCCAGCCTAAGGTTTTACCAAGGTGAAAATAAAATTTTTCACTGAAAAGAAGAAACAGTACCTGATTTGTGAGTATGTTTTTGTTTTTACCTATAGCCTCTATTGTGAACCAGTAACAGTGGGTCAGAATACAAATCTGCATAATTAACATTTGCTTTGTTTTTCAAGGAGAAAATTGCTATGAATGCATGGACATTTTGCTAAGCATTTCATTTTCACAATATTCAAAGAAGCTTAATGTGATTCTAATCCTAAAATAGGGAGAATGGTCAACACAGTTATGTCTATTAGTTACACAGATTATCCTTTCCCCTCTTCCTGTGAAAGAATAAACATTGTGGTGTTAGTTTTTATAAAATTTAATTCAGTAATCAAACTTTTATTTAACAATAACAAAACTCAAAAATAAATTATTACAACTTTTAAAAAAAAGTAATATTATTTATATGAATAACCACCCACCTAATTTTGAGGGGGGGGATCTAGGAAAACTATAGCATTCTTATTCTATCCACTTGTTTTCATTTCTTACCACTGGATCCCTTAAATAGCCACAGATGTTGGCTATTCACTGATATAATGAATTAATGTGAAATAATTTGGCCTTACTTATCAAAATTGGAAATTGTGCAACTGAGAGAAAGCATCTTATCAATTTTCTTAATCTTCCCCCATTTTTCAGGACTGATCTTAACATGAAGTCACTTGGTCAACTTCAGTTTAAAATGAGACCTTAAAACAATTCATATATATCTGAGAGAGGTGCCGAGAAGGAGTAAAGAAAACCACTTGAGAGTCCTGTGTTCATTAAGGAAAAACATCTCCTGAGGTTATCAGAATCAGAGTCTCTCAAGTTGTATTCCAATGTCCATAGACATTGGGGACCCCCCTCCCACCCCTGTTGGAGAATGGAATAGTCATTAGTCATCAATAAAAAGCAATTGTTTTTAGCTTTTTTTTTTATTATTCATTTATTTACTTACTTATTTTTTACTAAGAGTTGGGTCCAGAGGTAGGATTCAAACAGTTCTGGGCATGCATGGAAGACTAATACTAGAGGAAAGTGGTCAGAAATCTGTATCCAAAGGTGACTAAGGCACACCTTAAAGGGTGCAGATTTACCTTAAGAGTAGTGTCTTGCCGATACTGGTTTGGCTCAGTGGATAGAGTGTCAGCCTGCGGACTGAAAGGTCCCAGATTCGATTCCTGTCAAGGGCATGTACCTTGGTTGCGGGCATATCCCCAGTGGGGGGTGTGCAGGAGGCAGCTCATCGATGTTTCTAACTTTCTATCTCTCTCTTCCTCTCTGTAAAAAAATCAATTAAAAAAAAAATAAAAAGAAGAAGAAGAGTAATGTCCGTTAACTTGGCCCAATGACAAAGCCAAGAGTCTGTCACCTAGAATGTAAGATGTATGAGAAAGTTATTTTTGTTTCCTACAATGTTTTCTGCACCTAGAACAATGCCTGGCACAGCAATAAATGCTCAATGAATATTTTTATTGAATGAACAAATGCACTAACAAATGAACGAACGAATGAATGAATGAATGAATGAATGTGTCCTCAGTCCAACTTTTCATAAAATCACATTTCAATCAAGGTGCTCTAACTGTGAAAATCTGTAAGCGGAGGGACAGAGGAATGAAGAATTGTGAGGAGAAACACAGAATTATTTTCATGTAAAAAACAAAACAAAAAAAAGCCATAAGAGAATTGGGGTATAAGGCAGGAGAGCAGTGATGCCCTTCTGCAGTAGGTCTGGTAGTGCATCACCCAGATTCCCTCTTTTAGGATAGAGGTATTCACTCCCCCAGCTTCAAGAATGTGTGCTGATGGCTGACAGATGAATTCTTCCTTGGGAATTGCCCTCAGTTGCAAGAGCTCCATCATCCAAGGTTACACTCCCTGCCGGGGTAGCCCATATCCAGTGACTGGTCAAGAACAGCATATACAGCCTCGTTCCTTGCCCAATCCAGGACACATCTAAATGGCCACTCCAGCTTTCAAGATCCCCATAGGATCTTTGTAGCAACTCAACTGCAGTTCAACATCTGCCTCTGCTGAGTCTGTTTCCCTCATTCTGTTACAAGTGTAGTTGCTGAGAGCACCCCTCAGTTAACCTTTGCAGCCAAATCTCCATATCAGAGTCAGTTTCCAGAGAACCTTAATAGGGTAAAAAGGACCAGTGTTTGGCATAATTAACTCAAACTTCCCCCCTCCTCCAAAAAAAATCCAAAATAGAACTTTTTCTAATTATAAAACTAGTGCTTGTTCATTTTAGAAAATTTACACAACATAGAATATAAACAAAAATGTAAAATTCACTGGCAATTCCATCACCATTATATAATCCCTGGAGGTCTGAGGCACAAAATTCATGCAAGGGCCTGGGCCCTGGGCCCTGGGCCCTGCCCACTGCCACTGCGGCCAGGGCCTCTGCCTCGGCCCCCTCCCGCTGCGGCTTTGTGTGGAAGGACATCTGCTCTAATTAGCATATTGGGCTTTTATTATTACAGTCTAAGGGCCCAGTACACGAATTTATGCACCTTGAAAGGAACTGTGGGCCTTGACATTGCTGGTCTCTGCGCATCCTCCATGCCCCAACCTGGCCCCTCCTTCCATGGCCCCTGGATCCCTGTCTGCCAGCAGCCCTGCTCCCGCCACTGCCACTCCCATGTGCTGATAGCACCAGCCCCACTGGCACCCGCTGATGACACAGGGTGATTGGGGCTGGTGCTGTGAGCGGGTGAAAGTGATGTCTGTTGCCTTGAGGCCCCTCAGGAGCAGGGGAGGTGGAGAAGTCCTCAGGGGCAATCGGGACCAGCAGCCGTGTTTGCACCCTCTGAGGGTGCCGAGTGATAGGATCAGCACCAGCAGGTGCAAGCGGCCACTCCATCACAGGTTGCAGGAGCGAGCTGAGCCAGTGCCCACAGTTTGTGCAAGCAGGGCCAAAGCCAGCAGTAGGTGCTGGCAGCAGGTGCAAGTGCGGCTGGAGCTGGTAGCAGGTGTGAGCTCCAGGCAGGGCTTCAGTGCATGGGAGCAAAAAATTTTTCAGTAACCACCAGAGGCTCTCCCGGATGACAGTGACTGGAGCCCAGCCTTGGTCTAGTGCCCCCGCTCACCTGTTCCACCATCCCACCACAGCTCTGCTGCCTACTGCTGATGCCCCCATCTTCCACACACGCCCCTGGTGGTCAGCGCACATCATAGCAGCAGGTTGTTCAGTTGTTCTACAGTTTGATCTATTTGCATATTAACCTTTTATTATAAAGGATTATTAAACTGATGCATAAGCTTCCAGTATTTCTGTATGGATACACAAACCCTTCACAAGTACATACTCATCTTTTTACTGGAATATAAATTGTCTACTATTCAGACTGTTTTATTGCCTATTTTTTCCCATGTAAAAAAATGTTATTTTTGTTACTGGTTGTATATTCCATTTCACTGCTCAAATAGAATTTAATACATCTTTTACTAATACATTTAGATTTCCCACATTTTATACTGAAAAATACAGTATTCTAAAAGATGTTGAAATAAGTATTCTATTCTGTGTGATCAGATTAATTCATTTGTATTATTTTCTGGAAGAGAAATTATACTTCAAAAAGAAATTTGCCTACTGTCAAATTTCTTTCCAAGATATATGTCTCATTCTAAGCCTCTGATAAATGTTTATGAAAAATGGCTCTTTCCCCCACACATTTCTCATTCTTTTTCTTCTTTTCTAATTTAATATGTAAAATGTCACCTCATTAACATTTAAATTGACATTTCTGTTAAGCATAGAAGATGCATTTATCAGCAGATGCCACAATAAAACATGCTTTTGATGGCAAAATCACGATTCAGAAAGATTCGATCATGCTGAAACAATAGGCTGAACAAATAAAATGAAAGTTAATAGAACTCAGAATAAAATTTTTAGATAATAGTACTTTCAATGCACCACAGAAGAACAGGATGGAGGAGGTTTTCTTATCCAAACAAAAAGGTCCTAGGATTTAATCGAATAAAAGTTCAGATGGAGCTGATGATGAGGTGAGTCTGCCAGAAACGTTGAGGGAAACTTAGTTTTCAATAATAGGAGCACACGCTTCCAGACAATGATGGCCCCTCAGTGCTCTGAGATGGCTGCCCTAACTCTGCAGTGTTTTGCTCAGTCCAACATTCTCCAAGGCCCATTGACTAACTCTAATGCCTCCAGAAACCAGGAAAATAATATGTCTATCATACAGATCACATGAAGAAGAGCTGAAGGGATCCGTAATATTTAACCAAATAAATAAAACTTAAGATGGCTTAGGACAAGGTGAGAATGGAGCGAGGGCACAGGGATGTGACCTGGCTGTCTTTAAAATTTGAAGAATTGTCACTCAAAAGAAGGATATGACTGGTTCTAAATCACACTAAAAGGCAGAACTAGAAGCATTGAATAAAGGGCAGGATTTATTTCAATAATAGTAAGAAATGTCTAATGATTAGACTGCTCAAATGTGGGATAAAATTGACAAGTCAATTTTTCCTTCCATTCCCACCACTGAGCTCTCTCAACACTCCATCACTTAGGTACCTTCTAAGTCTCCTCTGTGTTCTTCCTGCCTGAGCACTGCAGCCACCCCGCTGAGAGCTGGGTGGAGGACATACGGGTCGGGGAGTACGGCCAGCTCTCTGCCTGCATCCTCTACTCTTGGCACTTTTACTACAAGTAACTAAATATTTCTCTCAGGCCCCGAGAAGTGCAATTTATGTTCAGTACTTTGCCTTCCTGTGTCTTTAAAAAGTAACTTGTTTATTAAATCCCTTTCTGAATTCTACATATTGTCCGTAATTGACCTATGTCTGCTTATGGTCCACCTAAACCAAAATCTCTAGAAATCAAAGAAAGATTTCAGATGATTCCACTGGACTCTACTTAACTTGATTGCTTCCTCCAACACCACACCTTTATAAAATGTTCACTAATCAGATACAGCTGATCTCTCCCACACACACTAAACCAGTGGTCAGCAAATCGTAGCTCCCGAGCCATATGCAGCTCTTTGGCCCCTTGAAAGTGGCTCTTCCACAAAATACCACGTGCAGATGCACATGTACAGTGCGATTGAAACTTCGAGGCCCATGCACAGGAATCAGTTTTTGGCCTGGGAGAATCTATTTTGAAGAAGTGGTTCTAACGCCACCGAGCCACACTCGAGGGTTCAAAGAGCCTCATGTGGCTCGGGAGCTGCGGTTTGCCGACCACTGCACTAAGCAAAGAACTTCTCTGCATGCTACGATCTCATTCACATTTCTTCCAGGACCGACTTCTATTTTCAGACTAATTGCCATACACAAAGGTGTGATCCTAACACTTTTCTGTGTATAAGAAAAAAAAAAAGATCTTGTCTGGTCCTTTGGACCTTTGTGCTTTTTGAAGTATACATAAAACAAATCATGCTTTCTGGGCAAAATTATATCTTGAAATGGACCAGACAACCAGTGAAAGGCAATGACAAAAATTTTTGTCATTAATGGAGCTCTTTGTTCCTTTAAGAGGTTACTTTTTTTTTTTTTTTCCTATCACTCAAAAGTAGCTTTAAAAACAGCCTCCAAAATTAGTCAGGGATCTTCAAATATGTTTTGGGTCCTTGGCACCCTAATCAGGGTCCCTTCCTAGGTCCTTCGGGGCATTAGCCCACACCCCTCAGGTCAAGACAGGAGAGGCCAAGAACACACAGACATGGGGAGAGTGCACTTGGGCTTTAGCTATGAGACAAATGAATAAGAGGTTGGTCATCCATGCATTACATGTAAAGGATGATCATTCTATCCACTGGATGTATGTAAAAAGCCAAACCAAGCCCAAACCGGTTTGGCTCAGTGGATAGAGCGTCAGCCTGCGGACTGAAAGGTCCTGGGTTTGATTCCGGTCAAGGGCATGTAGTACCTGGATTGCAGGCACATCCCCAGCAGGGGGTGTGCAAGAGGCAGCTGATCAATGATTCTCTCTCATCGATGTTTCTAACTCTCTATCCCTCTCTTTTCCTCTCTGTAAAAAATCAATAAAATATATTTTTTAAAAGCCAAACCAAATAATTTATTTGATGTTGTATACGTATTGTACATAGTACCTTTCTGAAAACAGAAATGAAACCTGCAAAGAGACTCAGAATACTTCAGTCATCGAATCCAATTGAAGGAGGAAAGAAAAAGAGAGAAGGAGCAGCCCCAATTTGCAAACAGATGAGGGTCCAAAGGTTATTCAGCAATCAGAATGTGTTCCCAAGTTCCAAAGAAACAACCTTATAGAATACACAGTGCTTGTGAGGCACAGCCACAAAGTGCTTTCTTCACGCCCCAAAAGGTGGGTTTTTGGCGTCTGTGTTATTAGAGAAATTGGGGTTCTTGGGGTAGCTGGAATAAGCCTTTCTGGAGGCCTCCACAGGAGGGTGAGACATGGTGGGAAGCTTTACTTTTGTGGAATTACTTCCGTCCAGTAAAGCTAGAAGAAGAGGCAATGTTCAGAGTTTCTGTTCCATGTTGCAACCAGATCAGTTCAGCATCAGGCTAGCAGCAGTCCATTAGTCCATTGAGTGTGTGTGTGTGGAGGGGGAGGGGGTGGGGAGTCCACATGGCTGTAAGCCATGTGGGAAAATACTAGTACAGCAAGGCAGGCCCTAAGCAATAAGAGTCCCAAGGGCACAAGAGGAACCAAGAGCATAAGAGCACAAGAGTGTGAACATCTCTGTTCAAGGAATGAAGTAACCCAGATTTCTTTGAGTTTTCAGTGGCCACAACCATTCTGGCCACTTGTTCTCAGGTGTCACTGACAGCAAGCACCTTCCCGATGTCCCCCCAACTTTACTGAGATCATGCATCTCTTCTCATCCCTGTCCAGTCCCTTCCCCCAGCTTGAAGTGTGCCGTTGGTCAAAGCTCTTCCTTGGATTTTTATTTGTTTTATTTTTTTATTTATATTTTTTATTGATTTTTGTACAGAGAGGAAGGGAGAGAGATAGAGAGCTAGAAACATCGATGGGAGAGAGTCATCGATCAGCTGCCTCTTGCACACCTCCTGCTAGGGATCAGCTGCCTCTTGCACACTCCCTACTGGGGATATGCCCGCAACCAAGGTACATGCCCTTTACCGGAATCGAACCTGGGACCTTTCAGTCCCCAAGCCGATGCTCTATCCACTGAGCCAAACCGGTTTCGGCTGTTTTATTTTTAATCGGGGATTTCTGAGCCTATCCTATCACACTGCTAAGGCTCAGAAACATAAATTACAAGCACAGGATGAACTAGGAAAATGAAGAGTGAGGGGAGAGAGTTACAAAGGTCCTCTTGTCCCAGTCATGCGGGCCTCCACCCTTCAGTAATTTGGAGGTAATTCTCAGGCTTGTTAAACTGCCGCAATTGTCTTTGCTTCACCTACTACAGTAAGGATCCTATTCAGATGGAAACACTCTTGTCTTTAGGAAGGCCCTAAATTCAAACAGGTGCAGGTGAAATATTGAGAGGAAAAGTTTAGAGGAAATAGTGGTTAATTTTTAAAGTCAGTTAGCATTTCTGTCTAACCACCAGTCATGGAGATTTCACCTGCTCCTAACTCATGTTCCTGTTGATTATAGAAGCAGCTTTGTGTAAATGCAAAGGCTTTGAAGGAGACTGATCTGTTAAGAGTAATTTACTTGAGAAAACAGCCAGGGGGGTCATAAATATGAATGAGCAAAGTCAGAGAAATCTGAATAATCCAAATGAAACACCTCTCTTTTTAAACTTGGGAACGCAGAAGGCAGGAAAAAAAAAAAAGAAGAAGAAGAAAAAAAAAGTTACCATGGCCACCTGATAAGTAACCAGTCCTTAATTAAATAAGCAGGATGAAGTAGATAGAGAGCAATTGAAAAATGGAAAAATACAGAGCATAGAGACTTAGGATGCCCACTTATGTAATCTACTGAAGTTCCACATGAATGGAAAATCAGACAGCCTTAATGACATTTGACTTAATTTGTTAATGCTTTACCAGAGGGATATTCTCTGTATGGGTAAAAACCAGCAGATGATAAATGGTTGAAATGTCCCTTTTTCTCCCTTTTCAGTTATAAACACATGCTTTTCAGCAATTTCAGAAGAGAAGTTATACAAAGTATTATTTCCTCTTATCAAAATCTGTATTTTACTAAACAAATAAGTTTTCTGAATAATCCTTAACCCTTGGATATGGGTGGGTTTTTTGCACTCATTTATTCAACAAATCTTTGCTGAGTGTCTCCCATGAAGTAGGTTTTGGTATAAAAAGCTTCCTTAAAATGAAGAAGTCCTATGCACTCATTATATAAGGGATAATAGCTTCTCCTCCTTACAGATGTGAAAAGTGTGGCTCAGAGGCCGTTTGTTAACTTCCTGAGTTCTCATGCTTATGTTGAATGGAGCCAGATATTAAAGAGAAGTTGAGGCATATTAACAATGTAAGAGTTCACTTGAGCAAAAATTGTTTTGAATTTCCAAACCAGAAGTGGTGAGGAGTGCTCCACTGGGGAAAGACTTTTACAGGGCAGGGGCAGAAGCAAACCAAGGAAATTATTAACTAGCTACCGCTTTAAAACCGAGCTGGCTGCTAGCCGTGGGTTATCCTTAGGGTTCAATGTCTTAACCTTGAGCCATTTGCAAGCTTAGGCTTTGCTTATGAAGGCTGCCATGGCATTAGAACCATCTCAGATGAAAGGCCTCCTTGTCTAATTTAACATAGGCTTAGAACCCACGTTTGACTCCAAAAGTCATGGTATTTCCATAATACCAAAGTGCTTCCCAAATGATGTGGGACTTGGACCCTGCTCAAAGAGTTTGTTGTCCTAGTGCTGCTGGCAAGTATGCAGCCATAGCAGACCTTAGTTTGATAGTTTTGAAACCGCAGGCATTGGCCTATTTGGACCTCAGTTTCTTCATCCACAAAATGGAGATAATAATAATAAGCCTATGGCCGTGTGATGAGTGTAGAATAACTGAGACACTTGGAGTAGAATTCTTATTTTAGAATTTAGTAGTAGCAGGCATTCAGTAAATGTGAGCTACTATTCTGTTCTGTGGAAGGTGGGGACCCCCGCGTGGTTTTATGTAAGATTGCCTATCCCACACCATTATGTATGCATAATGGAGGAGGAACTATGTTATTTTTATTTTTTTGTATAACTTCTCTTCAGAAATTGCTGTGTTTTCTTATTGTTTAATGTTCTTGGTAATGTTTTCAGAAGCTATAAACTCATATAGAAAAAAAAATGTAACTCTTTCTTTTATAAATAGATATTTTCTTCTCAAGAGTCAATTTTCCCCCAATGGCCTAACACCTAATTCCCTCACTTTGGGGTAGAGCTGTGACAAAGTCACTGATATCTTGGTCAAATAAGGCTCTTAGCAAATCTTAGTCTTTAGGGTTTCATCCTTCCTCCTGTCCCTTGCTGTGGGCCAGGCCCCTGGCTCCCTGAAAATTATTTTCTCTCAACGTGATTGTCTCTGCCATGCTTTGTGAAACTCTACTTGATCAGCTCAAATGCTAAGCCTTGCGTGCTTTTCCTCCTGTGGACTTCTGATTCTGAAATTCTATCTCAGGGGCAGGGTGCTTGGAAGGCTCTCCCTGCTGCCTAATTAGGCTCAAGAAGAACAGGAGTCCCAAACGAAATTAACACCTCGGCTACTGTGTCCAGGTACGGCCCCACGCTCCAACAACAGAAATCTACTCAAATTAAATTAGGTAAAGAGGAAAAATGGAGATTCTTTTCAGGATACAGGGGTTTTGTGGATTTCCCTATCTTTATAAAGGAAGAAAAACTGGGCTTCTATGAACACCAAAATATTCAAGGTTCAATCTCTCTCTCCCTAGAATCTACTTTCTCTTCAAAGCTCGTGGTTTCTCTCTTTCTATAAATCTGCTCCATTCTTTTCTCTCTCCGCCTGCCTCCTTTGCCTAGCTATCTTGCACATAGCGTCAAGACAACTGCCCTACTCCTGACTCTGGGTGACTCTTCAGCTTAAACCTGGTAGCTGGTTTCAGTTGTCACGGAGTTTTAGTACAAAGGTCTCACCAAAGACATGCACTGGCCAGCCTCATCTGTGAGAGCCAGATCCCACAGGCTGCTGACCAGGCTGTGGCTGGATGACCTCTGGGTCAGTTATCCATTTCTAATTCAATGAATTATCACTATGGCAGATGCCCTGGAACACAGCTGTAATATTTTCCAATTACAGAAGAAAAGCTATTTGAGATATTGCAAGCCAAAAGTAAAAAGAAAAATGAATGAGCCTTATTTAAAAAAAAAAAACAAAAAAAAAAACCTGTTCTTATTCAAGATTGTGGGGGAGCCCAAGCTGGTTTGGCTCAGTGGATAGAGCGTCAGCCTGAGGACTGAAGGGTTCCAGGTTCAATTCTAGTCAAGGGCACATGCCCGATTTGCAAACTCAATCCCCAAAAGGGGGCATGCAGGAGGCAGCCAATCAATGATTCTCCCTCGTTGATTTTTCTATATTTCTCTCCCTCTCCCTTCCTCTCTGAAATCAATAAAAATGCAAAAAAAAAAAAAAAAAAAAGATCATGGGGACACTACCTTAAACTGCCCTAGCAGCAGTTCTGGAAGTTTCCTAGGTCATGAGTGGCAGATTCGAATCATTTATCCAGTTTATTCCATCTGCCTGTGTTTTCTAATGTTGGACTGTCTACTAAGAAGTGGGTAATATGTATGTAAATATGTTTAATATTTATACATATAAAGAGGTAATATGCTAATTTGTCCATTAAGGTGTCCCAGTTATGACCAGTCTGTGGGCGGGGACAGGGGCGGGGACTTCTGCCCCCAGTGCTAACATCATGCTGCCTGCGTGTGACACTGCCTGCATGTGTTACTGTTCAGCCTGATGTGACACTGTGTGGGGTGGAGAGACTGGGCTTGACAGGGACCTCAGGCCACACACCCCCCAGCACTGGGCCAGGAGGCCTCAGGTCACACTCCCCACCCAGCAGGTCTTGATAGGGGACCTCAGGCTGTGCCCCCCACCTGGGGGGCTTAACAGGGGACCTAAGACTGTGCCCCCACCTAGTACCAGGCTGGAGGACCTGAGGCTGTGTCCCCCACCTGGAGAGGCTTGACAGGGGTGCAGGCAGCCAGGTCTGGGTCTCACCCAATGGAGGTGGGGCCAGTGGGGTCTGGGTCTCCTGTGTTTTCTAAATGCATGCGGGTGGTGGGTGGGGGCTTGACTCTAGGTCCCACGGTGCACCCCAGACTCTGACAGGAGGGAGATTTTATAAACAATTTACTAATTTTATTTCATCTCTGACACTACTATTATAGAGAAAGGGCAAATAGTAATATTAAAATATTTATTCTAATTTTTCTTCTAATTCATTCCCTTTTAACATGCATGAATTTTGTGCACTGGGCCACTAGTTTTATTATAAATCCCTTCTTAGACACTAAAGATATGGATATCAAATTTTTTTGAGTGAAATTTTTATACAATCATATTAGTTGGGTGGTCTGTAAACTGTCACAATTGCACAATTGTCACAGAGGGATAAGAGAAGAAACATCATAAGTTGGGGGAAGCCAAGAGGCTCTTGGGCTATATAGCATTTTATGTGTTTCATATTGACTCAGCCAGAGAGAAAAGACTCCCAAGTATTTAGGTCCTTTGGAAAAGTAGATTTGTCAAAGGTTTCTGTTATTTAGGAAGTAACCTAAAAGCAAAAATAACTCATTTATGTCACATGAAAAAAAAAGTTTCTAAGCAAATTATCTTAGAATTTTTATGACTTCTTAGTAGAGAGCATTTTTTATCAAGTTATTTTTCTGTTTTAAATGTAAAACTGATGAGAATTGTACTTAATAAAGAATATGCCAGAAATTTCTCTAAAAATTAAACATTTAACAAGCAATGAGAATATTTGGAAAAGAATAGTAAGGAGATTAGATGATTATTAGAATCTAGTCAATTGTTTTAAGGTAATGAAATTAACAGAATAAACCACAATAGACAAATGAATTAAGTCTCAAAACTGGATTCTTAAAAAGCTGAGTAAGCATTTTCTTACCTAGCCACATCTGAGAATCTTCCAGAGTGGCTACACTTAGAATTGTGATGACCAATTGTGTCAGGAGAGAAGAGAAGGGGGAGGAGAAGCAGTAGGAATAGCAAGCATTGGCTACAAAAATTCAAATCATCTTTAAGCTAATTTCCATAAGTTTATTATAGTTAGTTTCTATTTGTATGATTTCTAGACTAGTAATTGAAATATCTAAGGGAAATTGCCAAAATCAGAACAGAAACTTAGTGGGCATAGAAAGAACATTGAAAACTTTAAAATTAAAATCCTTCCTTGAGGAGAGGACAAAATAGTGCCTGCTAAGATCTGATTCCAAAGTTGGTCAAATTTATGTTTTCGGGAAGGTGGCTGTTTCAATGAATACATGCCTTATGCTTTAGAAACCAATCCTTTCCTTTTTCATCACTGCATTTTCTATCTCTAAAAATAATTGTAGAAATATATTTGCAAGATGGCCAACCTGCCATCTGTATGTAATCTCTAGATGTTGGTAGTATACATTGAGACAATGAAGCCTTAAACAGGACAAAAACTCTTTTATCTGTTAGAAAGCATACTACTGCACAAGAAGTTGTACAATCTGAAATATGATGAAGCTTAATGAGGTTTTAAGTCCTTGTATGAATACTAAATCTTCAATGTGTGTGCCTATGCTTTCATGGAAGAATAATTTAACAAAATGTAATTTTGCCCCAAAAGTGTTACTAATAATTGTCTGAGAAGATTAAATGTAAATGTGTATTACATTTAGACACCCCATGAGAAGTGGTGGTTGTAGATGTGGCTATGTGATTCCTTTGCTACCAAGTGGTTTCTGACAGGTAATCTGGGAGGTAAACAGGAAAAGTTTGGGGGGGGTTGTCTCTTTTTTTTTTTTTTTTTTGCTTTGTTCTGTTTTATTAATGAGAAAGTCATTAATTATTGGTTCTCAACACCTCCTTAATGTAAAATATATATATATATACACATACTAGTGACCTGGTGTATGAAATTCATGCACAGAAGTGGAGGTGGTGTTCCTCAGCCCAGCCTGAACCATCTCCAATCTGGGATCCCTTGAAGCAGGGGTCCTCAAACTTTTTAAAGTGGGGGCCAGATCACGGTCCCTCAGAGAGCTGGAGGGCCGGACTATATGAACTACTAATTCCTACTGTAACACCTCGGCTGCGCTCACTGCCCAAAAAACCTGGCGGGCCGGATCAGACTCCTCTGCGGGCCGCATGTGGCCTGTGGGCCGTAGTTTGAAGACCCCTGCCTTGAAGGATGTTCTACTGCCAGTTTATAGGAATAGAGTCTAAACCGGCAGTCAGACATCCCTCTCATAATTCGGGACTGCTGGTTCCAGCTGCTCAACTGCCTGCCTACCTGCCTGATTGCCCCCTAATCACTCTTGCTGCTGGCCTGCTCACCCCCAACTGTCCCCCTGCTGCCAGGCTGCTTGCCCCAAAATACCCCCCCATCACTGTCCTCATCACCTCCAACTGATCCCCACTGATGGCCTGCTCACCTCCAACTGGCCCCCCTGCTGGTCTGCTTACCCCCAACGGCCCTTGGCATCCCATCCTGGCCTGGTCATCTCCCAGCGACCCAAGGTCCAAGCCCATCCTTTTTATCTTTTACTTTTTCTTTTTTTTCCAGTGCCTCCTTGAATGAAGGCCAGGGCCAGCTGGAAGCAAGTATCTAGGATTTATCTAACTTCTATAATTGAAATTGTGTAGCCTTGACTGGAGGCCAGGGCCAGCCAGGAAGCTTGGCTTCCTCTATAAAAAAAAACTGGGGAAACCCAAGCCTCCTGCTTGTTCCAGCTCCATGGCTGGCCACCATCTTGGTTGGGTTAATTTGCATACTCACTCCTGATTGGCTGGTGGGCATGGCCTGGTGTAGCATAGCAATGGTTAATTTGCATGTTTCTCTTTTATTAGTGTAGACACACACACACACACACACACACACACACACACATGCACACACACACACATACAGTACAGGCCTGGTGCACAACATTTGTGCACTTGGGGGTCCCCTTAGCCTGGCCTGCGCTCTCTTGCAGTCTGGGACTCCTCAGAGGATGTCTGCCTGCCAGTTTAGCAGGCCCAACCCAGCAGTTGGACATCCTTGAGGAGTCCTTAGCGCTGCCTCAGAGACAAGAGAAGCTCCCCCACCGCTGCTATACTCGCCAGCTGTGAGCCCAGCTTCTGGCTGAGTGGTGCACACTGACTTATGGGAGCACACTGACCACCAGAGGGCAGTTCCTGCATTGAGTGTCTGCCTCCTGGTGATCAATGCACATCATAGCAACCGGTCGTTCTGTCGATTTACATATTAGGGTTTTATTATATGGGATATTTAGTAGAAGAGTCATTCAAAACACACAGGACTAAGTAAGGCCATAAGACTAAGTCAAAGAAAATGCCAAGGTTGACCATAAGTAGCACTAATTGAAAATGTCTTCTAAACTCATGACACCTGGCATGCATTCCCAGAGCATAGGCTGGGAGACAAGTAGAACTCCAAGGACTAGGAATCAAGTCTGACTATGGCCTATATGAGTGCTTTTCCCACTGGTCCCTGAGCCAGGAGCATTAGCATTACCTGGAATTTTGTTCAAAATTGGAATTCCCAGGATCCACCCTAATCTGTTGACTCAGAAACCCTTAGGAAAGAGCCAAGCAAACTGTGTTTTAATAAAACTTCTAAATAATTCTGAGGCATACTAATGTTTGAGAACTGCTAGTTTAAGTGAATTCCAAAGATAGAAGTGGGGAGAGGAAATATCACATTTTCTATGTGCCTTTACCCACTTTCAGTGAGTGTTTGTTTGGATATTCGGCATTAATTTAAATGTCCTAATTCAGGCAAAAAGGAATTCAACTCTTCCTCTTTGGAAAACTAAATGTGTGCTATTCATCAATCAATTATTGAAAATCCTTACACTTCAAAAGAAGAAGTAATGCCTTATATGTTGAAAATACATATTATAAAACTATATGTATAATTGTTTGATTAACTAGTGTACTGAATGAGTAGAATGCAAAAGGCTGAAAACTCCAATAAATCTATTCCTTATCACAAATACCCCTGCAAACCCTCTTGTTTTTCTCCTGGTCCCAGATAAAACAAGATGATAGCTTTTTTAGTTGCTTCTAGATGTAAGAGCAGTCACAATTAACGTAATGTACTAACTTCTCCTCATTAGCTCAGACCCACTTCAGGCAGAAGCCTGCAGCAGGGAAGGGAGTGGAAAACTGGCCAACCTTCTCTATTTCCAATGTGCCAGGTCTCCTCCCAGATCCCCTGACACAATTTCTACCTCCTTCACCCCTATGCAACCTCTACCCCAGTAACCCCACCCCATTGACTCAAAGTGGCAAGAAAGTGAGGAAAAACATAAATAAAAGTCTTGCTTCAGTAGCTTTATTATGATCTAATGCTGATGTTTTCTGGTAGATAACCAGGGCTGAACTCCACACTACATAATTTCCTTATGGATGATATACTGTCTAGGGGACCCTTTTCTATCCTCCACTCCCCACCTCTTGCTCCTAGAGGTGCACCCAAAATGTCCTACTGCTCTGATCTCCTCTAGCAGGTTTTCCTCTGGGGAAGGACCCTTCATTTAGCTTTCACCTCCCTGCCTTCTGTGGCATCGTGCCCAGCAGAAGTTTTCTTTAGTGCGCTACCGCTGACCATTATCCTCATGCTATCCATGAGCTGGCCTTGTCTTACCCTTTTGCTTTTGTCTTTCATCAATATATTGCACCCACCAGTCTCTTGTGTGCCCCAAGTTCCAAGAGGCACATAACTAGTCTGGATTCAGCCTCCTCAAGAGCCTTCTCACCAGACTTGGGGTGATAAGGAAGTACTCTTCCACCCACACCCTGATCAGAAGGAACAGCAAATGCCACAGCCCGGTCAACAACTTTCTACAAAGACACTTCCTCACTCCCTTTCTACAGCCTCAACTCATGTCTCTGCTTCAGAAAAATTCTGGGTTAAGATATGGCATTTGTGTTTTTTTGCCTGTGTGTGTGTGTGTGTGTGTGTGTGTGTGTGTGTGTGTGTGTGAATTCTACATTCTACATAGATAATATTTAATTATTCTTCTGATAAAAATGGTTGAAGTCCCTTAGGCCAGTATATGTTCCTCATTCATTATAAACTCTAGAATAGCATTTAAATTTGTGAGCCCTATTTGTAAAATGAGGAAAATAACATATCAGTTCAACTTAAGATAGTAAATAGCCGAAACCGGTTTGGCTCAGTGGATAGAGCATCGGCCTCTGGCCTGCGGACTAAAAGGTCTCAGGTTCGATTCTGCTCAAGGGCATGTACCTTGGTTGTGGGTACATCCCCAATAGGGGGTGTGTAAGAGGCAGCTGATCGATGATTCTCTCTCATAGATGTTTCTAACTCTCTATCCCTCTCTCTTCCTCTCTGTAAAAAATCAATAAAATATATAGTTGTTTAAAGATAGTAAATAAACAAGAAGAGATTGTTAAAAAAAAAAGTGAAAATTATTACACATGCCTTTTATATACATAAGAAAAGATAATTTTACAAGCAAAAGAAAGAACAATGCATCAACAATAAATCTAGGCATCTCACCGAGTACAGCTTTTCTGCATGTATATGGTCATGAGATGTTTTCTAGACAACTTATTACTGTTTAGAGGAAAATAAGAGTAAAGTTGGCACAAATGGAACAGTTTGTGTCAGGTTAACTTGACACACAAAGGCTTGGGAATGTGTGACTCAGTATATCAAGTTTTCAAACTGAACTTTGGAACAACAGGACCCAAATCACCTTACATATGCCAAAGTCAGATTTTTTATATTAGCTGATGAGCAATTGTCAACTTTCCCGGGAAAGCTGCCTGCCTCCACTAGTTTCATTCTGTAGCGCTGAGTCTTTGTATTGCATCAGTGTTTATTTGGGTAAATATTTCTAGATTTAATGTGTG
Source organism: Pipistrellus kuhlii (assembly GCF_014108245.1). NCBI lineage: Eukaryota > Metazoa > Chordata > Mammalia > Chiroptera > Vespertilionidae > Pipistrellus > Pipistrellus kuhlii. The sequence goes on from NW_023425404.1 coordinate 136,497,320, forward strand.
TTTCACTGATTATTATCTATAAATTACTGCAGGGGAGGAAGAACATATTTGTCTAAACATGTTTTATTTTTCGGTGTGTTCTTTTGTTTTTTATCCTCACCTGAGGAGTGAGAATATTTCTTCAAATGATTTTTAGAGAGAGAAGAGAGGTGGGAGGGGAGAGAGAGACAAAGAGACATAGAGAGAAAGATAGTAAGGAGAGAGAGAGAAACAGCAACATGATAGAGACATACTGATTGGTTGCCTCTTGTTCATGCCCCAACCTGGAAACCCAAGACCCTTCAGTCCTCGGGCTGGGCCGATGCTAAAACCACTGAGGACATTGGCCAGAGCTACATGTTTTGTTGTTTTGTACAATCCCATCCAATCTCACTTAGGCAAAAAGGAACGGTTCAATGCAAAGGCATTCAAAATCAGAAAGTTGGTCTAGCAGGGACTAAAACCCGGGAAATTATGAGGATCCCACTCACTCAGCAAATATGTATTGAACACTGTGACAGGCATTGAGAAATTTCAGTAAACAAGGCAGATAAGATCCCTGTCCTCATTAAGCCTACATTCTTGTGAGAAAGACAATGTGAAAGAACAAAATTGGAGCCATTGTGACTCAGGCCACAAAAGAAATAAAGAGTCATAAGATATAAGATAACTGGGTAATGCTTGTAGATTGAATTATCAGAGAAGGCATCTCTGAGAAGGAGAGGTTAGAGATGAGATGAAAGGAATGAGAAGAGAACGAGTCAGATGTGCAAGAACTTGGGAGAAGGCAAATCATGGTACAGGGAATATAAATGCCAATGACTGGACCAAGTAAGAGCTTGGCTTGTTCCCAGCACAGAAATGCCAGAGAGAAAGGGGAGGAAGTGTGAGATGAGGTGAGGGAGATGGGCAAGAACCAGGCCATGCAAGGACTCATGTATGAGCCAAGGTGAGAAGTCTGGGTTTAAGTCCAGGGGTAGTGGGAAACCCCTGAGAGTTTTCAGTAAAGGAGTGGAAATGTTTTTAAACAAAGATAATTTTTGCTGCAATATGGGAATGTTCTTTAGCAGAACATGAGTAAATATAGGGAAACCAACAAGGAAACTTTAGCAGTAGTGTAGGTGAGAGATGATGATAGGCCTTAACTGGTTTGGCTCAATGGAGAAAGTGTTGGTCTGCAAACTGAAAGGTCCCAGGTTTAATTCCAGTCATGAGCATGTACCTTGGTTGCGGGCACATCCCCGAAAGGAAGTGTGCAAGAGGCAGCTGATCAGAGTTTTTAACTCTCTATCCCTCTCCCTTTCTCTATAAAAAATCAATAAAATATATATTTTTAAAAAGAGAGAGATGATGGTAGTATGCGTGTCAATGTAGACATTGATCAGATTTGTGTTATATATGGGAGGAAGAACCAACAGGACTTGGTATGAGTTGAATAGGAGTGGTTAGGGAAAAGGGAGAGTTTAGGATAACTGAGGTTTGGAGCTGAAACAGCTGCTGGGTGAGTAGTGGCATTTTCTGAGATAACAGTGAGGGGAGGGCAGTTAGGGACAGGGTGACTAACAGCACTGATCTGGATCAGTGACAACCAGGTGAGAAGTCTGGATCATGGAGAGGACTAGTCTGGAAAACAAGTTTGGGGACTTTTAAAATATAGATGGTGTTTAAAGAAATGTGTAAAATCACTTAGAGAAACAGTTTAGAGGAGAAAGAGAAGCCGGGACTGAGCCCTGAGGAAATCCAGCATGAGTCAGAGAAAGGAGGGTGGCCAGCAAAGGAGACTGAGAAAGAGTAATCAGGGAAGTAGGAGGAAAGTCTGGAGGGGATAGAAGGACAGCCAGGATAGGTGAAGGGAGCTGAGGATAGAGATGTCGCCATCGATTTAGCTAAATGTTGTCATTGCAGCCTTAACACAGCATTTTTTCTCTCTCTCCATTCCCACAGAGTCTCTTATTTCTGATTTTTTTCTTTGTGTGTCTGCTTAATTCTTACCAATGCTTAAATAGTGCTCATGATGGCTCTAGGCATTATCCTAAGTGTTCTGTGCATGAACTCACTCTACCCTCAAGACAAATCTCATTTTACAAATGAGAAAATGAGGCTCAGAAACTTCAAGTAACTTGCCCAAGTTCACTCAACCAACTTGTGAGAGTGCTGGGATTGCGGGCCGCAGTAGTCCAGTGCCAGCACTGCTCTGTGCCAGCACCGTATGAAGAGCCTGAGACTAATCATTTTGACTGCTTTAATTAGACTTCTTCTGGTTGAAAGGGAAGATTTACCCAGGAAAACTCCAGTTTGGAAAGAGAGATTTACACAGGGTGAAATGTTGGAGCAAACTAAGAATAAGAGCAAAGAACAGTCAGTCAAGCTTCCTGGGATCTGGAATGGGTACACAATAAGAAACAGGCTACACTGTCAACTTGTGGGGACCATTGTGACACCTGCTTCAAGTTCTTCTCCTAGCAGCCTGGCTTCACATGCACCTTGCATGTAGCCATGAGGACCACTCCATGCTCATATTTACCTGATATGCTGAACCCCAACCTCCTAATCACACGTTTCAATTGGCTAGCTCATCTCCTTGAGCCAGACTACACCTAGAGTAGGTCCCTGGCCAGCTTACACAAAGACCTTGCTAGAACAAGGTGCCCAATTACTCCTCCAATTAGACTTGACCTTTGGGACAGGATCATATGCCATAAAATATGATCAAAAATCACAGAATTTATACAAGGTAAATTTCCCCAGAAAACTGGATGAGTGAGCAGATATATCATATACCATATATATATATATATATATATATATATATATATATATATATATATATGTATATATATATCATATGTATATATATATCATATATCATATATCATATATATATATACACACATACATACACTGAGTGGCCAGATTATTATGATCTCTGAATGCATAATAATCTGGGCCACTCAGTGTGTATTCTATATAATAAAAGGCTAATATACAAATTATCACCTCGACCAGGAGTTTGACCAGCAGGCAGGCCAGCCAAATGCCCATGTCCCCTCCCCCTGGCCAGGCTGGTCAGACCCCACCCATGTACAAATTCATGCACCAAGCCTCAAATATATATGTATATATTTGAGGCTTGGTGCATGTATATATATATATATATATATATATATATATATATATATATATAGAGAGAGAGAGAGAGAGAGAGAGAGAGAGAGAGAGAGAGAGGGAGAGAGAGAGAGAGAGAGAGAGAGAGAGAGAGAGAGAGAGAGAGAGGCCAGATTATTATGCATTCAGAACTCATACTAATCTGGCCACTCAGTGTGTGTGTGTGTGTGTGTGTGTGTGTGTGTACTAATTATTATTTGTTTCTTTGTTAATTATGTTGCTTGATTATAGGAATTTAGCTTAACTTTCTAAATTTATTTTTTTCTTTAGGTACTCATATTTTGCTCATTAATTTTGATTAGGAAGTATCTGCTCAACTGTAGGATTCCACTTACAGTTGAAATATGTCCATTGCCATTTCCTTCCCTCAGACAATTTTGTCATCTTCCAAAACCTCTAAATACTGGCCTCAAAACATGTTGCTTACTCAGGGAAATGAAACCCATTAGACTTGAGATTTTCCATGGAGATCCACACTGCCACCTGACAAGTATATGGCAGACACAGGGGCTCTCTTAAGCCCTGGTTCTTTGTTACTTTAATGAAAAAGCCCTTTGAAGCAGATCAAATGTGATTTTTCTGTGGAAGAATGATAAAACTCCTAAAACTGAAAAATATGAGAAACCAACACCTGAAATGGACTTCTTCACGTGTGAACCATCTGTTTTATTTTCACTTTGAGGCAAGAAGCTGATGGAGATCCCTTGTCAGGTCTTGTGTGCTCTCTCTCATCAGCCCCTCCCCTGGTGGACCTGGCCAGCAGCACCTGGGAAAGCAGCTGCTCCCTCAGGGAAGGGTGCCAGTGCTTCTGTGAACCTGGCCTGGGGCGCATCCATCCCTGCTGGACCACACAGGAAGCAAATAGTTGGAGGCTGCAATTCACCTTCTGTCTTTCACTGCATCCCTTTGCACATCACACACTTCCTGGTGCTGGTCCCACAAACCTTCCATCTAATGGGCAAAGCAAAGTTCATTGTCTATGCAGCCTGCTTAACTAAAGGCACACTGAGAATAATCATAGTGCTTGGTATCTACATTGTGCTTCCTAGAGCATTTTTTTAATTACTTTATTGATTAAAGTATCACATATTTGTCCTCATCCCCTCCCCCATTCCCATCCCAAACACCTCCCCACGCATCTCCCCCCACCCCCTCCCTCCCACTGTTGTCTGTGACTACTGGCTAGGCTCATATGTATGCATACAAGTCCTTTGGTTGATCTCTCTCCTTTATCCCCACCTTCCCCTACCTCACCTCTGAGGTTCGACAGTCCGATCGATGCTGTTCTTATTCATCAGTCTGTGCTATTCATCTTTTCCCTTAGATGAGTAAGATTATGTGCTACTAGAAATACTAGAAATAAGAACAGAAAATGAGACAAGCAATAATGGTTATGCTGAGAGGCAAATGAATCAGTCTAAAGTGAGTTTCTTTCTGGGCCAACAGTTCTTTTGAGTCCCAATTTCTATGTCAAACAGTTCCTTATGTGTACATGTCAGCAATGATATCTGGATGGTGGACAAATGGTGGTAATGCAGGTCCGACCCTCTCTGGTTTGGTCCTGGACAACCTGCAGGGATGCACAGCTGCTGACTGCTAGTATGGCAAGGCATGGTCGGCATCTTCCATCCCTAGAGCATTTTTACAGGTGTCATTATTATCATCACAATGAATAGCATTTCACCCAGCAGTTGCTCTGTTCCATACATCCATGATGAGCTATGAGATATGTGGATGAATTTTATTATCCCATTTATTTAATGTGGAAATTCATGTTCTGGGGTTTTGTGACTTCCAAAGTCACAGAATCAGTACATAACAAATTATAACTAAAACCTATCTCTTTGAACTTTTTGTCATTTTTCATTCATTTAAAACTTAATTTACCATGTGCCTCATAAGCTCCTGTTATGTTCCAAGGAGACAGAGGTGAACACTGTTGGACCTGGTTTTGTTTTGGAACTTCCACCTAGTTCATTCATTTTCTTAAGAACTACTTAATGAGTACTTAATGACTATCAGGCCCTTAGAAACAGCACTGAGTAAGCCAGTCCCTCCGCTCAAAAAACTAAGTAAAATGGTTTATAAATTTTACTGTGCATAAAAATACCTTGTCTAAAATGCAGACTACTGTGTCAACTCCTAAAGCCAAGGAAGCATATTGTAAGCTAGTACCTAGGTAATTTCTGTATAAGTTTTCTGCAGACCGTACCTAGTGAAGCCCAGTTCTGGCAGGTGAGCCCAAGGAAGAGGCAGTCTGAGAGAGAGAGAAGCTGCAATTCGAGGAAATACGGATTGCTGGGTGGCGACCTAGCACAGAGTGGAGCTCTTGGCCCAGCTTTGGAGAATTGGAGTCAATTGAGGACTAAGAGACAAGGAGAAGTTATCCATGCCCAGGGGGAGGGTGTCTGCTGCTAAAACCCAGCCAGTCAATTAATGCTCTAATCCCATTTAATGGTAGAATGAGTCCCAAAAAACAATGGCTTTCCTCTTAGGAAACTAACTTATATAGAAAATGGATTTTGGAATTAGGCTCAGCTAGGTCCAAGTGGCAGCTCTACTCTAAACTTCCTCCATGACTTGAGAGGATTTTCTTAAATTCTCTGATAGTTTCTTCATTTTTTAAATGGATATAATGAAATGTTTCTTAGTAAGAATTAAAAATAAAACAGACACAGCAAATGCCACCTGTTATTAATTCTTATAAATTGAACCATTTTTTTTCCTAAAAATACTTTTTAAGTTTTAGTATTTCCCTTTTGGTTTATATAATAAACTATAATAATGGTAAGACCAGACTTGTAATTCAACCATAAAAATAACACACACACACACAAAAAAAGTAATTTTTTTTTTGTGTGTGTGTGTTTGGTAGCCAAATGTTTCCATGTACTGTTATGAGAGTGTGAGTTAGAAATTTCACTCTAAGAATTTATAATATACAGCTTGGAACATAATCTGTAAGCAAGAATATTCATCAAAGCCTTGTTTTTAATTTAAAGTTTAGAAAACACTTAAATGTCAATCAATAAAGTTAAATATATTATGGTATAACCATATGGAATAGAAGCAAATATGAATTGCTATTAAAATGGTAGGTAGATTTATACAATAGTTCTAACACGGAAAAATATTGAGGGCATATTAAGGTAGAAAAAATGTCTTAGAAGAGTAGCTAAAATTCAATCCTGTTTCAGTAAAAGCAAACCTTTATACCCATTGTGAAGAAGCATCTAAATATTAAACTGCTCATTCCGCTCTTCTTCCGAGAACCCAGTAAACCTCACTCCCCAGCCAATGTCATTAAGCTCCTACTTTGTGGCAGGAGCGAACAAAGGCTTTACTTGCATATGTAATTTAGTTAACACAGAAGCCTGAGGAGTAGTTACTCTTACTATCTGCATTTTATAAACAAGGAATCTGAGGCACAGAAATGTCCAATAATTCACCCCAAGCCACACAGGTAGTGAATGGTGTGATGAGGCCATAGAGCTCTAGCCAATTGAATGCGAATGGAGGTGTGGTCTCTACTTTCAAGCCTCACTCATAAATGCCTCCCCCATCCTCTTCTCCATGACTGCTTCCGGCTGACCAGAACAAAGACCACTATTCCACAAATTTGGAATACATCTCCTAAAGGAGTAGAACCTCTGTTTTCCTGAATCCCTCAGTGACTCTTGGCAGACCAATCATATCATATATGCCAGAAATAAAATTCTATAATTTGGAGCTATGAAATATTTGAGGTCTGTGTTATAGATATTGGCCTAACTTAACTAATACGTGCAAATACAAATTACCATGGACTAAGTTTTAACTGTTATGAACTGAATGTTTGTGCCCCCACCCCGCAAAAAAAAATATATCTGTTGAAATCCTACCCCTCACTGTGATGGTATTAGGAGGTGGGACTTTTGGAAGGTGATTAGGTCATGAGGGTGAAGTCCTTGTGAATGATGTTAGTGTCTTTATAAGAAGAGACATGAGGGCTTGCTCCAGCTCTACTCTCTGCCATGTGCGGACACAGTCAGATGCTGGCCATCTGCAAACCAGGAAGTGGTTCTCACCAGACACTGACCTCCTGAACTGTGAGAAATAAATGTTTATTGTTGAAGCTACCCAGGCCATGATGATTTGTTAAACAGCCTAAACAAGCTAAGACAGAAACTAAATGGTTTTGGGGGGAGGGTGGGGAGTCTATTTTGTTTACTGCCATAATTCCAATACCAAGAATAGTACCTGTGAATTAGTAGGCACTTAATATTTGTTGAATATATCTATATCCTAATATACAAAAAGCCAGGATCCATTACAACCTAAACAACCAGATGGACAACCAAACAGCAGGCTAGGGTCCCAGCCGGCATAACAGGAGTAAGTCTGGGTCCCAGCCCAGCGCGGCAGGAGTCAGTCCTAGGTCCTGGCTGCCTGCAGCATGGCAGCGGGAGGGAGCTGTGGGCTCCGACTGCCCGCCGTGCGTGTGGCAGTGCAAGGGAACTGTGGGAATGGAGCCATGCTGCCATTGGACTGGGCTCTTGATCCCTACCCCCAGCCTGCGGGCTCTGGGGAACCAGAGCCATGCTACAATGGTACTGGACCCTACCTTAGGAGTCCTAGATTGTGAGAGTGTGCAGGCTGGGCTGAGAGCCCCCACGCTGAGTGCATGAATTTTGGTGCACCAGGCATCTAGTGTGTGTGTATGTGTGTGTGTGTGTGTGTGTGTGTATATATATATATATATATATATATATATATATATATATATATATATATAAGCTTAAGTGACCAAATAACTGAATGACCAGTCACTATGACATGCACTGACCACCAGGGGAGCAGACACTCAATGCAGGAGCTGTCCCCTGGTGATCAGTGTGCTCCCACAGCAGGAGCGCGGCTCAGCTGACCAATGGGAGCCAGAAACCTCTGCACTACCAACCAGAGGCAGCGGCAGGCCCAGCAGGGCAGGGATGAGTGGGAATGGCACGGCGTCTGGCCCAGGCTTGGGTTCCTTCCTGGCACCTGCCACTTCGTGCACTATTACATCCTTCAGAGTACTGTCAGTTTCAAAACAGGCAGTCTGACATCCCCCGAGGGCTCTCAGATTTCAAGAGGGCACAGGTCAGGCTGAGGGTCTTTATAGAAAGATAGAGATAGAGATAGATAGAGATAGAGATAGAGATAGAGATAGAGATAGAGATAGAGATAGAGATAGAGATAGAGACAGAGATAGAGATATGAATGGCTAACTCTCACCAGTAGAGAGGCTGGGTGGGACAAGAAACTTCTACTTTTTCTTCACATATCTCAATGGAGTTTAATTTTACAAACCAACATATATTTATTTTATCATAAAAATTTTTAAAGAACACGTTAAGGATGATAGGCATATCCCCTGATTCTTAAGGAGCATCACAGAGGGCAAAGGCTCTGCTTTGGGCGGCAAGGACAGAGACGTTTCTGGTTGGATTACTGGTCTCACCCATGACAATCACTTTTGGTCAAATTCCATTGAAGTGGCACAAGTGTCTGTCACTCCAGCGATGGCCCTGTGTAGATAGACTGGAGAGCATCACCTCCAGCGGAAGTTTCAGCACAAACCTCAGCGTCTCTCCTGTGTCTCTGCAGGAAGATGTGACCTAAAAGTGAAATTTGGCCGAAACCGGTTTGGCTCAGTGGTAGAGCGTCGGTCTGCGGACTGAAAGGTCCAGGGTTCGATTCCGGTCAAGGGCATGTACCTTGGTTGCGGGCACATCCCCGGTAGGAGGTGTACAAGAGGCAGCTGGTTGATGTTTCTCACTCATCGACATTTCTAGCTCTCTATCTCTCTCCCTTCCTCTCTGTAAAATATCAATAAAATATATTTTAAAAAATAAATAAATAAATAAATAAAATAAAAGTGAAATCTGTTTGCACCATCATGTGAAGCTTAGCATCAAAGCAAAGGTTGCCAAGACAGCTGACATTTTATTTGCTCATTTTATTAATGTTCACAGCTCCTTGATATCAAGCTGACTATTTGAAAAATCCAATGTAGTTTTCCGCATAGTGCCAAGTATCCTGTTAGATTTTTTTTTTTAAGTAGTAGATATTTTGGTAATGTGTAAACACAACTGATAGAATTATTTTCTCCATGAAACTAAGAAATGGGTTATTTTCATGACTTTTGTATTTAAACAAATGGTGGGATATATATAAACCAAAAGATTAATTTTCTGTGACTTACAAACCATATGACGTTTGAATAGGAGACATCTTAATCCCTGCTTAGCCTTAAATCCCCACTTAGTCTTCTTTGCATCTGTACTGGCAAAGATGTGTGATAGTAATTAGCAATAAGAAAATCTTTAAAAATTAGGAAAAAAAATGTTATGAAGATATATTAAGAGCCCTCAGCTTAACTGAAAATTAAAAACACCATGTTACTCCTTTTTTATTTTAATAATAATATCCTAAACTAGATTTTAGACTCCGTGAAGGAAAAGATCAATAGTTACTTGGCTCACCACCATTATCCAACAGCCCAGAGTAGTGCCTGGTGCATCAGATTGTATGGGTCAAAGGTCAACCCGAGAAGCCGACTGACTCTGAGTAATATAAAAATAAAGGAACTCATTGTCTGCATCTGATGTGGGTCCTGAAGTTGCAATAGATGAGCTGGAACAGTAGTTGAGGATAGCTGAATGTAAAAGAGGGAGAACAAGGATAAACTGGAGTGGAGCCCACATCTGTTTCTCACTATCTCCAGCCTCTAGACAAATGATCTGCAGAAGTTAATGTCATTGACATAGAGCAACACATGCACTCTCCTTGGGAACGGAGAAGCTGATGCAGAAAATCCAGCAATAGCTGGAGAAGCGGCAGGCCCAGGTGCTGTCCACCTGGCCACCATGCTAAGCCGACAGATCGGTGACAACACTCACGGGCTACCACAGTGACCGGCATCTGGCACCAAATTTCAGAGCATAAAATAAATGTCTGTGCTTCATTTTTGTCTTCCAAATCTCATGTAAATTTCTCTTGTGGACAACCCTAATCCTGAAACACAGGTGAATTCTGGTTCAGTGAAGCTGACATAGTACTAAACCACCACATTGTATTTAATAAAGTCGTACTAAATAAAGGAATCTATTTCAACAGACAAATATAGATATTTTAAAGTAAAAATAAATATGTACAATATTCGTATGGATAATTGGGGCAGAAACATAACACAATGAGGCAGTTTTTACCTAGAGACTTAGAGGTTCCCCACTGAAACCAGAGCTTGTCTCCTCTTATCTTCTCAATTAGAACAAAGAGCCATTGAAGAGAAATTAGTCTGCAAAGGAGGTCGGATGACAAGATGAAGACATTGGAAGATCTGATACCTTTCAAAATGCCCTCAAAACTAGAAGTAAGAGGCAAAGAACCAATGGGGTTTCCAAGTACCATTTCAGCCGGGGAGTCAGGATAGAGAGATCTGGGGGTCAAGACTCTGATGTAAAAACTCTATCATGTCCAAGCTTTATAATCTCCCTTATGTAGTTTTTTGTTTCTTTCTATTTTTCTGTAGTAAATAACAGTAGATTCCTCACAATGAAAAGCAATGGAATTGGCTTTACTTGAGGTGCAACAGGGAGTCAGGTTTGGGAGCAATCAATTAATCAACCAATTAACTAACCTTTTATTCCATCTAGTATGTTTTATTAAGACTAGTCATCACATGATTAATTTTATATTAGCATATAGTTTGTTAATTTTCTGTGAGTTACAGAATGTAAGGAAATTTCCTTACCCCTTTATGTCTTAGCATAACTTTTCATTCCATGATGGGTAGTCAACCAATAAATGCAGTTAGTAGGAAACACAAAACAAATATATTGCCTTAGCCCATCAAAGTAGATCATTATCATAAATAAAATTTTGTACTTCCTCTAGACATTTATCATATTTTGACAATAATTAATTGATTTTTACTAAAAGATATTTTAACTTCTTATATATATATAAAAATGGTATCAGACTAAAAAGCTAAATATCCAATATATTAAACAAACATTGAGCCCCCACCATGTGCAGGCAGGAGTGAGATGTTGCCATATCATTTCATCCTCACAATAGCCCTGTGAGTTAGCTACTTCTGTTTCCAATTTTTAGGTGAGAAAACCCGATAGGCTGCTAATGATATTCCCAAGAACACTTAACAAGTGGGCAAATCAGAATGCATACCTATCTCCATCTAATTAAAAAAAAAAAAAAAAAAAAGCCTATTTCTTCATTAAACCACATAGCTTTAGTGGAAAAAAAAAAATATTTCCTAAACATTCAACACATTATGTTACAGTTATCTACATAAGATACTGTTGTATTAAAATTCAATATCCATGATTCTCTTATATGTGAGAACAGTCATAATTTCCAAAATCAAGATTTCCAAGTTGCTTCTGTAACATATGTGAATAAGCCTTCATTAGTGAACAATTATTTCTCTAATGTCCTTAGAGAAAATAGACTTTTCTCCTGTGCAGATGAGCTGTGAGCTGCTTTAGAAAATATATTTTTTTAAAATTTTAAAGACACAGAGGAGCCCTCTCAAGACCTGTTGTTAGTCTGTGAAAATGACGTTTTCCTCCTTTGTAATTTTCATTTCATGTTGTAGCAAGACAGTCTGGACAACAGGGCTTCGACAGGACTCTGCCTTTTGCTTTGTCCCTGCCAGCAACCAGACTTGCAGTAATCCCTCAGCAACACACAGCCTGTGGAGTTTTATTCTCCAGTTAAACTGTTCCCAGGGGCAGCTCAGGCTTCACCCAGCAGAGCTCTCCATATGCACATTACAACCAGCAGCTTTCCACCTTTTAGCTCCTCCAAGCCTGGGAAATATCACAGCAGCTATCTCAAGCAAAAACAAATTATTAAAAAGGCATTTAAATGAATTCTATTTAAAAATCAGAATGTCCCTTGAAACCTAAAATATACTCATTATGACAAGCTGGACGTTCTGATGCCCACCCCCATCTATACTATAAAAGAGAAAGATGCAAATTGACCATGCCTTCATGACACCCACCAGCCAATCAGGAGTGAGCATGCAAATTAACCCAACAAAGCTGATGGGTTAATTTGCATATGCAGGCTCCAAGTGGCCCCAGGGGATGCTTGCTTGTTTGCCATGGCAATGACACAGGCCTTTACTACCACCCCCCCCTCTCAGGGCCTCTGGGCAGCGTGGGAAGGCGGGGCCAAAGCAGAAAGAGGCACCTCTGAGGCAGGAGAGGAAAGGCGGTGCTTGCAGCCAGGGAAAGGAAGGCCCATTCTTATATGAATCTTCGTGCATCAGGATTCTAGTTATATAATATTTGGGTAGCCATAGGCCAGGGCCTAAGGCCTCTGCAGGTGTTACTGAGATGTCTATAAGTTTCTTTTGTTCAAAAAGACAGTTATGCCTCCCACGGAGCCTGGGAGGGCAGGAAGCCACTTTGTCATCTGCAAGCTTTGTCAGTGACATGAACAGTCCATCTTACAAAAGGGTTGGACTCCCAAGTAGTAAGTCAAATTCAAATGAATTTTCAGCCAAAAGCCATTATCGATGTAAAGTCTTTTTCTCGAACCAGCCCACAAACTTACTGCAAAGTGTAAGTAAGAACACTCAACTAGTTTCCATAAAAAAAATTCAGTCTGTGTCCCAACTTGGACTTGAAACCACATCTTGACCACAAAGCAGTTAGTTTATCACATTCTCTAGCTTTCCCTCCTGAGAGACAGACTTCCGTCCACAGACCCCCAAGCTGCGGTTACACACCCAGCTTCCTGAGTCTTCCACTTAAAGTTTTCCTCTCTGGTCTTAAAGTTAAGGAGCTACAATCACCACACACGCTCCCTTTAGAGGACTGGCAAGAAAGAAAGAAAAGAAAAAAAAATAGAGCTCAAAAGAAAGCACTGTTTTTCTCCAAACATGCCTGTCACTAAATTGTCATGTTATTTGGTAACAGATAAATGATGATGCTTTTTTTCTTTTAAAGCAAGGGGAATAATCATGACAGAATTGAGGGTAGCAATTACCTCACCTGGGGCACAGAATGAGCTTCGATAACTTTGAAGATGTTCTATTTCTTATGAGGGAGATGCATATAAGGGCTCGTTTTATTATCATACATTTGAAGGGGTTCAGAACACACAATGCAAAATTGGCGGCTTTGGCATAGTGATTATTTTGAGTGAAGGGTGCTAGAAACATGGCAAATGTAAGGAAGGGCATGCTAACCTTCCTTTTCCTTCCTGAAACTGGGAGATGAAAACCCCATATGAAAGATGTCAGAAGGAAAGAAACATGCTTCTCACCTGAGACGAGGAGTAGAGGCCAAGAGAAATCGGTACAAACAGACCTCATTAAAATAACCCTTATCTTCCTTTAGCATCCCCACAATTGCCACACTTCGATCCACCTAGTATATAAGCATGTAGGCCTAACCACTTCTTTGGGTCCTTGTTTTCATGTGGGGATTTCCATGCATATGTAAACGTTATTAAATAAGATGCGTACACTTTTTTTCCTGTCAATCTGTCTTATGTCATTCCAGCCATCCCCTGAAAGGTCCCAGATTGTGAGAAGGTGCAGGCTGGGCTAAGGGACCCACCTCCTCAAGGTATAGACAGTAAATTTTACCTCTCCTACACATTGTAGCCTTTATTTATTGTGATCTATTAGTAAGGAATTATAAGTAAATAAGTATATGTTATCAACTGCTACATAACAAACCACCCTAACACTTAGTGGCTTGCTCCTGGTTTTATCATTTTACCTATCTGGGTATGCTGCTCCGTGTGGTATTGGCTGGAGTCACCCATGAAGCTACATTCAGCAGATGGAGGGGCTGGGCTGGCAGGTCTAAGAAGGTCTCACCCTTGTCTCCAAGGGGTTTGGTGCTGACTCTTGGATGGAGCATTTTCTTCCTCCTTCACTTTTTTTTGTTTGTTTGTTTGTTTGTTTTTCTTTCTGCATGGCTTCTGATTATCAATGGTCTGTCTTCATGAGCTTTCTCCTCAGCAGGATGGCCCAGAGTTCCTTACAGCATGGAAGCTGAGCTCCAACACAGCAAGAGCACAAACTCCCCGGCTATTAAGGGCCGGGCCCAGAACTGGCAGTGCATCACATCTGCCACATCTGATTGGTTAAATCTTGCACAAAGCCAGTCAAGGTTCAGAGAAAGGGACAGAGAATCCACTTCTTGATGGAAAGGGTGACATGTTCATAGGTAAATAGGAGGATTTGTTGACAACTATCTTTGAAGAGTATCAACCACATTAAAACATAGAACATTTTTTCTCATAAAAGTAAGGACTGTAACCAGGATTTTTTAAAAAAAAATCATCTTAAGCATTAAGCTGAACCTAGGAGAATTTGAATAATTCCACTTGTTCAAACTGTTGTTACTCACACATATTTCCATAAGGTATAAGCTCTCACATGTTAACATCAACAAAAAGATGGCAGAAAAATAAAATTAAAGGTCTTAGTTCAGAGAAAAAGAAAGATGTGAAAGACGGGTTTGGGTACTATCAAATTGTTTATACCTAGCAAACTAAACACTACTTGCCCCTCCCCCCCCCCAAAAAAATAATAATAGTAACTGTTGGTAAGGAGAAATGCTTGATTCTAAAACTGTTTGCAAAAATGAAAATTAAACAATAGCTAATTCTAATTGATACCAACTTAGAAAAGTAAGTGAAAATTCTCCATTCTCCTGCCCTGCAAGAGTTTATTTCTTTTACTGCCCAATTTCTGTTAGCAGTCTCTCTCTCTCTCTCTCTCTCTCTCTCTCTCTCTCTCTCTCTCTCTCTCTCAGCTCAAGTTCCCTAAATGTAGTGGCAACTTTTCCTTTCTTCCTCCTATCAATTCTTCCTTCAAAGTACTTTTTTATATTAAACTTCCTTTTCAGCACTGTACCACAATGTAGCCCATATTTTTGTAGCATTAAAACAAATTAACTATTATTTTCTCCTGTCTCTGCTTTCAGGGTAACTCTTAAGTCCCATGCACTTGAACAATTTCATTCCAAAATGCTTCTTCATCTTTCCATGCTGACATTCAAAAATGTCACTCTTAACTCTCTTCACTGCCCCTAGTGGGGGCTGAGAGAATGGTTTCATAATCAATAAAGTTTTTTTTTTTTTTTAAAGGATTCCTTTCTTTGGAGGTTCTAACAATTCAGGGGTGTCGAACTCAATCAGAGAAGGGGCCAAAATCTAAAATCCAGCCTAAATCGCGGGCCGAATGGTTTACTGAACAGTCATAAACTGACAATGTTAACCAGAAATGTGAATTTAAAATGAGTGGAACAATCTTTTCCTTAACAGTGCTGTTAGCCAACTCACATGCTATCAAGCAAAACATTAATATTGGTATCAAGCAAAACAGTAATATTGGAAGGTACCTAAAATGCTAATTGTTTTGTTTTCTGGCTAGATGTCTGACACCATTTTCCCCGGATCAATGAGTCAATGTTCGGTTTTATTTCTTGGGCTGTAGCAACCCACAAAACAGCATGGAGGTTGTCATCGGTAATGTGTGATCTGTGCTTGTTTTTGTTCAGATTCATTATTGAAAACATCTGTTCACAAAGATAGGTGCTCCCGAACATGAATAGAATACGGGCAGCATGAAGTCGGAGCTCTGGCATTGAGTCAGGGGGCAGTAGAGGGTAGAAGTCCTCAATTTCAACATCCTGAAACCTTGATTTCAGGCCACTGTCAGACTGAAGCTCGATTATCTCCATCTGAAGATGATGGGGCACATTGTTGACATCAACTGTAAAAGGATTGGCAAAGATGTCAAAGCCTGAGTGCTGTATTCTAAAGTCAGAGAAGCACCACTCAAATTCACTTAGTAAACGGCTAACTTTGGTAGCCAGCCGACTGCAAGGAAAAGTACCAGAAATAGTGGTTGAGATACTCAAACAAACGGGAAAGTGGGCAAGATTGTCCTGTTCCAGTTGGGACTTCCATAGTTGAAGTTTACGCTGGAATGCTGTGATCATGTCAGACATCTTCGTGATGACTTGTTTGCGTCCCTGCAGCTTCAGATTCAGTTGGGCGAGATGCTCGCATATGTCACACATCATAGCAAAATCACATAGCCAGGCGGGATCCGACAGTTCAGGCAAGGGCTTTCCTTTACTTTCCATGAAAAGAGCAATTTGTTCTCTGAGCTCAAAAAATCTTTTGAGGACTGCGCTCTTGCTCAGCCATCTTACTTCTGTGTGGTATGGCACGTCTCCATGCTCTGCACCCACCTCCTGTAAAAACTGCTGGAACTGGTGATGATTCAGGCCACGTGCCCGTATAAAGTTAATAGTTTTAATGACTGTGGTCATCATGTCATTCATGTCCAGAACTTTTCCACACATAGCCTCTTGGTGGATAATGCAATGATAAGTAATCAAGGGTGTGTGGCAGTGACTTTTTTGCATTCTTTCCTTCATTAGTCCAACCAAGCCTTTCTTTTCTCCGCACATTGAAGGTGTGCCATCGGTAGTTAGCCCCACCAACTTTTCCCAGGGTAATTTAAAATTATTTATAGATTTCTCCACAGCCTCAAATATATCTCTACCAGTCGTCGTCCCATGCATGGCAGCTACATCCAAAAGTTCCTCAGTGACAGAGAGGTCATTCTTCGTAGCACGTATAAAGATGGACAGCTGCGCTGTATCAGTGTTGTCTGTGCTTTCATTGATAGCAAGTGAAAAAGCGAGATAACTGCATGCCTGTTCGGCCAGCTGTGATGATAGATTTCCTGAGAGTTCTTGAACTCTATCTGCAATGGTGTTTCTTGACAAACTGACATTTTGAAAACTCTGTATCTGGTCTGGGCATACTTGCTCACACAGTTTTAGCATGCATTGCTTCAAAAAGGCACCCTCTGAAAAACACCTTGAAGTACGGGCAATTTCTTCAGCCACTATAAAGCTTGCTTTCACTGCAGCATCATTTTTCGCTGTAGCCTTTGTAAACATTTGCTGCTGTGATTGTAGTTTGCCTTTTAGTTCTTTAACAATTTTATGCTCTTCTTCCAAAGTATATTTGCCATACTTAACATTATGTTTGGTGTCAAAATGACGACGTATATTGTACTCTTTCATCACCGACACTGTCTCATAACACAATATATACACTGGTTTGCCCTCTCTAAGCACAAACATGTATTCATTTTCCCATTTGTCATTAAATTGTCTGCCTTCACCGTCAACTATTCTTTTCCTGGACATTTTGGGATCAATATTGGCAGTAAAAGATGTAGTTTATTGGAAATCTGCGTTAGAAGGAAAAAGTTGAAAACTGCACAGGGATAGCTTGATTTGGCAGATGGAGTGGAGAAAAAAAAAGTCAGTCAATAAATGCCTGGCTGGGTACAGATAGCAGATTCTGTTGCGATTTTTATGCCTGCACTTTATGCCAGGAACTGGCAGCTTCTGCTGTGTATTTTTTATGCCCGCACACTCACTCTCTCCTCTGCTCTGCCACCCGCACAACCACATCAGATGCCGGACTATAGGTCACGCCTCCTGAATCTCGTGTGACTTGTTATCTATGCGCATGCGTAATAGATAGCAAGTACAGCAGCCGGCAAGGCGGCCGGCGAGATCACAAGCCTCCTATGTCACCGCACGTCATTGTGATGGAACGCAGTGGAGTGCAGTGATGACAGCATGGTGCGGGCCGCATTGCAAGGCCTGGCTGGCCGGATTTGGCCCGCGGGCCTTGTGTTTGACATGTGTGTTCTAACTGCATGATTGCTCTCTAACTACCCCCTTTCTAACTAACTCCCTCCTCCTCCTCCCTGCCCGTACTTAAGGAGGAATAAAAGCCACTGGTAGGAGTGTACCACACCCTAGAGTAGGGAAAATAGAAAACCACTGGACTTATAAAGTTCAAAGTCCTTGTCAGATATTTGATCTCATATCTAATCTATTTATCTTCTTAATATTTTTACCTCTACTCTTGACTGAAAACCAATTACAATAGAAATAGGATTAAACAGTTAGGAAACTTTGTCCCCACTATGATAAAGCTTAGCACATAGTGGGAGAGAAATACACTAAACAAACTCATGCTATTAAAGCAAAAACCAGGGAGCAAAGGCAGTGAGAGACTGCAGCCTCGTGGCTTCAGAGTTGAAAGGAAATTCTGACATCCTCAATCATGTGGATTAAGAAACAGAGTTTCCCCATTTGGATGTCATATAATAACTTCCTTTCTATGGAAACATTATACAGGCAACTGTTTATCCTCTTATTCCTAGACTCACCTCATGCCAAACAAGGGTGTGGGCTAAAAAGCAGGCTCAAGATCCAAGACAACATAACAATTTTGACAGATCTTAAAAACAAATAAGATATATTCTGGTATATTTTGCTAACCACCCAGAGTGTCTAAAACAGGAAAGAAAACAAAATGAAACAAAACTAAAGGAGAGACCATGGGTATGTGTTGTTCATTCATATTTTGTGGGCTATCCTGCTATTTGTTTTGCTAGCTATTTTTATTAATAATGAGAAAAACAGAAGAACATAGTTAGTCACAAATAGAAGATACATATTTGGGGTTTCTGGCTGAGGATCAGGAGATGACAAAGAAAGAGCAAGGACAGAGGTCTGTCTAAAAGGAAAGCATTGACTCATATAAGAACATTGATTGTGCACCCTCTTCACTGTCGCTAGGGGGAGACTGTCCCATGCAAGCAGGCCAGGTCCTAGAAAGGGAAAGAACATAGGCTTTAAGAACATAAAACAAAGCTGCATTTAACTCTATATACTTGCTAGCAATATAAACCTCAATTTCCTCCTCTAAAAAAAGGAAAGAGTAAAATCTTTCTCATAAATATTTTGGTAAAATTAAAAGTAGGGTGGGGAGATATTAACCAAAAAACTTACATGCACATATGCATAACCCCTGGACACAGACAATAGTGTGGTGAAGGCCTGGTTAAAGGGGGTCAATGGGAAGAAAGGGGAGAGATCTGTAATATTTTAACAATAAAGATAAATTCAAAAATGAGTGTAGCTGAGACTGGTTTGGCTCAGTGGACAGAGCATCGGCCTGTGGACTGAAAGGTCCTAGGTTCGATTCCGGTCAAGGGCATGTACCTTGGTTTCAGGCACATCCTCAGTAGAGGGTGTGCAAGAGGCAGCTGATCAGTGATTCTCTCTCATCGATGTTTCTAACTCTATCCCTCTCTCTTCCTCTCTGTAAAAAATCAATAATATATTAAAAATAAATAAACAAAATTAAATAAAATAAAAATGGGTGTAAAACAAGTATTTTTTAAAAGAAAAGTAAAAAGTGATATGTGTGAAAAAAATTGTTTCACAGTAGACTTTTTTTTAAAAAGATTTTTAGAAGTCAGAGTTTATCTCTACTTAAAACAATGCTCACAAAGGTTTAAAGGGTCCAAAGGCCCAAAGATATTAGGGCTTAACAAAAATTATAGTCTACTGCTTGCTGTCATTGCCTCCATTTCACAATATTTCTGACCTTCTAGGTGTTTCTAAGGTTTTATAATTCTAAGCTGAAAGGTGAATCTTCTGAGTTTTGGTGTGCTTCATACATTACAATAACAACAAAAACAATTCCAGAAACAGACATTAGCATTGCAAGAGAAAGGGGTATATAATTTAATAAGAAAACTGCCATAGAAAGTCCCAGTAGCAAAATGATTAATCCAATATTTTAAAAAATCCAGATATATTTGTAAAAATCCTGGGGAAACCATCCCTTCCATATTCCCAGCAACCAGCTCCTCTGGGCCAAAGCTTGAGAAAATGGGATCATGATGAGTCTTATCTGGTATTAAATGCAGCTCTTGGACAATGGGAACCAGCAAACACCTTTCAAGATGAAATGAAAAAATCCACAGTAGACCTTTAATAATGATAGTTCCAACTTTTGTCAACAGTGGGCCAAAGTCTCCACTATTTAACACATAAGCACATACCTCATCAAAAAAGGCACAGTGAGAACACCTGTGTTAAAAAATCTTCCCAACAGCTCAAGGAACTCATTGACTATAGGAAGGTCGGCAAAGGTATTGAACTTCTCTAAATTGTTCCTCAACATAAAGATAATAACTTCTAACTTCTAGGGATTGAAAGAATAGAGTTTAAGTCAGCTCAGTGCCTGATACATTCTAAGCACCTAATAAATGATAAATGTTTTAATTACTTCTCCCCTTTTGCAAATTAAAAATGGAAGAGGAGGGATTGGAACTGTTATTTTCATGGTTCTGAATTTTTAAGCACCCTACTTACCAAGTGTATTACCTCCTATCACCCACGAGCAAAGATGAAACTAAGATACTGCCTTTGGATCTTCCTTTTCAGGTCTTTCTTTTCTCTTCCATACTTTCTTTTCCTTGGCATAAGAGGCACTAAGGTTTTCCCAAGAGTCCGACTGGCTTATTTGTTTTATAAGGCTCTATTGAGAGTTAATTTTAGAGTCTTTTGGTAAGGAAGTAGTAACATAAGCACAAATAAAAGTCATCATTACCATTTTCTCCTAATATGATGGTGATTAAGCTTTCCATTATGTATAAGTGATTAAAAATTACACAATTTCAATTTTGACCCTCAGCCATTCTTATTCTGGTTCAACTCCCCTGAATTCCAGCAGCGGTAGGTAGGCCATTTCAGATGCCTCATCTAAGCGACTTCCAAGTCATTTCACTTTCACAGAACTCCGGGATCTCTGTGTGATAGAACCAGGCTGCATGGCAGGTGTAATACTTGGGAGTGAGACAGATGTCCTGTGCACATGTGGGCACTGGTGGCTATTAGCAGCCAAACACCTTACTCTGTTAATAATGTGAGAGAAATATAAGAAGAGGGCTCTATGGTGTTTGGGTTTGGTTTCTAATTTTAAGCTTTCTTTGGAGGACAGACTGAACTGAGACCACACCAATGTGACTTCACCTGAAGGGATTGTGGGGCACACACTGCAGGCATAGCAACATTTAAAAAAAAATCAACTAACTTTGGGTCAGCATTTATGGAGAGCCTACTCTGCACCAGGCACTGAGCTGGTCCCACGACAGTGTTGATTAAAATAGACCCTTCTATTTTCTCCTGTGGCTGAGTTTCCTGAGCATTGCCTGACACTTTTTTTTTTAAATATATATTTTATTGATTTTTTTAGAGAGGAAGGGAGAGGAGAGAGATAGAGAGCTAGAAACATCGATGAGAGAGAGACATCGACCAGCTGCCTCCTGCACACCCCACACCAGGGATGTGCCCACAACCAATGTACATGCCCTTGACTGGAATCGAACCTGGGAACTTTCAGTTCGCAGACCAATGCTCTATCCACTGAGCCAAACCTGCCTGGCACTTTTTGCTGTGCTTTAAATCTAGCACATTCTTCTTCATATCAAGCTACCCATCACTTGATGATGTGGTAAAGAATCATACGTTTCTCTTCTGCAGCAACTCGTTAGATCGATATTCTGTTCCTTGTATTGGCTCACTGTAGACAATGTAGGTCATTCTGGTCAGAACAACATATTTCGCCCAACAGTAGTGCTTTTTTTCTCATCTTGAATGAAGTACCTGAGACCATCAGCAGAACTTGCAGCAGATATAGTGGGTCAAA
The DNA here is from genome assembly GCF_014108245.1 of Pipistrellus kuhlii. NCBI lineage: Eukaryota > Metazoa > Chordata > Mammalia > Chiroptera > Vespertilionidae > Pipistrellus > Pipistrellus kuhlii. Next base: position 136,519,085 of record NW_023425404.1, read on the forward strand.
GGCGCTTAATATACATTTGCTTCATTAAGTTCAGACTTTGATTCTATTATCCAGGAAAGTAGATCTTCACCTTTATAGATATGGATTTAGTTGTGGCCTTTGGAAGCCTCAGGTAAAACTGTAGGCAGACTCCTTAGCAAGATCCCTCAAGGGAAACCAGAAGGATGCATACAAACAGGATAGCCCGCGCAGTGTGTGCACTCAGATTGACCAGGACTGTGGCCCAGCCAGTCTGCTGATTAGCAAGATGACAGTCACTTCTTCTCTCTGAATGTCTTCTTCCTGATCTGCACATCTGGAACAATAACTTCAAGCTCATGAGGTCATTTTGAAAATTAACTAATACATGAATGTAAATTGTATGGTACTGTGGTGGAGGAGGAAAATTTCCTCTCCCTACCCTTTTAGGTTCCCTTGTCTGGTCTAATAATCAAATTGATATGAGACATATTAATAGAGAAAATAACTGAATTTAATTACATATGTATGTATGGGAACCCTACATACATGAAAGGTTCAGAGACAGAAAGCTAAATGAGGTATAAATGGCATTCTGAGGTGAGGACGAGGTAAGGTGCCTTGGAACTTAGAGATGAGGAAGGCCATTGCAGGCCTAGAAGAAGAGTGGATGTTCAGTAATTAGAAGTTTGTCCTGCCCTACAGATAGCTCATAAATTTTTTTAAGTTATTTCTGATAATAATTTTTCTGAGGGCCAGCCCCTAATTTAAATTCTTTAAAGGCTAGGTAAGAGTTTCTCTTGAGCCCACAGGGTCTCTATTGCCTTTAGCTCAAAATAATTCACATGTAGCCCTAGCAGATTTGGGAATCTTTCATGATACCACACTACACCAGCGGCACCCCTAGCAGATTTGGCTCAGTGGATAGAGCATCGGCCTTCAGACTGAAGGGTCCCAGGCTTGATTCCAGTCAAGGGCACATGCTTGGATCATGGGCTTGATCCCCATTAGGGGGCATGCAGAAGGCAACTGATCAAAGATTCTCATCATTGATGTTTCTATTTCTCTCTCCCTCTCTCTTCTTCTCTGAAATCAATAAAAATATATTTAAAAAATAATAATAATTCAAGTGTAAAATGGCACATCAAACATCTTCAGTACATACTAGACATTTAATTAATGTTTGTTTCTTTGTTCCCCCGACCCGCCCAGGAAAAATTTAACTTTGCCAAATAAGACAAAGACCCACAATGTTGCTTTGAACTGCAGGAACTCACTCAAGTACTTGAGAAGTTTCAGACACATTTCAAACGCCAAAGGGAATGAAATGCTGTTTCCCTGTGACCCACTCTCCCCACCAGGGCCCCAAAGCACATTAGTAACATTAGGACAAGGACAAGGATTTAAGCTGAAAATTGGGCTGGCAGGGAAGGCCCCACTCCTCCTCCGAGGCTTAGCTTTACCTGTGGGCACAACAGCATGGCTCCCAGGCTGGCTGAGTCACAGCTTAATGTTGTTTTTGCCCCAGGCGACCACAGCGTGGAGCGAGAGGGGTGAGGAGTGTGGTGCCTCTGGTGCACTTAAAAAAATAAATAAATAATAAAGCCTGCTGGGGACCCCCAGTGGTCATCAGGAGTCATAGGTTTCTCTGCAAAAAGAAAGCTGTGGCCTGAGGGGAAATACCTGAGCTTCAGTTCTCTTGGTCTTCCTAGTCTCCCCAGTGATCAGGGTTTTCTCTCAAAAGTTAGTACTAAGAAAACAAGCATTTTGTAACTTCCTCAACAGGCCTAGGCTTAGAAGTTGGAGTTACATGTGGCATGAATATTTTAAGAAATCGCTTCAAAATTGAGAGACATCTGAAATGTTCTTTGTCACCGAAAAGCAGGGGGCAGAGCAAGCAGGCGGAGGACCGAAGGGAGCAAAAGAGCCGTAAGTCCAGGGTGTCCCCTGGTAAACAAACTGTTGTAGCTCGTGTGTTTCTGCTTTCATTAAAAAAAAATATATATATATATATATATATATATATATATATATATATATACATATATATATACATATATATGTGTGTGTGTATGTATATATATGTGTGTGTGTATATATATATATATATATTATTGATTTTTTACAGAGAGGAAGGGAGAGGGATAGAGAGTTAGAAACATCAATCAGCTGCCTCCTGTACACTTCCTACCGGGTATGTGCCTGCAACCAAGGTAGGTGCCCTTGACCGGAATTGAACCTGGGACCCTTCAGTTCTCAGGCCGAAGTTCTATCCACTGAGCGAACCTGTTAGGGCTGTTTCTGCTTTCTGAGTCTTTATTCCTCTAACCCTAGTGAAAATAAACAATAATGCTATGCAATGCTGGGAAATCAGTAATAAACGATTCAGCCTAGACTCCAGGCATGTCTGCAGAATAGAGAAGATCCAACAAAGATTTATCTGCACAAAGTACCAGAATACTCCAGGGTAAAAACTTGTCCTTTTGGGGAAAGATTGGGGGCATGCAAATTTGTTTCAAAGGGATGGTGGAGTGGTTCTAAACACAGCATAGTTTTTGTCACTCAGATTAATTCCCAACTCAGTCCTCCAGGCCTCAGGCCTTTCCTTGCAATGATGAAGCCCAACGCTGACTCCTGCATCAGCGGTCTGATAAGAGATCAACTCACCAGGTGTGACATTTGCTAAGAGAGAAGGCACTGCAGCTTTAGCAATGCCCTGAGACGGCAGCCGGAGCATAGCTATTAAGGACCCTACTACCTTCAGACACTTGGAACATTAGTGTCTGTTGCTGTCCCTGCTGGCTGCCCTACCCCAGGGGTCACTGAGTTAGAGCTATCACTTTAGTATCAGCAGTGACAGGAAACATCACCCCAGACAGCCAGAGAAGAAGAGGAAAATGGCAGACAACACAGGGAGCCAAGGGGCTAGTTCATTCATTCACTCACGGATCCTTCAAGTATGCTTGCTGTGCTGGATTAAATGGTGACTCCCCACCCTCAAAAAATATATGTCCATGTCCAAGCCCCCATCACCCAATCTGTGAATGTGATATTTTTCAAAAAAGGCTTTTAAGGGTATAATTAACTTAAGGATCTCAAGATGAGGTTGGGCCTTGAATCCAATGGCAAAGGTCCTTAGAAAAAATATGGAAAAAGATGAAGAGATAGAGGAGAAGGCCATGTATAGACTGAGTCAGAGATTGGAGCTATGCAACCACTGGCAAAGAATGCCTAAGGCTACCAAAAGCTGGAAGAGTCAAGGAAGGATTCCTCCCTGCCCCTCTCCTTCCCCCCTCCCCCTCCTGACACACACACACACACACACACACACACACACACACACACCCTGTCCAGACCTTTTGGAGGGATGATCCTACCAACACCACGATTTCAGACTTTTGGCCCCCAGAACTGTGAACAAATAAGTTTCTGTTGTTTAAAGCCAGTTTAGTTTATGGTGATTTTTAAAGGCAATTCCAGGAAACTCATACATTTGCAAAAAAAAAAAAAAAAAAAAAAAAAAAAAAAAAAAAAAAAAAATATATATATATATATATATATATATATATATATATATATATATATATATATATATATTTACTTAACACCTTTGCAATGCCAAACATCATGCCAGGTACTGGGGATGCAGCAGCAAACTAAGCAAAGACATCAGCCTCAGAGCTTATCTTACATGGAGGAAAGAGATGATACACTGATGAATAAACAAAACTTTTCAGAGGTGAAAGTCATACATGTAAACATGGCTACCACATTGGACAGCACCACTCTAGAGTCATGCTGATTTCTATTTGAATCCCAGTTGTGCCTTTGACAATCCTCATGTCATGGAGGAAAACATAAATATTTTGAAGTTTGAGGATCTATATTAATAAAAGAGTAATATGCTAATTAGACCGCCATCTTCCCGACGTCCAACTTTCCAGACAAAGCCACAGTGATAGGGGCCAAGGCAAAGATAGTTAGGGGCAATCAGGCCAGGAGGGTAGGGCAGTTAGGGGTGAGATCAGGCCAGCAAGGGAGGGCCATTGAGAGCAACCAGGCGGGTAGGGGAGGGCAGTTAGGGGCAATCAGCCAGGCAGGCAGGTGAGTGGTTAGGAGCCAGAGGTCCCAGATTATGAGAGGGATGTCCAACTGCCCAATGTCCAGCAGTTACAGGAATCGGGCCTAAACCAGCAGTAGGACATCCCCCAAGGGGTCCCTAATTGGAGAGGGTGCAGGCTGGGCTGAAGGAACCCCCCCCAAGTGCACAAATTTCATGCACCAGGCCACTAGTCCTTATGTATAAGATGAGACATTAACAGCACCCACTGTTTGGGGAGTGCTGAGGACTAAATGAGGTAATGCATACAATTGCCTAGCAGATTGCCTAGCACAAATCACACACATATTAGCAAAAGTGATAATAATATGAAATCAAAGTTTTTCTCAAATGAAATAAGCAAAAAGTGGTTTTTTGATAATGGAAAAGTTGCTCTCTGTCCCATTGCCATATTTTATTTTCTTTGTAGCACTACTTTACACAAATCATATTATTGATCTGTTCATTTACATAGTTTTTAACTGTTTACTCTGCAAGGATATGAAGTTCATTAAAGTGGTTTGTTGTTGTTTTTAACATGACCAGTATCTTGCTTGACAAGCCCCTAGCATCTGATTGGTACTTTAGAAGCAGTTATTGAGTAGATGAATGATTTAGCACATTAGCCTACTCTTCTACACTGTTTCTGGGAACTTGAGTCAAACTACTGCTTATCAAAAGGCCACTTTCCCCCCCTATGAATTGTTCCTGGTGGTAGACTAATGATGAATAAGAATATGATGATTTTATGAAATAGTAAGAATCAATTAAGCCAAAAGCAAATGCTAATTTTTTTCAAGATTTAAAGCTTCAACTCTCTAATGTAGCTATTTAAGAATTACTGAGCACTTTAAATAACTACATATAATATGCAAATAAAAATGATATTCCATCAAAATTCATCATCTTTTATTTCTACCAAACTTGTTTTTAAAACATTCAATCGAAATATGAAAATGCTTAATAGAAAATAAAGCTCAATTAACAAAAACAAAATAGAGATAACTACACTTTTATTCAGTGATGTGCTTCAAATGCAATTTGGATGTTCTTAATACTCAGCAAAAATACAGCATGACAACGTTTTAAAAACATTTAAATTGTCTCTAATTTGCAGAACCACCATAGTCAAAATATATTAAGTTAATAAGATTAACATTTATATAATGCCACTGCCACCAAAGTATACTTCATATAAACTGAACTAGTTTATAATTCATTGGAAAGAAGGTTCTACTAATTGCTAGGAAGTGTCTGACAGGGGGTGACATGTGGTGTGTAGGTCTCAGAAATAGAGTCAGGCCAAAACCGGTTTGGCTCAGTGGATAGAGTGTCGGCCTATGGACTGAAGTGTCCTGGGTTTGATTCTGGTCAAGAGCATGTACCTTGGTTGTGGGCACATCCCCGGTGGGGAGTGTGCAGAAGGCAACTGATTGATGTTTCTAACTCTCTATCCCTCTCTCTTCCTCTCTCTTCCTCTCTGTAAAAAATAAATAAATAAATAAATAAATAAATAAATAAATAAATAAATAAATAAAATATATTTAAAAAAAATAAAAAGAAAGAAAGAGAGTCAGGGTTCATCGTCTCAAAGGATCTGTAATCTACTGCTTCAAATCCAGGTGGGAAGGGGAGAAATTAGAAAGTCCACTTTCTCACAGGTAGATCTGGTGCATTTTGTTTGCTGACTTTGCTCCTCTTTAAACCATTCGGCAAGACCATCAGGTCTAAGGATGGGGAAGCGAATGGGTTTACACCAAATATTTAAATCCAAAATTATAATAGCTAACACTTACATAATCCTTACTATCTGTTCATAACTTTTCTAAGACTTTACATATAAATTTTTCAATCCATCTGTTTACTAGTCAAATACTACAAAACATTTCCAAACTAAGCTCATTACTTTCCCCACAAATCTGCAAATTATTTGAGCTATTTTCTTTACTGCTTATTGTAAGAAATGTACTCTCTTTAAGAAAACCTAAAAAATAAAAATACAGACACAAAACAGGTTAATTTAACTTGAGATCTGTTGAAAATGCACATATAATACATGACATAATTAAAGTGCAATTTTACTTTTGGTTCCTCATCATCTCTTTAAAATATATTCAATTGGGCAACCTCCTACACCAGAATAAAATCTGTAGTAGTTCAAGGCTTTTTTAATTCATCCTTTGCTTATAGACATACAATGAGTTCAAGTCACAAAGAAAGTCTCATACAAATGTTAAATGTCAAGCTCATATAGTAATTAAAACTGCACATTTGACCTTATGTTCATTTCCCAGCTGCAGCTTCAGGCTAGGAGGCTGCAAGGACAAAGGCAGGCTGTTGGCCTCTGCTCTGCTTGCTTGCATTGCTTCCCCAGCCTGAAAGCAGGCTCCGGGCCCTCTAGAGTTGGTTGAGAGGAGGAAAGAAGAGAAAGGACTAATTTATCATGACCTGGCCTGATTCTCCATGGCCTTAGCAGGCGACTAACATGACTCCGTCTCTGGTGGAAGCTTTAGTGGGTTCCTCAGTGCTTCCACTGTGTCTCTCCCCTCTCTCATCCCCTAACCCAGAAGAGGCATATGGTCAATTACAACTCCTTTCTCAGGTTCACCTCCAGGCTCCCTCTGCTAAGACTTCTCCCAGACCAGGAGGTCTAGTGCACCAGAGGCAGAACTCATATTGAAACAAAAGGCCAGCCACATCCGGTCCATTTGAAACACTCATGTGCCCCCCAACCCTACCTACCCACCCAACAATGTCTCAGAGGCAGGCTGATCCCAAAGCAGCCTCAAACACCACCAAAGCAATTAGTCGGTGCTTGTCTCTCCCTTTCTGAGCAGAAACCACAGTTCACTTTAGCATTCTCAGACATGAGTAAGGCGTTCATCCTCTATGTCTCACAACTTAAGGGAACACATTTTAAAGCCTCCCAAATGTCCCCTTCTTGCACTAAACCTGATTAGGATAAATAATCCTCTGCTACCTTCTCCAAAAGTAGGTGATACATTCTTAGACCACAGGGGGTGAGAGGGAGATGGAACCTCTCTCCAAATATATTTGTCAATTTTTTCTCTTTTCCCATATTCTCAACACTTTTTATATCCTTGGTTTGCTAATTCAGGGTACTGGTTCTTGGAGATTTTCTTTACTAGAGTCTTCACTTACAGATTTGTTTCACATCACTTTTTGCTATCAATATCTGTTATAATGGTGCCTCCATTGGAACCGAGGCATGAAGAATCTCATTCTAACATGACTGTGCTCGTCAGCTATCAAAAGTCTCTAACAAAGAGACCTACAATATGATAGATTAAGTAAGACTGAGGCTTGACTTTTCTGGGCCAGAAAAGCTGCTTGGCTTCATTACCTACTTTAGGATTCAAGTTCCTTCCATTTTTATGCTTGGCCATCCTCTCGGGCGCTAGTTCTCAAAACTGCTGGTCTCAAAAATCCTTTATGCTTTTAAAAATTACTGAGATCCCACAAAAATAAAAAACACTGACAACAACGAATGTTGGCCAGGATGTAGAGCAACAAGAACTCTCATTCATTTTGGTGGGAATGCAAAATAGCACAGATATTTTGGAAGACAGTTGGCAGTTTCTTTAAAAAAACTAAACATATTTTTACCAGGTGATTCATCAATCAGACTACTTGTTATTCACCCAAATGAGTTGAAAACTTATGTCCACACAAAAACCCACACATGGATGTTTTCAGAAGCTTTATTCATAAATGTACAAACCTAGAGCAATCAAGATGTCCTTCAGGAGGTGCATGAATAAACAAACTATGGCACATCCAGCCAATGGGATATTATTCTTCACTAAAAAGGAATGAGCTATCAAGCCATGAAAAGACATGGAGGAAACTAAATGTGCATTACTAAGAGAAAAAAACAATCTGTCAAGGCTATATCTTGTATGATTCCAACTATATGAAATTCTAAAACAGGCTCAATAATGGAGACAGTAAAAAGGATCAATAGCTTCCAGGGATTGTGGAGAGGAGAAATGAATAGAATAGGCAAAGCACAGAGGAATTTTAAGACAGTGAAGCTATTCTACATGATATTATAAATGTGCATGTATGTCATTATACACTTATCAAATCCCATAGAATGTATACTATCAGAGTAAACTCTTATAAGAATTGGTCTTTGGATCATAATGATGTGTCAGAGTAGGTTCATGGGTTTAACAAGTGTACCACTCTGGTTCAATATGTTTTCTTAATGTTTTTATTTATTTTATAAAGAGAGGGGGCAGGGAGAGAGAGAGAGACAGAGACAGAGACATATACACCAATTGGCTGCCTCCTACATCCCTGCCGCCTCCTACTGGGGGACTGAGCCTGCAACTCGAGCATGTGTTCTGACCAGGAATCAAACCAGAGACCTTTTGGTGCATGGGATAACTCTCATCCAACTGAGCCATACTGGCCAGGGTTGGTTCAATATGTTGGTAGTAAGGGAGGCTATGCATGGGTAGGGGCAGGGAGCTCAGTGATTTTCATTCAATTTGGCTGTGAACCTAAATAATAAAATCAAAAAAATTTCTCTAAATAATAAAATCTAAAAAATTCTTGAGGACCCCAAAGAGCTTTGTATTTTATGCACACACCTATTAGTAATTATTATATTAAAATTAAAATGGCATCCATAAGCTTATGCGAAGGAAAACAGATTTAGCAGGGATAGGTTAGCAGTCTGTAAAGATTTCCATTTTCTCCTAATTCTAATCAAAATCACTAGAGATTGTGGGGAAACTTAACAACTTGATTGCAATTGTACTCTCAATTACCATTTAATTGTTTCCATTTCACAGGTAAGAACTCTGAGGCTTTGGGGGGAGTTCACTGGACTTGCTGCCGGTCACTTGATAGCAAGTGGCTGAGCTTGGAAATGAACCCCATCAGTCTGATTTGAGCCCTTACTCTTAACCACAACACCCTTTCCCAAGCTGGTGCAGCAAGGCCAAGACAGGAGCCTGAAGGAAAGACTGAACGTCAGATGCCAGAGGGCCCTTAAGCATAAGGAGCAGGAAGATAAGAGACAAAGCTCAGTCCCTAGAATCAGATGTAACACAATGATAAGTATGCAACTCAGGCACAGGAGAGCTGGGAATGGGGCTGTGACCAGGGACAGACATGCCCAGACAGCCACAGTTCATCCTTAGAGGCTGGGGCAGATGTGGTTTCTGTGTCAGGAAATGAGCTAAAATTAACTGGTTCTGGAAGTTATAATAGACAGGAAGTAGATACGAACTGTGGACTTTGTACCATTATTGTGCTGCCAGCTATCCTTCGGTTATCTCTCCCTAGCCTCCTGGAAAGGATAAAATCTGATCCAGAAGAATGATTGAATTCACACATAAATGATAAAAGCCAGATACAGAATACAGTATATAGAGATCAAGATTATGTTTCTTTCTTAGGTTTCTTCTTTCAAGAGCTTTGAGAGAAATTCACATTTATTACATATATATTGGTTCTGCTGGATCCTGACTCAAATAATATGACTTTGGGAAAATTGGTTCACTTTTCCCTGCCATTGCCTCATTCTTCTCTGTACTTCATAAAGCATGTGTTATTTTGGGGAACAAAAATAATGCAAATCTTGTAGGGTTGTGATAACGAAAGGAAATAGATATATAAAGCCTAGCATATAGTAAGCAGGTCATGTATATTTATTATTATAATCTTTAGTGTTATTATAAAAAAGTTAAAACCATAATCATAGGTATAAAATATTGGTCAAAATCTCAAGGTAAAATTAATTTATTTTAATGTACATTTCTTTTTTACTTTTTGTTTGGAGGGAAATGCAAATGTTTAGTCTCCTGCTAGTTGGCTATTAATGTGTCAACATTAGAAACAGTGAACATTTGGCTGGTCAGGTCACTCTCATATGGCTAGCACCACTGTCATCTGGATTGAACCAACTTTAATGTGTCCAAATGACATCATGTTGTTCTTCCTTGATTATGTTCCAATATTTGCCTCAAACATTCTGGCCACCAAATAGACCTGATTTTCAACATAACCTTGGACATTCTTCAAAACAATGGTTTCTTATTTGATGAACATTCAGGTACATTCTTTATTTTGCATTCTTAATTTGCTGCTTTAACTACTCTACCATGAACTTGCACTTCATCAGACATTTCTTTTTTCTTATTCATGACTTTTTCTTATTCATTACTTTGTAGTGCTTAAGGAGGGTCTGCCTATCTATATATATATAAAAGGCTAAATGTTTGTCTGACCACTAGCCAGGACATGCACTGACCACCAGGGGGCAGACTTTCAGCATAGGAGCTGCCATGATGTGCACTGACCATTTAAAAATAAACAGCACTGTGGGCTTGGTGCTGACAAGCCGACACTTGGCTTCTCCCAAGTTGGACACAGGCCCTGCCACCACAGTTGGTGGAGCAATACCCCACCAACTCACAGCCAATGCTGCCAAGAACCCATGGTGCAAAATGTGGCCCATAGCTCAGCCCAGCCTGGAAATCGTTGCTGTGGATGCTGGGTAATGACATCATGTAATAAAGCCCAGCTTCCCCTCCCTATCAACTAGTCTTGTTGGAGTTTCTTCAATCCCAGGTGATAGGCAGAGCCACGCCCTGGGAACATGCTTCCCCAATAAGGCTAGACATGTTATCAGGTCTGCCTTCATATCAGCCCAGGTGTTGCAGGGGTGGGACTAGATATGTAAATCCAGGCATGCTAGGGCCTACTTAAGAATGCAGATAAGTTGGTGATACTTCCTGGTATTGGTGGTATATAATAAATGTGGTGGGAGGGGTCAGAGTTGTCATCCTCCTGCCTCTCCATCAGAGGATGGCATCCCACCCAGCTCCCAGATTTTAAATCTATTTCTGCTTCTTTCTTTTTTTCTATTATTTCTCAATCCCTAGCTGCCTCCACTTAGAACCGGTTCATTCATCTCTCTTTCTTTGCTGCACAGAAAAGGGAGATCCCCGCCATGTTTGGCCCGCTGCCAGATCTGGCCCCCGCACCCTGCTGTCAGTTTTCTGGGCATGGAGGCTAAGATACTTCTGGACAAGGAGCCCCAGCAGATGCCTTTTCTCCCCCAGCCCTGTATAGAGCACACTTCCCCTAAGAAGCTGAACCTGATGGTCACAAGCCAGGAGAACACAAGCACATTCTGTCTGTGTGCCATTGTCTGGGGTGCCTGACCCCACTTATGCCAGACATGAGGGCCCTGGGATTTCATAGACATCTAGAAGATCAGGAGAGAGGACATCCAAGAAAGGAAATCCAAACCTGGGTTCTAGAAAAAAGGTGTCTGTGAATATGTCAAACAGAGGAGACAATAAACTGCGATTGCCTAGCCATCCACTGAAAAGTCAGAGTGGGCAGGAGGGATGGAAAAACAAAAGAAATAAAAACAAGCAGATATTTGAAGAGAGCCCTTTTGGAAAACATTACATGGAAGCTCACTCAGCATTAAAACCCCATGGTAATTATATATACTGCATGACAGAACGTCTTAATATAGCAAAATTCTATTAAATTGTGTATTGTAGTATATGTTAATTGAGGAGGAATAAAATCTGAAACCTTAATGTGTGATGAGGATAGAAAATAAGGTTTGCAACCAGATTTTTATCTAGAAAATGAAATGGCCACAGGATGGCAGTAAAAGGTAAGAGATAAGCATAGACCATGTATTTCATTAACCCTTACTAGCCTTTGCAGTGTTTAAGATATATAAAAACTTCATGTCTGAATATAATCTACCATTCTTAAAATTAGATACAGAAACAGATAAACAAAAAAATCCTGCCCAGTTGGCGAGGCTCAGTGGTTTAGCATCGATCTATGAACCTGAAGGTTACAGTTTGATTCCCAGTCAGGCACATGCGATCTCAATTCCCAGGCTGGGGTGTGCAGGAGACAACTGATCAATGATTCCCTCTCATCATTGATGTATCTACCTCTCTTTCCCTCTCCCTTCTTCTCTGAAATCAATAAAATATATATTATTTTTTTTAATCCTAATGAATGAAGTTGTGTTATTTTTTTTGTTTTGTTTTTTACTAAAATTGGTTTCCTTGGATAAAATGATGCCCAATTTATGATTATGACATCTTAACAGTTCTGTGCCTCTTATAATTCCATTTTCAAGTTTGAATCAACATTGTTACAAATAAATTATAGAGAAACTAAGTTATATTTTAAAGAGAATTTAAAAGCAAAGGCAAGCTTCCCTCTTCCTTTCGTTTCAGTTCTCAACTCTTGATACTCTTTCCCCTGCCCTCATCCCATTTCCAAGGCCATTAATCATCTTCAAAAGTGTTTTAAAGTCCTCTACTCACTTTGAAAATGATCCTTGAATTAAAAACCTGGGTTGAAGTCACCTACTTGGTGAATTCTTCCCACTCATAAGTGTCAATGAAGCTCCCAAAGGTACTTCAAATTATGACTCTTCTAAAGTTAGCATCTCAAAGTTGATAGGCAAATAGCCAGCAAAGCAGCTTCAATACATGTGAAGTCTTGTCAAAGAATGTCAAGGGTAACTTTGCTCAGGGGAGCCTACATTATAGGACAACGGTTGGATGCATCATGCGTGTTCATTAACTCATCCTACATAAGTTTGTCAGTGAATGCAGGCTGCTAGGAGATAGTGGTGAAGATGATTACTTGCCCTCAAGAAGCTTACGGTCCAGTTGGCATGGTAGGCAGGTAAATAGGCAAATACTAAAAAAAAAAATGCCAAGCACTAGAATGTGAATTCTTTGAGGGTAGGACTTTGGGTCCGTTTTGTTCATTACCCCAGTGCAGGAACAGTTCCAAATTTGTGAGGCCAATACAAAATGAAAATGTGGAGCTTCTTGCTAAAAAATTATTAAGAACTTCAAGACAGCAGTAGCAGAGCATTCAACCAATCCTAGGACGCTGCTGTGCTCTGGGTCCCATGAGGCCAGCCCAGCTCCACATCTAAAATGGTGCCTGGCATATATCAGGCTTTCAATAAATATTTGTGGAAAAAAATAAAGACAGGAAAGAAGGGACAGAACAGGCGGATAAAGTGCAATGAGTGCTTAGGTTGGACCTATTTACAAGTCAGCAACAATTCCCGAGACCTCCTAGCTAACTTGTGTTGGGGAGGTAAAGGAGGAAATCCCCAAGAAGCACTCGAAAGGAATACTTTACTCAGAAGAAAGCACACGGGCAAAGTCCAACAAGAAGAGAGAGAGCTTGGTTCTCAAAGGAGCCAATGATCATTGTGGGTCATAAAGTTAATTTGACAAGTATGAACCCACATTTTTAAAAGAGGAAAGGAAAAATATTGGAGTGCATTCTCCAATTTTTCATAAAATGTTGATATATGGTACACATGTGTGCATGTATCTATAATGGATCACAAAGTAAAATGTTGGAAGTTATTTACTGCTTAAGGCCAAAAAAGCATGAAAGGCCCTAGGCTAGAGCAGGGGAGAAGAAAAGAGAGGAGGTGGCAGTGAATCAAAGATGAACCTGGAGAAGTAGCAGGGATTAGTTCAAGAAGATCCTAGCAAACTTTACTAAAAACTTACATGTCCACCACCTCCAACATCACCACCACCACAATCACCATCACCTCTATCACCACCACCACCACCACCACCACCATCACTTTGTAGATCTTCCCCATATAAAAAGAAAGAAAAAATGTAGATGTAATTCTGCTGGCATTGAGATGTCACTAGCAGCTTTTAAATGAGTGATGTAATCATACTGCACTCAGAAAAGATTAGCTACCACATGGGGGGAAAAAATCCCTACTCGGTCGCCAATCTTATTACTCCCTGTTTAAATTATTGATTTAATTAATAATTATTAAATTATAGATTGCTTTCTAACAGCCTTTAGAATAAAAACCTAAATCTCCACCTGGTTTACAAGGCCCTTCTAGCTCTGAGACTGAGGCCAGCCCTCGCCTGGGCTAACTCCCACCTCACCGACCTGATCCTAATAGCTGGTTCTTTTCTTTTTCCTCTACACCGTTCAGCTTCGTCCAGTCACCCTCTGGGAGCATTCTTGTCCCACTGCCCTCTGCTTGCCCTCTACTTAGTGAGTTCTTCCTCAGCCTCTGGCCTCAGGTTAAAGGCTCTCTGATTAATGACTTTCTCTGAGCTCCTAGACTTTCCCTTCCACAGTACTGAGATTAGGAAACCTTGTCACATTCGTCCTTTGAATGATTACTCAGCTCACGTCCCTGTCCCCACTAGGCTGCAATCTCCGCAGAGGCTGTGACTGCGAGGCCTCACTGCGGCATCAGCACTTGAGCTGCCAAAGTAGCACTGAATAGACAGATAAGCTCAAAGCGTGGACATAAACAAATGAGGGAAGCCCAGAAGCAAGGGTTCCCATTAAAAAACCATGGCAGCAGCCCCACCTGGTGTGGCTTAGTTGGTTGCAGTGTCTGTCATCCCATACACCAAAAGGTTTCTGGTTTGATTCCCTACCAGTGTTTCTTTCCTTTATGTTTCCCTCTGTCTCTCTCATTTCCTCAAAATCAATAAAAATATATCCCCAGGTGTGAGAAATGGCTCCACTATCTGAAGCATGATGAAAATGAGACTTTTAATAACACTCTCAAGAGCGGGCATCCATTGTTCAGGCACACATGCAAGGCAGGAAACATAGCCTATGTATTTAGTCCCTCCTCCGGTTCCTCATTGGTTGAGTACTATTTGGTCACCTATTTCCTAATGCATCACCTAGGTCTTGCTCTCTCCCTTTGGGCCATTTAAAATATTGGACTGAGACTGTTCTAGCTGACTCCAACTCCCCTGTCTAGCTGAGGCAGATGCCTCAGGTTTCCACCGTGCTGGCCCATTTGCACAATTCCTCATTTCTACATCTTCTCCCCTCCTCCCCACATCTGCTTGCCCTGGGGAAATTCAGCAAATTCCATCAGAAGCTGACCATGCTGGAGATGGATCACAGAGGTCCATTTCCTACATCAGATGAGGAATTAAAAAACACACTCTATTGTAACAATGCAAAAGAGATGAAAAGGAGTGGCGCTGGAGAGGAATGAGCAGCTGCAAGAGCTATTTGAGATGCCCAATGGACAGGAGGCCAATTATACTTTATATGCAGGGCTGATGGCTTTTACCTGGGACTAGGTGCCTTCTCTGGCACAGAGCTCTTCCTACTCAACAGCACTACCATAAAACTCCATTTCGCTAATGCAATGAGACAATTGTGACCCTAAAGAATTCATGAATCTTGCACTACTCCAGACTAATGTATCTCCTTTATTATCCTAGTAAACCCCCAGCAAAGCAGGAAATAAGCCAAATGCTAACTCGCCTACTTCAGAAAATAATAGCAGCTCAGACTTCAGATTGGGAATGGGTGACTTACTTTTCAATGCCTCCCTTAAAATGTAATATTTGTCCTTGCAAGGTTTCCATGTGCTTAACTTAATTAGTCCAGGCATATCAACAGCTCACACTGATAGGAATAAAAAATAAATAAATAAATAAATAAATAAATAAATAAATACCTGAGAATTCCCATATGTCCTTAGACACAAACAGGACTGTCTCCTCACAGTACTGATAACAGAACTCCAGTCTTTACCTGTGACTTCAGGAAAGACACTAAGAGAATCTTATTTATGAACCCCAGAATGCTTCTCATATTGGCTTTACTCCAAAATTCTCTATCTTCCTCACATTACTCAAAACTTTCTTTCTTACCAACCCCATCCTCTGAAATTCTTTCCACTCCCCCCAAACTTGTGAATTTATTTTTTTTGTCTTGTGAAAAGAAGAAGAAGAAGAAGAAGAAGAAGAAGAAGAAGAAGAAGAAGAAGAAGGAGAAATGACATTCCAAAATGGAGTCACTTTTGCTAAATAATAGCACCAAACCAAAACTTAATAACTGACCTAATTGTAGTTTCAGCCTCTCCCAGGAGTGGGATTTTATACAAATAAATATGGAATTTTCTGGTCAATACCAATGAGGTAAATTGTCCAATGAACCCTCCAGCCCTACTCCCCAAGAAGGGGTAATCTGCATGATAAAAACCCTTTCAGTCTGTTCCTCAAAAAAAGGTGTCCAGGTGAAAAATAATGTTTTTCCCCCTTGTAATGGCTCCCTTGCCCCACTCTTCCTCCTAGGTACAAATTGTACATTTTTGTACAACCTATGGCAATGCCTGACTCATGGATCACTTAATACAGACAGGCATCTACATCAAATTTACTCATTTGACTTTTGTATTGTAACACTCTGCTCTTAATTATATAGACTTTGCTTTACTTACTAGGAATGTGTTCCCTTCTCTTTTCACCTCAAGGGTTGTAGCTACACAAAGGCATCTAGCTCATGTGTTAGGTAGGAGGAAGTTAGACATGGGTGGCTGGGGTGGGACCTGCCTGGGGTTAGACCAACATTGCCTTCCCTTGGCCCCTCTGTGGGCAGCCCAGCAGTCAGCAGTTCCTGAAGCAGACCACCCACAGACAGGTTCGGAACCAGTGGGTTCTTGGCTCAGCCTCAGAGGAAAAGGGCATGACATCAATCTGATCTTACTAGGGCACTAGACTAATCATGAAAAAAATTGCATTGCAGTTTTCACACACACACACACACACACACACACACACCATGGGGGTTATTTTTGTATGCATTATGGAGAAAGGCATGCATAGAAGAAATATAGTTCTAGAATCCTTTTCTGTCAATCATTCCTGAATGCAAATGAAAATCTCCATCCAGGAAATCTCTCACTTAAACCATATAACCTTGGAGTTTGGGGCCATTGTTACTCTCAACTGGTCCGCTCCTCACTTGAAGTATATTTTCAATAAATCCCACTTCGCTTTACATTCATTTCCATGGGCCTTAAAATCTTTTCTGCACTGATGAGAAGAACCAAGGTCCCAGCCAGTAACCCCAAACGGTAAGACAAGGGTTTGGTAAGCACCGATGTCAAACTTAGGCTCAGATCACACCCAGGAGTTTGCGAGTGTCCACCAAGTCAGCTGAGCTTTACTGTCATTGTGTTGCTTTTTCCATTTATCTGCTCAGAAGCAGAACCTCCTCTCAAGTTCAAGGGAGAGTAGAGAGCAGAGGTAAAGTAAGTGAGCAAATATCTTTCCCTTCTGTGGGTGGGGATGGGAGAAAGACTGGGAATACTCCCATGTGAGCAGGTTGTGCATAAAACTTAGTATAGACTGCTTAAGTGCATACATTGTACCCAATATAATAAAGAGCTAATATGCTAATTAGACTCGACAGCAGAACGACCTTCCAGAATGATCTTCAGGACAACCTTCCGGAACAACCAGTGGGCGTGGCTGTGGGTCCAAGAGGGAGCCAGGGCTTCGAGGACCAAGCCCATTGCACAAATTTCATGCATCGGGCCTCCAGTAGAGTAATAAAGCCAAATCAAACTTACAACTTTTATTTTAAGTACCAAAAGCAATTAAATTCAAATTTCACATTGATTTAACATGAAAATTAAAATCGTTTTTGCTAAATCCAAGTTGCCACGTCACACCTATTAGTTCATAATGGCTTTGAGTTTGTAATACATATATTATCCTGTCACTGTTATTCTCTATTCTAACTACTGTTCAGCAAAACAATTATTTCTGCTGTGCACAGGTGATGCCTACGTGGCTTTCACTTGACAAGAATGCTTCGTTTACATTTTAAGTCTTCTGTTTTATTTTCACCAGTTTGTGATGATTAAAGTGGAACTATGTGGGGCCAACATAATTATAAACACAAATTAAAAAGGAGGCAAAAAAATTGAGAGATATTCTTCAGTTAGGAGATGATTTAGGAGATCCCATGTATACAAATACTGATTTTTTAGATTGGCATCAAAATGAAAACACAGTGTTTTCTAATTTATTATATACAACGTAGGACTCCTCAGAGGCCTTGAGACCCTAGCTGAGACCCTTGGCTCTCAGCAGGGGTCCTCAAACTTTTTAAAGTGGGGGCCAGATCACAGTCCCTCAGAGAGCTGGAGGGCCGGACTATATGAACTACTAATTCCTACTGTAACACCTCGGCTGCGCTCACTGCCCAAAAAACCTGGCGGGCCGGATCAGACTCCTCTGCGGGCCGCATGTGGCCCGCGGGCCGTAGTTTGAAGACGCCTGCTAGGGTATTGCTTGGTGACTCCCTACCTTAATGCTAATATAACTCCTCTACTTTGTCCTCCATTATTCACGTCCCTATCATCATTGAAACCTTGTTAAGGTAATTTCATTATCTATTGTTATTATTTAATGAGTTAATGCCTGGTCTCTGTTCGATTTTATTTCCACTGCCATCCCAAAGAGAAGTAACCAGTATCTTGTTCTAAATTTTATTTGGATCCTCCCACTATCTAAGGATATAATATTCACGCTGAGTGCTAAGGTAGCTTATCAATTTTTATCATTTTGTGTTCTTTTTAAGGCACTCACAGAGTCCTCCTTAGATCCTTGTGTGGTATTAATCTGTAATTTCTCTTGACTCCACCAATAATAGTCAATTATAGTTTGCCAATTTGGATCCTCTGAGAAGTACATTCCAAAACAGAACTAGAGTGCAAGGGATTTATTAGAGGAAACGCCTGTGAAGAAAAGGAAGCAGAGAAGACAGCTAGAGACTCCAGACCACAATACAAGTCTGACATTTGTAAAATAGAAAGAAAAGTAGGAATTGGGCAGAAAAAGCTTAAAGCACAGTTCTTAGAAAGTCCCAGCCAGCCAATGGCAGGAATTTGAGCTGGCTCTGAAGCCCACCATGACTGGTGTTTGGCTGGGAGCAGCCTGTGAAGTGTGGTTTTGTATATTTGCAGTGTTGAATCCAAGGATATAATGGCTGGGTGGGCTTTCAGTTCAATATGTTCCCCACTGCAGGTTCTCTCTTTTTGTGTGTGTGTGTGTGTTGGTTTTTTAAAATATATTTTTTATTGAATTTATAGAGGAAGGAAGAGGGAAAGTAAGATAGAAACACCAGTGGTGAGAATCATTGATTGGTTGTCTCCAGCACGCCTCCTGCTGGGGATGGAGCCCAAGACGCAGGCATATGCCCTGACTGGACATTGAACTGTGACCTCCTGGTTCATAGCTTGACACTCAATCACTGAGCCACACCAGCCGGGCCTCACTGCAGATTCTCTTAGGGGGACATTGGAGTGGCCACACATCCATGGCCACACAGGTAGCTTAACATAAATGAATATAACTCCAAGTGTGTATGTTTTCAATGATGTTGCATATAAACTCTTGCACAAATATCTGCATTGTAAGCTTTCTTGCTAAATATAAAATAAACATATTTCAGAAGCCATTGAGCATGTGAGTGATTTAGATAGAGAAAAACAGAGGCCTTTGACAAACTCCTAAGACTCTCAAGACTCGCAAGGAAGGAAGAGAGCCACTTCCCACACTTCCCTCCCCCCGTCTTGAAGCTTCTCCAGACCATGCCCAGTGCTTCAGCTCTCAGGTAACACTCTTAGCTACACAGCACCTCTCCTATGGAGGATGAGGTTCAAAAAGAGATTAGTCAACTTACCCCCACCACTCTTAACTTTGCAGAATGAGTTCCATGCTTCATTAGATTTTGCCGGGCTGTTCAGGTACAACTGCAATGTGTTCCCTAGTAAAGTAACACTCAGCAACTTGGGAAAACTCAAACATTCAAGTCAGCCTTAGGGAACAGCAGGCTTTCTCTGGCCTGTTTGTGTGTGTGCTTGTGCTAGACATATGAATAGTAAGAGGTTTTGAGTAAGGAAGATGTATTGGAAATGCATATTTTATTTGTTTTCTTTGGTTGGTTGGTTTTCTGATAATATTCCAAGGGGAGAATGGGGGCCAGGTGCTAGTTGGGGCTGCTATAACAGAATATCATGGACAGGAGGGCTTAGACTAGGGGTGTCAAACTCAATCAGAGAAGGGGCCAAAATCTAAAATCCAGCCTAAATCGCGGGCCGAATGGTTTACTGAACAATCATAAACTGTCATTGTGATGGAAACGCAGCCGAGTGCAGTGATGACAGCACGGTGCGGGCCACATTGCAAGGCCTGGCGGGACAGGTTTGGCCTGCGGGCCTTGTGTTTGACACATGTGGCTTAGACAATAAACATGTTTCTCATAGTTCTAGGTTGGGTGCCAGCATGGCCAGGGTCTTGGTGAGAACAGTCTTCCCAATTTACAGCTGATGGCGCCCTCTAGCTGTATCCTCACACAGCAGAGAGAGTGGCCAGCTATCTGGTCTCTTCTTATAAAGATACTAATCCCATCATGATGGTCCCACCCACGTAACATCTTCAAAACCTAATTACCTCCCAAAGGCCCCATTGCCAAATACCATCACATTGAAGGTGTGGGGAAGGAAGAAACTTCTAGGTTCTCCTAGCTGGTCTAATAATCAAATTAAACTAAGAAAATATGTTTAATTGCATACATATATATATGAAAATCCCACATACCTCAGAAAGTCAGAAGCGCCACATACACAAGATGCTCAGAGACATAAAGGAAAATGAGGTATATGTGACATTCTGAGCTAAGGTTGGGATAAGAGGCCTTGAGGCTTCAGAGGGGAGGAAGGCCATTCATAAGACTGTAGGAAAAGCAGAGGTTCAGTAATTAGACATTTGCTTTGCCTCAAGGAGCTCATAAAAAGTTATTTCTGATGATAACTGTTTATGGGCCTGGCCCCTAATTTAAATTCCTTAAGGGAGAAGTAAAAATTTCTCTTGAGCCTGCAGTCTTGTGGAGAAAGAAAGAAAGAAAGAAAGAAGAAAGAAAGAAAGAAAGAAAGAAAGAAAGAAAGAAGAAGGAAGGAAGAAGGAAGGAAGGAAGGAAGGAAGGAAGGAAGGAAGAAGAAAGAAAGAAAGAAAGAAGAAAGAAAGAAAGAAGAAGAAAGAAAGAAAGAAGAAAGAAGGAAAGAAGGAAAGAAGGAAAGAAGGAAAGAAGGAAAGAAAGAAAGGAAAGAGGGCAGGGGGGCACATATGAAGCCTGATAAGCTTAGGGGAAGCCTGCATGGTGGCCTTACAAACTCAGAGAGCCAAAGTAAGCTCATAAGATGGTCTGAAATTAAAACTTTCTAACCAAAAACAGTTCATGGAGAGTAGTCATGTCCTAGGGCGGTTCACCTAAACTGTGCCTGTCTATTGTCGTTTTGCATCTAAGATAACATACCTGATAGCATACCTTTGGAATATCAAAGTAATTTCCTTTGGGGGGGGTGGGGGGGGGGCCCAAAACATAATCACTGAACCAAAGCAGAAACCATAAATCCCCTTATTGTTATTATCATGTTAATTGTTAACTGTTAACTATCTATGTTTTACTTCTTTTTTAAAATATATTTTTATTGATTCCAGAGAGGGAGAAAGAGAGAAACATCAATGATGAGAGAGACCTTCGATCGGCTGCCTCCTGCACACCCCTCCCTGGATATCAAACCACAACCCGGCTCATGCCCCCTCAGTCCACAGACTGACACCCTATTCACTGAGCTAAACCAGCCAGGGCAGTTTTACTTTTTATCCAGTCCCAGAGATTTTCCTGCTTTGCTTCTTCCCACCTCCCTAATCTATCACCAATGGATTTCCTGTAACCCCCCTTATGATTCTGATCTATAAAATAAGTGTTAAAGCTGCCACTTTCTGGAGCTTTTTCTCAACCTGTTGAGACTTTGCTTCCCTTCATATTGCCTTCAGTTTGGCTCAGATAAACTCGTAAAAATTCTTACAGGTTTTGCTCAGTCTCAATTGCCTTCAACTCAGATTATTCACATGCCAAAGTGGCACCTCCTGGGGAGGTCTGTTGTGAATCGCTTCCATGGTTAGGATTTCAACATGTGAATTTTGAGGGGAAACTACATTTAGTTCACAGCCGGGAGGAGCAACAGAATAAAAGAGGCACAGGAAGTCTTCATGCTCTTACAGATTCTCTTAGAGAGGAAGGCAAACCTGGGCCAAACACAAAGCAAATGCTCTCATCAGCAGCCCTTGGGTTGCCAGGGTTCCTGCTTGGTGGTTGTTTTTTTGTTTGTTTGTTTTGGTTTTTCACAGATAGAAGCCGGAAGTGTAAGGGAACAAATAAGGAAGGCCTGAAGAGGTGTATCTGAATACTTGGTAAAGGGGTGAGGGCTGTGACAAATTGGGGAGAATTTGACTCATTGACACAGGACAGCAGCTATTTGGCACCAGCCTTGTGAGAACTTAGTTCTGTCACATCCTCTGTTGTGTAATGGTAATAGAGTAATGTGGTTTTTATGTGAAACCACCTTGCGATTAAATGTTGGTTTAAAATATATACAAAACACTCTCAGGCCAGGCAAACACGGCTAAAACCCAGTTTGATTTCACAAGCCACTGAATTTCAGCCTCTCTCCTACTGTGCTGCCTTTCCCGGAGATACTTGTATTGTAATGGCTTGTAAACCTTTAAAGGGAAAAACTCTGGTAAGTTAGATTTTCAGGCTAAAGAAAAGGGGGGATATTTGGACATTGTGCCTTCCCAGTGCCCCCTATATCTCAGATGTACACTAATGCCCATTCTAATGAGGTCTAAGGCTAATCTTGGTTGGAAAACAGTCTAAATAAGTCCTTTGACTTTCTACACAAACTATCTATGTTTTACTTCTTTTTTAAAATATGTTTTTATTTTCCGTTATAGTTTTATTTCCTCACCTGTAAGAAAGCGTGCAGTCATAATTTTTGGTAAGAACACCAATTTTATTTAAAAAGTAAAGCTCTTGGTTTAAAGGAGCTTTTGCCCAGTTGCTATATTTTAAGAATATCAGACCTCCCAGGTTTGCCCTAGACCTCACATTTGGCTGGTCATGGACTATCTGAGCTGTCAGTCACCACCCCTAATCTAAAAGGTAACAATATAAAGGAAAAGTAATTATCAGTTCAAGGCCTGATTCAATGGCTTAAATGCTTGGATGGTTACCAAAAATTCCCCTGGGAACCACAGGCACAGAAATGCAGGAGCATCTCATCTCTTCTGTTGAAAAGTGAAAATAGGGCACTTATCACCATGGTTACAGAGTTCTGTGGGTAGTCTTGGTCCCTTACTAACCAAAGAGATCAGTTAAGTGACCAACAGGGAATCTGAACTGCAGCTGCACGGACGAGCTGGTTACAGCAGAGGAGCGCAGGCAACCTCAGGCGTCTTGGAACTGACACATATTCCTTCGCCGAACGGGTCCACACAAGGAAAACACATTTTAAGCATGTTTTCCAATACTCATATTATAAAAAATCAATGTGAGTTTGGGCTCCTTTTTTAAATTAACTAGAAGATACAAGTATTCATTAAAAATCTGTAGAGAGGAACCCTGGTCAGGTAGCTCAGTTGGTGAGAGCATCATCCCTACAGGCCAAGGCTGCGGGTTTCATCTCTGGTCAGGGCGCATACAAGAGTTAACCAATAGATGTATAAATAAGCGCAACAACAAACCGATGTTTCTCTTTCTCTCAAATCAATAAATAAAAATATATCCTTTTAAAATTTGCATTAGCATTTGGGGGGATGGGGAAATGTTCCCTTTTTTTCTCTCTTAGATCTTCTTGTTGGCCTAATAATCAATTTGACATGAGACAGATAAAAAGAAGAAAATTACCAACTTTAATTAGGTGTGTGCATTGTAGGGGTTTCATATTCTTATCGGGGAACCAGGACAACCCCAGCAGTCTCATCTTAAACTAGGGAGGAAAGGGGAGGTGGTTTGTGACTTCAGAGGGGAGGAAAGCAATTTGCACGGAGATGAGAGAGCAGATGTTTGGCAAACAAAGGTTTGCTGGGCCATCCTTAATGATGGGACACCTGAGAGGACTTTGGTCAAAGGGGCTTGCTCCGTTTCTCCCCGTCACATACTACTTATTTCAACGACAGTTGTCTGTGATGATAGCTTCCTTCCTAGTAGAATGTATCTATATCCTCAAGGATTTTGTGGATAGAAAAAGCATCTCGTGCGATAACTTCATATAATCTCTCGTGTGAGAATGGGTTTGATTAGTCACTTTTCGGAATTCTGAGACTCAAAGATTTTGCCTTTTAGATCCTTTAATATATGCCCCAGCATATAGCTCAAAGAAAGTGGAGATTATTTTAAAGACTTCCAAAAAATATCCTTTGGAAAGAAATTAATTATGATATCTATACCATAGTCTTCGGAAGAGAAATGTAAGTAATAACAATAATAACAATAATAATGTTCTAGTATAAAAAGAGAGGGCATACAGAAAAACAGCTAAAAGGAACCCAAGGAGAGTCTGAAACTGTGTTCTGCAACGTTACCGGGGTAACAGTAAATATTTCCTACCTTTCTTCTACACCAGCACTGTTGTACCATGAAATTTAAACAATATTTAATCACAGCTGCATTCACCACCAATCGCCAATACACAAAACCCAGCACCTTCTTGAGCTATGGAAGTTCAAGGAAAAAAAAAAAATTCTCAAAAATTATGGGACTAGGACTTCACTCATAGCCATGTAATAATTTTCTGCTAATTCAATAAGAGACAATGATTAGATTTAATTTGAGCAGGAAAGACATGTTTTAACTATGGCTCCAGCTACTATGCTAATCATTCACATAGATTATTTATTATAGCAATACAACATCCTATTTTCCCATTTTACTTAACACAACCCTAGAGAAGCTAAATAATGTTTTTAAAATCACAGAGCTGGTAAGTGGCCCAAATCGGATTGGACACATAACCTCTGATTCCAAAGCTTGTGATCTCGATCAATGGGAACTACCAATATAAGGAGAATGTCAAGTGCAAGCTGAGTAAGACAAGCAGTTAAGTTCCATAGTTTTTGGAAGAGATAGTCCCCGGTCTGGGCTGAAGGGTCAAGGACATCTTCATCATGGGAGAAGGCAGCACTTGATCTGAGTCTTGCATACTGGACAAGTTGAGAGATGAAGAAAGCCCATTCCAGGTATGAATTTAATTGCAAACATAAAAAGATGTAAATCTGTAACTGATTTAGATGTAGATTTGTAAGTAATTATTCACTCAGTAAATGTATTGTGCATCTATTATCTGTAAGGTACTATGCTGGAGATAAAGTGAACAAGAAGGTAATGTGAGGAAAAGGGCATTTCTTTAAAAACTGTTTTAAGTATCCCTGCCTCACGGGGTGACTAGGATGACCAAAACAACTATAGCAACTTATTAATGGGGGGGAAATAATACAAGGCTGTCAAAGTTATGAAGTAATAACTTTGTAATTGTGATGACCAACCTGTTCCTATGTCATATGTAAATTATTAAATATAAAATAATTTTGAAGTGGTTTACAAAGATACCATGCTACACAGAACAGAATGTAAGAACATACGGAAATTGGAGTAAAGAAGAACAAAAAAATTTTTAAAGGAAAGATAAATAAATAAATAAATAAATAAATAAAGTGACATGAAGCTAGGATAAAAAAAAAAAAAATCAAATACCTGCTATAGGCCAAAACCGGTTTGGCTCAGTGGATGGGGTGTTGGCCTGTGGACTGAAAGGTCCCAGGTTCGATTCCGGTCAAGGGCTTGTACTTGGTTGCAGGCACATCCCCAGTAGGAGGTGTGCAAGAGGCATCTGATCAATGATTCTCTCTCATCGATGTTTCTGACTCTCTATCCCTCTCTCTTCCTCTCTATAAAAAATCAATAAAATACATATTTTAAAAAAATACCTGCTGTAAAGGGCTGCAAATTTGAGTCTATTGTTCCTTACAGTCAATACTCCCCTCCCCAAAGAAAAACCCCACATGTTATATGTGTCTATAACACAAACAAACCATTTAATTAAGAAAATGAAAATGAATTTCTGGTAGTAGGAATAACAAAAACAGCTAAATTATTGGTTATCATATGCAACTATGAGCTTAATTAATTTTAGTGCATTTTCTCACTTGATGAACACAATAACCTCATGAGATAGCTACTATTATAGTCTCAATTTTACAGAGAAGAAAACAGGCGTTAGGAAGTCCAGTATATTTCCCAAAGCACATAACCAGTATATGGGGCAGGCAGACTCATGCCCAGGAACTTCGCCACTAAGTTATATCTGAAATAACTTTTCCGCCGAAACCGGTTTGGTTCAGTGGTAGAGCGTTGGCCTGTGGACTGAAAGGTCCCAGGTTCAGTTCTGGTCAAGAGCATGTACCTTGGTTGCGGGCACATTCCCGGTAGTGGGTGTGCAGGAGGCAGCTGGTCGATGTTTCTCTCTCATCGACGTTTCTAGCTCTTTATCTCTCTCCTTTCCTCCTCTCTGTAAAATATCAATGAAATAACTTTTCCCTCTAAGTCTTCAGGAAAATAGACGAAGTAATGTGAAAAAGTACCTCAAACTTCAATGCACATAGAAATCGTCTGGGGAATCTTAAGATGCAGATTCTGGTTCAGTAGACATGGCGTGGGCCTTAACATTCTGCATTTCCAACTTGCTCCCAGGAGAGAATCATGCCGCTGACTCAGACCACCTTTGATTAGCCCAGCTGTGGCAAACAATATCCTCCCGGTTTCTTGAGGTTCTATCTGATAGCATCCCTCAAAGGAAGTGGATGGCATTAAACTGAAGCATCTCTTTGTAAAAGCAAAACTATACAAGGAATGTAGCTCTGGAATGGCTTGGCCTAACCAAGGAATTTAAAGTATCTAGAGGGGAAAAACAGATATTCTGTTAATATATACCTATTGTCATTCTATCTGTATATAAGTGCACAGAATTGTAACTAGTCACCTGAATTGCAACCAGAGACAGTTACTGATGACTGGTGGGTGTTAAGTGCTAAATACTCACATGGACTCGTTTACAGCAAGAAAGTAAAAAAAGGCCAAAGCACAGCGATATTCAGAGGGAAAGGACCTCCTCCTGTTTTCATGCCTAGAAAACAGATTTTTCTAACCTAACTGCTACATGGCAGCATCCAAGATGAAGAACTTCTTACTTCAATTAACAAAGGATGGGAAGGAGCTTCTGCAATTGCAACTTCAGAGCCCACAATTTTTTAACAAAGCTGTGTATGTTCAATCACTATTGTGCTCTTAATTTAGAATTTGTTGCCAAGGAAACATTCTATCTAATAAAAGAGTGATATGCCAATTAACCATCACTCCAATACACCCACAAGCTACACCCACCAGCCAATCAGAGTGAGTATGCAAATTAACCCAATCAAGATGGCTACAGCCACAGAGAAAGCAGGAGGGAAGCTTGGGTTTCCCAGGCGATGGAGCAAGCCAAGCTTTCCCCACATCCTGGCTAGCCCAGGCCTCCACTTAAGGCTACAACGTTTCAATTATAGAAGGCAAATAAATCCCTTGCCACCACAGAGCCAGAAGAAGGCTTGCCTCCACTCTAGGCTATAAAGTTTTAATTGTAGAAGATAAACCCCAGACACCAGGGTCTCCACTTGGGTCGCTGGGGAGTGTGGCCAGCCTGCAAACCACCACAGGCACCTCACCAAGGCTACCCCACCGTCCCAAGGGTACCCCCACCCTGATCCAGGACAACCTTCAGGGCAAATCAGCTGGCACTATCCTATCTAATAAAAGAGTAATATGCAGATTGACCATCACTCTAACACACAAGATGGCTGCCCCCATATGGTCAAAGGTCCTGTCCCCATGTGGACACAAGATGGCCTCCACAAGATGGCCAGCAGGGGAGGGCAGTTGTGGGGGGACCAGGCCTGCAAGGGAGGGCAGTTGTGGGAAATCAGGCTAGCAGGGGAGGGCAGTTAGGGGTGACCAGGCTGGCAGAGGAGGGAAGTTGGGGGCAAACAAACTGGCAGGGGAGCAGTTAGACATAAATCAGGCTGGCAGGGGAGTGTTTAGGGGGTGATCAGGCTGGCAGGCAGATAGGGTTAGGGGCAGTTGGGAGCCAGTAGTCCTGGATTGTGATAGGGATGTGCAACTACCCTTGAAGGGTCCCAGATTGGAGAAGGTGCAGGCTGGGCTGACACACACACACACACACACACCCAGTGCAAGATTTTCATGCATCGGGCCTCTAATTAATAACTAAGCACATTCAAGGTAAACCTTTCTTCTTCGAGTTTTTGAAGTGAATTGTCTAGCAAGATAGCAAGTTATGGAGTTTAATCGAGCAGCTAGCTGGGTTTAATCCTAAATACCTTGTCCAGCATCAGCTGGACCGCCTTATGCCTTGGTTTCTTTACCTTTAAGGTAACTATGATTATACTCTTGTACTCTCTGGTAATTTAATTCTGGGACAAGGTTGCTTTATCTAATGCACATGTGTCAAACACAAGGCCCGCGGGCCAAATCCGTCCCACCAAGCCTTGCAATGTGGCCCGCACCGTGCTGTCATCACTGCACTCCGCTGCGTTTCCATCACAATGACAGTTTATGACTGTTCAGTAAACCATTCGGCCCGCGATTTAGGCTGGATTTTAGATTTTGGCCCCTTCTCTGATTGAGTTCGACACCCCTAATCTAATGTATAGTTTGCCATCTCATTATGCATGATGAAGAATCAGTAGATTCAAAGTCTACTATGAAATTACCCTGAGAAGGAAGGGGACTGAGAACTTCCATTTTCTCCTTCAATAATGCAAAGCCAATGCTTTCCTTGCCCAAAGGAACTAGAGAAATGTGAAAGAAAAATGAAGTCTTTAAAAAATCCTGTTCCTACAAATATTATATCGTTCTCAGTTTCTATATTATATATGGTTTCTCAGTTTCGTGGCACTTCAGAACTCAGAGCCAAGGAAAGCCCAAAACCTGGGAATGTGCCCTGACCAAGAATTAACCAGCAACCTTTCACTGCACAGGGCGATGCCCAACCAACTGGGCCATACAGGTCTGGGCTGTAAAAATTATTTCATAATTTCTATAGAGAGAGTAGAAGGACTCTAATAGCTCTATAAGCAGTGTTATTCAACTTTTAATTGATAACTTAGAAAGGCTGCTTTCAGCTTCACAACTCATTGTTAATTCTATATAAATTTTTAAGATTATGGTCACTATTGGGAAGGCTTTTAACAAGTTTTTTTTGGTGTTTTTTTGTTTTTGTTTTTTAACATGGGTACTTTAGAATTTAGAAGAATTTCCTACCAATTGCATCTAATTTAGTACATTCCCTCTGAGAATGTGGCCACACCACAAAGCTCACCTCCAGGAAATCACAGACAGGCTCCTTTTGGGGACCTTAAAGGCAGGACATGTTGCATTGTGTACTGAACCCCTCATTCCAAACAATTCCTAATGGATGCGCTCCCCCTTATTATTCATCAGAGAAATGCAAATTAAAACCAGAATAAGATACCACTTCACAACCTAGGAGAGCTTAAATTTAGATTGACAAAGCCACGTGTTCACAGAGAAGGGGAGAAATTGGAACTCTCAAAAATTGATGGTAGGGGTGTAAAATGGCACAACCGCTTTGCAAAAATACTTGTCAGAACGACCTAAACTAACCGTAGGTATACTTATATTTCCCAGCAATTCCATTCATGGGTATGCGTACAAAAGAAATAAGTGCTTGTATCCAACAAATGAGATGTACAGGAATGGTTACAGGTACTTTTTTCATAATATCCAGAAAATGGAAGAAACCTGAAATCCCATCACAAGCAGAAAGGATATATTGTGCTATAATCATAGAATGAAATGGTGTACAAAATGAGACTGAACTAACTTCCACTGCAGGCAACAACAGGATAAATCTTACAAATAGCACATGTGAAGGAGTCCAAACACAATAGTCTGTATTCTATAGTATTGACAAATTTACAAATAAATATGACAGCATTAACACTAGTCCATAATGATAGAAGTCAGAGTAGTTACTGGGGGATTGGAGGAAAATTGGAAATCTACATCTTCATCTGAGCAGTGGTTTCCAAGGTGATATATGTGAAAAACCCATTGAGTTCTTGACTTGAGACTTGTATATCATAAATGTTGTGCCATAATTTAAGATAAAATATTTTTTATATTGACATCAATGCAGACTTGCCTTAAAAAGAAAAAGAATCAATACTTCAAAGCAACTAGCCCTAGCCAGCTTGACTCAATGGATAGAGCATCGGCTTGAAGAACAAAGGGTCCTGGGTTCGATTCCAGTCAAGGATTAGTACCTTGGTTGCAGGCTCCTTCTGAGCCCAGACCCTGGTCAGGGCATGTGCTGGAGGCAACCAATAGATGATTTCCTCTCACATCGATATTTCTCTCTATCTTTCCCTCTCTTATCCACTCTCTCTAAAAACCAATGGGAAAATATCTTGATGAGGATTTTTAAAATAAATAGATCAAAGCAGCTAAACAGGAAACTTGAGTCTCAACCACTGAGTCCTTGAAAAAACATAAGGGAAGAAGGAAGGAGGACAGCACACCTGGGGTATTTCAGAGCAATGGATGAGTATAAGTTGTTTCTCTCCCTCTGTTTTTATCCCTTCCTCCCCCCATTTTTTTTTCTTATTTTTGTTTCCCCCCCCTCAAATCTTCCCTAACTACAGAGAGAAAAGATAGAAGCAGAGCTATGGAATCAGGGAAACCCGGTGCATCACCCTGTGTGGTTTTGCATGAAGCAAAGTCAGGGTTCTCCCAGAATGGGCTGGCAGGTCATCACGCCCTGTCTAACACGGGAGTCCTGGGAGAGCCTAAATGGAAGGGGTTTGATAGCGAGTCTCCTGTAGTCTTTCTAACTATAATTATGCTTTTTCATTTATTTTTATTTCTTTATTTTAGCAACAAAGAACTTTTAGAAGGCAGATTAGCACCCTAAAACAACCTAAATCAATGTTAAAGATGTTTATAGAAGATACCTGAATGATTTTTTTTTTTTTTAAATAAAGGAAGTTAGCACCTTTTGGTGGTTATTCTATGGCATATCTCACAATGGCACATTTGATGACCAGGGTTTGAAGTATTATTTTAAATGCAACACAGTAAAGTAGATATCTTAAAGGTAAAAAATGTTCATTTGCATAAGGACTGAAAGTTATTTTTCTAGTACTATGTGGATGAGCGCAAAAGACTCAGGGTAAAATTTGCAGTGTTATATCTCAAATGACATAGATTGAAATAAAAATAATGTCTTCTGGGAAAATGTAAGAAAATTTGAAGTGGTTCTAGGGATGATAAAAATACTTCAAAGGTTCAAAGGAAAAATTCAGCTTACGGATTTTGGATTTTATACATTGAGGAGTTCTAAATTGCTTCCTAAACTATGAAAGCAGAAAGAAAAACTTTGATCACTTTATCTACAACCTGAAAAGTTTATGTGTTCACATTTGGACAAAGAAGAGATTGACTATGATCCGATCATCTTGCATATCGGTAAACTTGACACTCCAACTTAAAAGTGAAACAAGTAGTTTAAACACAGCTTAAGCATTTTATTGAATTCTCCTTTGACACTTTTGTCATCTGCACATCATGTTTCTGATTTCACAGGAGAGAACTGTGCTAAAATATGAAGGCAACAAATCTAATTATATTTCAAATTAAAAACACCTCTTTGGAAGACTAGGAATATGTGTCTTATGCTAAAAAAAATAAAATAATAATAATAATAATAATAATAATAATAATACAGTTAGAAAATGTGACTGAGGGGAGTCCTCACTGTGTACCAGTAATCAACCCAAGTCCCTGCTCTTTGACTGTGTTGTCAGGAAGGAGATATGAAGAGTTTGAGGAAGCAAAGTTAGTAGAACTAGGTAAGAGGTTCAAACCACAGTCCACTACTCACTCCCTGACCCTGCACATATTACGTAACTTCTCTACACCGCTGTTTCCACATCTGTAAAATAGGAATAGCACCACTAACCTTGTAAGGTTTGTATAACTAACAAATGCTAAAACACTTCTAAAGCAGTTAGGAAAATGCCTTACACATGGCAGTCCTCCCTAAGTATGAGCCCTTGTACTTGATCCTCTTCCCTTGCGCTGACAACATTCACAGCCTTTTTACTTTTCCCCATTTTTGTAATATTATACAAAAAGCGAATACAATAAAACACCACAGAAACTTAATAGAGCAGAAAATGGAAACGTAGAGACATGGAAACGAGTTTACTTAAGCAGAACACCACATGTCATCGTTGAGGCTAATGACGACGTTAGCTCCTTCAGTGGACCCACGGGTGCCAACTAACACATCAAAGGTGCCAACGCTCTGACGTGACAGGTTTCTTTCCTCTGTTCCTCCCACCCCTTCGTGCAGTGCTCACTGACTTGAAACTTAGCTGAGGTGAGCAGTAATGAAACTCAAACCAAGTGCTCCTCGATCCAGAAGAGGTCAGACCCGGATCCCTGGCAAACATATAAGCAACACCTCACTTAAAAGATTTTGAACAGCGAATTGATGGCACAGCAGCATAAACTATAACTAGAGCACCTTCCATTAAAGTGCCACGAGCATTGCAAGGACCCGTGGACCACTGAGAGCAAAACGTCCTTGTGTTCCAGCAAGAGCATTCAGGACGCTTGGCTGGTTTATAAAAACTCCCCATTCTTTTAGCTGGCAAGGGCTTGCTTTTAGTCCAAATAACGTTCTCCAGGAATTCCTGGGCCTCTTGGATCCTCTGTCTTGAGCAACATCAAGGAGCAGCTCTCCGCCCCTGGGAGAGGCGGGCTGGTGGTGTAAGAGGAAACCGAAAGCACCTGCGTGTCCACGTGCTCAGGCTTTGGGCCAGGTGAACACCTGGTTAGACTCATTGTAAGATTCCGAGGGAAACACACGCCGTTTCATCTGGGTTCCATCATGGATGTCGTCCTAATAAAAGCATAGCTACTCAAAGAAATAGCCCTAACAACGACAGAGTCCAGATGGGTTCTTTTTGCCCCATTTTGGGGAGCTGTTCCAGCCAAGATCATTAGGTAATGTCTGAGACGCCTCTCTCTCGCCAGCACATGCTGTGTTTTGGTTTGGGAGTGGTAACTGGAGAGGGGCTCCATGTAATCTGCCCACCGTCAGCTGTAAAACTGCCAACCATAGGTTGTAAAAGAAAACATATCATCTGTGCCATTGTGACTTGGCTGCCTCACGCTGGTTATTTCAAATTTTCATTACCAAGTAATGCGTGCAACCAACATCCCTGAGTGCTATACATTATTGTTGCCAAGACGCACCCATCCTGCAGCCTCTCATGCAGATGCCCTCTGTCTGAACCTTGTCTTACCCTCCCTCAGCTTGGGATAGATTAAGGGAGAAAGTTGGAAGAGGGAATTGTGCACATCACTTGGTGGTGGAATATATGTCAATTTCATTACTTAAAAAAAAAAAAGCTGAAAGTTTAACAGTTTAGTTTGGGGGTCCTATCAAAATGTCTCTGACTCAAAATAGCTGCCTGAAAATGTCACAGACTGTGAACTGCTCAAAAACATTAAGAAAAACTTCTCCAGAGAAAGCAGTAGTATTTCTCTGGATGACCATGAGTAACTACTAAAGGATTAGACCAAAAGATGCTAGGGGTATTTGTATCCAAAAAGACCTTTCTGCCTGTATGCTCACATGTTCTATTCTGTGTATAAGAAAATACCATAAGGATGTGAAGACGGTGCTCCAAGAAGGCTTAGAAATTCACCAGACACTTCAAGGATCATGAAATGGCCTGATCTTTCATCTCAGGCTCAAAGAATGCCTTAAGAATGTCATCAATGCCAAAACTGGTTTGGCTCAGTGGATAGAGCATCTGCCTGCGGACTGAAAGGTCCCAGGTTCAATTCCAGTCAAGGGCATGTACCTTGGTTGCGGGCACATCCCCAGTAGGGGCAAGAGGCAGCTGGTCGATGTTTCTCTCTCTTTGATGTTTCTAACTCTCTATCCCTCTCTCTCCCTTCCTCTCTGTAAAAAATATCAATAAAAAAAAAATGTCATCAGTGAGCACAGCCTGCGTGGCTCAGTGGTTGAGTGTCAACCTATGAACCAGAGGTCTGGGTTCGATTTCTCGTCAGGGCGCATGTCCAGATTGTGGGCTCAATCCCCAGTAGGGAGCATGCAGGAGGTAGCCAATCAATGATTCTCTCTCATTATTGATGTTTCAATCTCTCCCTCTCCCTTCCTCTCTGAAATCACTAATATATATATATATATATATATATATATATATATATATTATATATATATAATATATATGTATGTATAATGTCATCAGTGAGATCTATGCACATATATGAAACTTGGATTCCTTTGCTTTGTTACTATTATCATAGCTCATAGCAATATCTTAAAAAAAGTATTGAGCCAGATACATTTTGATAGGGCACATAAAAAGGAAAGAGCAGGAAGTGAGCTACATAGCATAGGCTTTTGGCTGCCAATTTCAGATAATGCAGGGGAGCGGGTTTAGAAGGAATGACATATTTGCAGGAAGGGAAAAGACAGCTAATTTCGTTACTCTGTTTCCATGGACCCAGTGGTGTTTCTCAGTTTTCCTACTGCAACGTTAAAAGGGATGGTCCTGCTGGGGGGCTCGTCTGAAAGAGAAAGGAAAATAAAAAGGTCACCAATAAAAAGGTGATGGCAAGTGCAGGGGAGTATGCAATAAAAACAAGCAAACAATCTGTGGAAAAGCAGCCCCTTAATAAAACCAAGGGCAGTGCCAATAAAAATATGTAACCATGATTGGAAACCAACACATTCATCTTTTCACATACCCACACAAATGTTAATAAGCCTCTTTCATTAAAAATGCTTCCTTGCCAGGACTGGTTTGGCTCAATGGATAGAGCGTTGGCTTGGGGACTGAAGGGTCCTGGGTTCGATTCCGGTCAAGGGCATGTACCTTGGTTGTGGGCATATCCCCAGTAGGGGGTGTGCAAGAGGCAGCTGATCGATGACTCTCTCTCATTGATGTTTCTAACTCTCTCTCTCCCTTCCTCTCTGTACAAAATCAATTTTTTAAAAAAAATGCTTCTCTTACTTGAAACAAATATAGCACTTTTAAAAAACTAATTACTCATCTGCTCCAAACACATTCAATCAGCTTTTACAGATATTAGTATATAATTATACTCTTTTCTCCAACATTTAGAGGAAATCAAAATATAAGAAATCACTATCTTGAAATGTTAGGAATTCCATAACATTTTACCTCATCCTTAAGCATTATTTCCAATTGCTTATATATACGTGTAGTATACCAGTGCTTTCCAATAGAACTTTCTCCGAAGATGGAAATATTCTATATCCACACTATCCAATACAGTAGCCACTAGCTATTGAATACTTAAAATATAGAGAGTGCAGCTAAGAAAATGAATTTTCAATTTATTTAAATTTATACAGTCGTATGTGGCTAATGCCCATCATACTAGAGAGTAAAGATTATATAGCTATTGTCTTGTACGATGCAATTCTTTTCACATTAACTATGACTGATTAGGGAAAATATATTGTCAGAAGTATATGAAAATATACAAAAGTTTGCTATCTTTAGTGCATAAAAGTTTTGGAAAATGAGTAAGAATATAACAAAATCCAGTGGGGGGAAAATGGACAATTCTCCAAAAAAAATTAAAATTGTGATATTTAGAAAAAATCTTCAAGTTCACAATTGATGTCAATGAAAAAAATTAAATAAAGACATCTTCAAGCTGGCAAAGATTAACAAATGATTAAAAACAATATTGAGCCGAAACCAGTTTGGCTCAATGGGTAGAGGGTTGGTCTATGGACTGAAGGGTCCCAGGTTCAATTCCGGTCAAGGGCACAGTCAAGGGCACGTACCTTGGTTGCAGGCACATCCCCAGTAGGGGGTGTACACAAGGCGGCTGGTCAATGTTTCTAGCTCTCTATCCCTCTCTCTTCCTCTCTGTAAAAATCAATAAAATATATTTTAAAAAATAATATTGATAAGTTTATGAGCATTTATACTAGAACATGGACAATCTTTCAGGACAGTGTGTAAATATGCATCAAAAGCTTTAGGAATGGTCCTTGTCTAAACTGCTCATTTCATTGTTTGTAAGGGTTTTTTGTTGTTAATTCTTACCCAAGGATATTTTTGCATTGATTTTTTTTTTTAAGAGAGAAATAGAGAGAGAGAATGGGAGAGAAGGACGGAGAGTGAGACACATCGATTGGTTGACTCCTGCATGCACCCTGATGAGGACTGGAGATTGAATCTGCCACCAGGTACATGTCCTTGACCAGGAATAAAACCCACCAGCATTCAGTGTGCAGGCCATCGCTCTAACCACTGAACACACTGGCCAGGGCATTTTGTAGGTTTTTTTTTTTTAATAAGGAAATAATCAGATATACAAAAAGATATATATAAAAGGCTCTTTCCAACAGTTCATTATGATAGTAAGAAATAGGAAAAGTACTTGAAGTTTATGTTTATAAAATAGTGAAATCTTCCATAAGGCATATTATACATATGTTATATGAAAAAAAGTCTGAAAGAATATTTATTAAAATGTCAAAACTCATTTTTACTGTTC
This sequence comes from Pipistrellus kuhlii, assembly GCF_014108245.1. Taxonomy (NCBI): domain Eukaryota; kingdom Metazoa; phylum Chordata; class Mammalia; order Chiroptera; family Vespertilionidae; genus Pipistrellus; species Pipistrellus kuhlii. Next base: position 136,555,566 of record NW_023425404.1, read on the forward strand.
TATGGGATACAGGCAATTTTTTCAATAATTTCCACATTAGGCGTATAATATTTTGTAATTTGAAAGCCATAAATTCTATTTTTAAAATATGCACAGGGAAATCTTGCCTTTGTAATACTTTCCCCACCCAATCCCCAACACTGGAAGGTATCACTGAAAGATTGTTCAAGCTGGTCCCATGTGAGGACTTGGCTTACAAAATGTTGTCTCAAGCAGCACTTCTAAATTTTAATGCACATGCTGGCCACCCAAGAATCTTGTTAAAATGAAGATTCTGCTTCAAGAGGGTTGGGTAAGGGCGTCAGGGGCTGCATTCCTAACCAGTGTCTGCCTGGCGAGGCTAATGCTGCGGGGTGTGGCCTACACTCCCAGTTGCAAAGGTTTCAGCCAATTACCAAACAGCAACCTCAGTTTTCCACTCTGGAGCCATGCCACTCCCTTCCCAACTCTCAAAGGTATTTCTTCTATTGACAGGTTAATTTCATCAGAATACCCACTTTAAGCTTTGTGTTGGCTTAACATGGTTTCATCCGCTGGTTTGCATTTACTTTATAAATCACTGTGGACTTCTAGTGTTTGACCTTGCTGCACATTACAGCCACCTGGGGAGTTTTTATGGCTCAGTGAAGTCAATATTAATTCTGACATGACCAGCCATGTTTGTCAACCACTGTTCTACAGAGAAAGAGAACATCTAAGAAAGATGAGGTCATCAATACATGAGCAATAGCAGACTTAGCTGTGCTCACTTTCCTATCAGATAACCAAACCCTTTCCTGGATCATAAGGGACCCTACACATCAGCATTATAGAATAGAAACATAATGCAAACCATGTGTCATTTTTAAATTCCTGACAGCCACATTAAAAGTTTTAAAACAAAACAGCCCGGCTGGCATGGCTCAGTGATTGAGTGTCCACCTAAGAACAAGGAGGTCATGGTTCAATTCCAGATCAGGGCACATGCCTAGGTTATAGTTCAATCCCCAGTGGGGGGTGAGCAGAAGGCAGACAATCAATGATTCTCTCTAATCATAGATGTTTCTGTCTCTCTCACCCTCTCCCTTCCTTTCTGAAATGAATAAAATATATATTTTGAAAGAATTTTGAGCTATAAAATTGTGGATGGCTCATAGAATGCAAAATATACTAAATTAGTCCCTGTTCTTACAGACGAGAGTAATCTCATCCTTGACAGTTGAAAATGTATATAATTTATATTTTTACAGTCAGTGATACATAGTTAATTTTCATCTTTGGGGGGATGGGCAGTTTCCACGCACTTTATCTGTGGTTCTGTGTCCCTGTTGGCTTGGAATAGCAGGAGGCATTCAGTTTGCTTATAGAGGTTCTCCAGATAGAAATTATTGGACTGGTAGGGGAGCAAGATTGTTTTGAGTGAAAAGAGGAGCCATAATTTGGGTCTATTTGGGGAGAGATGCTGAAAATTTTGTCCTAATGAAGGATAAAACCATGTAGATGAGGAAGACGTATTTATTTCTATTCTTTAACCTCTAGTCAGTGTGAGGTGCCATATTCAATTGTATATGTTTCCAAAGTTATTCTTACTTTCTCAAACTGCAAATATAAAGTTAAATATTCTTCTGAGAGGATTCATCAGGCCAATGGTACACAATCAGAATCAAGAAAGCTGTCTCTAAAATTTAGCATACTGAATACAAATCAGTTGAATAAAGTTTAGGCCAATGGACTAAACCATGTGTAAGATATGTTTCCTCTTTTAAATTTCAAATTAATGTGTCTCTTATGGTCAAGAGCTTAAAATTTAAACAAGGTAACAATAATGCAGAGCACTGTTAATAAAATTATTGATTTCTGCCCTGGCTATTGTGGCTCAGTTGGTTGAGCATACCGATAGTTGGCCAGTCCAATTTTCAGTCAGGCAGATGCCTGGGCTGCAGGCTCAATCCCTGCTGGGGGAGGGGGAGGGATATGCAAGAGGTAGCCCATCTATGTTTCTCACTTCCTCTCCGTTTCTTTTTCACTAAAATCAATAAAAACATACTTTAAAAAAAATATTAACCTAGAATGGTATATGTTCTACAGTTTAACTCTTTAAAGCTTGTCTATTGCTTGCTTACATTATGTAAACTGTTTTTAAATACATTGGCCATGGCACCTCCACCAATACACCTACCCCACTACCAAGTGGAAAAAGTAGAAAAGGTACCATGACTTTAAGAGAGTGTACACCTCTACCTTATTCTTGTTCTAGGGAAAAAGCACCAAATCATTAGGCTTTATATTTCATCACTTCCTAAAAAGATAACTCTAGGGTTTTACTCGTAATAGATGTGTCATCTTTATTATTTAAACCAATATCATGCCATGTCTTCATCCTTCATCATACCAGCTCCTAGGTAAAACCAAAAGATATCAAAAAGAAAAGGAAACTCAGTTAACTTCTTGATGCTAAAATCTTCTATAAACCTATAAGATACAGAAATCTAACCAGCAAATCCTTACTCTCTCTTTTCCCCCAGTAGAATGAGCACCAGAATAACAAAGAAGTTACCTTTCAGGTATCTCTAGCCAACAATATGCTGGGCACTGGGGTACCCAAAGCAAGCATAAAGATGTGCCACGTGGAAATTGAAACTCTGAGAATATATCCAGATGTAAAGCCAAGAGATCATGGATCCCATTATGACCATAAGCTGGGGGGGAAACAAGAGAGGATGAGAAGAAAACTTTGGGGATCTACTTCAAATATGGGTCATATATGAGATAAATAAGTATATTCTATGAGAAAGGCATTTCAGGATGGAATGCATATGACTTAAAGATGAGGTGTATTGTTTATTGGTCTCTATTGGGAAAATAATATTTATTGTGACTAGCCTTTCAACTTATTTTTAATCATTCTGATATATACTTTTCCTGGGTAGTGCAGATAACTGTATTGAATAATTAACTAAGATTAGATGCTAATCAACAGGATTTTGGAACTTTATTAAAGAAAAATAATGGAAAAAAAATTAATGTGTTTGCTCATTGAATGCAGGGACATCAGTTCTGTTCTGTCTGTGCAAGCTGAGCGCACACACCAGCAACCATGTCTGAGGGACCTGCAGTTGGCATTGATCTTGGCACCACCTACTCTTCTGTGGGTATATTCCAGTATGGAAAAGTGGAAATAATTACCAATGATCAGAGAAACCAAACCATTCCAAGTTATGGTGCCTTTACTGATACTGAGCGATTGATTGCTGTTGCTGCAAAGAATCAAGTAGCAATGAATCTTACCAACACCATCTTTGATGCCAAGCACTTGATTCTTGATTGAACATAGATTTGATGATGCTGTTGTCCAGTCTGATGTGAAACATTGGCCTTTCATGGTGGTGAATGATGTTGGCAGGCCCAAGGTTCAAGTGGAATATAAGGGAGAGACAAAAAGCTTTTATCCAAAACCATGGATGACACCAAGAAGAGGTGTCATCCATGGTTTTGACAAAGATGAAGAAAATTGCAGTAGCCTACCTTGGGAAGACTGTTACTAATGCTGTTGTCACAGAACCTGCTTACTTCAATGACTCTCAGCATCAGACCACCAAAGATGCTAGAACTATTGATGATCTCAAGTGTGCTTAGAATCATCAATGAGCCAACTGCCGCTTTTGCCTATTGTTTAGACCACATGTGTCAAACACAAGGCCCTCGGGCCAAATCCGTCCCGCCAGGCCTTGCAATGTGGCCCGCACCGCGCTGTCATCACTGCACTCCGCTGCGTTTCCATCACAATGACAGTTTATGACTGTTCAGTAAACCATTCGGCCCGCGATTTAGGCTGGATTTTAGATTTTGGCCCCTTCTCTGATTGAGTTCGACACCCCTAGTTTAGACATAAAGGTTGGAGCTGAAAGAAACATGCTGATCTTTGACTTGGGAGATGGCACTTTTGATGTGTCAATCCTCACAATTGAAGATGGAATCTTTGAGGTCAAATCTACAACTGGAGACACCCACTTAGAGAAGATTTGACAACCGAATGGTCAACCATTTCATTTCAGAGTTCAAACACAAGCATAAGAAGGGTATCAGTGACAAGAGGGCTGTCTGTCACCTTACTGCTTGTGAACATGCTAAGAATACTCTCTCTCCCACTATTAGATTGATTCACTCTATGAAGGAAGCAACTTCTATACCTCTATTACCCATGCCCGATTGGAAGAATTGGATGCTAACCTGGACCCTTCAGAGAAAGCCCTTGGGGATGCCAAGCTTGACAAGTCCCAGATCCATGATATTGTCCTGATGAGTGGCTCTACCCGCATCCCCAAAATTCAGAAACTCCTACAGAACTTTTTCAATGGAAAAAAGTCGAATAAGAGCATCAACCCTAATGAGGCTGTCACTTATGATGCAGCTGTCTAGGCAGCCATTCTCTCTGGAGACAAATTTGAAAATGTCCAAGATCTGCTGTTGCTGGACATCACACCTCTTTCCCTTGGCATTGAGACGGCTGGCAGCATCATGACGGTGCTAATCAAGCACACCACTACCATCCCCACCAAGCAGACACAGATCTTCACCACCTACTCCGACAACCAGCCGGGCATGATAACTCAGGTTTATGAAGGTGAGTGTGCCATGACCAAGGATAACCACCTGCTTGGCAAGTTTGAACTCACAGGCATACCTCCTACACCTCGTGGTATCACCCAGATTGAAGTCTCTTTTGATGTTGATGTCAATGGCATCCTCAATGTCTCTGCTGTGGACAAGAGCACAGGAAAAGAGAACAAGATTACCATCACTAATGACAAGAGCCATCTGAGCAAGAAAGACACTGAGCACATGGTCCAAGAAGCTGAGAAGTACAAAGCAGAAGATGAGAAACACTGGGACAAGGTATCTTCCAAGAATTCACTTGAAGCTTATGTAATCAACATGAAAGCAACTGTTGATGATGAAAAACTTCAAGGCAAGATCAATGATGAGGACAAACAGAAGATTCTTGACAAATGCAATGAAATCATGAACTGGCTTGATAAGAAACCAGACTGCAGAAAGAATTTGAACATCAGCAGAAAAAGTTGGAAAAAGTCTGCATTCCCATCATTACCACGCTGTACCAGACTGCAGGAGACATGCCAGGAGGAATACTTGGGGGCTTCCCTGGTGGTAAAGCCCCTCCATCTGTCTGGTGGTGTCTCCTCTGGGCCATTGAAGAGGTTGATTAAGCCAGCTTTAAGCATAGATATAGCATTGTTCCACACAGAATATTGAAGGACCCAAATTTGTAGCAAATTCCATGGCAGTTTTAAAAGTTAAGCTGCTGTGTACTAAATAAGTGATCATTCTTGATACTTTAATATGGTCTGTGCACAAGGAAAAGAAATAATGCACTTCATACTTGTACCAGAAGCCTGGTGCAGGGGTGGAGTGCTGAGGCCAGGCCTGTTGGAGATGGGGCTGCAGGTGGTTAGCCAGCTGGCCCCGCCTCCTGGTCAAACTCCCAGTTGAACTCCCATGGAGGGGACAATTTGCATATTTGTGGTGTTTCTCCTTCTTCCTTGTCCTGTACGGAAAAACGACAGGTTCCTAAGGAGAGGAGCTGGGGATTAAGAAATTAGAGAAAGAAAGAGACAAGAGGCAGAAATAGATTCATAAAGCTGAGAGCTAGGTGGGTGCCATCTCTCTGATGGAGAGACAGTCACACTCACCACAGACAACACAGCATATTTATTGGCTTCCAAAGGGGAGTTTAAGGTCAAAAGGAGTTTCAGGTGTGCCCAGATCCTATTCATCAAAATCTGGGTAAGCTCCTATTTTTTGGTACAAGATTTAGCATATCCATACCTGACTGAGTCAAAGTCCTATTTGTTCCTCATTCCAAGCACATGGATTAAGAAATCAGTGTTGATAACAGGATTCTGCCAGTGCCCTCGGGCTCAGCTGATAAGAATTAAAAGAATATCCATGTGCCTTCTCTGGCAGCTCTCTACACATATTAGCCTTTTATTATATAGGATTGTAAAGTAGAAAATGCAATGTCTTAAATAAAACTATTTAAAATTGGCACCATAAAAAGAAAAAAAAAAGAATGTGTTGGCTGTTTGGGCAGAATATGGTGGGATTCTGACTCATTCTGTGAAAGTCTGGAAAACTCATAGTCCTGGCCTGTTTTTCAGACATCTTCAACTACCTTCACAAATAGAAGACTTTCAGATAGCACTTCCAGCTCCCTCCCTAAAAGTGTCCAGGTGAGCCAGTGGGTCTCCAAAAGACGAAAGAATGTGAGAACACACAACTAAGATCATAGTTGTTAGTTTCCTAGGGCTGCCATAACAAAGTATGACAAACTGAGTGCTTACACACAGAAATATATTTCATCACAATCTGGATCTAGATATTCCAGATCAAGGTGTCAGCAGACATACTCAGTCTTAAGATCAACCTATAGAAGAAGAGGCGGGCATTCTTTAAAACTCAGGCATTTGAAAGAGAGAGAGAGAGTGCAAGATTGAAAGTGTCCTAAATTGAAAGAGACATGACCACTCAATGCAAGGCAAGTTCCTGGACAAGATACTAGACTGAAAAGGAAAAGAGACATTGTTAGGGCCATTGGATAATGGGAATAAACTGAATTTGGCAGTAGTTGTTCTATCAATGCTGATGTTTTTTGATGGCTGCATTTTCTGTTGTTACAGTAGCAGACATTCCAGCTTGGAATGGAAGGCAGTCTGTTTTAGGGGTGCTGGGGCATCATGTCAGGGCAGTAGAGAGAAATGAGAGAAAGAGAACAAATGAAATAAAATGTTAACTGATCACCCACCCAGATGCTGGGAATATAAAGATTGTTGGTTGTTCTCTCTTCTGGCAACATTTCTATAAGTTTGAAACTGGTTCAAAAAATTTTTAAATGTAAAAACCAATATCATAATTAGTGAAATAAATAAATAAAGTTAAAGTTATATATATATAATTTACTTTATCCCATCTGCAAGTTTTTTTTCTGATCCTATGTATATAATTCATTTCTCCCATCCAAGTACTAACCAGGCCCGACCCTGCTTAGCTTCCGAGATCAGACGTGATCGGGCATGTTTAGGGTGGTATAGCCATAGACTATAATTCATTTTCTAACATAGTAAGTAGCTAGGCCATTTCTACAACCAATATATCCAAGTGTTAATACTGATTTAAAAAATGAAAGTTCATTAGTTTTGCTTTGTCACTGTCATCTGTAATTTTATACCATCAACTCAAAGTAGCAAGTCAATGCCTTTCTTCAAAATAAATTTCTGAGCATTTTTATTGTCTTTTTCTATTTCAAAAGCCCCCATTTTCTTCTTGTAAGCACTTAAATGTTACTTTTTTATGTTAATGTTACATGTTAATTAAATGTTTCTTTTCCCTTTGTTGCATGACCCTTCAGGGGATTTTTTTTTGTTTACACATGTCCTTCTTTTATCTGGGTTCATTGGCAAAAGCCCTATGTAAATATTAATTTATCTAGAGAATACTTTATCTACTTTCTTTTTTGGACCATTCACCTATTTAACAAAAATATTGAACAATACTATGCTAGATATTAAGGGTGAACAAAAACATATATAGCTGATGGTATGGGAGATAGCCACTTAACACATAATAAAATATGCAAGTAAAATTACAACTGTATTAAGTACTAAAATAAAAACATATAATAGGAAGGTTTGTTTCTCCATTTCTTTGTACCAAAGAGTGAGGGCTAGTTTCAGTAAGATGAAGCTGGAAAGAGAGACAAAGGGCAAATTATGAGAAGCTTTGAGCAAAGGCCAGTTAGAGCAGCGTTTTTCAACCGCTGTTCCGCGGCACACTAGTGTGCCGCGAGATGTTGCCTGGTGTGCCGTAGGTGCAGACAAGACAAGAATTTTATAATTTTTCACTATTTTGTTTACTTAATATTTCATAATAAAGTAATTATAAAATACTTTCTTTGTGTTTATTTGATTCCTATTCAAGAGAATTACAATACTTTATATATAGTCAATATAGGCACAGAGTTAAATTTTTTAACATTTTCTAATGGTGGTGTGCCTCATGATTTTTTTCATGAAACAAGTGTGCCTTTGCCCAAAAAAGGTTGAAAAACACTGAGTTAGAGGTTTTGGTCTGCATTTTAGGAGCAGCAGGCATCTCTGGAGTGTTAATGTGTAGGGGCAAGGGGAGATGGATGGTGGGAAAGGATCATTCTGAATATTTTAAAAAAAACACTCTGATTTCAGTTTGTAGCTGAAGTAGAGAACACAAGATGTTCAGTTGGACAGCAAGAAAAGTATTTGAGCTTCTATTAACATATTATATTAAAAACTTAAGCTTTACTGATATTTAACCCAAGGGTTCACTTAGCCTGTATATCAGGTTGTTGTATGTTGCTTAGGGTAGTGGAGATAAACAAGGGAAAGTATGATTATTCCACAGTGTTGGCTGACTGGGGAACCCTCACCCATTTATTTTTTTATGCATGCCAGATGAAGTGTACTTAAGGACATACTGCTAGTTTAACTAAAATAATCTTTGTAAAGTGAACACAACCTTTTTAAAAATATATATATATATTTCTTTATTGATTTCAGAGAGGAAAGAAGGAGAGAGATAGCAACATCATTGATGAGAGAGAATCATTGATCAACGCCTTCTGCACACCCCCCACTGGGGATCAAGCCTGAAACCCAGGCATGTGCCCTTGGCTGGAATTGAACCTGGGTTCCTTCAGTCCGCAGGCTGACACTCTATCCACCAAGCCAAACTGGCTAGGGTAACACAATATTTAAAGGACTTCTGTAAAAAAAAAAAAAAAAGAAAATGGACTGAAGTCAATAGTAATATCATAAGGCTTAGTGATTAAGAAATTACTTTGAGTTTCTGACTTACACGACTCTTGTCACTGAAATGAGATGGCCAGCTTTGGTGTGTTGTGGAAGAGAGGGTGCCGGGGTTCATGGCCTAGTTTTGGATCATATTAGGCTCAAAGAAGTGCTACTGAATATGGATGTCAGGCATTTTACAGATATCTAGCCTAAACATTTCAGTCATCTCAGTAAAGGTATTCATTTAAGCTATACGGACTTTAAAGAAATCATAACTTGAAATATCAAAATTTCAATTTTTAAAAGCCTCATATCTCGGTGATCTGTCTTCTCTCATTGCCAATAATTAGAATTGTATATTTACTCTGATGTTTTTAAAGTTATCCTTTCTAGAGTTAAGCAAGTCTGTTTCCACCTTGGGATTTTTATGAGAAGCTCATAGTATGGTTTTTTATGAGTAAATGTATTAAACACTTTTTATATGGGTGCTTGTTTAAAAGAGGCACTTGAAACCAACTGCACTTTTAAAAGTATGAAAATTTCAAACATACAGAAAAATAAATTAGATATATACCTACAATATATGTCTAGATATATACCCAGCACCCACGAGACATATTTGGTAGGCTTATATTTTGCAATATTTGCTCCAGATTGTTAAAAAAAAAAAAAAAAAAGAAGTAAAGCATTATAAAAATAAAAACATTTATCCTCACCTCTTCTCTCTCTTCCCAAAGGTAACTATTAAGTCTGCATCTTAAGTGCAATAATCTAATGAATGTTTTTTAAGGGATAATGGCCTCAAATTAGCTGTATTAACAAGAATAAATCTTAAACATAAATGGTAAGGGGTAAAAAAAGAAGTACCAAGTTATTTTAGCAATAGTTGAATGAAAATAAGATTTAACTACAATAGAATTGCTAAGGCTAATCAAAACATCAAATTGCTTTACTCTTGGTTGGAATTTTTTTCAACCTCTATGGTTATATTTATATCAACAACTAGAGGCCCAGTGCACAAAATTTGTGCACGGGGAATGGGGGTCAGAGAGAGAGGTGTCCCTTAGCCCAGCCTGCACCCTCTCCAGTCTGGGACTCCTCAAGGGATTTCCGACTGCCCGTTTAGGCCCCATCCTACCAGGATCCCTCTCATAATCCAGGACTGCTGGCTCCCAACTACTCACCTGCCTGACTTCCTAATTGTCCCTAACCGCTTCTGCCTGCCACCCCTTGACCACTCCCCTGCCAGCCTATTTTTCCCTAACTACCCTTCCTTGCAGGCCTGGTCACCCCTAATTACCCTCCCCTGCAGGCCTGGGTCCCCCCAACTGCCCTCCCTTGTAGGCCTGGTCCCTCCCAACTGTCCTCCCCTGCTGGCTATCTTGTGATGTCCATCTTGTGTCCACGTGGGAGCAGTCATCTTGTGTGTTGGAGTGATGGTCAATTTGCATATTACTCTTTTATTAGATAGGATAATGATAAACCAGAGATTATTTTAAAATTGCAGTTTATTTGGTAGAAATCTGTTAAAACATGAACTTCATTAAGAGGAAAGAATCATTTTAAAAGGATCTTATGATGAGAAAACTGGAATCATTTCTGGTTTAGGGCATATGCCTGATTACTTAATATTTTAGTCACTAACTATAGTCAATTCTATAAGTTTGAGGTCATAATTTGTGCCAAGCTCTATGGTTACAAAGATAATGGTATAATCTAGACCTTGCTCTTCAGCATTTCAACGTTGTGGAGCAGAGATATAAGCAAATTGCAAAACAGCATGATAAGCACTTTCATAACAACCCAGAATGTTCAAAGTTCCAGGGGAGAGAGGATAGTATCTGATTCTACCTCGTGGATTTGTTCCAAAGGTCCTGTCACTGATATGACCAACATTCTTTGGCCTAGAGAACAGTTCACACACATAATTGTAATGCTTTTTTTTTAACTGGTCTTTGAGGCTCAGATAAGAGCGCTGCATTGGACATAAAATGCTGTTGTCTGTAGTAGAGCTTAGACCAGTGTTTTACAACCTTTTTTGGGCAAAGGCACACTTGTTTCATGAAAAAAATCACAAGGCACACCACCATTAGAAAATGTTAAAAAATTTAACTCTGTAATAAATATATAATTACTTTATATATATATTGACTATATATAAAGTAATTCTCTTGAATAGGAATCAAATAAACACAAAGAAAGTATTTTATAATTACTTTATTATGAAATATTAAGTAAACAAAATAGTGAAAAATTATAAAATTCTTGTCTTGTCTGCACCTACGGCACACCAGGCAACATCTCGCGGCACACTAGTGTGCCGCGGAACAGCGGTTGAAAAACGCTGGCTTAGACAATTGTCCCTTCAGCTTCATGTTATCTATTTTGTTTTTCCAATTTATTTTTGTATCCCTATTGCCCAGCTAACTGCTTCATACACTGTAGCTCCTTTAATATTTGAATGGATGAATTTGAGTAGACTTAATTTATGAAACATGTAGATTATCCCTACTTCATCCTTAGCTTCAATTCTTAAGGGGGAACCAGTATAGAACATTCATGTATTTATTGAGAGATAGTTTAAAAACACATAATACATTAGGAATTTATACAACCAAATTAGTTTAACTAAACATCAGCTGAAATGACAGTTTTTAATTTGGTTTTGCAGTGCTGCAGAGGTTGTTATTTGTCCAAGCTGATAATCAGGCTCATGAGTCACAAATATGTTTTAACCTGACAGTATGTTTGCTCAGCTTGATGGAGAGAAGCAGGACAGGAGATGCAGTAGGTAGTCTCCACCTCTCATCGGGAGGTGGAGCCAATCTCACCCCAGCTCATAGGGCTACTCCTCATCAGACTTAGCGTAAAAACAATCAGATTGAACCATTCCTTCAGGTCATTTCCTTATGAAGGCTCTTGTGTCATTGAAATTGGTATTAAATAATTTGTATGCTTTTCCCTTGTTACTCAATCTTTGTCAATTTAATTTTCAGACCCAACCAAGTACCCTGAGAGGACAAAGAAGAATGTTTTCCTCCCCTGCAATGTACTGCTTGGGTAAACCATGGACAATATTTAAATGATCATAATAATGAAAATTGGATATTGATTTATCAAAAAATGAGGCTGAAGTTATACCGGAAGAGGAGAGGCTCACTTGAGGAGCAAGGGGGCAGGATTTAAAAATAGGAAATTGACCACTAGAATACAAATTGAACAAAATTGCATTAAGCCAATGTTATTTCCAAATATGGCAGGAAATGCCAAGAAAAGAAGTTGAAAGTGTTTTTTCTGAAGAGTAATAATCAGGAGAAGGAAGCGGGAGAAGGTTGTTCCTTCTAAATTATAATCTTTGTGAAATTCATGGCTTTTTAAACCATGTATCTGCATAGTTTTAAAATAAAAGTTAAAAAGTAGAAGAACTATGACTGCTTTATCTTCAGAAATTCAAATTTAATTTATGGATAATAACAAATCAATATGTCTTAGGTGGTCAACCTAACAAAGTAAGTATAAAACAGGTTTAAATTTCCTGCTGGCACATACAGGCTGAGGCAAAAGTAGGTTTTCAGTTGTTCATATAAGAAATAGTACAATTATTAATAAATAATGCAAGAATAAACTCTCTTTTGTGGTCTCACAACTGTAAACCTACTTTTGCCCTAGTCTGGACTAAAGGCATAATTCTTCATAGTGAGCAATATTATTAGAATACACTGTGAGATGTAACATTTCATCTTTTTTTTTTTTTCTTTTAACATATTTTTATTGATTTCAGCAAGGAAAAGAGAGGGAGAGAGAAATAGAAACATCGTAATGAGAAAGAATCATTGATCGGCTGCCTTCCACCCGTTCCACACCAGGGATGGAGCCTGCTACTCGGGTATGTGCCATGGGTGGGAATGGAACCACAATCTCCGGTTCATAGGTTGATTCTCAATGACTGTGAAACACTGACTACCATCCTGAATACCATCACAGTATAACTGTCCTGCCAAAATTAAATGGTTCAGCTAGCTGCAGACTCCTACTTGCCCCCAGCAGTCCTCCTCCTGGTCTGCCACGTGCACCAGTTTAGGTGTGAGCAGAAAATGAAAATGTTCATCATTCATCGTCATCATGGCGTGTTTGTCAGAATTGTTCCAATCTAAGCTCACAGATATAGCACTGAGAACTAACAAACAGGGTGCTGGCATTTAGAACTCTGCTGTAGATGCCAAGCCAAACTTTGGCATCATAAGAGCCATAGATATATTGCTGAGGACTTTCTGCTGTACCACCCTGGTAAGTTTTAAATGCCTGCAAACTACAGATATTTTGGAGACATTATCAACTTTAAAGTGCTTAGAACTCAAAGATGGCTTGCTGAATTATTAATGCTGGCATTTTACAGAGACAAGGTAGTCTTATAATTGTATCAGCACTCTGCATGGGGGTGGAAGGATGTGGAGCCTCTGCCTGCCTTTGTTATCAATGTATTTTCATGTGGCTGGTGAAAATTCAGCCAAAGCAAATAGGAAACCTTGGACCTACCAACAAAAAACAAAGAGCAATCTGCTTCCTTTCACAAGCCAGGGCCACCCATATCATTCAACTTATAAGAGGGAGTCACACTCACTTTACATTTTTATTTGGACTCAGCTGTAATTAATGGGCAGAGAACTAATGACATAGAGCCTATTAAGGGAGGACAGATCCCTAGGAGTCAGCTATTTATCTTGTTGCCATCAGGAAGAACTCTCTGCTAGGGGAGAGAATCAGGAACATCCTGGGTACATAAAGTGAGTTTTTAGTTACCTGGACTTGTCAATGGAAGTCTTTTCCATATGGGAATCAAAGACAACAGTTCCATTTTGTTGTTTTAATTCATGAAAAACTGAATACCTTAAGTTTCAACATGGGGATAGGAGAAGTTTTAAAATCTTCCACATAATGCCTTTGGAATACACAAAATATTGATATTCATTGCCTCTAAGGAGGAATGGGTGGATGGAGGTCAAGCATGCACAGTGCTTTTAAAAATTAGTTTTTAAAAAATTAGTTTTTCAAAATGGTAATTTATGCATATGGTATAAAATTCAAGAGTTATGTAGTAAGAAGAAAGCCCCCAAACCTCCTATTACTAGACCTGTGGTGGTTTGCAGGTCATCCGTGCCCCCCAAGGACCCAAATGGAGGCCCTGGTATCTGGGATTTATTTATCTTTTATAATTGAAATTTTGTAGCCTTAAGCGGAGGTCAAGGCAGGCCAAGGCTGCGAGAGCATGGCTTCCTCCATTGCCAAGAAAACCCAAGCCTCCTGCTCTCTCTGTGGCTGCAGCCATATTGGTTGGGTTATTTGCATACTCAATTATGATTGGCTGGTGGGCGTGGCCTGTGGGTATAGCGGAGGCATGGTCATTTGCATATTACTCTTTTATTAGATAGAATAAGATTCAAAGGACAATAAGTAAGGGGTTTACATGAAATTCATTGGTGATAGATTAGTAAGGTGGGAGAAAGCAAAACTGCAGGTAGAGGGAAAAGGGGTGTGACCTCCGGGATTGGATAAAAAAGTAAACCAAATAGACGCTTACTTTTTTTTACATTAGTGTGGGTACAGGATACTTAAAAGTCAACAATTAACATAGTAACAGTAACAATGAGGGGATTTGTGGTCTGTGCTCTGATGTGTGGTTGTGCCCGAAGGGGTGAGGTGGGGGATTACTCTGATATTCTAAAGGTATGCTATCTAGATGTAAAAAACAATAGACAGGCTCAGTTAAGGTAAAGACTGACCTTTGTCAGGGAAGATACTAGCCTGGGACATGACTACTTGTTATGGCCTGCTTTTAGTTAGGAAGTTTTAATTTCAGACCATTCTATTAAGTCCCGAGTTTGTAAGGCCTGCCATGCAGGCCTCCCCTGAGCTTGTCTGGTTTAGTATGTGGCCCCTTTTCCATCCACATTTTCTTCCTAAGGAGCCCAAAGTTGTAGTTGTAGCTGCAATAATGTCTAAAATAACAGTAAATTTGCACTTTCTAATCTATTGATAAACATATTTTCTTTACTTGGTCACCACAAAACTGTTCACAGTCCCCCTTCCACCACCTCTGCAGCCCCATCACCTTTATTTACCTGTAAATAATTCACTCTCTAATGCATTAGGGCAGAGTATGTTAAAATGTAAAATGTGAGTGAGCCGAGAACACTACCAAACAAGTCTGACAGTAGGACTTGATTCTTCTCACTCAGAATTTCAAACTTTTAAAGTTCCAAATTTTTAATACCAAACTTAAACTAATTTTCAAAAATAGATAATTGATACTTGTTCTCTATTTTTCCAGCTAAGTTTGTATAAATTAGACCGTGTTTACATGATTCCTAGCAGCTGGCTTTAAAAAATAAAAAAATGTAGAACGAGCTATCAGGTATCAAAAATTATTTTTTACTAAATTTTAATGAATTTTTTGTTTTTGTTTTGCGAGTTGTTTGTAAATAAATGAAGTGGCAAATTCAGGAAGTCCAAATTTGTGTGAACATATAAATTTTGAGAATTCTTTTCATGTGTATAATCTTGAATAATTCTATCTACAAAAACTGAAATATTTTTATATAAGCTCTTAACTATGGAGCTTTGTGGAAAAACAGTGTGGTTCCTATTTTTAAGTAATTGTGATCCACAATTATTAGAGTTTGTCCGCTCTCAGTTCTGTCTCCTGTCCTGGGTTGAGCACTTACCTCCCATGTGTTCCGTGAATCCGGAGCATGCGCCTTGTACTTCCCAGGCAGACACACTCCCACAGCGCTTATGTCACTTGCCTGGGATCTTCCCTTCTGCGTTTGAGCCTGAAGGGTTTCATCTTTCTCTTCCCTAGCTGGCTTCTCTGTTCTGCCAGTGCTCACTGGACTAGCAGCGGACTTTTGTTTGTTGTGTTTGACCTACCAGGGATTCTCTAGGGGTCTTTTATTCTTCCTTTCCCCTTCTCTTCATTTCTCTTTCCTTTCATCCCACCCCCACCTCCGCCTGCCCCAGCTTCAATGGGCAGCTGGTTTTGCTCTTCTGATTTATGCCTGAGGTAAAGCAGCTGCCTTTTAAAGATAAGAACCGGAGAGCAGAGATATCACACTGACACAAGAATAGCAGAGGAAAGACAAAAGGCCCCTTTCCCTAAAAATAGCTTTGTCATTAGCTTTTTTTTTTTTATGTTGAGCACTCAGATTAATTTCCCCTTGTTCCTCCGAACAAACCAGTCAGTCAAACTACCTCTATCTGAAGAAAAATGTAAAGCAAATCCTTGACTCCAGGCTGCTTTTACCAAAGTATAATAATATGAGGAGGTGAAAAGTGGCTAATTTGAATCCTCTTTGTTTTTAGAAACTGTTAAAATGGTAGTACTCCCATGAAAATGAATTGTTTGGGGGCCAAAAGGAAAAAAAATGTGTGTATATATATATATATATATATATATATATATATATCCTCTCTAATAAAAGAGAAACATGCAAATTGACTGCACCTTTGCTATGCCCACTAGCCACACCCACCAGCCAATCAGGGCCAGTATGCAAATTAACCAAACCAAGAAACGAAGATTGGTTAATCTAGGCCAGAGTGAAGACTGAAGACAACGGTAGAAAGAAGCCAAGCACTTCAGAAGGGAGCAAAGCTGCAGAGAAGCAAGCAGACAGAGCAGGGGAGAAGGAAGGGAAGCAGGTGGGGCAGGGGAGAAGGGAGAGAAGCTGACAGGACAGCAGAGATCACAGCAAGAAGCCCTATTGCAGGAATCTTCCTGTAAGGGGCATCTAATCTATATATATAATCTATATATATATATCCTACCTAATAAAAGAGTAATATGCAAATTAACCATCACTCCACTCAAGCCACACCCATCAGACACATCCACCAGCCAATCAGAGCAAGTATGGCTGCAGCCACAGAGAGCAGTTGAGAGGCTTGGGTTTCCCTGGCAACAGAAGCCAAGTTTTCCACATACCCTGGCCTGCCTATGCCTCCACTCAAGAATACAAAGTTTCAATTACAGAAGATAAATCCCAAGAAAAATGACTGCAGCCACCGAGCTGGAGAGAGCAGTCTAGGTTTGACCCCAGCAATGGAGGAAGCAAAGCTTTCCACCTGCCCTAGCCAGCCTAAGCCTCCACTCAAGGCTACAAAGTTTCAATTATAGAAGGTAAACAAATTCAATCAGAAACAGCTGCCACCATGGAGGAACAGGAGGCTTGGCTCTGCTCCAGGCTACAAAGTTTCAATTATAGAAGGTAAATAAATTCCAGATACCAGGGCCTCTGCTTGGGTCACCGGAGGGCGTGGCCTGCCTGCAAACCACCACAGGCCCCTCGCCCAGGCAGCCCCACCTCCCATGTGAATCTCCACCCTAATCTGGGACACCCTTCAGGGCAAACCAGCTGGCCCCCACCCATGCACCAGGCCTCTATCCTATCTAATAAAAGAGTAATATGCAGATTGACTATCACTCCAACACACAAGATGTCTGCCCCCATGTGGTCAAAGATCCTGCCCCCATGTGGACACAAGATGGCCAGCATGGGAGGGCAGTTGGGAGGCACCAGGCCTGCAAAGGAGGGAAGTTGAGAGGGGCTAGTTATGCAAGGGAGGGCAGTTGGAGGCGATCAACCCTGCAGGGGAGGGCAGTTAGGGGTGATCAGGCCTGCAGAGGAAGGAAGTTGGGGGCAAACAGGTTGGCAGGGGAGCAGTTAGACATCAATCAGGCTGGCAGGGGAGTGATTAGGGGGTGATCAGGCTGGCAGGAAGAAGCAGTTAGGGGCAATCAGGAAAGCAGGCAGGCGAGCAGTTGAGAGCCAGCAGTCCTGGATTATGAGAGGGATGTCTGACTGCCCACCGAGATCAGGTCTAAATAGGCAGTTTAACATCCCTCGAGGGGTCCCAGATTGGAGAGGGTGCAGGCTGGGCTGAAGGACACCCCCAACCCCATGCACAAATTTCATGCACCGGGCCTCTAGTATGTGTGTGTGTGTGTGTGTGTGTGTGTGTGTGTATGTGTGTGTGTGTATGTATGTGTATATATATTCCCACAGTAGGAGTGCCTCTTAGTTGATTCACCTGTCCTGGTGGCCCACCAGACTGGCAGCAGCCACTCACTCCCTCAGTAGTCCTGCAGGTCCAATCTCTGGAGAACAGGCCAGGCACCATGGCTGCTTCCTCTCCATAAATGCTCCGCAAGGAAGAAACAATATAAAAGCAGCCTCCATGAACAACATAAACTGATGAACAAAAATAGACCCAGAGACAGAGAAACATTGATCAGATGCTCAAACCTAAGAGGGAAGGTAGGGGAGGATTGGAGTAAGTGGAGAGATTAACGAAAAGACTTGTATACATGCATATAAGCCTAATCAATTGACACAGACACCAGGGGGTTGAGGGCATGAATGGGAGTGGGGTGGGGGCAGGGACAATGAGGGGATAAGGACACATATATAATACCTTAATCAATAAAGAAAAAAGAAAAAAGAAAAAGAAAAAAGCTGCCACCAGGCAGCTCCTGACAACAGGCACAAACGTCAGTGGTACAGATCTGATCCCGGGCCAACAAGGGTGTCCCACCCACACCGACCTCCTGGAGGACCGATCGCATCCGGGCCAGGTGCCAGACGCAGGGCTCATGGCTGGTGAGCACTGCTGTGGCAGCACCAGCCTCTCCCGATCAGGACTGACTGGGAGCAAGCCTGTGGCAGACGCAGAGGCACCGGGATGAGCGGAGTGGCAGGCATGAGTGGCAGGAAGCTTTGGACAGCCAGTTTTGGCCCAATCCCTGCAGGCCACACCGAGGGACCCTACCTGTACACAAATTCGTGAACTGGGCCTCTAGTAGGAGGATAAAAAGACAAATCAGAAGAAAATGGAACTATGAATACCAAAGAAAATTGAAAGCAACGTGAAGTAAGCTAAAAATCATGAAGCAAGTATAATAAATAGATTATATTGATAAAGTTAATGCATATATTGGGATCCACAAAAAGGAAGCCATTGAGTGTGGCTCTTCCACAAAATACCACAACCTGGTCCCTTGAGTATGGCTTTTTGGTCCCTTGAATGTGGCTCTTCCAGGCCTGGGAGAGTCTGTTTTAAATAAATGTCATTAGAAGAAGTCTAAGTTTAAAATATTTGGCTCTCAAAAGAAATTTCAATCATTGTACTCTTGATATTTGGCTCTGTTGACTAATGAGTTTTCCAACCACTGGTTTAGGGTGTTACCTAATCTGTGCATGTCCCAGTTTCCTCCTTTATAAAACAGACACACCAGCACTTACTCCCAGACATAGCGAGTGTCCAGTAACTGTTAATAAGGACAAGTCATCAAATGTGGCTCAGGATTCTGGGATTGATTCTGTACAAGTATGATTAAATGTAACTAAACTTGGGTTTTCATTTTAAATGTTAACTGACTTTCCCCCAACAAAATGGTCATTTAAAATTGAGCAGTTTCAAAATGGCCATCCATACTAATCGCCTAAGTAAGCAAGTCACTTTATTTTTCTGAAAAATCATAAATTGTTTTTTTGTTTGTTTGTTTGTTAGTTTGTTTTTAATCTGAGCATAAGAGCAGGTCAGCTAAGCTCTTTCTAATTCTAGATTTTTATGTTATGGTATTTATTAGAAAAACTAACATTTATTAATTCATTTGGAATGTCACAAATTAGATATAATTGACAGTATTATTCTTAATCTTTCTAATTTATGAGTATTTTACCTTAGAGGGAAAGGAAAAGAACCAAAAAGGAAAGATGACCAGAGTTAAGGGCAAAACCTGCAGGAGGGACTGAGAGGTCATGTGGATTACTGATGTCTTTTCTATAAATCTATGCTAAGTCTGCATGCAGTGAAATATGTTAAGATATTTTTTAAGATATATTTTTAATAAATAAGCCAGATATTTTTTAAGCATCATGGTGCATAAAATCATGTGAGCCTCTTGTTTAAAATTGCTAATTCCAAGGGTTCCACCTCTTGAGATTTTGATCCGGAAAGTCAGAAGAATGAAGCCCCAGAACCTGTATTTACAACAAACACAATCCTTGTCCTGACATTGACCAATCGGTGGAAACCACGGCCCTGGAGGAGCGCTCCTAAAAAAACTGATGGATATTCTGCTGAAAAACTCCCCTGACACCCCCTTAAGATTCCCTCCTGTGAGAAAGAGATAAAGCCTCACACAAAGGATGCAGCACATTCTGTCCCTTTGGGGAGCAGCCCCTGCCATTCCCTTTCTCCTCTTCACCCCTCACGTTTTCCCCACAAAAGGCATGCATCTCCTAAACTCTAAGGGACCCCAGGAGACTTGCACCCGGGGGAGCAATGGGCAGTGGCAGCTCATCGAAAGCTTGTCCCTGAACCTGTTCCCAAGGCCCCCTATCCCCTAACTTCTCAGAGAGCTAAGGTGGCCCAGCCTCGGCTCTCCTGTTGCCTCTTCCATGCCAAGTCCTTGCTTGTTTCACTGTCCCCAGCTTTAACAAGCGTTCCCTCATAGCCACCTGGGCCTGTGCTGTGAAATTATTTCCTGCATGAAGTCAAAAACCCACACACTACCGGCCGGCTGGCCCTCGGCAGACCCACTCAGGGCCAGGTCTCCTTTCTGGTAACAGTATAATATAAACACTTTTTTACTCACAAATACATACTCATAGGCACTCCACACTGCTGCATACAGATAGAACTGTCATTTGGAAAAAATATATATATGAGTTTCAACTTTGATGTAAGTTCTATGTTGAGCATAATAAGCAGCAGTTAAAAAAAAAATTAATGTCTATGTTTCTCGCTGTCCCTAACTATAAAATAAGACTAACCTAAACTAATCTTATAAGGGTCACTGAAGTATTTCAAAGATGCTAAAGCAATTTTATTTATTTACTTTTAAATATATTTTTATTGATTTCAGAAAGGAAAGGAGAGGAAGAGAGAGACACCCTGTTTCCCCGAAAATAAGACAGTGTCTTATATTAATTTTGCTCCCAAAGATGTGCTAGGTCTTATTTTCAGGGGATGTCTTATTTTTCCATGAAGAAGAATATGGTACACATTTATTGTTAAATGAAAAAAAATTTTATTACCTGTATATGGTACGGTAGTACGGTAGTTGTCAACACAAACCAGACAAACTGTGAATCCTACAGTATCAAGAATTTACTCATTTATTCAATGACAATCATGTCATCATCTTCTGGAACATCATCATAACAATCCAATTCCTAAATTTCCTGGTGAATTTCTTGTGACTCCATTTCTTCCAGAATCAGTGGACCAAATCTCTCATGTTTAGCAATAGCATTTTAAGACAGAGCCTAGGGGGACCTTATTTTCAGGGGATGCCTTATATCTCACTCAGAAGGAAACCTGTAAGTAGGTCTTATTTTCTGAGGATGTCTTATTTTCGGGGAAACACGGTAGAAACAGCAATGAGGAGAGAGGATCATTGATTGGCTGCCGCCTGCCCACGCCCTACTGGGGACTGAGCCTGCAACCCAGGCATCTGCCCTTAACCAGAATCGAACCGGGGATCTTTCAGTCCGAAGGCCAATGCTCTATCCACTGAGCCAAACCAGTTAGGCCTCTAAAGCAGTTTTAAATATAATGTTGATAATATTTTTTCAACTCACAATTTTTCTCACTTTTATAAAGTCCTTGAGGGCAGGGACTATATCTTTTACATTGAACAGCTATTGCTTGTGCTTGCCTAATATTCCTTCCTTCTTTAGTTTGGTAACAGAATTCTGATTTTTCTTTGGGAAATCTCTGTTCTTGCCTTTTCAGTCCACGTGGCTAGTGGGGAGGAAAGTGGCTTGAGTTTGGGTCTAGCCACCTGCCTGTTTTGGCCTAACAAATCAGGCTGCTTCACTCCTCTTTATCAACGAGATCAGTTCAGGAACATGTAAGTGACCCAAGACTGGCCAATGGGAGTCAGCCCCAGAAGTTTTGCTGAAATCATTGGGAAAGAGAAATCTTCTCTTCCTGAAATAGCAAATCCCTCAGCTAAAAATCCTGAAATATATCATGTGCACCATCACAAAAGAAAGACTAGGTGGAGAAGAAGCCAGTGTAGAAGAAAACAGAGCCAAGAAATTCGGGGCCCTGAGTTAGTCACATTTATATTTTTTCCAACAGAAGAACCTCTCTCTTTCTCTCTCTTTCTCCTTCTTTCCTACCAAAACAGATACCTAACATGCAGTTGGGAGTTTTCAACAAACGTTGATTAATTTGTATGCAAATGAAATAAAACTCCTTAGTCACAGATAACAAGCAGGGAGGTTGTTCACCTTCATCACTGCAATGTTTTGGTGATTTGTTAAAAAGGAAAAAAAAAATGCATAACACATACGTGCATATAACTGACAGGGTTTTAAATTCAATCAGCAGAACACCCAAAAACATCTTGTATAGCTACTAGACATTAAAATTTGTCACATCCTAAGTTATCATTCTCCTTTGTACAATGCGCCAAATAATTGATTCACTTGTTAACAGAAGGCACTCAGCTTGAAGGATGAGTCACAACCTGGTTGTCTGGTCCCACTTAAAGTCTCAGAACTCCTCTCACTCCTTATTGTTTTTGAGATCTCACACCCGTTGCTTACCTTTTACTCCTGCGTCTGTGAGGACCCACTAGAAAAGGGGTTCTCTAAGTAGGTAGATCTGTAGTTTCCCTCTTTGTTCATATAGACTTTTAAAAATTAAAAGGATGGCTGCAAGTGAACAATTCTTTCTTCTTTTAACATGCTGCCATCATGTGGTTGCTTTGCTCATTCACATTCAAATGTTCAAAGAACAATGGTTATTCATCAAGGTGCAGAGGAGGAAGCTCCCAAAGAAAATGGATGTGCCTAGGGTACCTTCTTCCCTTACACTGCGTGCAGGAGTATGGTAACCAATATGTACAAGTTGCCAGTTGTGGAGGATGATACCTGTAATTTGCCAAAATGCCAGCTGAAATGTGCTGGGAACCTCAGAAGTCTTAGACTAAGTGCAAAGCAGACTCCCTCCGAGGGAAGCATCTACTGTCTCAGACTTCAGTCTGTTTTTAAAATCCAAAAGCTGTCATTTTAATAAAGCTACCTAATAAAATGTAACAGTATTTTCTTATACTACAACCCCTTCCAACATAACTGCCATCTCCATTTTAATTCTGAGGTCCTGAGGCCAACAGAAAGTTTGCCATAGGTCTCAATAATGTAAAAGCAAAAGCAAGACTCATTGCTCATAATTTGGTATAAAAATACCTCGGATTTGTAGAGCTTCCTACGGTAGTCTATACTTTTTTTGTGTGTATGTTTATTTCCTTTTTTTTTACTCCTGTGAGACAGATTAGGCATATACATTAAAAAAAACTTTCCATAAAAATTTTCTGACTCTTATACATTTCTTTATTGCATTTTGCTTTATGTACAGGTGTTCAAAACTATGATTTCATTTAATTGTATGAATCCATGTGGAAATACTCATGAGTTTTGAGTTTTGTATATGATTTCCCATAATCAAGGAGTCAGTAAAATTAGTAGGATTCCATTTTACTGCAATATTGTCAAATTGTTTTCAGAATAAGTTTTAGCACATAGAGAGAATTAGAGAAGTTGTGCATTTTTAAATTACCAAAAGATATATATAGATAGATATAGATATAGATATAGATATAGATATAGATATAGATATAGATATAGATATAGATATATAGTTTTTTGGTGCTGCATACAGGACAAAAACTACCAAATTCTACTTGTATTGGATTACCTAGATTATGTCTGCAGATTATTCTTTTAAAGTATTACAACCATGGTTTGTATACTGAGAGGTCTTCTTGGGCCTGCCCATATTTAGAAATGCCATTACCTCAGACTCTTGACCCTCACACTGCTTTCTTCCCAAAGCCAAGACAGTCTTTTATAGTCTCCTTTTCTCCTCTCCTAGACACAAATTTTATTAAGATTAGCAACCAGATTGGCACTGATGTGTCTTCCTCAAAATTTTGAGGTTCCTCACCCATAGTAGCTCAGAATGAGACCTTATTTAGAAATATGGTCTTTACAAAGATAAGCAAGTGAAAAATTCCATCATTTGTATGGGACCTAATTCGATACAACTGGTGCTGTCCTTATGAAAATGATGAATTCAGACACAGAGACACATACAAGGGAAAACAATATGTAGACACAGGGAAAAGATAGACATCTAAATATAAGCCAAGGAGAGAAGCGTGGAATGGATCCTTCCCTTGCTGACTTCAGAACGAAGCAACCTTGCTGAAACCTTGATCTTGGCCTTCTAGTCTCCTAAACTGTGAGACATTGCATTTCATTATTGTTTAAGCCACCCACTCTGTGGTACTTCCTTACAGCAGCTCTAACGAACTGATAACAATTAGCCTGAAGGAAAGAGGTTCTATTAACTTTTCTTAGGCCATGTGTATATCTATGGCTAAACCTAATTTAACTGTTGTAATGCTAGAAAATATAAAAACAATAAACTTATTTTCATTCAGAAAATACTGTGTTAAATAATTTTTTTATTAAAAGTAAGCTCGTGAAAAGAGATTATATAATTTAAAAATTAAATCAATGGATTAAAATTTGGAACTTCCAAGAATAAACTTTAGCTTTGGGGGCTAATTCTCCAACTGTACTTTTTTATATATCATGTCCCACCCAAACCTCTGATCAGGTTATGTAACAAGAGGACTAATTATTTTCCTCCTTTACCCTTAGTATTTCAGGCCAAGAGAATAGAGTGTTTATCAGTCTTGATTCTCTTAAGTATCAGTCTCACACAAAGACCTCTTCCAGGAGAAGAAGAAAATCAGTTGCAAACTATTGATGACAACTTTATTGTCATCCCATCAATATTTTTTGGCCACCCAAAATCAAAACACCCTTCCAATGTTAGAGCCTCCTCATCTTGTGAGGCAGAAGATTAAAATGCCTGGAACTGGTTTCCAGAACTTCCTTCCAGTGAGAACGTAAACACTTGACGCAACAGACCAGACATACCTAAACTGACCAAAGCAGATGTTATGGGTCCAAAGAAGCAAGGATTGCTCCAAATCCACACGAGGTGAGCCAATAGCCTTCACATCCAGTGTCTGGGGTAACAGGAGCTGCTGTGCTCCAGCAGCCCTCAGCGTCTAGTATCAGTAGTGATCAAGCCACCCAGGGTAGCGCTCAACAACTGTGATGGATTCATGATTGTGTAATGTGACTCTAACCACAATTCAGAGATGAATACCCTGGTTACCTGCCTGCCAAAGATCCTAGAGTCACTGCATTTCTGTGTGAATCATCCCTTGTTCTATTGCTTCCAACTAAGAACTCTGACATAAAGAACATGGGATTTTTAATTTATCTTTTTTTTTTAAGAGAAACGTTTTTTAAAATAAATTTTTAAATTGAATTCAGAGAGGAAGAGGGAGAGAAAGATAGAAACATAAACGAAGAGAGAGAATCATTGATCAGCTGCCTCCTGCATGCCTCCTAATGAGAGATCAAGCCTGCAACCCAGGCATGTGCCTTTGACCAAAATCAAACCTGGTACCCTTCAATCCACAGGTTGATGCCCTTTGCACTAAGCCAAACAGGCTAATTTATCTTTTAATAAATATAGAATTCTCTAATTATTTTTCTTTTTACACAATATGAAAAGGGATTACAACATTTACTCTAAATGTATATTTAAATTCTTCAGGAATAGTTAAGAGAGAGAAGGGCCAGAGGCAAATAGAAAAAGGAAGATAGAAAATGAAATGCAGAAGGAAAAGTGATCATTAAAAATTTATCCGCTGGGAAGGCACCTGACCATTCTATATTGGCCCCTCTTGCCCTTTTGACCAAGAGGGACCCTCTTCTCACAATCCAATTGCCCACAGCTGTTGCCTGAGCTTTCTGTTCGTGTCGAGGTTGAAGCCTCGTGATGATTGTTACCATGGATCTGTCTCTTGCCCAGTGGGACAAGCTGGGCCCTCCCTGGAGAAGAAACCCAGGTTCCCCAAGATATGTGATCAATGCTGGGGCCCCACAAGCAGATGAGGGGATCCCAGAGCAGGAGCTGGGTGTGGAGGCCACGAGGGCATAGGGTACCAAGGAGACAGAATTGAACCTCACATCACCCTGTTTGGCCCCAGAGGATGGCTGGTTAGCCAGATACAGGTAAGATTCCTCAGGGAAGGAACAAGCTAAGACAGGCACAGTCGCAGAGGGGCCACCAGGAGAGAACCTGGGGGTCAACAGAGGTGGGGCACAGATCCTCATCCCACCAACTTTTCAGGGGCCTGAACTCTCACCCCTGCTGAGGGAGTCTCCTGCCCCCATGGCTGCTTAACTTCCCATTCCTAGCACAAATTGGGACCCGGGTAACAGACAGAGACTTAGCCAACAGCAGCTGCCCTCTCACTACAATATTTGTTTAAGTTGTCTTGTACCCATGGTGTAGGAAAGTGGGTTTTTGATAACTAAATCCAGCCTACCACCAGTAATGCTCAGAGCCTACTCAAGAAGGCAAATAATCATTTCCACTAATATTTACAGGGTAAAATAAGATTGTTGTTAGAGTAATAAATTTGACAGTAAAACAAGTTTTCAGGCTAATTTAAATTGGCTAATTGAAATAAGCAAATACCCTAGAAAAATTAATTGAGCTGGACAAAAAGCAGTTCTAAAGTGTTAAATAAAATTTTTACTGGTAGTTCATCTCATGATAAAATTGCATAACATGTAATGAACCTAAAGCAGTCATATTATAATGCAAAAAATTAAAATGTAAAAGCTATCAAGACTACATTATAAAATTTGCAAAAGCCTCTTAATATTTAAATCAACAAGGGGGGAAAGTAGAAGAATATCATGTAAGGAAAAATATACTGTAAGTAAATTACATCTAGAAAATTTGTACTTTAGAAAATTAATTGTAATGCTAACAGCAAGACACCCGTGAAAAACACACATGGTGTTAAAACAAGCCAGAGGAAACTCATTTGGGCAAAAAATGAAGAAAAAAAAAATCCCAAGTCAAATTTATAGAAAATATTCCTTTATTAACTTTTGGTCAAGAATATGTTTGTATATTTTCAGAAAACAACTCTGAGACCATGTGGATTCTGACAACAGAGATGAATTGATAGAACTACTCCAGCCACGAAGACAGAAGAGAAGCAGTCCAGAGATGGAAGATGCTGACATCGCCTTGCCATAATAGCAGTTGGGCAACTGTGCGTCATTGCAGGTTGCCCAAGACCAAACCAGAGAGGGTCAGACCTGCATTACCACCATTTGCCCACCATCCAGAACTGAAACATCATTGCTGACATATACACATAAGGAACTGTTTGACATTGAAATTGGGTCTCAAAAAAACTGTTGGCCCAGAAAGAAACTCACTACAGACTGATTCATTTGCCTTTCAGCATAACCATTATTACTTGTCTCATTTTCAGTTCTTATAGGTGTATTTCCAGTAAGACATGATCTCACCCATCTAGGAAAAATGATGAACAACATAGACTGATGAACAAGAACAGACCCAGAGACAAGATGGCATGGATCAGACTGTTGGATCTCAGGGGGAGGGTGGGAATAAAAGGGAAAGATCAACCAAAGGACTTGTGTGCATACGTATGAGCCTAACCAGTGGTCAAGGACAACAGGGGGTGAGTGGGGAGGGGTGAGGGATGGGAATGAGGGGGAGGGGGGGCGGATGAGGACAAATATGTGATACCTTAATCAATAAAGAAAATTTTTTAAAAAAAGGAAAGAAAAAAAAAATTCAGCAGAAGTTTTAAAAAAATATTTTAAGATTAAAAACCTTTTGTCTTGACATAGGATGGGGGGTAGGAAGTAGCGGCTGGCAGGACGGAGGTGAGGGGATGAAAGGAGAATGTGTAGATGTGTGTTGTGTGTGTGTGAGTGAGTGAAGGACAGTTAAATCTGGCAGGAGTAGCAGAGGCTGGCAGACCAGACTCTCCTTGACAGGATACTTAGCTGCGGACACTTCCCGGACTGTGGGACTTGGGCATGGAGCCCACAGCATCTTGAAGGGGAGAGCAGCCTCTTCTAGAAACTCATCAAAAACATCTCCCAGACAAGCCTTGAACACTGCCCAAGACCCTACAGCCACGCCACCCAAAATCCTGCTGCTCCTCTCACGGACCCTGGGAACTCCACCTCCAGAGGTGCACCACTCAGCAGTTGTAAGTGTGACTCCCCCCTTCCCCAGCTACAGACCTACAGACTCCTCAGTTGCACATTTCCAGTGCACAGGCCTCCTGAACACACCTTTCCACAGGCTGCTCTTGAACCCCTGCTGGGCACGCTCTTATACAAACAAGGGCTTACTTTCCCGGCAGTAGAAATTAGAAATTCCCTCTTCCTGGATACCTGCCCACAGACACCTTGGTTGAAGCAACTCCAGTGCCAGGGACTCAAAGTCTGTGAGTGCACTGAGCTGGCAAACGCACTGCGGGTGCCTCTTTAAGCTTTCACTGGGCGACCACTAAGCCAACCAAGGGCACAAGCCCCTGGCTGAAGAATTTCAGACTTCCCCCACTCCCAGCTGCCTGCCCACAGACACCTCAGTCAAAGCCTCTCTGAGTTACCCCTGGCAAACAGCCCCAGGGTACATCTATGAGCCCCCACTGAATGTGTGCATATCCAACCACAGAAGCAGCTGCAAAAACTGAATCTTCTTACCCCACAGCTGCAGAACTCAAGACACCACAGTGGTGCCTTTCTGGAGCACAGGCCTCCTGAACTCCATCTCCCCTACAGACGGCTCCTGGGTGCTTCTGTGAGCCCTCTTGGGCATGCGTGATTTCAACCAAGGGCACAAGGCAGCAAAAATCAGGACATCCCTCTCCCTCACCTGCTGCTGACCTCTGGACACCACAGTTGCACCTTTCCAGCATGGAGGCCTACTGAGCCTGCTGCCCCTATAGGTGGCTCCTGGTTTCCTCAGCATGCTCATATTCAAATAAGGGTGCATGGCCCCAGCAGTAGAAATTTGGACTTCCCTCTTCCTGGCTGCCTACCCACAGACAACACAATCATGTGGTTTTAGCACACAGGCGCCCTGAGCCCACCACCCCAGCAGATGACTCCCAGATCCTCTGTGAGCTGCCACTAGGCCCACTGGTATCCAACCAAAGGCTCAAAACCCCAGCAGCAGAAAGTAGGACTTCCCCCTCCTTAGCTGCTGACCCTCGATCACTGCAGTCGTGCCAATTGAGTGTGCAAGCCCACTGAGCCTGCTGCCACAGCAGGCAGCTTCTGGGTGCTTCTCTGAGCAAGGCACAACCCTGGCCACTGGCATCCAGTCCCTGTAGTAGGCACTCACCATCACAAGGGCTCCCTGAGCCCACTACCCCAGCAGGCAGCTCCTGAGCACCTCTACAAGCAGCCATTGGGCATGCATATCCAATCAAAGGCACCCATGCCCTCGAATCAAAAACTGGGACTTCTCCCTCCACAAGACCAGTGACACACCACAATAACTCCAATCCAGGGTGTGGGCCCCATGAGCACACACCCCTTGCAGACAGCTCTTAGGCCCCTCTGTGTGCCACAGGGTATGTGTCTCTCAGTAGGATCCACGACATCCCCCTCTCAGCTACCTACCTCTGGACAACCTGGTGAGTTACTCAGAACTTGCCTCCCTGGACAAGATCACATTGTTTCAGCCACAAACCTTGAGATTTCCACACCCCCCAGTGCTGGATCCTAAACCCCTTCATGACTCAGAGAGGGAAATCACTTTGGCCAGAGTCCCACTGCATTAGCCACAGACTATGAGACACCTGCTCCCACTGTCACAGGCTCTAGGCCTTTGTAGTGAATTTCCGAGTGACACTAATCTAGCAATAATCACACCACACCAGCCAACGTCACTGTATCTGGGCCTCAGGTCCGAGACTCCTTCTTCCCAGACCATGGACTCTGGGAACCCACAGTGAGCACATACGAGTGAGACCTCAAACAACCTTTTCCACAAGAACTGAAACCACAATCATATCCAAAACAGTTTGCACAATGAAACTGGGGGTGAGTCACATTGCCAACCTGTGATGAGATTTCATCCGCAAATAAGAAACTAACATTTAAGCTCCAACTACATCAAGAGAACCCAAGTAGCTCAAGTAGGGAGCTCTGCTAGATCACCAAGTCCAGGAGACCTGAGAGATCATACCAGTAGCACCACCCCAAAAGAGCCTGGGTAGAAATGCAGTTGGATCTAGGACACAGAAACAATCAAAACATTACAGCAAAACATGGGGAAACAAAACAAACAAAAAAAAATCCTCAAAGGAAAGAAAAAGTAGAATCACCAGAAAGGTAGTTAAATGAAATGGAGACAAGTAACATGTCAAAGAAAAAATTCAGAGTAATGGTTATAAGGATGTTCAAATGACTGGATGACAAATATACAACTCAATGAAAATTTTAAGTAGCTGAATGAGAATGTCACGATCATGAAAAGGAACCAAGAGGAAATGAAGAATGACATAGCTGCAATAAAGAACAAAATGGAAGGCTTAAAGAGTAGACTAGAAGAGACTGAGAAATGCATCAGCAAGCTAGAATACAAGGTAGGAAAAAAAAACACACAAACACAGCAGCAACTGGAAAGAAAACTTAAAAGGCAAGAAGAGAGACTGAGACAACACAAAACAAAACAACATCCACATAATATTATAGAAGTACCAGAAAGAGAGGAAGAGGGGCAAGGAATAGAAAACCTGTTTGAAGAAATAATGACAGAAAACTTCCTGGATATTGGCAAGGAAAAAAAAAACTACACAAGTCCAAGAAGCACATAGTTCCAAATAAGATGAACCCAAAAAGACCAACACCAAGACACATCATAAATAAATTGGCAAATATCAATGACAAAGTAAGAATCTTAAGAGAGAGACAGAAACTCACCTATAGGAATCTCCCATTAGAATCTCAACTGATTTCTCAGCAAAAACACACCAGGTCAGAAGGGAATGGAATGAAATATACAAAGTGATTCAAAACAAAGCCCTGAATCCAAGCAAGGCTATCATTCAAAATTGAAGGTGGAATTAGAAGCTTCACAGACAAAAAGGAGCTAAGAGAGTTTAACACTACCAAGCCAGCAATGAAAGAAATGCTAAAGGAACTGCTGTAAAAAGAAGAAAGAGAAAGGCAAGAAGAAAAACAAATGCTAAGAAAAAATATGACAACAAACATGTACTTATCAATAATAACATTAAATGTAAATGGATTAAATGCACCAATCAAAAGACGTAGGGTAGCTGAATGGATAAGAAAACATGACCCATATATATACTGTTTGCAATAGACCCACCTCGGAACACAGACTGATAGGGAAGGGATGGAAATTATTTTTTTAGGCAAATGGAAATGAGAAACTAGAAACACCAATCAGAAAGGATATATGCACCCCTATGTTTATAGTGGCACAATTTACAATAGCTAAGATTTAGAAACAGCTTAAGTGCCCATCAGCAGATGAGTGAATTAGAAAACTATGATACATCTACACAATGGAATACTATGCTGCTGTGAAAAGGAAGGAACTCCTACCATTTGCAACAGCATGGGTGGAGCTGGAGAGCATTATGCTAAGCAAAATAAGTTAGTCAGAGAAAGATAAATATCACACGATCTCACTCAATTGTGGATTATAATGATCAGCATAAACTGATGAACAAAAACAGATCCAGAGACAAAGAAGCATCAATCAGATGCTCAAACCTCAGAGGGAATGTAGGGGAGGGTGGGGTAAGGGGAAGAGATCAAAGAAAGGACTTGTATGCATGCATATAAGCATAACAATGGATAGAGACACCAGGGGGTGAGGGCATGAACGGATATGGGGTTGGGTTGTGAGTGCAATGGGGGAATAAGGACACATATGTAATACTTTAATTAGACATAAGGACATATATGTAATACCTTAATTAGAAAGTGTTTGTGTGTATTTTAACCAATAAAGGAAAAAAAAAACCTTCTGTCAATTGATTTCTGACAATTACTGAGCTATAGCTTTATATAATTTTTAAAATCTGAGTCAAATGTATCTTTAAGCTACCTAAATACTATAAATGTTAGCAAGTGATATTAATATATAATTAAACACATCAAAAGATGGTCAACCTCACTCACAATTTAAAACAACAGTGAGATACTGTCTTTCATCTGTCAAATTGGCAAAACCAGAAAAGTTTGATAATACACTGTGTTGGAATGATTGTAAGAAAATGGGCCCTCCGCCTGTGGGAATATAAATTGGTCTTTTTTATGGAGGGAAATTCAGAATTAACCATCAAAATTACACATGCTTCTGTCCTTTAACCCACCATTTCTATTTTTAGGAATAGTTCTGTACATAGATAAATGCACAAAATTACAAAAGTAAAAATACATTAATTGCAATTATAATAAATAGAAAACTAAGTCAATGCTGATATAACCAAACAATGAAATGTTATGAAGCTGTTAAAATAAATCAGGAAGCTCTCCAAATACTGCTACAGCAATCAGAGCCAAGACTTATTCATAAGTACTGGTAGGAAGAAAAAATGTTTTATTACATAGTATGTTACCCTTAGGGAAAAAACAATGATTAAAATTATCTCTGTATTTGTTACTATGCTTGTGTTTATATGTTGTATATAGGTAGCATATTTCTAGAAGTTCTCATTTTTTTTAAACTGCTAATACAAGTAGAAATTGTTTTTGATTAAGGAAAATAAGTGTCCAGGAAATAGGTCAAACAGGTACATTAAACAGTATATATGCCTTTTCCACCTTTTGAATTTTATGTTTCTGTATTATCTAGTTAAAAACATTCAATGATTAACTATATATCTCATAGTATTTGTGTAATACTACTTGTTTTTAAAGCTCTATCATTGCCATAGTACTAAATTATATTTATTATTTTGATATTTTTATTGATTTCAGAGAGGGAGAGAGAGAGAGAGAAACATCAATGATGAGAGAGAATCATTGATGGCTGTCTCTTGCATGCCCCCTACTGGGGATTGAAAGAGGCTGATGCTCTATCCACTGAGCAAAACTGGCTAGGGCTCATTTTGATTTTTAAAATAAAGTTTTAAAATTGTGTGTTAAAGGATATTGATAATATATGCACACATAGGCTCTGTAAGGAAGAGCCAGGGTGTAACCACCCATCACAACCAAAGGCTGACCATCCAGAAGTCAGCGCTGTGTTGCCTGAGAGAGGAAGATGCATAGCAGTGGGGTGCATAGCCCAGTGCAGGGAATCAAAGCCTGAGCATGGGGCGGGGATGGGAAGCTTCCAGAGGGGCTGCAGGAAACTGACCAAATACATGTGAAAAGGGAGAAAACAAGATTGACTTCTATGTTGCTTAATTGGAATCGAATGAATCAATGTAACCTCATAAATTTTAATATTTGTAGATAAATGTAGACATTAATGCAGGTGTAAATGTATATTATGCATGTATGCATATGTATGTGTACATATATTCCCTACCACTAACCACTGATAGGGCCTTGCAGCAGTGACCACCCTCAATCTCATCCCTGTCTCTAGTAACAATAAGCACTCCAAGCATCCAGAAGATCAGGGTTCAGACATCTGTTTCCCCTCAAAAAGGAGCAAGGACTCCTTGAAGAAATTACTGATTTCAAGGATAAGCTCCACTAAGTACAAGATGGGACTGGGTATCTTGTGCACCCAAATGAGAAGGTGGTCCATAATACTAAGTGTCGAGGTCCTAAAATTAAATGATAACCTGATGGTTATTTCAGACTGCGATGAAAATGACCTAGTGACTAAATGCAATTCATGTTTCTGGACTAGATCCATTGGCAACAGAGGCCATATTGGGACAAATGAAGAAACTTGGTTGAGGTCTGTCAACTTGATGTGGATTTGACGATAGTCATGTAAGAATGGTGATTTCCTGGTGTTGATGGCTATCTTGTGGTTATACAGGAGAATAATTGTGTTTGTAAAGAATATATTCCCAAGTAATTGCGAATGATGAGTATCAGGTCAACTACTTACTGGTTTAGGAGAAGTACTTGTAATGTTTCTGTGAATCTAAGATTATTTGTTTTTAAATTAGAAAGTGTTTTTGTATATTTTAATACTTATCTCCTTCATGACTCAACTGTTTTGAGATCTTCACTTTCTCAGTGAAGTCTTCCATGACAATCCTGTTAAAACTTCAACCTTAGCTCAGCGCTCCCTATTCTTCTATCCTGGTTTATTTTGTTCACAGGGCTTATCCTCACATATAATACAATCTATATAATTTTGTTTTTGCTTTTTTATCTGTGTCCCTACTCACAACCATCCCTACTAGCATGTAAGTCCCTTGAAGGCAAGGCTCTGTTTCAGTCACTGTTGTAACCATGTCTAGAATAGAGGTTGGTATATAGGGGGTACTTAATATTCATCAGGTTACTGAATGCAGTTGGTGGTTCAGGGACAGAGTCTGTTTTTGCTCTACAAATTGGTGGCTCTTTTGGTCTTCAAAAACAAGAAGGCATTTTGATCCACTAACTTTTGGTCTAAGTATGTTAAACAAGATGGGGATCTTTAAACTCAACTAACTCCCTCATTCCAACTTCTAATTTTAAAAATCCCAAAAGTAAGTGTTCTAATATGAGTAAAGCAATAAAAGAGATCTCACAAGTTTGTAATAAAATAGATTGCCATAGCTCACATGTTTACATGTGGTTCGTTTAAAAGTCATGCATAGTATTTTGTACATGAATGGTTAAATTGATAAAGAAAATGTGGCAGGATATGATACTGAACACCAGGACTAGAGGGCAATACTTCAAGGATTAAGGAAACAATTATGTAAGCAAAATGCCTCTTGGCATCTAGGACAGCATGAGGCCAACATTTTGAGAATCTCCACCTTAGGTTTGAGAGTGCAGATCTAGATTAAAGTAATAAACCCCAAAGTGTACATGATTATGGAATAGAGACAGGACAAGAGAAGAACAAAAAATAAAATTAAATGAGGAAAATGTGGTATATACATACAGTGTAATATTATTGAGCCTTAAAAAAGAAGGAATCCTGCCCTAGCTGATTTGGCTCAGTGGATAGAGCATTGGCCTTTGGACTCAAGGGTCTTGGGTTCGATTCCAGTCAAGGGCATGTACCTTGGTTGCAGGCAAGTGCCCAGTGGGGAGTGTGCAAGAGGCAGCTGATCAATGTTTCTCTCTCATTGGTGTTTCTAACTCTCTATCCCTCTCCCTTCCTCTCTGTAAAAATCAATAATATATATATATATATATATATATATATATATATATATATATATATATATATTTTTTTTTTTTTTTTAAAGAAGGAATCCTGCAATATGTTACATCATGGAGGAACTTTGAAGACATTATGCTAAGTGAAGTAAGCCAGTCACATACTGTGTTATTGCACTTATCTGAGGTGCCTAAAATTATCAAACTTACAGAAGCAGAGAGCAGAGCAGTGAATGCCAAGGTACGAGGCAGTGGAAATGGGAAGTTGCCAAACAATGTGTATAAAGTTTAAGTTATGCAACATTAATAAATTCTAGAGATCTGCTGCACAACATTGTGTATATGGTCAACATTATTGTATTGTACACTTAAAAATCTGCAAAAGGGGTAAATCTCATGTTAAGTTTTACCAACAATAACATAAAAATGAAAACATTAAAAATGCATACATATCTTGCTTTTATTCAGGTTTTACCACATAATTGTTTAGATAAATATGTATTACTTCCTTAATATAATTATTTCTTAATATGCCACACACCACTCTTAATCAAATCAAAATATTGCCTTTGTAATATTTATGAGTTTACCTTGTATAGAAAATGACTGTTGAATATATTTTTTGAGTCATAAAATTAAACCATTTTGCATATTTTAGCCCATTTTGAGTAAAGTTGTTCTAAAAAGTATAATTTCATTACAAATTAACATCAATAATTTATGGGGAGCATTTGAGATCTTGGGGTAAATCTCACATTAAGTAAGCCATTCACATACTGTGTTATTCCACTTGTGTGAGGATAAGTGGAATATGTCATCAGTTTGGCTCAGATAAACTCATAAAAATTCACTATAGGTCTAGACATTTCTTATGTCAACATTTACTTGGCATAGTCAACAGGATTCCGTAGAAGCCCACCCAAGACCACCCTGAGGACCCAGCCCTGATGCTAGAAGCAAGGGCCCAGCAGCTCAGCTCCCTGCTCCCCCATCTGGTGACTTGGGTGAGTATCAGAATAACAGGCCATAACTTTATTTGAGTTGCTCTTAGAAAATCCTCCAGGTGGATAAGGGTTGAGACAATCCAGGAGGTAATAAATGGGTTGTTGCTTTTAATTTTGGCTTTTAATTGGATTGCTTACTGAGAGTCTGAAGAAAATCTTTGCTGCTTAAATGAGAGACTGAACTCTCATTAGTTCCAAAAGAGAAAGGACACTCTCTTCCCGGACCTGAAGAGCCAATGTGGTGAAGAGAGCCGCTCAGATTCCAGAATTTGGAGTTGGAGTTGTGGAGGTGGGTGCTGGGAGTCGTCCAGAGCGGTAGATAATGAAGCAGATCCCAGAGAAGCCAGCAGGAACTTCAGGGAGAAGGGCAGGGTGCCCCGAAATACAATAGGTGCACCCCAAGAGCGGGCCTGTGCCTTGGAAAGTGTCATGGTTGTGTCAGCGTCTGGTAAGAAAAGAAAAGAATGTTTGTGGGGCTCTGGCCAGTGGGTTCAGGTGATTGGAGCTTCGTCCCCTACCCCTAATTTTAGCATACATGCTTAGTAAAAGTTGGCTCTATAGTTTGTCTCTCAATGCTTCCAACAGAGGATTTGGATACAGATATTTATATAAATGGATCAACCTGTGATGACATTTAGGTATCAACCCAATTCTTTGAGAAATTAAAAATGGCTCTTTTATTTTAAAAGGTGGGAGGTCATTTGGAACATGTCATAAATTTTAAATGCTTCCAGGGTAAAATTTGGATTTGATTTTTCTTTTATAAACTAGTGAGTTTTTCTCATGTCTAAAGGGTCTCTGTGTTTTGTCTGTCTGTGCTTGTCTATATATATACAGGGATGAGCAAAATTAGCTTTACAGTTGTTCATATGAAAAATAATACCATAATTAACTAATAAACAATGATATAAGAATAAACTCTGTTTCAGGTACTCACAACTGTAAACCTACTTTTGCCACCCATTTATGGTTGTAAATGTAAGATAATTTTTTTTTTTTTAACCACCAAATGATATTCTTAAAATTAACTTAAAGACAAGTGCTTGTGAGGATTGGATAGTCTAAAATTCTCAGAAATGTAAAAACTAATTAAAATGCTTTTCAAGTTCACATTACCTAAGATTAATCCTCAGTAAATAAAAGTTACGTAGCTTAAGTTTGTTGGTTTAAGTAAAACAGACCTGTCTTCATTTTGCCTGGATTTTTCCAAATAAATCCATGTTAATAATTGAAAAATGTAGTTCTAGAGGTTATAAAATGTCTTTATAAAATGCCCAAGCTAAAGAATGCTAATTGATTACTTCTCAGTTTTCATTAGACTGAGATTTAAAGGGTTAAGACCTCAATATACGTAGGAAAAATTTTGTGGTGTTTCAGAATGGTTCCTGGAACCCCTCAAAAGAGTTGAAATTGCATAGGAAGCATTGTAAACTAAGTGAGGAAACCTTGTCAGGTACATTGCATGGGTAAGCAATGGTTGGAAATTAAACAAATAGGGTTAGGGGAAACCCAGGATGGCCCCTCGGTTCTTCCCTACTCCCTGGCGCCCCATTTTCGGTTATTGCATTCCTTCGTGCATCACAGTGCATTTAAGCTAGACTTAGATGAAGGAACTGATGAGCTGACATTATTGAAAGAAGAAATCTTACACTATTGTCAAGGTTTGATAGAGTCACTTCAAGAAAATGCCAAGTTGTAGATGAGCTCCCAGGAGACAAAGGCTGAAAGATTAGTGATTGCCACCTGGATGTGTTTGTTTGTTTGTTTGTTTGTTTGTTTGTTTTTTAACAAACATCAAATAAAAGACACTCTCCAACCTCATTGGAAGATACTTTATCAGATGCTTTAAAAATGCTGCAGTGTTGTTACACTGCAGATCATTTGAGATCTTTCTCCCTAGTATATATCAGCAGTTTGGCTCAAATAAAATCTTATAAAAATTTTAAAGATAATAATAAGTTATAGACACTTCAAAATTTATTGGTTTATAGATAAGTATTTTTAATCCATTATCTCAAATACTTGGGACATTTCAGAATATCCACATTTGCCTTCTACTATATAACTCTTATAAAATAGAGATCTGACTTTGTTTCTTATGTCCTAGAAATATACTTCTTTGTTTAGAAATAGGGCTATTGTTGTTGCATCAAATATCTACAAGGCAAGTCTGAAACCAGGGCAATTTAATAGTTTCTTACATGACACCGTATTGTTTCCCAATAGTGACTAGTGTACACTTTTTTGCTTTGTGTGTATGTCTCCTTTGTGATTTTAGAAATACTCAAAAAGTAGCTGACAATGATAATCACCACAGTTGCACAAGCTGAAGAACAATTTTTATTATGTAAGTCATATAACTATTGAATATTTAAGTCTAGATAGAACATCAGTTAATTCTTTATATTACTATATGCAATTTTAAGTATTTTGTAAAATCTTATGGGATATCAATAATTTATCACATAAAAACACATTACAACACTTGAAGATGACATGTAAAATTTATGATTCCTTATCAAATCTAAGTATTGCTTTAAGAGTTCTATTAAAAATATAGATATTATATGGACATATATGTAATACCTTAATCAATAAAAAATCATTAAAAATATAGATATTATTGCTACAGCAGAGTGAAGCTTTGCCCCATTCAAATTAATTTTAAAAACTATCAAAAAGTTTCAGTGAATCACAAAATGTCTAATTTGACAAACTGTCAACATATGTTAAATGAAAATATTGATCAGAACTATTTTTCTAAAATGAAAATAATTATTACAGAGTAAGTGTATAATAACTTATTAATTGTATATATCTTTATACTACCCAAGCATCACTGGTCTATTAACAGAAGGCCAGACATGCCAACCATAATTAAAACCAGTCATCCTTTACATTTTCTGAGTTGGAGTTATGTAAAAACAACAGCTCTCCACACTTCTATTTTTGTCATTGTAAATGTAAGTTTTCAATGTAGGAGGATAATGCATATAGTTATTTCACAATGTTAGCTTAATTTTTAACATGTAAATATTCAGGAATATAGTATATAAGCCTCCACAAATGCAAGGGCTGAATTATTAACAGTTGTTACACAAATGTCTAAAGCAGGTACTGTTTCATTCTCAAGAAACTAAGAATTTATGTCTTATTTACCAGCCCCATTTATAGTTTGTCAGCAGATAGAGTTTGTGATGCTGAAGAGATGACCATTGAAGACTGCAAAACAAAGCAAAAAAGTAGCAATCCTATATAATAAAAGTGTAATATGCAAATTGACTGAACAGCTAAATGAATGGTAGGCAGGGGGCGGGACAGAGAGCAGGTGGTGCCAGGCCAGCCAACGTGTGTACCAGCAGGTAAAGGGGGCGATGGGGTAGAGGGGACGGTGGCAGCCACCAATCCACTTGATCACCTCCTGCAAAGGGAGGCCACAGGCAGTGGCAGTGGTGGGGTGATTCAAAGTGGGGCTGGCTGCTCCTTGCTTTCCCCAGATTGGCCCAGCTGGGTCACCTCCTGTAGAGGATATTTTCCTATTGATTTTTTAGAGAGAGTGGAAGGGAGAGGGAGACAGAGAAGAACATCAATGTGAGAGAGACATATTGACTGATTGCCTCCTGCATGCATCCCAGCCAGGGAACCTGCAACTGAGGTACGTGCCCTTGACTAGAACCAAAACCAGGACACTTCAGTCTGCAGGCCAATGCTCTGTCCACTGAGCCAAACCCACTAGGGCTCAAGCAGTGATCTTTTGGTTCCTGGGATGACACTCAATCGTTGAACCACACCAGCTGGGCAGGAAGAGCATCTTTAAAACTTCATTTTTATTGACTCTATTACAAATGTCCCCATCCCCCCTTATTTGCCCACCTCCTTCCAGCCCCCCACCTCTTCCCCTGGTCATCACCACCCTGTTGTCTGTGCCTATGGCTTATAGCTAATCCCTTCACCTTCTTTCATCCAGTCTCTTCCACCCCTCCCATCCCCCTCCTCTCTCACGGCTGTCAGTCTGTTCCAAGAGCATGTTCTCATGAAATAAGATAATCAACTGAGATGAGTGCATGGAGGTGGGTTAGGTTACTGAATCTCAGAAATAGCTGCAGGTTGGAGAATTTTAAATAGCACTCACGCTTAAATCCCATCCCCAACCAAAACCAGTTTGGCTCAGTGGATAGAGCGCCAGTCTGTGGACTGAAAGGTCCCAGGTTCAATTCTGGTCAAGGGCATGTACATCCCCATCCCCAGTGGTGGGGGGGGTGCAAGAGGCAGCTGGTCAATGTTTCTCTCATCAATGTTTCTAGCTCTCTATCCCTCTTTCCTCTTCTCTGTAAAAAAATCAATAAAACATATATATTTTAAAAATCCCATCCCCAGATTCTGATCTAATTGGTATGGTGTGAAGCCAGGGCATTCTGAGTTTCCAAACCTCTGCAGGTGATGCTAATAGCAAATTTTGAGAATAACCAGGTAAGGATTTCAGAGGCTAGATAAGGTATAAGACCTCAGCTATTGTACTTAAATAGGTCCAGATTATGTGCTATGTGGAGAATAAAAGAAATATAAGTAATTGCTTAATTTTGAGGAGCCTAAAAATCTGTACGCTATTTGGAAATCTAAAATTTATTCAGGAAATATTAAAATGATTTAAGAGCATTAGCAAGTTTAAGCATATTAATGAAAACAGATTACAAGCCACATTTGATTATGCAGAATAAGGGATCAATTATAAAGATGATGGTTTAGAAAAAAAGCTCATTAAAAGAGTATTAAGCTACATTTTGAAGATGTGAAGGGCAGAAACTGAAAAATGTTTGAAGGACATTTCAGATAAAAATAGCAACATGAAAAAGGAGGTGATCAAGAAAAATATGGGGAAAGCACATAATTCTAGGTAACTGAAGGACAGGATGGGAGATAATTTTCACTAATACCTCTTTTTTAACCTTTAAAACAATGAAACATGTTAAAGTTTAACCTTTTTCAAAATAAATAATAATGTTAATGGGAAAAGATCAATCTCGATTGAAAAACAATTAAAAATAGTAGAAGTGAGGACAAGGAAATATGGAAACGCTATTCGACAAAGGTATTGGGAGTGCCAACAATATCCTCAACAATATAATGTTTTCTCTATCATTTCATATAAAGGGACAGAATAATAATTTAACTCCATACACATCACTTAGTGAAATGAGGTTTAGCAGGCATGAAGTGAAAAGCCATTGTGGAGCTGTGTATTTGTTGAGCTGAACTAATCCTTGTCCTGATGGAAATATGGAAAGTCAGATGAAATGTATTTCTTATTGTTGTTTATTAGGTGGCAGGGGAACTCTTTTTGCTTATTTTTATAGAAATTATGGCTCTTAAGTCATCATTTACTTTGAGGAGAGATTCATATTCTTTCAGGTGGCTTTTTTTTTTCTGAAAAGAGGGTAAAGGAAAAGGTTATTTTTATAATTACATTGAAAGAACAACTTTTCATTGATGCAGGATGCTTATGTTGCTTATATGATTTAGGAGAAAACTGTGTTAAAGGGCATAAGAAGCCTAACAACCTGAGTATTGACTGTAAACTGAAGTTACAAATGACTGAAAACAATCTAAATCAGTTAATGCTGCCTGTTGCTCTTCAGAATGATACTAAATTTACCTAGAAGTCTTTAAAATATATTTGTACTGATTTCAGAGAGGAAGGGAGAGGGAGAGAAAGATAAAACATAAATGATGAGAAAGAATCATTGATTGGCTGCCTCCTGCATGCCTCCTACTGGGGATTCAGCCTGCAACCTGAACATGTACCCAGACAGAGAATTGAACTCTGACCTCCTGGAACATATTATAGATCGACACTCAACCACTCAGCCACGCAGGTCAGGCACCTATAAGTTTCTGAAAAGGTGGAGCTTACTAGGTGAAATTAAAATAAACACACACAAAAATCAGGCCAAAATAAACTCTCTGACATCCCCCGAGGGGTCCCAGATTTTGAGAGGGCAGTTCTTGGGTGATGCATCCAGAGTTGGGCTCTCTCCTCTCTGGTTCCCAGTGAGTCAAGAACCACCACTGCCAAGTCACCACAGGCCAGCAGCTCCGGCATTGAGCATCTGCCCTTTGGTGGTCAGTGTGCATCATAGCTACCAGCCGGTCAGACGATTGGCTGGTTGCTTAGGCTTTTATAGATAGATAGATAGATAGATAGATAGGGCATAAAACAATAAAACTGAGGCAATTATCTGTATTACAAAATTATTATTTCTTTACTCTGGTATATTTTAATGGAGAAGTTTGGCATGTTTATTTAACTTATTTTTAAAAATCAATTTAGATAATTTTTCACTTTTGTAAAGTGAAAATAATCATATTAAATATTGCCAGTATTAATCTTTCATGCTAATAATGTTTATCTTGGTATGATGCTTTAGAGTAGAAAAACATCTTGCATAGTAGCTCATGCAGTCTTTTTTTTTTTCTAATATATTTTATTGATTTTTTACAGAGAGGAAGGGAGAGGGATAGAGAGTTAGAAACAGCAATGAGAGAGAAACTTCGACCAGCTGCCTCCTGCACACCCGCACCGGGGATGTGCCCGCAACTAATGTATATGCCCTTGACCAGAATCGAACCTGGGACCCTTCAGTCCACAGACCGAAGCTCTATCCACTGAGCCAAACCGGTTTCGGCGCTTATGCAGTCTTTACAATAGTCCTGTTACCATTCTCTTGTTACCCAAGAGAAATGTAATATTCCCAGAGGTTGATTTGACCAATGACTCAGCTGGGAAGTATCAATATCAAATGCATGTTGTCTGAATTCAATTTTCCTCCTTTCCCCCCTCTAATGTTTAATTGTTCCTTATCTTTTGTGGCCCACATTGATACCCTGAGAACTCATAACAAGTTCCTACATGTTGTTTTAGTATAACCAAAGCAAAACCAAGTTAACAACAGAAACATTTATACAGATAAACATATCTGTTAGAGACAATTAAACAACCTGAAACAATAAAGTCCCCTTTATATGGTGAACCCACAGTGGCTGAGAGGTCAACTCTGAGGAAAAAAAAAAAAAAGAAAGAAAGAAAAAAAAACTTTTTAAAGGGTAAACTATGATGCAAAACATAGTTTGGCTCCAAACAATGGGCAAACTGCATAACTACAAAGCGAAGTTTATGATTTATTTCCTCTCCTACATGAAGATGCCATTTATAATAGTTTCTTCACCATTAAGAAACTTTTTTTAAACTTCTCCTGAAATTTTCAAAAGGTAAATATTCAATTTCAACAATCATCAATATTTTGACATATTTTTATCTATCCTAAATCTTTTAAAAATTATTTTATGTTGTTGGAACATTTTAAAACAAATTTCAGAAAAATCATTTCTCCTCCCCCTCCCCCCCACACATACTTTAGTGTTCATCTTTAAAAGTAATAAAATAGCTTGGCCGATGTGTCTCAGTGGTTGAGCATCCAGAGGTTTCTGGGGTCCATTCCCAGTCAGGGCACAAGCCCGGGTTGTGGGCTCGATCCCCAGTGTAGGGTGTGCAGGAGGCAGCTGATCAATGATTCTCTCTCATTATTGGTGTTTCTCTCTCTCTCCTTCATTCCTATTTGAAATCAATAAAAATATTTTAAAAAATAAACAAAGAGGAAGGAATAAACATATAGTAGAGAAAAGCAAGCTTCTTCAATAAATGGTG
The DNA here is from genome assembly GCF_014108245.1 of Pipistrellus kuhlii. Lineage (NCBI taxonomy): Eukaryota > Metazoa > Chordata > Mammalia > Chiroptera > Vespertilionidae > Pipistrellus > Pipistrellus kuhlii. The sequence goes on from NW_023425404.1 coordinate 136,599,370, forward strand.
GTGGGAAAATTGGAAAGCCACATGAAAAAGATTGAAACTAGACTACTGTTTGTCCCCATATATAAACATTAATTCAAAATGAATCAAAGACCTAAATAGAAGACCTAAAAGGATAAAATTACAAATCTCATTACAGTAAGTCATTCTATAATTAACTTGGGAAAACTCCTTATAGCAGTAATATTACCTAACAAGATGACTCTCAGATGTACTGTTAGCTGCATTAGTTAGCTTTCACTAAGTTATTCTGTGCTAACAAACAATTCCAACCCTACACACACAGCACCACGCACAAAAATGAAATTGGGAGAGTCTAAGGGAATGGAAAAGCCTTTAGATTATTCTCTGAGATATTTTCATCCAATTGAGGGGACAGGTGAGTCACAGTTACCTACACAGGTTGTAACAATAGGTTTGGTTGTCACATGGTTTTTGCCTTGGGGCTGAGTCTGTGGAGGGATGTGAGCATATGTTGTATGATTTCAGGTTCTTGTCTTTTTATTGTGGTGCCTCCCTTTCCTCTTCAGGATGAAGGTAGTATCTGGAATCCCTCTAATACTAAGAATGCTGCATAGAATTTCAAACTTACAGAATTTAGCCACCAGGCTCTGTTGTAACGCTGGGCATAAGAAATTTATATAATGACCAAGAGTGTTGATAAAATCAGATTTAGTCACAGAATCTATGGCAATATCATCTTTGATAAAAACAAGAGAGTAGTAAAGATAAAAAATAGATTACCATTTCTTACTCAGAGCTGGCAATACACATGTGGAAACGTTCTCAACATCACCTTGTTAGATGTTAGAATTACAGGAAGTTTTCTAATCTGATCCAAAATCATTATGCCCAGTGAGACACTACCCTGGGTCTTTTTCTTTGCCTGCTCCTCAGCTTTCAGTTGCATTCACTCTTTTGCTTAGAATTCTCATCTGTGGTGTTACTAAACAAGAGGGTCATTAGGCTGAGGTGGCTGTAATGCTGTGGGCCTATGGAAGCAAGCCAAAATTTAAGATTACAAAAGCAAAACCACAGGACAACCAATGACAAACAGGCAACTAGGCTTTAAGTTCATAGCCAATCAAATAATGCCCTTGCTTTGCTCCCACACCATTTTATATAATAAAAGCATAATATGCAAATCAACCAAACAGTATAACGACTGGTCGCTATGACATGCACTGACCACCAAGGGGCAGACGCTCAATGCAGGAGCTGCCCCCTGGTGGTCAGTGCGCTCCCACAGGGGGAGCACTGCTCAGTCAGAAGCCTGGCTGATGGCTGGTGAGCGCAGACGAAGTTATGGGTTATGGGCGCCTCTTCCACCTCGGCTGCAGGCGGGTGGTAAGAAGCAAGGGGTCCTGGACTGTGAGAGCTCCAGGCTGCAAGAGGGATGTCTGACTGACAGCAGGTGGACATCCCCCTAGGGATCCCAGATTGTGAGAGAGTACAGGCTTGGCTAAGGGACCCCTGCCCAATGCATAAGTGTGTATACCGTATTTTCCAGCGTATAAGACGACTTTTGAAATGAACAAAAAGTCAATGGAAAATCGGGGCAAAAGACCAAAATTGCACAAAAATTACCTGCAGATCTTGACGGCAAAGTAAGTCTTTTCTTTGAAGTGGGGAGGGGGGGTAGTCTTATACAGCGAATATAGGCCTAAACCTATGTTTTAACTATAAAATTAGGGGGGTCGTCCTATACACCGGAAAATACGGGTAAGTCTCTTACCCAGCTCCCATCAGCAGAGCACTCCAGTTTGGCACTGCCTGATTGGGATCAGTGTTTACTCTAAGAAACTGTTAAAAACTTTTATTATCCCTCAGTTCATCTTTTAATAATTCTGACATCATCACTTAACTTTGTTAGGAATACTCCTTCGGATATATATTTGAAACACTCCCCTTTCGTAAACTCCTGACCTTATTGCCAATGTACCTACTATAGAAAATTCCACTTGGATTTCTATAATGTCAAGTTACAGTGCATATCTCATAACGTTCCTGACTTACTGCTTCCTCTTTCTTCTCCCCGCAAACATCCACATTTACCCTCTTGGTTTCTCTAGTTCTATAGATACTGTGTTATAACCCATGTCATGGATGTGAAAAAAAAAAAACTAGGTATTTTTTTTTTATGCAATCTTTCACTTACCCATGTGCACCCCAATGCCTTCCTAAATGTCATACTCAGTCAGTTACCAGATATCAGATTCTTCCTTCAAGAAGCTTTATAGCCTCTTGATTTCATCATTACACTGGTTTCAGGCTTTATACCCAAATGACATACAGCATTTTTACCAGCCTTCCAAAAGTTTTACCTATTGTGATTTGCATCATACCTGATGCTATGTTAGTATCCTAAAATTGAGGATCACTGTATTTTCCCTTTCTCAGAAATATTAGTTGGTTTCTTAGTCCCTCAGGGTAAAGTCTGCTATCTTTCTCCAAGTATTGTATTTAGGGTGTTGACTTACTGTGATGGTTAAGATTGGGTTCAGCTGCAAGTGACAGATAATTCAAAATAAAAGTGGCTCAAACAAAATAGATGTACAGTGGTGCCTCGCTTAAAGAACGCCTCGCACAGCGAACGCTGCACACAACGAACTTCATTTCATGATTCATACAACGAACTTCGTTTCACACAACGAAGTGCCCGAGCTTCCACGACCGCTTTGCCCGAGCTTCCACGACTGCTTCGCCCGAGCTTCCACGATCGCTGCCGATGTATTGCATCCTTCCGCGCAGGCACTGCAGGCAGTCGTTAGTCACTGCGCTTAACTTAAGCACGTATCGCGGCAATCATTCTTCATTATGAATTAAATCACGCACGTATCATGGCAGTCGTCCTTTTAAGTTAAACTCAATTTTTTTTTATATCATGGCTTCTAAAAAAAGCAGGAAGGTGATTTCTGTTGAAATGAAACAGGACAATGCTCAAAGGGAAGCGTCATCTGATAACGAGGAGCAACAATCAAACAATCAACCAATCCCAACTGCTGACATCAAGAACATCCTGGTCAAATGGAAAGCAGTTCAGGAGTTTACCAATGCCCACTATCCGGATTCAGCTGAAGCAAACAGGATCAACGATCTTTACTCCGATACTCTTGTCCGTTATTTCCGGCAGATGTTGGAGAAAAGAGAAAAACAAATGACTTTGGACAGGTTTTTCATGAAACCATCGGCCAAAAAGCAGAAAATGGATGAAGATGTGCAAGATTCGGTAGACTCTACTTAGTCTGTCTTAAAATTAAAAAAATGTGTGTTTTTTTTAAAAAAATTATGTTTTTAGATGTATCTAAATAAAAATAATAACAAAAAATTTATCTTTTTTATGTCATCTTAGCATATTTTATGCTACAGAACGAATTATTTTTTTTAACATGTATTGTTATGGGAAAATGCGTTTCACATAACGAACTTTTCACATAACAAACTTGCTCCTGGAACGAATTAAGTTCGTTGTGTGAGGCACCACTGTAAAAGTTCAGAGAGATCTAGGGTAGGTTTGGTCTTTTATAGTATCAAAGATGCTTAATCCTTGTATCTTGTTATTCCTTTGTGTGTGGCCTACATTCCCAATGCCATTTCTTGTAAGCAAGTACCTACCACTGCTGCTTATACCATTTAGTTAAAACTTAGCTCACGGCTAAATGTACTTATATTCTGACTAGAGGCCCTGTGCACAAAATTCATGCACAGGGGGTGGTGTGTCCCTCAGCCCAGCCTCTACCCTCTCCAATCTGGGACTCCTTGAGAGATGTCTAACTGCCCGTTTAGGCCCAACCATACCCACCAGGATTGGTCCTAAACAGGCAGTTGGACATCTCTCTCACAATCCAGGATTGCTGGCTCCCAACTGTTTGCCTGCCTGCCTTCCTGATTGCCCCTAACTGCTTCTGCCTGCCAACCTGACACCCCTTTAACCACTCTCCTGCCAGCCTGATTGATGCCTAACTATTCCTCTGCCAGCCAGATTGCTCCTAACTGCCTCTCCTGCAGGCCTGGTCACCCTTAACTCCCCTCCCCTGCAGGTCTGGTCACCCCTAACTGCTCTTCCCTGCCAGTCTGGTCACCTCTAACTGCCCTCCCCTCTGGCCTGGTTGCCCCCAACTGGCCTCCCCTGCAGTCATGGTCCCCCCCCCAATTACCCTTTCCTGCCAACCGAGTCACCCCTAACTGCCTTCCCCTGCCCACCTCATTGCCCCTAACTTCTCTCCCCTGCTGGTCTGCCCTCCCCCACCCCAACTTCCCTTCCTACAGGCCTGAGTCCCCCCCAACTGCCCTTCCCTGCTGGCCTGATTGCCCACAACTGCCCTCCCTTGCAGGCCTGGTCCCTCCCATGGCCATCTTGTGTCCACATGGGGGCAGCCATCTTTGACCACATGGGGACAGCCACCTTGTGTGTTGGAGTGATGGTCAATCTGCATATTACTCTTTTATTAGATAAAATAGAGGCCTGGTGGACGGGTAGGGGCTGGCTGGTTTGCCCTGAAGGGTGTCCCGGATCAGGGTGGGAATTCCCTTGGGGTGTGGGGCAGCCTGGGTGAGGGGCCTGTGGTGATTTTCAGGCCAGCCATACTCCCCAGCAACCTAAGTGGAAGCCCTGGTATCTGGGATTTATTTATCTTCTACCATTGAAACTTTGTAGCCTTGAGCAGAGGCCAGGGCTGACCAGGGCATTGGGAAGCTTGGCTTCCTCTGTTGCCAGGGGCAACCCAAGCCTCCTGCTTGCTCCAGCTTCATGGCTGCAGCAATCTTGGTTGGGTTGATTTGCATACTCACTTCTGATTGGCTGGTGGGTGTGGCTTGTAGGCATAGTGGAGGCACAGTCAATTTGCATGTTTCTCTTTTATTAGATAGGATGACCAGTGTCCCACTAAAAATGAGAAGTTCTATTACTGAGGAAGATGGTAAAATATACATAGGGTTATAACTAGGAATCTCTGCCACACTTACTTCTAGCAGCATCTTCCTTAAACCAACCTGCCATTCTGGGCAAACTCGCTCCTAGTCCATTTAAACATAAAAACCCCCAGCTGCTTCTGTCCTTTAAACTACAGCAGTGTTTCCCAAACTTCTCTCATGATGAGAATCACCTGGTGGAGTTGTTAAAATACAGATTCCTGAATCCCAACTAAGAAATGCTAAACTAGAATTGTATACTTAACTAGAGCTTAGAGCATTAGTTAAGTATATACAATTTTACCTATATGTTCCAAAAAATTCTAGTTTAGCACTTCTTAGTTGGGATTCAGAAATCTGTATTTTAACAACCCCACCAGGTGACTCTCATCAAGAGAGAACTTTGGGAAACACTGAACTAGAGGAACAGTCTATTTGGCAGCCAATCAGGTACTTATTTTGTAACAGCCCTTATTAATGTAGTCATTTTTAAAATGTATCTTTATTGTTGACAGTATTATGGAGGCTCTTCTCCTTTCCCCCATTGACTCCCTCCACCCAACTCCTGCCCCCCAATAATGTGGTCATAATAATTAAAGCATTGCTTAAATTTTCCTCATCTAATCCTCTCAGCCAGTCTGTATAAAAGTATAATGTATCATATATGTATAGTATATAATACTTGATCATGATGATAAATAACTATGTTACTGGTTTATGTATTGGTTATGTATGTTACTGGTTTATGTACTTAATATACATTGTATCATTATTTTAGTGTGCTCTTTTTACTTATGAAAAAACTCTGCTGTCAAACAGTATGCCTGTTACACCAACAACAGCCTCATACATCTCATGCTTAATCTCTCTCTTGATTACATCATTTTCTCTCGTGCTTGATTTAAGCTCCTGTTGTTTTGTACAGTAACATGCTGTAGCCTAGGAGCAACTGGCTACATTGTATAGCCAAGCTATGTAGCAGGCTATACAATCCAGATTTGTGTACATGCACTCTCTGATGTTTGCACAAGGATGAAACCCCCAAAGGAGAATTTCTCAGAACACGTCCTTGCCTATATTAAGGAGCTAGTTGGGCATGACACTAAACAATAAGAATTACATATATATTATACTAGAGGTCCAGTGTATGAAATTAGTACACGGGCGGGGGGGTGGGGGGAGGCGCGTGACCTTCAGCCCAGCCTGCACACTCTCCAATCTGGGATCCCTCTCACAATCCAGGACTGCTGGCTTATACCAACTGCTCGTGTCCTGCCTTCCTGATTGCCCCTAACCGCTTCTGCCTGACAGCCTGATCACCCCCTAACCACTCCCATGCCAGCCTGATTGATGTTTAACTGCTCCCCTGTCAGCCTGTTTGCCCCTAACTGCCCTCTCTTGCAGGCCTAATCCCTCCAACTGCCCTCCCCTGCTGGCCATCTTGTGGTGGCCATCTTGTGTCCACACAGGGTCAGGATCTTTGACCACATGGGGCAGCCATATTGTGTGTTAAGAGTGATGGTCAATCTGCATATTACTCTTTTATTAGATAGGATAGAGGCCTGGTGCATGGGTGGGAGCGGCTGGTTTTCCCTGAAGGGTGTCCTGGATCAGGGTAGAGGGTCCTTGGGGTGTGGGACGACCTGGGCAAGGGGCCTGTGGTGATTTTCAGGCTGGCCACGCCCCCTGGCAATGCAAGCAAAGGCCCTGGTATCTGGGATTTATTTATCTTCTACAATTGAAACTTTGTAGCCTGGAGCAGAGCCAAGCCTTCTGCTCACATCTTAGAAGCAGGGGATTTGTTTACCTTCTATAATTGAAACTTTGTAGCCTTAAGCAGAGGCCTGGGCCAGCCAGGGTGTGTGGAAAGCTTGGCTTCATCCATCTCCGAGGAAACCCAAGCCTCCCTCTTACTCTCTCTGTGGCTGCTGCCATCTTGGTTGGGTTAATTTCCATACTAGGTCCTGATTGGCTGGTGGGTGTGGCAGAATGATGATTAATTTGCATATCACTCTTTTATTAGATAGGGTATGTGTATTAGCATAAATGCAAGTACAGGAGAGTTAAGCCAAGAACATTAACATATGTTCCCCTTACCTTTTCAGAGCAGCAAAGAGAGTAAGTAATCTTACAACTGCTGTGAAAAGTGGAGAAACTGATACTGTCCTTTTCTTCAAAGGAAAACTCTTCAGTGTATTAAATCAATTTGGAGATTTTAGTTTGTATTTTGGATGACTTGGTCATGTTTACTTTGGGCAGGTTTCAGGCTTGCTGCTTTCATGTCAAAGGAAGACAATGTAGCAAATATGAAAAAAGTTTCTGGAATCAGTTAGTTTATTTTATTCCAGTATCCAATGCATAAGATAATAGCAATTACCCATGAGTACTTACTACGTGACAAAACATGCTGGAGTGTACACTGCATAACTCTCAACATGAACACAGGTGTGACTCTTTTTGCAGAAAAGGAACTGGACGCTCCAAAAAGTTATTAACTAAGATGACAATAGAAAGGAAGCATATCAGAATTCACAACTATCTGCTTCTGAGCTCATTCCCTTAACTACTAATCAGGGATGCAACAGTGAATTCCTTTAGTCTGGCCTCATAGTAAAGAGTACATCTATGTATTGTATATAAAACCTTATGACCAAATAACCGGAACTACTGGAACGATTGGTCAACCAGTCACTATGACCTGCACTGACCACCAGGGGGAAGATGCTCAACGCAGGAGCTGCCTCCTGGTGGTCAGCCCGCTCTCACAGACAACCTCCGCTCCCCCCCTCAGGGGAGGGGCTTCCGGAGGTTGACTGGCCAGCCCCCTGATTGGGACCATGAAGGGGGCTGGGGGGAATGTTACATTGAAACCCAGTCCAAAGTACTTAAAAATACTTTTTTGCCCAGCTGGCATGGCTCAGTGGTTGAGAATCAATCTATGAACCAGGAGGTCATGGTTGGATTCTGGGTCAGTGGGGGACATGCAGGAGGCAGCCGATCAATTATTCTCTCATCATTATGTTTCTATCTCTCTCTCTCTCTATCTTCCTCTCTGAAATCAATAAAAATATATTTTAAAAAATGAAAGAGTACTTTTCCATAAAGTTTCTTCATGTCAGAAATATGTAAAAGAGTAATTTTCCATAAAGTTTCTTCATGTCAGAAATATGTATAAGTGTAATACACTTATACACTATTAAGCACTACAAATGTGAAAGATTAGATCACTACTATCTCCAAGCAGCTGGGGGTATCCACGGGTAGTATTAACATATCAGTTGGAAGACTAAGTAACAGGCATTATGATAGTATTATGCATACAATACAATGTTTTAAACCCACCGTTTTCAGTTGTTTACACAGACCATCTGTAACTGCCTGTGAGTCATGTTAGGAGTTATCCAATGACATTTATGTAACATTTGTCCTGTAGCAAAATGTGTCGTATAGGAAAATGGACACGTAATAGCTTTAAGGCATCACTAAATCAACTGGAGACACCAGATTATAGGTGCAACCCACTGATGTGCAGTCTCCAGGTAAATATAGTTTATGACTTGATTAAAGAAAAGAATAGCACCTCACTCCAAGCCCTCTGTGTGCACAGACCAAAAGGTCTCTTGTATCCAGCGAGGCTGCTTTGCTGCACCATTTGTCCCCGTGCAGTGATCCCGTGGGGAGTTTCCAAAGTGGTGAGAAGGGAAGAGGTGGGAGACACCGCTGCAAAGGAAGTGGGGGTGCAGGGTCCTCATCAGTCGCCGCGGTAAAGAAATGCAAAATCTTCTCAGGGGCTGTGGTTGGCGGGACGCATTAGCGCTATCTGTCAAACGAACCTCAGGGATGGATAATAGATAGCGGGGTGGGGAGGCGGGTGCCCCGGAAGAAGGATGTAGGCCAGCGGGTCTCCGCCGGCGAAGCGCTGGGGGGGAAGGGGGGGCGTGTGGGGGGGAACAGGAAGGAGGGCGCCTTAGACCCGGAGGCAACTTCACGCAGCGGCCAGAACCCGGCTAGGCAACCAGGGGGCGCTGCTGCGGTGCTCCTCACCAAAGCCTCTGCGCTCCTCCTCCCAAACACGTGACCGCCATCGCAGGCTGCCCTCGATCGCGCAGAGCAGCAGCTCGCTCTGTTTCTGCCTCCCGCCGCCTGGCCCTTCTTCTCCCCGGTTCCCATCCCTCCCGTCTCCCCCCTCCTCTCCCCGCGCCCCAATAGCGGCCCGAGCTGCCGAGCGCCCGCCCCGCCACCCGCCCCGGCGCCTGCTCATTGGCTGGAGCCTCAAGGACGCGTCCCGAGGGCGAGAGGCAGCCATTGGTGGGATGAGCGATCCGAGTGCCCGGATGAGGGAACATTCTGCGGTATAAAGGGAGCGGGGAAGGCGGGAGACGGCGCAGTTTGAATCGCGGTGCGAGGGAGTAGGCGGCGGGATCGCGCCGGGCGTCTGACTGCTCCTTTCTCTGCCTCGCTCGCTCGGGCTTCGGCAGGATTCGAAATGGTAAACTTCGCGGGGGCGCTCGGAGGCTCCGCGGGTTTTTTTTTTGTTGTTGTTGTTTATTTTTTTACACCGGAGGAGAGGGGAACACACGGAGCTGGGGGTGAAGCGGCGGCGGTTGGGGACGCGCGGAGACAGTATTTGGGGGAGCCCGGGGGGCAGGCGATGGTGCCGGGGGCGAGCCGGCCGCCTCCGATCCCGCGGCGGGCGGCGACGGTTGAGTGGCGCGCGCGGCGCCGCCGGGGAGCCGCGGGCGCGAACGGGCGGGCGGGGGCGCGCGGCCGCGGCGGGCGCGCAGCGGGGGGCGTGCGGGCGGGATCGCCCCGGCGGCGCGCGGCGGCCGGAGACCCCGGCGGCGGGGCGCGCGCGGGGGGGGGGGGGGGGGGGGGGCGCCGGATGGAGCGGGCCGCGCCGCGGTGGGGGAGGGGCGCGCCGCCCCGGTAATCCTATATTCTCCGTTCCCCCTTCCCTCGCTGGCGGGCGTGTGCGCGCCGTAGGCTGGCGGTAAGGCTGGGAAGGACTCCGGAAAGGCCAAGACAAAGGCGGTTTCCCGCTCGCAGAGAGCCGGCTTGCAGGTCAGTGGCGGCTCGGTTGCAGCCTGGAGGGGGGATCGTGGCGTCTCCCGATCCTTTTTCTTGCGCATCATTGCTTCTGGATGAGCGTGTCGTGTCTGTGCGTGGGTGATGCGGTGTTGCGACTTGTTTTGCGGATTGGATAAATATCGGGGCGGCGGGGGAGGGGGGGCGATCACGTGTGTCGATACGGAGCGGGGGGGGGGGGGCCGGGAGACGGACCCCGTTGCTGCACCAGCGTCCTTGCTCCTTGCTTTGGCGCGCGTTTGATTTTTTTAATTTTTTTTTTTAGCATCTTTGATTCATATTTCTTGTGCATTTGTTTTTGCTTGAAAATGTTAAGTTTCCAGTGGGCCGTATTCATCGGCACCTGAAATCTAGGACGACCAGTCATGGACGTGTAGGCGCCACCGCTGCCGTGTACAGCGCAGCCATTCTGGAGTACCTCACCGCAGAGGTAACTGTGGGTGCACGCCTATAATCTGGGAATGGGGGGGGTGGGGGGGAGCGGTAGGTGGCGAGAGGGAAGGAGGAAAGTGATGCAAGAAAACTCCCAGGCCCTAAAGGCTGCGAGGAGCCTCTGCTATCGCTAGAGGGAGCTGGTGGTCATGAAGGGATCCTACTGAGCTGGAGCTGCTCTTGGAAATAAAATTGCGTGCCCCCTTTATAGCTCAGGCCATTTTGACACTCAGGTAGTGATGGGGAGAGGAGGGAGACAATTGCTAGATGTATATGTTCGTGAAGGTGTGTTCTGCTCTGGATCTTGGCCTTAAAGAACCATTGGGAGAAAATTGATGAAAATCTTTGCCTTGTAGGTACTTGAATTGGCAGGAAATGCATCAAAAGACTTAAAGGTAAAGCGTATTACCCCTCGTCATTTGCAACTTGCTATTCGTGGAGATGAAGAATTGGATTCTCTCATCAAGGCTACAATTGCTGGTGGTGGTATGTGAATACTAAGATTTTTTACTTCAAATTCCTTTAGGGAAAATAATTCTTCGCTTTTTAAAAATACCCATTAGTAATTTCTAATCTAAAAGAGGACCCCTGAGCAAAATTTCACTGATGGTACAGTATGGTTCCATCATGGATATCGATGTAGGGAATAACTTAATGAGTTTTTACTTTGCATACTTGACCTGTCACTTTGAAAGACATCTGCCAAGTTTAACAACTCTTCTGGTTTAAGTATAGTGCGATTTTCTAAATGTGTATTAAAAACTAGAATTAATCCCTGTCCCTCCTAGGTGTTATTCCACACATCCACAAATCTCTGATTGGGAAGAAAGGACAACAGAAGACTGTCTAAAGGCTGCCTGGATTTCATATTATCTCAGGACTCTTAAGTACTCTGAACAGCTGTCCAGTGTTGGTGATTCCAGTGGACTGTATCTCTGTGAAAAACACAATTTTGCCTTTTTGTAATTCTATTTGAGCAAGTTGGAAGTTTAATTAGCTTTCCAACCAACCAAATTTCTGCATTCGAGTCTTAACCATATTTAAGTGTTACTGTGGCTTCAAAGAAGCTATTGATTCTGAAGTAGTGGGTTCTGATTGAGTTGACTGTTTTTAAAAAACTGTTTGGATTTTAATTGTGATGCAGAAGTTATAGTAACAAACATTTGGTTTTGTACAGACATTATTTCCACTCCGGTGGATAAGCTCAATAAAGGTCATATCCCAAACAAGTTGTGTTTTTTAAATGTGCGTCATTGTAATAGAATCAATCGCCTTCCTTTTGAATAGGTATTCATCCATCAGTAACCTAAGCATACCGGTATATCTTCGCCAGAAATTCAACTTAATTTTCTATGTAAACAGCAGGCCAAACTGTAAATTGTGTAATTAGCTATTAAAGATTTAAAAACTTTGGCAGGAACTGGAACGGGACAAGTTTTTTAGGCTCTTTGTTCATCTCAGTCTGCATATTGGCCAACCTTGCTGTATCTGACAGCACTGCCCTGGTGCAGGATTGCTGTGGTGGACTGGGGGTGGGGGGAAGGTAAGGGGGCAAGTAGGCAAATCCTGTATTTGGCTACCTTCACAAAAGGAACTTTCAATTCCGGCCTCAGATGTTTTCTGTGCTGCACAATATAGGAAGCTGAATTATTCGATACTTGGTAACATCTTTCGGGAATACTATTACATTTTACAGAGGGAATTGGGGCTTGTCCGAATTCTGGCATTTCCAACAAGGGTAACAATAGCTTGAGTGAACATTGTAAAAATGGTTATTTTGTGATCGAGCTGAGTCGGTTGTTTTGACCTTTTGTTTCTGGCAAGTTGTCTCAACCTTTTAAAATTTGGGTTATGACTTCCAAATAATAAGTTGGCCCCTCCCCCAGGAGAACAACATTCCCTGGCAATGGTACGTTTCTTCAGTGACAGTACTACATTCCCACAAAGCGGTTTCCTTCTGTTTGGGGCATAAAAAAATTCGGGATAAGACCAGAATCATTGCACACAGTTGGCTTTGAACCTCACTGGCATCCTATCAGACAATTCAATGGGATCTGGGTCAGGGGGAATGGTCTGTCCTGAAATAAGGCAGGTAAAACCAGCCCCGCAGTTAGGTTCCAACCTGCTGTGTGCTCTCCACCTGCTCCGGAAGCGCTGCGTCAGGCCTGACAGCCGGTGTCACCTGACCGCGCCCTCCCGGGCTGCGGCCGGAGGCGGGGCCCGGCCTCTGGGAATTTTCTGAAAACCATCCCCACCGCCCGTCCTCCGTTCCCCCCGGCCGCCCAGACAGCGGGCTGCGGCCGGCGGGGGAGGGCGGGCGCGCAGCGCGGCCCCTGCGGCGCCGTCCCAGCCCCGGCGGCCCCTCCGCCCCTCGGGGAGCCGGCCCGGAGCCGGTGGGCGCCGCGCGCAGACGCCGCGGGGGCTCGGGCGCCCGGGGCCGGCGCTGGCAGACGGGCTCGCGCCTGGCGGCCCGCGGGGGCGGGGGCCGGGGAGCCGCCGGAGGAGGCGGGGCCGCGCGCCGGTGCGCCCGCCGCGCTCCGCTCCGCCCCGCCCCGCACGCCCCCACCCGCCGGCTCGCCTCCTCGGCCGCCGCGGCGGCTTCCGCCCGGTCCGCGCTCCGGAGGAAACGGAAGACGCGCCGCCAGCCATGGAGGGGAACCGGGACGAGGCGGAGAAATGTGTGGACATCGCCCGGGAGGCGCTGAACGCCGGCGACCGCGAGAAGGCCCAGCGCTTCCTGCAGAAGGCCCAGAAGCTGTACCCGCTGCCCTCGGCCCGCGGTGAGCCCGCGGCGTCCCTCCCCCCTTACCCTCTGCTCCCCTCCGCTCCCGGAGGCCCGACCCCGGCCTGCCCTGCCCCACCGGCCCCGCGTCCGCTCAACCCCCCGGGGACACCGGGAGGAGCTTCCCGACACCCTGCCGCCCGGCCAACCTGCCCGCTGGGCACTGGCCTGGATGGCCTGCGAGGTGCCCGCTGGCAGCTGACAGGCGAGAGCTGCGGGTTCCATTCCACCAGGAGAATGTCCCTGGGAGACTGGTCAGGTGCCCACCTAGCCTCCCCAGAGTGGGCTTTATTTCCAGGCGGGGTGTGCGGCCCCCTCTCCCTCCCCACCCTTCCCCCAAAGGACGCCTGGACCCCCAGTGAAGTGCCAGGAGCTGGGACCTCAAGTCTCAGGTTCCAGCATCTCTGGCTAAACATTGTTCCCAAAGCAAACGTTTTCTAACACCTGAGATGACATTGCTTTTCCCTGGGAGGGAGTTGCTTTAGGAGAGAGGAGCACAAATTTGACAAGAACGCTAAAGTGTCAGTAATGATTTGCAACATAGTGTTTGATTTGCTGACACCATAATTAGCCACAAATTAGGCAGATCGCTAAGGAACAGAGTACTGGACTCTTAGATGAATTCACCCTGTTCATGACTTTGCAGTGCTAATAATAGCGATGTTTATTGAGCACTTACAAAGTGCCAGCCCATGTGCCTAGTGTTTTGTATGAATTACTTCATTTACTCCTCAGAACAAGCCTACGTAGAGGTATAGGATTCATTTGAACAGGTTTACCCATATGGAAACAGACTATCTTTTTGATGGATGGATGGGTGGATGGGTGAATGAACAAATGAATGAATGAGAATATCTACAAGGCTACATAGTAATTAGTAGCAAAGTCAGAATACTACTTGGGCTTTCTAGCTCCAAAAGGCCTTTAACCACTACGCTATAGTGCCTTGCAATCTATACTAATAAAAGGTTAACATGCAAATTGGTCACAATGCCCTCACAGTAACAACCGAACAGCAGGCTGTTGGGGGCCACCAGGCTGGCCTTGTGGGGAGGGGAAGATTGTGAGGGGTGACCAGTAGGGCAGAGGGGAGCAGTGAGAGGCGACTAGGGTGGCGGGCGGGCGGGGGCGTGGGGGAAGGGGCGAGAGACGGGGGGCAGTTAGGGGAGAGCGGGGCAGCAGTTGTGGGCAACCAGGCTGGTGGGGGCGCAATTAGGGCTGACCAAGCCTGCAAGGGGGGGGGGGCAGTGAGGGTTGACCAGGCTGGCAAGGGGCCAGTTAGGGGTGACCAAGGTGGCATGGGGGGCAGTTGGGGGCAACCAGGCCAGTAGGGAGGCAGGCAGTTAGGGACAATCAGGTTGGCAGACAGAAGTGGTTAGGGGTGATCAGGCTAGCAGGGGTACGGGTGGGGGGGCAGTTAGAGGTGATCAGGCATGCAGGCAGGTGAGCAGATAGGAGCCAGTGGGTCCAGATTGTGAGAGGGATGTCCCAGGGATCAGGCCGAAACAGGCAATTGGACATCCTATGAGGAGTCTCAGATTGGAGAGGGTCCAGGCTGGGTTGAGAGACCCCACCCCCGGGCACAAATTTCCTGCACTGGGCCCTTAGGCCTATCTAATAAAGAGGGAATATGCTAATTGACCATGACTCCATCACAAAGATGGAGGCCAAGTTCCCATAAGGAGCTTTAACAAGCAATCAGCAGGGATCTGAGGCTATGCTCTCTCCCGCCCCCACGGGGCTTGACAGGAGATCTCAGGCCGTGCCCCCAGGGGACCTCAAGGTGCAATTCCTGCCCTAGTGCTGGGCTAAGGTCCTCAGGTTGCTCTCCCTGTCCCAGCACCAGGGCGGGGGACCTCCAGCCACTCCACTCACCTGGTGGAGCTTGATAGGAGACTTCAGGCTGAGACCCCCCCCACCCGGCAGGGCTTAACAGGGGACCTTAAGGTGCATCCCCAGTGCTGGGTCTGGGGAACTCGGCTGCGCCCCCACCCAATGGGGCTTGATGGGGGACCTGAGGCTGTGCCCCCCTCCCCGTGCTGGGTCAGGGGACCTGAGGCAGTGCCCCCCTCCCGGTGCTGGGCCAGGGCACCTGAGGCTGTGCCACCCTGCCTGGTGGTGCTTGACAGAGGACCTCAAGGCATGCTCACCGCCCTGGTCTGGGGACCTGGGACCTGGGACCTGAGGCTATGTCCCCTGCCCGGCAGGGCTTGACAAGGGTGGGACTGGCTGTGTCTGGATCTAGCCCAATTGGTGGTGGTGGGGGAGGAGGATGGGGGAGGACAGACCAGGTCTGGGTCTCACGCGATTTTGAGTTCCATGTGGGTGGGCAGGGACTTGACTCTGGGTCCCGTGGCGTGCCCCAGACTCTGATAGGAGAAAGGCTTTCATATACATTTTACTAATTTTCTTTAATCTCTGACATTTATAGAGAAAGGGCAAATAGCAATATTAAATTATTTTCTCTAATTAATCCCCCTTTAATTTGCACAAATTTCATGTGCTGGATTACTAGTGTATATATAGATATATAGGTATCTAGATATATACTGTAGATATATGTAAATTGTCCCCACGGGAGTTCACCAGGGAGCGGCGTGGAATGAAGGAAGGCCCCAGCTGGCATCCCAAAGGCCCAGGTCGGTCCTGATCACCCACCAGGCCTAGGGACCCATGCATAGTTTCGTGCACCAGGCCTTTAGTAGGATAATATTTCACTGGAGACTTAGGTATTTCCAGGTTAAGAAGAAAATTAATAATGAGTATGTGGAGTTCTCTTAGTTCTTAGTTTGTTTCTACATTGTTGAAGCATTTGTATTCTTTGTTTTTCTCTGCCCTTTCATTATATCACTATGAATACTATAACAGAGAGGATGGGAAAGGGAAGTGAAAGAAAAGAGTTAATATATTTTTTTAATTTGGCAAAAAACATTTAATATTTACCTTTTTAACCATTTTTCAGTGTGCAGTTTAGCACTGTTAACGATTTTCACCTGTGGTGCAACAAATCTCCAGAATTTTCCATCTTACAGAACTGAAACTATACCAGTTAAACAGCTTTCCATTTTCCCTACCCACCATCCTCTGGCAACCCCCATTCTATTTTCTTTTGAAATGTGACCACTTTAAGTACTTTATACAAGTGGAATTATATATATCAATTCTTCACTTAATATAGCCCATATGTTCTGCAATTTTAACCAAAAGGATGTATAATGAAAGCATATTTGCAACAGGCTAATTAATATAAACAAAAGTTAAGTTCCTGCCCTAGCTGTTGTGGCTCAGTGGTTGGATGTAGTCCAGGGCCCCTAAAGGTTCCTGGTTCCATTCCCTTGGCACATGCCAAGTTTCAGGTTTGATCTAATTAGAAAATGTCCGAGAGACAGCTGATTAATTTTTCTCTCTCACATTGATGTTTCTCTCCCTCTTTCTCTCTAAAACAAAACAAACAAAAAAAAGAAAGGAAAAAAAGGGGGGAAAAATCTTTAAAAAAAATTAAGTTCCTATGGCATCTCATCAACCTTATAACAAAATGAAGTTGAGCAAAACAAGGGCATGTCTTTTTTTAACTGGTTTATTTAACTTAGCATGATGCCCTTCAGGTTCATCTATGCCGTAGCATGTAGTAGGATTTCCTTTTTAAAAGTTGCACAATATTCCATTGCGTGTGTATGCCACATTTTCATTATCCTCTTATTTGTCAATAGACACCTAGATTGGTTTTTATATTTTGGCTATTGTGAATAATGCCACTGTGAGCATGGGTGTGCAGATACCTCTTTGTGGTCCTGCTTTCAATTCTTTTGGGAATATATGCAGAAAGGGAATTGCTGGATTATATTGAAAGTACTATTTTTACTTTTGGGGGGACTGTTGCACTGTTTTCCACAGAAGTTTCACCATTTTACATATTCCCACCAACAGGGCACCGGAGTTCCATTTTCTCCACATCTTCATCAACACTTGTTGTTTTCTATTTACTTGTTTTTTATTGTTGTTTTATAGTAACCGTCCTGACCAGTGTGAAGTGATACCTCATGGTGGTTTTGATTTGCATTTATCTTATGATTAGTGGTTTTGAACATATTTTGATGTGCTTGTTGGCCATTTGTATATAATCTTTAGAAAGATGTTTGCTCAAGATGTTTGCCCATTTTTTAATTGGGCTATTTTTTTAGTTGTAGGACTTCTTCATAAAATCTGGATATTGCCGAAAGTGGTAGAGCATCGGTCTGCGGACTGAAAGGTCCCAGGTTCGATTCCAGTCAGGGGCATGTACGTTGGTTGTGGGCACATCCTCAGAAGGGGGTGTGCAAGAGGCAGCTGGTTGGTGTTTCTCTCTCATCGACATTTCTAGCTCTCTAGCTCTCTCCTTTCCTCTCTGTAAAAAATCAATAAAAATATATTTTTAAAAAATAAATAAATTAAAAAATAAAATCTGGACATTAACTCCTTATCAGATACATGATTTGCAACTTTTCCCCCTAGTCTGTGGGTTGTGTTTCACTTTCTTGATTGTGTCCTTTTATGCACAAGAATTTTTAAGTTTGGTGTAGTCCCATTGGTCTATTTTTGCTTTTATTGTCTGCTTTTGATGTTGTATCTAAGAAAACAGTGCCCAGAGTTAATTTTTTTAAATTCTCCCTACAGTATGAATACATTTCATTTAGTCACTATCTAGTCCTAGAGGGACAGTTCGAACTTTAAGCAAGTAACCACCTGAGACAATGTCCTGTCTTTTGCAACCTAGTTCCTCCACCTACTAACTTGTAACCTAAATCTTGGGCAAGTTAGAGAAACCCTCTAGCCTTTAGCTTTTTCCTCTGCAAAATGGGACAATAATGTACTGATTTCATAGAGCTGTTGGGAAGATTAAATGAGTTAATACATGGAAAGCATTCACAGTAAGCACTCTATTATTTTGGTATCATTTTTATTTTACAAGTGTAAGGCCCTGAAAAATTTTAAACTTGTAAGTCTGGCATTCTTCTGTCATACAAGCAAGTTGAATCAATAAACTAAAGGGATACTGTAAGATATTAAAGCACAAAACAATTGTTGCTCTTAAAGACATGAACATAGGAAAAATTAAGAAATGTAAAATATTACAATGTATTATAAGGCAGCGGATGTAATTACCAAATAAGTGATAGTACACAGTTGTGGAGTAGTCTGAAAACCTTAGTTTAGATACAGACTTTGCCTCTGACAACTTTGTAACTAGGGACAAGTTACTTAGTTTCTCTAAGCCTTGTCTAATACCTTTCTCTATGTGTAAATACTTAGCAAAGTATATTTTACAGTGAATATTTTCAGAAGATGTTGATTGGAATAATTTAATATTTAAGAGGAGGGAAAGGTCTAGAACACTTCTGTAAGCTCCTGGTAAAATGTTTAGTGTAGAAGGAAATTGAAGCCACTGGTTAAAATGAAATTTTGTGTTTTTATTCCTGAATTTCACTTATTCTCCACTACCATCAAACTCTTATACCTCAGAGCCCTAACTGGTTTGGCTCAGTGTATGGAGCATTGGCCTGGAGACTAAAGGGTCTCAGGTTCCATACTCATCAAGGGCATGTGCCCCAGTAGGGAGCGTGCAGGAGGCGGCCAATTGGTGATTCTCTCTCATAATTGATGTTTCTGTCTGTCTCTCCTTCTCCCTTCCTCTCTGAAATCAATAAAATAATATTTTTTAAAAACCAAACAAACAAAAACACACATACACACACATACCCTTATAACATTGCATTTCAATGTTCATTAATCTTATACAGTGAATGGGAAGATATGAAACTAAATTCTAGAATCTGTACCTTTCATTTTTGCTCGGTGAGAAGTCTGATTGATAAAACACTTTTAAAAATTGGCAAGAGTTTTCTTTGAGGAAAAACTTGATCTTCAAATGGATTTGGGATATTGTTGTTTTCTATGTTTTTAGTTAATATTATTTTACAATTTATTTATTGCAGTGAACATCTAAGTGAAACAAATTTACACCTTTCATATATTTTCATATTATGTGTTCAGTTGAAAAGGATTAATATACATACTCAGTACCTACTACATAAGAAATGTAAACATTCTGGAAAAATAAGGTCAGCAACAGAAGTAAATTACATTTGTTTCTTAAACTATATTTATTTATTTAAAAAATAAACTTTATTTTATTTTTGAGGGAGAAACATTTGAGCCACCTGGCCAGGGTTGGTGAGCCACATTAATTTTGTAATCACACAAATAAACGACACTTTTAGTTTAGGGGAGGGGGGAGGCAAAATTTGTTTTTCAAATTATGTGTTCTTATTTTAGATTCTGCTAATAATGGATCTGATGTATAATAGGTGTGTGACATAAAATTATTAAATAAAAACAGACCTTTGAGTAACTTGCTTTATTTTGGGTTCTGTTATTTTATTTTTAATTTTAAATGAATGTGAATTCATTCCCTTTTGCCATTGTACAGAATTCAGTAATAAGGAAATGGCACAACTTATCCATTGCCCCATGGGTAGGTTATTTATAATTTTCCTGTAAAACAATACATATCCTTGTGAATATCTTCATGAACACATATGCCAGCGTTTTTCTAGGGTCTAAAAGTGGAATAACTGAGTCACACGTGTATGAATTCCTGCTTCTCTAGAGATGGGCTAATTATTTTGCAAGTGGCAATATAATTTTCCCTTTTCTTTCCAACACTTTTAAATTGTCAAGCTTTTACATTTTACATGCTCCAAGATGAAGAACGTTAAAATTTTGTTTTAATTTATTTGAATATTTTTCTTTTGTTTATTGGCCATTCCACCTTCCTCTTCTATGACTTGCCTATTTTATTCATTTGTTCATTAATTCCTACTATATTTTTTATTTCCTTCTTACTAGCCTGTAGGACTATTCCGTATTGTGAATACTCATCCTTTATTGGTGTATGTGTAGCAAATGCTTTTTTAAAATCATAACTAGTCTTTCTCCCTTTTTTATGGTGTGTTTTCATACAAATGTTTCCAATTTTAATATAAACTTTGCAGTATTTTCTTCTGTGTTTTGTGCATTTTGTACTTGGTTTAAGAAATCAATTTCTACTATTATATCATAATTTTTTTCTTCTAAAATTTTGAAATTTTGCTCTTTCAATTAATCCTTTAGATATTCTTTGCAGGATTATTTCTTATAAATGAGTATTTAATTATCCCCTAACTTTTTACTAAAATCTCAGTTCATCTTTTCCTGCCTATATCTAAACCTACCTATGTTATATGCAATTTTTTAATAGAAGCTTGGGCTTTCTGGCCCCTTTAGTCTCTTACAAAGATCTAGTTTTCAGTCCTTACGCCACACAATATATGCACATTTTAAGATGTAAAATAATATACATGTATGTAGTAAAAGTATAAATTCTGAATGAGAATATACTGTCACCTCTAGAAATATATTAATAATTATCTTAGGAGTGAGGGAGAAAAATGAGATTTTAGATGGGAACAAAGGAGATTTCAAATATTTCTGTAATATTTATTTCATTAAAAAGTTTAGAGCAAATATGACCCAATTATTTGTTAAATCTAGATGATGATTTTTTGTTAATGTTATTCTGTTTGCAATTCTGGTGTTTTAACAATGTTAAAATAAATAATTTTCATCTAAAATAAAGATTTCACATACTGGGTGATAATTGGTTCTAGAATGAGGCCCATTTTTCAGTGAATGCAGGAAATTGTCAAGAGGTTGAGAATAAAGGAGGGAAGGAGGACCCAGGGGCCATACATGTTGCTCATCCAGTTTTATTTGTAGAGATATCTGCTTACTGGACCCAAAATTATGTTTATAAATTGCAAAAATTAAAAATAAAAAGCAGACCAGAAGTTTTTCACTTCTGGATTATCCACAAAAACATTTTAAATATTGTATTTACTTTCACTGGTTCTTTGCTTTAAAATATATTTTTATTTATTTGAAAGAGGAAAGAAGGAGAGAGAGAGAAACATCAGTGATGAGAGAGAGTCATTGATTGGCTGCCTCCTGCACGCCTCACACTTAGGATCAAGTCCACAGCCTGGGCATGTGCTCTGATGAACCTGGTTCATAGGTCAACACTCAACCACTCAGCCATGCTTGCTAGGCCTTTCACTGGTTCTTAATATCAAGTATACTTAATGCATATTACATTAAACCCCAGTCAAAGCAGTATGTCACGAAAGTGAATGCATAAAATAAGGCTGAATAGTTTAAACCAAAAGTAAATGTAATCTGGTTCATAATCACTGTATTTGCCCAACCAATGTTTGTAATACTGCACATTATTGTAAATGAGATTTCATGTAATAGCTAACACATTTAATAAATCAGGAAAATCCAATGTGCTAAAAATTCTGGCAGTACTTGAACTAAATTATATTACCTTCTCAGGCATTGGTTCCAGTGATTACTAATACAGGAAACCTTGCTGATTCCATTTTTAAGATGACAAAAATGGATATTGAGACCCAGAGGTAATGGAACTTGTGCAAATTTTAACTCCGTGTAACTAGTGTTTGGTGTGAGCGCATGTGCAACACAGTCATTGTTAAGCAGAATCCTTATGTGTGAAATTGCAGAAAATTTTTCAGTATCGTAATTGCTGTTGAAAATCTAAAACAACTACATGATACTACTTAGTGCAGTCTTCAGCATGTAACTATTAACATGGAAGGTATCCAAAATACATGTTTGTGCTAAGAATGAAAGGGAATGTACAGATAACTTCTAACTAGCATGCAAGGGAACTTCATGGCTACCTGTAAAGACTAAACACATATAATCACTTTCATATCTGGCTTCACAATTTTGAAAAAATAATTTATTTAGCTGAAATACTGCTATGAAGAGACACTTTCCCCTTATCTGTCTTAGAGTTGCACAGTGGTGCAATTTAATAGGAAAGATGGGATAAGTGCTTGATTGCCTTGATTAGTTTTCAAGAAAAGGAGTTGGTTCTTTCTATTTTCCAAAAGCAGTGGGATCCCCTTTAGGTTAGTTGCGGAGTACTGGACACATTCTCAGTGGTTCTTAGTACTAGTTACTTTGCCCTTCAGTATAGTATTGTTTCAAGTTCCTCTAGTACATTTCCTGTACTAAAAATTGGAATCAGTTATATTTCCAATAAGTTGTAATTTCTTTTAGTGGAAAAATGGGGTTTCAGCATCACAATCTGGCATTAAGAGTGCTGTGGATACTAAATTATTTATTGTTTCTGGGCTTTTTCAGTCTACAGAAATAATTTCTTCCATAGTAGTAATTGTTTCTCAAGGCCATGGTACATGGTAGATACGTCATAATTATTTATCTGCTTTATGCCACATCACATAGATAAAAGTTTCAGAGTAATATTACCACCACTACCTACTAACAAATTATTGAAAACCGTTAAATTGTCTTTGCTTATACTCCATTTCCCTCCCCATTTTATATATTTTTTTAAATTTTGAAATAATTTCAAATTTAGAGAAAAGTCACAGAAGAGTACAGACTTTTATATTACTCAGGCTTTCTATTGGGTAAAATTTTGTCACATTTGCTTTATCATGGACTTATCCCTCCCTGGTATCACCTCCCCCCCCCCCCACTCCCACACACAATTGTTCTTATTATATTTTTTTCCTGAACTAAGAGTAAGTTGTAAACATGATGTCCTTATTAACCTTAAATAATTCAGTGTATATTTTCTAAGACAAGGGCACTCTCAACATAACCATCAGATTCATGAAATTAATGCATGTACTTCCACCAGTTTTTTCAGTTATATCTTGGATAGCAAAAAGGATACAAGTTGCATTTATGGGTATGTTTTATTCTCCAAATACAGCTTTTCTCTTTTCTTCTTTAGTTTGTCCCTCAATTTGCCTCTGACATTTACACATATAAATTTTTGGCAGAAATACCATAGAAGTGATGTTTCTTAGTGTAATGTAAGAGAACACGTTATATGATTTGGTACTTACTGGTGAGATTAACTTGGATCACTTGATTAAATTGGTGATGCCAAATTTCTCCACTTTAGACTTACTTTTCTTTCACTTTATAATTAATAAGTATTTTGTGGGAAAATACTTTGAGACTATGTAAATGTTCTCTTTCATAATACAATACATTTTCACCAACTCCCTTTAGCATTCATTGATGATTCTTTCCTGGGTAAATTGCTGATGGTTGCTAATTCCATCATTCTTTCTACAATTAATTAGTTGGCATTCAACCTATTCAATTTATTAGTATGGGTTTATGAATTTCTGTTTAATCCATTACTATCATTATTTCTTTTGATGCTCAGATTTAGTCAGTAAGCAGTGTCTTTTGACATGTCCTCATCATTCTTTCAGCATCTCTACTTTATGGCACAAAAGATTTTTCAGCCCCACTTTATTTGCTATTTTGGGAATCAGTTGTTTCTCTTAGGAGCCCTGATTCTTTTTAGTGGACAATGGTACTTGGAAACAGATAAATATATATATATCTATGTATATGTATATATGCACACACATACACACACACACACATATGTGTGTGTGTGTTTATATCTATCTATCTATATATATGTATATAAATATAGATATATGTAAAAGCCTAAGTGACCATTATGACTGAATGACCGGTTGACCAGTCTAGATATAAACACTAGATAAGCTCATTGGGACAGGAATGCCCCCAGGTCTCTTCAGGAGACAGAGCTGGGAAATATCTATATGTATACATATCTGTCTGTGTATGTGTATGTACATCTCTGTGTTATATGAGTTTGTATTAGGAATGTATATATATCTATAGTAATTTAATCTATGTTAATTTTTATATCTGTATGAGACTTATACACCTCCCTTTTTAATTCACCATAGAGTTTTCATTCTAGCCTGCTCCATTTCCATATTTGTAATCCATTCTCTGACAATAAGAAATGTGGCTCCTGTTATCTTCAGTTACTTATTCAATTTCTTCTGTTTATAATTAGTTGCCTCCTTAAACCATTGGTACAGACTCTATCAAATTCAGCCTTGTTTTTGGCTATAACTCATTCCTTGGTCCAGGCCTCAGCTGCAAAAAAAAAAAAAAAGAGAGAAGGGAAGAGTAGAGAAAGCCAATAATTTTTTTCAAAGAAAAAGAAAGAGTAAGACTACCATTTAAAAAATATTTCAACTTATTTACAGTATCAGAACATACCATTACTTACTATCTGCGCGCTCTTTTAATCATCATTTAGTCCTATCTTTGTAGATAACTATACATTTAATTCTCCCCATCAGTCCCATGTATCTCTAATTTCTTTGGAATCCTGAAGCTTGTCAACTGATAGGTTTTCAGGAAGGGCCTATAGGAATTATGCTAAGTTCTGAAATATTGAAAACAGTTCTTCTGTCATCTTAGTGCTTATAGGTAGGTAGATGTAAAGTCCTTGGCTCCAGTTTTCTTTCTTTGGCTATCTAAGTATGTTGTTTTGTACAAGTACTTTTTGATGAGCCAAATCTGATAACAATCTTATTATTCTTTCCTTTACAAGTCAGTTGATATTTTTGCATAGAAGTTCAGTAATTTTATTAGAATATAGCTTGGTGTTCATTAATCTGGGTTAGTATTCTTAGGTATGTGATTTGCCTTTTCACTAATGGCTTCAGATGTTTCTGTTTTTATATCAGAAACATGTTCTCCAATTATGGTTATATAAATTTTGTTTTTCTTCATCAGGATTCTATTGTATGTATTATATGTTGAATCTTCTTTAACTATCTTAATTATTTGCCATTTTCTTTTTAATTTTTGTCTTTTAAAAAGAGTTTTACTTCTTTTGGTAACATAGTATCTGTTGTGTTTATAACTCCCTGTTTCTTCTAATTTATTCTTTTTAAATTGATTTTTATTTCTTATAGAAAGGTACTTTTGGAGGTTGTCCTAATTCTAATTTATGTTATTTGTATTATGTCTAATTTCTTAAAGTCTTCAGCTTGATTTGAAGTAGTAGGTTATAGTATTTACCTGTTTTTCAGCAAATCTTTGTGGTATGCTTTCAGTGTATTTTGTTCTTATTCTCTTTTTTTCTTATAATAACTTTGTTTCAGATTTTATTTCTTTCATTTTTTTTACACATTTTTATATGTAGTTAGCCATTCTGAGTACACAGACACCCTTCTTCTTTTTGTGTAATGGTTGAAAATAGTTCACCTTATTATGTAAGAACTCCTCACTCCTTTCTCCTTCCCAATGTTACCGAGAGTTTCTCTTTTCCTTTTCCTACTGCCACTGTCCTCTTCAGTCGGGGGCCTTTTCCCTGTAGTTTCTCTTCAGTGTTGCTTTGTTCTAGAAGAGAGCTTTGAGTGTTTAGTTTTGAGAGTTTGCAGTGACTGAAGTGTTCTATGCCCTAAAGAGTTTATTATGAACCCTTTCACTCACATTCTATTGTAGTGAGAAGAACACATTCCTTTTTATATACTTTTCTCAATTTTGCCTACTATGCAATATATAGAACCCCTGTTGGTAATTTTGGAGTTCTTTTGTTCTGTCGAAAATCATATGCCCTATTACTGTCCTCTTCTTTGTACTAACCACATAGACCTATTGGTGGGATGTTCCCACCTTCTTGTATTTTGAAATATTTTGCATAAGGTTTTGATTTTGCTATTTAATTGCTCTGTTTTTATAAGGGAATTTGCAGAGATTTAAATTTTAAGTTGCTGTCACAGCCTACTTCTTGAATTCTCATAAAATTTTTCATATTTAAAAGTTGTGAACCACTACCTCATGGACCATGCAGACTTCTGATATCAAAGTTACCATTGTGTTTGCATTAAATAAGAAACTGCAGTTAAAAACATTCTATATACTACAACATGTCCCTCCAAAAATGTATACACACTATAACAGTTGATAGCTGTAGATTCTATTACATAATGAAATGAAATACTTATATATGTAAAATCCTAAGCAACCATTATGACCAAATAACTGGTTGACCAGTCACTATAATGTGCTCTGACCACCAGAGGGCAGACGCTCAAATCAGGAGCTGCCCCTGGCGATCAGTGCACTCCCACAGCCAACCTCCCATGGCCGGCCAATCTTCCACGGTCCCTCCCTGCCAGCCAGCCAACCTTTCACAGCACCTCCAGTAAGCTGGCCCCAGTTGGCCCCAATTAGGCCTGGGCAAGATGGCCCCAATCACCCGCCAGGCCGAGGGACCCCCACCTGTGCATGTATTCGTGCACCGGGCCTCTAGTATTTTAATAAACTGCCTTTATAGTGTGTATACATTCTGGGGGGACACTCTGTATATATTACACTTACCTTGTTAATAACTAATAAATTGTTGTCTAATTAGGAGCCTTTCTGTACCATCTACTACCAGATTGTTTAAAAACACAATTTCTTATGTCTTTGGTGACCTCTTAAATGCATTAGCTAGGGGAACATATGGTAGAAAGAAGTTTTCGCATATATATATATGGGAGTAGGCAAACACAGGTTTATAGTTGTAATACAAATAATACGACAATTAATAAATAAAAATATAAAAATAAAATTTTGCATGCTAGCAACTATAAGCCTATGTTTGCTCACCCTATTAGCTACACTAAAAAAAGAGAAAGATGCAAATTGGCCATACCACTGCAATGTGCACCAGAAAATAAGGAGTAAGTATGTAAATTAACCCAACAAAGATGGCAGGTTAATTTGCATACACAGGCTCCTAGCGGCCTGGGTCCCAGGAATATTCTTGGGATCCAGGCCACGCAGAGCCTGTAGGCCCACATGTAGGCCTTGGGCAGCCAGGGTCCCAGAATGCCCCTAGCCATTCATGGCCTATGGGTTTTGGCACTGAGCGGCCGGGGGCAGAGTGGCAAAAGCTTGAGCAAGGCCAGAGTGGACCTGGGTGGGCCCTGCACAAGCCATATCGGAGGCTTGAGCAAAGCCAATGGCCCTGCCCAAACCACGGCAGGGGCTTGATCAGAGCAGGGGGAGGGTGGGGCGGTGGGGGTGGGGGGGGGAGCCCTGCCCAAGCTACAGCACTGGCCTGAGCAGGAGACCAGGGCAAGCAGGAAGCTTGGCTTCCTTCATTTCTGGGCCAACCCATGCCTCCTGCTTGCTCCAGCTCTGTGGCTGGATAACATCTTGGTTGGGTTAATTTGCATACTCAGTCCTGATTGGCTGGTGGGCATGGCTTGGCGTAGTGGACTGATGGTTAATTTGCATGTTTCTCTTTTTATTAGTGTAGACTAGAGGCCCAGTGCACAAAAATTCATACACTAGGTGTGGGATTCCCTCAGCCTAGTCTGCACCCTCTCACAACCAGGAGCCCTTGGGGGATGTCCAACTGATGGCTTAGGCCTGTGGGGAGCAGGCCTAAACCAGCAATCAGACATCCTTACTGCTGCTGCGGAGGTTAAAGAGGTTCCTGCCACCACAGCTGCACTCGCCAGCCTGGAGCCCAGCCAGGAGTGGCGCTCTCCCTTTGAGAACCATCTTTGTGAGGGCCTGATGGTCAATTAGCATAGTCCCTCTTTATTAGATAGGATAATTCTCTTAAAATATACCGTTTAGTAGGTTTTAGTATATTCACAGAGTTAAGTAACCATTACAACAATCACTTTTAGAACATTTTATTTACCTCAAAAGGAAACCCCATGCACATTAGCAATCACTCATTTCTCCCTAATTCCACCCTTCCCTTCCCACTAGCTCATTTTTTGAAAACATATTTTTATTGATATAAAGGAAGGGAGGGGAAGATAAAGAAACATAAATGATGAGAGAGAATCTTGATCAACTGCCTCCTACATGACCCCTACTGGGGATTGAGCCTGCAACCCGGGCATGTGCCCTTGACTGGAATCAAACCCAGGACCTTTCAGTCTGCAGGCTGATGCTCTATCCATTGAGCCAAACCAGCTAGGGTCCCACTAGCTCTTGACAATAACTAATCTATTTTCTATCTCTGTAAATCCCCCTGTCCTATATGTTTCATATATATGAAATCATGCAATATGGTCTTTAGTGACTTTTTCACTTAGCATGTTTTCAAGGTTTATCTATGTCGTACTGTATATCAGTAGTTGGGAATATTGTCTGGGAATATTGCATTTTATTTATCAGTTGATGGACATCGGATTGTTTCCATTCTCCCCCCCCCCCCATCAACAATGATGTTATGAACATTTGTGAACCAGTTTTTGTGTAGATATATGTTTTAATTTCTCTTAGTTATATACCCAGGGATAGGATTGTTGGGTCAAATGGTAATTATATGTTTAGTCTTTTAAAGAACAAACAAATGATTTTTCAAATTTTACCACATATTTTACATTCTCACCAACAGTATATTAGGATTCCAGGTTTTCCATATCCTTGCCAACACTTTTTATTGTCCATTTTTTAAATTATATCCTAGTAGGTGTGAAGTAGCATGATTTTTTTTAATGTATAGTTTTAACTTATGGAAAGTTTCAAGAATTCATAGGAGAGGGAATAGTGTTATCAGTCCCTGTCACCTTCACATCTTAATGATTATGAGTATGTATGTGGCCAATCTTTTATTTTATATATTCTCTCTACCTTCTCTTTTATGACCCATCAATATTTATATCAAATTCTAGAAATAGCTTATTTTATACACTTAGTGCTTAGATTTACTTATACATTTATCAAAGTATTTGCTCACCATTTCTTTCTACAGCCTGTCTAGAAGCATTTTTTGTCTTTCTAATATCCAAATATATAAAAAGCCAGGGGCTGTCACAACCAAAACAACTGGATGGATGGCTGCATGGGGCAGCAAGGCTGGCAGGAGGGTTAGTGAGGGACGACCAAACAGCTGAACAGCAGGCTGCATGGGGTGACCAGGCCAGCAGAGGGGGCAGTTGGGGGCATCCAGGCTGGCAGGGGGGGGGCAGTTGGGTGTGACCAGGCCAGCTGAGGGGGGGGGGGGGGGAGTATGGGGCAACCAGGCTGGCAGGGGGGGACAGTTGGGGGCGACGAGGTTGGCAGGGGAACAGTTAAGGGCAATCAGGCAGGCAGGCAGGTGAGCAGTTACAATCCAATGGTCCTAGATTGTGAGAGGCATGCCCACCAGGCATGCTGGTTTAGGCTCGATCTTGGGGATATTCCCCTAAGGGGTACCCTGTTGGAGTGTACAGTCTGGGCTATGGGAGCCTTCCCACACATACACATGAATTTCATGCACTGGGCTTCTAGTGTGTGTGTCTGTCTGTGTGTGTGTGTGTGTGTGTGTATACATACATATATATATATATATATATATATATATATATATATATATATACCCTTTAGAAATTTTAAAAGTAAAATTTTTGGTCTTGTTTGTTTGAAAATGTTTCTAATCTGCATTTTTTAGAAAATTAATGTAGAACTTGAGTTGAAAGTTATTCTTTCTGAGCATTTTGAAGATATTTCAGTGTCTATTAGTTGCCATTTTTGCTGTTGAAAGAATAGGAAGTCTAATTTATGTTTCTTTGTAGATAATCTTATCAACTACTTTTTCTTTGGTATTCCTCAGTTTTATAATATGACAAATGAAAGTCCCATAAGTTACAATGATAGTAATTTTGAGCTATTAGCTTTAATTTATTGTTATTCTAAATTGTGATCAGTGTTCTGTGAACAGTTAAATACATTGGGAACACTTGCTCTCTAAAAAGACGCTATGGAGAATTTTTTATGGAGTAAATGATTCTTAATCCATCAACTTTATAACTTCTCAAGAAGTTATAATGTGTATGTACCCTAAACAGACATAGTGTTTTTTGTATCTCTCTACAGCCCTATTGGAAATAATTATGAAAAATGGAAGCACAGCTGGGAATAGTCCTCATTGCCGAAAACCATCAGGTAGTGCTGATCAAAGCAAGCCTAATTGCACAAAGGACAACATGACTAGTAGTGGTGATGGAAAAGGCTACACCAAAGACCAAATAGATGGAGTTCTCAGGTAGGAATAAATATGACATATTTCAATTACAGTTGCTGCTAATGTAATTTTTAAATGGCATAGCACCTAAAAAATGTTTGAGTTATAATGCAGTAGAATAGACATTAAGAAATTGAACTCTGGGTATGTTATGTTTTATCTATATTATTAAAGGTCTTTGGCCCTAATGCCATAACGATCAAAGACCAGTGCAGTGAGGTACACACGGGTGGGCAGGACTGGGGAATTTCACGCACTGAGCTTCTAGTGTTCTTTATAAAATCAGTGTGTAGCCCTAGCCCAGTGGTCGGCAAACTGCGGCTCGCGAGCCACATGCAGCTCTTTGGCCCCTTGAGTGTATTTCTTCCACAAAATACCACGGCCTGGATGAGTCTACTTTGAAGAAGTGGTGTTAGAAGAAGTTTAATTTTAAAAAATTGGGCTCTCAAAAGAAATTTTAACCATTGTACTGTTGATATTTGGTTCTGTTGACTAATGAGTTTGCTGACCACTGCCCTAGCCGATTTGGTTCAGTGGCTAGAGTTTTGGCCTGCGGACCCAAGGGCCCTGGGTTCAATTTTGGTCAAGGGCATGTACCTGGGTTGCAGGCTCCTCCCCAGTCTGAACCCTGATCTGAGCTTGTGCAGGAGGCAAGCAATTAGTGTGTTCCTCTTACATCAGTATTTCTCTCAGTCTTTCTCTCTTCCACTCTCTACAAATCAATGGAAAAATATCCTTGGGTGAGGATTAAAAATAAATTTAAAAAATAATAAATAATAAACAAAATAAAATCAGTCTATAAACTTCCATCTTTATATTTTTTATAAAGTCAGATTGTACAATACCAACTCTGTGGAAGGCTCCATCTTTTTTTTTTTTTTTTTTTTAGTACTTCTAGATTATTATTTATATTCTTTACTAAGGTTATCTTTATATATATATACTAGAGGCCCGGTGCACGAATTCATCATGGAGATCAAGGCTGATTGGGCTGCCCTTTGGTGGTCATTGTGTGTCATAGCCACTGGTCATTTGTTCACTTAGGTTTTTATATATATAGATTTATAGATAGATAGATAGATAGATAGATAGATAGATAGATAGATAGATATAGATATAGATATGCAAGCAGCATAATGTTCTTTTAAGTTTTGTGAATTTATTGGGATGATATCTTGCCCACTCCTGCCAGTTGGCTGTCCCTGATTGGCCCCAATTGGCTCCGATTGTCAGCCAGGCTGAGGGACCCGACCCAGGCACAAATCTGTGTATGAATTGCCCCTAGTTGGTTAATAAAATTATATAGGTTTCAGTATTCAATTCTATAATGCATTGTCTGTAGATTGTATTGTGTGTTCATAAACATCTTCTTTGATCATCATTTATCCTCCTTTTTACCCTCTCCTACCTCCCTCCACCCACCTTCCCCTCTGGTAACAACCATATTGTTGTCTGTGTGTATAAGTTGTTATTTTTTATTATTACTAGAGGCCTGGTGCACGAATTCGTGCACAGGTGGGGGTCCCTCTGGGTGATCCTGTAGGAATCCGGCCCTAGCTGTCTTCTTCAGCTTTGCAGCCCCGCAGCCCCGCCTGGCACCTTTGCCTGGTGCTGCCCAGTCACCTGCTCCACCATCCCACCTGCAGGGTGATTGATTGAAGCTGGTTCCCTCAGCACCTAGGAGCTGGATGGAGGCCCCACCCTCCACCTACACTGCTGGTCACTGTGTGCAGGGCAATAAGTGGGGTGATTGGGCCCCCACTCGCACCTACCTCGGCCTGGTCCCGCCCATTCACCTGCTCCACCATCCTGCTATGGTCCCGCTCTCATTGGGGCCCATTGGGGTTGGCAACAACCCTCCACTGCTGCCCTCAGCCAACACTGCCTCTCCGATGCCTGTCATGTTCCGTGTCACCCTCTGATGGTCAGCACACGTCACAGTGAGCAGTTGAACTCCCAGTCAGACAATTTGCATTAAGCTTTTATTATATAGAAGAATTATTATCACTTAAGCCTTTCACCTTTCTCACCCAGCCCCCCAACATTCTAATTTTATTTTTTTAACTATTTTCTCTGCGTGTTTTAGTTTCACCTCATGATACGCTTCCACTGAAAGCAGAAGAATTAAATAGAGTTCAAAAATTATGAACTGGGTTTTAGAGATTTTACTAGTTTTATAATTAAGAAAAAATTTTCTGGAAATCAGATGAACCTCTGAGTATGACACACTAGAGAAAATACTGTTTTGCTTCCTGCTACAACTCTAGGAAGCTATATTGATGTGGTGTTAATGTTGCTCTTTAGAGAAACTAAAATATAAGGATAAAGGACCCTGAACAGTGATTAATCAGGTAATTCACACAGAGAATGAATTAAATCAAGTGAATTAGCTAAAGTGAAGAGTCGGTAAAACTAGTTAGTCTTTTTGCCTTTTCTTATCTCTTTTATTCTTTTATTTTTTCTTCATTCTTGCTTTTTAGTTTATTCTATTTTTACTCATCATAATTTGAAATTAAAATAATTTAAAATAAAATAGCAATTTCTTACGTATTTTGCTTTTTTCCTTATATATTTAGATGCTAAAACTTGATGTAAAAGAATCCCTAATATGGTAAAGCCGTGATAAAGGGTATTTGGTTAGCATGAATGGTAATGAGACACTTTAAGAAGAGGAGTAATGTTGCCCAGCTGTTGTGGCTCAGCAGTTG
Source organism: Pipistrellus kuhlii (assembly GCF_014108245.1). Taxonomy (NCBI): domain Eukaryota; kingdom Metazoa; phylum Chordata; class Mammalia; order Chiroptera; family Vespertilionidae; genus Pipistrellus; species Pipistrellus kuhlii. The sequence goes on from NW_023425404.1 coordinate 136,632,230, forward strand.
AGCATCGATGCAGGAGCCAAGATATCACTGGTTAGATTTCTGATCTGGGCACATGCCCACGTTTCAGGCTTGATCTCCAGTAGGTGCATACAGGAAGCAGTTGATAAATGATGTTTCTCTCTCATCAATGTTTATATCTTTCTGTCCCTCTCCCTTCCTCTTTCTAAACATCAATAGAAACATATTAAAAAGAAAAAGAATATAAGTAGTGTTGTTAACCACACTTTTATAACTATAGTATTTTGTCAGGGATGGCTAAGAAAGTGAGAGAGTGAATACATGAGACTTGCTTTTGAATTTCTTTAAGAAAAGGCTTTAATTAACCAATGTGTTGAAATGCACTCCCAAGAAAACATACCTATTTGAAAAAAAATTTCATTTTTTGTAGAAATTGCTCTTTTGGGGGAGAACATGTCCTCAATGAAAGACCTAAATAAAGTTAATTGTATACATGTCATTTTTACTTAGAATCATCTCGTGATTTTTTTAAGAAAGACTATAGAATCACCTATATATTTGAAAATGTAATTTAAACATACAGTTGAAATTTTTGGCGAACAGGAATATTCTAAATCTGGTTTAAAAAAAATCTTTGTTTAAAATTTTCTCTACTCTAACTTTGAAGGGAGGAGTACATTATAGTAGCAGTCAAACTCTTAGTAGAAATGAGACATGGTAAGAATGCTTTTTTTTTTGTTTTTTTTTTTGTTTTGTTTTTTTTGTTATCTCTTTGTTCTAGTATTTAGGGGACATCTTAAGAGTGGAAGAAAGAAAGATGATTGTGAGTACAGATACATTTGTATATGGTCAGAGTTGGCCAGATGGAAACATAAAATGTTGAGGGAGTTTCTGTCAGTTGGCTTCTATACTCTCTGAAATTGGAGATGAGGTTATCTTTTGAGAGTTATGAGAAAAGAGATGAGATTGAAAGCTTGAGGAGAATGGTAAAAGAATGAAATATTTGCAGAGCAGAAAAGCAGAGGGAATGGAAAGATTGCTGGTTAGCATTTGGGACTCAGCTATGCTTGAGACCATGAATTCTTATCTGGAAGAAGTATTAGCTTAGTAGTATACCTACATTAGAAATTGTTTCTCTGCTCAATAATTTTATTATACATTTTTTATTAAGAAATTTAGTTATTTTTCCCCTTTGGGGACTAAATGTGATTGAAACATCCTAATATATAAAAACCCTGGGTCTGTCACACCCATAATGACCGGGAGGCTCGACCAACTGAAAGTCAGCCCTTCAGGCATCTCTGAGTCGTCGTGGCGACCCAGTGCTGACTGCTATGGCTACAGACATGGTGACCAGTACTGACTGCTGGGCCTGCGAATCAGGCCCAGAGAGTGGACTGAAGAGAGAAGCAGGGTCTGAATTCTATCCTCTGTGGCAGCTACTAATCAGTACTTGCTTCTTTCTTTAGCTCTAGGCCGCATCTCCATTTCTCTCTAGGCCTCCACCAGGGCTGCTGATCAGCCCTGCTTTTCTGATTAGGACCTGTTGATAGGCCCAGAGACCCTGACTGGCATAAGAACCAACCAATCAGAACCAAATCTGAAGAGCCCATGGCTGCTTAGGAAGCAGAGCTGCCTGGCATAGAAACCTACCAATCAGAACCAAATGGGCAGCAGAGAGCAGTTGGGAGTAAAATCAGGCTGGCAGGGGAAGGCAGTGGGGGCTATCAGGCCAGCAGAGGAGCAGTAAGGTGTTAATCAGACCAGCAGGGGAATGGTTAGGGGGTAATCAGGCTGGCAGGCAGGCAGGTAGGCAGGTGAGCAGTTAGGAGCCAGCAGTCCCAGATTGTGAGAGTGATGTCTGACTGCTGGTTTAGGCCTGATCTCACAGGCAGTCAGACATCCCTGATGAGTCCCAGATTGGAGAGGGTACAGGTTGGACTGAGGGACACCCCACACCCCCCAGTGCACAAATTTCGTGCACCAGGCCTCTATTTCTTAAAGAGAATCCCTAACTTATTCAAAATACTTAGTTAATAACTTTATAAGAGTTGATTAGTTCAATCATGGAACACTTATTCATTATATTAGTCTTCCTAAGTATTGCTTTAGTGAGGTTAACAGATCATCAGCAAACACTTACATGCTGTATGTTTTTGTTTTTGTTTTACCTATACACAGGGGATTTTTCAGAAGAAAGTTGTTGTTAGCACAATTATGCAAACAAGTTGCTCAGTGACAATTTGGCTCAATGGGAGAAGCCATGCAATAATGCTGCATCTATTACATAAGTAAGACTAGCTTACAGTAAGACCGAAGAAAAAGGGATATAACTTTGTAAAAGTAACTTTCTGTGAAACTAAACACATAACAATGAGTTGAGGTATAATATATTGAAATATATTGAGTTGAAATATATTGAAAATCTGAGGAAAAGGTGTCATGGATCTAATATGAAAGATTTTTATTATCTCATTTTTAAAAGTCCATCTATTTTAACAAGATGAGTGTGAAATCATTAACTGGACTGTCTTTATAGTTATTTATTCAAAACACTTCTGTATAGCAGTTAGGTAATTTGAATGATGGGGATTTTATTAGGATATGACTTAAATTCTAGTTCTTTAAATGAAAAGAAATTATTTTGCTAAACTTATAAAATAAATAAACCTTTGCCTCCAAGAATAAACGTTTCCTTAAACACTAATAAATATGGAATCTATTTAAATAACCATCTATATTATATAAAAAAAAGAATTGAAAAAAGACCCTCTTCCCCTGCCCACAAGGTAAATAAGAAACAGTGCCTGCCTTCAAGGGACCTAAGTCTAGAAAGACTAATCAGGCATGTACACAGGTAGCAGCAGTACAGTGTGGTAACTGCTGGAATAGGGCTAAGTTCCAAGAGCTTTGAGAGGCTCTAAGAGGGTTACCAATCTAGTCTTGAGGATTTTTTGAGAGAAAGAGCCAAGTGAGTTTGAAGAAGTGGTGGAAACTAAGCAAGAACAGAGGCAGAGAACACATGTTCTGGCACCAGAAAGACATTTGAAAACATTTAAGAGGGAAGAAAGTGTGTTTAAACTCTTATTAGAAAAGCAAATTGCAAGGAAGGAGATGGTTAGTTCCTCTGAGTCCGAGGAGGTTCCTTTTCTTCTTCATTCTGGTTCTCAACAAGATTTTTAAGTTGTACAAACTGATATTTGAATTCTTACTTGTACCTTTCTTAATCACTGTAGCAGGCCTCCTCTTCCATTCCCATTGCCACTTTATTTTTCTCTAAATATTCATCACCTTGTGATATACTTCATATTTTACTTGTATATCTGTTCATTGCCTGGTCCTGTCCCAATTGTAAATTGAATGTGAGCAGGCATTTTTTGTATTGTTTTATTCCCCACTATAGCCTCTGAAACAGCATTTAGCAGAAAGTAGATGTTCAGTAAATTTTTGTTGAAGAAATAAGTCCTGGTTTCTTCCCATCTATTACTTAGTTATATGACTTGGCATTTACTTAACCTCTCAAAGCCTTGATTTCCTCATTGGTTAATTAGAAATAAAATCTACCTAATGAGGAGTAAACGAGATAATTTATGTAAAATAATCAACATAAGATTCTACGATTCTCTATGTGAAAATTTAGTGGACCAGATATAGTTTGTAATTTGAATCATTCATATTTAGAAAGGTAATAACAAGTATTCATTATACGTTACATAACTGGTAAGCAGTTCGGACCCTAACGGAAACATTTCTGCAACAAAACATACAACTATTCACTTAAATGGGATATATAAAGACTGTGTAGCAGTTTCACATTGTTCAGGTCAAATTTTACCTTTAAGAGTTCAAGTCAAGTTTTTGCAATCAGATTATTAATAGAATAATTTAACGTTTTACCAGAGCTTATTAGAACATGGATATTCTTAATGGATATTGGAGCATGGATACTGCTTTTAAAGCAATTTTACTATACTCTTTTTAGAAGTCTGTGTCTGACACACAGTAGGTGTTCTATAAATGTTCCCTTCCCCTTTTTTCTATTGCATAGTTTTTAATCATATTCAGGAGAGTGAGTTTCTTCTATGGTGGGATCATTCTTTGTTTTGTTCACAAATGTATCTTAAATGCCTGAACACTATCTGGGACATAGTTGGTACTCAATAAATATTATTGACCAAATAAAGAAAATGTCATATTCATGAAATAAAATTGACTTGTGTTAATATTTGTTATCTAAAGTAGAAAAATTTAATTATAATTATCATTATTATAAAGAAGGATTGGGTATCAGATTTTAATTTGTAATAATGGAAAAATTTCTATAATTTTAGTTATATAAGGTCTTCTTTCTTTTTTTCTCCCTATTTTACAAACTAAATGATAAATGATTTCATTATAAAAGAAGAGCTTTATGCTCATTTATTCCAGAAATATTTACTGAGAGCCTATCATGTACCAAGCGGTATGATGAATAATATATTTAGTAGTTTAAAAAAAGATCAATCCTGTCTCTCTTCTTTGAAAACTTTGAGTCAGTGTTTGAAATACTTTTGCTGCCAGTGAACAATTATACCTCAAATATCTTTTTACCTGTTTCTACCTCTGTCATCAAGCCACTTACACATGGAACACATCTAGAGTCATAAAGTCGGCTACAAAAATGTATATGATGTAACTGGATTTTAGTGAATAAAAATTTTTAGGTTGTGAGAGAATGTTAGGATCCAAAAGTATTAATTTTCTCAGGCCCATTTAGTCCCAAAAGTATTAATTTTCTTAGTCCCATTTATATTTCTTTTCCTAATATACTTTAAAGACTCTGGCTTTAAATCAATTACATCTTTAGGGTTATAAACTATGTAAGTACAATAGGACCTTGTATAATGATTCATTCAACATTGTTTCATTATAACATTGTTTCATTATAACATTGATGAGATGTTATAATGTAGGAACTTAACTCTTGTTTATGTAAATTAGCCTATGGTAAAATTTGTTTTGTTACACATCATTTTGCTAAGACACAAAACCACATCAAGTGAGGACTTACTGTAATCTTTAAAAATATGCTTATCACAATGAAAATGGGAGTAACAAATATTTTTGTGTCCCAAGATATATTTTATCATGAGATTTTATCTTTCACCAATGAATTCTCTTTAGCATGGCCAAGATGAATTGACTTGCCTTGACATTTAAACCATAGTGTGCTGTGATTGTTTTTACATGCATTAAACTGTTGTTTGATATTTGGTTAGGTATACATTACAGGACAACAAAACTCTTGAGTGTAACATAGACTGTTCTTTAGCTGCAATGTACTTGTGAGGATTATTGAATTTCTTTATGCTTATCCTTTGTGCTCTGTCCTTCACCCACGGTTGTTACGGATTTTGCTTTACTTCTATGTAGTTCTGATAAATTACACCAAGGACATTCTCATGGTCAACTCTTCTTAGACTGGGAAGAAGTTGGAGCAATGGTCTGGTCAAAAAACAGATGAAAGCATTAACCCTTAATAGGATAAGCTATCATTTGATATTGAGGAAACAATCCACAGACAGTTCTTTATACTCTTCTAATAAATAAAACATTGGAGCTATTACATAAACTTCTTCCTTGAAATTTTCATTATAACACACTCTCTTGTTCACAGCATAAACAAATGTAAAAATTACTATGAAGTACTTGGAGTTACCAAAGATGCTGGTGATGAAGATTTGAAAAAAGCTTATAGAAAGCTTGCTTTGAAGTTTCATCCAGACAAAAACCATGCACCTGGAGCAACAGATGCTTTTAAAAGTAAAGTAAACCCTTTAAAGCAATTTTACCAAGCTCTTCTTAGAAGCCAGTTAGTTAGTGTTTCAGAATATTAAATTCTGCCTTTAGTCTGGTGCCTAGAAGCCAGCATAAGGATCCTCAAAATCCTTTAAAACTTCACTATGAACTTGTTCTAAGAGCCAAACAAATGCAGTTTAGTTTCATGAAAGCAGCATGCTTTCTAATTTACTGCGCACAGTGGGTAATGATTATGCATGAGCCTCTAGTGTAGGGGTGTTGAACTCAATCAGAGAAGGGGCCAAAATCTAAAATCCAGCCTAAATCGAGGGCCGAATGGTTTACTGAACAGTCATAAACTGTCATTGTGATGGAAACGCAGCGGAGTGCAGTGATGACAGCGCGGTGCGGGCCACATTGCAAGGCCTGGCGGGACGGATTTGGCCCGCGGGCCTTGTGTTTGACACATGTGCCGTATTACCATCTGGTTCTAAGGGAATTTAAAAGGAAAATAGAGATTTTGTGAGTTTTTTAGATATTAGAAATATTAAGGTATTAGAATTGGGAAATTACTTGGAATTGCTATCTGCCCACTGATTTTACATTTCTATCAACTCTGGCCAAGTTTTGTATTTTTTATATGTAGTTCTAACTAATGTGACTTTTTTCTTTTTAATTATTAGTTTCATTTGTCTGGCCTACTCTTTATTTGTCTTAATTTATCAATATTATTTTTGGGGATCAATTTAGGAAATAAACATAAAATAACTGATTTTGTAATTTCATATTTTGCTCTATAGAAATCACTCAATAATTAACTTCTAGTTCATAGGAAAATGCTTAAATTTATGATTATTTGTTTTTATGAATTTGGCATTTATAGAGCCAAGTACAATGCTTACAATGAAATAAATGCTGAGATCTTGGAATAATAGGAAGGATATACTCATTTTTAAAATATTTCTAAAAGATAGAGGACTCAAATTGATCTTTCCTGCAAAACAGTTTCCAAATGGTTTTATTTCTTAAAGGAAGTGGCCAAGCAAAATGTGTTTGGGGATTGTTAATATATTCCAATAAAAACAGCCGCCAAAGTGATACTAAGTGAAAGTAAAATAATCACCATGACTGAGCCTTCTCTGTTTGTTTCCTTAAATTAATGGTGTCTTGGGTAGTACAGGAAATTTTTCTTTACTCAAAAACACTAATTTGACTCTATCATATATGCCCCCAAAAGTTAAGGCAAAGTTTTCACATTATGAATTAAAATTAAAATAACAATATTTTTATTTTTTATTTTTAGCTTTTTATATATTTTATTGATCTTTTATTGAGAGGAAAGGGGAGGGATAGAGCGTTAGAAACATCGATGAGAGAGAATCATCAGTCAGCTGCCTCCTGCACACCTCCTACTGGGGATGTGCCTGCAACTAAGGTACATGCCCTTGACCAGAATAGAATCTGGGACCTTTTAGTCCCCAGGCTAACTCTCTATCCCATGAGCCAAACTGGCTAAGGCATATTTTTTGTTTTTCAAACATTTAAAAACATAGCAGCAGTGAGTTATTTGCATGTTTGTGATCTGCTAGGTGATATCATTATTCATGTTGAGAAAGTTAAGCTGCTTTTTTTCTCCCATTTCTGCACTGAAGTCATGTTAGCATTATTGGTTTTGGAATAACAATAAGTGGATCTACCAATATTTGTATAGCCTGTGTTGTATTTTGAGGTGGTGAACAGCATAAATGTTTCCCCAGCTAGACACCCAGAAGAGGTTTAACGAAGATGATTCGTTATACTTTGGTTTTAGTATATTTTAGATTTCAATGTTCTGCTTTACAAAATTAGAAAGTTAATATTTACCAACATGCTAGAAGTTGATTTATCTCTAGAGGAAAGACTTACATTATTCAGTAGGCAGGAGATTATCTATAAATCAGAATGCCAATTAATCACAAAGAAGATTAGAATAGGGAGTTTTTTATGAGCCCATTTTTCATTGAGTGAAACTGCATAGAAAACCCAAGTTGTAATCTATAGATAGTTGGTGAGTAAAGGCAGTTAATTAGAAAATATTACATCTAGTGTCATCATACAGAAATGACAAGTTTCATTCATCTAGCACACGGGATCTTTTCATTACCTTGTGGGTCATCTTACTTTAATTTTAACCAGTCAAACCTAACTTCTGTTTTGAAGATTCCAAGCTCTTTCTTCTAAGCAAGACTATAGGTAAATATAGGTAAATATAGGTTGATTCCTCTGTAATTACCAAAACATTTTTTGCAGAACATGAAACCACTTGCTTTTAATTTCCTCTTAGAAAAAGAGGGATAGCTAAAACCGGTTTGGCTCAGTGGATAGAGTGTCAGCCTGCGGACTGAAAGGTCCCAGGTTCGATTCCGGTCAAGAGCATGTACCTTGGTTGCGGGCACATCCCCAGTAGCGGGTGTGCAAGAGGCAGCTGATCGATGATTCTCTCTCATCGATGTTTCTAACTCTCTATCCCTCTCTCTTCCTCTCTGTAAAAAAATCAATAAAATATATTAAAAAAAAGAAAGAAAAAAGAAAAAGGGTGATAATTGGTCTAGGGAATTAAATTAGTACAGATATTTTCATTTGTGTTTTGTAAAGCTTTAAAAATAAAAGGTTCCAACAAGGAGGTTAGAGTAAATGGACTTTCAAGTTCATGTGGCTGTTTGTTCTTTACAGTTAGGATTTTAAGTTTCTCAGAGCACGGAATATTATATATATATATATATATATATATATATATATATATATATTATTGATTTTTAATATATTTTATTGATTTTTATTGATTTATTGACTGAAATACTTCCCTTCTATCTGACCTGGATATTTTCAAAACAGCAACATTGTCTTTAGAGAATTTTAGACATTATCTGAATAGTATTTGTGTGTTTTTATGTATACATGAATGTCATAAAAAGGGACATGAATTAGCTGCATATGTTTGCTTGTAAAATAAGAATGGATCAGAGATATTGCCTGTGTTAGGTCTGGTACAATATTTTTAATATCTAGAGTGTATCTCTAAACATAAAGAAGTCAATTCTGCTCTTTAGCCTAATTCTTATAGACAATATGAGAATATGAAACACCCTCTTACTCAAAGAATTGGTCATTCATAAAGGGGAGTCAAGTCTCATAGACTACATTTGAAATAATAATAATACTTAACATTTGGCAAGCATTTTATAGTTTTTTATTTAATGCTTATTAAATACTAGTGACCCAGTGCATGAATTTATGCACATTGAAAGGAAATTAAGTAGGATAAACATTTTAATATCGCTGTTCGCCATTTCTCTATAATAGACATGTCAACCAAAGTCATGATCAACAATGACAGGTTGAAACACACGCGTGCAGTTGGTGGCAGTGAGAGCCTTATATGTATTGTTCATGTGCAAGTCAACTTAGCCTTTTATAGATAAAGTATAAACTTGTTTAATTAGACCTGCTTTCTGATTTAGCTAAACTTTTTCCAGCCCAGTGAAGCACCCCAACTTCTCTTTAAGTAATTGTCAGCAACACAGCAGTAAATGTCAACACGAAGCAGATTATTATTGTACATTAGGCAGGGAGAACAAAGAGTAAAATATTTACTGTAGCAGTGTTTGACTAAACTCTGTGCAGTGAGAAAACCTGAAGTCGTTTTTAAGGTCCACCATTTCTTACCTCTTTTTATTTTATTTATTTTATTTTTTTAAAAATATATTTTTATTGATTTTGTACTGAGAGGAAGGGAGAGAGAGAGAGAGTTAGAAACATCTATGAGAGAGAGTCACCGATCAGCTGCCTCTTGCACACCCCCCACTGGGGACATGCCCGCAACCAAGGTACATGCCCTTGACCAGAATCGAACCCGGGACCCTTCAGTTCCCAAGCCGACGCTCTAGTCATTGAGCCAAACCGGTCTCGGCCATTTCTTACCTCTTTTTAATCGGGTCAAGTTTCTAAGCTTTCCAAATCTCTGTTTTCTGGATAATGAAAAGAAAATAGGATTTCACTGAGTCTCCTCTCTACCTACTTCAGGACTTCTGTGAGGATCAAATGAGATGAGGCAAGATTAAGTTCTGAAACTTATATTATTAGGGGAAATACAATTTTGGCAGATATTGATAGCTATGCTTTTTTTGTAGGTATGGGTTAAAACCTTGGTGTTGTTTGTCAGTACATTTGTTTGGATCTCTGATTACTAGTATGCTTCCACATTGGAGCAACTTTATAAAGGATAGCTGTATTTCTAAGTCATAGATCTGTCTGAAATCTGAAGAAAGTTTTGTACCATCTCTTCAAATAAAAGGATCATCCACCAAATTTTTCATACATTAGAGTTCACATACCATCAGAGACATATCTTTGAAATCCAGATTTAAGAATCCCTATCAGAAGAAAAGTTCCAGAGTATCTGTATCATTAATTTCAGTGATAGGTGATCAGCCCAAAACAACTGCCTAATGAGCATCTGTTTGCTTGCACAGTACCTATGGCAGCCACCACAAGGGACTCAAAAAGTATTTTTAAAATATCTCATATTGCAAGAGGTTTATGTGATCTAGTTTAAGAAGGATACTAAATGATTATTAGAAGTGTCAGAATGGTAGTTCCTGCTTTTGTAAATTACAGTAAGACATTTTGATAACCTATGTACAATTGCTTCTTTTTTTAAATAATTTTTAAAAAGTCTTCCATTACATTTAACATACAATATTATATTAGTTTCAGGTGTACAACCTAGTCATAAGACATTTATATAACCTATGAAGTGGTTACTCTGATATCGTTGCCTCTCATATGGGAGTATGAGAGAGAGAATTCTTTATAAATAAGTATGAAGAAAGTAACAAAATGAGATGGGAAAACTAGAGACTATCTGGATTCATTCAAAAGTGGCTCAGTGGGTGAGCATCAGCCTATGAACCAGGAGGTTATGGTTTCATAACCATCAGGGCACATGCCCAGGTTGTGGCTTGATCCCCAGTAGGGGGCATACAAATGGCAGCCAATCAATAATTCTCTCTCATCGCTGATGTTTCTCTCTCTCTCTCCCTCTCCCTTTGTCTCTGAAATCAATAAAAATATATTAAATAAGCCGAAACTGGTTTGGCTCAGTGGATAGAGCGTCAGCCTGCGGACTGAAGGATCCCGGGTTCGATTCCGGTCAAGGGCATGTACCGTTGTTGCGGGCATATCCCCAATGAGGATATTGGGAGGCAGCTGATCGATGTATCTCTCTCATCAATGTTTCTAACTCTCTATCCCCATCTCTTCCTCTCTGTAAAATCAGTAAAATATATTTTTTTAAAAAGAAAAAATATATATTAAATAAAAACAAATTTAGACTTTATACTGAACTACTGGAATAATGCAGTAAAAACATAGACATAGTTTTTTCTCTCATGAAGTTTACAGTTTTAAGAGGAATACATTTTTCAGAAATAGAATAAAAATAACTCATTCTGGGCTGGAGTATGCAAATAACAAAAATATATTATGTAGGTTGCATAGAGTTAACTTGCTAAAAAGCTTTTTTGACATTGAACAAGTTTCCTAATCTTCTTGAGCCTTATAAGGCTCATTTGTACCATGGGCATAATAATGAATAATATATAAGGTTTGGGGTTCAGAGCCTGGCAGTAGTACCTACTAATTATTATTATTATTGGTCTGAATGGCACTAATGAATGACTAGATCAGGATACTCAAAAGTGAAGAAGCAGATTGTTAGGGGATGAAGCCCAATAGTAAGAAAGTAAAATGGACATTTCCTTACATTTAAGGCAGTAAATAAAGAATTGTCTACTATAAAGAATTGTCTACTATAAAGAATTGTATTGGGAGGTAATAAGATGTGTAATTGCAAGCAAGTATAATATCTTTACAAGAAAGTGTTACTGTTTTACTATTTTGTTGATGAGCCTCAAATAGTTTTTGTTATTGTTAACATAACAGTTTTTATATGGGGCAGTCTTTCGTAATATAAAAACTTTGCTTACCAACTCTTACTCATTACTTTTTCAGAGATTGGAAATGCTTATGCTATTTTAAGCAATCCAGAAAAACGAAAACAGTATGACCTCACAGGCAATGAAGAACAAGCATGTAATCCACAAAACAATGGTAGATTTAATTTCCATAGAGGTTGTGAAGCTGATATAACTCCAGAAGACTTGTTTAATATATTTTTTGGTGGTGGATTTCCTTCAGGTATTTTAATGTTAATTATAAGTGTTATATTTTATGAAGCTAGAGATTCTTACTTCCGGGTAGGCTATTTAGTGATTTATCTACCTTCCTGCCTGTATTTCTTACAGCATTATTATCCTGTGATGGTTTTTTATGAAAGTAAAGAAAAATGTTATACTCATTATTTTTACTATAAGTCTGCCTTTTTCCTAGAACATAATTTAAATTAAAAGAAAATATGAAGAGTACCAATTTTCTATATTTTATAGAAAGCTGAAGAAAGGATATAAGTAGGAAATCCAGTGATAATGTCTTAGTTAAGTGCAATTATGGCTGTGGATAACTATTTGACATTGATTCTCTGGAAATCTTTGTATATATTATAATATTACAGTTTGTTAATTTTGATATATGTGGAAGTGCTTTCCATTGAAATATTAAAATGTCTGATTTATAAGTTATATAAAAAGTGAGTAGGTTTTAAAAATTATATTGGAATAGAAATAATTACTTGAACTAGGTAAAATATTGTAGAGTAATACTAAATGAATAGATTTTATAATACTAGCATAAGTAGTATTATGCTAGTTTATATTTACTGTGAGTTGTTTTATGGAAATTAATTTTCTTTAAGAGCAGCTCTTCTTAGGTGTTTATAATTAAAGCTCCAGTCTTTTTTTTTTTACAACATTTCCTTAAGGTTCTAAGTTAAACATCCTATTCAAAATTAGGAGAACTTTTATAAACACAGCGATATAATTTGGTCTGGTGGCCCTGTCTGAATTTTTCTGAGAAAGACTGTAGTCATAGATAGGACATTTTATAAAGAATCCTTGAAGGACAGAGAATGTGTAAATACAAATTAATGACTGAAAATATAACCTGCATTTTTAAATATTAGGATATATATCTCAGAAAAAATATTCAGAATAAAAATATGCTAGGAACAATTAAATATTTTTTGGTAGTAGTGAATTTTCTGATAGTATTTTCACAGTTCTTTTTTTGCCTTTATAGTATAGCTTGTTTTGTCAGTTGTAGCTATTTCTGGTTGGTCACTTTATTTGAAAACAACTTGAATATCCGTAAGAAGGAGAATATTTGAATAAATTGTGGCTTACCTCTGTCAGTGTAGTCTACAACTATTTTTAAAAATAATTTTTTATTTTTAGATATATTTGTGATTAGTTGATAAATGCAGAGTGCAGGGTTTCAGAGAAGTGACCCAAGGTTCATAAAAGCAAGCAACCACAACAAAAGTTCTCTGTGTATGCATATTAGGGAATAACTTAGATTCTGGTTTTCATAAAGAGAGAATTCTACTTTACTTGAAAGGAAGCAAAGTCTGGGAAGAATCATTCCTATTTCCCTTCACCCTTCACTCATAAAAGGAGAAGCCAATTAAACATTCACTGCTCAAACATGTATTATTTTGGTAATTTTTAAAAATTTAAATATTACAAATATAAATAAAACTAAAAGTATTTTCTTTGTAAAAAAAATATGATTTTTAAAAATCATAATTGCTCTCCCTAATTTAACCTTTTAATTTTCTCTAGGTAGTGTACATTCATTTTCAAATGGGCGAGCTGGTTATAGCCATCAACATCAGCATCGGCATAGTGGACATGAAAGAGAAGAAGAAAGAGGAGATGTATGTTTATGATATGATTAGAAATTATAAAATGGCAAATTTCAGCTCAGGAAAAGCAATTCGAGTTGTCTGAAAATAGAGCTAGTTTTTCTAAAAGAAAGTAATGAGTTTTCTCTTACCAGTCATTCAACAGAGACTAGAATATTCCTTAGAGATATTAAGGGAGCAGGAAGGGTGGTTGGGCAATATGAAGCCTTTAGATTTGGTATTCTATGATTCTAACGAAGGTAATCTGCAGTATGTTTATTTTGAAGGTTACTTTTCATTTATTCCTAAAGAATTTAGAATTTATACTGAAAAACTTAAATTGGATATAACAGTTATACCTGATTGCATATAGCAATTAGATCACATGAAGTGGAAAGAGCACTAGACTAGAAATTAAAAGGCCTGGGCCCCTACTCTCCCATTCAATCTTCCAGTGCTCTCTCTACCTTCAAATCCAGAGTAGAAATGCAGCCTGTTGCCTATTGATAGAATCTGTGGGTGTGAAAAAGAGAAGTTCTCCTCTGTAAAATAAGATCAGGTTGTTTCAGTGTTTTCCAAATCAGGATCACTAAGTGAAGCACCAGAAAGCTAAATTTTTAAGAATCACCTCAGGAAATTGTTATGTTCAGGCAGATTTGAAATGATCTCTAATGGCCCTTCGGCCCCTAAAAAATGCATGACAACTGTTGGATTATTGACAACTAGTTATAATTTGTTATTCTTTGATGATCTTTTTACAGGGAGGCTTTTCTGTGTTTATCCAGCTGATGCCCATTATTGTATTGATCCTTGTGTCATTATTAAGCCAACTGATGGTCTCTAATCCTCCTTATTCCTTATATCCCAGATCGTAAGTAGTTAAGTGAAGTTTTGTAAATAAGAATTATTGTTTTTATCTGACTTTCATTAAAAGGCCTTGTGATTTTTTTTTAACTTTTAAGTACCAAATCTTCTGTGACTACAAGTATACCAGGTTTTAAAATGTCTAATTTTAAAATATTGTAGTTACTCAAGTGATACATTTATATTATGTTGTTAGTTTATATCTGTTCCATTATGGATAAGGACAGTACTATATTTGAACTTGATAGCAATTTCATGTAATAAGTAATGGCATTAAAGGAAAAGTACTTTAAAAGACAAAAATAGAATTGTCATTAATCATACAGAGATTTGTGTTATTAAGGAGGGAATGATTTCACTCTTCTGTTTGTTAAATATTAAGTAGACATATTTGTTATATGAAACATTTTTCCATAATATATTTGATATATGAGGTTCGTACATAAAAGAAATTTAATGCAGCATCTATTCTAGAAAACTTTAGTGTAATACAATGAATATATAGGAAACTTTGTAAAATCATACTGCCAATGATTTTACAGTATTAAAAACATTGGTCTAAAAAGAAGAAATAACTATTTCTTCCAAATAAGATTTTTATTCACTAAAAGTTGAGAAAACTTATAAGAACATAGTATATTAAAATATGATTACTTTTTTATTACATGAATGGTAGTAGTTGTGAATTTGAGATAATGTAAATAAGTGATTACCAATAATTTTAATTTTTAATTACTTTTGTTAGCTTGGTTTATAGTAGATCAGCATGTAAAATTTTAATTAAAAATAATGATCAAGCATTTCTTTTGCAGTGGATCAGGGCAAACTATTAAAATGCAGACAGAAAACTTAGGTGTCGCTTATTATGTCAACAAGGACTTTAAAAATGAATATAAAGGAATGTTATTACAAAAGGTAGAAAAGAGTGTGGAAGAAGATTATGTGACTAATATTCGAGATAATTGCTGGAAAGAAAGACAACAGAGTAAGTTGATCAAATGTTTAACATTTAAAAACTTATTCAAAATCTTGGAAAGTGATTACTGTAGATTTTCTTACTTAAGGAATGTTCTAGAATTGCCTATTATATAATCAGAACTCAATTCTTAAACGAGACAGTATTTTTTAACGCACATGTGGCCTGTAACAGTATTCATAATATAGCAAGGACTTAAATGGTATTTGTGTTACTGTTGTCATCAATAAGTATTAGGTTGAATAAGTGAATATCATCATCATTGGGATAATTGTTGAAATTGAATGTGGACTACATATTAGCTGGTATGATATCATTGTTAACTTTCTTAATTTAAAAATAGTATTGTGATTATATAAGTGAGTGCCATTGTTCTTAAGAAAAATATGCTCAAGTAATTAGGAATGAAAGGTCATGATGTCTGTAACTTATTCTCAAATGGTTCTAGAAAGTAGTAATAACCACCACAACAATCACAATAGCTTTTATTGTAGAGGCAGTAAAAGCAAAATTGACAAAATGTGAGGATAGGTTTGAATTTTTCAAAATAAAATCCAATAAATTCAGTACATAGTGATTTTGAATGAAGATGGAAGTGAGAGGGACTCAGAATAACATCAGTTAATATCAGTGAATGTTTTACTAGTTAAATAAAATGAGATTATCTTCTTTGCAAATTAATACCATCAATAAGATTTTTGGGCCCTACCCGGTTTGGGTTAGTGGATAGAGCATCGGCCTGCGGACTCCAAGGGTCCCAGGTTTGATTCCCAACAAGGGCATGTGCATGTACCTTGGTTGCGGGCACATCCCCAGTAGGGAGTATGCAGGAGGCAGCTGATCGATGTTTCTCTCTCATCGATGTTTCTAACTCTCTATCCTTCTCCCTTCCTCTCTGTAAAAAATCAATAAAATATTAAAAAAAAAAAAAAAAAAAAGAATTTTGGCCAATGAATATTCTTTTGCCAGTGTTTTTCTGTTTTGGAGTCACTTCTAACACTCTCTAATGCTTAAATTGGTAAAATAGATGTTTTATGAAATACAAGAAATAATCTAAAGTAATGAAAAGAATATTAGACTAAGATTTGGTTCAGAATCTAGGTTCTGCCATTCACTAGCCCTCTGAACTTTGAGTTAACTACTCATTTGGGAAGAATCAGCTGCAAATGGATTTTCTAAGTGCCTCATTTGTAAATATACTAGTTGTTAAATTCAAACCTGAATGATTGAATAAAGATCTTTCTTGAAGATATTTAAAAAATAGAAAATACTCTAGCCGAAGCTGTTTTGGCTCAGTGGATAGAGCGTCGGCCTGTGGACTGAAAGATCCCAGGTTCGATTCCAGTCAAGGGCATGTATTTTGGTTGCAGGTACATCCCCAGTAGGGTGTGTGCAGGAGGCAGCTGATCCATGATTCTCTCTCATCAATGTTTCTGACTCTCTATCCTCTCTTCCTCTCTGTAAAAAATCAATAAAATATATTTAAAAGAAAGAAAGAAAATACTCTTTCTTTGGGTATTCTGTTTGTGGTCCTGTCTGATGTCCTCTACTCTGGTCACTGTTTCCCCCTTTTTTTTTGTTAAATCTTCTCTAAGTACTGCCACCCTTTTGAAGTGGTAACAAGCAGTGAAATAGCTGAGAAAAACAGGAAAATAATAAGGAAAACTCTGAAGAGTATTTGATACCTACTTCATTTATTTTTCTTTAGTAATGCATTCCACATACTGAAGGCAACTTCAGAAGTACTTATTGCTGAAAGTCACTGCTATGATTGTAGAGGAAGCTTTTTTTTCTCATTTGTGTTCCTTCAGTACAGTTATTGTGTGTGTGTGTGTGTGTGTGTGTATATTTTATATATATTTTATATATATAATTTAATATCTTATATATAAATTTAATAATATATAATATATTATTATAATTAATATATTATACTTATATAATATATATTAAAATATATATAAATTATATATATATTAAATTCAAGCAAAATCAGAACAGATTTCAAAGTTTTCTACTTCCAAGTTTTGAAAATAATCAAATAATGTGAAACCTTAATAAAAGATCACAGCAAAAACAACCACCAGCAGAAAATCATATGGACTCAAGATGCTGCTTTAGAGCAGTACTTCTTAAACCATTGGGGACAGGAGTAGAGGGAAAAGGTTGACAGGACTCCATCCTTGTTTCTCTTCCAGAGCAATTCTGTGTTTTACATGCTAGGTTTCCAAGTAGCTTTTAGGAGTAGCACTTGGACTTCTTTCTTTAAAAAAAAAAAAAAAGTCAATTAAGAGAAGTACATTGAAGGGTTTCTTATGAAACATCATTTGTGTTAAAACTTGTTGATTTAAATTATTATTTACTTAGCAAAATATTTTTGTTTATGAACAGAAATAGATATGCAATATGCAGCAAAAGTATACCGTGATGAACGACTTCGAAGGAAGGCAGATGCCTTGAGCATGGACAACTGCAAAGAACTGGAGCGGCTGACCAGTATTTATAAAGGAGGATGAACTGGAATTTTATTTATATCTTTTAGCATACTATTTATTTTTTCTGTGAGTTTAGTTTCATCATGAGAGCTAAAGAAAAAGATTTGTTGTTAAAAACTAAACTGAATAGTTGGTCCCTGAAATTTTGGACTGTTTATGACTTATTCCTTTAAATAGTAATAAACTGAACAACTAACTAATATTTTAGTAATGCTTCTGTAATTATTCTCATTTTAAAAGCTTTTACGATTACTAACTAAAAATGTCTCAAGAAAGGATTATCATACCTGTAGTAGTTTCCAGTTTTAGTGATTCTCCATTTTTCTCCATTATGTAAATATTTATGAAATGATCATTTTGTGTATATGTAAGTTATTGCCTTTTTATTTAAAATCTTTTAGTGTTTAGCTCCATGAGACACTTCACTTTAAGTTGATAGAATAAATATTTTGTGACAAAATTACATGTTACTTTTTAGATGTTGAGTGTGTAAACACTAAACTTTTTCAAAAAGAAAAAAATCAAAAGATATTTAAATTAATTTTCTGTAAAATCTTGTAGCATTATTTGCTATTTTAATGTTGCCATTATATTCCAGAATATATATTGAGGTAAATGAACTGGTATAGAATATCAATTTGCTATTTATTTAGTTTTATGAATTGCTAAGCCATGCAGAGAAATGAAATGCTATACTGATAGATTTTAAAGAAAATATGAGGAAATGGCTATATAGATATTAAACAAAAAGGGGCTTCAACAGTAAACTGCATTTATGTCATTTGCAATTCCTATTATTAAAATGCCCCCAAATGTTCAGAGACAGGGGAGGACAAAAGTAGGTTTACAGTATTAACACAAATAAATAATATATAATTAATGAATAATAACAGAATAAACTGTTTTGTGTACTCACAACTATAACCCTACTTTTGCCCACCGTTGTATATGTATTTGAAAGCTGCTAAACTTTATGAAGAGAACTAACATGTTTCCTCCTCCCCCATGGAAATTTGCAGTTTCTTCTTGGTGATAATTTAAGCAGAATCCAAAAGTAAATGGTTTCTTCTACAAATAATAGGAAAAATTACTACTTTGCTTTGTGCCTTTTAAACTGATTGCCAACTCTTAAATATATATGTAGGTTACAGCACATTTATTTGATCAGGGCATGATCTGTTTGGCCACATGCAACAGTGAGCAGAAATATAGCAGCAGGTAGAATAGTGACTTATAGCAAGTTATCCTTATAAAATTCTGAGCTAAAATCTATTCACCATTGAGAATTCAGTTAATCCTTTAGGAATAAGCTCCTTGTAATTAAAGCCACAATATAAATTTGAAAAATCAGATGGAAACTGAAGATTTTAGTGCCTATATGGGGTATGAAACTAGTTGATTTCTAATCTATGTTTAACATAGTAATAATTTTGCTTCATTCTCAGTTAATGGAACATGAACCACATCTTTGGTAATTTTTTTATGTTTGAGAGAATGCTAATTAAAGTGTTCCTTTGTTTAAAGTTTTTTTTTTTCTTCTGAATGTAGTCAATTTATAGCATCTGTTAAAATTTTAAATGATCATTCTTTAAAAACTCTGCTCTTGTATCCCCTTTCCAGATGAATCAGTAGAAATACTTGGTTGAATTAGTAGTTTAAACTAAACAATATATTGTCATAGGGAAATTAGACAGCTTAACTTCCTTTTAGAAATGCCATCTTTAAAAAAAAATAGCAGTGCTTAAAAGAAATACAATTTTAAATATTTTCTTGAGCCCATATGATGAATTGTTTTGAAGGCCACAGCATTCTAATTAACTTTGAAAGTTCATATGCATCAGAAAACTTACAAATGAAAATTTTCATCCATTTATTTTTTTCTTTCTTTTAAAATATATTTTTATTTTTATTTTTTTACAGAAGAAGGGAGAGGGATAGAGAGTTAGAAACATCAATGAGAAACATTGATCAGCTGCCTCCTGGGATGTGCCCACAACCAAGGTACATGTCCTTGACCAGAATTGAACCTGGGATGCAACAGTCTGCAAGCCGATGCTCTATCCACTGAGTCATATCGGCTAGGCTATTTTTCCATTTTATTGGATATTTACATGATTGTGGTTGATGCTCATGTGACTAGACTCTATTGCCTGATTCTTTTTCTCTTAATCCTGGCTTTAAAAAGCAGATGAAGTTATACAAATAAATGAAATATATTAAGAAGTCATACATGGCTTTTGGACAGTATTACATTTCAGTTGCTTTTCTACATTCTATTATATTTCATAAAATATTCGGGGAAATGTGTTGATAAAAATTTTCGAACTGTGGGAAATGACTGAGTGCCTGACAGCAAAAGCTACATATAAAATATGCAAGTTAAGATTAAGTCCTTAATGTTACCTGTATCATGGTGTAAAGGCCCAGCCAAGAGTGTTATAATTTTTGGTTAATTCTACAAAATAAGACGTTAGCTATTTTAACACATTGCGGACGGATCATGAGAATTCTCACTTCATATTACAGTGTTTTACAAAATATACTTTAAAAAGATACTAGCTTGTAAGAACATGTAACTTCAAAATGCACTGGGTATTTAATTTTAAAGCATGCTTTTAACATTTATGTAAAAACATTTTTGTACTCGTTCAATAGAAACTTATCTGGCCACTTGGTAAAGCTAGCAATAAAACTACTGGTCTGCAATGTGTTAAGATGTAAGATTTTCATATTTTTTGCTACTTTTAAAAATCCAATGTTTTGTCATCTTAGTTTTACCTACATGAGTCTTGCAATTTCATTTGAAAACTTGTACTGTTCATTTTAATCATTGCCTAATAGCCCTCTTGAAGTGTTGCTTTACTAGCTTTTCTTACTGGTATATTTTAGAAGTTTGGCAGCAAGTATATTTATTAATGCTTTACATTTTTATCTTTCTTTACAACACACACATAAACATTATCTTTGTGAGGATTTGGGGGAAAGTAAAATAATACCTTTTCTTCTACTTTTTTTTTTTTATTCCTTAGTTCTCACATAGACAGGTGCTAGTTTACAAGTTTCAGAATTTATTTTAATGAAATCTGATCATTCTCAACAATGAGAAATTTCAAAGTATAATCCATCTAATAAATGAAAACTATATTTTAGAAACAGATTGCATTTGAATGCTTAAATAAGTAGTTGTTTCATAATCATTACATGCTTACTTATGATTTACAAAGATCTGTTAGAAAAGAAGGTCCTTAAGGCATATATATGCCAAGGTATTAAGCCACTCTGTCTTTTGTCAGCTCAGGTGTTCTCAGAACAGGAATGTAAAATTCCAGCTCTTTAATTGCACTTTTGTGCTTAAGTTTTCTTCCTATTAACTCCTCAGTTACTCTAGTATATAAAATAGTTACCAAGAAATGATTAACATCTTGATTTCCTTTGTTGATCTCCATTATTTTCAAATGCAGCTGTTATTTAATACACTTGACATGTTAATATTACCTAATAATGCATTCCTATATAGTCATTAAAAGTAAATTTCCCACTTTTGTTAAGGCAATGAAATATTTTTTGATGTTAGCCTACAGACCATTTTTCCAGTTCAGTAAGTATTAAGTCAGAGAACTAAGTGGTTCAAAAGGAAAATTAGTGCATTTAGCTTCCCCATATGAAGCTTGGGTTTAGCATTACCCATATAACTATCTTTATACTAAGTGAAACAAACTAAAATGGCATTCATAGTCTCTTTTTCTTATCAGAAGAGAAAAACTTCCAAAAATGAACAGTAAACCAGAATTTTAATCTTGACTAAATAGCTAAAAAGCCATGTCTTTTGGCCACAATGGGTTACTGCCCAGTTAAAATCCATAAAATTTTCTATAAACCAGTGAAGAGTCATCTGATAACTTCCCAAATATTTTTAATGTAATTTTTAATTACAATGAAAAAGTGGGTAGAATGAGGATATTCAAGGAATTCTTGCATATTCCTTTAATAATCTGGGAGGCAATACAGTCCTAGAATTCAGGTTTCCTTTTTCGTTTTATTACTATTTAAATAGGTACTTACATATAAATGGAAACATTTTCCCTCAAACATTAATTCAAAACATACTCCTTATATTAAGGATTACATAACCTCATTTTTTGGTAAGTTCCCTGTGTGTAACTTTTTCCTGTGGTACGTGATTATTTGATTTTATTATCTGCTGGTTTGGGGGCCAATAGATTTGTGAATAGTCAGTCTGTGGATGTGTCCATGTATAGCTGTATATATTTTCCAGCTAATACCTCAAATGTGTGATTATTTTAGACCACACTAAGTTTGCACTGAGCAGAGCTTCCATTAGCCGTGGATATTCTTATTTCTAACTTTGAAAGCAGTTCACAGAATTTCACTGGTGTGATGCTTTTCATATTTTAAAAGTTTCCTATTGTAAGGCCCATACTTCAAATATAATTGTGTCTTTCTATATCTAGCAATCTGGAAATATGTAGGTGGTAAGAAGTGTTTCTTGAAATGGCTTAGTTTAGTATGTTATTGAAAATTGGGATTACTGGTTGCCAAGCTCTCTAGTAACTGCACAGCAGAAGATACCCGGCACGAATGTGAACAAGTCTCCACTTCAGCACAGGAATCGGGACATTCCTATCTGATATTTGCCATTTATGAGCACTTCTAAAATGATAGGGATTTTTCAGTGACATTGGAGCATTTTAAGCACCAATTTCAAAATGAATTGTTTTGAGAGTTGGATAACTATGCCAGTGAGAAGAAACTCACACGTAAATGATATTGTATAATTTATTTGTATTAAGAAATGCTTCTTACCTATTTTTGTTTGGTTTGGTTTTTTTTTTTGGGGGGGGGGATTGCTACATAAGATTTGCCATTTAAGTTTAAGTCATGTATCTTTAAAAGCTGCAGGTAATTTCCAAGGTGTGGTGGAATTTTAATGGAAGCCTTGGAATAGTTAAATGAAATGAAACTGGTAAAGGAAATCTTTAATTTATTTGTCTATAGTGCACTTGAGATTATATGATTAGACTTAAAAATGAAATGTCTGATTTGTAAAATATTTAATGTTATATCAGACTTGCATAAAATAAATTTTTGTGTGAGAACTCTGTTAAAGAATGAATTTTAAAGAATGTTCTGCTGAATGATTTATAATTATTTTCTTTCGGTCTTGAAGTTTATCTCAATATATGAATAAAAAGGTCTGTTCTCACTCTAAAGCATTTGTTTTATTATGTTTTATATTCTTAATATGTCCTTTCTTTCAACCATTCAATAAATGAATGAATGCCTACTATCCCAGGGAGGGAGCTGAGGGCTGGGGATTAATCACTGAACAGGACAAAAATCCTTAGGAGGTTTATATCTAACAAGATGTCAAGTAAATGACCATGACGAAAGCCACAAAGAAAAATTACAAGGCACAGTGAGAGCATATATCTAGAAGACTTAACCTACTTTGGGAGCACCAGGAAAGATTTCTCTGACAAAGTGAGTTGAAGCTGAAATCTAAAAAATAAGAGCAGCAGGGAGGTGAACCCTAGAGAAATATTTCAGGCAGAGAGTGTTAAGTTGATAAAGTCATAGAAACTTCACAGCAATGAAAACAAACTTTTACGATTTTGGCATAAGGAAGCCAGGATAAGTTAGAAAATTAAGATAGGGGGTCATTCATAGAATCATATATAAACCATAATGGTGATAATTGGACTTTTTCTTAAGTCAGGAGAAAAGCTTGGTGATTTTTAAGGAAGAACTTATTATTTTGATATCTGTTTTTTAAAATATCATTTTGGTTGCTTTGTGGAGAAGACTGGAGGGTGAAAGTGAATGTAGGAAAGATAGGAAATTGTCAAAGGAGAGGTGATCATGGCTTGGACCAGAGTAGGAATATAAATAAGTAAATGATTTTGAGAGATAAAAAGAAGGCAGAACCAAAAGTATAATCAAGTTGATTGATTTTGAGATAAATGGGAGGCAGAAATTACAAAAATTTAGCTATAAAAGGAGTAGAGGAAAAGGGGTATCCGGGAGAAAATGTGGTTTTATTTTATTTTTTTAAATATATTTTATTGATTTTTCACAGAGGAAGAAAGAGGGATAGAGAGTTAGAAACATCGATGAGAGAGAAACATCAATCAGCTGCCTCTTGCACACCCCCAACTGGGGATGTGCCCGCAACCAAGGTACATGCCCTTGACCTGAATCGAACCTGGGACCTTTCAGTCTGCAGGCCGACGCTCTATCCACTGAGCGAAACCGGTTTCGGCGAGAATGTGGTTTTATAAGAAAGCTTTTTTCCTCAATTATTAATTATATGAGACCTTAATATTTATTACATGGGAAAACTTACTAAGTTTTTATTTTTATATAAAGGGTCAAGTAGAAAGTGAAAATGAAAATAGAGAAAGGATAATAGCATTAAGTACCTGATATGTCCAGAAAATAAAGAATCCATTGCAAAGATGAACAATTCCTTTAGCTAAGAGACACCACCACCATTTTTTTCAGAAGGGAATGCACAGAGAACAGGTGCAAATGCAGTAATATATGTAGTGTTGGTGGGACAACATTATAGCTTGCATTTTCTTGATGAAACAGGCAATTTGTTAAAGTGGAGGAGGGAGGAAGAATGATAAAAAGGCCTTAGAGAAAGTGAAGACAATTTGAAGGATCATTTTCACCAAGTTGGATGATTAGCGATTAAATGGGATTTTTGTGGGTTCCAGGTTGGTGACAGGATTTACAATGTTTAGTTGTGTCTATTTTCTCCAGCTTAAACCAGCAGCCTAGGCATAGGCCTGGAGAATACCTCACTCAAATTTTGGGTTCTGTCAGGCACTACAGATGGTAGGGGAGTTTAAGATGACATGAGAGTGATTCCCTGATTTACTACTGGATGTAAACTAGAGATGTGTGTGGGGTGGAGGGAAGGAGAGGAGGAGGGTAATGATTTCTGAAGTGACTGAGTAAAGTCTTGGGTGTGATGCAGTGAATGGTAGTGTGAAAGAGAAAATTATTGCCTATGACCTATAGTTTTATCCTCAATAGGTCAAATCCTAAATAGAATAAAAATTAGTAAGACATCTAACTTGGACAGTGTCAGCAATAAATTTTTCATTTTTGTATGCTGGAGAATTAACTAAGACTTTTCTCCCCATATGAGTTTGAATACCAAGTAGAATTTTCATGCAACAAAATCCAGATGATTGTTGATTTTCTAATAGGAAAGAAGCATTTTTAAAAAGTGGAGAACTCTGCCTTATACAACAGCTAAGAGAAATTTAACTCTGTTATAATCAATCAAGTTTGGAACTCAACAATGTATGTTTATTAACTATATAATATACTAATATGTTGTATACATAATAAAATAGAAAATTTGGATGATGAGATAAAAATTTTGTGTGTGTATGTGTACAATTTCTACTAGTTTCTTCCTGAACCTCAGGAATCATCTGGTCCACCCTGCTTTGGAGAACTTGTACATAGTGCTGATAACCTTTTAGGCTAAGAAATATTTCCCCTAGTCTCAACTAACAGCAGTGATATTACTGAGAAAATGCAAATAGTCAATCCCAATACATAGGAATTCTCCCTCTGAAATGCTGTAATTCAGAAATCACCACATTTGGAAATTAGAAATCTCATTAGTTCTTCAAGTTTGAGGACACAGTAGTGTTTGGAGATCTTGTAAAACTATTGTCTTTTTCTCACTCAAAAAGAAGAAAAAAATTAGCAATATTTTCCAGGTCAACTTCCCTTTATTATGGCCATTAACATGGAGAATTTTGTTAAAATGAAAGGTAGCATTTCCAGAAATTAAAAATTTCACTAGAGTTTGTATTGGGTGGGGAAATGGTGAGGGATAAAAAAGTTTTAGGGTCAGGATTAATGATTTCTTTAGTCACTTTTATTCCACAAATGTTGAATGAGGGCCTGCTGAGTGTAAGAAACTTAGGCAAAAAAAAAAATGTAAAAGATGACCCAGTCCTCTAGACCTTATAGTCTCATAAGGGAAATAAACCAAAACCATGACACATAATTATGCATGAAACATATATCAATTATTGTTGGTAATAATATGGAGTGGCAGTCAAGAAGGTGGAGTAGGTAAACAACGTGCTCACCTCCTCCCACAATCACATCAAAATTACAACTCAATTTACAGAACAACCATTGTTGAGAACCACTTGAAGACTAGCTGAACAGAATTCCTATAAATGAGATAAAGAAAAAGCCACTTAAGACTGGTAAGGGTGAAGATGCAGAATGGGTGATTCCCAAACTCATAGTATAATGGTTAAGATAGTTCCACTGCTAAGGTCTCACCTAAGGAGCAAGGGGTCCCAGCCCCGCACCAGGATCCTCAGCAGTGCTCCAATGCCTGAAGAGAAGTCCCATGACATCTGACTGTAAAAACCAGTGAGGATTGTAGCTGATCCTGAGAGCTGCTAGAGACCTAGGCACTGCAGGGCCTAAAGGGACCATGCACAGACTCACAAACTCACTTGCTCTGAGTTCCAGCACTGTTTCAGCAGCTCCAAAAGCACCAGGGACATATGGTGAGAAGCTGAATTGACTAGGTTCAAGGCAAAAGCTGGAGGGGGAGAGGGCAGGGAAGCTCTCTGTGGTTAGAAGTGCTCATAGACACAATTTTTCCTTGGTTGAGCCGTCCCCACACAGTTGGTAGGTACAGGCAGGGGACAAATCTGAGCTTCCCATTAACGTGGCCTTGGCTAACACCATTTGGCCTACCTAATAATTCTGAGACCTCGTCCCACCCAAATGGTGCACCAGCTCAAACTTCTTCCAGCTGATCCTCCACACAAGCAGTCTACCTTGGCCTATTCGGGGCAAATTTCCAAAAATCTCTCAAAGGTCCACAAACCCCAAACAAGCAGCAGCTGGCCTAAGTATACCTGTACCTCTCCCTAAGCAATACCAAGCCAGGCAATAGTGGCAGCTGGCCTCAGTTAATGGCCTAGGCTCTCCAGGTCCTAAAAAAAACACACACACACATGCAAAACAAATGGGACATACCAAACTACCGTATTTTCCGGCGTATAAGACGACTTTTGAAATGAAAAAAAGTCAACCAAAAATCAGGGGCAAAAGACCAAAATTGCACAAAAATTACCTGCAGATCTTGACAGCAAAGTAAGTCTTTTCTTTGAAGTGGGGGGTAGTCTTATACAGCAAATATAGGCCTAAACCTATGTTTTAACTGTAAAATTAGGGGGGTCGTCTTATACTCCGGAAAATACGGAGTTTTTGCAAAATGAAGAATACCATCAATAAAACAAAAAGACAAGTACTGAAAAAGAGAATAGATTCATGCCAAAAATACATCCAATAAGGGGTTAACATACAAAATATGTAAGGTACACATACAACTTAATACCAAAAAAAACAAACCCAGTAAAAAGTGGATAGAGGATCTGAATAGACATTTCTTCAGAGGACATAAAAATGGTCATTAGACATATGAAAAGTTGCTCGATATCACTAGTCATCAGGAAAATACAAATTAAACCCACAATGAGATATTATATCATGTGAAAATGGCTATCATCAATAAATCAACAAACAAAAGTATTAGCCATGATATGGAGAAAAGGGAACCCTAGTCCACTGTTGATGGGGTTGTATTAGTGCAGCCACTATAGAAAACAGTATGGAGGTTCCTGACAAACAAACAAGAACAGAACTACCTTATGACCTAGCAATTTATCTGAAGAAATCCAAAATACTAATTTGAAAAGACATATGCACCCCTATCTCCATTACAGCATGATTTACAATAGCCAAGTTATGGAAGCAATCTAAGTGTCCATCAATAGATGAATGGATAAAAAAGATGCGGTATAAATACAGTGTCCCAAAAAATGTATACACAGTTTAATTGATAGCTCAATTTTGAAAATGAAATGCATTTTAATAAACACCGCCTTTATAATTATTCTAAGTGTGTGTATGCATTTTCAGGACACCTTTACATAATGGAATATTACTTGGCCATAAAAAATAATGAAATCTTGCCATCTGTGACATGGGGATATTATGCTCAGTGAAATAAGACAGACAAAGACAGATATGTATTATTTCACTTATATGTGTAATCTAAAACCAAAATAAATGAACAGAAACAAACTCAAATACAGAACACTGGTGGTTACCAGATAGGATGGGAGGCTGGCAGTTATAAAAATAGTAATGGGAAAGTGAAGTATGGCATAGGGAATATAGTCAATGATATTGGAATAACTATGTATGGTGTTAGATGGGTAATTGTCTTATTGAGATGATTACTTCATAAATAATATCTAATCACTATGTTATACACCTAATATTGTAGCAGTCAAGTTAATGTATGTCAGTTAATATTGTATGTCAACTAATATTGTATGTCAACTAATATTGGAAGAATTAAAAACAATGTTCTGAGGAGTTATAGGGAAACAAGATTTAAATAGCTATGGTAAAAAGTTAAAAGAGTTTCAGAACATGCCACACCAAAGTATGCCATTTTGGCATATTAACTATTTTGAGCTGAAGGCACAAGAAATAGCAGATGCAGTAAAGGCTCTCTGACCTCCCTTTTCTACCTAAAAATAAGGTCATAACATTTCCCTTGAGAAAGGTGCCTTCTTCCTACCAGGAAGAAAACATTCCTTATAACCAGATACTGAGGATTGATGATGAAATGGACCTGTACAAACAAACCTACTAAAATAGCCTTATCTCCCCCCCCCCCCCCCCCGCCATATATTTAATAGTTACCATCCCACAATAACTGTCCCTAGCCTAAGCCCCTTTGTCTTATCATCTCCACACAACTTGTCATTTTTTGTTTAAAAAGGTATATAAGCTTTTGAGCCTAATAGCTTCATTGGATCTTCGTTTTCCTTTGAAGACTCCCATGCACAAGTAAAAATATATAAATTTGTATGATTTTCCTCTTATTTTTGTCAGATTAATTCTTAGGCCCAGCCATAAAACCTAAGTGTGCAGAAGGAAGTTTTTCCTCCCCTACAAGAGAAGCAATCCTTCCAGATTAAAGTAACCTCCATAACTAGTATGAGAAAATAAGACATGTTAATGCATGAGGGAGATAACTAAATTGGCTGGAATATAGGATTCACATTAGAATGAGTTTAGAATAGAACGATATGTTAGTGCCAGGTTAGACAAAACTTTGTCACTGTCTACAAAGGTACATCACTAAAAAAATTTTGAGTAGGAGTAATGTGTGTTAGGAAGGCTTATCTGGTTGCTGTTAAGTAGCTATTGATATAGTTATGATGAATAATGGTTTGAATGAAGAATTTAAAAATATATAAAGATGCAAATGGCATTGTTAAGGAAGAGGAAAAGAGTGCAAACATGATACATGACTGGTAGAATCATAAAACCAATACAGACATAGACCAGGAGAAACAGATTTATTGGAAACCTTGAAGCTTTTGAGTTAGAGCTGACAGTAAGACAATCTATCCAACAATCCACCAAGCAGCTGAAAGTATGAACCTAAAACTCATAAAAGGTGCAGATTTAGAATTCACTCTCAGAATAAGAAAAAAATATAGCACAGAACTCCAAGGCAGGCTTGAATTTAAGTTAGGAGACTAGAATAGACGAGAGCATAATATTAATGGAGCTGTGTCCCAGATGATAAGGGTTTAAATAAAGAAAAGGAAGTGATTTTCAATCAGGTCATTTGCTATGGAACTGCTAAATTCACTTATAATAATGAAAGTCATTTGTAACATAAGTGCTATTTCTTCTTCTCAGGAATAATAGAAAATAAATATCCAATTCTTTTCACCATATCTTGGGCTAGAGTTAATTATTTTTGTACTTGCTAGGGATTGGAACTAAAGACCAGTCATAAACAAGTTCCCCTAGACTTCATTTCCTTCTGTCTACCATAGGTTTCTGTAAAATGTGCAAACAACAAGGCTCCAAAAAAAAAAATAAAAAGTAATAGCATTCCTTACAGGCACAGCCTTCTAATACAAGAGCCTTTGAAAGAAAGTTATCCAATATTTGCATATGTTGAGTTACACAGATAATTGTGAGAACTCCATAAAGCCCATGGCTCCTCAAGTCACTCCAGACAAGGCCATAAGTAAAGAGCAGTAGGTGGTGTTAGGTCCGCACCAATAGGAACCAGGCAAAGAGACCTTGTGAGAGTTTAAGAAATTTTATTACATCCTCTCAAAGTGGGCCGAGACCAGTATAGCCATGTCAGTAAGCAAGAGTAGGGGGTGTGGGATATTTATGCCTCTCATGAAGGTCCCTGGGAACCGGATGCAGGCACAAGCAGCCAGGTCTAAAGCTGATTTTCTTAGCCCTTCAGCTTTCTCTGTGACACCTGAAATAATAACAGAAAAAGTGCAGAGAGAGCACGAGATCCAAGTGTGGTACAATGGAAAAGTACTGAGTGCAGGGGAATGATTCAGAATATGCCTAATGTTCTATCCTTTTATTTTCCTTCTGTGAACTGGGGCTGATGAGGGAGATTGATCTCATTCTTCTGCAGCTTCTTCCTGCTCAGGTGGGGCATAGAGCTGTCCCTACTTAGTCAGGGACTGAGGGAGGGGATGATATCTAATATAGGACGAGAAGCATTATTTCCCCTATAGATCTATTGGTGATAGTCTGGATGTAGTTTTGGAGGAAGAAACGGCTCTTAGGATGCATGAGCCAAAGATCAGTGCCAGAAAGAACAGTAAGAGGGATCCAACTAAAGGTAGAAGCCAGGCCCTAATCGGTTTGGCTAAATGAAT
This sequence comes from Pipistrellus kuhlii, assembly GCF_014108245.1. Taxonomy (NCBI): domain Eukaryota; kingdom Metazoa; phylum Chordata; class Mammalia; order Chiroptera; family Vespertilionidae; genus Pipistrellus; species Pipistrellus kuhlii. Next base: position 136,662,941 of record NW_023425404.1, read on the forward strand.
AGAGCATAGGCCTACAGACTGAAAGGTCCCAGGTTCGATTCCAGTCAAGGGCATGTACCTTGGTTGCGGGCACCTCCCCAGTAGGGGTTGTGCAGGAGGCAGCTGATCCATGTTGATGTTTCTAACTCTCTATCCCTCTCCCTTCCTCTCTGTAAAAAATCAATAATATATATATTTATTTTATATATATATATATATATATATATATATATATATATATATAAAATAAAGGTAGAAGCCAGGAGGTCCAGTTTAGATTCTGTGGCCAGGTGCCCAGGATTCTGAAAGTTGTTGGAATTTTGAGGCCCTACCATCTAGTTTGTTCTTCCTGCTCCCAGAGTAAGCGGTGAGAAGCTTAAAGGACTGGTTATTAGGGGCAATGTCTATCTCAGGGGTGATGGACTAGGGTACAGGTCCCAGTCCAGTTGGCTGGCAGACAGAGATAAGTATTGGTACCTCACAATAACAAGATTCCTTGATTTTTTAAGCAGAAGTTTTTTTCGATGGTGAAGAGGTGAGTGAGCTTGTTGTTTTCATTTTCCCAAACAGAAAGGGTTCCAGCCAAGGTTGCTCCTGTAAGGAGCTGAAAAGGGCCTCCAGGATTGACCTGGGTAGCCCCTGTGGTGGTATTCTCAAAAAATATGTATTTTCCGTCAGTGTCTACCCCAAATTTGGAGTGTGTGAGGCCATGGGAGGGGATCTGGCGGCAGTTAGAACAAAACTGTAATTTGCAATCCTGCCATGGGAAGTAGTTAACGCAGGAAAGAGGTCAACCTGAACAGAAGTGGGAGGTGTGGGTTGTTGGGAAGGTTGCTGAGATGGTAGGCCAGGCTGAGAACTGAACAGGCTTTAAGAAGTAGGCTGTTTGGGTAACTACATAGCTTGCCCAGCGCTTGAAAGAGAGCTGAATTTCAAGAGTATAGTGGCATAGGTGTTGTTCAAGGTATCCTAAAACCTTTCCTGCAGGGTGTGTCCTGTTGATGCAGAGAGGGGCCTGAGATACTATGATGGTGTTGGTTGTTATTGATCTTAAGATGGGGACTTTGTTGGAGTGGTGTTGGGTTATGCTGTTTAAGTATGCCTGGAGTAACTGTACAGCCCTGCCTGTGAGTGATCCTTTAGTCAATTCTGTGATTTTGAAGTTATAAATTTTTATCGAGGTGCATGAGTTGGAATGGGAGTCCTCCATGTACCTTGTAGCGGAAAGATAGACTGGAGTTGGCCTATGCATGTAGGGAGGTTGGGGTTGCCATGTAGCTAGCTGAAAAGAGGGGAAAACAGGTTATGATGAGAAGATATGTTAGGTCTAGGGTTCGAGAGAGAGAGTGAGGTCTTAGGAGGTTTTTTAGAGGTATGGGGTAAATCTGGGTACAGAGTAAGGGGAGAAGGATTAAGGAGATCATCGTACAACCCTAACTGTGTTAAGCGTAGTTCCAACCAGGTGACATCAGAAGATCAAGAATGATAAGGATGACCCACAGGAAGACCAGGCACTAGAAGAGGGAAGATTTTATAGTATCTTGGTCAATCACGGGGACAGGTTTGATCAGGTTGTAATCTGTTCCCAGGAATAGTCAAGAAATTCCTCTGGGAGGAATGTGTCCCACAGGAAAGACAAGAGGTAAGATTCAGTGGAGGGTGGGAGCTGAGAGAGGAACAGCTGTTATGAGGTGCAGAGTACCAGTGAGGCAGGGACCGGTACAGACAGAGCAGTAAGGGGCAATGGGGGTGGGAGGGGGTCTGGCTTACAGGGGATTAGGTAAAGGCCCGGGGCTTACAGTTCCTTGGGAATTTTTGTGAATTTGAGTGGGTTGGTCCGAGGCTGACACTCCAATACAAACAGACTGTTGGAGCCTGGGGAGCAGGGGCTCACTTCAACTGAAGAAGAGTGGAGTGAGGAAGGATATCCCTGTAACTTGGCCGCCTTCGGTGTGGTCAGAAGTACCTGGTGTGTGTGGGCCCGTCCATCTGGGCTTTAGGGTCCCCAGGCTGCTGGATACTAGAAGAATATCCAGTCTCTTGGCTTTAGTGGAGGATGGGGGGGAGGGGGAGAGAGTCATTGGTAGGCTTAGGGAGAACTGTGTCGGCATGTTGCTGATGGAGGAGACCAGTGAGGTCCAGAGTGGAGAGATAACCCCACAAAGGGCTAGAGGTGGTTGGGATGTTCCCAAATAGGAAGGGTCTGCAGTACAGAAGCTGGGAAGGGCTGGAGGCTGGGCTATCCAGGAACGAGTGACATGGGGCTGGCTCAGTAAGAAGGATGAGGGTGTGGATGAAGAGGTGGAGTCCAGAGACACAGGGGCCTTCGGAGGAGTGCTTGGGGAGGGGGGGGGGGGGTTGGGGGGTTGATCAGAGGGGAAGGGAGGACAGAATGAATGGAGAGATTGGAGGGAGGGTCTGAGGGGCCAGTCAGGTGCAGGAGGACTGACCAGAAGCCTCAGGGTAGGGTGGAAAGGTCCAGGGCTGTTGGAAGGGGGCTTGACATGGAGGAGTAGGATTTGATGGGAGGAATATGACAAGAGAGAAGGACGACTACAGAGTAAAGAACTGAAAAACTTTATCAAAACCCTTCATTTCAGTTACACTTATTGTCTTAACAACTCTGAGATTGCAAAGCCAATTATAATTTTGGCCATTTTGCGGATACATTTTTTTTGACAGGGATAGCATGACCTTGACCACTTTAAGGAGGCTGTAAAAAAAGGTGGGGGTGGAAGTAGCAGCCCCACAGGCTTTCCAGCAGCACCAACCACATCCTTTCCTTCTGGGGCAGCCAGGGATCCGGAAGTGAACCCTAGCTCCGCGCCCCGGGTCACAGGAAGTAACTCTTACCGGAGATTGGAGTAGCCGGTGCGGTGCGGGAAGAGCCTGCAGCCGGGAGGGTGACCCTGCCGTCTCCTTCTGTGTATCCTGGGTCTCAGCACCTAACTGTTAGGTCCCCGCCGACAAGGAGCCAGGCCAAGAGACCTTGTGAGAGTTTAAGGAACTTTATTACATTCTCTCACGGTTTAACCGTGTCAGCAAGCGAGAGGCGGGAGAGGTGTCGGCGGTGGCGGGAAACCGGGCCTAGGGCTGCTTTTCTCAGCCGGTCAGCTGTCTCCCTTGGCCCCTGAAATGAGAATAACAGGAGAATCGCTGAAAGGGCAGGACCCCCGAGCGGGGCGCCATGGGGGCCAGGCCTGCGTGCATGGGAGAGGTTCCGAATATGCCTGCCAGGGGGCCAACAGGGGAAAGCCCAGAGACTAGGAAACCACGGGACTCCTAACCGGCAGCCTGGTGCTTGCTGCTGATCACATCTGCAAATTTGTTCAACGAAAGGAAAGGCCTTAGGATGCCGGATCCCAAAAAGAGTGTAAATCATACACTCCGCACAAGACAAACGTCTCCGCTGGACTTAACGGCGGGGAAACTCGCAACGACCCGGTGCCAACCGGGACCGCGGGGATCCCAGCGGCCACGCCCCCTGGCGTCTGCGCAGGCGCAGGAGGCGGAGGGCCGGAGGTGTGGGGGCGGGGCGCGACGCCTGCCCGGGCGCACGGCGTGCGTTGCCCCGCCCCGGAAGTGCCGTGTCCACGCGCTTCGGAGGCGTAGGGAGTGCATCCTGGGGCACCAAGGAGGTCACAAGTCATGTGACGGCGGCTTACTGAGGAACCTGTCTTGGAAGCTGGTCCCTGAAGAGGCAGCGGACAACCGCGAACCTTGCTGCGAGAGAGCCCAGGTAACTGGGCCATTTGCCGGGTGTTCGGGTCTGGGCCCGCGGGCGGCGCGGGCGTTGAGCTGGAAGAGGAGTGGGCGCTTTGGACTGAGACCCCGGGGGTTGGGGAGGTGGAGTGGGCTGAGGCATATCGGTCTCTGGGACCTCCGACTCCCTTCGGTTGTCCCCACGTCCTAGAGCTTGTTAGGGTCGGGGTGCGAGGGGATGTTGACGGGAGAGTCACCTCGAGTTTCTTTTTCAGGCGTGGATATCGAACCTGCGGGAGAAAGGGGTTCGTCATGGCGGATGTGAGTTACCCCCCAGCACAAGAGCAAGGAGAGGGTGGAGAGTTTGGAGGAGACTACTGGGCGGGGAGAGGTAGCGCTTCCCAAGTAGAAATTTGTTTCGTTTTGCTCCCCAGCCCCGTAATTATTTTCTGTAGGCTCTGCAGTGAGAGACTAATGTGAATGGATTTGCTGGGGTCCTGAGTGGGTCTTGGAATGGGGGTGCCGGACACCGAGTTGCCTGTTCGTGCTCCCCAAATCCTGTGGGCATAAGAGGCTCTGAACATTTGCCATTGGAGTGTCTAAATTGTGGTTTGCTGCTCGGAATCCTTTTTTTTTTTTTTTTTCAGCAAGTGGTCTTGGTGTCTTTCTAGGTTCATTGTAGCCATTTTAGTTAATTTCCAGCTGACAGCTCTTCAACACAGTAACAAAAGTCAAATTCTAAGTTTAGGTAACTTGTGCTAGTTACTAGAAAATACAGGACATTAATACTCATACTAATGGCTCTGTTTTGCTTCCTGTTACTTTGCCTACGTACATGCTGGGTGTTCTAAATACTGAACATATATTCACTTCTTGTAACTTTTGTGAGGTAAGCACTGTCACTGCGGTGGTATAAATGATGATAAGGCACAGAAAGATCAGGTAACTTGCCTCAGATTACACAGCTAGTACTTGTGGGGTCCAGATACCAACTCAGGCAGTTTCGCTCCAGAGTCCATGCTCTTAACCATTACACTAAATAGTCATTCAGCATTAATATGAATCTGGTTTCTTTTCAGATTGTAAGATTATGTGTTTCAATAGTAAGCAACATTGAATGCCCTTACCTCTCCATTTTTGGATGTCTTCACTATATTTTTGAGACCTTATTAGGCATAATCAAATCACTATCTATCGAGTATCTGTCTTGCAAAGGTATCTGTCATAAGGACTGAGGGTGAAATAATGAAGATTAAGGTATAGTTCCTCTACGTCAGAGTTTTACAACTTAAAAAAAAATGCTATGCAAGGGATCATAGTTATGCATACATTACTGTGTGAAAACTTCAAGTGATTACCTCTGGTTTGTGTCTATCAGGATAGCTTGTTTGGAGTATTTGGTGGTTGATAATAGCTCTAAATGATGAGTGGCAACTTTTTAAAAAGTAAGAGAGGCAGAATATTACTACAAGAATGAATAGTCTAAGCAGACTTAGGAAAGTGAGAGGTGTGTATGGAAGAGCTGTGAACAGTCCAATTTAGCTGGGGCTAAGTGTATGTATGAGGGAATGGTTGGAAGCAGGGCTGTAAACTTAGCCATATGCCATGTTGTAGAGTCTCAAATGTCTAAAGAATCTGTAAAAATAAAAGCATAATATGCTAATTAGACTGGACGTCCTTCCAGAAGTCCTTCCTTCTGGACAAAGCCCCAGTGGGCGGGGGCTGAAGCAGAGATGACCACTGCAGCGGTGGGGGCCAAGGCCCTTGCACAAATTTCATGCATTGGGCCTCTAGTTTGTACATAGTTCAGTACAGAGTTGAGAGCCTTTCAGACATTGGTTCTGAACCGGCTGCACAGGGAATCATCTGGGGAGCCCCTCCAACTTTGACATCAGAGTGTGTGTGTGTGTGTTAATGCTCCTCATATGTTATCCATTGCAAAGGTTGAAAATCATTGCAATTATGGCTTTAGAGAAGGAGGAAAATTGGACTCTTGGCACTATGTAGAACTGCATAGGATAGAAACATGAGACCAGTATACCAATTGGGAGGTTAGTGCAAGTCATAAATAATAAATTGAAAGTAAACTGTAATGTCTGTTGAAAAGGAGAAGGAATCAGTTTAAAAACATTTGACTTCACAGGTGATTTAAAAGTGACAAGTGTGAGGTTAGGGTTAACTATTACTCATAGCTTCTAACCTGAATAATGGGTTTGGTAGTGCCATTAGTGGGAACAAAATGATTGAGAAATTTGGATTTTAGATGACACCTTGATAAGTTGAGATTTTCTTGTGTATGTTTAAAATGAGAGGAAAACTAAACTGGTGGTGGTAACATGAAATAAAATGAACATTAAGGTTTGGAGAATTGTAGGGTTGGTTCAAAACAATAGGTATCTTATTTATCTTTGTAGAGCTCTTAATTGATACCTGCTTATCAATAAAATTCCCCAGATGATCAAGTGTATTAAAACAAAATAAAATAGTTTTTTCTTGTCATAATTATGTCACATGCTAAATAAACACTTGACATCATATATTTAGTCATGTGAGGAAATTAAATTTCAGAGAAATAAGTGAATTTACCCAGGATTGTTAGTAATGTGTATAGATGGAAAGATATTCATAATATATTCTCAAGTGAACACAACAATAGCAACAGGATTTGAAATAATATGAAAATATGACCTAATTTTACAGCTAATATATATTTGTGTTTCCCATTTCTAGATATGCTAATCACTTTACATGCATCTACTCAATAAACTTTAAAAAAGTCTTAAGACCTAGATTGTGCTATTGTCCCTACTCAACAAATAATGAAACTGAGGCTTAAGAGAAAAAGGTTAACTTCTTAAAGTCAAACTGCCATTGAGTATCAAAATCAGAAAGGGAAGGAAAACACAAACAGGAAGGTTAGGAATGATGGCGTAAGGTCCCTGAAATGTGAATAGGGCAAGATCTAAAGAATTAGTATAAAGCATGTTATTAAATCATTTGTTAATGTTCTCTTTCAGGATCTAAAGCGATTCCTGTATAAAAAGTTACCAAGGTAAAAAAAATTTAGTCATTAAATAAATTCTGCAAAGCAGGTTAATTTTATGTAGCATTTTGTTTCTTGCTATCTTAGACTAAATATTGTATGTATATAATGCTGTTGTTTAGCACTTTACCTAACATAGCCCTAGGTAGCATGAATAATATCCTTTGAATTTGCAGATAAAAAGCATGGGGCCTAGAGAGGTTACAAGAGTACATTTATTTCTCTGTGTAAAAAAAAAAAAAGAAACTTATCAGGAGTAGTTTGAACAGTGTTTGCCTACTTCTTTCCATATATCTTAAGATATATGAAAGCTATGTTCTTAAGATAGAAACAGACAGCTTTCCTGTGCCATGGCAAATTGGCATGCTCCTAAGTTTGAATCAGTTTTCAACTTTTTGTCCAGTGTTGTGAAATATCTCTGAGAGTTCTTCAGTAGGAAGCGTTTTTGCCAGTGTCATTTCCTCTGGGGCATCTTTATCCTTTTTATCACAACTGCTTTCTCATTTATGTCAATAAGTCCATCTTCACTAAGTTCTTTGGCTGTACATTTTGTGCAGAACAATGATAATGTCAACCTCTTAGCCAGCTATTTCTTTTCTAACTCTATTTAATTTCTATTCAGATTTCACTTCCCCATATTGTCACTTTTCGTTTCTTTGCTGTATTTCATCTTTATTGGCCTCATTTCTGTTATTCTTTTTAGTATCACTGGACAATGAGATAACACTGCATGTTTTGTTCTCTGCATAAACAACAGATGCTCAGTGATCAATCACCAACACTCTTTGAAAAAAGTGATGTGACTACTTATTGATCACAATGTGTATCTGTTATTTCAGTTATTAGTAATGTGTGAACTAAAGAGATAGTGAAGTTTGTATTCTCTATAATTACTCAGTTAATATACTTACAGAAATTTGACACATGCTATTGAGGGGAAATGATGTTATTTAATCTGGCAATTAAAATGTTTCTAAATTAGAACTTTATAAAAATGAGGGCTTTCTGTATTTGTATTTGCCTTCTTAGAAGTTTAGCATATTGAAAGGATGCTACAATTGGTGATGGGAGGTGGAATATTACACTGATGACAAAATATAGAAATGGAGGTATAGCTGATATTTGTAAGAAGGATATTTGTAAAAACATAATGAAAGTCTTTTCATAATGGAAAGAAAAGGCTTAGTACAAATTGGTGTTTTTTCCCCCATCATAACTGAGGCTAGTTTAATTCATATTCGTGAGCATTTCTTCTTGATGGTAGGCATATTGCAACTCAAGAGCTAAAAAAATGGAGAAATAATATTATTGAACATTTATAAAGGAAGTATTAGAATATACACTGATTTGTTGCTAGATGTATGTAAATTAAGGGTTTGGACACAGGCAGCCTAGCTTTTAATTGTACTACTATGCCTCTCAACCAGGTCAGTTTTGTTTTGTTTATTTTTTAATTCTCTGTTAAATATAGTTCTTAGATTTGTATTTTTAAATCTAGTTGTGACTCAAGCAGTCTCAGGCTTAACTAGTCACAACTTTGTGTTTTAAAATAACCAAATATTTCATTATTATATTAATAAAACTATGATGTCTTTTTAATATATTTTTATTGATTTCAAAGAGGAAGGAAGAGGGAGAGAGAGGTAGAAACATCCATGATGAGAGAGAATCATGGATTGGCTGCCTCCCACAAGTCCCCCACTGGGGATCAAGCCCACAACCCAGGCGATTCACTGGAATCGAACCTGGGACCTTTCAATTCGCAGGATGATGCTCTATCCACTGAGCCAAACCGGCTAGGGCTAAGTATGATGTCATTGATTACCAGTGTAACATTTGCTTTTGGGGAGAGGGGAGATAAAAATGTTTTAGTGCCAGTGTTGCTCAGTCACAGGTTGATTCCCTGTCAGGATACATGTCCAGATTTCAGGCTGGATCCCCTGTAGGGGGTATGCAGGAAGCAGTGATTCTCTCCCATCAGTGATGTTTCTCTCTCTCCCTTTCCCTTCTCTGAAATCAATAAAAATCATATTAAAAAATGTTTTAGTAAGTGTAAGATTTAGATTTTTGCAGAATATTTCATACAATTTCATTTATTCTAAAAGTATAATGTACCTATCAATGCATTATATTTATTTTCAATTATTGTAAAAGTCTATTCCTGTTATTCTTTGTTAAATGCGTATAGAATGGGAAACGCCTTTTATATTTGTGGCCTGATTTCTTTTAAGTGGTTACTTTATGTAATTTTTATACTTCGTTGGACAAATTATCTCTCTGAATTTGAAACCCATTAAAAAGGAGATCTTTTTAATTTCTACCTCTTTTGGTGCTTTAGTTGGCATTTAAGTTAATTACTATTGAAAGAAAAAAGGCACCTGTAGTGACAGATTTTTAAAACATTTTTGTAGTACTCTACTTGTTTTTTAATTTGCTTATTTTTTGAGTAGGCAATACGTTCATAAAGTTCACTATTCAAGAGTTAGTTGAAAGGTATAGAATGAGAACTTTCCCATCACTGCCCTTCAACCCCATAGTTCCCCTCTCATAGGCACCCATTGTTACCTACAGGCAAACATGTATATATAAGCATACATATTTGCGTGTATACATAGAGATCTCAGACTGCTATAATACAAAGTGCCATAGATTGGTTATTTCTTTCATTTTTATTTTTATTGATTTCAAGGGGGGGGGGGGATAGAAACATCAGTAGATGAGACAGAATCGTAGAACAGTTGCCTCCTAAATACCCCCTTCTGAGGATTGAGCCAGCAATCCTGGCATGTGCCCTGACTGGGAATTGAACCATGACCTCCTGGTTCATAGGTCAACATCCAACCGTCTGAGCCACACTGACCAGGCTGGATATTTCTTATATGTAAATGATCAAAATTTATTTCTCCTAGCTATAAAGGTTAGAAGTCCCAAGATCAGGGTACCATCATGGCTGGGTTCTGGTGAAAGCCCTCTTCTGGGTTACAGGTTGTGGACTTCTCATGCTCACACAGGGAAGGAGAGCTAGCTAGCTTTCTAGCCTCTTATAAGGGCACTGAGTACATTCATGAGGGGTCCACCCACATGGCCCAATGACCTCCCAAAAGCCCCACCTCCAAATACCATCACATTGGGATTAGGGTTTCAACATGTGAATTTGGAGGGTGACAAACATTTAATCTATTGTAACATACACATATGAATGTCTGCATGTGTTGTTATATAGGTTGCTTCTTGTACACACTATTAAAAACCATGTGCTTTTTCACTTAACATCTCTAAATTTGAGATCAGTCCTTCCCAGTACATGAAGAGCTGCTAATTTGTTTGCAGAGTATTCCATTGCATTTATGTCATAACTTATTTAACTTGTTCTTTTTTTTTTTTTTTTTAAATATATTTTATTGATTTTTTACAGAGAAAGGGAGAGAGATAGAGAGCTAGAAACGTCCATGAGAGAGAAACATTGACCAGCTGCCTCTTGCACACCCCCTACCGGGGATGTGGCCGCAACAAAGGTACATGCCCTTGACCGGAATCGAACCCGGGACCTTTCAGTCTGCAGACCGAGGCTCTACCACTGAGCCAAACCAGTTTTGGCTAACTTGTTCTTTTTGATGGTTAGTTAGGTTATCAGTCTTTTTCTATTTCAAGAGATGGTGCCATTAGTAACTGCACAAAGTATGTGTGGGTGTCTCTAGTATCTGTAGGATATATTTTTATGTAATCTAGTTTTTAACTTAGAAGAATATATTGTTTTATGTATTAATCACATAGGTCATGTTTCAATCCATAGATAATTTTAGGATTTAATGATAATAGAAAATAATACTAATAAATATATACAATTGTTTCATCTTTCTTATTTTTAATGTGAGGCAGACAAATGGGTTTGTTTGCAACAAAAAATTTTCTCCTCAAATTGTAATAACACTTCTCTAACAAACATTTTTTGACAGTGGGATTTAAAAACATAATTTCAGGAATATGAATATAAGTTAATGTGAATATTACTCATTGCTTAGTTAAAATATTAAGGCTAACACAATAAGGAATGATAATTCTAGGTTATGTAGTAGGAACATTGAGCATATTTCTGAGTTGCAACCTACATATGGTATAATTACAAGGCTCTAGGTTTTGCATAAATACTGAAAGTCTGAGAATGTTTCCTTATTATAATTTTTGACACTATACTTTTGTGCTCGAGCAGTTCTTATAATAATTTAATACTTAAACTGTAGTGATGAATTATATCATTATCAGAGTGCACAAATGATACCCTGATATTAATAATAATTAGTATTTTAATGTAAACTTATATACCAACCTCTACATGTATTATTTTATTGAATTTTGCCATAGCCAAAAAGTACACTTTTCCTCATTTTCAGATTGTTAACTGAGGCTTAGAGAGTTTTATAAATGGTCCACGGTAGCATAAATAGTAAGCAAGAGAGTATGGGTGTAACTCAGGCCTTTTTAACTTCAGAGGTATAGTCTTGATCATTCTTACCGCTCCTTATATAGACACTAAAGGCCTGGTGCATGAAATTCGTGCACTTAGGGTGGGGGAAAGTCCCTCAGCACGGCCTGCGCCCTCTCAATTTGGGAACCCTCGGGATGTCTAACTGATGGCTTAGGCCTGGACATCTGGCAGTGGGATATCCTTAGTGCTGCCACAGAGGCAGGTGAGGCTTCCACCACTGCTGCTGTGCTCCCCAGCTGTGAGCCGGGCTTCTGGCTGAGCAGCACTCCCCCTGTGGGAGGGCACTGACCATCTGGAGGCAGCTCCTGCATTGAGCGTCTGCCTCCTGGTGGTCAGTGCACGTCATAGCGACCAATCATTCCCCAGTTTGGTCATTTGCATATTAGCCTTTTATTATATAGGATGGCTGAAAGGATTGCTGCATAACATACATTCTTCTCATCCAGTTCCTTCAGCTTTGAATGATCTTTGTGCCCTTCTCTTAATCAGTGCCATAACTTCTAAGCTGAGCTTTTACTTTCTCAGGGAAGCCTTCCTTGACCCACTTTGGCCCTCCCCTCTCCTCTGTGTTATTGACTATCATATCCCCACAAACCACTTAATTGGCACTTTCCACAATTGTAGCTTTATATTTGTGAGTGCAAGATTATTTGATGGATAGTTACTTTCCTTTTAAATTGTAAATTTTGTGAAGACAGTGACTTTATTTTTGCTTAGCATGGTATTATAAATATTCAGTGCCAAAATATTGGGCACTCGTTAGTAGAATGAATGAAAGGAAAGTCTGTCTTTGCCATTGTATTCACTGCTGATAATCTGTCATTCTTTTATAAACCACAGAATAATTAGCAATTTTAATGGAGAATCAGCTATGTTTTAGCTCTTATTAATCAATAAACTATATAAATTGTAAGGATTATAAATATTGTCAGTGATACACAGTCATTTAATTTCTGAAAGAGTTTTAGTAAACAGTAGTTTATACTGTCAAAAATTGAATTTCCATGGTTTTTCAGAAATACACATGAAAATTATTATGACTTGGAGGTACACATTTTCAGAAAGTGAAATGTTTTATATATTTTTCCTTTCTAGTGTTGAAGGGCTTCATGCTATTGTTGTGTCAGACAGAGACGGTGTGCCTGTTATTAAAGGTAAAACTGAGAACTTAACATGCCGGTGTCTTTTTTTGCTTTAGAATAAAGATGTACTTACATCCAAGTAGTACAGAAGCAAGCATATGAAACCCATTTCAGAAAATTTAGGAGAAGGTCTTTGGGGGGAAATGTTTGCTTTTGTTTGTTGAAGGCTGTATTGAAACTTATAACTTATGCCGAGACTGGTTTGGCTCAATGGATAGAGCGTTGGCTTGGGGACTGAAGGGTCCCGGGTTCGATTCCGGTCAGGGGCATGTACCTTGGTTGCGGGCATATCCCCAGTGGGGGGTGTGCAAGAGGCAGCTGGTCGATGATAACTCTCTCTGTCATCGATGTTTCTGGCTCTCTCTCTCTCCCTTCCTCTCTGTACAAAATCAATAAAATATATTTAAAAAAAAAAAAAAGAAACTTATAACTTATTACATGTTAAATGTATTGTGTTGTCATTCAGCATGGATTTAATGACAGGCCCAATTTTCCATTAAAGACATATCATGGTATAATATAAATCAAGCATGTCAAACTTGTGGCCCACAACGAATATTATTTTGGCCCAGCCAATATAACGTTATGTAAGAAAGGTTTTAATAAAAATTTCATAACTTAATTTTTACAATATCCTGTTATACATAATTATTAATAACAAACTACAATGTTCGCTAATGACTGATTACTATAATCGTATTGCATTCATTTCCTTTACACGCCTTATGCGTATCATATTAGCAGCGAATATTTTAGTAGCCAATTGCCACATCATTATTTGGTATGCACAACAGGGAAATATTTCACTTTCGGAGAACAAGACAAATAGGTTTTATTTGCATTATACTTTTTATAATGTGCATTATACTTATTATAATTGTGCAGTTATTCAACGTCTGGTAAGTTAATGAATGTTCAAGAAAAAATAATTTTTATTAAAATGTTCTATTTTATGTTAACGATTACTCGTTTACTTCAGTCCTTTGTATTCAGCATGTCTTTGTCGAAATAAATCTATGTTTCTATGAAAATTGAAGCTTTTGTTTTTTTGCAGCGCACATAAACTTAAACCTTGTTTATTTGTTTATTTGGCGTGTGTTAGCCTTTGAGTTTGACCTGCTTGATATAAACCATTAGTAATTCTTAAGTGATGAGGCTGGGCATGTATGCAGCTAGATATATTATACATAAAGACTCCTGCCCTCCCCCCCAATATATATTTTTATCAGTAGTTTTAGGATAAACATTCATATGTTTGAATCACATACTTTTGGTTGTTTTTGTTTAATCTTTCTTGGTTCTGTACTTCTTTACTGGAAATAAGATTTTTAAAACTTTTTAAAAATTTCACAAAACTTTTAGTTAACCAGAATTTAACAAGAATTTTTTACCTAAAGAAAATCTGACTAACCTAAAAAGAGAACTTTTTACCTAATTTAAGCCTTTTTTTAATGTATATGCTGTCACAGTTACTATATATTAAGAACATTTTACTACTCTTTCTTGTATCATCAATGGATGGGTATAGTTATACTAGGACTCTGTAATAGCTTTACCAAAGAAAGTAAATAATGCTCTAAACATTTTATTGCCAATTTATTACCTGGGTTTATCATACATGTCAGGTAATTTTAGACTTGAGTTAAAGGAAGTTTATTTCATTGTTTTATAAATGAATATTGTCAAGTACAATACATTGTTCCTAAGTTGCAATGTGAGTCAGTGACAAAATAATATTAGAACCCATTATTTCCTGATGTGGCCCATTGTGCTTTCTAACTTACTATAAAACATAGGTGTCTATGGGCAAGTCACTTGTCTTTTCTTAGTTCTGTAATGAAGGCTGTAAACAAAATAATATTCTGTCTGAGGATCTCTGTGTTAAAGCTTTACACTTGCACAACTAACTCCCTGACTTAATGAGTGAAGGAAAAAGTTGGCCAGCTGCAAAATAACAACAATAAACAATATTACTATGGGTTTTATGAGAGCAAAGTTTTTCGACACTTTTTTAAAATTCTAGTTTGGCTGTCAGTTAATGAGAATATTCAGTTTATTATCAGGTCTAGTAATAATTAATGTCGTTTTTAAACATTCGTTTAAAATCTTGCTTGGTGTTGACTTGTATTGACATAACCTTCAAACACGTGGTATCTACAGAACGTGTGAAGTGCAATTAACAAGTTTTGCTTGAAAAAGTTTGTGTTTGGTTTGGTTTTTGTTGCAAAACTAGGGCTAAGAAGATGGCGGATGAAGAGCATATTCGGCACTGCATGCTTTACGAGTTCCAATTAGGAAGAAAAGCAAGTGAGGCTGCAAAAAACATCTGTAGTGCTCTTGGTCAAGGTGCAGTTAGCACCAGAAAATGCCAGCGTTGGTTTGAGAAATTTCGCGAGGGAAATTTTTCGTTAGATGACAAGAGTGGTCGAGGCCGTGTGTCCAATTTTGATCAAGAAGCTCTTCAAGCTCTTTTGGTGCAAAATCCTCAAATTACCCAACAAGAGCTTGCGACAACTTTAAATTGTTCACAAAAAACAATTTCCAATCAATTGCGTGCACGTGGCAAAGTCCAAAAGTTTGGAAAATGGGTTCCTCATGAGTTGACCGCCAACAACCATAATCAAAGAGTCACAATTTGCAGTTCGCTCCTCTCTCGTCAAAACCGTTTGCCGTTTTTAGAGCAAATTGTTACCGGAGATGAACAATGGGTGCTGTATGTTAATTTGAAAAGGCGGCCTCAATGGTTGGACAAAAATGAGGCTCCGCAACCCACGCCAAAACCTGACTTGCATGCGAAAAAAGTGATGTTGTGTTTTTGGTGGAATTTTAAAGGAATTCTTCATTATGAACTTTTACCATCTACCCAAAGCATTACAAGTGCAGTGTATAGTGCCCAATTGGAAAGGTTAGCCCAAGCTTTAAGAGAAAAAGAACCCGCACTGATTCGGAAGGGCGTAATTCTTCACCACGATAACGCACGACCGCATACTGCAAGAATCACTGCTGAAAAACTGCGCCAGTTGGAATGGGAAGTTCTCCCTCAACCTGCATATTCTGATATTGCCCCTTCCGATTACCATTTGTTTCGTTCTTTGCAAAACTTTCTTCTTGGAAAAAAATTTAATAATGAAGAATGCCTCAAAAATACATTGACCGAATTTTTTGCATCAAAATCACAAGAATTTTACAACAGAGGGATTAAAATGCTTCCTGAGCGTTGGGCACAAGTAGTAGAAAACAACGGCAACTATATTGTTGATTAAATTTTGTTATATTGTTTAAATAAATTCGATTTTAAAAAGTATTAGAAAACGACATTAATTATTACTAGACCTAATGTACCGATTTCGCTGTCTGGGTACTTACGTTAATTAGAACGGCTTCCCGAAACGTGGATTTGATCTACAGTCAGGTCACATAAAGAAGCAACCAATGAATGCATAAATAAGTGAAACAACAGTTTGAGGTACCTCTCTCTCCCCTTCCTTCCAAAATCAGTCACTCAATAAAATATATAAGTGTACTGATTAATCTGGGTTTTAAGGTAGGTTGATATTAAAGAAATATAAACATTTAATATTTTTTTAAAAATAAAAAAATATTGTGAGAGTCATCATTTGTTCCCTTAGCTATGATCGCTCACTCACATCTCAGTAATTTTTCACACCTAAATTAATGAGACCTAGTTAGTAATGTGATTTTAAATATTGGAAACAACTCTTATGTTTGATATTTTTACACATATATGTCTTAAAAAGGTGCTGCAAATCTTTCTACCATGTCCACTGCATAATTTTTACTTAAATCATTTGTATTTCCAGTGGCCAATGATAATGCTCCAGAGCATGCTTTGAGACCTGGTTTCTTATCTACTTTTGCCCTTGCAACAGACCAAGGGAGCAAACTTGGACTTTCAAAAAATAAAAGTATCATCTGTTACTATAATACCTACCAGGTAAGTTCATAACTATCGAATGGTTTGCTGATTTCAACTATTACTATGTTTTCTATATAAAATAGCTTGTGCTATCATTTTCAATTTGAGTTTTGAAAGGGGTGGGATTTCAAGATCGTAGCCTTCAAAAGGGTTATGTTTCACAGAAGTGATTTTCTTCAAATTTGACACCAGGAATTAATTACTATGGGAAGTAATTAAAAAGATGTAATAATAAAGTACATGTTATCCTGGAAAGGGTAATTCAGGTCACTCTTATCTCCAGTAGATGGTGCCCTTAGCTTAATAATTGTGATTTCTCAAATGACACTTATGTTGTTGGTGACAGATAACAATTTCTCTTGAAAGTCAAATGATAAGTTATTTAAATTTATTATTTTAGTTAATTCCTTCATTTGGTTTGGGATATATATATATACATATGGAAAATATACAATTATATATAAGGTGTCCCAAGAAAGGTATACACACACTTCGAAAAAATGTAAAGGCATTGTTTATTAAAATACATTTTATTTTCAAAATTGAACTATCAACAGTTAAAATATGCATACATATTTGGGGGGACACTCTGTATATAAGTGAAGTTATTAATTGTGAGAAATTAGTTGCTACATATTTCTTGATCTCCAGCTACATTTTCTTTAGAATAAATTAATCACTTATATGATTAATTTGAGTGATGCTTACCAAAGTATGACTTATGTACTACTGATGATACACAGTTAACATCTTTTAATTTTAAAAGTTGTGTATTTTAATGTATATTGGTAAACAAATAACCCATCTGGCCTTTAACTTGATTGATAAGGATTAGATTGAAGCTAAGTTAAAGATAGTTGATTTAAAGTTAATTTAAATTTGTTTAAATTATAGTAGTACATAGGAGGCAGAAAAATCATGAAGATACAGCTTCTGGGATAAATACTTCCTTTAGCCATTTAATTATTAAATTTTTATTGAGCTCCTACTATGTAATTGATACTCTGCTGGTCTTTGAGATAAAAAAATGAAGACACAGTCCCACCTTAAAAACTTTCTAGGCTAAATGGTGTCTCTAAGAGATACTCAGTAACTCTGTTTCATGGAAATATTTATTTTCATCTCTTTCATATTTCATGAGATAATACCGTAATACTGGGCTATTTACACATTGATCATTTAAAGGTTTTTTGAAAGATTAAGATAATTCATTGAATTATACTGTCTTTTCACAATACAACGTAATATTTAGATCTTTTCTTTTTAGGTGGTTCAGTTTAATCGTCTACCTTTGGTGGTGAGTTTCATAGCCAGCAGCAATGCCAATACAGGTGTGTTTTAATTACCTTAAATGCAGCTTTAAAAAATATATATTGATTTCAGAGAGGAAGGGAGAGGGAGAGAAATATAGAAATATCAATGATGAGAGAATCATTGATTGGCTGCCTTCTATTAAATACATCTTTTTGTTTATGATACTGTTTCTGATAGGATTAGTAGATTTAGGGTTAAAAAAAAATCTGAATTTGTGGGCAAGGTCTTTGCCTCTGAAAAAATAAATTCTCTGTTTTCCATATTTGTATAATGGAGCTAATATCTGCTTGTGTAGGTAAGTTATCCTTTAAGATAAAAAGAAAATTAAATGTTATCTTTACCACTTGAATGCTATGTCTTGCTCACATTAAAAGACCTTTAGAAAACAAAAAGAGAGTAGAGAGCCAAACAAAAATAAGATGTCAAGGATGAGTTAAGTTCCATATAGACCAATCTATTAGAATTTTAAAAGTCTTGGACTATAGTGAACAAGATGACTATGAGGATTGTGAATAGGGTGAACATAATCACATTCTTCCTGAGGGTTGAGGAATTGAGAACAAACACTAGAAAGCCATATTTTCCACAGAGGATAGTAAGATCCCATTATACCCAGAAGCCCTCACTGAGTATTTATGTGTAAAATAACAGTAGTTGAATTGTATATTTTTTACTCCCTTTGGATAAAGTGGTTTGTTTGTTTTAGGGTCTTTTTCAGATTTGACCACTGTTTAGAATTGTTAGAGCAAATTCTGTTTCTGTCTATGTCACTGAAGCCAGTCCTTAGATTTCTGGTCTTTAAAATGAAGGGTTTAGATTTGATGATCTATTAGTTCTCTTCCATTTCTAATCTATGGAAGCTGTAAAATATATATGTGAAAACACTGTAAATTATACAGGGGTGGGCAAAAGTATGTTTATAGTTGTAATACAAATAATACAATAATTAATAAATAATACAAGAATGAACTCTTATTTCATATACTCACAACTATAAACCTACGTTTGCTCTCCCATGTATAGGATAGTGGTATCAATATTTTAAGTATATTAAATAGTAATTGTGATAAATCACATACTAACTCATTAATTGTTAAAAATTATGATGTTGTACAGAATTATATTTTAGTACCTAGAACATTTCCTTGAGAATCCCAGATGCTTTTAATATTCTGTGATAAAGGAGATTCATATTTATCTTATAATACTAAAAGCATAATATGCTTATTAGACCGGACAACTTTCTGGACGAAGCCAGGGCTGAGAGGGCTTAGGTAGCCGCTGCAGTGGACAGAGGCAGAGGCGAGGACGTGGCTGCCACAGAGGCGGGAACCAAGGCAGAAGCCCCTGGCCACCGCGACAGCGGGGACAGTGGGTGGGGCCGTGGCAGGGGCCAAGCCCCTTGCATGACTTTTGATATAAAATGAGCAGTGTCTACAATATGTAGCCTTACACTCTGGTAAATGAAGGAGAAGCTAGACATGCTATTATTAGACTAAGTTGTCTTCCAGATTCATCATTGAACTTTCTTTTAAACATGGAAGAAAGTTCATCATGAATATGAGTTTTTTTGGTTAATTTACTTAGAATATTTTGCTTTAGTTATAGGAAATAAACTATATCTCATTTACTTTTTACTTTTTAGTAATAATTTCAACCAAAGGGAATTTAAGTCGAAGACTTTTTTCATGAACATTTTTTCTAAGGTTCTAATTTTTCTTCTTCTCTTTGTTTTAGGACTAATTGTCAGCTTAGAAAAGGAACTTGCTCCATTATTTGAAGAATTGAGACAAGTTGTAGAAGTTTCTTAACCTGACTGTGGTTTTAATGTCTACCTTATCTTCATTATAACAGATATCAATCTAGCAATCTCGAGACCACAACATACTTATATCCATGTACCCAAAAAAGGGTCCCTTTTTTACCTTGTACTAAAAATTTATGGACAAATTGTTGTCTTTTCTTGTACAGGTGTTATTCACTGAGATCTGGGGATACCACAGAAATGGTTCTGTCTGTCACAGCTCCCGTGGAGTTAGTCCATCCCCAAATCTGCATGAGAGTCTCTTGGGTGGGTCGGAATCAAAATGGTCCTTTGACCCACTTGAGCCATGAAGTGTTCCCCCTTGTACATTCTGCCAGGCCTGCAGATAGAAGCAGATCTATTTTATTGTGAATAATAATGACATATTTTTTTCATATTGTTTTCTTTGCATTAAGTGTGGGGACATAAAATGGCTTAGTAAAAGTAATAAAATCAGTACAATCACAACTTTCTTGTGTATATGAATATATATTATTTTGTAATATAAATGAATATTACAAATTGATTTGATTCTTCTCAGAGGGTGCTGCTGTTCAATAAAAATGATAGCTAATGGTTTTCCACCCACTGCTTCCTATAACAAATCAGTGTTTTAATGTTTGTGCATTGTTCGTAAAATTTAGATATGATTCATTATTGAACTCTGTTCCCAATATTGACACATATATAAACATGATAATACAGCCATTTTTTTCAATACATGAGTAAAATTATATTTTTAAAAGTATAGTTTGAACACTATAGTTTCAAAAGTTTAAAGATATAATTACTTAATTCACTCTTTTTAACCACATGAATAAGTAGTGAGTGTTTCTTGTGGATATTCATTTGGAGATAGTTTTATGTGGCATAAACTGTCAGTAGAAAAACAAATATTCATGATCCTAATTTAATCTATGAAATTGGTATCATATTTCTAGAATTTGCCCTTTATATTCAGGAATTCACAGTGGTTAATTTCCTCCTGGGTTCTTTGACAATCAGTTTGTCCTGGTACAGTTCAGTACACATGCATTGAAAATCTGTTGCCATTCACAGAACTACCACATTGTAGAACTCTTAAGGAGCACAGTTCACATATTTCCCTGCTCCAGGGATGCATTTTACATGGAATGTGCAAATGTAGTCCTTGAGTTGTGGAGTGAGGTAGTGGGCCAGGCCTCACTCCCTCTCCCTCCTTAAATCCTGTACAAAAATGAGACTAAATTGTGGTACCTACCTTTAAAGAACTTATTGGTCAGTAAATGAAACAGATACCGGTATCTGAAATGCTGTGATAAAGGATACTATAGAAACAAAATAGGGGTATTTATTTATTTAGCATTAGATTCTGCTTTATTTTGAGAGAATAGGGGCATTTGAATTGGGCAAGAACAAAAGTCTTTTCAAAGAAGTAGAAGCAAGAGAGATGCTTTAACTGCAGGGAACTATACATAGTTAATTGTTACACTCCAATGAAGTATTAGACACACCAATTATAATCCAGAATTGCCATTATCTGGATTATTGATGTCCAGGAAATTTTTGCCAGTGCAATGATTCATAAAACAAGAAGGTGTTTTATAAATGAGGTGGCACATTTTAATTGCAGATAATAAGTATGCATCTAAAAACCTCAGAGAAGATAAGTGGTAATACTTAACCTCTGCATGGCAAATACTGCTATTACAATTTTTACTTGAAGGGGTATAATAAATTATTCTATAGTTCATCTGGAAAAATAAGGTGAAAATCTCTAAGTTTTGAAAAGGCAGTATAAAACTAAGGTACACAGCTGGACAGATCAATGGAACAGACTAACCTAGGAACAGGCTTTAGAACATACCGCATTTTCTCCTGTATAAGACGCCCCCCACTTTTCCAACCCAAAATTAAGAAATATTTTATTTTTATTTTTTAAAACATTGATATTTTTACAGAGAGGAAGAGAGAGGGATAGAAAAATTGATCAGCTGCCTCCTGCACACCCCCTACCAGGGAAGTGCCCGCAACTAAGGTACATGCCCTTGACCAGAATTGAACCCAGGACCCTTCAGTCTGCAGGCCGACGCTCTATCCACTGAGCCAAACGGGTCAGGGCAAGAAATCAATATTTAAACAGAAAACAAAACACATTTTTATTTAGTAATTACTGCAGGTAATGTTTATATACCAGTACTATGATATGCAGGATATCATTTTATTCAGCCTCTGTTACATCACTGCTCTCTTCTTCACAATTAGTTCCAGATATATCAATTTCTTCAACTTCTATTGTATCACTGCTGTCCTCTGAGTCACTGTGAGATCATCCTCATAAACTCCTGACATTTTCTGAGCTAACTTTGTGTTCTCATGGCCAACCTTTCTCTCCTCATGAAAGCACCATTTTGCCTTTCCTGTAAAATTCAACAATGTTCATTTCACTTGAAACATTCTTGCCTGATCTTGAATAAGCTTAGCAGACACACATAAGCCACTTTGGCGCTGCTCCATAACCCAAGTCTTCAGCCTCTGCTGCCAGTTTGCCCATTTTGCTGGTTTTCCCTGTAAGGCCTTCTTTTTTGGCATCTTAAAGTACTGTTCTTCCTGTTTTCTCCACTGTCTGATCAGACACTCAGTGGGAAGAGGTCCAAATTGTCTATCTGCAACTCTGTTCCCATGTTCTTTTGCATCAATGATTACATTCAGTTTGAATTTTGCAGAGTTAAGACAATTGCTTATCTGTATTTATCTTTTTATTTTTTGACATCTTTATGGTCTCAGAACACGCTGATGCTTGTGGCACTCTCCACCTCCAATTACGGCATCAGCTGATATCAATAACAATAAGGCTGGTGATTGGAGGAAGCCTGTTTCACAAGGGGTGGGCAGCTACACACCTGCGCGGCTCCCTCAGTTTTCAGTCTAACGATTTTAGAAAAAAATGCATCTTATACACAGAAAAATACGATACGTATGAGAACTTAAAGGGTGACATCTTACGTCAATGGGGAAATGAATATTCAATAGTAGGACAGGCATTTTTTCATACTATGTTTATAGAATTGTTGTGCCTCTTTATGAGGGACAATCGGGCAATCTCTCAAACTTTCAAATACTAGGATTCTCCAGAGAAACAACCTTCAGACACAAAATAATGTTTAATTTGGGTATTCCAGGGCCAGTCGGGTTGACACAAAATTAACCTTTATACCCAACAATTCCACTTCGAGGTGTTTATCCTACTGACACAGGGACATGCACAATATAAGCAGGCCCTTAACTTTTTGTTGGAGTTATTTCCTACCCTCAGACACACAGATGTCTTACAAATAAGCCTTGAGTACTTGGTACTTCTTATTTCCTATGTCCAAACAACATGATGACATGAATGCAGTGGACCAATGTGAGAGAGTCTTGTGGAAAGAAAGGTGGTCAGGGTCTGCATGGACTAAATCACAACATAGGGCTGGAGAACTGATCAACCTCTGAGATAGGAAAGTGAAGGTGTATTGCTGGCCTTGCCATATGAACAGCCTCTGGTGCCCTTTACTACTAAATATCAAGAAAAGAGGGGGAAATTTTTGATCAGTTGCCAGATCAACAATTGCTGTATACCAGGTATCGGGGGTGGGGGGGAAGGGTAGGGGGGTGTTCATTTGTTCAAGCAATGGAATCACATCTGGGACAGCTGCAATTGGAGTCACTCCCTGGTTCAATTTGTCATCATCCACTGTCATGCTCCAGGAGCCATCTATTTTCTGCACAGGCCAAATAGGCACGCAGAATGAGGATGTGGGATCCCTATCCTTGCATCCTCTAGCCTTTGATGGTGGCACTAATCTCTGAAATCCCTTCATTGCTTTTGGTTTACTATCTTTCTATGTAAAGGCAGTTGCAGTGGTCTACATTTGTCCTTCCTAGCTATGATAGCCCCCATGCCATGGCTCAGAAAAACCAACGTGGGTATTTTGCCAGTTGCTGCATATGCCTTTACCAATGTTGCTTTCTGGAACTAGGGCAATGACCACAGGTTCTCGAACCCACTGGACCGCTTCTCTGGTTCCATCCTTGTTGCTTCTATGGAAAAATCCAGTCCCTCTTAAACGCCGGCCAGATGTTTCTGCGAGTCCCCATTGGGCCCTTTACAGGTACTCCTGAAACCAGTGTTTGCAGGTACCACATGGCACCTGTCAATTTCATTTGCTCTTGTTTCTATTCTCTGAGCTTTGTCCCCCAACCTTGGCCATTGCTGCTGCTGCTGCTGACAGAGACAAGGACGCCTGGAGGCAGCTGAAGGCTAAGGATGTCATCTTCACGACTGTAAATGGGACACAATGTCAGTATGTCCCTTGAGACTAGTGAGAAAACGTCTTTAGGTTTTGCTAAGCACCTGAGTAGTAGACAAGAAGTGCTCAGATTCACCCTATCACAGATGTCCATAATTCATCAATAAGACATGCTCCTCAACCCTCTCTGCCTTCAGGTGAATCCTTTCTCAAGAAGGCTTTTGGTTCCTTTTTCCTGCCAGTCTTTTAGACCAGAGCTCCTCAAAATGTGGCCTGCAGACTGGGCTGTTCTGTCCATTAGCAGTATGTGTCGAGTATAGAAATCAAGAGCTGTAAAATCTTTCAGCAATTTGACATAGTGACTTTATGTCTGTGGAACCTGATAATAAAATGGGGATTATGATATGTGTATTTTTTACTTCCTTTTCCTAACAATGTATTTTTATTGGATTTTATAAAATTCCAATCTGAAATTAAAGGGGGTGGGGGGAGGAGGGGTGGCAGATCTGATCCTTCACCATAGATGATCTAGAAAACTGCTTGACGCCATGCCCTGGCAGCCTGAATCTGTAGTGAGCAGGGTGGCCTCAAGCCTGGAAGTCCTCTGTGTACTGTACTTGCTCAGGTGAGCATCTAAGAACCTGGTCTCTCATGTGCCACGTGGGCGGGAAGAGAAGGGCTCCAGCCTACTGACTGCTCCCATGTCCTGTGGCTCTGGAGCAGGGGGGCAGGGTTTCCTCCATGGCAGTAATAGCCATCCCCACACGGGTGACTCTCCTGGTCAGGAGGGAACATTGCTTCTGTAGGCAAGATACTCTCAGGGGAATTCAGAGAATACAGCAGACCCCCTTTATTCACGGTCATAGTTTCTGGGATTTCAGTTAACTGTAGTCAATCATGGTTTGAAAATATTAAATGAAAATACCAAATATTTTGAAAGGGAGAGAGACCATACTCATGACTTTTATTACAATGTATTATTATAATTGTCCTATTTTGTTATTATTACTAGAGTCGTGGTGCATGAAATTTGTGCATGGAGGAGAGGGTGTCCTGTAGCCCAATCTGCAACCTCTCCAATCTGGGACTCCTTGAGGGATGTTGACAGCCAGTTTAGGCCCAATCCTGGTGGGACCGGGCCTAAATGGGCAGTCAGACATCCCTCTCACAATCCAGGACTGCTGGCTCCCAACCGCTCCCCTGCCTGCCTTCCTGGTTGCCCCTAACTGCTTCTGCCTGCCAGCCTGATCACCCCCCTAACCACTTCCTTGCCAGCCTGATGCCTAACTGCTACCCTGCCAACCAGTTTGCCCCTAACTTCCCTCCCCTGAAGGCCTGGTTAGCCCTAAGTGCCCTCCCCTGCAGGCCTGGGTCCCACCCAACTGCTCTTCCCTTGAGGTCTGGTCACCCCCAACTTCCCTCCTCTGCCAGTCTGGTCACCTCTAACTGCCCTCCACTGCAGGCTTGATTGCCCCCAACTGCCCTCCCTTGCAGGCCTGGTTCCTTCCAACTGTCCTGCTTGTTAGCCTGATCATCCACAACTGCCCTCCCTTCAGTCCTGGTTCCTCTCCACTGCCCTCCCCTGCTGGCCATCTTGTGGTGGCCATCTTGTGTCCACATGGGGGCAGGATCTTTGACCACATGGGGGCAGCTACCTTGTGTGTTGGAGTGATGGTCAATCTGCATATTACTCTTTTATTAGATAGGATAGAGGCCTGGTGCATGGGTGGGGGCCAGCTGGTTTGCCTTGAAGGGTGTCCTGGATCAGGGTAGGGGTTCCCTTGGGGTGTGGGGTAGCTTGGGCGAGGAACCCCTTGGGGTGTTGTGGTTTGAAGGCCAGCCATACCCCCTGGCGACCAAAGCAGAGGCCCTGGTATCTGGGATTTATTTACCTTCTACAATTAAAACTTTGTAGCCTGGAGCGGAGCCACGCCTCCTGCTTGCTCTGTGGCTGCAGCCATTTCTGTTTGTATTTATGTATCTTCTATCATTGAAACTTTGTAGCCTTGAGTGGAGGCCTAGGCCAGCAACGGTAGGTGGAAAGCTTGGCTTCCTCTGTTGCTGGGGAAACCCAAGCCTCCCTCCTTCTCTCTGTGGCTGTAACCATCTTGGTTGGGTTTATTTGCATACTTGTTCTGATTGGCTGGTGGGCATGGCTTGTGGGTATAGCAGAGGTATGATAAATTTGCATATTACTCTTATTAGATAGGATTGTAAATCTCTTACTATGCCTAATTTATAAATTAAATTTTATCATAGTTATGTATGTATAGGAAATTTACACGGTTTGGTACTACTGGAATCTGCAGTTTCAGGCATGCACTGGGGGTCCTGGATCATATTCCTTCAGAATCAGGGGCACTACTGTGTGTCTTAACACATTGCAGACCAGCAGTTTTATTGCTAGCTTTACCCAGTGGCCAGACAAGTCTCTATCTAATGAGTACAAAAAACATTTTACTTAAATGTTAAAGGCACACTTTAAAATTAAGTACCCATTGCATTTTGAAATTATTTATTACATGTTCTTACAAGTTAATATCTTTTTAAAGTATGATACTTAGTAAAACATTGTGTAGCATGAGGCAAGAATTCTCGTGATCCGTCCGCAATGTGTGATGAAGTACGGCGTTGGTGATAACCACATACCTGAGAGCACACATGGCCTGACACAGACACACTGCTGGTGCTTCTCCAGAACAGCCTCACTCAGATTTGCCATTGGCACACAATATTCTCCCTTACTGGGACTTGTAGAGAGAGCTGAGGGCCTCCTCTCAGGAGGTGCAATCATGGCCACTTTTCAGGGCTGCTGACAGGTAAAGCATCTAGGACGGTTCTAATGACATAGTAGATATATGTTAGCTCACCTTTTTTATGTCAAACCCTCAACAAAAAAAAAAGGCTATATCCCCACTGCAGCACACTCTCCATCATAGAGCATTGTGTGCTTCACCTGCAGTATTTACCTTCTGTACTTCTATGTTATCATGTATTTATTATCTTTTCCACATTTAACTAAGAAATCCTTGAAGTCCCAGACTACTTCTTCAACTTAGAATCCTTTGGAGCTCATAGTCTAAGCGATATGGATGCTTCATTGCTATTTATGATATTGATCAGTTGAATCTAAGTTACAGATATTAAAAACATTTTAATGGCAAAATAACAAACACAGGGAAGCATGTTCTTTTTAATAAACATAACCAAAGAATATAAATAAACATGAGATATTTTACAATAGGTAAAAAATGACATCGCCTACACAAAGAAACACCCTTGGTTCTGAGAAAACAAAACATAAAATCACACATCTCAGTAAGGATTCATTTGTAACTCCTTACTTTGCAAATGTAACATAATACCTTGTAACTTGACATTTGCTTTATCCAATATGATATAAACATTACAAAATATACTAAACATCTTTTTTAAATATACAAAACTTCCTGAGTCCTAGAAACTTAAATTAACAGAAAAGCTAATTTACCACGTTGTTCCTTTGAACTGAAAGAGCATTTTATAGCTTTGCACCATAATCTTTGTGTTTGGGGGTTCTTCCTCTACTTCCCCTCCCTTCAAACTTCTAGCTAAAAAAAAAGCGGGGGGGGGGGGGAGGAGTATTAAGAAAGATAAAAAAATCTATGAGCTTTGGATGACAGTATTGTATTCCCCTATTTCAATCTTCTTATGCTAGTCTGAAAATGCTATGTAACAAACACGCTATTATGCATTGCATGTGGACTTAGTATTCCTCCCTCAACTGACAACAGAAGTTGCCCTTGAATAAGGCGCAGGATGCTCAGGCATCTCAGTGCCGGGTGATTCTTACTTCTCTTGGGCCAACACCTACAGTCTACTCTGGGGAAGGGACTGTTGTAGCACACTTTTCTTGAGAAAGCCCTTGCAGTCTGTTAGGAGAAATGTTGGATGAAGATACCTTAGTGCTCACATGTGCTCTATTGTTGCTAGAATAATAACTAGAAAACTATTATCATTAAACTATGTCATCTGCTACGTTATTAACCTTCCTCTTTTTTGTTTTCTCACTCTTGAAAACATTTTCTCCAAAATGGTTAAAGGATATTTTTTAGATTATACCTTCCTTTATGGTTCTGTCTAATCATCCATAAGACAAAGTTCTCACAGGTTTATCATTAGAAGGGAAGAAAGAGCTCACCAGATTCTGAGCCTTTTACAAAGAGACAATAAATACTGCAAACATTATCTATTACAGTTTTGGAAATTGTTTTGTTTTATGTATAAAGGGGGGGGGGAGCAGAATAACCTTATTTCCCCCTGCCCAACCCAATCTTTGATGTTTACCATCTCAATATACTTTCTAAAGAGGCAGCTGAGACTCAAAGCAGACAGCTGTTTCCTTCCTGAGTAATAGCACAACCTGGATGTCAGATAAGCTGACCACGACAGAGTGGGACTCGGGCAAACAAAGTCCACAAGCTTGGACCACGATAAGGGAAAACACAAGCCCTGTCTCTTCTGTTGTGCATTCTACGAGTAAGCACACTGGGTGTGGCAGCTAGCTGCGCCAGTTTTCATCAGAACAACGGCAACTCGGTATTCTGAAGGAGATGACAACATCTTGAAGGGCAGCAGCTTCCCCTGAGTCAGCAAATGTGGTGTTTTCAGAAAGATCCTGGTCAGCATCTGCTTTTGATTTGTTTTTAAAGAAAAATCCGTAGTCAGCTTTCAGCGGAGGCCTGCTATGGATCACAGCAGTGGCGAGCATGCCACCCTGCTGTCCGGCCAGGGCATCCCCAGGGAAAGGTCTACTTAAAGATGAATGACTGAGATCGGATTGTGCCTTCCCTTTGGTCGAGCTGTTTTCTTATTTGTGACTGTAAAAAAAAAAAATGCACATACATGTGTATGAATTATTGAGCAATTTTACGATAACAAACTCCAGCTTGAACAAATATTAAATAAGACATGCTGATTAGTAAGAAAACCATGCAACTATAAATTAATTATCATGTGCTCCTTCCCCAAGTTTTAATCTTTTTTTTTTTTCCAGGAGAATTATAGTAAAGTGGTCGCTCAAACTTGTGCATATTGGGAATTGGCCTAATATTTATACTTATCCATAAAGTGCAATGCTAGTAAATAAATCCAAAGAAGACAGAGATCTAAAGAATTATTAGATTTTGTTTTAAAATATTTATTGACATAGGGAAAAGTCTGAAGCTATGTGCATTTGATGTATTTTTAACCTTAATTTTTCTATAATGATTATATGTTGCTTTCATAGTTACAAAACTGGAAAAATAAGACATTCATTCATATCTCAGCAAACTTTCCATATGGCAAAGTATTTCCCACTGAATATCAAATACATTAGGACCACCTCAAATGAGTGGTATATTTATTTGGATTTCAAATAGAAAAGATAACCAAACCAAAAGTTCCAGTATCTAGAAAGGAAGTTTCAACAAGATTCTAATTATCAACTAATTTCATAAAAACTTAATTGGGAAAATTTGTTTATGTTGAAAACATCTATGGTTTCAAGATAATATATCTACAGGAAATTTTAGAAAGCTTTAAGGCCAAGTTCTGGGAAAGCAGTTCACTTACTTACAAACACATATGAAAAATGTATGAGATTGATATATTTTTACAAGCATTCCATATTTCCCCTGGGAGGTATATAGGAAGCAGTTAAATCACCTTTTGTCCTTGACCTGGAGAAAGTAATGCTTATGCTGAAAATTAAGCTAAGTACCCAGGGCAAGCTTTCTTCTCTGGCAATTTAAAAGGATTTTCTACTACAAAAATATGTAAACTTTCCTCTTTCTAACCCCCTGGTCCCTTTTGTCCTCCTCCAGGCAAAATTGGCCAAGCCTGCACACTTAGAGGAAGACCGATAGACACGCAGGCACAAGGCAAAGGCTCCGGGGCTGAAACCCCAGTAAAGTCCATCCTTTCTCTTTTTAGTCCTTTCTGCAGCCCTTCCTTGTCCCAAAAGAATAAACAGACTATTCCACAACCTACAGGTAGATATCTCAGTGAGTCTCAGAATTGTCTAATTCTTTCAAAAGAAATATGTCTTAAATCATCACCATGTTATTTCTGAGTACTAGGCACCCCACCCACCATAATTTAACTCACCAGTTTCCAGCGTAATATCTTGATCCACTCATCAGCTTCTACTCCTGTCTTTGCACAGAGGTAAAATGTCCTGAATGGAAATACTAAGCTGATAGGACAAAAGAAAGAAGGTAAGACACTCCAGGTGGTGAGCTGAGTATGTATTAGTTAAACACTAGTTAGAGTACTCCAAGAAAACAAGAACTGACCAAGGGCCTGGGGAAGCAACCTGCTATTCCTGCCAGCACTCTGCAGAAATGTCAAGGGTATTTGACATAAGATTCATGTTATCCTTATGGGCTAGATTTACATTTTTCAATGAGAATTCAAAGAAGGGGAAAATATGTCCAGGACACCCCCATATCCTTTTGTCTTAGACTGAATACAACACTTCCAGGTTTATTCGGCTGATCTGTAAAATTACACAGAACCTGTGCTATGACTCAAAGAACATGCAAGACAGAGAAGAGTTGGAAGAAGGAACTCATTTGGGTTAGCTTGCTTCAATGAGAACCCCCACCCCCACCCCCACCCCCATGGATGTAGGAAGTGTTAGTTATTTAAGACGGGGAGAAAAAGAAAATGAAACTAATTTAGCTAGTCCTTCTTCCCATCTCTGGCCATGAGTTAGTTAGTCTCAGCTGGAGGGAAGATGAACTTTCCTACTATGCACAAAAGACTTGTTCTAATATGTGAGTTTTTCGTTTGATTGTCTCTTTGACTAGAGAGTCAAAATCATTTGACCAATAAGGTCAGCCTTAGCTTACATCTCGCCCATACTCCTGTGCTTACAGCTGAGATGCAAAATACCAAACATCTTTTTCCCTTTCATGGAAAAAAAAAAAAAAGCCTTGTACTTAAATTCAGAATGGTTTCTATATTCTAAAGCCCCAACAGCATATTCTGTTTACACCAGTAATTAATGCTGATTAGATGAAAGGTCAGTTCCTGTGTACAGAAGGTACACCTTGGTGCTAGGTCCAGTTGAGGGGTGGGTGGGCCGTGTGGGGGTGAGGGAATGACATTGTGCACACATTATACAAAACTGGTTTCTGGAATCAGCATTGTTTGGTATTCCCTGTGGGAGACATTATTACTTGGCTATTAATACAGATATTTTCTTTTCTTCTTACCAACAGAATTCCATGGCCATGAGTTAGTTAGATGACAAGTTATAATTAGTGGAAGCCAATTATAATGATGCTAGAACCCTTTTCTTGCTTCCTCTGCTGTCGGCAATAGCCGTGGGACCCAGTCTAGGCCAATGAGATATGAGGGGAAATCTGATAAGAGACTTTCTGGGGAAATACCTGCCTTCCGGATAAAAATGAACAGGCATTGCTGATGCCATCCCTACATCTTCTCTCATGACTTACATAAACTCTGGAGTAGCAAGCATGAGGAAAGGGCCAACAAAACTGTAGAGGCACAGGACCTGACCTTGTCAAGACAGCTGCCTGCCTCCAAGGACTTTGTTATATGAGAAATATAAATCCCTGCTAGCTCATATGATTCCTTTATGCAAATGTTTGAAGACGTCTACTCTTGGTTGGTACTATAGAATTAATGTCAGTTTTCTTAGGTGTGATAATGGCATTGTAGTTGTAGCAGTGACACTTTTATTCTTAGGAGATGCATCTTGAAGTATTTAGGGATCGTGTTCATGGTGTCTGCAATTTACCTTCCATTGGTTCAGGTAAAAATGTGATTCGATGGAGATAAAGCAAGTATGATAAAATGTTAACAATTGATGTATCTAGGTGAGGGATACATGGGCTATACGTCTTTCAACTTTTGTATGCTTGAAAATTTTAAAATAAAAATTGGTGGTAAATGAGATACCTCTTTCTCAAGATACTTGACTTCTTCCAGTTAGAAAATTGTCTTGCTAGACTGATTATGTTAGAACAAAACACTTTTGTGTCATCTCCCAGAAACTGCCATAACAATACAAATAGCCTATCATCGGAGTTAACAAAGTTATAAATGAGGGGAAAACTCTGAAGGAATAAAGCTGTTTAAGGTGAATTTCATCCCCTTATGCCTATCACACTTGGGCAGAGCACAGCCCAATCAAATGTACCGGTCAGACGTGCACGCCTGACAAAAATGCCTTGTGTGTGATGACTACACCCACGCCACCCACATCAAAACCTTTGTACACATTAAGACATAGTTTCTTATTCCTCAGTTAAAACACCTGACAAAGAGACTTTAAAAACATTTCCCTTATAAAATAACTTACCAAAAACAGTTTACTCTTTCCTGTGAGTAATCAAACTGTACAGCTGAACATTCTGTTAAGTCTAGGATCCGAATTGGTTCTGGTGACTTAAAGAAAAAAAAAAGAAAGAAAAGCAACCTAAGTCATCATAAAAAACACAGATCTGTTCATCATTTATTTCCCTAACAAATCCTCCACCGTGTGTAACTGTCAATTTCCCTTTCATCAAGGGGATGGATAATAGAAAACCTACTAAGGGAAGAAACACCATCCTGGTTTGGAAGTTGGCCTACAGAGCACTAAGAGGACATTGATTTACCAATTTTAATTTGATGGAGATGGATTTTAACATATGGAAGGGTGTCATGTTTCTCTTGTGGTTTTAAATTTTACTTTTATTTTTTTAAATATATTTTTGTTGATTTCAGAGAAGAAGAGATAGATACATCAATAATGAGAGAGAATCAATGATCAGCTGCCTCAGGCACTCGCCCTACATGCCCACGACCTGGGCATGTGCCCTTGACCGAAATCAAACTTGGGATCCTCCCATCCGCAGGCCTGTGCTCTATCCACTGAACCAAACCAGTGAGGGTATCTCTTGCGTTTTTAAACTTCTGCTTTCTCAGAAATGTTGTTCTGGGGAAGTGAGTAGAAACAAAATAAATTTAAATTGGTTTAGTGAAATGGATATGGGACCTCAACATACTTTTAATAGAGGGAGAAATCGATGTGAAAGGCAGTTAATACTTTGTGGCAGGAAAGGGATTCTATTGCCCTGGTTTAGCTGGACCCAAAGAGCAGTTCCTGGGACACAAATCTCATCTTTGCCAAAAATAACTTGGCTCATATCAGGAGTCAAGAACTCACCTCTCCACTGGTTTATTAGGTGTTTCAGGTGTTCATAAGGAAAATTTTAGGGATTTTAAAGGCAGATGTTCCTTTCATCTAGAGAGCTGATTTTTAAAGGGAAAATGTATTATTATGTTTCTCACCATTTGGTCCTTGAAGTATTTCAGTTCATTCCTGTGCAAAGTGAACCACCTTGTTTTCCAGGTCTGAGAAAGAAATAATCACATCATGGAGGTTTGGAATACAGAAACACAGTATTTCAACAAGATAATTTCCTTTTGATTAAAAAAAAGTCTAAAAGATTAGATACAAGAAAATATGCTTGTATAGGGTTAGGGTTAGGGTTTTTAAAAAAAGAAAATATTCTTGTGGTGTCATTTCTGATAAAAAGTTTCAAAATACCTACAAAGTTACAATGATTCTGTACATTAAGCTCATAGTAAGGCAAGGATATGTTAGCATATTTAAACAAATAAAAAATAGCTTACTGTAAATATTCAAGGTGTTTTGTAAAAAACACTAATATTTTCATCTTATTAACTCTGTAATAGGAAGAATACATTTCATTTTTTGAGCATCTGCTGCGGCGACATACTATCCTTGAAGGTTTACATATATTACAGCCAATTCTCATACAATGCCAACTATTATTATTCTTGTTTTACAAATATGCAAATTGAGGGTTAGGAACCTCAAACTACACAGCACTCTAAACTTTGCCTAAGAATTCTATAGCATTGATGGCAAAACTGTTGTTCCTCATATCTTTTTGTTTACTAACTGAACCCTAATCTTTTCCTGAGTGCCAAGGTGCCTGGTTACAATGGATTTAAAAATAATGAGTACTTCCTGTCCCCAGGGAGCATCCAGTCCAGTAGGGACACAAATAACTAAATAAATATGTAGGTTCAATTCAAGCAGGGAAGTACCCTTGAGAGTGCCCTGGCTCTTAAAATAGGAAGCGTAGAGATAGTACATGAAGGTCCTCTTGGCACAGTAAAATAAAAGAGTAACTTTAAAAATATGACCACATAAATGGAGGGACAGTTAGATACCCAAGGATAGTCAAGTCCTAAATTGTGTTTTCTTTGGGATTTAAAATACAAACAACATAGTTACATTAATGCCAGTGATGGTTTTTGTCCACTTTTAGCTAACATTTTATACAATTTTATAAATTTGTTAATAAAATGTTTTTATATAAATATGCTGGAGGTAACTTGCTCCTCCTCCTCCATCATTCCATTAAAAAAAGGATTGTATTGCTTTTGTGGGTATTAACTGTAGGCTACTCTGATACATTTGGCTCTGCCAGAAAATAGTCAAGTAATTTTCCAGAATTTTAGTTAACATTGGCCATTAAGATGAACCCTTGAAACAGGCAAATCTTATAACTAGGTTGAAATGAGCAGGCAATTATGCTTTTAAGAAGGGTCAAAGTGAGAACTGAGTCTCCATGACATGCTGTCTTTCTTCATGGCTGGCACCAGCAAACGCATGCCTCCTTACCTTGACCAGGCCTCCCTGCTTGGTGAGGTAACCTTCCTTGGTGCCCAGCTGGAAAAGAGAGAAGCACCGAGTGAAGCCCAGAACCATGGCAACATGATCTTTGTCTTTCTATTCCTGTCCTGTCTTTAAATAAAACACATTTGCCTTTGATCTTTAAATAATCACCTTTCATTCTTCACCTAGGCCCTTGGAAATCCTTCCTATGTTGTTTGAGACTGTCAGGCTGGATTGTCTTGCATAATTCTGTAGCAACAGGCAATGACTGAAATACTCCCTTCTGACAGGACTTGGCTATTTGCAAACAATAAACCACATCATACCCCTGATAAAAACCAGTGTTGGGCCAAGTGTGTTCTGTGAAACCCAGCTGCTTGGATTGCTGCAGGGTATTAGTCACACAAGCATGCACGCACACACTGACAGGGGTCAACCGGTTTGGGAAACTGGATTGAGCAAAAATGAAGGAATTTCTTCATTTCCGTGCTTCCTGAAGTCTGTATTGTGCTAATGTGACTTTTTAAAAGGGAATGTTGGGAATACCGCTCCAATATTTATTTTATTGCATAATCCTCCACCAAACCCCTCTTCAGTTTTTCATCTTTGGAGACCTGTATTCCATGGAGCAGACCTCCTGGAATGCAGGTTTATTTATACTTGATTCATCCAAAAGGAATTCGAAGTGAGAATGAGTCATTTCTACTAACACATACATCATTAATTCAAGGGTAATAATAGCATACACTTCCCTAGCAACTATAAAATGTAACAAATGATAAGGGACTGTAGTAATAGAAATTTGCATAAAATAAGAACCCTAAGATGAAGAAATGTATAAGTTTCAGCAGGAATTGAACTCCTGGTAGGACATTTTGTCCTAATATGATGTTATGATATATCTTATATTAGTAAGGAAAAAGTGAGTAAAAATTGGGAAATAACTTAGCTGACATCAAGGTTCTTTTTATGGGAGTTTCCAGAGTATTTTTTCTTGAGGTAAATTCTCCCTCCAAATAAAAAGAGGAACAACAACTACCACAGTAAAAAGAGTTAAAGCACCAAATAAATATCACCACTTCTTTTAACATTCTTATGGCATTAAAGTAAGGATGAACTTCCCAAGTGTTCATTTAAATAATATTAAACAATATTGGTGAATTTCATTTAGCATAATTGGTTTGATTTATTTTGGCATTTAAAGGAAATTAAAGTGACTGAACCTAATTTGGTTGTTATATTATGGAAATGGCAAAAAAAATATAAATATTTTGTGTTGTTGCAGGCAAAATAATTAAATGTAAATTGTTATATAGAAGGCCCTTATAGAATTGTTCATTGAAATCAAGCTACCCACTTCATCTTACCTCCATCCAAGCAATATGCTATAAATCTAGGATTTTTGTAAGGTTTTGGTAGATAAGTGGAAAGCAGCAGAGGGAAGAGCTGAGAATATTAATTTTGTTCATGTTCTCAGGAGGTAAGAAAGGAAATAATTATATAGCAGATTTATCTTTTAAAAGATCTGTGATCTGTACCAGGAAAGATATTTATAAGTGTCCCAAATTGGAAACCACCTAAATGTTTAAAAATAAAGGATGAGTCTTCCTACCATCCTTTTTATCTGCTTGTGTGCCTGCCTGCCTTCACTTCAGTCAAAAGTCACTGGGAGGGGCAGAGCAAGTAGGCATCAATGTGAGGGCATTGCACCCCAGAACAGGGAGGGACCATGCAGGATACAGAGAGCATCTGTGTGGACAACGGCGGCTGCAACAGCTTGGGATTTCCTGTTGAAGCCTGGCAGGTGAGGAGGGTTCTCTGCCTGGGGGTTTGCAGGTGGCAGACAAGGCTTAGTTTTAGAGCCAAGTCAGAGGTGAGGGCAGGAGTGGCAATGGCCAGGCAGTGGTTCCTGGGCAATAGGATATTGCTACATTTGATTGATCACATATACGTGTGTAGAAGATAATGGGGTCTATATTCCTCACTGTGGGAGAAGGGAGTTACAAATATGAAAAGTGGAAAAACTAGAATGAGCCTTAGAGTGTTGGATCGGCATTGGAGGTATTGGCAGGAACCCATAGGTAGCTGATGGATAGATAGATAGGTGTATATATATATATATATATATATATATATAGAGAGAGAGAGAGAGAGAGAGAGAGAGAGAGAGAGAGAGAGAGAGGTATATATAGAAATAGAAGTAGAAATACAGATATCAATATAGGTATGTGTACATTGGTATATAATATATACTTTTGCTAGCTCTGTTCTCAGGGTAGGCTGGGAGAGTGACATCCTAATAACAATAAGCATGATACCAGGTCTTGGCTTCTAAAGTACTATGCTCCAGAAAAAGAAGAACAGAATTTCTTGGAGAAATAGCTGATTTTAGATATGGATGTAAGGAACGTACAGAATGAGTGTGTAACATTTTTGCTATACCAGAAAGTAAGAACATTCTCAAAGAATTATGAAGCTATAATGACATAGATGTCACCTCGAATGGGTTCTTATTGGCCAATCTGGGAAAATGTAAAGGATCAAAATAAATAATGATAGTCATGATTTTAAACATTGATATAAAAATAAATGATTGCAGAGATTCAGAAAATAAAAAGCTTTTTCTTATAGTAGAATGACAACATATGTATGTAAAAGGAAAACCATCACAGAATCTCCATTTGGCAACGATATAGTAATAAATAGCCAAGAAATATCTATGGATGCTAAATTGGTGAATAAAAGTTTAATGAAACTACCCAGCTGGTATGCTTGGTGATTGAGCATCAACCTATGAAACAGGAGGTCATCGTTCGATTTCGATCAGCACTGCCGGCTCGATCCCCAGTTGGGGGCATGCAGGAGAAGCCAATCAATGATTCTCTCTCATTATTGATGTTTCTATCTCATCTCTTGCTCCCTCTCTCTTTCTCTCTGAAATCAATAAGAAAAATATTTTTATAAAGTTTAATGAAATAGGATATTTACTTAGTTTCAGCCTCTCCCAAAATATTTATTAATGAAAAATTGAATAAAGTGATTTCAAAGTGAAGAAACCTGGCAGATACCACCTAATCAAGCAATCAAACACACCTCAGCGAGACAAATCCAAATTATGTTCCACCTGAGCAGATGCACCGAGAAGTGCAGATATCACCTTTGCTGTATTTCTACCAAAAATGCAAAACCTGAATCTAATCTCAAGGCATCATCAGACAAATCAAAGTTGAAGAATAGTTAACAAAATAACTCGCCTTTAATTTTCAGAAGTGCCAAAGTCATGAAATCAAGGAAAAACTGCGGAAGTGTTCCAGAGTGAAGAATACTCAAGAACTGGGACACATAAATGCCACCTGTGATTGTGGACTGAACCCTTTTGCTGTAGAGGACTTTATTGGGAAAACTGGCGAACCCCGAATGAGATCCGTGGATGGGACAGTGGTGCTGTAGCAATGTTAGTTTTCTGATTTGAGTGGCTGTATGTGGTCATATTGGCAAATGTTCTTGTATGTAGCAAATACACACTGATTGGGGTGATGGGGCACCATGTAGGCACTTTACTCTCAAATGGCTCAGGAACAAACACATTTCTTTGTACTATCCTTTTTAAAAAATTTTTATTGAATTTATTGGGCTGACATTTGTTAATAAAGTTCTATAGGTTTCAGGTGTACAATTCTACAATGCAATCATCTGTATATTGCACTGTGTGTTCACTATCCCAAATCACCATTTATCTTCACTTTATCCATTTCTACCTCCCTACTCCCCTCTCCCTCTGATAATCATCATGTTGTTGTCTGAGTCTATGAGGTTTTTTCCTTTGCTTAATCCCTTCGCCTTTTCACCCAGTCCCCCAACCCTCTGAAATTTGTCAGTTTGTTCTCTGTATCTATCAGTCTGTTTCTATTTTGTTTGTTTATTTTGTTCATTATATTCCACATATAAGTGAAATTATATGGACTTTCTCTGACTGGCTTATTTCACTTAGCATAATACTCTACAGGTCTATCCTTGCTGTTGCAAATGGTAAAGTTTCCTACTTGGTATTGTAAATAATGCTGCTATGAACATAGGAGTAGATATATTCTTTTGAATTGGTGTTTCAGGTTTCTTCAGATATATTCCTAGAAGTGGAATTGCTGGGTCATATTAACAATTTTTTGAGGTAACTTTATACTGCTTTTCACAGTGGCTGCACCAATCTGCATTCCTACCAATAGTGCATGAGGTGACCCCTTCTCTGCATCATTGGCATATATGTTCTTCCATTCAGTGAGTTGTCTTTTTATTTTGTTGGTGGTTTCCTTCATTATGCAAAAATCTTTGTAATTTAATGTAGCCCCATTTGTGTATTTTTTCTTTTGTTTCCCTTGCTCAGTGAAAATATTGCTACAAGAAATGTCTGAGATGTGACTGCCTACATTTTCTTCTAGGATTTTAGGGTTTTGAATCTAACATTTAAGTCTTTAATCCATTTTAAGTTTATTCTTATGTATCATAATTTTTGCAATTCTTGCAATTTTTTTCTGTAAATTTGAAATGATTTAAAATAACAAATAGCATATATATTTTCAAAAAATCTTGAACAACCACCAAAAACAGAATGTAAAAACACAATGGAGGATTAACTAAATAAAAATGATAAATCCAAATATTGGAATATTTAGGAATTTTGTTTTAATTATGTTTTAGGGACTATGTAAGGATATGGGAGATTCCATAGATAATTAAACAAGCACACTGTAACTCTAATTACAATGAAGAGATCATTATATAAATTCTATTTGTTTTATATATATATTATATAATCTTATTCAAGAAAAAGGCTAGAAAAATCAACACAAAATTGTTAACTGTGAGAGAGCTCCAAAGACAGAATATTAAAAAGGCAAACATACAAGGGAATGTCAAAGAAAAAGAATTATGAAATATGTTAAAGAGATAACAGACTAAAGAGAGAACGTTTATTGCAGAAGCAAAGGGAACGGAAATTTTAGAAGGAAGTTGTTAAAAATGTCAAGTACCACAAAAGGAAAGCAATGAAGCTGGTATTTTAGATAGGACCTATTCTATATTAGGCACTTGGATTATATTATGTCACTTAATCTCTACCCACATAACTAATTGGCATTTTCCATTTCCCAGGTTCAAAACCCACTTCTCCTACCCCCTTAGCCATCTCAGTAAATGGAGAACTGTTTATCCTGTTGCTCTTTCTTTCACATAGCACATTCAATCCCTCAGTAAATCTTGTCTCTGCTTTATGATCCAGTGATTCCACTTTGGGGAATATATCCGAAGAAATTCCAAACACTAATTTGAAAGAATATATGCAACCCTATGTTAATTGTAGCATTATTTATAATATCCAAGATTTGGAAGCAACCCAAGTGCTCATCAGTAAATAAGTAGATAAAAAAGCTATGGTATATTTACACAATAGAATACTACTCTTCTGGAAGGAAGGAAGGAAGGAAGGAAGGAAGGAAGGAAGGAAGGAAGGAAGGAAGGAAGGAAGATTGGAAATCTTACCTTTTGCAATAGCATGGATGGACCTGGAGAGTATTATGCTACGTGAAGTAAGTCAAAGAAAGACCATATGATTACACTTATATTGGAATCTAATGGACTAACAAACAAAATAGAAACAGACTCATAGATACAACGAACAGACTGAGAGCTGTCTGAGTGGAGTGGGATTGAGGAGTTGGGTGAAAAGGGTGAATAGATTAAACAAAACAAAACAAAACAAAACAAAACAAAACCCCTCATAGACAACATGGTGATTATCAGTGGGAAAGGGGGCTGGTGGAAGTAGAAGTGGACACACAATACAATATACAGATGACATATTACAGAATTGTACACCTGAAACCTATATAATTTTATTAACCAGTGTCACCCCAATAAAGTGAATTAAAAGAGAAAAAAACTTTAAATAAGTAAATTAGTTAAATTTCATCCTATCTTCAGGAACCCAACCCTATGTTGTGTATAAAACAAATATTAATTTCCCCAAATGCAGTTGCCAAAGGATGTTAACAGTGTTACACAAGCATCTACATTTCTGGGCAATGGGACATCTGTTTTCATTTTCACTTCAAGCAAGAAGTTCTTTTTTTCTGTAAAATGACTTAATTTTCTTTCTCTACTGCTAGAGCTTATGAAAGACCTGCATCCCAAAAAGGGAAGATAGAAGTCTGGAAGCCCTCAGAGCTCTCAGTCTGGAGATGGTGATACAGTATCATGTTGGCATTGGGGACAACATTGAAGGATGATAACTCATGTTCAGTAAGGGACCAGAGCATCTGATCCAACCAGCTGGTCCAGTTATCAATTCCTCTCTAGTGAGGACTAATAAGAGATACTTTAGTATCCATTAGAAACCCTTTGTTTTTAAAAGATATTTTTATTGATTTCAGAGAGGGAGAGAGAGATAGAAACATCAATGATGAGAAAGAATTATTGATCAGCTGCCTCCTGCACAACCCCTACTGGGGATCGGGCTCACAACCCAGGCAGGTGCCATTGACCAGAATATTGTATCTATCAGTCTGTTTCTATTGTATCTATCAGTCCCCAGGCCAATACTCTATCCATTGAGCCAAACCAGCAGGGCCACTAGAAACACTTTATAATTTTCTTTCTATATGAATGCACAGAAAACTTCATGGACTTCTGATTACATAGTATGAGGTCAGTCATTCTCAACCATTCATTCACCACTGTTTTAAAAACTCCATTATACAGAACCTTCCACATATGATCATATTTAGATATTTGGGCAGGTAAATCACCTGACACTTGGAGTGAGCAAAGGAGGTAAGTAATAAGGCTTCCAGGTTTTGGTCTAAAGTGACCTGCTTCTCTCTACTTCTCATGCTCACACCAACTCTTCAAATCAGGTGTTACCTGCATTTTACTGTTGATAAAGGACACACATAAGGTATGGTAAAACTGACCTTGAATGAAGATCTTTAGGAGAAGGGTAAAGGAGAGAATGTGATGTTAAACTGAGACCACAAGTGAATGAGATGGTGAAGTGATAGACGCTGGAGTAAGAAAGGGTAAAGAAGAAAGTTAAGAATGATGGGTTCTACTGGGAAAACAAAACAAACAAACAAACAAACAAAAAGAATTAAAAGATATGTCTTGATTTGTTCTTTGGTATGATGATGATTTGTCTTATTTTCCAAAATTTCTTTAGTTCTGAGGTCTGATGCTTCCTCCTCCAACTCTTAACAAAGCGAAAATACCTTTCTCAACCAATTTGCAGAATCTTACTTTTGAGTAGATGCAGCTTCGTGACAAGAATGCAACGTGTGCTGTGGACCTGGCTAGGCGGTAAAGCTACGCTACAAGCTAGGATTCCTCTCCTGAGAAGGGCCAGGCTGCTGGAGGTAGTTATGGCGAGTCCAGAATAAAGGCAAACAGAGGGTGCTTGAAGCACAGAAGTGGGGCATTTTACAGGAAACTAGGAGAAGCTCGGAAATCTCTCTGGAAGATACTGATCCCTGATGCAAGTCCTGAAAAATGAGGAGACAGTGTGGCGTTGGTAGCATTTCAGATGCAGGGCAGGAAGGCAGAGACAATCAGAAACGCATGTTGTTGAGAGAAACAGGCTCCACAGCGTGAGTGTGGGCCCAGCCTGAGGTGAGGTCAGAGGTGTGAGCAGGGTCCAGGCCACCTGAGAAGACCATGGACACCACAGAAGGATGTTAACAGGAAAGTATGTGGTGAATCTGTTTTTTAGGAGAGATGTCTCTGGTGCAGAGTAGGAAAAGTACTGCAGAGACGGAGAGGTTACACATGTTCTAAAAGAATTGTAGCTGAGTGTCTCCAAGTGAATATGTCTCACGTGTAATGGTTGCTATCTAGAGTCAGTTCTTGTTGTTTCGTTTGTGTGTTGTCTTCTTTGTTATCTGCACAAACCCAGCGGTCTCATTCCAGGAATAGTCAGCAAACAAAAAGAAAGAGGATAGAGGAGCCTGAGCATTATGTAGGGCAGAGGGTGCTGGGGAGGAACCTTCTCAGGGTCACAGCTCACAGAACAAACAGAAGTGGACTCTCAGAGGATCAGTGAATGCTCTGTGTGTGCTCAGACTGTGCGACGGCTCTGCTACAGAGAAGGGCAGGTGTTTTCTGTCTGTGTCCTTCTTCCAGTAAAGGAAAAGAATGGCTAAAAAAAAAAAAAAACATCCCTAGGGTTTGCAGTACAATATTTTTGAAAAATAGTTTTCTTCCATATACAGTTGAAATGTAGAAGAAAATTGTTTTCTTTATTTTATTTTATTTTTAAATATATTTTTATTGATTTTTTTTTTTTTTTTTTTTTTTTACAGAGAGGTAGGGAGAGGGACAGAAAGTTAGAAATATCAATGAGAGAGGAACATCGATCAGCTGCCTCCTGCACACTTCCCAAGGGGATGGGCCCGCAACCAAGGCACATGCCCCCGACCAGAATCGAACCCGGGACCCTTGAGATCATAGACTGACACTCTATCCATTGAGCCGAACCAGTTTCAGCTGTTTTCTTTATTTTAGATACTTGTTAAAGAAGAATAGTTCAATCAACCATGTGAACTTGAATAGCTCTCACCCATTCTAGCATGAACTAGTTTGACTGAGGATGGAGATTTAAGTGCTATTGTCTAAGTATTTAAGATTCTCTCAATAATCGCATTGCGTGTTTTTTTTGTTTTGTTTTTGTTTTTATGATTTATGTGGAACCAGATAAACTGAGTCATAAGCTTCATGTTCCTTTCTAGGCTTTATGTCCCAAGTGAGAATTTTTATGTGAGCAAACATACTTTGAAAGTATATTGCTCTTACTGCACTTTATTGCTATTGGACAGCAAGAAAGCTGTGTCAGATTGATGGCCACTTACCGAAGGCGCAGTGGGCACCAGGTCATTTTCCGTTCTTCCTGTCTGCATTGCTGTGTGAACCCGGACTGATTCATAAATGGCAGGTTCTTCCACTTTCCTTGGGTAGGGATGTTTCAGAACCATCAGAGTGCCTGAATGGAGGGGAAGAACATATTCATATAGTTTCCCCAGGAAGGAGGTCCAAATGCTAACAATGAGAGAGCTGTGGCTGGATTGTAGTCTCTTGTTTGTTCATGTCTTCACTTGTTTATTTTCCCAGCGTTCACTGAGTGCCAGGGTGTGCCAGGCACATGAGCTGGACACGGGAGATCTGAGGTGTGATGAGATGATTTCTGGCTTCCTAGTGCTCAGAAAGAGCTGTCAGTGGACATCACTTAACGAATAGTCATTTACTTCTTTCTTTTTCTTTTCTTTTATCAAATAGTCATTTCAACAAACAGATTAAGAGACCAATGTCAGCGATATGAACAAAGCAGGCTGGTGGCTTTTGGAGAACTAACCCTGAAGAACTAACCCTTCCGTGGAATTTGTCAGAAAATCTTTCCTAGAAAAAGGCAATATTGATCTAGATCTTAGGCAATAACTGGAAGTTTTCCAGTAGACTTTACAAAAGTGATGAACCCAAACCCCACGAATGCACTGGGATATAGAAGGATTTATTCCACTGCCCTTATTTCTTACTAGCTTTAGAAAAAACTTGTAAAAGATCACTGGATCTCAAAAAAGTGTACTCACAGCTTCTCTCTACTGTCTCCTACCACCGAACTAATGATAAACTAACCAAAGCCTTTGCGTTTCTTAAGTGGATATGCTGTGACCATTCACTTCTATCTGCAGGAGGGCAGTCCCTGCAGGAATCCGGTTCTCCCCAGGGTCAGGCGTGGCCTGCCACTCAGGGGCCAAGGGCAGTTCTGACTCTCTGCTTCCAACCCCAAGTCCAAAGTCTCCCCATTCTGGTCCTTCCCTTCCCCCAACCAACCAGCCAATCCAAAGCTAGAAACTCGGACTGCAGAAAAGTAAGTTAAGGTTTCCCCCACTTTACTATGACTTCTTCCTTTTTATTTTACTAGGGTCTCATACGACAGGTTGGGGATTGTGCTAGACACTGGGATAGATTAAAGAATTCAGTAATTCAACAAATATTTACTGAGCTCTACTAAGTGTCAGGCACTTGTCTA
Organism: Pipistrellus kuhlii; assembly: GCF_014108245.1. NCBI lineage: Eukaryota > Metazoa > Chordata > Mammalia > Chiroptera > Vespertilionidae > Pipistrellus > Pipistrellus kuhlii. Next base: position 136,707,375 of record NW_023425404.1, read on the forward strand.
GATACACCAGCAAACAAAGGAGGTATCACATCTGCTCTGTGGCAGGGGAAACAGAAAAAAAGAAAAAGAAAAAATAATATGTCAGGTGAGAGAAGTACTTTGAACAAACTAATAGAGAAGGTAAAGGAATAGAGAGCCCAAAGCATGGGGTTGGGTGAGGGTGATATTTATATGGCTGGTCAGAAAGACTCCTTTGAAAAGGTAATTTGAAAAAGTATAGGAAGCACAGACCTTGAACTGAAGTAAGAGAAAGGCAATGAGGAGAGAAAAATACCTGCTCTGTAATTATAAAACCCTAATGAGTAAGGATAAACCTACAAACAAAACAAAACCTTCCTACAGGGTTTGAGTACACATGGGATACTCGCTGCCCAAACACAGCTGCAGCCTCGGATACCTGGGCCCAGATAATGCGCTGCTGTCACGTGAAGAGGAGCACTGAGAAAAGCCATTGATCCTGACCCCAGTAATGAATGGGAGACTCGGGTCTCCTCCTCTTTCTGCACTTAGCTCACGTCAGTGGCGTTGGGCACACAATGAAAATGGCCTTTTGCAGTTATCAGAAGCCCCATTCCCGCCCTGGCACATGGTCTATGCTGTCTTTTGTCAATGCGATCCCTTCGTGAGAAAGACCGAGTCATATCAGGACAAGGGGCCGGTTACAGCGTTACAGTCAGAATGAAAGTGTCGACACCTAAATCAAGAGCAGCCGTTGTGCAGGTTCAGGGTTCTGTGAAGTTGTTAGATGGCAGATGCTTGACGAACCGGGGAGTTGGCACTATGTGACCTGCCCCAGAGAAACACCGCCGGCGACATGCCTGGCACCTCCCTGATGTCACGGAAAGAGCCAACGCGACCACCTGGTACCTGCTGACCTTGGACAATCATTCTAGCTTTTGTTTCCTCCTCTGACAAGTGAGAATAATTACCCTTTCTTCACAAGCTTGTTTTAGGCACCTGTAAAGAAGTGTTTGCCAAAGGTTTATAAACATGTTAGCTGTTATTCCACTTTGCTATAGAGTATTTTAAAATCCTAAATGAAAGTCCAGGGTTCAGCATCTATGGGACAATGGATTTTGAAATGTCAAGTGAAAAGGATAATGGGCGGCATTCTGCTGAGAATAACAGTGACAGTTGTCTGATAGCCTCTGACCACAGTGCTGAGAAATATTAGTGCCTCTTGGACCCTGTGGAGCACGGGGGGACTGGAGCCCAAGGATCAAGGCAGCTCACACATGAGAAGGAATGTGAAAGCTTATGCTTTCTCTTCAAAGTCGATGCCAACTTTTTATCCTGTTCCATATGAAAATATTTTTTAAATGATGCTCTAGAAAGATGCACCTAGTCAATCTTCTTTTTTGCATATAATCAGCATTCATATCTTCTAGCATATTCCTATTGGCTCTATTTTCTTATTGCTGCTGTAACAAATCACAAGCATAATAACTAAAAATAACTCAGATTTATAATCTTACCGTTCTGGACGTCAGAAGTCATTTCAGAGTGTGACTAACCTAAAAATCAAGGTATTGTCAGGCTGCTTCCCTCCTGGAGGCTCCGGAGGAGATTCCATTCCTTTGCCTGTTCTAGCTTCCAGAGGCTGCCTGCCTTCCCTGACTGGTCATCCTCCCCCTCCACCTTCTAAGCCAGCAACAGCAGGTCCAGTCTTCTCATGCTGGTTCTCCCTCTGCTGCCTTTGTCCTTCAGTTATAAGGACCCTGTGATTACACTGGGCCCACCTGGACAATCAAGGATTATCTCCCCATCTTAATGTCAGCTGATTAGTGGCTTTAATCAATCTGAAAGCTAATTCCCTCTCTCCTTGTAACATAACTTATTCACAGATCCAGGGAAAGACTTGGGCATCTTTGCGGGGCTGATATCCTGCCTACCAGTCTCAGTCCCAGGAAGGGGACAGCCATAGGACCAGTTATGCTGCCATGTAAGCATCTCTGGGCCAGTGTTGCTCCCTGAACCTGCATTGCTTTAACCACTTGGTATTATAAAGCCGTTGCCTTTACAACAGATGCATTTCCAAACCCTGTAAACCCTCAGAGCAGATACGTTTCCAAATTTATCTTTGTATCCATACCTCTGTTTTATTTTTTTAAATACATTTTATTGAGTTTTTACAGAGGAAGAGAGAGGGATAGAAAGCTAGAAATATCGATGAGAGAGAAACATCAATCAGCTGCTTCCTGAACACCCCCTACTGGGGATGAGCCCGCAACCAAGGTACGTGCCCTTGCCCGGAATCGAACCCGGGACTTTAGTCTGCAGTCCAACGCTCTATCCACTGAGTCAACCCAGTTTCAGCTCCCTACCTCTTGATAGAGTTTCCGACATAATGACATCTTGATGAGTGAATGAATGAACAAATAAATGAATGAATAAATGTCACAGTAATTCAGACTTAAGGCAAGAAAGAGCCTGGGATGGACCAGCCTCCAAGTCCACAACCATCCTGGCCTGGGGCAAGGACAAAGCAATAACCTGAAGTGTGGCTCTCCATATCTTCATTGGCGGGACCCAAATTCTATTTCGAAAGCCTCTCCTAAAGTTTAACCAATAGATGCTAAACTGAAAGAAATGATATTAAGTCAACCAGGAAAATAGAACTGACTATGAAAATTGATTTTAACTAGTAAGACCATGAAAGAGGTCAGACTGAATGGTACAATGAAGATAATGATAAACACCTTACAAAATGGCAACTCCTGCTGATAAAAACCTGGCCTCAAAGATAGGTCTCCTTCTTTGACCATTCTTCCCAAAGAAGGGCCAATATACAGATTTGTTGGCATGGCTGCTGGGCTTACGATGATTTATCCTTGTGTAGAGACTGTCCCATCCCAATACAGAAGCAGAGCCCCCTAGACCTGGCCCTCCCCCTGAATGCCTCCCCTGAACTGCACTCTCCGGACTCACTTCTTGGGGATCTGCTTAGTTACTTCTCTGGAGATAAGGTTCATTGCCTTCAATTTCTGAACTACATGAAGGAAACTGCTGCTTCCTGTCGTTGACATGAAACATGGTTTCAGAAACACTTGGTACATTTTTGAAGTGATCAGAGCAAGACCAAGGCAGGCATTTTAATTTGTTAAAAGCTTCAGAGTTGCCATGATCACTGGGATGATTCCTTATGTTTTCAGCTTTGTCCTTAAATTCTGGGATGAAATACTAATATCTTTCCCCAAAATTTCATTTCTCTCCCTGTACTCCTCTTTTTAAAAAAAAAAAATTTTAATTTTTAAATTCAGCTTGTCAGGGTTGGTTTACATGATTTTCAATCAAAAGAAATTTATATCGTTAAGCCACTGCAGACTCATTATAATTTCCACCCAAGGTTCAAGATAGTGCCTTGGCTCCATAGGAGAGGAACTCTGGACTAATAACATTTAAAAAAAAAAAAAAATGAACTCCAGGACTTGGCTAGAAGATTCAGATAAAAAAACAACCAGAGGCAGGGCTGGTAGAAGGAGAAGAGCAAGGAATGTCAGCAACCACAGGTCTTGGGAACCTGGCAGCTAGTTTTACTTCAGTTTCTGAACTGCATGAAGGAGACTGCTGTTTCCCGCTTTGGGCTGAATTGATTTCAGAAATGCTTGGTGGGAGTACATTTTTGAGGTGATCAGAAAAGGAATGAGACAGGCATTTTGATGTGCTTTGACTGAACTGTAGCTTACAGAACACCTACTCTAATACTATGAGATTGCACTGAAGAGCTCATCTTACATCCCAGCAGGAAGAGTAAGAACAGCCTCCAGCCCAGGCGTTGGTGTGATGTCTGAAACAGAGTGCAGCGCAAGAGCACACATCGCTCCTGAAGGGGGAACTTTGGTTTTGAGTATTTCTTTCCTGCACCAAATCTAGTGCTTTGCCCAGCAGGCTCCCCAGCTGGATGGTAAGATGTTTAAGGGTGATATCTGATTGTCAGTGGCTAACAAATGCCCGGTTCATGGTTGGCATTCAATATCTATTTGATGAATTATATTAAAATGAGATCATGCCCTAACTGGTTTGGCTTAGTGGATAGAACATTGGCCTGCAGACTGAAGGGTTCCAGGTTCAATTCCGGTCGAGGGCATGTACCTTGGATGCAGGCACATCCCCAGTGGGAGGTGTGCAGGAGGCAGCTGATCCATGTTTCTCTCTCATAGATGTTTCTAACTCTTTATCCTTCTCCCTTCCTCTCTGTTCAAAAATCAATAAAATATATTTTTTTTAAAAATGAGATCACATCCTTCCATGTTTTGTTATTGACCTCAGGCTCAGAAAACTGGCTTATGCATGAGTTCCTCTGTCTCTTCCTGCCAATGGAAGTGGCTTTCTAGGTGGAGTTTATAGGAATATTCAAGATTTGCCTCCATCCTTTTTTGCAACCTGCTCTGCAAATGAACTATCGCCCATCATAAAATGGTGCTAGTTCAACTACATTCATTTACATTAGAAGGAACTTAAAATTTGAAGAAGACATCATACATATTTGATAAATACACATTAAACTCTCCCTAAACTAACTCTTCATGATATACCAAAGAATGTATAGCTTTTGTGTATAGTATTATGGAATGAATTACTACAAAGGGACTTCATTAAGTAACAATAATGATTGAGTGTTTATGCCATGCTATGAATCATTCTAAATGTCTTACATGCCTAATCTCATTCAATCTTCACTGCAAGTCATGACCTTTTAAGGTATAAACTATTACACCATCAGCTCAATTTTATAACATGACGAAACTGAAGCTCAGGTGACACAACTTGCATGAGGACTCGCAGCTGGTGAATGTTGGGACTGGAGTTGAGCTGGGAATTTAATTGTTTACTCATGATACCATATATGATTCTCAGCTCTGGTGGTCGCCACCATGAAAACTCTGTATGGCATGTGAAATATTGTACTCTATTTATCGTGGGCAAGAGAGCATATGTATAAATCAAAATTTAAAAACTGATTCTTTAGGAGGCAGCTTCAGTAAAGGATGTGTGAGTTTTTGCCTCAACATTTCTCACCAGGGCTTCTTTTTCATTTCTAAAGAAAAGATTAAATGGTCTCTGAGATCCCTGCCATTCTAACATCAGTAAATCTAGTTAAACTCCCCAATTGAGAAGCAAGAAATAGTAACTAAATTCATGTTCTATTTGCCAAAGACAAACAATATTCATTTGAAATATTTTTTTTCCTGGTGCCATTTTATCTTTGTGTCTCATTTTTCTTTTCCTCCATCAAACTTCCAATTTTATTTTACCTTCTTGTATTTACCAAGGCTGTTTTATAGCCTTTCTGGAGAGACATGAATGAGAGGGGCCCAAGTATTTGGGAGATGTTTTCTAATCATTCTTTTCCTTTTTTAAGATTTCCTCTAGTATAATTTCTCAAATAGCAATACCTACAAAGACAGATGTTCAATCTGATTTACATTCTTTAGGACAATGGCTTCATATCACAAGCCAAAAATATGATATAGACTTTAGAGACAGAGGGCTAGAGCTGACATAGGTATTGTAGCCTCGCCATATCCTATAACATCCTATTATGTACTGTGGCAGAGATCCTTCCCATTCAAATCCATTGAAGGACATACTGTGCTGTGGCAATGCTATCCCACAAGAGCAGTTTCAGGAGAGAGCAAGGCGAATGAAAAGGGCCTACACTTTAGCACTAGGTTAGTCTGTATTCCAACCTCAACTCTGATGCTTACTAGGTGTGTAATCTTAGGCAAATGGCTTAACATCTCTGAGTTTTTATTTCCTCATTTGAAAATGGGACCAGTTTACACATTATGGTTCAGAAAATTAGAGAATTTTATATTTGTCACAATTTCTAGTAGAATGCCTAGAACTTAGTAAACACTCCACAAATGCTAGTTTCATTCTCTTTTTTGATTGCTTTTTCCTTTTTCAAAAACACCTCATTATAAACTAATAAAATATGTATTTTTTGGCAAACATAAACTAAGAAGTGACTTCTGGTCGTGGTTTAGCAAAATTCCAAGTTGTCACTAATAATTTTCAGATATGTCACAAAATTCTTAAATTAAAAATAGTTTTAACTTAATTATTTTAAAATGCTACCTAAGTAAAATGGCTGGTGTCACAAAATATAATAACAGCCATAGCAGTTATCAAGAGGTTGGGAATCCCCACATCAAAACAAAAAGAGAAGTGGAAATTTGACATTTAAGAAAGAACCAGATAGCATCTTTAAAACTGAGAACCAATTACTATAAAGGGTAAGTACAAACAAAGCATTTGACTAATATAATTTTTCATGCTGTTAGGTGATTAAAGTCACAACCTAGTAATTCCTATCATAAATCATATATGACAATTTTATGTACATAAGTATTGCAATAGAAACAAAGGGTAATGGAAAGGTAATTTTTGTTCTAATAATATTTAGAATTTAACATAAAGAGAATTATCTATATTTTCAAGTCTATATAGGAAACTTAGTCAATCATCAGAGGATACGGTAAGAATTAATAATAATCGACCAAGGATTTAAGAAAATCTCAAAAGCATATACAATAAAAAATCTCAAAAGCTATTGGAGTTGAATTTAGAAGCCATGTACAAATATAAAGAGATGGTTTTATATAACATGTTAATATTACAAATGAATTCTGAATTTAATCATTACTGAGCATACATACAACATATAACATCATTCAAATTGTGCTTTGTATAAATGTTAACTGTCAGGAGTCTGCTGGTTGTGGGTTGCCATGAAAGCTGCAATGCAGGCACTGGTAATGCAATACCCAACATGAAATGTTATGGATAATTGTTATCATTGATTCTTTTATGTGTTGGGACATACCAGAGAAATAAAACTGACTAAAATCTCTCTTCTTATAGAGTTTACATACTAGTACAAAGACATTTTAAAGTGAAATATACAATATGTGAGAAGATAAAAGGACCATTGAGGAAAGTAAAGCAAAAGGGTACTTACATATCTCTATTATATACTTGGGAAATTCTTGGATTTTGAAAACTGGAAATAGCTTAAGCGTGCTTATGGGAACTAATAAGGAAAAATTAGAGTGAACAGAAACATAAATGAGATGAAATGCAGATTACAGCAAGGGAAAGGGGAAATTATGCTAAGAGAATCTTAGAGTTGTCAGGAAAGTTAGATCTTGTTCAGGGAATCTTTATTCTCCAGAGCAGGAAACAGAAATTCTTCAAGTTTAAAGATTAGGGAATAGAAATAGAACGAAAAGAAAGATATCTTAAAATAGTATATATACCTTTAGATTAATATGTTTACCTATCTTGACAACAAATATGTTTTTATGATCCAGAACCAAGTGTTTTGGGTTTTACTCAACTGAAGACATTAACTATAAATGTAAGGCAAAGGTGTAAGGTTGTTGGCTATTTGCAGGTCTTCCCTGTTATCCTCAGAGGTGGTGCCATCCCTGTCAGTGGATGAGTGTAAGAAAGTCTCTCTTAAATGAACTCACTCTCCAGGCCCTGCAGGGCAAGTCTGGTCTGAATGGGGTCTGGACTGAGAGGAGAAGCCTGAAATACCCAAGTTTAGTCCTTCCCATTCTGAGGATCTGGAGGAGAGAACCCTGGCAGGGCTTCATCCATTGGGCAGGCAAATGCTTCTCTAGTTTTATCTAACTAAAACTTTAAGAAGAATTTGCACTTAATCTAATGGTACACACAGAATCATCAGTCTGGATATCTCTCGATCTCTGATCAGAGGGAGGCAACACCAGAAGCCAATTTAAAAACAAAACACTGTACAACCCCCTTCAGTGCTCACAGCCCACAGGTAAGAAGGCTGGGCAATGGTTCGAGGCCACAATTTATTCTGGCATGGGAACACTATGAGAGGCCCACAGAGAAAGGCCCAACATAAATCCATTACCATTCTGCAGAAGGAGAGAGGAAGGTAGACAGAAAGAGAAAGAGAAACATTGATGTGAGAAACATTGATCAGTTCCCTCCTGCATGTGCCCTGATTGGGAATCGAACCCACCACCTTTTGGTGTACAGGTGATGCTCCAACAAACTGAGCCACACCAGCCAGGGCCAGAAACCAACTCTTAAATGAACAAGAAGACACCTATTTTTAGAAGATGGCATCCAAGTTTCCATTCACCATTCTTCAGAGGTCACAGTGCCTACTCTGTAGCTTCTGAGGACTTTCTGTCCTCGAGTCATCATGACTTCAGCACATTATCTAGTTTCCTGGAGCCTATTATTCCCAGAGGGGGAAAATTGGGACTCTTGTCATGGCTTTGTTTTCATCTGGCTAGGACAGATAAGAAGGATATTTTATGTTAGAAGAATCCAACTCAAGAGCTAGAAACTAGTAAGTCAAGTGCATATTTATCAGCACCAGGTTCCTGTAGCAGGGCTTCAAGTCGCAACAAATTCTCTATTGGATAATGAATAGAACAGAGGAGATGCAGGGAAGGAGATTAAAACTTAGTTTCCTGAATTTTATTACAGTCAATAAAATAATTATAATACTATAAAATAATGGTAAAAATATATCAGGCTTTAGCTTTGAAGAAAACTACTGTAAGAGTCAGGATTACACATCCTTGCAATCCCTAATCCACTAATCATGAACCTCTTTTAGCTAGATAAATGTATTTACAGGGTTTTTAACATTGTCCCAAAATCACTGTCAATCTTAGGTGAGCCTCTTGCCTGGTGATTGGATCAGTATCACAAAGGTTCAACTAAAAAGCTCTGTATTCACTTTCTTCTTAAATTGTTTTGAAATCTGTTGGTAGGCAAAATTTCCCCTAACTTTGAGAAAATCCAGGAAAGCGTACAGAAAATGATTAAAGGGGTTGAAAATGGAGCCTTAGAAGAAGGGAGCTGACTTTGTTTGGAGAAAGAAGAGAAAACTGGAAGATAATAATAATAATGGTTTTGAAGGCTACAAAGAGTTCCCCTAATAGTCATCCATTCATTTGTTCACTCAAAGTGCCATGCACTATATCAGGATCTGGGGGACACGGAGAAGGACAAAGATAGAAGCTGATGAAGTCTTTGGCTTCAGAAATCTCTTCTCCACTGCCAGTGACCAAGAGTTGAACAATACTAAGTGTCACAGTAGGAAATAAGTCAGAAGTGAAGGGATTTGAGAAATTGAAATGCTTGCCAAGGCCCAAGTAGCAATGGAAATAAACACATCCTCACCTGCCATCTGTTTATGAGAACTATAATACTTCTGGTTAAATGGTGAAGTAATTTTCAGGGCTGGCAGGGAGAATTTCCACCAGAAAAAATTATTATAGCTTCAATTTTATAGTTTGGGGTATTCTATTATAGGCCTTGTATGGTCAGTATTAAAGTTAAGCAAATATTTTGTGGTTTCCATTGTGCTTTCATCTCTACTTCACACTGCATGATTCATACCAGGGTCTATCCAGACCACAGAAATAGCAGAAAAGGAAGACAATGATGGTATCCCTTCCCACCACACTGAAATTAACAAAAAAGCCCCCTGGCCATGTTTACCAAGAAAACACTATGTACAAATTCACAGTAACCAGTTGTGTTATCAAGTTGCGAGTTCCTCTGTGCCACAGGTTCTTGGAATTGCCAACTTTTGATTAACTGAGAATTACCATTTAGGACATATAAAATTGTGACTCTATATTACAAATACAAGGATGATCATTTACTTTATTTAAAAAGTATGGACAAAAAAACTTTAGTAATTCTCATACTAAGATAGTGTGTTTGTTTGATTTTTAACTTTTATATTCTGCTTTGACTCTAACAACTCAAATAAACAAATTTAAAATGTTTTAGCCATATGTAAGTCCAATTTAAAAACTTAAGATAAACCAAGACAAGACAAACAGAATTTTATGATGAAATGAAGGAATTGCTCAGGCCAGCAATCTCTAGTTAATATTTTCAATATTCAGTGATCTTTCTGAAAATTTAAATACAAATTACATTTAAAAAAAAACTCAAAATTATCTGTTATGGGTCTCTCCAATATGCAAACTACCCTACCTAAAAATTGTGAAGCATCAAAAAGTTATTCTTATCTTTGTTCTTTCTTTTTTTAAAATTATATATACTATTATAAAGTGAATAGATAATTTTAAAGAAATTGTGTGCTTTTAATCAATCCTTTAAATAATATTCTGACAAAAATTATTGTTTTCACAAAGCACATTATTTTCTCCTAAAGACAATACTGAGATACACACAAATACAAATTTATGTATATAATTTATAAATGTAGCATATGGCACAGTAATTGGGAAAAACTTTCTAAATAAATCCAATTGCTTATTATACCCACATAATTCAATAGGATTGACAAGTATTTCATTGAAATCCACCTGTTCCTCCTCCACCCGAAACAATGGCGCATAGATCAAGGATCTTTGTGTTCAGAGCTTACCTGTCTCACTTCCAATCAAAGGCTGATTTGCAAAATGCTTGACAAAATCCTTCAAAGATGAGAATTCATTAAAGCCAAATTTAAATGAAAATCCGGTATATTCAACATGAAAGTGTTTGACAGAGTCTTTGGCTCTGAAAAGGAAAAATAAATGTTCAATATTATTATAATAAACTAGAGGCCTGGTCCATGAAAATTCATGCACTCGGGTGGGGGGTATCCCTCAGCCTAGCCTGTGCCCTCTCGAGTTCAGGAGCCCTCGGGACATGTCCACCTGCCAGCTTAGGCATGCTCCCTGGAGGGTCAGGCCTGAGCTGGCAGTCAGACATCCCTCTGGTAGCCTGTGAGCACTTGGAGGATGTCCGCCTGATGGGTTAGGCTGCTCCCCGGACCTAAGCCATTGTTGGACATCCTTAGTGCTGCCAAGGAGGCGGGAGAGGCTCCCGCGCTCATAGCTGTCAGCCTGGCTTATGGCTGAGCGGAGCTCTCCCTATGGGAGTGTACTGACCACCAGGGGGCAGCTCCTGCATTGAGTGTCTGCCCCCTGGTGGTAAGTTCCTGTCATAGTGACTGGTCATTCCCAGTCATTCTGCTATTAGGGTCAACTTGCATATTATCCTTTTATTATATAGGATGAGTATCATTTTTGAAGAAAAATAGTAACCTTATGTACCGTATTTTTCGGACCATAAGACGCACCAGTTTTTAGAGAAGGGAAATGAAGAAAAAAAGATTCTGAAACAAATAGTGTCCTAAAATATTTTATGTGCATTAAAACCCAACATCACAGTCATAAACACATGTAATCAACCCTGTAAAGTAAACAGCAGCATTTAGAACCATTTTAGAGCCGGGCAAGCACACAGAGACCACACAGAGCCGGGCAAGTAAAAAAACTTTTTTTTAAAAGTATATGTGTAGGCTATATTTGGACCATAAGATGCAGGGACTTTCCTCCCCCACTTCTGGGGGGAAAAAAGTGCGTCTTATGGTCCGAAAAATATGGTATTTCATATCAATAGTCAATCCCCTTAAAAACTGAGAATTATGACACAATCATAGACATAGTTTCTTTCGGCATAGTGTGCTTTTGTGAATTTTTCACTCTAGTAGAAGATAAGAGACAATTCTCCCTGTGCATTCTGTGACTTGTGGAAAAAGTCCTTGAACGTTAACATCCTTAAGGAGCAGGAATTTAATATTAATAAAAGCAGGGAAGAGAGATTATGGAAATGGCAGGTCACATGTTCTCTGTCCCTGGCCCTCCTCTCTTACTTGTTTGGGAGTTGGTATGAATTCAGCTTCTGTCACTTAATTAGTTATGTAAGGCCAGGCCTTTTTCTTCCTTGTCTGTTCCACTGCCTACTGACTAAAATATAAAATTTCCTACATTGTCATTTTCCACCTCATTTTTGGAATGAGGCAGAGCATTAAATAAATTATAAATTACATATAGTATATATATTTGAATCCCACTATTCTTCTCTTCTCTGTACAGGGCGAGCTCTAACTTTTACGTGCTTCAGAAATTAGAATCAGCCCAGCTGGTGTAGCTCAGTGGTTGAGCGTTGACCCATGAACCAGGTGGTCATGATTCAATTCCCAGTCTGGGCACATGCTTGGGGTGCGGGCACGATCTCTAATGGAAGTCATGCAGGAGGCAACTCATCAAAGATTGTCTCTCATCATTGATGTTATTATCTCTCCTTCCCTCTTCCTTTTTCTCTGAAGTCAATTAAAAAAAAAAAAAAAAAAAAAAAAAGAGCCCTAACCAGTTTGGCTCAGTGGACAGAGCGTTGGCCTGCAGAGTCAAGGGTTCCATGTTTGATTCTGGTCAAGGGCATGTACTTTGGCACCTGATCGATGTTTCTCTCTCATCAATGTTCCTAACTCTCTATCCCTCTCCCTTCCTCTCTGTAAAAAGTCAAATTAGAATCATTACAATAAATCAAATTTTAAAAAAGAAATTAGAACCATCTGGAGACCTGGTTAAAACCCCAATTTCTGGGCCCTGATTCAGTAGGTCAAGGGTGGGGCCTGAGAATTTGCAGTCCTACCACATTCTTAGGTGATATTACTGGTCTGGGAACCACACCCTGAGATGAGCAATTCTCCTAGGAGTTTCCACTTTGTCCCTTAGCTCAGACAGTTCCCTCCACCTGCAACTTCTCCCCGTTTGTTTTGGATCAAGTGTCCATTCACATGCCACCAACTCCATCAAGTACTGCAAGACTTGTCCAGCTTGTGTTACTTGCTTTTTCTCTTCTCAACATTACAAGCACTTATTTGCTTTCTTTTGTGCAATTTACCACATTCTACTTTGCACTGAGGTATCTGGAAATGTCTTATTATTAATATGAAGCTACACTTCCTAAGGGCAAGTTCTTTGAATCCTCTATAACACTTGTCAAAGACGGTTGGTACACAGTAGATGTTCTTCAATATTTATTTATTATCCTGAGCTGGTCCATAGCTCCTGTCATCTCTGCCAGTGGATTTTTGTTTCTTTAGACTCCACATGTGTCAAACACAAGGCCCGTGGGCCAAATCCGTCCCGCCAGGCCTTGCAATGTGGCCCGCACCGCGCTGTCGTCACTGCACTTCGCTGCGTTTCCATCACAATGACAGTTTATGACTGTTCAGTAAACCATTCGGCCCGCGATTTAGGCTGGATTTTAGATTTTGGCCCCTTCTCTGATTGAGTTCGACACCCCTACTAGAGCATTTCCAAGTGCTAGTAATGGAAATGAATGATTTATATTTAAAATTGTATATAGATGGAATATATATGCCATTGCCTTGTAAGGAGCTTATGATCCATTTGTTCAGATGAGACATATATAGGTGAAAAGTTAACATTTTTTTGATCCCATAATTCCACAGGTTTGTTTGAGATTTGGGATAGATCCATACAATCGTCAGCAGTATAACCACTTTTAACATTTGCTGTGGATCAGAAAAAGCACAATTCCTGCTTTCATCTAAGCAGAATTTTATTTTTGATAATTTTCTCAAAAATGTTGTTATTTAGAAAATCTGTAAAGAAAACGCAGCAGGGTAACATAAAAATGTTAATGAATGTGTATGTTTTTCTGTGACATACAGAAAAACATATTTTTCCTACCTATTTCTCCCACTCCCCTTAAAGAGGCCTGTAGACCGCCAGTGATTCTGGGAAAGGAGGGTGGGCAGGCAGCAGTCCAACGTGGCCCCAAGGTTCTCAGGCCCCGAACACACCCTCTTTTTCCCAATAGTCCAACACAACACTAATGTAAACACTGCTCTAAAGGCGTTTTGCAGATAGTGAAGTCCCAAGACAGGTGACCTTAAAATAATGGGATTGTCTAATCTAATCACATGAGAGGACGTCAGAGAGACATGTACTAGCTGGTCTAGGAAAAAGCAAACATCCATGTGAACTGCCTACGGGCCCACTTGGCAAGGAACTGTGGGTGACCTCTAGGAGGTAAGAGTAGTCCTTGGCTCATAGCTATAGGGCAATGGGGACTTAGTCCTATGGAATTAAGGAAATGAATGAAGAGAAAAGGAGAGAATGAAAGAAGAGGACACTGAGCCCCAGATAAGCCACAGCCTTCACCAGCACCTTTATTTTACCCTGGTAGGAGCCTGAGCAGAGTCCAGCTCTATGTATCATGCTCTAAGTCTAAAGAGAAAATGAGAAAATACGTTAATTCTTGGTTTTTCAGCTCATAGAAGAAGCCTATCATAAATTATGCAGGGGAATATGTTTATAGCGAGTTTTTTTCCCTATGAGAGAGAGAGAGAGAGAGAGAGAGAGAGAGAGAGAGAGAGAGAGAGAGATTAAAAAACAAAAGTTGCTGATCTGGATAGAAAAGAGGGTTCAGAGAGAAAGGAGTATAGATGTTGCTACTGAGTTGGTGGCAAGGAGGCCTGCACCAGGTGAAGCAGGAGAGAAAAGAGAAAACCTTATTGTGAGGGATCAGTGATCAACATGAGGAACTGCAACATGAAGGTAGATGGTGGCATCAAAGGAACAGTAATAAAATAGTAACAGTTTGAGATTATTGAGTAGGCGGCCAAGGCAATTTCATGGAGTCCTCACACGCCTGGTCCAAGCCAGGGCAACTGCCCATGAGCCCACAAAGACTTGCTACCTGCCAACCGAAGGCTACGTGACAGATGCTGCCTAGGAACCAGGACTCCCCTGGCTTATCTCTTGGCAAAGTCAACTCCTCTGATAAGAAGGCCATCTGGGAGAAAGGGGCGAAGAGAGAGTCCCGGGGGGGGGGGGGGGGGGAGGGGGGGAACTGGGCAATCACTGTTTTTAGTGTGCCTGGTAGGGAGGGACTAGGTTGATTTTGTGAGCATCCAGGGGAAGTGGAACCTGAGAAAGAAGGTCAGTGATTATGAAAGCTGCACAGCCACAAATCACTCTGATTTTCCAGGAAGTAGGACATATTAAAGGGACACGAGGCCAGCATTCAGGGATCTGGATTCCGGTGCTCTTCGTATCTTTGGTTTATTGGGTATAAGGTAGTTTACCACTTCAGGTTTCTGTTTCTTTATCAGTCAAGCCAACAGTTTTGGTTGCCAACTTTCGGGCCTCACGCACCACCAGTGGTCCTTCTGCTCTAACATTTTTTACCTGCCGGTGGAAGGAGCAACAATGTGTTTTAACAGTCTCCCCGCTTGGCGTTTGGAATCCTTAGATGGGCTGGTCTACCAAGAACCAAGAGGATTTTGATCATACCTCACGGAGAGAGAGTACAGCCCGGTCCTC
Organism: Pipistrellus kuhlii; assembly: GCF_014108245.1. Classification (NCBI taxonomy): domain Eukaryota; kingdom Metazoa; phylum Chordata; class Mammalia; order Chiroptera; family Vespertilionidae; genus Pipistrellus; species Pipistrellus kuhlii. Next base: position 136,722,542 of record NW_023425404.1, read on the forward strand.
TCATTGCTGTCCCTCAGGAGGTAGCTGCCGTCACATCCATTTGAGAGGAGGAGAGCCTCGGCTGCGTGGCGGGTGAGATTGCCGTGATACCACCTGGGAAGGAGAGGAAGTGCTTTCACTCAGGGCAAACCCAAGGCGACTCTTCTCTCACTGGCTCTTCTGCTCTGAGATTACCTCAGCAACAGTCCCCACGTAGGTAGCCAGGAGACAGGAAAATTCCTGGGTGTGGCTACAGGGGGGAGCAGAGAGGGCTGGTTACTAGCAAAGTGTGAGGGGTTCCATTGTACTCTGAAAATTCATATGTTCAAGACCCAATCCCCAAACCGGAGAATGTGACCTTATTTGGAAATAAGGTATTTAGCAAGTTATGAGATCATTAGCATGGGCCCTATTCAATATGACCAGTGGTGTCCTCTCATAAAAAGGGGACATTTGGACATGTAAATAGTGAGAGTGCCATGTGAATTTGAAGATGACCATCCACAAGTCTAGGAGGGAGGTTTGGAGCATCTTTCCCTCACAACCCTCAGTAGGAACCAACCTCATGGACACCTTGATTTCAGGATTCTAACCTCCAGAACTGTGAGGTGGTACTTTGTCATGGTGGTAGCAAGATAAACATACAAAATTACATTGTAAACAGGAAATATTTTGAAAGTCCCAAGTAAAAAATAATAGTAAGAGTGGGCTTTGGCCAATTTCCTCTTTCGTTTGTTTTCTCTCACAATCTCTCTTGCAAGTGTGGAACCACCTTTTGCAGTGGGAAAGACCATTGGGCTTTTCTACTAGAGTCCATTGTCATGAGTGAAATGAAGTTGAGTATAAGGATTTCAGATGTTTTATTCAAGATGCAAGACCCATCTTCTATTGTTTCTAACTGAAAAATATCTAAAGAGCTAGGAATATCTCAAGGAGATTCAAATTGATCTATGGGTTAAAAATAAAAGTCATTTTAGAAAAGGTAGCATATGTCCATGATAGAAGGAAAAAAAAAATTCTAAATAATTTTCAAAAGAAGACAGTGAAAATAAAGCTTTTTTTTCCTCACCCATAAGCTTCAGTTCCTTTACTAGAGGATACTGATCCTTTGCCCAGAGGACACTGATACTAACCATTTTCCTGTGTTTTCTCCCAAGAGATATCCTTGTACCTAGAGCGGCTATTTTCATTCAGTGTGCAACCAGAATTTTTAAAACATCCAGTACTGACTATTTAGTCAGAGGTACTGACCTCTTTTCTTTTAAATTGTGAAATAAAATAATGACAACAGCCAACACAATAGGCATCTGGTGTGAATGCCCTGTCTTAAACCATAAATATATAGGTCATATAATAAATATAGGTCATATAATACAGTTCCATATTATTGGTCATGTTGCAAAATAAGGTTGCATCTGGTTGGTTAATTCTTTTTATTTTTATTGATTTCAGAGAGGAAGGGAGAGGGAGAGATAGAAACATCAATGATGAGAGAGAATCATTGATCAGCTGCCTCCTGCACACACCCAACTGGGGATCGAGTTCACAGACTTGGCATGTGCCCTGACCAAAAATTAAACCATGACCTCCTGTTTCATAGGTTGACGCTCAACCACTGAGCCACAGTGGCTAGGCTGATTGCTTAATTCTTGGTACCAGAAATCCTTATATACAAGTATAGGCACCTGATTTTTTCAAAATTCACTTGGAACAAAAGGGTAATTACTATTATTATTATTTTGTAAGTCAATCAAAATTATAGCTATTTTTTGTCAGATCAGTAAATATACTTTTTTTAATATATATTTTTTATTGATTTTTTACAGAGAGGAAGGGAGAGAGATAGAGAGCTAGAAACGTCGATGAGAGAAACATCGACCAGCTGCCTCTTGCACACCCCCTACCAGGGATGTGCCCGCAACCAACGTATGTGCCCTTGACCGGAATCAAACCTGGGACCCTTCAGTTCGCAGACCAATGCTCTACCACTGAGCCAAACCAGTTTCAGCAACAAATATACTTTTTGATATACCACAAAATTTTAGTAATTAGTTTAAGTGTGTCATGAGATGAAAAGGTAGAAAATTATTCATTGAGAGGCATTCAAATATGTCCTCTCTCCTAACTCCATGGAAATAGAGCCTTCTAGGCACACTCTTCTGCACCTTGCTCTTATTGCCTTAATGATTTGGTGGAGGCAGTCTGGGTTGGTGATTAAGATGTAGCTTCTGGAGCAGATTATAACTCTTACTAGCTGTACATGTTACATAACTAATCTAAACCTCAGTTTTCTCACCTCTAAAAAAGGATTAATAATAGTCATACCTCACCGAAACCGGTTTGGCTCAGTGGTAGAGCGTTGATCTGCCCACTGAAAGGTCCCAGGTTCAATTCTGGACAAGGGCATGTACATTGGTTGCGGGCACATCCCCGGTAGGGGATGTGCAAGAGGCAGCTGGTCAATGTTTCTCTCTCATCGACGTTTCTAGCTCTCCATCTCTCTCCCTTCCTCTCTGTAAAAAATCAATAAAATATATTAAAAAAAATAGTCATACCTCAATCCCCCTGGCTGGTGAAAGCTCAGTGGTTGGAACCTCAGCTTGTATACAGGATGGTTTCGAGTTTGATTCCTGGTCAAGGGCACCTACCTGGGTTGCTGGTCTGTCCCCATTTCCAGTGAGGGCATGTGCGTAAATGTTTCTCTCTCTCTCTCTCTCTCTCTCTCTCTCTCTCTCTCTCTCTCTCTCTCTCTCTCTCTCTCTCTCTCTCCCCATCCTTCCCTGCTACTCTCTTTAAAATCATTGGAAAAAATATCCTCACTCTTTGGCTGAAGACTTGAAAAAATAATAGTCATACCCTCGTTGGTCATTTGTGAGTATTGCTCACATTAACACACACGAAATGGTCAATACAGCCCTGGCAAACAGCAAAACTTAGTGCATACAGTTGTTAGCATGAAGCCATTGAGATCCACAGAGCCATAACTTGGAATGCATCCTCTATGCTGTAATTTTCTTGTTGCTTAAATGTAATTTTTATCTTTCAATTTATTTCAGACAACAGAAAGCTACGTAACAGGAACAGATGCTACTGAAAGGGACGCATGATCCAGGGCAGGGGAGAGGAAGGGGACAGAGGCAATTACACAAATAATGTCAATATCAGTAAATGAAGTGCTATCAGGGAAGTATGTATAGTGTACAAGAATTTCAAGGAAGAGCCTGATTCTGGGTGAGAGGGATCCTGCTGTCATGAGCCATGCTGGCATCCATTGTAATATCCCATGGCCTGAAATGTTAACTTTATAAGAAAAGCAAAATGTAAGACTGTCTGTGTAGGGAAGTTTCCACATGGATCTCCACGCTATTTTCTAAATCTGTATTTCCTACTGTGTGTTTCTTTAGCACATTTCCTCTTCGGGGCAGAGATGTCTCTATTCTGTACTAGAAATGTGTTTGCTAGCTTAAAGGAATTGCAAGGAAAAAGATTTTATAAGAAAGCCTATTGAATTGTTACCCACAAAGCAACCTCACTCATTCAACCAATTCACTGACAGGCTCAAATCTTCTCATTACAAAATGCTTTCAAAGGACAATTGGAACCTAAAACTAATATAATGCTGTATGTCATTTATACTTTAATTAAGAATAAAAGACAATGGGAGGAATTAAAAGTGAAGTTATGAAAATACTTCAGGTTTGGCTACAACCCAAACTCTAATCTCTACAAGATTCTAAGTTCTTAAATACATTTTGCCAATAATTAAATTTTGAATGAACATTTCAGAATAAGATTTAGATTGAGCTGGTAGATTACATATTTGAAGCAACAGAATTTGATCAACAAAATTCTAAAACAAAGGATTTGAACATTCCTTTGGATGCTTTTCAATGAGATCTGAAGACTGTGTTTAAGCCATTTATGGAATTCTTCTGATAATTAGAGCTTGATGGCAGTTTTGCTAAGAATTTTTTATTCTAATCTTTTAAATAATAATTATTTATCATAAATATATTAAAAATAGGGAGTATAAAGCAAGAAGAATCACAGTGAACATTGCAGTGACAGCTTGTTAAGTAAATCTTGACATCTGTTGGATTTTATGGAGTCCTGGGCCTGCCAGACAGACACCTACATACACTTTCTGATGTCTATGGAGTAGTGAGGATCCTCATTCCCCAAATAGCTCTTTCATTAGTGCCTAAACTTTCTCTTTTAATGGAGTTAAACATCCTACCCCCACCCCCCCCCCAAAAAAAAATTAGGGTGATCATATCTTCCAGGGAAGTAACTATAAATACAAATAATATTACATATCTTTTGTAGAAATATGTCCATTTGTGTTTATGAAGAACTAAATTTGAAAATATAGTAGAATGACATTGGTAGTTTTCTCATTATCAACCTTCTCTACCTTCTCTCAAAATATTTATTTATTAAGTTTTAAATGTGTGCAAAGCATTGGGCAAGGCATTGTACTGCATAGGTCTAAAGGACATAAATGGGAAAGCCTTAGGCTGGGCTTCAAGAAACCATTATTCAAAGCAGGAGCATAAGACAAATACTTTGCAAACTCTATACTAGAGAGTGAAGCACCCACAAGGTTTCAGGAAGAATAACGAAGACCATTCCCTAAGTGAGCCAACACCGAAGTGGCCTTGAAGGACACCACATTATTTTCTAATTGTGTGAAATTTCCTTCTGATTGTAAAACATATGTAGTAAAAATTAAAGTAGATCCACATACAGAATTGCACCCCCACTGAGAAACTGAAGTTGTGTACAGAAGAGTGAAACTTTTCCACACAAGAGGAATGATGTGTTTTAAATTAGGGGTGTCGAACTCAATCAGAGAAGGGGCCAAAATCTAAAATCCAGCCTAAATCCCGGGCTGAATGGTTTACTGAACAGTCATAAACTGTCATTGTGATGGAAACGCAGCGGAGTGCAGTGATGACAGCGTGGTGCGGGCCACATTGCAAGGCCTGGCGGGACGGATTTGGCCCGCGGGCCTTGTGTTCGACACATGTGTTTTAAATAAACAGCGTCAGTACTAATCTCAGAAATGAAAATTAAAACAGCAATGTGCCATTTCTTTATCCACTAGAGTGGCTGAAATGGAGGAGTTTGACAGTGTTAACTGTTAGGGGATTTGGGGACGATGGATAGATTGTACGGTTGGGAGAGGTGTCAGTTGGAGGGGAAGTCAGCACACCTAGTGTGACTGACCAGCAATTCCACTGATCTGGTCTGCCCAGTGGAACCCTCACCCAGCCTCAGAAGGAAAGATGAACAGAAGTTTTTGTTGTGGATGTGTTTGTGAGAGAAAAAGTTGGAGCTGTCGTAAATATCCAGTAACAGTGAGATGACAAAGTTGAGTGGTTATAGGATGAGATTATGTAAAAAGATAACCAAAAGTGTTAACTAGAAAAGGTATGAGAGCATTTTTGATTGTCAAAAGATGAGGGCGGGGAATTGGGTGCTACCAGCACTTGGTGAGGGGGATGCCAGGAATGCTTAACATCTTGCAAAGAATGTTGCAGCCCTGAACAAAGGAAAATTGTCTTGCTCAGAATGACAATTGCACACCCACTGAGAAATACTAAGGGTGTTGTGTACACAAACCCAAATCAAAAGTTGATGCAGTCGGCCTGCGGACTGAGGGTTCCCGGATTTGATTCCAGTCAAGGGCATGTACCTTGGTTTCGGGCACATCCCTAGTGGTGGGTGTGCAGGAAGCAGCTGATTAATGTTTCTCTCTCATCCATGTTTTTAGCTCTCTATCCCTCTCCCTTCCTCTCTGTACAAAATCAATAAAATATATTTTTAAAAAGTTGATAGATCCCAAAACACACTATTCAATTGGAAAAATTAGTGGCAGCCTCAGAATGATATAATTTATTTGTATAAAATCACCCCTTTTCTCTCCAAACTATACACATATGCAAACACATAAAATAAAAGTATATACCCAACTCATAAGTATGTTTTACTCAATGGAAGGAACCAAAACTAAGAGTATTGTTAAAGAAAGGAGACTTTAACTTGATCAACTTTTCCTATTAATAATTTAGTTTGTTCTAATGAAAAAAAATAAAATGGCCCTCTTAGGGTAGTTCAGTAGGTTAGAATGTCGTTCCCATATGCCAATGTCATGGATTTGATCCCTAGTCAGGGCCCATACAAGTATCAACCACTGAATGCATAAATAAGTGGAACAACAGGTCAATGTGTTACTTCTGTCTCTCAAATCAATAAAAAAATAGATTAATATCTTTATTGGGTAACTAAAATTTGAAAATAAGAGACTCAATTTCTTCCTTAATTCAGCCTCCAGGGATAATGTTAACAATTTGTTTTATTTTAAAATTTATTCAACTACTGTTTATTAAATGTTGGAATGGACCCAGCACTTGGATGGAGGGTGGGATGGGGGTGGAGAGGGAAGACCAGAGTGAAGGCCTAGAAGAGAGAGCATGCCAGGTGCGCACAGGATCAGAGCACTGCAGGTGGTGTGAGGGATGCAGAGCAACCAGGAGGAGGCCGATGCTCCTTGGCACTGGATACCGAACAACGTAGCTGCTAATATATGGTCTTTATTTCTAGAGCTTTTTATGGCTTCATAGGCACAACCAACAGCTCATTACATAGAATCCTAACTGGATGGACTTAAATTTCTTGTAATTGGAACTGTGTTTAAAATTTTTTTGTTTGTTTGTTTATTTTCAGGAATAACAGTCAGATTTAAAATTTTAATGATTTTTAGAGAGAGGAAGAGAGAGAGACACACACACACATCAATTGGTTGCCTCCCACATTCATCCTGATCACAGATGGAACCTGCAATCTGAGTGTGGGCCTAGGAATTGAACCCTCCATCTTTTGTTTAAAGGAGATTTCAATCAATTGAGTCACACTGGCCAGGGTGAGTCAGATCTTGAGGGCCTTAAAGATTGTAAAATCTGGAAGTTTCATTAAGATATTTAATATAAAATCATAAGAAAATAATTATTTAGAATGAGAAGTCACACAAAAATACATATAAAAAAAAAGCTGATGAATATCACAAACATCACAAATCTGAGGAAAATAGCTTATTTTTACTGATTTTTTAAAACACATCCCTATGCTTTTTCTCTCTATTTTTGGCTGTATTAGCTTTTATTATTTCTTCGTATAATAATATCTTTAATATAATTTTCTAGACAGAAACTAGAACAGTAATTCGGTGTCCCACTAAGTATAATTTTTAAAATTATTGATAGTGTAGAAAAGTTATGTCAGCTTTAAATGTAATCAAGTTTTTAAGATTGTTGGCAAATTTGGGGACCTCTGTCAAATTTCTCTTAAAGAAAAGCCCAAAGATTCTAGGGCATTTAAAATGCTCATGAGCAGGAACTAATATTAAATACTCCTGCAGTGACAGCATTTATTAACTATATTGCCAGGGTCTACCCTGGGAGGGGCCTGGAGGCTGAAAATTTATGGTCTTCACAGTAAGCTCATCTCTGGTGATTATAAAAGTCATATAAGATTTTTATTTTTTTAATTAAACAATAAAAATATTTAGCTTATTTTAAAAAATCACATATAATCTCCCATTGCAACCAAATTATAACTTGGTTTATAATTCTTTTAATTTTTATACAGGGTGTGAATAAAATCTAAACCCTAACATGACTCTCCCGTCTTTGCTTACATACAGATAATGATGGGGAACTCACTATTTTATATCGAATAGGTAAACTCATTCTATGCTTCCATATTTGATGCCAGGAAACTCTTCCTACATTGAATTGCTCGTTTCCTGATTTCAATGAATGGTCCAAGAGCTATTTTTGGGGTTTTAGACTTAAACTTAAAAATAAATAAATAAATAAATAAGCAAATAGTTAAAAGCATTTAGAATGTATTCTCTTCCTTTTCCATCATCTTCAGCTTCTCCTTTTATGACAGTCTTTCAGTCCCCTTAGTACCCAGAAACCTTATCTCCTTTGACTACTTTGCAAATTCTTATAATCAGCTTAAGGCTGAGGTCTGACGCTAAAAATAAAGCCTCGCAGGTCTCCCTTATTCTACCTGCTGGTACACTTGAAGGAAACCCCAGATTGCGTTACTTTCTTGACAATTGCATCATACTGCTGATTCACACTAAGCATACTGTTGATAACATCTCACAAGTAAGTCATTTTCCTCTGCTACTTCATCAGCACCTAATAACCCCCTGCATTTGAATGCTGATGTCATTAGAATGAAGGGCAAGAAGACACCTTTTTACTACTGGGAAATGCTAAGTGAAAAGGAATGCTAATGAGCCACTAACTTAAACCCTGAACATCTATGCAGTGTCAGTGAGAATTTTGGGGAGAAGAGAAGATGCCTTTGTCTCCAGCCTTACTAGCATGTGACTGCACTCAAGTAGAAACCTCAGCTTTCTCTCATCTGTCAAGGTGACGAAAAAATGCCTCATAAGAAGACCCTCTTTGTTTTCATAGGTTGGAACAGTCTTCTTTTAAACATCCTATCTAATAAAGAGTAATATGCAAATTGACCATCACTCCAACACACAAGATGGCTGCCCCTATGTGGTCAAAGATCCTGTCCCCATGTGGACACAAGATGGCCACCACAAGATGGCCAGCAGGGGAGGGCAGTTTGGAGGGACCAGTCCTGCAATGGAGGGCAGCTGGGGACGATCAAGCCTGCAGGGGAGGACAGTTAGAGGTTATCAGGCTGGCAGAGGTGGGAAGTTGAAGGTGCCCAGGCCTGCAGGGAAGGGCAATTGGGGGGGACACAGGCTTTCAGGGGAGGGCAGTTAGGGATGACCCGGCTGGCAGAGGAGGGCAGTTAGGGGCAAACAGGCTGACAGGGGAGCAGTTAGACATTAATCAGGCTGGCAGAGGAGGGGTTAGGGGTTGATCAGGCTGGCAGGCAGAAGCAGTTAGGGTCAATCAGGAAGGCAGGCAGGGGAGCAGTTGGAAGCCAGCAGTCCTGGATTGTGAGAAGGGCCTAAACTGGTAGTTATATATCCCTCAACGGGTCCCAGATTTGAGAGGGTTCAGGCTGGGTGAGGGACAACTGCCCCTTCCTGTGCACGAATTTCATGCACCGGGCCTCTAGTGTTATATGATTCTTTAACTTTTGCAAGAGAAAATAAGATATAAGAATTGCTAATTATATAACATATTCTGACTATACTAGATGCTGGGAATAGTTTGGAATAAGGTTCATTTTCCTAACACTTAAAACATTTTTTTTCTTTCATTTTCCCTGAGGGGGGGAGGGAGGGCGAGGATTTATAACACAATATTCAAAGAAATGTTATTTTCTACCCTCCACCCCCACCCCATGGCCCATTACTATATCTCAAAGCTGATAGAGGCAACAGAGCAGAGACTCATAAGCTTCAAAGGAATATTTGTACTGGGCTTTTGAGATGATCAAAACCAGCAGTTGACCATGAAGGAAATGGTGGTTTTATCCCTTCCACGATACAGTAACAAATTAGGAAACATCCACCCACTAAAGAATTTTTATAGCTGCCTCTCAGTGAGGTACAGGAAATATCAATACACTCAACCACAGAGTAAAAAGGACAAGCTTGATTCAGAAAACTGGATCCCAAATTCAGCCTCTTCTCTCTTTCCAATGCCCCTTCCTACTAGAACCTTTTGAAAAGTCACCCCAGCATAGTGGAACCGTCATAGATTCTTTTTTTTTTTTAAATATATTTTATTGATTTTCCACAGAGAGGAAGGAAGAGGGATAGAGAGTTAGAAACATCAATGAAAGAGGAACATCAATCAGCTGCCTCCTGCACACTCTCATTGGGAATGTGCCAGAAACCAAGATGTCCTTGACCAGAATCAAACCTGGGACCTTTCAGTCCACAGTCCAATGCTCTATCCACTGAGCCAAACTGGCCAGGACCCATCATAGATTCTTATCCCAGTGGGTTTTACCGTCTTAATTTGCTGATAGAAGCTTATATTGAATTTTGCATTGTCCTTTAAAGGGGAGGATTTTAAACTTTTTTTATTGGCTTGTGATACAAATACATTTTGAGTTTCTCTCTCTCTCTCTCCATATGTATAAACACACATACAGATATACATTATAAGTACACACAAAAAGCCAAAGATATTATAGGAAACAATACTATTCTAGATGCTAGTCACTGTTCTTTCCTCTTGCCATTTCTTTTAACAAATACTGATTGTGGCCCACTCAGCTGACGTTAGGATGCGAATAGGCTGCACCCGGTGCTTGGAAACAGTGGGAAGCCTTGCTGCTCTGCCCTGAGGTCTTGTTAGAAACTCACATTCTCAGGGCCCCTACACCTGCTGAGGTATAACCTGCATTTTTCACAGCCTCATGTGATTGGTATGCAGTTTAGACTTGAAAATCACAGAGGTAAAAGGGCTCTTGGTTCTAAACACTTTAATTCATTTCAATAACTTTGATGGTTTGACTTCACAGTGTGTGGCATCCAAGGAGGAGGACAAAGAGGACAAAGCATAGTGGCATTACAGTGGCAATGGGGAGGAAAAGAGAAGGATTTGCAGGCCAGTGCTATCGGCGAATCCCCAAATAGCTGCCGTCTTAGTGAAATGGACAGTAAATGGTGCAGAAGGGTACCTCACAGGAGACTAGGGGGATCAAGGAAAGCTTCCTGGAGGAGGAAGATCATGAGCTGGAGCTAGTTGAAACAGAGGGCCTATGTGCAAGGGTTGTGCAAAATGAAGCTAGGAAAATGGTGGGCACAGAAAGTGATCTTTCACATTAAAACATGAGCCACATACCCACTTAGATTATATACTTAGTCATGAGAAAATTCCCTAGTGACCCTTGTCCACAGATTATTCATATGTTTAATGACATATTTTCCTCCTTCCAGGCAGAGAGAAGTAATAGAGAACCTAGATTCTGTCCCATTAGAATTGTAATGAGATATACAATTTGAAATGTAAGGACATACATTTCAACCCAGAGCAATGGGTTCAACCCTATTGTGTGAAAGCAGCTAAAATGTCCTGGAATTTAACAGATAATGAAAGCATTCTTTTCTAGAGAATTTCTTCCTTTTCTCCACTTTCAAAATTATTTTCACTTTTCAATGACCCTGACACACTTTCTCAACTCTCTACACCAAAGTTAACAAACTCATAGCAGATGATGCCACGCCCCTTCTCTAAGGCCACAGATAAAGCTCCCCGATCTGTCTTCTTTCTTGCTAAGCCTGTACTTGGCCTCAGAATCCTTCTGAACAAAGTGAAGATTGTTCTCAACTACTAGGTAATCCCACTCTAAGCAATCCCAATGTGAGTCAGTCTTTCCTTCATCCCTGAGTCACTCCATGGAATTGTTTAGTTGCTGATTTCCTTCATGTTCATTTGTTTATTGAGTTGGTACTAACTTCTCTGATATTATAAAAAATAAAGCATTTGGCCCTCTCTGCTATCAGAAATCATGGTTTAGGATAAGGAAATATCTTATTTGGTTCAAGAGCTATCCATGCAGCATGAATAGCTCTTACTATGTCAGAAAAGACGGTGTGGTTCATAGATGAACATTAGCTGCCATAATCACAAGTGTGGGCTTATCTTTCCATTGATCACAGAGGTGGGCCCTGTCCAAGTACAGAGAACCAAGCAAAGGCTTGGCCTAGGAGTTGGAAAGTTCTAATGAGGCTTCAGATAGGCATAGGGTAATTACAGGAGAGGCTGAAAGAAGGACTTGCCACAGTCTTTCCAGTAAGGAGGTTTCTGTGATGAAACCAGCGTGTCTGTGGTTTTCCATGTTGCCATTTTAAATCTGCATGTGCTAATAGCAGAGCGAAATGGTGAGGCCAGCTGCCCCAGCTTTGAGAAGCATACCTGACCTGGTGTCAGAGGCAGAAGTATGTGAGTACCTGGTCAAACAATGAGGTAAAGGCGGGTGGGCCCCACGTTATGTGTTGTTGTTTTGTTTTGGCTCACCTAAGGAGAAACAGGATTCAAAGGAAGGAGATAATTCTGTGGGAGTTGGAGACCCAGATAAACCTGTTCTTGAAGGAGTCTGAGGAATGAGGCAAGAAGTTCTGAAAGATGGAAACACAGAGGTAGAGAGAAAGACAGAGACTTGAAGATTCAGAGACACAGAGTGGCACAAAGACCCAAAGACACACAAGTTAAGAGCTATAGAGATAGAAAGATAGAGACCAAAACTCGGGGACAGAGAAAGGCACACCAGCTCACATAAATAGTGGGAAGCATACAGGTCAGTGATTTAGGAACACAAATATGACCCAAACAGTATTCAAGAGACAAAGGCAGAAGCCAAAGAGGAGGAGGATGTAGACACATAAAGAGTCCAATGCAGAGGTGGATCAACACCCAGGGTTGTCAGAGCCTGGGAGAGACGGAGGGGGGAGTGGGTGGCAAATGGCATCTCACTCTAGCAGAGGCCCATGTATCCAGTCCCCAGGTTGGACTGCACTGTGCAGGCACGGCTACAAGACCAAGAGACCAGGGAATGTTTGTTTGATTTGGAATGGGACCCAAAGCTCCATGACTGACGAGAAAAAACACCTGTGGATAAGAACTTGAGGAGGACTAGCAGGGCTGCACAGAAATCCAAACCAAACCAGAGGATCTCTCAGGAGGCCTCATGTCTGAGTAGAATCAAGCTTGACGCTGCATTTACTCTGGGCACTCTTGCAGCCTGTACCTCATCAAAGGCTGCTTCAGGGCCATTGTTTTGGGGTGGCATTGCCATTGACAAATTTGGGCTGATACAGGAGTCAGAGTAGGCCACTTGTGGGAAGCTATGACTCGAGGAAAGAGCCCCAAACTTTGAGGGATGCAGAGAGATTCCAGATTCCTTGTTTTATTAGTTATGTCCCCTCTAGTTCATTGTTTTATGACTTCCACGGACAAAAAAATCCTATCAGTCCCAAGGGCATTGTGTCCAGGTCCCATGATCCCCCTCCTCCCTGCTATCCTCCCTGTCATCGCCCTCCACCCACTCTAACTTGCATTCTCTAACTGTACAGGCTTGTGCATTCCCTGCTCTCTGTACTATAAACTCTGTGAGGGAGAGCCATTTTTTTCTTTCTTCATTTCAGAATCCCTCACCTGCACTGCCTATGTCATCAACAACAAATGGCTCTATGAACGAATGGGAAAGTGAATACATGAAGCAAAGTGACCCCACTCACCGTGGGACACCTGTGTGAACAGATGTCCACATGTAAGGCGAAGGAAGTCACCACCGCCCATAGAGGAACAGAAAACACAACTGAAGAGGAAATGTGCTGGAGTCAAAGAGAGCAAACTGCACACTAGTTACATATTCTCCTACCACCACGACTCACCTTCCGTTTTCAGACTCCAAGATTACAGAATTGTGCACAGAAGAGGAACAAGCGTTATTGTTTTACTTGCTATCTCAGAACTGTAATACGATTCCTTTAAACTTTAAAGCTTTGACTTCTCTAGACTTTTCTTAGACTTATCAGTTTGTCTAGCGCCCCCGCCTTCCATGAAACCTACACAAACTTCAATAAAGTTTTTTATTAATTAGAATATTAACCTGGTTTTGTCTTGTGCATGTATTACATGGATACTGTGAAAGAAGAATGAATGCCTTTTAGTAATACAATTTGTTGGTTGTAGTGATCACAGAACTTTTGTGTTTCTTTCAGCTCGTGCTAGCACTAATCTATCGTGCTAACATCATAAGAAAGAAGTTTGATAGAAATTAGTTAGTTTCATCAGTGGACAGGCGCATGGACTCTGGGGCAAAAATGAATTGGAAGCTTTTGAGCATGCAAACTTGGGCATGTGATCAAAGCTCTGTCCTTCACTTTCCTCATTTGTAAATAGGAATGACATGTTTAATAGTATCTACCTACAGTGGCGTGTGACTTTAGTGTTACATGCCAAGGGCTTAAAATAGTGGCTGGCATATAGTGAGCACCCAGTGATTATTAATTGCCATGACTAGAACATATACCTTCTAGCATCAGTGGAAAGAGCATCAGTTTTGGGGTACTCTCCTAGGTGTATCACTCAGCTGCATCACTATGAGGTCGGTGACCTGGACGGTTCACTGAACTAAACTGAAGTCAGCCTCTGCATCTATGAAATGGGTATAATTATACACATTGAAAGTGTTATTGTGAAGGCTAAATGACATTGTGGATGGGAATGTCACGGAGTAGGAGATCAGTGAAGAATGACTATTGCAACAAGAGAGAATCTTAGCTCGGATTCAGGACCCAGATTCACTGGATGTCAGGCAGCTGATTTCTCTGCTAACGAGTCTCTGCATGTAGAGTTGGCATACCAATACCTATTAAAGACCAGCGCTACTGTGTGCTAAAAGTCTGCTTCATAATAAGAACTCCTTGGGGTTATTATCAGTTATTTCTTGAGTGAGATAACCACCGCCTGAGGGCCAGCTCCTGCCAGAGCACATGTTTTTGTGTGGACTGAAAGCCATTATCTTGTTTTTAAGTGGTGGGTGCGGGGAAGGAGAAAACATATTTTGTGACTCATAAAATTATATAAAATTCAAATTTCAGTGTCCAATAACAACATTTTGCTTGAGCACCATCATGGTCATTGTTCCTGTTGTCTCTGGCTGTTCTCCCACCACAGTGGCAGATACGAAATGTTTTGGCGGAGATCACAAGCCTGCAAAGCCTAAAATATTTATGACCTGGCTCTTTACAAAAATCGCTCGCTGATCCCTGATCTGTTCTAACCTTCTCTTTTATGTGAAGGTTACGGGGTAGAGAAATGAGAGACATTTCAATTTATTTACTTAAATATCCAGAGCTCAGAGTCTAGTTTCTTGACACAGGCCAACACAGCCAAACGCTGACACTTTCTTATAAAAAAAAGTATCTGGAAAAGTATGGAGAAAAGAGGATAGTTACTGTATTTCTCAAATACAATACAAAGAGTGATTGTATTTGTCAGACATATTAAGATATGTCAGACAAAATAATCTGAATATGTAATTTAAAAATATCCTAAATTATTTGCATTTCTCAGTATCCCTTTTGTGACTGTAGTGACCCCTTTATAAACTATACAACTATATTATTTCTCCATTATCTCAAACTTTGTTATAGTCAGAGACTTTCTGGAATGTTAAGTTATTCCCTTATGAACAATTCCACACTGACTTGTTATTTAGGTGCTGTCTCTGCTATTCATCACTTGTGTCATCTCCCCATCGCTTCATTTTTGAAAGCAGCATACAGTACAGCCTGACTGTGCCCAGCTCAACTCTTCCTTCTCCTGGGCCATTCTCCACCCCCTTACCCCTTACTGCTATGCACCCTCCCACAACCCCATCTGCCAAGGTGTCAGTGAAGCTGAGCAACAACTGCAGATAGATTTATTTACTTATTTATTTATTGCTGCTGGACACATTGATACCTTTAAGATGAAAGGAAATAAATGTTTTTCATTTATGGATTTCTATAAATGAGACACAGAAATCTATCTGAGTTACCTAAGTACTTTAGAATGAATAAGACTGTACTCTGAGCAGGTCATGTGTGTCCTAGACAGGCAGGTGAGGGATTGGCTGCAGGCCAGGGCTTAATTTGCAGAGGTTACATATTCTATAGTTTGAAGAAAACTAGGGGCCAAAAGACAAAAACATCTGCTATCTCTTTGATTTAATTATTACTGGAGGAAATATATTTGACCAGTTATCTGTCTGTAGCTATCAAAAATAGGAATGTAAAAATCTACCTATCTAATCAAACAACCTATTAAAATTAAGTCATTAAAACTATCTATTTTTACCTTTCAAGTACATTAAATCATTTTTGTTTTTATGGAGCTTTAAAAAATCTAAATTAACCAGAAATTTTGGTATAGGGATAGGTCATACCTAACTCAATGGTTGGGGAACAAAGCTTCATTTATATTCAGAATTCTGCTGAAGGCAATGAGTCATTTTCAAGTCTTCTCAAATGTTATTATCTAAAAAAGATGTATCAGTGATGTCCTTGAGGGGCAAGTACTGGCTCAAGTCAAATAGTAAATTTTCAGCAATTTTGCAAGCTAGTTGTTAAATCCTTGGTGGGTTGACATGGTTCGAAGTAGGAGTATTTGTATCAGGGAAATAGGCAGACTCTGGAAATCAGTACTACTCCTTGTCTATGTGGTTTTTCAGCACACCATTGAGTACATTTAAATCAACCATGCTCCTCAGAGTTCTCATCAGGGAGATGAAACTGTTCTAAAACTGATTTATAGTGATGGTTGTATTCTCTCTAAAATCACTAAAAATTATTGAGATGTATACACTTGAAATGAGAGTGTTTTAAAGTCTCTAAAATATGCCTCACTAAAATTGTTCAACAGAATGCTACCAATCAACAAACAAAATGTCAACATGTATAGTTGGCTACAAGATCCAGTTACATACCCAATAAATGAAAAATAAAGCCACATTTACTCAGCACTTCTGATGGGTTTATATTCTGTCCAGTGACTCCCAACTTTGTCTCACTCTGGAATCACTTGCAAAGTTTAATAAGAAAATGTTAACTCCCAAGATGTTGGTGTCTTTTGTTTGGTCTGTGGCCTGAGCAGAAATTTTAAAAACTTAGGTGATTCCAGTGTGCGGCCAAGGTTGAGAACCACAACTATAGAGCAATTTCCCCAGATAAGTGTAGCTTGCCTGTTGTTACAGAAACCACCCTCAAATGCTTATTAAGTTCCCAGGTGTTCTGAAATAGAGCGGTCTGGACATAAATGCCCATTTGGGGGTTGAGAAACAAGGTTGCATTGAACATGTACTTTTTGCACATGGAGGGAAGAAACAGATCTGTTTCCTTGTGGGTTTCTTATGTAGTTGCTGCCTGCCACAGGCATTATGACGGGGAGAAGGGACATCATCTAGCTCACCTTGTCATCTAAATGAGTGCCAATGAACTCAAACACAGAGTCTAAACTCAGGGATTATTGAATTAAAGGACCAGAGTTGAATATCTCCTTTGGGTCTCTTCTCTTTGGGAATACTGATCATGGGCTGGGATTATACAATAGATAAGGAAGCATGCACTAAAAAATTATCCTATATAATAATAGCCTAATATGCAAATTGACCAAATGGCAGAACCACCTGTTGTGCATTGACCACCAGAGGGCAAATGTTCAACGCAGGAGCTGCCCGCAAACCTGCAGGCTCAGGCTGGCCAAGGAGGGTGCCAGCGAAAGACCCTGATCTCCCCACTGATCACCCCACAGATCGGCCCTGATCGCCAGCCAAGCCTAGGGACTCTACCCATGCAGGAATTTCATGCACCAGGCTTCCAGTAGTTTAATAATTTAATAAGGCTACAAGTGAGAGCCCAAGCATCCACCTTTAGTGTCTGCACTTATGACACCCATTATGCATGCTCAGGGGCATTTTACCTTTTCTCTTTGGGGGAAATCTAGAAGGCTGGTGATGTCTTGGAACTCTGAATTCTCAAGGAAGAGTTTACTCTAGGAAAATTTTAACTATTATATCTGATTTACCTTCTGAAGTTAGAATTCAATTCTGAGATCTCAAATTTAAAATCTATAGACAGGACCTACTGAGAACTTTTACAACCATGCAGCACCAAAGACACAATCTCTGCTTTCTTAATGCAGATAGAATAGACTCCTGTTTCAGTGTTTCCTGTTAAGAACATTGACTTTGGAAAGTTGGAATCCCAGCTTCGCCAGTTAGTTGATGTGTGATAAAGGCAAGTTATTCAACCCTTTGTGCTCATTTTCTTCCTTTGTAAGATGGAGATGATAACAGTTCCTATGTCATTGGCCTGCTGTGAAGATTTGAGCTGCTTGTTCAGACATAAGGTGCAGGTCATGCCTCTCAAGAAGCACAGGTGTCGAAACCAGCCTCATCAGGTTCTTCCTGGTACTTTAGGATAAAGGTTGAGAGTCTCTAGGAAATCCCCTCCCTATTCCTCTCAGGTGTAATGTTTGTTTCTCTAATTAAATATCCTGATGAGTTGTCTCATCTGGTCTCTACTTAAAGACAGAACTATTACAACTCCACCCATTTTTGGAACTCACTACCTGCTTGAGGCAGAAATTGTATCCTCTTTCTGAGTTGCTAGATATAAAAGGCTCTCGGTTGCCCCTGCAGTATGCACACAGACAAGAGCTCACAAATGCAGTGTCAGGAGAAAGAAAGGGGCATGCGGACATCGCCGTAGACACTTCCTTCTTTCTCTTGAAAAAGTCCCTCTCCTGTTACAATATGAGTGTGGGCTTTCTGTTTATCTTACCTGCAACAGCTTAGAGTTCAACAAGTTTAACAGACGTTTATTTATAAACCAAATCGATAATCAAGGAAGCCAAGCAACATCAACTCACACATCCCAGTTCTAGCCCCGCTCTCCAGGAATGCCCAGTATTTAACTTTTGTCTCCGTTTCTGCATCCACCTGCTTTCACATCAGGGAAAAATAATATGTGCTTTTACTGTGCCATTAGCCCCAAGCAGGAAGACACCAAGCAGACACATGAGTGAAGTGGAGGGGACAGAAGAGTGGGTGGCAGAGTGCTAGAGACCATCATTCCTCCAAGGGAGTCTTAGGGTGCGAGCGGAGGGTCAATGCTCACCCAAGAAGCGCTTTGAAAAGCGGATCTGCTCTCTTACCCCAAGTCCTGCAGCAGCTCAGCCTCTCCATCGGGTGTGCTCCACAGATTGGAAGGATCCTGGGTGCTCATCTTTCCTTCTAGACGCTCTGCTCTGCCCATTCACGCTCCTCACGTCCAGCCTCTGGCAGGTGCTATGAGGGAAGAGGCTGAGAAAGGAGCACTGCTGCTCCTCACACTCTCCTCCTCTTTGAGAGAAGCCAGCTGTGAGTCTCCTCCACCAGCAAGGAAGTGAAACTTGCTTACTCCTCCCACTGACACTCACCACCCCAGCCCCCAGGCACTCGCCGGAGTGTTCAAATAAGTCAGGAAGCATGCAAACTTAGCTCCTATCTCTAAGGGCATCCACACGGATCACGCCACCTGTAGTTTCTGTCAAAGGAAATAAACATGACAGCACTCCGACCAGGGCTGCAACACTTCATTCAAGCGCCTCTCCTGAGGCCAGACCATGGTTTTCCCCCCAGTGCTGTCAGCCTCCGGCTGGCAGAGGGCGGTGCACGCACTCATCCACCCCACCTTCTGCCTCACCCATGAACACCCAGGAAGCTTCTATTTCGGGAAGGTCATTAGCGCGGGTACACAAATCAGAGTCAAATCTCTGACTTCCATCCTGAAGCCTGGTTGTTCGCACGTTATCCATATTGCTGCCTCAGTTATCCAAGTTTCCAACATACGCTTGACTTTTAGGTAGGCATGATTCAGAGACATGTATTGTTTTCTCCGTGGGAGAAAAATAAGGGGAGAAGAAGGTACGCAGGAAAAGGAGGATGGGGCCAGCCTGCTGCCAACTACTGAGGCGTGTTAGGAAACCCCCCCCCCCCCAATCCTACCCTCACCCCCACCCCGCCACTTCCGTCACGGGGCATACAGCTGGTGTTGCTTGTGTGGTTTTGTGTCCAGACTCATGGGTAGAACATTCCATCTGCCTGAGAGTCCTAAAGGGAAACTGTAGGAACTCTGAATCCTGGAGAGCTGGACAAAGTGTGTGCTTCCTGCCTTCTCTGTGTATGTGCTGCAGGAGAGAACGTGTTTCTGGTCTCTCTCTCTCTCTCTCTCTCTCTCTCTCTCTGTCTGTCTAGTCACACCCTGACTCACTCAGGGTTCACCAGAGGGCTCTATAACTTGTTTCTCATCAGCGAGAAGCTGTCCGAGGACCAGCACCATTGGCAGCTTATCGGAATGCAGAATTTCGGATTCATACCAGCCCTTCTGAACCTGCATTTGCATTGGCACCAGATCCCCAAAGCGACTCCCTGCACATTAACGTGCAAGGAGACCACTCTGTAGGATACAAAGGCCGCAGAGCGTTCTAAAGGAGAGGCTGATGGGGGCCTGTGTTACAGGATCCCAGGGCAGGAGGAATAAGAAAACTGAGGTAGGAAAGTTAATGCCAGACAGTGTGGGCAATTTGCAGTCAGCTTGTAACTAACCAGCCATTACTCCCCCCAGCCAGGGACACTTGAGAGCAAATGGTAAAACACTTCCCCAAGATGAGAATGCAGAGAGGGACAGGGAGAGGAGAAAGGGAAAAAGGACAGTTTTACTCCCTAAGCAGAGAAGCCAGCAGTTTCAAGGCTTGACAAGATCAAGTTGCCAGTTGCTTCTCAAGAATTCTGGGAAGGCCACGACAAAGTATAAAATAAAAAAAAAATAAAAAAATAAAAAAATAAAAAGTGACCTTGAGGATTCATCTGTACCTAAATATTCAGCAAAGGAATCTTGAAATCTATAGCCAAGAGGGTAAATAAAGCTTCGGGCCCCACCCAGCTCTCTCTTCAGAGTAGCTGAGAGTCTGCACTTCACAAGCCAGATGTATACGTTTCTTTGCTTTGCTTTTCAATAAGGTATATGCTTTAATAAGTTGTCTTTTCACAAAGCAATCAAGGTCTCTCGTATCAATTCCTTTATATGAGAAGACAAGGATGGAGGTTGGGGACAGCCTTCTCCCACGGAATCGAGTGCTGTCTGGTAACTCCTCTCTGCCTTTGGTGAGAGGTGCCTCTAACAGCTATCCTTCTGGGTGTCTGACATTTGTGAGGCCCTAGATCCCTCTGATTGCCAGAAATTCCTGCGTGTCTGGAGACACCCTGGGGGGGATGAGGCTCTGATAACACATGCTGATTGTACATGCGCGTTTAAAATTTTTTCAGCTACTGTTTGTTCAGAGAGGAGTGTAGGATCCTTGTGTAGCAGCGGCCAGTCCTGGCCAGGGAGGTACAGAATGTGCCTGCAGCAGAGACAGCGGACCAGCCAGCAGCAGATTTCCTGTACTATTTCTACAGCCCTTTGTTTGGTGTTTTAGTATCGATTTTGTTCCTGTTTTAGCAAATTCTGTGTTTTTCTTTTTTTAGCCTTTTTTCTCTTCTTCTTTTCAGAAAAGTATTGAATAGCAGAGTTTACGCAGCCGAGCCTCCTGTATTCAGTCTTCCTGCCACTCTCCCTTTCTCGTTTTGCTATCCCATCTGTTGTCCTCCCCTGTGACCGCATTGTTTCATTGTGTCACTTATTTTCCCAGGATCCCTCTCTTCCCCACCGACCCCCTGCTCCGAGAAATACGTGTTCAGCATTGTGGTGGGACCAGCTGCTGCGCCATTACTAGGTGGTTTCAACAGAATTACTGGATGTTCATAAAACCACCTGGTATTATATCGGGCCTAGTAATAATTAATGTCGTTTTTAAACATTCGTTTAAAATCTTGCTTGGCGTTGACTTGTATTGACATAACCTTCAAACACGTGGTATCTACAGAACGTGTGAAGTGCGATTAACAAGTTTTGCTTGAAAAAGTTTGTGTTTGGTTTGGTTTTTGTTGCAAAACTAGGGCTAAGAAGGTGGCGGATGAAGAGCATATTCGGCACTGCATGCTTTACGAGTTCCAATTAGGAAGAAAAGCAAGTGAGGCTGCAAAAAACATCTGTAGTGCTCTTGGTCAAGATGCAGTTAGCGCCAGAAAATGCCAGCGTTGGTTTGAGAAATTTCGCAAGGGAAATTTTTCATTAGATGACAAGAGTGGTCGAGGCCGTGTGTCCAATTTTGATCAAGAAGCTCTTCAAGCTCTTTTGGTGCAAAATCCTCAAATTACCCAACAAGAGCTTGCGACAACTTTAAATTGTTCACAAAAAACAATTTCCAATCAATTGCGTGCACTTGGCAAAGTCCAAAAGTTTGGAAAATGGGTTCCTCATGAGTTGACCGACAACAACCGACAATCAGAGTCACAATTTGCAGTTCGCTCCTCTCTCGTCAAAACCGTTTGCCGTTTTTAGAGCAAATTGTTACCAGAGATGAACAATGGGTGCTGTATGTTAATTTGAAAAGGCGGCTTCAATGGTTGGACAAAAATGAGGCTCTGCAGCCCACGCCAAAACCTGACTTGCATGCGAAAAAAGTGATGTTGTGTGTTTGGTGGAATTTTAAAGGAATTCTTCATTATGAACTTTTACCATCTAACCAAACCATTACAAGTGCAGTGTATAGTGCCCAATTGGAAAGGTTAGCCCAAGCTTTAAGAGAAAAAGAACCCGCGCTGATTAATCGGAAGGGCGTAATTCTTCACCACGATAACGCACGACCACATACTGCAAGAATCACTGCTGAAAAACTGCGCCAGTTGGAATGGGAAGTTCTCCCTCAACCTGCATATTCTCCTGATATTGCCCCTTCCGATTACCATTTGTTTCGTTCTTTGCAAAACTTTCTTCTTGGAAAAAAATTTAATAATGAAGAATGCCTCAAAAATGCATTGACCGAATTTTTTGCATCAAAATCACAAGAATTTTACAACAGAGGGATTAAAATGCTTCCTGAGCGTTGGGCACAAGTAGTAGAAAACAACGGCAACTATATTGTTGATTAAATTTTGTTGTATTGTTTAAATAAATTCGATTTAAAAAAGTATTAGAAAACGACATTAATTATTACTAGACCTAATATTTTACATTAGACTGTTGTTTCTAAACAAGCTCAAGCATATTTTTAAAAACCACATAATTCACTTCTTTTTTATTTTGATAATCACTTCAGTGATGCTGGTTCATAGTGCCTAATTTTTCCCATACCAATATTGGACACAGAAACAGACACGAACAATCTATCTTGTTTTAACAATTTTGCATCTTCAAGCCTCAGTAAAATTGTACACTGCTTCTTATAATGGTTTTCTGGCTCCCCTCGACCCTGGGTTGTGGCCTTCATCTGTACCTGCTTGTGCTCTGACCAGGAATAGAACCAGCAGCCTTCGGTGCACGAAATGATGCCCAACCAACTGAGCTACAACGACCAGGGTCAGAACATAACCTTTATGTTCAAGCCCATCTGTGGCAGCCACGGCAGCCAGCTGCACAAACTCTCTTCTGGAAAGAACATGGTGTGAGGGTGTGGCAATAAGGGAACTAATGCTGGACTGTTCTTGCCCAATGTCAGCTTCTCTCGTGGACAGTTTTTGTTCTGGGACTGCCTGTTGGCCTGATGGAGAATTTCTTAGAACTGAGGCTCTTTGTACCCCACCCCCCTTCCTCCTCTTTCTCTCCCTTCACAGGTGTCAGCAAGTACTGTGTTGAAAACCCACCCTCCCTGCACCCAAATTCATGTCCACCTAGAACCTCAGAATGCAATTTTACTTGGAAATAGATTCTTTACAGATATAATTAGTTAAGGTGAGGCCATACTGGATTAGGGTGGTCCTTAATACCAGTGACTAGTATCCTCACAAGAAGGTCTTTAGAAAACAGAGGAAGACGGTGGTATGAAGACAGTGGCAAAGATTGAAGTGATGTATCTACCCACCAAGGAAAACAAAGGGCTGCCAGGAGAGGGGACAAATTCTTCCACAGAGCCTCCAGAAGAAACCAATGCTGCAGACATCTCGATTTCAGATTTTCAACCTCCCAAATGGGGGGAGAATGGATTTCGATTGTTTGTGGCTACCCACTGTGCTGTGGCAGATCTAGAACACAGCTCCACATTGTGGTCTGAGGTTCTCCAGGTCTTCTGTTCGCCTCCCCCTCTTCATCCTTCACAGGCATTCCCACCTAAGGCATGACCTGCATGTCTAGTTCCATCTCGGCATCTCGTTTCTATCTAGAAACTCAAACAGACACAATGACCAAAATAAAAAGTTAGCTCAATTTTCATCTTTCTACCAAAATCTTCAGACAAGGGTCTTTACCATCGATTAAACAAGAACTGTCAAGCTGCTACTATTGACTCACTCCCAAGGTATTGTGCTGAGTGGAAGGGGTACAAAAACGAACAAGACATAAGCTCTCCTCTAAGTGGTCTCTCACACTAATGGATAGAGTTTTGTCTTGAGGAATTCATCAAGAAAAAAATATTTCCATCTCAGTACAGTGGCAGAAGTTATGTTTGATCCCAGATAGGAGGTGTACAGGAAGCAGCTGATCCATGTTAAGCTCTCACGTTGATGTCTCTCTCTTCTTCCTTCTCCTCTCTCTAAACTATTCTTTTTAAAAAATGTTATATTCCCTCTGTTGACATAAGAAACATCCAAAGCTGTAGAGAATTTTTGTAAGAGTTTTTATTTGAGCCGAACTAACAGCATACGCCAGGGAGCAAGATCTCAGATCCTCTGAAGATAAATCATTTTGCAGCGATTTTTTTTTTTTTTTTAGGCCTTTGAGGTTAAAGAAGGGACATAAGAAAGACTGGAGAAAGCAAGGAGGGGATTAAATTTTGGTATAGTTCTTTAGTATGGTGCTCTCTTGAGGGTGGTTATTTTTTTCATTTCAAAGTTGTATTAAGTCATATGCATGGAAACAATGGGCAGGGCTGCTTAAGGCAAAGAGCCTTTTTAAAAAATTATAGCCTGTGGCATGACTACCCACCATGGCCTTGCAGTTAGTAACTTACGACCAGATCGCCCTGTGAGGTTCCTTTTCATACAGCCCCTCTTTTCACCCACACCTCTCCCCTCTTTTATCAGGTAATTTTGATAGAAGTGCTAGCTCTGGAGCAGCTAGAAAACTGCAGGGAGCACCTCCCAATGTCCCAGGCCACTGACCTTCTCTGGAGGGAAATCTCTGTAACAGGCAACGGTGGCTTCCCAGAGTCTGGGCTCCCAGGGTCCAGGCACTCCAGACAAACCAGACATCTGCCAGAAGCACACACCCGCAGAAATCTTCCCGGCCTCTCCCCTTTCCTCTTTCTGATTTCTCCTCTGTTGCCTTCCCACTTTTCATGTTCAATACTCAGTCTTGAACTCCATTCTCAGTCTCCTTTATTTAATGTGAAATATTTGCTCCGTTCACTAAACCAGTGTCTTAATTCCTCCATATCATCTTCAAGTATTTGAAAGTTTTTTTTTTTTTTTTGTGGGTTACAAAGCCCATTCCAGGAAAGGCGGAAAACCAAGGGTCCTCGTCAGCAGTAGGGAAATCCTTGCCTGGCAGTGGGGCTCCCTGGGAATCTCCTTGTGGTGTATCACCCAGGAAAAGCTCCTTTCTCTCAATATTTCCTGAGGGCCATATGTGCCCCTCATCCACTGTGCATTCATAGGAGAGCTCCTTCAGGGCCATGGGAATGGAAAGTCAAGGTTCAAGGTCATTGCTTCCATGGACTTTACCTCAGTTCCTACCAGTATGTTCAGTTGTTTGGTTAATGAAGTAGTGACAGGGTATCTCCTTAGGTCCGTGGTCAGCAAACTGTGGCCCAAGAGCCACATGTGTCTCTTTGGCCCCTTGAGTGTGGCTCTTCCACAAAATACCTGGGCGAGTCTGTTTTGAAGAAGTGGCATTAAAAAAAGCTTAAGTTTAAAAATGTTGGCTCAAAGAAATTTCAATCATTGTACTGTTGATATTTGCCACTGCTGACTAATGAGTTTGCAGACCGCTGTCCTAGGTGATATGAAATAAATACATGTTTACCCGCTCTCTTCAAACTAGCTCTTCCCTCCTCCCTGCTCCTCCTTGAATTTGACTCACTTTTGCCTCAGGGCTTAGTTGTTTTTTTCTTTTTTTCCTGGCTCTGTCTCTTTCCAGATCTTATCTGGTTTCCTCTTTCACTTCATTCAAAGGTCACCTTCTCAGAAAGCGATTCCCTAACTATTACAAATCTAAAATGCTTCTCCAGCCCTGGTTGGGTGGCTCAGCTGGTTGGAGCATTGTCCTGTACCCCAAGAAGTTGTGGGCTCAATTCTCAGTCAGGGCACATATCCTAGATGGTGGGTTTGATCCCCAGTCGGGGTGCATAAAGGAACCAACCAATCCATCTCTCTCTCTCTCTCTCTCTCTCTCTCTCTCTCTCTCTCTCTCTCTCAAATCAGTAAAAACATATCCTCAGGTGAAGCTAAATTAAATAAAGTGCTTCTCCTACTGCCCCAGGTCTGTCATTCCCATTTCCTTACTCTGCCTTATTGCTTCAAAACACTCAGTGTTGCTTGTTAAAATACGAAAATACTTCCATATTAGTTTGGAAGTAGCCACTGTTCTGAACCCCTAAGTTTCTCCCTGTCATCTGTCCACCTGTGTCCCTCAGATACCTGAGACCTTTCCATCCCCACTAACTGAAGGAGCCTCTAGTGCCCTGCCCCAGAACGAGGGTCAGCATCCATGTTGTTCTGATTCTTCATGTGCTAATTGTGTATTAAACAGGTGAGCAGAGGTGTAATTTATAAACCATGTGTTCATTTTCTTTAAGTGTACAATTCAATTATTTTTATTTATTTATTTATTAATATATATATATACATATATATACATATACATATATATATATATATATATATATATATATATTATTGATTTTGTACAGAGAGGAAGGGAGAGAGATAGAGAGTTAGAAACATCGATGAGAGAGTCATTATTCAGCTGCCTCTTTCACACCCCCTACTGGGGATGTGCCCGCAACCAAGGTACATGCCCTTGACCTGAATCGAACCCGGGACCCTTCAGTCCCCAAGCCGACGCTCTATCCATTGAGCCAAACCAGTTTTGGCAACAAGTATTTTTAGTAAATCTACAGAGTTGTGCCACCGTCACCACAATCTAATTTTAGGATATTTTCATCATCCTCAAAAGATCCTTTGAACTCATTTGCAACTAAATATTTTGAATACCATTTCTGCTTAGCTTTACCTGAATTAATTATATAGGACTGAATTAATAACATAAGGCCCATTGCATGATATAATTATATCTTGCAATGGGCCTTCCTTCCCCTGGCTGCCAGCACCAGTTTTCCTCTGGCACCAGAGACCCAGGCCTTCCCTCCAGCTGCAGTAGAGAAGCCAAGCCTCTTCAGTCTTCAGTCCTTGCTCTGCACCTGCAGATGCAAATTAATCTGCCATATTTGTTGGGTTAATTTGCCATATTTGTGGGAGCACACTGACCCCTGCATTGAGCATCTGTCCCCTGGTGGTCAGTGTGTGTCATAGTGACCAGTCTTTCTCCTGTTTGGTCGATTTGCATATTAGCCTTTTATTATATAGGATAATGTGTTAATTTGATTGGCTATTGGGTGTCATGGAGATATGGTCAATTTGCATATTTCTCTTTTATTAGCATAGATTTGCTTACTTGTAGTGGCATATTGACTGGGCCACAGGCTGCCCACATAGTTGCTCAAACATTAATCTAGTGTTTTTGAGTGAGATTAAATTGATGGGTTTTGAGTAAAGCAAATTGCTCTTCATAATTGGGTGGTCCTCATCCAATAATTGAAGGCATGAACAGAACAAAAAGACCAGCCTCCCCTGAGCAAGAGAGTTCTCCAGAAGACTGTCTTTGGACTTCATCTGCAACATTGTTCTCCCTAGTTCCACAGCAGATAGCCTGAGTATTCAAACCAGAACCTTGGCTCTCCTGGGTCTGCAGCCTGCTGGCCCAGTCTGCAGGTTTTGTGCTTGCTATCATCCATAATTACATGAGCCAGTTCCTTATAAGAAATTTATTTCTATACATAGAATAAGTCCTCACTTAATCTTGTCAACAAGTTCTTGAAACCCTGGCAAAAACATATAAATAAACCAATTTTGCCACAGACTGATATATACAAGAGTTAAGTTCCTATGGTATGTCAGCAACATTATATAACAAAATTCGTGCACTTTGGTGTGTGTGCGGGGGTGTCCTTCAGCCCGGACTGCACCTTCTCACAGCATGGGAACCCTCAGAGGATGTCCAACTGATGGCTTAGGCCCACTCCCTATAGGGAACGGGCCTAAGCCATCAGTCAGACATCCTTAGTGCTGCTCTGAGGCAGGAGACATTCCTAACACCGCTTCTGTGCTAGCCAGCCATGAGCCTGACTTTTGGCTGAGCTATGCTCCCTGTGGGAGCACATTGACCAACAATGAACAGCTCCTGAATTGAGCATCTGCCCCCTGGTGGTCAGTGTGTGTCATAGTGACCAGTCTTTCTCCTGTTTGGTCGATTAGCCTTTTATTATATAGGATAATGTGTTATTATGGGCAAGGCCTCTAATTCAATTTTTTTAGATATTAATAGTTAAATGGAGGGGCAGAATTTTCACTTGAGCCTGAAGCTAAAATTGACTTTAGCTCAAAAATCTGCATACCACTGAGACACATCTTGGTGAGACTCATTCTGAACTCCCACATTGTTCTGTTACGTGTATAAGTATTGGGAACCATCTTATCTCTTCAGTGAAAGAAACCTTTTGTTATGTTACAATGACTAACTTTATCTCATAAGTTGTGTTTTGGCTTCAAGCCTGTATCCAGTATTCATGCAGCAACTTCAGCAATTCTGTTCAACATTTACCTGGCATATCTTTTATTTTCCTTTGTTTAAATATTTCTAGATTTTTAAGTATTAGATAGGAATAGCACATAGACATAGACAATAGTCTGGTGAAGGCCTGGAAGGGGTAGGTGCAGGGTAGAGGAGATCAATGGAGAAAAACAAAACAAAACAAAAGTAAAACTAAGGAACATCTGTAATACTTTCAACAATAAAGATACATTTTAAATAAAGGAAAGTATCTTAGTTGAAAAGAGTTTCATGTGAAATAATATAAGTAATTGCTCTACACTGTGCTTTATATTCTCAACTCCTCTCAAAGAGATATTAATTGACCCTGTGTTCACTTAATGTTAATTGAACCTATGTTCACTGACTGCAGGACTGACTTTCCCCATGCCAACTCAGCACTGACTGCCACGGGGGCTGTGATCAGACCCTGCTTTCCTCTCCAGGCCTCTGTCTGGGCCTGATTGCAGGCCCCTCAGCAGTCAGTGCTGGGTCACTGAGGCACCCACAGCGTGGCAGTCAGTGCTGGGTCACCAGGACTGACTTTTGCCATGGCGACCCAGCACTGACTGCGAAACTGACTTCCAGTGTTTTGTCCAGCCTTCAGTCATTTTGAATTATGGACCCTGGCTCTTTATATACATATATATATATATATATATATATATATATATATATATATATATATCACAATGAAGGAAATAATGTTGAAAAAATGATGTTATTTGAAGACCTCCTGTATATATGTCTTATTGATCTGTTTCCCCGGAGAGTCCTACTGTGGTATCCACAGGCCTTAAAGCAGAGGTTCTCAATAGGGGACCATTTTCCCCCCAGGGGACATTTGGTAGAATCTGGAGACATTTTTGGTTTCATAACTTGGGGAACCTACTGACATCTAGTGTGCAGTGCAGTGAACATCCTATAGCACACAGGATGCTTTTTACAACAAAGCATTTAGTGCCTAGCTAGAGACAAGGGGAGGGCCAGTGTGGTCTGTCTCAGCACATTTATTTTTTCTTACTCTAAGAACATCCTAAAATGGTAACACCATAAATCCACTAAAAGGAGTTGTGCAACGTCATCTAAGGAGAAAGCTAAAATAGAATAAAAATCAGCCTTCTCATCTACTTCTGTATGCTTCCACCCACTGCTCCCAAAGAGCCAGTGTGGCCCAACGGATGGGGCATGCCAGGGCAGTGGGTAGAGCCCTGTGCACTCAGAGAGCAACCTCCTGGAGAAGGTGGCTACAGAACCCGTGGCACAAAGGGTAGAGCAAGAGAACAGGAGGGAACTTGGCCTTCAATACCCTTGAGGGGGTGTTTCTGAGAACTCCCAGGAATGATGGGAAGATGTGAGGGATAAAGGCAGAGGTCTTGTTTCTTCTAAGAGGAACCTGAGTTATGGGAGTGGAAGTCAAGGAACATTAACCTGGGATATTGAGGTCAGTCTTCCTTTGAGTCTACTATATATATTGTGCCCAAGCCCAGCCCTGGCATTCAATTAGCTCCCCACAGATACAGGAAGCCAGGCTGATTGGGTCATCGATGGCATTTGCCAACAGGCAGCGTTGAAACGACTGAAACTGTGTGCTTGAATGAGAAATGAATCACGCTCAGTGGTTATAAAGAAACAGCTCTTCCTGTAGCAAGTTATGTTAGTCTTTTTTCAGGATAAGAAATAACTTACATAGTTAACTGAATTAAGATTTAGAAATATCCCACAGGCTTCTGAAATTCTAGAAAGAGAAAGATGTGACCAACAAGAGGAAACTTAACCAGAAACCATATGTGATGTAATAACATAACTATACATTATACGTTTCCATAATCACTGCACTAGGATAGTATGAACATTATGTTTAGGCAGAGCAGGTTTCATGATTCTTGTTATTTTTTTTAATAGATGAGAAAAGTGGAGCTTAGAAATGTTAAGGAACTTGTTAGTAATTAGCAGCGCTGGGTGGAGAATTTGTTCGTGCCAGTGTCCAGATTAGAAAAGAAAATCTATTTTAGATATTTTATCCAGACAGGGATCTATTGCACAAAACTGGCCACACAGACATTGGGAGAACGAGAGGAGGAAGAAGGAGATCACGAGGTAGGAACTTCCTCTGGTCTAGGTCACACCTGTTGATGATCTGAGGGAGACACTGCCACTGCCACTCTGGGGTGCCCAGGAGGACACCCCGCTGTTGGGACAGCTGAAGACCAGCATGAACGCTTCTGAAACTTGCTGATATTGCTGCTGGATGCACTGCCGAAAAGAAAATTTAAAAAAGAAAATAGCATTGCTTTCTTTCCTTTATTCTCCCAATGGGCAAATTCTTTCTGGGAGATAGCTGGTAAGAGAATCAATGGAATGTGGTTTGTAGGCCTCCAGCCCCCTGTGACTTAAGGAAAGCAGAGAAGGTGGGCGTGTAGCTGAGAGTCAACGGTGACTCACTGGCACATCATGTTTCCCTTCTAGGTGTTTTCCACGAGGTCTCATATTCTCCTGTGTTGTCAGGGTGCGCTACATTGGCTCCTTCAGACCCAACACTTGATACTCCAACACAGAGGAAGTTTAATTCTTATCCATATAACTCTCCAGCATGGATACCTGTCTGTGGAGACAGCCCTCCACCTCAGTCATTCACAGACCAGGCTGATGGTGGTCTTGCTGTCGTTAACACATAGACTTCAAAGTTCCTCTCAGGCTCATTGTCCCAGTAAGTCTGGAGGAGCAGGGGTGTGTGGGCTGGGCCAATAAGAAATGTACAGAATCACCCACATTCTGCTGAAGACGACATTTTGGTGACTCTACCAACGGCAACAGAGCCCAGAAATGTAATCAAACCAGGTTCCAGAAAGAGAGGGATGGACTTTTTCGTATTGCTAGTGGTGCCAGCACACCTCCCATCAATGTAAAGACCAGCCTTTTGAGCCTTCATAGCAATCTGTTAGGCACAGAATGATATGATATGTGAGAAGGTCATCTGAAAAGGAGTTGATGGTTTGGGTAGCTTTGTTGCTTACTGTGAGACACCCTTGAGATAGTATAGCCATAAAACACCCCACAAACCAAAACAACAACAACAAAAAGCAATAAGTAAATAAGTAAGTAAGTAAATAAATAAATAAATAAAATAATTAGGGTCACTTTAGGCAACATTAACAGAAACAAATAGCACCAATACCAAGAGATGTACAGGTCCTGCCCCATCCTCCTACTGAGACCATAACTTGTTTTCTGTATCTTTTTCAGTTCATCACTCTGACGGACTCCAGCAAACTAAAATGTGTTCAGCTAGGATAGTGAACAGCGAATACATCTGAGAGAAACTGCGATGAATTTTTTAAAAGTCCGTGGAACAAAAAAGAACACTTACTAGTAGTGTGTATGGCTCCAGGAGGCAGGACTCAGTCAGCAGGGTCAAGGTTATGTGGCAGCAGAGAAGGTTTTTCCACATGAGAGTCACCCAGGCATGCAACCTATAAAAACCAGTGCTTCTTCATGTGGTTTTCAGTATAAACTAAGTTCAAAAGGGTGTCTCTATGGGCAAGGGACTGGAAGAGCAATTCATGAATGAGAAAATGCAAATGAAAAATCTCACTGGTAGTTCAAGAAATATATACTATTTTTTTTTGTTGTTTATCAAATTGCAAAAATAAAAACAAATAAACAACTCTCTCTCTCCTCTACCCCCTGATAATGCTCAGTGTCAGTGAGATCTGCTATGATCAGCATTTGCATACACTGCTCTGGGTGTGAAAACTGGCCAGTTAGCAGTATAATTTCTAAGAAGTATTTAATATTTGACCCAGTTAAAATTCTAGAAATTTTAATTAAAACCACTAGGCAAATTCAATATTAATATAGAAATCTTCATTGTTATATTATCTTATAAAAGTGGCAGGTTGGAAACAACCTAAATGTATAACATGAACAGAATTAAAAAATGCATGGCACAGACATAGACTAGATTATTACGTAGCCTTTAAAAGTGTGATTTATTAAGTGTCTATAGTATAAATATATAAATAATCTGAATCATAGAAAGAAAAAAACTGATAGAAGAAGGAAATTCCAGAAACATGCCAATAGGTAGCTGGAAGCACTTCTGAAAAGTGAAATTATGAACAACTTTAAAAAAAAATTGTCTTAAGTTTTACATATGTCTCCTTTTTTCCCAATTGAAACGCCTGCTCTCTCCCCCCTCCCCTAAAAAAAAACACCTTTTTAAAATGCTTCTTTGTATCATTTCTATATCTTCTAAGTTACAAAATATCACTTTGGATAATTAGGAGATAACCACTGATGAAATAGAAGCAGTGATAAAAACACCACTTCCCCCAAACATAAGCCCAGGTCTGGATGGCTTCACAGGGGAGTTTTTCCAAACATTCAAAGAAGAACTAACATCTGTACTCCTCAAACTATTTCTGAAAATCTAAGGAAAAATCCAAGAACACTGTCAAACTCTTTTTATGAGGCCAGCATTATTCTAATTCCAAAACCAGATAAAGAAACTACAAAGAAAGAGAATTACAGGCCAATATCCATGTTGAACATAGATGCTAAAATCCTCAACAAACTATTATCAAATTTTATCTAGCAATATATTAAAAAGATCATACACCATGATCAAGTGGGGTTTATTCCAGGGATGCAAGACTGGTACAATATTCACAAATCAATAAACATGATACCTCACATAAGCAAATTGAAAGATAAAAATCACATGATCATATCAATAGATACAGAAAAAACATTCAACAAAATCCCAAACCCATTTTTTATAAAAAACTCTCAGCAAAGTTTGAATAGAGGGAGCATATCTCAACATTATAAAGGCCATATATGACAAATCTACAGTCAACATCAAACTCAATGGGCAAAAACTAAAACCATTTCCCCTAAGAACAGGAGCAAGACAGTGATGTTCACTCTCACCACTCCTGTTTAACATAGTGCTGGAAGTATTAGCCATTGTCATCAGACAACAAGAAGAAATAAATGGCATCCAAACTGTAAAAGAAGATGTAAAACTGTCATTATTTGCAGATGACATGCTATAGTATATAGAAAACCCCAAAGACTCCATAAAAAAACTACTAGACTCAAATGAATTTGGCAATGTAGCAGGATACAAAATTAACACTCAGAAATCTAAGGCTTTTTAAATACACCAACAATGAATTCACAGAAAGAAAAACTAACAAACAATCCCATTTATCATTACAACAACAACAATAAAAAATTAAGATATAATACCTAGGAATAAACTTAACTACGGACCTATACTCAGAAAACTACAGGACATTGAAAAAAGAGATAGAGGAAGACATAAACAAATGGAAGAATATACCATGTTTCATGAATTGGTAGAATCAACATAATTAAAATGTCCATATTACCCAAAGCAATCTATAGATTCAATGCACTCCCAATTAAGATATCAGCAGAATATTTCACAGACCTAGAACAAATGCTCCAAAAACTCATCTGGAATAAAAAAAGACCTCAAATAGCTGCAACAATCCTGAGAAAAAAGAACAAAGTTGGAGGTATCACAATACCAGATATCAAGCTATATTACAAAGCCACTGTTTTCAAAACTGCCTGGTACTGGCACAAGAACAGACATATAGACCAATGGAACCAAACAGAGAACCCAGAAATAGACCCAAGCCATTATACTCAGTTAATATCGGGTCTAGTAATACTTAATGTCGTTTTTAAACATTCGTTTAAAATCTTGCTTGGCATTGACTTGTATTGACATAACCTTCAAACACATGGTATCTACAGAACGTGTGAAGTGCAATTAACAAGTTTTGCTTGAAAAAGTTTGTGTTTGGTTTGTTTTTGTTGCAAAACTAGGGCTAAGAAGATGGCGGATGAAGAGCATATTCGGCACTGCATGCTTTACGAGTTCCAATTAGGAAGAAAAGCAAGTGAGGCTGCAAAAAACATCTGTAGTGCTCTTGGTCAAGATGCAGTTAGCGCCAGAAAATGCCAGCATTGGTTTGAGAAATTTCGCAAGGCAAATTTTTCGTTAGATGACAAGAGTGGTCGAGGCCGTGTGTCCAATTTTGATCAAGAAGCTCTTCAAGCTCTTTTGGTGCAAAATCCTCAAATTACCCAACAAGAGCTTGCGACAACTTTAAATTGTTCACAGAAAACAATTTCCAATCAATTGCGTGCACGTGGCAAAGTCCAAAAGTTTGGAAAATGGGTTCCTCATGAGTTGACCGACAACAACCGTAATCAAAGAGTCACAATTTGCAGTTTGCTCCTCTCTCGTCAAAACTGTTTGCCGTTTTTAGAGCAAATTGTTACCAGAGATGAACAATGGGTGCTGTATGTTAATTTGAAAAGGCGGCCTCAATGGTTGGACAAAAATGAGGCTCCGCAGCCCACGCCAAAACCTGACTTGCATGCGAAAAAAGTGATGTTGTGTGTTTGGTGGAATTTTAAAGGAATTCTTCGTTATGAACTTTTACCATCTACCCAAAGCATTACAAGTGCAGTGTATAGTGCCCAATTGGAAAGGTTAGCCCAAGCTTTAAGAGAAAAAGAACCCGCGCTGATTAATCGGAAGGGCGTAATTCTTCACCATGATAACGCACGACCGCATACTGCAAGAATCACTGCTGAAAAACTGCGCCAGTTGGAATGGGAAGTTCTCCCTCAACCTGCATATTCTCCTGATATTGCCCCTTCTGATTACCATTTGTTTCGTTCTTTGCAAAACTTTCTTCTTGAAAAAAAATTTAAAAATGAAGAATGCCTCAAAAATGCATTGACCGAATTTTTTGCATCAAAATCACAAGAATTTTACAACAGAGGGATTAAAATGCTTCTTGAGTGTTGGGCACAAGTAGTAGAAAACAACGGCAACTATATTGTTGATTAAATTTTGTTGTATTGTTTAAATAAATTCGATTTAAAAAAAAGTATTAGAAAACGACATTAATTATTACTAGACCTAATATTTGACAAAGGAAGCAAGAGCATACAATGGAGTCAAGATAGTCTCTTCAGTAAACGGTGTTGGGAAAATAGGACAGATACATGCAAAAAAGTGAAATTAGATCGCCAACTTACACCATACACAAAAAATAAACTTAAAATGGATAAAGGACTTAAATGTAAGATCGGAAACCATAAAATCTTAGAAAAACCTATAGGCAGCAAAATATCAGACATATGTCATAGAAATATCTTTACCTAGGGCAATGGAAACTAAAGAGAAAATAAACAAATGGGACTGCATCAAATTAAAAAGCTTCTGTACAGCAAAAGAAACCATCAACAAAACAACAAGAAAGCCCATTGCATGGGAGAATATATTTGCCAATGTTTTAAGGGTTTAATCTCCAAAATTTATAGGGAACTCATACAACTTAACAAAAGGAAGATAAACAATCCAATTAAAAAAAAAATGGGCAAAGAGCCTAAATAGACACTTTTCTTTCTCTTGACCGGAATCGAACCTGGGACCTTTCAGTCCACAGACCGACGCTCTATCACTGAGCCAAACGGGTTTCGGCAATAGACACTTTTCAAAAGAGGACATACAGAATGCCAAGAGATATGAAAACGTGCTCAAAGTCACTAATCATCCCAGAAATGCAAATCAAAATGACAATGAGGTACCATCTCACACCTGTCAAAATGGCTATCATCAACAAATCCACAAATGACAAGTGCTGGTGAGGATGCAGAGAAAAAAAAAAATACAGAAAGGAGTATGCACTTAGTCATATAATTTTATATTAAACCAGAGGCCCAACAGGAAACAGGTTGTGGATGGGCTGGGGGTGGGAGGTGAATGAGGGTGATCTGCCCCTACTGGAAAGGTAGCAACACTGACATTGTTCCGAATTGCTGGCATATGGTGGTGATAAAAGCAGACTGACTTCTCATTCTCATAGAGTTTATTACTGTTTCTCAATTCTTATTGGTTATTCTTGGTGTTCAATGGCCCCAATCCTTCTTTACCTGCCTTTGAGCTACTGAAAAAAGATTCTTGTATTTGGAGGAAATCGCTTTGAAGATTTCCTTTTAACTTTGTTTTGAAACCATCTTGCAGTGTTGTATATACAGGCATGTGTTGAATATGGGGACTACTTGCTTTTAACAAAACATCTCTTTTGCAGTGCATCAATATGGCTTCAGACAGAGAAGTGTTGGTACCTTATTCTAATTATTTTAAGAAAGCATATGTACATGTGGTTTAAGAAGAGTGCTTTGTTTGACATCTCTACTATCCTAGAACTGCAGTATTGGCTTTCTTATCACGTATTGCAAACAGAGTAAGTGATATCATGGTCCTTTCTGCAAAGCCTGTACTTCAGCCCTCACTTTGCCATTTTAAAAGACCATGCCTCAAAAATATGCAAACATCGGCATTTGACGGTTTAGTGTGACAGGAGCTTGCTGATGAAGAGGGATGCGATCTGTACGGAAAGGTCAGGCTTAATTGACTTGGCACTGATTTCTGAATAAACAAAAGCATGGACTGAAATGAAATGGAACACACCAGCTTTTGTTTTTAAGTTTCCAAGAATAGCTGCTAATTCAACAAAGAGATACTAAGGTTTTCTACTTTTGGATCCTCTGGGCTTGTTCTCATCCTGCTTGTCTTCTTGGTGTGACTTCGTTTGAAAAAATTGCTGTCCTAACCAATATGTGCAAATGACAAAGTGCAAAAATGACTTGGCCAACGGGCCAGCTATATACCTCTGAGATACTTTAGCTTCCCAGGAGGTGCCAGCATAGAATCAGGTTATGAACATAGGTCGGCCTTGAAAGTGCCCATAATCATGTGTGTGGGCAGGGGGCAGGGGCAGAGGGAAAGAAATTGGGGGTGGGGGAGGTAAAAGAGGGTAAAGGGTAGATAAATGGTGATGGAAGAAAAGGTGGTGAACACACAATTCAATATAAATATGATGTATTACAGAATTGTACACCTGCAACCTATATAATTTTATGAACCAATGTTACCTCAACAAATTCAATAAAAACCAACAACATATAAAATAAAATCACAAAGTGTTTTCTGAACTAGATTAAATTACTAGGAAACTTGAACATTGGCTGTAGATCATTTGTCCTTTTAGAGCCTGCGTGAAATAAAGATGAATTCCTTTGAGTGAAAACCATGGTTTACAAGTCCTTATATAACTTTCTTTGAAACTGCACCAACAAATACGTATGGTAAAATACCCCTAGAAGCTACGAGAGTGGACCTTATAGAAAATAGTTAGCCAGCCGTGCAAAGTAATCAGTTTGCTGCTTAGTCCTGCAGTCCAGTGGCCATTGTACCCGTGTTCTCCTCCATGTCCACTAGGTGGGACTTCTGTGACAAGGATATGCTGCCACCAGGTGGCAGTCAGGCAGCATTGGTTTAGGGTCCCAACTGTTTTATTCGGAGTGGAAATTAGATGCATTGCTTTTTTCCTTCCTACCTATAAAAGTATAGCTCTTTATTAAAGGAGTTGAATTTCAACAGAGTCATCCAACAACACATTTACAAAAGACACATTAAAAAACCAACTGTTAAGATGATTCAGGCACCATCATGACCTGTCGCACAAAGTTTTAAAAGCTTTAATTTTTCATTTCTCTCTGCTTTCCTTTCAAAGCTTTAGGACCATCACCAAAAAAATTTGAATGCACAAAAAGTGAGTTAAGCCCTAGCTGGTTTTGCTCAGTGGGTAGAGCATCAGCCTGTGGACTGAAGGGAACTGGGTTGTATTCTAGTCAAGGGCACATGCCTGAGATTGCTACTCAATTCGCAGTAGGGGGATGCGGAAGGCAGCCAATCAATGATTCTTTCTCTTCATTGATGTTTCTATCTCCCTCTCCCTCCCCCTTCTTCTCTCTAAAAATCAATTTTAAAAATATTTAAAATAAATAAGTATGCAAACTTTTACCAAAGAATTAAAAAAAGTGAGCTGAGTCTAAAACTTCAACTTAAAAAATATATTATTTTTATTGATTTCAGAGAAAAAGGGAGAGAGAGAGAGAGGGAGGGATAGAGAGAGAGAGGAACATTAATGGTGAGAAAAGGGAACTGAGCCTGCAACCCAGGCATGTGCCCTGACTGGGAATTGAACTGTGACCACCTGGTTTATAGGTCAATGCTCAACCACTGAGCAATGCTGGCCGGGCTAAAACTTCAACTTTATACCTAAAAAAGAATTTTTTGTTTCTGTAGTAACAATATATTTTAAGCACTCACGTTCCCTCCTCATTTGGTAAATATAAATCTTCAAGGCATTTTATTTTTCATTAAAAATAAGAAATGTGGTTCTATCCAGTTTGGCTCCATGGATAGAGCATCAGCCTGCTGACTGAAGGGTCCCGGGTTTGAATCCAGTCAAGGGCATGTGCCTTGGTTGCAGGGAACTAATTGGTATGGTTCTCTCATATTAATGTTTTTCTCTGTCTCTCACCCTCCCTTCCACTCTCTTAAAAAAAAAAAAATCAATGGAAAAATATCCTCGGGTGATGATTAACAAAAAAATAAAAATAAAGAAAAGTTTAAAGAAAAAGTAAGGAAGGTGGGTGACGCTGTGGTGCTGAGGTAGAATCCTTCATTGCAGTGGTGACTGGGAATAGTGTCAACAGCTTCCTCAGGGTGGTCAGTCTCACAATGAAAGCAGATTGAGGTTGGGCCACAGCAACAATTTTGAAGTGGATGATGTCTACCTCTGCTCCTTCCTGACCCTGGGGTCTGAGGTTTCTCTATTAATCCTATAAATATGAAGTCTTTGGTATTTAAAATATTTTAATGATAGTAAAGAGAAGTTTCCCTTAAAATGTAAATGTGTCTTGTCTTGTTTTGGTCTGTGGAAAGGTCTATTACAAAGATGACTTTCCCCTCCAGAATGTTAAGTGGAGAAAAGAAGCAGGATGGAGGGCAGAATTCTGAAGAACTAGAAGATGTTGGAGGTGAGGTGTGTGTGTGTGTGGGGGGGGGGGGGGGGCGGCGGTGTGGGAATAGGAAGGGACCAAGGAAACTAAAAAAGAGAGCTCTTGCTAAGCTGGTGAAATACGCAACTCTTCAAACAAGAATATGCCAGGAGCAAAAGGGCCGCACCTGCTTCTGAGAGGGATTTAAGGATCTGTAGGCCATGTAGGAGCAAAGTGTCCAGGAGGGTGGGAGCTTGGGGTCAGCACATTGAGAAACAGGAGGTTGAGGGCTGGCACAGGTTTCTCCCTGTAGCATGGTCTACAGACCACCACCCTCAAATCAGCCAGGCCAGCCCCACGGTCACCCCAAGTGACTCTCATGTCTGCAAAGGTTGAGGGTCATTGGAGACTATGAAAGAGCCTGCAGACTGAGACCGGATGGTGATGGATTTTTGGACTTCAGGGTAAATGACAAGGGCTATATGCCTGAGCCAAGAAACCGAGCTTCTGCTGACCAACTATATAGGTTTCTACCAGTCAACACTCCTGCACAAAATAAGGTTTGATCTTTCCCTTTAACTATCGGTGTGTGTCTGGCAGGCAGTGGGCTGGGAAGGGAGAGAAAGAAAAGCTCCCAGAAATAAGAAAGGCCAGGACCTTTTCATGCACGGCTGCAGCTAAGTAAACTCCAGTTCTCTTGTCCCCAAGTCTCCTGGCTGTGGCTCCTTGGAGCAGTATCTATGCTGCTGTTGTGATTTGGTGGCTTCCCATGGAGACCCTCCAAGTGCACTGGGCAGATAGAGCCTTAAGTCACAGATGCTTTTGAGGCCCTGGGGTCTCTCAGGAGGGAATGTGAACATTATCCAGATTTAGGATTCAGACATACATCTGATAATAGAGACAGAGGAGAAAGGGGTGGAAGCTGGACTTTCTTCAAAAAGACAAGGAGGTCCTTTGGGGCCAAGGACAATCTGATGGCAGTGGCTGTTCTTACCCTCAACTCGGCCAATCTCTCTCTCCCTCCAGGGCCTTTGTGTCCAGAAGGAAAGGGCACAATCATACTCAGCTATGGGATTGTTTCCTAGGGATTCACATCCCTTCAGCCTTCCGGAGCATCCATCCCTTTACTTAAAAAATCACTGTAGGCCCTTTCATCCCACCTTCTATGGCAAATCCAGTGATTGCCCCAAGATTTCAATGAATTCTGGGGGCTTACACTCTCATAGGTATTGTTCTCCCCAACTTCTTGCTTCCACTAAAATCTAGGTCACTTAGCCAGCTGGTGTGCCTTCTAAGGTGAAGTGATATCGCCTCTCACCACACCACCTGACTTCAGGCTAGACACAGTCCTTCTGACCTCGGCCGTCTTGCCAAAGAGTTGGAGACGACAGACTCTACTAAAGAGTTGCTTGGAGAAATGGGAGAAGGCTTGCACTCTCACACAGCTCCGG
The DNA here is from genome assembly GCF_014108245.1 of Pipistrellus kuhlii. Taxonomy (NCBI): domain Eukaryota; kingdom Metazoa; phylum Chordata; class Mammalia; order Chiroptera; family Vespertilionidae; genus Pipistrellus; species Pipistrellus kuhlii. The sequence continues at coordinate 136,763,270 of NW_023425404.1, forward strand.
AACCCCCTCTCCCTCCCTCCCCCCGCCAAACACACACCTGAAAGCAAGAAAATCTTCACACTGAACAGTAAACTCTCTATGCCAGTGTTTCCCAACCTTCTCTCATGATGAGAATCACCTGGTGGAGTTGTTAAAACACAGATTCCTGAATCCCAACTAAGAAGTGCTAAACTAGAATTTTTGGGAACATATAGGTAAAATTGTAGTTACCTATATTGGGAACATATAGGTAACTTAGTGCTCTGTATATAAAATCTGTCTTAGAGCACTAGTTAAGTATACAATTTTACCTATATGTTCCCAAAAATTCTAGTTTAGCACTTCTTAGTTGGGATTCAGGAATCTGTGTTTTCACAACTCCACCAGGTGATTCTCATCATGAGAGAAGGTTGGGAAACACTGCTCTATGCTGAGTTTCTTCATCACTTCCAGCTTTGCTCTCTGGCCACTAATTTTAGGCACCTGGCATGGGCCCCTTCTCCCAACCTTCTCATTCCCTGGCTCTCTCTCTAGAAAAGTGGTGGCCACTTAAAGGGAAATGGTCTCACCTGGGAGAGCAGTGAGCAATAGAGACCGTTAAGCAGATGGCGAAGAGCTCCAGGGGACGGCAGCCTAGTGCAGCGGTCTGGGCCTTGCAGGTCTGGAACGTGTCCCCTTTCTCTGTGGGCAGTTGGAGACTGTGTCTACAGCAGCAGTCAAGCTTCAGAGACCAAGGAAGAGGCTGCCCCAGACGGAGCAACAGCTGGAGCAGAAGGAGAGCAGAGTTCCAGGCAGAGGCCTGGGTGTACCAGCTATGTGAGAGACTCCCCTCCCCTCTGGGAACCTCTGACAGATGCAAAGATGGAAAATGACTGTGGCATGGCCCCTGGCAGGGGAAGGGCATTGGCCCAGCAAGCATAGGAACTGGCAAGCTGATGGGCCTTGGGGGGACGGGGACATTCAAATAAATCTATTAAATACCGAGGAATATAATGGGCGCAGACTCTGGTGTCCACATATCCTCTGTCTACACCCTGAAACAATGCCTTGTCTTTCCATTAGACAAACCCCAAATAAATCAACCTGCATGAAGTGTGGCTCGTGCCTCTTAAACTTTAATGTCCACACACACCAGCTGGGGATCTTGTTAACATATAACAGATTCTGATTCAGTAGGTCTGAGTGGGGCCTGGGAGACTTCATCCAGAGCAAGTCCCCAGGTGGTGATGCTGCTGATCCTGGCTGCACTTTGGGAAACTAAGGTATAAGCACCTGGTGTTCTCCTTGCCTCCCCCCTCCCTGCATTTGCAAACAATGACAAAAAAAAAAAAAAAAAAAAGCAGTCACTCAGGGAAAAAGACAGTTCTTAGCCCCAAAGGCTGCTTGTTCTTGGTAGATGGTAGGCTCTACGGTAGGGTGAGGGTGGAGGGTGGTGGGGGTGAAGGTGGGGTGGGAAGGGTGGGGAGGGGTAGGGTTGGGGTGTAGGAGTGGCAATCCTGAGGCGCCTCAGTGGGCATCCTTAACAAGAAAATCTATTTTGTCCTCATTGGACTGGACTAGGGCAGTGTTTTTCAACCTTTTTTGGGCAAAGGCACACTTGTTTCATGAAAAAAATCACGAGGCACACCACCATTAGAAAATGTTAAAAAATTTAACTCTGTGCCTATATTGACTATATATAAAGTAATTCTCTTGAATAGGAATCAAATAAACACAAAGAAAGTATTTTATAATTACTTTATTATGAAATATTAAGTAAACAAAATAGTGAAAAATTATAAAATTCTTGTCTTGTCTGCACCTACGGCACACCAGGCAACACTAGTGTGCCGCGGAACAGCGGTTGAAAAACGCTGGTCTAGGGAAAAAACATGTAAATGCATTCCCTACCTTCCTTCTCAGGAGGTGACTCCATGCTATATCCTCACTGATGCCCCTCACCAGTGACTGTCTTTTATAAAATGGCTCACCACTGGGCGGCATCCTGGGGATCAGGCCTAAACCGTCAGTTGGACATCCCCTGAGGGGTCCCAGATTGGAGAGGGTGCAGGCTGGGCTGAGAGGACTGCCCGCTCCCTGTGCACAAATTTTGTACACCAGGCCTCTAATATATATATTATATATATTTAAAAGTGGCTCACCACAACTTTAGCAGGGATTTTTAGGTTCCACACTTGATCTTTTAATTATACAGGCTTTTGGACTATTTGCAGAGAATGAGGGAGGGGGATTTTTTGCGGGATACCTTAGCACTTCTAAATCAGTTTGAAAAGATAGCACTACATTCTCCTCCATTAACTAGGTCTCCTTCCGAGCACCCAGGAAAATGTAACCCAGGATCACAGCAAACCTCTGCTGCAGGGTGTCCATTGTGGTGTTAGCTGTGACAGCTGTGCCCAGCTCCAAAGTGACATATATGTTTAATCCTTGCCAGTGTGCCAGTCCACCCATCCAGCTCTTTTATCATCGGCCTTTTGCAGAGCAGTTCCCCAAAGAGTTATAATTAGAATTTTAAAAGCACACAAACAAAATTCAAGCCACACAAGCCTCAGGAAAGACAAAAGTCTCAGGGAAAGAAACCCCACATTTTAAAAAAAGAGTTTGTTGGAAGCAAATACAAAGGAGTAGAATTGGATTAAAACAAAAGCAGTCATACAAAACAGGGCAAACTGGTGGCAAAAAAAAATTAGCTGTTTAATTATTGAGGACTGTATTTCAATGCAGGAATTTGGGAGGAGAGAGTGGCTTTAATGAGATGGGAAACTCAGCTCATAGGCTGTGTCTCTGGAGGAATCTTTTAGCAGTAGATGGTTTCAATGGTTCATGGACTCCAAGTTCACTGAACACTAGGTAGTTACTAGATGGGGAAGCAGAGAATGAGGGGTGCTATTTATACGTTTGGAGAAGGGGAACATGCACATGAAAATATTAAAGAATGGTAATGGCAAACATAGAAGCAAGGACCCCATTTGTCACAGTGGGGCTCTGGTTAAGGAATGCCACCTTAAGTGCTCACTTTCTAGGGACTTTAAATCAGGAGTCAAATGGGAAAACCAGGGACATTCTAAATGCCAATGAAGAAATCTTTCCTCTATATTTCTGATAGTCATGAAATCAGTTATTCTCTGAGAATTATCCCATGGAACTACTACCATTTGTACAACTAACCGCTGTCTTCAGTACTCGGTGGCTGATACCAGATCACGTTTTACAAAAGTGATTTAAATGCAGTATAAGCAACTACAATTACCTAAATTGTTCAAGATAATTATTGAGTTGTTTAGTCAGAGGTGTATCAATAGTATCATGTGTTAAGCCCTTTGATAACCCCTCAGCACTATTCCTTCATCTTGTTACTATCACATTTACACTGAGTGGCCAGATTATTATCATCTCTGAACACATAATAATCTGGCCACTTAGTGTGTGTGTGTGTGTGTATATACATACACACACACACACACACACACACACATATTAGAGGCCCACTGTAGGAATTCATGCATGGGTGGGGTCTGGCCAGCCTGGCCAGGGGTAGGGGAAATGGGCAGTTTGCCAGCTTGCCTGCTGGTCAAACTGGTCAAGGGGACAATTTGCATATTAGCCTTTTATTATATAGGATATACACTGAGTGGTCAGATTATTATGTGTAAAGAGATCATAATAATCTGGCCACTCAGTGTATATTACTAACATTAATAATAGAAAAGGAGCAAAGGGGAGGCCAGACTTTATAACCACAGTCACCTGGGAAGTCAAACTTTACATTCCTGAGGGAACCACCATTCCCCATAGATCAATGGAGAAAAGGGTCCAACAAAGGGGAAGATGGGCACATAAGCAGTGAAGTCAGGTGGCACAGGGAAAGTGCTTGCCTGTCAATCTAGCTGAGGGAACAAGATCATTGGCTAGGACCCCAACCCATACCCATGAAAATTTGGGAATACATAATTCCCAGACAAAGGAATTCTCTCTCATTCCTCGTGCTTCACTCCCACTTCATTGTACTTGCCCGTACTCCCTCCATAGTCATGGGGCCCTAGAAGTTGCATGGCCCATGGCCAAGTGGACCCCATGCACAATGAACTGCTGCTGGGAACACAAGCAAAGCTAGCCCGATGCTGGACTGTACTGTGCTTCAATATGGAACAGAAACTCTGGGAAGTGGCTTTGATCCTAGCGCTGCTGAAGACAAAATGGTACATTTTCCATGGCAGGATGGAGCGAGATGAGGCCTGGGAAACCCATGGATTTAGTTCCACAGAAATAAAGATTTTCACAGAGCCTCACCCTCCTGCAGAGCTCTCAGGACATTCTTATTCCTCAGCACCCCAAGAAACCCATTGTCACTGGCAACAGGTGGGAACGCAGAGAGCACCCCACAGATGACAATCTGATCTCAAAGCCTCTGTATAAAGAGGGTTTGCTATTATTATTTCTGAGGTAGGAACAAATGACCTGAGGTTTGCACATGGGAATGGCAGGAAAGAGGAAAATCCTGATTCTAACTGTAGGTCTACCAGGCTTCAAAGACCTTGCTCATTCCCACTGTGTTTTATCATCCCTCCCCCTGCACCCAAGGAGGTTGGGCTCCCTGGGGAGTGGGGAAGGGGCCTTGCTGGGCTTTTGGTTGGGCTCACTTTATTCTGTGTACAGCTGGTGCCTCCGGGCTGCGCACACATACAGTTTGGAACAGTGAGGATTGATGGATTGCCAAATACACATATCAGACTTTTACAAAACAAACAGGATAGTGTAGGTCTCTGTTGGAAATTTTAAGAAGAAGAAAGAAAATCAACTTTCAGACTGGCTGGTGTGGTTCAGTAGATGAACATCAATGTCTGATCCAGGAGGTCATGGTTCAATTCCTGGTCAGGGCACATGCCCAGGTTTCAGGCTCCATCCCTAGTGTGAGGCATGCAGAGGGCAGCCAATCAATGATTCTCTCATCATTGATGTTTCTATCCCTCTCTCCCTCTTCTACCTTTCTGAAATCAGTAAAAATAACAAAACAACAACAAAAATCAACTTTCAAAAGCACTCCCCAGCAACTCATGGAGTATATGCAGACATAAGAATATACAAGAATAACCACCTCTTCCTCCTCCTCACCACTACCCCTTTTCATCCTGAATCAAAAAATGAGAAGATAATCAACACTTAGAGTCAGTCTCATTGAAGGGTTATTTTTGGAGAGCTTTAAAGGACATTGGGACCCACCTGTGGCAATGAGGGATCCTCGAGTGCTCTGCAGGTCCTTCCTGGAGCTGGCACCCCGAGCTCTGGCTGTCTTCCAGTCTGGGGCACTATATTTAGTCTACTAAAAGAATTCTCCCTGCAGTTGAGCCTGAGGCCATATTTTCATTTCCTGAGTTCACATTGAGGTGACCCATTTCTTTGGGGCCCTCACTTTCTGAACTTGGCTCTGCCATCGCCCAGTGAGGGATTTTCAGAGGGCAGGACATCAATCCTGGGGACTCAGCATGACCATCTATGGTGTGGAGTGGTTCATGGACACCTGCCATGAAAAATAGTTAATTACTGGAAAGGACTCTGAAAGCCTGGAGAACTACGTGTCATCAGTGTCTTACAGCTGTGGAGGATGGGAAATAACATATGCATATGGTATTTTTCCACCGAGTGCAGGACCTGGTGGAGGTGTCATATTTAGACAAGGTTTAGCATGAGAGGCCCAGGTTGGGGGTGAGCTAAAAGGAGGCCTAGACTGAGAGAAATTAATTTGAGATGGTGTCTGAGGCCCTGAGAAAGGGTCTATACTGCCCAGTCTTGATGCAACACTGACTTGGCACCATGAGAATTTGCATCACAGAGAGCTATCATGACCTAAAATCATTCTCATTAGTGGCAAAAAGGCATTCTTACAAAAGATACTATTGTTCATTTCTCCTTGCTTGGGTTTTATCTTTTATCTTGAGAATCTCCCCTCCCCCCGACAAACACACACACACACACACACACACACACACACACACAACACCCTGTCAGCTTTGTGAAAATCACTTAAAAATTCAAGAGCGTAGCAAATTTCCTAATAATATTTTTTTCTTTTAGATGATGTTTTCATCTTCCTTAAACTGTAAGGCAGAGGATATAGTACAGAAATCCAGAGCTCTTTTTTGTTTTAAATTAAATTTTATTGGGATAAAGAACTCTTTTTGGATAATGATTGTTTCCTACATGGCAAATTGATGTGTTTTTTGTGGTAAGTAAAGGCAAACTTCAAACACACACACACACACACACACACACACACACACACACGTATACAAAATTTGTTCACCCCCATGCTCATAATTGCTCAGGAATCCTACACTGGGAATACTTTTTTGTAGATAATGTATATTATAAAATGTCAGTTGGGTCAATGTACTGCTCAAGTATAATTATGAATTAACTTACCAAAAATCCCCATGAGGGGGAAGAAGATGGCTGCTGACTGGAAGGCAGATTGCAAGATACTGTGTGAGAAAACAAAGGGAGAGTGTGTGGTCACCCAGAGAGTGTTTGTTGGTGAGTTGAGGAACAGCTATACTCCAGGAGACTGTGGCAGACTGCTGGACAGGGCTCCCCTGACCAGGTAGCCCTTATTGCTGCTGGGTTCCCTCCTGGAGTGACTGGTTCGGACGTGGAGACCGTGCCATCTTGAAAAGGAAGGTAGTTGTTATTGGAAGCCTGAAAAGCCCCAGGAATCTACAACTAAAGCATCCACCAAACAGCTGAGAACCTGAGAACACCAGTCCCCAAGTGGCACAAGCACACGGATTCAGAGAAGCTCTACACACCCTCACGAAGAGGTCAGATTTCAACTGGGATAAGGAGAGAGAAAACTACATAACCAGACACCTGGAGAAGAGAGATCATGGGGAGACAAAGAAACAGGCATCACCAGCATAGGAAGTAAACAAAATGGAGGCGAGCAACCTGTCAGAGAAAGAATTCAGAAAAATGGTCATAAGGTGGATGAAAAGAATGGAAGACCAATTTGACAATATGTGTAAGAACCAAGAGAAAAAAAAAAGAACCAAGAAGAAATGAAAAATGACATTGCTGCTATAAAGAACTCAATAGAAACCATCAATAGTAGACTAGAAGAAGCAGAGGACCGCATCAGTGAGCTAGAAGACAAAAAGGGAAAAAATACTCATGTAAAGCAGCTTCTAGGAAAAAAAAAATAAAAAGCAGGAGAGCTCAAGAGAACTTTGGGACAACATTAAACAAAACAACATTGGCATAATAGGGGTGTCAGAAGGAGAGGAAACAGCAAGGAATAGAAAACCTGTTTGAAGAAATAATAACAGAAAACTTTCCTGATATAGGGAAGAAAAAACTCACATAAATCCAAGAAGCTCACAAAGTCCCAAGGAAAATGAACCCCAAAAAGACTGACACCAAGGCACATTATAATTAAATTGGCAAACACTAACAACAAAGTAAGAGTCTTAAAAGCAGCCAGAGAGATACAGAAAGTTACCTACAAAGGATCCCCCATCAGACTAGCGACTGATTTCTCAACACATCAGGCCAGAAGGAAATGGAATGAAATATACAAAGTAATGCAAAGGAAGGGTCTGAATCCAAGAATACTGTACCAAGGAAGGCTATCAATCAAAATTGAAGGTGAAATCACAGACAAAAAAGGATTAAGAGAGTTTATTACCACCAAACCAGCAATGAAATAAATGCTAAAGAGTCTGCTATAAAAAAAAAAAAAAGAAAGAAAGAAAAGAAAGAAAGAAAGAAAGAAAGAAAGAAAGAAAGAAAGAAAGAAAGAAAGAAAGAAAGGAAGAAAGAAAGAAAGAGAAAGTGAAGAAGGAACACAGGAGTAAAGAATAAAAATGGTGACAAACAAGTACCTATCAATAATAACTTTAAATGTAAATGGATTAAATGCCCCAATCAAAAGACATAGGTTAACAGATTGGATAAGAAAACATGACCCATATATCTGCTATCTACAAGAAACCCACCTCAGAAAAAAAGACACACAGGTGATGGGATGGAAAAAGGTCTTTCAGGTGAATGGAAATGAAAAAAAAAAGCTGGGGTAGCAATACTTATATCTGACAAATAAGATATCAAAGTGAAACATACAAAAAGATAAGGAAGGCCACTTCATAATACTAAAGAAATCCAACAAGAAGAAATAACTCTGGTAAATATATAGATACCCAATACAGGAACACCCCAAACACACACACACACACACACACACACACACACACACACACACAAAAACCAACACAGAAAATCTCCTGGAGGATATGAAGGGAGAGATTGACAGCAATACAATCATAGTAGGAGACTTTAATACCCCACTATCACCACTGAACAAACCCTCTAAACAAAAAATCAGCAAAGAAACATCAATCCTAAATGACTCACTGAACCAGATGGAATTAATTGACATCTTCAGAACATTTCACCAAAGCCACAGAATATACATTTTCATTGCCCTAGGAGCGGTATTGGTGAAGAAATTTCCTTGGCATATGTCTGAGATTTTGCTACCTGTGAATTCCTCTAATATTTTTATGGTTTCACATCTTGTTTAAGTCCTTTACCCATTTTGAGTTTATTTTTGTGTATAGTGTAAGTTGGTGGTCTAGTTTCATTTTTTTGCATGCATCTGTCCAATTTTTCCAACATCATTTATTGAAGAGATTGTCTTGACTCCATTGTATGATCATGCCTCCTTTGTCAAATATTAATTGAGCATAGTGATCTGGGTCAATATCTGGGTTCTCTATTCTATTCCATTGGTCTATATGTCTGTTCTTGTGCCAGTACCAGGCTGTTTTGAGAACAGTGGCTTTGTAATATAGCTTGAAATCTGGTATTGAGATCCCACATACTTTATTCTTCTTTCTTAGGATTACTATGGCTATTCAGGGTCTTTTTTTATTCCAGATGAATTTTTGGAGAGTTCTTTCTAGGTTTGTGAAATATGCCACTGATATTTTAATGGGAAGTGCATTGAATATATAGATTGCTTTGGGTAGTATGGACATTTTCATGATGTTTATTCTACCAATCCATGAACATGGTATGTTCTTCCATCTGTTTATGTCTTCCTCTATCTCTTTTTTTCAGTGCTGTGTAGTTTTCCGCATATAGGTTTTTTACATCCTTAGTTAAGTTTATTCCTAGTTATCTTAATATTTTTGGTGCAATGGTAAATGGAATTGATTTTTTAGTCTCTCTTTCTGTGAGTTCACTATTAGTGTATAGAAATGCCATAGATTTTTTTGGTGTTAATTTTATATCCTGCTACATTGCTGAATTCATTTATTAAGTCATATCATTTTTTGATGGAGTCTTATTTTCACTTTCTCTGAATCAGCTCAGGCCTTCTCACACTAGGAATACAGTGATTGCTGGTCCTAACTGGCCTTTTAAAAATATCTCCAGTTCATCATTCACATTTCTGGTTGCAGACCTGATGTGGCAAAAGTAGGTTGACAATTGTGAATACATGTAACACGGAGTTTATTCTTGTACTATTATTTATTCATTATTGTATTATTTTCCATAGGCGCAATTATAAATCTAATTTTGCCCCATCCTGTATATATAAATATGCAAAGTTTTGAGCAGGAGTATATAACATGATCATATATGAATATTAGTATATGAAGGGTGGCAATATGCTACCCAGAAATACACCACTTTGGCCTATGGATTATTTTGATCTGAAGGCAATTGAGAAACAGCAGATACAAGAAAAGCTCTTTGTCTTCCCCCATTTGCCTAAAAGCAAGACCTAACGTGTCTCCCTTTCCCTCTCTACAGGAAGGACAGAAGTTTATCACTGAAGTTTGGTCCTTTCTCAGCTCAGAGATGGCACCAAAGGAATCTACATAACAAATTTTGCTAAAACCTACCCTTAAGTATCATTAGTTTCTCCATTTATTTTCTTTTCCACAATTTGGTCCCTGGAAAGTCTAAGTCCCTTTTCTTTGTCTTATCACTTATCTAAAAGTTTATTACTTTTTTCTAAAATGCTCTCTAAGCCCAAGTTCTAAGCAACTCTCTGAGCTACTCATTGCTAAGTATTCTCACATATATGCACGATACACAGGTCAATAAATTTTTTTTCTCTTGTTAATCTGTCTTTTATCAGTCTAATATACAGAGCCCCAGCCAATAAATCTAAACTGGGTAGATGGAAAATAATTTTTCTCCTCCCTTAAATACAGGGTGGGGCAAAAGTGGGTTTAAAGTCATATATAAAACACAGTTTATTCTTGTATTACCGTTCCTTAATTATTGTTCTATTTTCCATACAAACAACTATAAACCTACTTTTGCCCCAACCTATAGGAGAAAAATTATATCTGCTCAGCCTTGTCAACTTTCCCATAATCTAGCTTCAACCTACCTTTGAAACATATATTTTTGACACATATTTTTTATTATATCCCTTCCAACCACACTGGGATCCTGATAATTTTCCACATACATCATGTACTTTCATATTGTGTGCCTTTGTTTATGTTCTTTTGTTATCAAGGAAGGCTTCCCTTCCCAATCATAATTAGTATCTGTTCTTCAAAATATGACTGAGAAGATACCTCTCAGAGTCACCATGCAAACCTTCTCTCAAAATTAATCACTGTACCCCAGCATCCCTTTGGTCTATTCTGGACCTCTTATAGCCTTAGTCTTACTCAACCCTATTTATTTATTTATTTATTTATTTATTTATTTATTTATTTATTTATTAAATATATTTTATTGATTTTTTACAGGGAGGAAGGAAGAAGGATAGAGAGTTAGAAACATCGATGAGAGAGAAACATTGATCAGCTGCCTCCTGCACACACCCTACTGGGGATGTGCCTGCAACCAAGGTACATGCCCTTGACAGGTATCGAACCTGGCACCTTTCAGTGTGCAGGCCGACGCTTTATCCATTGAGCCAAACCGGTTAGGGCTTGACCCTATTTAGTTATCAGGGAAAATTTTACACTATCTGGAAGCATAAACGGACTCATTCATCATTGTGCTTCTCTTCATCCCTCAAACATTTGACAGAGAGCTTTGCACAGAGTAAATGCTCAGCAAACAGGCTTTGACAAGTGGGAAAAGTAAATAGCACAGAAATAGGAAAGAATAGCATGCCTTAGAGTTAAATAGGAGCTCAGAGAGACCCAGCCATGCTCCAGACATCACCAAACCTAGGACAGATAGCTGGGCATCACTTCCTCCAGGTTCTAAGTTCAACAATATTATATTATTCATGATCCTCAGAAGGCAAGACGTCAGGTTCAGACGTAGCCACTGACTACGATGGCTAATTAAGCGTAGGTGTCCTCAAAGCCACTTATCAAGAAGGTGATCTTGGGCCCGCTGCACGCTCCCTAATCCCCGGGCTGCGGGGGAGTGCAGTGTCATTTGAAATCGGTTTGGCTAGCAGCAGCTCTGCTGGGACACCTGCTCCTCCTCAGTAACCGAAGGTAACTGATAGCTGTGTACTGGTACGTGCCCAGACAGGCTTCCAGTCACCGTCAACTAAAATTATCCTTCTTGAGGGATCTATTTGAATCTGACATTTGCTTCTTTATTTTCTTCAGAGTATGGTGGGGAAACCAAGAGGCCGCTCACTAGTGTTCTGGGTAAACGTGGGGGGCTCCATTCTGGGGGTGCTTTCAGAGCCCCGTGGGGTCAGGCCACCATGCGTTTTGGAGGAAGGGAGGAAAGGCTGGAGGTAGAAGGGTTTAATCCTCCATTTAGTATTCCTCTGGAAAGATGGCCATGCTTTCGCCTATGCTCTTTCTTTCTCTGCTGGCCCTATCACCCTAACCTTCCCCCTGGAGGTTTAGGTAGGACACTCTCCTCTTGCCTGGCAACCTTACCTGTGTGTGCGGACCGCATTTCAGTCCTTCCTCTGAACTGCTCCTGCACTTCTGATCCCTTCCACCCAATTTTCATTTCCTTGGCTTCTCATTGCTTTCAAGATATTGATTTCATCTCTCCTGCCAGAAGGCAAGCATTTTTAGGGCCAAGATGGTACATCTCTTTTGCTTCCTGCCACGGCCTCGCTTGGTAAATACGTCTTGGGAGCCATTGCAATCAAGTTGAAGAATACAATGCAACTGAAGTTTCAACTCCGAGAGCGTTCTTTTGATAACCTGGTTCCCAGAAATCCTTTGGAAGCTAGAAAGCAGACCGAATGGTCGCTTAAACACATACTTCCCTAAAGACCAAAACTATCCCCACAAGGAATCTTACACTGGTGACAGCTTAAATAATTTGTGAGTGGTCCCTTCGCCAGCATGAAGGACGTTCATGGAGTATCAGTGGAAGGGGATTTAGGGAAGGCATGGTTTTTAATCTAGCAAGTCACATTGTGGAGAGGAAAGCAGCAGCCACAGAAGTCCTCCGAGAAGGCCAGGATTAGCTGAAGGGCTGACATATTAAACAGGAGAGATGGGAAGCTGCAATTTTCCGAACTGGGTACTTATAATCAATCATGGAGACTTTTCCAGGCCATATTTTAAAAAACACAGGGTTTCTAATTCTCATTCTTTCTTAAGTTTAGAACATGATTCATTCAGCCTTCAGAAATTAATAATGTATTATTATTTATCTTCAGCATCCTATTAAAGTTACAATGGTTTAAGTAACATTTGGAATTTCTTATTCATGTAGAAAGCATGAATCTATAGCTTTAGGAGGTGAGCAGACACTGTACATTTGTGACAGCGCGGCTCTGAGACCTTCAGCTCATTCCACAGAGGTAAAACCAAGGGATGTAGTGGTAGCAACTCAGATACTGTAAAGTGAAAAAATAAATAGATGTATGAAACAACAGAGAAGAAACCTTGTGAATGGGTGTGAGGGGATCTATGGGGCTGCAAGGAAATTAGATTTTTTTTTTTTTTTAACCAGGTAAGAAGAGTCATTGGGTAGTTATGAAGAAAAAAGACTTCTCACTCTCTTTCAAAATGAATTAGGGATTTTAAATAATATCATGTTGTGATTAAACATGGTGTTATAAGTTAACGACACCAGAAAAACTACCAGGCAGGATTTTACATTACAGTGTGTTGCAAGCTTTTGGAAAGGGAAAGATGAAATTAGTAATATCACCAAGGCTTTCATTTAGGAAGAAGAAAAAGCTCTGATTGGTATAGAGAATTTCTTCATTCAGCAATTTACTTATTCATTCAAGAATGATTTATTGAGCATCAGCTATGTGTCAGGTGGATAAAGGAGTGAATAAGACAGTCATAAAACATTGTCCCACTGGAAATTATATTCTAGCAGGGAGACATAAAATATTAAGTGATGTACAAAATATACCCTATATTAGATAGTCATGTAGGCTAAGGAGAATAAGAATGCAGACAAGACAGATAGAAATCTCTCCTGCCAGAAGGCAAGCATTTTTAGGGCCGAGATGGTACATCTCTTTTGCTTCCTGCCACGGCCTCGCTTGGTAAATACATCTTGGAAGCCATTGCAATCAAGTTGAAGAATACGATGCAACTGAAGAAAGTGGGGGGTGGACATTCCAATTTTAGATAAAATGACCAGGAAAGGCCTCACTGGAGAAAAGTTGTACTTGAACCAAGGCCTGAAGGGTGAGCAGGAAGAGAAGCAGGTGAGTATCTTGGGAGGAGGCCTGGAAGGACAGGGATGGGGACGGAGGGGTCAGTGCCGCTGGTGGAAGACAGCAGACAGGCTGGTGTGGCTAGGGCAGGAATAAGAGTAGAGCTGCAGGCGAGGCGCAGAGAAGACAGAGGGAGGATGGATCATTGAGGGCCTGCAGAAGGACTTTGCTTTTGGGGTTTTAACAGAGGACAGGCAGGATTTGACTGTGTTTTTATCAAGCTGACTCCACGAACAGAGAATGAATGTATTAGTCCCCCAGGCTGCCACTACAATGTACCACAGACTGGATGCTTTAAAGAACAGAAATTTGCTGAAACCGGTTTGGTTCAATGGATAGAGCGTCAGCTTGTGGACTGAAGGGTCCTGGGTTCGATTCCGGTCAAGGGCATGTACCTTGGTTGCGGGCATATCCCCTGTAGGGGGTGTGCAAGAGGCAGCTGATCGATGACTCTCTCTCATCGATGTTTCTAACTCTCTATCTCTCTCCCTTCCTCTCTGTAAAAAATCAATAAAATATATTTAAAAAAAAAAAAGAACAGAAATTTGATTTCTCAGTTCGGGAGGTTGGAAGTCGGAAATTAAGGTGACGGATGGCATGGTTGGTTCCTTCTGTGTGCTGTAAAGAAAGGGTCAGTTTGAAGCTTTGCCCCTTGGCTTATAGATGCCTATCTTCTCCCTGTGTAATGAAGGTAATATTCAAATTTAGACATAAGCCCTGGGTTTGACTCAGTCAGCCTGCGGACTGTAGGGCCCTGGGTTCGATTCTGGTCAAGGGCTCATGCCCCGGCTTGTGGGCTAGATCCCCACTATGTGTAATACTTTAAACAATAAAATTAAAAGTTAAAAAAATGTAAGAGTGGAGGATGGTTTAGAGAACCTTGATATACCACTCACAAGAGATGTCTGCAAAAGAAGAAATTAATCAGGGACACAAACAACAGGGGGGTGAGGGCATGAGTGGACACATATATAATACTTTAATCAATAAAGAAATAAAAATATTGGCTAGGTATGAGAAAATTGAAAGAATAAAGGAAACACAGAGTCACATTGCACAGATAAAATTGTTGATTTAGTAGAGATACATGTCGGAGACATATAAAAGATCCAGAAAGGACAGGACACATTCTTGAAAAGAGAAGATGCTTCCCAGATAGCGTGGCTCAGTGGTTGAGCTATGACCTATGAACTAGGAGGTCACAGTTCCATTCCCAGTCAAGCTGTATGCCTGGGTTTCAGGCTTGATCCCCAGTATTGGGCATGCAGGAGGCAGCCAATCAATGATTCTCTCTCATCATTGATGTTTCTATCTCTCTCTTCATTTCTGAACTCAATAAAAATATATTTTAAAAAAGAGAAGATGCTAATATATGAAAGGACAAGAATGAAAACTTGAGGATATTACAGTCACAAAAAATGGCTATTATACAGCTATGGAAAGCTGTTGGTAATTGGAAAATGCACAAATATTGTAATGAAATAAAATTTGGGGTATTAAAGTTTACATATTTAAATACATATTTTAATAGAAATCTATGAAATGATGTGCACAGAATAACTTGAAAAGTGTTTTATCAATGTTAGCAATTTTTAAAAATCCCAGCAGCGAGGAAAGTGGATCATTCATTCTGCATCCCTTTAGTGCAGATGAAGTGCCCTTGGTAGCATTTGGCAGCACAACATGAAGGACAGCAAGGAAATGCTCAGGAGAGGAGCAGCTCTGGGGAAGCAAGATAGAGCAAAAGAAAGTTCCAGTTGTTAAGCATATCGTTTGCACTCCCCCCCTAAATCTTGCTTCCAGTAATATTTTGCTATTTTTTCCCCCATACCAACTTTCATAATCTAGCATTGAGTTCTTTCTCCATTGTGCTACATAACTACTCAGAAAAGAGTTTATATTTATGAGGCTCTAAATATAAACCATATTCTTACCATAAAAACAGTTCCTGGAATATAGTAAGCAACTATATAAATATTTGATAAATCAATGCACGATACTAAAACGTCCACCCTCAAGATCTGAATTTAACCGTACACATGCTTTTCTTTATTATACTTGAAATCAACATGGCTAACGATATGAAATGGAACTAATGACTTACAAAGCCAGTGGAGATGGGTATGGTAAGTGAGTTAGTCTACTTATTAAAATAAATAAATAAATAAATAAATATCCCATCTACACTAATAGAGAAAGGTGCAAAATGATCATACTTTCACAATGTCTACCAGCCAAACAGAATAACCTTTCCCTTTTCATTTGTGACTTATTACAAACCCTATGCCATCCTTAAAAGAAATGTGTCAAATAAATATTTATCACACTTTACTGCTCCGGGGGAGAAGGGGCAGATTTGGATTGAAGAAAACAGAGTGTATTTATTATTATTTTCTTTATTATACTTGAAATCAACATAGCTAACAATATGAAATGAAACTATGATTTACAAAGCCAGTGGAGATGGGTTTTTAAATTTGGTCTGGTCCATCTAGTCAGCAGATGGACCAGACCAAATTCATGTCTCTGCCACTCCACATCTCTCTAATTTACTACATTATAATCCTTCTGGTGAACTGTGGGAAATTTATCCCTGCCCAGTTGGTGCTGTCTGAACTACATTTAGAATTTTGCCATGTGTGCCTCTTGCCTTGTGTTTCTTTTCTCTGCCCAAATGTGGAAAAGCTGGACTGAACGGAGGGGGAGGCATAGAGGCAGGGCTACTGCTCCCGCACCTGCTGGAATGGCAGGTCTCTGTGTGTCCCTCTCTGCCCCTCACTCCTCACGCCCAGCTCTCCAGTTTCTGTACAAGCTATGAGGCTCTGTACTCGTCTTCCCTAGCCCAGTCCTGGCCCCAGTTCTAACACAGTGCCTCCTAATAGAAGACATGCATGAAAGGAGCCCAATGCAGGAAGGGGCGAGAGCTGCAGCCTGGGCGGTGTAATGAGAGTGTGTACATGTGACCTGGAACAGCAGATTTGACACATCTGTGAGCTACCATAGTGACTCTAGTTGGAGAACTTTCCGATCCACATTACTTGCTGTAGGAAAGAGGATACACACTACCTCACAAGCTAACATAAGATTGGTTGCTAAATTAAGGAAGAATAATTAGTAGTAGAATAATTAATATGGGAGGACAAAGGGAGCTTGTTTCAGAGATAATAGCAGCAACAAAATACTAAAATCTATATGTTATTCAACAGTGAAAGGAAGTTCATTCAGAGCTATTACTTTGCTGTTCTTGTGAGGATTATTGTGGCTGGGCAATGTCTCTAGTTCATTCTTTGGCAAAATGATTGCTAATTTTTCTTTTAAAAAAAGGGGACAAGTGGAAGCTCTATCCCAAGACTGGGTTCTAGCCAGAGCAGTTTCTCTGATGTTATTTAATGTCTTTGCACCTCAGCTTTCCCATTTGTAAAATAAAAGGTTTAGTCTAGATCAGGGGTCAACAAACCTTTTCTGTAAAGACCCAGAGAGTAAACATTTTAGGTTCTGTGGTCTACACAGTCCCTGTCACAACTTAACTCTCTGCTGCAGCATGAACATAGACAACAGGAAAAGGAATGTGTTCCAATGTAACTTTACTTACAAAATCAGGTGGCAGGCCAATGGGCCGTAGTTTTCTGACCATTTTCTCTTGTCTCCATCTCCACTGAAGGTCTATCAGAGAGTCCAACAGATTTTTTCTTGTGCTTACAGGAGCCAGTTGTTCCCTCCTCTGCATTGGTACCTTTGTCCTAGTTTAGGCCTCATTTCCCATACAGAACAACTCATTCCCTAACCGTTCTTCAGAGATGTTGGGTTGTCTTAAGAGAAGAAGGAGTTAGGAGCCTGAGCAGGTCAAGCTCTGCAGCTCTCACCCTCATTTCAGCCAGAGCAGCTCATTTTTATACCTTGGACTCCCAATTCAGATTATTTGTAAAGGTTCTTCAGTTAAAAAGCATGTAAAAAAATAACACTGGGTCTCTAAAGTCCCCGTGAAAATTCTATGCTCATAAGTAATATCAACCACTCTCAGGTTTTAGACCACTTGCCTCTTCTACATGCTGCCCTCTAACCGCCAACTCCACCCCAACCCAGGTGGTCTGATGATTTCCAGGACTTTGTTTCCAGTTCAGAATCATCCCTAGAAGAGACTCCTACATTCAGTTTCCTCTGGATAACTATCTTGGCTAGACTGTTCCATAGGCTCCTCATAATCTGTATACCCAAAACGCAAGCCATTATTTTTACCCTCAAACCTGCTTCTCCTTTTTTCATTTGAGTTAATAATTCCAAATTCCTTTTAGTGACACAATCTAGAAACCCGAGACTTTCTCTTCTCTCCATCTCCACTGAAAGTCAGTCAGAGGGTCCGACAGATTTTCTCTTGTGCTTACAGATGCCAGTTGTTCTCTCTTCTGCATTGGTACCTCTGTCCTAGTCTGGCCTCCACCAGCTCTCATCTGGGCCATTATCAGATTAGAGAAAATGTGAAAGAGAAAGTGGAGATGAGGGATAAGCTAGTATTGGCCACTCTTCACCTGTGAGCATGTTCTGCCTATAGAGATCTGAGCTAGAAACTTACCTGGTTAAAACCCTTGATTAGCCTCTCACTTTGTGCAAGATAAAGTACAAGTTCTTCAACCTGAAATTAACATAAAATTATCTGTTACTGACTCCCACTGATTAGGTAAAATCATGTTTTCTGTAGCTCAGAGTGGTTAAACATAGTAATGTTGTCTGGCTGACCTCTACTGCCAATCCCCTCACTCACACTTCACACAAGATAGTGCCCATCTTCTCATTAGCTTAATCCATTTCTACACATCTGGCTTGATCCATTTCTACACATCTGGCTTGATCCATTTCTACACCATCATAATGCTGGTGGACATTTCTACCAGATGTCTCCAAACTACCATTTGCTAAAATGTTTCCTCTCTATGTTTCCATAGCAACCCCCACCAAAGCTGGAGCACTTAGGTATTGGGCTGAGTGACCTGTACAGTTCCCCGTCCACCTTCAAAAGCCTGAGGCCTCTTTAGCTCCCCTCTGCTTGGCCTGGTGCAGTTTATTAATTGTACTGAACTGAATGGAATGGAACAAAACAAGCAAGTTCTTAGCAAATAGTGATTACTAGTCAATTAAATGGACTGGATTTCATAGTCGTGTTTGAGGTTCAGAGTCTTTGAGAGATTTGACCCCGGCTAATGTTTTCATCTGTTAATAAATATGATTTAAAGCATAAAGCAT
This sequence comes from Pipistrellus kuhlii, assembly GCF_014108245.1. Taxonomy (NCBI): domain Eukaryota; kingdom Metazoa; phylum Chordata; class Mammalia; order Chiroptera; family Vespertilionidae; genus Pipistrellus; species Pipistrellus kuhlii. Next base: position 136,782,123 of record NW_023425404.1, read on the forward strand.
TCATCAAATGAGCAATTAGCTTTGAAAATTAAAGAACAGAATAAGCCAAAGTTAGTATGTTTCGCCACAATATTTATACCACAGGTAATGAACGATTCAAGTGAAGGATTTCTGGAGTTGTATTGCAGGAGAAAAGCATTTTTATAGTAATAAATAATGCAAACATCCATTCCCAAGTTCTCTGAATGTGCAAAATTTCTTTCTCCTGACTTTCCTCTTTACAAACAGATATGCATGGATGAGGACGACATATGTCAGCACCCCTCTCCTAAAAAAACAACATACTGAGGAGATTGCAGACAAATAGTAGCTTAGGTAGAAGATGATTCTCCATCCTAATTATAGCAACCCAGCTGCGAAGCTATATGTGGTGTGGGAACAGACATATATAGTGGGCTGTTGGCATGGGGGGAGGTAAGCAAACTTTTATTTATGCCAGGATGGAATGTTTCCAAATAAAGCTCTCCTGCTTGGAGGAGACGTAGACAACAAACCCGCCAGCAGACATCTTCTACTAATTGGCCACATGGCTGTGTGGGACTCCTGGAGAAGACAGCCAGAAGAGGAAGGCAGCAATTCATCAGCAGATTCATCCTAGGGGCCAGAGCCTGACACACTCTAGGCTAGAACCAGGTGATAACTCCACAAATTGGAGGAACTTTAGTGAAACAAACAAACAAAAATAGAAGGTTTAAATAGGGCAAACATTGAACACCGCTCCTAGATACTGTGTCCAGTGGAGGGTTCTCACAGAAACAGCCTCACCGTGGCATCTTCCCTTTTCTCTGAAATGCCAATTTAAAGCATTAGGCGATCATGCTTACTTACCCACACGTGTCAGGAGCCTTGTCCTCACCACAGAACCAGGCATAGCAATCAGTAAAAGTTTTTAATACGTGGCTTCCCACTTATTCATAGAGGACACCGTCCCGTGGATACTTGAAACCTACGAATGCTATGTTTTTTTCTATACAACTGTATGATAGAGTGTAATTTATACATTAGGCACACTAGAAGATTAACAACAATAATTAATAAAATAAAACAATTATAATAATAATAATAATAGATGCCCAAAGCAAGCCTTCCTTCTCCTGGCTGACAGCACTGGCTTCCCTCCGGCACTAGGGACCCGAGCTTCCCTCCTCGGACCACCCGCGGGCATCCGGGACCTGGGCTGCTTCCCTCCTCCTGCCTCCTGGCTTCCCTCCAGCCCCGGCTTCCTCAGGAAGGATGTCTGGTTTAATTAGCATATTACCCTTTTATTATTATCAATGCTGTAGTAAATTTATGTGAGTATGGTCATTCTCTCAAAACATGGTATTATGCTACTTTCAACCTTTCACTCAAAGGAAGCACTTTAGGACTTCTCTTTGGCACGTCTGAATTGCCACCATTGCTAGCCTTGCCCTTTGGGGCCATGACAAGTAAAATAAAAGTTACTTCCCCAACAGCACTGTGATGCCCCAACAGTCTGGTAACCGAGAAGGCTACTAAGTGACGAACAGTGGGGAGTGCATGCAGTGTGGGTTCCCTGGGCAAAGAGATGATCCACATTCAGGGCAGGAAAAAGCAGGAGAGCAGAAGACTTCATCATGTTACTCAGAATGACACACAATTTAAAATTTATGAATGGCTTATTAATACTTCTGGAATTTTCCATTTAATATTTTCAGACTGCGGTTGCCCGTGGGTCACTGGAACTACGAGAAGAGAAACTGTGGAGATGCAGGGACTACTGCAGTTAACACTGTCTTGCCCATGAGAGGGGAAATGAAGACAAAGAAGGGGCAAACCAGGCCTTGTGCAGAAGCTACCCGGAGAATACCCAGGTTGCTGCGTAGCCTGCGCTCAGAGAGGGCTGTCGCCTTGGAGACTGAGGCTGTGTGTGGAGGCTGTGTACAGGGTTTCATGGCTGTCACCACGATCAAGGTAAAATCTAAATATTGCAAATGCCGTTTTTCTCCCCTTCTACTTCCCCCTCCTTCTCTTTTTTGCCAGAGCTAGGGTTCATCAGAGGAAGCAAGATGGCCTTTCTCAATTCAATTGCGTGGAGTCTGATTTTACTACCACACCTGGTTCCTTATCTATAAGGAGCCCATAAATATCCCAAGATTCCTGTAGCCTTCACTCAGACTTCCTTCAGTGTCTGGTGTATCTCCCATCTTCCTTTCTGCCTCTCACCTACCATTCTTGTGAGGACCTCTAAAGGCTTCCTCTAGGCCCAGACCATGGCCTCTTATCTAATTGTGTTTCAAATGCTCTGTGCCTTTTCTAATGAAGATGAAGATGAAGCAAACAGGGTGTCTCGTTTGGCCACACACGACTGTGTGGAACTTACAAATGTTATTTATATACGCTTATTTACTCATTACCTGATGTTTCTTCTCTGTACAACTCACTGAGTTAGGTATTATCATCTCCCTCTTTTTAGATGAAGGAACTGATGTTGAGAAAGCGGTTTGATCACTGCCAGTGGTCATATAGGTAGTAACAGGCAATGCTGCATCTAATTGTGTTCTGTTTGACCCCAGGCCTCAGGCTCTTTCTAGTTGACAACTTTTGTTGCAAGTGGCTGCATGTGGTTCACCACTTTTGTCTCTTAGTTCCTCTTCTGAGTTGGCTTCATTGACTTTTCTTTCCAAGTATCCTACATGGTTCATTAGCACTTTTGTGTGGCTATGTCCAAATTTGTCTTTCTGTTCCAACTTAAATTTAGAGTACAACATTAGCTAGCATTCTCAGATGATAGTCTCAGAATATTTTACCCAGAGCTTCATAGAAGACAAAAGATCTCATCATTTTTCTCAAGTCCTCACTAATTTAGTTATTTTCCATAACTCTGAGGGCCCTTATAATTTATCCTGTTCCCTGATAACACAATCTTTATGACAAGTTTTAATCTTTTCTGTAGATTTGTACTCGGGAAATAGAAATATTATATTTTTAAATTTTTTCTTGAACTGACTTCCCTTATGTCCTTCAGAGGCATACTGGATTCCTCTGACTGATTCACTAGGGAAGGTTCTAAATTGTTGTAGCAGGAATACGAGAAATAAGGGGTTAATATTTCTCTTCTGCAGGAAATATTATTTTGCAGTGATAATTTCAAAAGTGAGGCATTTTGGAGAGAGAAAATTATTAGATTCCTTTATCCACACCTTTAGCTTATTAAGGACCGGGCCTGAAGTACTTGTTCATAAAGATTTATTTAAGGAAAGACCTGACTGGACAGAAAGAATAAAAAAGGAAAGCCTTTCTTTTTCTAATGAGATGGACTATGGTGGAAGAAGGAGATTCAGGATGGTCACCAGGGGAAGAACCACCTGGAGGAATTCTCCTTGCCTGAGTGTGCTGGAGAAAGACTGCCCAGCTCTAAGAGAAGCCAGACTTGTGAGCACTCCCAATAAGATTCAGAGAGATGGTAGAGCGATACCAGCAGAGGGGAGCTTAAGAGATTATACCTCTTATCTAAAATAGTCAAACTCATGGAAACAGAAAGCAGAACAGTGGTTACTAGGAATTAAGGAGAAGGGAAAATGGGCCATTTCTGTTCAATTTTCTGCTGTTGGGCATTATTTCTGCCTTCTCACTGTTCCAAATAGTTCTCACATAAATATTCTTAGAGATACATATTTGGAACAAATCCTTAATAGTCTCTTCAGGTTAAATTCCTAGAAGTGCAATTTCTTGGTTAAAAAACACACACAAAAAAACAAGATACAACAGGCCTATTTAAAAACTTTGAATATATACATATTTTTAGATTGCTTTCCAGCAAGGCTGAACTCACAACTGAGGTGCCTTTCTACAAATTTGGCAAAACATCTGACTACTTATCCTTTTTTATCCCTGACAATATAACTAAGATTCACAGCAAAATAAAGTTCTGCTATGAATCAGGGAAACTTAATATGGAACAAGAGGTCTGACATTTATCTTTCCAGATGGAGTGAAATCTGAGAGAAGCAGGGAAGGGGGTTCTCAGATGACCTCCCTGGCCTTATATGGCTGGTTGCCAAGTATCATAATTCCCTTACAGGTACCACAGACACACCTGCCTTCTCTTTGTAACTCATTTTGTAATGATTCTTGTTGGAAAGACACCTGCATTTTTCATGGGCCAGCATTCTACTTCATTCTGTTATATTCTTGACTGAAAATGACACACACAAAATTTTATTACCCTAAAACCCCTCCGGTCTTGAGTCTAGCTCTCGCCCCCACATGGATCATCACTGCGATGACTTCCTTGGGGGATTACTCAGAGGAGCAAGAACAGCCTGCTTCGTGCATGGGAAGACTGAGAGCCACTAATCTACAGAACTTAATTTAGAAACAACCTGCACAAGATCGTTAGCAACTAATGAAGGTTAATGGTTCTCCTGGCTTAGCTATCACTGTGCAAAGCCTTTCTTTTGCATCTGTTACACCCAGGAGGCCAGAGAGGACTAGAAGACCAACATGAGACAAATAGAGGTAGTCCTTCTGCCCCATCCCTGCTGTCCTACTTAGGAAGGGAGCTTGCATTTGAGAGTAGGGACCAAACAGAGTTAAACTGAATTGGGAGTGAAAAAATCCTAGATTGGGGCAGGAAAGGATTCAGCCCTGGAAAGAGTGTTTGAAGGAGGAGAGTGGGGTGTGAGGAGGGGTGGGGAGAGGAGGATTCAGAATCCAAAAGGATGGCACAGCCACTGAGATATTCCCAACTAAGAGGCTATAAACGATTTTAAAATTTAATTTCATTTTTAATTTTCTGAAACATACATTTAACAAACTAAAATAATCTAAAGAAATGTAGTGAGCCAGGACCGGTTTGGCTCAGTGGATAGAGTGTTGGCCTGCAGACTGAAAGGTCCCTGGTTCGATTCTGGTCAAGGGCATGTACCTTGGTTGCGGGCAAATCCCCAATAGGGGTTGTGCAAGAGGCAGCTGATTGGTGATTCTCTCTCATCGATGTTTCTAACTCTCTATCCCTCTCTCTTCCTCTCTGTGAAAAACCAATAAAAATATATTAAAAAAAAAAAAGAAATGTAGTGAAATATCAGTTAACTTATGTCCCAACTACCCCTTTTCCAACTCCAAGCGACTTCTTTTTAGTTTCTAGGGTATGTTTTTTTTTTTTTTTTAAACAACGTTATTTTTATTATTGACCCTATTACAGATGTCCCCCCTTTGACCACCTCCTCCCTTTGACCACTTCCACCCAGCGCTTGAGTGCCCTCCCTCTGACTTTTACCACACTGTTATCTGTGTCTGTGGGTTATACATATATGTTCATTGGCTAATCCCTTCACCTTCTTTCATCCAGTCCCTCCCCTCTCCCTGACAGCTGTCAGTCAATTCCATGTATCCATGTAGGGTATCTTTTCAGTGTTTATGCAAATAGAAACAAAAATTAATTTGTACTTTTTTTCACCTTCTAAAATATTTTAATAGCAATTCCAATATTCAATTTAAGTTATTTGAGATAGGAGAAAAATCTTCAAAATTTAGTATATCTGCTTCACACAGACTTGTATAAAGTGTGTACGTGTGTGGCTGTATGTATGTATGTGTGTGTATCAAGGAGTAGGATTGAGTTACACACCTTGGTGGACATGATGTGGAAGGAATGGTAACATGTGTGGGATGGAGAGAGAATCCAAACACTGAATTAATTTAGCAGAAGCAAAATAAAGCCAGAGGTGATTATGAGAACATGAACCCACCAGAAATTTATAGAAATCTTGGGAATAGTGTTGGATTTTCCACAAAATGTGTTGTGGTGGTTGGAACCAATCTTATTTGGCTTATAAGGGTCAGAGCAGACTCAGTTGATACATGAATTACACATTATTGCCCTCAACATGAAATAATCCTTAATTGTTCACTGGTATGCTGGAACTTGGTGATAAAGTATCATCATTGCCAAGTTCAGAAGCTTAGATATTTTCCCAGGGCAAATGAAGAGTCATGGAAGGTTTTTGAATATGGGAATGACATAATTGGAAGTATATTTCTAAATGTTTAATTGAAACAGAAAAATTAATAAGAATGCTCTTCCTGGATTTGGGAATACCTATTAGGAAGTATGTTAATTATCTATTGCTACATAATCAACAATGCCCAAACTTACTAGTAATAGTTTAAAACAGCAGGCATTCATTACCTCACAGTTTCTGTACGTCAGCAATGTGGGGTAGTTATTGGCAGGATTCAGCTCTTTATGGGCTATTGGACTGTGAACCTCAGCCCCTTCAGGGCCATTAGCCAGAGGCTCCCTCACTTCCTCAACAGCCAGCCTCTCTGGAGGGCAGCTCATCACATGGCAGCTGGCTTCCTTCTCAGCCAGCAAGTGAGAGAAATGAAAGGGCAGCTCAGATGGAAACCAGAGTCTTTTATAAAAATAAATATATTTTTTAATTGATTTCAGAGAAGAAAGCAAAGGGAGAAGCATTGATTGGCTGCCTCCTGCACATCTCCCTCTGGGGATGGAGCCTGCAACCTGGGCATGTGCCCTGACCTAGAATTGAACCACGACATCTTGATTCATAGATTGATTCTCAACCACTGAGCCATGCCGGCCAGGTTCAAATGCCTTTTAAATCATTGCACTCCCATCACCTAGCATGATAACTGACTTCTTCTTCTTCATTATCATCATCATCTTGTAGTGTATGCGACAAAATAGACAACTGAACTGCTGAATATTTCATAAAAAAATTTCCACAGCCTGTACCATTTTACCAATTTGCCCTGCTGAGGTCTTTTCCTTCCTTTCCAGTACCTTTCCAACACTTTCTCTGTCTTGATTTCTCTGTGGCTTAAAATATACTTTGCTGCTCACAGAGAGTGTGAAATGATTATATTCTGTTCTGCCTCTTGACTGAAGGATCAAATGACTTTAACTGCTGGCTCACTTTTTACCTTCCTTTCCCTTTCAGTATAGTGAGCATGCATTTTCTCCTTAGTAAAGGCTTTTTAACCTGTTTAGCTTAATGGTGTTTTTCTGTTGAGGAGTATTATTCATGTATGACAGAAAGTGCTGAGAGAGTGAAGAAAAGTGCCGTGGTTGGCAGCACTATTAATAGCAGTTTGGGAAACTGAGATCTGCAGGGGTAGGACTCAAATCCAGCCTGAGGACTGATGCCCGTGCCAGCCAGCAGGCAGAACTTTCTGGTAGCATTGCCTGTAAACCATATTCGCTAATGCCCTCTCCCCCTTTTTATTTTATCAAGCTACTAGTCAATGTGACCCAAATTAATATAAAGTAAAAGAAAAATAATACTGTATTTATTAAATTGTTTTGTGTTATATTTATTTTGATAAGTTTTCATTTTTTTACTATTTTCCTGAAATCTAGTATATTAATATGTTTTTACATTAAGATAAAGAAAGAATTTATTTCATTTTCATTCATGTTTTACCAAATATACACGTGTATTACTTGAGATAATAACTTTTTGCATGATGATGAAATATTAGGATAAATGTCAAGGCCTGAGAAACTACTTATTGCCTTAGTCTTTCAATTTGGAAACCAAGAGAATAAATATTAAGAAAAGGCATTCTCTCTCTCTCTCTCATTCAAGGATATTTTTAATCCTCATCCAGGGATATTTTTCACATTGAATTTTAGAGAGAATAGAAGAGGAGGAGGAGAGAGAGATGGAGAAAGAAACATTGACGTGAGAGAGACACATTTATTGGTTGCCTACTGCATGTGCCCTGACCAGGCCAGAATCAAACCTGAAACTCTCTCTCAAAGGGTTAAAAAAATACTCTAGGCTTATTTAGAAAATTTAAATGAATAAATAAAAAGATTTATGAATGAATTATCAATAATCAGGATTGAGAACACATACACAATTGGGTAGCCACGATTCTAAAGTTTAAAATGGTCTGAAAACCAAAAAACGGTTTTTATTTGCTTTTGTATAGCAAACTCATTTGGCAACTAAATCTGACATGAACTGATGATGCCAGGCTATTGATTAACTTTATTTATTTTGCTGACTGAAGACATTTTACTGCAGTAATGTTAATATGTTTGATTTTGGAATGTTGCCAATGCCTAACTGAAAGTGTTACAAAAAATAGTTTATGTACTTTACTACCTATGAAAGAATGTAAGAAGTGTGGTGTCAGTAACATGTAATATCAACATTTTCAACTGGAAGATTGAGGACTGGTATCATAGGATCATACATAGATGTTCAAGTTGGAAGGTATCTAAGAGATACTATATGTGTTCCAACCTCCCTGTTTTATGAATGAGGGCTCGGAGTCAGAGAGGTGCCAAAGGTCTTACTACTCGGTTAGTAGCAGAGATAGAAATAGACTCTAGTCCCCAGGTGCTCAATTCCTGGGCTCCTTCTGCTCGCAGCCTATAATGAGCTGTTTCCAGTGACTGGAATTTCTCAGCAAGTGAAATGGATTTGAGGGTTTCCTTTACTCAAAACTGTGCACATCCCTCCTTTTGAAAGAAACAGTGTCCCTTTTCTTTTCCCATATTGGTCCCTATAAAACTATTCTATTAATCAGCACAGGATTGTCGCCATCCCAACCTCCCCAGTTTGTTAGGCATCCTTTCAAACACTTAAAGGTGAAGTCCTAGACCTTATACTCCAATTTAACTCCATCTTTTGATGAGTTTCTATGAAAATCACTTCAGAACGCATATTAGTTTTTTAAAATATTTTTACTGTTGATAGTATTACAGATATCTCCCATTCCTCCCCACCTTTACCCCTTTTCTCTCAGCCCCAATTACCTCGCCCCTGCCTTCCCAAGATCTTCACTACCCTATTGCCCATGTCCATGGGCTATGCATATAAGTTTATAAGTTCTTTGGTTAATTTTAATCATTAGGAATTTGCTGGGTCGACTTTGTCTCTCAGAGAATAATTGGCAACCTGTCACAACTTGAGGCATGCTATTGGCATCTAATGGGTAAGGCCAGGGATGCTATTAAACACCCCACAATGCACAGGGCAACCCCTTGCCCAAAAGATCAAATGCACTAATCTTGAGAAACTCTGGGACTAAATATACAACCTTGTCTGCTTCTTCAGAGACTCTATACTTTAATGGCAAAACAGCAACCTAACCAACATTCATGGAGTTAGGAAGAATAATTAAATACTAAACTTAAGTGGTCTAAAGATTTACAATCAAAGACCAAAGTTTAAGCCCCACCCTGCCACTGATTTCCCCTGTGACCTTTGGAAAATCACTTAAGCATTTGGGGCCTCAGTTTCCTTATCTCTAAAACAAGGTTAATGATAACCAACCTATAAATTTTATTGGGCTGCTGTATCAAAGGACATAGTGTTTTTGAGAATACTGTGAGAACTGTAACACATTATCCTAATACAATATATAAAAACCCTGGGTCCCTCACAACTAAAGACTCAACCAATTGGAAGTAAGTCCTGCAGTCACTTACTGGGTTGCCATGGAGACCTAGCCCTGACTGCTATGGCAGCAGGCACAGTAACACAGCACTGACTGCTGAGGGAGCTGCAAATCAGGCCCAGAGAGAGGCCTGAAGAGAGAAGCAGGGTCCGATCCATAGCCTCTGTGGCAGCTGTTGATCAGCATTTGCCTCTCTATATCTCTCTGGGCTGGGCCAGCAGCTGTGCCTCCATCTCTCTCCAGGCCTCCACCAGGGCTGCTGATCAGCCCCACCTCTCTGATTAGGCCCTGTTGATAGGCTCAGAGACACTGACTGGCATAGAAACTGACCAAACAGAACCAAATCTGGGTGAAGTGTGAGGAGCAAATGACTGCTTAGGAGGTGGAGCTTTTGACAATGACTACATAGAAACTGACCAATTGGAACCAAATCTGGGTCAACTGTGAGAAGCCAATGGCTGCCTAGGTGGCAGAGCTTTTGACACTAACTGGCATAGAAAGCAACCAATCAAAACCAAATTGGCTGGCTGAGAAGGGCAGTTGGGGGTGAGATCAGGCAGGCAGGGGAGGGAAGTTGGGGGTGATCAGGTTGGCAGGAGAGTAGTTAGGTGTTAATCAGATTGGCAGAAGAGCAGTTGGGGGCAATCAACAGGCAGACAGGCAAGCAATTAGGAGCCAGCAGTCCTGGATTGTGATTAGGCCCACAAGGATCAGGCCTAAATTGACAGTCAGACATCCCCATGAGGAGTCCCAAATTGGAAAGGATGCAGGCTGGGTTGAGGGATACCCCCTCCCTCAGTGCATAAATTTCATGCACCTGGCCTCTAGTACAAATATAATATGAATAAATATAGTTTGCCAATCATTATAATACTATCTTTCAAAAAATACAGACAGATGTGTTCTGCATCCACCAACTTATGTGGGGTGTGGCTACAGTGTTTGGACAGGTTCAAGCCTTGGACCAATGGATGAGAGGGCACAGTCCTCTCTTGGCCATGTGGAAGTCCCAACTTGGATGGCAGAGCTCTCTCAGCACAATTAGAGCCAACAGCTGTCATTGTAAGCTTGAACCTGTGGTCTGAACATTGGCCCCATGTGCCTGAGTGACATAGGCTGCAAGTAAACAAAGCTTGATCGGGTGCATGTAATTGAGTGGGACTGAAACCCACGAGTACGCTGTAAACATCTTGACCACGACCTTACTTTGCCTTGTGGCATGGGCTATAAAGACACAGTGTGTAGTCCCTGGTGCTGCTGGGTCCCCATCAGGGAAGAAGCGTCCCACCAAGTCCCAGCTTTCATTCTCTTGTCTATCTTTTCTCAATCCTTCATTGCTCCCACTTGGGTTCACTGAAGCTGGCTGAGCTGGCGCAGCACATAAGGTGCCCTGGGGCTGAGTATGCCTTGGCCGTGCCGTGACCCCACAAACCTAGCGCTGAACTTGTAGAGTACACACCCTGGTCTCAGTGGACAACACCGTCACTACTGGTGACCCACGTCAGGAACACCACATCCTCTTGATCCTTTTCTTTCTCTTGCTCCCCATCAGCCACTGAGTCTTGGGGAACCTACCTTTTTTTTTCTTTTCTTCTTTCTTTCTTTTCTTTAGAGGGTAAATGCAGGAATATAAATTTAGGTAAATATTCACCCACACATTCATTGATGAGTTAGATGTTGAGTCACAGGCAGATGTCACAACACTGTTTAATTACACTTTGTTGTCCTCTGCCTCTTCCTGCATCTTGACCTCTTACCTCTTAAGATGTCTTCCTTTTTTTTTTTTTTTTTTTTTTTTGGAAATATCTTCCTGAAGACTTAGTAATAAATCCATTGTTGCTGATACCTTGCCACCTTTGTTTTTGGAAATAAATCGACTAAAGACCAGATGAATAGTCCTTTTCAGAATGGAAATCAGGATGTAAGTGAAGGTTTGTAGCTCAGATCTTCATAATCTCTGAGGAACTCTGGGACATTTTTCTGGAAGGCATAAGCTAATTGGCCAAACTTATATAAACTTTATCTAAAAAGATTTACTTTGGTTTAAAATTTTACTCTCTAAAAGATGTTTTCTTTGTGAAATTATTACTAGTCTTGTAACAATGACTCTCCTAGTGTAATTAAAACATATTTTTATTTAAAAACAAATGTTTTAAAGGCACATCTCTTCTAATGCATCAAGTAATGTACATGGGCTGGAAAAGAAAGCAAAACAAGTCATCACTGCATTGATGGAAGAATAGTGCATGTACAATCAGAAAAGAGAAGAAAAGTAACTTATTTTAAAAATTGATTAGTACAGATTATTTACTAGAACCAAATTCACTTTTTAAATCCATAGTCTCTTCATTGCTCATAACATACAAATCTCATACTATGATTTAACATAAATTTACACAAATGATTTATTTTTATTTTCTTTCCTTTGATGTTTTGAATTCATTGGTAATATCAATCTCAGAATGCAGAAGTTCTTAGATGAAACATTTTTCACAAATTTTCAGTGGAATATAAAGAGACATTATACAATTAAATTATATTACTGGCTGGGTATTAACAAAAACTTCAATTCCACCATTTCCCCCTGTGATACTCAGAAGGGTTATATTTTTCCCATGACACATACATTTCCACCCATTACATAGGATCATGCACGTTCTGATTTGATCCTACTCATAAAGCGAAAGACAACAGTCTTGCCTGGTTATAGCAGTTGGCCCTGCCATCACACTCACCATCACCAAAAGCCAAACGGGGAACTTCCTTCTGACCATGCATACCAGGCTGCCTTTTTCTTTCCAGGCTGTGCATCTTTTTGATGCTAGCTTTCCCCATGTATGAACCCCAAAACATCTCTTGGTGGTAGGGATGATTAAGGAGCAGAGAAATAAAAACAAGATAGATTTTATTTTACAAATTATAAGGAAATTGGGGTTTGCTTATGTACTCTAATCTCTAACATACTAGAATAGATTATTCTATTTGATTTTGGTATCATTTCCGGGCCTTATAGTTCCCATTTGCCAATTTTCTCTCTAATGTTCATGCTTAGGGTTTTGCATTGATAGCAGCAATGTCAGAAGAATGTCCATATTTATATGGAAACTTACACTGGAAAATCACATGTCAGAATAAAACTTGCTCCTTTAAAATTCCAATAGAAACCTCTTCAAGTTTCCAGGAGAAACCTCTTTCTGAATCAGAAAAAGCCCACCCTCTATTCTTTCTTTCATTGAGCTCCATCTAATGGCAATTTCATGCTTTTCGAAAGGGGTGGAATTCATGGTGTTCAAGTGTCCCCCAGGGGCACCCAGAGAGCTGAGTTTGGTCTTTTCCCGGTAACAGAAGTAAGCCCTGGGATTTATCATTCACTGCATCAGGACTTTACTGGTTGGATTGATTTCAGTCCTGGACACAGAGAAAGTCAACAAAAGAAAAAGGGTATATTTTCACTTAATCATTGCACAAAACAACATACCCTCAGTGCACAGAGCCAAGGAACCTTTGTTAGGAATAGAGCCATCCAGCTGTTCTAAATGCAAGTCAGGCCAGGAAATTGCAGTCCTGAGACTGACGACTGCAGGAGGCCTCTCTTGCATTAGCTTACAGTATACTGAGGCAATGCAGAAAATGCACACCGCGGTGGGCATGCATTTCAAGATGGAAATAGCGAGAGCAAAGCTCTAATGCCTCATTGGTCACTATATTGCTCACAGGGGTGGAGAGACCCACAGGAAGTGCTCTGAGGTGTCATTCAGTGGCTGCTGGATGCACACTCTGCTGAGTCACTGGCCTTGGCAGGGTGAGCTGGCTGGGACCTTGTAAGCAGGTGATAGAGAGAGAGAGAAAAACCTGTTCTTCAAACTGGACAGCCAGTCGCTTTCCTAAGACTCACATTTTATTTTAGCTCAATCCCTTCTCTTCTGTATTTCTTATATTTGAGCCATTCAGACAGCACCGCTTTATATTAATAGTTACTTATAAATGTCTTGAGTAATTGCAAATACGTTAGTCTCCAGGAGGAAGGAGCTTCTTTCTCCTCTCCCACTTTCCCTGTTCTCCAAACGTAAATAGGCACATGGACACACACACACACACACACACACACACACGACCGCCTGGGGAATATTTATGGCTGTGGACTGGAGAAATTAATCTAACACCAGAAATGAGATAATACAAAAAGATGAGAAGGACCCCCTCCTAGGCACTTGGGTCCTATTTCTGGGACTAAAGGAATCTGATGTGCACAGAACCACCCTCACCCAGCACGGACTCAGGTTGCCTCTCCAGGTGGGCTCTATTGGGAAATGTTGCCGGCTGCCCATCTTGTGCCTTTACACCAACTTGCTTATTTGGAAAGATTTTCTATTCCATGAGTGAGCCGGCAAATATTTCCGCTGAAAGGCTGTGAAAGGTGGGAATGATACCTCCGGAAGCAGCTGTTTGAGCTCTACCCCCACCCATCAGACCAGCTGGAGGTCCCAGTGTTATCTCTTTGTTATTGAGAGAGGTTGCTGCCTATAGAGGAGCCCGGCCTTTCAAGTGTCTTACTATATTTACCCATGGCCAGTGGGGGTGACTTTGCTTCTCCAGCCAAAGGTGAATGATTATTAGCAGGATGATCTAAGGACTAAGTAAGGTGACTCTGAAAGGGAGGCAGGAAATGAGTAATAGAGCTCCTCTTCAGTTCATCATCCCTTCGCCCCAAACCAAATATTCCTCTGCTATTGGCTTTAGCTTTTGGTCACAATTCGTTTGCTACTGAGAAAATTCTCTTCTTGGACTGACTTCTCTTCAGGACATCACGTGGCAGTGTCTGTAAGGAAATCTGAACTTAGAGAATAGAAAGTGCCTTCTGATCCTTTCTATGATGATCATCCCTTGGACCAGCCAGATTGTTGCCCAGGACGAGTTTCATAAGCCTGTGGGAATGTATCCTTCACTTCACTTACAACTTTGCTTTCTCACCCTGCACAAAACACAGACTCCTAATGGATAAATTAGCATGCATGCGACCTTACAGCTAACACCCACACTGCATCTCAGGCTTAAAGGCAATAACCTGAGCCCATAAGCCTCTTCTTTGTAAAACAGGGGAAGGTGTATTTCCTCAATTCTTCCCATTCAGCCACACACTGGGAAAATGTCAGAGTGGCCTAGGGATAAAAAATTCAGGATAGAAGATATCAACACTTCAGCCCTGTCACTCCGCTGGCAGATAACTGCACCACTTCAATGGTACTTGGGTTTGCCTTTCACTGTACCGTTAGAACTCATTCAGCTGCAAGTAACAGCACTGTCCCCACCATGATTCCCCAAAAACCCTCTGTTTGTGTTTTATTGTCCCCGGTGGTGTCTCTTTGCCACCCCCAACTCCAGGGGAGTCCAATAAGTTGAGATTTTTAGCCCAGCACATTGTTAACTTGAACAAAATTAATAAGGAAGTGGCAGTGGTAGGAGGCAGGGATTGGGTTGGGATAGAAAAACCATAGTGACTGCTACAGTCCAAGCATCTAACACAGTAAATTATACGTATTTGTTAAATGAGGCCCTAAAATGTTAAGACAACACATGGTCAAAGCCTAAAATTATTAGGTAAGACATGGCTGGAAAGGACTTAAAAAGCATTGTAACAAAAATCTTCAGGCTGAAGTTCAGTCCCTGCTAGGAGGGGACAGCTGCTTCCTTGGGGGCCTGAGGAGCAATCTTACCCCACTCCCCAACTTCCACTCTCATCCCTTCCCCCAGCTAACATCAGGGGGAGAAGAAGAGATGCGAGCTCAGAAGTACATGGAGGTTGATGTTCCAGCAGATGTTGCATGTGGGGTTGTATATGACTAAATGTGGCTTAAAATGATGACATTAATGTGGGGCTTTGCCACTCTGTGTATGTAGTTAAGTAATATTTTCTTTCTTCCTAGCTACTCCATGCCGCTGGGACTGTTTTTGATAAACCCCCGCTAGTCTAGGGGTCTTAAGTTTTTGTTATTAAAAGACCCTTTCTGTGTAAAAGGCATCGGAAGTTATCCTAACTCTCTAGAGCAGTGTTTCCCAAACTTTTCTCATGATGAGAATCACCTGGTGGAGTTGTTAAACTATAGATTCTTGAATCCCAACTAAGAAGTGCTAAACTACAATAGAATTTTTGGGAACATATGGGTAACAAGAATTTTTGGGAACATAAAGGTAAAATTTTACCCATATGTTCCCAAAAATTCTAGTTTAGCACTTCTTAGTTGGGATTCAGGAATCTGTAGTTTAACAACTCCACCAGGTGATTCTCATCATGAGAGAAGTTTGGGAAACACTGCTCTAGAGAGAGGGCAATTCCTATGTTTTACAGCAGATGTACCATGGTATTATTGTTTTAGTTATGGCTGTGACTTAGCAAAACAAAATTGCCCATTTCATTTCATTTTATTATTTGTGTGTTTTTTTTGTTTTGTTTTTTCTCTTCCACTGCTCCTGCCTTTTTGGAGGAAAGCTCCACCTACACCAGGCAGATGGTTGGTTCTTGAGTGCAAATCAGCTCACTCTGGGAATGTGGGAAATGGAGCAACTCCAGTCTCTTTCAGAACCAGCCAGGCATTGGCAGATGACCTGTGTCAGTGAACAAAGAGCAGGACGTTTCGGTGGTTCCAGTGAAAAGGTCAAGGCTACGCTTCAACTCATTATATGATGAGGTCCTTTCGTTTTTTTAAAAAATCTCTTTATTGATTAAGGTATTACATACGTGTCCTTCCTTTTAATTGTCCTTCCCTAACTGGGTGCTTTTATTAAAAGCTATCCCATCACAGGCTTGACAGATTTATGACTCAGCCTCCCCTGTCCCTCTCTGGGCATTCCCTGGATGGAGGACCCTCTGTGGACATTAACGCACTGGAGCTCACATATTGGTACCTGGGGATCCCCAATTGTACAGGCAGCCAGGGTGTAGCCCCGGAACTGTGGGTGACATATGGCTTAACCAACAGAAGAGGGAATCCTTGACAACAGCCATTCCTTGTAAGAAGCATTTTCTATCTTGGCTGGCTATGACAGCATTTTCTCATGGAGTGCATAGGCAGCTCCCTGAAACACTCATTTTTCTATTTGTTGACATTAAAAATCAGGTATCTATGAAAAAAATATATAAATCTTCTTCAAGTACATGATTATAGGAATTATACAGCTCAAAAATTTCAGTCACATCTTTAGAAACTCACTAATCTGAGACATTTAAATAATTAAGTATTTTTTTGCTACAGAGCAGAGCTCTTGAATAGAAACATTTTGCATGATAATTTCTTATTTATGTGTGAGAATCAGATATAGGTTAAACAATAATCAATTAGCAGATTATAATATATTGCTATCCCATCTCAATTTATTTTTTGAAATTAGGCTGTTCATCTTAAGAATTTATATTAGATTGCTCAGGGTGTTATAAAAAAGTACCACAGACTAGAGGGCTTAAACAACAGAAATTTCTCCATGATCGTGGAAGCCAGACACCTGAGATCAAGGCTTTGACAAGGCTGTTGTCTTCTGAGGCCTCTCTCCGTGACTTGTAGATGGCTGTCTTCTCCCTGTATCTTCACATCATCTCTCCTCTGTACTTGTGTGTGCCCTAATTTCCTCTTTTTACAGGACTCCACTCATATTGAAGAAAGCCCCACACTAATGACCTCATTTTAATTTAATCATCTCTTTAATGGCCTTCTCTTCAAATATAGTCTTGTTCTGATGTCCTAGGGGTTAGGACTTCAACATATAAATGTTTTCAGGGGTGGCAGGCACAACTAAACCAATAACAGAAAGTTTTAGCAAGAAAAATATATTTGCAGAGTGTATAAATTTATTGACGTATATTATATTCCAGACAATGGGATAATTATTTCACATATATTATTTTACATGTCCCCTATAATAATCCTAAAAGCTAGAATTAGTAGAATTTTTACTTTTACAAATGAGAAAATTTGGACTCAACAATGAAGTAATTTCCTAAAGCTATAGAGAATGAATTCTCAAAATCAAGATTGTACACGGCCTTCAGAAGGTATACATTACCATTGTGCTCTTCTGCAACTTATCCAAGGTTACATAGTTGTTGACAGCAAAGCAGGCCTCCTAAACCTCAGTGCAGCATTCTGTTGCAGGAATATGCAAATATTAAGCAAATGTCACTTTCACTACTCCACGTATTAAAAATTAGAACATAATTTTTGCCTTGTGTTGATTAAGCTCTTTCACTTGTCAAGGGAAAAAAGAATAAGAAAATATATATATATATCTATCCTAGAATTGAGGTCTTTCCCAGGATATGGAAGTTTTTGTGTTAAACCTGAGACAATCACAGCTTTAGAAACAGAAGCAGAAAATATAGGAAATAATCTCAACAACCACAGAGTCAGGCCCTATGGAGAACAGGATTATCAGTTGAGGAATAATGACTAGAGGCTCTTGAGAGACTGAACGTACCAACGGACAATGACAAGACCATATATAAAAATAGATCCTTAACCAACCACCTGCAGTAACCTGCCCAGGAAATCAGCTCCTTGTCTGCAATAAACCACAATTGCGGAAGCCAGATTGCTATTTCGGTGGCAACCCAGGAAGTTATACAATGATTTCTGTCACAGTCAGCCCCAAATGGACAGGGCTTGATTAATAGCTGACAGCATCCCTAGTTTTTGTCCATATTTCCAACTTAGCACCAACCTGAAAAAGCCAAATATGCATCCTTAACCAATCACTTAGGATGCCCTGCTTCTGGTTAGCTCACGTAAGCATCCCCATGCCAACAGCCTCCAATCCGGGCACACACGAAGCCTTCCCTTTCTTCTACTGTACGGTTTTCCCATTCCTCTGTTTGCCGTTGATTCTTTCTCAAAATGCAGGTGACAGTGTCAGACTCTTTGCTTGCCCTCAGTGGTGGATGCACGTCATTTTCTCTCTTCTCTAGTGTGCCACCATTTTGATGACTTAGCACTTTGCCTCTACTGCTCTTTTCTCCCTGACCCTGCTGCCACTGTAAACAACCTCTATCACCTTCCTGTCTCAGGCTTCTGTTTACTGCCTTATTTCTGCATCTTTCAGGTTCTCCTCTTTTCCACCAGCTGCATCTCTCTTTGAGTTAAACTCCCTGAAAAAGAGACTCTGTCTACAATATACATCCAGTACCTAGGAAACATCCTTATTATGCATTGTTATGGCGCCAGCCAACTCATAAGCTGTTGCCCAGATGAAGATGTCTGCTTTTGGCTCAAGAGTCTGTCCTTGTCCAATTAGGTGTGTCCATGGTGATACCATCATGTAATACAAAGCACGGCAACATGCACAATGGACTATTTCATTTAAAAAGGTCTGTGGTTATGCTTCACTTGGAGTGTACTTTTCACAAAACTGGTCAATAGCAATACCCTTTCATGTCTTTCTGTAGTGCTGAGCATATATGCTGGATCATGTAGTAAATATGAATGACAGTCATTTCTGAAAGCCATTAGTATTGTGAGTTTATTTAAGAAAGACCCAATAAAGTAGGTCTAGGAATAGAGACTGGGCTGAGGCACTCTGCTGTGAGAACCAAGATTGGCAGAAAACTCAGTTAAAACCATGGGGTGGGTACTGGAGCTCTGGACAAGTTTACAGGTGTAGGAAGTGAGAATGGGAGTGGAAAAATGACAGGAAGTTGAGAAAAGAGTTCCATGTTCAAAAGTTAAAATTCAGAGATTGGGTTCAGAAAACTAGTCCAGGAAAAACCTCTAATTCGTTAAGTATCAATCGCTGAGAAAGAGAGGCCCTAGCAAGAAGTTAAGAAGGGCTTGCTGCCCAGCTGGTGTAGTTCAGTGGATGAGCATCATCTCATGAACCAGGAGGTCATGACTCAGTTCTGATCAGGGCACAAGCCTGGATTGCGAACCTCAAACCCCAATAGGGAGCGTGCAGGATGCAGCCAATCAACGACTCTCTCTCTCTCTCTCTCTCTCTCTCTCTCT
This sequence comes from Pipistrellus kuhlii, assembly GCF_014108245.1. Lineage (NCBI taxonomy): Eukaryota > Metazoa > Chordata > Mammalia > Chiroptera > Vespertilionidae > Pipistrellus > Pipistrellus kuhlii. Next base: position 136,801,508 of record NW_023425404.1, read on the forward strand.
CTCTCTCTCTCTCTCCCATCATTGATGCTTATAGCTCTCTCCCGTCCTCCCTCTAAAATCAACAAAAAAATATATTTTAAAAAAAGGGCTTGCTATTCCCACTCTGTACCACTCACCATCTGCACAAGATATTGTTGAATTTTGAGATTTCTACCATAAATGAAATCATCTCTTACATCTTTTCTGAGTCTTGGTATGGAATTAAGAAGCAGAATATTATTGAGGGCCACTGCTGTGTTCACAAAGCTATAGTTTATATAAATTCTCTTTTCAGCATTGCTAAGTGATGGCAGAAGTAACCAATAATAACGGATGTGAGCTTTAAAATTCCCTACCAGCTGCTGAATGACCATACCAAATACATCCACACATCTACAAGGGAAAGTTCCAGATTGGATGAGGTTAAAAATCCTCAAGCTGTCCTGACTCTTTCCCTCCCGTATTTCACCTTTTGCTTTGCTAATACTACTGTCTCTTCCAACATCCTGAGCTAGGATGGTCCCTGTCATTCCCGCACAGAATCCTCAGGGACACACTGCATCCCTCACCCCATATTCACTGCCATCAATTTAAGAAAATTACTTCATCTCTTAGTTCATCTAAGGCAGGGTTAATCATCGACTCTAGCATAGAAGTGGCTGACATGGAAAGCATAGACTTCATTATATGCTTTTCCCACTGACTCAATCTAATCGCATGTGTCTTAACAAAACACTCTACCTTGGTTCCTTGTTATTGATATCACTCAGTGTTTTCTAGACTAAAGTAAGTGGATTTGGATGAGCACTGTTAAAAAATATGGTAGCAGTCTCACCTAAAATAGATTCTAAATGTCATCTCCAAATCTGGGCCCCGGGCTGCTCTGTCAGTGTCCTGAGTTCTGCCCCCCTCCCCGGCCCTTACAGAGAAAGCCATTTCTCAATGTGTCTGAGTGTGCTCAGTCTTTCTATTTTGAGCCATCCCCATTTCATTAATTCCATTCCTGGAGGGCTCTCTGGCATTGGGGCCCTGAATGTTCAGTCTTAAGCCCTCATCCATTTCTGTCCAACTTGCATGATTTACTTGACACATGTTCACTAGCTAGTGAGATACCAAAGTTCATTTCAACCTCAAAATAAGCTTAGCCGTCTCACCCACGATTCTAAGTTAGCATCAGGTTTTAATCTTATCATTATCTGTCTTTGATGACAGATCCCATCTATCCCCATTTCTAATCTCTATCCATTACTTCTATGAGAAACAGAATCTCAGTCTTTTGTTTTGGAAAGTATCCATTTTCATCTGGGTCTCCCACTACATTCCTCTCTAAATGAGGCCCTTAAATCTTAGCTCATCTTCAGAACAGAAAGGCTCTTAGCGAGTAAGCAAATTCATGCAAGCAGCTTCCCTCTTTGCCCAGGTTCTGCTGGGTGACTCGCCTATGAGGAAACTGAGATGTCATTTTTCTGGAATTCCATACCTCCCACTTGTTTTACAACAGCAAAACTATTTTTCACTGACTATAAATGCAGTAGACATGGTTTCCATCAAGGGAAAAGAAGCGCCGAAACCGGTTTGGCTCAGTGGTAGAGCGTCGGTCTGCAGACTGAAAGGTCCCAGGTTTGATTCCGGTCAAGGGCATGTACATTGGTTGCGGGCACATCCCGGGTAGGGGGTGTGCAAGAGGCAGCTGGTCGATGTTTCTGTCTCATCGACATTTCTAGCTCTCTATCCCTCTCCTCCTCCTCTCTGTAAAAAATCAATAAAATATATTTAAAAAAAAAAGGGAAAAGAAGCATTAGTAACTGACAAATCTAAAGTATCAATTACCCCTAAGATTAATATTAGAAAGAGCCCACAGTCTCTATTCTAAAAGTGGCTTTGTTGCTTCACAAACACATGAATATGGCTGGCCTCATAGAGTGTTCTAACAACTATTGGCTACACATATTCTGTAGCTCAGGGAATTTGAACAATTATAATCACCATACCCTAATTCAGGAAAAGTAAGAAGTTATTTCAGAATAAATTAGATCTCTGGCACACACTGTTAGTATCATTTGGACAGACATTCCACATCAGACAGTATTCAGGGTTCTAACTCACCCTTAGGCATATTATTTAATATATACTACTTGGATATTTTTCTATTGAAAATTTTATTTCTGTAATTTCTTATGATATTGCAATTATTTTTAATCAAAGAACATTATGTATTGCTACATATTTTCTTTAAAAAGATGAAAGGATTTATGTTCTGATGAATCCACATAGACCAGTCAGAAATGATTTTGTGTCCATCAATGTCAGCACTGACACATTTTCATGTCAAAGAACAGCCATAAGCATTTGTGGGGTATAATATTAATCCAAGGCAATGTGTGGATGCAAAGGGTTAAGTTATGCCTTTTAATGGCATATTACATGAGTTGTTCTGCTATTTATTTTACAATATATTAGAGCTGATTGGCAATACAATCTGAATAATTCTTTAGTTTTACTAGAGGAAGTAGTAGTAGCAATCCTTTAGTTCTACTGCCAATCTTGGCCTAGCATTTGAATTTTCTTCTCAGGAAACAATATGTTATAAACCAAACTGATTGTAACTGAAGATAAGGGAACATGATCTGTTGAAGTTTAGACATGGCACAGAGTTTAAATTCTCTTTCTTCTATCCTTTTTAAAGCTAATTATTTTCCCTTCATAATAAAGAAATACACTTCAACAAATGGTATTGGGATAACTGTTTTCTATGTCATAAAATGAGAAGAAGAAAAAGAAGAGGACAAAAGGAAGTAAAAAAGATATTGAGTGCCTACCACACACCACAAACAAAAATCAATTTCAAGTAGACTAAAAAGCTAAATGAAGAAGGAAAGTTATAAAACTTTTGGAATAACACATTTTATAATATCTTTCTAAAGTTGAAGTAGGGAACAATTTCTCAGATAAAAGAAATCTAAACCATGAAGAAAAAATATTGATAAAATCAACTATATTAAGTATAAGAACTTTTCCTCCTTTCCTTCCTCCCTTGCTAAGATAGAGCAGAGATACTCACCCAGCTATGAAGGGACATGGGAGGGGGATAATCCACATGCTCCTTATGCATACCTCTATCTTGTCCCTTCTTATTTCTCACCCTCCCTTTCCCTAGTAATTGGTGAGTTACTATCAAGAACCACGCCCCTCCACGGTTCTGCTAAAGGAAGTGACTTGCTTCCCCTCAGCATCTCCCTCTGCATTTTGGACACTAGGTTTTAGCTTTCTCTACTCTGCCTAAAAACCAGTTACCACTTCTTTTTATTTCTTTATCTTCCCCAAATGTGTTGACATTCCTTATTTCCTGTCATCTATTCTTTTTTTTTCTTCTGGGGTGTGTGTGTGTGTGTGTGTGTGTGTGTGTGTGTGTGTGTGTGTGTTTTAGTATTGTTTTAATGGATTTTGGAGGGAAGAAATAGAGTACAATATTTGTGCTTAATTGTCATGTTTAGTCAGAAGTCAAGGCTACTGCATAAAAACAGAATTTTCAAATTTGGCTTTCTCTTCACTGGGTACAACAGAATCCAAGCCTATCTTGACTTGGATTCATATCTTAGACTAGATGCCCAGTGCACAAAATATGTGCTCTCGGGGTGGGAGTGGGGGTCCCTCAGCACAGCCTACACCCTCTCACATTCCAGAAGCCCTAAGGAGATGTCCAACTGATGTCTTAGGCCCCCCCCCCCCCCCCCCCCTAGGAGGGGGCCTAAGCTGTCAGTCAGATATCCTTAGTGCTGCTGTGGAGGTGGAAGAGGCTCCTGCCACTGGCCACTGCCATGTGCTCGCCAGCTCAGAGCCCTGCTTCTGGCTGAGCAGTGCTCTCTCTGTGGAAGTGCAATGACCACCAGGAGGCAGCTCCTGTGTTGACTGTCTGCCCCCTGATGGTCAGTGCTCATTATAGCAACTGGTCATTCCGTCATTCAGTCTATTTGCATATTAACCTTTTATTATATAGGATTCCTCCCATAGTATAAAGAGTATAGCCCATCTTTCTTTGACAGTGGAATTGTAAACTTCCTGGTTGGTGGTAACAGATAATAGAGGTGAGAAGTATAAAATTAATTTTTGTGTGTGTAATTTCTCCTATGGATAAAAGTTAACTCGGGGATGTGTTCATTTTGCCCAATTTTTAATTGGGTTGCTTCTCTCTTTCTTTCTTTCTTTCTTTCTTTCTTTCTCTTTCTTTCTTTCTTTCTTTCTTTCTTTCTTTCTTTCTTTCTTTCTTTCTTTCTTTCATCTATAGCTTGGATACAAATCCTTGGTTATAAGATATATCTTATATAATTAGTGCTTTTTGTATCACCTCTAAGTAATCTTTGCCTTCCAAGTTTCCAAAGATATTCTTCTATGCTTTCTTTTAGAAGCTTTATCATTTTAGCCTTTATATTTAGGTCTATAACCTGTCTTGAGTTAATTTTCATGTAAAGCGTGTTTGACACTTTTATAGAAAATCAATTGACTCTGTGTGTATGGGTCTATTTCCCAACCTTTTAACCCATTCCATTAATTTGTTTGACTATACTTATGATAATCCCACATTATATTGATTACTGTAGCTTTAAAAAATCACCTTAAAATTTGTCATTCCTCCAAATTTTTGTGGAATCATGCTGGAGCCACAGCCAGTCACAGCAGCCACCAAGGTATTTTCATCAACATGGACTCCAGTCCCTTCACCAAGATAAAATGACAACTTTCTTTAAGCATTTTCAAGATGTGTTTTTCATAGGACATGACATTTCTTTCTTTATTTATTTTTATCCTCACCTGAGGATATGTTTCCATTGATTTTACCCCCTTCCCTCTAATCCCAGGCTCAGCCCCTGCCCAAGCCTAAAGCCTCCACCACAGGCTTTAGGCTTGGGAGGGGTCCCTCCACACACACCTCCGATTGCAGGCTCGGCCCTTAGACTTGGGGAGGAGTTCCCCCCCCCACCACCTGCACCTCCAATCGCAGCCTTGGCCCCTTCCTAAGCCTAAAGTCTCCACTTGATGGCCGGCTGGGAGTGACCTGGGTGCCGAGGAGGTTCCCAGGACCCAGGTATATATGCAAATTAACTGACATCTTTGTTGGATTAATTTGCATACCCACTCTGATTGGCTGTGGGAGTAGAGGAGATACAGTCAATTTACATGTTTCTCTATTATTAGGTGAGATAGTGACAATGTTGGAGGAAATTTCTGTTCTCTTCTACAGACTGTACCCTAGGAAATGAAATGAATTCTCGTTCAGTCAACTCTGAATATCACAAAAGGCAAGGCTCATTACCAGCAGGCTTATTCCGACCCTCTAATTGCTAATCTTCAGATGTTAACCTTTTCCCCACCCCTCAGAGTATCTCTTGTATCTCCCAAATCTTTACCAGTTTTTTTAAAAAGTATTGTATCCATTGCTCTGACCTGGTAGCTCAGTTGGTTGGAGTGTCATGCCATACACCAAAGTTTGTGGGTTCTACTCCTGGTCAGGGCACATACCTAGGTTGTCAGTTAGATCCCTGGTCAGGGCACATATGAGAGGCAATGGATCAATGTTTCTCTCTCACGTTGATATTTCTTTCTCTGTGTCTCTCTCCCTTTCTCTCTTTCTGGAAATCAATAAAAAGCTATATATATATATATATATATATATATATATATATATATATATATCACTTGTATTATTTTAATATATTTTTCTGATTTAGCCCATATTCTCTCTCTAAAGTAAAACATGAGCTAGCTAAATAATCTTTAGTAAATACATACAATCGCATGCTATAGCATACCTTAAAAACTAAGATGCAAAAGACAAGTTGCAGAACATTATATAGAATGTGATTTCAAATGTGTTATAAAAAGAAAAAAATATATATTTCAACATACATAAAATATGTCTGGATTGAGACAATGGCTCTCAGAGGGAAGAGAGGCTGAAGAAGTCAGAGAGTGGTGAGATATAGGAGATGTTTGCTCTTTGGAGGTTTTTAAGATCAAGTCATCCCTCTCTCTCATCGAAGTTTCTAACTCTCTATCTCTCTCCCTTCCTCTCTGTACAAAATCAATAAAATATATTTTAAAAAAATAAAATAAATAAAAAAAATCAAAAAAAAATCAAGTCATCCTATGTGAAAGTCTATAAGATGACAAGTTGCCACTTAGGAAGCTCATATCTTCTCTAACTTAAGGTATTAAACTCTGAATTTGTTTCTTAAAGGCTGTACTTTAATTATACATAGGTCATAGAGACTACTAATAAAATTAATTGTTAATCTTTCACAAAACTGCTTTGTACACTTGGGACCCACACTTAGATTTCAGAGTGGCTATTCCTTCCACCAAGGAGTATAACACATTTTACACACACTGATATATTCTTCTTCTTATGTCAATGCCCACCTGGTTGACACATTTCTGTTGACCCCTGGCAATGCTGATTTTTCCGCAAACAGTTACAACTATCATTGGGCAATGGTGGTCTTTGTCCTGTTGCTACCCAACAAAAATGAGATTAATCCATTCAGTTACTGATCACTGTCGAAAGCAGAATCTTTATAATGTTGAGTTTGCCAAGCAGTGCTCTCCCATACTAAACATGCACTTAGAGAGCTTCCGGGCCACACCATTCACCCCTATCTTCTTCTTGTCCAACTTTTTCCCATGATCAGACTGCAGTCTCTGCTGAAATTTAAGAAAGATGGAAAATCAAGGACACCTGTTGTAGTTGGAAATGACTGTGTTGTCTGTGTTGTAGTGACCACTGAGGCTGACAGCTGCACAAAGCAACCCAGTCAGGTTCACTTCAATAGAAGTGCCTTCTCTGTTAGGAAGAAAATTATCAACAGAACCTCAGATCCTGGGCTGTTGCTTCAAGCTTGTTTGTTTTTGCAGAAATATTATTTTGGGCCTATCTCTTTATATATACACACACATATATACATTGATGGTTAGACTAGCAGCTATTTGAAAAAGTAAAGTGGGGGAATCATAAAAATAACACATATAAATATGATGTTTTATCTTAAAACACAAATGTCTATTTTTCCAGTGGCTTATGTGGGCCAAGGCTTAATTTGAGTGTGGACACACTGTTTGGAATTGTGTTGTTGCTTCTTTGGGGTGAACCACACTTTCTGACATACTATGTACAATTCCCAGGTTGGATTCCTTTAAAATAGAATTAGAACTCCAAGATACTCATGAAACAATCAGAGCATAGATTTCATCTAATTTTTAACAATCATTTCCCAAAGAGTTAACTCACCCACACATAGTTCTATAGCAATAATTTCAGTGACTTGTTTTTATTGTCTTTCCAAAGCATTCTTTACAGTATTCATAGAAAAAAGAACTCTCATTTCATGGAATTATATAGTATGTAATTAAAATAATGTGACAAAAATAACAAGTACAACTGGAATTGACTGGTTTGGGGACAAAAATCGAATGGATCCTTGGACAGTGAGCAAGCCAGCTAGAGAAAGCCAAAGGAGGTGGGTGACTGAGGAGGTAGGTGACTGGGGAGGTAGGTGACTGAAAAGCAGCCATAACCAATGCCCATTTAGCCACTGAGGGCCTCAGTCAACAGGTTTTATTTAATTTTGGGAGAAGGTGATGCATAGGTCAGTTCATGGAACATCTGCTGTTTATCCCTTCTATAGTCATATTCCCCTGAGGCAGCTCCTGAAGAACTTCTGGAATGCCTAGGGCTGTGTGAAACACAATATGAAAATATCTGACAGAATCCAGTCCTTGCATAATAAAATGATAAACTGAGATCTAAAGGTATTATAACTAGAACTCAGTTTTTCTGGTTCCTAAGCTTAAACTTTTTTGCTACATTTTCTGTCTTTTATTTCCCAGGCAACTTGAGGATGCCCTTCACAGGCTCTTTCTGCCATCTGGTTATCTCTATGTCGAAGCCCAGAGGCCAGGAAGGAACATATTGGAACAGGTCCAGCATGGCCCTTACTCTCTATAGAGCGCCCTGAACTTGTAGATGCCAGCATCTAACCCCTGTGAATCAGCATGTGATGGGCCAGGCATGATTTTCTTTCTGACTTTTCTTCAAGACTGTTATTTTCCAACACTTTGTGGACCAAAGATTTTTATTGTTTAGCAATTTTCATTGCTAAGTACATAGTCTAGTATTTGCCTTCAAATTTCTCCCAGGATAGGTAACATCTGAACTGGGCTTGATCAGGAGAAGTGAAAGGGGAGTAGAAGGCATTATAGGCAGAATGAATCTCAAATGCCAAGTCCTTGACTTGCCTTGAACTAGTGTGTCAGAAAGGAGTAGATGTGATCAGGGACCAGAATCATGAAGGGCCTTCTACCCATGCAAATTGAGTCTGGATTTTATCCTGAAGGCAATGGAAAGTTATTAAAAGATTGCAAGCAGGATAATTACATGACCATATTTGTGATTTAGAGGGGTCACCCTAACAAACCTATAAAAGGGAAGGTGGTGAGAAGAGGGACTGTAAGCAGAAAGATAGAAAAGGAAGTGGTTAAAGTGACTCGGTGGGGAAAGATGATAGAGACCCGAATGAAGGCAATGACAACTTGATAGAATGGAGGACATAGATACCAAGGCATTAAGAATGCCTGTACTTAGAACACTTTTTAATGCTGAATATAAAGCTGGACTAAAGTGGTAAAACAATTTGGAGGACATAAAAGAGAGTGCAGATTGCACATGTGATCAAGCCTCAGACAGAATGTTAGAAAATATTCCAGAGCTTCTTGTTTTCCTATCAGCGCTAACAACTATAGCTGGACATTGAAAAATCCAGAAGATGCCACTGACATAGACTGCAATGTATCTGGAACTCCTTCAAGTTGTGTAAAGCTAGCATCCTTGTGGTTGTACAAGCAAACGTTTGCAGAGATAATTTACACAGCTTCTTAAGAAATATTATGTGAGGTATTGAATCCCACTAAATAGAAGAGGCATGGTAATACAAGATTACTGATGGTAGACTGACACAGTGCTTGCTTCTCACAGGTGCTGAGAGAGGAGAAGAGTGCAGGTTGCAGAAGGCTCTCAGGCAGTTGGGGATGGATACAAGGAGGCCATGCAAAGCACTTGGCATCAGAACAGACTCTGGCAGAACTTCTACCAATAGGGTGCACCTCTGGAACAGAGTAACCAGCCCTACCAAGGATACCTGGCCATGATTCCCAATTCAAGGGCTCAGGTATGGACTTCAGAAGAACTTAGAATAGTATCCACAGTGCTAAGCCTTTCAGTAGTTATCTCCACCCACATACCAAGAGGCATATGTTTCTATTCTATGTTGGGGAAAGGCTGAGGTTCATGCATGTTCCTTTGCTTCACAATAATGATGTCAAGTCTTCTAGAAGTAGAGCCTTTATTCAAAATTCATGATGCATATAAAATATATTAGAGGCCCGGTGCACAAAATTCATGCACTGGAGGGGGGGGAGGAGAGTCCTTCAACCCTGTCTGCACCCTCTCGCAATCCAGTTTCAACTTGTGAAACCTCCCTCTTGCAATCCGAGACTACTGGCTCCTAACCGCTCACCTGCCTGCCTGCCTGATCATCCCTAACTACCTCTATCTCAGGCCTCGCCACTGCAGCTTTGTCTAGAAGGATGTCTGGAATGACGTCCCGAAGGTCATTTGGCTGTCCGGACTAATTAGCATATTACACTTTTATTATCATAGGTGAAGTAAATGAATGTGTAAATTGTTGTTCACAATGCACTAATGTTTCAATACAAATTGGAAGTCTCTATGAGACAAAAATTGCAAGTGAAAGTGGCACATGCTGTGCAGATCATAATATCAGTACATAACACTTCCTCGCACATGGTAGATGCTCTATGAATGTTCCCTGAAATCACAAATTCATGGGTTATGTTAACCAAGCTTTTCTATGCATATGATCTCATTTGATCCTAACAAATCTGTGAAGTGGGTGTTATTATCTTGGTTTTACAGAAGAGAAAACAGAAGCTCAAAAAGGTTAACTGACTTAAGTGCTCAAGGTCATACAGCTACTAAATAGTTTAGCTGAAACATTAATTGAGATCTTTGATTCTTTCCACCACTCAACAGCTGCTTGTAAAAGCTTTGTTCTGCCTAATTCTGATGGAAAGGAACCTACTTGGGAATCCTCTTACAAAAAAGAAAACCATGTCAAATGTATATTTTGTAACTCATTTTTTGATATTATTTTGGAGTTTTCTAGAATGGGGCTCTCATCTTATAAATGCATAAATCTATACTCTCATTTTGAAAATGGAGTATCTAAAGGACATAAAAAAATACACAAATGGGCTGGTGGCTACAAAAATAAAAAAGCAGAATATAAGAAAAAACTTTCCTCTTGTTTGTCCCATTAGAATCTACTTCTCTCATGTTTAAGCATTATATAATGTCTTACTTCTTTACTCTGTCTGATTTGAGACAGAAATATTTATTTTATGAATTTGGAAATATAATTTGCTGGGTTGACTTGATAAACTAATGAAGTAGGTATTGGTCTACAGATAAATGAAAAACTTCCTCCTTCCTGTGAACCCCTGACCCCAGCAAAAAAAAAGTCACAAGTATTGAAAATTATATTATAGATGGAAAGAGTCATGGTCATTGGGGCTCCCATATGTCTTCTATGTAAAAACAGAAGAAGTTGAGCTCAATGGTGAGAAGCTGATCTCAGAAAGTCTAACCTCCTAGAGGTGCCCCAGAGAGAGGGCCCTGCCCTTGCGTGGTTACTCCGTTCCCTGTCTCTCCCGCCTGCGTGGGGGCTTGTGGGTCGAAGTCAGCTCAAAACTTCACATCCTTCGGTGGTGTCTCCAGGGCTCCCACTGGAGAGCAGGTTCTTGGTTCCCGTCCTAAATAGTTGCTGAGCTTTGCACACTGTGTGTGCTCTCTCCCCTGGTCTTTTTTTAGGTGAGGGGGAACAGAAGCCCAAGGATCGGGTGTTGGCTGCACAACAGAGATGTTTAGCTTCCATTAAGATCAAAGGTGAACATAAATCAAAGATAAGGTTAGCACCTTAACCTTTAGGGTCTTTCCCATAATAAATCAGAACATAATTTTACAATTATAGCAGCAGACACCTGCTCAGAAGAATTTGTCTAAGGCAATGCATTGGCCTAATTTGACGGACCTAGTCCTTATTTAACTGGTGGCAGTGTCACACCTGGACATAGGGCAGTGGACCTCCGTGGCCTGGTGATATTTTCAAAAATTTCAGAGACCTCAACATTGTCTTTGGTTCAACTCCATCCATTCAACCTTATCTGATTCAGAGACCCTTTCCTCAAGGTAATTTATCTAAAGTGCAGAGCAGAAACTGACCGAATGCCAAATGTTAAAAGGGAATTTGCTTAATAATTTAGTTGATAAAAAGGGGCCCAATAAGACCAATATGTGTACTTGCATGCATAAAATCTTGGTGGAGGTAGCAGTATATCCCACAGCCAGCAAACTGCAAATTCACAATGGTGTTTACTGAAGGGCACTATATTTAGAGAAGGCAAGTCTGTGGCAGCTTGGCTTTGAGAGAGCTGTTTGATCCTCCCTTTCATTGCTACGTGGCGGAGAGGGCCTTGGCGAGCCCGGGGCTGGGAGAAATCACCACCAGGGCTTACACCGCACGAACCTCCGCTCTTGTGACCAAACATAGCCCTGCTACTCCAGGAAGGTTTGCATAAAAGGGATTGATTTTCATTTGATTCTGCAAATAAACTCACTGAGCAAGCCTGGCAGAAAGGAAGATAATAAAAAGGGGGGAAAAATTTCTTAGGCAGTCTGGCCAGCTTCCAAATAGCACAACTGGTTTAATCTGCCTCTTTAGAGCTGCTGAATGGGTGCTTAACTTTCAAGGCCAGAAACCTAGGACATAATGAGTGATTGCCCAAAATTCTGATTTCTTTTTCCGATAAAAAAAACAACAAAACCAATCCCTTAAGCAAGCTATTATGTTTGAACTATTCTGCATATATAAATGCAGAATACTTAATTTTTTACTTACTTTTTTTACTTATTAAAATGCATAACTTTTCCAGGGAAGAATTATTTTGCATCTGTTGTTACTATATGATGAAATTAAAAACTGTTTAAGACAAAAAGATGTCTCTCTTTAAAATGAAATTCATCAAGCTAGATCTTAAGTAACTGTCATTTACTTACTTGATGCTGACTGAAATTTATTTATTACCACGGACCGGAATTAATGTTGGGTTAGTTACAAAAATAAAGACCAATAAAACATACCCACTATTCTCCAGGGCTCACAATCTAGCAAAGGAAGCACAAATTCACAACGATATGTATTTTAATTTTTATAGAGGGTGATAAGTATTATATAAAAAGTGTGGGCAAGATGTAGTGGAAACAAGAAGACCGGGCAATGCATTTGACCTGGGGTGGAGCAGAAGTTTGTTACAGCTTTATATGGATATTAACTTTAAGCTGGCTTTAAAGAGATACTATCCAACAAGAATTAGGAGTAAGACCAGGGCTGAGTGGGGACATATAGTTCAATACTGCCAATTGGTGAGGCCAGCTCTGTTCAGACAAGGCGGCTGAGCCAGAGACAGGATTCCTCAGCTGCTGCCACCTACTCCAAGCCCCCATCAGCTCTCACCTGAACTGGAATGCAAGGCTCCTAAATGGCTTTCTTGCTTCTCTTCTCTCCCTTGTACAGAACATCAAGATGTATGCCTTTAATATGATGACCCTCTCCTTAACACATATTTACAGAGCATCTGCTTGTATCAGGCACTCTGCTAGACACCTGGAATTGGTAAGTAAAACCGTCAGAAACCCTGTCTTTGCTGAATTTATTTCCCAGTAGCAGGAGACAGTCACATAATGGTAAATATAAATATTGTACGTTTTAGAACATATAGAAAGAGGTTGGCATTGTTGTTTCTTTAATTGAGCAGAGACAGGATATCAATAGTGGAGGGGAGCAGGTTAAAATTTTAAATAGGGTGGATAAGGTGGACCTCATGGAGAAATTGGCATGTAAGGAAAAACTTAAAAAGCAGGGAGGAAGTTAGTCATGTGCACAAGTGGGGAAGAGTGTTACAGTCAGTGGAACAGCCAATGTAAACAACAAAAGTAAGACAGCAAAGAGGCCATTGAGGTTGGAGCAGAGAGTAAGGGGAAGAGAAGTAAGGATAAATCAGACAGGAGAAGATTTGACTTTGGGTGGTGGGCACATGGTCCTATATACAGATTTTGTAATTTAGTAACCCACACATGAAACCTATATGTTCATGTTGACTAATGTCACACCAATAAAATTTAATTTAAAAAAGCAATAAATGGGAGTTCATCTCACAAAGGAATGGGTTGGGTTTTCTAAGGAATCTTGCTTTTACTCAAAATGGGTTTTGAGCTTTGGACTGACTTCAAAAAGAAACAATATGGCCGCTGTGTGGAGGATAGACTGGAAGGAAATGCTGAGATAGGATGAAAACATGGGGGGCTGCATCAGTAACCCATGAGGGTGAAGATGGGGCTGCATGCAGGGGAATAACCAGATGAAGTGATAAGGAGGAGTAGGGTTCTGGATATATTTTGAGGGCAAAGCCAATAGGATTTGCTGATAGATTGGCTGTGAGGTGAGAGAACGAGAAGATTCAAAGTTGACTTCAAGGATTTTTGCCTGAGCATTTAGAAGGGTAGAGTTTCCATCAGCTGGAATGGGAAAGACTACAGATAAAACAGATTAGGGGGTAGGATAAGATAAGGAGTTCGAGGTTGAAGTTTGGGATGTCCCTTTCTACACTGACATTATTTTCATGGTTTATTGTTACACTGAAGCTTGAATCTGAGTTTGTGAAAGAGGTTGGGATAAAGATAATCATTTGGAAATCATTGGTATATAAATTGTACTGAAAGTACTGAGCTGCATTGAGTGAAATTACAAAGTGAATGTGTATATAGAGAGAAGAAAAGAAGACCATGGACAGAGAAAAAGAAAAGCAAACACAAAAGACTGAGAAGGAACAACCACTGAGGTAGCAGGAACACCAGGCATTGTAGGGTCCTGGAAGCCACATGAGGAAAGTTACCATCAAGGAAGAAAGAATAGTCAGCTGTGTCCGTTGCTGCTGCAGAAAAGTAGAGAACTGGCCTTTATGTTTAACAACGTAAAGCCTATTGTTAAATTCAAGGACTCATTGGTTATTCTTACAAAAGTAGTTCTAATGGCGTGGTGAGGATAAAGCTTGATTGAATTAAATTATTTGAAGCCTGTTTCAGAACCATGTTCCCTAACCTACTCCTGTTTCTGCCTTGCATATGATTTTCCTGCCAATTCCCTTGCTGTCCTCTCATTTCTGTCTTCATATCAGTTTTGAGTTTGGTGCTTGGCCCATTTCCATGGCTATAACTTTGACTCCCTTAAATAATGACTTTGTGTCCCTGTCATATTGTCTCAGATGCCTCAAACATGAATTCCTTCCAGCACTTTCTTATTCTGGCCCTTTCTACACTGACATTATTTTCATGGTTCATTGTTACTGGATTTGTCCTGTCTTTAGACAGGACCAGGTACAAGTATCAAAGAGCTTACCACCAGTTGGGTGGTTGGCAAAGCTTTCCTGGTGCACAGATCGTACTAAGCTTCTTTCTTTCTTTCACTCAGTCTATCGATAGTTCATTTTTTTCTGATGCAATCTCCCCAAACTGAGGCTGGGACCCTTTATGTTTTGAGCTGGCTGGAAGACCTAGTTTCTCTTAGTCATGTGGCTTTCATGAAGAGCTCTATTTTCTAAGTAATCTGTCTTCTTCTGAATTCCTTTGAAGCTATTTTGGAACTTTCTCTTTCAAAAATCACCCTATATGGGAACTGCCACTATGCTCTTGTCACCAAGAGCAGTATTAATATTCATCTTATTTGCATCACTCTATGCCAGACTATGATGAATATTAGGAACACACAGAAAGAAGGTCAGAGGATTCTTAATAGATATTTGTCATGGAAAGAAACATGACTAGGAGTATTCTTCAGGGACTTATGTTGGTCCTTATGTTATGGCTCTATTTGATACCAAGCTGGGGCCATAATGATGAGGATGGTAATAGATTGCCAAATCTAAATTCCCTTTAAAAAAATAAGGAAATGATGGGATAACAATGGAAGCTTGTTGAAAGATAATTGCTAAAGGATACTATCCACAAAGAAAATTCAAACTAATTCTTTTTGTCAATGTACTTTAGCCTAAATATTTTACGAAAGCTTCCTAAAAATAACCACAGTGCCTTAGAATGACCACAGTGATCAGGTTAGGCATCCTAATAGAAACCATGTGTAAAATTCACCATTTACTTATGTTGACAATTTGAAGAATTTTGGAAGGTGTCTATGGTAGTCAGCCTCCAAGATGGTCTGAAGTGATCTCTCCCTTATTCACACACCTGTATAGCTCCTCTACCATTATAATCGATAGTATGAGGCAGAAATGCTGGTATGTGACTTCCAAAGCTAGGTCATAAAAGACATCCGGTTTCTGTGTTGCTCTCTCTCAGATCATTTGTTCTGGGGAAGCCAGAAGCCATGTTAGGAAGACACTCAAACAGCCCTATGGAGAGGCCCTCATGTTCAGAAACTGAGCCTCCTACTACTACCAGGAAGAAACCCAGTGAGAAAGCATTTTGCAAGTACAATAGATTATCCAGATCCATCTAATTCTCCACATATCTTCAAGCCCCTCTAACATCTTCACCGTAACCTCAAGAGAGTTCCTGAGGGCCCTTTAAAAGTGAAGTACCTTCCAAATTCCTGACCCACAAAAATTGTGTGAAATTATATATCTTGTTTTAAGTTGCAGTGAAATGTTAATCGCAATTGGTAGCAAATACAGTGCCATATGGAACTTCTTGAAGGTATTACCCTACCTCAAATCTTAGAGTGCTAAAACCAACTTCATTTATCTGATATCCCAATGTACAATTTAATTTCAATTTGAAAATGTTTTCTGAGTTCTTGACATTTTAATCCTTCACCTTGGTATTTGTCAACATTTAGCTGGGCTTCAGCTAAATGTTGAATTACTATATTGCCACCACTTTGTGAAATTACTGTCTGCCATCACTCATTAGTAGAATGACCTTAGGAAAAAATGTGCCTCAGTTTTCTTGACAGCATCATGATTTTAATAAAAACCCAATTCAAAAGACTGATGTAAGGATTAATTAGGTAATACCTAGTGAATGCTAAGTGTATATATATATATATATATATATATACACTTAGCATTCAGGTTTACAAAAAACTACTGGTGATGATGATGATAGTGATGATATGATGAGGAGGAGAATGGAGAAGATAAAATCTTGTTTTCAACTTGCTGGTAAATTTTTAAAAAACATTTTTAAAATTGATGAGAGAGAGAGACAGAGAGAGAGAGAGAGAGAGAGAGAGAGAGAGAGAGAGAAATATTGATTTGTTGTTCCACTTACTTAGGCATTCATTGGTTGCTTCTTGTATGTGCCTTGACTAGAGATCAAACCCACCACCTTGGCATATTGGAATGACACTTTAACCAATGGAACTACCCAGCCAGGTCTTGCAGGTAAATTCTTATGAGGTAAAAGAACCCTTGCAAATTTGTATAGTGGTCTCAGTTATTATCCCCTACTTCTTCCTGCACAGATGTAATTACCTCTATAATAATCATTACTTAATATTACAACATACATATTTAAATTATTACAACATGCATATTTCTCTATTTTCTTCACTCCCTTTTCTATAGCTCACAATAAAACAAGCATGCTTCATGATAGAAGCACATAATGCTTGGACATTTAAAACACAATTTTAGCAATAAATTTAATTTTGATGATTATTTATGTTTGTTATTTCAGAGAGAAGAAAGGGGATGAAGAGATGGCTAGAAACATCAATGATGAGAGAGAATAATCAATTGGCTGCCTCCTGCATGCTCCATATTGGGGATCCAGCCCGCAACCTAAGCGTGTGCCCTGACTGGGAATCCCACCATGACCTCCTTGTTCTTGGGTCAATGCTCCACCACTGAGCCACACCAACTAGGCATTATTTTATTTCTATTGCTTACTCTTTTAACAAGTAAGTGACCTGTGATTAAATCTACTAGGGGCCCAGTACATGAATCTTTGTTTCAAAAGGACTATCTAGTCTTAAAAGTGAACCCTACCAACTTTACTAGATGATTTCAAAAAGATCTAAACTTTTCCCCAGGATTCCTGTTGCCATGACACCAGCACCAGAAACATTATCAATAGCAATGGAGGGCTTCCTGTGTGCTGAGCATTATTTTAAGAAACTCACGTGTTTTACCTCCTTTAACCTCACCTCAACCCTATTAGCTACTGTTTTTCCCAGTTTACAGAGTTGCCTGGTATCTCATTATGAGTATCTACGTTGTCCACTCACCAGACAGAAGGGAGAGCATTCTTACTTCTCCATGGAGTCATCAACACAGTCTTCTTCCTGCCAGCAACAGTGGGAGTTGAACTTTAAAATGTGCTGTCCTTCAAAGTGAGAAGTAAGACACACTGTTCACAGCAAAGGGATAAACATATGTTTTAGAAGTACATTTTAAGCTTTGCTTGGAAGTTGTAAAATCCAGTCCTCCCACCCTCCATGCCCACCCCGCATGCAATACGCACATACATGGGGCATTTGCTTCAGCCACTTTATTTTATTTATTTATTTATTTTTAAAATATATTTTATTGATTTTTTACAGAGAAAAGGAGAGGAACAGAGAGCTAGAAACATCGATGAGAAAGAAACATCTAACAGCTGCTTCTTGCACACTCCTCACTGGGTATGTGCCCGCAACCAAGGTACATGCCCTTGTCCGAAATCGAACCTGGGACCCTTGATTCTGCAGGCCAATGCTCTATCCACTGAGCCAAACCAGTTAGGGCTCAGCCACCTTAAATAACTTCAATTTGATTGCATACTACACATATTAGAAATGGAATGTATTTTATGTTTACTAGCTTTTAAAAAAAAACCCTCAATCTCACACTAAACATCCATCAGGTGAATGAATTATTTCATAGAAATACAGATAGAAAGGCAGAAAATACAGATAGAAATTTGGGAAAATCAGAGCTCTGTCTAGGAAAGAAAAACCTGCCTGCCTTTCCAGATAATCAATTGGGTTGATGGGTGCCTAGACGACGGGTTTCTTGTGACTATTTGATTTATCTAATTAAAGCTGTTGCTATTAATTAACATTTTCCCCATGGAAATAATATCTAAGGCACACAGTTTGTTCCAAAAGGGCTTTTTCAAGCATACAACACAAGCAAAGCTTTAAGTGAGAACTTAGATCCTAAAAGGTGCCTTTCATTTCTGCAATAAAGAGCCTTGAATTCAAATACATTTGCTTAATGTCAATTCAACAACTCTGTGGGAATGGGAGGGAGCCTGGGAAATAAAATGTTACAAAGTATTATTTTGCATATTTATACCCTTTTCTATATACTGAGTAAACATGTACTTACATATTTCACATAATTATGCACGCTCACATATAACGTTAAACTGGGCTGTATATTCAAAACCCTGAATTAAGACTTACAGGCAATTGAAGGGATTTCTAATTTTGACCTCTCTTGCCTTTTGCTGTGAGCACATCCTTAGAATCCCAACAAGCCTGTGAATTCAATGTGAATTAAAATGGCCCTCAGTGGGTGAGAAGCCTACAAGATAGCTCTCTCCTGGTTCCAAGTACTAATTCAAATCTGATTGTTGTTAAGGTGTGTGTCCCTGTCAGATTCTGGAATGAATTCTCTAGAAATAGAAAAGGAAACAAGGTCAGAGTGACTCAGGAGCATTTTTTATCACATCCAGAATTGTCCAAAGGTTGCTTTAGTAACACTAAGACACTGGGAGAACACTTAGGTGAAAGACCTTTCAAAACTAGGAAAACCGAGAAAAAAAGAGGAAGAACTCATGGACATGGACAACAGTATGGTGATTGTGGTGGGGAGGAGGTAGGTAGAGGTGGGAGAGGGCAGAGAGGGTATAAATGGTGACGGGAAAATGAAAATAAAATAAAAATAAACAAGTTCATAAGATCTCACTAAAATTTAAAACATAAAACTAGGGGAACATATTCCAGAGTCAGTGGGAGAGTGTTCTGTGAGCTGCTATATTGGAAGTGCTGTGTTGAGTTAGAGCTGGTTTTCATGCCTATGACTTGGCTGCACTGGCTGCTGAGGGCACACGGAGAGGACAGGTCACCAGGGCCGGCCAGAAAACTCCTCTGCACCTACTGGTTTCTTAGGGACTGTGCATGTGGTAATTATACAGAGAACAACACAAGTCTTACGGACGGGCCTATATGTTTATAGAGACTCAAATAGAGCACATTCAAGTCAGGCAGGTGCTGGACCAGGGAATGCAAACCCATCTTCACAAAAGAAACTCTGGAAGTTTTTATTTAAATGTTTTCAGCAAAATAAACTGTTACTAGGAAAACATCTTGTTGTAAATATAAGAAGGGTCTGCAGGCCTGAAATGTATCTGCCTGGTTTCTCCTTCCCTGGTAATCCTACTAAGCCTGGAAGCTCAGCAGTGAAAGTCAGATGTCCTTGCACCCTTTGTCAGCCATGGCTGCTGGCAGAGAGATCAGCTTTCTGAGCTTAAAGTAAACAGTCTTTCTTGACTAATGACCCCTATAAATATAAAGACTATATATTCAGAGATGTCTTTTGGCCCAGGAGGCTCTTGCATGGTCTAATGGACCATTAGAGAGCAAAGGGTTGTGCTGGAGAGAGTGACTGATTTAATGAAGTGCTGTGGAATGTGCCAAAGAGGCCTGTTCTGAATTTATCTCTTTCACTGTTCAGTGGAATAATCAGCAAAAGTCACTGTTTTAGGATTTATTCATTCTGAATTTGTATTATTTGATAAGAATGTATTTGGAAGTTTATCTGCGTTATTTAAAAAAAAA
The DNA here is from genome assembly GCF_014108245.1 of Pipistrellus kuhlii. NCBI lineage: Eukaryota > Metazoa > Chordata > Mammalia > Chiroptera > Vespertilionidae > Pipistrellus > Pipistrellus kuhlii. The sequence continues at coordinate 136,821,454 of NW_023425404.1, forward strand.
GTATGTTACTTAGCAAATGTATAAGATTAATGAGATAACAGAAGAATGGTTTGTTAAGTTCTGAGTGTAAGTGTTTCTAAAGAGTTTGGATATTACCATTTATAAACAATCCTATATAATAAAGAGGTAATATGCAAATTGACCATCACTCCAACAACAAAATGGCCACCCCCATGTGGGCACAATGGCCACCACAAGATGGCCAGCAGGAAGGGCAGTTTTGGATGATTAAGCCTGCAGGGGAGGGAAGTTGGGAGGGACAACATTTGCAGGGGAGGGCAGTTAAGGGCAACCAGGTTTGCAGGGGAGGGCAGTTGAGAGGGACCAGGCCTGCAAGGGAGGGCAGTTGAGGGGAACCAGGCCTGCAGGGGAGGACAGTTAAGGGAGACCAGGCTTGCAGGGGAGGGTTGTTGGGGGCAACCAGGCCAGCAGGGGAGAACAATTAGGGGCAACTGGGCCAGCAGGGGAGCAGTTAGGTGTCGATCAGGCTGGCAGGGGAGTGGTTAGGGTGTGATCAGGTTGGCAGGCAGAAGCAGTTAGGGGTAATCAGGCAGGCAGGCAGGCAGGGAGCAATGGGGATCTAGGGGTCCTGGATTGTGAAAGGTCCCAGATTGGAGAGGGTGCAGGCTGGGCTGAGGGACACTGCCCCCATGCACACATTTTATGCACTGGGCCTCTAATATATTAATAATACCCATAGATCACAATGCTTTGATGCATTGGTTACATATTCATTTAAAGAGAATTCTCCCTAAATAATTTTGCTGGCTTCTCTCTAGTTATCCAAAAGTAATAATTAAACAACTTATTTATTGATTGACTTAATAATATAGATAAAATAGCATTTACTGGGTTCCTACCCTTTATTCAATAGTTTAAAAAAAAATTGTGAGCCTACTGTGTGGCAGGACCTTTTGTAGGCATCAGGGATGATACCAGAGAACAAAACAAAAAAGAAATGAAGAAATGAAAAACTGAAGAAAGGAAGGAAGAAGGAAGGAAGGAAGGAAGGAAGGAAGGAAGGAAGGAAGGAAGGAAGGAGGGAGGGAGGGAGGGAGGGAGGGAGAGAGAGAGAGAGAGAGAGAGAGAGAGAGAGAGAGAGAGAGAGAGAGAGAAAGAAAGAAAGAAAGAAAGAAAGAAAGAAAGAAAGAAAGAAAGAAAGAAAGATGAAGAAAGAAAAATTCTGCTTTTATGGAGCTTATATTTCCCTAGATGTTGAAATTAAAACAATAAACAACTCAGACATGACCCCTGCCTACAGAGAGTTTAAATTCTGGTGAGAAAGATGGCAGTAAGTCAGGATAACAATTTTATAAAAGTAATTGGATTGCAATGTAATGTAATATACAAGATGATGGGATACATGGTAATTCTGAGGCTCACTTTAGACAGAGTGCTCAAGGAAGCTCTCCTGAGAAAATGAGAGTAAGCTAAACTAGGAAGGATAATAAGCAAGGTATTTTAGAGCCTGGGGAAGAGAGGAAGAATTTTTCAGACTGATAGCCCAAGGCAAGAAAGAGTTTGCTGCTGGAGAGAGAGAGAGAGAGAGAGAGAGAGAGAGAGAGAGAGAGAGAGAGAGAGAGAGAGAGAGAAAGAGAGAGAGAGAGAGAGAGAGAGAGAGAGAGAGAGAGAGAGAGAGAGAGAGAGAGAGAGAGAGAGAGAGAGAGAGAAAGAGAGAGAGAGAGAGAGAGAAATGAGAGAAACGAGAGAAACATCAGTTGGTGGCCTACCATACATGTCTGAACAGGGATCAAACCTGCAACCCATGTATATGCCCTGATGGGGAAAGGAACCAACAACCTTTCAGTGCACAGGATGACACTCAACCAACTGAGCCACTCTGGCCCAGCAACACCTTTTTTTTTTTTTTTTTTTTAAATGTGGATTCGCAGTTAAAAAAATATCTACAAGGCATACTGCTTAGTCATTGTGGACAAACAGATGTATAAATTAAACCCTTTATCCTTAAGATACCTACATTCTGACAGTGAGAGAAAAAAACACAACACATGAAAATGAAAATGTCCAAAAAAAGGGGCAGGGGACACTTCCATAATCCAGAGAGGAATTACTATGGGCATCAAGAATGAGTCACTTTTCATAGTGTTGGTAGTCCAAGACCATACACGCAGGACTGATCAAGATTCAGGGGGATTGTAAAACCTTAAAAAATGGATGGTTTATATATATATATGTACCTATTTTTTTTAAGATAGAAAATTGTCAAATTGAAATTGTTAATTTCTCAAAGGGTTTATGAATCAAAACAGATTAGAGGCATTGCCATAAGAGATTAATTTAATCATGGTCTTAATTTATAGAAGTTCAAAGAAGGAGTAAAGATATTTCTGGAAGTAGGGAGAGTGCAAGACATAAGCAAAGAAACATTATGAGAAAGAAAAATGCAAGGCATGCTTGGAAATGGTTTTAGACTTGTGTGATTGGGATGGGGATTAACATAGAACAGTGGAGAAACTGAAACTGGAAAATAGGAGGGAGCTGAAATGGGGGACAAACTTAAATTCGAACTAAGAAGATAGATTTTCTTGTATAGACCATGAAGAGTCATTGGATTTGATTCAATTAAAAAATAGTGAGCATCTTATACATATAAAGCAATGTGTGGTATCCTGGTTACAGGATCGAGGAAAGGATTAAAATTTCTCCAAGAATAACTATAGTTAGCAATAATTAACATTTACCCCTTGCTTACTATGGGCCCATCTCTTTGCTAAGTGCTTTACATGGATTATCTAATTTAATCCTCACAACCCTATCAAAGTGAACCCTATTGGGATAAAGGGAAGTTAAATTCCTTGTCCTCAGTGATATGGGTAGGAAAAGTGGAGTCATTATTCAAAATCTTGCAGTGCAGCTGGAACACTTGGTTGATGGCCCCGGAATATTCTGATGTACTGCTGCAGCCAGAGATGGCCATGACATCATGCTTCTCATCAAAGCCACGGCTATGGACACCTCTGGAGTGTACCAAGGAGTATGTGAAGGACAAAATAAATGCTGTATATTTTAATAAACTGTCAACTTTATTTTAAGATTTTTAGAAAAATGTGTAAGAAATAGATATGGGTATTCATGGTTCTAAAAATCAGATTAATTTTAATGAACATATTCTGTAACAAATATTGAGAAGCATGAACAATGATAGATGTGATACACTTTTACACAGTGAGTGATCCATGTAACCAGTACCAAGATGAAGACAGAACTTTCCAGCCCTGCACAAACCCCCTTACCCCTGCTCTGACATCATCACCAGAGCAATCACTGATGTCCAACACTAGTGATTACTTTGTCCTGTTTTAGAGTTTTATATAAATAAAATCATTTCAGATGTTCTATTTGAAGCTTTCTTCTTTTTCCAAAAAGATTCATCTCTATTATTGCAGGTGGCAGTAGTTTGTTTATTTAACTCACATTCGTTTTTTAAGGTAAAACATAACGCCACAACTAATTATTTGCTGTTTTAGGGAACACACCCTCATTTTTTGAGAAAGCAAATCAGTTTCCTTTACCCTTTGGTCACTTTGATGACAAAGTTTGAGCAACACAGGAAGAAGCACTGAATTGGGGATCAGGAGAAATGAATTCTAGTCCTCCTCCGCTACTCATAGCTATGAGACCTGCAGTAAGTCACTGAAATCCTTGAACTAAATTTCCTACATTAATAAAAGAAGGAAGCAAAGTTCACTTTGGTCTACCCTAGTATGAGTTGCCTTTGCTTCAATTCTAAATGGAATGGGTTTAATTTAAGTAAAGACTATAGAGGAAATAAAAATTTTCCAAAATAAAATTTTTTTCTATTATAAAAAAACACATGTGTACTGTAACAGTTCAAGCAACACCTAATGGCATAAAGGAAATTTAATAATAATTGTTCAATCTTACTTTCCCCACATATATAAAAGCAATGTTAGTTTGGTGTTAATACGTCTATGTATTTTCTGTTTATACAACTATATGTTCACTTAATAAGCTATCTTATGGTTGTTTCTGAAATGCAATCATACTGATATATCTTATTCTGTAATTTTCTTTTCAGGGGAATTATTTCAAGATTGGAATATATGTTCCTGTTCATTTAATGTCTTCAAAATTAACCTGTCTGATGTGACATAGCATCCATCCACTGTAACCAATCAAACAATTTCTCTGGATTGATATTTAGATGTTTTCTAATTTTCTTCTATCACAACATGCTTCAATAAACATCACTGTACACATACTATTATAAACCCTAATGTTCTTCTTCTGTATGCTAGATAGAAACTGTCAGATTTGTTTCTAAAAGAATGCTTATTTATCATTTCAGTACTTGAGTTTTGAGCAGGTTCGAATGTGAAATCTGAAGCAAAAAAAAGAAACAAGATCTTAATTCTACATATTCATAGGAAATGGAAATGTGAAACATAAAATACCGAGTATAGCTTAAAGGCTCATGTTTGAAATGGCTGAAGACTGAAATCAGAAATGTGGAAAGATGACACGTTTTCCTAAGTAACAAAATGAATCATGATTTGACAATGCAATATCAAGAATTAAAAGGCAAAGAAAAAAACTTTGTAAATCACAGAAATAAACCATTCATGTTATTCTGTAGATAGGCAGCAGAGTTGACTCATTATTGAAATTGTGTTTCAATGCCAATTTGGAAAACTTACAGCTAAAGCCTTTTGTGGCATCTTCCCTGACCTGCTTCCTAGACCAAGGAGGTATACTTCCCTGGGGGTACCCCTCCAGGACCCTGTCTCCTGCAAGCCAGGGTAACTCAGTGAGGAACATGCAGTATTACGTAGAGGAAGATGTATTTGTTTTGTCAATGTTTCACTTTGAAGCTGGTCTGGAAGAGAACATTTTCCTTTATCCAGTAAGATCTCAAATACCAAAACCTCTACCAGTCTCTCAAGAGAGAAACCAGATAAAAACTCTCATCACGAGAAAGAAGAGGAGGAATGGGGCTGGGGAAGAGGAGGGCAAAATGCCTAGGAGACCACAGAGGGAGTGGGGGAGACCAGATTGAGGAACCCCTTCATCCGCATCCTGACTCCAGGGGAAAAGTAAAGAACCTTTTCGGCACCACCTCTGCCCTCTGCATGCAGGCTTGAGCGTCAAAGTTTTATTTCTGGTGGTGAACTGTTCCTTCCTGCCCTTCCAAGTTTTTTAAGGGCATAGCTCAGGGGTTGCGTCTGCAATGTGCATGGCATGATTCTACAATAACGTGCTCTTCTTTGCACAGAAGGTAGTGTGCTACTTATTCATCTTCGTGGTGCATGTTGTTTTCTATTCGCAGGGATGGTTTTACACTGATCCTGTTACTTCGTTTCCTTGGATTCCATGGTGACCAGCTGGTCCCCTGTGCAGGCAGCTGCTTGAGATTGTGGAAGAGCTAATTGGCCAGCAGTGCGCATGAGCCTGTGACCTCCACCTCATGGATTGAGTGCTCAATCATCAACTGAGTGTGGGCTTCAGTCACTCAGAGCTGGACAGTCAGGGCTCCAGCAACAATTAATTGTGAAAAGTCATGCAGCTTAAAAAAGTCATGTCTTCATTTAACCTCAATTTGTTATCCATAAAACGGGAATGGCAATTGATCTCTCAAGTGTTTTGGGGGAGGGTTAAATGACCTAAAATATTTAAAACATGTACCTCAATAAGTAAACACTCATTGGCATCCCCTCGTAAAAATCAAATACCTTGGTGTCTTTCCTTTGGAAATAATTCTTATGTGTGTCTACCTAAGAAGTAGCTGGCTACACTGAGCAGTAAGCAGTGGCCAATAGAGAAGCCTTCTTCACATCAGTGTATGAACATAGGTGTGTGGGTGTTTATGGAAAGCTTTACACAAAATTTAAAGCCATCTGGGGTGCAATCAAATATCTCCGACTGCACCTCAGAGAATCCTGAGAATGTCTGTGTTTGGTACAATTTTTTGTCTGACTCCTAGTTTGAGTCAGAGTTTAAACCTATCTCTTCATTTCTAGTCTAGTCATCTATTATACCTCTGATAAACTGTTCTTCCTTTTGAATTTGTCTATTAGACTGTGCCACTGTCAGAGACCTGAAATATAATCATGCCCTTTTACCAGTTGGTGGATATCTGGTCTTCATTCATTTTGTTTGTTTGTTTTGTTTTGTTAATCCTGACTTGAGAATATCTTTCCATTGGTTTTTAGAGATTTGAAGGGAAGGAGAAGGAAGATGCTAAGAGGGGGAGACAGAGATAGGAGGAGGAGAAGAAAGGGGAGGAGGAGGAGGAGAGAGGTGAGAAAGACACATGGATTGCTTACCTCCTGCACCCACCTGACAGGGACTGGGGATCAAACCTGCACCCAGATGCATGCCATGGAATCAAATCCTCAACCCTTCAGTGCATGGTCTGATTCTCTAACCACTGAGACACCAACCAGGGCTGACCTTCATTCTTAATTTCTTTAATCATATTAAAGTTTCCATACTATAATTCCATCTCACAAGACTTTCAGAGAACACCAAAAAAACTTTCTCTGCACAGATTAAAAATAATGACACAGTCATTTCCTTCATTGCTCTTTGAATTCCCATATAAAGTTATCTACCAAATATACCTTGCCTGTCCTACCAAGTGTGCCTGCTTAACATGGGTTGATGCCTGTGACATTAGTCACCATTAATTGCTCAAGAGTTGAGATCAGGTAGGCAATCACTGAGTTCATCTGTAAAAAAATGAAATGACTACAGTCGTATTAAGGAATAAAAGGCCCCATGGCTACCAAATGACTGCAAACTATTTCAAGAGAACTGAGAGTATATCCTTGTAACATATACTGTCCCAAATGCTGCAAACTCCAGAGAGCAGGCAGTTTGAATAATCCTTTTACTTTACCCTTCACTGGGTCATTGTTTTTCCACTTAGGAGTCTCTCCTTTTAAGAACATAGTTTAATAGAGTCTGTCCTACTCCAAATTCTGTGCTTCTTTGATTTTTAAATAGAATTTGTGGTTTGAATTAAACCCTACTTTCTGAAAATTGACTTTATTTGAAAAAGATTTCCCTACAATTTTTTTTTTTTTTCTTACACTGGCATTCATTGAGACAGAAAAGAGGAGAGGAGCCACACAGGTATTTTGGAGGTAAGTAACTCTTTCAGAACAATTTCTCTCTTTGTCTCTTGGGGAGCTTTGGCTAGGGCTGTGGTCTGGAAGAAGTTAGACTCTGGAAGTAGGTTTCCAGAACTTGGGCATTAAGCAAATATGCACTGTATCCAAGGCATCTGACCATCCAATGTTGTACTTTGCCAAATGCAAGGAGGGAAACTACTGAAATCTGTTCGAGTTGTCATGACAGACAGGGCCACATGGAAAGTGCTGGAAAAATTCCTCCTTAGACTATAATTGCCTTGATGGACAGAAACACTGCCTTCCATCAGCTGTGGTATGCGATGGCCCAGTGTTTTGAGGCAGTGCTCAGGGTTTATTGTTTAAGGTCTCAAAGCAAAATTAAAATGGGACATTAAAAATACCTGAAGGAGCTAATTATATTTTATTTCATTTTATTTATAGTGTCAGGTTCCTTCATCCCTGAGCACATAATGTGTATTCAGTTTGATGGGGTGTGTGTGTGTGTGTGTGTGTGTGTATGTATATATATGTATATATATATATATATATATATATATATATATATATATATCACAACCAAGATATGGTCATGTAGATGAAGTTGCCCAGTGGATGCATTGTTCCCTTCTAATTGAGCATAAGGGTGCCTTAGAGAGTAGTTGAGAGTTGAGCATGGACGTCAGCAAGACCCTATAGCATAACTGTTAAGGTTTAACCTCTGGAGCGAGGCTGCCTGGGTTTGAATTCTGCTCCATACATCTCTGTGCCTCACCTTTCCTGCCTATAAACTCACTACAGCAATTAGACCTAACTCGTCCGGTTGTTTTGAGAATGAAATACATTAATATGCACATTTTAAAGTGCTTCAACTAGTACCTTGCATAAAGTAGGTGCTATGTCTTAGTTACAGTGATTATTTTTACATTTTCATTATCATTGAGAATCCAGGAGTTCATGTCACTAAACGTGGTTCTCTTTAACGAAAAAGCTGATCACCAATTTGGCAAATTCTCTCTCTCTATTCTTTCATTTCTCTCTCTCTCTCCCTCTCTCTGTTTCTTTCTCTTGCTTTTTCTCTTTTACTGCCTTCACCTGGCACTCTGGCTTCGTACCCACACTGCGATACTTGATATGTCGAGTCTTTTCCTCTGTAGTGTTTTTAATGGCAACGAAGTGGGCAGACCCAAGTCGTCGTGCGGGTGGTGGCAGGGCTGTGCTGTCCACCTCTTGAGTACGGAAAGGTAAACGCTTCGGTTGTTAGGGGCTCCCACTCCATACCCACCCCCACGCCTCACAGAGGAAGGAACATTTCTCTGTGCGGGGGTGGCTTTCATGCTGGAAGGGAATGGCTGATGGAGTTATTTTTGTTCCTCACAAATGTGGATGTTTAAAATAGTGCTTTATTCAATCGGCATAAGTGACACACGGACTATGTATAGTGGTGGAACTGGGCCTGCCAGGTGATGAGGGCCAGATCTCACCAAAACTAAGAGTGGTGGTTCTCCACTGATAACACCCAAGGGTTCTTTCCTGAAAATGGCCAGCAAAGAGCCCCCATCGTGGGCTGCCTGGCAAATGCACTGGCACAGCCATTGAACTGTTGGAAATGGATGTACCTCGGAGCCAGTGAACTGGGACTTTGGCTTCGTGTCCAGGGGGCATGCCAGCGGGTCACATTTCCTCTCTGAACCCCCCTCCAGGCAGCACTGTACTCCTGAAGGGTAAGTGTGTCCGTTGTTCTTTCGAGCCTCTTGACTCAGTGCCCTGCAGGCCTGGCATTCAGCCAGCGAAACCGAATCGGGAGGCTGCGGCTCAGGCCATGGTTAATTGGAGGTTTATTGTCTTGTCACGGTTTCAGAAGTTTAGGGAACCTTTTTTTTTTTTCTTTTTTTTTTTTTTTTGGAGATTGATTGGATATTGTTGGGAGTTGAAGTAGTGTCAATTTTGACCTTATGCGCTCCTTTTTAGTGACTAAACTGAAAGTTTATTTAAAACATTATGTTTTAATTCTTTGAAAACTGCCCTGTTGTATTGCAAGTCAGCACAGTGAGGATTCTAGAAGGGACTCCTCCTATGTTGAAACAAACAGACTAGGTTTCATGGAGTGGGCAAAGGGGATGGAATGTTTTATTCCCATGAAAGTTTTTCTTATCAGAATTCATTTGATCTGAGGCGAACGAGAAGAAAATGCTTAGCTTCTGAGGCAAACGTGAAACTTGCCCTATGTCCAAGGGAGATTTCTAAATCCTTATAGATTCTCCTTAAATGGATATGAGATGCAATGCAGAGCTTGGATTTTATTTAAGGGGTGGGGGTGGTGGGGGTGGGTGGGAATCCATTGAATCAGAGGAGAGTGAAAGTGGCTGTGAGTGAGAGTGAGGTCACCCATCTCAGACACCGTTATGACAGACACACTGGGCATTTGGTTGAGAATCCACATGCCTCCTCCTCCCCCAACTTTCTCTTTCCATCTTAGAGCCTCCTCTGTACACTCAAGTGTGTTTCACTATGACCAGGGAATAGACACTAAAAATATGTCCGGAGTGACGTGACCCACTCTCTCCCCATCCAGGAAAAGGACGAGGCTTCACGAGAAACAGCACATACTTTCCTTCCCTCTCTGGGAGCCTGGGGGTCGACCTACAGATGCTTCCCCTTCCATGGCCGATGGCTGCCGACGGTGCCCAGCGAACCACTGGACAGGACGGCTCAGCTACAGGAGGGTGGCCACAGTCTCGGCCAGAGCAGCAGCCCCCCAGCCTCAGACCACCTCTGCTCCCCCACCCAGGAGCCTTCCCACCTCCCTCAGCCTCGCCTGGGCCCCGCCACAGGGGCTGAAGCACTGGGCGGTGGTGGCCTCAGGGGCAGTGGTGTCTACAGCCTTGGGGCCGGTCCAGGCCCGCAGGACCCTGCTCCGGGCAACTCTGCGGCCCCTCCGGGGCCAGGGAGGGACCCAGGACCCCCCCAGCGCTCACCACTGTCTCTTCCTGACCCTGCTCCCTGAGCAAGGGCTCAGAATGGAAGCGGCTACTCCTGAGCCGAATCTGCAGGCCAGACTGAGGGAGGTGGGGGATGACGGGGTGAGCGGAGCTCAAGATAGCCAGGAGCTAAAGCAGCAGCTGCAGCCGCTGCGGGAGCCGCCAGCCTCCTCCCAGCAAGAAGCGAACTATGTGGAGATGTGCTCTGCTGCTGCCGGAGTCCAGAGGGAGAGGCCCCGGGCCATGGAACAGACCCCGGAGTGCGCCCCTGGGGATCCAAGAGCCTCTGGGAGTCCCGAGGAGAAAGCCCAAGACGAGCCCAGCAATCCAGAGGGCCAGGCTCCAGCCCCCCAGAGGAAGCCTGCTTGGTTGGAGCTCAGCAGATCCCAGCTCTCCGGCTCTGAAGAGGGCAACCACCTCACCTCCTCCTCCTCTTCCTCCTCCTCCTCCTCCCCTGCCTCCTCCTCCCCGGTGGACAAAGCAGAAGGCGGCCTTTTCCAGGATGAAGCCAGCACCTCCACAGGGGCGCTGGCCACCTCGTCCTCCTCTTTAGGCTTTGAGAGTGACAGCGGTGAGAGTGCAGGGAGCTGCCAGCCCCGGGGAGGAGTGGGAGAGGGAGAGGCAGGAGGAGGTGGAGGAGGAGTTGAAGGTGGAGGTGGAGGTGCAGGAGGACGACGAGGAGCAGCGAGGGGAGACGTTGGACCAGAGTGCAGGGACCTCATCGCCAAGTCCCAGGGGAGCAGGGGCCCCCCAGCCCCCGGGGAGGCCCACTACATCACCACCCACGAGATCCAGCTGAGCGAGGTGGAGCAGGACATGGACTTCGACGTGGGGCTAGCCTCCCGCTGGGACTTCGAGGACAACAACGTCATCTACTCCTTCGTGGATTACGCTTCCTTCGGCGGCAGCGACGAGACCCCGGGGGACATCAGCACCCCAACCGAGGAGGAGGAGGAGGAGAAGGAGGAGAAGGAGGAGGAGGAGGAGGAGGAGGAGGAGGAGGAGGAGGAGGAGGACAACAGCTGCTACCTCAGCACCACTCCCAGCACCCACGCCACCCGGACGCCCAGCCCCTGCAGCAGTGACCCTCCCGGGCCCGGCGGCAGCGCGGGCAGCAGCAGCAGCGGCCGGGACACCAGCAGCACGGAAGTGGGCAGCGGCCCTTCTGACGGCGGCCCCACGCCCCCACCCCCCGGGCCTGGCACTGGCACTGCCCCCAGGCCCGAGCCCTCGCCCGAGCCCCCGGAGGAGGAGGCAGTGTCAGGGGCAGCCACCGCCACCGCCTCAGCAAGCAGCTGTGGGAGTGCAGCAAGCCAGATCCTCCTATCAATCAAACCGACTTCCCGGGCTATAAATGAGCCTAGCAACGTGCGTGCAAAGCAAAACAGGATTTATGCAGCCAAGCATGAAGGCGACATGAGCCTCCGCGTCTCCGCAGCTGCCCAACAGCGTTCCAGCCCCCTGAAGCAAGACCCGGCCGCAGCCGCCGCGGCTCAGGACCATGCAAAGAAGTTCATCGCCGTCCCGGCCCGCCTGCAGACCCGCTGCGGGGCGGTGCGGGCCAAGGAGCTGGTGGACTACTCCAGCGGGGCCTCCAGCGCCGTGAGCGAGCTGGACGATGCGGACAAGGAGGTGGGTAACCTGACCTCGCGCGCCTTCCGGAGCCTGGCGTACCCCTACTTCGAGGCTCTCAACATCAGCTCCCGGGAGTCCTCCACGCTCTCGGAGGTCGGCTTCGGGCGCTGGTCCACCTTCCTGGACCTGAAATGCGGGGGCGTGGGGGCGCGGGTGGAGCAGAGCCTGCTGCGGAGCAGCGCGGCCTCGGTGGCCGCAGGGCTGCGGAAGAGCGGCAGTGCGGCCAGGCCAGCTGCAGACCAGCTCTACATCCACTCCAGGAAGTCGCAGACCAAGGCCCTGGAGTTCGTGGTCAGCAAGGTCGAGGGGGAGATCAAGCACGTGGAGACGCCTCTGTGCTTCCAGAAGCAGGTCCAGACGGGCGGGTCCTGCGTGGTCACCCTCCTGGAGCCCCTGAATGTGCGCAGCGAGAGCAAAGCCAGTTCTACCGCTGCTGCCTCCGGGCCCTGCAGGGCCACCAAAGGCTCCTCGGGCAAGGGCCCCGGCTCGGTGTACACCGATGATGATGGCTCGGAGACCCCCGAGGGCGGCAAGCCTGCCCCCCGCGCCGCCGAGGGCCCCCAGAAGAAGTCCACGTTTGCCTCCAGTCTGCTCAAGAACGTCATCTCCAAGAAGATGCAGCGGGAGCACGAGTTCAAGATGGAGAGGGGCGAGGTCACGGACACATCCCACCGGAACCTCGGCAGCGCGTGCAAGGAGCTGGAGGGCTCCCTCGAGCGGCCGCGGGACCGAGGCCTGCAGCGGCAGAGCTCCCGCCACTCGGAGGCCAGCTCCGAGCACACGGTGCTCAGCGTGTCCGATGCGGGCGGGGAGGGGTCCGTGGCGGGGTCCAAGTCCCCAATCTTCAAAGCCAGTGCCCCCCGGGAGAGCCACGCAGGCTCTGGACCCCCGGAGGAGGTGTGTGAGATTAAGAAGAGCGCCTCCGAGACGGTCAAGGGCATCTTCCTCCGCAGCCAGAACAGCGCATTCCGGTCCTGGAAGGAGAAGGAAGCCGAGAAGAAGCGGGAAGACAAGGCCCCAGCCGTGGGGAAGCTGAAACTCCCCAAGGGGGGCGACTGGAGGGCCGACCTCGGGGAGGTCTCGGCCGGCAAGCCCACCATCATGTCCCGCCTCTTTGTCCCCAACATCCAGCAGACCCCCAAAGAGAAGCAGCCGGGCAAGCGGGCCACCAAGTACCCAGCTGCCCAGGCCGCCACTGCCGCCTCCTCCACGGCAGGGACCGGGCCCAAGGCCCCGGAGATCAAGATCCGCCTGGGCAGCGTGCAGCAGCCAGACTCGGACTTCAGCATCGCCAAGCTGCTCACGCCCAAGCTGGCCGGCAGCAGCTCCTCCTCCGGCCTCCCCAAGGCAGGGGAGGACAGCAGCAGCAGGGGCCCACAGAAACCCTTCCGGGGAGACGGCCTGGAGAAGGTGCCCCAGTTCCAGGTGAGGGACGTCAGGGACAAGTCCAAGGCCCAGGGCCCCCTCCACCAGGTGAGGGACGTCAGGAAGCTCATCAAAGGGTCGGGGGACAGCAGTGACAAGGGCAGCGTGACCCCGGAGCAGGGGCTGAGCGGGGCCAAGCCCAGGCAGCTGGCTGCTCCTGCTGCCCCTGGCGGGTCCAGATCCCTGTCCCCCTTGGTGATTACGTGCCAGGCCGTGGTGAACCAGAGGGAGGACGGCATGGACCGGGAGCCCAGGGAGGGCCTGGGCAGAGGCGGGGGCAGCAGCGGGGGCTTGAACCCCTCCTCGCCAGAAGGGACGGTCTTGGTGCACAGGGCGTCTGGGAGGCTGCCCGTGGCCACCATCGCCCCCAACAAGCCGGAGCAGGGCTCCTACCTGCCGGTGCTCAAGATCATCTCCAAGGCTTCCTCTGCTCAGAAGACCCCAGAGAAGGCCAAGGAGGAGGAGGCCAGGGAGGAAGGCAAAGGCACCAAGCCGTCGAGGAACGCCCTGGAGAAGCTGACGGCCGCCGTGAGGTCCATGGAGGAGCTGTACAGCTTCAACAGGAACGAGTGGAAGCGCAAGAGCGACCCCTTGCCCACGATGGCCGACAGCCACGTCCTGTCGCTCATCGCCAGTGAGGAGAGGGAAGGGGCCGGTGGCGGGGCCGAGGGGGACCCCGACAAGCTGGCCAGACGCCTGGGCCTTGGTGAGGTGGGAGAGCAGGGCGCGGGCCACAGAGACGGAGTGGTCCTGCGAGCAGCCCCCTTGGAGCGTCTGCAGAGGAGGAATTCCAATGAGAGCGTGTCTGCCCGGGCTGCGGCCTTTGAGAACCTGGCCAGGGAGCGGCCCCGATCCCTCTACATCCCCCCAGTGCACAAAGAGGGGGAGAGGACCCAGCCCCTGCAACCCCTCCCGCCGCTCCCCAGCAGCAGGAACGTGTTCACCGTGAGTGCCAGCAGCATCCAGAAAACGGGGGGTGTCGCTGGCAAGTTCCCCCAGGGGCTTTCTCCAGAGAGTCCTTCGGCAGCAAAGGGCAGCAAGGCTCAGGGGCTCCGGTCCCTCAAGATCTCTCCGGCCACCCGGGCACCGCTGGATGAGGTGGCCGCCAGGAAAAGTGGCAGCACCTTGGAAAAGAGCCATAGTGACTGTGAAAATTACCTGACCATCCCCCTGAAAGGGAGCTCGGCAGCGGGGCCCGGGGCCAGGAGGGAGGGGCCCCCAGCCTCCTCTGCAGCCACTCTGTGCAGCTTGCCCCCTCTGAGTGCTCGAAGCCAGGCCCCCAGCTGCCCCAAAGGTTCCCAGGTCAGTGGAACCAGCCGGCCAGCTTGGCCTACCAAACCTGACAACCCACGGCAGTCGGTAGCGGCCCCCTCGGGGCCCCAGAGCCCCGGGCATCCCCCCACCGCTATCTACCATCAGCAGCCACTGCCCTTCCCCCTGCAGGGGGCCCAGCCCCAGGTGCTTTGCTTCTCCCCACCTGGCATGCCTGCCCCGGCACCTACAGGCCCAGCTCCGGTCCCCACAGACGCCTTCCAGCAGCCACAGCCTCAGCAGACCCAGCGAAAGATGCTGCTGGATGTGACAACTGGCCAGTACTACCTGGTGGACACACCAGTACAGCCCTTGACCCGGAGACTCTTTGACCCCGAGACGGGGCAGTATGTGGATGTGCCCATGACCTCCCAGCAGCAAGCAGTGGCTCCCATGTCCCTCCCGGTGCCTCCCTTGGCCCTGAGTCCCGGGGCCTATGGACCCACCTACATGATCTACCCCGGGTTTCTGCCCACTGTGTTGCCTACCAGTGCCTTGCAGCCCACACCAGTGGCTCACACTCCAGGGGGAAGCGAGCTCTCCCAGATGGCCGCAGAGAGCCCCAGCAAAGAGCCAGCTGCCAAGTTCACCGAGGCCCCGTACTTCATGGCCTCTGGTCAGTCTCCCACCTCCTCTTCTTCCTCGGCCCCAGCAGCCACATCCCAGCTGGTGGGGGCCAAGGGCTTCGCCCAACTGCACGGCAAACCTGTCATCAGCATCACTTCCCAGCCCCTGGGGCCGAGGATCATCGCGCCCCCCTCCTTCGACGGCACCACCATGAGCTTTGTGGTGGAGCACAGATGACAGGCAGTCACCAGGAAGCAGGATGGAGCCGCTGCTGGTGAGTGAGTGGACTTTGATACTCAGCTTTAAGGGATCCAGATCAGTCCTGTTTCTCTGGAATGGCAGGTTTACAGCAGAGGAGGCTGTCTAGAAATGGGCATTTTGGAAAAATAGAACAAAACCCCACCCAAATGATTAAGGATAAATATATATATATATATATATATATATATATATATATATATATATATAATTGTTATTATTATTTTTGCCATGCCTCCTCTCCACACTCCTCAGTCCCTGAGGCCTTTCCCCTTTGACCTTTCAAATGGCCCATATGCTTTTCTCACCATGAGTCGGAGAAACGTGAACCTTGGATCTGTCAGGGTAGCCTTTGGTGAAGGTTGACAGGAAAGAGAAACAAAAGCCCGTTCAGATTTCACGGAGTGAGCCTCTGTTCCTGGAGACCCCATGGCAGAAGGCAGAACACCCTGAGAGATCACTGGGAACACTGTTAATGGGCTTGCTCCTCATTTTCCCATTAGGGGGTTCTCTAAAATCTGCAGAAAAGCTTCTCTCCTTCCTCTCCATCTTCCTGAGGTTTCTTTTACAAAGATACTGCATTTTTTTTAAGCTCTTGTTTTTCTGTTTACAGACAGTCAGAATGCTTTTTCTTAGGTGAATCCAAGGTCTTTAAATTTACACACACACACACACACACACATGCACGTACGCACACACGCACGCACGCACATGCACACTTGACCTCTGTGAATGGGGGTGGGGGGGCTGCTATGTTTGATCCAGTCGCTCAGACTGAATCCACTACTCTCAGCTGCCAGTCCCTATAAGGCGCTCACTTTCATATCTGCATTCGCTCCCTTCAGAAAAGAAGCAACTTCCACTGGCCCCCCTGAAAGGAAATAAGATAGATTCCTAACACCTCCGTTAATCCAAATTCATAGACAGGAATCCTTGCTGTAAACAGTCCAAGAAACTTGATAGGAAAAGTGAGCCTGAATCAGGATACTTCAGGTCACACACGTAAGAAAGACAGTGGCAAGCTGCAGATCGGAGCACAGAGATGTCAGCACCGTGGGGTCAAATCGCCCCTCGTTCTCCTGCTCTCTTCACACTGGGAAGGGTTGGCATTATCAGTGTTTCTTGGGTCTTGTTCACTCCTTGGTAAGGTTATACCAACAAAGAAAGGAGATGGAGAGGAGAGAAACCCTTCCATGCATGTGTATGAAAGAAGTAAGCCATTTCTCTGTTCTGAGCTGAAAAAGAACAGAGAAGCATTGCTTCACTGAGCCTTAACTTAGGAAGTGGGATCATTCGATTAGAGTCACAGCTTCCTCCCACCAGATGTGTGTTCTTGGGCTGAAAACTCTCGCACTCATGATGTGTCAGTTATATCTGCTCCTCAAAATGTATTGCTGTGGATGGTGGAGGTGAAGGAGGGCATGGAGGGGATAAATGGTGCTGGAAAAGATAACAAAATAAAATAAATGTCTCTGAATGTCCAATGATATAACAGCATATTGCAAGTTAAAAAACCCTCTTCAGATTAAGGGTTCATTACATTTATTGAACTACAAGACTAGAAGAATGCAAGTGAAAACGCGAGCCTCATTTTACTCACAGTCTAGAAATAGATGATTCAAATATTTCTCTTTAAGAGTTTGCCACACACACACACACACACACAAAACAAAACAAAAAAAACCACACAAACTTTGATGACCCAGTTGCTTTGATGATCTTACTGTTTTTGTGATCACAAATAAAGAGGGAGAGGGAGATGAAAGAGAAATAATGCATCTTTTGTCTGATGTGGGAAATAAAGGAAAGTTCAGCATGCATATGGAGGAGAGTCAGAATCAGAGAATTCATTTTGCAGGAGGAAAAGAGTAGTCTCTAGATAAAGCGTTTTAATCTTTTGGACAGGTGGTGCCTTTACCTACGGCTATTTCGGAGCAGCTAATCCTGCAAGGCCTTTGTGTGAGCTGAGGAGGCACAGAGACAAGGGGAAGAGAGGACAGGGCAGGCAGGGGAGGGGCAGGCACACGCGCCTGCAGTCCCTTTGGCAGCTGCCTTTGGCCTTGCTCCTGTCTGCTGAGTCTGGAGGGGGTAGGCTTGGAGTTGTTTCCCTCAAACACAAAGATAAATCAGAGTTTTTAGCATTTAATATTTGAACAGTGATTATTTTGAAAGTTTATTTTTTTTGAAACACAACATTTATATTAGTCCACCACCCTGAAGATAGACAGAAATCAAAAGCTGGCTTCACGATTTAAGACGACTGGTGAGGAACTGATTAGCTTTTTGTGCACAAGCAAAAATCTAATTATTAAAACTCAGATAACCGCCTGGCTGACATGGCTCAGTGATTGAGTGTCAAACTATGAACCAAGAGGCCATGGTTCGATTTCAGGTCAGGGCACATGCCCAGGTTGTGGGCTCAATCCCCAGTCGGGGACATGTTGGAGGCAGCCAATCAATGATTCACTCTCATCATTGATGTTTCTCTCTCTTCCTTCCTCTCTAAAATCAATAAAAATATATTTATAAACAGATAAACAAAAAACTCAGATAACTAACAAAAAATCCTTCAAAACTCATCTTCCTGAGCGTTCTTTGCCATGCCCCAAAGAAAAATCAGACGCATAAACAAGTGTGTAGCTCTTTTCCTTGTATGTTCAGCTGTCTCAAAAATTACATTGCACACACTCACTTATCACCTGATGCTCTTACGGATGGTCCCTGTGAGAGGTCTTGGAAGCAGGTCTCAGGTCTGGATTTCCTTTGAAAACCCGCCTGGTTCCAGAGATTTTTCTGGCGGCAGGCTCCAGCTCTACGTGGCTCTTTCAATGAAGTCAATTAAATGGTTTGATCCAATCACAACATTTCACAGAACAGAAAGCTGGGGCTTAGAAAGAAATGGTTTTGCTCAAGACCCCAGAGAGTGAGCGAGCCAGAGCCTGTGGCACACACTTAGCTCCTGGGCCTCACTGTGCTCCTGGTTATTCTGTGTGTTTGCTCCTTGGTAAGAGGCATGGAGCAAAGGATGGATGCAGAGGAGTGCTATGAGATCCGCACTGGCAGCCAGGACTCCTGGGCCCTACTCTCTGCCATTCTGGACATTTCTAAAATGAACGTTTGAATGAAATGTGCTAAAACCCTCATTCACTTAACAAACATGAATTGCATGTTTACACTCTACCAGAAGCAGTGTACTACGAGGTGACTCTAGGTCCCATGTGACCTGCTACAGTCCCCTCAGCAGGAGCCTATACTCCAGCAGGAGGCACGCACCAGACACACAGAACTGCAAAACCAGTTTCCAGTTCTGTCTTAACCTTTAAGATGCCTGCCAGCTCAAATAATAAGGATTTCATCTTCTATTTTTAGTGGTGCCTTGCAGCAGGGAGCTCTGCTTTCTCCCCTGTATATCCACCGAGTGGCCAGATTATTATGATCTCTAAACACATAATAATCTGGCCACTCAGTGTATTTGAGCATAACAAGCTGCTGCTAGTTCTTTCTAACTATTTTGGTATGAATTTCCCTTTAGTTTTGCTTTTATAGGTGGTTCTTTCCCATTACTGAAGATCATCAGTAATGTTTTTATTTTGTTATTATTTAGTAGGACATCGCAGATTGTGAGAAATGCACGGGGTTGTGTATATCCCGTAGCCCAGTGGCCAGATAGTCACAACAGGAACCCATTTGTAACCTACCAGCATGCTAGGCACCGCAGCTGCAAAACTTCACTACTTTCTCCTTTTTTTGTAAGGACTTTCCTGTTATAGACTCTTGTTTGTAGATTTGTGTTTTGAAAGTCCCGGCTCCACAGGATCTTGGATGCCTTTTTCAATGAGATTATTTTTGTTTTTAGTTTTCTCTCTTTAGATGCACATAGCTATATTTTTTCTTCTCTGACATATTCACTCACATGCTTTCTCCTGTCCATCCACTTGGATGCCACGTTTTTGTTTTAAAAATTGTATTGAGACTTGCTTGATACTAAATACCATTTACTATGACATAAAGATAAAATAAATATGTAATATAACAAAAGAAAACTTTAATTGGCACTATGCTTGCTTTGCCATGAATATTGCAATTATTTTGTTATATTTCAATGTCTTTTTTTTCCTGTAAGATTTTATCTATTTCTTCATCTTTTCATTTATTTTTATTACTGACACTATCACAGATATTCCCATTTCTCTTCTTCCCCCCTCCCCCCCAGCTTAACCCAGCCTTGGCCCCCCTTCCCTTTGGCCATCACCACACTATTGCCTGTGTCCATGGGCTGTGTATATAGTATGGGCTATATATGTCCTTTGGCTAATCCCTTCACCTTCTTTCATCCATTCCCCCCACCCTCCCTCCTCTGACATCTGGCAGACAGACTTTCTTCATTTCTGATTGTGCCCTGGGTGGCTACTACCTGTTGGTATTTCTTTTCTCCTTTTTTCCTCAGAGTTATTTCTACCCTCTGGGTAGAGCTCCACAGGTCAGTAACTGAAGTGGAAAGAGAAAGGGGGCTGGACTGAGGGGAGCTATTTTTATAGAGTGTTCTAAGGAGGTCCTATAGAGATCCTTAGATCATCAAACCCTGATCCTTGTGTTAGAAACTGCAGGAGGAAATTGGGCCTCAGAGAGGGTAAGTGGCCCTTCTCCAATCACAGTGTCCTTTGGGGGCAGAGTTTTGACCCCAATCCCAAATGACCCCATGCCAGAGTCCTTTTATTCACTTTGCTTCTTTCTCATCGCCCTTGAATCCCTTCTCTTTTTCTCCCCGAGGCCACTCTTGTGTTTGAGAATTTACTTTTTGTTCTTTGCTATTTTTTTTTTTTCAGGATTGGGGATCTTTTATTACTTATTGTGGGTTTCCCTTTCCCATTCACTTCAAGCTGATTTAGTTTAATGACTCACCTTGCTTCTTCCCTTCTTACAGTTTTGTTTCTAGTTTGTTTTAACCACAGCCTGGACAGCTTAAAGGGCCAGGGCTCCCTGCCAGCTCCCTCACCAGCTGGGTTTTTGCAGCCTTGTGCAGGAGGCCAGGTGGCTGCAAGCTCGACATTACATTTTCACTTCACTTCATAATTACATTCCCGAATCAATTGGTTTACTTCTATTTTTCTCTGACTTGGTTGTGACTTTCTCTTCCAATTATTATATATGGCTGTTGTTTTATTTAAGTATCTTCTTAATGTCTTTTCTGTCCTTTTCCCCCCTCCCCTTCTCTCCAAAGGATAGCATCTTTCCTCTTTCTTCCTTTTGCTTTTAATTTTGTGCCTCTCTCAACAATTTTGTTTTTATTATTTTCTTCTCTATCCTCTATAAAATTAATAAAAATGAAAAAATAGCAGCTAATGTTTATTCACCATATATTATGCAAAGATTTAACACCATGCTATCTGATTCTTAAAACAAGTAGGCACTATTTTCATCTCTATGTGACAAATGAAGAAATGACTTGTCCCAAAAGGACATATCATTTGTAGCCCAGGCCCTTCATGCTCATGGCCGTGCTCTTACAGGTGGCACTTGTCTGCCGGTCTCTTACTCTCTGCCCTCCCGCTCTGTTCTTCATTGTGAACTGTCCCTCTTTCATCATATGGGAAAAAGAGAAACGAATACGATCAGAAATTGACCTTGAATCTATTATTGCCTAGCACAGTGGTCGGCAAACTCATTAGTCAACACAGCAGCAAACATGTGGCTCACGAGCTGCATTTTGCCAACCACTGGTTTGGCATATATGAAACCTTCATGTGTATTATTCTTTTGACTAAAAAAAAAAAAAAAAAAAAAAAAAAAAATCAGCTGTCTTTAGTTATTAGGACATTGTATGCCCACAGAGGGGTCTGAGCCAGTGTCAGCATTTCTAAGGGCTGTGGCTCTCCTTGGTGGGGCAATTCTGTGTGTATGTGGGGAGGGAAGGGTGTGGGATGTCCCCTGGAGGCCAGCAGGTTCATGCATTTTCGTTGGAGGGGAGCTGTGTGGCTTGACTAAAGCCCAAGTGTGTGCACCTTTGAGGTCCGGCAGCTCTGAGCCAAATTCTAGTACTCTTACTGCTCTGGACATTTGCTCTCTCTGAGGTTCAGTTTTCTCAACTCTGTAAAGGGAATACCTCTCAGGAATGTTGTGATGATGGACTTTATAAGACAGTTACAAAGGACATATCCAATAGTTCACAATATGTAGTAAGAGTTCCATCTGCCTTGGAGACTATAACTTCACAATGCTTTAAAAGCTCCTCATCTCTCAGGGGCCCTCACCAGAGCAGAAAAATCAGGCCTCATTCTTGTAGACCCCCAGAGCAGCATGAGGAGACGGATCCGGGGCTGTTTTCTATTTCGCCAAACTGGAGGCAATGTCCATACCTCTGCAGTCGGAGCTGGCTGATCTCTTGGGACAGGTCAGTTGGCTGTGGGCCAAGGTATTCTAGTATCCCCGAAGCTTTCCAGCATGTTATACAACGCTGGGCTGACACTGTCAGCTGCATGGCGGTGATTTTCCTCTCCGTCTGGGCACAAGCCTGTGTGGAGCAAGGGAGACTCTGACCCTGCATCCCCTCTGAACTCTGTCATGTGCTCTGGCCCTACAGTCACAGGCCAAACTGTCTCGGTGACGCAGCAGAGTCACCCTCTCATCGTCACTGAATTCTTCCCAAGCCTCTAAATCATCAGTTAAACTGGCAATTTTATTATTTTATCCTTAATAAGAACTGGAGTGACTTTATTACTTTCAAGATTTTTAATAAAATTCCTCTTGAATGAGCAGAAACAATACGGCAGGTAGGTGAAAAAGCAGTGTCTGGTGATGGATCCCTGAAAATGTCTCGGTCGATTGTATAAACAGATTTTCCCTTCATTTCTCAACACTCTGAAGTCCCCCTCCCCTGCCCACTTTGATTTGCATACAGATGATTCTTTGTGGTCATCTATTTTCTTCTTTTCCTGGTGTAATTATATTTCCTTTTTCCTGTTGCTATTTTTTATGTCAACAGGTAGCAAAACTTGAATTTAGCAAATGAAAAGTCTCCAAACTCGCAAAGGTCCCTTTCATCTTGAAGGTCATTCCTTAATGTAAAATACAAACAAATAAAAATTTAAAAAACATGAACTATTTATACATATGAAATCACAATCATTCTTATAGACTTATTTTTTTAAGAACATATTTAGCAGGTCAGTTTCTAGATGGCAGGATTAAAATATCTCTTGCTGACTGCTGTGACGCCATATAATTGATTAGCTAACTGTTATATGATACTTTTTGGAGGTTACTTTTCACATGATAGACCTTCTTAATTCCTCACAAATATTACCTGTATGCCACTCTATTTCTGTCTGTATAATATTATATTCAATATCAGCTTTCAAATGTTAAAAAAAAAGTTCTTTAGGCAAAGTTCTAGTAGATATACTATAGAGAAAGATCAAGAGAAAGGGCTAGCCGAAACCGGTTTGGCTCAGTGGATAGAGGGTTGGCCTGCGGACTGACGGGTCCTGGGTTCGATTCTGGTCAAGGGCAGGTACCTTGGTTGCGAGCACATCCCTAGTAGGCGGTGTGCAGGAGGCAGCTGATCGATGTTTGTAACTATCTTTCTCCCTTCCTCTCTGTAAAAAATCAATAAAATATATAAAAAAGAAAAAAAGAGAAAGGGCTAATTTTTAGTAAACTTTTGAACATGTCAGTTACTTATCTTATACTAGAGGCCTGGTGCACAAAATTCATGAAAGATAGGCCTTCCTTCCCCCTGCTGCCAGCACTGGTTCCCCTTTGGCACCCGGGACCCAGGCTTCCTTTGCAGCCCTGGCTTTGTCCAGAAGGTCATCTGGAAGGATGTATGGTCTAATTAGCATATTATGCTTTTATTATTATAGATGGATTTAACTCCATTCTAAGGTATAGGTTCTAACCAGTATAAACAAAATGTACTAGATGAAATTCCACGTAATTTAGGTAGTAATCATTCATTCACAAAAACTTTTTTAACTAGATTACTAACTCATAGTAAATCCAATTTCTGAATAATATTTTAAGAACATATCTATTACACTGTTTTATCGCTGCTATGAATGATTTCAATGAAACAGAACATTTCATTCTAAAATCATTTTTGTATAATTCATTGGAATTAATATAATTTTCAGAGAGAAGTTCATCTTTGGGCATTTTCCTAAAATCAGTATACTGTCTAGTAAGTTCAGAAACACATTTGCCATGCCCAAATCGGTTTGGCTCAGTGGATAGAGTGTACTTCGGTTGCAAGCACATCCCCAGGAGGGGATGTGCAAGAGGCAGCTGATTGATGATTCTCTCCCATCAATGTTTCTAACTCTCTATCCCTCTCTCTTCATATCTGTGAAAAATCAATAAAAAATGAAAAAAGAAACACATTTGCCAAACATATTTTGAAATGCTAACTTCATCATAATTAATATTGAAATCAGAAAAATAGTTATATAAAATGCATTTTGACTTTTTTGCTTCTTTAAAAGTGAATTTTACTTTTAGAATAACCATCTCTTCTTATCTATGCTTGTTTATAGGAGCAAGACAGCAAGATGGACTATTCTTCTTTAATCTGAAGGTTGCATTGTAACAGCACTAAGAGTTCATCTGAAAAACTTCCTCTACATGTGTTATTCTTAGTTTTTGCTTCTTATGAACCAAGTGTGTAAGTTTCTATATTTTCCTTAACAACCCTGTTTAGAAAGTTTGTGCTATTTGAGTTTTACTAGGCTGATTGAATGGTTGCATTTTCCCCCTGTAAAAATGATTTTTTTTAATACTTAATACAGGACATAAGGTTTTCATTTATCTTTTCCTCCATTTGGCTAGACAAAATATCCCTTAACTATTTTCATAGTTCCATCAAACCATATAGCAGAATGGGATTTGTTCTATTGTAAACCAAGCCAGTAAATCAATAACTTGGAACCCAAATCACCTTATAGGTTCTTGGAATACATCAGGACTAGCTGGTAGAATTGAAGCACATGCTTGGATTTTATATATGATGGGTCCTCACTTTGAATCATATGCCAGCCAAGCCTAGTCATTCTCTTGGTTATAATCTACATGCTCTTTTATCGGGTTTAGCATGATTTCAGGTGTGATTGTGCAAAATAGTGGTTTTAACTTTTGTGCTTTGTTTAAATTTTCCAATTTGTACAATGTCATGACACTGTTTTTTTGTCTTAAAATAGAATGGCTTAAAATACTGAAGAGCCAGTGATTATATTTAAAATTAAGTTCTTAGTCTCAGGAAAATATAAAATATCTATTTCCTTCTAGTAACCCAAACTTTGTTATGAGCATATAGCATTTTTTTTTTTTTGTCTTCTTCAATGATTCCCTCCACAGTTGCATACTCCTGGCTCTCACGGATTATTTGGAGTCCGCAGAGTGACTGGTTTGGGGTGACAGAGCAGAATGTAAGCTCCTACTCAGTGGCTCCAGATCTCTCCAGCCACACCAAGAGCAGTGACCTAGGGTTACATCACTTATTCATTGTGGTTGTAAGAGATGACCAGAGTCCATATCACAGAATCTCCCATCAACATTCAATACTGCCTCAGTTGTAACCCAACTTCTGAAGATCATTTTAATGAGTGTTCACAGTGAGTCTTGAAGAGTTGATAGACCAGATAAATATTTACCTTGTCGGGAATAATAAGTGTGTCAAATATATATTCGACAAATGTTACATTGGAATATTTTTTACTGTTTAAAAGAGTACCTTGAAGGTTTTCCCAGGCTTTCTAATTTAATGAATCTCCGCTTCTTTATTGATTTGTTCGAAGATAAAGCATTCTGGTAATTTTTTAAAAGCCTTATTTTGATTTTAGTAGTCATCAATATTTGGTTTCTGCTTAAAAATGATTCTTGAAGCCATAGGAGTTTATGCTATTCATGACTGAAGGTATGGGTAAAAAGTGGTGAGACTGATTTTTGTATGATTTATGTAATCTCATTATTTTATAGTTATGCTTCCTATCTCAAACATTTAAAAAAAACAACTCAGTTTCACTTTCAAGGACTCCCTTACAGGGATATTTTTTTTTTCTAGAAAATATGTTGGATAAAAGGAAAGGTTTGAGGGAGAAATAATTGGCTCTGTTCACAATTCAATCAATCATTGGGTTGATGAGCTATAGAATGCAATGATAGCCTCCATGAGACATGAAACATGAAATATGAAGCTGCCTCTGAATATGGAAAAAATGTCCTTGTGCCATATTAGGGAAGTATTATTCGTCACAGAGGTCTTACCCAGGTGCACCAGCAGATGCACTCCAGAACTGAATGAATTTTTCACCATTGGGAACTAGTTACAGGGTCAGCCCTTCCTCATTTTCAGTGGAGATTGTCTTGGTATGAGGTCGCTTTGGATGAGTAGTACTGGAATGGATAAGATTGTTTTAAAACTATGTGTGACTTTGAGGAAAAACCAGCAGTCATGTTGAGTAGTCAACTGCTTGCCCGCTCTCAAAAATGAGAGACTCCTCTTTCCTAGAATATGTCAAGTTCTATCTACCAAGGGTCTGGGGCCCCATACGCTACTTATCATGATTTATCACCAGCAGATCAGAGCCTTAAAGTCTCACATTGAGGTAAACTAGGACAGACACTAGGAAAGAAAGGAGAACTTCTCAATTGTTGGTTCTATCAGAGGCCACGTCCTCTGAGGAGCTATCAAGGATATAGTAAATGTGTAAGTGGTTAAGAATGTAACTTTAAAATAATATTCTATGAATATGACACTATTGATAATTTTGTGGTTCTATATTTCCTTAAACCATACAAAGCTGCTAGCCATTTACTACCTCAAATGACAGTGAGGAACATTTTAGAAGACCTGAGATAAGTCTAAATCCTCATTGTCATTGTTTTATCTATTCTTGAGGTCACATTGATGTTTGAGTGAAGTGGTGGTGCCCTTCCTTTTCAACCAAAGTTAAGTAGAAAAAGAGTCTATAAACCTTCCAACCCATAAAACTGTCACCCTAACACCATCCCTTCAGTTTATGTTTCAATACACAAAACTATTTGTGAAGCATGTGGCATTTTCTAAATAGTGCCTTGAGCTCAAATCAAATTAGATTTGCAAAGTCTGGCTTTTGTCATTTTCTCTCAGGGTTACAAATATGACTCAGTTTTTCAAAGGAACCACAGTGCATTGTGGGTAGAAATGTTGACCCATTTCCTCTTTTTTTTCTTTCTTTCTTATGGTTAAATTGTCAGGTTGAAATATACTCTGTTTGATTTGTTTTTGGAAAACTGAACACATTTGTAACCAGTATGAAAATTAAATTCACCAGAATGTTTTTTCTTAAAATCACTCACTGAAACTGCCTTCAGGGTTAAATAAAGCCCAGATATGCAGACATATAAGCTGTCTGTATGTCTATATATGTCTGTGTATATGGCTCTTTCTATATCATTGAGTAAATAAGTTAAAACTAATTGCATCTTGACATCACTATAATAATTTTCAATTGTTAAAAACACATTTCAAATTCATCCTTAGATCACTAGGAAATGCCTAGTAATATAAATTGTCCTTTAATTTCAGATTTGACTTTATCTTAGCCTCTTAAGGAGATTTAATGTGTTTAAATTATTTTCTTACTCCATGTGTTTGCTGCAAATTGAATGCTCATGTTAACTGAAATACTTTGGATACTTTGGACTGCAAGACAGTATTAATTACTAAGTAGATTACTATACTCATGATACATATATATACATATACACACATATATGTGTGTGTGTGTATGCAAGAGAAAACATATTCAATGATATTCTCTGTGTTTAAAAACTATCATAGTATACATTTTCCTATGTGGTGCTTGAGGAGTTTCATTCTACAGTTTACAAGGTGTAGGTTTGTACCCCAAATTCTCAGGGTATGCTATTTTACCCAAATACTTGAAAGAAAAAGGTGCCCTGTACTTTATCAGTACTGTTGAGGGGGAAAATGATAAATTATGTGTAGGTTTGTTTTAGAAAAATCAAATTCATACAATATGTTAGCCTCTTACAGAATTTCTAAGGAGATATACATATAGTTATGATATATATTTTCAAGAGACTATTTCTACATTCTTAACTAACTTCTGGGTCCTCAGTAGACCTTACAGGTGCATAAAATCATTAATAAAACATTAGCATTTGCTAAACTGTACTTTGAACTTGAATCTAATCAGAATTGCGGACTCTGGGGGGAAAGCATGGTAATCTATGGCACATGTGATTACAAGGCCCAGGGGAGGATTCTGAAAATTGGACTTGTTTGTGTGGCCCATGTGTCAGAAGAAAACTGAACTTCACAGCAGCATTTGTAAGCTGTTAATATTCTCGTTCCAGGTTGCAACTAGAGCATATTATTAAATGTATTCCCATTTAATTCTTTAATTCACAATGGTGCAGAATAAAACACACACAACACTTATAATTTGATTTCTTTTTTAAGTTTCATAATTGCTTTTTACAACCTAGTGTTAATGGCAGAGTTCTTTGAAATCACCTATCGTCCTTGTATCTATTTTCTAATGGGCAGTCCTTCTCTCCCTCCTCCTACCCCCCGCCCCCCTTGAAGATGAAGATTTCTATATTTACATTTAAAGAATATTATTGTACAGTAAAGACAGTGGTGGTTGAAAAGGATGTGAAGACTGAGGAAGTTATGTCTTAAAAAGAGAAGAGTAAATTGTGTGATGAATGAAGAAAGACATTGGATAATGCTGAATTATACCCCTGGCCATGAGAAAAGCCAGTGGTAAATGGAAAGACTATGGACTGCTTTCAAGATAGAAATCTTTGTGGAAGAGTTCCTACCTTAGGTCTGATGCAACTCTGTTAGAGAGTGCACTGAACTTGGCCAGTGGGACTGCAAATCCAGCCGGACAGCTCTGAGAACGACATTCTCGGTGTATTGCATATGGAGAAAACTACTTAGACAAGGACTCTGTGAGACTAGCCTGCTGACCTTAATTGCCAGCATTGGTAGATGATTGTGCAATCTTGTGTAATGGTCTTTTATTGTGACTCTTGAGGAAAAATGTTTTGTTGTTGTTGTTTTTTTCCAGTAAAAGTAACTGCAAAGAAAACATGCATTGTCTGTCTTTATTTTAACTCAGACATAAACTTTGGACATTTTCATTTCCTTCTGTCTTCCAACTGAAATCCTTCATTTAACTAAAACACTTTGATGGTTCATATCCAGGTTGTATTCATTTTCTATTGTTATTGTAACTACACACTCAGCAGCTTAAGATGAAGCAAGTTCATTATCTTGCCGTTCTAGAGTTCTGAAGTCTAGGATGGACCTTCCCTGAACCCATAGCATGTCACCCAGCCAACCCAAGGAATCTAGCTGCTTGCATCATTAAGGAGCACTGTGAGGAGCACCTCACGAGGTATGTGATGCTCCACTGGCACCACACCTAGTGTGATGTCCTTGAGGGCCCACACTGAGGCCCAGGAAAGTAATTGTAGTTATCCCCTTCAAAGCCTGAATAGAAGAGGCACACATTTTGGAGACCTACTGCACAAGATCAATGTTGTAACACATCCCTTAAATCAACCACTGTTAACTGAAGTCACTATAATAAACCTTATGATTGAAGTCCCCAAAAGACTTGAACCCACATTTCACAAAGAGGGACAACCAGGATTCCTTATATATGTTCAGGGTTGAGGTTGATCAGGCAAGAAAGCAAATTGAGGGCAGTCTCAGGCCTCATATTTTTCTAAGTCAACTCTGGCTTCCAGCTCTTGTTTCCAGTGAATTCTCATTTTTCATTATCCTTCTTGCCTCAAGCGTGCACAGTTTTACTCTGCATTGCATTACCTTAGCAGTCTTCACTGCAGAATGCCCATTCAATCCTGAGCATTCCATGTGTGGCATGATTTTGCTGAAGGCTTAAGGGTACATGGGCTAACATTTGTATGTGCTCCATCATATGGCAGCCAACTACATTAGTAGACACTTTAAACATGAACTACTTACATACCTGTCCTCAAATACCCCTGTGCCATCTCTGGCACTAGAAAATTTTCACTGGTTGTTGAGTTTATTTGTGCTTCAGCCACCATCCCTCTCCCTCTCTTCATCCTTTGCTTCCTCTGTTTCTTGGTGTGCTGGCTCAGAATCCTCTTATTTCTTATTTCTTATATAGGGTAGTTTAGCCATCTATTGAATCCCTGCTAATGCAGATTCACTGCACTACATCCAGAAGACCTCATATTCATGAACCATGCATAGCCACTGTTCTAGTTGTGTACTGCTGAGGAACAATCCACCTTAAAAGCCACAAAAAAAGTGTTTAGCTCATTAATATGCAATTTGGACATAGCTGGGCATGGAAGGTTCGATTCTACTTCACACAAGAACTCAACAGGGATTTCAGAATTTACTTCCATGATGGCTCATTCCCATGACCAGAGAGCCAATGCCAGCTAGGGGCCTCAGCTCCTCTTCAGCTGGACCTCCCTTGGGCTTCCTCCAAACATGGTGGGTGAGTGCCAACAATGTGTATCCCAAGAGATAAGAACTGGATGCTGCCAGTGTCTTAAGGCCTAGCTCAGAAAGTAACACAGTATCACTATCACCTATTTGACAAGCAATCACAGAATGGCGATTCAATGGGCAGGAACACAGATTCTATCTCTCAATGGGAAGAGTGTCAAATAATTTGGGGACATATTTTAAAACTATCATCCTCATTAAGGGCTGTTTTTAAATAGTTAATTTTAAAAGAGGAAATTTAAAGTCCATTCTCAGATTACTGTAAGCTCAGTCAAAGATTCTAGGGGAAAAAATCTAAAGAATGAGAGTAGTGTGTCGAAGGTGTGATGGGTATGCTTTTATGTGTGTTAGACATATGTTGGAGTTTCATAGGGTAGAAGTCACTGTTATATTCCCAGTTTGGAGGATGTTAATGTTCTTTAGGAATAATAAAAAAGCCTACTATAAGCCAGGTGCTCTGATTCATGAAGAGGTCAATATTTCAGGAAGCCTTTAATATGGTGAGAATGCCTGATATGCTGATGAAGCTAGCTAGTCTAAGCCTTGTCAAACACGGTGATTGAAAGAGGAAACTAGCTAATGGCCACAAAGAAGAGATCCATGCCAATGACCCAGCATGGAATGGGCAGGGAGCAAAAGGGCTAAGTGTGAAGAGAACTCAGAAGGCCAGAGTGAAAGCAAGAGAATGAAAGTGAAGAAGCTGTTTAGTTTAGGGGCAAGAGAGCTATTGAAGATGACAAGGGAGGAATGTAGCTAGAAGTAGCATGACCAAAGCCCGTTGATAAGAGGTTTATCCCAACAGAAGTATTGTGAAAAGAATCATCAAAGACATAGCAAAAACTGATATTTCTTTCTGCCCCTTGAAATTACAACCTGAGAAACAGATAATCCCTTGTGTGAAGTGTATTCTGAAAGCTTCTACACTTTCAGGACTACTGGATAGAGT
The DNA here is from genome assembly GCF_014108245.1 of Pipistrellus kuhlii. NCBI lineage: Eukaryota > Metazoa > Chordata > Mammalia > Chiroptera > Vespertilionidae > Pipistrellus > Pipistrellus kuhlii. The sequence goes on from NW_023425404.1 coordinate 136,852,207, forward strand.
AAGAACAGGTGTGTATTACGTTCATATGTATTTACACACTAGATATAGTATTGCAGAATAACATTATATTCTATAGATTATGTGAGAATCATAAGATAATATTACCCTTGGCCTGTAACTAGCATTTCAAAAATATTAACTACTATGATATATTCACTATAGCATTTCTACCTCTGAAAAATTCAAATTCACTGTGATATAGGTTGCTTGAAGATCCTCAAATTTATTTGCATTTTCTTTGAAGGAAATTTAGAGAACGATAAAATATTCTAAAAAGTGAAAAGTAGGGCAATTTCTTAATTATTCAGAGGGACCTGCTATACAAATTACCTTAAAAATTAATGCTTAGGGGGTAAGAGAGAGAGATCAATCAAAAAACTTGTAAGCCTAACCAATGGACACAGACAACAGGGGGGTGAGGGCATGAGTGGTGGGGGGGGGGGATGAGAGGGAGTAATGGGGGAATAAGGACATATATGTAATCAGTAAATTTTTTTTTAAATAAATGCTTATAATTATGTTTTGTGGACTTTATAAAATTATAAAACAACCTCTTTCCAATATTCTTAGAGGGATGATTTTTATCAGCTGTATCTTATTTCCTCATATTGATGTATCATAATGTGTTTAATCAATCTCATATTTTAAAATATTTTGTTTTTATAATTTTGGGCTATGAAAATAATGCTGCAACAAACACCTTTGAGCACAAATCTTCCCAGGCATCTCTGAATATTTCTTTTTGATAAAGACTTCTAAATAGAATTACTGAAATAAAAGAATATAAGTATTCATAAAACTTTTGACATGAGATTTTGAGATATCTCTCTACCTCCCATATCCCAACTCTGCCACACACCCCAAAACATGCAAACACACTATTTAGAAACTTCATATTTTAGCACTTTGTTTAAAATTACCCTGAAGGTGGAGGAATGGGAGACTCTTATTGGTTTGCTGGAATACATATTTTCCTGCAGAAAGTATGAACAATCCGCATACACACAAAGAAAGAGTGTATATGGGTTTACAAAATCACACCAATGATCTTCTTATGATTTTAAGTGTCTTCCTTTTACTCTGGGGTAAGACTCTCAACGTTGTGGTCCCCATACTAACAGCCTGGGCTTCACCTGGAAGACTTCACCTGGGAAATGCTCGGCCCGACTCAGGCCAGTTGAATCCAAAATGGAAAAGAGCTTCAGTGTTCTGTTTTAAGAAGCACTCAGGTGGTCCTCATGGACACAATTTGAGAACGATTGCTGTGGACCACAGGGCACTGGCAACCATAAGTTTTTGGAGGAAATCAGAAGGCCGCTGCTCCTGAGTAGAGAACTCCAGTCTTGACCCATCATGTTAGCATACTGGTCCACAATGAGATAGTGAGATAGACCCTTTTTGATCCTCATTTTCTTCAATGATTTTTTTTTTTTTTTTTTTAGTGGACACTATAAATGCTTATTTCAGGGTGTTTGCAAACTTTTTTTTAAAAGATCTTGCTTAAGAAATATTGCCTTCCTTCTTTTTCTGAAAGTTAATCTAGTCTTTATTTTTTATTTTTTTTTTCCCTTGAAAGGAGTGTAAGAGCAGTGGTCCCTGAAGAGAGAGTAAACTGCTTTGCTATGGATGCATCTTCCAAAGCCAATGTCACCACCAACAACATATCATGTCCTCTTAAGGTTTCAATTTCTTTCTTTCCTCTTAGTAACTTAACAGTAAGGGTGCTGGTCCAGGGCTTTATGAAAACTGGGCTTAAAGCTTGTTTTCAGCTCCACAGGTCCTTACCCGGTTCTTGCTGCTATGATTTTCAGTGGCCCATTTTCCCAGAGAGCTCTGACCTCCTTTTGGAATCTCTGGCCTGTTCTATAGGGTTGCAAAGGCAACTTGTGTGTATGTCTGGGCGCAGAAATTGGCAAGAGCAGAGAGAGATGGTGTTTAAAGTAACGGAAGACAAAAAGAATTCAATAGGATTTCCACATATTTATTTCATCACACATCATTTTAAATGTACAGCCAATGATAGGCTAAATAAACTTCTGTGTGTGCATGTGTGTGTGTGTGTGTGTGTGTTTGTGTATATTTAATAAACAAATGAACATCTGTTATGAGTTTTGGGTTTGTTACTATAAACACACTTTTCATGAATAAATATTTAAAAATGTTTAGCATGTCTCTTTTAATTTGAACAGATAAAAATCTTTCCTTGAATTCATATTTTAGAAGTCCAAATCCATCAGCACTAAATTCTCTCAGCCAACTCTAGCTTGTGTACAGATTGTAGTCACTAGAACTTTCACGATCAAACAGCTGAACAAAAGAGAAAATGATGACTACATCAAGTCCCTTATAAAGGACAGCGCACCACATTATGGTCTCCAAGAGACACAGCACACACAAAAATCAAATGGAGTTTCTGAAATTAATATCTCTAAATCTTATGTGTGAAGTCCAACGTTTTTGTAGGGCGGAATGCAGAGGACTGACTATGCGGTCAGCAGAAAGATGAGATGGTATGTGAATGTTGTATGCCTTCTCTCTCAATGCTCAATAAAACTAACAACAGAAGAGATACTAGTAAATATCAATTCATGAATTTGGCTGAGGAAGTATTTAAAAAGTCTTGTTCCCTCCTCCCTCCTCACACCTCCCACGAAAAAAAGGTCTGTTGTGTGTTTTTTTCCCTTGCATGAATATGTTTGGTAGAAACAATACATGTTTAAGATTCTATAGAAGGCTATATACACACTGAAAATTATTGAAACAAAATTGGGTTTTGAGTGTGTGTATGTATTTTTTAAATAAACAATAGTTTCTTTATAGGGAAGGATAATTCTCACTATATCAAATAGAATTTGCTAAAAGTATCACATTATTTTGGCTCAAAAAAATTGACACAGTTAGTGTTCTGAACAGGCCCAAATTTGGTCATCTGGGGTTTTTTCATAACTTTTTACAAAAATCTTAAATACAGCTAAATATGTAAACACTGTGCTCTCAGAGAGCAAGCACTTAGGCATGTCACATGGTTTCCCTCCTGGGGAGATGAATTCAAGTGGGACATCGCCCTTCAGTTTCAAAACCAACCCCCACCGGTGGAAGCACTCTCCGGCTGAGGGGGAAACACCACCTTGCACATATTAGCATTCTCTTGGTGGAGAGGGAATTCAGATCCTGCCACCATCATTTCTTTTCTTTTCCGCAAGACGTATCCTTTGCCTGTGGACAGCCTTTCATACTTGGTCTCAAATTGCCTGCAGAACAACAACAAATAGCAAAATCACACACTTAGTAAAGTCACCTCATGACTGCCAGAGCCACGCGCTGAGTGTGCCCTTGAAGCTTCTGTGTCGAAGCGATTTGAGAAAGGATGTGAGTACCAAGGACGACAGGCTTCCGTTCCCGTGAATGGGGTGTTGTTTTTCTTCCCCTTTCTTTTCACACAAACAGATACACTTCACATGCTTGGAATATAAGAGTCTGCTAGACATTCTCCTGGAATGGAGGACTACATTCCTCTCAGTGCTTTGTTAAGCTTTGCAAGCCTTGCTAGGCCCCCCTTTCCTCATCCTAGGAGCCCCACTTTGGGCTCAGTCCCCCTGTGAGGAAGGAGCAAGTGTAACTGGATTTAAGATGAGAATGCTGCCAGGGAAGCATTCCCAAAGCCGTAGCCAAAGGGAAATGTGGAACCAAACGAGGTAGTCCGGTGCCTGGATTGGTGGTTACTGCATTGTGACCATTGGAAGGGGGTGATTTTTAAAAATGCACTAATGGAGGTTTATTCTATATATACGTTAGTATAAACGAGCAACAGTTTAATATTCTGACTATAATCCATTCTATTCTGTAAAAATATAACTCATAATTATACTTATATCATTTATGCATATTTATATGGATCATGAAATGTCAAGAATATAAAGAAGGTGCTCAACTCTGGCTTACTTTTCAAAGAAGAAGAGGAAGATATGGCTGCTGTTTTAAGCAGACAAATTGCTTTCATGGTTAACAGTGTGTCAAGGAAGCCTCTACCACTCAGAGTATCACCTAGACTAAAGGCATTTTACTTGCACGTGATAGCATTGTCATAAATATGGTCACATGATTCAAAGGACACAGTTTAAAAGCCCTAGAGTGGGAGAGGTGTTGGGAAATTAACATGGCCAATTACATATTCAGTTTTTGAGACACTAAGAATTCTGCTGAAAATTTTACAAACTCTCAAGCTTTGGCCAAAACTTAAACAAGGTGGAGTTGCTGTTGTATGGATTACCTAAGCACTGTGAATTCATTTGGGCTCCTTAGCCATGGTAAGTGATTTCATGTTTTGTTTTGAGTTCTCTGTCCAGGAGACAACTTCGAAGATATAGCTGATAACAAATATATATCCGGTATTTTTGCTAAAACTACATGGCAATTCTTGTGGTAAATCAGATCCCTTTATTTCCTTGATAAATTGTTTCTAGAAAGAATATGATACCTCCTGAATTGAAAGAACTGGTCATTACAGTTCCTTGTTATCCTAGGGACTGACTCAATTTTTAGCCTCATCAAGAATTCTGTTACTAATTCAAAGATAATTTGTTTCATGAATTTCTTTTTACCATTTTCTTTTAATTTCTGAAAGTGAATGTTGAAGACTGGGTATGAGTTCTGGGAAGTGGGGCTGGCCCTGGAACATGCCCAAGCACTGCTTCTCACCTGTATGGAGCCTCAGCCCTGTCCATCTGCAGGCAGACTAGGAAGGGGTACTGAGAAAACTGCACGGTGGAGATAAACTCCATGCTGGCCTCCGTTTCCGCACTGATTTCCAGGCCAGCTTTCACAAAAGAGGAGTCCACAGTGATGTCACCAGCTATCACCACAGCCAACCTAAAGATTTGGGGCAGAAAAAACTATTAGCATTACATTTAACTGAGCTGGACTAACAGCTATAATTTCCCAGGATCTAAACTCATGATGCCAATGACTGTAAGGAAAGGGGCCAATATGCGAACTAAATGTGCTCAGAATTCTATTGGTAACCATGGCCCAATTAGTCCCAGGGATTGTGCAGTGAAGATTTGCTCTTCCCCTAAACCCTCCCTCAGTCTTCAGTTCTAGATGTGGGAATGAAATGTCTATCAGGTACTGCTGTTTGGTATGGGCCTACCATGAGACAAGATGAAAATGTTCCTGGAACCTGGTGTTCTCAGAAAGTCAGAAATATCTGAGTTACCTAAATTCAGCAAGAAGACAGCTAATGTTTATAATAATTTTCTTGCTCCCTTGGTTTCTCTGTTGGTGTCTAGGTAGCTATTTCAATTCCATTTTATTACTTTCTCCAAAGGGTCTCTAGAGAGCTAAGTCTATTTGAAAAAATATTGTCACAAAAAAAATTTCTATAGTGGGGCACAGTGGGTAGCCTAGGAATGACAGATATGATGGGTTCTCTAACAATTGCTCAGAGGAATAGATAGACAGATTGAATTGTCTAGGAAGAGTGGCTTGGATGAAAATGAAGAAGATAAATAACTCAGTAAAAGGCTTACCTCTAGGAACATTCTAATTTAATTGTAGACTTTCAGTAATATTGTGGGAAGTTACTCCTACAATTAAATCAGGGTTGTATGTACAAGCTTTTTTGATAGAGGTACTAATTTTTGCTGTGCAACTTAAAGCTTACCACCTACTGTTGTCAGGGTAAAAGTAGGTCAGAGGTATCCTGTTAAATCCCTGAATACCTCACTATACCTTCTAATATCTTAACATTCAACAAAGGCTTAAGAGAGAGTTTTAAATGAACAAATTAAAAATTGAGGATAGATTGGCTACAATGTGGATACTGATAGATTCTTAGGGATACAGTGTCCTTAAAAATCCAGATTTTGTTGTTGTTACTATTGTTGATTTCTTTCTACAAAAAAAATTAAATTCAATGTAATTTGGGGAAATTTCTACCTGGAAATACTTCAGAAAGAGGAAACGGATGACTGCTTAAATGAGAAGCCCTAAGTTATATTGCTGATCATTGCAATGACCACTCCATTTCTCATTCATTGGTTCATTTTAGTAACACTGTGGACCACAAATGTGCCAGCTTTTAATAGCTCTCAATCCCTTCATCCATAGTTCAAAAATCTATTGCATTTCAATTTCCTTTTTTGATGTTATAATAAACAGAAGGGTAATTCTTTTGATTATTGCAATGGTTCAGAAACATTGTTTGTGTTCAAAATGAAACATTTCACTTAATCTGACAGGTAGATTAGGAAAACTAAAGGAGCCAGGAACATTTTGTTTAGAAAAATGAATGATAACAAAAAAACCAAAAACTTAAGGACTGAATATTTAATATTTAGATTCTGCATAAAAGTGACCATTTAAAAAATTTTATCCACTGAAGACAGTAAAAGAGTAAAAACTTGAGATCCCAAATAGAGGAATAAGCTAAAAAAAAAAAAAAAAGTCTGCTTCAGAGTAGTTTCCTAATAGCACTGTCCACTAGTGAAGTGGAATACCACGAGAAGATGAACCTCTCATCCACTGGGCATGCTGTTTATGGATGTCTTTAAAAGTCAAGAGTCAAGATTCTTGGCTGAGTTGTATTAGGCGCTGACCTGTTCATAAGAAGCTATGGAAAGAATGACTTCCCATGGTTATTTCCTACTCTATGATTTAATGATTACAAATAGGAAGTATAGATCCTGATAAACAAACAGGGATACATCAAACTGAAAAGTTTTTGCACATAAAAGGAAACCATCAACAAAATGAAAAGACAACCCACTGAATGAAAAAACATATCAATGACACATCTGATAAGGGGTTAATATCCAAAATTTATAAAGAACTTCTATAACTCAACACCAGAGAAACAAACAACCGAATTAAAAAATGGGCAAAGGATCTGAAAAGATTTTCCTCCGAAGAAGAGATACAGATGGCCAACAGGCATATGAAAAAATGGACCTGTATGCATGCATGTAAGCATAACCAATGGATACAAGACACTGGGGGGTGAGGGCATGTATGGGAGTGGAGTTGGGAGTCAATAGGGAGATATGGATACCTTAATCAATAAAATAAAAAAATAACATTAAAAAAAGAAAAGATGTTCAACATCACTAATCATCAGAGAGGTGCAAATTACAACCACAATGAGATACCACCTCACACCTGCCAGAATAAATCAACAAACAACAAGTGCTGGGGAGGATGTTTCCTTAGTGCCAAGATTTGGAAGCAGCCCAAATGTCCATCAGTAGATGAAAAGCTGTGGTACATTTATAAAAGTGGAATATACTTGGCCATAAAAAAAAAAAAAGATTTTAGGACATGGATGGACCTGGAGAGCATTATACTAAGTGAAATAACTCAGTCAGAGAAGGACCAGTACCATACAACTTCACTCATATGTGGTAATTAATAAACAAAATAGAAACAGACTCAGCTAGAGAATAGACTGACAGCTGTCAGAGGGATTGTAGGGCTGGGTAAAAATGGTGAAGGGATTTTTGCCCCTTGAGTGTGGGGCAAAAAAACAACACAATAATAACAACTCATATACTCACATTATAGTGTGGTTATTACTAGAGGGAAAGGGGTGAGGAGGAAGGCAGAAGAAGGTATAGAGGGACAAATGGTGATGGAAGGAGACTTGAATTGAGGTGATGAACACACAATACAATATACAGATGATGTATTATAGAACTGTACTCCTGAAACCTACATAATTTTATTAACCAATGTCACCCCAATAAATTCAATAATAAATAAATAGTCAGAAAAAAGAGTATAGATTTTGAAAAGTCAGAAGGTTAAACAATTCCAAAACCTAATTTCTGAAGTTCTTTACATAAAATACTTACAGATTTTTCACTCGTGTTTTTGACTCACGGTACCACAAACTAAACTCCATTGCACCGGAAATATCAATAGCTAGAGCACCCTTGATGTCTATATTGGCCTTCAGTCCAGATTGCAGCTGCATCTCCTAGAAGCAAAAATATATAATAATAGTAGTAATAATCACTATTTAGCCAACCCCTTTGAAAAAGCACATTCAACCTCCTCCTGTAGATAATAGGATTTGAGCTGCATTATTGTTGGAATCTTTCTCTAGGCTTGTAAACACATTTTAGTTCTGCATTGGGAGGAGTCATGGTTTTCAAAGCGTGGTCCCCTGACAAGTAACATTAGCATCCTGGAAACTTGTTAGAAACACAAATCCCATACCTACTGAATTAGAAACTCTGAGGGTGGGATCCAGCAATCTTTGTTGTAACAAGTCCTCATGTTGATTGTGATGCATTCAAAATTGAGAATGACCAGATTAGGGGAAATGAAGGCATCTCTATCAGGAATCCAGCTGTGGCTTTGGAGTAGGTATGAGGGATTGGCTAAATGACCACTAATGGTCCTTTACCACTTTTATTGTTATATGCTGTGTCAGATAGAGACAACTGCATCCTGCTGGCAAAAGAAAATTATGATGAAAACTGCCAGTACAATGTAGATGTTCCAGGAATTGCCTAGTCCAGTTGGGAAAAGAAAGCAAGGCAATTGAACTAAGCCTTAATACCCTGCTCTTTGACATTTGCAATGACATCAAATTAATATGTTGTGTCCAACATGAGCTCAACAGCATATTCCAGAGGGACATTACTTGCTGACAAACATAGTTCCTTCTAAGCATTTTTATGGTCTGAACTTCATTGTTTTGTGCTGTTTGTGCCAGCATTTAGCTTTTAAGTCTTGAAGTTCCAATGTATATTAGCCCTGGTGATGTTGGCTGAAAATGTCTTTGGTTGGATTGGAATCAGATTGCCTGGGGACAGTGTTGAAGTGATAATGATTTGGGGGGAAAGGCTCAGTATCCTTAATTTAGACATTCCTTCAAAGATCTTAGGTTTATGGTAACTGGCAGCATGACCAACTTTATGTAATTACCCTACTCAGATCAAACTGTGTTTTCACCAACTATAAATGACACTATGTTGCTTTCTAGGAAGGATTCTGTTGATCTCCCGCAATTATCTTCACTTTCCAAAAAATGTGGCAGGGAATGTCAGTCAAAGGACTTGGCTTACAACCAGGTATACTAAAAAAGTCTGATTGTGGCGTGAAGTTACCTTTAACTGAAAGACACTTGGACAAAAGAATGAGATTCTCAACATAGAGTTAAAGACACTAATATAAAGGGACACAAATTACCCTGATAAAACCATAATTATGTCCACAGTTGAACCTATGCCTATGAACTGCAGAACCATAATATCAGAATTCCGCATTTGCACTGTGATTGTGATTGTTCTTAAATGAGCCCTACTGTGTGCCCTACCTCAGAAGTATTTCTTTCTTTGTATTTTCTTCTTAGATCTCAATTTGAAAAATTACAGTCTGTGATGTGGACTTTGGCTTTCCTACTGACCATACATTAGGTGGATGTCAAAACAAACCAAGTGTTCTGACAATCTTTACTTCATGAGAGGGATTAAGCTACATAGTGCAGTGGCTACACTTTTTCAGGTGTATAAAATGAGTGGAACGAACAGTTTTTAAGCACCAACTTTGTCCTAAGAGCTCTAGATTTGACATCTCATGCAATTCCCATATTAATCTTCCATGGTGACATTACATCTAAAGATTGAAAAGAAAAATCAGGCTTGGAGGCTACATGTGGAGCCAGAATGAGCACCCAGAATGCCTCTAGTTGGGGAGACTTCTACTCCCATCCATGGCTATAACAGAATCATAACTGTCTTTTGTTTCCTGGTGTTCAGGAAAGCATGTTCTGAGAAACACTGTAAAAGCGTGAGATCATAGGCTTGTGCCCATGTTTGACCCAGAATGCAAATTTATTTAAATTTTTGCCTATGAACTGGACCCGTGGTCGGCAAACTGCGGCTCGTGAGCCACGTGCGGCTCTTTGGCCCCTTGAGTGTGGCTCTTCCATAAAATACCATAGCCTGGGCGAGTCTATTTTGAAGAAGTGGCATTAGAAGAAGTTTAAGTTTAAAAAATTTGGCTCTCAAAAGAAATTTCAATCATTGTACTGTTGATATTTGGCTCTGTTGACTAAAGAGTTTGCTGACCACTGAACTTGAGGAATGAGATGCTGAAGCTTTGCGTTTGTAGCTAACATGACCCCTTGGTCTTTTACTTTTGGTCCTGAAGGTGTTTCTTACAGCTCAAACACTGACAATTTCACAACTCGTTCCACTGCTTCCATTCAGGAAAACACATTCTTTGCTGACTAAAGAGGGTCCCTCCTATTATGCTGACCTTATCAGACATCCTTCTCTGTGAGTAATCCAATGATCTGAAAACAGAGCGTGAGCACAGAGTAATTCCATCTGCCCTGGTGGCTATGACAGGCCACCCATTGCCAAAATTTCCTTCAACGTCAGCACTTGACCTAATGTGATATGTGTCTCTGAAGCTGGGATGGGAGCCTTGCAGAGCAGGGCACCTCAAACAGCTTATTTGTATAATAACCCCAGATCTTCCAAATACTCCAATCTGGAATATACAGACATTAGGTTATGTTTAATAGCCTGGGGGTGATCTTTCTCTTTGAATATGCCTTGGGTACCCTGGCTTAATGAATTAAAAAACAAAACAAAAAACTAATAAGATAATCTAGCTCAGGAGTCAGTGAACTATGGACTGTAGGCAAATCTGGCCCACTGGCTGTTTTTATAAAGAAAGGATTTTGAAACACTGCCACACTTATTTGTTACTACGTCACTATTGGCTACCTTCACTCTACAACAGCAGAGCTGAGTAGTTGCAATAGAGACCACATGTCCACGGGTTCACAAAGCCAAAAATATGTACTTTCTGCCCTTTTCATAAAAGTTTGACAACATTGATCTAGATTACTACTGATGTTTACATCCAGTTTTATACCTGCATTCATACCATTAGGCACTGTTGATGAGTAACCGAGTATATACATATGGTGCTGAACTATTATTATTCCTGTGTCTTAAAATACTAATTACATCCTCAGCACTCTTATGCCTTCTTCAGAGGATGAATCTCCCCAGAGGTAATAGTGCAAAGGAAATATACAGAGTAAAGATCAGACATAATAAGAGAATTGTTTTTATATGTGTGACCTTGAGAATTAAGGGATATGAGAGGCACTGCTGGTTGTTTTTCTTTTCACTCATATGAACAGAAACACAGTCTTGTGCACAGAGCTTTTCAACCATTTAAAAACTATATCCGCTTCTCTTGCAGCTAGAAACATCCACATGACATACTTTTGGTCAATAACCAAAGGTATTCCTTTTATAGATACTTAGTTTTTATAGGAATGGATAGGGCTTCCAGGAAAGTTTCTGAAAAAGAGTCAGACTTTCCTGCCCCTTCCTCCTTCTTGGATTGAGGTAATAGTGCTGGCAAGGCAGCAGCCATCTGATGATCATGGGGTGACAAGCATGAGGTTAAAAGCCACAAGTAAAAATGGCTGAGCTGAAGGGGAAAGTGCCTGGATCTTGTAATAACTTAGGATTTCTGTAGCAACACATTACCTACTGGATGACTACTTCCAAATATTTGTTATATGATAAAAAAAAAAACTATTTGGTTATACTACCCTATTTTTTGTTGTTGTTGTTATATGCAGCTATCCTAAGTGCTATGAGGAATAATAAAGATTAGATATTAATACTTAGTTTTAACCTTTGATGTTTTGGAGAGGTTTTAGTAAAATCTGCTATTTAAGGTCTCTCTCTCTCTCATGTCTTAAAATCTATGATTTCATAATTAGAACCCAACAAATCAGAATCCTCAAATTATCTGGCAAACAACAAAGCTGGTAAAAACTTTGGACTATCTGTTTCAAATGCCTTACTTTATTAGTAGGAAATCTTGGCTTAAAGCTATTAAGAACCTGCCCAAGAGCATACAGAAAGTAATGAGTAGGGACAAAATTCAAATCTACTCATGAATTTACTAAACCACAAAAGTAAAGTTTCCAAAAAATCTTATAGTCTGGGGATTTTAATCCAATCTCCTCATATATCACTAATATCGTAAGTATGAATTAGAGTACAAAGTGATCATTTTTAGGGATTTCCTCTAGGATTCTTATTTAACAAATATTCCATTTTTTTATATTGGTATGCTAAGTAAGACAGGAAATAAGCCAAGCCATTGAAAACTTTTTAAAGCATGAAACATTTGAACTCAAAGGTTATTCAGATTAACACTCTTCTGTTTCCCAGAAAATCCATTGAAGCAGACCACTCCGATCCATAGTATCTTGGTCACCTAAATCTTACTGCACAGAAGATGGCATCATCATAAGTTATCACAGTAATGTAAAACGTGGGGATGGGGAAAATTGAAAATCATTCTGAAGACTATAGTTCAAGTGAATGAAAGTTCTCTTATTCTCTACTAATAAATGGTTAAATCTTATATGAATCTGTGAACATGAGAATTTGGTGCAAAAATTCTACATGTGGTTGATGTCAGTGATTTGTTGTTCATCTACTAATTTTTCATGGTCAAAATAATGTGCTACATGGCTCTTCATAATCGTTGTCATGATAAATGTCATTAATAACTTGTGAAGCCATGTGATTTAGCTCCTTCTTTCAAATAACTATCTAAGCCCTCATGTCCAGGAAAGCCAAGTGAACAGAGATAATGCCTGTCTGCTCTGTTTTATCTTAGACTATTTCCTCCATCATTATGTTAGAATTAGTATTTTTTTCCATTTGTACTGAGATATAATTGACATTATACTATACTCATATTTAGTATTTTTTTCTTTTGCGGCAACAATACCAAGAGACTGAATGCTTACAATGTGAGTACCAAGATGCATGGAATTTTGTCTTGTATACTCAAAGCATAGAACACACTTAAAAAAATACCTGGTACATTTTAGGAATTCAATAAAATTTGCAGAGCAAATTAATTACCTGGGAATGATCTATTAACAGAGCAAGTGCTTTCACCACACTGACAGGGTCACTAGATGCTGACAGCATTTTGGACATCAAATCACTGTATCCATTGAAAAACGTGACAGGTCTGAGTTGCACATCAAAGAGAATGACTGACAGGCCAGCAAAGGAGTCAAGGTTCTCCTCCCCCTCATCGGGAGTGGCAGCAATTAAGGTCTCCAGACCTTGGGCTTCAATGACCACCTAGGGAAAAATAGACATCACATTATATAAGATGACATAACATAAGCTCCATGCCTGATCTGTAAGTGATGGTGAGCTACAGCTAGAACTTTCCCAGGGGTTAATAATTAAAAAATCTGCAGCAGCTAGGCAAAAACAACTTTATGCCTAAATATAAGGTTAGTTTTCTTTTTTGTTGTTATTAATCCTCTCCTGAAGATATTTTTCCATTGATTTTTAGAGAGTGGAAGGGAGAGGGAGAGACAGAAATATCGATGTGAGAGACACACATCGATTGGTTGCCCTCCGCATGCCTGACCAGGGCTGGGGATCAAGCCTGCAATCATGGTACCTGCTCTTGACCGGAAATGAACCCAAACGCCTACACTTTATTCCTTCAGTTCACAGGCCATCACTATCCACTGAGCTAAATAAGACAGGACTAGTTAGTTTTCTTCATTTAATCCTCACAACCAACCTTTGGGATACATGTTACTTTATCCATTTTGTAGATGAGACCAAAAAATGCTCAAATGCTGAGGCAGGATTCAAACCCTTCTGCCTAACTACATAGGCCACAAACTTTCCATTTTATGGTATCATCCCATAAACCCTTACTTAGTCTCTCCAGAACTGTCATACACATTGGGTCCGTTATTGTGGAGAGCCCCTACACAAAAGGAAGTGGAGAGGTGTTGGGACAGTCACCCTAAGGCTGCTGCTATGGGAAGGTGTGGAGTTCTCTAAACCATGACTCATAACTTTTGGGTCTATTCTTTCTCTCTAGCTCAAAGGAAGCATGATAAACACCACGAGGGGCTCACATCCTGATCTCTATTAGGCATAGGAATCCTATCGATGCATATACTCTATCCTCCCTACCCAGTCCCTTGCTACTGCGTACTTGGCATTTCAGAGCGAATATCAGAAAACAGATGGTGATCCCTCGGGACAGAAGAGCATACTGTCTAGATTCTATCAAAGGGTACAGTGAGTTATATAGCACTGGATCATTTTTAAGCCTAAATGAGTTTATTTAGAAGGTTACAATTTGATATGAATGAAAACTAAAAAGAAAGCGTATTTCAAAATTAGAAAGCCTTTACCAAATTTTAGATAAAACGAAAGGACGAAAGTCAGCCAGCTGTCAAACACCTACACTTTATTCCTTTCTCTCCTAGCAGTATTGGAAAAAAACATAAATTGACCCTTTAGAGAACTATATTGTGTTATGAAAGTTTTTAAAAATATATTTTTATTGACTTCAGAGAGGAAGGAAGAGGGAAAGATAGAAACATCAATAATGAGAACCATTGATTGGGGCTGCCTCCTGCACGCCCTACGCTGGGGATCAAGCCCACAACCTGGGCATGAGGCCTGACTGGAAATCAAACCATGACCTCCTGGTTAATAGGTCCATGCTCAACCACTTAGCCACACCAGCCAGGCTGTTATGAAAGTTTTTATTATGGGTAATGAATCTCTTCATAGAAACATCCAGAGAAAGAAAATATATTCTAGAATGAAATATCTGGAGCTCCAAGAAATATATCTTGTTTTTTAGAAGTTCTTTAAGACACATGTGAGAAATACTGGCATGAAATCTATACATATTTAGATTTCAAGATCATATTTAAAACTCTCTCTGGGCCTATAAACCATACAGCCTCTTACAGATGATGAAATTATGGGTGACACATGGCAGCAGCCACCATTAACTTACACATTCTATAATCAGTATATAACTTATTTTACCTCACACTAATTTTTTTTACATACTTTATCCAGAAAAATTAATGGAAAATGAGTTACCTGGCTACCATGAAGCTGAGACTTCCCAATGTACTGAAAGATGTTCAGGTTACTTCTCCTTAGGATGCCAGAACCAGAGTAAAGAATGTCAAGACTGTAAGTGGATGCCGAATGGGGAGTACCTAATGGCCAAAAAAGAAAAGAAAGCCAACCCTGTAATTTAATAATAGTTCCAGCAAACCCACGCTGGGGAGGGGCGAGGAGGGAGGACCCTTTAGGTTACATACGTCCTATGTAGCCAGTATAGGCAGAAGAAGATCCACTCTTGGCGAAACGATCATAATTATGAGCAACCATCTCCTTCAGAACTCGACGGATCATTTTGCTGCAACACGTAAAAGGAAAAGCTGCACCTTCATTGTAATGACTGATTCCCAAATCAGATTTGGAAAAAACCCAAGTCCTCGGTGGAAAACTCAGGGGCCGAAATTTCCTCACGCTGCTCCAGGACTGGGCAGTGCCAGCTGGAGTGCCAGCACCAGGGTCAGGGCTTCCCCCTTCATTCCTCAGCAAGATGAGGACACAGCTATGAGGCAGTAGGAGCTGGCCGATGGACACACCTCAGCAGTGGACAACACATATTCTTTGAGTCACTTTGGTTCCACCGTTAAATAGCATACTTGAAAAGAAAGCTGTCCCAAACTGGAGAACTTGCCAGTTTTTCCTTAAACATTTTCCTACACCCTCTAATGTTATCACTGGCTAATAATATGTACATAATAGTAAACTTCCAGGAATTTCTTTCATGTTCATGTACCTTTCAATGGAAAAAAAATCTCAGCTACATTAATATATAAATCATTGTCTCCTCTAATGTAAGTCTTGAACCTTACCCCATGTCTCTAACTTGTCTACTTATCTAATTAGTATGGAGATCTTTATATTCCTGACTACTTAACACTAATCAGATCAGTAATTATAAAATTATAACAATGCATAAAGGAATCAACTAAAGAGATCTGGACCTAGGTCTGAAGTAGAGCATTACTGAGAGGAGAGAATGGTTACCTTATCATCTTTTGCCCCCAATATCCCTAGGTTCTAAGATTTCAGCCTAGAGAAGAAAAGGTGAGGACGACCATGACAGCTTTCCTCAAATAGTCAAAGGGCCTGCGTGTGGATAAATTATTAGGACTGTTCCTTATGGCTCCGGGGGTAAAACCAGGGCCAATACTAAGATTTCAGTTATATAAAAAAGTAATCCTGAGTCTCTGAATAATGACACCAGTTCCCTCCATGGAGGTGACCTTCCTGCCACTGAAGAGGTGCAGGCAATGTCTGGACACCCCCTGCCAGAAGCCTCGGCCCCCACACTGGAAACACCAAGCAAGATAGCCTTTAATGGCCCTTCCAACTCCAGTGGTTTTGGTTCTGAGAATCTGACCAGAATGTTTGCCATGGCCTCCTTGCCGGCCCCCACTGCTTCCTCTTTATTGCCCCTGAATCACTAGGTTCACAAGACAAGGGCAGATAGTCCACCAGGATCTCCTCCATGATTCTCACTGAGGAAATGCAGCAATAGGAGATGTCAGGTCCTTGACTAGTAACTCATGGCTACAAATTAGGCTGCTTCTTTCCTCTATCCTCATGCCCCCTTTTCCTTATGTTTCCTGCTCTTTCCTCTCTTCTACTCATTCCCCATTTCCTGTCCTTCATCCTTCTTAGTTTTTTTTTTTCCCTTCAATCTTTTGCTGCCTTTCAATTTGTTTCAATTTCTCCTTATTTTCCTCCCTCCCATTGTCTGTTTTCCTTTTCAACAGGTAATGCTCATATTTGATCGTTCCTAAGGGGAATGCTCTGCATATAACTCAGGGGAAATGGGAATTCCTTTTCTGGCCCTCTGCTTCAGGGAAGAGGTGTAGAGAGTTTCAGGGAAGCCATTTTGAAGAGGGTTATCAGTGAATTAAGAAGAGTCTTGGGTACCAGCAGGAAGATGAAACCAGTAAGAGTAACTGGGAGCAACAATGTCTGTTGGTCCCATTCTCCATCCCTTGAGTGGTCTTTAAACTTCTGGCCATGTCTAAGATTTTAAATTTAAATGGTAAGTTCTTTTGACCTGTGATATGAGGCTTCAAAGATTTCTAACACGTGGAAAGTTAAGATGACAGACCATTTTGTGAGAACTTCACATCCTTTTTTAGTACTATTTGTAAAAAGAACCCTATTAAAAATATAGCTTGATTCTAGAAAATGACTCACATTTGATCACATATTCTTATCAGACTGAGCAGGAGACCTAGAGTAAAAATCATACCTGAAGCTCTAAATCATAGTGCTAAAGTAAAGTTGCTTTAGTTGTTCCATTAAATGGTTCTCTTTTGGGAAATTTGGCAAACTCTTTCCCTGTGTAACACAACCCAGCATAATGACCACACCAATGTTATTATCCACATGTGTACCACACAAATATACAGCTAAGCCTAAAAAAGCAGAGACAGGTGCACCGTACCATACCTTGCAGGCATTTCAAAATGTAGGATGTCTTGAACAGTGGAAAGCATGTATTTATTCATCTCTTTTGGAAGCTCCCCAATAGAGAGCAGGATGTTTTTCACTTCCATGTAGGATGGATTGTTGTTTAAAATGATAGCTGCTGCAGTGGTGCGCACGGTCTTCTCATGAACCTTGCGATTCTGATGGTAAATCCTGTTCAGAGTCTTCCTCACCTGTTCATAAGATGTGCAGGTTAATTAGTGCGCATCTAGGCTTTCAAAATCGACATTGTAGCAGACATAGTTACTGCTCTTTGAATACACATTCTTACGTTTCCCAGGTTCCTTTGCTATTACCGTGTTTCCCCGAAAATAAGACATCCTCTGAAAATAAGACCTAGCGCAACTTTGGGAGAAAAAAATTAATATAAGACACTGTCTTATTTTCGGGGAAACAGGGTAAGTAGGGGCCATAGTCCTGCTAACGGATTGTAAACAGAGTCACTTTGGGTAGCTTCTAGGCTGAGGCACTTAAGAGCTGGTACGCCATCTCCGTCTCCTTGTTTTACTATTGTAGTAAACTTCGGGCCGCAATTTCCTTTACCTACCTTAGACATAGCATGAATGAGAAATATATTTTTGATAAGCTGAGATTTATTTTGAGAGAGAGAGAATAGATTGGCTGCCTACTGCACAAGCTCCAATCCGGAATTGAACCTGCAACCTGGGTATGTGCCCTTCTGATGTACAGGACGACACTCCAATCAACTGAGCCACTGGCCAGGGCAAGCTGAGATTTCGAGGCTCATTTGTAATTATAGCATATCACAATGTTACCTAACTAATACAGAATTTTTTAATAAAAATACTACCACCGTGTGGCAATGGGTCTCTGGGAGAGATGGCTACATGAACTGATATTTCCTTACAATGAACTACCTCAGAATCTTCCTTTCTCCTTTTTACAAACTACACAGTAATAATATTTCTTTTTAGAGCAATTTATTGGTTCATAGCAAACTTAAAAGTACAGATAGTTCCGCCAAAACCAGTTTGGCTCAGTGGATAGAGCGTCAGTCTGCGGACTGAAGGTCCCAGGTTTGATTCCAGTCAAGGGCATGTACCTTGGTTGCGGGCACAACCCCAGTAGGGGGTGTGCAGGAGGCATCTGATCAATGATTTTCTCTCATCTATGTTTCTAACTCTCTATCCCTCTCTCTTCCTCTCTGTAAAAAATCAATAAAATATATATATATTTTAAAAAGTACAAATAGTTCTTATATACCCTTGCTCCTCATCGCTCTCCCATTCCACACAACCTCTCCCTCTATTCTATAACAGTCATTTGTTGCACTTGATGAACCTATATTGACACATCAATATCACTGAGAGTCCATTTGTTACATTAGGGGACTTAAAAAACAAAAACATTAACACCCAAGAAAATTTGCCAATATATCTGCATTCTGTGGCAACAAATAATTCTTCTGGTTACAAGCACTGCCTAATCTTACACTGTGTGTAGTGTTCTTATACTAGGCATTTATAAATATTTATTTCAATGTCTTTTACTATCTCTCCCACATGTTGGCCTTGTTCTTGGGTATATAGGAGTTAAGTGACTAACTTAAGCACAAACAACTAGGAATGGACACAGTCAGATTTTAAATGTAGGTCTGTATGTCTCAAAAGGCTCTGACCTTAACCATCACATTTTTTTAAAAAAATTAAAATAAAAAAAAAGTGACACAAAACCAATGGAAAGATGTTTATCTGAAAATTGGAAACATCCTTCTCCACAGGCAGTTTAGCTTGGGATTTATAAACATTCTCTGCCTTAATAAAAGTTTAATTTAGATAGCTGCTTGAAAATGTAGCTGTAGACACCAATACTTAAGGTATGATATTTCAGTGTCAAAAAATTAACAGAATTTTAAAATTTATAGAAATAAAGATATTTCTGAAAATACTTTATTTTTATTTTTATACTACTCACTTGAAGACATACTTTTTTTTTAATCAATTTCCAGAGAGAAAGGGAGGGAGGGAGGGAGAGAGAGAGAGAGAGAGAGACAGAGAGAGTGACAGAAAGAGAAACATCAATGTGAGAGAGAAACCGATCAGTTGCCTCCCATATGTGCCCCAATCAGGGATCAAATCCACAACCTAGGTATGTGCCCTGACTAGGAATTGAATCCCCCACACTTTTTGGAGCACCAACTGATATGCGGTCAGGGCAATTCTTTTGTTTCTTAAAGTAAAAGAATATGTTTTCATGTTTGTGCTTCAGGATATAGGACATTTTTTCTTTTCAAAAGGTGAGGCTGCTTGAGCATAACCTTAAATCCAATTTAAGAGGTATTCCTAAACAGAAAAGAGAAATTGGTAGTTTGGGGGGGGAAAATAGGATGACTTCAAAGGCATCTATATGCATTTGACTCATATTTGGATAAGCTTTTTCCTTTTGTGACTTTTGCCATAACCTTGGAGACTTTACCTCATCCGTTATGAAGGGAACATCGTATCTCTGGAGAGCGGTGGTAGCCAGGTGGCTGATGGGCCCTTCTCCTGTCTCTGCATACTTGAGGAGGAGCGGGATGCCTTCTGGGAGCAGGGCATTCTTCAGAGCCAGCAGGTACATCATGATGTCCTCTTTTTTCTCTGCCTTTTCCAGTCCTCCCAGAATTAATTTCTTGGCTTCTACCACTCCCTAAGAAATCACAGATTATCTCAGATATGCATAGCCACACATTAAACAAGGCTTGGGCATGACTGGCTTCACTCCTAGGCCCAAGAAAACAACTTGAGTTTTAGGAGATTTTGCATTGGTTTCATGACTGAGGCGCACAGTGAAAATGAACAAGTAAAGCTTGGCAAAGGAGCGGTGGTTTCTTTACATGTATTGGTTAACATACTTTGAGGAAGCAATGAGTATAATAGTGGACATATTAACTTTTGAACACATTCTGAATGCACAAAGTCATTTAAAAAATTCCCTTGATTAATTATTCATGAAACTGCCCACTCACTGTATTTCTGAAGCAACAATTTGATGGTGCCTAAGTGGTAATAGTTTTCTTATGTAAAAACTTTGGTGAAAATATTTACTACCTGACCATAGGTCTTTTTCTAGATGTTTAAAAAGTGCTTGTTTCCACTTTATTTCATATTTTACTAATGCTGCCATACAGTTAAAAAATATATCTTGAGTGCCTCCTATTTGGCATGTACTTTGCTAGGTACTTTTTTAAAATATGTTCTTTAAGCAGAAAACTCCTTTTTTCCTGGTCTAGAAATATAAAAATTGAGTACAAGTTGATAATTTAATGGAAAACCAAAGTAGGGGCATCTGAGTTTATCTTTGTTACTAGGGCTTCAGTTTCACCATTAAAATAAGGATTCCTAAAACCTAATCATCTATAGGATTTGTAAACTCTGAAATTAGGCTGCAGGCACACTCAAAAACAAACACACATGCACAAACCAGGGTGAGGGCAGGAGGTGAGGGGTTTGGGGAGACATAAAAGGTCTCAGACTAAAGGGAAGATACTATACTTCATTTTCCCTAACTATGCCAATTATCTATGCCAACTATCAGACTGATAAAAACACATTCAAAAATTTGATAACATACTTTGTTATCGAGGTTATGGGGCAATAGATATTCTCATACATTGCTACCGAAAACATAAAATGATATGACTCTTATAGAGGATAATTTGGCAAAAGCTAACAAATCTGCATTTTGATCCTGAAGCTACAGCCCCAACAATAAGAAAAAGAAATGCGCCTAAGATTATTCATGTTAGCATTATTTGTAATAACAAAAGAGTGGAAATCACCTAATGAGGACACATAAGCGATGCTGCATAAACTGTGATACATCAACACAATGGATGTTATAAAAACAGAGAGGAAGATATCTCTAAACTAGGACAGGGTGATTTTTCAGGACATACTTTTCAGTGAAAGAAAAAAAAAAGTAAGAGAAAGTATATTCAGAGCACTATATTTGTGCAAGAAAAAAGAAATAGGGATGTGTGTGTACAGCAGCTTAGTAGCACAGAGAAACAAAGGAAGGAGAAAGCGAAAACTAATACTACTACTTATGTAAAGAAGCCGGTGAGAATGGGTGGGAGAGAAGGAGACATATATATTTTGTGCTCCAGCTCCACCGAATTTCTCACTGTTTCCAAGTATACCAGGCACATTATGACTTTGGGCCATTTCATACACAGTTGTATTTTTCCTAGAATGTTTGTTATTCTATACTACCAACTCTCACCTAACAGCTCTTCTTGACTAAGCTCAAATACAACAGAATAGTTAGTTACATTTTATGTATTCTTAGAGCACTCTTTTTATATTTCAATATTATTGTATTTATCTTTTTATGTTTGATAAACAAACTAGTTAATTGAAAACAGTAGAATATTTTGTGTCTTTATATTAAGGGACCAGCATCATACCTAGACAGAATAAATGCTCATCAAATACTCCTGGATGGATGTTTTTATACGTGAGTTTTATCTTTAGAAGTATACAATCTACTCAAATAATTATAAGAAGTCACAGTTCTTTAATATCATAAAAATTATACAAATTTGATTTCTGTAAGGTCTTAATAAGATACTCAAACATTTTCAATACCATTTTTCTGTGATCTTTTTTATACTCACATTCTAATTATGAGTTGTCTCTTTTGTTTTAAGAATGTTCTCTTTCTATTGTTTTTATAGCAAGTACTCAGTAAGCAAAATAGTATGGTTATATCTTTTGAAGATAGAGGAAAAATGCTGACTGGAAGCTAACTAATCTAATAAATGTAGAAAGAAAGAAAAGACTATGTTTTTATGTATTCAGCATCTTTAATCTATTTACACTATAGAAAGATGGGTTATGTTGAATAATAATCCAGCTGTATTTTCCGTACTTAGCTATGCTTACAAAGTGAGTGTTTTATTTTAATGAGGAAGACATTAAAATTGATAGTCCACTCAGGCAAGTGGAGAAGCTTTGGGAAAAATTAAATTAAAAATAAAATGTAAAGTCCTCAGTAAATAGAGGTAAATAATTTCCACCATATTTTACTCAAAGGCACAAACCACAATTACTATAGGTGAAGTCTGCTCTAGGAGGGAGCCCTAGAGTCTAATATTTTTCTAATAACTAGAACTAAACCCTACATATTGTTCAAAATTGAGTACATAGCAGGCACTTAATAAGAACATATTGATGGGGGATTCATAAATGATTCACTTTTTAGCAAGTATTTATTGAGCATTATCTAGGTACTAAATATCATTTTAAGCAACTGGTATTGAAAGAAAGATCCAATTCTGCATGGAGCTTGCATTTCAGTGGGAGACAATAAACATAATAAATAACCAAATTGTAAAGTGTGTCAGTGGGCAATAATTGCTATGCAAACAGAGGAAGTAGAGTAGGGTAGAGGGGATTAGGAGCAGCAGTGATGGGCAGCATGTGAGTATTGAAGAGGATGGTCTGGAGGCACCTGGGTAACACAGGAGACGGGGTTCACACTTACTTTGAGTTTGCAGCCATCGCTCTGACACAGCTTCCTGACCAGAGCCCCGATGATGATCATAACACTTTCTCTGATGTCATTGCTCGCAAAGGAACCTTTGAACTTACTCTGTTAGCCGGAAAGGAATAAAATAAGTTGTCAAACAGTTGAACATTTCCAAGGGATATTTTTAAGTTAAGAAATAAAGTAACCAGTGCCTAAGGAAATTACATTCCTATATTGCAAACTCCCCTTTCCGGATATTCTTAACATTGGTCAATGAACCCCCTAGAAGTTTATGGATTGGATTCCTGGTTCAGTGAACAAACAAACAAACAAACAAACAAACAAACAGCTCTGTATAATTTTACACATGGATGTAAAGGAGCTTCATACTTTTATCAGATTCTTAAATGGACCCATTTTCCCACCAGACTTTGAACTGTTCGATTAGATAATAAGTGGGTAACTGTACTTAAGGAAAAAAAAGTCTTGGACCCAAGAGAAGTCTAGCTCTTATTTCCAATGTGAATTGTTTAATATCAGAAGACTGATCTCTTCAACATACTGTGTATTAAATACCTTGGAGATCTTTGAAGTTAAAAGAAATATTTTAAAATAACTTTTTGAATTGACCAAGATTTCTCCCCTCTTAAATTTTGTCCTATATCATATTATATGATAGGTAAACACAGTCCTTAAATTTCTATAAAGTCTACTTTGTTAGTTAGAGGAATTGCAAAGAAGACACTATGAAATAATTACTATAGAGTTAATAATTAATGAATACAAAGTAGTTCAACAGAATTTGAATATGAATAATCAGAACGCTCTGTTCTGCCTTCATTCTGATGCACACAACTTTTAATTACTGCTTCGATCGCTGAGAGCTTTTTAGTGGTGAGGGCCTTCGTTTTCCCAGTGTCCATCTGACTTACAATGAGGGCTCTTAGGAGTTCTTCGTCGGGATGGGAGGCAAATCCGCAGGCATAGAGAAACCTCTCCTGAAGGATAACGTTGCTGTCACTTTTGAAATCCAAAAAGTCCAAAATCGCATCTAATGAGTCTGGGGTCTGAGCCGAGGTGACAGTATCCACCAGCTGTGGTCTATAAAAAAAAGGTGTCGTTACAGATGTCAGTGTTTAGGGGGCTCACAGACCTGTTTAAAATCACTACCATTTACAGACTCTCCATTGGTTTGAATTTCCTAAAGAAGTGAACATTTTTTTATTTGTTTTTTGGTGGTGGTTTTTTGCAATTCTTTTTTTTTTGCATTTCTAAAATTTTTTATTTTAAAGAAAATAGATTTTAAATATAATAATGTTACATGCAATAAATATTAATATTTCAAGAAAAATTATTTTAGGTATCATAATGTCACATGTAATAAACATTAATATTTCAAGAAAATCTACTTTAAATATAATAATGAATTCAATAAACATTAACATTTCAAGAAAAATAATATAAAAAATAATACTATACGCAATAAAAATTAATATTTCAAGAAAAAGATATTTTAAATATATTACCAAAACTATACTATCATAGTGTAATATCACATAAGTTGTAGGCAATATTAAAAATCTGCAAATAACAGGATTTCTATTATATTCTAAATATTATATTCTAAGATATTTTTTTAAATTCTATTATATTTTAAAATATTTTTTTCTCTGGCTCTATTTTGGTTCATCAGTTTATGTTGTTCATTATATTCCATAAATAAGTGAGATCATGTGATATCTATCTTTCTCTGATTGGCTTATTTTGCTTAGCATAATGCTGAACAAAAGAATAACTATCTCAAAAAGACCACCCACATTTTATTTTAAACCTCTCTTTTAACTGCCCTCTCTCATTCAATGTATGCTCAGAAAATACAAACAAACAATTTTAGTATTTTAATCTAAGCCAAATATAATTTGGAGATTTGTAAATAAAAAGTATATAAATAAAATTATAAATTTATTTCAAGTTATTTTCTATACAAGTAATACAATTAGCTTTGTAAATATACTCATTCCCCAATTGCCTAATATAACTAGAGTAGTATTATTTAATAGAAAGCTGGAAGAGTCTTTTAACTTTAATTTATATCCAAGGGAGAAAGCTTTCCTCACTTTTTAAAAAATAAAAAGCCCCATGGTATAGTTCAGCCATATGACTATGTGTGAGCAGAACAAAAGTCCTATGGGAAAGTTCTAGTATGGATCCTACCATCAAGAATCTTTGGTTTACAGAGCTTGGGATGATAAAATTTCAGAAGCTTATCATACTAATGAACATAGTACGTGTGTAAATATTTTATTCCACATCCATATAAACACATCATAGATGGTTCACTGTTTTATATTTTTTAAAAAGACTTACTTGTACTATGTAATTTTGAACCCAACAAAAACCCAGTGAATGAAATAAAGACTGAAAGATACTTCTTAAGTGTCTATTATGCAAGCACTGCACTAGAAATTTTAGGTATGTAGCTTCTATTTGCTTTACTTTCTTCATCTGTAACACAGGGATAAAAACAGTAGTCATTTTAGGATTGTTGGAGGATTAAACTACATCAACTATGTAAAACATTTAGAATAATGCTTTGGACATTATAAATGCTATAAAAATACATGCTTTTCCTAATATAATAGCCTCGCTGAACATCTCTGTCAATTCAATACTAATATTCCCTTTCATAGATAAGGGAACAGACTCAGAGATATCAAGTCATTTGTTCAAGGTTCCACAGCTGATAAAAGTATTTTGTCCTGGAACTCAGGTTTTCCTGACTCTGGAGTTCTAGAATAAAAAAATGAAATTCTCTTCTTCTTGGTTAATTGAGTCCTTCGAATGCAGTGTCTACTACTGCTCTCTCTGTGTGTGTTACTTGGCCAATTTCCACTTTTGATTATGTTAATGGCTAGTTTTAATTATACCACTGTTTCCCAAAGTGATTTCCATGCAACACTAGTCCTATAAAATGCTTTTAGAAAAGGTATTTTCAAGGTCATGTAAGTTTGGAAAATGTTTAAGGAAACTTACACCTAAACTTATCAGAATAAAGACGCTACAAATGTCTGCAGCAAAGAGAACTGTTTGACTTAGTTTCACCCAGTATTATTCAACTCAGTTGCTCGCAGAATCCTTTCCTCTTGGCAAACTTGCTAACATTCTGTAAATTACAAGATCCATACAATGGTACATTCCACCTTTCACCATTTTACAAGAAATTATTCTCTGTATTTTACAGATGTTGAAAATGAAGTTCAGAGAGCCTAAATGTAAATTACTTGCTTGAGGATTATACACTGTTGAAAGTCGAATTTAAAACCAGGTCTTCTGATTGCAGTTCAACCTCATGCCATTCTACTATCTATCCTATGCTACATGAGTGTTACATATGATATGGTATGATATTGTGTAAATAAGCTGATTTAGAAAATGCATTATGAAGTCATCCAAATTATTGTTGCCTTGAGATTTTTATGATACAAATAAGGTTAAAGTTTAGTTTAATCCCTATTATAAATTAGAGCTAATTTTGCACTTTCTTTGTTAGCATTTTTATCTTTGAGCTGAAGAAAAATCATCCTACCAATATATTTTAAAGTTCTATAATGAAAACAGTCTGAAAAATCTATGATTTTGTACCTCTTTTAACTTCTGCTTTAAAAATTTATTTTATTTTTTTATTTTTTTAATATTTTTTATTGATTTTTTACAGAGAGAAAGGGAGAGAGATAGAGAGCTAGAAACGTCGATCAGAGAGAAACATCGACCAGCTGCCTCTTGCACACCCCCCACCGGGGATGTGCCTGCAACCAACATACATGCCCTTGACCAGAATCGAACCTAGGACCTTTCAGTTCGCAGACCGACACTCTACCACTGAGCCAAAACAGCTTCGGCTAAAAATTTATTTTTGAAGAGAGCCGTCAACTTGTGTGGTTAGTTATATGAAATTCTTATAAATTTTTTAATGTCCTCAAGGCAAGTAAATAACATAGACATTTAAGAATAAACAGACTTCTCAGGAAAAAAAACTAAGTTCTCTTCTTCTTGGGTAATTAAGTCCTTTTTAAAAAAATATATATTTTATTGATTTTACACAGAGGGGAATTGAGAGGGACAGAGAGATAGAAACGTCGATGAGAGAGAAACATCGACCAGCTGCCTCTTGCACACCCCCGACTGAGGATGTGCCTGCAACCCAGGTACATGCCCTTGACCGGAATCGAACCTAGGACCTTTCAGTCCACAGGCCGACGCTCTACCCACTGAGCCAAACCGGTCCCGGCAGGGTAATTGAACTCAGGGTGTGTAACATGGCCAGTTTCCATTTCTGATTAGGTTAATGGCCAGTTTTCAATGTTTGTCAAATTAGGTGAGCCATGTTCTATATCATCAATTAGGACAATTAGTATCACATAGCTGAATTTGTATTTACAGAAAAATTTACTTATCTGCCAAAAATGCTCATATTTACAGACCAAGTAAATTTGAGAATTAAGTTAACTCTATCAATTATGCATGTGAAATTAATCACTCTTGCATCAAATATCCATTTTATGTACATATTTCTTTTGTTTAGATTATTTTAGCTATTTACCTCAGTTCTCACTATTCCATATAAAACATGGCTTTGTTTGGGCTGATCATTGGATTTTAAATAAATCACGTTTTTCTGTGGAAAAATTCATACTTTTTTGTTTTTATAACGAACTCTGAAATCATTTCAAGTGCTAATGAATAGCTCCCAGAACAAAATTTCAAAAACAGTGAGGCAGCATGGGTTGCACGGTTTTATGATTTATGATGAAGTCCTTCCCTATATCTTTGTACCTGATTTACTCATACACACACACACACACACACACACACACACACACACACACACACACACAAAGTCCATTCTGAGTCACTGCTGAAAATTTGTTATTGCATTTCTGGCTAAGTCAGCATTAGATGACTGCATTGTGTCATAACTGTTCAAAGAGAATGCAAAACAACAAAATATTGATTTGGAGTTGGGGCTATTGGTTAAAAAGAAGTGTTTCCTGCTTAATAAAAAGAAAATAACCCAGAATTGCTTTCCTACAGACCACCTCACACTGTGTTCCAGGAACTTACAGAACGTCCTTGTTTTCAGTCTTTAGGAGCTGGAGGATCTCGTCTTTCTTCGCAGTCCTCAGGTGCTGAATAAAGACCAGGAAGTTTCTGACAGATTCTGCCTTGGAGAGGTTGTCAGGCTGTAGGTGTTTTCTGATGGACTGCCAGTGCTCCGAGAGCTGCAAGACAGGGTTGCAGGCTCATCCCCCATTCATAACTTAGAGCATCCATATTTACAAGAGATGTCCTCCCCAGAAATAAAATTTTCCTTGTATCTGACAAGCAAAAGAGCATTTGGTATCTTGCCTCAATATACCTGATTGCCCCCTGCCCTCTCCTGTGACCATTAGAGGCAAGTAGAGGGGCCTGCTAACCTTGTGTATGATACTTCTGTAGTAGGATTGTTTTTGTCTATGAGCAGTTAGCTCAAAGGACCTTGGGCTTCCAGGCATATAGGTCATTCCATTGTTATAACCAGGGAATTATATCTGAGGCCAGGCTTTGACTTCCATAGTGAAACTATGCAGAATTTTCATTAACAACAGAATATGTTGGAAGGCAAAATATTTAGAACTGTGAAGATTTCTTATATACTGGGACCTCACTGAAAATCCATTGTTTTCTAATAATTTGAACTCTCTATTTTCTCTTTATTTTATTGTTTGCATGAAATGCTATGTTTTAATATTACTAAGGTCTGGGCTGTGTTCATTACTCATATCTATGGTAGGTACAACAATATTTACATAAAGGTAATTCTGACATACACTATTATTGTGCTACCGTGGTTTTAAGAATAGTATATAGTCCTATTTAATGACATCATGTGACTTTGAAATAAGCTAAAGAACTTATTTTTCATAATTTACTACTTTCCCTTTAGTTGTAAAGAGTGTGTTAAATCCCATTAGTGACATTTAACTCTAACTCTGGGATAATCAGCATGCTACCAGTTTCTAAAATATTCATTCCTTCTAATGAGCAATAGACATAATTTTCTCATTTTCAAATCCCTTTGGTTATCTAATCCTAAGAGGATATTGCAAAGAAAAATTCCAGCTATACTTAGCTAATGATTTACTGGGTCATTTCTGAGAGCAAAGAGCTTATCAATATAAAGTCAGATTTGTTTTTCTTTAAAAGGTTATAATTGTGATATTATACTGAAGTTGAAAAAGCAAATTCCTTAAAGACATAAATCCTCCCTATAATGATGAAGAAATAGTTATAAAAATCATAGATGGTTCATAATATTTGATAACTATGGGGGAGAAACTAATAGTTCCGTAAGAAAAGCTGATTGGTTTCATTAGTCACTTTCCTAAGTAATTTTCATCTCATATGACATTAGAAAACTACACTAGAACATTTCATGATCTATGGAAGGAAAACAAATAAAAGAAAAGCAAAATCTGAGATGGTGATTTTCTGTTTTCTCTTAATTCAACTTTGGTAAGTAGGAGAAGAAATTTCAGGATTCAGATGCCTGTCCATGCTCTTGATGCCAGATGCTTCCCCCTAATTTCAGTAGTCTCTTATTTCCCCTGAATTCTAGGTGTTACTTTTAAGAAACTGTCATTAAGTCATAACATTTTTTTTACTTAAGATAGTGGATAATTAACTATTTGCTAATTATTAGTAAGGAACTAGTGCCTTGTACTTAAAGCAAATTATAGTATTAGTTCTTGATGATTCCACTTTACTGAACACTAATAATATCCCAGGGAAGCATATCTTCTCCTACTTATGAACAGAGCATAAAGCCAAGGGTTTGCTCTCCTGACACAGATTAACTGTTAGGAAGTGCAGGACCCTAAAGTCATTTCTGTGGCCATACATCACAACAAATTCATGCAATAAACTAAATTTCTCTTTGTTGGATTAAAGATGTTACAAGATGATCTTCCCTTTGCCTTGGGGGTGTGCTGTCTCATTTCTGGCTATAATTTAGGGCAGGTTGGAGTGTGGTAAAGAAGTATTCCTTCATTTAAGCAGAGAGCTAAATATCCTTTTTTGTCCTCACAGCAATACTCAGAACACTGAGCTGGCTCAGTAATCCATTTCACCTGTGGACATACTGTTACTAAGTGGAAGAAATTTCAGGATTCAGATGCCTGTCCATGCTCTTGATACTAGATGCTTCCCCCTAATTTCAGTAGGCTATTATTTCCCCTGAATTCTAGGTGTTACTTTTAAGAAACTGTCATTAAGTCATAACATTTCTTTTACTTAAAATAGTGGATAATTATTTGTTAATTATTATTGTCGTGCATCAACTTAGATATATTAGGCTACTGTCATTATAACTCTGTTGTGGTTGGTAGTTCTTTAAAAACTTTCTTCACAAAATTGGAGAGAAAAGTAAAATAGAATGTTAAGCCATGATTATTCCCATCTTGGGCTGCACAGCACAACTGTTCGCACTTACAGAAGGGCATCCTTTACACTCGCTCTGGAACACCTGCCCCTCAATGGGAAGGGCTTTGTACTTTGAATCAACTGCTTTAATTATGGCTTCTACGTGCTTTCCAGACATTAGTCTTGGGCCTGCGTCGGTCGTCTTCAGCTCTAGTTTCTGCCTGAATAGCCAAGGAAGATAAATATCACATCAGTAGAATTCTTTTGAGTGAACAAGCTACTAATTTCCATTTTGGGGGCACACAAAGATATTAATTTATTCACGTTGCGTTAAGGCCAGGTCTTTTAAACTGCGATGTCTCCAATGGTAACACAAACCTCAAGATAATTATGAAATCTTTCTAGAACAATAATTTTATTCAAAGACTGAAATTTTAAGGGTGGATTTTCAAAATGTAATGACAAGAGAACACAGAGAAGAAAATGTGCATGGATACTTAACAAGATATGCAATGTCCCCTCTTTTGAATTTAGCCCAGCTTTCTAAAAATAATATCCTTAATACAACCACATGTCACTTAATAACTAAGACAATTTGGAAATCTTCATTTTCCAAAAATGGCCTTGATAATATTCTTGTATAATATGATCTTTTAGAACCTCTCTCCCATCAAGAGGTAGAGTATACATCCCTCTCCTTGAGTCTGGGCAGGGGCTCTGACTGTCCCAATAATAGATGGTAGAAGTGACACTACATGACTACTAAAGCTAAGTCATAAAAGGGAATTCAGCTTTCGTCTGGCATGCTAGCAGCACGTGTACCTTTGTAGACTTAATTGTCATGTGAGAAGTCTGGCTCCCTGAAGCTGCCGTGTTGAGAAACCACATGGAGATAAAGAGAGATGCATGAGGAGCCTCAGTAGTTTGTGTCCTCCCAGCCCAGATACCAGGGAGCTGAGAGAGCAACCTCTGAAAAGGTCTAGTCAGTGACTACCTGCAACTGCATAGCAGACACCAAGAAAGCATTCCTAGAGGGCAGGGCAAACCCCAGACTTAGAGAGAAAAATAACATGAATGCTGCTTCTTACACCACTAGATTTGGAGTGGTATGTTATAGAGCAATGAAAACCTGAAAGACCTGATTAGTAATTAAAAATGTTAATTTCTATGAAAACAATAGTAGAACACAAAATTCTATTCCAGATGAGACTTCAATAACATTTCAAGAATTTTAGGCACCTCTCCCAAAATGTTGCAACCATTCATCTCTGACATGACAGCTACTTTAGAGGAAATAGTTGTGAAATAATGTCATAAAATATAATACATTTAATGCTAAAATAATGTTCTTCTAAATTAAAATCTGAAAATAACATATACTATTAGATTTGAAATTCTAATTCTTAAGCCTATGAGACCTATTCTGACCAAAGAATTTTTCTCAAATTGGAATAACAAGCTTGAATGTGTAAGTACTATAAATCATATAAAAATTCTGTCACATCACTTTACTATGAAACTTTTTATGTGTTTCTTAACAACAGTAACAAAAAAAAATCTCAAGGAGAGAACATGCAAATGCCACCACCTTTTTAATACTAACATTGAAAACATTTGACAGAGAAATTAGAAAATAAATTAGAATAAATCAGATTGTCTTTTTAAAATTTAAATTCTATTTAATAAAAAATTAATTTTTAATGAAACTGTATTTTAAAATAGTATTTAATACATGCAATACTTATTGGTGATAATGTGGAAAATAAAATATGTGGAAGATATAAATTACTGTTTTCAAGAAGCTCACAGTCAAAATGAGGAAACACTATATATTTAAAAACCAAGTATAATAATCTATGGAAGAAGAATAAAGAAAATTTTAAATTTCAGCATTGTCTTACTTTGATACTATCTTGCCTGTAATGGTTCGTAGAAAATTCAGCCCAAAAGCATGTGTCTCTTCTGCAACCACAGCTATAACAAAGCTGTCTTCTATCTTGTAGGTAGTGACAGATGAGGCTTTCGAAGTGACACCCAAAACCTAAAAAGGTAAATGTCTATAGTTGTAACATTTAATCAGCTTTTAATCTTTGAATTAAGTTAAATACCAAACTATCTTTTAATCATCAAAGGAGCTTCCTTTCACTCCTTCCCTATCATTCAAACATATAACATATGAAAATAAACCTGTTCATTTTATAATATGTGAAATTATACCTCACTAAAAATTAGAAAGTTCCCAAATTACATCATTATCTTATCTTCTATTATTTTAAATTCAACTCTACAAAATGTAATTATTTAGATGCTTCAAAAAATTGTATCAATCATACCTGATTTATAGCTGTAAATCCAGGCCTTTCTATTTTGCATGAATCCAAGGCCTTAACTTTGATCACTTTGTCTTGATGACCCTGGTAGGTCACTTTACAATCCCCAGAGATATCTACCTGGAAATAAAGTAAAAATATAGTGTTTAGGACTTTCACATGGATCATTTGAATGTCAGAGGGAATTAGCTTGAAAATTGGGGTCTCTACTATGTCATGGGAGGTTGCCTTTTTGTCCAGACTGACAGGAAGAACTCAATGTTTCCTGCAGCAAGTGGATTCTTTTTCATCCTCTTAGGTTGAATCTTACTAGTGCCTTTTTACTGCCCAAGGAATAATAATGAATTTCTGATTTCTCTCTAATGTGTACTAAGAATTGGACAAATAGCATGGTCAAATCCAAAACCTCTGGTAAATGGGTAATTATGTGGTAAGGGAAGTTGCTTTTAATGTTATATCTAGGCTGTGTATTGTTTGTGAGAGTGTGTGTGTGTGAGCACCCTCTGACCAGCTAAATATGATTAAAAACCTGTTTAGATTAATTCAACTCATAAGTCACATCAACAAATTGAGTGTAGACAAATGTCTCCCATACAAATTCTGTTTAGCTTTCTTTGGCCTTTCAGCAGACCTCTGTTAGCACCACACCCAACCTCCATTCTAGCAAGCTAACATTCCCTTGGCCCAGCCCTGCCATCAGATTTTCTCACTCACTCCTGGGCTGTCTGAATTCAGGCTAGGAAACTTGGACTCAGCTACATGTTTACTCCAAGTGTGGTGTTGGGGGAGCCATGTAATTTCTCTAGTTTAACCTCAATTCCTTCATCTGTAAAATGAAGAGGGTCGGTATAGACCAGTGGTCGGCAAACTCATAGTCAACAGAGCCAAATATCAATAGTACAGCAATTGAAATTTCTTTTGAGAGTCAAATTTTTTAGACTTAAACTTCTTCTAATGCCACTTCTTCAAAATAAACTCGCCCAGGCTGTGGTATTTTGTGGAAGAGCCACATTCAAGGGGCCAAAAAGTCACATGTGGCTCTCGAGCCACGGTTTGCCAACCACTGGTATAGACTAATAGGTTGTCATACTGACAATGCATTCAACCTATCTGAGAAAACTGCTAAAATATAGATGCTTAGGTCCTCCCTAATATAGTGAATCAGAATCTATAGTGAATCCTGGGAATCTATATTTTTAATAAGCTTCCCTTGGAAAAGGGATACAAAGTGAATGCCAATGGATGGGTCCCCACGTTTTTCTGCATCTCTGTCTTTCAGTCACTCTCTAAGTCTCCTTAGTGTAACTGGGTGGAGTTCCCTTTACTCTGTATGTGAGTACACATTGGTGTAAATGGCAATTTGTTTCATGTGCAAATGAGACATGACCATCCAGCTTACCTTTACTGAGTATTACCATAGTATTAACTTTTTAAATATATATATATATATATATATATATATATATATATATATTACAGAGAGGAAGAGGAAGGGATAGAGAGTTAGAAACATTGATGAGAAAGCAACATTGATCAGCTGCCTCCTGCACATCCCCTACATGCCTTTGACCAGAATCGAACCTGGGACCCTCCAGTCCACAGGCCAACACTCTAGCCACTGAGCCAAATTGGTTAGAACAACTTTTTTTTCTTTTCTTTTACTAACTTTCTATAAATAGAAAGCGATACAAATAATCTAGGGAAATCTATTGACAAATAAAATTCTGAGTTTTTAATGATATTAGTAAGTACCTCATTGGTGGTTCCAGAGCTTAACTGCATCTGAAATAAGCTAGCCAGGCCTCTCTTGATATTTTGGATGGCCACAGGCTCATTTTCATATGAGTAGAAGTTTTTGACCTAAGGAAAGAAAAAGACAAATATAAATAAAGCCAAAAATTCATTGTTATTTTCATATTTGGTTAAATAAGTGACAGGAAAGGTTCAGATTCTTATCCCTCTCAATTCCAGGAGAAAGAGATCTGTTACTGGGGTTTCTTTTGTTGTGAAAAGAAGCTATTTAAATTTCTAAGAAGCTAGACCAACAGAATATGAAATTGCAGGAGACTGCTAGTGAAGGCTCTGAACAAGATGGGCATAGCATAGGGGAAAGAGGGTGCAGACATAGGCTAGGACTTCTGTGAGAATAAGGACTGCCCACGAGAGAGAAATTAGAAACATTCTCTTTGAACAAGTCGACATATTCTCTACTTGTAACTCTGCTTGAAACAAAACTGACCAAGGTTTAAAACAACAAAGAAATAGGTTTTTAGAAGAGAATGGCAATCACCACTCTCGAGAATCAGAAAGCACGGCCGCCAAGGGCTTTGAAAAGGGCCCTGACGTGGCCATAATGCCCATGAACACAGTTCCACAGGGTTATTGTCTCTGCCAGGCCTCCACAGCACTTATGTTGGCTTTCAGTCTAAGCAGATACAGAAGGTCTTGGGAAGACCTCAGGCTGATTGGGTTCCAGAATGGCCTGCTCCAGGCACTGCTTTGAGTTTCCCTTTAGAAAGCAGGAAACACGGGGTGGAATGAGGAGAGTGACTATGATCTGGCTGCAGCAGTAAATGGCTTCCTTAGCTTTGCTTCATCCTTGATATTATTATAGGCACAGGGGTGATAACAATGCCTCACACCATTTTGATTATTTAGGTGATGTTTAAGAAATAAGGATAAAATACCAAGAACATTTTCTGGAAACCAGGCTGTCATTTTCCGCCCTGTATTAACTCCAAAGAGTTCACACGATTTAAGACTAGAGGATGGATATAGCTTCCCTATAAAAATTCCCAAGGTCTATGGTAATTACAGCTGAGAACTTCTACTAGAAATATCCTGAATACCTTCTTATTTTTCTTTAAAGCCAACCATGACTTCTCAAGTAAAACAGCTCCTTAATTGTTCAATGAATTCAATTAATACCAATCTGAACAATTCAGCCTACATGGAAATTCTCTATAACTTAGAACAGAATATTTTGCTTGAATTATGCACAATTGCCTCAACTCTCTATTTTTATTTTCTACATGTATTCTGCCTACTGACAGATTTACTAGGTACTTTATCCAACTCGTAATCAGTTTTAGTCATTACACTGGACAAACCTTAAGTGTTGTAATTGTGTTTGTCCGGGTATAAAAGGAATTGGAATACTGACCTCAGCATCTGAAAATCTATGGTGTCTTATTCTCAAACAAATCACTGACAATTTCCCAGATCCCAGGCTGAGTTTCTGATGTCCTATTTTGTGAACTGGGTCTTTATTTCTTTTTAGGAATTACACTGTAACTTATTATAGGTTCATAACTGGATCACTTAAACCTGAGTACAATTAGAAGGACCACTGGGTGGCACAAGCTTATGGCCTGTGACTTTTTAGGCCTCAGTCTTTCTTTTCTTTAGAAAGCAAGAAAAGTGGGAAAAATACTTTTATCATACTTATCATCCATATCCTCACTGTCCTTCCAGGCTAAAAAAAATGATGTGCCTGAACTATTTATAAAGCTTGACCTAAAATTTCAGGAAACCCAGTTCTCAGATTTAATCTCGGGACTCTGCATAGAGTGAAGTGCTCTTCTATTATTGACCCACTTCTATGGATCAAGATTTGCTCTTGACTGCTAGTCCCCAATAAAATGCTGTTTGAGAGTTTTTTATTTTTCCTGGAAGGCTAAATAATGTAAACTGTGAAACATAAAGAGACTTTTTTTTCATTCCTTCTATTTTTATTACTTTCCTAAAACTACAAAAGTGGGCAAGTCTCTTTTTCTTTGTATGACTGCTACTTTGGGGGCCTGAATTCTTTTTTTAAAATATATTTTTTTATTGATTTTTTACAGAGAGGGATAGAGAGTTAGAAACATTGATGAGAGAGAATCATTAATCAGCTGCCTTTTGCACACCCCCTATTGGGGATGTGCCTGCAACCAAGGTACATGCCCTTGACCGGAATTGAACCTGGGACCTTTCAGTCCGCAGGCCGACACTCTATCCACTGAGCCAAACCGGTTTCAGCTGGGGGCCTAAATTCTGTTCTCTTAGTGCAGACCAATGAGGTTCAAACAGACAGCACTAGAATTTATATTTATTAGCTAAGTGTCAAAACTGTTAGAATTAACAAGCTTTTGATAATAATAAAAAAAAAAGTAATTAAGTCAGAACTTTGCAGTTCAATCCAAGTGGCTATCACTGCAGTAATCTTACATTTATTATTTCACAGAAGGAATTAAGTTTTATTACACTCGGGCCATAAAACTGATTTCTTCACTCAGTATTGAAATGAGCTCTGCATATCTGAGAGCACAGGACTCTTATCTAAATTCAGAGTCCCCAGAGCTTCCGGAGAGCCACAGTGGCACAACCTAGTGACAAGCTAAGCCTTGAACCTGAGGAAACCAAACAAAGAGAGGGGGTGGGTTTTGGGGAAGGAGATGAGGTGCCTCTTGCTGCCAAATTTTGAGGATCAATTTCCCCTTGAAATTAGTGGGGATGATTCATATTTTTTCTTTAGGATCAAAAATGCTTGTGTATATTCCCTTAATTTGTACATTCTTTAAAAACAAGAGAAAGCAAAATTACATTAGCAGCAAAAAATTTAAAAAAGGATCCCAGCAAAGAGAGATTAGTCATTTTTTTTCTATTTAGCTGGAGTTATAGCTCTAAACAGATCTTTGGTATATATGATACATATGAACCAGCACATTGGAAAATGGACAAGTGAAGAAGTCTATGAGGAATGAGAGTTGCAAGGTGTCACATTTAGTTAGGAGGCTCAGTGTGTGTACAGAAACCACCCTGCAGATTCAGAAAGCAAACCAATTCCTAGAAACAACACAAAATAAAGGGCTGACTCAGAAGCCATGTGATTAATCAATACTGACAGCAAAGCCAGAAATGGAAATTCAGTAACTATCCAGCTCACTGGATTCAAACTTTAGGTCAAGAAGAATCCATGCTGCAACTTGAAGCATCTTTTGCTTGTCAGTGTTAATCAACTTAACCAGAAAACTATCATGTTTCCAGCTTCATTTATGATTTATAGACAAAACTAGACATGCCCCGACACTTAGGTAGGGGAGATTATTGGGCATGAAAAAAAAGATGTTCAATAAATATGTACCTAAGATTTTAATCGGCTTTTAAAAAATCAGCTTTTATCATGTAAATATGGAAGCTTAAAACAGCTTGTTTTAAGGAAAGACAAGAAATACATGCTAATGAGTATCCTTGGAATCACAGAAATTTCAAGGCGTGAAATTTAATTTGAGCCTGGCGTAGAAATACTCTTTAAAAAAAAATGTCAATCAACAATTCAACCTTCCCTTTCCCATCTTCTCTCATCGTAAGCTGAAGAAGCAAGGGTTTAAATAATGATCTTTCTGACAGTGATGTGGCTGAAAATTCTACATAGCTTCTTAGTCTCCAGAGTCATGGGTCTTTTTCCGGTAAATTCTTTATCATATAATTGAAAGTTATCACAATGAACTTTAACCTGTAAATCGTGACAAGTCATAGCTCCTATAGAATTGGCACCGTGGAGTCACTGAAATAATGATGTGGCAGCTTCATCCCAGCCTTTGAACAGTGGGGGCACCGAGTTTTCGTGTGTGTAACAAAAGACTTTGTACTCAACTGCTATCCAAGGAGCTATAAAATGATTGGTTGTCATAAGACTATAAACGCAATTAATATTTTATGGGATCAAGCGTTTTGCCACATTGGAAGGCCAGAGAAGAAAATGACAGCATTTCATGTTTTTAACAAAGTTGTGGAGTGCGAAAATCAAGTGAGTTAATAGATAGAATGAAGAATGAAATAGGGATGCTCAAGTCAACAAAAAAGGTGATATTTTCCCCAAATGCTTTCCAGCTGGAAGATAGTATAACATCGTGGTTTCCAGCATAGATTCTAAAATTAGACCCTATGTTTTAAATTCCAGTTCCACCACTTGTCAGTGCTGTGAACCTAAGCAAATTTCTTTTCTTGACTGGTTTCCTCATCTATTTCAAGAGAACAATAAAGCAGTACCCGCTTCCTAGGGATGTCCTGAGTATAAAAGAGATAATTCATATAATGCCTTCAATCAGTGTAGGCTTTGAGTGTGAAGTACTTTTAGCTATTATTAAGCAAACAATAAGCAAAGCCTTTCTCAAAATCGGACTCATTTTAGCCCCATATAACCTTATTAGCTCCTTCCTTTAGTTTACAAGCATCTATTGCATGCCCACTATGAGCAAAGCCCTGGATATATAGACATAAACATAACGGCTACCCACAAGAAGCCAACTGCTAATGCGGTGGCAAAGAGAGGATTACAATACCCTGTGATAAATGCTTTCATGGCAATGAACCCAGGGAAGAGAGGGTTTGAGAGGACGTTGGGAAAGGTTTCCTGACTGATGCAGCATGTTAGTCAGTGCAAGGCATGGTTCTGGGTGCTGGGGGGAAGAGGAAGTCAAAAGGCATAAAGGTCAGGGGAGGGCTGGAATATAAAGAACAGGAATTTTCTCTACTGAAACCCATGATTTAGCAGTGAACAGAAATGACCAAAAGAAAGTGATAAAGGCCATGAGTGAGCTACAAAGAGCTAAAGGGATTGTTCTAAAGGGGGGGACTATTTATTTCCAGCTGGCTGGAAGCACATGAGCTTTATAAAAGACAGACCCCTGAGCAAAACCTGGAACATGGTGTTTTAACAAGTGGAGAAGAAGAGAAGCATTCTTTTTTGTCTCTTTCTTTTACCTTTCTTGTTGACAGTATTACAGATGTCCCCCCTCTTTTTGCTGAGATGTTGATTCATAGTTGATTATAGGAAAGGCAACCACATAATAATCCTTCTTTTGTGAGTTCCTTTTTAGTACATTATATAAAAACATGACCATGATTAGAAATGTATTGCATATCTAGATTTTATATTTTAAAGTATTTGTTTTCATCTTTATTTTGAATCTAGAACTTTTGAATCTAGAGAAATTTTAGAGATGTGTAGAGTTTTAACTATAAGGGCCTTTTCTATTTTTCTACTTTAGTTACTAAAATTGAGCTTTCATCTTTATTAATGCATTTTTATACATGTAAATGTAATATCTATACTTTTTATAAAACCACATATGTAATGCCTAATAATTCACTGATCACAATTGCTTCTCAATCCCAAACATATTTAGACCATTTTCATAATACACCAGAATCAAATCACAAGTAATGCACAATTATAGAATTTTCTGAGCAAATTTTCAAATAGATATAGTGTCCATTCATTATGCATAAAATGGCTTTCAAAGTCATAGTTTTGAAATAATCTCTACATGCTTCTTAAAAAATCAACACTAACTTAGTGATGTCATATCCTTTCAAAAGCTTCAATTTTGTACTTTAGTCAGATATTAATATTTTCATAAGAAGTTGATATCACATATTTGTTAGATCATTTCATTCATAATTTGTCTACTTTCCTAAATTTATTCAATCACCTGTGATAAATTTTTGCATTATAGTATCTTTTTAATCCTTCCTAATTTAATAAAAAATGCACCTTCCAACAATCTCTTATCAACAATCTCTGTTATAAACAAGTACTTGATTTTACTATAAAGTTCTTTATAAAATCTTTAAATGGCTAGAAAATATAAATGAATTTAATGCCTTGATTTACTTCTGAAACAATTAATTTACAACCTGTTTATTAGGTTTTGAAAAAAATGTAATTTACCATAAAAGTAGTGATGCCATTATCACCTAAGAATAATTCTTACTAAAGGGAAGAAAAATGTGAAGTTGGAGAGAAAAGATGTGCGATCCTCCCTCCCCCTGCCTCCCAAATCACTTTTACCTTTCCATGGACAAGATGAAGGAGCACAGGTCTTTGTAAAGCTTCCAAGTTTTCTTTTCTTACAATTTTGGTTGGATTTTTTCCTTTGAAAATGCTCTTCTCTCCCCTCTTCTGATTCACGTTTTCAACATTTACATCTTTGATCTGGAATCATGGGGGGGGGAAACTATTAGAAAACTGTCTTTTTCTGTTTTCATCAGATTCTCTGAGAAAAGGAACATGATAAATCAATAAGCAGGGTTGGTCATAATTTCTTCTGTTGTTTTTTCAAGTTATGACTCAGAGGACCTAGCCATTAACTTTAAAAGAATGGAGAAGATGTTCAACAATCAGGTTTTTAAATTAGGTAAAAATACCAATACTTAAAGAAATCTGTGACTTCAGGTTTATAATAATTATGACTAGAAGATGGCTCTTTTAAGTCACTGTCATTCATTTGTTTTGAACTGTTGCAATCTGATCTCTTTACATTCTGTACCATTTGTTCGGGAGAAGTCCTGCCCCATCGTACTTCATCTTCACATACAAAATTAAAGATGAAAAATGTAATTACTGAATAAGAGACACATAATATTTGCTGCATAATACTTGCATTGAGAAATGGCTCAGAGAGATGGATGATGAAATTTTGATCCAATATGGAAGACACAATAGCTACTGGAGACACCCAAAGAAGCAAAGATAGCTTAATAAATATATAATATTACAATGACACTTCATTATAAAGTATAACAGCAACTACTTATTGGTTACAATAAAGCAAATTTTGGTTTGTGTACCTTTTTCACATCAGCATGTAAAAGATTAACAGACTTTACTGAAGAAATAATTTGCCTTTAGGTGCTTAAAAAGCAAATATGGAATCACCATATATTAAAACTGGGAGAAATCCCAGAGGCTATCTAACCTGACTGCCTGTCTCAATCCATATATCTAAAACATTGTAACGGACCAAACACTGCCATGCAGAAAGTATCCGGATTTTCCTTATAAAGAATACATAATAGGCTTACTCTCTCATTGGTAATTCCACCTGTTATGTCAAGGAACTCAGGAAAACTGGGAAGTACAATTTATCTCCTCTTTCAGTTACAGTAGTCTCAATTGTTTTTTACATGACATTAATTATAGATTCCCGACTCCCAGAACATTTCAAATTGATTCTAGTTTAATGTGTCTCTTAATATGACACATAGAACTGGACATCATACTCTAGTTACCCACCTGCCTTCTTTTGCCTCCTTCAACAATTTGGAAAGATTCAGATCACTTTTGAGTAGTAAACACTTTAGATATATGTGTTTTAGTGACAGAAAACAAACTAAATGGTTGAACAACCAAGAACATAAAACAAGTGCTATTGAATGGTACACATCTCAAAGACTTTGCTGATATAAAACATTTGCATCTGTCTGGTAGAAAATGCCCACCGTGATTTGGATCAGTTGGTCATCATCACCATCAGGATTCCTCCAGAGTAAGACGACGTCCACATTGGATGAAATTCGGTAACCTACACTGTCTTGGAGCTTTCCTTTGCCCTGATTAACAAAAACTTCAGTGGAGTATGTGAGTTTGTACAGCCGGTCATTATTTAAAGAGAGACCAGTGGTGTGACCTGCATAAAGATAGTGAAACAAGTCAAGTCTTAGTAATAAGGCATCCATCAGCCCAGGAATGTGCCATCTTAAAATTGAAGCGTTCTCATCTAATACAGTCATGCCCAGTGGGAGCTCAGTGAATATTTGTTAAATGAAAGGCAGTTCTACTTCTCATCTGCTAAAATCATTGGCTTGAACAGCAACAACAAAAACAAGAAACAATAAGCTTCCATTTCATAAACCTTCATTTGTATCCCTAATCAATAATCAGGTTATCTAAATGTTTCCCTAATTAAACTTTAGAACATTGTTCAAGAAATATCACTCTATTGCTTTAAGTTATATGAATATGATTTCTCCTCTGCCAC
This sequence comes from Pipistrellus kuhlii, assembly GCF_014108245.1. NCBI lineage: Eukaryota > Metazoa > Chordata > Mammalia > Chiroptera > Vespertilionidae > Pipistrellus > Pipistrellus kuhlii. The sequence goes on from NW_023425404.1 coordinate 136,894,705, forward strand.
CCACCTCAGCTTCATCAAGGCATAATAAACTAGAGGCCCTGTGCACAAAATCCTAGGCCTGGCTGCAATTAGGGTCCATCTGTGGGGCCACTTGCAGGGCCTGGCACCACCTGCTCATCTGCTCCATCATCCCACCATGGTCCCAGTCTCCTCAGGGCCCATCAGGGCCGCAACACCTCCACTGCCACCTATTGCCAGCGTCGCATCACCAATGCCAGCCATGTTCCATTCCCCCATTTGGTGGTCAGCGCATGTTTAACTCCCGTGGGGACAATTTGCATACTAGCCTTTTATTATATGGGATATGATTTTAAATAGATGTTCAGCCCTGGGATTGCTTTATAAAATTAATACAAACCATTTGTAAATAAATGCAATGGCTCATTGCCAAAGTTATTTTAGGGGTAAGAAGGCAGTTCCTTTAATTGGATATTTTGAATATTTAAAGAATATCCCTCCAATGCAATTTACTCTGTCAATTTCATTAGTAAACTTTTAGTATCAAGGTACATTTCTAGGTTACACCTATGTAAGTTTAAATTAGTTGTTTCTGAATAAAATGACGTTTCACTACATAAATCCTTAACACAAGCTTTAATTTGACAGAGGCAATTTAATGTCAAATAACATACAAGTCAGTATTGTAAGCCAAAAAAGATACATGGAGATCATACTCTTCAATTCAGTTTAATTCAAAAAATGTATGGGAATAGGATCAAGTTTTTCTTAGAAGTTCACAGTCTTACAAATTTTTTTCTTTGCATATTTCCTATCTATAGCTCTCAAGAAGTAGTAAAAAAAATATTTTTGTATACATTTTTCCTCAGTGCTAATGAGCTTGCATTACCTAGTTAGCTATCATAGGCAACCATATCTCCTTCCCCCACCACCTTAGGATATATGCATATGAGGGAGGTCAGGAAAGGAGGTTGAGGTGTGTAGGCTAGAAATGACACAGTTGAGAGAAAAGGTATAAATTACTTTGCAAAGTCAAAAATTTAAGAAAATCTCTGAAAAGTTTTTATCATCAACTGTCTCCATCATGTAACACAACACTTACTGCCCAGAGAAAAAACTGATCAAAATACATTGTCTCTAATAAACTAAGAGTTCTATGTGCATTAATATAGGGGTGCCCCTTCAAAATGTATGCACACTTTAGCAGCTGATAGCTCAATTTTGAAAATGAAATGCACTTCAATAAAAACTGCCTTTATAATTATTCAAAGTGTGTGTATATATTTTGGGGAGACACCTATATTTAATCCTCAAAAGAACTTAATAGGTATCATTATTGATCACATTTCATACATAAGGAAACTGAGAGGCACAGAGATTATACATTTTATCCAAGATCATCCAGATAGTTAGTGGTGGAATCAGGAGGTGAACTCAGGCTGTCTAGCTTTACCATATATACCTACATGTTTAGGTTGAACTCTTCTATTTCTAGGGAGTGAGCTAGGAATTCATTCATTCATTCATTTGTTCATTCATTCATTCAACAAGATGTACTGAGCATCCACGGGGTGGTGGGCACCTTTCTGGGCTCTGGAGCTACACCAATTAACAAGCAGATAAAAATGTCTAACTTTGTGGAGTTCATAAGGAAGAGATGGGCAATAGCTTATATACTTATCCTATCTAATAAAAGAGTAATATGCAGATTGACCATCACTCCAACACACAAGATGGCTGCCCCCATGTGGTCAAAGATGGCTGCCCTCATATGGACCCAAGATGGCCACCATAAGATGCCAGCAGGGTAGGGTAGTTGGGAGGGACCAGACCTGCAAGGGAGGGCAGTTGGGGGTGATCAAGCCTGCAGGGGAGGGCAATTAGGGGTGACCAAGCTGGCAGAGAAGGGAAATTAAGGGCAATCAGGCCTGAAGGGAAGGGAAGTTGGGAGGGATCCAGGCCTACAGGGGAGAGCAGTTGGGGGAGACTAAGCCTGCAGGGGAGGGCTGTTAGGAGCAATCTGGTTGGCAGAGAAATAGTTAGCGGGTGATCAGGCTGGCAGTCAGAAGCATTAGGGGCAATCAGGAAGGCAGGCAGGTGAGTAATTGGGAACCAGCAGTCCTGGATTGTGAGAGGGATGTCCCAGATTAGAGAGGGTGCAGGCTGGGCTGAGGGACACCCCAATCCCCCATGCACGAATTTCGTGCACCAGGCCTCCAGTAAATAATAAAAATTTATAAAGAAAAATGAAGCAGAAAAGGGAATGAAATGCTGAGATAAAGACCTTTGTGAGAAGGTAATGTTCTGGGCAAAAGCTTCAGGCTACCCATGTGGATATCTGTGGGAGGGGCATCTCCACACTCCTACCACCCATCCTCCCACAGAAGGAAGAGCAAGTTCAAAGGCCCTGAGGAAAGTTCAACCACGTACGTATAATGGAGGAACAGCTGGGAGGCCAAAGAGGCTGGAATTGAGTAAGTGAAAGACAGCAGAAGGAAGTGAGGTCAAATAGGTACCTATGGATGGCAGGGAGATCTGGGGAGAGGACCTTTGCCTAGACTAGGGGTGTCGAACTCAATCAGAGAAGGGGCCAAAATCTAAAATCCAGCCTAAATCGCGGGCCGAATGGTTTACTGAACAGTCATAAACTGTCATTGTGATGGAAACGCAGCGGAGTGCAGTGATGACAGTGCGGTGCGGGCCACATTGCAAGGCCTGGCGGGACGGATTTGGCCCGCGGGCCTTGTGTTTGACACATGTGGCCCTAGACAAAGCTATGTGATCTGACAAACCTTCAAAGAAATGGGATAACTAGGAATCAAGAAAAGGAAGTGTGAAAGTGTATAAACACAAAAGCAGACTGTATCCAAGCAACAAGTCAGAACCTCAGGTATGAGATATGAAGGCAGAAAAGGTCAGGAAAAACTTTGAAGGAGAAGAAATCTACGACTCCCTCTAGCCTTCCTTACCTACACCTCTTCTACAGTTTGAGTAGGGACACTCCTGCAGGTTCAAACACTAGCTTTCTGGCCAAGAAAGATATTTTGGGCAGAGAGGCCTTATTATAATGACACCTTTAGAATTCCACACAAGGCATAAAGGAAATACATGTTTTCTTATCTAATCCTCACAGTCATTCTGAAAGATAGTCATTATATGACAGCTAAAAAAAGCCGAGTCTGCATTCAGCTCAACATAGTAGATATAATGCAGAATTTGACACTTAAATTTACTGAGACCCAAGTTTTATGAACTACCTGAAGGTGATTGTGATTAAAGTTACTATGAAAAGTTTGTAGAAATGTAGCATTCCTTAAATTCTGAAGCTTTCCAAACCATTGTGTTGACTATTATGTGATTTTTTTTCTTACTTAGACTTAAGTGAACAATAGAATGTGAAAGAGGGCAGCATATAATAGACTGCTTTTTTATTATAACTTACAAATGATAAAACTCAGAAAGAATGTGTTTTATCATTTGTAAACAGAAGCCTTGCTTCTCCTAGAATTTTTTTCTTACCTCTTTCAACAGGAGATAAACCTAAAATATTTCAAACAAATGGATTGTGTTGTAGTTGTCCTGTTATCCTTTCCTCTTTGATAAGTATTTCTGTTTATTTGTTTAGAGATTGACAACACTGGGCAATGGGGACATGTTCTATTTATATTATTCAGATAATTTCTTTCTTAAGGTGTTACTCTTTTGAGCCTGTAGAATAGCATTTTTGAAGCTAATCCTATATAATATAGAAGTAATATGCAAATTGACCATCACACCCTCACATAAGACGGCTGCCCTATGTGGTTACAAGATGGCTGCCATAAGATGGCCAGCAAGGGAGGATAGTTAGGGGCAACCAGGCCTGCAGGGTAGGGCAGTTGGGGGGGACCAGGCCAGCAGGGGAGGACAGTTAGGGGTGACCAGGCCAGCAAGGGAGAGCAGTTGGGAGAGACCAGGCCTGCTAGGGAGGACAGTTGTGGGGAGGGGAGACCAGGGGAGGGAAGTTGGGGGTAATTGGGCTGGCAGGGAGCAGTTAGGCATTGATCAGGCTGGCAGGCTGAAGTGGTTAGGGGCAATCAGGCAGGCAGGCAGGCAAGTGAGCAGTTGGGAGCCAGCAGTCCTGGATTGTGTGAGGGATGGCCCAGATTGGAAAGGGTGCAGGCTGGGTTAAGGGACACCCACCACCTTCTTCCCCCCAGCCCCCCTCCCCCCCCCCGGTGCATGAATTTTATACACCAGGCCTCTAGTGTTAGATAAAACTAGAAGAGAAAGAGTCAATTGCTCTTCAAGGTTCCCTTTTAAGTGTATCAAGAATTTTTAAGGGGCTTCAAAACAACAAACTTAGTTTCAAACCTTTAGGAAATATGTGAAAATACTCATTTATCAAACCTGGATGAACCCAATAGACAGTTAATTGATTTAAGCAAGGAGACAAAGTAGGGATTTAGGATTCCAACAGAAAACTATAAGGTTGAAGTAAGGGTAGGGTGAAGGATAAGGGGGTGGGGGTGGGAATGGAAGATTATTAATGTGAATAAATTGAAAAGTATAGGGAAGGCCGTGAACTGAGAGAAAGACTAGAAATGAAGAAACAGTTCAGGTTTAGAAGTGGCAAGATTAAATAGAAAGTTTTTGTGTGGGTTAAGGAAAGTAAAAGTACTATAAAAAAAAAAAAAACCAAAGAAGGCACTGAAAATATATCCACTGTTATAAAATACAATTCAGAAAAACTAGGGAAAACTTGAGTTTTCAGGTGTTCATACTCAGCATATCTCTTCTAAATAGACCTGCTTCCATATTAAACTGAATACCTTCCTCCGTTCACTTAACAGGTCAACATGCATTCAAAACCCACCCAAATATGGGGATTTGCTAAACAGTTTCATTGATAATTAAATTTGAGATGAGTTTTGAGGTGTTGCATGAGATCCCCAAAATTTATAATGACCTTGAGGTAAATTCTTCTTATGTAGTTTGCTTGTTAAATGTGAATCATTATAGATAACAAGAAATTTATTACTTAGTCACAGTATATAACACAAAAGGTTATCACATCTAGGTAAGAGGGAGAACTGTCAAGTCCTGTACTTTTTATTTATGATATTTGGCATAAGCAGTTTGTACCATGAAGCTAATGGCACTTAAGTTTTGGGGCCCTCACTTGCCCAGGTTCATTTCAAGATCTTAGAAGGTGAGACCAGCAATATATACACATCTTATTTTATTTTCAGTAAAATTTCAAAAGTAAGATATTTTTGCAATCTTTTCTCAAAAATGTCCCCTAAGTAGCATAATCTTCAGGTGCTAAAAATCTGGATTTACCACTGAACTTGTACACAACAAACTGTAGCCAACTGTTATCTATCTTCTAAACCTGTGTGCTAATGTTGCCTGTGTGTATTTTTAAATCTTTACTAGTGCATGTATCAGAAAATATTAAGTTATCCAAACTGCTTATTTATAGGGTGGGGAGAAAGAGAAACCCACAAGGACTACTATACCTCAATTATTTTTTTTCAAAATAATCATGGTATATTAGGTTTGATATTATGTTGTAAAAATCACTCAGATTTTGCCAAAACCGGTTTGGCTCAGTGGTAGTCTGCGGACTGAAAGGTCCCGGGTTCGATTCTGGTCAAGGGCATGTACCTTGGTTGCGGGCACATCCCTGGTAGGGGTTGTGCAATAGGCAGCTGGTCGATGTTTCTCTCTCATCGATGTTTCTAGCTCTCTCTCTCTCTCCCTTCCTCTCTGTAAAAAATCAATAAAATATATATTTTTAAAAATCACTCAGATTTCAAATACATTAGTTTATTTGACATAATTAAATATGTCAAAGCTCTCTATATAATAATTCTCAGATATAATTTACAAACCTTTACATTTTTCTCAAAAATTATTTTTTTCATCCAAGAAAGGACTGTATTTTTAAATACCAAACATTTCAGAAACTGGTGGGAAATACTGTCTTTAATTCAAGGGGGGAAAAAGGGTCATTTGGTTATGTGAAATAATTTAAATTTAGCCCTCCATTTATTGTTGCCATAATAAAGACTGTCTTTCCTTCATGTGAAAATTTTCCATGCAAAAAAAATCTTGAGGAAAACCTTCACTTTGTCATCAAAAACCAATTATTCCAAATAGGTTTTAGAAGTTTACAAATCAACTGTTTTATATTATTTACTTAGAGCACATAGTTATTCAAATTGGACCTTATTATGCTAAATGGTGTGTTAGATGAATTACCTTTGATAGTACGCCCTCTTAAGAGACTATAAAAAAAGTGATAATTTTACAGGCGCAACATTTAGAAACCCCAGGAGTGTATTAACTAGAGATTTAAAACAAGAGCCCATATTAATAAAATCATGCTTCTCTTTGAAACGACAACTCATGTTTTCTCTCTCTCAAAAGTCTAATTCATAGGTGTGGTTGTTTTTTTAAATCAAATTTATCTTAAAGTAGAAATGGTAACTACCAACACTATTTTTCAAAAGATAATAAATCTTCTTACCCTATATAGTGTACTTTTATTTTATGTAATTCACCAACTATGATGATTCTATCACTTCTAATCGGTAATAAAATTAAATATGTGCTTTACCATTTCATTTGTAATTCTTTGGTAAATCACATGCTTTTACATTGGGTCTAATTCTTCTTGTCATCACATTGCTAAGCAACTAGAAAGAAATTTAAGGAAGTGTGGTGTGTTATTTTATTTTTTTAATTAATTAATTTTGTGTGTGTGTGTGTGTGTGTGTGTGTGTGTGTGTGTGTGTGTTTTAAGTCCTCTTTTACAATTCAAATGAAGGAGCTGCATTCAGGGAGGACCAAAAGCAGCAGGTAACAATAGCTGGCATCTTTTCTCTCCCTTTTAAAAATCCACCATGAATGAGAAATTGAAACAAGAAGCACACTAATCTGAGGCATTGAATCTAAAAAGGAACCTCTGTTTTCTTATTGTTTGGAGGAATTTGAATTCAGTTTTCATTCTAACCCAGTCATGCCTTCCCAAACATTCCATAGTTACGTGGTTTTGAAGATGGTTTAGTTAGAAACTCTTTCACTATTCACACACATACATATACACACACACACACAGCACACACTGCCCCTTCAATGATTAAAACTAAAATTTAGCAAGAGGCAACACAAAACTTACCTTTAACAGAAGCTGAGTACGAGGAAATAAAGCAGAGAAAAAGCACAGCTAGAAGAATCATATTGACTGGCCACCCTCTAATGCATCCAGCACTCAGCAAGGAGTCACTAAGAAGTGGCCTCTTCTGATGGCAGCAAGGAAATGTCCCTCCTTAGAACCTGCAGTGATAATGTTTATCTCTGGGGGAAGGTCAGATTCCAAACTCCAAAATCATGACCTAAGTTCACCAGAGGGCTCACTGTTAATGATTAAACACAGGTGGGCTGTAGTTTTCAGTCTTCTACTCTTTATTGTGTGTGTGTGGTTTTTTTGTTTGTTTGTTTGTTTTTACTCAATAGGGAAAATAATTTTCACCTTTGAGAGCTAAACTAAACCAGTCTACTTTCTTGTAAATTCAGAAATACTTAGGGACATTTGAGAAAAACCGGTGATGACACTTTTCTACTCAATAATAATCAACATGCCTATGATATTAAACCCCTGTCTTCATGTTTTACTATTTCATGTGAGAGAGTAGTGAGGATTCTCACTCAGCTAAACTTAATTGGATCTTGTGTATGTTATATGCTCATCTTTGAATTTGTTTATACCACCTGTGTGCATGCTATTAGAATAAATCACTCTGAATTTTCGGCTTAAACTTAAAAAATTCAAGTTGTACCACCACCAATCACTTTAAAGTAATGTTAGATAGAACATTCATTTCTGAAACCTAGATAACTCTGTATGTCTGAAACGATAAATGATTGTAGTAAATCAGCACTGCCTATTATTAATACACTAGCAAGCCTGCTAGTGTATCAATATCATAGTAGGCCTCTAGCTTTATCTATAACAAGAAACAGTTGTCTGAGTCCCCCAATGTGCTGGATGGAGTCCCGGGGCTTTCTGAATCCCATTTCTAGGGAGAGATTCAGAAGGGAAATTCCAGCCCTTAACACTTTTGCAACAGAAAATTAATTAGGAAACTTCTCTAGAATCAAAGCAAATACTCTAGTATGGCTAAAACCACATTAACTGAACCAAATTTTATCCTTGGAAACTCCTGCAAGGGACCTAATATGAACAAAACTTCCTAAAATAAGGTGGTTTTGGTGGCATGTGGGATGGTTTTGGCAAAGGGAGACTAAAGTACTGGTGAAAGATGATATGAATGAACTTGAAAATACTTAAGGCCATATTTAATTACAAAATGGGTTCTCAAATCTATTCTTTGTCTTTCTCAAAACTTTTTTCTAGAATCTAGTTTAGACAACACAGGTAAAAGCCAACTTGATAGGGCCACAAGATAAAACATAAAATTTAAAATCTACATAGCTTATATAAAAAATTTAAAGCTGAAAATTGTTCATCTATGTCATCCACTGAGATTAGAATTTTATTTGCTGCTATAACCTTTGTATATAAATTATGACCAAGTACCCATTCAAAAATAAAATGTTTGGCTATAACTATCACATTAATGTTATAACTTATAAGTGAAGTTTTCCTGGGGTAAACAGACAAGACCATTCTTAGAAAAATACCTTTGTTTAAGAAACTTAAGTTTTTATGAATAGTAGGCATTATAAATACAAGGTGATGTGAAAGTCCTTTATTACTTTACATATGAATAGATTTCTGTACGTTTCCACAATCTCAGCATTACATACATAGGGATATGAAGCCATTATAGCCACTCAAACTTTACATTCTTATTTATTTAAATTAAGTACTTGTTTGAATCATATGTGATTCTATGAGAACTGTCCTTTGTATTTCCATTTGAGGCTTAGTTAGTCAGACCAAATGGTGCATGATACGTGTCTCTCAGGTAAAAGTACCATTTGTTGTCAGGTGCCAGAGTCCAACCAATAAAAGGCATATCACTATTGCCTAATACTGTTTCACTCGAGCATTAGCTTTCTACTGGAAAGCTCCTATAATTCACTGTATTAGTCATTTCAATATAGATTGCTCAAATAAGGCTACTTCTGTTGGCAATAAATAACATCATTATTTTCTATTTTGTTATAATCTTTTCTATTTACAATGACACTTGAAAGACTTAAAATTAATGCCACTTTCCATATATATTCATTGAATTTTGTTACCAAAAATGAGGCCTTCTCCTCTGTTGCTTTGCTGATCAATCAGAACAAACATCTCTCTATATATAAAAGTAGCCTTCCCTCCATCCAGGTAATGACATCATGTAGCAACACCCAGCTTCCTCTCCCTAGTGACAACTAACCTCCTTACAGTTTCTTTAGCCGAGAAAGAAGACATGCTTTATAGCCAGGTGGAAACACTTTCCAGTTTAACCAAATATCTCTGAAGCATTTTCCCTTGCCTCATCTCATTTGATCCTCACAGAAGTTCTGGGGCCCCAATCCAGCTGGATGGCCACCACAGTGTGGGTCATAGGAGACATAGGAGACTTGGTGGAATCCTTTTTTTTTTTTTTCATTAGCCAGAAAATTGAGATTTATAAAGTTTAGAAACTTGACCTGACTTAAAATAAAGAAATGGTGGACCTTGAAAATGATGTCAGGTTTTCTCACTGCACAGAAAATAGCCAAACACTGCTGCAGTTAAATATTTTACCCTTTGTTCTTCTTGTGTGATCTATAATAATAATCTGCTTCATGTTGATATTTACTGCTGTGTTGCTGACAATTACTTGAAAGAGAAGTTGGGGTGCTTACAGGCTGGAAAAAGTTTAGCTAAATCAGAAAGCAGGTCTAATTAAGCAAGTCTGTTCTATATCTATAAAAGGCTAAGTTGTCTCACACATGCAAGATACACATAAAACTCTCGCTGGTGCCAATGTGTTTCGATCTGTCATTGTCAATCATGAATTTGGTTGACACTTCTATTATAGAGAAAGGGCGAATAGCAATATTAAAATATTTCTTCTAATTAATTTCCTTTCAATGTGCATGAGTTTGTGCACTGGGCCACTATTTGTACAATATATGTGGGAGATACTGTACCTCCCAAAGCACACCAGCTATTTTTACATGGCATGTGAAGCAATATAGAAGCACAGGACAGAATAAAAATAACAAGAGTTGCCATCTATGGAATGATTACTATGTAGAATACACTATGCTAAGCACTTTACATTTTTATATTATATCCTAATAATTATTTTACATTAGAAAAATAAGACTCAGATTTAGTAAAATGATTTAAGGAGTATAAACAAACCTTGAAATATAGACCCAATATTCTCCTTCCCTTAAAAATGTTAGAGCATTATCCAGTTTGGCTCGAAGACTGAAGGGTTGCAGGTTCGATTCCCATCAAGGGTATGTACCTTAGTCGTGGTTACATCCCTGGTTTTGGTCGGGGCATGTGTGGGAGGCAACCAGTCTCTCTCACATTAATGTTTCTCTCTCTGTCTCTCCCCCTTCCTTTCACTCTCTGAAAAAAATCAATGAAAAAACAAAAATCCTCGAATGAGGATTAACAACAAAAATAACAAAAATAGAGATAGAAAATGGAAAAGTTGATTTATTATGGATGTTATAGAATTGTTAATCAGGACTATCCTTTAATAAGTCCACATGGTTTGGGGTATGAAAACTAACAGAGCATTTGGCTGTTGTGATTAGATGTGCCTGGCTGAAATTACAGAGGAAAATACTGATCTGAGCCAGGTTGAAATAATTTAAGACAATGACATTCCACTGGTAGTACATGGCACTGCTATACTACTATACTACAGTGATAAATAAGAGACTATGAAATAAGGATGGATGACTAATTCCAAAGTACAGTTGTATTTCTGTTACATATCAGAGGTTGTTATGAGTTAACTCATTTTCCTTGATTAGAAGATAAATGAATTTCACCCCACTAAACGTGGAAGAAAATGTATCACCCAATTAGATATAGATGTAGTAGGTCAGGAAAAATGATAGCAATACAGGAGTAAAGTCTTTATAGCATCGGAACCACTTTACTCTGGCTTTCAAAAGAATCAATGAAAACAAAATGTTTAGGGGGCACTTCAAGTTATCCGTAAGTGGTTTCAATAAAATACAATTCAGTTAGGGAATTAGCATTGTCACAGCTTTGACCATTGGGAGCTTTTTCAGGTGGCTCCTGTGCTCCTTTGACATCTCTGTGTGTCTAAGCATTTTCTTACTTTCTGCCACTACTAAATGCTCCAGTTTTATCTTACATATTTTCATCTTGTCATTTCTCCAAGGAATTCTGATTCCTTTTATTGAAGAAACAGAGGTCTGGTGCACGAATTTATGAATGGGTGGGTCTATCCAGCCCACCCTGATGGGGGCCAATTGGGGACAGGGCTTGCTGGGGGGAGGAGCCACTGAGGTTGGAGGTGGGGGGTGATTGGGGCCCCAATCCAGCTGGATGGTCACCACAGTGTGGGTCATAGCAACCAGTCATTCTGGTCACTTGGCATATATATATGTATATATATATATATACACACACACACATACATACATACATACCAGAGGCCTGATACATGGTATTTATCAAGAGTAGGCCTTCCTTTCCCTGGCTTCCAGCACCAGCTTCCCTCTGACACCTGGGACCTGGGCTTCATTCCGGCCACTGGCAGGCACTCAGGACACAGGCTTCTCTCTGGACCCAGCTTCCTGCAGAAGGAAATCCAGAATCACATCCAGAATGACATCTGGTCTAAATTAGCATATTACGATTTTATTATTATAGATGGTATTAGAAACCTAGATCTGGGTACAAAATGCACTATTTCTACAAGCCTTCTAAGCCATGAATACAGACTATCTTTACATTTACTTAGATCTTTATTTCCTACATTAGATTTGTAGTTTCCCTCATATAGAGCCTGTATATGTTTTGTTAGATTTATACCTGAGTATTTCTATTTTGGGGTCTAATTTTATTTTTTTAATTTTGAGTTCCAAATGTTCATTGATAGTAAATAGGAAATCAATTGACTTTTGTATGATAACCTTGTATTCTGTGATCTTACTATAAACACTAATTAGTTCCATAAAGATTTTTTTGTTGTTGATTTGAAAGTTTTTACAAAGACAATCATGTCATTTGAGAACAGTTTCACTTCTTTTTATTTCCTTTTCTTGTCTTGTTGCACTAGGACTTCCAGTATGATATTGGACATGATATTGGACATATTTGTGTACTTGTTATATTACATATTCTTTTCTGAGTTCTGTCACTTCAAATCTTTTCTCCAAATCACTTGAATTTTTAGTTACATATCAGAGGTTGTTATGAGTTAACTCATTATGTTGTTCTTTCTATATTCTATCATTTAGAAATTTTCTTGTTTTAAAATATTGGGTTATACTTTTCATCTATTTTTGTTTCATATTCAATTTTATTATAACTTTTAATAGGATTAAACTATGATCCCACTTTGTGGTAAACTTTTAGGCTAAGTAAGTTATTGTATACTTTTGAGAGAGAGGGGTGAGTAGAGCATCTTTTCTAGCCTCATGGTTTTAGAGCATTCTTTATGGTGTTTTCTTATTTGAGCTCAGCCTCCTCTTCTCTCTAACTTTTATCTGGGCCTGTTTTTTTTCTTCTTTTTTTCTTTGCCTTTATTGTTTATATCCTAATTAATTTGATTTCTTCTCCTAGAAGTTCCTCCTTAGTGTTGGGCTTTGTCCAAGAAGGGAGCTCAGGTTTAAGTTTTGAGAGTTCATAATCCTCCTACCCCCACAAACATACCCTTCGGCACTTTCATAGCTTCCTGCTTATTCCTTTGTACTCACCCTGAAATTACAATCTGCAAGTTTTGCCAATTTCACATTGGTTTCCCCTGCTTTTCAGTGAATACCAGTTAGCAGTTTGTGGTCCTCCCATTCTTATAGCCTTCAGATGCTATGTTGTCTTTCCTCCCGCACATATGTTGACACTGAATTGATTTGTTCCCAGCCACTCATATTCTGAGCTTTATAAGAAATCTTTTTCACTTAGTTTTAAAGCTATGATCTGAGCATGCTGATATTAGTGTTCTTTCTCTATCATACATGCTCTACCTGTTTCTATGAGGAGATTCAGACTACACTGCCTCTGTAGTCACCTTCCTAGAGTCTTCAATATTACCTGGGAGGGGTGTGAATAAGGAATTGTGGGGGGCCGGGGGGGGGGGGAAGAAAACACCATTTTAAACCTTTCCTATAACTTTGAAATCAATTAAAATTCAAGTTGGAATGACAGGTTGTTCCTGCTTTTATATAACTTTCAAGGTATTTTTAAAAATTAGTTTATATTTGGTTTTCCTAACTAGAAATTAATGTACAGTTGTCCCTTAGAGGGTTAGTAACAAGATGCCACCCCAAATAGTGAAATCCAAGGGCACTTGAGTCCCTTGTATAAAATTAGAGGCCTGATGCACAAAATTCATGCCTGGGTTAGAATCCTTAGGTCTGGCCGGCAATCAGGGCTGATCTGTGGGGCAACTGGTGATGTGATCGAGGGCCCCCTCTAGCACCCACCTTGGCCAGCCTGGCACCACTTGCTCACAGTCCTACCCCCACTGCTGCTGCTGTTCACCTCCCTCTGCAGGAGGCGACTGGACGATGGGGAAGCAGTGCTGGCCCGCTTGCCGGCTGGCCCCGATCACAGTGGGGCGACTGGCAGGGTGATTGGGGGCAGCTCCTGCATGAAGCATCTGTTCCCTGGTGGTCAGCGTGTGTCATAGCAACCCGCTGTTCCACCAGTTGTTCTGCTGTTCTGTCAATTTGCATATTAGGCTTTTATCTGTATACTAGGGGACCAGTGCACGAATTCGTGCACCTTGGAAGGAACTATGGGCCATGAGGCTGTGGTGGGCACAGGGGCGAGTGGTGGCTCTGGCATCAACAGAGGGTACAAGTGGCAGTTCTGGTGCCAGCAGAGGGCGCAAGTGGGGCCAGTGTCAGCAGCCAGTGCAAACAGGGCCAGGGCTGGCAGCAGGTGTGAGTTCACGGTGGGACTGGAGTGCGCAGGAGCAAAGAATTTTCAGTAACCACCAGAGGCTCACCCTGATGACAGCAACCAGCCTCCCACCTTGGTTGGCACCCCTGCTCACCTGCTCCACCATCATGCCACAGCCAATACCCACCATGTTTCCCACTCTGCCTCATGCTGCCAACACCCACCATGTTCCACACAAGCTCCCTACTGGTCCATCATAATGACTGGTTGTTTAGTTGTTCTGCCGATCAATCTGTTTGCATATGAGACCTGGTGTATGAGATTTGTGCACTGGTGAGGGGCGTGGCCTGAGGGAATCAGCCCACTGTTGGAGCACCACTCATCCCAGTCTGCCGAGGGGCTGTGGACACACCTTCTAAGTGGCTGCTCTCTGGTCCAACATCTTCTGTGGAGCTGGAGCACTCGCCCCTCCAGGGGACCTGGTTGGGGCTAGGCCCAGGGACATGAGCACTGAGACATGGTGAAATAGGCCTCAGTCCCATGGCAGCCACAAACCTGTCTCCCAGCTCTGCAATCCTGGTGGCGGCACTGTGGGGTTTGCGGGGGTCTGGAGGAGGCAGCAGGGAGCAAGGAGGAGGAGCCTCAGGCAAGGAGGTGATGATAGCAGCCCGGGTTCCTTCCCGTCAGCCCAGGGTTCACAGTGGGAGCAGCCACTCATCCCGATCAACTAAGCAGCACTCCCACTGTGGTAGTACACTGATCACCAGGGAGCAGCTCCTGTGTTGAGCATCTTCCCTCTGGTGGTCAGTGCGTGTCATAGTGACTGGTCGACTGGTCATTCCGCCATTCACTTGCTGGCCTTTTATTACATAGGATATAAAAGGCTAAAATGCTAAGTGTCCTTCCCACTGTCTGACTGGCTGCTATGACAGGCACTGATCACCAGGGGTCAGAGACGTTCAATGCAGAAGCCTCCATGATGCACACAGAGAAATGCCACTGTGGACCTGGTGCTGACAAAGCAACACTTGGCTACCCCCAAGTGGGACACAGGCCCCACCACCACCCCAGAAAGACAGTTCACCAAATCACAGCTGACGCCGCCATGGTACAAAATGCAGTCCACAGCCCAGCTCAGCTTGCAAACAGTGGCTGTGGGAGCCGGGTAATGACATCATGTTTTATTGACATTCTAAAGCCGAAATTGTCAACAGAATATGTCTGAAGATCATCTACTGCCACAAGGTACCTCTGAAGGCAAAAGAAACCAGTGTCCTCGATAGAATGTATCTGAAGACCAACTATTGGCTAAACGTACCTCTGAAGCTGAAAGAAAGTGATGTTGTTGACATAATATGTCTAAAGAACAGTCATTGACAAGTACTACCAATACTGGTAGGAATTGCCTTCATAGCGAAAATGAGATAAATGAGGATGCAATTATTGAACAGTGTGGTGGAATGACTGTTGCATGTCAATTTTGCCTATCCCTAAATTTCTCTGATGAGAAAAACTATTTGATGGAAAATTTACTCAATGTTGTAGCAAAGGCAAAGTTTGTCCAAATGATAGAAATTTTCCAGAATACTTGGCACATTTAAAAATATTAATGATAAAGATTCTGACAGTAAAAATTTCATGGAAAATATTTGTTGTTATATCATGTTGTTATTGTTTTTAATTAATAAATTTCTATATTATTTTCATGAATATTTTATTAATTTTCTTTAATCTCTGATACTTCTATTATAAAGGGCAAATAGCAATATTAAAATATTTCTTTGAATTAATTTCCTTATAATGTGCACATATTCATGCATAGAGCCACTAATTATATATAGAATGAGGTTCTATTTGCATATAATCAATGCACTTCCTCCTGTATACTTTTTACTGTATAATCATCTATAGATTACTTGTGATATTTAACACAATGTAAACACTGTGTAAATAGTTGTTATACTAAATTTTTAGGGAATAATCGCACACACAAAAAATCTGTATATGTTCAACAGAGCACAAACATTGTAGGCTTACCTACATATAGGATGGAGCAAAAGCAGGTTTACAGTTGTTCTATGAAAAAGATAATCTACACTATAAAATAGAAACATGCAAATTACCATCACTCCGCTAGCTACCAGCCAGAGTGAGTACACAAATTAACCTGAAAACATGGCAGCAGCCCTGTCCCCCCACCGCTTTGGGCCCCTGGGGGTCAGAGAAGTCGGGCTCCTAAGGCTGGGTGCGGCCCAGAAGATGAAGAGCCACCTGCTCCATAATCCCAGTCTGCAGCCAGCTGGAGAAGTCATCCACACTGCATCCCAGGGAAGACAGAGAAGCTACCTGCCTGTGGTCCAGATGCCAGCAACTGTGGCTGGCTACTGCATGGTAGATGGAGAAGCCCCAACCCATGGTCCAGGGCACCAGCACTTGCAGCTGCCGCCCAGGCAAAGCCACCTGCCCACCATCCCCTGCAGCTGCAGCTGGCCTGGGTGCCTATGGCTGACCAGAGGGAGGGAAGCCTGGATCCTGGGTGCCTATGGTCAGCTGGAGGAGGGAATCCTGGGTCCTGGAATGTGGGGCTGAGGCAGAGGTGTTTAGGGGCAAGCAAGCCAGCAGGGGAGCAATTAGGGACAATTAGGCTGGCAGGCAGAAGTTAGGGGCAATCAGGCAGGCAGGCGAGTGGTTAGGGGTTAGTAGTTCTGGATTTTGAGAGGGATGTCCAACTGCCAGTCATCCCTTGAGGGGTCCCAGATTGGAGAGGGTTCAGGCTGGACTGAGGGACATCCTTCCCCCCATGCACAAATTTTGTGCACCGGGCCACTAGTAATTAAAATTAATGAGAATAAACTGTTTTCTGAACTCACAATGTAACTTTAAAATATATATATATATATTTTTGATGCTTGGTTGGTTGAACATGAGAATGTAATACCTGCAGATCTGGAGGGCTGACTGTACTCACAAGTGTGCTCTATTCCCATACCTCCCCATTCTCAACTTGTTGCAGAGTACTCTCAAACTTAATGGGATATCAGAATTAGACTTAAAATAATGACATTTGTGATGATAGTCCAATGTTCTAAGGCCAAACGTTTGGAGGAGCTTATAACTGTATTTATTTGTATGTTTCTGTGTCCTAAAATTCTGATTCTTCTATAGCCCCCTTCTCTCTACAATATACAGTTCAAATTAACAAACTGGCAACTGATCGTCTGAATGTTCTTCCAAGACATGTTTTGTTTAGCCTGCTCAGCTTTTTTTTTTTTTTAAATCGCTGACACCATTTAAAAACCAAGCTTCACATAAACATTCAGATTTCTGACTGGTCTTAAAAAATTGAGATCTGATGTCATTAGGCCCTCATTTCTACTTGGAACTTGTACCCTGATTAAACAGAAAATGTGCTCTCCTGTTTGTGATACTGTTCTCCCAGCTATTTTTTCTCTTTTCTTACCTTCTAGTCCTCATCTATACTAATAAAATTCTACATGCCCCTCACTCGTGACACAGTCACAAGATGGACACCACAAGATGGTCACCACAAGATGACCACCATAAGATGGCCACATGCACAACGGAGGCAGGGCCCACAACCGCTCCATGTGGTGAGGCCTAAGGGTCCCACGGCTCCAAATGGCACAGAGGAGGCCAGTCCCGGAATCTCCGCTACCTCACATGGAGGAGGTGGGACCCAGCAGAGGAGGCAGGTTGCGGCAGGTGAGGGCAGTTGGGGGCAATCGAGTTGGCAGGGGAGGGCAGTTGGAGGTGATCAGGCCATCAGGGAAGGGAGTTGGGGGTGATCAGGCCAGCAGGGGAGCAGTTAGGCATCAATCAGGCCGGCAGGAGAGAGGTTAGGGGATGATCAGGCCGGTAGGCAGAAGCAGTTAGGGGCAATCAGGCAGGCGAGTAGTTAGGAGCCAGTGGTCCAGGATTGTGAGAGGGATGTCCAACTGCAGGTTTAGGCCTGATCCCAAGGGCCTAAATCAGCAGTCAGACATCCCCCAAGGGGTCCCAGATTGGAGAGAGTGTAGGCCGAGCTGAGGGACAACACCCCATGCATGAATTTCGTGCACTGGGCCACTATTAACCATTATAGGTTTGTAACCATAGACTAACATCTCTTTGATTTGAATCTCTTATGTTGGCTTAAACTACCAACTATGTGATTACAAAATCTGTTTCTACTTGGTCCTTTAGACTCACAGGACCCATAGTCAAAACCAAACTACTTTTTGCAAAATCTATTTTTCTTCTACTACTCTCTAAATGTTCCAGTTAACACAATTACATTCCTACAGTTGTCCAGATTATAAGAACTCTCAGAACTATTCTCTCTTCCTTCCTCATCCTACTCAAAACTTTTCAATCATGTGCCAAACTATGACATGTCTTTGCTTTCACTGTTCCCAATATTTTAAATACCTTTCTCTTTTTATCTCGAAAACTCCTACTTACTTTCCAAGATGGAGCAAACTTATTCAACTTCTGAAACTATGTCTCTTGACTCTAGGTTCATTCAGTTGCTCCTTTCCATGTACAAGCGTCTCATGTATGTTATATGTTATATAGTATTTATTTGCTGCTGGTTCTCCAACTAGACTAGGGATTTTTTAAGGATACCAATCATGGTTTAGTTATCTTTATATCAAAACCAAGACAAAAAATATGGAACTCAGAAAATGTGTCAAACACATGAATTTTACAAATCAATAAACATGAAATTATTTCATGATTTTACCTTTTTTTTCTGGTACTTTTTTTGATGCTTGCTTTGGATCGATACTACAATCACTTCAAATTTTGCACCATAACTATAAAGTTAAAAGAAAACTTATTGACTCAATTATAAGGGTTTTTAAAGCAACAAGTTTAAAAAAATATCTAAGGGTGCCAATTATTAATTATGAAAAAAATATGTAATTATTCATAACACAGATCCCTGAGGACCAACTGAACAGCTGTTAAAAGATCTAGCACATCACTATGCCAGCCTGAGTTTAATGACCTACATGTGAAGGGCTACATATCCAATTACTAATCCTCCCTCAGCTACTCTTTGCCCTGATATGGTGGCAGCTGAAAAAAGATCCCTAACAAATAAAAAATGGATCCAATGCTCAATTAAGAGATCTTTCAGATTTGAGATGAGGAATTAACAGAGTGACCCACAACAATGCTACAGCTGACATGTTTTTCAAGAAATACTTGAGAGTTTAAAGCAAGGGAAAAGCCATCTTTTTTTTTTGAGTGACTAAAATTAGATATATTTCAATTCTTTTTAAATATATTTTATTGATTTTTTTACAGAGAAGAGAGGATAGAGAGCTAGAAACATCAATGAGAGAGAAACATCGACCAGCTGCCTCCTGCACACTCCCTACCGGGGATGTGCCCGCAACCAATGTACATGCCCTTAACCAGAATCAAACCCAGGACCTTTCAGGCCACAGACCGATGCTCTATTCACTGAGCCAAACCGGTTTTGGCGATACATTTCAATTCTTATAGAAAACTCAAATCCTGAATTTAATTTTTATTCACTGAAACCTTTAAAGATGTTCAGATATGTTTTCAAATATCAAGAATAATTTACTTCTGCCCTGCCGGTGTGGCTCAGTGGCTGAGCTTCAACCCAGGAACCAGAAGGTCATGCTTTGATTCCAGGTCAGGGCACATGCCAAGGTTGTGGGTTCCGTCTCCAGTAGGGGGCATGCAGGAGGCTGCTGATCAATGATTCTCTCATCATTGATGTTCTGTCTCTCCCTTCCTCTTTGAATTCAATAAAAATATATATTTTTTAAAAGAATAATTTACTCAGAATTGTTTTCATAATGATAGCATTCTCCTATTCCTTTCAAACTTTATTCGTATCTTCAAATTCTGCAATAATCATTTGTTAAAAGTAGGCGCAAAAAACAAAACAAAACAGAAAACAACAATCTATTGGATTATGTTTCAGTTTTCCCTCAGTTGACTCGGTCTATATTTAGCAAAAAGATTACATAAGGTCAAGTATTATAAACAATGAAATGTCACCTGATGTTTTGCGAAACTCCACAGGAAAAATAACTCAAGGAATGAATGGAGAGTAAGATTCCCAACTGTAAGCAAGAAAAACGGCAGAAACATTCTAGTTTTTAAATGCACCTTATTGGGAATTTGACTTTCCATTTGAATTGTGTAAAATATATGATACTGATAATCGTGTTCTGTATGAATTATAACACATCTAGGCAAGCGATGCTTTCATCTCCAACACAGACGAAGAGCCCTTCTTAATAATTAAGAGTCACTGTTTTCGTATTTTTAATTTTTAAGAGCAGGAGTGTCTCAAGCACCCCTGCCCCATCATCCCCACAGGAATATATGAATGAACACATGCTTTTAAATGGAAACGCCGCTCCCAAAACGCCAACTTCTGACCCCGCCCCACATAAACCCCCCTCTCCACCCCACCCCCGTCCGGGTTCGCCCCCCTGCGGGTCCGGAGTTGGCGCAGATACATGACGTCAGACGTAACCGCCGAAGCCGCCTACGCGTAGTTGCCATCGCTGCCTCTGGGAGTTGAAGTTTCACAAGGACTCATGCGCGGTACCAAGAGCCTTCCAGAAGAGCTCTCTGCGCGTGCTCTCAGACTCCCGGGAAACCCCTCAGCTCGGTAAGTCCCCTGGAACTGAGGCTCGCGCTCGCCTACCCTTTGGTTTCCTCCGGCCACAAAAAGGGCGCTCAGCCGAAGCCGCCCTGGACTAGCCATGAGGGCTTCCGGGGAAGAGGGAAGCGTGGAGTCTAGGAGTGGCGGCGGGACCCAGGTCCCGGAGGAAGTGACGTCATGTAGAGCGCGTTCCCCCCCCCGCGGCCCTCCAAGAAGCTCCCTGATTGGTTGGTTTCACCTGAGTCCCGCCTCTGGCGTGCGTCCGCGAGCGCGTGGCCTAGCGGGGAGAGGGGCTGCCTTCCGCCGCGGGTCTCCTGCTGTGGAGGACTAGTTTGGGGGTCGGGATCCGCTCCCTAGTTTGCGAAGAGTGTGAGTTTCCAAAGACCGAGGGGAGAGGGACATCTGCAGCCTGAAGGACCGGGAAAAAGCCATGGTTTTGCCACGTGGTGTCTAGAGACCGCGGGCATCACCATTGAGAGGCAGACAGGGCAGAGCGCTCTGAGTTGTAGGGTCCCCGTGCGAGTGGCCGCAGGTGCATGTGGGCCCCATCGAGACGATTTTAAGAAGACCGAGGTGTTACCTGATTACACGGAAATATATTTTAAGTGTTAGAATTCGGGCATTTTTGCAAAGTTGGAAGGATAGCAACAGATGGTTTTCTCACTTTCTGTGTTTTAAATCCCCCTTTCTCCCCATCCCAGCCACCTCTCGGCCCAGGCGGCCTGAGAATGAACCCAGCGCTTTTGCTTCTGCAGGTTTGGCCAGCACGTTTCTTTTATAAAAAGGGTATTCCCTCTATAATATGAAAAACTCACCTTCACATCAGTTGATTTCATTCTGCAGTTATTTCAGCGTTCGTTTGGATCTTTCTGGAAGGGAGTCTGTCACAATTTATGAAGACTTTACTAGTATTTTAGCCCAATCAGTAAAATCCGTGAAAGTTTTTTGTTTGTTTTTTTCACTTTTCTTTGGCTACTCACCCCCCCATCCCCTCCAAAAAAATGTGTTCTTCATGTCCAAATATGTATTAAGAAGCGGAAAGGAAGGAAATAATGAAACACTTTATTATGTATTCATCCCACATCAAATGGCTTTATTCATATTTACACAGTTCTTAGTGTTTTTGTTTTGTTTTATTTTAATATATTTTATTGATTTTTACAGAGAGGAAGGGAGAGAGAGAGTTAGGAACATCGATGAGAGAAAATCATTGATCAGCTGCCTCTTGCACATCCACTTTTGGGATTGTGCCCGCAACCAAGGTACATTCCCTTGACCGGAATCGAACCTGGGACCTTTCAGTCCGCAGGCCGATGCTCTATCCACTGAGCCAAACCAGTATTGGCCACAGTTCTTAGTTTTATAAGACCACCTGATAACCTATTTTTGTGACTATTTTTTTAAAGTTCTATGCTAAATAGAATTTCACACAAATACTTCTGTAATTGCTACAAAATACGGTTCTTACATATTTGTGGTGCATGGTTGGGTGAATTGAAATGTTCTGGGAGAGTGTCACTGCATGTAAAGGAGGAATGCAAAACTCTGCTGAAGCTTATAAACTGGACAAAACCCAAATAAGAAAACAAGCAAGCCTATTAGACATCACACATGTATTTTGCTTAATATGCAATCTGAACAAGCTAGTACATAGGGAACTGCTTATTGTAGAATAGAGAGGGAAGTGGTACATGTCCTTGTATGTACAGTATGCTGTAAACAATAATATGTAGGATCTCAAGCTAACTTTTTTGTTGTATCTAGTTCATTCAGCTTTGTTTTTTTAAATTCACTTACCACAGTGCATTTTCTTAATTTGAAAGAGCTTTAGAAATGATAATGATGTTGACTAGTGTAAGATCTTGCGATGTATTTGACAGGGTATTTAAAAATGTTACTATGCCAAGTTAAATTTAATTCGAACTTAGATAGGAAAGGCAAAAGCTCCCCCTGGTGTACCTGAGCTGTAAAATGTTGCTATAAATTGCTTTTTTAAAATTTCATATTATAGAGCCAATCAACACTTGCATTTTTTAATATAATAGAGAACTAGAAAAAAAAAAAACTATGCCAATCGTAATAGAAATAGTCTCTCTAAAATGTTATTGTTTTATAAAGAGTAATTTGTTTCCTGTGAATTTTAATTGTGGTTTTAAGTTTGCATGTTTAGCTTAATGAGCAGACTTATGCTTTCTCCACCCAACACTGTTTTGGATACATGCATTACTGACTTTAATGTAGTATCAATGGAAAGAAAGTAAAATAAAAGTGATCCTGGGGATCACAATATTTATTTTAAAATTTTCTCCTAATGTTTTCAGGCTTATTGAGTTTCTGAGTTTCCTCTGTCTCTGTTCTTAAAATGGAAGAATGCTTACTTTATTTTTTCAGCTTTTTAAAAATTATTAATGAATATACTCAAGATTATACATTTATTTCTACCTTTTTGCTTCTATTTTTCATCCTATAATTCAGGTCTTTTAACTCCTCTGACATATATGTATGTCTATACATATACACATACACATACACATACACATACACATATACATATACATATACATGTATACACACACATACAAATATACACACTGATCTCTGAATGCATAATAATCTGGCCACTGAATGTATGCATGTGGGTGTGACTATATATATATATTAATTAGAGGCCCGGTGCATGAATTTGTGCATGGGTGGGGTCTGGCCAGGGGGAAGGAATATGGGTGGTTGGCCCACTTGCCTTCTACTGTAGTTGAACTCTTGGTTGAGGGAACAATTTGCACATTAGCCTTTTATTATATAGGATATACACTGAGTGGCCAGATTATTATGTGTTCAGAGATCATAATAATCTGAGACACACACACACACACTGGTATATTTCATTCTGTATATCTGTGTGAACTCTGAGTCAGATGATCAGGATGTCTTCTAATTCATCAGGGCTACCTCTTGGGCTACAGAAGTGGAGTTTATCTCATTTGTTGAAATTTTTATATCTTCGCTTGCTGGTTTCCAAATGGGTTCTTTTTCATGTATTCTTATTTCATGTATTCTTTTGTGACCCAATTTTCTATTTTGTTTTTATGGTTCCCATTCCTTGTAGTCTCTGAAAGATCCCAACCACTTTATTTTAAAGTCATTTTCATATCACCCTATTATTCCCAGTTTATATGGAATGAATTTATCTCCTGATTGTTGATTTTGTTGTTTCTATTTTTAACTTTTCTTTTTGTGATTTTGCTTTGCAGTCTGATATTGAATGGAATTAGCCTCTCCTCTCTGCACACTCACTGTCTAGTACTGATTTTGTGGTTGCTCCCACTCATGGCCCTGTTCAGTGCTTCAATCCACAGTAGAGTTTATATAGGTGATTCAGAATTCTAATCATGTAGTGTCATAAGTTCATATATCACCTCAGTGGCTTGGCCCAGAGGCTGTTTCTGCTTCCTTCAAGTTTCCCTCAAGTACAAAGCTTCTTATAAGCAAGTCTTATTTTACCCGTTTTCAGCCTTTTTTCATGAAGAAGCCCCGCTTCCCACAATAGGTTAAGGGTTCATCTTAAACAGTCTCCCATCTCTCCTACTTTCCGTCTTGGATTATTATTATTCTCCTACTTTAAATCTAGGGAAACTTTCAATTGCCTTTGCACAGCAGACCCAACAGCAAACTATTCTAGTTCTTGTTTGGTTCTTGTTTTGGCTATACCTTTTTTGTTTTTCCCTTTTTATCTTTTATTTAGTACTAGTGGCCCGGTGCACGAAATTCGTGCACTGGGTGGGGAAATTCCTGAGCCCGGTCTGCACCCTCTCCAATCTGGGACATCCCTCTAGCATGGGGGTGTCGAACTCAATCAGAGAAGGGGCCAAAATCTAAAATCCAGCCTAAATCGCGGGCCGAATGGTTTACTGAACAGTCATAAAATGTCATTGTGATGGAAACGCAGCGGAGTGCAGTGATGACAGCGTGGTGCAGGCCACATTGCAAGACCTGGTGGGACGGATTTGGCCTGCGGGCCTTGTGTTTGACACATGTGCTCTAGCAATCTGGGACCACTGGCTCCTAACTGCTCACCTGCCTGCCTGATCACCCTTACCCACTCTGCCTGTCAGCCTGCTTGTCCCCAACTGCCCCCCTGCCAGCCTGTTCATCCTAAATTGGCCCCCCCTGCTGGCCTGCTCACTCCCAACTGCCTTCCTCTCCGGGGCTGATAGCCACAAACTGCCTCTGCCTCAGCCCTGCCACCATGGCTTTGTCCTGAAGGACATCCAGAAGATCTCCCGGTCTAATTAGCATATTAACCTTTTATTAGTATAGATTGTCATGTATTTCAAGACTGGGAATCGGGGTGCCTCAGAACATGAACTTTTGGCTATCATCTCTAGGAAGTCTGTCCTAATTTTTTTTATTTGGTAGGATATGAATAAAGCTGTTTTCCCTACTTTCAGTGACACAAATCTCAGCCCTCCAACAGCAGATTTGAAGTGGCATAGCTCTTTTACGTTCTCTGAAAATCCTTATTTTCTAAATAAGATTTTGGATTCCTGGAAAATAGAGTTAGATCTGTGTTTGAAGCTTAACCCTATTCATTTATCTATTCATCCAAAAAGTATTTTGAGGACCCACTTTGTGCTAAATTTGTTCTAGCTGCCTTGTTTAGGAATAATTTAGTAGTTTTGTAATTTAGGGCAAGTTATTTAACTTCAACTGTGCCTTCTTTATAAAGTAGGCATAACACTGTCTACCTCAGAAGGTTGGTTTTAAGGATTTAAATTAAGCACTGTAAGAATTGTTTGCTATTACTATTTTCATTATTTAAAAAAAAAATCCTTTGTAATAATACCATAGTCACTCATTTATTTATTTCACTAATATATAATAAACAGATTCATGCCAGGCACCATGTTAGTACTGGCAATATATTTGCCATTGAAATTATGATGTGACTTGGTGTGGGTCTTTTGGGGTTGATCCTGCTTGGGACTCTCTGTACTTGTGTAATTTTTTTCTTCCCCATATCTGGGAAGTTTTGTGTCATTATTTCTTCAAATAGATTTTCTAGTACTGGCAATATAATATTGGGCAAAAGTAGATGTCATCCCTACCCATATGGAGTTTTCCGTGTAGAGTCAAATTTGAGTTGTCATATCTAGCAGATGTGTCTGTAAACTAAGGATACTGTTTGGTTAGTGGTTTAAGGAAAACTTGTGAACTCTTACTTGGATTACTAGATGATTCATTTTCCTTTTTAGTAATTTTGTGACCTAGTAAAATACCAGAGTTTTTTATGTAGCTTCTAAAGCACATCTTAAAATTTCTTATCTCAGTCAAAATTTGGTAAACTTTCCAAGTTTGCTTGGTTATCCCTGTATGTCCGTTATAACATTGTACTTTTAAAGAAAGCAAGAACAATATAACAAAACTGCTTAAATTATGTTCTGCAAAGGTTTTGTCTGTTCATTATCTGAGTTGTGTGGATTTTTCTTTTAGATGTTATCTTCTCTGCACAGATTTCTTACCTATTTCTATAAGTAGGAGAAATCATATAATTTTCTTTAAGGCTATTAGAACATTTGCAAGCTTAATGCTTAGGGTTTGGTAGGGATAAATAATAAATACATTTTTGAGCTTTGGTGTTAAAAATCTGTTAAAGAGAAATCTCAGTATTTTTAGCTTTTTTTTCCCCTAATGTGAAAAGAAGTTCAGTTCTGGGCAATAGACACAAAGGTTTTAGTGGCTAAATCTAAATAAAGATGTTTGAGATGGCCTTAAGCATTCTACAACTGGTTTCAGAATCAACTTAAATATTTTTTTTAACCATTACTAAAGTGGAATATTTACAATTATATATTGATAATGAAATATATGGAGGTGGGACAACCAAATTTGTTTTCTGTACTATCCAAACTACACAGATCTGTAGCATATTTTTTTGTAAAAAACTAATTATGAATGTATATCACCAGTTCTAGTTAGGGTGTGTGCGGGAGGCAGCCAGTTGATGTGTCTCACATTGATGTTTCTCTATTTCTTTACCCCTTCCCTCCCTCCTTTTCACTCTTTAAAAATCACTGGAAAAATAACCTCGGATGTGGTTTAAAAATATTTTAAGTGTTTAATATTTTTATATTATAAAACAATATGATCTCATAAAATTTAGAAAATGCTAATATAATATAAACATACTTATAAATATAAATTAATTTTAATATTTTACTGTGATTATAATATTTATAAATTTATTATACGTTTAGGAAAAAACATAGTAATAGTAAATATAGGGTTCAGTATTATCCACTTTTTTGTGCATCCATCGGAAATCTTAGAATGTATCCACTGAAGATAAAGGGGGACTACTGCATATCCTTTTACTTTAATTTTGTGTATATTTCTGATTCATTACAGGAATTTATTCTAAGGAAGTAAATTACTTAGTGAAGGGTATCAGTATTTTAAGGCTCTTGAGACATAAATCTGTGTTGCCCTCTGGAAAAATTGTGCCATAAAAGCACCCATTTTATTACATGATCTTTGTCAGTAAATAACATTTAATTGTGTAAAATTTCATTAAAAAAAAATCCTTGGGTGAATATATGTTAATTGATTTTTAGAGAGTGACGAAGAGATGATAGATAGATAGATAGATAGGAAGGCAGATAGATAAATAGAGAGAGAGAGAGAGAGACATTGATTGTTGCCTCTTGTACACTGACTGGGATAGAACCCACAACCTAGGTACCTTGGTATGTTCCCTGACCAGAATCGAACCTGTAGCCTTTGGGTGTACGGGATGATGCTCCAACCAACTGAGCCATCCAACCAGAGCTAAATTTTTATTTTTATTCATTTCTGAAATGGTTTAATTTTAATCAAATGTCTTGGTCATTTGGTGTTTACTGTGTGTGAATAATCTATGTTAAAGTTGCTTTTCAATTTTTCAGAGGCATCAAATAATGTCATCTGAAATGGTACCAGCAATTGTTGAGACTTCTAATGTTGAAAGAAAGCAAGACTTGGGTGAAGATCAAGAGGAAAGTCAGAAGCTAAGATTAGATGAAAAGTTTGAACCAATATCTAAACGACAAATGAAAAAGCTAATAAAACAGAAACAATGGGAAGAACAACGAGAACTCCGCAAGTATGTTTCAAAATGCATTCTACCCCTATTCAAAAATATGGAATGTTGGGCCTTTCATGGTCCTTTAACACATTAAAAGTAATTGTGTTAATTAAAATTGGAACTATGCATATTGTTAGCTAACACTGTCAATTGGCTATTAAAACTATGTTTTGAATTTTTTTTTAGCAGAGTTTATGAATTTACACGCGCACTTTTTCTCACCCAAAATCTATTGTGAGTAGCAGCATAGTTTCTGAAATAAGCAACTTAGGAAAGGGATATAATTAGCATCCATGTCCTAGATATGGAACAAAAATAGCCTCCTCAGAAAGATCAAATTTAGGCCTAACATTGATTTTTCTAGAAGAACTATTGCAGGTTTTGAGAACTGTTAGGTTGAAGCTGTTATTAAACAGATAGGCAAAACTAGGTTCACAGTTGTGAGTATATGAAACAGTTTACTCTTGTATTACTATTTGTTGTGTTTTTTTTTATTACAGTTGTAAACCTACTTTTGCTCACCCCTGTATAATGCCAAAAGTTACTGAGGGAAAATAAACTATAGTTGATGCTGATTAGAGAAAAAAATATATATGAGATCTTTTTCACTATTTTACTTTGCTTTTTTTCTACACCATATAAATGTTGCTTGAAAATCATGTAGGGGAAGAATGATACAAGTGAAACATATCACAACTCTCACATTAAGTACTTGTAAAGTTTTCTTACTATCAATATAATACTAGAGGCCCAGTGCACACAATTCATGCATGGGGGCAGGGGGTTCCCTCTACTCAGCCTGCAGCCTCTCCAATCAGGGACAATCCTCTTGCAATCTGGGACTGCTAGCTCCTAACTGCTCACCTGTGTGCCTACCTGATCACCCCTAACCACTCTTCTGCCTGCCTGATTGCCCCTAACTCCTCTGCCTGATTGCCTCTAACCTCTCTGCCTGCCTGCCTGATCACCCTTAACTGCCTCTGCCTGCCTGTCTGATTGTCCCTAACCACCTCTGCCTGCCTGATCATCCCTAACTGCTCCCCTGTCATCCTTATTGCCCCCAACAGCTCTTCCCTGCCTACCTGATAGCCCCTAACTGCTCTTCCCTGCCTACCTGATCACCCCCAACTGCCCTCCCCTACTAGCCTGATTGCCACTAACCCCCTGCTGGCCTGATCTTGCCCCCAACTGCCTTCCCTTGCCGGCGTGGTCATCCCTAACTGCTTCTGCCTCTGCACCCACCACCATGGCTTTGTCTGGAAGTAATTCAGACGTCCGGAAGATGGCCCGTCAACCCAGTCTAATTAGTATATTACCCTTTTTTTAATATAGACTAGAGGCCTGGTGCATGACATTCATATACTGGGTGGGGGTCGTTCCCTCAGCCTGGCCTGCACCCTCTCACAGTCCAGGACTCGTTGGGGGGTGTCCAATTGCTAGCATAGGCCTACTCCCCACAGTCAGACATCCCCTGAGGGGTCCTTACCACTGCCACGGCTTCTGGCTGAGCGGCATTCCCCTGTGGTAGTGCACTGACCACCAGGGGGTAGCTCCTGTGTTGTGTATCTGCCCCTGGTGGTCAGTGCATGTCATAGTAACTGGTCATTCCACTGTTCTATTGATTTGCATATTAGACTTTTATTATATAGGATAGATTATATAGGATAGGATTGCTTAAAGGGAGGGGGGGCTTTTTCAGCAGGACAGGATGCTCTTGGCAGACAAAAATACATAAACCCTATACCTGGACTTATAGCCAGCAATATGCACTATACTGCAAACTAGTTATTAAAAAATTGAACCACTTTCTTTACACCTTAACAACAAACAGCTGTTGCCCTTAAAACCCCTCCTCAGCCCCCTAGGTTCTGCCTTTGCAGTTCACCCAGATTAGGTTTTGATTGGTTGGTTTCTATGCCAGTCAGTGTCAAAAGCTCTGCCTCCTAGGCAGCCATTGGCTCTTCTGGGAAATCCAGAATGGCTCCACTGACAGCTGGGCCTATTTTCGGGCCTGATCTGCAGCCTCCATGGCAGCTGCAGATCAGGCCCCACCTCTCTCTCTCTCTCTCTCTCTCTCTCTCTCTCTCTCTCTCTCTCTCTCTCTCTCTTTCTTTCCCCCCACCCTGGGCCTCACCAGCCGCCACAGAGGCTGCTGATCAGGCCCTGCCTCTCAGCCTGATCCGCAACCGCAGCAGCAGCAGCAGCAGCAGCAGCAGCAACAGCAGCAACAGCAGCAGCGGCAAGGTCATTACACCTCTGGCCTGGCTCAGGCCGGAGGCTAAAAAACCTCACGGGAGGGACTAAGAGGTGCTCCATGCACTTTCTGCTGACCGGTCATCTGTCTGGTCGTTTGGGTCATGATGGCCCTAGACTATTATTAGTATAGATTATACTGATAATAAATGAATTAATAGTTAAGATTTGTATAAAAAGCATTATACTGTTTTTATAAACCCATTTTCTTCCATTCCAAAATTTTTAGATGGACTGTATAAAATTGCTGATATTTGACCAATTTTGACCACAAAAGTGGCAATTTCATTTGGTTTAGCCTGCTGATTTAAAAAAGTAATTGTTTCTTTCTCTATTTAGAGGAGTCTTGTATGTGAATCTATAAATAACAAACACCAAAAAGTTATTTCAATACTAATTTTAGACAAAAGAGGAAGGAAAAACGCAAGAGAAAACAATTGGAGCGGCAGTGTCAACTGGAATCAAACTCAGATGGAAATGATAGAAAACGTATTCGAAGAGATGTTGTTCGCAGCACACTTCGCCTTATCATTGACTGTAGTTTTGACAGCTTGATGGTATTAAAGGTATGAATCATTGTCAGAAAAACCCTGTAGGTAAACTAGGCTAAATATTTCTTACTTTAATCTGTAATATCACTTTAGTACATATATTTATGTACTAAAACACATCTTAAATCAAGTTTTTCAAGCTCTGTGTCCCCTAAATTAAACTAGCTAATAAATTCCTCTTATGTATATGTGTGTGTGTTGACAGGATAGACAAACACCATGATTAGATTATAAAACTCAATTGATCATAAAGATCTGTGAGTGGTTTTCTTTGTCCTAATCACAATTAAGAAAATAGGTATGATTGTCTTAATAGAATTACTTCTTATTTAGTAGTTTGAGAAGCATGGTTATTTAAATAATGCTAGTGAAGAGAACATACTTTAATTACTTTCCAAGCCATTGGTAAGTTATAAAAATAGTGATAGAATGGCTCTAAGAGAATTCTGTTTTTGTTTTGCTGATTCTTTAAGAGTAAATTTTTTCTTGAACTAGCATTTTTTTTAATAAGTGGAGACAGAATATGAAATAATGGTTCACTTTCAGAGTGTTGACTTACAGTAATTTTGTTAGTTATGTAAGGAAATTGAATGGAAATTATCAGAAAGGACTTGTATTTCAAAAGAAAAATATGTACCTGTCTAGTTATTTCTTCTGCTTATTCTGTTTCACTAAGATTGTGGAATGGCCATAGATGGTTTTGAAAATGGTGCTTTAAATTCTCTCTTTTATAGGACATTAAGAAACTTCATAAGCAGATTCAACGATGTTATGCAGAAAATCGACGAGCACTGCATCCGGTGCAGGTATGTTTGAGAGATTTAAAACAGACTCCAGTTTCCTTTTTATTATTTCCCTTGGGAAACAGCATAGATAATCCGGACTGAGTTTACAGGTGTTTTAACAGATAATCCTTCTTCGAGAACAAAATGCCTATTGGAAACAATGTTTTCTGTAAAGATAAAGTAAAATATTTTAAACAGTTTTTCACATACTTCGTTCTCAGACACACTGCCCAGTTATCGTCAGTCTTGTCCACAGTGACCTGCTCATTTCTGGGTAGTTGAACATCTTCACTGAAGGATGTACGCATATTTTCATACTGGTTTCTTAGCTCTCATTCCTTCTATTCTGGAGAGTAGGGGGAACTGATGTGTGCTGTGTTACCTGTTGGTAGGTTTATTCTACTTAAAAGAATCTGAGTCACTGATAATTTTGAAAAGTACTTCCTTAGTTAGAGTGAGGGAGTGCTTTGTGAGACTAGCTGCCTGCTATCAAGAGTTGCCTACTTTTGAATTTTCAGTGACCCAAAATTAACACTGCCTCGCTGAGGCTGAGAACTAGAGATTCTTAGTATCTGTTTGGTTAGATATTTTCTTCTTTATCAAACGATAGTAATTTTATATCTTTACATTTTATATTCTTCCCATCCTTGCTTAGACTTGAAATAGTGTCAGGTTTTAGAATCAAAGAATTATAACAGTGGTGGCAAAAGAAAGTGAAGGGAAACGACATAAAAATGGGGTGTTTATAGAAAAGTGATCATTAAGGGAAAGGCTGATTATGGGTGCTTTGAAAAATGGGATAAAAATGTAGATGAAATAAGGAAGTTATTGTGGTAGAAACTTCACAAAATACTGGTAATTATTGTCATTTCTACCACAAGTTTATTCTTGTATGTTTAAAGCATGCCACAAGATTATTTTTTTCTAGAATGAAAATATTGTGTTTCATTGACAATCAGATTAGTGTATAAGGGAAATAAAATGTTGCACTGTAATAGTCATTTGCTCTCTTTCATTGCTGATGACTCTACCAGTTTTACTTGACAAGCCATGGAGGCCAGTTGAAAAAGAACATGGATGAAAATGACAAAGGATGGGTCAACTGGAAGGTAACTACAGTAGATTAACTCTCCCATAATTTCACATAGTTTCAAACTTAAAGGTCTACATTTTTTACCCAAATTCTACATAATGTTAATAAATATAGGAGTCAACAGTCTTCAAACCCTGTGTGTCACTGTACCTAAGTTTAAAGGAATAAAGGAAGCTAAAAAGACTGTAATGTCTGTTTGTACTTGCTCTCACTAAATCTCACTTCTATTTTGCCCCCAACTTTAAAATATATTTTTTAAAAGGAAAAAATTTAAAGGTGTTTATTCAGCCTCTACCTAGCAAACTGGCGTTGCATTATTTGTAAGAGTGAAGTCACTCTAAAATTTGAAAATGTACTTGCATTGTTGCTTCTAAATCTGTGCTTTCCTATGTCCACATGTGACTATTGAATTCTTGAAATGTGACTGGTCTAAATTGAGTTGTGCTATAAATGTGAAATATATATTAGATTTCAAAGATTTAGTACCTATCCCCCCAAAAAGAATGAAAAATATCTCCTTGAAATTTAAAAAAAAGATTATATGTTGAAATGATAACATTTTGGGTATATTGTGTTGAATGCAATGTATTAATAAAATTAATTTCACTTATTTCTTTTCACTTTTTTTTTTCTTTTTTTTTTTAATGTGGCCATAGGAAGATTTAAAAATACATAGGTGGGTCACATTTTTTATAGGACTAAACCATTCTCAGTCATTTGTAAAAATGACTAATAGATTGGCTTTAGTATCATTCATGAGGAATCCTATTCTATTCAGAGAAGTACTGGATTATTCTGGTACTTTTTTTTTCTTTCTCAAAACCAGTTCTCACCATGACAAACTTTTCCTCTTACACTTTTTAATCCCATAATGACTGCATTTATTTTATTAATAGTCTATAGTGTAAAACATTTTTAAAGGCTTTTTAAGTTTTAAATACAATATATTTACCAAGTTTTATGATCTGTCCTATTTTCCTGAGAAATAATGTAATCAGTTAGAAAAGGCATACTTTCATTTATTTTGTGGCTTGGAAATTTATTTACACCCACCAGCTTTCCAGAAAAAATGTAAGTTCACTGGTCTTTAATTTCAAGTCCCTCTTGGGGCTCTTATTAAACAGTACAGGACACAAATTTATAATATAACATTTTCAGAAAGGTGGTTGTACATGAAATTTGTGCACTCAGGGGGTGTGGACCCTCAGCCCGGCCTACACCCTCTTGCAATCCAGGAGCCCTTGGGGGTTGTCCTACTGACAGCTTAGGCCATTCCCCACAGGCCTATGGCAGCAGTTGGACATACTCAGGGCTACCATGGAGGCAGGAGGGCCCCAGGGTGTGTCCGGCCCATCTTGCTCAGTCCCCATCAGCCGGACCCCAATAGCAAGCTAACCTACCATTTGGAGCATCTGCCCCCTGGTGGTCAATGCATGTCATAGCGACTGGTTGACAGGTTGACTATCTGCTCCCAATGGTCAGTGCATGTCATAGGGAGCAGTTGAGTGGCCTTAGCATATCATTAGCATATTATGCTTGGATTGGTTTCATGGACGACCAGATGACTGGACACTTAGCATATTAGGTTTTTATTATATAGGCTAGGTTATACATTTTAGGTGAGACAAGTCCTGTTTTATTTTTTATTTCCTTAAAATAAAGGTTGAATGTCTCTGGTTGAATGTCATCTGAATCTGATGATGTATTTTCTTTATATATATATATATATATATATATATATATATATATATATATATATATTATTGATTTTTTTTTTTTTTTTTTTTTTACAGAAAGAAAGGGAGAGGGATAGAGAGTTAGAAACATCTATGAGAGAATCATGAATCAGCTGCCCCTTGCACACCCCCTACTGGGGATGTGCCCACAACCAAGGTATAATACATGTCCTTGACCAGAATCGAACCTGGGACTTTTCAGTCTGCAGGCCGACGCTCTGTCCATTGAGCCAAACTAGTTAGGGCTGATGTATTTTCTTTTATTCTATCAATATAGTTTGCAAAATTCTGGCTGCCAACTGCTGTTCAGTTTTGTACCTCTGACCTAACAGTTTTGATGGAGATGATTTTATATGTGATCTTTGTAGAAATGGATGCATGGATTTTATTAAATCTACAAGCCACTTTCTTTTGATGATTTCGTATAGTCAAAGAAGAAATAATTGGAGAAATCCAGGAAATAATGTGAGCAAATACATGACAGAATGCTTTTGTTTTGTTGGAGCAGAAATAAACTAAGAAAGGGTTGGTTAGTGTCACATTCAGGAAAGAGTTACAAAGTTAAGGAATTTCCATTTTATCCTACAGATGAAAATAAAACATGGAAAGTAGTGTTTTTAGAAAATGAGTCTACCATTAGTGTGTGGAAGTAAATTGGAGGGATCTGAGGCTAAAGACAGGGCAATAGCATCAGGAGGCCACTTAAATAATTGATGAAACATCTTTTGTTTTATCAGAATGACCTTTATCCTTTTTATTATTTTCTTAGTGGAAATATTCTATTTTGTCACTTATATAAAACCAAATTTTTATCTTTCATGTTATATGTGTTTTTAAACTAAAACACTTTGTTTTAGGGACTCACAATAATTACTGTGAGGTGAGAAGGAGTTTAAGTAGTAAGTTGTAAATAATTCATTGTATCTTCTTTCAGACTTCTTTTCATATGATTTACTTCTTTTCATATGATTTACTTGATTAGCCAATTTTCACAAAATCCTATTGATTAATCACATCTGTCCCCATGTGTCTTAAAGGATATCCACATTAAACCAGAACACTATATTGAATTCATAAAGAAAGAAGATCTGATTTATCTTACATCAGATTCACCTAATGTACTGAAGGAATTAGATGAATCAAAGGCTTATGTGATTGGAGGATTAGTAGATCACAACCATCAAAAGGTACTAAGTTTTTATTTTTGCTTTTGCCTATACTTAACATTGATATATCAATTTTCTTAATAGTAACAATAATACATTTTGATAGTAGCAATAATACTGGTGATAACTGATCTCTACTGAGTGCCAGCTATATTTCAATCACCTTTCTGGCTAAGCAAAACATTTCATATACAAGATGGGGCAAATGTAGGTTTACAGTTATTTGTTTGGAAAGTAATACAATAATAAATAAATAATAATATAAGAATAAACTGTGTTTCACATACAACTGTAAACCTACTTTTGCATTCCCCACCCCACATATTACTATGTTTAATCCTCACTATAAACCAGTGAGGTCAGTGCTGATATTTTCTGCATTTTAAAGCTGAGGACATGGAAGCCTAAAGAAAATAAGTCTGAAGTCAATAGAAGTCGGCAGTAAAGCAGATATTTGAAACCTGGCAAATTGTTCTGGAGCCCAGATGCTTAACCAATATGCTGTATGGTAGAAGATGCTGCTGCTAATCAATTTCTAGGCCACTGGTAAAATTTATAACCAAACTGATCATTTATATTTTAAATATGTGATTTTCATGAGATGTGTTTTCTGGTCTCTTATATTTCTACTTTTGTCTCTACCTCCTCATCCTCATTTGAATAAAAAATTACAGAAGTAGACTTTTTAACAGAAAATATCATTTTGTACTTTGCCAGCCTCTTAACAACATGCTAAATTCAACCCAACTAAGGAAAAAGCATGTTTACTAAGTGTCTGATGAAATATTGTCAGCAGAAAAATGCAAATTCAGTATTCTTACGTTGCACCACTGTGCAGTAGAACTTTTTCTAATATTGGAAATACTTTTTATCATTCTATCCATGTGGTAGTTCTGTGGCTTTTGAACACATGAAATGTGTATAGTGTGATTGAGAACAGAATTTTTTAAAAGTTATAATCAGTTTAAACTTAGTCACTTGTGGCTCTAATTGAACAGTGCATCTCTATAGCATCAGAGGGAATTTTATCAGAATGACCTTTAGCCTTTTTATTATTTTCTTAGTGGAAATATTCTATTTTGTTACTTATATAAAACCAAATTTTTATCTTTCATGTTGTATGTTTTTGAATTTAAACACTTTTGTTTTCAAAAGCATTTACCTCAGTCATTATTATTTGTCCCTAAAATATGTAAACTACTGGTTGAGAAATTTAGTTCTTCCTTCTCTGTATTGTCTTTTGGCTATTTCAGTTTTGGTTAGACCCAGGCTTTAAGGATTTTAATTTTGAAAAGAAAGAAAATTCATATTCAATATTCTTTTAATTGACAGAAGGGAAAATTAAATTTATAGGCAATTAAAATATTTTTTGAATTTAGCTTTTTATAGAATTTGTTTGGTTATATACACCTCCTAGTGTTATATAAATGAAACATAATTTTATCTGTATGTCTTTTGTATTCATGGAAAGAGTGATGGTACTTTTCTAAGAGTTCTGATTGAGTATTTTAAACTTTAAGAGAAAGGTGGTATGGAATGGTGAAAAGGTATTTGAATCCAGAGGAATGGACCAAGTTTTTCTTATGGTACTGCCTCTGAGGAGCTTTGTGGCAGAGCAGGGAACATGTGTTTGTCTTCCTCACTTGTAAACATTTTGATTATCCTTATAGTCAAATTAGCAGTCAAACAGACACACACAAACTAAAGTCTTTCTTAAAAATTAGTTATCTGACGTAGACCTTAAGTTAAAGTAATTTAATGTTCTAGTCCAAGTTATAGTATCTTTGTTTTAGGGACTCACATATAAACAAGCATCAGATCAT
Organism: Pipistrellus kuhlii; assembly: GCF_014108245.1. Classification (NCBI taxonomy): domain Eukaryota; kingdom Metazoa; phylum Chordata; class Mammalia; order Chiroptera; family Vespertilionidae; genus Pipistrellus; species Pipistrellus kuhlii. The sequence continues at coordinate 136,931,901 of NW_023425404.1, forward strand.
GGAATTGATCATGCACAGCTACCCCTTGGAAATTTTGTGAAGATGAATAGTAGAAAAGTTTTGGCAGTTAATCATGGTAAGCTATAAGGAGATAAACTGAAAATGTACCTGAGTGAACATTATGAAAAATAACATTACATTTATGTTTTGGAAAAATATAAAATATATACCTTGCTGGAAACAAAATTATAAAATGTAATGATTTATAATTTGTTTGAATATAGAAATAATATATGCATATTTTATAAAATTTTGAAGATACAGAAAAACATAAGAACAAGGTATAATTTCACTACCTGGAGATACTTAGTATTAACTTTTTGGTGTGTTTCCTTCCAGTTCCTTTTCTTATGCATATATAATATTATTTATAACATAATTGGATTCTTACTCTATTACATGAAATATTATAAATCTGGGTGTTTCCCTCATTTATAATTTTTCTATGTTATTGAATTATTGTTAATGGCTTATAAAATTTCATCATCTGAATATACAATAATCATTCTTCTGTTGATTTTTTTTGTTACTATTACAAATAACAATGTAAAGGACTTAGACAATTTGTCTAGAGTTTTGTTTAGTAGAGATCTTTGTTGATACACAACTGTTTATTGGGCTCTTTTTATGTGCTAAGAACTTATAGTTGACTCTAGGGAGTTTTTATTGATTCCAGGACTGAGCTCCTAAGACCTTTGATAGTTTGTGGAAATTACTTTTCCATGAAGTAGTAATCCAAATTGAACCTTCAACAATGTATTAATGTGATAGTAATTTGGAGACAGTATTAAATTTTATTAAATATTAAACAAAAAGCAGGCAAGATGGTCCCTAGAGTGAGTGGCACTGTATAGGAAAATAGAAGAAATTTAGATTAATCCTAACCTTTTTTCCCCCCTAGTTTTTTTTATGTTAGCAAATAAAGGATAAAGAAGTAAAAGGGGTAAAGAATAGGAAGGAAGCAAAAGGATTCTCTGTCTGTTGATTATTACTGACAAGGAATAATGGTAAACTTCTAAGTGCTTAAGAATAGAATTGAGGAAAAGCTGAAGAACAGGCTTGAGAGCTTTGAGGCAAATTAGTTCTGAGAGCCAATAGGGAAAGAAAGTGATAAGAACAAAGTAGAAATTATTAGGACATTGTAGCACTCTTAACACAAAGGCAATGCATTTTAAAATATAGTGATGAACTTGGCTAAGAAATACATAGAGTTTGTCTTTGTTTCAGTGTTTGAGATTATTCTAGAATACCTGCAAACAAGAGACTGGCAAGAAGCATTTTTTACTGTCTTACCTCAGAGGAAAGGAGCTGTTCCCACAGACAAAACCTGTGAAAGTTCTTTGCATGACAAGACGTCTGCCAGGGTTGAAGGTGGATTGGACAGTGATTCCAGTGAGGAAGAAAGTAGCAGAAATGAATTAGATCCACCACATGAAGAAGAAAAGCAGGATAAAGAAAATAGCACAGAATCTACAGTGCACTCTACACCATAGCAATGTCATCTGGGTTTTTTTGTGTGTGTGCGTTTTATTTTTGTTGTTTTTTTGGTTAAGGAAAAATTAGGAGAAAATGAGGTGCTTCATAGAATATTCAAATTGGAAGAAAATTTTATTTTTTCTTATTTCTGTTGTGAATGTTATAGTGTGGATAAACTTATAAAGTGGATAAAAAGTCCTTGAAAGAAAGTACTTTTTGTTTTTGCATACGATTTTAAAAATATGTAATAAAAATATAGTTTTCTAAGTCTCAAATAATTATTTTTGAGGATTTTACTTTAATAAAAGTAAGTTGTATACTAAGTTGTATTATTCAGAATGTGCCTTCTGATCCTTTAGTTTTATTACTTTATGTTTATATCAATGTCTTTCTGATTTATTGCCTATTTATGGAGGCAGATATTCACAGATCTATAAATGTACCATTTTCAGTATGGGAGGTTACCCTGTATTTGCAACTTTTATATTCAATTTAATTTCTTTGAATATAGTGATTTTAGGAAAAAGTATCCGATTGATAAGCTCAACAATTTATTTCTTTTGTACTATGAACTTGTCTCTATTTCTGCCTTTTGGTGGTTCTGTAGTCACTGAAGAGTTAATCTAATATTTTTTTATTTTTATTTTATTTTTTAATATATTTTTAAAATTCAAACAATGGTGATAAATTATTTTGATTACAAACTTAATTTTTCAGGCTAGACTATATTAAAAGGCTGTTGAAGGATCAATTTTATCTTTACTTGAAATAGCTCTCAGCAGCTATCTTTTCATTTCATATAAACTTTAATTTTAAAAAATTGGTTGGTTTTTAAAGTAAATAAATTTACAATATATGTGCATCGGCGTACTATCATATAAGTAAGCTAATGTAAATATATATTTCTGTAACTAATATAAGCATGTATGAAAATATTCATATACTGTATGTACATGTTTGTCCACATCATGTATGATTCTCATTTAATGATAAACAACATTGAGTTGCCATAAATGTGTATTTGTGTGAATGGTTGTGTTCAACAATACTAAGGAATTTGAACTTCATAAAGTACAAAATCTATAAACATTTGTATAAAGGACATTGGCAAGGGAATAAGGGGCTAAATGAGATGTTTTAGTTTCCTACCAGGAACTGTAAAGCAGTTAAGTTTAAAGTAAGTGATTGTTCTTTGTCACAGTAAGATTTCAGAAGCCTGCATTGATGATAAATTAAGTTTCTGTTTTTTTTACTCACCAGCATCTTAAATTATATACACATTTGATAGAAAGTTTATTGGATTTAGTATAGATGTTCTCTGTCTCTTGTTTTTTGTTGCTTTATTCTTAGTAATCTATTATAGTTACCCATTTAAACTAAGGTTTGTGAGCAAGGTACATAATTACCAAGTCCCTACAATTCTTTTGTATTTTAAAATCTAGGACCAAAAGTCTTATGGGCATATCTGTGAGACATACCAAGAGAAAACACATTAGTTTACACATCCTCTTTGTAGAGAACTAAAAATGAGGGAACCTATTGCTTTATGAAGCTTGTTAAATGTGCTGTTCAAGTCTTATGTTCTTTTCCATTTTTTTTCATTGTGGCAAAAAACATATAATACTAAATTTACCATCTTAATCATTTTAAGTTTACAGGTCAGTGACACTAAGTATATTCACATTGTTGTACAACAGATCTATAGAACTTATTCATCATGCAGCGATGAAACTCTATGTCCATTGAATGCTAATTGCCTTTCTCTGCTTTCACCAGCCCTTGGTAACCACTATTCTAATTTCTGTTTCTGTGATTTTGACTACTTTAAGATTTCATAGGAAATCATGAAGTAGTTGTTCTTTCCTGACTAGTTTACTTCTTAGCATATTGTCCTCAAGTTTCATCCATATTGTAGTATATTATGGGATTTTTCTTCTATTTTCAGGCTGAATAATATTCCAGTGTCTGCATAGCAGGTAAACCACATTTTATTTATTCAGTCATCTGTCCATGGACATTTGGAATCCTTCAACTTCTTGGCTATTTTGAACAATTCTTCATTGTACAGACATGTGCGATTATCTCTGAGATCCTCTTACAACTCCTTTGGATATACTAGTATAATATATGCAGAAGTGGGACTGCTGGGTCATAAAGTAATTCTATTTTTAATTCTTTGTAGAACCTCTATACTGTTTTTCATAATGGCTGTGCCATTTTACATGCCTACAAACAATGCATGGGGTTCCAACTTCACATCCTTGCCAACAATTATTTTTTGTTCTTTTGATAGTGGCCATCCTAATAGGTGTGAAATGATGTATCATTGTGCACTTCCCTAATGACCAGTGATGCTGAGCATCTTTTCATGTGCTTCTTGGCGATTTATTTGTATGTCTCCTTTGGAGAAATGTCTATTCAAATTGTTTTAAAGTAATTTAATTTAAAAAGTTTATTTTTGTTTGCCTCTTTATTTTTTATTATTTTTTTCTGGTTGTTTCAAATTATTTTTAAATTGGGTTGTTTTTCTGTCATTGAGTTATGGAAATTCCTTATATATCCTACATATCTCATATATAAGATGGAAATTTTTTTCTCATTCTATAGGTTGCCTTTTTACTATGGGGTGTGTGTGTGTGTGTGTGTGTGTGTGTGTGTGTGTGAAGTTTTAAAGTTTTGCCCAGCTGGGTATGGCTCAGCATTTGAGCATTGACTGAGGAACCAAGAAGTTACAGGTTTGATTCCCTGTCAGGGCACATGCCTGGGTTGCATGCTTGATCCCCAGTAGAGATGGTGCAGGAAGCAGCCACTGATGATTCTCTCTCATGATATTTCTAGCTCTCCTTCCTTCCTCTCTGAAATCAATAAAAATATTTTAAAATTTTCATGGAGTCTGACTTATCTTTTATTGTTGTTGTTGCCGCCTGTGTTATGGTGGTATAGCTAAGAAATCATTTCCCTAGCCAATGTTCTGAAGTTTTCCCACTGTGTTTTCTTCTAGGAATTTAGTAGTTTTCAATCAAGTTTGAGCTAAATTTGTATATAGTGTAAGTTAATTTTATTCTTTTGCATATGGAATCCAGTTTTCCTAGCACTGTTTGTTGAAAAAGAATGGTCTTTCTCCATTGTGTAGTCTTTCATCCATGTTGAAAGTCATTTGGCCATCTACACAACAGTTTATTTCTGGGCTCTCTGTTCTCTTCCATTGATTTATAGGCTTATATGCCAGTACTAAACTATGTTAACCACTTTTGCTTTGTAGTAAGTTTTGAAATCAGGGAGTATAAAGCTTCCAACTATTTTTTAAATTCATTATCGCTTGAGATTCCATACAAATTTTAGGGTGGTGGTTCTATTTCTGTAGGAAATGTCATTGGGATTTTGATAGGGATTGCATTTATTTTATAGATCTCTTTGGGTAATATGGACACTAATTATTTTCTTCCTCTTCTCCAATGTGTATGTCTTTTTTTTTTCCTTGTCTGATTGTTCTGGATAGACCTTTTAGTATTTTGTTGAATAGAAGTGGTGAGGGTGGGCATCTTTGCCTTGTTCCTGAATTTGGAGGACAAGCCTTCAGTCTTTCCCTTACTGAATACAAGATTAGCTGTGGTTTTTCATGTATGGCTTTTCAGTTAGGATCATTTCCTTCTATTCCTGGTTTATTATTTTTTATCATGAAAAGGTGTCAAATTTTGTCAAATTATTTTTCTGCATTGATTGAGATGATGGTGAGATTTTTGTTATTTATTTTGTTAATGTGGAATTAAATTGATTGATTTTCATGTATTGACCCATCATTGCATCCGGGTATTAATCCCACCTTAAGAAGTTACGCTAATAACTTTTATGGGATGGTCTTGATACATATCAGTAGTGCCTGGTAATTAAGCACATAGATCCTAGCCACATTTTGAATCATTCACTAAATCTCTGTGTTAGAGAAAGTTAACTGTCCACAAAATTAAATTTTCCTTTCCATAGTCTACAGTGTAGTACTAAAATATGATTTCTACTTAAGAATTTTATCAGCCCCTTTCAGTTAGACTATTTCTTAATCATGGAATATGATTGAAATTGATGCTTGCCGTTTGAAAACCAAGACTTTCAGCAGATGTACTCTCGTTGTGGAATGCAGAAAGTGCCCCCAAAGATTCTAATCCCTGTGATGTTATATAATAAGGGAGCATTAAATAGCTAATTATCTGGCCTTAAGATAAGACTATCTTGGATAACCTATAAAACATGCAGGCCCAATGTAATCACAGGAAGAGGGGGACAGAAGAGTCAAGTGTCAGAGTAATGTGGTCTGAGAAAGAATCCACTGGCCATTGTTGGCATTAAAGATAGAAGGACCCACGAACCAAGGACTGTGGGTAATCTCTAGAAGTTGGAAAAAGCAAAGAAAACTTATTTTCCCCCGTGGCCTCTGGAAGGAATGTAGCCCTGCCCATCCTTTGGCTTTGATACCCATTGCAGACCTCTGTCCCCAGAATTGTAAACTACATTTGTGTTTGTTTAAGCCACTGAGTTTGTGATAATGTATTACAGCAGCTATAGGACATTAGTACTTCCTTCCACTCTCCTTTTCTTTTGCCCAGCAGGATGCAGTTGGTGAAACTGTAGGTGATGGTTGAACCACAAGATGGAAGGATCCCAGACCTCTGCATCACCAGTAAAGGGAAGTCATCTGTTGACTTGAAACACACACTTTGAACTCGTAGGTGAGGTATAAACTTCTATTGTATTTGAAAAATGACACTTGTACCAATGTATATCCCATCCCAACGAGTAGAACTCTCTTCCTCAATTTTCTTTTAAAGATAGAATAACAATAGTAGCTATCTCAAATAGTATTTTAACAATTAAAAGTTAATATATTTAGCCCAGCTGGCATGACTCAGTGGTTGAACATCAACCTATGAACCAGGAGGTTTTGGTTCGATTCCCGGTGAGGGCATATGCCCGGGTTGTAGGCTTGATTTCCAGTGTGGGGGGTGCAGGAGGCAGCCAATCAGTGATTCTCTCTCATCATTGCTATTTCTATCTCTCCCTCTCCATTCTTCTCTGAAATTAATAAATTTATATATTTTAAAAGTTACTCTATTTAAAATATTTAGGATGATTCGTGACATGGTAAGTGCAATATAAATATTAAGATTACAAACACAAATGAACATATGTACAAATGCACACAATTTATAAGTATCTCTTTTAAATATCAAGCAAACATTCTAAATAATAAAGTGACTAATTGTAGATATAATCCAGCAGTATACTGACAGAATAATAATCATGGCCCAAGAGTGGTTTTATTTTAAGGAAAAATACAAATGCTCAATATTAGGAAATTTATTTCTAGTTAATATTCACAACTAGAAATGAATGGAAACTAGTTTCTTTCTGGCTCATAAATTAGGGATAATTTTTACAGCTTTTCCTTTATGGAAGGCGGTAAGCATTTTTTTCATAATATCCCAACAACATTTTAACACTGTGGGTTGTGGAAATAAGCTCAGATGTTAAAATTCTATTTGTCTCTCTGTCAGAGTTTTCAGCAGGTGTGGAATCATAACTACTTAAATTTGATTGTGAATGATTTTTCTGATATCAGGGCTAGATTGGAAATATAGTATGTAAATAAACATTTTTTTTTTTACAGATGGTGTTAAAATTAACTACAAATAGAAATATTGTCTCCAGTAATATTTGTTTAGTAGCATTATCTGCTGGTGCTTTGAGATTTACATGTGCCACCAGTTTAGAGGAGCTATTGATTCCTTGAGACCAAAATATTTAAAAAATAATAATTTTGTGTTGCAACAAAGTGAAGCTCATGTGTATGAGAGAATTAGCCCAGTCTAGATTTTCTACCTTTGGTATGTTAAAGGAGAAAATGTTCTCTGGGGAGAGGGATTGTATTCTTGGTGTATACTCCTTGCTGACATTGGTTTTGTTGATACGTTCTCCTGAGTTTTAGGCCTGGGAGGAGAGTTTGATTTGCTGAAGTATTCTGTAACTGGTATTGTCATCTTATTTCTTCTTATAAACATTGCAGGTTTGTGCTCAGCCTCTGAAATAGAAAAAATCAAGATAAGATCATAATTGAGACATGGAACACAGCTTCTGCCATGTTTTAATAGCAAATAGCATACAAAAAAATCTGTATGAAGTTTGGGTGAACCAAATACACCCCAAATTCATAAAATAATCTATTCTCATCTTTCATATCATCTGCTCATCTTGAATGAGTTATTTGTTCTTTTGCATATATGTATGTTCTCTGCTCTTAGAATTGAACATTATTTTAGTAAGAATAAACTAGGGCTTAATGGGCATTATGGGGCTAATGAGAAAAAGGAGAAGGATCTATTGTCCTGACAGACAAAAAATAGACAAGTTTGTTAAAACAAATTATTTGCACTCATTAGACCTTCACAAGACCTACATGGTCACATCCGAGGAAGAATAAGGATTTTGGGAGATGCTAAATATCAATACCGGAACAAAGGTGTATGGTTTCAGGGATTCTCATACAAAAGTTTTCCAAATATCTAGATAGGGTAAAAAAATTTGGGACCAACAGGCAAAACATAACATTGAATAATAGAAACATCACTATCAGGTTTTTGTAGTCGTGCAGTGAAAATTTTAATAGAAGAAGAAAGATACCAGAGACAGTCCTTGGAGTATCAGAATAAGGGGATATTTCCTAATTTCTAAATTACACTTATTATTGCCTATTAGCAGATAGAGCCCATTTTGGGTTGGATAACTCCAACAGAACTTGCTAGCATCAAGAGTGACCTCCAGGAATTCTAATTAATTACCATGTCATTCCTGGTATAAGGGGAACTTGTAGAAATAATAAGGTAGACTTTTGTTTGAGGCTAGTAGACATGGTTTATAGCCATTGCTCTATAGTCATTGTTACTGTGCTGGTTTTAAGGCTACCAATCTTACAGGGATATTTCAGTTGGACTATTCTGGATCAATGTAGGTCTTTCCACAATTCTTGATTTTTCGTGGTCCAAATCATAGACTGGGGCTGAGCTTCTAGTAAGGACACAAAATTGCTCCTCTCTTTCATATATCAGCTATCTCCTGGGGCATCTGCTGGCTGATTGCCATTTTACTGTTTTCTCTGGTTGACTTTGTGTCTAGTGAAAATCATTTGGCTCAGTGACAGTTAAGCTGCAAAGAACCAAAACTCTGAGATCATTGTCTTTTTGTTAAGTCAATCCAGGGCTCCTCCTGTCACCCTGAATTCCCTGTGTCCTTCTGTCTTGCTTCTCAAAGAGTGTCTATCCCTGAGGCACTTAACCTTTCAATACAAATTTATCAAATATTATCTCTATGAGAAATTCAGTAAATGCTGCCCCTCAGAGTAGCTGGAAATCACTATTGTAGTTTACTGCATTTAAAACCATAGATCCTTAATATCTGTTTCCCTAACTAACTAGCTACTTACTGGTCTCCTTATAAAAATTCAGTAATTATCACAAACTGTAGTACTTAACCTTTTGGCACCACCTTATTTTCTTCAAATTCTTGACTTGACACTCTAAATCAATTGGAGAAAAAGAAAATGAAATTCACAGATACAAATAGGTATTTTCTATAGGCTACATTATCATCATATGAGCTAAGTAATTTGTCTTAAATAGCCTATTTCAATTCTTTGTGTTTTAAAATAGATAGTAGTAAATGTATTTTCCAATGAAAAATTCTTCTGACTTGAAGTAAATATCTAAACTAGTACATCATATTAAGGTAGAGAAAGTGATCCTGACAACCTCCAAGTTTCTAATTATTTTATTTTAGTCCTCACTTGAAGATTTTTTTTTTCATTGATGAGAGAGAGAGAGAGAGAGAGAGAGAGAGAGAGAGAGAGAGAGAGAGAGAGAGAGAGAGGAACATCTATAAATCAGTTGCCTCCCATATATGATTGAACACGCAACCTGGTATACACCCTGACTGGGAGTTGAACCCACCAGCCTTCAGTGTTCAGTGTCTGAAACAATGCTCTTAACTATTCAGCAAAAATTGGTCAAAGCATGCCAATTTCTAATTTTATGGAAACTTTAAGGTGGAGACAAATTTCAATGCTACAAAATTGTCTTAATGTTTTTTAAAATGATCTATTATGTGTTTTGAATATTTACTGTTTTTGAATTTAAGTTTTACTCAACTTTTAATTTTAAAGCAATAAGATTTTCTCTCCCAGCTAAATAACATCTAACCACATTCTTTCATCATGATGTTATACACAAATAGGCATTTTCTTTTGTCATTGAAATTATGATATTTAGGAAGAATTTCAATTGAAATATTTCCCAATCCCCTTAATAGTTATTTTTCCCCCCTTTGACAACCCCCAGGAGTATGTCCAAGATAATCAAGTGAAACAATGTACTTTAACCTTGCATTGTTTATACAAAAAGTGCTGCCTCTATGATACATCTTCAACAAGATATACCATAACAATACAATTTAGATTTTCTTTATAGCTTTTATTTTTAAGTACACTAAAAAACAAACTATATTTTCTTAGGTTTCTGGGTGGCTACTCTTACCCTGAGAGCAAGTATGTCAATCTTGCAGCCTGTGGGCTGCATGTCTCTTCTATTTGGACCGTGTTAGCCTCTGAGTTTGACATGCTTGCCTTAGAGGAAAGAAAAGTTTGCTCAAAAAGAAAGATTATTGGATAAGGAAGACCTAGCCTCTGAAAAAATAGTAATTAGCTACAGCTGGTTTGGCTAAGTGGATAGAGTGTCAGCCTGCAGACCGAAGCGTCCCAGGTTTGATCAGGGCACATGCCTGGGTTGCAGGCTCAGTCCCCAGTAGGGGATGTGCAGGAGGCAGCCGATCAATGATTCTTTCTCATCATTGATGTTTCTATCTCTCTCCCTCTCCCTCTCTAATATATATATATATATATATATATATATATATATATATATATATATATATATATATATCATTTAGAGTGGTTTTCATTGCATTTATAAAAATGAAAATACCCTACAAAACTAAACACACATTATTGTCATTTACTGAATAAAGAGGAGTCTTAAAAACTCGGCATGTTTCTAAATATAATGAAAAGAGAATTCAAAGTCTTTATGTACATATGCCCTCTACGTGGCCAGAGTATCTACTTACCTGGTCAGTTGGTGTTCTTCTCTAGGTCTGGTCAGCACTTTTGATTTCACAGGTAAAGTTGAAGGTTTAACTTTGGTTAGCTTTCCAGTCAGGACTGCTGGTTCTGCGGAGACGCTTCTTCTCAGAGGGCGAGCCATCAAGTTTATCTCAGACAGCTCAGCATGAATCAAAGCTGAGACCCACTCTTTCTCTGATTTAACAAAAGGGGTGAGAGGGGCATGAAGTTGCAATGATCACTGTCTGGAAACACTGAACTACTTTTCTTATCCAGCACGCCAGTGTTAAAGCTGCTAATCAGTTTTCTGGGTAGGCACCGACTAATATGTGTGAGTCAACGTTTCTGCAGAAAAGTTGGTTTACAACAACCTAGTTTCTGATGACCTGCAGTACTATAGTGCCCAGAGTGGTTAACTCACTAAGACTAAGGGATTGTCCATGAATGGCAGTGGGGTGGTTTTCAAATATTGAGTACAAAACTCAGCCTTACAGACCACTGCCACATGAAAAAAGAAAAGAAAAAAAAGCAAACCTCTAAAAATAATAAGTACTATGATCTTACAGATGGATAGTTAAATCATAGTTACATGCATATCTAGAAAGCAAAACACTATTCACTGAAATTATGTCTGTGATAGTTTTATTTATTATTATTGGTTTTCTTTTATTTTTTCAGGTTCCTCCCTGATCCTTAACAATAAGCACTTATTTCTTGTGTAATTTTTTGTTACATTATTAAAAAGGAAATATAATAGAGAATAACTAAAGACTTATTACCCCAAAATACTTTTCAATTGCCTGCTGAGTAGTCTTGAATTCCTGAGGTAAGGAACTATTTCCAAAATGCTCCCACTTAAAATATGATTCTGTTCTTGGCACATTGGTATTTCCGAACTTTGATTAGTGCAATGGTTCTCAAATAGTTGTCCCCAAACCAGCATTATTGACATCATCTGGGGGTACTTGTTAGAAATGCAAATTCTCAGGGTTCACCGACCTCAGATGTTTAGCCTCCATCATTTGATGACCAGTTAAGTGTGAGGATAGCTGCTTTGTGCTATTTATGGTTTTCCCATTAAGACTGGCCTGTGTTTTCATGGATTAGGCCAAGAAGAGCCCAAAGGAGGCTAGGAGATGACTGAGTTGATGGTTTGGGTGGGAATTTGCAGAGCGGCTAGAATCTGGAACTTGGAAGGCTATGCCACTGCCATCCATACCAAAGGAAGAAAAACCTTCTGTGTTAATCTCACCTTTTGAACTTGCATGAAGCAGCCATTGTAGAACTTCGGTCAGAGAATCAGTATGTAAAATATTGCAGAGCTTTGCCAGAATCTGATACAGAATATTAGAATTGTATCGTGAGCAAATAAATGGTACAAGGCTTATAAAGTTCCCTTTACATTCTCCACAGTCTCATCTTCCCAGATGTCACTATGTACACAGTGTTCAATTAAATCAATTGGGATGTTAGCTTGGGAGGCAGCAGAATCTTTAAAGAAACACCTCCAATACCAGTAATAACAGTTTAGGTTACAGGATGTGGTTTCCCTTGTTTTGTCTGTTCATTACAACCATTATCTGGAGGAGACATTTATTTTTCTTCTTCTGGGGAATTGATTCTTTCTCTTTGCACCATGGGATTCTAATGGGGACCTTCCAGTCATGGCCCTGTCTCCTCTGTACTGCTTGCTCCTTTCTACAGGGGTGAAGCTAGCTGGATTCATCATTGTTCTTCAGTCCCCTGAACATAGTGATTGGCCCAATGGTTTAGGAATCTAATTCCCGTTTGCAAATCAGAATCCTTCTTTGACACTTTTTATCAGGAGCTAAGGGCTGAAGTGTGTAAGATAGAGGAGATTAGTATGTGAAATAATGAATTCCAATAAAATGGACTATAATAAGTATTAAAATGCAAAGTATTAAGCTCATGATATTTCCAGTTTGACCCTAAACTCCCATCTGCTGTTAGAATTTAGACATATAGTAAATATATTGGCAGGTGAGTTTCATCTGTTGAAATTTGATTTTAGAATTTGGAGTATAGATCCATAGTAGCCCCTACTGTTGTGCTAGAATACCCTATTGGTTTTTATGAGGTTTGACCTTTCTGGGATCTCAGCTGAATTCCTGGGGTGTTCAACAAGGTCTCTTCAATCTGGAAGGTCAGAAGTCCAGCTTCTCTAAGCAACGTTCTGCCTCCCATCAGCCTCTTTCCATCAAGTCTCAGAATCTCCTCCTCTGCGTGTGCAGCTTATACTAGACTAAAGATTCTCTCCACAGACCCCTTTTCTTCAGGATCTTAACTTCTAGCACCCCCCAAATCTGATATTATTATCCTTTACTGTTAACATAGGTCCTTATCAGGGTTAATAACAACCCTTACAACAAGCATGTCAAACTCACAGCCCAGTGCATGCGGCCCACAATTAATATTTTTGCAGCCCAACCAATATAATGTTGTGAGCAGTTATTTACAATTATGAAAGGAAGTAAGTCTCCTGTCAGATCCAGAATTTCTGACACTTACCTTGGGTCAGTTTTGAAAGTTATCACTGCGAATAAGATTTCCCCCAAAGTAGGAGAGATTGTAACAGAGAAGAAATGCCAAGTGTCAGAAAGAAAACACTAATTTTATCATGGCTCTTGTTCTTTTTTCTATAATATACTTTTAAAAATAAACCCGTGTTTCTCTGAAAATTAAAGCTTTTGCTTTGTTTTTTATTTTTGCAGACCACATAAACTTAAACCTTGTTTATTTAGCCCAAGTTAGCCTTTGAGTTTGACATACTTGCCTTACAATATGCCCTGTTAATTTGCAATTGCTACTACTGATAGTATTGTAAAATTCTGTCAGAGTTATCATTACAATATTTTGACCCTTAATTCATTATAGTGAGTCTTACAGGGAGGTAAGGTGGAAGTTACCAAAAGGATCTAAAGAAGGGAAATGTAGGACCAATAATGTTTGGCAAATGCCAAGCTTTTCATTATGTCTAAACCAAATGCTGTGGGGTGTTTTTTTTGTTTGTTTGTTTGTTTTTTTGTTTTGTTTTTAATTTTTATTGCATTTATTGGAGTGCCATTCATTAATAAAACTACATAGGTTTCAGGTGTAAAATTCTATAATACATCATCATATATTGTATTGTGTGTTCACCCCCCCAAAGTTAAGTCTCCTCTCGTCATCAATTATTGTCCCTTTACTCTCTTCTAACCCTTTTCCTCTGATAATATCCATACTGTTGTCTGTGTCTATGAGGTTTTTAAAATCCCTTCACCTTAAACAAACAAAATAGGAACAAACTCATAGATACAGAAAACAAACTGACAGCTGTCAAACACTGTTTTCTTAAGGGTGATAGGATTCCAAAGAGAAGATTACAAGGTAGCATTAGGTCTTGGATTTCAGGCTTCGTTATTTTAAATCAATTCAGTTGTCAAAGGGACACCCAAGAGTTTTAAAGATGCTAAGTGATGTAAATTATTTTTGTTTGCTCATGCTGTACCTAAGTAAAAGATTAAATAAATTTGCCCCTTACTTTGATTTCCTGGTCCAGATAGTTTGGTATGCGTATGGTATTCTCCTTGGTATTAGTCTTGGTATTCATCACCTCTGGAGAACAAGAGTCCATAGTAAGGCATGCCATTGGAGGTAAGGGTGGATCTTTTACCTTACTTTCCTAAATCAAAGATATAATGAATATACATTTTTATCCACTTACATTTTGTTTAAAAGTTAAATGTAAAATGAGTCAGAAATATTGTAGCTAGGTGCCCTGACCAGTTTGGCTCAGTGGATAGAGCCTCAGCCTGCAGAGTCAAGGGTCCCAGGTTCGATTCCTGTCAAGGGCATGTACCTTGGTTGCGGGCACATCCCCAGTAGGGGGTGTGCAGGAGGCAGCTGATCAATGTTTCTCTCCCATCGATGTTTCTAACTCTCTATCCTTCTCCCTTCCTCTCTGTAAAAAATCAATAAAATATATATTTAAAAAAAATATTGTAGCTAAATGAGAAACATACATAAAAGCAAAAAGGGGGTAGTTTCAACCTTTCCTTAAATATCTAATTTTCAATTATTTGCATTTGGAGACAGAACAAATAGTAATACATTACTTACTTTTTGTAAAACACTTGATTATACATCAACATAGTAATTTTTACTAATTTTTAAATGTTTAATGTGTAAATTTTTATTTTGCTGTTTCAGATAAGAACAAACTCATGACACATAGTAAGATTTTCTGTTGAGTTGGCAGTATTTCTCTTTTATGGTTGGAAAAGATAGGTTTTGTGGTGTGTCTGTGAAGGGACTAGATAGCATGAACTGCTGCCTCCTTACTCTGCTAAATGTCAGCTGAAAGCTGGAGAATTAGAGAAGAAAACTTATTTTCCTTGATTAGTTGGAAAAGGAAATAGAAAGTCTATTTTCTTGACTTGGGAGGTAAAATATTCTGTTTGCCATAAAAAAAAGAAAAGGTTATAAGAGCATCAAGTCCAAGCAGGTGTAGATATGGCTTTTTAACCTTCAGAAGCAAGTGATATACAAAGACACACAGAAACTAGTGGCTGAATGTATCAACAACTGGGGACTATGATGACTGGGCTTGGTTGAACATTGTTGATATTTACTGAAAATAAAGCTGTATTGTTTTTAGATGCATTCTTTTGTTTCAGTTTATTATGTAGACTTCTAGTTTTGGGGAATAGTAACCCTCCCACTAAACATAACTATAAGGAAGACTAATATAAAACAACAACAACAACAAAAAGAAACTATGTCAAGGAGGGGAGGCCTGGGTGGAGGTAGCGATGGCAGAATGTCGGGCAGTCAGAGAGTTTCAGGTTCCTGTATAACATTTGGGCTCTGTCTCAGGAGCTGAAGTTTGTGAGGTGCAGTATAGAAGTCCATTTGAGTTATCCTGCTTTTCCTGAAGAATGGCACTAAGAGGGAGCTGGATGAGCTAAAACCATGGATATAGAAGACAGTGAAGAGGGGACTGGGTTTCTGAGCCCACAGTGGTCACAGCAGCACTGAACTGTGTGGGGAAGGGCATGGACAAGAAGAAGGCAGCTGACCATGTGAAACCTTTTTTTGATGATTCTACTCTCCGATTTGTGGATAAACTGAGTCTGTAGAGGAAGGCCAAAGCTCTAGACTAGGGGTGTCGAACTCAATCAGAGAAGGGGCCAAAATCTAAAATCCAGCCTAAATCGCGGGCCGAATGGTTTACTGAACAGTCATAAACTGTCATTGTGATGGAAACGCAGCAGAGTGCAGTGATGACAGCGCGGTGCGGGCCACATTGCAAGGCCTGGCGGGACGGATTTGGCCCGCGGGCCTTGTGTTTGACACATGTGCTAGACATTCCAGGTCTAGTATTGACAGCAGCAGAAAATGAGAGCTAAAGGAAGTGTTCGGTGATTGATGACTCTGAGATCTCCAAGGAATCATCAGACATAAAGAAGTGAGGAATACCCCATTTTGAGGAGGTAAAGAGGAGCCAGAAGTGATCCCTGGGCCTCCTTCAGAGAGCCCTGGCATGTTGACTAAGCTCTCGATCAAACAACTCCAGAGCAACATGACAAATCGAGCAGAGGAAAAAACAACTGTGCTTCATCAGCCCCCCTACACCCTAGCCAAAGACTCCTTCTTCCTCCAAACCAGTGCGGCTTCCAATTGGTAACTATTCAGCCCTCCCAGGCCGCCACTTTCATGAGTGATGCCATTGAGAAGGCAAAGCAGCTGAACTACAAGCCCGCATCCAAGCCCAGCTGGCAATGCCAATATGGTGGGCCTGGCCAATCTTCATACCATGGGCATTGCTCCCCCAAAGGTTGAATTAGAACAGCGTTTTTCAACCGCTGTGCCGCGAGATGTTGCCTGGTGTGCCGTAGGTGCAGACAAGACAAGAATTTTATAATTTTTCACTATTTTGTTTACTTAATATTTCATAATAAAGTAATTATAAAATACTTTCTTTGTGTTTATTTGATTCCTATTCAAGAGAATTACTTTATATATAGTCAATATAGGCACAGAGTTAAATTTTTTAACATTTTCTAATGGTGGTGTGCCTCGTGATTTTTTTCATGAAACAAGTGTGCCTTTGCCCAAAAAAGGTTGAAAAACACTGAATTAGAAGATCAAACTAAACCTACACCACTGATTCTCGATGAGCACGGTCGCACTGTAGATGCAACAGGCAAGGAGATTGAGCTGACACACCGAATGCCTACTCTGAAGGCCAGTATTCGTGTGGCAAAGAGGGAACAATTCAAGAAACAGCTTAAAGAAAAGCCATCAGAAGATATGGAATACCGTACTCTTTTTGACCTCTGTGTCTCATTTGCCCCTTCCCTGAGGCAGAGATACACTTTTAAATTCCATGACAGGGGCAAATTTGAGAAGATTGCCCAGTGATTATGGACAAAGGCTCAACTGGAAAAGCTGCCAGCAGAGATGATCTCACAAACAGCTGGAAAAACAGGCATCCATACTTCAACTAGGCTGGCTCTCCTTGTTCCTAAGAAGGAGTTAAAGGACGGAGATATTCCTGAAATTGAGTGGTGGGATTTTTACATAATCCCCAATGGCTTTGATCTTACAGAGCAAAATCCCAAGAGAGAAAATTATTTTGGAATCACAAATCTTGTTGAACATCCAGCTTAGCTCAACCCCCCAGTTGACAATGACAATGACACACCAGTTACTCCTCCAGATGCCTCCTCCAGAACCCAAAGTGAGAATTTCTAATTTGATGCGAGTATTAGGAACAGAAGCTGTTAAGAGCCCCACGAAGGTAAAAGCCCATGTCAGAGCTCAGATGGCAAAAAGACAGAAAGTGCATGAAGAAGCCAACACTGCCTGGAAACTTACAGCAGACTAGAGAAAGGTTAAGAAAATTGAGAAGCTTAAAGAAGACATTTCTCAGGGGGTACACATAGTTAGAAATTTGAGCAACCCAGCCAAGAAGTTCAAGATTGAGGCCAATGCTGAGCAACTGTCCCTGACAGGGGTGGTGGTACTGCACAAGGATGTTGACATGGTAGTAGTGGAAGGGGGCCCCAAGTTCCAGAATAAATTTAAACGTCATATGCTGCATTGGATAAAATGGGATAAATAGACATCTAACACAAAGGGAGATGATGATGAGAAATCCAATGAGGAAGCTATGAAGAAAACCAGCAAATGTGTACTAGTCTGGGAGGGTACAACCAAAGTCTGGAGCTTTGGGAATATGAAGCTCAAACAGTGCTCTACAGAGAGCATTTCAAAAAGCATGGGGTGGAATATTACTGGACTTGCGCTAAGTGAATCTGTGTTGGAGTCTACTGACTGAGACTACTGCAAGCCCTTGCCTCCACCCTCTTGCCTATCCAATCCTCTCCCTTATTCTTCTCAACCCATCTCACTTGTGTGTGTGATCTCAGAACTGTGCCAAGCCAACATTGGGACAGAGGGAGAATACATTGCTCTCTTCCCCTGCAAGCCTAGTGCTACCCTTTACTACCCTTATGTATATATGATTAAATAATTATTTTTTAAAAATAGAAAAGAAATGTATAATATAGAGGATAAAAACATTTATTCTATGACATAGTAATAAAATTTATAAACTGTTGAAACTTATCAAGAAAAAGACACAAATTAATAAGACTGATATATAAAAGAGCACATATAACAGATCCTGCAAATATTTTAAAAAGAATATGAGGATATTATGTATAACATTGTTGATAAATTTGAACATTTATATGAAATTAATAATTTTTAGAGAAAGAATGTTACCAAAATCAATTCAAGAAGAAATAGTAAATCTGAGCAATTCTATAACAAAATAAGTTTTAAATAAAATAGTGTTATCAGGGTTGAAGACAGTAATTTTGTAATGATTAAAGGTTTATTTCATCAAGAGGAAATAAAAATCTAAATAGTAATATTCCTAACAAAAAAAAAGGTTCATATGACATGTTTAAAAAATGATAGAAGTGAAAAAAAAGAAATCCACAATGATAGTCAGATATTTCAACATCTCTTTCAATAATTAATAGAAAAAGTAGGCAGCAAATGAATAAGGCCATAGAAGACTTGAATGAGACTATCAACCAATTTGACCTAATTGGAATTTATGTTACATTCTACCCAACAACAGCAGAAGAGTGAACATTCCTTTTCATTGACACCTGGAACATTTATCAGGGTCAACCATATTCTGGGCCATATAACAAATCTCAAATAATTTTAAAACTTTCAAAGTATTCTGGACAAAGAGTAATTAGCTGGTATAAATATTCATGTCCCTGTAAAGGGTGTTGGTCACATTGCCTATAATTATGCAATCTGCCAGTTCTTCTTTAAAGTCCAGTGGCCTATTGCCAGAAATATGTGAATGAGGCTTACAAGAAGGAGATCAAAGCCAAAACCGGTTTGGCACAGTGGATAGAGCGTTGGCCTGGGGACTGAAAGGTCCCAGGTTCGATTCCGGTCAAGGGCATGTACCTTGGTTGCGGGCATATCCCCAGTGGGGGGGTGTGCAAGAGGCAGCTGATCGATGACTCTCTCTCATCGATGTTTCTAGCTCTCTATCTCTCTCCCTTCCTCTCTGTACAAAATCAATAAAATATATTTTAAAAAAAACCTCATAATCCTCTGGCTACATACATCAAGAAGAAAAAAATCATAATCATTAAAAGGATATTATATGAATGATTTTATATCAATAAATACAACTTAGATGAAAATATACAAAAAATTTTTAAAAACATAATCTATCAATGCCGAAACCGGTTTGGCTCAGTGGTAGAGCGTCGGTCTGCAGACTGAAAGGTCCCAGGTTTGATTCCGGTCAAGGGCATGTACATTGGTTGCGGGCACATCCCCGGTAGGGGGTGTGTAGGAGGCGGCTGGTCGATGTTTCTCTCATCGACGTTTCTGGCTCTCTATCTCTCTCCCTTCCTCTCTGTAAAAAATCAATAAAATATATTTTAAAAAAAATATTAAGATTTAAAAAAAAAACACAAACAAACAAACAAACAAAAAAACATAATCTATCAAAACTCACTAAAGAAAAATAGATGACCTGGATAGCCTATATCTATGAAAATAAGAAATTAAATTTGTAGTTAAAAAATATTTACTCAGCCGAGACCGGTTTGGCTCAATGGATAGAGCGTCGGTTTGGGGACTGAAGGGACCCGGGTTTGATTCTGGTCACGGGCATGTACCTTGGTTGCGGGCATATCCCCAGTGGGGGGGTGTGCAAGAGGCAGCTGATCAATGACTCTCTCTCATCGATGTTTCTAACTCTCTATCTCTCTCCCTTTCTCTCTGTACAAAATCAATAAAATATATTTTTTAAAAATATATTTACTCAAATAAAACTCCATCCATGATGGCATTACTGAAGAATTTTTATAAACTTTTAAGGAAAAAAAAATAATACCAATTTTACATAAAATCTCTCAGAATATTAAAGAGTTCCCAATTTATTCTATGAAGGCAGTATCATGCTGATATCAAAAGCAGAGAAAACATTACAAGTAAACTGCAAACAAATATTCCTTATAAACATGGACATAAGAATTCTAAACAATATATTATAAAATTATATAAAAAGGATAACACATCATGACTAATTTGGGTTTTCCCCCAGGAATGCAAGGTTAGTTGTACCTTGGATATTATGTAGTTTAACCTTTGAAATTGACCAATGTAACTCACTCTATGACTAGACTAAAAAAGAAAAATCACAGGATCATCTCAAATAGATGTAGAAAAAGCATTTGGAAAAAAATCCAACTCTTATTTCTTATTTAAAAGAGAAACTCTCAGAACAGTAAGAATGGAAAGGAACATCCTCAGAACAGTAAGAATGGAAAGAACATTTATGAATAAAGTAAACTAACATCATACTTAGTGGTGAAAGTCTGAAAGCTTGCCCCCAGTGATTTAAGTAGGTCAAGGATGTCTGCTCTCATCAAATCCATTCAACATTTTACTAAAGGTTCTAATCATTGCAGCATAGAGAAAGAAACACCAACTGCATTTGAAGCTATAATAGAAGAATTTCAAATTTGGGCTTTATGAAAATTATAAATTTTGCTTCTTCAAAAGATGATTACAAAAATAAGGAAATCTCATACTGTAAGAAAATATTTTCAAAATATGTATGTGACAAAAGTTTTATATCTAAAATAAAAATACTGACCATACTAAGGATGTAGAGGAGAGAAAAGTCTGGCAGGAATATAAAATGGTACAACCTCTTTGAAAAACAGTTTGGCAGTTTCTTAAAATGTAACATATACCTACCATAAGACACAATCATTCTACTGCTAGCTATTTACACAAGAAAAAAAGAAAATGCATCTCCATACAAAGACTTATACACAAATGCTCATTGCATCTTTGTCAAAAATTGGAAATAAGCTAAATGTCTACCAACAGGTGAATGGTAGGTCAATTGTGGAAATACTCCTCAGCAATAAAAGGAATGAACAAGATGGAAGAGGAACAGGAGGTGGTTGTGTCCCGAGCCTTGTCCCAGAGCCGATAGAATGAGCAACTAAACTGAATAACACCCACTAGTGCCGGGGGTAGAGGGACTCGCAGTGGTGCAGCTCTTTCCCCTCTTTCTGCTCTTTGCTTTTGTTTGCTGAACCTAGTTCATAGGACCTTTCAAATACAGACACGCACCCACAGCTGAGGTGCAGGTGGAGGTGTGGATTTGAAGAGCTGGAAAGAGGAGAATCTGGTGCTGGGTCATACCTGAGGTGCTGGACTTAGCAGCCATTTTCTCCTGAAGAGGTAGCCCTCCCCGCAGTCTCCAGGCAACCAATACAGCCACACTCAGACTACACTCGGAGTGGTACAAAGGATATAAAAAACAAAGCAAAACAAACAAAAACCCTGGAATAATCCCTGAGAGCCCCACACGGACTGGCCTAATGAGGGTCCTTCAGTCCTAGCAACAGGAAACTGAGAAGAGGCAGACAGTACAGAAGAGTGGGATCTTAAATCAGCCATCATTTTATTTTTATTTTATTTCATTATTATTTTATCTTTTTTTCTTTATTTTCCTTTTTTCATTTGTTTCTTTATTTTCTACTTTAGCATTATATTTTGTCATTCTGATTTTTTTATTTTGTCCTACTTTTTTAAATTAGAATTTTAAGCTTTTTATTATTTTCTTCTTTTTCTTTTTCTTCTTATCCACTCATCCTCTTTCTCCCCATATTCATCCAATCATCCAATCCTATAACATTACTTTCTGTCTATAAGATTTAACATAAATCATATATATATATACATATAAATATATATATATATATCCCTTTTTTCTGGCACCCCTATTATTCATATGTTGCTTTATTTAATGTTGTCCCAAATCCCCCCTTAGGCTCTCCTACTGTCTTTTATTTTTTTCTCCAACTGCAGTTCAGTTTTGCTTCCCTGTCTTCTAATTTGCTAATTTAGTCCTCTGCTTCTAGTCTATTGTTGAAACTTTTTATGGTGTTTTTTTTCTTTTTTATTGCAGCTATATCACTCTTTATTTTTTCTTGATTGTTACATAATTTGTTGATTTTTTTCATCCATCTGGTTTATGAACGTATGACCCCTGTTCTGAATTCTTTTTCAGACATATTGCGTGCTTCTGTTTCACTTAGCTGCTTTTCTGGCTATTCCTCCTTTTCTTTTTTTGGGGGGGGGGGTTGTCTCCCCATTTTTGCTCTCACTGAAGGATCTAAGAAACCAGATTTTAAAAAAAGAAACCTCACTATATAATTTCATTTATATAAAACCCTAAAAATTGCATGCTAAAGCTTTAGTGTTTGCCCATGGGAGGATCAGGGTCATGAGAAAACTTTGATTGCTTCCATGGTGTCGATGTATATTTATCAAAGCTCATCAAATTGTGTACTTTAAGTACAAGATGAGGCAAAAGTAGGTTCAAACTGTGAGTACAGTTTATTCTTGTATTATTATTTATTAATAACATTTTATTGTATTATTTTCCTACTACTGCCTCACCCTGTATGTGCATTTTATATCATCTTAATTGTGCTTAAATAAAGCTGTAAAAATATTGTGAAACATAGTATTTTTTCAGAAAAGTACATGAAGAAGAAAGAGGAGAGGGAATGATAAAAGTAAAACTAAATAGGTACTGAAAATAGTTGTTTCTTTACCTTTTTAATTACTAAAGGATTCTCATTGGAAGTTTTGAAGCACTCCTTGATTTTTCTACATGGCGCTGAAATGATATTGAGGAAAAATATGCTTAGATCAAACTGGAAAAAACTGTCCTATCACATGCCATATATGTTAGTTGCTGAAACAGATGGAAGTATCTCTGAATTTTAGTTAAGATCAACCCCTAGATCTGTTTATAAATATTAAAAAATTTACAGGTATAATTATACTACAATAAAAGCATACTATATTATAAAATGAATTCTATGTCCAGGAAGATAATATAAAGAAATACTGCAAGAGCTTTCTCGATCTGGGTAAACTGTTTTTGAAAGTACATATTTCAGTGTAAAATAATTTTTTTTCTGGTTCCTGTTCATGTAATTGTCACTTTCTCTAATTACAGAGAATGTATGTGTGCTGTTTGCTCTGTAGACAGAAAGTGAAGATGTATGCTGAGATAAAATTAGATTCTTTATTTGATTTCTTGTTTCATCATTCTTTCAACCCTACCCATTTCATGCAGTCATTTAGCTAAATACCCCTAAAACTACTTAAACATTTGATTAATTTTCCCATGCACTAGTTTAAAGATATATCCTGTTTATGTGATGCTATCTTTTTTACTGAAACCATAGTAAACATAGCAATTTTTTTCAAGGTGGAAAAAATTTTGTGTATATACCCAATAGTAACTGAATTCATTACTTAAGAGTATGGAAAACAAAGTCATGGATATGAATCTATTAAGAGAGCTCTTGTGGGAAACAGAAACCACTCCAGTTATTCTAAGCAAAAATAATACAGGGAATTGGTTGTTTCTATCATTGGAAGGTACATACCCTTGACGGGAATCGAACCTGAGACCTTTCAGTCCGCAGGCCGATGCTCTATCCACTGAGCCAAACCAGTTTGGGCTATGTTATACTTTTGATTGATCTTGCTTCATTTTAATTCAATGAACATTAATTAATTCGTTGAATTGTTTTAAAAACAATTCTGTGCTGGAAGCTAGAAGATATCAATGGCAAGAACACAGACTTTGCCATTCAGTGGGGAAGATGTAAACATGAAATTCCATGCTTATTGCATTTCCCCAACTCACTTTTTGTCTGAAGTAGTTTCCCCATCTATGCTGACTAAAGATCCATTTTATTTATTTATTTATTTTTGTATCTCTGAACTAATTTCGAGGAACTAGAGATTAGAACCACACAAATATGCCTTGGGTACAATGAATAATTATTATAGTATTTATTAACATTTTTTAACTACTGGATTGAAATTAGAGGGGTGAAACATTCTTATAATGAAGTATTTCATGGTGAGAAGATTTCATGGCTGTTTAAAAATCACTGCAGCTATATTAGCAATCATGTAAATTTCCATGCACTCACTCCCACCATACCCTGATAGTTTGTAGGAGGCCTCAGGAAAGATTTCATCAGTTGAGTGGGACTCACCAGAATGAGGCCGTGGGGGATGCACGTTGGCACTTTTCGGGGCTGGTGAGACTCCTCTGACTGGGCCCTCCTGGGCTGCAGTGCTGGGTGGGTGACTGCATTTGGCAAATGGCATGTTGTCTGTCATCTCTAACTGGTTGAACTGGTCAACACTCCACATTGATCTCAGTGAATAATCATCATCCTTCACAGTACATATAGGAATGTTATTCAAGCCTAGGTGGTAAGGACAAGATCAAACCACCAGATTAGGTTTGGGGCAGGTTTTCTTTGAGTGATTAGTAATATACCACCCAATTAGGTGTTCTTAAATGTGTATAAGTTGTATGAACCACTGTGAGTCTTTGGAAGTCAGTGTAGCAAATTATATTTGCAATACATGCTTCCTTAAAATAGTCTGCCATCTTGTTAGCCTGAAAACCAGGTCCACATCTTTGATCTTGGTCTGAGTCAAGTTGGGTAGGTCTGCCTTTATTCCAACAATTTTGGTGGGAGTCTCACTTACTTCCTTGAATATACAGGAAAATTAGATATTGGAGTCAAGTTTCTGTACTTTTTTTTTTTTTTTTTTTTTTTTTTAAAGACATTGGCTTGGATCATGTTCCCTGTAAACAGAAGCTTGGATGGAGATTTGTGTGAATTTATTGGTGAGCATTCTTGGGAACAATGTATAAGGAGGCCAGGGAAGCAGGATTGGGCAAAAGTTGAACTGCAATATAGATACCATAGAGGCCTCGGTCAGTTCTACAAGGAGCAGTGGCTGGCTCTAGGGAGGTGCCTCAACTCAAGGCAAGGGTGTTAGGCCTTTCTAACCCCCATCAACCTCTCATTGGTCAAACTCCCATTGTGCATGAGAGCTCCCTTCAGCTGCGAGCAATTCCCAGAGAGGAACTCAGTGTAAGCCATCAGTAGCTGACACACCTGGCAGGTGGGTAGCTGGGTGCCTTGGTCCTGAAGCCATGACCTAGGTAGGCGGTTGGTTCACTATAGCATGTACTACAGTAACTGTTGAAGCTTGTGACAAAATACAGGGTGTTCCAAGAAATCAGAAACAACAATCAGAACGGACATATGCAACCCTATGGTCATAGCAGCACAATTTACCATAGCTAAGATTTGGAAACAACCTAAGTGCCCATCAGCAGATGAGTGGATTAAAAAACTGTGGTACATCTACTTAATGGAATACGATGCTGTGGTAAAATGGAAGGAATTCTCACCATTTGCAACAGCGTGGATGAAGCTGGAGAGCATTATGCTAAGCGAAATAAGTCAACCAGAGAGAGATAAATACCACATGATCTCACTTGTGGAATATAATGAACAACATGAACTGATGAACAAAAACAGATCCAGAGACAGAGAAGCATGGAACAGATCATCAAACCTCAGAGGGAAGGCAAGAGGGACGGGGGGGGGGAGGGGGGATTGTAGGAGATCAACTAAAGGATTTGTATTCATGCATATAAGTATAACCAATGGACACAGACACTAGGGTGTGTGTGTGAGGGCATGTGCTGGGGAGTGGGAGTGGCCGGGGAGAGGTCAATGGGGGAGAAAGGTCATGTATGTAATACTTTAATCAATAAAGAATTAAAATAAATAAATAAATAAATAAATAAATAGTGTTACAGAAACTAAATCTTAAAATGTGAAATAAAGAGAGGGAAAGATGGGAGGAGAAAGAGATGAAGGAATGGAAAGAGGGAGCAAGAAAGGAAGGAAAGAAGGAAGGAAGAAGGGAGGGAGGGAAGGAAAGAGAGAGAAGGGGGGTGGGTAAAATATGTGCTGCTTCAGGGCTGGTATTTAGCATGCAAATGCTAGCACGACTGCGTAAGTTGTTAAAATATTGAAATACTCTTATATCATTGGCCATTGCTACCCTCAACTCCCTGAGTGGCCCCTTTCCTAACAATGGAGGCCTGGCACAGCCAAGCATGAAGGCCTGGCACAGGAGGTGCGCCAGCCTCTGCTTTAGCTCCAGTCCTGGCATCTGGTCTCATAGGCAGTGCCTGTGCCTCAGCAGGGGTTAGATACTTTGAATAGCATCTCTGGGTTTACCCACCTGAACCGCTAAGGAGGCCGTGTAGAGGAGAGAGACACATTCTAGGACCTGAGTCGCCTTACCTTTGATGTGGCAGACCCTTCTGGGATGAGGGGTGTGCCTGACTAGATAACTTCCATTTCTCGTCAAACTATGGCTGGTTTTGCTCTCAAACTGAGGAGTAGACGCTGAGGATTTGAGGCTCATGCTCATGGAGTGCTGGCTTCTCCCTCTCCACTGTTGCCACACAATGCCTTGGGGTATACCTTAGGCTTCCACTATCAAAGGTGCTCATACCCTGAAATTACAGAAGAGCAGTTGCTCTGGTAAGGGGTTCTTGACATTGTCTTACAAAGCAATTATTTCTCCCTCTACTTTGTTTGCACTAAATTATTCCTCGTTTCAAAGCAATATGAAGCTATTCACTTTTGGACCACATTTTTTGTAAACTCCTAAATCAGTATGAACATGGGTGGAACAGGACAATTTTCTCATGGGAAAATCAAAACAGTTGAGAGAAACTTAGAGTATATTCTATATTTAATTGTATTTAAGGTCACTTCGTTGACTTTCCAATATAAAAATAGATTATGTGGTTATCAATTTGAATATAGTAAATTAAAATAATAGTTTTGAAATATCAGACCCATGAATGTGCTTTACATTAAATTAACTTTAAATAAGGATCTTTCTTATTGTATTTTAATAAAATCTGCATCTTAAATTTGTGTAATCTTCTGAGAAGATGGTAAAATCTGAAGAAGAAGAAAAAATCCAACAACAAAAGAATGATATGACAGAAATTTTGGTATGTTGTTCTTTGCAGTATTCAGTGCTATTTAATGATCCCCCAATCACGCAGCAATAATTTATTAGGCACATATAGTATTATAGTCCTAAGGGATAAAAGATAATGTTATGGCTCTTGGGGAATACACAATCATTTGGGAAAGAAAATTTCTGGATTAGGAACCTAAGAAAGAATTATTTAAATTTTCTTAAAGATGGTTTATTGGTTTTGAAATTTAAGAAGAAGTTTTTTGTGTGTTTATTGTATGATTTCTATCTTACATAAAAATCTTATTTATCACAGCACTATTAGGAAATATAAATTTTATTTTTAACCAAGGCAGGGAGTTATTCCGGTCAGAATAATTTGCAGTGTTAAAATATTTCCGTATTCTAGAAATTGGTTTTAAGAATTTGTTAGTTCATTGACTATTTGGGCTAGAACAATCTGTATTCAAGCTTTTCACGGTATGTACGGTATAGTAATTACTAGCCCTGTTGCCACAAAACATCTGATTTTCATAAATCTTTGTCAGTCTGGTCCCCACAACTGCCCTCCTCTGCCAACCTGGTCACTCCTAATTGCCCTCTCCTGCAGGCCTGGTACCCCCAACTGCCCTTCCCTGCTGGCCTGGTCATCTTCCCCTGCCCTCCCCTGACTGGCCTGATCGCCCATAATTGCCCTTCCCTGCCAGCCATCTTGTGACAACATGAGGGTGGCCATCTTTTGGTGGCCATCTTGTGGCAGCCATCTTGTGATGACATCATGTGGGGGCATGACACCACCTAGGCTTTTATTATATAAGATTGCCAAAATTGAAAGCAACCAAGATGTCCTTCAACAGTGAATGGGTAAACATACAATGGAGTACTATTCAGTGCTAGAAAGAAATGAGCTATCAAGCTATGAAAAGACATGGAGGAAATTTAAATCCTTATTGCTAAATGAAAAGCCAATTTGAAAAGGCTGCATATTATATGATTACAACTATGTGACATTTTTTTGGGGGGAAAACAAACAAACAAAAAAGAATGCAGTGAGTAAAAAGACAAGTGGATACCAGGAGTTCCCAAGGGAAATGGAGGAGCAATGAATTGGTGGAGCACAGAGATTTTTAGGGCCTATACTAACCTATACTAGACTGTTTTATACTGTAACTAGAGACCCAGTGCATAAAATTCATGCATGGGGAGGGTTCCCTCAGCCCAGCCTGCATCCTCTCCAATCTGGGACCCCTTGGACATCCCTCTCACAATCTGGGACAGCTGGCTTCTAACTGCTCACCTGCCTGCTTGCCTGGTCGCCCCTAACTGCCCCCTCTGCCAGCCTGATCACCTCTAACTGCCTCTGCCTGTCCACCTGGTCACTCCTAACTGCCCCCTCTGCCAATCTGGTTGCCCCCAACTGCCCCCCCCCCCCTGGCCTGGTCACCCCCACCCTCCACCCCCCACTGGCCTGGTCACCACCAACTGCCCCCCACCCAACAGCCTGATCACACCCCCAACTGCCCTTCACTGCTGGTCTGGTTGCCCCCCTGCCAACCTGGTTGCCCCACACAGCCTGCTATTCAGTCATTTGGTCATCCCTCACTAATCCCCCTGCTGGCCTGGTTGTCCCCCAACTGCCCCCCTGCTGGCCTGCCTGGTCACCCCCAACTTCTCCCTTCTTCCAGCCTGCTTGCCCCTCACTTCCCTCCCCCCCTCCCCCCTACTGATCTGGTTGCCCTATGCAGCCTGCTGTTCAGTTGTTTAGTCATCCCTTACTAACCCCCCTGCCGGCCTGGTCACCTCACACAGCCTGCTGTGCACTCATTTCGTTGTCCCTCCCTAACCCCGCTGCCGGCCTGGTCGCCCCATGCAGCCTGCTGTTCAGTTGTTACTGTGAGGGCACCCTGATCATTTTGTATATTACCCTTTTATTAGTAGAGATTAGTAAATTATTGAATTTCACTTAAAACTCAAAATCCTCAAAATAGGTGATTTTCAAAGCATTAGTAATCCTTCTAGTTCTAACTCTGGCCATTGTTACTTGGAAAAATACCACACATCTGCATTAAATATTAATATTCTAGGTCAAAAATAGCACATATGCAAAATTTATGCTTACTAAAGGAGAATATTATATCTGCTCAGTGGACAGCTGAAAGTTACAATGAATCCCTAGGGATGCAAAGATTACTAATTAGGTGATGAAGGCTGAACCATTTTACATTTTCAGGCCTACCAGCCTCGAGTGCAGGACACTAAGATCTCCCCATGGCTGCCTGTAGCTGTCGCTATAAAGAGACTTTCTCCACAGGCTTCCTTACTCTTCTCTAAAGTAGTTCCCACCACCATTCCAGCCTCAGTCACTCCCTACTCCACCCTCCTTAAGCTGTCTTCATAGTGCGTCACCCCTGACATTTTTAAATTTCTTTATTTTATGCTTCTCTCTAGTCCAATTTTCCACCTCTGTATCCCCAGTACCTATCACATAGTTTATGCTCAATAGTTTTTTTTAAATGAACTTAAATGTTTCCCACAAAATAAATGTCTTTACCTCACAAACTTAGTATATTTATTTGTATGATCTCCTCAAAATAGGTGGCTACTCTAAAAGATACTTCACTTCCTCAAAACAGTCTTATTTGGCTTTTACATAGTCTTGAGAAGATGAACTTGAAAGTTTTAAAGATTATCTTTAAATGGTGTACGGTATTTAAAGTTGTACCTGAGGACAGTTTTAAAAGAAGGCAGTCTGGTCGACAGGAACTCAAGGCTGTTGATACCCTTCAAGTCTCAGAATAGGTCTATACTGAATTGTCCTTAAATTTCTTAAATGTTAGCACTTGAGCAGGGAGTTTTTAACTGGCAGCGACAGTCTAATGTCTAATGCTTCCAAAAGAATACAGCTATCTCTCTCCAGGTTCTCCCACTCTTGCTCCAAGGACCCTATGTGGCTCCCTGGTTGTTAAGATACATCACACAGCTTAGCAACGTGGTAACATTCCTTAGAGATCTCTGAGTTCCAGAACTCCTGCCTTTGCCATTCTCTTCAGAGCTCCATTTTACCACAGCTTGACAGAACCACATGGCAGCATGACTTCAGTTTTAGATGTGTGATAGACCAAATCAAATGCCAAGAAAAAAAGAAAAGAAAGTAATTCTGCTTAAAGAACACATACATGCAGATGTATTCAAGCTTAGCTCACTTAAAACCTATGGAAAGAAGGCATGAAGGATTTTAAAGCTATCCCAGCCATCCTGCTCGCATAGTCAGGATGGCCATGCTGCTGTTCAACAGGCTTGAAACTGTTAATTGAAAGTCATAAAAGTTAAGTAATACAGTTGAAGCAATAGCATTGCCCGTGAAAAGTAAAAATTGAATCATACATTGTAATCCCATATATGTACATACACATACATATAGTATATACGCATATATTGCCACCAGCTCTCAGGATACTGGTGCTTCCCAACATTTTTCTTTTCATACCACACAGGATTTTTAAGTTCTGAATTACCATTTCTGAAAGCAATGCAGATAATTTCTGAAGGGCAAATACTAATTTGTAACAATGTAAGGATAGATTCCCACTTTGTCTATTTTCTTGACTGGCCCCAAGAATTAAAGGGCTCAAGATCTCTGCATGCCTGTAATCTATTCAGGACCTACCCTACTTTACTGTATTCTATGGGGGATTTAAAGGACTTTCTAAGGGAATTTTGGCATTTTGAGATTTTTGTTCTACACTCTATAGTGGAAATTCGCTTTACACAGCTTGTAGGAGACTAATTTCTCCCTCGTATGAAAGAGTTCAACAATCCAGTTGGTATGGAAACTCCATGGGGTCATTATGGACCTAGATTTGTTCCATGTTTTATTTCCATCTTCTTTAATATGTGTCTTCCTTATTGAAGTTATCGCTTGCCTAAGATGGTTCTTAAAGTTCTACTCATCCAAATAGCTGTTGTATTTCCAGACATCAAATCCATAGTCCAAGCAGAAAGGAAGAGGAAAGAGGGGTAAGGCAGGCAATGACACATGCTGGCTATGTGCTCCTTTCATATCACTTCCATGAGTCCCAAACAATAATCTATTAATATAATAGATGCATGAGTCACTTTTAGTAGCAAGAAAGGATAGAAAAGGTAGCTTCTCACACAGCCTAATGTCACAGGATGGGGGTAGTTTCTAACCAAAGTGGGAGAAAACATATATTGGGTTATAAATCCCTACTGCAGAACTTGACGTTCGTACCTATCCCGAGTAAGAATGATCTTCGCTCCATGTGGTTGTACCTTTCCTTAGAGAGGGCTGAAGCCATTCCAGGGAGTTACTACTGGCTATGTAACCAGGATCTTACATTTACTGTATGAAGACCTATAGGGACCTTTCTCACCTTGGTACTAGAAAAGAAAACGATACAACTGGTTTGTTTGGGCAGAGTTGGCAGTCATTCTGTCAGAACCAAGGTACAGAGGAGGTACTGCTACACTGCTCAGGGCAGCACATATATCCTTGTTGCCATGGTAACAAGCGAACTACCAGCCCAAGACACCATTATTTTCATCAAAGATAAAAATAGATGAAAAATTTTCTTAGAATATGTGCAGTAATTCATGAATGGCGATTAGCAATTTTAAAAACACTGTGGTAGTTATAAGCAGGATACTCCACAGGTTGTTCAGCATCCACAGGCACTTTGAGTATTGTATGGACTGAACTGTGTCCTCCAAAATTCATATATTAAAGCGCTAACCCCCAATGTCACTGTGTTTGGAGATAGGACCTCTAAGGAGGTAATTCGGGTGATAAGAGGGCATAAGGCCAGGTCCTAATCTGCTGGGACTAATGTCCTTATAAGAAGAGAGACACCAAAGCTCGCTCTCCCTCTATGCACTCACAGAAGAAAGACACTGTGAACCTAGAGGATATTATGCCCAGTGAAGTAAGTCAGGCATAGAAAGACCAACACCACATGATTTTACTTTTATGTGGACTCTAAAGAACAACATAAGTGAACAAACAAAACAAACAAATAAAACAAAACAGAAACAAACAAACTTTTTCACCAGTGAAAAAGGTGAAGAGATTGAGAAATACAGATTGGAAGTTACAAAAGAGTCATGGGGATGTAAAGTACAGGATAGGGAATGTAGTCTTTATTACTGAAATAACTGTATATAGTGCCCATTGGGTGAGGGAATATCATGGGAACACTGTGTAAAGCAAGCATGTCAAACTTGTGCTGGCAGGACACATGCCTTGTTTGTTTGTTTACTTATTTATATACTTGTGTATTTATTTTAAAAATATTTTCCATTGATTTCAGAGAGGAAGGGACAGGGAGAGATGGAAATATCAATGATGAGAGAATCATTGATTGACTGCCTCCTGCCTGCCCCCTACTGGGGATCCAGCCTGCAACCCGGGCATGTGTCCTTGACCAGAATCAAACCTGGGACCCTTCAGTCCACAGGCCGACACTCTATCCACTGAGCCAAACCAGCTCGGGCTGTCTTGTGTTTTTAAATGATACACACAAGTTTGACATGCTTGGTGTAAATTATATAATTGGCTAGCCACTTTGCTGTACAACTTAAATGAATGAAATATATTGAATGTAAACTCTAAACTTTTTTAAAAATTAAAATATAAAAGAAAGGCCTCGTGAGGACATAGCAAGGAGGCATCCTCTACTAGCCAGGAACCAACCCTGCCAGCATCCTGCTCTTGGACTTCCAGCCTCCAGAATTGTGACAATTTTTTGTATGTGTATTTTTTAAAATATATTTTATTGATTTTTTACAGAGAGGAAGTGAGAGGGATAGAGAGTTGAAAGATCGATGAGAGAGAAACATCCATCAACTGCCTCTTGCACACCCACTACTGGCGATGTGCCCGCAACCAAGGTACATGCCCTTGACCGGAATTAACCTGGGACCTTTCAGTCCTCGGCTGACGCTCTATCCACTGAGCCAAACTGGTTTCGGCTGTATGTGTATTTTAAGCTACCTAGTCTGAGGCATTCTGTTTTGGCAGCCCAAGCAGGTTAATACCAGAGTAAATACACAGCACACTGTTAAGTCCATTTTTGCCATGTATAAGCAGTCAGGCCAGATCTTGGAGCTGTAATCTTATTAGGTCTATTCATTCTTATCTTCATTTTGTATTTACTGTAAAAATGCCTCTGGAGTCTAATTAACATATAAGAAGGCAAACTAATGTATGAAAGAGGTATCTCTTACAATTACATTTTGGCCAAGCATGACATGGTGGGTGGTCTCTTAGCCCTACATGTTTCTCATCTTCTTGTCATTGTATTGAATCTGACTTCTTTAGCTCAGCATTATGTTTACAAAATTCATTCATATTGTTGGGAGTAATTGTAATTGAATTTCATTTCTGTATGATTGAACCCTATTATTGAAAATTCCATAATCTACTTATTCTTAGGCTGATGACCATTTGGGTTGTATATACATTTGGCTGTTTTGAACAATGCTTCTATGAACATTTTTGTGCCTGAATTTCTATTGAACACATATGTAGAATGCTGAGTCATAGGTTGTATATGTTTATTAGATAAGGTCAAAAGTTTCTTAATGTCATGGTGTCAATTTGTGCTCCTCCCAATGATGTATAAGAATTTTGGTTGCTCTGTATCCTTACAAACACTTGATAATATGTCTTTTTACATTTTTAGAGAGTTTGGATGGTGATTAGTAGTATCTAATTGTGACTTTAAATTTTATTTATTTATTTGCTTGATTATTTATTTGAGGTAGAATTTGTGCACAATAAAATTCATCTTTTTAAAGGAATACAGTTCAATGAGTTTTAACAAATGTGAATACTACAACCAAGCTATAGAATATGCCAAACACCACAAAAATTCCCTCATCATGACCCTTCATAGAAGTCTTCCTTTTCTTCCCAATAGCCTTGAAAACACTAATCTATTTTCTATCCCTATGATTTTTACCTCTGAGAATGTTACACAGATGGCATGTAGCTTTTGTATCTGCTTCTTTTACTTAGCACAATATTTTGGAGATTTATCTATGTTGCTATTTGTATTGTAGTTCTCTCCCTTTTATTGATGAGAGTTGTTTTATTGTTGGGATGTACCACAATTTGTTTATCCATTCACCAGCTGATTACTGTTTCCAATATTTTGTTATTATGAACAAAAGTGCTAAGAACATTTGTGTACCAGTCTTGGTGTAGCAGTATATTTTCATTTCTCTGGGTAGATAACTAGTAGTAAAATTTTCATGTTCAAGTTATATTTTACCTGCCCTTTGGAATAAAAATGACAGAAGAAGTGTATCTGGGCACTTTAATATTTCCTGAGTACTCACTATTGCCAACAATTGACCTAAGTACCTAACATGCATACATTATTTAATATACTAACAATATACAAGACCTTTGTGGCCCAGAAAGATTCAGGGAATTATACGAGGTCACACAGACCTTGTCAGGGTTGGCATTCTAGTTTAGGTTTATTGAACTAGCACCATATTCTCAGGCTCTGGTCCATGTGAGGGTTAAATGTTGCTCAGATTTCTAAAAATTGGTTTAGAGCGTCATCCAAAATCTATGAAGGATGTGAAAGTGCTGTGCAAATAGTAAAGCAAAATGCAAAGTCAGATGTTAATATGTTGTGCTGAATTTTATTAAGGGCTGCAGATGATACAATTCAACATACTTAGCTACAGCCTGGAATAAGTGCTGTTTAGTGGTTAAGAGCATGGACTTTGTAGATAGACAATCTTGCATTTGAATCCTGGCTCTGACTTGTACTTGAGGCTTCTATGTGTAATAAATTATGTAATACTCTTATAATAGTTATAAATTATGTAATACTCTTTTGATTAGATCTTCATTGGATAAAGAAGGATAATAAAACCTACTGGATAAGATTTTTAAAAGGACAAAGGAAATAATGTTCATGAAAAAGAGTCTTAAAATTTGTGTGGAACCACAAAAGTACCTTTTCTCTACATTTGAGCCCAATCACTGAAATTTTGTGGGAATCTTTTAGAGGCATAGAGCTTATATTCTATTTGTAAGTAATTTCCTAATGAAAATGATCACTTTAATGGAGGAATCACAATAACAAGAGATCATTTTAAAAGGGAATGGGTGTTACCAGAGTTCGCTATGAAGGAACAAATCAGAGCACCTTTAATGCTCTGTCTTTACAGGAAAGGGTCTCTCTCCTTCTCTGTCTGTAACTTCTCTGCCCTTGAATCCTGCAAGAGGAGTTATGGCAAATGTGTGGCGCTGAGAGCAGTTCCTTTGGAACATGTGTTTCCTTGCATCCAATGCTGCTCTTTATGGACAAAAATGGGAAGGCCTTTTGGTCTACCTAATTAATGTGTCTCCAGCAGATTGTAGTTCTACCTCCCAAAAAGTACAAAACAAACAAACAAACACAGAACTCTGTGAAATGTGAAGGAGAGGTTTCAGTGGCTGAGTCCCGCACTCCTTCACCTCAGGCTGCACTCAGAGTTCAGAGAACGCCTTATCAACTCCCATCTCCATGACATATCACTAATAAACACCCCTAAGAATTCTATGTAGGGAAATAACCAATCAGCAGTCTAAGGAGGAACAAAAAAATCAATTTTGGATATCTTAAAAATCAGAGAGAAAGCAAAAAAAAGGGTCATTTTCACACAGACTTTCTAAATCTATTCTAGTCAGTGGGACTGGAGTTCATCATTTTCTTTCAACCTTCAGTTTTGAAGCCAATTTTCGAAAGGCAGGGCCACAAAGGACACTTAACACAGACAGATGTAACACTTCCCTACAAATGGAAGTAATAAAAACTCATCAAATGAAGATGATATTGCCCTAGTCCAGTGGTCAGCAAACTCATTAGTCAACAGAGCCAAATATCAACAGTACAATGATTGCAATTCCTTTTGAGAGCCATATTTTTTAAAATGAAACTTCTTCTAACGCCACGTCTTCAAAATAGACTTGCTTAGGCCACGGTATTTTGTGGAAGAGCCACACTCAAGAGGCCAAAGAGCCTCATGTAGCTCGCAAGCTGCAGGTTGCCAACCACAGCCCTAGCAGATTTGGCTCAATGAACAGAGCATCGGCCTGCAGACTAAAGGGTTCGAGGCCAGCCAAGGGCACATGCCTGGGTTATGGTCTCAGTCCCCAGTGTGGGCCATGCGTGAGGCAACTGATCAATGATTCTTTCTTATCATTGATGTTTCTTTTCTCCCCCCCTCTCCCTTCCTCTCTGAAATCAATAAAAATATATATTTTTTTAAAAAAAATGAAGGTGATATTATGTATAATCTATAACTTATGGGGAAAATTCTGTAAGAAAAGTCTCCAAAGTGTTAAAAGTGTTTTGTTTTGTTTTTTCTGGACATAGAAATGACAAGCAATCTTGACTTTTTCTCCTAGTCTTTATTTTCTAAACTTTCCTCAGTGAATATATTATAGTTTTTAAAAAATTCATTTTCATATTGAACAGTATAAACCACGTCTCCTCCCAATATATACTGTTTTTATTCATGTTTATTTGTAATGGTAGTATAAGAATGCATTTTTGTTGTAAAAAAAAAATCCAAAAATGTCTATTAAGAATATAGAAACTTAGAGAGGCATACTGTCCACTGTGATAGCAACTAGTCCCATGTGGCTATTGAACACGAAACAGTCTATAATATGATGAGCTGTCAGTATAATGTAAAATACCTGATTAATAGTTTTCTTTATCTCAATTATATGTTGAAATAATATTTTTGAATATATCTTATTTGATCAAACATATAATTAAAATTAATTTCACCAGTTCCTTTACTTTTCTTCTTACAGCTGCTAGGAAATGAAAAATTCCATTTGCACTGCATTTATGGCTCATATATTTTTGCTGGGTGGTGCTGGTATAGCTACCCTGGCCCTCTCCACCCAGTGGCTCTCAGTGGCATAGCTGTATTCTCTATTTCTCCTATGCATTTGGCTCCTTGAACATAAAAATATGCCCTTTTTTCATAAATGGAAATCATATTATTAATATGATGCACTCTGCTTCCTGCCCTTAATATCAGATGTGATAGCATGTTTCGGTTATTCATGGCTGTTTAACAAATAGCCCTAAAACAGTGGCTTCAAACAAGAACAGGTTTGTGTGGTGTATTTTTACATGATTCTGTGGGTTGACTGAGTGGTGGTGTTTTGCTTTTGTTTCTTTCCCATTTTATCATTGAATAGAGTTTCTCTTTCTATTTCCTAATTTTCTAATACAGAATGTTCAAATTCAAAGGTCCAAACCTAATAACGCTTCATGTGAATACATTTGTATTCTCCACATGCACCATAGAATTACATAAACAATGTTTAGATACTCTTCTAGCCACTCACTTCTTTTGTACCTTGAGCTGCTCCCTATATGTTATCACCTAAGAAACAGAAAGGAGAGTAATTAAATCTGGAATGTAAAAACATCTTCACTTCCAGGTAAATCTTCCTGAATCATAGCTCCAGGATTTTTTTTTTAATTTTTAAAAATTCTATTGAACTTATTGGGGTTACTTGGGTTAGTAAAATTATATAGGTTTGAAGTGTATAATTCTATAATCCATCATCTATATATTGCATTGTGTGTGTTTACCACCCAAAGTCAAGTCTCTCTCCATCACCATTTATCCCCCCTTTTCCTGTTTCCTCTGGTAATCATTATACTGTTGTCTGTGTCTGTGAGGTGTTTTTTTCTTTGCTTTGCTTTGCTTAATCCCTTCACCTTTTTCACCCAGTCTCCCACCTTTCCTCCCCTCCGACAGCTGTCATTCTGCTTTCTGCATTTATAAATCTGTTTCTATTTTGTTTCTTTATTTTGTTCATTAGATTCCACATATAAGTGACATCATATACTATAGTATTTGTCTTTCTCTCATTGGCTTATTTTGCTTAATGACAAGGATTTTAAAAACACATTCCAATTTGAGGACACTTGTTTTGAAAATTTCCATACCTGGTTTGATGTGCAAGATCACCAACCAGCAAAGAGAAAGGGGGAGAGGACACACTTACTTTTCCCAGTTTGTGGAACTAATTCCTTCCATTCCTACGATGTGATCTCTCTAACAGGGAGATTCATCTCTGTTAGAACTCAAAGAGGGTGCTTCCAAATTGTTCTCTTGGCTCTGAGAAGGGATATTTTGCCCTCTGAGAGAAGTGTTATATGTTCGATGCTTAATTGTTCATAAAAAAACTTAAAATATTGTTCTCTGTATTTGAATATCCACTTTAGATAATATTTCCGTTGTTAAGAGGTTAGGATGATAGTTTGTTTCTACTCTTTTTTAAAAAAATGTTAAGAAAAACATATCATAGGCTATGGATAGAGAAACACAGTGAAAGACTTGGCATGCCCATGTTAAAAATAGCTCATAATATAATATCTAATCTTGTCAAAAGGATATGTGTGTGTGTGTGTGTGTGTGTGTGTGTGAGCGAGGATGCAAGGTTGTTTTTATTTTATTTTTTTTTTTACTAGGGAATTACTTATGTGTCTTTATCCTCTCCTTTTACCCCCGCCCCCCAAATTGATGTTGCTAATACACTTGTGTTCTGAGATTTTTATTCCAGTCACAAGGTTTATGTGTCATCATTACCACTAGGTGGCGACAGCATGCTATGCACAAGCTTGCTGTGCCCAGCTCAGCCAAGGCACGGAGGAGCCTTTGGATGAACCCCTGTGGCCCTCCAGTTTATTAAACACATAAACCCCTTAGAAGGGGAAAAACAATATAAGTAAAATCAATTTACACTAAATTCTCTTGATAAATTTTAGCGTTGCTTCAATAGGTTGCTTTCACTAGTGGGACTGACTTTCTATAACTTGATATGGCCATTTATTAACAATGATCTTCAGTTTTCTTTTCATTACAGTTGTAATATAAATACTTACAATATTACATCTGAGGATATGCAGATTTAACATGTAAAATAATTCCTGCAAATAGACCTTACAAACAAGTATGCATACAATATTGTTTAGTTTCAGATATGCAACAGTGATTAGATATTTATATACTTTATGAAGGGACCATTCCCAATAAGTCTAGTTTGGCCTCCTTGGCAGATTTTGTTTTTCCTGGAAAAGAAATTGATTTGTGATCTTCAAACTAGCTGGCCCCGCCCCCTGTTCACCTGCCCACCTCTGGCCAATCACGCAGCCCCACCCTCTTCATCTGAAGCTCATTCCAGTGGAACTCCTGGCCCTGCCCCCCTGATCAGATGTCCACAGCTGGCTGAATGAGTGGCCCCACCCCCTTGTACAAGTGCCCTCTTAACCCTGCCTAAGTGACCCCACCCCCTTGAGACCTCAGTTGGTCTGTTTCTGGGGTGCCACCTCCCTGGTTGGCAGCCTGGCCATGGTCTTCCAGAAAATGATGTTCCTGCTGGGACTGTGACAGGTGGGATTAAAAAGGAGACAGGACAGCAAAGATCTGTCTGGAGTCCATGCAAGAGGTCCAGAAGGTACTGTGCAGTCCCTGGAAGGCTGAGGGAAGGAGGGAAGAATGGTGAAGCAGGGGTGTTGACGAGGCAGCGGAATGCCTTCTGGACAAGTGCTGCACACACACAATCATCCCACACTCCTGGGAGGGGACACTGTGGCCCATTGTTCAGGTGAGGCTACTGCAGCACAGAAAGAGAGAGCACCTTCCTGGAGGGCACACAGCAGTTAATGGGCAGAGCTAAAAAATAGAAACCTGGATTGCCCACAGACTGTGCCTCCTTCACCCGTGACCTCTGGGTAGGCGGCCCTTCACTTTGTGGCCATTTGCTCTGATGGGCTTGACCCTTCCACCCACACCCCTTCTCCTGCCCCATAAGACAGGGGTCCCGTCATTGCCCCTCAGGGCGGCTGCTATCTTTGTCCCAAGGTCCCTTCCTTCTGGTAACCTTGGGGGATTACTCCCAGCCCTTCAAGTGTCCACTTCGGCTGTTTACTTGGCTCCACCTGCTTGATCGCTTAGTCCACATGTGTCAAACACAAGGCCCGCGGGCCAAATCCGTCCCGCCAGGCCTTGCAATGTGGCCCGCACCGCGCTGTCATCACTGCACTCTGCTGCGTTTCCATCACAATGACAGTTTATGACTGTTCAGTAAACCATTCGGCCCGCGATTTAGGCTGGATTTTAGATTTTGGCCCCTTCTCTGATTGAGTTCGACACCCCTAGGCCTTAGTCACTTCTAGCCAATCATGCAGCCCCACCTCCTTCATCAGAAGGCCATTCTAGTGGAACTCCTGGCCCCACCCCTTGATCAGATGCCCACAGCTGGCTGAGCAAGTGGCCCTAATCCTTTGTACAAGTTCCCTCTTAGCCTTAACCATGTGGCCCCACCCCCTTGGTACCTCAGTACCATGCACAGTTTTTACAATATTATTGGCTATATCTCCTATGCTGTACTTTAAATCCCCATGAATATTTTTATAACTGACAATTGGTACTGCATAATCTTCTATTTACCCTTTTAACCCATCTCCTCAACCCTCTCCTATCTGACAACCATCAGTTTGCTTTCTGTATCTATGAGTCTGTTTCTGTTTTCTTTGTTCATTTATTTTGTTTTTCAGATTCCACACATAAGTAAAATCATATGGTATTTCTCTTTCTCTGTCTGACATATAATACCCTCTAGGTCTCTGCATGTTGTGGCAAATGGTAAGAGTTCATTCTTTATGTAGCCAAGTAATATCCCATTGTATATATGTGCCACATCTTCTTTATCCATCCATCTACAGTGGACACTTAGGTTGCTTCCCTATCTTGGCTATCTTATCTAATAAAATAGTAATATGCAAATTGACCATCACTGCAACACCCAAGATGGCCACCCCATGTGGTCAAAAATGGCTGCCCCCATATGGAGTCAAGATGGTCGCCACAAGATGGCCTGCAGGGGAGGGCAGTTGGGAGAGACCAGGTCAGCTGTGGAGGGCAGTTAGGGGTGACTAGGCTGACAAGTGAGAGCAGTTAGAGGTTATTGGGCCAGAAAGGGAGGGCAGTTGGGGGCAACCAGATTAGCAGGGGAGAGCAGTTTGGGGCAAACAGGCCAGCAGGGGAGGGCAGTTAGGGTGACCAGGCCTGCAGTGGAGGGCAGTTAGGGGCAACCAGGCCTGCAGGGAATGGCAGTTAGAGGTAACCAGGTGGGCAAATGAGAGCAGTTAGGGGTTACCAGGCCAGCAGGGGAGGGCAGTTGGGGGCAACCAGGCCTATAGGGGAGGACAGTTAGGGGTGACCAAGCCTGCAAGGGAGGGCAATTAGGGGTGACCAGGCCAGTAAAGGAAGGCAGTTAGGGGCAATCGGGCTGGCAGGGGAGCAGTTAGGTGTCAATCAGGCTGGCAGGGGAGTGGTTAGGAGATGATCAGGCTGGCAGGCAAAAGTGGTTAGGGCAATCAGGCAGAAAGGCAGGCAAGCAGTTGGGAGCCAGCAGTCTTGGATTGTGAGAGTGGTGTCCTAGATTGCAGGCTGGGCTGAGGAACACCTCTCCCCCCCACCCCACCCCCCGTGCACGAATTTTGTGTACTGGGCCTCTAGTCCTATAAAATGAAAGGCTAATATGAAAATAGACCAAATGGCAGAATGACCAGTTGCTATGGCACACAATGACCACCAGGGGGCAGATACTCAACGCAGAAGCTGCATTTAATCAGATTGTATGGAATGGGATTTTTTGGGAGGCAGTTTTTTGGTGTTAAGTTGTACAGGTTCCTTATATATTCTTTATATGAACCCCTTAAATATATTTTCCCATTTAGTAGGTTTTCTTTTCGTTTTGTTGATGGTACCCTTTGCTGGGCAAAAACTTTTAGTTTTATGTAGTCCCATTTGTTTATTTATTTTTTTGTTTCTCTTGCCTAGAAAAACATATAAAAAAAAAAGTATTGATAAGAGTGATGTCAAATATTTTACTGCTTATGTTTTCTTCTAAGAGTTGTATGATTTTGGGGTCTTACAAGTTAACATTTAATCCATTTTGAGTTAATTTTTGTGTATAGTGAAAGCAATCAGTCTAGTTTCTTTTCTTTCTTTTTTTCTTGTTTTAAGTCTATGTGTTCTAGTCTTGGCAGAGTGGCCATGCAGAAGATGTATGTGGGGCCCCAGTGGAACCTCATCTGAGCCTGTGTGGGTTGTATGTGCCCTTCTATGTATTTGAGTCTTATCAGTGATGGTCCCTTTAAGATAAGCACCTTGGTTTTTAGCAGCCCTTCGTCTTTCTCAGATGCAATCCCCACTGGTTTTCACAGCCACATATTTTGAGGACTCCTCTTTTTGGTAATAAGGCTCCAGGTTTGGGAGTCCACTGTGTGGCTGGGATGCCTCACACTTCATGGGAGACCTATGTAGCCAAGAAAATCCTCCCACTTTTTCATTGTCACACCATACGCTCATTCAGCATCTTCATCCTCTCTACCAGTCTCAATGGGCTTCTCTTATATCCTTAGTTATAGAAATTCTGTTCAGCTAGATTTCAGGTGGTTCTGTTACAGGTACCTCTCACAGACACCAGAGAGATATTAGCAGGTAGTCCCCTGAATCAGAGGACTGTCCCCACCTCGATTCTTGTCATGCTGATAAAAATGAATTCTAGAGTGACTCCAGATTATTGTGTTGTGTTAAAGTGAATTTATTAAGGAAGTAATGTATTTAAAAAGTAAAACATTCCAATTTGTTAAAGAAGCAAGGCAAGTAAATCTATCATCTGGCTTATGAAGTGCAGATGGACTCTCAACTAATTTGAAGAGCCAGCTGGGTGGGGATTTCTACCTTATATACCTTATTGTCTATAGATTTTTAAATTCCTCCGCTGAATATCTTGGTATAGATTAATTTTCAAGGTCCCCATTTTACTTTCTGTGGCTTTCCCAGAATTTGTGAGAAGCACCTTGCTGGAAGCCAATTCCAGCAGGACTGAATCATCTGGAGATGGCTGGGGGCATTTCCCCAAACCTGAAAAGGATGCAATAAATTGATTGCATGCTGCCAGACAGTTCATGGCATTTCAATCTACATGTTATTGACTCCTACTGGCCAAACACCTGAACACTTCATTCTTCCAGCTCTGAAAGAAATGATTCTTTATGAGAAGTAATATACAGCAACAAATGGGAAATGGAGAATATTTGCTTAGGAAATTTCTCAGTGTGTTTGTTATTCCTTCTTCCAATAATTTACTGGGTTGGAAAAAAAAAAAAAAAAAGAAAGTAGAACATTCACTTTACTTCCAGGCAAATATTTTTGCACTTAAATCTTCTAAGAGTATGTGGGGAATTGGTGTCCAGATTTGTGGCTATTACTAAAAAGAAGGTTAATTCATAGTTTCCAAATTTTCTTTAAGCCATGGTAGCCTTCCTCCAACTTACCTTTGGCTGTCCCTAAGATGACTTGATACAGAGTCTTTGAAACCTGCTTCTAGGTGATTAGAAAGGTTGGATTCCAGACACAGTGCGAGTTTGTGGGGTAGCTGGCATTTGGGTTGAAGGAAATATTTGGGATCATTGACTTTTAGAATTAAGTAGATGTTATGGCTCACATTGGCTGCATTAATCCATGAACGATAGGAATGTTGGTCTGGATGATGTTTGAATTCAAATTCCACCATTGCCTAGCTGTGTGACATTGGATTATTTACTTAACCTATCAACCCCTCCATTTACTTACCTCTAGTATGAAGATAATTATATTAATCACTTCACAATGTCCATATATATATGCCTAAGTGACTGAACAACTGAATGACTGGTTGACCTGTCACTGACACACACTGACTACCAGAGGGCAGACGCTCAACACAGGAGCTGCCCCCTGGTGGTCAGTGTGCTCCCATAGCCAACCTCCCATGGCTAGCCAACCTCCTGCAGTCCCTCCTCCCCAGCCAGCTGGCCTGATTAGCCCGGATCACCAGCCAGGCTGAGGAACCCACCTGTGGACAAATTCATGCAGTGGGCCTCTAGTTTAGTATA
The DNA here is from genome assembly GCF_014108245.1 of Pipistrellus kuhlii. NCBI lineage: Eukaryota > Metazoa > Chordata > Mammalia > Chiroptera > Vespertilionidae > Pipistrellus > Pipistrellus kuhlii. The sequence goes on from NW_023425404.1 coordinate 136,976,019, forward strand.
ATAAAATGATGCAATGTATGTGAAACACTTAACACTGTACCTGGCATGTGATGAACATTCAATAAATATTAGCTAATATTTTTATAATTATATTTATTATTAACTTAAATTACTTTCCATCCGTGCACAGTACTGGAAGTCTACTGCGCAATATTGTTGACACTTTTGGTCTAAATCCACCAAAAAAGCACCTGCAATCAAAGTTTGGGTCTATTTTCCTGTTGTAACAAGAGATAGCACAACCTCAGCCAGCAGGGGTCACCTCAGCAAAAGGGTCAGAAAACTGATGAGCTTTGCTCTTGTGTTAGGTGTGTCAAGGGAAGTTTAAGGAAGTGAGGCTTTGCCCTGATGGAACACTGTCAGTAAGCAAAAGCAATCCTGACTGCGAATTTTAATAATGTGTCAAGAATAATATATATCAAGGAGGAAAGAGGAATGAACTTGTAATTAGTAAAGAAGCAGTAGTTACCTATGTTAAGCAGATGTCTTAGTTATCTTTGTTGTATAACAAATCAACTCAGAATTTAGCAGTTTAAAAACAGCTACTACTACTGATCTTGCACAACTTCTGAGGGTCATGAATCAAGGAAGGCTGAGGTTGGTGGTTCTGGCTCAGGGTCTCTCATGAGGTCTCATTCAAGCTGTCAGCTAGGGCTGCAGTCCCCGAAGATGTGCTGGAGCCAAAGTTCAATGGCCAGTCTCACTCACATCGCTCAGTTTCTCTCCACAGGGCTGTTCAGGACATGACTTTCCTCAGGGTGAGGGATCCAAGAGAGCGAGAACATGAAGGAATAAGTTCCAATGTCTTTTGTGATCTAGTTTCAGAAGTACACATCATCACCTCCACCTGATTCTCTTCATTAGAATCAAGTCACTATGTTCAGCCCACTCAGAGAGAGCAGGGGCTCCACTTCCTTAAGGCAAGAGTAGCCAGGAATTTATGAACATATTTTTTAAATTACCAAAAGGGTGTTTGGTCCTCTTCGTTATTTGGACAATGCACTTGGTCTGTGGGGTGTGTGCGTGTGTGTGCATGACATGATTTAAAGAATGTTCATGCTGATGAACAAAAAGATAGATACAGTGACAGTAAAGCAACAAACAGATTGTCAAATTACAGCGGGGAGGGTAGGGAGATATGGGGGAGATAAGAGATCAACCGAAGGACTTATATGCATGCATATAAGCATAACCAATGGACACAAAACTCTGGGGAGGGAGGACATCTATGGGAGTGGGAGGGGCAATGATAAGATATGTACACATATAATACCTTAATAAAAAAAATGAAGAATAAAAAAATAAAGAATGTTCATGATTTGTTACCCATATTTTATCTTGACCTTTCTTAAAAAGAAACTTGTAGGGCTATTTAGCTTAAACAAAAGTTTATTAAGAATTTGTTATATTCTAAGTTTCTTATAACAGGAGCTTCCTCATAACCCACGACCAATATCCTAACACCTATACCTGTAGTAGAAACTAATAAAATCTTGTTGAAGGAATGGAAGATTCATTGAGTAACTGAATAAATGAATAAGCATTTACACTGCTAATGTTACCAATGGGGTGCCCACTGTGTCTCACCTGTGGCCGATGGAAGTGCAATTCTTGCAATGTCGCAAGGAAAAGAATTTACTGAAACTTGTTCAGGAGAATAAATAATTTTTGATTTTCCTGTGTTTTTAATGTCTCATTTCCCTTCTTCCTATCATGGAAAAAGTCCAATATTTACCTTCCAACAGGGCAAGAATTAAAGCTATTTCCTAGAATAGTGGTTGGCAAACTCATTAGTCAACAGAGTGGCAAACCATGGCTCGCGAGCTACATGTGGCTCACGAGCTGCAGTTTATGGACCACTGGCCTAGAACAAGCATGTCAAACTCGCATGCCTGGTTTATTTGGTTTATGTTGGCTCGCGAGCTACATGTGGCTCACGAGCTGCAGTTTATGGACCACTGGCCTAGAACAAGCATGTCAAACTCGTATGCCTGGTTTATTTGGTTTATGTTAGCCTTTGAGTTTGACATGCTTGGCTTAGAGTCTTTGTTCCATATGAAAGTCCAGTCCAGTCCAGCATCTGGCTGACTTAGCTGTGTCCTCAGCTGCAGACCATTGTGTGTGGAGTCTGCATGGCCATGGGCCATGCGGCTGCTTAAGGCCACATTTCAGCTTAGCACTTGAGCAAGTGCGGGACAGAGCAAACAGGAAATAAGAGTGCAAGAGTGAGAGAACTCTGTCTGGGGATCATAACTAGGAGTTTAACCAATTAACCCTTCAGGATTTCCTGCACTTGCAGTGGTTCTATGCCTCTAGCCAATTATTTCTCCCAGGCCAGACTGACAGGCAAGCATCCTCCCTTCATTACCCCAACTTCACTGCACATGTACCCATCTCCCCCTTCTCCCTGAAACAGTTCAGGACCAGATGGGGGAAGGGAAGGCTGCTAATCCCCTTGGAAGAACAATGCTGTGTGAAGTAGGCTTTCTGGTGAAGCTTCCCAGGTGACCATGATTATAATGTCTGGCCTCCCTTTTGCCCTCTTCCTATTGTTGATATTAGCTAGCTAATTATGACAATACAATAGCATTTGTGACTTTTAGGAGATCCAATTGAACTGAGTTTCTCAGATTCCGATTTGATTCAGTTGTTTCCTTTTTCATATGCCCAGTCCCAGGTGACCTTTGGAACTGGAGAACTAATCAGGTAGTTGTTCACATACTTTGGCTTCCTCCTGTCCTGCTGGAGGGAAGCTGCACTCTCACCGTGACTCTGCTCTTTAACAATGCTTGTTTGATGAGCTACTTGTTGAATAAATTTCCTGTTTGTGTTTGGCATGAAAGGTTTCCTGGGTGTTGCTAAATCAAAATCTTGGGAGGGGCTCTTGGGATAGGCCCCACCCTAAGGCCTGGGACTTCTAAAGCAAACAACATTACATAAAAAAAAAAAAAAAAAAAAAAAAAAAAAAAAAAAAAAAAAAAAAAAAGATGTTTGGTTAATAGGCTATTCCTGGATTAAAATTTGTAAGCTTGTGATTTAAAACTGGCTGACATAACTTGCCTTAATACAGTAGTTTAGTATCAGGTAATCAGCTTTTGGCTATGTACTTTAAATGATTTGTAACTTATTGTTGCCTGAATCTGTCTGGTGGGTCACCCTTAAAACACTTGAGCGGTCCAATCTCGGCGGAGCTGGTCCCTTTTAATGTGATTATGTTTTCTTCCCCTTCCTGCCTGGCCACCTGGTCCTGATGGTACAGGACTACCATCAGTTGTCCAATGGGCCATAATAGATCCTGTACCTGCCCCTCGCTGGGGCCCTGGAGGAGCCTCTCATTTACTCTAAGTGAGGCACCCACTTCTTCATCTCAAAGGGCAATGGAGCCCTTCATGACACTGTTATCACTTGAGGCAATTTGTGTTTTACTCTCACATGTTCCCAGTTTTCTCAGGTACATTATAGAAGTGAGGAAGTGCTGCAACTCTGTCCTCAGAGAGAAACTTGCAAAGATAAGCCAACCGTTGAAGATGATGTATTTGACCCTGGTAATGAAACAATAAATGATGAAGGACCCAGGAGCAGGCTTAGAAGGGCAGCAGGTACAGGTGGCACTTCCCACAAAGTGTGGTCTAGGGATGAAGCAAGGCGACCTAATACCTGGTGTTGAGCTGTGCTTCCCAAACCATCTGTGGGGAAGACCTCCTCTTCCTCTCCCCGAATACAGCATGGACTGATTCTTTAGTAAAATATAAATGAATATAAAAAATATACAACGCTCTCAGTAGTGGTACTTACCTCATCATGGGTGAGTAACTGACAGAGGATTGACATGGGAACATGGACACTCGAGTGGCCACGCTACACTGGTAGAACAGCAGTTCCATACAGGGTCCACACTAGAATCACCTGGGAAGATACCCCAAGGTTATTTTTAATTGAAGGTGGGTGGCAGTTGGTCTGTATCATGTTTCTTAAAAGATTCCCGGTCTTCCTAATGTGCAATCAAAGTTGAGAAGCATCACTCAAAAATAAAATAAAAACCTCACTTTTATTTCAGCTTTGTACCTGCCATGCACTGGCGAACAGCCAGGTTTGCCTGGAGAATGACCCTGACGGTCCAGAGAGCTGAGACATTTGAGTCCAATCTTTGCCAAAATAAAACAATCTAGTAGTTAGTTTTTAGAGTCATTCATAAGGAAAAGTCTTTAAGAACTTAAATAACTCCTTTAAGAAATCATGGTGTCCTTTATTTTTATCATATCAACAGTAGCCGACCCTCTGATCTAAACGTGTTTCCTCTGCAAATTTACCAGGGGGAACTTCCCTTTGCAATATAGTGCGCATGGACCTGTGCTTAAAATCAGACTCTAACTTTACTGCCTGTTGGACCAAGGACAAGTTGTCTTAAGTCTCTGAGCCCTAGTTTCTTAAATGCATCCTCAAAGGGTCATTTAAAGTTTTCAATGAAAAAAATACATAAATTGATCATATAGTTGTTACTGGCAGGTGGTAGAGTGACTCAGATATTAACTCCTGCCCCCATTTCCAGGGCAGACATCTCCCCAATATGATTGTTAATCCATTCCCATTAACTGGTGCCCATGCTTTTCAGGCTAATAAATACTTTGAATATTACATCCGTCCATCATGTTCCTTGTGCAGAATCTGTTCAAAGTTTTAGTGCCAGACATTACAAATTAATAAATTATGAATTTATAAATTGGTATCTAGTTTATCAAATTTTCATGAATGTGATTCATGTGAATCAGCTTTCAGGATCTATGCAAATTTAGGCATACTCATAAAATTAAGTTTTTGAACTTGCGAAGAAAGAGAAATTTCTAGACCCAAGACAACCTCATCATATTACAGAATCCCATGTAGCTGGGATTCAGCATTCTCCTGGATCTGCTCACTAACCACCTAAAGATAATGTAACACACCAGGAGTGGCCAGTGGGGCAACGCCCACAGAAACAGCTGACTCACTGTGACAGCAGCATTTCCCTTGCACCCGGAGACGCTTTCTCGGCTCAGGGAGATGGAAGAAACGGCTGAGAAGTTACACTGTGGTTGTTTTTACACAGTTAAGTTTGTTTGTCTCTCATCTTCCTCTCTTTCACTTTCCTCACCTCTCCTTACAAACATGCCTGCGTTTCAAAGTTAACCCTATATGACTGTTTTAGAAGACAGACCCAGGACCCTGCACTTTACCTGCTGAGATATGGGGACCCAGCTTGGCTTCCCATTTTAGCAGCAGACACAGCAGTGCAGAGAGCAAAGGAGGGAATTCAGTGACCTCCCTGGGCTCAGGCTCAGGCATGTGCTGTCTTTGCTGGTCCCCACATTTCCCCTGATCAGTTCTTATGTTCCCGTCTGAGATGACAGTAAGGCTTTTCTGGCCTCCCAGCAAGGCAGGGGTTTGCCCTGGACTCTTACCTGCAGGTGGTTCTGCCCTTTTAATGATAAGCAGCTTAAAAGCTTCGTACATTAACCCATTTAATATTGGAAAATTCTTCTTTAGACTGAGACCAAATAGTCTTAAGAGTTTCTTTCACTCATGTTTCTACTTCTGTAGAAACACAAGTTTCCCACACGGAAACTCCCTTCTTCCCAAAGGCTTATGCAGAACAGATGGCAGCCAGGCTGTGGGGGCTGGGATGGTGTGGGCGCCATGAGAGCCTCACAGGCCTGCCCGGAGCCACCCTCTGCAGCCTCTTCTGGAGCTGGCGTCCTGGAGCCCTGCCCCATGTTTACAGAGAAGCCTGGGAGAGCCCGGGAATCGATGCCAACAGAGAACACATGGTGAAGTAGCCGCGCCTGCAGAGCCTCTTGAGCTGCCTGCCTTGTTCCCGGGCTCTGCCTCCAGCTCCTCGCAGGCCCCGCTGGCCGCTGTGCTGCCTGTGGCCGAGCTGCCCCGCCAGGCCCAGCCCCGCTCCGCTCTGCGGGGAAGCCTGGCCGGCCCTGTGCCCCTGCCCATTCCCTCTCTGCCAGCCAGATTCCCAGCGCAGGGACTTCTCCTTCTCCGTGGGCTTTCCCAAAGAGCAGCCATGAAGGGAACTGACAGCTGGGGTTTGTGTTTGTGGGGTTTGTGTTTGCCCAGATTGCTGGCCTCCCTGATGGACACTCTCCCCGCCCGCACTCAGTGGGAGACTGTGCCATAGGGAGAGCAGGAGGAGCGGAGGCGAACCCCCCACCCCTTAGGGAATGTGGGCATCTTTCTGGGCAGGGGCTCAGGAGAGCGTTTTCTGAGCTCCCAGCACACCCACCCACAGCTCTGGGAGCTGGCACCGCGTCCTGGAGAGGATGAGCCCAATCCTGCTGCTGAGCGCACAGCTGCACAGACCCCGCCCGCCTCTTCCCAGCAGGGCCATCCTCGCGTGGCTGGCAGAGTCCAGGGTCAAAGGCGGGCCCCAGCCTGCCAGGCCCTGAGCTGCCTGTTGGAGAGAAAACATAAACAAAGGCCAGGATAAAGCCTCACCCCAATGTTTGGCGTTGGCTCTTGGTGATTCCAGGTGACTAGCAGTTGCTGCTCCTGTTGTTATTGCCTGGCCATTTCTGCTATTAAGAATGATTCAGCAATAAATTAGGTCCTTTCCTGGTGCACACAGGCCCCCTTTCTTACTGGCTCCGTCTTGGAGTTGTCCTCATTGTCATTTTCTGAATGTGGGACCGTGTAACGAGCACTTCCACACACACGACTTCCCTCAGGCACAGCAAGCCTGGAAGCAGGTGCTTCCTGGCCTGGAAGCTCAGAGCACTGAGTGTGAGGCCACAGCACTGACAGTCCCCGTGGAGCAGTTCTCCTGACCACAGGGACCCTGTGTCCAAACCTGCTGTCCTCTGAGCCTGGTGTGCAGAGGCCTGGTCAGTGACCAGGACAGAAGCTGTCACTGAGGTGGAGGGTCAGGGCTGTGAGAGGAGGGCTGAGCTCGGGAGTGGACAGGACCCCGTGGACCACACACACTCAGGGACACAGGGTGACAGTCCCCATGACCTGGGACTCTCCTGGTTTAGCACCCACTTCCTGCGTCCTGGGACCCCTTGGTCCTGAGCAAACACAGTGTGGATCAGACTGTGCCCGTGGCTGCACGGGAACTTCTGGAGGCACCTGAGGCAGGAGAGTCTTAGCCCCAAGCTTTGAGGGGAGGTCCTGGGTCTGCACAGCTAATTTCTGCAAACAGTTATTTTCTGAGCCTGGACTCCAGGCCATTTTGTCCCAAGTGGCTACATTTTAAATATTTTAAAAATACAAATCTTTGAATGCCAATGGGAACCTAGTTAATTAATAATAACCCTGATTGCTACTGATTATGATCCAGGCAGTGTAGGAAGTGCTGTAGGACTCTGACCACGGACCCCCAGGACAGGCATGTAACGCATTGATTGTTATTCCCATTTATCGAGTAGGTAGCCAAGGCCCTGCATATTCCAGCGAGGCCCCAGGTCCTGAGCGGGTGTGTCTGCCACCAGAGCCCTCACTCCTGTGCTCCCTTCCCAAAGCCCCTCCTGTGCATTCTGTCTGGGCACATGAGCGTTCGTGAGAGTTTGGAGATTCGCACGTGTCTTCGGCGGCTCCTGGAGCGGCGCCAGGCTCACAGCGTTGAGGAGATTCAGGATCCTGAGTGGTGGCCCTGAATTTCATAGAAACACCGTGGGAAGGTTTGCAAGACGCTCAGCTGGCAACTCCCACAAACCTAAAATTAGGGCTGATGTGCTGTGTGATCCAACATGACCGTGAACTTCTTTAGCTCAACTGTTGCAGTTCTTGACATTTTATCATCCAATCAGCTCTCCTGGAGAAGGGGTTAGGACCATAAAGCTTACACTGATGTTAAACCTCACTCAATACCACTATTTTCTGTAAAATGTGTTTTAGATTAATGTGCCATAAGGTTGTGCTAGGGCCTCAAGAGGGAGGGAGTTTACCAAATGAATATTTGTATTTGTGCTGGCACCTCCTAGGCTGGTGCTCTTTTGCCTTTGTTCATAAGTAAACAACTTTCCTTTCCATTGCTGAGATAAAGTTTGGTTTCTTTGGTTTGGAGCTGAGCCTCAGAATACTTTTGTGTCCAAACCTGCTGCACTTTGCCTGAAGATGCCTGGAAGGCGGGCCTGGTTCCTTAGCCTTTGCAGCTAAAACAATGGCTCACACTCAAGCTTCATGGGCTGATAGTGCTTTTATTTTACTTGGCTACAGGGCTAATCCTAATTGGTAGTTCTGAATTAGTCATAAATATATTTTAAATTGGACCCGTAATACTTAATATAATACATTGAGAGAATTCTCTGTGGTAGAGTTTATAAGAGTTTTTCTAAATAAACTATGTATAGCTGTTATCTGAAAAGTACCTCAGAGTCTAAACATCTTTGTCTGAAGACTTAGAAAACCCCCTCTGCCCTTTTAGTCCACAAGACTAAAATCTCCTTTGTGTGGAATTAATTCACTTGGAGGACAGTGAGCCACTGTGTCCCTAATATTATAATTAATAAAATCTGTCTTGGACACTCTCGCAACAATGCAGTCTGTAACTTCAGGAGATTCCAGGGTCATTGCATCTTCTCTGAAGAAGTGGGGTGTGAAGTGGTCCAACAGCTGCTTCAGGAGGTGAAGCATTTGCCCACGAAAATAGAAGTCCTTTGGCCTCTGACGTGCAGGCTGCGTTTCTGTTTGCTTCTGCCCTGTACAGTGCACCCGTGTGCCACCCACAAACTACACAACCAGATGAGACAGCTCTGTGTATAATGGAGATTTGGGTCCAGATTGTAATTTGGGCCACATTTAGGGGCAACAAGCTTCACTTTTCTTTCTACCCCCCAAACACCTAGAAACTACTGTTGTCCACCACTAAGTTCCATGGACCCCCAACTCTCCTTCCCAACCTGTACCTTCTATTAATTTGATGACATCTCTGTGGCCCTATTGTCATTTATGTTTAATTTTAGGCTTTACACAAACTATCAAGTCTTTGCAGGATGAAGTAGAGCACAAATACAAATATTCACACACATCCTGAAACTTGGCAGAGTGGCTGCAGGAGCTCAGAATGTGCTTTTATTGAATTGTGTTGAACTCAGCTAACCTGACCCGTGTCTAAATCTCCAACTCTAAGGCAGATAACAATACCTCCAGCCCTTCTTAATAGGTTGGATTATTCTATCTTTGTTAGATCCCTACCGTTGGTTTGCTCAAAAGTCACTGTATTTATTTTCCTAACTTGCTGTGTAAAGGGTGGGGTTGCTTGAACCATTGGAAAGTCTTGGTGAGTCATATTGCTGAAGGCAGATTTGAACGGGACTATTTATCCGAGGGTACAAGATGCTCTTATTTACAGCAGAGCGAGTCAAGCATCAGTGAGAAAGAGTCTGTTGACTGAAAAACAGAACCAGGCAGAAAGCAGGATGAGCACTGCTGGAAAAGTAAGAACATTTCTGCATCCTCATAATCTTGGTCTAATAATGTGGGGTTGATTTTTTAGAACTTTGAGTACTTAAGAGTAATTGAGTATTTGGGATATTTCTTGAGGAATTAAATGCCTAGGAGGAGGCATGGCAGGGCATATCAATGTGCCAATAAAAGTGAGATAAAACAGTATATGGGAGGTTTCTTAATAAAACATTGATGGAAAATGGAAAAATGGTTTACACTGTTTTTACTGTGGTTTATACTATTTAAAGTGGTTTATACTGACATTATTAATAATTTAATTTCAGGATAGTTAGGCATTTGCTCTTGGCGGCGTAAATTTTTCCATGAAGAGACTTTCCACAGTCTCATTTACATGCGGCATTCAGCTCTGGTTGGGTGGGAGACCAGGGCTCATTCCCAGCTGTTGGGAAAGGTTTTTCTGCTGTTAACCATGGGAAAATGCTAATTCTGGAATGCAGAGTAGACATCAAAGTATCATGCTTTTAAGATTTGTTCAAGATGTAGTTTCATCAAAATATAAGTTTTAAAAAATCCTTATAAACAGGAATACACTATAGTAAAGTATATTTATTCTTTAAAAATCTGAATTGACAATAACTTTAGAAATAGCTTTGACATTTTTCATTTGCAAATTGGTCAGTACAGTTCCATTCTTTAAAAGATGGATAACTGTTTATAGCATTAGAGGCTTTTGTTTGTTTTATTTATTTCATTGTTTTTATTTAAGCAACTTTGCCTTTAGCTTGACTTAAAGTTCCTAAAAATGAAGATATCTTTGAAGTCTGGGTAAGGTGACAATGAGGAGGCCATAAGCTGTTAGAATTAGAAATCATTGATCCTGAAATTGAATTGAAGTAGAATAAAAGCATTCTAATTTGGCTCAGTAATCCAGCAAAACTAAATTAACTGGGGAATTAATTTTGCACTATAGAAGCTAGTGACTCCCAAGTTCTAGTTATGCCGCCCCTATAAAATGGATATCTAGTCATTGTTAGGACATTTCCAATGCTGGAGAACTCAAGGCAGCACTTCCTAATTATAATTAGTAATACAATGTATAATTTAAGGTAATTTAGCATAAAAGCTGTATAATTTTGAGACAGAGATGGTTGTGTAATAGTGTGGTTTGAATAGGGGTTATGTATGTTCCAAGTCGCTCCAGTGCTTCAGTGTAGCTCATGAGAGCAAGGCTCTCTTTACATTGGGGATTACTTTCCCCCTGATTATCTATACTAATAAAAATATAATGTGCTAATAAGGCTGGATGGCCAAACAGCAGAATAACCATCTGGTCGACCTTCTGAACAAAGCCTGGGCTGTGAGGGCCGAGGCAGCCCCAAGGCTGTGGGGGCCGAGCCCTTTGCAAGGATTTCACGCATCAGGCCTCTACTAATGTATGTTCAGTTTGCTAGGACTGCCATAGCAAAGTACCACAGACTGGGTGGCTTACACGGCAAAAATGTATTTTCTCACAGTTGTGCAAGCTAGAAGTCTGAGATCAAGGTGTCAGCAAGGTTGGCTTTCTCTGAGCCCCTTTCTTGGTCTTGTAAATAGCCACCTTCTTTCTGTTTTCCATGATCTTCTCTCTGCATATGTCAGTGTCCTTATGTAGACACTGTCATATTGGATGAAGGCCCACTCTAATAACCTTATTTTACCTTAATTACCTCTTAAAAGACTCCATTTCCAATAACAGAGACATTCTGAGGTCCTGGGGGGATCAGGACTTCCACATATGAATGTTAGGTAACACAATCTGGCCCATAACAATAATCCCCTCAAGAACCAAGATAGTGGCACAGGTAAACACAGTACTCGCAGCCTCCCAGAACCACATCAAAATTACAACTAAAATACAGAAAACCATTCAGAGCTGCCTGAAATCTGGCTGAGTACTAGTTCTACAACCAGGAAATTAAAGAAGAAAGCACACATAGATTGGTAGGAGGGGCGGAGGTGAGGAACAGGCTGGTCCAACACCCACGTGTGACTTTTTTAATTGTGAGGGATATCTTTACTGAGGAAGCCTCCTTGAGGAGCAAGGGGTCCCAGCCCCACAGCATGCCCCAGCCCGGGGTTCCAGAGTTGGGAAGAGAAGTTCCAATAACTCTGGGCTGTAAAAACCAACTGGGATTGTGGCCAAATAACAAAGAGGCTGTGGCAGTCCCAGGTGTTCCTCTTAAAGGGCTGGAGCGCGAACTTTCTCTAACTTACTCTGAGTTTCAGCTCTGGGGCAGCAGCTTGAAAGGAGCCAGGGACATATGAGGAATCTAATGCTTCCTTTTTTTTCTTCTTTTTTTTTAACTACAGTTATTCAACATTATTCCATGTTTGTTTCAGGTGTACAGCACAGTGGCCAGACAATCCCCTACCTCACAAAGTGTTCCCCCCAACACTGCCAGTCTCCACCTGGCACAGTCATACACAGTCATCGCAGCATTACCGACTGTATTTCCTGTGCTGCACTATATATCCCTATGACTGCTTTGTAACTACAAATTTGTACTTAATCGTTCACCTCTTTCATCCAGTTCCCCAATCCCCCTGCTCTCTGGGGTTCACCAGTCTAATCTCTGTATCTAAGGTCAAGATACTCTTAAGTAGGGTACAAAGTTTTAGTTATGCAAGATGAATGAGACCTGGAGATGTATTGTATAGTGTGGTGATGATAGTTAACAATATTCCATTAAATACTTGAAATTTTTTAAAAGGATAGGTTTTAAACTTTCTTAACATGAACACAGACACATACACACACTCTCTCTTTAGTAACTATCTAATAGATACTAGAGGCCTGGTGCATGAAATTCGTGCACAGAGGTGGGGGTGTCCCTCAGCCCAGCCTGCATCCTCTTCAATCTGGGATCCATCTCAAAATCCAGGACTGCTGGCTCCCAACTGCTCGCCTGCCTACTTTCCTGATTGCCCCAACCATTTCTGCCTGCCAGCCTGATCACCCCCTAACCACTCCTCCGCCAGCCTGATTGATGTCTAACTGCCCTGCCAGCCTGTTTGCCCCAACTTCCTTCCTCTGCCAGCCTGGTCACCCCTAACTGCCCTCCCCTACAGGCCTGGTCCCTCCCAACTGCCCTCCCCTACTGGCCATCTTATGGTGGCCATCTTGTGTCCACATGGGGGCAGGATCTTTGACGACATGGGGAGAGCTATCTTGTGTGCTGGAGTGATGTTAGATAGGGTAGAGGCCTGGTGCATGGGTGCGGACCAGCTGGTTTGCCCTGAAGGGTGTCCTGGATCAGGGTGGGGGTTCCCTTGGGGTGTGGGGTGGCCTGGGCAAGGGGCCTGTGGTGGTTTTCAAGCTGGCCATGCCCCTTTGCAACCCAAGTAGAGGCCCTGGTATTTATGTATCTTCTATAATTAAAACTTTGTAGCCTAGAGAGGAGCCAAGCCTCTTACTTACTCCATGGCTGCCACCATTTCTGTTTAGATTTGTTTACCTTCTATAATTGAAACTTTGTAGCCTTGAATGGAGGCGTAGGCTGGCAAGGGCAGGTGGACAGCTTGGCTTCCTCCATTGCCAGGGAAACCCAAGCCTCCCTCCTGCTCTCTGTGGCTGTAGCCATCTTGGTTGGGTTTATTTTCATACGCCCTCTGATTGGCTGGTGGGTGTGACTGGTTGGTGTGGCTGGTGGTGTAGCAGAGGTATGGCCAATTTGCATATTATTTTATTAGATAGGATGATGGATAACTTATTTAGCTTGATTGTGATGATACATATAATATCAAGTTATATTCCTTAAATATATTCAATTTTTATCTGTCAAAGATATCTCAATATAGTTGCCAAAAAAATAAAATGTTAACATCTATGCCAGGCCAGTGTAACTCAGTGGTTGAGCATTGATCCAGGAACCAAGAGGTCATGGGTTTGATTCCTGGTTAGGGCACATGCCCAGGTTGTGGACTCAATCCCCAGAAGGGGGCATGCTGGAGACAGCCAATCAATAATGTTCCTTTCTCATCAATGTTTCTATCTCTATCTCTCTTCCTCTCTCTCTAAAAATAAATTTAAAAAATGTTACTATCTACAAGGAAAAATTTTTAATATCCTGATGTGCACTTACAAATTATTTTTTAATAATGAATTGCTCATTTTGCCTCTCCTTCTAGCATACTGGGTATTTTCATTAAATAAAAAGTTATTATATGCCCTAACTGCTTTGGCTCAGTGGATAGAGCGTTGACCTGTGGACTGAAAGGTCCTAGGTTTGATTCCAGTCAAGGGCATGTACCTTAGTTGCAGGCACATCCCCAGTAGGAGGTGTGTGGGAAGCAGCTGATATTTCTTTCTAACTCTCTATCTCTCTCCCTTCCGCTCTCTAAAAAAATCAATAAAATATGTTTTTTTAAAGAAGTTATTATGGACTTAAAATAGAATATTTTATTATTTTTATAAACAAAAAAACCTTTTTATAACTAAGGAGAACAATTACTGCACTATATATATTAACTTGTATTTTCCTCCCTACGTCCTTTTCATGTATACCTGGATATGAATATGGTATGTGGGAGGGCAGCAGTAGTAGGAATGGATGTATCTCTTCATGATCTTATAAATTTGAGTAAGCACTGGATGCATCACAAATGTTTACTTTTAGAATTTTCTGCTTTAAGCATGTAAGACCCAATTAGATGTAAAAACTGGGCTGGGTACAGAAAAGGGACACAGAGATGCAAATTGGCAGAGTGAGTCACCCAGGAACTCAATCTGTGATACTTAGAACGTTTGTGGTTCCCTTCATCTTTAACCGTGCTAATTTTCTAATTTCCTCCCCATTGCTACATGATTATACAGCAGTTAAATACTAGCTTAAATTCTTACAGAAAAATCAGCAGCGTTATTATCTGTTTTATAAATTTGCCCTTGTGAATAAGTGATACAAAGATGACAGTGATACAAATATTATGTTTCACTAAAAAACATACAAAAGTCTGAAAAGGCTGTAGCTCAGGTCTGGTCCAGCCCTGCTTGTCATGTGACTATGGATCAATCATTCAGACTACATTTCTCATATATCAAAGCACGCAAGATGATCTTTAAGATTTATAATTCTAGTTTCAGTGAAAATAATCCTGGTCAAATTAGAATGTTAAATAAAATATTTATTTATTTATTTATTTATTCATTTACTTATTGTGAAATATGTATATGTATAGACATAATTAAGACCCATTGTTATTCTCACCAATTTCTTAGGTTATTAAATGCAAAGCAGCCTTGTTATGGGGACCAAATAAGCCTTTTTCCATTGAGGAAATAGAAGTTGCCCCACCAAAAGCTAAAGAAGTTCGTATTAAGGTAAAGAGCTTTAAAATACATAAGCCTAAAATGCTATCCCAACTATCTTAAGTATATTGTTATTTGAAGTTGTATCCTTAAATAAAGAGGTATTTCTCAAATTTTATACATTAATTTTCTTAGTGGTTCTTGTTTATTGTTAAGGGTCTTGTCATGCTGGTTATGAAATTAATGCCAATTATTTATTAAAAACAGCACTACTAATCTGCTCTATTAAAACTTTTATTTGTTGAATTTTTATTGACTTTTTTTATTTTTTTGCATTTTGATTTCTTTATTGGTTAAGGTATTACATATTTGTCCTCATTCCCCCATTACTTTCCCAACCCCTACCCCCCATTCATGCCCTCACTCCCCTGTTGTTTGTGTTCACTGGTTAGCTTATATGTATGCATACAATCCTTTTCCCCATCCTCCCCTACCTTCCCTCTGAGGTTTGACAGTCTTATCTATGCTTCCCTGTCTCTGGATCTGTTTTTGATAATTAGTTTATATTGTTCATTATTTTCCATAGATGAGTGAGATCATGTGATATTTATCTTTCTCTGACTGGCTTATTTCACTTAGCATAATGCTCTCCAGCTTCATCCATGTTGTTGCAAATGGTAGGAATTCCTTCTTTTTTAGCAGGAATGTGTAGATGTACCACAGCTTTTTAATCCACTCATCTGTTGATGGGCACTTAGGCTGTTTCCAAATCTTAGCTATGGTGAATTGTGCTGCTGTGAACATAGGGGTGCATATATCCTTTAAGACTGATGTTTCTAGCTTTTTGAGATATATTCCTAGAAGTGGTATTACTGGGTCAAATGGGAGATCCATTTTTAGTTATTTGAGGAAACTTTTATAGATTGCTTTGGGTAGTATGGACATTTTGATGATGTTGATTCTACCAATCCATAAATACTGTATGTTCTTCCATCTGTTTATATCTTCCTCTATCTCTTTTTTCAGGTATCTTAATTTTTTTTTTTTTTTTTGGTACGATGGTAAAAGGGATTGATTTTTTAGTCTCTCTGTAAGTTCACTATTGGTGTATAGAAATGCCATAGATTTCTTGGCATTAATTTTGTACCCTGCTACCTTGCTGAATTCATTTATTAAGTCTAATAATTTTTTGATGGAGTCTTTAGGGTTTTTCTATGTACAATATCATGTCATTTGCAAATAAGAACAGTTTTACTTCTTGTTTTCCAATTTGGATGCCTTTTATTTTTTCTTCTTGTCTGATAGCAATGGCTAGTACTTCTAGTACTATGTCGAACAGGAGTGGTAAGAGAGGGCATCCCTGTCTTGTTCCTGTTTTTAGGGGAAATGGTTTTAGTTTTTGTCCATTGAGTGTGATGTTGGCTGTGGGTTTGTCATATATAGCTTTTATTATGTTGAGGTATAATCCTTTTATTCCCACCTTGCTGAGAATTGTTATCAAGAAAGGGTGTTGGATTTTGTCAAATGTTATTCTGCATCAATTGATATGACTATGTGATTTTTATCTCTCAATTTGTTTATGTGATGTATCACGTTTATTTATTTGTGGATATTGTACCATCCTTGCATCCCTGGGATAAACCCTGCTTAGTCATGGTGTATGATCTTTCTGATGTACTGTTGGATCTGATTTGCTAGAATTTTGTTGAGGATTTTGGCATCTCTGTTCAGGAGGGATATGATTTTGATTTTGGTTCGTAATCATGACTAATGATTCTTTAAAAAATTTTGGAAGTCAGCCGAAACCAGTTTGGCTCAGTGGATAGAGCATCGGCCTGCAGACCGAAAGTTCCCAGGTTCGATTCTAGTCAAGGGCATGAACCTTGGTTGCGGGCACATCCCCAGTGGGGGGTGTGCAGGAGGCAGCTGATCGATGATTCCCTCTCATCGATGTTTCTAGCTCTCTGTCCCTCTCTCTTCCTCTCTGTAAAAAAATCAATAAAATATATATTTTTAAAAATTTTTTTGGAAGTCAGATAATATTGAGATTTCTTTTCCCAAAGAATGAGAAATTTACTTGTGTGGAGAAACCACAGCTTCCTGGAGTGTCCCCTGTACCTTTGGACACAGCCTAAGCATTGGTTTGGACATCAGGTTATTGAGTAGATGTTGTTGCCCATCTTTCTTTGATCTTCTGTGACTTATGCACTGTAGTAAGATTTTGCTCCTCACTTACCTTCATGCATGCTATTCCCATCACCTTTCATTAAGAGGGTCCATGCCGAAACCAGTTTGGCTCAGCGGTAGAGCGTCAGTCTGTGGAATGAAAGGTCCCAGGTTCAATTCTGGTCAAGGGCATGTACATTGGCTGCGGGCACATCCCTGGTAGGGGGTGTGCAAGAGACAGCTGGTCAATGTTTCACTCTCATCGACATTTCTAGCTCTCTATCTCTCTCCTTTCCTCTCTGTAAAAAATCAATAAAATATATATTTTTTAAAGAGGGTCCTAAGAGGGCCTGGCAGAATCTACTTTTGTGCTGGCCACATGGTAACATCTGCATATCTCACAAGAGCACCAATTTGCTAAAGGTAGATATTGAGATTCAAAGTAGGGCCAGAGACAGCAATATTGTAAATCAATCCCTTGGTGAGTGGGATTATGTCTGATGGTTGGTATAAAGCTCAGAATCTTCTATGAGTTACCACTATTATATTAGGCAATCAAACTGAATCAACAATTATAATCTTTTCAAGATTGAATTAGACGTCCTCCCAACTGTGAAGTGACCAGTGTGCTGACTGGTGCAATGTTCTTATCTTTGAGCACAGATTTTGGCCACAGGAATCTGTCGCACAGATGACCATGTGATTAAAGGACTGATGGTGTCCAAGTTTCCAGTGATCGTGGGACACGAAGCAGCTGGGATTGTGGAGAGCATTGGAGAAGGAGTCACTTCAGTGAAACCAGGTGTGCAGATAACACATCACAAGTTTGAGATAAGTAGGGTCTGATTATCCTAGCAAAAGAAACAGCACAACTAGGGATTAGCAGAGAGAGCCTTGACACAATTTAAGAGGATAAAATATAATAATACAGGGAGAATGGATGACACTGAGTGAAGTTTATTTTGGCAGTCTTGACCTATAGCAAGCAAACCTTCTGATGCTTATACATTTTAGAATACTTTTAAGAAATTCTTGTATGTGGCATGGGCCCAATTCACAATTGTTTATTTCATATTTTAATGTTAATGACCAACATCTTATATCATGATGTTTTCCCTCTAGGTGACAAAGTCATCCCCCTCTTTCTGGCTCAGTGTAGAGAATGCGATATTTGCCTCAACCCAGAAGGAAACCTTTGTGTTAAGAGCGAGTAGGTTTTGGACATTTTTACTCTTAATGCCATTTCAAATTGTCCCTGTGTTAAATTTTGCATTGAATTAACTGACCTGTGTATTTGATGTATAGCATTACCGGTCGTGGAGTACTAGATGATGGCACTACCAGATTTTCATGCAAGGGCAAACCAGTCTACCACTTCTTTAACACCAGTACGTTTACTGAGTACACAGTGGTAAATGAATTCTCCGTGGCTAAGATTGATGATGCAGCTCCTCCTGAGAAAGTCTGTTTAATTGGATGTGGGTTTTCCACTGGCTATGGAGCTGCTATTAAAACTGCCAAGGTAAGAAGCCAGATGGGCTAGTTTCTTCCTTTTTTTTTTTTTTTTTTTTTTTTTAATGATTTTCTTAGAATCCTAAAGACTTTTGAAAACATATTATATACCGGCCGTTTCTACACAATGCCAAATCAACTGGAGGAAAAATGAAAAATTCAGATTGGGCATTTTACTTCTAAACAAATGAAAATAAAATATCTAGATTTAATTATGTTTCCTCAACGATTCCTTCAGGTTTATTTCTAAATTTTAAAATTCAGATTTGGAAACAAATCCTTGATCCTTCACAAAACAGGTACCAATGCTGGTTTGTTAGTGTTCTAGGGCTGTCACAACAAATTACCACTTACTGGGTCTCCTAAACTCACATTCTGGAGACCAGAACCAAGGTGCTGGCAGGACTGCTTTTCTCTGAGGGCGGTGAGTGGGGCATTTGTCCCAGGCAGCTCTCCTTGGCAGTCTCTCAATGTATCTCTTCCCATCACCTTTCAGCTATGCCCATCTTTGTGTCCAAATGTCCTCTTTTCAGAAGGATACAAGTCATATTGGATCAGGGCCCACCCTAATGAGCTGGCTTTAGCTTGGCTACCTCTGCAAAGACCCTCTCTCCAAATAAGATCACATTCTGAAAAACTGGGAATATGACTTCAACATATAAATTTGTAGGGAACATAATTCAATCCATAATAGCTGGTATATAAGATGAAAACATGAGTGAGGTTTTTGTGTGGGATTTTTTTTTTTTTTTCTAGAACAACAACAAAAATAAAATTCTGGCTTATTGGGTTCTTTTTTTCTTTTGTTTTATTTTTGGTATGTGAATAAGTTTTTAAGAGAGCTTATTTGGACTAAATTTATTTTACTCTTATGAGTACAAGAAATAAGTAGAATAACATGTGATAATTTGAAATAGGACAACCATGCCACAAACAATCCAAGTAATTTCCATGATAGTTGTTTGCTATCAACTCCAAAGTCTTTTGAAAAACTATATATGTTAGTTGAGTCCAAATCTATAACTTAAACTCTCTCCAAATTCTTTTTTTCCAACTCCTTACCGGACATCTCCATTGGAATGCCTCACAAGTATTTCAAACTGAATAGATATACAATGGAATTCTTAATTTTTTTACTTCCTACCCCTCAAACATATTTGGCCCACTCCAATTTTCTTCATTCATTATCTTCCCTCTCTACCACCTTAAATGAAATCCAACAGCAAGTCCTGTTAACTTTACATACAGGACATATTTTAAATATCTCCATTTTCTTCAAGGGACTATCATCATTATTTTTGACTGGACAAATGCAATGGCCTCCCTTCTGCTGTCTTCATGACTCTTCTTGACCATCTTAAAAAAATATCTATTTATAAGCTGGAATAATTTCATAAAACATAAATTCGAACACATTAGTTTTGCCGCAAAACTCTTCAGTAATTTTCATACTTGGAACAATCTCATCTCATCCACTGTGAGCCAGCCACACCTGCCTCTTTTAGTATCCTGACGCCTGCTGAGCTGTTCCTGTATGCGGGCATTTACACATGCTATTCTGATTGTCTGGAACACTCGTCTCCGGAATCCTCATGTAGTTGGTTCTTAGCACTCTTGCTCAGAGAACTTCTTGTTTTTCTGTCTACTCCAACTAAGAGAAACTTCTTCCATTATTCAAGGGAACATGGCTGCTTTTGTCTGTCCCAAATCTCAAAGTCTCATATCTTTAGTGATGCTTATAGTATTGGATGATAAGCTCCAGAAAGGTATGGAACGAGTCTCTTTTATGCACTCTAGGACTTCCTTATTTAATCTCTAGTCAGCATTAGACCAGTGTTTCCCAACCTTCTCTCATGATGAGAATCACCTGGTGGAGTTGTTAAAACACAGATTCCTGAATCCCAACTAAGAAGTGCTAAACTAGAATTTTTGAGAACATATAGGTAAAATTGCATACTTAACTTAGTGCTCTGTATATAAAATCTGTCTTAGAGCACTAGTTAAGTATACAATTTTACCTATATGTTCCCAAAAATTCTAGTTTAGCACTTCTTAGTTGGGATTCAGGAATCTGTGTTTTAACAACTCCACCAGGTGATTCTCATCATGAGAGAAGGTTGGGAAACACTGCATTAGACTATGGTGGCTATAAGGGTGGTATTTTTAATCACTAAGGAGCTGCACCTCTAAGCAATTCTCCCTAGGACCCAGTCACCCATCTGCAGAGTGATAGTTTCTTGAACCTCCTCTTACCTGCCTCTGAGTCTTTAACTTGATCAGAGCCTTCGTTTCTGCTAATTTCAGATGGTTCCCTCTACCCAGAACAACATCACATAGATCATATAGTGAAACAAGGAAGTTTGGTGCCTTAGCAGTCTTAGCTCAGTGGACAAAGCATCTACCTGCAGACTGAAGCGTACTGGGTTTGATCCCACTCAAGGTTACATGCCTGGGTTGCGGGCTTGATCCCAAGTAGGGGGCATGCAAGAAGCAACTGATCAATGATTCCCTCTCATTATTGATGCTTCTCCCTCTCTCCCTCTCCTTTTCTCTCTGAAATTAATAAAAATATATATTTTTTAAAAAGAAACATGGAGATTTGACTTTGATAAAAATCCTCCACAATTTATTTTAAAATGACTCAGAGTTATGGTTATTAAGTAAATGCTAGTCAGACCAAAATCTTAAGCAGATTTAGTATAGCTTTGTGGAAAAGAGATGCCAAAGAACTTAGTGCTTATTTAATCCTGCTGTGAGATTAGGTGACATTAAAAACTCCCATAACAAAGGTCTTTTATATGATGTACCCTTTTATAAAGGATTTTTATTTATTTGGCAAATACTGTTTTTGTTCCTTTTCTGTTCTCAGACCTTCTGTTTCTAGTCCTCTTTGTGGAATTACCAACAGAATAAGTGATCCAATCCTAACAGCCTCTGAATTTTGTGTTCCTAATATTGGAAATACTGTACAGATTTAACTTCTTTTATCTTACCTCTAACACTTGCAAGAACCTTTCTCTTCACAGGTCACCCCTGGTTCCACTTGTGCTGTCTTTGGCCTGGGAGGAGTTGGTCTTTCAGTCATCATGGGCTGTAAGTCCGCTGGTGCATCCAGGATCATTGGAATTGACCTCAACAAAGACAAATTTGCAAAGGCAAAGGCAGTAGGAGCCACCGACTGCATCAGCCCCAAGGACTCTACCAAGCCCATCAGTGAGGTGCTGTCAGAAATGACAGGCAACACTGTGGGTTACAGTTTTGAAGTCATTGGGCGTCTTGACACAATGGTAAGAGCCAAGATTAGGGGAACCACACAATATGTGAGCATTTGATCATAAAAGGTAAAAGTCATTTTATATGGCTTTATTAGCAAACAACTATTGAAATACTTATTAGGCAAAAGCTGGTAATGTGAAATACCTTGCTTAAAAGCCAAAAGCTTATAAGCAGGTCCTCGTGACTAAAGTTAAGTATCACATCACACTACTCTCATGTAACCAGAGTGCAAGGTAGTCAACCATCTAAACAAATTTCTGTGTTCTCTTCCTTGTTTGCACATGAAAATGTATTGGCAAAGGCAAGCCCATGGTTTATACTTCAGCATGCCAAATAGCTCAAAGCGACTTCCTGAAGAGGGATGAGGAGATCCAGGGGTGAAATGGACTTTTCCAAATTTGTCAGTCTCTTCCCCAAATCTGTGATGTATCCAACTCTCACTCTTACACCTGAGATTAGTATTCTTCTGTCTGAATCTTCTTAAAAATAGGAGCCTTCAACTTTCTCAAACATGGCTCCACTGTGGCAGCCAGCAGCCACCAGCCCGCCATGAATAAACAGGTGCAGAGCTTCTGGCTAACGAAGCCCCAGCTTGGGTAGGCTGAGAGTCAGAAATATAAGACAAAGCCAATCTTGTTCATGATTGAATACTACATTTAAGTCACTTTAAAATGACGGTAATTTGTGACCCGTTTTTAATTTGCCATTGTTATCACATTCTTTTCCTAGGGCACTTAGAATTATCTCATAATAACAAATATCATTTTAGATTATACATTTGCAGAGGCAACATGGACTATTGGACATACTGTTAGGGCCTGTTGATTTCCAGATGGTACATTTATCAACACTGATCTCTGAAAAATGCCAACATCCATTGCTACAATCTAGCATCTATTCAAAAAACTATTAATGAAAAACCTGATTGGTGAATGACCAGAAAATGTGGAGTTAATTTCAGAGATGCCACACAAAAATAACACCACTTCTTTATCTCACATTTTAGTATTTTATTTACTTTGACACTAAATTTAAAAAACAAAGGTAATTGATTTTAGTATCATTAACTTGATTTCATTTAGTTCAAATGATTTTCCAAGGCTTATCTGAAATGGTGATATTAGTCTGAAAATATCGAAGGAATTTCCCACTGCGCTTTGATCCATGACACACTGAAAATGCCATGAACACTGGTTACAGTAATTTCTGCTTCCTGCCTTAAAGGGCAAATGTATGAAAGACAAAATTAAGACCAGAGCTGTGTTGAGAAGTTTTAAACACAAACAAAAAACAGAAGTCACATGGGCCTAATTTACTGTCATGACTTGGGAATTTGAACTACCTACTAGAACTGTGAGAGAATGTAGGGCACCTATGAGCCCATAAGATACTACGAAACATAAGGAACCAGTAGCCTTCTTCATTTTAAACTTAGGTTGATGCCCTCGCATCCTGCCACATGAACTATGGGACCAGCGTGGTGGTAGGTGCTCCTCCATCAGCCAAGATGCTCACCTACGACCCTATGCTGCTCTTCACTGGACGCACATGGAAGGGATGCGTTTTTGGAGGTAAGGACTGTGGAGCCTCTGGCTCAGGAGGACTTGAGTTCAGTTCCTTTGTTAAGTGAGGGAAGCCTATTCTCTTATCCTATCTCCCTCAAAGGTCTTTGTTCCAAGGATAGATATGAAGTGACCTAACATGAGACTGTGACAGCAATGATACAAAACAAAGCCCACTTCTTACTTTGATTTAAAGTTAGTATTGTTGATATTTTTAATATTAACATTTTCAAATCAAGTTCCTCAAAGGCTTCAATGAGAGGCACCAGCAATCTTTCTATGGGAATGTTTTTATTGGATTGGAAGTGCTGATTGTATCCATTATTCTCAATATATTGAACATGTATGAAAAAATAGAATTTGTTCAGTCCACAATTGCATCAGCAAAACAATTCTGAACCCAAAGCCAAAATAAACGAACAAATATAGATTGCTTCATTTTATTAGGACAATTGAGATTCACACCAAAATGACTGGCTGAGACAAAGGTAAATTCTCACTCCTGGTTGCGTATAAACTATCAGCAGGATTTGATAAAGCTGATGTCCCCCTTTTTCTCAAACACTCTGTTCAGTTGGCTCCTAGATATTACTTTGTTTGCTGTTATTATTATTTTTCTTCTCCTCCTACCTCAGTGGTCACTCCTTCTAGGAATATTTGCTGGAGCCTCCACAACCTCAGATCTCCAACTTTGGTGTCAGTCCTCAGATCCTTTCCTTATTTCCATGTCCTTCCAAGGTAATCGCTGGTCTCATGGCTTTAAGTTTATATCTCAGCCTAGACCTCTACTTGAACTACAGTGCCTACCTAACATACCCATTTGGATATTTGATAGACATGCAAACTTAACCTACCATAAAAACCACCCCTGATGCTACCATCTCTGCCCTATCCCCCAACATACTCCTCCCACAGCCTTCCCATCTCAGTAAGTGATCTCTCCATCATTCCTGTCAATCAGGCAGGAATGCACTCTTTATCTCATGCATTACACTCTTTATCTCATGCATTGAATATCTCAGCAAATTCTCTTGACTCTATCTTCAAAGAGTACCCCAGGGCCTGACCATTTCTCAGCATCACTTGTCCAAGCCACCATCAGCAACTTTCAGCATTGCTAAATGGTCCCTCTGCTCTTGTCTTAATAAGACATTCCCCATAGAGCAACCATAATGTGACTGTGTAATAAAGTTGCATCTTATTGGTTATGTCATATAAGATTGCATCAAATCGGTTAATTCTTGGTACCAGAAATGCTTACAAACAAGTATAGGCACCTGATTTTTTTTTTTTTTCAAAAAGTCACTTTGGAGCAAAAAGAGTAGGTAATTATAATTGTTTTGCAAGTTGATAAAAATTATGCTTATTTCTTGTCAGACTGGGAAAAAATATGATGTCTGTTTTGGGGTACCACAGAATTTTAGTAATTAGTTTACTAACAAAGCTGCTCTAACGGTTTCCTTTCTCACTCAGAATAAAATCCCCAAACATGCAATGGCCAGAAGGTGCCCTGTGACCTGGCCCCCTGCCCTCAGCTGCTACTATTCCGTTCTCACTCTGCTCCAGCCACTGGCTTCCTCGCTGTTCTCACTTGCCAACACTCCTCAATGCCTTTGCTGCCTATTCTGCCCTCTCCCTGAAATACTCTTTCCCAAGATTGCTGCCTAGCTCATTTCCCTTATGTTTTGTATGAATGTCACGTTCACAGACAGGCCTTCCCTGAGCTTTATAAAATAGCACTCCCTTCTGCTCCCACCTTGTCTGTCCCTCTAGCACTGCCTATGGCCCTTACTCTGTCTTTCTCCCCCTGCTGTCACTGGATGACCTCCTTTGCATTTGCTTGTTTACTGTCAGTCTCTCTGCAGTAAAAGGAAAGGATTCCCATGCTTCTTGGGAGAAGGAGCCTGATATGTTTTGCTTTATATTCCCAGACTGGTGCCTGGTACTAGTGTATACCCAATAGATATTTACTGAATAATTGAATTTTACTTCTAATATTCCTGTATAATCTGTAATCTTTTTATATGTCACAAATAGTCAAAGTCAATATCTCTTATTGTTTGTTCATCAGTTCACATCTTATTTCCCCTAAGGAGCCAGCTCTAAAAAACTGTCTTTGTACAAAGCAGCCTCCCACATTTGTGCCCTAATTGATGCTGTGGAAAGAGAATAAGCTTTTCCTCACATTGAACATTGTGTGTGTCAGGGTGACTTCAACAAGAGGTGAAGAGCAGAGAGCTGAATGGGCTCAAGAAATAGTGGCAGAATACAAAATTGAACTGGAAACAATGAACTAGAGATGCATTTTTCTGTAAAGTAAAAATTATTTTCTATAAAAGGAACAGAGATATTGGGCAGCTAGAAGGAGATGTGGGGTTATGAAAGGTTTTTATGGGGGTAAGGGGGATCGCCCTTGAGAGAATAGCTTATTAGTGTGCAGTTGAGAATAGTTCAATATGGGGAAAAGGTAAAAATGCAGAAGAGACAACATATAAATATAATAACATATAAATATTATTTAGTAAAGTCTAAAAAGAAAATATGTGCTTATTTACAGGTTGGAAAAGCAGAGATGATGTTCCAAAAATAGTGAATGATTTCCTGGCAAAGAAATTTGACCTGGACCAGTTGATAACCCATGTTTTACCTTTTAAAAATATCCAAGAAGGATTCGAACTGCTCTACTCAGGGAAAAGGTACTCATTTTTGCTTGTTTGTTTGTTTTTTATGGTGACCTCAACTTTATTCCACAGGCTACCTTTAAAAATTCAATATTTATAAATATACCAATTTCTTTCATATTTTATTTCTGATATTTTAAACTAATAAGATTGATATAGCTGATTACTTTTTCATAGACTTAATATATCACTGTCCTATATTAACCAATTTAAAAAATATATATATTTTTTTCATTGATTTTAGAGAAGAAAGAGGGAGGGAGAGATAGAAACATCAATGATGAGAGAGAATCATTGATTGGCTGCCCCCTCCACGCCCCCTACTGGGGACCAAGCCCACAACCCAGACATGTGCCCTTGGCCAGAATCAAACTTGGCACCCTTCGGTTCGCAGGTTGACACTCTATCCATTGAGCCAAACCAGCTAGGCCTGTATTAACCACTTTTTTTTTTTTTTTTTAAACCTCTGGGCTTTGGTTTTTCTACACCGTATTGGTTTCCATGTTGGCTATTTTTCTTTCATCATAAAGATGCTAGGTTATTCAAGAAATGCTACATTTTCTTGCTTTGCACTTTTCAAAGTGCTTTTCCAAAAGTGCTTTCTTCAGATACTTGTAGGTGAGATTTGATAACAATCTTCAGTTGAACAAACTAAAGTTGTGAGATGCAAATAACTTCCAGACCTTGTGGGGGCAGCACCAGGATGCAAACTCAGTGCAAAGCCGGTGCTCTTCTCACTGCACTCCAAATTCCTCCCACAGAGCTGGCAGGCTCCAGGCAAACCTGGTCTTCCTTTTGATACTCACCCAAGGATATGTTTTCATATTATAGATCTTAAAAATATTTTTATTGATTTCAGAGAGGAAGAGAGAGAGAATCATTGATCAGCTGCCTCCTGTACATGTCCCAATCTGGGGATCAAACCCACAACCTTGTGGTGTACAGGACGACTCTCCAACCGAGACACCTGGCCATGGGTGTTCTTGTCACTATTGTTGTTATTTCTGAGGGTTGGACAAGGGGAGAGGTAGAATAGAAAAATTCACACCAACGTCACCACCATGTCTGCTCATAGAAGCTTGGAACAGCCATCAGAGAGCCTGTCTCCAAGATGATTGACATTTCACTCACTGGGTCTCTACATCCTCATTGAACAGCCACTGTGTTCCAAGGACGTGGGTTTCATTAACAGCAGAAACTGTTCATTAACCTGAGATCCAGATTCCACTAAGTTTCTCCTTCCTTGAGTGCTTTTCCAATGTTATCTGGTGTCTCTCCATCTGGTCTAGATTCCAGGTCACTGTATTATGAACACATATCCAAACTGCTTTTAAGCAAGGAAACAATGGATTAAACGGCCAGAATAACCTTCACTCAGTTAAGCCAAACAAGTAGCTTCATATGGCCAGTTGGAAACATACATTCTGCTCTCAGGGATTTTGCTTCCAATATCACAAATGGAGCTTCATAAACCCAAGCTCTTCATTTCCATCTACTTCCTGCATGGCCACACTTGTGTTTCACTTGCGTTAACTTCACCCCAAGTCATTCTCCCACCAGTACCTCTGACCTCAGCAAGCAATGCCTCCTTCCTGCTTTCACAGACCAGCAGCGGAACATCACCTTGGACTTCTCCTTCACGTTGCCCACCACATGCAAACAGATGCTGAGCCCAGGGATGCAACCCCAGGGTCTCCTCCAGCTCCCCTCCCTCTCATTGCCCAGAGCATTACCTAGTTCAGTCCAGCCATCTATCCCCTGGGCGTGTTAACACAGTAGCGTGGAAACAGGTCTCCTGCCTTCCTGTATTTTACCATAGAGGTCAGGCCTTCACTAAGCTGCGAAAACTCAAGTTGCCCAAAATGTCAATGCCTTTGCATGGTTTTGAAAGCCTTTGCTATTCATGTACTAATGTATGTGGTCATTCCACAGCTAAGAACTTAACACCTGCCCTACCCTTAGTGCCAGGCTGTGGGATAAAGTGAGAGAGTAGGTCTCCAGGTCTCCAGGAGTCTAAGCACCATGCATCACCTTTCCTGCTCCCCTTCATAGGCTTCTTCATGCCTTCTCTTCAGCCAGTAAGCCCCTGTCCCTGTCGGCCTGCTGTAGATGTGCTTGCCAGTGACCCTTGAGAAGGAACGTTCACTAGTGTGGACCTCAGACCTGAAACGATTTTCAACAACAGTTTAGCTATAACAGATAGGAAGGGTAATTTCTTAAACTGTTCTTGTTTGGAAGGTATGGGCACAGATCACTAAAGATTATCATTTTGTATTTCAGCATTCGAACTATCCTGACATTCTAAGTGGCAGGAGTCTGTGTTGTGTGATGGAGACCTGGCTTCCCTTCTACTCTTCCCTCTGTGAGTCGTGGGTCTGCTGCAGACAGCTGAGGACTTGGTGAAGACACCCAATCCTTATGAAATACATATTAAGAGACTGATGAGCACCTGGGAATTAACAGGGGGAGGGGTTAATAATATTACATTTAAATTTTTCATTTTCCAAGGCTGTAATGATATATTTTGAAAAAGCATATTTGCATTTTTAAATTGTGATATAGATTTTTTTTAAAGAGTTTTAACTAAATGCTACCCCTTAGAGCAGATTTAGCATGAAAAGATAACATATGTATTTCCTAAAGTAATTTGCAGTTTGTGGATAGTTTTTAACATATTACAAACATTCCTTTTTTGATTTTAATGTAAATTTTAAAAATAGTTATGAATTAACATGAATTTGGTTTTAAAATCAATTTTTCACATGGCACAAATTGATTAGATTAGGAAAGGACTAGGGAAATTCTTTCATGATTAACTTTATGAATCATCATTAAATAACTAGGTGAATCTGAGAAATCATACTACCAGTACACATGAAACTATTTGCCAGTCTATATAAATATTTCAGAATACATACTTTTATAATACTACTTAAATATCAAAATGCTGTTAGAATCAAATTGTAATATATATTTTAATGTTTGGTTTAATAAAGTGGAATTACAATATAAGTCATTTAATGCCTGTTTACGTAGCAATGACTCCTTTTAACAAAAATATATTTTCAGTTTGGTACAACAGAACTGGCAATTTCATCTATACTAATAAGAGGGTAATATGCTAATTAGACCAGGAGACCTTCTGGGAGACTTTACGGATGTCCTTTTGGACAAAGTCATGGTGGCAGGACTGAGTCAGAGGCCATTAGGAGTGATCAGACCAGCAGGGGAGGGCAGTTGGGGGTGAGAAGACCAGCAGTGGGGGCAGTTAGGGGCCATCAGGCTGGCGGGGGCTGTTGGGGGCGATCATGTTGGTGGGGAGGCAGTTGGGGGTGAGCAGGCCCTGGGAGTGGGTGGCAGGTGGGGGTAGAAAGGCCGGAGGGGGGCACAGTTAGGAGGCGATCAGGCCAGCAGGGGAGCAGTTGGAGGCAATCAGGCTAGCAAGAGGGGCTTTTGGAGGAAGCAGGCCCTCAAGGGGTCAGTTGGGAGCAATCAGGTCAACAGGAGGAGCAGTTGGGGGCAAGCAAGCCAGTAAGGGGGACAGTTGGGGACCAGCAGACCAGCAAGGGAGCATTTGGGGTGAGCAGGCCAGCAATGGGGGGCATTTGGAGGAGAGCAGACAGGCGGGGGGGGGGGGGGGGCAGTTGTGGGTAATTAGGCCTGAGGGAGGGCAGTGGGAAGTGGACGATCAGGCCAGCAGAGGGTGGGCAGTTGGGGGCCAGCAGGCCAGTGGCAGGCGGGGGGGAGGGGGGGAGAGAAAGGGCTGTTGGAGATGATCAGGTCGGTAAGGGAGGCATGTGGGGGCAATCAGGCCTATAAGGGGATATTTAAGGGCAAGCAGGCTGATAGGGGTGGCAGTTGTGGGCAAGCAGGCCAGCAGGGGGAGGGGCAGTTGGGGGCAAGCAGGCTGACGGGGAGGGGGGAAGGGGGGGAGGGGGTAGTTAGGGGTGATCAGGCCTGAGGGTGGGGGGCAGTGGAGTGATCAGGCTGGCAGTTGTGGGCGAGCAGGCTGACAGGGGGCAGTTAGGGGATATCAGGCCTGAAGCGGGGGCAATTGGAGGTGATCAGGTTGGCAGGCAGAGTAGTTAGGGGTGATCAGGCAGGCAGGCAGATGAGCAGTTAGGAGCCAGTGGTCCTGGATTGCAAGAGGGATGTCTGACTGCCTGTTTAGTTCAGATCAGGCCTAAACCGGCCAGTGGGACATCCCTGGAAGGGTCCCAGATTGGAGAGGGTGCAGGCCGGGCAGAGGGACATATCCCCAAGCAAATTCCTAAAATTTAAGTATTTTACAAAATCTTTGGTGGCAATATATTTTGTTTGAAGAGGACAGTTTTATTCATTATTGAACTCTTATTGGCTATAGATAAAGTATTAAAGCAATTGAAAACTCATGATATACTTTATAAGAAAAAAGGTAGATATAACAGAAATTGGGAATTTTGATATAAGAATGTAAGATAGCGTGGGCAGAATGTGTAGTTCAGACCCTACAATCTAATTAATGACAGAAAAACTGCCCCAAAATAAACATTATTAACTACAAAATAAAAAGAATTAATGTTTGTGTCTCTTTTCTAAAATTTAAAAAATTAAATAGAATGTCTAAATTTGTATAAATAAAGTACACAAAAAGAAATAAATCAATGAAGGAATTAACATTAACATTCTGAGATCCCTGTTTTTGAAATGAACTTCACTTTATTTCTAGAGCTTCTTACAAATCTTGTTTTTATAAATGTTACACATGTCACAGTTTCATATATTTAATATTTATTGTGAAACCTTATGGATTCATTTCTCACTTATGAGCTTATTGTGGCTAAATAGTGAACAGAAAGAACTTCAAACATCTTGCCAGGAAAACCTGCCTACAAACAGTTTTTCAAATCATCTGCAAGCACTGATTCTAAAAAGGTCAGGAAATGGATGAGTGTTGGGTATTTTTCTTTCCTAGTCAATGAAGCCATGAGGAAATGTCAAACTGAGTTCTTGGATGTTAAATCAAGGGATAAATAAGCAAGAAATAGCTGCTAGAGGAATGTTAAATGAAACATTCTCCTTCTTGCTTAAAAATAATCCAGAATTTAATCCCTTAAATGAGTATTCATTTATTCAGCATTTTCTCCCTGCTTCCACTTTGTACCAAGCTCTGAGTTAGGTAAACACATAGCTCACAGTGAATCAAACTGAGACTATCTCTGACCTTATAGACCATATAGTGTTCTGAGAGACCCATTTAATCAGACAGTAAACAGATGTATAAAAATATCACTTAATGCCGAAACCAGTTTGTCTCAGTGGATAGAGCGTCAGCCTGTGGACTGAAGGATCCCAGGTTCAATTCCGGTTAGAGGCATGTACCTTGGTTGCGGGCACATCCCCAGTAGGGGGTGTGCAAAAGGCAGCTGATCGATGATTCTCTCATCTATGTTTCTAACTCTCAATCCCTCTCTCTTCCTCTCTGTAAAAACTCAATTAAATATATATTTTTTAAAAATACCACTTAAATGTGTGATGTGTTAAATGAAGCAAGGACCAAAGTATCATGTTAGAAGAAAAAAAAAAAAGGAGATGAAAGGAAAGGAGTTTTCATCTTTCTCTAAGGTGCCATGGAAGGCCACTCTGAAGTCAATTCAAGCTCACGTTGGAAGGATGAGCTGTAGCAGACTCAGTAAAGAGGGAGCAAAATCCCCCCTGTTGAAGGAACTACATGCCCAAAGGCCTGTAATTTGGAAAAGCTGACCATCTCCTACTGGGAATTGTAAAAAGGCCAGCATATTTGCCTCAAAATGCTAATGCAATTGTTTAATTTCATGAAGAGTGCTAATTTCTTATAGACATTTTTGTATGTTTATTTCTTTCAATGGTTGGCTTGCTCAGACACTCGTCCAGAAAAGAACATGCTTTAGTTATCACCAAGACCAATATGATCGT
Organism: Pipistrellus kuhlii; assembly: GCF_014108245.1. Lineage (NCBI taxonomy): Eukaryota > Metazoa > Chordata > Mammalia > Chiroptera > Vespertilionidae > Pipistrellus > Pipistrellus kuhlii. The sequence continues at coordinate 137,007,824 of NW_023425404.1, forward strand.
CACCCAGAGAAAGAAACACACTGTAGAGCTTTCCCAGGAAGGCTCCTTCCCCATGACCTCAACTCCAGTCTGCAGAAGTTTCTTCCACCAGCATTTCCCTTCTCGTTTCTCACTCATCTTTATAGGATTCTGTGTACTCCTCGGAAATAACTAGCTGCCTGGGCCTCATAAACTAACTTATAGTAACTACCTCCTTTGTGCATATATACTTGTCCACCTTTTTGTTCCTCAGAGAGTTGGATTCCATTCACGGAGGAAAGTGAAAAATCTCTGTTACCACAGGCTTTAGGTTCCATGTTTTTTTTACTTCTCTCTGATATTGTCAGTCACCGCTACAGAGAAGTGACTGATGCTTCCTAGAGAATTCAACCCATTCTACATGTGATGTTTCAGAAGATAGGGACTCTGCTCCAAGTTCTTTCTTAAAAACAGTATCAAGTAGAACACAGTGTGCCCAATGAACACAATGCAAGCATTCTTGGCTGACCAGCTGATTGAATTAAGAGAATTTCATATTCATGGTTGTATCTCCCACACAGAAATACATCACCATGTTAGCCAAAGAGATGATTGAGGTACCAAGACATGTTCTTGGGAACTGCTCTTCCTGCTAGTCCAACATTTCATCACAAATGTTATTTATTTTTCTGTTCTGTGAATAAATTACACTTCCTGAAATCCTAGTCAATAATTTAATTTAAAATGCTGTTTACTTGAATTTGCAATTGCACATTTGGAAAAAACAACAACAGTGTTCTCACTTAGCATTTTGTAAATGTCAATGCAAGTTTTGGCAAAGAATTATATGATTACATAACTATCTGGCATGCCTCAGATGTATTGCTATTCATTAAACAAAGCTCTTGGTAAACAAAGTTTTCTACAGGGAAAAACAAAACAAAACAAAACAAAAAAACTATAAAGTGCAAATATTGAACTCTAGTTGTGGATTACAACTTTATTCAAAGCATGATGTGCTGGCTTGACTCAGAAGGCATGTGTAAAGCTCTTGGTATCTGTTTCTTGAGATCCTATCTAGCTCTAACTTTCAAAAGTTCTAATTAAAAAAGAGATTCTTGAGATGTTTGTAAACTTGATTTCTCTTTACTTTGGAAAAGAAGACAGGAGAATCTCCCTAGGAATAAAAAGTGCCAAAACACTTATAATTTATTTTTGCAAATTAGGAGACCCTTATTAGAGTTTTCATTCTGGCAAATGAGAATGATAGAAATACGCTCTTGCCAGGAAGCCACTGAGTTTCTAGGAAATGCTTGGCTAAAATCAAGAGAAACTCTCATGTCAGTCAGCTTGATCAAGAATTGTCTCAGAGGGAGAGAGGGGTTCTAGCACTTCAGCTCTAGCACCATTAGGAGGCCCTATTTCATCCCACCTGCTTCTAGGATGCTTGCTATGGCAGAATTCTAATCTATTTTGGTCAATTGTCCAACAGAAACATTAAAAAGCTATCATTATACCATGTTATTTTTAAAAACCCTATTTCCCCATAACCTCAAGCTTATCTTATTGAAGATGTGTTAAATCTCACCTCTTTCCTTCAGTTGCTTTATTAAGTGATAAAACCATGGGAAATGTCTCGTTTTATTCAAATTATTTCCTCTAACATTAGAAAGGGTAAAATGGAGAAATTGATATGTGTCCTAAAACTGAAGGTCTGTTTCAAAGGCTTATTTAGCCTTTGGCTACCAGACTGATTTGCATAGAGGAGGTCCAGCATGTTCCTTTGACACCTGTACATGAGGCAATGCTTACAGAAATAGGAGGAGTCCCTAAAAGGGAAACACCTAAGGGAAACACCTAATCATTGCCTGATGTCTCCCCACCTCACTTAGGAGACTAATGTGAGGTTTCTTTTTCTCCTTTTCAAAATTTACACACTGGAAATATCTCAGAATCCATGCCCCACTACTTTGCCCTAAGAATATGTTACCCTGTTTCCCCGAAAATAAGACAGTGTCTTATATTAATTTTTGCTCCCAAAGATGTACTAGGTCTTATTTTCAGGGGATGTCTTATTTTTCCATGAAGAAGAATACGGTACACATTTATTGTTAAATGAAAATAAAGGAAATTTATTACCTGTATATGGTACAGTAGTACAGTAGTTGTCAACCCAAACCAGACAAACTGTGAATCCTACAGTATCAAGAATTTAGTCATTTATTCAATGACAATAATGTCATCATCTTCTGGAACATCATCATAACAATCCAATTCCTGAATTTCCTGGTGAATTTCTAGTGACTTCATTTCTTTCAGAATCAGTGGACCAAATTTCTCATGTTTAGCAATAGCACTATCTTTAAATGAGTACTTCTTGTCAAGGTAGCCTGCTCGCAGTGCATTTGCAATGCAACTGTCAGTGATTTTCTCCCATGAATTCTTCACCCAAGTCACAACTTCTTGCAGTTTAGGTATCACAAAGTTTCCACGCTGATTTCTCTCCATTCTATTTTCAATGTAGTCATTAATTTCCATACGCATATTGTCTTTGAATGGCTTGTTTATTGCAATATCAAGAGTCTGGAGATAGGCCATCATTCCTGTGGGAATCATTATCTGATCTATTTTTCTTTTGTGGAGAAATGTCTTCATGTCTTTAGTGCGGTGAGTGCTGGCTGCATCCCAGACTAGCAGACTTCTTTGGCTCCCTCGCATAACAAGAGGCAGCATTAAATCGACCCACTTCCTTATAACTGCTTGTGTGGCCCAGGCTTTTCAGTTTCAAGAATAAAAATGCCCCAAACACGTTCAATCTTTTCCTTCTTGCCCTTAGAAATGATTAAAGGTGGGATTTTAGTGCCATCCGGACGAATTGCCAAAATACAGGAAACACGTGCACTTTTGTAAGCAGTGGAGGGAATGTACACTAAGGAGGCACCCTGCTGTTCAATTGTTGTTTGAGATGATTGGCCCATAAACACTGCAGTTTCATCCATAGCAATCATGTTGGAAAGATTGTATTTAGAGAAGTCAGCATCATTAATAAAGGACTTGAATGCAAGTGCTCACTTAATAACTTGAGTATCTTCCAACCTAAACAATGTTGTAGATCTTCTTAAAGACAGTTCACTTCGCTGAAGGAAATTATCCAGCCAGTGTTGTGATGCTTTGAAGTCTTCGGGGGCTATGTCAAACTGTGGTGCCATTGCAAGGGCAAATTCTTGAATCCGAGCCCTATTCACAACCAAAGCCTTTGCTCTCCTGTCAACAACCCATTCACAGATCAGGTCTTCCAGCTTGGAAAATAATGGTTGCCGACCTGATCCACACTTGTGCTTTTTAGCATTTCCCTTGTCCACTTGTTCAATGAGGTTATCATACTCTGCTCGCCATTTTCGGACCAATCAGATACTCAACATCTTCTCTTTGCAGAAAGCAGTAAGATTTTGGCCCCAAGAGTCTTCCACGATTCCTTTCTTATACTCCACAGAGTAGCTTTTTCTTTTTGCGCTCATTTCTAGGGATAAAAAAAAGGAATTGGGGTATCAAGATGGGGGGAGGGGGATCACTTAAAATGACACAGGGGGATCAGAGAGGGGAATCAAAATGGCACAGGAGAATCAGAGGGGGGATTACCATTTACCTTAGTAACCCCTTTTGATCCTCCTGTGTCATTTTGATTGCCCCCTCTGATCCTCCTATGTCATTTTAAGTGATCCCCCTCCCCCCACCCCTGTGCCACTGAACACCTTCACCAGACATCCCCCCTACCCCTTTATCAGACATTTACCCCCTGGGGCCTGCCTGGGGACTGTCACTGGGCTTTCTGAGGCCTGGATCTGGGCTGGAGCAGGGTCTGCCACTGACTGAGAACCTTCAGTCATCATGCGGGCGGCCACGAGCATCAGGTAGTGTCACCAGAGACAGACCAGCATTCACCACCTTCGCCGTGTCCCTGTCTGTTCTAATCCTCCTGTTCTTCACGCATCTGCAAAAGTCTCCTCTTCTCTCCCGCCCCGCCCCGCGCTCACTGCTCACTGCGACCTCCGCTCTGCCTCCACACAGCAGTGAAGTCAGGACTCTGCATAAAGTCACTGGTTGCTAGACACCAGTTGGGGCGGCCCTAGCGACCAGTTTATAGTAAATTAATTTTCATTCTGAGACAGAGCCTGGGGGGGCCTTATTTTCAGGGGGGATGCCTTATATTTCACTCAGAAGGAAACCTGTAAGTAGGTTTTTGATCTTACCCAGGTGGATTAACTCCCCAACGCCTGGAAATAATCACCTGGATGCTCTATAGGTAACTCAAACTAACATGACCAAACTGAACTAACATGACCAAACTGAAGCCTCCAAAGTTGTCTGTCTCCTGGGGTCTCCATTTTAGTTTGTGCTCCTCCCCCCTCAACCCCATCCAATCAAGCTGGAAAGCTGAGCTTCACACTGGATTCCTTCCCCTGTTCCAGCCTCCACATCTAAGGATCATCAAGGCCTCTTGGTTTTCCCTCCTAAATATGAATCGATCAATTCCCTCTCCCTCTTCCCTGCTAGCATCTTCTCCCCTGCTTTGTTCCCGCACATCCTGCCCAAATTCTGCAAAAACCATCTAGCACATGTCTCTGCCTATTGTAGAATGGCTTTGAAATGACTCACCCATATCCCTAAAGCCCATCCACAAGAATGCCCAAATTCAGCACTCTCTATTTTTGTTATTTAAAATGCAATAAAGCTCTTTGAGAGCAAAGTAGAAAGCCACACCAACTTCCTGGTATCCCATTCTCTCTCCCCAGGCCTCAGAGCCAGACACCTCACAATGCCAGCATGGACAGCATGTGTAGGGTGGACAGGGCATGCCCTGTGCTTCGTGGACTAGTTCTGCCTGGGCCCCTGCTCAGGTGGGAGTGAGAGACATGGGCCAGCCCTGAAAGGGTGGATTCCTGCCGAGCACAGGTGCACTCTGTGGCCAGGGGTCAGGTCTTGTTGCTGCGGTCTCCTCCTTCCCAGCAGAGCAGGACTCTTTATTTCTTTTTTTAAAAATATATTTTATTGATTTTTTTTACAGAAAGGAAGAGAGAGAAATAGAAACCTAGAAATATCGATGAGAGAGAAACATTGACCAGCTGCCTCCTGCACACCCCCCACTGGGGATGTGCCCTCAACCAAGGTACATGCCCTTGACCAGAATCAAACCTGGGACCTTTTAGTCCATAGACTGACGCTCTATCCACTGAGCCAAACCAGTTTTGGCAGGACTCTTTCTTATTGTCCCCTTTCCCTTAAGAAGAAGGGGGTTTGTCTCTCACTGCCTTATTTTCCCTGAAAACCCAGACAAGACTCAGGACCTAAATACCATGGACTTACTAGTAACAACTTCAACATTCATTGGAGATAAGCTTCGTAACACTTGGGGGATCATTATATTCTTCTATTTAGATTTACTGAGTTTTAAGTCTATTCATTGCTCCCCAAAAATGTAGTCTGTGTCTCTAACTGAATTTTCCCTATTCTTTGGAAAATTCCCAGTACTGAAGACATTTTTCTATCCTATTACCTTCCTTCAAGGAAATTACAACAGAACTTCAATCCCATCAATCCCCCTTATCTTAGCAAATTCCTGCCTATCCATTAGAATTTACATTAGTCTTACTCCCCAGAAGATTACTTGTCTGACCTCAGTGCCCTCTGCTCTCTCAGTACCCTGGCATCATGCTGCCAGTGTGTGCGGCAGGTTACACTGTAGTATTCTGCATGTGTGTTTGTTCCTGCATGAGTCAGGTCATCTATCTCCAGCTGCTGTCAGAGTGTCTGTCAAGAGTAGATGTCCAATAGTGTTTCTGAAATAAATGCATGAATGACAGGCTCTTGATCCAGGACTGGTTTCCTCTTCAGGACTTAGAAAGGGCAGCAGATGGCAGTGTCTAGCTAGGCGTGCTATGAGCCAGTTCACAGCTAAGGCAGCAGGAGAGTAATAACAGCTGCCTGCAGCATGCGCTTGGGGCACTTTTCCCGCTGCTTGTTTGTTTCTCATTCCCAGAAGAGTTGAGGAAAATGAAGCCACAGCTGCAATTTTTGTGCTTGAGGGAGACAACTAACCCTGCAGTGTGGAGCCAGCTGTGCATCTTACTCAGGGCACACACACACACACACACACACACACACACTTTTGTCATGCTCGATCCAGAACTGCTTTAGGAAGGAGAGAAAATGTAGAGGAAATGCTCTGTTACACAGTATGTAAACCAGCCTCTAGCTGACAACCCACTTCATGGACTGATGAATTATTGGAGAGTATTTACACCCCACAGTGACTCCTGCTAATTCTTAATTTACTTTTATTAGTTTTCAATCCCACTGAATTGATCTCATTCCCCATGTTAAATTCTCCAATTCCCCTACACAAGTCTTTACCTGTAATAGTTCTCAATAAGTAAATGTAGGCTGAAAGAATGGTTTAGTTTAGTGACCCAAGTGTTTGCTTTGGTTGTTGTTATAACTTCCGCTTTATATTCTTCCTGCTGTTCCTTATGTTGGTGAACTTCTAACCCTGTATGCCAGAACCTAGATTTTCATCACATTTCTTCTCACCTTGAGTGCTCACAGCTTCTTGACTTGTCTGATAAACAAAATGAGGACAGGACCTCTATGAGGCAAGATCCTAGCAGAGAACAGTAGACTTAGTCAAACTAGAGTTTAGTTGAGGAAAGTTTAACTAAGGGCTTTTTAGAGGTGTCAGCAGTTAGTCACTCCAACAAGCAGTGACAAAGTATCTGAGGCAATCACTGCAACCATGATTGCTCCTGCATTTCAAGGTCAAGGGCAAGAGAGAGTTACCAGAATCTAGCAGGAGCAGGAGCCATAGCAGAGGGTCTACCTGACAAGGAGCAGTGACCATGGGCAGAAGAAACAGTGACAGCCACGTCAGAGCAGGCAATGAGGAAGTGAGGGGAGAAACACCCTGACCTCTCTCTCTCCTTCTGCCCTCTGACCTCCTGCTGCCCTCTGATCTTCTGCTGGTGACTCATTGACTCCCCCTCAGTCAGAATCTAGAAGCCAAAGGGACCAATGTTTGCTGGGGGATCAACCCCCGGAGACACAGAGCAGGGAGAGAATGGGTCTGAGGGCAGACAGAGTATCACAAACACAGGACATACCTCATTCTTCCCGGTTCTGAGCACAGTGCTTTTACCTGGCTCTCCATAGGATTAGCAAACCAAAGACTCCCTTTGAAATACATCCCAACATGAATCTACTACACCGGTCCACATACACAAACATTTCTTGAATTTACCCAAGCAGTTGAAACTTCATTCTTCAAGGGTCACTCCACCTTTGTGAATCCCTGTATGCTGTGGACCAACTGTAGTTATATTTGAAATTTCTTTGGTGCAAAATGTCATCACTCCTCACCCCTGACACATTCAAGACATAGCCCACTAGCTTCATCACAGCATTATTTACCATAGCCAAGATATGGAAGCAACCTAAGTGTCCATCAATACGTGAATGGGCCTTTGCCGGTTTTGCTTAGTGGATAGAGCGTCAGCTTGTGGTCTGAAGCATCCCAGGTTTGATTCTGGCCAAGAGCGAATGTCGGAGTTGCAGGCTCTATCCCAGGTAGGGAGCATGCAGGAGGCAGAAGATCAATGATTCTCTCTCATCATTGATGTTTCTCTCTCCCTCTCCTTTCCTTGCTAAATTAATCAAAATATTTTTTTAAAAATACACAAATGGATGAAGCAGGATCAACTCTATTTAGAGATAATAGGCTAATCCAAAAATGACTCAGAATTGTTCTTCGAAGTATTCACCACCAAAGACTGGTTGACCATAAGTCTCCTTTTTATTTCCTGTGTATCTTTACCAGTTCCCCTGTCATTATTACAAACCTGATATGGATTTCAGATTTTGAGAAAATGTGTCTACCAAACATATTTTTAAGTCAATTATTATTAATCAATACCACACATTGTCGCCAGCTTCTGATGATGGCAGCATAAAATTCCATGGTTACCACATGGAATTTATATACAGCCCAATCAAAAGAAAAAGTAGTTTGACCATTTCACTCTCCTCTGCAGTCTTATCAAGAAAAAGACTCATGCTTGTTTACTACCCAACTCTATCTTTTTTTCTGTTACTTTTCAGAGCTTCAGGACTCTCTAGGATCAAGATCCAGTGGAGCAAGTACTGAAATTTGATAGACTAGTATTCAGTAACAGATTTAAAACCAATGTGAAACTTATAATTGACATGTGGCTACCAGGTCTCCTTTATATGAATGTGTTATATATTCATATATAAATTGACTTTTTCAGATCTATAAAATAATGCACTACTTTAAAGGAGATTGGTGTCTTGTCCTGGGACAAGAAGATCTATTTTCTCTATCATAGTAACCCACTAATCTCTGAAAACACATGGGTCTCTAACCATTGGGATACCCAACTTCTGAAATTACCCCACTATTGATTATATAGCTGGATCTGTCTTGTTTCATGCTTTTTTTTTCTCTGAGAGATGGGAATAAAAAAACCTTGCTCGTTAAAAACAAAGGTTGGAATTTTATGTGTTCATGGCAATACGTTGAGTATCTGCTTCAGGATAACTCTTTTATTGTAGACACTTTTCAGTTCCTGGGAAGATGTAAAACCACATTCGGTTATCAGAATGCTGCAGCTATTACAGGCTCACTGTTAGGTGGCATATTGAGTTTACAATCTGTTTCAGATCCAGTGTTGGCTGGTTTTCCTGTTGAACTTTGCATTCACAATCCAGTTTTGGGGAGAATCAAGAACATAAGTATTTTCATTACTAGCCTCATACTTTTGGTGGTCAATCTGTGTATAATTAGCTCAGCTTCCATGGACTCAAAGTTCAGAAATATGGTAGAAATCCTGAACACACATGTTGTTCAATTTTCACAAGTGAGGAACAAAGCCTATTACTAGAGATCCTTTGAAAGAAGGGCCTTCCCTAAAGCTGAGTGTGGGCTGGGCAGGACGTGGGATTTAAGGAAACCTTGTGCACAACAGGAGTCATGCTGAATTTGAGGGGTGGTGAATGGAGTGTCCCAAAATGGCTGTAGTGGACATGGCACTGGTCTCAGGAGAACCAGAGAGGTACCTTTGTCTTGGTCACAGTGGGAGCAGCAGTATCTGCTCATTGTACCTGAAAGTAGGTGCCTCAGGCTTTTTTTTTTAGCTTCAGCTCTGACCACATAGCAAAAGGGGGATGATAGAAATCTAAATTGGAGTTTTTTGGTTTTCTTTTTTGTATGGATTTGTGTAAAATTAAAGAGCTGACCTCTTTTTTTCCTAGCTGGGAACAGGGGTGTGGCTAAGTAAGGAGGAGTTTCTTGGCATACAGTGGGGATTGGGTGTGATTGGGGGTATGCCCTTCTGAAAACACAGGGATGGGCATGCAATATGCGTACACCTCTCTGTCAGGGATAAGGACCTTTTACATTGTCCTTTGAATTTTTGGTGCTATGACTCTGATGTTCTTGTGTAACAATGGAGAAAGAGAATGACTACATACTGGTGTGTGTGTGCCGGAGGGTGTCTCAGTGTTTCTGCAATGTCAAGTGAGTGACGTGAGTGTTCTGTGCAGCCCTGGGAATTGATGCCGGGGAAGATGGGAGAACATGGTGCTTTCAGTCTACAGGGAGTTAAATTATAGTGATTCCCACCATTTTTAGTGCATGAGCCTATTGCAATATATTCATCACTCCAGCTTATTTTACCCATTCATTGCCTGCCAGATGTACAGTTGCACTAACAGCAATGGTAGGTCAAGTCCTAAAGGTCACACGACTGTCTTGTTTATTTATATGCTTAGGATATAACACATGCAGTACACAGACCTAAAGAAACCTTTTTGGGTGAATAAACATTTCAAAGTGTCTCTGCCCTAGTCATCTTTGAGTTATTCTTTGTCCCATCCCACACATCTTACACTACATGGCCTGGAGAATATACAGCAAGGGGGAAAAGTTTTTATGTATGATAGGTCATCTCCTCCCATCCCCACAATTTTCTCCCTCGAGTCATGAAAGAGAGAGATTTAGAATTTAGAATTTAGAGATTTAGATTTAGAGATTTAGAATCTTCCAAGTCATATAAATTATTATGAGAAATCTCATAATATCTTGCCCTTGGCAGGCCCATATCCCCTCACTTGTGATCCTAGAGGCTCTCTGACAAAAGGCTTGCAAAGACCAGAGTAGGAAGCTGCCAGAAACTAATTCCATCATGTCAGCAGGGCTGAATAATCTGGAGTGGCTGAGGGCATTTCCCCAAATCTGAAAAGGATGCATAAATGCTTGCTGCCAGACAGCTGAGGACACTTCAATCTACATGTTATTGCCTCCTGCTGGCCAAACACCTGAACAGCCGAAGGCAGTTACCCAATTTGACAATGGATTCTATATACTAAACCTTGCCTTTTGATATGTATATCTACTTGCTTTAGGACAATTTGTGTTAATAAAAAGCAAGGGATCCAGAAAGAAGGAAGAACTTGGTTCCTTTAGCTAAGTCTTTTCTGGCTCCCCAAAATGCCTTCCAAAATTATGTTTTGTCTCTGGACTCTTTAATTAATTTACACACAGTGTCTTCTCCAAATTCCTGAACCCCTTCTAGATGCTGGATTAAGACCCGAAGCAGGAAACTGTCCTGGCAGGTCAGTACAGTTCCCATTTCAGCTGCCAGTAAGAGTACTCAGGATTTGCCTGGGGTTATTTCATAAGTGATGATCTGGAGTATAGTCTTTGTCTGAAATCCCGTCAGCCCAGATTTAAGTTTCTGTCATTAGCAACATTGAGGTTTCTGTGCACAGAATTTGTGGGATGGATGAAAGGACAATAGATACTCACTGGTGCCAACTCTTTGGAGGGTCCAAAAAGAAAAGAGGAAAGGTCGAAGTGATCATTTTCCTTAAGGGTGGCAATGTTTCCTGTCTATAAAATGGGCATAACTCCATGTTCCATCTCTCTGCCAGGGGATGATGGTGTGACACAATAAAGTTAAAGAGGACAATCAGGCATCAATGGACACTGAATCCTTATGGTCAGGGTCAGACAGTGGTTCCACCAAGAGACATAAGAGAACCACAGAGACATCATAAGGAGCTATGAGAAGGAATAGGGTAAGATGGAAGTGTTAGACCAGTGGGATCAGATTGGATCTTGATTCAGCAACCTCAGTACTTGAGTTCTAGATAGGAACAAATTCAGAGCCAAGACTCAAACTATAAAAGAAAGTTTAGTTAAAAAGTCTCAGAGGTAGAGGAAGTGAGTGCTAAAACAAATGGGCTCAGAAAACAAGTTACAGAGGCAAAAGAAGGGCCCTTGGAGCTTAGGAGAGAGAATGGTAAAGGTAACAGGCTAGGGTGGGAAGAAATGGGGGATGAGAAAATGCACAAACATAACTCCCCAGAGGGAGAGTATGCTGAGTTTTTCCTCCCAAGGGCTTTTAAGGGAAAGGATTGAATTACATCTAGCATGGCCAGAGGTATACCTGAGGAGGGGCAGTGAAGGATTGAAGAATACAGACAAGAGAATACAGTTCGGGCCAGGTAGAATCACTGTGCCTGGATGAGGAAATCATGACACAGCATGTAAGCCGAAGTTTTATTTTATAGTCAGATCACACAAAGCAAAACAAGGTGAGTGGTCAACATGTTTACACTGTTCTTGAGAATTTCAGATCTATTTCATTCCTCAAGCCTTGTTTTGGCAGCACTTGCTGCACCTCCCACAGCCGATTAGCTACCTAGAAAGGAACAAGGGAGGATTATAAGGTCAAATTTAATTATGCTAAAAGGGCTCTGCCCTCCAAGCTGGGACTTGTACATGGCTCTGCCACAGGTCATTCCAAGGTCATCCCTATAGCCACTCCCTAGAAGGGATTTTAGGAGAGGTCCTAGGGGAGGATCTCAATAGAATAGTATTCATCAGATTTCCAGGTGTGTCATTTCAGAGTCATGCTCTCCACTGGGCAGGGAGTAATTAGTCAATGCGGTTAGTTGGTCCTGATGTCAGCCATTACATTGCTTGTCTGGTTTTGCCGCTTTTCTGGGACTAACGTTGAAACGCAACTGAGGCCTAGATGTTATCCCTAGGGGTTAATGCCTAAGGGAGTGGTCAGACAAGGCCCAAATGGAAGTATCGTGAGGTCACTCTTGTTCTTCCTTGAAGAGTGTCTATCGCATGACTAGGGACATGCCAGGGGAGGAAAGGTCAGGGGAAAGTCTGAACCTCATGACCAGTGATATGAAAGATAAGGAGCTAAATACAATATGCTCAGGGAGAAAAGGTTACGTTGGGGGCAAGGTCCCTGTTTTCCCAGTTTGGCCTGTTTTTGATGCTAGACACCCAGGGCCTTCACCCTGGTGACCTTCTGCACCTGGCGTGTGGTCATTGCTCTGGTCATGTCGGTCTAACTGCCACCCACAGAGAGTGCTTTCATCTTTAGCTCTTCACCTACGGAGCCTATGGTTTCATAGCCTCTTGAGTAGAACAGCGTTTTTCAACCGCTGTTCCGCGGCACACTAGTGTGCCGCGAGATGTTGCCTGGTGTGCCGTAGGTGCAGACAAGACAAGAATTTTATAATTTTTCACTATTTTGTTTACTTAATATTTCATAATAAAGTAATTATAAAATACTTTCTTTGTGTTTATTTGATTCCTATTCAAGAGAATTACTTTATATATAGTCAATATAGGCACAGAGTTAAATTTTTTAACATTTTCTAATGGTGGTGTGCCTCGTGATTTTTTTCATGAAACAAGTGGGCCTTTGCCCAAAAAAGGTTGAAAAACACTGGAGTAGAATTGTGGCCTGAACACCAGGCTCAACTCCAGGTTGAGTCACTAGTAGTAAAATTTTTCTCATGCACATCCTGTGAGCTTAATCAAAGCCTTCTCAGGTGCTCTGTGAGAGGAAAAAAAGAAATTAATGATCCTTACAGGACTGCTTGCTTGCACTGAATCAGTTCTTACTATTGCTGTATACATGGAAGTCTCTTTGCTAACCCAATTTATATTAAAAGAATATTTCTTTGTCACTCTTATTCTCTCATTACTATGTTCGCTGACACTCCCAAATCACATTCCACTAATCCCAACCCTCCTTGTGGCATCTTTTATAAGCAAAACATGGAGCTCTTCAGTTTTTACATACAAAGGCTGAGGGATAACCCAAACAAATAAACAATAAACCAAACACAACAACACTGGAATGCACAGATTTTTATGAGAAGGAAAACTGAAGTGGTAATATGTAGTGAGCAGAAGGCAGATACTTTTTTTAAAAAAATGAGAGAATTATAGACTATGAGAGATAGAAATGGCCTTAAATTTCTTCAAACTGAACCTCCTTATTTTATAGGTGAGGAGTGTGGAGAATAAAGATGCACAGCTGGTTGATTCAAAAATAGGAACAGAGAGAGGAACCATGAACTCTTTCTTCCTAGTGTTGCTTCTTATGCTCCTTTCTGAGGGAGACCTACTTTCCAGGAGCAGGTGTGGGTTTCCATTAGTAAGCTTTCGAACAGAAGGGTCTGTTCTCTGCTGCTTTTAGTGAAAAGGTCAGGGAACTATGTGCATCCACCAACAGCCAGAAGGTTCTAAATGCCAATTGGAAAAGCTGTAGAAGTCAATTCCCGGGACCACCCCTCCCATCCGGCATTGAACTTCTCTTTTGACTGTGATTTAATTTCTGCTGGAATTATACAATCCGCATCTCAAGGCTACCCATAAATGTGTTTCACTGCTTGACACTCAGCCCAGGGAAGTTGCTCATCAGTTGGGCTGAATTGCCTCCTTCTCACTCCTGCCGCATAGGCCCTAGAAAATGGGTCTGCTCTTTTTTCCCATGTGCCTGCCCTTCTTCAGAGAGTAAATTATCTTCCTCACTTTCATCTCAACCTCTTCCTTCCCAGAGTAAATAGCCCAGTTTCATCAACAATTTCTTCACTCTGACCAGGCTGAGAAGTTGCAAAGACAGCAAAACATCCCAGCACTGCCTTTAGGATCTAGCAAAGACTATGTCTTTGAGGCCTCCTGCTGTCTCAAATGAATATGCATCTAGAAATAAGCAAAATATTATGCAACTTTAATTTATTATAGATTTAAAAATTTTTCCATAAAGCGTTTTAATGATTTCCTAGCTGTAAGGGAACTGAATAGGTCATTCTGTTTTGTATTTTTTCCCCCAATAACTAGCTAACCATACTGAGTCTGAATTCCCTCATTTTTGAAATGTGTTAATAATACATTGTGGACTATTAAAGATTATGTCTAGATAGTGCTAAGCAGAGAGAGGGCCTGTCACAAAGCAGGCACTTCTTGTGTGGCAGAAATTGTCACAACCTGTCACAGTAGTACTTGTGCTGTCTTCCTCTCTGCTGGCTCCTCATCTCTCCTCCCTTTCCTCTCTACGGAGCTAGAGCTCCCTCTTTCTCCACAACCCCTCCAGCTGCTTCTCTCTGAAGATTCCAATTAAAATTTGTTTTTCCTTTCCCAGAGTTTCCACAAAATTGGCATCAAAGTTGTCACAGTCTCTCTCCTACTCTCATGTGTTTTAAGTTTCCTAATTCATCTCCATGTTTCTTGTGCTTGGGTTTTACTGAACCTCTGGGATCTGTGGGTTTAGAATTTTCATAAAATACGGAAAATTGTCAGGCATTATTTATTCAAATATCATATTTCCCCCTTCCCTTTCATTTCTCCTGGGACTATAATTACACATATATTACATCTTTTTTTAGCTGTCTCACCTCTCACTATTTTTTCCCTGTATTTAAGAAAGTTTCTATTTTTTTCAAATTTATTAATCTTTTCTTCTGCAACAGCTAACCTGTTGTTAATCCTATCAAGTGTATTTTTCTTTTTCTTTTTTAGATATATATTTATTGATTGATTTCAGAGAGGAAAGGAGAAGGAGAGAGAGATAGAAACATCAATGATGAGAGAGAATCATTGATTGGCTGCCTCCTGCACACCCCCTACTGGGGATCCAGCCACCACCCAGGCATGTGCCTTTGGCTGGAATTGAACCTGGGACCCTTCAGTCCACAGGCTGACGCTCTATCCACTGAGCCAAGCTGGCTAGGGCTCAAGTGTATTTTTCATTTTAAAGTATGCTTTATATTCTTTTAATGTGGTAAAAAAAAAAAATTCATAAAATCTACCACCTTAACTATTTTTAAATGTATAGTTCAGTAGCGTTAAGTATATTTACATTGTTGTAAACAAATCTCCAGAACTTTTTCACCTTGCTAATCTGAAACCCTACCCACTAAATAACAACTTCTTTTCCTCTGTTGATAACCACCTTTCTACTTTCCATTGCTATTCATTTAACTATTTTAGATACTTCAGGTAAGTAGAATTAAACAGTATTTGTACTTTTCTGACTGGCTTATTTCACTTAGCATGGTATCATCAATATTCATCTATGATGTTGTATCTGATAAAATGTCCTTCCATTTGAAGGGGACATAGTATTGTAAGACATATACTACATTTTGTGTATCCATTCTTCTGTCAATTTGCATTTGGGTTGCTTTCACCTTTTGGCTATTGCAAATAGGTGCAATTATCATGGCTGTGCTTTCAGTTCTTCTGGTTGTATACTCAGAAATGAGATTGTTGGATCATATGGTAGTTCTATTTAAAAATGTTTTAATTGCCACATTGTTTTTCATAGCTGTTGTGCCATTTTATAGTCCCACTAACACTGTGCAAAGCTTCCAACTTCTCCATCTCTACCAACACTTATTTTTTAATAGTAGCATCCTAATTAATTGATGTGAATTGATACTTATTTGTGATTTTGTTTTAATGACTAGTCATGTCTCCTCCAGAGAAAAAAAATGGGGAACATTTCCCAACTCATGTTATGAAGCCAAGATAGTATTATAATAATAATAATAATACCAAAATATGATAAAAACATCACAGAAAAAAAGGAAGATTACAGACTAACATTTCTCAAAAAATAGATGAAAATATTTGCAAAATATAAATTAAAATGAATGTCTTATTCTGATAAAGTTTGTCTACATATAAAAGTACAGTGAATATTATACTTAATAATCAATTACTGACATTGACAATGAGGCAAAAATACTCATATAAACCCACCTACTCAAAATATTCTGGAGGCTCTGGCCAACACAAGGAGGCAGGATGAAGAAATAAAATGTTTAAGAATTGGAAAGGAAAAAAATAAAACTTTCATTATTCCCAATGCTGCATAAGTAGAAAATCTTTCAAAACATTCAAATTTTCAAATTAATAAATGATTTTAGAAAGATCATTGATGTAGTCAATATAAAATTTTACTTCTGAACACCAGTGACAATCAGAAAGGAAATAAAAAATAAAACTTTTGGTAATAGAAAGACCACCTAGCATAAAATATTTAAGAAGTCCACAAATAGACCCAAAGGTTTTAATCAATGAAAAAAGAACAGATAATTCAATAATTTGTATTGATATATTTGTTCACATTTATACTAAATTCTATGGATCTAAATAAGTACCAGAGATAGTAAAGTTCATAGATATGTACTCCATTAGTAGTAGAAAATATATGTCAAAGATGAAAAATAAAATTCTTAACTGCCAATGACAAGTTGAAATTTTTTTCAAATTAAACATAAGAATTTAATATATTTTTGGCAATATTTTTGCATATCAGTAAAAGAAAGACAAAAACCTCAAAGAAAATAGAAAAATAAAATGAGTAACAATTCATGAAAGAAAAACAAATGGTCAATAAATCCATTTTTTAAAATGTCAATAATTAAGAAAATGAAAACTAACCCAATCAGATAAACAAAGATTTTAAAGACTTAAAATACTTAATTTTGGCTTGAATATGGGAAATAAAGATTCTTACATATTGCTTATAAGTTATGGTATAGACATATAATAAAACTAGAGGTCCAGTACACGAAATTTGGGGGAGGGGGGGAAGGATGTCCCTCAGCCCAGACTACACCGTCTCCAATCTGGGACCCCTCAAGGGATGTCCAACTGCTCACCTGCCTGCCTGCCTGATGTCCCCAAACTGTCTTCCCCTGCATGCCTTTTTGCCCCCAACTGCTTCCCCTACCAGCCTAATCACCCCCAACTTCCCTTCCCTCTGACCTGATTACCCCCTAACTTCTCGCTCCCCCAAACCTGCCTGATCTCACCCCTAATTGCTTGCTCCCCCACTGGCCGAATCACCTCTAACCGCCTCTGTCTTGGCCCCTGCCACTGTGGCTTTGTCCAGAAGGAAGTCGGACTTCCAGAAGATGTGCGGTTGACCCAGGTTAATTAGCATATTACCCTTTTATTAATATACTAGATACTCTTCAGCAATTTAAAATGTCATAGATTAGCCGAAACCGGTTTGGCTCAATGGTAGAGCGTCGGTCTGCGGACTGAAAGGTCCAGGGTTCGATTCCGGTCAAGGGCATGTACCTTGGTTGCGGGCACATCCGGTAGGAGGTGTGCAAGAGGCAACTGGTCGATGTTTCTCTCTCATTGACGTTTCTAGCTCTCTATCCCTCTCCCTTCCTCTCGGTAAAAAATCAATAAAATATATTAAAATAAATAAATAAAATAAAATAAAATAAAATAAAATGTCATAGATTAACTTTTGCCAACATGAAAGTATTTTCACAACTATTGTGACATGAATTTAAAAAGAATATATAAATCATACAAAAAATTCTAGAAAGAAATACACCTCAATGTGATTTATATTAACCTCTGGATAGATTTTGTTCTTTTTATTATCAGTATTTTATAATAATTCTACACTAAACATGTATTAGTTTTCAATAAATTTAATGCCATATTAATAAGGGAAACTTTAACCTTATTTATAATTTCTATTGTTGTGGGCGACCCGCAAATGACCAGTCAGCCAAAGTGGAATTTAGGAAGCTTTTATTACGAACTCGAGTCCGGGCTCCCGTCTCAACTGACACAGCAGCAGCAACGAGAGCCCCAACCCACTCTAAGCATGCTACTTTCATCCCCGTCTTAGGGATGCCTGGCAGATTATGACTGGCTAAAAGTTTTAACAAAGAAACGTCAGTTATGAGTTATAGAAAAATTCCACTAGTACAGTAACATTTAAAGTTTATACAACCCCTGGGTGGGGGTTTATTTTCAGCTTAAGCACTCTCTGTTTGACCTGGTTTGGTCTGTTTGTCCTGCCTTGCGGCTACTGGAAACAGGACGTGCCTGCCTGGGGGTTGAGCCAACAGAACTATTTTATGACTAACAGTTATGCTACATTCTTTGTTGTGGGTCTGGTTGCTCGTTCCTTCCCTGGCCTGGAGTCCTGCCTCAATAGGGTCTTGCTGGCCATCTGGAGCCCTGCCTCAACCAGGTCTTGCAGGCCACAACACTATTAAGAATAAACATTCCTGAAGAAATTATCTATTTTAAATATTCTCCTTAGCAACTGTAATTCATTGACATTAACAAAGAATATCATTGGTACTGATTTCACTGGAAATCTTATGTAGTGTACACATTTGCTTTAGATCACATGTGTCAAACACAAGGCCCGAGGGCCAAATCCGTCATGCCAGGCCTTGCAATGTGGCCCGCACCGCGCTGTCATCACTGCACTCCGCTGCGTTTCCATCACAATGACAGTTTATGACTGTTCAGTAAACCATTCGGCCCGCGATTTAGGCTGGATTTTAGATTTTGGCCCCTTCTCTGATTGAGTTCGACACCCCTACTTTAGATGTTTGGTTTTATTGTATTTCTTTGTGATAAGAGAATTCTCACAAACAAATGATAAACTGTCTTCTTTTCCTTAGGTGTATTTTCCCTTAAGCCATGACTGTTTATTTGCTTTTCTAACCAATTAACTTAATAGATGAGTACTTTTTTGAATTAGTAGATAGTGCTATGGGCTAGATGGTGTCCCTTCCCTCTCTCCCTCCCCCCAATCCCCACCTCAATTCATGCTGACTACCCCTAAGTGACTATACTATATTGGAGGGCAGGAAGTAATTAAGGTTAAGTGGGATCATAAGCTAGAATCCTGATTGATAAGATTAGTGTTCTTAAAAGAGGAAACACCAGAGAGCTCCCCCTCTCTCTTTCTCCAACGTGTGAGACACAGGGCACTGAATTAGTTGGCACATTGATCTTGGACTTCCCAGCCTCCCGAACTGTGAAAAACAACAATCTGTGGTCATTTGTTTTGGCAGCCCAAGTGGATTATGATACGCAATGCAGTATTTGCTTAGATAAGTATTTGGCTGGTTCAACAGCTCCTTCCCATAAGACAGTTACTACAAGAGTCTTTTTGTTTTCTCTGTTCCTTTAAAATAGGGGTGTCGAACTCAATCAGAGAAGGGGCCAAAATCTAAAATCCAGCCTAAATCGCGGGCCGAATGGTTTACTAAACAGTCATAAACTGTCATTGTGATGGAAACGCAGCGGAGTGCAGTGATGACAGCGCAGTGCGGGCCACATTGCAAGGCCTGGCGGGACGGATTTGGCCCGAGGGCCTTGTGTTTGACACATGTGCTTTAAAACATAAGGATGTGAGCTGAGACCGGTTTGGCTCAATGGATAGAGCGTCGGCTTGGGGATTGAAGGGCCCGGGTTCGATTCCGGTCAAGGGCATGTACCTTGGTTACGGGCATATCCCCAGTAAGGG
The DNA here is from genome assembly GCF_014108245.1 of Pipistrellus kuhlii. Taxonomy (NCBI): domain Eukaryota; kingdom Metazoa; phylum Chordata; class Mammalia; order Chiroptera; family Vespertilionidae; genus Pipistrellus; species Pipistrellus kuhlii. The sequence continues at coordinate 137,027,473 of NW_023425404.1, forward strand.
GTGTGCAAGAGGCAGCTGATCCATGACTCTCTCTCATCGATGTTTCTCTCTATCTCTCTCCCTTCCTCTCTGTACAAAATCAATAAAATATATTTTTAAGAAAAATAAGGATGTGTATTTTTATTGCTGATAGTATTACAGATGTCTCCCATCCCTCCCCACTTTACACTCCTCCTACCAGCCCCTACTGCAATAATCTTTTCAACGAATGTTGCCCACAGTGAAAAAACTAACGCTGTATTTGATTATTGACGAGAAAATTAGCATTGCTTATAAACATCCACAGGAAACTATTGTATGCTCAAAATTAATTACTCTTAATACTCCCTGTTCTTTCTGGCCATCTCCTAAGCCTGTGCTAAAATAAATAAGTAAATAAATAAATAAATAAATCCCCTTCTGGAGATAACAATTATTTTTAGTATTATAGAAATAATCTTTCAGTGAGGCAGATTTAGGATTTACTCTCAGCTTTCCTTCTTTCCAGCTATGTAATTTCAGGAAAGTTACTTAGTCTAGCTGAGCCCCAATTTATCTGCAGAGACAACCATAACTACTTTAAAGTGATGTTGTGAGGCCTCAGTGAGGTGGTATTTGTTAAGTGTGATTGGCACATGTTAAATTCTCAACAAGCTCTAGTTTCCATTCATGGCCACCCATTGCTTCAACCTAACCAGGAATGGAGAGGTGTTGTTACCTGTTCCTCAATAAGAAAATGAATTGATGACAATTAAAAGCTTGAGCATAGTCTTGTTATTTTAATTTTTATTCCATTTACCAGCCTCCAGAACTGTGAGAAAGAACAATCTTTTGTAATTAGTTTTGGCAGCCACTGCTTTAATTTTGATTTATATCTTCCAATTTAAAGGAATATTTCTATTTAAAGAAGAAACAAAAACTCCTACCCCTCAACCCCCTTATCCGGACACACAGTCTTCTTGTACAAGACTGGGATTTTTATAAAACACAGCTTTGATCCTTTCACTTCAATACTGAGAGCTTTCAAGGGAGTTCTTCCTTTGTCAAAGGAAATGCAAACTCTTTAAAATGCCATTTGAAGTAATACATCATTAGAGCCTACATACTTCTCAAAATTACTTCCCTAGACTTCATCCCTCCACATGCTCTACTCCCCTTCAGAATATGCCTAACATTGCCCCTGTCCGTTCAAAGGATTCCTCCATTTGAATTCAATTTTCTTCCTTTCTTCTTAGTCTCCATTGCCCTAGGAGTTGTGTCCGTGAAGATATTTCTACAACCGTATGCTATTTTGCTGCCTATGGAAACTTGTAGGATTTTTATGGTTTCCCATATCATGCTTAAATCCTTTAGCCATTTTGAGTTTGTTTTTGTATATGGGATAAGTTGGTGATCTAGTTTCATTTTTTGCATGTATCTAACCAGATTTCCCAGCACTATTTATTGAAGACACTGTCTTGGCTCCGGTGTATGCTCTTGCCTCCTTTGTAAAATATTAATTGAGCATACTGGCTTGTGTCGATTTCTGCATTCTCTGTTCTGTTCCATTGGCCTATATTTCTGTTTTTGTGCCATTACCAGCGTTTTGAGAACAGTGAATTTGTAATATAGCTTGATATCTAGTATTGAGATTCCTCCAACATTGTTCTTCTTTTCAGGATTGCTGTGGCTCTTAAGGGTATTTTTTTTTTTAATTATTATTATTCCAGATGAATTTTTGGAGAGTTTGTTCTAGATCTTTGAAATATACCATTGGCATTTTAATGGGGATTGTATTGAATCTGTAGATTGCTTTGGGTAGTATGAACATTTTAATATGTTGATTCTGCCAATTCATGAACATGGTATGTTCTTCCATTTGTTTATGTCTTTCTCTATCTCTTTATTCAATGTAGTGAAGTTTTCCAAGTACAGGTCTTTTATCTCCTTAGTTAAGTTTAATCCTAGGTATCACAATTTTTTTGGTGCAATGGTAAATTGGGTTGTTTTTTGTTGTTTTGTTTTTTCTCTTTCTGAGTTAATTATTGGTGTATAAAAAGGCAGCATAGATTTCTGGGTGTTAATTTTGTATCCTGCTACATTGCTGAATTCATTTATTAGATGTATTAGTTTTTTGAAGGAGCCTTTGGGGTTTTCTATGTATAGTATTATGTCATCTGTGAATAAGGACAGTTTTCTTCTTTTTAAAGTTGGATACCTTTTATTTCTTCTCCTTGACTAATTGCTACGGCTAGCATTTCCAGTACTATGTCAAACAGAAGTGGTGAAAGTGGGCATCCCTGTTTTGTTCCTGTTCTGAGGGGAAATTTGTTTAGTGTTTTGCCCATTGAGTATGATGTTGGCTGTAGGTTTGTCATATATGGTTTTTATTGTTGAGCTATGATTTCTCTATTCTCACTTTGCTGGGAGTTTTTATCAAGAAAGGGTGTTGGATTTTGTCAAATACTTTTTTTGTATTAATTGATATGATTATGTGATTTTTGTCTCTGTTTATGTGATGTATGACATTTATTGATTTGTGGATATTGTACCATCATGCATCCCCAGGATAAATCCCACTTGGTCATGGTGTATGATCTTTTTAATGTAATGCTGGATCTGATTTTCTAGAATTTTGTTGCATCTATGTTCATCAAGGATATTGGTCTATAATTCTCTTTTTTTGTGGTATCTTTATCTGGTTTTGGGATTAGAGTAACACTGGCTTCATACAAAGAGCTTGGAAATGTGCCTTCCTCTTGAATTGTTAGAAATAGTCTGAAGAGGATTGGTTTTAGTTCTTCTTTGAATGCTTGGTAGATCTCTCCTGTAAAGCCATCTGCACCAGGGCTTTTGTTTGCTGGAAGATTTTTGATGGCTGCTTCAATTTCTTCGGTAGTTATTAGCCTATTCAGTTTTGTTTTTATTATTATTCATATTAAGTTTTGGAAGGTTATATTTTTCTAGGAATATGTCCACTTCCTCCAGGTTGTCCAGTTTGTTGGAATAGAGTTGTTTGCCATATTTTTTAAATAATCCTTTGTATTTCAGCGGGGTCTGTTGTCATTTCACCTCTTTCATTCCTAATTTTATTTATTTGGGTTCTCTTTGCTTATTGGTGAGTCTGGCTAAAGATTCATTAATCTTGTTTATCCTTTAAAAAAAAAAAACGATTCTTGGTTTTGTTGATCTTTTGTAATTTTTTTTTTTGTCTCTATGTCATTTATCTCTGATCTTTATCATTTCTTTCCTTCTGCTTATACTGGATTTTTTTTGTTGTTGTTGCTCTCTTTCTAACTCTTTGAGTTGTAGGGTTAGGTAATTTATTACCATTGTTTCTTATTTTTTGCAGTAGCTTATAGAGCTATGAATTTCCCTTTCAAAACTGCTTTTGCTGTGTCCCATAGATTTTGGATTGTTGTGTTTTCATTGTCATTTGTTGCCATGATGGTTTTTTTCTTCTTCTTTGATCTCTTTTGTTACCCAATCATTGTGTAATAGTACGCTATTTAGTTTCCATGTGTTTGATTTTTTTGGATTGTTTTTATTGTAGTTGATTTCCAGTTTTATGCTATTGTGATCTGAGAAGATACTTGATATGATTTCTATCTTCTTGAATTTGAAAAGACTTTGCTTGTGACCCAATACATGATCCATCTTTGACCCATGTACACTTGAGAAGAATGTATATTCTGAGTCTTCGGAGTGAAATGTTCTGAAGATGTCAATTAAATCCATCTAGTCTAGTGAGTCATTTAGGATTGATGTTTCTTTGCTGATTTTTTGTTTAGAGGATTTGTCCAATGGTGATAATGGGGTATTAAAGTCTCCTACTATGAATGTATTGCTGTAAATCTCTCGCTTGATATACTCCAGAAGTTTTTTTTTGTTTGTTTGTTTGTTTTTTGTTTTGTTTTGTTGTTGTTTTTAATGTATTTGGGTGCACCTGTATTGGATGTGTATATGTTTACCAGAGTTGTTTCTTCTTGTTGGATTGCTCCCTGTAGTTTTATGAAGTGGCTTTCCTTATCTCTTTTTATGTCCTTCACTTTGAGATCTAGTTTGTCAGATATAAGTATTGCTACCCCAGTTTGTTTGTTTTTTTCATTTCCATTCAACTAAAGATCTTTTTCCATCCCTTCACCATCAGTCTCTATGTGTCTTTTTTCCTGATGTGCATTTCCTGTAGACAGCAGATATATGGGTCATGTTTTCTTATCCACTCAGTTATCCTCTGTCTTTTAATTGGGGCATTTAATCCATTTACATTTAAAGTTATTATTGATAAGTACTTGTTTGTTGCCATTTTTATTCTTTACCCCTGTGTTTCTTCTTTGCTTCCTATTTCTTCTTTTTACAGCAGGCTCTTTAGCATTTTTTGCATTGCTGATTTGGTGGTAATACACTCCCTTAGTCCTTTTTTTGTCTGTGAAGCCCCTGATCTCACCCTCAATTTTGATTAATAGCCTTGCTGGGTACAATATTCTTGGATTCAAACCCTTCCTTTGCATGACTTTGTATATTTCATTCCATTCCCTCTGGCCTGATGTGTTTCTGTTGATAAATCAGTCACTAGTCTGATGAGGGATCCTTTGTAGGTAACTTTCTGTCCCTCTCTGGCTGCTTTTAAGATTCTTACTTTGTCGTTGGTGTTTGCCAATGTAATTATAATGTGCCTTGGTATCAGTCTTTTGGGGTTCATTTTGCTTGGGACTCTGAGTTTCTTGGATTTGTGTGAGTTTTTTCTTCCCTATATCAGGGAAATTTTTTGTCATTATTTCTTCAAACAGGTTTTTTTATTCCTTGCTTAGTTTCCTCTCCTTCTGGCACCGCTAATATGCCAATTTTTTGTTTTATGTTATCCCAAAGTTCTCTTAGGCTTTCCTATTTTTTAATTTTTTTTTTCTAGAAGCTGCTCTGCTTGGGTATTTTTTCCTACCTTGTCTTCTAACTCACTGATGCAGCCCTTTACTTCTTCTACTGTTGATGCTTTCTATTGAGTTCTTTATAGCACCGATATCATTTTTCATTTCTTCTTTTTTTGTGTGTGTTTTTTTCATTTCCTCTTTGTTCTTATGCATGTTGTTGAATTTGTCTTTCATTCTTTTCATCCACCTTATGACCATTTCTCTGAATTTTTTTTCTGACAGATTGCTTGCCTCCATTTTGTTTACATCCTTTTCTGGTGATGCCTGTTTTTCCTTCTTAAGTGGGCTGTTTCTTTGTCTGCCCGTGATCTCTCTTTTCCAGTTGTCTGGTTATGTAGTTCTCTCACTCCTGTGTTGATTTAAAGGCACAAAATACAACACAACAAGGCACAATGCACAAAGCACTGAACACAAATGTATTAATGATATTAATGATATTAATAACTCCATATAAAGGTAACCATCAGAGAAAAGAGACTTATGGGATAAGAAAGAAAGAAAGAAGAAGAGGAAATAAAAAAGAGGAATTAAAGGAGCACAAAAAATGAAATTGGGAAAGAAAAAAATGTAAGAGAGAAAAGAGAATAGAAAATAAGAGGGGGGAAAACAATTTTATGGGAAGAAAACTCTTATATAATAGCCTCTATTCCCAACAAATGCCAGCAACAAATACCTAGAGATGAATGCAAACTACAAACAACAATTAATATCAAGTGAGGTGAGGGAAAACAGAAGAAAATACAAAAAAAAGCAAAATAATCTCACGAACAAGCATAAAAAAGAAACCAATATAATCAACAATCAAGAAATCAACAACAAAAGGACTATAAAAAAAAAAAAAACTTGGATAGTGAAAAAAGAGAAGAGAGATGTGTGTATGGACTTAAAGCAGGAGATTGAAAATTAGATAGATAAGTAGCGTGAAATTTTAACAGGAGGTGAAAAGAAGGAATAGGGAAAATCTAAAGCAGGAATAGGGTAAGAGAAACAGGACAACAAAAGGGGAAAAGTGAAGAAGAGAGTGTTGGCATAAAGGTAATGTTGAGATTGAGGAAGATGAAAATAGAATGTAGACCAGTGATTCCAAAATAAAATAAAGAGAAAATAAAATGACACTTTAAAAAAAATGTAAAATAGTAGTAGTAGTAATACTGATTAAAATTTTTTTTAAATGTAATAATTAAAAAGGTAAAATCAAGTGAAGAAAAAAATTAGTTTCTTAAGTCAAATATGAAAAATATAAAAATAAAAATTAGCAGTAGTGAAGGTCATTCAGTTCTTCTACTGTTCTGTTTGGCAAGCCTGTTTCCTAGTCAGGACAGTATTGAAGTTCCCTGCATTCCACTACTCCTCAGTGTTATAAGCCACAGTTCTGATTTTCAAGCAGGCAGTACTTCTTTATTTCTTTTTTTTTTTTAATAAATTTTTATTGTTCATATTATTACAAATGTTCCTTCCCCCCCCTTCCCACCCCACCCTCTGCCCTTTCCCCACCCCCCATTGTCCTCATCCATAGGTGCACAGTTTATGTTCAGTCTCTTCCCACATCCCCCTCTCCCCTTTTCCCCAAGAATAAACAGTTCACTCCCCTTCCATACCTCTGATTCTATTATATTCAACAGTTACTATTGTTCATCAGATTTTTTTTTTAATTTCCTTGGTTTTTAGATTCAGTTGTTGATAGTTACATATTTGTTGTTCATAATTTTTATCTTTATTTACTTTCTCTTCTGAAAGAACCCCCTTCAGCAATTCATATAATTCTGGTTTGGTGGTGATGAACTCCTTTAGCTTTTTTTTTATTAGTGAAGCTCTTTATCTGGCCTTCGATTCTGAGTGATAGCTTTGCTGGGTAGATTATTTTTGGCTGTAGGTTCTTGCTATTCATCACCTTGAATATTTCTTGCCATTCCCGTCTGGCCTGCATGGTTTCAGCTGAGAAATCAGCTGACAATCTTATAGGCGACTGGATATAGAGTTCAAAACCACACTTCTAAGGTTTTTCAAGAGTTTCCTAGAAAAGGCCGATAAAATAAATGAGACCTATGAGGATATGAAAAGGGATCAACAAGAACTAAAGAATACATTGTCTGAAATAAAAAATATTATACAGAGTCCTAAAAACAGAATAGAAGATCGCAAGAATCAAGTCAAAGATTTGGAACATAAAGAGCCAGAAGACACTCCTCTGCAGAAGCTAGAAGGCAAGAGAATTCAGAAAATTGAAGATGATGTAAGAAACCTCTGGGACAACTTCAAACGATCCAACATCAGAATTATGGGGGTCCCAGAAGATGAGAAAGAGCAAGATATCGAAAACATACTGAAAGAAATAGTGACAGAAAACTTCCCCTACCTGGTGAAAGAATTGGACATATTTACTTGTCAAACTATGCTGAAAAAAGAAGCTAAACACCAAAGACTTTGTACTGATTTGATTTCATTTACATAAAATAGGATAGGCAAAGCAATCTATACTAAGGGAAAGTAGATCAGTGGTTGCCTGGGAGTTTGTAGAAGTATTGACTACAGAGGGCATAAGGGAACTTGTGGAGGTATTATTAATGGCCCATATCTTTATGGTGGTAGATTCAGAGGTATACTCATTAGTCAAGACTCATGGATGTGTGCACTTAAAATGGATCCTTTTTTATTCTTGAAGTTGACATTGATAAAGTTAATTTAAAAATAAATAACATCTTCTCAAAAGCTCCAGAGCCCCACAGACTTGGAAGTCATCAACTGTCGAATGCTGCTGCATGCTTTGGAATGTCCCTGTCAGAGAGGAAGGTACTGTGTGTCAGATAAATAGCTCATGACTCCTCCACACCTTTTCTGCTATTTTTATTTGTGCATTGGGTGAGGAGGGATGCTTTTGAATTTTGTTTCATAGATTAAAAGATATATATTTTTACTCCAATTTTTTGTTTAGCTTCTACTTTCCCAAGGCCTAAATTTAGACTCAAGAAAAATACTTATTCCTGAAATTATTCTTTGTATCCTTTGCTTTTCCTACCTGAAACTCAGATCGCAGGCAAGGCAACCCAAGAGAATTATGACTTTGGACATTGGACTAAATAAAATGAACATTCATCTCTTTTAAGACTATTGTGATTTGCCTTACAGAAACTGGGCATAACCAAGCTTACTGCAATTTCTGGAGTTCCGGGGTGAATAATAGGGCAGAAACATAATGATTACATAAGAATGATCTTGCTTTTCTCCTGGTTTGCTTTCATTGAAAAGAAAGTTTCTTAACATTTGTTAACATGATAAATGTCTTAAATTACTTGCCTGGCATTCTTTCACACAATTGTGCAAACAAGGATTTGAAAATTTTCTATTTAGCACGCAGTTAAAACTAATAAACAAGTTCTGGTTTTGTTTGATGTTTGTGCTAGCAGCACACAGAATGTCTTCTGGATTATAAGGAAAAAAAATCAAAGTTCATATATATGACTATTAATCTCTTCCAATACTAATTTTATTAAAGTTATAGTGTAAGTATTGTTCTTTTCACTCATTCTTATTCCAATAATTTTGTCTATTCTTATGCAATAGCTCATTTCCTGTTTATTGCAAGTTTTATACAAATAAAATTTGACCTACTTCAATACAATTACCATTTTCAAATCTTTCAGTGAACATTTAACTGAGGTTTTATAATAATAATTTCCTTAAAGAATTAAATATTTAAATACTATGTAGTTATTGAATATAGACTTGGGTCCATTTTAACTTAGCTTCTAATTTTCTTGAGTCTATCAAAATTTTTAGGTTACATTAGACTTTGCTATTTCTAATTCTAGACTAGTTTAAATGATTCATAAAGAAGTGTTAGTTAAGTGTCATTCTGTTAATTAGTACAGAATTTTGTATATTTAATTATTACAATAACTAGAGACCTGGTGTACAAAATTTGTGCACAGGGTGTGGGGGTCCCCTCAGCCCAGCCTGCATCCTTTCCAATCCAGGAACCTTCAGGGTTGAACATCCCTCTCACAATCTGTGACCACTGGCTCCTAACTGCTCACCTGCCTGCCTGCCTGATCACCCCTAACTGACCCTCTGCTGGCCTGGTCACGCACAACTGCACCCCCTCCCCCCCGCCAGCTTGGTCACTTCTCACTGCCCCTCTGCCAACCTGGTCGCCCCTCACTGCCCCACCCCCCCACTGCCAGTCTGGTTGCCTCTAACTGACACCCCTGCTGGCCTGGTCGCCCCACACAGCATGCTGCTCAGTCATTCAGTCGCTCCTCACTAACCCCCCTGCCGTCCTGGTTGCCCCATACAGCCTGCTGCTCAGTTGTTGGTCATCCTTCACTAATGCCCCTGCCAGCCTGCTTGGTCATCTGTTTGGCTGTTTCAGATGCGATGGTCACTTAGCCTTTTATATATATATAGATGCTGAAACAGGTCACCACCAAAAGAGCTATTGGTTAAACAATTAACATGAAGTTATAACTTTCAAAACCTTAACATGTTCTTTATTTCATGGGGGCATGGTGTTCTCATGCCCAGGCCTAGATCACATGCAGGTACAGTAGGGCAATCACATAATTAATCATCTGAACTAGAACACTTTGAAAATAAAAAGTGAGCTATTAATAATTCCTTTGGGACAACAAAAATAGCCATTGTATCTAGCAAACCCAGATGTGTTTTATCTAGCTGTAACTGTTTGCACAGGTCTTAAGTGAACCATGAACTTATCAATCATCATATGAATATTAGAGGCCTGGTGCATGACATTCGTCTCTGCCACTGCACTCACTGAACGGCACTCCCCCTGTGGAAGCATACTGACCACAAGGGGGCAGCTCTTGCATTAAGCGTCTGCTCCCTGGTGGTCAGTGCACATCATAGTGACTAGTCTTTTCACTGTTCAGTTGATTTGCATATTAGGGTTTTATTATATAGTATCATCCATAATATGTTAGGGGACTAGCATGGTAAACAAAATATCAGAGCCTGGTTCTCATGAATATAAGATATGTAAATTCACAGGGTGACAATTTGAAGGGAGACTAATAAACAATTAGAAGTTCTTAATATTAGAAATGTTAACTGGTAGAAATATTTTATTGATAGAAGCCCGCCAGGCACTCTGAGCTGGTGCACTATTGTATGACATAAAGGCTTTGATTCCAACCCACTTCCTTCCCTGCCACTGAACTGAAGAGGAAGTGCCAGTGCTAGCCCAGGAGATCCCCTCAGACTCTAGAGAATTGTACCATTCTTCAAACCCTGACTATACCACATGTGCCTTCATTTGAAGATGGAAGGAGTGAGAACACAATGAGGGAAATAAAGGAGCAAGGGACAGGAGGAGAGAGAATGAGAGTACCAAATCAAGAAACTCAATATCTGAGTAGTAGGAGTTCTAGAATGAAAGGCCAGATAAAGCAGGGTGGGAGGATTGGAGAGGAGAGAGCATTAATGAAACAATTTCAGTAAATTTTCTAGAACTGAAGGAAGCAAATCTTCATATTTTTAAAAAAGCCAGAGGCTAACATAGATAAAAATAGACCCACCAGAACAAATCATTGTAAAATTCCAGACAACTAGGGATAATCAGAACAAGCTTCCAAAAACAATATAAAGAAGGAGGAGGAAGAAGGAGGTTGGAATGTGTGGCCATTAGCCAGGGACTGCAACAACACCAAACCTGGAAAAGGCAAGGACAGATTCTCTCCTATAACTTCTAATGGGAGCGTGGCTGAGCCAACACCTGGATTTTAGCCCAGCAATACTGACTTAAGACCAATGACCTCTAAAACTTGGAGAAATGAACCTATTGTTTATGCCATCCAGTTTTATGTAATTTATTACAGCAGCCACAGGAAACCAACACAGTGAGTAATGCCAGATATTGAGCATAGCCAGACCATTTGGAGCAAGTCAAAGACTCCAGGCAAGATTTCTCTGCAAAGCAAAATTAATGATACACAATGCATCTCTAAGACTTGAGTGAGGAATTATACAACTGGCAATTGAATTATGGGAATCGAATTTGTTGTAAGTATAAAGACAACACCAAGGTAAAGAGAAATAAAAGCATTGTAAACTACATGGTTCATCTGTAAGTAGCACTTACATAATCATCCTATATAATAAAAGCCTAATATGGTAAGTGTCCGGTGGTCTGATCGGCCATTCAACCAATCAAAGCATAATATGTTAATGATATGCTAAGGCAGCTCAACCACTTGCTATGACATGCACACCAGGGAGCAGATGCTCCAACTGACATGGTTAGCTTGCTGCTGTGATCCAGACAATCAAGATTGAGCAAGATGGGCCAGACATGCCCCGGAGCCCTCACAGGGTCCTTCCTTGGATGGCTAACCTCCCAAGTTCCTCCCCACCCCGATCATGTACCAAGAGGGCAGGTTCCTTGGCCTGGCCTGCTCCCTCACACTATTCAGGATCCCTAAGAATTGGAGAGACAGTTTTGGCCTTATCCCATAGGCCAGGCTGAAGGACCCCACTGGTGCACAAATTTGTGCACTGGACCTCTAGTAATAACACAAATTATTCTATTATTCTATTGGGAAACAGTGGATAACTAGGGTCATTTTGTGGTAATGGCCACTCCAATTTCTCATCTTGCCAAATGGTAAGTCAATAAAAATGCCCAAAGGAAAACCAGGTTAGGAACATATGCATCCTACATAGAGATAAAGCAAAATAAGTTTCAGAATTTGAAAGCAGTGGCTTCTAGGGAGGAATACATGAAGGAGAAGGGAGAAAGCAAATACTGCTGTTTTTCTTAAGAGACTTTGTGGAAAAAACTCTGTACATGTATATATGCATGCATAATTTTAGAAAACATGAGAATTAAAAACCAAACCTGGAAAAATGTGAAGATAATAAAAGAATGATTATATTCTAGGATTCAAAAATTAAAAGTGAATGAAATTTTAAAAACAAATTTTATGGCATAGTGCAAGAGGGATTTATGGGCTGAGCATGATATTTTCAGTGACTAAATCATGCAAGGAGTCAAAAAATTACTCTGCTTCAAACTGGTGGAGGTGCTCTGGAAATCTTGTACTGAGGAAGGGCACAGGGAGGGTGTGCAAAACCTAGCAGCGGTCCAATATCAACTCTGTGATGGAAAAGAGCAGCTAGTCTCTCTATTTGCTTCTTCTTTGTTGACCATTATGGATCTTTTCCTTCTTAAGTCCCTTCAACATTCTCATTCCAGTGCTTTCTATTTCAGCAAATTATGATCACTAAAAAGACATCAACTCAATCTTTTGTTTACTTGAAGGTCTGTTTCCAGGACCACTCCTGGTTCGAAGAACTCTATCAATATGTCCAGTTAGGGAAATGGAAAACTCTGTGTTTCAAACAAAGTGGATTTAATACAGAAAATTAGTGAACGAATTGCTTGAGGCTGAAAGTTTACAAAGGGCTTGTTGAGCTCACGCACAACATCAAGAATATTAAACCCCAGAGGGCGAGGGAAACATAAAGAAAGTGGTAGGGTTGCCAGAACTGAAACCACAGCAGAGGGGACTAGGAGTTGGGGTTTAGGCCAAAGGGGAGAAGGGACAGCCCAGTGTTTGTTCAGAAGACAAAGTTCATCTGAGAACAATGAAAACTAAGGAGAAAGTAAACAAATGGGACTACATCAAAATAAAAAGCCTCTGCACAGCAAAAGAAACCATCAGCAAAACAACAAGAAAGCCTACTGCATGGGAGAACATATTTGCCAATGTTATCTCCGATAAGTGTTTGATCTCCAAAATTTACAGAGACCTCATACAACTAAAGGAAGACAAACAATCCAATCAAAAAATGGGCACAGTACCTAAATAGACACTTTTTGAAAGAGAACATACAGAAGGCCAATAAACATATGAAAACATGCTCAAAATCACTAATCATCCAACAGATACAAGTAAAAACAACAAGGTAGCATTTCACACCATCAGAATGGCTATCATCAACAAATCAATAAACGATAAGTGCTGGCAAGAATGCTGAGAAAAAGGAACCCTCCTGCACTGCTGGTGGGAATGTAGACTGGTACAGCCACTTCCTCAAGAAATTAAAAATGAAACTCCTATTTGACCCAGTGATCCCACTTCTAGGAATATACCCGAAGAACTCAGAAACACTCATTAGAAAGAATATATGCACCCCTATGTTCATAACAACACAATTTACCGTAGCTAAGATTTGGAAACGGCCGAAGTGCCTATCAGCAGATGAGTGGATGAAAAAACTGTGGTACATCTACACAATGGAATACTACACTGCTACTAAAAGGAAGGAACTCTTACCATTAGCAACAGCATGGATGGACATGGAGAGCATTATGCTAGTGAAATAAGCCGGTCAGAGAAAGATAAATATCACATGATCTCACTCATTTGTGGCATATACTGAACAATATAAATTGATGAACAAAAAATAGAGTCAGAGAAAAAAATATATTTTAGAATATAATAGAAGTAATCCTATTATTTGCAGATTTTTAATATTTCCTACAACATTATTTCCTACATATTATATTATACTATAGTTTTGGTAATATTATTATATTTTAAGTCATTTTTCTTTAAATATTAATGTTTATTGCATGTAAAAGGATAATTATTTTGTATTTAAATAAATAGGAAAAATAAAAAAGAAGACAAAGTTCATACTCACAAAGCCTAGAGCTGGGCCCAGCTGCCATAGCTCCCTCTGGGGGTGAAAGCAAGGCTGGTACCAGAAGGGCAGAAAACAGCTGGAGGTAAAACCAATGTGTGACATGGAGGGCTCTAATGGGGACAATATACATATACTCCCTTCAATGCACTGTTTTTGCTATATTGCACAAATTTCCTAAGTTGTGTTTTCATGTTTATTTCACTCAAAATATGTTTATATCTCCCTTTAGATTTCTTCTATGTTATATAGAAGTGTGTTGTTTAATTTCTATGTATGTGGGGATTTTTCCAATTTTCTTACTTTTATTTTAGTTTAATTCCAATGTAATCTGAGATCAGATGCTATATTTTTATTTGTTAAATTGTGTTTTATGGCCCAGAAGTATCCACCTTGGTGAAAGTTTCATGTCAGCTTGAAAAGAATGTGTTCTGCTGCAGTTAGATGAAGCAGTCCATAAATGTCATATGTACAGTTAATTGATAGTATTGTTTAGTTTAACTGTGTCTTCACTGATCTTCTGCCTGCTGGGATTGTCCTTTTCTTTTAGAAAGATGTTGACATTTCCAGCTATACTAATGATTCATTGATTTCTCCTTGTAGTTCTATCGGGTTTTGCTTCAGCAGTTTAATGATCTTTTCATAGGCACATACATGTTTAGGATTATTATGTCTTCTAGTCTTTTAACCTTTGTACTAGCTTTTGTGTTGGTTGATCTATTGCTTTTATTACATCTTTGCAATTACAGTGAGAAATATTTTTTTCCTCTATTTTCTTAGTCATTTAAAAACAAGTTTTCTTCTTCTTAAAGAGGTCTCCTAAATATCCTATCTAATAAAAGAGTAATATGCAGATTGACCATCACTCAAACACACAATATGGCTGCCCGCATGTGGTCAAAGATCCTGCCCCTATGTGGACACAAGATGGCCAGCAGGGGAGGGAGGTTGGGAAGGACCAGGCCAGCAGAGGAGGGAAGTTGGGGACAAACAGGCTGTCACGGGAGCAGTTAGACATCAATCAGACTGGCATGGGAGTGATTAGGGATAATCAGGCTGGCAGACAGAAGCAGTTAGGGGCAATTAGGAAGGCAGGCAGGCAAGCAGTTCGGAGCTAACAGACCTGGATTGTGAGAGGGATGTCCAACTGCCCATTTAGGCCTGATCCCACTGGGATTGGAGAGGGTTCAGGCTGGGCTGAGGGACCCCCTCCCTGCCCCCATGCACGAATTTTGTGCACCGGGCCTCTAGTTGATATACATAAAAGGCCAAGTGTGGGAAGCCGTGTTCCGTGGGGCCCGAGGGCAAGGATGGAGCATAGGGTAGGGACGCCTACCTGCTCTCCTGCAGGGGATTGAGCACAGGGTAGGGACACCTACCCGCTCTCCCCTAAGCCTTCAGGGTCAACTAGGGACAGGGCAGACCATAGCCCCATTGTTAGAGAGTGCGCGTGATGCACGACTCATCTGGATGTTCTCAGCTAGGCTGTTCTCAATGATATCTAACCAGATGCTTGCTCTATGTATCTTTTCCAAGAATGTCTTGAGGAGCTGACCGGCGGCCTTGTCCTGGGAAAGGGGCACTTGGAGAAATGCCCAGAAAAGCCTCATAAATGTACGCTTGCAACTAATAAAGTTGCTGCAGTCTCACCATGGACTAGCAGTCCTCCTGAAGTCCCGCTTTCTCTTGTCTTTATTTCTCTTAAAACCTCCTAGCCCTACCTCCAGGACCTGTGATGCCGGCTGGATCCGGTAGCCAAGCAACTAACTGATAGTATAACATGCACTGACCACCAAGGGGCAGATGTTCAATGCAGGATCTGCTGAGCAACAGCAACTTTGCAGAGTGCCCTTTCCAGGACCCTTCAGGGGATGTCGAACTTCCAGTTTTGGCCTGATTCCTACAGGCCAGGCTAAGGGACTGCATCTACCAGATGGACTCTGCTCACTCCTCAGATGTCCTTTGAGCCCCAGTGCTGCCCTAGGTGTGGCTGGCCAGGAAGGTACCATGGGAGGTTGGCTCCAGGGTGTGTCTGGCCCATCTTGCACAGTCCCATCCCTCCTGCTATTTTCTAATTAATTTCCTTTCAGTGTGCATTAATCCATGCACCAGGCCTCTAGTTTCTTATAATATTGGTTTGATAGTGGTGAACTCCTTCAGCCTTTTCTTGCCTGTGAAAAATTTCATCTCTCCTTTAATTATAAATGATAGCTTTCCTGGGTAAATTTTAGTTGTAGGTCCTTGCTTTCCTTTTTTTTAAATTATGATTTGTATCCTATATTATTTTTCTTTCATTTGTGCCAATCTCCTTTTGCCTGCAAAGTTTCTCTTCAGAAATCAGCTGACAGTCTTAAAGGAGCTACCTTCTATATAACTCTTTTCTCTTGCTGCTTTTAGGATTAACCTTTGACATTTTTGTGTTGTTTTGATATCCCCTATACCCCCCACCAACCCCCACAAACCTTCCCCCAGCAATCACCACACAATTGTCCACTTCCATGAGTTTTTTTCTTTTTCTTTTTTGCTGATGTGTGATTTGGTGTGGGTCTCTGTTTTCATATTTTTTGGGACTATGCACTTTCTGGACTTGTATGTCTATTTTCTTTGCCAGATTAGGGAACTTGTTAGTAATTGTATCTATAAATCTTTTGCTCACTCTCTTTTTTCTTTCTAGTACTCCTATGATGCAAATGTTGTTAAACTTCTTGTTGTCGCAGAGATCCCTTAATCTATCCTCATATTTTATTTAATTTTTTTTTTCTTTTTGCTACTCTACTTGGGTGTTTTCAGCTACCTGTCTTCCAAATTACTGATTCTATTATCTGCTTTATCCATTCTGCTGTTGATTCCCTCTAATGGATTCTTCATTTGAGTTCTTGTATTTTTCTTTTCTGATTGGTTCTTTTTTTATAATTTCTAATTCCCTTTTTGTGTGTGTACTTTTTATGTTAATTATTTTTAAAATATGTTTTTATTGATTTCAGAGAGAGAGAGAGAGAGAGAGAGAGAGAGAGAGAGAGAGAGAGAGAGACATGATGAGAAGAAATCATCATCTGGTTGCCTCCTGCACACCCCTACTAGAGAGTGAGCCCAAAACCTGAGCATGTGCCATGACTGGGAAACAAACTGTGACCTCCTGGCTCATAGATTCATGCTCAACCAATGAGGCACACTGGCAGGCTCTATCTCCTTTTTTATGTTTCCTATATCTTTGTTGAAATTCTCACTGACATCATCTATTCTTCTAAACTCATTGAGTATCCTTATAACCAGTGTTTTGAACTCTTCATCTGGTAGATTTCTTATCTCTGTTGCATTTAGTTTTATTTCTGGAGTTTTATCTTGGTTTTTTTTTTTTTTTTTTTTTTTGTTTGTTTTGTTTTGTTTTCATTTTGGACACATGTCTGTGTCCTCATTTGGCTATCTTCCTGTGTGTGTGTGTGTGTGTGTGTGTGTGTGTGTGTGTGTGTGTGTTTTAATGTATTAGGTAGATCTACTACATCTCCAGTCATGGCACCTTATATGGAAGGTATCCTGCGAAGTCCAGTCTCTTTGTTCAACTGATTCAGGTGTTCCAGGGTGCCCCTTGTGTGACTTTGAGTACTCTCGTCTTGTAGCTGAACCTTGATTGCTATTGGCACATTAGTTGGTGGACTGTCTCTTAGGCTGACTGGCTATGAGGACTGGCCATGACTACAGTGGACAAGTTGTTGTCTGTGGACTGACCCCACAGAGTGGAATTCACTTTGGTGGGGCTGTAGTGCCTGCCAAGTCCACCTTTGGATAGTCATTCGTGGCATTAATTGGATGGTGCTCTGATGTGGTCTGAAGCTGGCCACCAGGTGTATTGGTTCTGGGGATTCTTGAGAGGGGCTCTTATTCAGGCAAAGATAAGTGCTGCCTTTGTCTGACCTAGGAATGCCTGATAGGAACTACAAGGTGATCTGTGGTTGGTAGATGCCTATGCTGAGCTTAGGAACAACTGGAAATGTTATGCTGTAAACTATGGCCAGCTGCCACAGGTGCTGAGCTTTGGATCACTTAGCAAGAAGAACAGGGCATTTTGGATTTTGTGGACCTTTGAGAAACTAAGAAAGCCCATAGCATGGACCAAGGCTGGCTGCTTGTGTGAATTATTATCTGACAGGGTTTGGGGCCAGACATTTGAATTTGATGATGCTGGCTCTCAGAGCATCACTAGGGTGGGTTAAGAGCAGTGTTAGCCAAGTTGATGAAGACTCAGATTTGGCACCTGCCTACAGACTTTGGGGGTAAAGAGGTCAACAGAGGAACTATGGCACCTGCCAGCACTTTAATCTCTAAGAATATTGCCTCTCCAGCCCTTACCTTGGAGTCAGATAATCATATGTCCCCATATGTCCCTGAGACTCTTTGAGTTGCTGTTACTTCTTTGGAGCTTAGAGTAAGTATGAGCAAGTGAGGCTTTGATGGGCCTTTTAAGAGGATGCCTGGACTTAAAGCAGCCCTCCATCTCACCAAGAGTGAGTCCCTGGTGATTTTCACAGCCATCTACAGTGGGAATTTCTCCTCTCAGCATGGGAGCTGCAGTTGTTGGAGCTGAAACTCCTCACTCTTCAATGGGGAAATCCATGGCCAGTGTCTTCCTCCCTATTCTTAACCACCACATGTGGATGTGTGACCATTCTGTTCCACATTTCTGCCCACTCAGAATATTTTAAGGTTACCTAAAATCTGTTGATGTATGAATATCAAAAACTCTAGGCAACTTTTATAATAATTTATTTGAATCAAACAAGATATAGCTGGAAGTAAGATCTCAACAGACTGAGAAAAATGCTTCTTAAAAAATGGCAGTTTACAGCTTCCTGCATGCATTTGGAATTAAGAGAATGTAAAGCTCAGCCTGTGTGCCTCAGTGGCTGAGCATTGACCCATGAATAAGGAGGTCACATGTCCATATTGTGGGCTCGATCCCCAGTAGGGGTTCTGGGGGGCTGTGCAAGAGGCATCAGATTGATTATTCTCTCTCATCATTGATGCTTCTCTCTCTCTCTCTCTCTCTCTCTCTCTCTCTCTCTCTCTCTCTCTCTCTCTCTCTCTCTCTCTCTCTCCCTCTCTCCCTCTCTCCCTCTCTCTCTCCCACTCTCTCTCTTCCTTCCTCTCTGATGAATAAAAACATATTTTTTAAAAAGAGAAAAAAATGTAAGAAACATCACATTTAGCAAGGAATGGGTTGAAGGACAAGATCATAATAAGATTATATGTTCTCTTGAGGGTGGTACACTTTAGAAAGAGGTGCCTTAAAAGAGGCATTTCAAAGCAGTGTTAACTAAGATGCACTGAAACAATGGACAGGGCTTGCTTAAGGCAAAGGTAGTTCTTTTATTAAAGGAGTTGTATGCCTGGGCATAACTGTTCACCACTACCAGCCCAGTTATGAATTTATGATCAGACCAGCCTGTGATAACCACTTACTGTTCATTCATCCTCCCCTAGTTCATATTTCTATATTACTAACAGTGGAGTTCATGTTAATTGCATTATTACTTTATAATCATCATACAACATTTTTATTTCTGCAGCATCTCAAAAATAATCTCTGCATAGCTCATCATCAAGCTCTTTATCCATAGTATTTCATTTATGCCTTCAGATTATTTTAGTTAGGTACTCAGAAAAAGAAAAAAAAAACTGCCAAGAACAATTTATGGTGTTGGATTTGGGTAGATCAAACATAATGATTTAGCAACTTAAATGTTCGGCTATTCTTAACTTCTCTCCTTACCCTGTTTCAACCTCATGTTATTTGAAAGCTATTAGATTATTCATGCACCCATGAGAAGAGTTACATCTTTTTCTTTTCCAAGTATCTTTTAAGTAACTATTAGCACATTGTTTTGACATGACATTTGGCCTATAAAACAAGGAATTTGGGGTGGATAATTTCAGAGTTCCTTGCCAGCAGGGTTCTTTCTGAGGCTTCTAAAATGATGGAGACTTTTTGGATTGATAGCAGAATGTTTACTCCAGCTCTGTTATGCCTTGCTCTATTTGTAGAGTGGGAAGAATATGGGTTACTGATTAGACAGATGTGGTTAAGGATTCTGCTACTGTCACTTATCAGCTTCATGATACCATTGGGAATTGTGGCACTCTCTACAGCTGCATGATCTCAACGGCCTGGTTTTAATTGATTGTTTCATGGCTGGACACCTGAACCAGTTGGACACCGGCTATAGATTGAGTATTGTGTCCTCCCCCAAATTCATATGTTGAAACCTAGTCCCCAATGTCAAGGTATGTGGAGGTGGAGCCTTTGGGAGGCAATGAGATCATAGGCTGGAGCCCTCGTAAACTGGATTAATGTCTTTATACAAAGAGACTCCAGAGAACTCCCTTGCCCTTCTACCATGTGATAGCACAGAGGATGGTTGTCCCACACCAGGAACTGGGATCTCATGAGACACTAAGTCCACCTTTACCTACATGTTAGACTTTCCAGCCTCCAAAACTCCCAGCAATAAATGTTGTTTAAACCAGTTTGCTGTTTAAACTGATCTTTTTAACAGCAACCTAAATGGAGGACCATAAATTGAATTCAAATTATTCCTAATACTTATCCCACCATCACTCCATAAACTCACTCAAGTCCAATGTGTCTTTCTAAATTGATTGGGGATTTGAGCTCCTTGAGGCCTCCCAGCAACTCTGAAAAGTGGTCAGACTCCCTTTCTTCATACTGCCCTGCACAAGTGAAGGTGAGCAGCAGGGAGAACAAGGTGGTGGCCGTACTGTGCAAGCAGTGTCTTCTCTTCCGGGTGGATGTAGTGTAGCCCCCTAGGACCCTCTGCACCTGCACAAGTAAAGTTGCAAACAGAAAACAGTGTCATGCTCTTGACAATTTTAGAGAAATGTAAACTTTATGCTAATGCATACATGTTGACAGACTATATCTAATTAAGTAGTTGAACGCAGCATGCTCCCAAGTGTTGGTATAAGACTTGAGACTTATTAAAAATAAAACTCACATTCTTTCTCTTATTCATGGCACTGATTAAAGGATAATAGAATTGCACAAGGGTGTGTGTTTTTGTTATTTTGACCCAGAGAAAAAGATCATTACGGTATTTAGTTTTTTGTTTTTTGTTTTTTTTAATCAATCTTTATTGTTCATATTATTACAAAGGTTCCTCATTTCTTCCCCCCTCCACCAGGTTCCCAGGTATTTTAGTTTTTAACTTAAGTGTTCTCTCCACAAAGCCTCCTTTGAATTCTTCAGTCAGATGCCCTCCCTTTGAAACAGCACATCCCCCCGATGGTCTGACTTGTTTGCCTGTCCTTTTTGCCATAAGTTGTGAGCTTTCTTTATGGGTAATCATTGTAGCTAATATTTATTGAAGACTGTCCTATCTGCCAGGTACCTTGGTCTTTTAAAGGGCTTGTCTCATTGGTTCAACAAACAATGCTTTGAGGTGATACTATTATTCTATTATTTTACAAATAAGGGCAATTTCATGCAGCTAGTAAAGATAGGGTCTGCCTTGAATCCAAGGTCATATCATAAGCATTACGCCATACTGCCTGTAGGCAGAGGTAGAGGCCATCCTTATCCCTCCCTGCCACCCCAGTGTACCCTACTGAATGCCTGCAACAGGGAGGAGCTCAGTCAGTGCTGCTAGCTATTGAGTAGAGCAGAAATGCCAGGATCATGAGCCCCTTTGCTGTGACTGACTGGTGCTGCCATCTCTGCTATAAAGAGGAGGAGGTTGCTGGGGCAAACACATTCCTCTGCCTTGTACTTCTCTCTGTCCTATGTCATTTGTGCTGCTTCCATACTGCTCCTCCTTTCTAATGGCAGCATGAGGATTAGAAGTTGCAGCTTAGTTCACACAAATGGGAAATAGGGGACTGAGAGAGAATAAATGTGTAATCCAGAAAAATGTGGGAGAGAGATTAAGTTTATATGTAGAGAAATATTTAACTAAAGAAATCACGCTTGACCTGTAATAGGCATATTACAAAGTCCAGGTCTGGGGGCTGGCTTAGTGCCTCTTTCTTTCTGATATGGCATGGTTTGAGAATAAAGTTATGGGTGTGTCTTAAACACAGCAGATCACGTGTGTGGAACTGGGTGTTGCTCAAGCGAATAAAACATCTGTGTAACATATCTGCTTTATGTAATCGAGTAGGAAAGGGTCTGACAGAACCCATCCGCCTCCTGGCCTGCAGAAAGAACAGAAACATGAGCACAGCAGGAAAAGTAAGCATTTCTTTTTAATTTTTGAAAATCTATTCTCATTAGATAATACACAAAAAGAAATAGTATTTGATGAGAATTTAAAATCTATATCTAAATTAGAAACCATATAAACTGAAATATAACACAGAATGTATTCTTTGTTATGCAATGTATATTGAACCAGAATTGAAATAGGTTCTTGCTAAATATCTTTAAAAGAATGTACAGCTTCTGTACCTATTAAAGCTTTTATTTTGCATATTAAATAAATAGGTAGTAGTTACAGCCAATCATGAATAATTTGAAAAATATAAAGTTAGAAATATTTTAATCAATAATTTAACTTTATATTAAAAATTTAACATTATTTTTTGTAATCATATATTTTTTATAAACACATGAGGAAAGTTAAGTCTGACATAAGTTTTATTGATCTCAAAGCATTAGAATCAAGATTAAACAAGCCAACAATATCAACATGCAAATTCTAATTTTAAAGGGTCCTATGATGACTCAATCCAGGAAATTTCCATAGAAATCTTATAGAAAAATATCATTTCCATACAAAAGTCAACATGATTTTATCAAAAATTAATACTGATATAGTTTGAATCACTTATTAGTAGTAGGAACAGGGATATTTGCTTCTAGATCTTTCATAGATCTTTTTACTTCTTCAATGTGCTTACAAGTGCAGAGAAATTCATGTGATCATTCAATATAATCAACTCACATCATTTAATTTCTCAGTCCCAAAAAATGTCCAGTATATTTGTTGTATTAGGAGTGGACCACACACTCTAATATTTTGCTATGATAACACAATTGAAAGTTTCTGAGATTTCTACACACCCTGTGTTATATAATAGGGCTATATGTCAATACGATTTGTTGGAAATCTGAAGGGAGCCAATTGTCAGTTTTTTCATTTCAATTCTATTTGCGTTTGTTACTGATTAACCTTTGTGATGGCAAATTACATTCCAAATGAAAAGTTAGAAAAAATTAAAAATAAATTTGTCAAAACTCAGCTTGGAAGAAATAATGAGTTCAGAGAGCAAATGGGTAAAACAAATGTATTCATGAGAACAGCAAATGCTAAGCAATCAGTTCTTCCCCCTCCGGGGCAACATCCAAAGCTTTCAGCTTTGTGGTAACAGTTCTGTTTATTCTTCCTCAACTGCAAAACAACAATCATAATAACACCTGCTTCATAAGATAGTTGTGAGAATGTAACAAATTAATAATCCTTAGCACTTAGGATAGGGCCTGAAACAGAAATAATTCAACAAATGTTAGTAACGACTACTAATGTTGTTATTTAAACTTTGGTTAATATTTTACTATCATAGGTTGGTGAAAAGATAAAGTTGGATTGATCTTAATTCTCTGGGCAGGAAACTTTGTGACTCTGCAAAAATTACCCAGTCAGATGCTAAGTCAATTGAGCCTCAACTTGGCCATCTATAAAACAGACTAAGAACTTAATAATACTGCCCTCAGGGCTTTAAAGATCAAGATGTAACTCATTCAACATTGGCCAAGGTGTGCCTGCCCATTAAATGAGCACCTGATAATCAGGACCTATGTCCTATTAGTGTATTATTTCTAAGTACTCTCATATTTATCATGACAAACACTCGGCAAAGTGAGAGAATTTGACATATAAATAATAAAAATTAATTTGCAAAAGTCAATTAATTTTCAATTGACTTTTAAAATTATATTTACAATTGTGAATTTAAAATTCATAAATAAAATTATTACATAATTTTCTATCTAGCAAAAAGATCTCAAATGTATAAGCTTATAACAATAAAGACAGGTTTTATATTACATTCTCAAGTACTAAAAATAAATGTTCAACTTTAATTTTAAAGAACATCTATGGATAACTATGCTTGATTAAAAAGTCAAACACACAGTTATCCCACTTTTAAATATATGTATGAATATGTGGGTAAGTGTGTGTGTGTGTGTGTGTGTGTGTGTGTGTGTGTGTGTACAGCTGTAACCTCTGTCCTTTTTGGCTCACATCTAATCTGGAAAAAATAGCTACACATAAATTAGAGAAGAAAACCGAGTTGCCAAAGCTCACTTTCAAATGAGTCATGCAAACTAGTAGCACACAGAAGTAGTGGGGAGAGAAAATCAGAGGAGGAGGTCAAGCAGGAAGAAAGAGAATTCACCTTTGCAGGGAGGCAAGAATGCACTGGAATCATAAAGTCAAATTCTTTGGGGCTTAAGCAAAGAATTGAGCAAGAGATTTTATGTGACCAAACAAGTGATTCTACCAGTGAAATAATTGTGATTTAAAACTTCATTACAAGCCAACATTTGTGGGCAAACAACCAATTTCAGGACCAACTTCATTAGGAAATAACACAAATAAACAACCCTTGGAAAAAGAAACAACATAAGGATGACCTAAAAGAATATATTCCATTTTATCTCAATGCTTCATTATCATTAATTCTATTTATATTTCTTTATGTTATTACTTTACACTTTTTAAAAATGTTTTTTCATTCTCTTTGCAAATCAGAAGTTTTCCATTTCTCTATAACATTTATTAGATTCCAAACTTGGGACTAGATGTTGCATATAAAAATATGAAAGTCACAATCCCTAACTTCAGGAGTGGATAAGCACTTGTGTCATCTTTCTGTTCAATTTCCAGGTAATTAAATGCAAAGCAGCTGTGCTATGGGAGATAAAGAAACCCTTTTCCATTGAGGAGGTGGAGGTAGCACCCCCTAAGGCTCATGAAGTTCGTATAAAGGTGAAACACCTTTTTCACATCTTTTGAATTTTAGGTATAAGAAAAATCAGAGAATATTACAAAAGGAAATAACAAAATGTTTATTAAGAAGCACTTAATTTTAATCCTCATGCAAAAATGTGTTTGTTTGTTTGTTCATTGATTGGAGAGAGAGGAAAATGGTGAGGGAGGGAGAAAGAGAGAGAGAGGGAGAGAGAGAGAGAGAGAGATTGCTAAATGCCCCAACAAGGATAGAACCAGGAAACCTAGATAAGTGCCCTAGGTAATCCAAACAGTGGAAATACATTTCTTGTCAAGGAAAGATAAAAATACAAATTGCTAAACTTTTAAAAATAGAACAGATAGTATGTACAGTATAATCCTAATGTGAACCTCAATAAAGAGGTAAACTGAGTCGGTAAAAAAGAATATTTTATTCAAGAATAAAAGAGTAGTTAGTTGCTATTTGGAACATGCAAATTGTAGCAAGCTATAGGCCAGTCCATGGGGGGGTGGGGGGGGAGGAGGGAGAGAGAGAGAGAGAGAGAGAGAGAGAGAGAGAGAGAGAGAGAGAGAGGCACAGTGCATGAAATTCATGCATGGGACATGAGAGATAGGGGTCCCTCAGACTAGCCTGCACCCTCTCAACCTGGGACCCCTCTTACAATCAGGGACTGCTGGCTCCCAACTGCTTACCTGCCTGCCTTCCTGATTGCCCCTAACCACTTCTGCCTGCCAGCCTGATCACCCCCTAACCACTCTCCTGCCAGCCTAATTGACACCTAACTGCTCCACTCCTGGCCCAATTGCCCCTAATTACCCTCCTCTGCTGGCCTGGTCACCCCTACCTGCCCTCCCCGGGAGGCCTGGTCACCCCCAAATGGCCTCCTCTGCTAGCCCGGTAACCCCTAACTGCCCTCCCCTACAGATCTGATTTTCCACTACTGCCCTCCCTTACAGGCCTGGTCCCTCCCAACTGCCCTCCCCTTCTGGTCTGATTGTCCACAACTGCCTTCCCCTGCTGGCCATCTTTTTGTGGCCATCTTTTGTCCACATGGGGGAGGTCATCTTTGACCATATGGGGGCAGTCATCTTGTGTGTTGGAGTGATGGTCAATTTGCATATTATCTCTTTATTATATAGTATATTTATTAAAATAATGTATTTTTTATTATTATACAATATTCTTTTTTTCTCATTTAATTAGTTTGGGCCTTGAATTTTTCTTAATCTGATAATAATATTGCAGCCATGTATTCTTTTATTTTGATCTTATTAAACATTTTTTTATCTTTGAAACAAAAACAAATGGACACACATGTTGGAAATTTCTCGTGGAGAAAAAAAAACAAATCCAGTCATACAAATAAAGCTCAATTCAGCTTATTTTATGAGATGAATCCTACCAGAGTCATTTTAGTTCAAAATTTCCCAAAGGTTGATATGTGGCAACTCCTGACAACTCTTTATCATATAGGAAAATTCTAATATTATCAGTTTTCCATAAATCTGGCATTTACAGAAAATTGATTTCTTAGTCCTTGTGTTTTGCTTTCCTGATGGCACAGAGATGAGATTTTTGTCTTTATATTCTTCAGTTCCATTTTAGATTAAAATTCTTTCACAAGAATAAAATTTAAAAAATGATGTGCTTATACAGGAAAAAGTGCAAAAGAAGATTTTTTTTCAAGATTTCAAAATCAATTAGCATTACACAGTGGAATTTAACTGACTTAATTTTCTTGCTGCTAATCTATAGTTTCTACTTCTATAAAAAAGGATAAATTCTTATTTATTACATAAGACTTAAATATTTGAAAAATAATTATTTTATAGATTACTCTGATTTGCCTAAGGCAAGGGAGGAAAGTATAGGAGGGTTTTTAACTGAGGTAATCTTGAGAAACAGGTTCTTATATATTTGGGAAAAGTAGAGATTATTAGCAAAATCCTCGAAAACTCTTCAGAAGTCCAACTTCAGGAAATTTGGCATGTGAAGTCCATATGAGGGTCACAATTTTTCTGAACCTAATTATCTTCCCTTTACCCTGCAGATGGTGGCCACCGGAGTCTGTCGGTCAGATGACCATGCGGTTAATGGAGCCTTCGTCACACCTCTTCCTGTGATCGCAGGCCATGAGGCAGCCGGCATTGTGGAGAGCATTGGAGAAAGGGTGACTACAGTAAAGCCAGGTATAGAACTCCTACTTGGAGAAGGTACTATTCAGGACCCCAAGGTCACCCAGTCTGAAGCAATGAGAGATTCAAGACCTTGCCTAGAGCAGCAGCAGAGCCAGGGCTTGAACGGAGGTGTCCTACATTTCTGACCCCTTCCTGCTTCAGACATGTATGCATTCATGCACTCCTGCGTTCTCTCCTTCAGCAAGAATTTGTTGAGTACCTGCTATATGTCCTCCACCAGGTTAGAGCCTTGGGATACATGAGGATCAAAAGGGACTCACTGCCTGAGTTCCTTGAAATACAATAATTTCCATTTCAGTGTTGATGAGTAGTGTCTTCTCTCGGGTCCAAAAAGAACTATAAATGGGACACAGGAAAAACATCTAAGTCTGTGTGCTGAGCCTATAGGTCAGTGTATGGGAACTGTTCAGTGCTGACTTCCCAGGATGGGGAGCCTGAGACGCTGACTGAATCAACTTGATCTCCTCTAGGAGGGAAGTGGAACCCATGCACTGGTTTTCTCTTCCAGTCTGGCCTTCCTTCTTGAGCACAGAGTGAATGACACAGACTAATTATAAGAAAGGGAGAGAACTGGCAGAAGGCCCTGCAATAAATAATATCTGTTTTACTACATTTAATCATGGCTAAATATGACTGGTTACAGAATACTAGTTTATCCTTAATATTTATTTTGTCTTAATTGTATTGTGCATAAATATCTATGCTAATAAAAGCCTAGGAGGTCCTCACGCCCTCGAGTGACACCCTCACGTAATCACAAGATGGCCATTACACGATGGCTACCACAAGATGACTGGCAGGGGAGGGCAGTTGGGGTGATCGAACTGGCAGGGGAGCAGTTAGGCATTAATCAGGCCAGCAGGGGAGCAGTTAGGGGGCAATCAGGCGGGCAGGCAGGCAGGTGAGCATTTAGGAACAAGTTGTCCAGAATTGTGAGAGGGATGTCTAACTGCAGGATTGGGCCTAACCCAGCAGTCAGACATCCCGCCAAGGGTCCCAGATTGGAGAGGGTGCAAGCCGGTCTGAGGGACACCCCCATCCTGTGCATAAATTTTGTGCACCAGGCTTCTAGTACATAAATATTTTTAGAGGTAAAGAGTGAATAAATATAAAATGTTCATGCTATAATCTCCACATAAAGTTTATCTATTAAATGTTATGGCCTAACAACTTTTGTAGGTTTTGTGGGATATGTAGAATAGCTAGTTGAAAGTAAAAATAATGTTTAATTCTAAAAAAAATTAATAATAATAACTAGCCAGTAGATTTGACCTCCCCCATTGCCAAATACATATTTAAATTGTTGAGAGAAAATATTAAAATATATGATCTGGTTTGAGTTTCAGCTCTTAGTGTTTCCTTTACTTAGAACTAAATTAACAATAAATGACACTTTTACTTTCACCCCAGCTCCCTCCACCATAGCAGGCAAAATAAATAATTCACAAATCAAGTTATCAGCTAAAAACATTTAAAAATCAGCTCTCCTTCTAAAAGAAAGTTCCTAACTCATTGTTGAGGGTTGAGATTTTCAAAGTAATTTCTTTAGTTCTTTTTTGTCACATTCTTATTATATTTCCTTTAAGAAATTAAAATTTAAAAAAAAATAGAAACTCATTTTATAGTAAAAATAAGCAGTCACTTTGTGTCTTCTTAATTTTTAAAATATATTTTTATTAATTTCAGAAAGGAAGGACAAGGGAGAGAGAGATAGAAAAATGCCTCATTGGCTGCCTCCTGCACTCACTGGGGATCCAATCAACAACCAGGGCACGTGCCTGAACCTGGGACCCTTTAGTCTGCAGGTCAACGCTATATCCATTGAGCTAAACCAGCCAGGGCATAAGCAGTCACTTTGAAAAGCCATGAACGGTTGTCAAAATTCTCATTTTTACTGTATCCCAAACTATTACAAAATACTAGCTGTCCCTAAAATCTAGTAATCCCATGGCAGCCTCTCATAACTAAAATTTATATATATATACTTACAGTGAATACATTTGAGGTTTAATTATTAAATTAAGTGAGATGCAAAGTCACCAAGAGAAAGGGCGTGGAATAAAAGATAACCACTAATGCAGTGGAAATACTTTAAAATCCACGTAGTTTCCCACAGTCACATGTCCTCTTTGGCAGTCTTCAGGCACATGCAAACCCAAACCAGTAGCAATGCTGCCAGGCAATGACCAACGACATCATGGTGCCTGGATCCGGTTTCTGAGAGACTGTTCAAAGACGACTGCCTCTAATCCACACCACAAGTTTTAAGTGCTCGCTCTATTCATTCCTGCATAGAAATTAAATAAGAATTTGCTTTATCCCACTCCAGGTGATAAAGTCATCCCACTCTTTACTCCCCAGTGTGGAAAATGCAACGTTTGTAAACATCCGGAAGGCAACTTCTGCGTAAAAAATGAGTAAGTTTCCCTTACTCTCCTTACATAGCCAATGAATTTACACACTGTTATGCACGTGTCTCATGCCCTTGTATGTCTGTGTTTTACACTGGCCAGTCTGAGCATGCCTCGCGGGACCATGCAGGATGGTACCAGCAGGTTCACCTGCAAAGGGAAGCCCATCAACCACTTCCTTGGCACCAGCACCTTCACCCAGTACACAGTGGTGGATGAGATCTCAGTGGCCAAAATTGATGCAGCCTCACCACTAGAGAAAGTCTGTCTCATTGGCTGTGGATTCACAACTGGCTATGGGTCTGCAGTGAAAGTTGCCAAGGTAGGAATGACAACAGATGATAAATCAGTCGCACTGGGGCTGTCAGAAACAAAAAGGGAAGTGATTTCTCACAAGAGTCAGAGGTCATTCTACATAGATTTCCCTCCTCCCACTACCACAATAACATTGATATATTTCATAGACTATAGTGTCGATTATGAGTAGAAAATGCACTCAGAAAAATTAAGAGCATAAATTAGAAATTTAATCTGTTTATAAAAAGTGAAAAAGCTGTTGATAATTAGTGAAGAAAAAGCGAAGGTGCCATTTTCAATCATTATTTTTCTATATTTGTTCTTTATGGGATTACTAAATTTTAGAACTCGAACCTTATCTAGTCATTTTTTCTACGGTGAGTCAACACAAACTTGCATCAGGCACACTGGGTCTCTCTAGGTCCTGAGGCAGTAAAAGGAAATTAAATGAAAGAGTTACCTTTGAGGGACATCTAGTCCATGGACCCTCTACTCCCAGAATTAGGATCAGCAGTAGATTCCAAAGCCTTACCTGATACACATCCAGACCAAGCATCACCAACATACCTGCCCTGTGGAACCCTATGAGGAAAGCAAAGAAGCTACTGTGATGCATTATGCATTATGCATATATTGCACGCATTAGGGGATCTCACTGCTTCATCTCCTCCACTGCCACAGACATACACATACACACACACACACACACACACACACACACACACTTTAGAGGTGATAGATTTGAAGGAAAAATTGTTTAAAAGCCCCTCTTCACAAAAGGTTGGAAATCTAGAAGGCCCAGATCCATAATGCTATTTGCCCAAAATCTTATGGTGCAACTAGCATGTCTTTCTCCTACAGCATCTTAAACCATCCTATATAATAAAGAGGTAATATGCAAGTTGACCATCACTCCCACACACAAGATGGCCACCACAAGATGGCTGGCAGGAAAAGGTAGTTGTGGGTGATCAGGCCAGCAGAGGAGGGCAGTTGGGGGCAACCAGGCCTGCAAGGAAGGGCAGTTAGGGGCAACTGGGCCTGCAGGGGAGCAGTTAAGAGTTGATCAGGCTGGCAGAAAAGTGGTTAGGGGCAATAAGGCAGGCAGGCAGTCCTGGGCTGTGAGAGGTATGTTCAGCTGTAGGTCAGAGTCAACCCATGGGTTCAGGCCTAAATGGGCAGTTGAACATCCCTTGAGAGGGTCCCAGGTTGGAGAGGGTACAAGCTAGGCTGAAGGACACAACACACCTCCCCCCACCATGCCTCCAGTCCTATATAATAAAAGAGTAATATGCTAATCAATGGTGGAATGACCAGTCACTATGATGCCTACTGACCACCAGGGGGCAGATGCTCAATGCAGAAGCTGGTCTCTGGTGGTCAGTGTGCTCCCACAGGAGGAGCTCTGCTGAGCCATAAGCTGGGCTGATGGTACATGCACGGTTTGCTGACCTTGAAAGGGCGTAGGCTGGGCTGAGAGACCCCGCCCCTGAGTGTATGAATGTCGTGCACTGAGCCTCTAGTCTACAAATAAAAGCATAAGCAACTGTCCAACCATTTGACCATCTGACTGATAGCTATAACCACCAGGGGGCAGACACAATGCAGGAGTTGCCAAGCGACAGCAACTTTGCAGAGTGCCTTCTTGCACTCTGGGACCCTTTAGGGGAGATTGGACTGCCAGTTTCAGCCCAATCCCCACAGGCCAGGCTGAGGGACCCTACCTGCCAGAGGGACCCTGCTCACTCTGCAGATGCCCTTCATGCCCTGGCACCACCCACAGGTGGCTGGCAGGGAGGGACCATTGGAGGTTGGCTCCAGGGTATGACTGAAACTTCTTGCCCAGTCCTGCCCCACCAGCCACCTTCTAATTACCGTATTTTTCGGACCATAAGACGCACTTTTTTCCCCCCAGAAGTGGGGGGAAAAAGTCCCTGCATCTTATGGTCCAAATATAGCCTACACATATACTGTAAAAAAAAAGTTTTTTTACTTGCCCGGCTCTGTGTGGTCTCTGTGTGCTTGCCCGGCTCTAAAATGGTTCTAAATGCTGCTGTTTACTTTACAGGGTTGATTACATGTGTTTATGACTGTGATGTTGGGTTTTAATGCACATAAAATATTTTAGGACACTATTTGTTTCAGAATCTTTTTTTCTTCATTTCCCTTCTCTAAAAACTGGTGCGTCTTATGGTCCGAAAAATATGGTAATTTCCTTTCAATGTGCACAAATTCATGCACTGGGCCCCTAGTAATATATAATTACCTGCATTTTAAAATCACAGTCACAAGTCTCATACTTCTTAAAGTAAAGTAAAAATTAATGTAGTACCCAAGAGAATGCTTGATTACTTGGGACAGAAGGAATATTTTACCCAATCTGAAGGCTGACTCCTCTAGCTGACTGGGTGTATTAAACAGTCCCTAGCCAATTTCAACAACTGAGAGTACATGTTTTTCAAATTTCTGTGACTCTTGTGCAATTGCCTCCTCTATTTGAGCAGGTGGTCTAACTGAGCCTGCACACAGAGCAGAAGGCAAGGGCATTCATGAAAATGAATTTCATCCATTATTAGAATGTAGGCCAACTTTTATTGCATTATTGTTCATTAGTGTATTTTTAAAAAGCAAAGATAAAGACCCACTAAGATCACATTGGTCTCAAGCTGTAATAAAGTTTCCAGTTACATTTCCCTGGTTGTTAGGTCTGACTTGAAGCTGAGAATAACTCTTCTCTGCCTTACAGCTAATTTCTGTTCTCATTGTACTGGCCATGACTACTAAAGCTAATGAAACAAGCAGTTAATCACTGAGAGTTTAATTAGATTATTTATGCTCTCCTGGAATAACCTTTCCCGCTTATTTTATTTCCAAGAATTGCTTCTGTGTATGTACAATTGACAGAAGCTTGTCAATGGACTTCAGCCACTATTGTATATAGATTCTCTTCAAGATGGGAGTCATTGGCATTTAGAGCTCAGAGATCATCCAACCCACTGACTCCCAGCCTGGGCTTTCTTTCCATTGGAATCACCTGGGAACCAGACTCACCTGCAGAGATTCTGATGTAATGGTTGTGGGCTGTGACCTGACCATTGAGAGGTTTTAAAGCTCCTCAGGGGCGGGTGGGTCCTAATGTCTGGAAAAGTTTGAGGAGCACTGATCTGGTTCAAACCCCTCAATTTAAATATGAAGCAATTGAAGCCCAAACAGGTTTTGACAGCAAGTTGGACATAAGAATGTGATTAGTCCTCATAGTGGATAAGACAGGACACTTTATACAGATTAGGCACTTTCCAACAATCATTACTTAATTCATTTCCAACAATCATTACTTAATCATTTCTTAATTCATTTTTGCAACAATCATTACTTAATTCGTCTTTCCAATAATCATTACTTAACTCATTTTTTTGCATTCTCTGAAACACAGGTGACCCCAGGCTCCACCTGTGCGGTGTTTGGCCTTGGAGGAGTCGGCCTGTCTGTTGTCATGGGCTGTAAAGCGGCAGGCGCGGCCAGGATCATTGGGGTGGACATCAACAAAGACAAATATGCAAAGGCAAAGCAAGTGGGTGCCACTGAGTGCATCAGCCCACATGACTTCAAGAAACCCATCCACGAGGTGCTGAAGGAAATGAGCGGTGGAGGAGTGGATTTTTCCTTTGAAGTCATTGGTCGGCTTGACACCATGGTATGTAGGTACATGGGATGCCTGGAAATACGTGTTTCCACATTCTGAAGTATGTTTTTAAGCAATAGAATCTAAATATTATTATATATGTACAGAACATTTTTCAATCTATGAATAATTATTTTTTATCTAATTAGTAACTGGATTATTGAATGTATTATTATAAAAAATGTTTCATTTCATCAACTAAAAAATGTATCTCAAGGAGTTATTTCCCTTTGAGTATTAGACAACTTAAAATTTACTTTGATAATTTTTAGTTAAAAATATTCAATCTCAAGTAAATATAAATAACACTAATGCTATTCTCACATTGAAAATTTTTATTTTTCAATTTCTTCTCACATTTTTAAACAAAATGGTTTAATAATTTTTGTTTAAAGACTTCTGAATTTTTTCATAAACCACAAGTTGCTCAAAGGAAATAATGAGAAATTTAAAGCAAGTTATCATTTTATTAACATAAAACATGCCCCATTTACCACAGCATACAGCACTGTGCCCGGCATACATATTAAGCACCAAATCTATGTATTAGACTGAATACTTTTAAAAGCCAACAGATTTTTCACCAAAAAGTTTTTTTTAAAATATATTTTATTGATTTTATACAGAGAGGAAGGGAGAGAGACAGAGAATCAGAAACATTGATGAGAGAGAGTCATCAATCAGCTGCCTCCTGCACACCCCCCACTGGGGATATGCCCGCAACCAAGGTACATGCCCTTGCCCGGAATCGAACCCAGGACCCTTCAGTCCCCAAGCCGACACTCTATCCATTGAGCCAAACCGGTCCCGGCCACCAAAAAGTTTAAGAAATATGTATTTCATAGCGATGAATTACATGAGACAATGCACATAAAACACTAGCCCAGTGCCACTTGTCCAGTGGAAAGCTCCTAATAACTGTTATCTGGTGGGAAACTCCTAATAACGGTTATCTGGTGCTACTGATGGGAAACCATGTTCTCAGTGATGCAGTGCTTCCATCATCTCTATAGCATGCAGAATATTGCTTTCAATTCCTTACACACACGCAATTGCCATGAGGAAGGCCTCTCTAGCTAAATGCCTTCCACGTCTTCACACAGATTGATTGTTACTTTATTTGAAAGCACCAAATGTCTGGTAACCCCATGTCGCAAGGTCACCTGGTTTTCCAGATGTCATACTCCAAAATCAAAGGACTAATCAGCATATATCTCTGTGGGATCCTGACAAAGTGTCCTACTACAACATGTTTAAAACCATGACTGGAAGAGGAAGACTTTCTTTTGAAGATGCTGAATAATAGATATAGTTTAAAGTAAAACCAATATACATTTGGGGAGGTAAAAGCCCATTTAAAACATGTTCATTTCAGTGCAGCGGGAATGTTAAAAAGTGCTCACCATCATTAATCATCAGGGCAGTGCAAGGCACAATTACAGAGCCAACACCTCACCACTCCTGGTAGGATGGCTGCTATCAAAGGGTCAAGAAACGGTGTTGGCAGGGGTGTGGGGACAAGACAACCCTGGTGCACTGTTAGTGGGAATGTAAAGTGGTTCAGCATTCTGAAAGCAGAAGAGCGGGGTCGTTAGAAAATTAAAAATAAAACTACCATATGATCTAGTAACCCCACTTCTAGGTATACATTCCAAGAAAACAAAATCACTACCTCAAATAGGTATCAGCACCCCTATGTTTACTGCAGCGGATTTACAAAAGTCAAAATGTGAAAATAACTTCAGTGTCTGTCAACTGATGAATGAATAGAGAAATGGTGATATGTATATGTTGGCTTATTATTCAGCCATAAAAAGAGGAACATCCTGCCATTTTCAACAACATAGGTAAAGCTGAGGACATTACGCTAAGTAAAAAAGCCACACAGAGACAGAAAATACTTTATGATCTCCTTTATATGTGGAATAAAGTTGAAGTCTTAGAACCATTGAGTACAGTGGTGGTTACCAGGGCTAGGACTGGGTAGGAAATGTTGGTAAAAGAGTACTAACTTTCAGTTATAAGATGGGTGAAGTCAGGATGCAATGTACAGCATAGTGATTATAGTCAGTAATATTGTATTCTAATCTTCAAGTTTGCAAAAGGAATAGATCTTAAGTGTTCTTACTATAGAAAAGAAAATAGTAACCATGGATGTGTCAATTACAGTATGATAATGATTTCATGTTGCATATGTATATTAAATAATCATATTGTAGACCCTAAAAATAACATTGAATAACCTACATTTACGTTATACAATTTTTATTTGGCAATTATACCTCAACAAAGCTGAGAAAAATACAGAAATCAGAAAAAGTGTCCACATTAGAAATGAATAATAATGTAGGGAACCATGAAAAAGGGAGATCATCAAGAGGGCAAGTGAGAAATTATGATGATATCATTGACCTTATATCTTGTTCACCATCAAAACACCTGATTTCAAAGTACTGAGTTCAAAATATCTATTTGATAAACAAATAAAAATGAGTAAACCTACTCATTTTTTGCCT
The DNA here is from genome assembly GCF_014108245.1 of Pipistrellus kuhlii. Lineage (NCBI taxonomy): Eukaryota > Metazoa > Chordata > Mammalia > Chiroptera > Vespertilionidae > Pipistrellus > Pipistrellus kuhlii. The sequence goes on from NW_023425404.1 coordinate 137,063,113, forward strand.
CAGAGTCATGGGATGACAAACATTACTTGTATTTGTGGAATCAGACTTTAAGTAGATATATTTGTAATGATGTTTGCCTCTTCATTACATTATTAAGGAAGAATTAAGTGTATACAAATTCATTCATTCATGGTCTCATTCAAAAAGTGTTTTATGGGCATTTTTTAAAGCACTATTCTGGGTGTATAGAGATTGAAGAAGCCATAAACATAATCTCTTCCCTCCACATGTGTGTAATCTAGCTAAATCAATATTACATGATACCGTGTATCATGAATGAGGACTCATGATGCCAAATATTAATTTCTTTCCAGGAGGCTGCCTTGGCAAGCTGTCAAGAGGCATATGGCGTAAGCGTCATTGTAGGAGTACCTCCTGATTCCCAAAATCTCTCCATGAACCCCATGCTGCTATTGAGTGGGCGTACCTGGAAAGGAGCAGTTTTTGGTGGTATGTATTTAGGCTCAAGGAATGAATTTTTATTAACATTTATCATTTGATTAGAGGCCTGGTGCACTAATTTGTGCATGGGTGGGCTCCCTCTGGATGGCCTGCAGGAATCAGGCAGAAACCTCCTACAGTTCCTAACTGTGGCTCCCGGCTCCACTATGCCCAATCAGTCCAATTGAGAGAGGCTTGTGCTGCTCACCAGCCATGAGCCCTGTGTCTGGCGCCCTCCCAAGGGGTGTGGCCTGGGCATTGGGCTGAAACTGGCTCTCAGACATCCTAGACATCCCCCGATTGCGAGAGGTGCAGGCTAGGCCAAGGGACCCCACCAGTGCACAATTAGGGCAGGAGAGAGACCACCCACAGTAGAGCTCCAGGGTGTGTCCAGCTGACTCACCTAGTCCCAATGATCACCAAATGGGGAGGGTCATGGGAATTTGGCCAGCTTGGAACAGACTGCAAGAGGGCCCCAGGGAATGTTTGTCCTGTCTTGCTCAGTCCCAATCAGATCCCAGCAGCAAGCTTACCATGTCAGTCAGAGGCCTACCCACTGATGGTCAGTGCATGTCATAGCAACTGGTCAACCAGTCAACAGTCTGCCCCCTGTGGGCAGTGTTCATCATAGTGAGAACTGAGTGGCCTTAGCATATCATTAGCATATTACGCTTTGATTGGTTGAACAGTTGAACAGTCATCAGACAACCAGACACTTGCATGTTAGGTTTTTATTATGTAGGATTTCTTCCCTTTATCAAGTGCCAATGTGAGTTTTTAAAAACCAATGTGATTAAAATAAAGTCGTTTGTATTTATATGCTCCAAGTTAACTAGAAGTAGAACTAATACACACATTTCTAAGACAGGCTTTTCTGGTGTCCCCATAAATGAGGGTCTTTCAGCACCACTTCTCTTTATACATGTGGCTGCACAAGGCATGGAATATACCTAGGAGAATGCAGGAAATCCATAGCAACAATCCATGTTTATTCTCATTGTCCAAGTCTAGACAGTTGCACATTTTGCTCCTTGACTTTGGGAATAGCCATGCATACAATAATGTCTTTGTAAGAGAGCTAATAACCAAGGACCCTAGTCTAGATAGTCAGAATTTTTTAAGTAACAAAACAAAAAAAACAAAAAAACAAAAAAAAAAGTCTAACCACTGCAAAGGGATATTGAAGCACTGAGCCTCTCATTGTCCTCAGTAATAGCAGTCTGAGTAGAAGTGAGTAGCAGTAGAATTTCCATTTTAATTCCATTCAGAAAGTCTCCTCTCCAGTTCTCTTAACCCTGGCTGTATCTGACAATGATGTCATGTTCTTTTCAGGCTTTAAGAGTAAAGATTCTGTCCCAAAACTTGTGAGTGAGTTTATGGCTAAGAAGTTTTCACTGGATCCATTAATAACCCATGTTTTACCTTTTGAAAAAATAAATGAAGCATTTGACCTGCTTCGCTCTGGAAAGAGGTAGGTTTTAAGTTTCCTTTTATGGTGGTGGTGGTGGTGGTGGTGAAGGGGAAGGTTGGTTAACAGAGAAAAGAGGTGAAAGTATAAGAAAAACATTTGAGTTTCTTGGTTTTCCATTATTAGTTCAGTCTTTGCATATAAAACACTTAAGATCATATTATGAGAAGCTAGGAACAGTTGTTTTGCTTTCCAGTGTTACTGATATAAAATTACATATGTAGGTTACAGTGAGTCTAAATGATCAAAGCCATTTATCTTTATATACATTCACCCTTGCTAAGGAAAAGAATCAGAATTCCACAGACATAAGCATAACATGGAGTCACTGCTCCTCTGCCTGGCCAGCTAAAAGGTTGACATTAATGACTGTAAATGCAAATTATATACAGGAGTAGGTGGAGCTACATTGGGATTGTTTTAATATAACGTAACATTTAATATAATTGTTGTATTTATCTACACTAATAAAAGAGAAAGATGTAAATTGATTGTACCTTTGTGACATCCACCAGCCAGTCAGGAGTGAGTATGCAAATTAACCCAACAAATATGGTGGGTTAATTTGCATGCACAAGCACATAGCTGCTGGGGGTGGGATGGTGGCATTGTTGCCATGGTGACAATGCAGGCATTCTGCAGTGTTCCAGCCTCTCCAGGCCTCTGGGCAGTGTGGGAAGGCAGAAAGGCAGCTCTGGCTGGAGCAAAGGTGGTTCTGGCAACCAGGGAAAGGAAGGCCCATTCTTGCATAAATCTTCCTGCATTGGGCCTCTATTATTAAATATTAATATGATATAACATATCACATAAATAATTTTTAAAGGCATAAACACATTTTTCTAAAAGTATTTATCCAACAGAAGATGATTTTAAGAAAGGACATGAGTTGCAGTATAAATGTTATAAATCTGATCTTCCCAAGAATGGAGTCTCTCTAGCTTTATCTTCTTACCAAGGCTCCTTAAGCACCACTTTATCAGAGCTGTATTAAGTCTTCATCATTTATTATTACATCATTGCTTCCTTCAGGCAAGTTACTTGTCATCTTGTAATTTGTACAATTTTGTCTTCAGGTTTAAATCCCAGCAAGTTGCACTAGATGTGTGACCTAGAGCAAGTTACAAATATCTCTAAATCTCAGAATTTTAAATCTCTAATCTTTAAAGCCTGCATCATAGCATTGTTGAGTTTAAGTGATAAATTGCACAAGGAATATGTATGGAATATGTAACAAATAGCAAGAACTCATTACCCATTGTTGTTTTCAATTCATTATTATGCCAGGCATGGAGGATCTCAAAAATGTTTTTGAGAACCCCAATCTATAATAATATAAAAGCATAATATGTGAAATAGATTGGATGTCTTTCCAGACAAAGCCAGGGCTTCCAGGGAAGCCCGAGTCCTGGGTTCTTGCCTGGGGCCAGAGAAAAGCCAGGCTCCCGGGTGCCAAAGGGAAACTGGTGGCAGCAGCCAAGGAAAGGAAGGCCTATTCTTTTTTTTATTCTTTTTTTTAATATATTTTATTGATTTTGTACAGAGAGGAAGGGAAAGAGATAGAGAGCTAGAAACATCGATGAGAGAGAGTCATCGACCAGCTGCCTCTTGCACACCCCCCACTGGGGATATGCCCGCAACCAAGGTACATGCCCCTGACCGGAATCGAACCCGGGACCTTTCAGTCCCCAAGCCGACACTCTATCCATTGAGCCAAACCAGTCTCAGCAGAAGGCCTATTCTTGCATGAATTTCATGCATCAGGCATCTAGTCTATATATATAAAAGCCTAAGAGACCAAACAACTGAATGACTGGAATGATCAGAATGACCAGTTACTATGATGCATACTGACCACCAGGGGGCAGATACTCAATGTAGGAGCTTCTCCCTGGAGGTCAGTATGCTCCCACAGTGGGAGCACTGCTCTGCTGACAGACTCATCCTGGTGGCAGCCACTCCCTCAAAGTCCTGCAGGTCCAAACTCCAAAGAACAGGCCAGGCACCAATGGACCAGTGACACTAGCACAATTCTGACAGTGCAACCGGCCCCCTGGAAGTTCACTTAAGTCACTGTAGCCGCTTCCCCTCCCTAGACAGTTTGCAGTGAAGACAGGCTATAAAAGTGGCTCCCAGGTGGCTCCCCACAGCCTGCACAAACGTCAGCAGGATGGATCCAGATACTGGGCCCACAAGGGAATTCCACCGCTTGCACTGAGGGCCGATCATGTCCTGGGCCCCCACCCTCCTTAGGATCCTAGCCATGCACAAATTCGTGCAGTGGGCTTCTAGTTCATTATAAAGCTCAAATAACAGTCATGTTTAGGTTTGAGTTTAAGGTTGAAGAAAATACAAAACCAAACCCGGTAAAGGTTTTGACTTGCATGCATAGGGACAGGAAGGGAGAGGCAAGAAATACAGACACCTGTTCACTGAGACACAACAAATGCCCCTTGGACTCTTACATGGAAAAGTGTGAACTACATAAATATTAAAATAATTAATATCTTTTGTTTTGTGTTTCAGTATCCGCACTGTCCTGACATTTTGAAACCATACAAAGGCCTTCACTTGTAGCTAACTTCTGGCTCCTTCATCATTTGCTGCATCAGACAAACAACATCAATAATTCTTTTCTTCAGAATGCACAGGGGAAGTTTCCATGGAAAAGAAAAAACAAAAAATTATGTGAAAACCTTTTTCAGGCATATTTTTAAAATCTAAGTGAAAGTTAGATGAGTAATTGAATCCAATAAATATTTCTTCTTAATCACTCCACTCATGTTGCTAGGTGTCGTCTTTCCCATTAAGGAAAGGTATTTCTTTTCTTTTCTTTTTAATATATTTTATTGATTTTTTACAGAGAGAAAGGGAGAGAGATAGAGAGCTAGAAACGTCGATCAGAGAGAAACATCGACCAGCTGCCTCTTGCACACCCCCTACCGGGGATGTGCCCGCAACCAAGGTACATGCCCTTGACCGAAATCGAACCTGGGACCTTTTAGTCCGCAGACTGATGCTCTACCACTGAGCCAAACCGGCTTCGGCGGAAAGGTATTTCTTTGACTGCTTGCACTTTTTGTGCCTTTGCCACCCTTAGTCACTGAGGCCCAGTGGAAGAGGTCCTCATTTTACTTGTCCCCAGCACACACTTGGTGGGCTCTTGTGCTTGAAGTCTTCTACTTCTGCCTCTACTTCCCCTGCCTGTGTTTTCCTCTCTATGAAATGTACCAACGCCCAAAGGTAAAAACTGCCGGGGAAAGGGTACACTCAGACTTTTAAGTGAATACGGACCAGGATGTCTAAATGCAGGAAATTTCTTAGGGAAATGTGGCACACTCATTTTATATGATACAAGGGGGTAATATTTCTTGATTTTATACTCTTTGCTCTTAATATGTAATTTTTCTTTTAAATAAAAACAGTTTCATGCTACCTGTGATAATTGTGAGGTTCTGATATTAAATGTAAAAACTGAACTATTCTTGGAAACATATTTTAAAAATCTGGAATTTTTACTCATGAAAGTGCTTCATTAGTTAAACCATTTTACTTATTATAATTAACTGAAAAAGAGTCATAGGTAATTAAAAATATGGTGGCTTAAAGTATATGGGTGAAGCAGGTGTGGACACAGCATGTAAAATGGTAACTAAGAAATGGCACAAACATCAACAGCAATATGTTTTCTAAATGTGTGCATGTATACAAGTGTATAATTTTGCAAAAATTATTTTCTATCTAGAACTTTTCTATTAAATACCATGTCTTAAATTAAGCTGATAACACTGCAATTAGTTTGATATTTTTAAATATGTGAAAGCCTGTGGTAAGTTTGTGAGTGCTTCTCCACAATCGGGAAGATTTGCATTTTGGCTTTATCTCTAAATGTGTAATGGGAAGTTTATTCCTATGAGGAATTTTAGCTTTCTCCAAAAGTGTATTTGTTTCCGTGTCTATAATTTGTTTGGTATTATAGTAAGGACTCCAGACTAGGATAAGCGATTTCCCAATTCTCTGTGGCCTCCTGTAACTTACTCAACCTCTCTGAGCCCATTGCACCCTTTATTTTTTAAAATATATATATATATATATTTTTTAAATATATATTTTATTGACTTTGTACAGAGAGGAAGGGAGAGAGATACAGAGCTAGAAACATTGATGAGAGAGTCATCGATCAGCTGCCTCTTGCACACTCCCTACCGGGGATATGCCCGCAACCAAGGTACATGCCCTTGACCGGAATCGAACCCGGGACCTTTCAGTCCCCAAGCCGACGCTCTATCCACTGAGCCAAACCGGTCCCGGCAAAAATATATTTTATTGATTTTTTATAGAGAGGAAGGGAGAGGGATAGAGAGTTAGAAACATCGATGAAAGAGAAACATTGATCAGGTGCCTCCTGCACATACCCTACTGGGGATGTGCCCTCACCCAAGGCACATGCCCTTGACTGGAATCAAAGTTGGGACCCCTCAGTCCATAGGCCGATGCTCTATCCACTGATCCAAATTGGCTGCACCTTTTATTTTTAAAAATTATTCTACTATCCCATTATAGCTTCAGAAAGCTTAGATGAGATGATGCTAATTAGAGAGATTTCTCAACTATGAAGTGCCATGAAAATTCAGGGGACAGTACAATTGTTTTGTAAGAGGCTGAAGGAGATATTGAGGGTCCAGGCAGCTGTAGAATGTCCCTTTGGGTCCATGCGGCTGGGTGCTTCAATGTTTTTATTTTGGTGCTGATGATGTGAGAGCCACAGAAAAAGATGATGGTTCTAAATGCCCATGTCACAATAGTTGGCATACCATTCTGCTGGTTGCACAGAGGCCTACATCCAGCTTCATCGTTCCTCCCGCCCAGGTTGTGGGGAGCAAGCAGAGAGCAAGATGTAGGCAGGTATGGCAGTGGCACAGCCCTCTTCCAGGGGGTGTGTGGAGAGGTGGAGGGCGGGTGCTTTTTGGACACTGGCTCTCTGTACACATTGGCATTGGTGGGGAAGGAAACAGCAGAACTCAACATGTAAAAATGGGACTCCAAATGGGGTGATGAGAATACATATGTAATCAATAAAGAAATTAAAATGCAATAAAATGCAATGGAATGCAATGCAATAAAGCAAAATAAAATAAAATAAAATAAAATAAAATAAAATAAAATAAAATAAAATAAAATAAAATAAAATAAAATAAAATAAAAATGGGACTCCAGATTGTGGTATCCTGATAAGCCTGTACGGGGCACATGGACCCGGTGTCCTGCTGGCCTCTAGCAAGGAGAATTCTGACTCTAGAATCAAGAATTTCCAATTTTCCCTGGCCTGTGTGGCTTAGTTAGTTGAGCATAGGCCTGTGCACCAAGAGGTTGCTGGTTTGATTCCTGGTCAGGGCACATGCCCAGGTTTTGGCACTGATCCCCAGTAAGGGGCATGCAGTAGGCAGCTAATCAAAGTTTCTTTTTTATTGATGTTTCTCATTCTCTCTCCTTTCCTGTCTCTAATATCAATAAAAAATATTTTTAAAAAGAATTTCCATATTTGTTTATTAATTTTCTTGTGAAAAAAGTAATTGTACATTCATACAGCTTACACTCATTTTTAGCCAGCTTATAAAAAGTTTAATCAAGATGAAGACAATTTCCAGTTTTAAGAAAAAGAATTTCATGTTGATGTTTTAACTAATCACTCTAATACAATGACTTAGGTTCTCCAAAAATAGTAAATAAACAAAAATTCAACTTTGAATTAACCCTTTGTTGCTTTATAAATCATACAAGCTGCTCTAAGATTAGAAAGTCAATTTGACAGAATCACTATAAAATCAGAAGTTAAAGTGAGAGCAAGCCTATATTTAATAATTAATTCTTAGCTACCTGACTGCTTAATTCTGATAACAACTGATTGTTGCACAAATAACCTCAATATGTGGGTTTTTTTTAGAAGATTCTAAAGTAACAATTTTATTGAAGTACATTAAATTCTATTTACCTGTCAAATACCTAGCAATTTTCATGGAACAGGCCATTGCATAAGAAGAGAAACTAATTTTAGTGGGACAAGGATAAAAATAGGTGGGAGTACTACAGTGGAGGCCACTCACCATTCAGAGGAGATTAATGGTCAGATGTGTGGACTTGGTTAGCTCCTTTCCTTCAGGACCCAGTGCCTGGAAACCCATCTTCACAGCCCTATCACAGTCATCAGGAGAACCCAGAAGTTGCTTCATTACTCACCAACAATGCTAACTCAGGAGAGAGGATTAACAGAGGGAGAAAGCATCTGGTCTCCTAGTCCAGGCTTGCTCTTTGAAGTATCTGGTGTGTCAACAAAGAAGTCTGTAGATAGATTTATTATGAGAGAAAGCAAGTTCAGAGAGATTGCCAAATAATCTATACTAAAAAAGAGCTAATATGCTAATGGTTGGGACGCTGTAGGATAACAAACAGACCATTACCGTATTAACTGGAGCATTGCTCTGGAGATGGGGCAGAAGCAGGAAGGCGCCCAGAGGAGGCTGGACCATCCTGTTCCCGGGAGGGCAAGGGTGAGAGCCCATAGCACCCCCTCTCATCAGTCCTTCACCACCCATTGCTCACACTCTGAGTGCCCTGCAGCCCACTGCCAGGGGAAGGAGCATAGTGCAGCAGGCAGGAGGCTTCCATTTTCACCAAGTTGTTCCAGAGACAGGGTGGAAGTGGGGAGGCACCCAGAGAAGGCGGGGCCAGCCTGAGGTCACTCAAGGAACTGAGGGCAGGGCTTAAAGCAGCTGGAGAAAGCCTGAGGGTTTGGGGGCTGGGCCAGGCGCACTGGAGCTCGGTGTAGACAGGTTTGGGCCTCAAGGAAGGGCTCCTAGTATTTATATAAATAGGTTCTTTATATACTACCACTCACCCAGAAATCAATCATTCACAGTGTTTTTGGAGATATATAATTGCCTTAAGGGTGAGTCAATACTATAGCTTTGAAACAAAAATAATTTTAGTTCATTCTAAATTTAAGTAATAAATTATTACTTAATCATTACTAAAATTATTATAAGTAATAATAAATTATTACTTAAATTTAGAATGAACTAAAATTATTTTTGTTTCAAAGCTAATTTTATATTTCAAAGTGTTACAGTGAGAATTGTAACCCATCACACCCTTCATTTGACATTGTTTCTACAAATGCTGAGTCTGACTAATATTTAGCTTGTAGATAAACAACATGATTATATGAGAATCTCAGAGGGAAAGAAGGAGGGGGGCATGAAAAGATCAACCAAAGAACTTATACATGCATAACCCTTGGACAACAGTGAAGTGAAGTCCTGGGATAGCAGAAGGAGTGGGATGTGGGTGGAAGTGTCAATGGGGACATCTGATATAGTTTCAACAATAAAGGTAAAAAAATTTTTTTAAAGAATCCTAGGAACTAACTTCAGAAGATGTAGACTCTGACTATCAGTCATACCAGCACTGGGAAATTTGCTGATCTTGAGCCATAAAACTGGGTGACAAAGGCCTGGATGATGCACCCAAACCACCACTTGACCAGTTTTTGAGATCTTATCCTAATGGTCTGTACTGGTCTGACATAAAATACTTCAACTGCCTCCCCTTGACCTCTTTATTCTTCTTTCCCTCTCCCACCTTATAAAAACTGTCTGCTCTAGAGATGTAGAGATAGGCTTTGTGACAAGAGTTTCTGATCTTCTCAAGGTGTCTGGCACTTGAATAATCCCCTTTTCTTTTTCACCAACATCTGTCTAATGAGTTTGGCTTTCATAATGGCAGGTATTGATCCTTAGTTCTGGTTACAAGAATGGATGGGAGAATGAGATTGGAAAATAACTGGGCAATTAAGTATTTCTTTTGAACTTCAAGCCTCAGTAAATTGGAAGTGAAAGAAAGCTAAAGTGAAGTAAATTTCTTCATTAATGAAAGGAAATACTAAGGCATTTGCTTTATCTTTCCAAAATCTTCAAACTATAATGAGTATCAGAAAAATTTTAGAGCTATTAATGACCCATTATTTTTCATTTGCTTCCTTCCCCTCTTCATAGGCATTGAAAGACAGGACTTTGAAGAATATGGTGGTTAGTTTTTTTCAATGTGAATGATATTTGAAATTCTCTGGCCTCTTTTCCTCCATCTTTGCAATAGTTCTGAAGAAAAATAAAGGATTTAAGAAAGTAGAGGAATGGATAACAATTATATCCAAAACTAATACCTAAAGGCAAAATTATCAATGTTTAAGTTGAATTTTGCATTCTGTGATTACAATGATTGCTACCTAGGAGCAAATATTTACACCTAAATTTAAAGGATGAAGAATAGTTTCAAAGGAGGAAAATTGGAGGATGGCTGTGCAGATAGAGGGATCAGTATGAAAGAGCAGAATGTGTTTAGGAAATTATAAGCATTTAGTATTGCTAACCTGAAAACTTCACAATGGATAATGTCTGGGTTAGGTAACCATGATTCTTGAATTCCTCAAAAGAGCTTTAGATTTAATCATCTGGATAAAGGGAGCTCTATTAAAATCTTCTGCCCAGCTGAGGTGGCTCAGTGGTTGAGTGTCAACCTATGAACCAGAAGGTCATGGTTTGATTCATGGGTTGTGGGCTTGATTCCCAGTAGGCGGCAAGGAGGAGTCAGCCATTCAATTATTCTCTTTCATCATTGATGTTTCTCTCTCTCTCTCTCTCTCTCTCTCTCTCTCTCTCTCTCTCTCTCTCCCCTCTTTCCCTCCCTCTCTTTCTCTCTCTCTTTTCCTCCCTTCCTCTTTAAAATCAATAAAAATGTATTTTTTAAAAATTCTGAGCAGATTGATAAAATGATCAGATTAACATTTTTAGAAGTTCATTCTTGCACCCATGGGTGGGGTTATTAGAGGTGAAGAGAGAAACAAAATGAGAAGGATACATACAAGAGAGGATGGGGCCCATTTTAGTGAAGTGTCCAAGGGGAAGGATTTCACCAGAATGAGATAATCTTAGGAAGTAGAGTTGACTTGGCACCAGGACTGAGGGAATGTGGGCCCATTCTGTCCTGACAACTGAGTATGGATCAAAGGCCCCTTCACCAACTTAGGAGCTAAGACCATTGGACCTGACAAGTTCAAAGCACTTCTAATATTTACAACTGTAGTTGTCCATACAAATCTGCACCTAGGAAATAAGTTCTGAGTTAAATATATAGCTTGCAGGTTGATTCCCAGTTTGAAAATTCCCTATAATGTAAGCCCTCCTTTCCTAGCATGGAATTCTCTCCCAAAGCATTACAAGATCCAGAAATGTGAATTAAGTTATACTAATCCATAAAATCATGAGAGTCCATGCTGAAGAACTGCACTTTCTCAAAGAGGCAGGATATAGAGCAAGCATGTCAAATTCTCAGCCTGAGGGCCACATGTGGCCCACAATGATTTTTTTTTTGAAGCCAGCCAATATAACCATATGTAATAAATATTTTAATAAAAATTTCATAACTTAATTTTTACAATACCCTGTTATATATAAGTATTAATAACAAACTACAACATTAGCTAGTGACTGATTACTATCATCGTGTTGCATTCATTTCCCTTAGGCACTTTGTGCACCATTTCTCTCCACTAATACTAGCAGCAAACATTTTTGCAGCCAACTGCCATGTCATTAATCTTGGACTGACTTGTTTGGTATGTGCAACAGGAAATATTTGTTTTCAGAGAACAAGAAAAACAGATTTATTTGCATTACACTTATTAATTTGTGCAGTTATTCAGTGTCTAGTAAGTTAATGTTCAAGAAAAAATATTAATTTTTAGTAAAATGTTGTATTATTTTATGTTAATGATTACTCATTGATTTCAGCCCCTTGTATTCATCACATCCCTACAAAATAAGCCTATGTTTCTAGGAAAATTGAAGCTTTTTTTCTTTGTGGCCCACATAAACTTAAACCTTGTTTATTTAACCCATGTTAGCCTTTGAGTTTGACCTGCTTGATATAGAGGACCCATTCTACTGGTGTGGATCCTCGTGAGGATAGATAGGGTCTGGAGTTGGACTCAAAAGCTGGCAGCTCCCTAATCAAGGCAAGCTGGATCCTGACATTATCTTTGGAAGCTCAGCCTATAGTCTGCTTGCTCAATCATCTCAATTATTCTGCTTGCCCAAAATAGAAGGTTTTGAGATAATGGAGATGATAAGTAATATGGAATTAATCTGCTTGGCTTCTAGGTGTTAGTTGAGTCCTTGGGCATAGATAATATTGCCCAGGTCGATAGTATAGGACGGAAGGAGAAATGGAAAGAGCATTTTAGCTAGGGAGAAAATACCAGCTCAGAGCCACAGACAGGTGTTTGCACTACTCTCAGTGGAACCAGGAGTGAGTCAGTTGATTGAGAGCTGGGAGAAATGATTGAACAGGCAGAAAGATGACTGACTATGGTCATCTTAGTGATAGGCTTTGGCTCCTTTCCTAAAGAAAAGAACTATTGAAGGTTTGGCAAATGTGGTAATCTTGAAAATTAATTTAACAGCAGTAGGTAGGATAGACTAAGACTAAACAAGGCAATCAATTGGAAGATAACTTTAGTGTGACATGAGTGAGACAGAGGAGAAAAAATCATAAGAGGTGGGTGTGAGAAATGCCATAAAGTGTGACTCATAGAAATGAGTATCTGTTATGAGAATAAGAAACCAAAGATGAGATCAGAGGAGAGGTGAAAAAGAATAATCTCATTAACATATAGTAAGCATCAAAAAGAAAGAAGGGTTATAATAAAGAAAAGAAATGGCCATGTCTTAGAAACATAGATTTTGATGTGACAGGAGGCATTCATAAGATGTCCAATAACTAGACATGAGACCTGAGGTCCTGGATGGCAGGGGAGATGGGGGGACCATTTCAAGCAGAGATAAAGTATGAAGCATAAAAATAAATGTAATTTCTGAGAGCAGAGGAGATATATTTCCATCTTTATGGTGAAAGAAAGAGCAGCCATATGACATACTTCTTGCCAACAGAGATGTAACACAATTTTGACAGCCTTCTGGGATCGAGCTGCCTACTATTTGATGAAGAAAAGTATGATTAGTACTATATTTTTAACACTATTCTTTTCATCTCCATTGCCTGTTTTCCACCTCCTCCCTCCCCTTTGCCTGCCTTAAACATCAGTATATAACCTGAGCTGGGGCAGCCATCCTGGAACCAATAATAACAATATGGGAAAGGCTAAAGCAATTTCAGGAACAGTGGCCTTGGGGTCCTCATGCAACGAAACACATGCAGGAAAATGCCTACGACCAAATCCTGATTATCCAGGGGGAAAAGAACCCCTAGGCATTCAGTCCACTCTCAGTCAGGTTTTCAGTTATTTGCCCTTGAATTTATATCCTATATAATAAAACCCTAATATACAAATTGGCTGAATGGCAAATGACCAGTGGAATGACTGGTCGCTATGATGCGCACTGACCACCAGAGGGCAGACGCTCAACACAGGAGCTGCCCCCTGGTAGTCAGTGCATTCCCACAGGGGGAGTACCACTCAGCCAGAAGCTGGGCTCACAGCTGGTGAGCACAGTGGCAGTGGCAGGAACCTTTCCCACCCCTGTGCCAGCATTAAAGTGCAGCAAGCAGGTGGGTGGTAAGGAGCGAGGGTTCTCGGACTGTGAGAGGGGTGTTCACCTGCCAGCTTAAGCCTGGTCCTCAAGGGGTCCCAGATTATGAGAGGGCACAGACTGGGCTGAGAGACCTCCCACCCAGTGAACAAAATTCATGCACCGGACCTCTAGGCTAATGAATATATTTCATAGGGCTGCTTTAGACTTCATGACCCCCACAGCAAAATTTGAACTTAAGCCCCACTATCTAGCCTCTTCCTCCTCCCTCCTGTAAGCCTGCCGGACACAAAATGCCATCTATCGTAATAATACCCACTGCTGAGACACATTACCTGCATGTAATAAGCTGCTGATAAATAATTGCTGTTATTTTCATTGTCGATCAACTTTGGTGATAAAAACAAAAAGGGAAAAGCAATATGAGCCACTAAGACATTTCTGTAAGAGGCACCAACGGCTGCCCCACAATAACCACATGGACATTGGAAGTGAGAGATTTCTCCTCCTCTGACTCCTAAATGGATAGTTCTATAGCTCTATGTCAAATGTTCACATGTTGCCTTCAATGCTATATTAACTTAAATATTATGATAACCTTTAATATGTTTATTATGTAAATATTATATAAAATTATGTTTAACTTTTACTTGAATCTCTTACTAGGTCTATGCCTTACTGTGCTAAATCTTGTATTCTCCTAGCAACTAACACACTGCAATGTAGGGGACCAGTAAATGTTGACTTGCAACTTAATCTTTTGCCAATATAGACATTTGCAATGAGCAATAAATCACATCAGTGTAAATTGATTTCATCAAGTGCAGTAAAATGACTTTAAGCCCATGAATGAGCCTTGCTGGCTGGCTGCCTGGGGTCTACATTTCTATTCAATTCTGTGGTTCTCCACACATCATTAAAGACACAATTCTTGTGAAATAACCAAAAACTTTTCTCCAAAACAGTTGTCAAAAGGAATTACATTTCTGTCTACTTTGACAAGTGATGAAAAATTGGAGAACTCTAATTAAATGATAGTTTATACCCTGAAAATTAGTATTACATAAAGAAGAAAAGATAACACTTCAAGTTATTTCTTTTTTTTAAATATGTATATTTTTATTGGTTTCACAGAGGAAGGGAAAAGGAGAAAGACATAGAAATGGCAATGATGAGCCCTAACTAGTTTGGCTCAATGGATTGAGTGTCAGCCTGTAGACTAAAAGGTCCCAGGTTCGATTCTGGTCAAGGGCACATACCTTGGTTGCGGGCACATCCCAAGTAGGAGGTGTGCAGGAGACAGCTGATTAATGTTTCTCTCTCATCTATGTTTCCAACTATCTGTCTCCCTTCCACTCTGTAAAAAAAATCAATAAAATATATTTTAGGAAAAGAAACATCAATGATGAGAGAGAATCACTGATTGGCTGCATCCTGCACATGCCACGCTGGGGATCAGGCTTGCGACCTGATCATGTGCCTGACTGGGAATGGAGCAGTGAGCTTCTGTTTCTTAGGTTGAAGCCCCTCAACCACTGAGCCACACTAGCCAGGGGATTTCATTTTTTTGTTATGAATTATTGTTTACCATCTAGGCAATTGGGAAATTGGTATATAAGAAATATAATGACTCATGAAGGAGAGTGTACTTAACCAGTGTCAAAATTAAACATTAAGTGAGAAGTAAATCATTAAAAGACTAACATATATTATCTACACTAATAAAAGAGAAAAAATGGTAATTGTCTGTACCTTCACTACTCCCACAACCAATCAAAGCGAGTATGCAAATTAACCCAACAAAGATGGCGGTTAATTTACATATGCTGAGGGACAGCGGAGTGAAGACTGAAGACAGCATAGAAGGAAGAGGGAGGGAAAGCAGAAAGCAAGGTGGCTATGGGAGGGAACGTGCGGGCAGGGCAGGTGGCAGATGGTAGTGGCGGAAAAGGGCAGGGCAGCAGCAGAAGGGAAAGCACAGGACAGCAATGGTGGGAGGGAAAGCGCAGGTGGGGGGCAGCGGCTGCAAGAGGGAAAGTGCAGAGGGTGGAGGGGCAGCAGCGGTGGGAGGAAAAGCATGGGCTGGGGGTGGGGTGAGAGAGGTGTCAGGGAAAGTTCGGGGCGTTGGGGGGGGGTCGGGGGGGTGCAGGAGAAGTGGCAGTGACAGGAGGGAAGCCCACAGAAGCCCTTGCAGGAATCTTCCTGCAATGGGCCTCTAGTTCAATATATTCAGCTATTTACCTGTAATTGGGGGTCGAGGCGGGGGGGATTTATATAATAGACTTCAACAATTTGACAGATTATAACACTTTGGGGCTTAGCCATTGTGAATACATAATGTGCATTACTCACAAAAGTAGAAATCTCTGGGATGGCGCAGGTCTTGCAGCTTTTCCCACAGGCTGAGAGAGAAGGAAGGAAGGAAGGGAACAGCTACAATGCTCCTAGGACAACAACTCGTGATGCTGACACTTTCCCCTTCCCCTTGTCCAATCTTCTACATACACTGGGGGATGAGAGGAACAGTTATTGTGGGGCCAGACATTAGTAATCTTTGGGAGGAAGAGGCCTCTGGCCCCTATTGGCAATAGAGTCCTCAGGTCTCCTTGCTACATTTTAAGAACTAAAAAAAATTGTTAATTAAATGTTCTACTTAAAACTCCTTTGTGTATATATTACAAGTAGAAATACTTTTAACATTTAGCCAGTATGTAAAACTTTCTAAATTGTGCTTATTTCTGTTCTTGTATTATAATCTTTCCTATTTTAAACTAAATTTCCCATTGAAAACATTTGCTTAGCAAGCAGTATTATACAGTCAGTTTCTCCTATGCCTTCCTACAAGCCAAAATCTTAATAAACGACTTTCCTGTCTCTACTCACATCTCCTTCACGTCATTCCAAAAGTTCCAGGACACCCTGAAGCCTGTTCTTACTAACTGAAAGTGATCCCCTTCTAAACATCTCCCTTGGTTACACATTAAAGTTTACTCTTCATCTGTGAAAATGTACTTGAAAAACTAACAGCTGGAGGTGCCTAATAATTACATGAAACATTTCTTCACAGTTGTATTTTCTATTGCCCAATACAAATTACCACAAAACTAGTGTCTAGAAAGAGCACTCATTAATTATCTCATAGTTTCTGTAGGTCAAAAGCCTGGGCAGGGCTAGACTGGTTTCTCTCGGGATGGTAGAAATCGAATGCACCCCCGTTGTAATTTGTCCATCTAAGGGTCGTCAGTAATCACATCACTCTCTCTGACCACAGCCTGGGAAGCTTCTCCTATTTTAAGAATGCTTGTGTTTGGATGAGCTTCAGCTCCATCATCCAGGATAATCTTCTCATCTCAAGATCTTTATATTAATCACATCTACACTATCCCTTTAGAGGCA
This sequence comes from Pipistrellus kuhlii, assembly GCF_014108245.1. NCBI lineage: Eukaryota > Metazoa > Chordata > Mammalia > Chiroptera > Vespertilionidae > Pipistrellus > Pipistrellus kuhlii. The sequence continues at coordinate 137,080,018 of NW_023425404.1, forward strand.
ACTTATTCATTCGTAGGTTCAGGGGTTAAGAGTGGACATCTTTGGGGGCCATTATTCCGCCTTCCACAGGGGAGCATCCTGACCTAAACTGAACCAATCCTATCCTCTCCGCAGAATCTGAATTTAGAAGATGGCTCTAGGATTGAAATGTTATAGTACAGAGTTGATCTGGGCTACAAAGAGAAATATAAGGAGATAGAAAGAGAGCGGTGGAGAAGAGAGATACCTATGGCCCTTTAGAGATTGATAGGGTGACCTCTGGGCATTCCAGGTGTCGGTTTACTGCCCAGAAGGCTGAGCTCATTGCCTTAACTAGAGCCGTATATCTGGGCAAGGGACAAAGAGTCACTGTTTACACAGACTCTGAGTGCGCCTTCCTCATCCTGCATGCCCATGCAGCGATATGGAGAGAACAAGGACACTTACCGTAAAGAACTCCCCTATCCAGGCAATACTTGCCTTCTATGAGCTGTATTAAAACCTGTGGAAATAGCTGCAATTTACTGACAGAGCATCAAAGGGGAGACACAGATATTATATGGGAAACAACCTAGCTGATACTGCTGCAGCCTGGTCTATTCCCACAGAATGCTGTCTGCTAACAGAGGCCACAATACACAGAAAGGAACGTGACTAGGCTCGGATATTTTCTCAATCCTGAGGGATCCTGGGAATAAGGTCATTGACTATTTCTTCCTCAAAACTCCCAATGGAAAATCATTAAGGGGTTTCATGATTCGTCTCATTTAGACAGAGATACATATCTCACTACTTGATAGCACTTTTATAGGATTTGTACTCCATAAGACTATCAAGGAAATTACGAAGGCTTGTGACTTGTGCTTTACTAATACTCCAGGAGAAGGGATTCTATCCTCTGCCCAGTTAACCCCTAGCCAAAGATGGGGAACCTACCCAGGAGAAAATTGGCAAGTAGATTTTACTCAAATACCACTTTCTCAAGGAAATAAATACTTACCCGTGTTTACTGACAACTTCATGGCCTGGGTGGAACTATACCCTCTTAGAACTGAATAGGCCCAAGAGGATGCTAAGATTCATTCCTCAATTTGGACTTCCTAAGTCTTTACAAATTGGCAATGACCTTTCTGTTGTTTCTAAAATTACTCAACAATTGTCCTCTGCTTTGAGCATACAATCTCATCTCCACTCTAGTTGGAGACCCCAATCCTCAGGAAAAGTTAAAAGGGCCAGAGTTCTTTTTTTAAAAAAAATTCTTTATTGTTTAAAATATTACATATGTCTCCTTTCCCCCATTGGCATCTCCCCAGCCACTCCCACCCCCAGCACATGACCTCAAACACCTAGTCTGTGTCCATTGGTTATGCTCATATGTATGCATACAACTCTCTTACGCCCCCATCACTCACCCTCCCCTGCCTACTCTCTGAGGTTGGATAGTCTGTTTGATGCTTCTCTGTCTTTAGGTCTATTTTTGTTCATCAGTTTATGTTGTTCATTATATTCCAAAAAATGAGTGAGATCATGTGATATTTACCTTTCTTTGTCTGGCTTGTTTCACTTTCCATAATGCTCTCCATGTCCATCCATGCTGTTGTGAATGGTAAGAATTAATTTTTACAGCAGCATAGTATTCCATTGTGTGGATGTACCAGTGTTTTTTAATTCACCTATCTGCTAATGGGCACTTAGGCTGTTTCCAGAGCTTAGCTATTATAAATTATGCTGCTATGAACATACATATATCCTTTCTGATTAGTATTTCTGATTTCTTGGGATATATTGCTAGAAGTGGGATTACTGGGTCAAGTGAGAGTTCCATTTTTAATTTTTTGAGGAAACTCCATATTGTTTTCCACTGTGGCTCAGTAAGTGATCTCTCCATCATTGCTGTCATTCAGGCCCAAAACCTTGCATTACACTTTTTATCTCAAGCAATGAATATTTCAGCAAATCCTGTTTGCTCTATCTTCAAAGTATACCCAGGATCTGACCATTTCTCAATATCTCCTGTGCAGGCCAACATCAGCAACTTTCAGCATTGTTAAATGGTCCCTTGTCCTTGCCTTTGTCCCCTATATATAACATTCCCATAGAGCAACCAGATTGTGACTATTAAAAAGGAAGGCAGATCAAGTCACACCTCTCTCAAACCCTCTAATGCAGCGATTTTCAACCAGTAGCCCGCAGCGCATTGGTGTGCCCACAATAATTTTTAAAAACACGCAATATTGGCCTACTTAGTCGGGGGCACTGACCTCTTTCCCCTTAAATCGTCAAATTTTAAAAATACCAACATCCAAAAAAATTAAAAATAAATAAATAAATAAAAATAAAAATGTCAACATATAACCTAAAAGCCACCTGGTGTTAATGCTCTGTCTTAAACCATAAATATATAGGCCATATAACAGAGTTGCATCTTATTGGTTATGTCACATAAAATGGTATCCAATTGGTTAATTCTTGGTACCAGAAATGCTCAAACACAAATAGAGGCACCTGATTATTCAAAAAAGTCACTTTGGAGCAAAAGGAGTAGCTAATTACTATTTTTTATTGTAAGTTGATCAAAATTATATTTATTTTTTGTCAGATTAGGGAAAAATGTAATGTCTCTGTTTTGGGGTGCCACAGAATTTTAGTAATTAGTTTACTAAAGAAGCTGCTCTAATGGCTTCTTTTCTTGGACAGAATAAAATCCCCAAACATGCAATGGCCAGAAGGTGCCCTGTGATCTGGCCCCCTGTCCCCATCTGCTACTCTTCTGTTCTCACTCTGCTCCAGCCACTGGCCTCCTCAAGGTTCTTACTTGCCAACACTCCTCAACACCTTTGCATTCATTCTGCCCTCTCCCCAAAATACTCTTTCCCAAGATTCCTGCCTAGCTCATTTCCCTTATGTTTTTGTATAATGGGGGAGTTGACCATTGGGAAAATAGCTTATTAGTGTGTAGTTGAGAATAGTTCAATATGGGGAAAAGGTAAAAATGCAGAATAGGCAACATACAAATGTAATAAAATATAGTTTTTAGTAAAGTCTAATGAGAAAATGTGTGCTTATTTACAGGTTGTGACTGATTTCCTGGCAAAGAAATTTGACCTGAACAGTTGATAACCCACATTTTACCTTTAAAAAAAAAAATCCAAGGAGGACTCGAACTGCTCTATTCAGGAAAAGGTTTTATTTATGGTGATCTTGTCTCCATTCCATAGGCTACTTAAAAAAAAAACTAAAAAAAAAACCTCAATATCTATAAATACACCAGTTTCTTTCATAATTTTTATTTCTGATTTTTAAACTAGCAAAATTGATATATCTGATTACTTTTTCGTAGACTTAGTACGTCGTTGTCCTATAGTAACCAATTTTAAAAAATTCTCTGGGCTCTGGTTTTCCTACACCGGATTGATTTCGTGTTGGCTATTTTCCTTTCATCATAAAGATGCTAGATTGTTCAAGAAATGCCACAACATTTTCTTGCTTTACACTTTTCAAAGTGCTTTTTCAAATGTGCTTTCTTCGGATTCTTGCAGGTGAGATATGATAACAATCTTCAGTTTAACAAACTAAAGTTGTGAGACACAAATAACTTGCCAGACCTAGTAGGGGCAGCACCAGGATGCAAACTTAGTGCAAAGCCTGTGCTCTTCTCACCATGCCCCGAATTCCTCCCACAGAGCTGGCAGGCTCCAGGCAAACCTGGGTGTTCCTTTTAATCCTCACTTAAGGATATGTTTTCATAGATCTTTAAAATACTTTTATTGATTTAAGAGAGGAAGGAAGAGGGAGAGAGAGATAGAACCATCAATGATGGGGAAGAATCATTGATTGGCTGCCTCCTGCACACTCACCACTGGTGATGAAACCTGCAACCTGGGCATGAGCCCTGACTGGGAATAAAACCCTCACTTCCTGGTTCATAGGTCGACGCTCAACTACTGAGGCACATGGGCTGAGCTGTTTGCATGGATTTTTATATATAGAGAGAGAAACTTTGATTGTTTGCCTCCTGTACTTGCCCCAATCTGGGGATCAAACCCACAGCTTTTTGGTGTACAGGACGACTCTCCAACGGAGACACCTGGTCAAGGCCAAATATGGGTACTCTTGTCACTATTTTTGTTACTTCTGAGGGTTGGGCAAGGGGAGAGGTAGAATAGAAAAATTCACACCAACGTCACCATCATGTCTGCTCATGGAAGCTTGGAACAGCCATCAGAGAGCCTGTCTCCAAGATGACTGACATTTCACTCACTGGGTCTCTACATCCTCATTGAACAGCCACTGTGTTCCAAGGGTGTGGGTTTCATTAGCAGCAGAAACTAACTGTGCATTAACCTGAGATTCAGATTCCACTAAGTTTCCCCTTGAGTGCTTTTCCAATGTTATCTGGTGTCTCTCCATCTGGTCTAGATTACCAGATCACTGTATTATGAACACACATTCAAACTGCTTTTAAGCAAGAAAACAATGGGTTAAACGGCCAGAACAACCTTCACTCAGTTAAGCCAAACAAGTAGCTTCACATGGCCAGCTGGAAACATACATTCTGCTCTCAGGGATTTTGCTTCCAATATCACAAGTGGAGCTTCATAAACCCAAGCTCTTCATTTCCATCTACTTCCTGCATGGCCACACTTGTGTCCCACTTGCGTTAACTTCACCCCAAGTCATTCTCCCACCAGTACCTCTGACCTCAGCAAGCAATGCTTCCTTCCTGCTTTCACAGACCAGCAGCGGAACATCACCTTGGACTTCTCCTTCACGTTGCCCACCACATGCAAACAGATGCTGAGCCCAGGGATGCAACCCCAGGGTCTCCTCCAGCTCCCCTCCCTCTCATTGCCCAGAGCATTACCTAGTTCAGTCCAGCCATCTATCCCCTGGGCGTGTTAACACAGTAGCGTGGAAACAGGTCTCCTGCATTCCTGTATTTTACCATAGAGGTCAGGCCTTCACTAAGCTGCGAAAACTCAAGTTGCCCAAAATGTCAATGCCTTTGCATGGTTTTGAAAGCCTTTGCTATTCATGTACTAATGTAGGTAGTCATTCCACAGCTAAGAACTTGGCACCTGTTCTACCCTCAGTGCCAGGCTGTGGGATAAAGTGAGGGAGTAGGTCTTCCCTACTGCCACAGTCTCTAGGCATACAGAAAGCTAAGCACCATGCATCACATTCCCTGCTCCCCTTCATAGGCTTCTTCATGCCTTCTCTTCAGCCAGAAAGCCCCTGTTCCTGTCAGCCTGCTGCAGATGTGCTTGCCAGAGACCCACAAGAAGGAAAGTTCACTGGTATGGACCTCAGACCTGAAAGGATTTCCAACAGTTTAGCTATAACAGATAGGAAAGATAATTGAGAAGGTATGGGCACAAATCACTAAAGATAATCATTTTATATTTCAGCATCTGAACTGTCCAGATGTCTGAGAGTCTAAGATAGGGGTGTCGAACTCAATCAGAGAAGGGGCCAAAATCTAAAATCCAGCCTAAATCGCGGGCCGAATGGTTTACTGAACAGTCATAAACTGTCATTGTGATGGAAATGCAGCGGAGTGCAGTGATGACAGCGCGGTGTGGGCCACATTGCAAGGCCTGGTGGGACGGATTTGGCCCGCGGGCCTTGTGTTTGACACATGTGGTCTAAGAGGCAGGAGTCCGTGCTGTGTGATAGAGACCAGGCTTCCCCTCTACTCTTCCCTCTGTGAGTCGTGGGTCTGCTGCAGACAGAAAAGCAGTGGAGGACTTGGTGAAGACACGCAGTCCTTATGAAATACAATATTTAAAGTCTGATGAGCACCTGGGAATTAGCAGGGGGAGGAGTCAACAACATTAACATTTAAAATTTACATTTTCCAAGGCTATAATAACATATCTTGAAAAAACATACTTACATTCTTAAGTTTGAATAGAGAAAAGAATTTTAACCACTTGCCACGCCTTAGAGCAGATTTAGCATGGAAAGATGGCATATCAGCATACATTTTCTAAAGTAATAGTACTCATTTAATGGGTGGTTTAAAATATATTATAAGCATTCCTTTTTTATTTAAATGTAAATTTTAAAAATTGTTGTGAATTAACTTCGATTTTGTTTTAAAATAAATTATTTGCATAGTACCAGTTGATTAGATTAGGAAAGAACTAGGGAAGTTTTTTAATAAATAACTTTAAGAATCCTCTTTATATAGAACTAATCAAGATCTGGGGGCTGAGGGAGTTAACCCTTCCAGCCCCGGAGGGCGACAAGGAGGACTTGGAAGGGCGCCCGCTGCAGACCCCCAACCCCCTCCTGCAGGCTGCCTCTGGCACTTGGGCGGCTCAGGATGCCCCGCGTCTGGCCTCCGAGGCGGGGTGAGCGGATTTCAAATCAGATGCTCAGGAAGCTGCTCTGGCTGCGAGGAGCGGCCGCCTCGCAGCCTCGGACCCCTCCTTCGCGCAAGCGTGGCCAAGTGAGGGTGCTCAGCTTCAGGTAGCAGAGGCGCGGGGGCCCATCCCAGCGCACTCCGGAGAGATTGACGGATACCCAGACAGATGGATCCCCCCCCCCCCCAAAGCCCTGTCCTGGGCATTAGTGACTGTCTGCGCCCGCCATGTGGGGACATGGAGTCCCGGCTGCTGCTGGCGCTAGAGGCGCCCTCGGGAGCGGAGGGGCTGCGCGGATCGGGGGGAGGGAGCGCACGGTGCGCTGCACGCCTCCGCTGCACACCTTTCTCCAGGATGTGGGCTGGTGTGGGCGCACGCTCTCCCGGCCGCGCACCCGCTCACACTCTTTCCCATGGGCTACTTGCTGCCCCGCATCATCTGCCCAGGCCCTTGGGGTACTCGCGGGGTCCAGCGCGACGGGGCCGCCCGAGGACGGCGCCGGCTCACCCCGCTACCTGCAGGACGAGGCCGCCACGGACTCTCAGAACTCGCTGCTGGGCAGAGGCAGCGGGGGCCCGGGCCCGGAAGGCGGCGGGGTTCTGGTCCCCTCCTGCACCTCAGAGCACGTTAGCCTCGCCCGTCCACCTTCCTGCAGCTGGCCCGCTGCCAGGAGCTCCAGGCTCAGGTACCAGCTGCCTGCAAGGAGTCCGTGAGGCTGCAGCAGCTCTGCCCCGCGAGGTGGTGCTGCCCTATCGGTGCTTGGCCTTGGCCACTGGGCGGCCCCTGGGAGCACGAGGGGCCCGAAGGCAGGCAGCTCCCCGCTGCTCTGAGCGCGCGGGACCGGACCTACAGCTCGCTCCAGGACCACGTGGACAGAACGGAGCCGGGGCTGCAGGTGAGAAGGCGGTTGGCAGCGAACAACTGCCACCACCGGGCCTAACCGCCCATCGCCTGGCGACTGGCAGCGAACAACTGCCACCGGGCCTAACCGCCCATCGCCCGGCGACTGGACTGGGGACACGCTGCCCCTGTCCCTGGATCTTAAGTTTCCCTGCCTTTCCTTCAGTTCAAGGAAACATTGGACGCCCGGCGGGGCACCTGCAGCAGCGGCCTAGGCCAGAGCGCACCTGGGGAAGATGTTTCTGGGCGCCCAGATGGCCTTCGCTCGTAAGTGCCTGCGTCCCGCATCCCAGAGAGCACCAAGCCCTCAGTGCGCCAGGAGAGGGGCAGCACCCATGTGGGATGAGGGGGAAGGAATGAAGCTCCACTCTTTTGCCTCCATCCAGGACAGGTCACTTGGGGTGAGCCCAGGCTAGAGCCTGGATTGGGTGCCTCCCTTAAGGAGAACCCCCAAACCCTCCCTAGTCTCCCTGGCCAAGCATAACACAGCAGCTTGCTCACAGTCTGGTGGGGAATACTCGTGATAACGGTTAGTTGCTGTCCCTATTCGAGAGACAAGGAATAACGCATATCCAAGACCATATATGTAAGAAGGTACAGTTGGACTTCGGATTTTTCAGTAACGGAGAAGACATTTATATTTGTCTTTTTTGAAACATGTTTACCATGTATTGAACATATCCGGAGGGAATGTCTGCAATTAATGACAATATAATTGTCTTATCATCTTTTATAGGCCTTAATGGCCCAGGAATTGCCCGCACTCTCATGATTTTTTAATAAAATGTTGATTGTTTAATAAATTGTTTAATAATTTTTTTCTTCTTTTTAAAAAAATATATTTTATTGATATTTTTACAGAGAGGAGGAAGGGAGAGAGATAGTTAGAAACGTCAATGAGAGAGAAACATCGACCAGCTGCCTCTTGCACACCCCCTACTGGGGATGTGCCTGCAACCACTGTACATGCCCTTGACTGGAATCGAACTTGGAACCTTTCAGTCCGCAGACCGACGCTCTACCACAGAGCCAAACCGGTTTCGGTTTTTTTTTTTTCTTTTTAAAGAGATCTCCTAAATATTTCAAACCTAAATGGTTTGATGGTGGTGAACTCCTTCTGCCTGTGAAACATTTCATCTCTCCTTTGATTCTAAAAGATAGCTTTCCTGGTTAGAGTAATCTTAGTTATAGGTCCTTGTGTTTCTCTCTTTTTTTTTTTTTTTCCAATTACAGTTTATATTCAATATTATTTTTCTTTCAGATGTTCCAATCTCTTTTTTCCCCTGCAAATTTTCTCTTGAGAAATCAGTTGACAGGCTCATAAGAGCTACATTTTCTCTTGCTGCTTTTAAAATCATCCTTTCGTATTTTTGTTTTCTTCTGCTTTTTTATCTCCCCTATACTCTCATTCCCCTCCCCCTCATGACTCCCCCCAAAACAATCATTGCACTATTGCCCATGTCCATGATTTTTTTCTTTTTCTTTTTTTTTGTTCTGATTTCTTCTTATTTGGAACTCTGCACTTTCTGTACTTGTATGTCTATTTCCTTTGCCAGATTATGGAACTTTTTAGTAATTATTCAAGTATTTCTCTCTCTCCCTCCCTCTCTTTTCTTTCTGGTACTCCTATGATACAAATGTTAAACTTCAAGTTGTCCCAGAGATCCCTTAAACTGTCCTCGTGTTTCAATTTTTTTTTTTCTTTTTGTTATTTGGGTATTTTCTACTTGTTTTCCAAATTACTGATTCTATTAAATGCTTTATCCAATCTGCTGTTGATTCCTTCCAATGTATTCTTCATTTTAGTTATGGTAGTTTTTATTTCTGACTAGTTCTTATTATTTCTATAGCCTTGGTACTCTTTGAGTTGCTATCCCTTCTCTGGAGCTTAGGATGAGTGTTGTGAGCAAGTGAGGCTGTGCTTAGGCCCTTTAAGATCATGATTGTGTCTACAGCAACCCTACATCTCACCGAGAGTGAGTCCCTGCTGATTTTCATAGCCAGCTATTGTGGGGATTTCTCTTCTCAGCACTGGAGCTGCAGGTTTTGGAGCTGAAACTCCTCATTATTCTGTGGGGACCTCCATGGCCAACATGTTACTCCCTATTCTTAACCACCACATGTGGATGTGTGACCAGCTTGTCCCACATTTCTGCTCACTCAGAATATTTCAAGATTACCTAAAATGTGTTGATGTATGAATATGCAAACCTGTAGGAAATTTTTATAATAATTTGAGTCAACCAAAGGATATGTCTGAAAGCAAGATCTCAACAGACTGAGAAAAATGCTTTCAAGAAATGACAGTTTGCAGGTTCCTTTATGCATTTGGAATTAAGAAAAGAATGCAAGGCTCAGCTTATGTGGCTCAGTGGTTGAGTATCAATCAATGAAGGAGGATGTCATGGTTCAATTCCCAGACAGGGCACAAGTCTGGGTTGCTGGCTTCATCCCCAATGGGGAGCGTGCAGGAGGCAGCCAAACAGTGATTCTCCCTCATCATTGATGTTTCTACTTCTCTCCATCTCCCCCTTCCTCTCTGAAATAAACAAAAACATATATTTAAAAAGAAAAGAGAATGTAAGGAAAACCACATGAAGCTAGGAGACAATAAGGAAGGGACTGAAGGGCAAGATAGTTAATGAGATTATGCTTCAGACAGAGGTGGCTGAAAAGAAGCATTTCAAACTCAGGTGCACTGAAACAATGGACAAGGCTTGCTTAAGGTAAAGATAGTTATTTTACTAAAGGAGTTATATGCCTGAGCATAACTACTCACCACCACCTGCCAGCTAAGGATTTGTGATGAGATCAGCCTGAGAGGTTACTTTCATAGAACCACTTTTCTGTCCACCCACCCTTCCCTCATACTATTTTTATAAAACTAATACAGTTGAATTCATGTCACTTGCATATTTTACAATCATTATACAATATTTTTATTTCTGCAGCATCTCAAAAATGATCATTTGCAGACCCATAATATTTCACTTAAGCATTAAGATTATTTCAGTTAGGTACTAAGAAAAAAACTGCCAAGAACTAAATTTATGGTGTTGGATTTGGGTAGATCAAACATAATGATTTAGCAACTTAAATATTTGGATACTATGAACCTCTCTCCTTATCCTGCCTCAGCCCCATGATATTTGAAAGCTATTGGATTATTTATGTACCCATGAGAAGAGTTACATCTTTTTCTTATTAGCCACATTGCTTTGCCATGACATTTGGCCTATAAAACAAGGAATTTGGAATAGATAATTTCAGAGTTCCTTGCCAGCAGGGTTCTTTCTGAGGCTTCTATATTTAATTAAGTAGTTGAATGTGTTGTATTTGCATTTCCAAATGTTGGTATAAGATTTGAGGTTTATTAAAAAACGATCTTATAGCCTTTCTCTTATTCATGGCACTGACTAATGGATAATAGAAATGCACAAGATTGGGTGTTTTTCAATTTTTACTGTGCAAGAGAGATCAATATTTAGTTTTAACCTAAATGTTCTCTCTGCAAAGCCTCCTTCGAGTCCTTCAGTCAGATGCCCTCCCTTTGAAACAGCACATCCCGATGGTCTGACTTGTTTGCCTGTCCTTTTTGCCATAGGTTGTGAGCTTTCTTTTATGGGTAATCATTGTAGCTAATATTTATTGAAGACTGTCCTATCTGCCAGGTTTCCTGGTGTTTCAAAGCGTTTGTCTGATTTGTTCAACAAAAAATACTTTGAGCTGGTACTATTATTCTATTGTCTTACTAGTAATGAAACTAAGGGCCTTGAATCCAGGCATTACGCCATACTGCCTGTAGGCAGAGGTAGAGGCCATCCTTATCCCTCCCTGCCACCCCAGTGTACCCTACTGAATGCCTGCAACAGGGAGGAGCTCAGTCAGTGCTGCTAGCTATTGAGTAGAGCAGAAATGCCAGGGCCATGAGCCCCTTTGCTGTGACTGACTGGTGCTGCCATCTCTGTTATAAAGAGGACAAGGGTGCTGGGGCAAACACATTCCTCTGCCTTGTACTTCTCTCTGTCCTATGTCATTTGTGCTGCTTCCTTACTGCTCCTCCTTTCTAACTGCAGCATGAGGATTAGGAGTTGCAGTTTAGTTCACACAAATGGGAAATAGGAGAAAGAGTAAATGTGGAATCCAGAAAAAAAGGAGAGCCATTAAAATTTATGTGTAGAAAAATATTTAACCAAATAAATCAAGCTATTATTTGTAATTGGCGTATTATAAAGTCCAGGCCTGAGTGGTGAATTAGTGCCCATTTCTCTCTGATTTGACATGGTTTGAGAATACACTTATGGGTCTGACTAAAGACATCAGATTGCATGTGTAGAACTGAGCATTATTCAAGCAAAGAAAATAACTGTGCAACATATCTGCTTCATGTAATCGAGCAGGAAAGGGTCTGCAAGAATCCATCCGCCTCCTGGCCTGCAGAAAGAACAGAAATATGAGCACAGCAGGAAAAGTAAGCATTTTTTTTTTTTACTTTTGAAAATATATTTTCATTATATAATTCACAAAGAGAAATAGTATTTACTGAATAATTTAAAAATTATATCTAAATTAGAAATTATATAAACTGAAACATAACATAGAATATATGCTTTGTTATGCAATGTATATTGAATCAGAATTGAAATAGGTTGTTGCTTAATATCTTTAAAAGAATATGTAGCTTCTGTACCTACTAAAGTCTTTATTTACTATATTAGATAAATTGGTAGTAGTAACAGCCAATCATGAATAATTTGAAAATCTACAGTTAGAAATATTTTAATCAATTATTTAACTTTGCATTAAGGAGCCATAACTTAAACATTATTTTTTGTAATCATATATTTTTTTATGAACACAGGAGAAAAGTTAAGTTCAACATAATTATTGATCTCAAAGCATTAGAATCATCAAAGTTAAAACAAGCCAACATCAACATGCAAATTCTAATTTTAAAGGGCCCTGTGATGGCTCAATCCAGGAAATTTCCATAGAAATCTTATAGAAAAATATCCTCTCCATACAAAAGTCAACATAATTTTATCAAAAATTAATAGTGATATACTTTTAATCACTTATTAGTAGTAGGAACAGGGATATTTGCTTCTAGGTCTTTCATAGATCTTTTTACCTCTTCAATGTGCTTGAAATGCATGTGATCATTCAATATAATCAATTCACATTGTTTACTGCATGTCATAGCAACCAGTTGTTTGTTTTTTTCAGTTGTTCTGCTATCTGGTCTATTTGTATACTAGGCTTTTATTATATAGGATCATCTATCTAGAAAAAAAGCTCTCAAATGTATAAGTTTTGTAGCATTGAAAACAGATTTTATATTACATTTTCAAAATTACATTCTCATAAAAATATGTGTTCAACTTTAATTTTAAAGAACATCTATGAATAAACTATGCTGGATTAAAATGTCAAACACACAGTTATCCCACTTTTAAATATTGTATATATATATGAATATGTGGTAAGTGTGTGTGTGTTTGTGTACAGCTATAACCTCTGTGATTTTTGGCTCACATCTAATCTGGAAAAAATAGCTATACATAAATTAGAGAAGAAAACCGAGTTGTCAAAGCTCACTTTCAAATGAGTCATGCAAACTAGTAGCACACAGAAGTAGTGGGGAGAGAAAATTGGAGGAGGAAAACAAACAAAGAGAAGAAGAAAGAGAATTCACTTATGCAGGGAGGCAAGTATGCCCTGGAATCGTAAAGTTGGATTCTTTGGGGCTTAAGCAGAGAATTAAGCAAGAGAGCAAGAGATTTTATGTGACCAAATAAGTGATTCTATCAGTGAAATAATTGTGATTTAAAACTTCATTACAAGCCAACATTTGTGGGCAAACAACCAATTTCAGGACTGACTTCATTAGTAACCCTTGGAAAAACAACAACATAAGGATGACCTAAAAGAACATATTGTAATTTATCTCAATGCCTCATTATAGTTAATTCTATTTATATTTACTTATTTTATTGATTTACACATTTTTAAAAGATATTTTCATTCTCTTTGCAAATCAGAAGTTTTCCATTTCTCTATAACATTCATTAGATTCCAGAATTGGGGCTAGATGTTGCACATAAAAATATGAAAGTCTCAATCACTGACTTCAGGAGTGGATAAGCACTTATGTCATCTTTCTGTTCAATTTCCAGGTAATTAAATGCAAAGCAGCTGTGCTATGGGAACTAAAGAAACCCTTTTCCATTGAGGAGGTGGAGGTAGCACCCCCTAAGGCTCATGAAGTTCGTATAAAGGTGAAACACTTTTTTCACTTCTTTTGAATTTTAAGTATAAGAAAATTTAGAGAATAGTACAAAGGGAAATAACAAAAAAAAAAAGTTTATTAAGAAGCACTTTTTTAGCCCAGCCTGCATGGCTCAGAGGTTGGTGTTGACCTATGAACTAAGAGGTCATGGTTTGATTTCCATTCAGGGCATAGGCCCGGGTTGTAGGCTTGATCCCCAGTGTAAGGCATGCAGGAGGCAGCTAATCAATGATTCTCTCTCATAATTGAAGTTAATGTCTCTAGTCCTCTCTTCCTCTCTGAACTCAATAAAAAAAAAAAAATTTTTTTTAAAAAGCACTTAAAAAAATCCTCATGCAAGGATATGTTTGTTTATTGATTTGAGAGCGAGAGAGAGAGAGAGAGAGAGAGAGAGAGAGAGAGAGAGAGAGAGAGAGAGAGAGAGAGAGAGAGAGAGAATGCTGAGAGAGAAACATCATGCCCAAACTAGGATCAAAACAGAAACCTAGGTAAGTGCCCTAGGTAATCCAAACAGTGGAAATACATTTCTAGTCAAGGAAAGATAAAAATACTAATACAAGTTGTTGAACTTTTAAAAATAGAATAGACAGTATGTACAGTATAATCCCAATGTCGACCTCAATAAAAAATTAAACTGAGTCAAGCTCAAAATGACCAAAAAGATGAATTTATTCAAGAATAACCTTTTATATTTCTTCTTGGTTAGCACTTCCAGTATTATATCAAACAGTCATGGTGAAGTTGGGCATCCCTGCCTTGTTCCTGTTCTTAGGGGAAATGGGTTTAGTTTTTGCCCACTTAGTATGATGTTGGCTGTATGTTTGTCATATAAGGCTTTTATTATGTTGAGGTACGATTCCTTTATTCCCACTTTGCTGAGTTATTTGTGTGTGTGTGTGTGTGTGTGTGTGTGTGTGTGTATGTTGTTGTTTTTTATCAAGAAAGGATGTTGGATTTTGTCAAATGCTTTATCAAGCATCAATTGATATAACTGTGGTTTTTACCTTTGAATTTGTTTATGTGATGTATCATATTTTATTGATTTGCAGATAGTGTACCAGGATTGCATTCCCAGAATAAATCCCACTTGGTCATGGTGTATGATCTTCTTAATGTATTGTTGAATGTGTTTGCTAATATTTTGTTGAGAATTTTAGCATCTATGTTCATCAGGACTATTGGCCTTATAATTGTCTTTCTTTATAGCATCTTTATCTGGTTTTTGGACTAGGGTAATGCTGGCTTCATTGAAAGAGCTAGGAAGTGTTCCTTCCTCTTGAATTTTTTGAAATAGAGGAGGATTTGTATAAGTTCTTCTTTGAATTTTCATAAAACTCCCCATGAAGCTGGAAAAGAAGAAGTAAAATTGTCATTATTCGCAGATGACATGATATTATACATAGAAAAACCCTAAAGACTCCATCAAAAAACTAAATTTAATAAAAGATTTTGGCAACATAATAGGATACAAAATTTATACCCAGAAATCAATGGCTTTTTTAGACACCAATAATGAACTCACAGAAAGAGAAACTAAAAAACAATAGCATTTACCATTGCAATAAAAAAACTAAAATAGTTAAAAATAAACTTAACTAAGGAGTTAATAGACCTGTATTCAGACAACTACAGATGTTGAAAAAAGAGATAGAGGAGGATATAAACAAGTAGAAGAAATACTGTGTTCATGGATTCATAGAATCAACATCATGAAAATGTTGATTCTACCCAAAGCAATCTATCAATTCAATGCCCTCCCCATTAAAATATCAAAGGCATATTTCATAGACCTAGAACAAACTCTCCAGAAAAAAAAAAAAAAGATCCCCCAAAACTGCAGCAGCAACTAATCTTAAGAACAAAATTGGAGGGATCGCAATACCAGCTATTAAGCTATATTACAAAGCCACTGTTCTCAAAACTTCCTGGTACTGGCACAAGAACAGACATATAAAACAATAGAATAGAATAGAGAAACCAGAAAATGACCCAAACCAATATGCTCAATTAATATTTGACAAAGGAGGTAAGAGCATACAATGGAGTCAAGACAGTCTCTTCAATAAATGGTGTTGGGGAAATTGGACAGATTCATGCAAAAAAATGAAACTAGATCACCAACTTACACCATACACAAAAATAAATTCAAAATGGATACAGAACTTAATCATAAGACAGGACACTACAACATCTGTAGTTGTCTGAATAAAGATCTTAGAAGAATCCATAGAGAGTATAGGAAGGGGAGGAAGGGTGGTAAGAGATCAACCAAAGGACTTGCATGCATGCATTTAAGGATAACCAATGGACACAGACAGAAGTGGGGCAAAGATATGTGCTAGGGGAGGGAGCGGCGGGAAGAGGTCAAGGTGGGGAAAGGAGACATATATAATACTTTCAACAATAAATAAATTAAAAACAAAACAAAAAGAATAACGGAGTAGTTGTAATTTGGAACATGCAAATTGTAGCAAGTTATAGGACAGTCCTTTGAGGATTTGGGGTAGGCTGTTCTTGCAGGCAGGAAATTTAAAGAGGGAAAGTTCAGTTACAGTCTGTTAAAGTGTATGTATTTTTTTTATGAGAGTATCTTTGATTATTATATAATACTCTTTTTGTCTCATTTAATTACTTTGGGCCTTGAATTTTGCTCAATCTGATGATAATAT
This sequence comes from Pipistrellus kuhlii, assembly GCF_014108245.1. Classification (NCBI taxonomy): domain Eukaryota; kingdom Metazoa; phylum Chordata; class Mammalia; order Chiroptera; family Vespertilionidae; genus Pipistrellus; species Pipistrellus kuhlii. Next base: position 137,096,223 of record NW_023425404.1, read on the forward strand.
AGCAGCCATGTATTTTATGTAAATTAAACAATTTTTCATCATTGAAACAAAGCAAATCCAGTCATACAAACAATGCTCAATTCAGCTTATTTTGTGAGATGAATCCCACCAGTCACTTTAGTTCAAATTTCTCAAGGTTGTTATGAGGCAACTCCTGACCAATTTTTATTTAGGAAAATTCCAATATTATCAGTTTTCTATAAATCAAGCATCTGCAGGAAATCTATTTCTCAGTCCTTGTGTTTTGTTTTCCTGATGACACATACATGAGATTTTCCTTTTTATATCCTCCAGTTCCATTGTAGATTTAAATTCTTTCACAGTAATAAAATAAAAAAGAATTGAAGTATTTATACAGGAAAAAAGTGCAAGATTTCAAAATCAGTTAGCATTAGATGGTGGAACTTAACTGAATTTTCTTGGTTGCTAATCTATAGTTTCCACTTCTATAAAAAAGGATGCATTGTTGTTTGTACGAAGACAAATATTTGAGAAACCATTATTTCACAGATTATGATGAATTACTAAAGATAGGGAAGGAAAAAAGTAGAGGGTTTTAAACTGAGTAATCTTTTTTTTCTCTAATAAACTTTTGTTTTTTAATTTAAATTCTTTATTGTATAAAGTCTTAACATAAGTCTTCTTTTCCCTCCCCCGCCTTGACCTCTCTCAGTCCGCCCCCAAAGGACTTGTATGCATGCATAAACTGAGTAATCTTGAAAAGAAACAGGATCTTGTATATTTGGGAAAAGTAGAGATCATTAGCAAAATCCTTGAAAACTCTTCAAAAGTCCAACTTTAGAAAGCTGGGCATGTGAAGTCCATGTGAGGGTCACAATTTTTCTGAACCTAATTATCTTCCCTTTACCCCGCAGTTGGTGGCCTCCGGAGTCTGTCGGACAGATGACCACGTGGCTCATGGAACCTTCGTCACACCTCTTCCTGTGATCGTAGGCCATGAGGCAGGCGGCATTGTGGAGAGCATTGGAGAAGGGGTGACTGCAGTAAAGCCAGGTATAGAACTCCTACCATGTTTCCCCGAAAATAAAACATCCTCCAAAAATAAGACCTACTTACAGGTTTCCTTCTGAGTGAAATATAAGGCATCCCCCCAAAAATAAGCCCCCCCCAGGCTCTGTCTCAGAATGAAAATTTACCCTATACTGGTCGCTAGGGCCGCCCCGACTGGCCTCTAGCAACCAGTGATGTTACATGGAGTCCTGATGTCACTGCTCTATGGAGGCGGAGCAGAGGTCTGAGTGAGCTGTGAGCACAGGGCTGGAGAGAGGAGGAGACTTACGCAGATGCCTGTAGAAGAACAGGAGGATTAGAGCAGAAGGGACATGGCGAAGGTGGTGAGTGCTGGTCTGTCTCTGGTGACAATACCTGATGCTTGCGGCCGCCCTCATGATGACTAAAGGTTCTCAGTCAGTGGCAGACCCTGCTTCAAGCCCAGATCCAGGCCCCAGCAAGCCCAGTGACAGTCCCCAGGCAGGCCGCAGGGGGTAAATTTCTGATAAAGTGGTAGGGGGGATGTCTGGTGAAGGTGTTCAGTGGCACAGGGATGGGGGGAGGGGGATCACTTAAAATGACACAGGAGGATCAGAGGGGGCAATCAAAATGACACAGGAGGATCAAAAGGGGTTACTAAACTGGTAATCCCTCCTCTGATTCTCCTGTGCCATTTTGATTCCCCTCTCTGATCCCCCTGTGTCATTTTAAGTGATCCCCTCCCCCAACCTTGATACCCCAATTCCTTTTTTTTACCCCTAGAAATAAGCGTAAAAAGAAAAAGCTACCCCAGCCGAAACCAGTTTGGTTCAGTGGTAGAGCGTCGGTCTGTGGAGCGAAAGGTCCCAAGTTCGATTCTGGTCAGGGGCATGTACATTAGTTGTGGGCACATTCCCTGTAGGGGGTGTGCAAGAGGCAGCTGGTCGATGTTTCTCTCTCATCGACGTTTCTAGCTCTCTATCTCTCTCCCTTCCTCTCTGTAAAAAAATCAATAAAATATATTTTAAAAAGAAAAGTAAAAGCTACTCCAAGGAGTACAAGAAAGGAATTGTGGAAGACTCTTGGGGCCAAAATCTTACTGCTTTCTGCAAAGAGAAGATGTTGAGTATCCGATTGGTCTTAAAATGGCAAGCAGAGTATGGTAACCTCATTGAACAAGTGGACAAGGGAAATGCTAAAAAACACAAGTGTGGATCAAGTCAGCAACCATTATTTTTAGAGCTGGAAGACCTGATCTGTGAATGGGAATGGGTTGTTGACAGGAGAGCAAAGGCTTTGGTTGTAAATAGGGCTCAGATTCAAGAATTTGCCCTTGCAATGGCACAACAGTTTGACATAGCCCCCCAAGACTTCAAAGCATCACAACACTGGCTGGATAATTTTCTTTAGCAAAGTGAACTGTCTTTAAGAAGATCTACAACATTGTTTAGGTTGGAAGATACTCAAGTTATTAAGTGAGCCCTTTTATTCAAGTCCTTTATTGATGACGCTGACTTCTCTAAATACAATCTTTCCAACATGATTGCTATGGATGAAACTGCAATGTTTATGGACCAATCATCTCAAACAAAAATTGAACAGCCGGGTGCCTCCTTAGTGTACATTCCCTCCACTGCTTACAAAAGTGCACGTGTTTCCTGTATTTTGGCAATTCGTCCGGATGGCACTAAAATCCCACCTTTAATCATTCCTAAGGGCAAGAAGGAAAAGATTGAATGTGTTTGGGGCATTTTTATTCTTGAAACTGAAAAAGCCTGGGCCACACAAGCAGTTATAAGGAAGTGGGTCGATTTAATGCTGCCTCTTATTATGCGAGGGAGCCAAAGAGGTCTGCTAGTCTGGGATGCAGCCAGCACTCACCGCGCTAAAGACATGAAGACATTTCTTCACGAAAGAAAAATAGATCAGATAATGAATCCCGCAGGAATGATGGCCTATCTCCAGACTCTTGATATTGCAATAAACAAGCCATTCAAAGACAATTTGTGCATAGAAATTAATGACTACTTTGAAAATATAATGAAGAGAAATCAGCGTGGAAATTTTGTAAAACCTAAACTGCAAGAAGTTGTGACTTGGGTGAAGAATTCATGGGAGAAAATCACTGACAGTTGCATTGCAAATGCACTGTGAGCAGGCTACCTGGTACTCATTTAAAGACAGTGCTATTGCTAAACATGGGAGATTTGGTCCACTGATTCTGAAGGAAATGGAGTCACAAGAAATTCACCAGGAAATTCAGAAATTGGATTGTTATGGTGATGTTCCAGAAGATGATGACATGATTGTCATTGAATAAATGAGTAAATTCTTGATACTGTAAGATTCACAGTTTGTCTGGTTTGTGTTGACAACTACCGTACTACCGTACCGTATACAGGTAATAAATTTCCTTTATTTTCATTTAACAATAAATCTGTACTGTATTCTTCTTCATGGAAAAATAAGACATCCCCTGAAAAATAAGACCTAGCACTTCTTTGGGAGCAAAAATTAATATAAGAACTGTCTTATTTTCGGGGAAACAGGGTACTTGGAGAAGGTACTACTCAGGACCCCAAGATCGCCCAGCCTGGAGGACGAAACTGAAGCAATGAGAGATTCAAGACCTTGCCTAGAGCAGCAGCAGAGCCAGGGCTTGAACAGAGGTGTCCTACATTTCTGACCCCTTCCTGCTTCACACATATATGCATTCATGCACTCCTGCATTCTCTCCTTCAGCAAGAATTTGTTGAGTACCTGCTATATGTCCTCCACCAGGTTAGAGCCTTGGGATACATGAGGATCAAAAGGGACCCACTGCCTGAGTTCATAATCAAATAACTTCCATTTCAGTGTTGCTGAGCAGTGTCTTCTCTCGGGTCCAAAAAGAACTACAAATGGGACACAAGAAAAAACATCTAAGTCTGTGTGCTGAGCCTGTAGGTCAGTGTATGGGTACTGTTCAGTGCTGACTTCCCAGGATGGGGAGCCTGAGATGCTGACTGAATCAACATGATCTCCTCTAGGAGGGAAGTGGAACCCATGCACTGGTTTTCCCTTCCAGTCTGGCCTTCCTTCTTGAGCACAGAGTGAATGACACAGACTAGTTGGAAGGAAAGGGGAGACCAGGCAGAAGGCCCTGCAATAAATAATATGTTTCACTACATTTAACCATGGCTAAATATGACTGGTTACCTGGTACTAGTTTATCCTTAACATTTATTTTGTCTTAATTTTATTGTACATTAATATAGGTAAATATTTTAGAGGTAAAGAGTGAATGAGTATAAAATGTTATGATCTCCAAATAAAGTTTATGTATTAAATGGTCTCACCATTTGTGTGGGTTTTGTGGATATGTAGAAGAGCTAGTAGAAAAGAAAATAATGCTTAACTCCAAAAAAGAAAAATAACTTTAGCCAGTAGATTTGGCCTGTTCCATTGCCAAATATTTATTTAACTTGTTGACAGAAAATATTAAAAAATATAGTCTTGTGTGAGTTTCAGATCTTAGTATTTCCTTTACTTAAAAATAAATTAACAATAAATGAAATTTTTACTTTTCACCCTGTCTCCCTTCACCATAGCAGGCAAAATAAATAATTCACAAATTAAGTTATCAGCTAAAAACATTTAAAAATCAGTTCTCATCCTAAAAGAAAGTGCCTAACTCATTGTTGAAGGTTGAGATTTTCAAAGGAATTTCTTTTATTCTTTTTTTTTTATCACATTTTTGCTACATTCTCTTTGGGGGGGGGGGATCCTAAAATTAAAAAATAGACTAATTTTATAGTAAAAATAAGCAGTCACTTTGAAAAGCCAAGAATGGTTGCCCAAATTCTCATTTTTACTATAACCGAACCTATTAGAAAATACTGGCTGTCCCCAACATCTAGTGAAACTATGGAAGCCTCTCACAACAAAAATTTGTAAATATGTACACTATATACATTTAAGTCTTAATTCTTAAGGGTTAAATAAAATGTGTATAAATCTATCTAGAGAAAGGGCGCGGAATAAAAGATAACCATTAATGCAGTGGAAATACTTTAAAATCCACGTAGTTTCCCACAGTCACATGTCCTCTTTGGCAGTCTTCAGGCACACGCAAACCCAAACCAGTAGCAATGCTGCCAGGCAATGACCAACGACATCATGGTGCCTGGATCCTGTTTCTGAGAGACTGTTCAAAGACGACTGCCTCTAATCCACACCATAAGCTTTAAGTGCTCGCTCTATTCATTCCTGCATAGAAATTAAATAAGAATTTGCTTTATCCCACTCCAGGTGATAAAGTCATTCCACTTGTTATTCCCCATTGTGGAAAATGCAGTGTTTGTAAACATCCGGAAGGCAACCTCTGCTCAACAAATGAGTAAGTTTCCCTTACTCTCCTTACATAGCCAATGAATTTGTACACTGTTATGCAAGTGTCTCATGCCCTTGTATGTCTGTGTTTTGCACTGGCCAGTCTGAGCATGCCTCGCGGAACCATGCAGGATGGTACTACCAGGTTCACCTGCAAAGGGAAGCCCATCAACCACTTCCTTAGCACCAGCACCTTCACCCAGTACACAGTGGTGGACGAGACCGCAGTGGCCAAAATTGATCCAGCCGCACCACTAGAGAAAGTCTGTCTCATTGGCTGTGCATTCTCAACTGGCTATGGGTCTGCAGTTCAAGTTGCCAAGGTAGGAATGACAACAGATAATAAACCAGTCGTACTCAGGCTGTCAGAAACAAAAAGGAAAGTGATTTTTAATAATAATCCAAGGCCATTCTTTATAATAAAAGGTTGTCATGCAAATCAGCCAAATAACAGAACGACCATTGGCTATGACATGCACTGACCACCAGGGGGCAGATGCTCAATGCAGGAGCTGTCCCCTGGTGGTCAGTGTGCTCCCACAGGGGAAGCATCATTTATCCAGAAGCCAGGCTCATGGCTGGCTAGCACAGCAACAGTCTTGGGAGCCTCTTCTGTCTCCATGGCAGTGCTAAGGATGTCCAACTGATGGCTCGAGGTGCAGTCTGAACTGAGGGGTCCCTTTTCACCCCCCTCACCCTCCGCCTGACTTACACCTCCTAGTGCATGAATTTCGTGCTCTGGGCCTCTAGTTATTCATAGATTTACTGTCAGCGTTCCTCTCTTCCCACTACTACAATAACATTGATATACTCCATAGATACTCCAGAGTGTCTATGACTAGAAAAATACCCTCAGATAAGAAAAAAAGCAAAAAGAAAAGTGACCTCAGAAAAAATTAAGAGCATATCCTATAAAGTTAATCTGTTTATAAAAAGTGAAAAAACTGTTGATAAATAGTGAATAAAAAGCAAAAGTGCCATTTTATCATTGTTTTTCTATATTTTTTCTTTATGGAATTACTAAATTATAGAGCTAGGACCTAGTCATTTATTCTACAGTGAGTCAGCACAAGCATGCACCAGGCACAGTAGGTCCCTTTAGGTCATGAGGCAGCAAAAGAAAATGAAATGGAAGAGTTACCTTTGAGGGACATCTAGTCCATGGACCCTCTACTCCCAGAATTAGGATCAGCAGTAGATTCCAAAGCCTTACCTGATACACATCCAGACCAAGCATCACCAACATACCTGCTCTGTGGAACCCTATGAGGAAAGCAAGGAAGCTACTGTGATGCATTATGCATTATGCATATATTGCACTCATTAGGGGATCTCACTGCTTCATCTCCTCCACTGCCACAGACATACACATACACACACACACACACACACACACACACACTTTAGAGGTGATAGATTTGAAGGAAAAATTGTTTAAAGGCCCCTCTTCACAAAAGGTTGGAAATCTAGTAGGCCCAGATCCATAATGCTATTTGCCCAAAATCTTATGGTGCAACTAGCATGTCTTTCTCCTACAGCATCTTAAACCATCCTATATAATAAAGAGGTAATATGCAAATTGACCATCACTCCCACACACAAGATGGCCTCCACAGATGGCTGACAGGAAAAGATAGTTGTGGGTGATCAGTCCAGCAGGGGAGGGCAGTTGGGAGGGACTAGGCCTGCAAGGCAGTTAAGGGTGACCAGGCCAGCAGAGGAGGGCAGTTGGAGGCAACCAGGCCAGAAAGGGAGGGCATTTAGGGTGACCAGGCCTGCAGGGAAGGGAAGTTAGGGGCAACCAGGCCTGCTGGGGAGCAGTTAGGAGTTGATCAGGCTGGCAGAAAAGTGGTTAGGGGCAATAAGGCAGGCAGGCAGTCCTGGGTTGTGAGAGGTATGTTCAGCTGTTAGTCAGAGTCAACCCATGGGTTCAGGCCTAAATGGGCAGTTGAACATCCCTTGAGGGGGTCCCAGATTGGAGAGGGTACAAACTGGGCTGAAAGACACAAACGCCCCCCCACCCCAATACCTCGAGTCCTATATAATAAAAGAGTAATATGCTAATCAACAGTGGAATGACCAGTCACTATGATGCATACTGACCACCAGGGGGCAGATGCTCAATGCAGAAGCTGGTCCCTGGTGGTCAGTGTCCTCCCACAGGAGGAGCTCTGCTGAGCCATAAGCTGGGCTGATGGTACATGCACGGTTTGCTGACCTTGAAAGGGCGTAGGCTGGGCTGAGGGACCCCACCCCCAAGTGTATGAATGTCGTGCACCGAGCCTCTAGTCTACAAATAAAAGCATAAGCAACTGTCCAACCATTTGACCATCTGACCAGTAACTATAACCACCAGGAGGCAGACACAATGCACGAGTTGCCAAGCGACAGCAACTTTGCAGAGTGCCCTCTTGCACTCTGGGACCCTTTAGGGGAGATTGGACTGCCAGTTTCAGCCCAATCCCCACAGGCCAGGCTGAGGGACCCTACCTGCCAGAGGGACCCTGCTCACTCTGCAGATGCCCTTCAGACCCCAGCACCACCCACAGGTGGCTGGCAGGGAGAGACCATAGGAGGTTGGCTCCAGGGTATGTCGGAATCTTCTTGCCCAGTCCTGCCCCACCAGCCACCTTCTAATTAATTTCCTTTCAATGTGCACAAGTCCATGCACTGGACCTCTAGTAATATATAATTTCCTGCATTTTAAAATCACAGTCACAAGTCTCATACTTCTTAAAGTAAAGTAAAAATTAATGTAGCACACCAGAGAATGCTTGATTACTTGGGACAGAAGGAATATTTTACCCAATCTGAAGGCTAGCTCCTCTAGCTGACTGGGTGTATTAAACAGTCCCTAGCCAATTTCAACAACTGAGAGCACATGTTTTTCAAATTTCTGTGACTATAGAGCGAAGTCCCTTGTAAAATTGCCTCCTCTATTTGAGCAGGTGGTCTAACTGACCCTGCACACAGAGCAGAAGGAAAGTGCATTCATGAAAATGAATTTCATCCATTATTAGAATGTAGGCCAACTTTTATTGCATTATTGTTCATTAGTGTATTTTTAAAAAGCAAAGATAAAGACCCACTAAGATCACATTGGTCTCAAGCTGTAATAAAGTTTCCAGTTACATTTCCCTGGTTGTTAGGTCTGACTTGAAGCTGAGAATAACTCTTCTCTGCCTTACAGCTAATTTCTGTTCTCATTGTACTGGCCATGACTACTAAAGCTAATGAAACAAGCAGTTAATCACTGAGAGTTTTAGTAGATTATTTGTGGTCTCCTGGTATAACCTTTCCCAAGAATTGCTTCTGTGTATGTACAATTGACAGAAGCCTGTCAATGGACTTCAGCCACTAGATTCTCTTCAAGATGGGAGTCATTGGCATTTAGAGCTCAGAAATCATCCAACCCACTGACTCCCAGACTGGGCTTTCTTTCCATTGGAATCAGACACACCTGAAGAGATTCTGATGTAATGGTTGTGGGCTGTGACCTTTGAGAAATTTTAAAGCTCCTCAGGTGAATCTACTCTCTGGCAAAGTTTGAGAAGCACTGATCTGGTTCAAACACCTCAATTTAAATATGAAGCAACTGAAGCCAAAACAGGTTTTGACAGCAGGTTGGACATAAGTGTGTGAATAGTACTGATAGTGAGTAAGACAGGATACTTTATATAGCACTGGCACTTTCCAACAATCATTACTTAATTCATTTTTCCAATAATCATTACTTAACCCATTTTTTTGTTATTGTTTTCTTTCATTTTTTGAAATACAGGTGACCCCAGGCTCCACCTGTGTGGTGTTTGGCCTTGGCGGAGTCGGCCTGTCTGTTGTCATGGGCTGTAAAGCAGCAGGCGCAGCCAGGATCATTGCGGTGGACACCAACAAAGACAAATATGCAAAGGCAAAGCAAGTTGGTGCCACTGAGTGCATCAACCCAAAGGATTTCAAGAAACCCATCCATGAGGTGCTGATAGAAATGAGCCATGGAGGTGTGGACTTTTCCTTTGAAGTCATTGGTCGGCTTGACACCATGGTATGTAGGTACATGTGATGCCTTGAAATATGTGTTTCTGCATTCTGGAATGTGTTTTTAGGCAACAGAATATAAGTATTATACGTACAGAATATTTTTCAATCTGTGAGTAGTGATTTTTTCATCTCCTATTTAATGCCTGGATTATTTATTATTAAAAGAAATGTTTCATTCCATCAGTTATGTCATCCTAGCTCAAGTAATATTTCTCTTTTAGAGTATTAGGCCACTTAAATTTTACTTTGTTAATTTTTAGTTATAATATTTAAACCAAGTAAATATAAACCATACAATTCCTGTTCTCAAATTGGCAAGTTTTATTTTTCCATTTCTCCTCACACTTTTAAACAAAATGGTTTAATAATTTTTATGTTTTAATAACTTCTGATTTTTTTCATAAACCACAAGTTGCTCAAAGGAAATAATGAGTAATTTAAAGCAAGTATCATTGTATTAACATAAAACATGCCCCATTTTATCACAGCATACAGCACTGTGCCTGGCATACATATTAAGCACCAAATCTATGTATTAGACTGAATACTTTTAAAAGTCAACAGATTTTTCTCCAAAATGTTTAAGAAATATGTATCTCATAGCGATGGATTACATGAGACAATGCATGTATAATACTACAATATAATAGCCCAGTGCCACTTGTCCTAATAACTGTTATCTGGTGAAAAACTCCTAATAACTGTTATCTGGTGCTACTGATGGGAAACAGTGTTCTCAGTGATGCAGTGCTTCCATCATCTCTACAGCATGCAGAATATTGCTTTCAAATCCTTACACACATGAAAATTATCATGAGGAAAACCTCTCCCGCTAAATGCCTTCCAAGTCCTCACGCGGATTGATTGTTACTTTATTTGAAGGCACCAAATGTCTGGTAACCCCATGTCCCAAAGTCACCTGGTTTTCCAGATGTCATACTCCAAATCAAAGGACTAATCAGCATATATCTCTGTGGGATCCTGACAAAGTGTCCTACTACAACATGTTTGAAACCCTGACTGAAAGAGGAAGGCTTTCTTTTGAAGATGCTAAATAATAGATATAGTTTAAAGTAAAACCAATATTCATTTGGGGAGGTAAAAGCCCATTTAAAACATGTTCATTTCAGTGCAGCGGGAATGTTAAAAAGTGCTCACCATCATTAATCATCAGGGCAGTGCAAGGCACAATTACAGAGCCAACACCTCACCACTCCTGGTAGGATGGCTGCTATCAAAGGGTCAAGAAACGGTGTTGGCAGGGGTGTGGGGACAAGACAACCCTTGTGCACTGTTAGTGGGAATGTAAAGTGGTTCAGCATTCTGAAAGCAGAATAGCGGGTACTTAAGAAATAAAAAATAAAACTACCATATGATCTAGTAACCCCACTTCTAGGTATACATTCCAAGAAAACAAAATCACTACCTCAAATAGGTATCAGCACTCCTGTGTTTACTGCAGCGGATTCACAATAGTCAAAATGTGAAAACAACCTCAGAATCTGTCAACTGATGAATGGATAAATGATGATATGTATATGTTGGCTTATTATTCAGCCATAAAAAGAGGAACATCCTGCCATTTTCAACAACATAGGTAAAGCTGGGGACATTATGCTAAGTAAAATAAGCCACACAGAGACAGAAAATACTTTATGATCTCCTTTATATGTGGAATAAAGTTGAAGTCTTAGAACCACTGAGTACAATGGTGGTTACCAGGGCTGGGACTGAATAGGAAATGTTGGTAAAAGAGTACTAACTTTCAGTTATAAGATGGGTAAAGTCAGGATACAATGAACAGCATAGTGATTATAGTCAATAATATTGTACTCTAATCTTCAAGTTTGCAAAGGGAATAGATCTTAAGAAAATAACCATGTGAGGTAACGGATGTGCCAATTAAACTATGATAATGATTTCACGTTGCATGTGTATATTAAATCATCAAATTGTAGCCCCTAAAAATAAGTATAACCTACATTTATACAATTTTTATTTGGCAATTATACCTCAACAAAGCTGAAAAAAATACAGAAAAATTACCCATATTAGAAATGGACAGTAATGTAGGGATCCATTAAAAAGATACCATCAAGTGGACAAGAGACAAATTGTGATACATAATTGACCTTATATCTTGTTCACCATCAAAACACCTGGTTTGAAGTACTGAGTTCAAAATACTATTTAATAAGCAAATGAAAAATCAGTTAACCAACTTCTAGATAGCCTGGCAAATGGGTGATGACAAAACATTACTTTTATTTAAGGAATCAGACTTTAAATAGATATGTTTGTAATAACATTTGCCTTTTCATTACATTATTAAGAAAGAATTTAGTGTACACAAATTCATTCATCCATTGTCTCATTCAAAAAGTGTTTTCTGGATATTCCCTAAAGCCACAGCACTATTCTGGACTGGGCATAATGGGAATGAAGAAGTCAAAGACATATAATCTCTTCCCTCCACATGTTTGCAATCTAGGTAAATCAAAATTACATGATACTATGTATCATGAGTGAGGATTATCAGAAAGTTCACTTCAATGATGCCAAATATTAATTTTATTCCAGGAGTCTGCCTTGGCATGTGTTCAAGAGGCATATGGTGTAAGTGTCGTTGTAGGAGTACCTCCTGATTCCCAAAATGTCTCTGTGAACCCCATGCTGCTATTGACTGGGCGTACCTGGAAAGGAGCAATATTGGGTGGTATGTATTTGGGCTTGAGGGATGAATTCTTTTTGTTTTGTTTTTAATTCTTCATTGTTGAAAATATTATATGTCTCCTGTTTTCCCCCACTGATTTCTCCTGCCACCCAGCACATGCCCTCACCCCCCATACTGTCTGTGTTCGTTGGCTATGCTTATAAGCATGCATGCAAGTCCTTTGGTTGATCTCTTACCCTTGCCCAACGCCACGCTCCACTGCCTTCCAAGAGGGCTGAATTCTTATTAACCTTAGGATCTCTCCCCTTCATCAAGTGCCAAAGCTAGGTTTTAAAAAGCAAAATGTTTGAAATAAATTAATAGGCCCAAATAAATCTACAGGCTCCAAACCAACTAACAGTAGAACTAATACATTCCTAAGATAGACATTTCTGGCGTCCCCATAAACGAGGGTCTTTCAGCACCACTTCTCTTTATACATGTGACTGCACAAGGCATGGAATATGCCTAGTAGAATGCAGGAAATCCATAGCAATAATTCATGTTTACTCTCATTGCCCAAATCTAGACAGTTGCACATTTTGCTCCTTGACTTTGGGAATAGCCGTGCATACAAAAATGTCTCTGTGAGAGAGCTAATAACCAAGGACCCTAGTCTAGCTAGTCAGATTTTTTTTTAAGTAACAACAACAACAACAACAAAAAGTCTAACCACTGCAAGAGGATATTGAAGCATTCAGTCTCTCATTGACCTCAGTAACAGTAATCTGAGTAGAAGTGAGTAGCAATAGAACTTTCATTTTAATTTTATTCAGAAAGTCTACTCTCCAGTTCTTTTACCCCTGCCGGACTGCATCTGACAATGATGTCATGTTCTTTTCAGGCTTTAAGTGTAAAGATACTTTTCCAAAACTTGTGAGTGACTATATGGCTAAGAAGTTTTCACTGGATCCATTAATAACCCATGTTTTACCTTTTGAAAAAATAAATGAAGCATTTGACCTGCTTCGCTCTGGAAAGAGGTAGGTTTTAAGTTTCCTTTTATGGTTGTGGAAGGGGGATTGGTTAACAGAGAAAAGAGGTGAAAGTATGAGAAAAATATTGGAGTATCTTGGGTTTCCTTTATTAGTTCAGTCTTTGCTTATAGAACATTTAAGAACATATTGTGAAAAGCTAGGAACAGTTGTTTTGCTTTCCAGTTCTGCTAAAATGAAATTACATACGTTGGTTACAGTGAATCTATCAGGGGTCCTCAAACTTTTTAAAGTGGGGGCCAGATCACGGTCCCTCAGAGAGCTGGAGAGCCAGACTATATGAACTACTAATTCCTACTGTAACACCTCGGCTGCGCTTACTGCCCAAAAAACCTGGCGGGCTGGATCAGACTCCTCTGCGGGCCGCATGTGGCCCGCGGGCCGTAGTTTGAAGATGCCTGAATTATGATCAAAGCCACTCATCCTGTATATATAATAAAAGGGTAATATGCAAATCAACTGAACAGCAAAACTACCAGAATGCCTGCAGCCCCTCGCCTAAGCTGGCCCCACCCCCAAGGGGTCATCAAGGGCTGGCCAGCTGGACCCCACAGTGCACATTTCCTGCACCAAGCCTCCAGTCTTCTTTCAAAAACACTCACCCTTTCTAAGAAAAAAAATCAGAGTCCCACAGTCATAAGTATAACATGGAGTCACTGCAGCCTCTGCCTGGCCAGCTAAAACCTTGACATTAATGTAAATGCAAATTATATATAGGAGTAGGTAGAGCTACATTGGGATTGCTTTAAAAAATGTTATATTAAATATTAATGTAATATAATATGTAATATAACTAATTTTAAAGGCATCAAGACATTTTCTTAAAGTATTTATTCATCGAAAATCATTTTGAGAAAAAACATGAGTTGCAGTCTAAATGTTATCTGTCTGATCTTCTCGAGAATGGAGTCTCTCTAAATACAAATCAGCATTATCTTCTTACTAAGGCTCCTTAAGCACCACTTTATCAGAGCTCTCTTAAATCTTCATCATTTCCTGTCACATCATTGCTTCCTTTAGGCAAGATACCTGTCATCTTGTAATTTGTGCAATTTTGACTTCAGGTATAAATCCCAGCAATTTGCACTAGATGTGTGACCTAGAGCAAGTTACAATATCTCTAAGCCTCAGAATTTTTAATCTCCAATCTTTAAAGCCTGCCTCAGAGCATTGTTGAGTTTAAGTGATAAAATGCACAAGGAACATCTCTGGAGTATATGATGAACAGCAAGAACTCATTTCCCATTGTTGTTTGGATTTCAATTCATTATTATTCCAGGCATGTAGACTCTAAAAATGTTTTTTGAGAATCTTAATGCATAATAAAGCCTAAATGACAGTCAAGTTCAAGTTTGAGTTTAAGGTTGGAGAAAACACAAGACGGAACCCAGAACAGGTGAACTGTCTTTGACCTGAATGCACAGGGACAGGAAGGGAGAGACAGGAAACAGACACCTGTTCACTGAGACACAACAAATGCCCCTTGGACTCTTACATGGAACAGTGTGAACTACATTAATATTAAAATCATTAATACATTTTCTTTTCTGTTTCAGTATCCGTACCGTCCTGATATTCTGAGGCCATGCAAATGATGAGAAGTCATTTTTTCAGGCAAATATTTAAAATCCAAGTGAAATTTAGATGAGCCATCAGCTTAGTAATTGAATCCAATAAACATTTCTTCTTAATCACTCCACTCATGTTGCTAGGTGTCGTTTTTCCCATAAAGGAAAGGTATTTCTTTGACTGCTTGCACTTTTTGTGCCTTTGCCACCCTTAGTCACTGAGGCCCAGTGGAAGAGGTCCTCATTTTACTTGTCCCCAGCACACACTTGATGGGCTCTTGTGCTTGAAGTCTTCTACTTCTGCCTCTACTTCCCCTGCCTGTGTTTCCTCTCTATGAAATGTACCAACGCCCAAAGGTAAAAACTGCCGGGGAAAGGGTACACTCAGACTTTTAAGTGAATACGGACCAGGATGTCTAAATGCAGGAAATTTCTTAGGGAAATGTGGCACACTCATTTTATATGATACAAGGGGGTAATATTTCTTGATTTTATACTCTTTGCTCTTAATATGTAATTGTTCTTTTAAATAAAAACAGTTTCATGCTACCCGTGATAATTCTGAGGTTCTGATATTAAATGTAAAAACTGAACTATTCTTGGAAACATATTTTAAAAATCTGGAATTTTTACTCATGAAAGTGCTTCATTGGTTAAACCATTTTACTTATTATAATTAACTGAAAAAGAGTCATAGGTAATTAAAAATATGGTGGTTTAAAGTATATGGATAAAGCAGGTGTGGACATAACATGTAAAATGGTAACTAAGAAATGGCACAAACTTCAACAGCAATATGCTTTCTAAATGTGTGCATATATACAGATGTACAATTTTGTAAAAATTATTTTCTATCTAGAACTTTTCTATTAAATACCATGTCTTAAATTAAGCTGATAACCCTGAAATTAGTTTAATATTGTTAAATATGTAAAAGCCTACAGTACATTGCTAATGCTTCCCCACAATCAGGGGAAGATTTACATTTTGGCTTTATCTCTAAATATGTAATGGAAAGCTTATTCCTGTGAGGAGTTTTAGCTTTCTCCAAAAGTGTATTTGTTTCCTTGTCTATAATTTGTTTGGTATTGTGGAAAGGACTACAGACTAGGACAAGTGATCTCCATTTCTCTGTGGCCTCCTGTAACTTACTCAACCTCTCTGAGCATATTGCACCCTTTAGTTTTTAAAATTATTCTACTAACCCATTACAACTTCAGAAATGATGCTAGTTAGAGAGATTTCTCAACTATGAAGTGCCATGAAAATGAAGGGGATAGTACAATTGTTTTGTAAGAGGCTGTAGGAGATATTGAGGATCCAGGCAGCTGCTGTAGAATGTCCCTTTGGGTCCATGCGGCTGGGCGCTCCAATGTTTTTATTTTGGTGCTGATGATGTGAGAGCCAGAGAAAAAGATGATGGTTCTAAATGCCCATGTCACAATAGTTGGCATACCATTCTGCTGGTTGCACAGAGGCCTACATCCAGCTTCATCGTTCCTCCCGCCCAGGTTGTGGGGAGCAAGCAGAGAGCAGGGTGTAGGCAGGTATGGCAGTGGCAGAGCCCTCCTCCAGCGGGTGTGTGGAGAGGTGGAGGGCGGGTGCTTTTTGGACACTGGCTCTCTGTATATGTTGGCATTGGTGGGGAAGGAAACAGCTGAACTCAACATATAAAAATGGGACTCCAGATTGTGGTATCCTGATAAGCCTGTACGGGGCACATGGACCCGGTGTCCTGCTGGCCTCTAGCAAGGAGAATTCTGACTCTAGAATCAAGAATTTCCAATTTTCCCTGGCCTGTGTGGCTCAGTTAGTTGAGCATAGGCCTGTGCACCAAGAGGTTGCTGGTTTGATTCCTGGTCAGGGCACATGCCCAGGTTTCGGCACTGATCCCCAGTAAGGGGCATGCAGTAGGCAGCTAATCAAAGTTTCTTTTTCATTGATGTTTCTCATTCCCTCCACTTCCTCTCTTAATATCAATAAAAAATAGTTTTTAAAAGAATTTCCATATTTGTTGATTAATTTTCTTGTAAAAGTTATAACTGTAAAATGCATATAGCTTGCACTCATTTTTAGCCAGCTATAAAAGGTTTAATCAAATGAAGACAATTTTCAATTTGAAAATAAGAATTTCATGTTTTTTTTAAAAAAAAGAATTTCATGTTGATTTAACTAATTGCTCTAATACAATGACTTAGGTTCTCCAGAAATAGTAAATAAACAAAATTCAAGTCTGAATTAACCCTTTGTGGCTTCATAAATCACACAAGCTGCTCTAAGATTAGAAAGTCATTTTGACAATCTGTATGACCTTCTGGATGAAGCCATGGTGGTGGAGGCTGAGGCAGAGCCCCTTGCTCAAATCTCGTGTATCAGGTCTTTAGTATTTCATAATTATATTCTTAGTTACCTGGCTGCTTAATTCTAATAGCAAATGATTATTGCATCAGTAATCTCAATATATTTTCTCTTAACATTCTAAAGTATACCTAGCAATTTTCATGAAAGGGGCCATTGCATAAAAGAGAAACCAATTTTAGTGGGACAAGGGTAAAAGTAGGTGGGAACACTACAGTGGAGGCCAATCACCATTCAGAGGAGATTAATGGTCAGATGTGTGGACTTAGTTAGCTCCTTTCCTTCAGGACCCAGCGTCCTGAAACCCATCTGCACAGCCCTATCACAGTTGGGAGCCAGTGATCTTGGATTGTTAGGGATGTCTAACTGCCGGTTTAGGCCCAATCCTCTGGGCTAAACCGGCAGTTGGACATCCCCTGAGAGGTCCCAGATTGGAGAAGGTGATGGCTGGGCTGATGGGACCTGAGGGACTCCTCCCCATGCATGAATTTTGTTCACGGGCCTCTAGTGTTTATATAATAGTCTCAGAGGGAAGAGATGAGTGAGGCAGGAAGAGATTAACCAAAAATGTATATGCATGTATGCATAACCCATGGGCATAGACAATAGTGTGGTAAAGGCCTGAGCAAGAGCCATGTTTAATGGGAACAACTGTAACACTTAGAACAATAAAGTTACATTTTAAAAAATAATCCTAGAAACTAACTTCAGAAGATGAAGACTCTGACCCATCAGTAATCCCAGTTTTGGGATTTTCTGACCTTGAATCATAAAACCAGGGTGACAAAGGCCGGGATGATGCACACCAGACTATCACTTGACCAGTTTTTGAGATCTTATCATAATAGACTGTACTGGTCTGCATATAGGCAACTTTACAACTCCCTCACCTAATCTCTTTGTTCTTCTTTTCCTCTCCCTCCTTATAAAAACTGTCTGTTCTAAGATGTAGAGATAGGCTTTGTGACAAGAATCCCCCATTTTCTCAGGTATCCAGCACTTGAATAAACCATTCTCCTTTTTCACCAACATCTGTCTCATGACTTTGGCTTTCATGGCAGCAGGCACTGAACCTTAGTTCTGGTTATAAGATTGAATGGGAGAATATGATTGAGAAATTACTGGGCAACTAAATATTTCTTTTGAACTCTCCAAAAATTAGAAGTGAAAAAAAAGCTGGAGTGAAGTAAATCCCTTCATTAATGAAAAGAAATATGAAGACATACTGAAGAGGGACATTTAAAGATAGGACTTTGAAGACTATCTTGGTTAGCTTTTTCAATGTGAGCAAGATTTGGGGCTCTCTGGCTACTCTTCCTCCATCTCTACAATAGTTCTGAAGAAAAAGGATTGAAGAAAGAAGGGGAGAGGATAACAATTATATCCAAACTAATACCTAAAGGCAAAATTGTCAATGTTTAAGTTGAATTTTGCATTCTGTGATTACAATGATTGTTACCTCAGAGCAAATAATTACACCTAAATTTAAAGGATGAAGAATAGTTTGGAAGAAGGAAAGTTGATTCTGCAGACAGAGGGCATAGCATGAAAGAACAAACAGAATGTATTTAGGAAATTATAAGCATTTAGTATTGCTAACCTGAAAATATCACAATGGGAAATGTCTGGGTCAGATAACCGTGATTCTTGAATTCCTCAAAAGAGCTTTAGATTTTATCCTCTGGATAAAAGGAGCTCTATTAAAATCTTCGGTTCCACCAAAGTGGTTCAGTGATTGAGCATCAACCTATGAACCAGGAAATCACAGTTCCATTCCCTGGCTGGGTTGTGGGCTTGATTCCCAGTAGGGGGTGAGCAGGAGGCAGCCAATCAATTATTCTCTGTCATCACTGATGTTTCTCTCTCTCCCCCTCTCCACTCCTCTCTTACATCAATTAAAATGTTTTTAATTTTTTTTCTGATTGCATTGGTAATATTATTAGATTAACATATTAGAGGCTCATTCTTGCAGCCCTGGGTGGAGTATTAGAAATGAGCAGAGAAACAGAATGAGGAGGATTTAGCTATGTACAGACAAGAGAGGATTGGGCCCATGATATTTATTTTTAAATACTTCTTTATTGTTAGAAGTATTACATAATTGCCCTCTTTTTCCCCATTCACCCCATGAAGCCCCCTCATCCCCTGCCTCCATCCCAGGCCTTCAGCACCTATTGTCTGTGTCCATGGAATTACCTCCCAACCACCCATCTTCCCGCTGAGATTCTGCACTCTGTTCCATGCTTCCAAGTCTCTGGATTCACTCCCATCATCAGTTTATTTAGTTACTTAGATTCCACAGATGAGTACTATCATGTGATACTTGTCTTTCTGATTGGCTTATTTCACTTAGCATGACACTATCCAGGTCCTTTAATGCTGTCTCAAAGGGTAAGAGATTCTTATTTTTTACTGCTGCCTAGTATCCCATGGTATAAATGCACCACAGCTTTTTTATCCACTCATCTACTGATGGGCACTTGGGCTGTTTCCAGATCTTAGCTATTGCAAATTGTGCTATGAACATAGGGGTGCATACATTCTTCTGATTGGTGCTTCAGAGTTCTTAGAATATATTTCTAGAAGTGGGATCACTGGGTCAAATGGCAGTACCATATTTAACTTTTTGAGGAAACTCCATACTGTTTTACATAATGGTTGCACCAGTCTGCATTCCCACCAGCAGTGTATTAGGGTACCCTTTTTCCCACATCCTTGTCATTTGTTGATTTGTTGATGGTAGTCATTCTGACTGGTGTGATATGATACCTCATTGTCATTTTGATTTGCATCCCTTGAATGGTTCTTGACTTTGAGCATGTTTTCATTTGCCTCTTAGCCTTCTGTATGTCCTCTTTGGAGAAATGGCTATTTAAGTCCTTTGCCCATTTTTTAATTGGATTGTTTTTATTTTTGTTAAGTCATAAGAGTTCCTTATATATTTTGGATATTAGCCTTTTATCACACATATCATTGCCAAATATATTCTCCCATACAATGGGCTCTCTTTCTGTTTTGTGGATGGTTGTTGTTTGTTTGTTTATTTGTTTGTTTGTTTCTGTGCAGAAGCTTTTTATTTTAATGTAGTCCTATTTGTTTATTTTCTCCTTATTTTTATTTTCCTTAGGAGATGTGTCTATAAACATATGGTTAGGAGAGATGGCTGAGATTTTGCTACCCATGGTTTCATCTAGGATTTTTATGGTTTCACGATTTATCAATACATTTTGGTCTTTTATCCATTTTGAGTTTACTCTTGTGTGTGGTCTAAGTTGGTGATCTAATTTCAGTTTTCTGATTTTGTCCAGTTTTCCCAACAACATTTATTGAAGAGACTCTCTTGAGTCCATTGTATGCTCTTGTCTCTTTTGTCAAATATTAATTGAGTATAATGGCTTAGGTCAATTTTTAGGTTCTCTGTTCTATTCTATTGATCTATAATATATACCTGTTCCTGTGCCAGTACCAGGCTGTTTTGATTACGGTGGCTTTACATAATAACTTGAAATTTTATATTGTGATTCCTCCAACTTTGTTTTTCTTTCTCAAAATTGCTGCAGCTATCAGGGGTCTTTTTTGATTCCTTATAAATTTTGGACTCTTTATACTAGCTCTATGAAATATGCTATTGGTATTTTAATAGGGATTACATTAAATCTGTAGATTGCCTTAGGTAATATGGACATTTTAATGATTCTTATTCTACCAATCCATGAATGTGGTATATTCTTCCACTTATTTATATTTTCTTCTATCTCTTTTTTCACCATCCTGTAGCTTTCCGAGTACAGGTCTTTTGCTTCCTTGGTTTCAGTTTATTCCTAAGTATCTTAATATTATTGTTGCAATGGTAAATGGAATTGTTTGTTTACTTTCTTTTTCTTAGAATTTATTGTTAGTGTATAAAAAAGCAATTGATTTTTGGGTGTTGATTTTGTATATTGCTACATTGCCGAATTCATTTATTAAATCTAGTAGTTTTTTTGGTGGAGTCTTTAGGGTTTTCTATGTACAATATCATGTCATTTGTGAATAATGACAGTTTTTCTTCCTCCTCTAAATTTGGTTGCCTTTTGTTTCTTCTTCTTATCTGATCACTGTGGCTAGGACTTCTAGTACTATGGTGAATAAGAGTGGTGAAAGTGGATAAAGCTGTCTTGTTCCTATTCTTAAGGGAAATGCTTTTAGTTTTTGTCCTATGAGTATAATGTTGGCTGAACGTTTGTCATATATGGTCTTTATTATGTTGAGCTACGCTCCCCCTATTTCCACCTTGCTGAGTGTTTTTCAAAACTGGGTGTTGGATTTTGTCAAATGATTTTTCTGTCTACTGATATGATCAGGTGATTTTTTTCTTTCAATTTGTTTATGTGATGTATCATGTTTATTGATTTGTGAATATTCTAGCAGCCTCACTGGTCATGGTGTATGATCTTTTTATTATATTTATGGATGTGATATGCTAATATTTTTTTTGTGGATTTTAGCCTCTGTGTTCATCGGGGATATTGGCCTGTAATTCTCTTTCTTTGTAGTGTCTTCATCTGGTTTTAGAGTTAGGATAATGCTGGCCTCATAAAAAGAGTTTGGGAGTATTCCTTCCTTTTGGGTTTTCAGAAATAGTTTGAGGAGTATAGGTATTAGTTCTTCTCTGAATGTTTGATAAAACTCAATGAGGCCCATTTACAGCGGTGTCCAAAGGGAAAGAATTCATCAGAATGAGATATTCTTAGGAAGTGTAGGTGACTTTGCACCAGGATTGAGGAACTGTGGGCCCCGTTCTGGCCTGACAACTGAGTATAGACCATAGGCCCCTTCACTATCCTGGGAGCTAAGAGCAACATCAGGTATTTGTGGTGAGGTGGTTAAATTTGACATTGGACTTGACAAGTTTGAAACACTTCTAAGATTTTCAACAGGAGTTTTCTATATAAATCCGCAGCTAGGAATTAAGTTCTGAGCTAAATATATAGCTTGCGGATTAATTCCCATTTTGATAATTGCCTGCAGTGTAAGTTCTTCTTTCCTAGCACTGAATTTTCCCAAAAACATTACAAGATCAAGAAGTGTGTTTTAAGCTCTGCTAATCAAATACAATCATGAGACACCATGCTGAAGATCTGCATTTTGTCCAGAAAGGCAGAATATAGAGGATCCATTCTACTGATGTGGATCACAGTGAGGACCAACAGGGTCTGGAGTGAGAGTCAGAAGCTATTCTGGCAGCTGGGTTCTGACATTGTTTTTGGAAGCTCAGCCTATAGTCTGTTAGCTCAACCCATTTCAGTTACTCTACTTGGCCAAAGGAGTTTTTGAAATAATGAGGAAGATAGCTAATATGGCATTAATCTGTTTGACTAAGGGGTGATAGTTAAATCCCTGGGTATAGATAATATAGCTTAAAAATAGATCATAGAACTGAAGGAGAAATAGAAGGAGCATTTTAGTCAGGGAGAAAATATCAGCTCAGGGCCACAGGCAGAGGTGTTTGCACTATGCTCAGTGGAACCAGGAGTCAGAGCTGGGAGACATGATTGAACAGGCAGAAAGATGACAGATCCAAAAGAAAAGAGCTATTGAAGGTTTAAAAAATGTGGTAATTTTGAAAATTATTTTTAACAGCAGTAAGAAAGATAGATTGAGTCTGAACAAGGGGATCAACCAGAAGGACTTCAGTGTGACATGAGTGAGACAGAGGAGAAAAGGGGTCATAAGAGGTGGATGTGAGAAATGCCATAAAGTATGGCTTATAGAGATTGATGTCTGTTGTGAGAATGAAAAACAAAAAATGAGATCAGAGGAGAGGTGAGAAAGACTAATCTCATTAGTATATAGTAAGCATCAAAAAGAAAGAAGGATTTTTATAAAGAAAAGAAATGGCCATGTCTTAGAAACAGATTTTTTTTTTTTTTGTGACAGGAGGCATTCAAAAGATGTAAGCAGACATGAGACTTGAGGTCTGGGATGGCACGGGAGATGAGGGGATCATTTCAGGCAGAGATAAGATACGAAGCATAAAAATAATGATTTCTGAGAGCAGAGAAGATATATTTCCATCTTTAAGGTGAAATAAAGCAGCCATACGATGTACTTCTTGCCAACAGAGATGTAACAAAATTCTAATGGAATCTTCTGGGATCAAGCTGCCTATTATTTGATGAAGAAAACAAATATGTTTAGCACTACATTTTTAACACTACTCCTTTTGCCTCCTTTTCCTGTTTTCCACCTCATCTCTCCCTTTTGCCTGCCTTAAACATCATCATATAACCTGGAGCTGAGGCAGCCATCCTGGAACCAATGACAATGGCAACAATATGGGAAAAGCTAGACCAGTTTTAGAAACAGTAGCCTTGGTGCCCTTATGCACCAGAACACATGCAGGAGAATGCCTGCGGGATCTCCTGATTATCCAGGAAGGAAAGAGCCCCTAGGTGTTCAGTCCACTCAGTCGTTTTCAGTTATTTGCCCTTGAATTTATATCTAATTTAAATACATTCTTTAGGACTGCTTTAGATTTCCAGACCTCCACACCAAAATTTGAACTTGAGCCCCACCACCTGGTCTCCTCCTCATTTCTCATGTAAGCCAGACAAAAACAAAATTCCATCTATTGATAATATCCACTATTGTGGTATTACAGAAAACCAGAGAAGACCCAAGCAATACTTAGAGAGATGGAATTACATTTTTATGCGTAGGTCCAGAGGAAAATGTCTCTCAAATTTTGGGCCCCAACATGGAGGAACTTTCCCTATTTATATGTTTTTACCTTTTTTGTCTCCCAAATATAGGGTGTTTCTGGCCCCTTTTGCAAGTTCTTAAAGAGCCCCTATGTGCTAGGCCCTTGAGACCTCAAGCAAAGGCCTGGCCTGGTGCCAGCACTGATAATTTCATCTGGGGAAGGTTTAATGGCCTCTATGAAGTGGGAGTAGTCTTCTTTTCCTTATTATTTAAGCAGGCAAGCATTTACAGAAGCCAAATAGCAGGGTTAAAATTTCAAACGGCAGTTTTTATACATGATTGATGCTTCAGTGGCATACTGCCTACACAAGGTAAGCTACTGATAAATAACTGCTGCTATTTTCATTGTTGATCAACTTTGAAGAGAAAAACAAAAGGGAAAAACAATATGAGCCTCTGAGACATTGTTGTGGAGCAAACAGGAGTGAACGACCACTGGAGTCCAGACCAAATTAAAATTTAGGGAGCCTTTAATGCTGCCAGTTGACTGTTCTTTCTCCTCACACAGAGTCCAGAGAACAGCCCTGACCCTTAGTGAACGACCATTTTTAAACACATTCACTACATCCTGTTTAAAACAATTTAAAACAAAGCAGTTTTCTTAAGTAACATCAGCATGTCATTTACAGGGTCCTGGCACCTAGTGGAGTAAGTAACTGCATCCCGTCCTCAGGAAAGTTGACAGTAACCTATCTTGTAAGGCTTACTGGCCTCCTATTCTCAAGAAAAGTGACAGTAATTTATCCTGTAAGGCTGTTTTGTGAGTTGCAGCTTAGATTTATGGCCAAGTCGACTAGGAGGAAGCATGCTCAAAAATGCCTTAGGTAGCCAAATATTCTGCTACCACATATGACACATGGTAGGCCTATACAAATATCTTAGGGAGGTGACTAAGGTCTATTCTTGACCTTCCCACAAAAAGCAAAATTGTCCTTGTCTTTCTGGGATTACATCCATGAAGAAGCAGACATTATCTATTATACGGTTTTCTACAGACCACTGTCAGGGCTGTGCATGGTGGCCAGTTCTTCTTTCTAGCCACAAACACAGCCTGTCTAATTTCCCTAAAATTTATTCTGGTGTGGGAGAAGGTTGTTTTGCTATAAACAGGCAGTTTAACTCCTACATATCTGGGCTTGGACATCTGCCTAGAAAGCTGTAATTTATAAGTTTAACATGTGGCCTTAGGTCCTTCCAACCCAACAGGGTCTCCGCCATCCTCAGTCAGACTCCTCCTCTCTTGGAGAATCTCAAAGTCCTGAAGGCTCCCCGGTCCAGGGAGAGGGCCTTTTCTTTGCTCTTTGACTTTAAGCTGCCACTCACTGGGCAGCAGTTGGGCAGCTCTAGTGTCAGGTAAATGTCTGCTGACCCCCGCTTTTCTCGCTGCTGCTGCTGCTTCTTCCAGGGCCACTGTAAGCAGTTCCAGCATCCAGCCCCCCTCACCCGCTTCTTTCACCTGGCTCTTGGGGGCTGAGTCTGCCTAGCAACCAGTTTTAAATCACCAGGGCAACTGAGGACTTCAACTCCATTTCTCCTCCCCTTGACTCCTGGGAGCCTAATTGTTGTTGTTTCTTTCTTAAAAACCTCAATTCTTTAATGATTATTAAAAGTGCACAGTTGGCATTTTTAGATTAAATTTTATGGACACATTTAAAATGTACTCTTTTAATAAAATATAACCAGACCTTCAGTGCTAAAACCAAGAGTAGGTAAAAATACTTCTTTTTTGAGAGACAGAGATTTTTAAAACTTAAACTAGTTGTCAGCCTTAAAGATATTATATCTTAAAGTTCCTTTGCTCAATATTCCCCACCACCCAAGAAGTAATAAAACAGGGCAGAGGAAGATCCACTGTGTTAAAAATAAATAAATAAATAAAATAAAAAATCTTGAGTCTGTCATAGTTCTGATAAGAAACCAAGGACACCAGCAGAGAGGGTTCTAATCTCTCTCTCCCTGCTCTCCCCACTGATGCCCCCCTTTTTCTGCATTAACCATTTGCTTTGTCTTTTGTGGGGAAATAAGGAAAGCGGTCTGAGATCCTGTATAATCCGGCCTTTTAGGGGGACAAGATAGCGACTGAACAGATGGACTTGTACTGACCCTGGCCCCAGAACAGATAAAAGCAGCGTCTGAGTCTCTCAGGGAATATTGATTGGCAGCTAAGGGGCAGCGGAACTCTAAAGGAAGGTAAGGAAGGGTCCGCTGGACAGGATTTCCTGACCAAGCAGCCAGCGCTGCAGCGGCGGCGGCCTCTCCTGGAGCTACTGGCTCAGAGGGAAGGCTGTGACATCTTACCAGGAAATGAGGATCTTCTCTGAGGCCTGGAAAACCCACAGCAGAGGAGTCCATTGAGCAGCTGTGATGCCCGAATCAGCGCAAACACGTGGATTCAAGGGAGTTATTCAATCACCCACGGAAAGGAGAAGGAAAACCACATAACCAGACATCCTGAAAAGAGATACCATGGGGAGACAAAGAAATAGCCCACACAAGAAAGAAAAGCAGGCATCACCAGAAAAGAAAGAAAACGAGTTAGAGGCAAGCAACCTACCAGAGAAAGAATTCAGAGTAATGATCATAGGATGGCTAAAAAGAATGGAAGAGAAATTTGATTATATGAATAACAAACAAGAGGAAATGAAGAGGACCAAGAGGAATTGAAGAAGAACCAAGAGGAATTGAAGAAGAACCAAGAGGAAATGAAGATGAACCAAGAAGAAATGAAAAATGACATCGGTACTATGAAGAATTCAATAGAAAGCATCAAGAGTAGACAAAAGAAGCAGAGGACCACATCAGTGAGCTAGAAGACAAGATGGAAAAAAAATACCCAATTAGAGCAGCTTCTGGGGGAAAAAAATTAAAAAGCAGGAGGAGAGCTTAAGGGAACTTTGGGACAATGCAAAACAAAACAATATTAGAATAATATGAGTTCCAGAAGGAAAAGAAACTGAGGAAGACATGGAAAAAGTATTTTAAGAAATAATGACAGAAAACTTTCCTGAGATAGAGAAGAAAAAACCCACACAAATCCAAGATGCTCGCAGAGTCCCAAGAGAAAGGAATCCCAGAAGTCGGACTCCAAAGTACATTATAATTAAATTGGCAAACACCAACAACAAAGTAAGAATCTTAAAAGCAGCCAGAGAGAGACAGAAAGTTACATATAAAGGAACCCCCATCAGACTAGCAACTGATTTCTCAACAGAAACTCATCAGGCAAGAAGGGAATGGGATGAAATATATAAAGTCATGCAAAGGAAAGGTCTGAATCCAAGAATACTGTATCCAGCAAGGCTATCAATCAAAATTGAAGGTGAAATCAGGAGTTTCACAGACAAAAAAAAGTCTAAAGGAATTTATCTCCACCAAACCAGCAATGCAAGAAATGCTAAAGGGTCTAATGTAAAAATAAAGAAATAAGAAGCAAAGAATGAACACAGGGGTATAGAATAAAAATGGCATCAAATGAGTACCTATCAATAATATCTTTAAATGTAAATGGATTAAATGCTCCAATCAAAAGACATAGGGTAATATATTGGATAAGAAAACAAGACCCATATATCTGTTGTCTACAAGTAACCCACTTCAGAAAAAAAAGATGCACACAGACTGAAGGTGAAGGGATGGAAAAAGGTTTTCCAGGCGAATGGAAATGAAAAAAACGCTGGGGTAGTAATACTTATATCTGACAAATTAGATCTCAGAGTGAAGGACATAACAAGAGATAATGAAGGCCACTTCATAATACTAAAGGGAGCAATCCAACAAGAAGAAATAACCCTGGTAAACATATATTTACCCAATACAGGAGCACCCAAACACATTAAAAAAAAAAAAAAAAACTGCTGGAGGACATTAAGGGAGAGATTAATAGCAATACAATCATAGTAGGAGATTTTAATACCCCACTGTCACCTTTGGACAGATCACCTAAACAAAAAATCAGCAAAGAAATAACAATCCTAAATGACGCACTAGACCAGATGGAATTAATCGACATCTTCAGAACATTCCACCCCAAAGCCACAGAATATACATTCTTCTCAAGTGCACATGGGACATTCTCAAAGATAGACCACATTTTGGGACATAGGCAAAGTCTCTTCAAGTTAAAGAAGATAGAAATTTCAAGCATCTTCTCAGATCATAGTGGCATAAAACTGGAAATTAACTACAATAAAAATAATTCAAAGTAATCAAACACATGGAGACTAAACAGCATGTTATTAAACAAGGACTGGGTTACCAGAGAAATCAAGGAAGAAATTAAAAACATCCTGGAAACAAATGACAATGAAAACACAACAATCCACAATCTAGGGGACACAGCTAAAGCAGTTTTGAGAGGGAAGTTTATATCCCTACAAGCCTATTGCAAAAAAACAAGAAAAAATTGTAACAAATTATCTAACTCTACAACTCAAAGAATTAGAAAAAGAGCAACAAGAAAAGCCCAGTGTAAGCAGAAGGAAGGATATAACAAAAATCAGAGCAGAGATAAACGACATAGAGACCAAAGAAACAATACATAAGATCAACAAAACCAAGAGCTGGTTCTTTGAAAGGATAAATAAGATAGATGAACCTCTAGCCAGGCTAACCAAGAAACAAAGAGAGAGGACTCAAATAAACAAAATCAGAAATTAAAGAGATTAAATAACAACAGACCCCACCGAAATACAATGGATTGTTACTAAATACTACAAACAACTCTATTCCAACAAACTGAACAACCTGGAGGAAATGGACATATTCCTAGAAAAATACAAACTTCCAAAACTCAATCAGGAAGAATCTAAAAATCTCAATAGACCAGTGACTTGGGAAGAACTTGAAACAGTCATCAAAAAGCTTCCAGCAAACAAAAGCCCAGGGCCAGATGGCTTCACAGGAGTGTTTTACCAAACATTCAAGGAAGAACTAAAACCTATCCTCCTCAGACTATTCCAAAAAATTCAAGAGGAAGGAACACTTCTAAACTCCTTCTATGAAGCCAGCATCACTCTAATACCAAAACCAGATAAAGACAACTCAATGAAAGAGAATTACAGGCCAATATCCCTCATGAACATAGGTGCAAAAATCCTCAACAAAATTCTAGCAAATCGGCTCCAGCAGAACATCACAAAGATCATACACCATGACCAAATGGGATTTATTCCAGGAATGCAAGGATGGTACAATATCCACAAATCAATAAACGTGATACATCACATAAACAAATTGAAAGATAAAAATCATATAGTCATATCAATTGATGCAGAAAAAGCATTTGATAAAATCCAACACACTTTCCTGATAGAAACTCTCAACAAAGTGAGAGTACAAGGATCATACCTCAACATAATAAAAGCTATATATGATAAACCCACAGCCAACATCATACTCAATGGGCAAAACTAAAACCATTCCCTCTAAGAACAGGAACAAGACAGGGATGCCCACTCTCGCCACTCCTGTTTGACATAGTACTGGAAGTACTAGCCATTGCAATTAGACAAGAGAAGGAAATAAAAGGCATCCAAATTGGAAAAGAAGAAGTAAAGTTATCCTTATTTGCAGTTGACATGATATTGTACATAAAAATCCCAAAACAGTCCATTAAAAAACTAATTGACTTAATAAATGAATTTGGCAATGTAGCAGGATACAAAGTTAACGCCAAGAAATTCATAGCATTTCTATACACCAACAGTGAAGCTACAGAAACAGAGACTAAAAAAGCAATTCCATTTACCATTGCACCAAAAAAATTAAGATACCTAGAAATAAATTTAACTAAGGAAGTAAAGGACCTATTTGGGGAAAACTACACTACATTGAAAAAAGAGATAGAGGAAGATGTAAACTTATGGAAGAACATACCATGTTCATGGATTGGTAAAATCAACATCATCAAAATGTCCATACTTCCTAAAGCAATCTATAGGTTCAATGCACTCCCCATTAAAATACCAACGGCATATTTCACTGACCTAGAAAGAACTCTCCAAAAGTTCATTTGGAACAATAAAAGACCCCGAATAGCCACAGCAATCCTGAGAAAGAAGAGTAAAGTAGGAGGGATCTCAATACCAGACTTCAAGCTGTATTACAAAGCCACTGTTCTCAAAACAGCCTGGTACTGACACAAGAACAGACATATAGATCAATGGAATCGAATCGAGATATCAACCCAAATCACTATGCTCAATTAATATTTGACAAAGGAGGCACGAATATACAATGGAGTCAAGACAGTCTCTTCAATAAATGGTGTTGGGAAAATTGGACAGATGTGCAGAAGAATGAAACTAGAAACCAACTTACACCATACACAAAAATAAACTCAAAATGGATACAGGACTTAAACACCAGACGGGAAAACATAAAAATACTAGAAGCAACCACAGGCAGCAAAATCTCAGACATATGTCAAAAGAACTTCTTCACTGATACTGCCCCTAGGGCAATGGAAGTTATAGAGAAAATAAACAAATGGGACTACATCAAAATAAAAAGCTTTTTTACAGCAAAAGAAACCATCAACAAAACAACAAGAAAGCCCACTGTGTGGGAGAGCATATTTGCAAATGTTACCACTGATAAAGGTTTAATCTCCAACATCTACAGACAGCTTATACAACTAAATAAAAGGAAAATGAATGATCCAATTAAAAAATGGGAAATGGACCTAAATAGAATATTTTCAAAAGAAGACAGACGGAACGCCAAAAGACACATGAAAACATGCTCAAAGTCACTAATTATCCGAGAGATGCAAATCAAAACAACAATGTGGTACCATCTCACACCTGTCAGAATGGCCAACATCAACAAATCAACAAACGACAGGTGTTGGCGGCGAGGTTGCGGAGAAAAAGGAACCCTCGTGCACTGCTGGTGGGAATGCAGACTGGTGCAACCACTGTGGAGAACAGTATGGAGTTTCCTCAAAAAACTGAAAATGGAACTCCCATTTGACCCAGTAATCCCACTCCTAGGAATATATACCCAAGAAATTAGAAACACCAATTAGAAAGGATATATGCACCCCTATGTTCATAGCAGAACAATCTACAATAGCTAGAATTTGGAAACAGCCTCGGTGCCCATCAGCAGATGATTGGATCCAAAAACCATGGTACATCTACCAATGGAATACTATGCTGTCATAAAAAAGAAGGAATTCTCATCATTTGCAGCAACCTGGATGGAATTGGAGAACATCATGCTGAGTGAAATAAGCCAGTCAATGAAAGAGAAACACCACATGACCTCACTCATTTATGTATAATAAAGAACATTAAAAACTGATGAACCAAAAGATAGATATAGAGACAATAAAACAAAAAGCAGACTGTCAAATTACAGCCGAGAAAGTAGGGAGATCTGAGATCAACCGAAGGACTTGTATACATGCATATAAGTGCAACCAATGGACACAAAACTCTGTGGAGGCAGGGTATGGGGGGGGGGGGGCAATGTTAAATTATGTACACAGATAATAATTGAATTTTTAAAAATGGGGGAAAATAAAAATTAAAAAAATTCAGCCTTTTACATTTAAGGATACTTTTTTCTTCCTGTAACCTTTGTTTTCTTTCATAGATTTTTACTCTAAGCCCCTAGAATTCTAGAAGATCTTAAATACTTATCCTTTACCACTCTTGATTTCTCCAACCATTCCTGTTCCCCCGTCCAGTAGCTTGTCTCCTTTTCCTATTGAGTCAGAGGAAGATAATTCCTACAGAGGGGAGAAATAGAAACAGTGGGAGTTTCAGAGAAAACTACAGACTACCGCTATAGCAGTCCTCCCTTTAGAAGGCTGAGGTCTGACCTGTGGGGAAAAATGACTCTTATTCAGCCTGGAAAGATAGCAGAGGAGGATAAGGGTGTGTAGGGAGATTTCTTGTAAACTGAAAGCCTTGATAGACTCCTAAAATAAAAGATCTTTAATTCAGTTACAGGTGCTATTAGAATCAGGATGATAGAGGTAGAAAAAGACCAGGTTATGTCCTCTATGAGGATCCTAATAACTGAAAATAGCAAGTCAAACAAATGTTGGACTATGATGTCACAGGCAGGGACAGGGCCTGTAAATCTGTCTGCCCTGCAGAGCTGTAAGCTATGCTCCTGGAAGTCTCCAATCACCAAAAGAGATAAGAAAACTATAAATAAAAAGTTCTTTGTTCTTTGAAATGTCACAAATTTATACCTTTAAATTAACCCTAGGACTTTAAAATTTCAATTTAATACAGCAAATTCACAAATCAGAGCAAACTGAAACTCTTACTTATACAGAGAGAAAATTTTATTAGCTAAATGGGCTGATTCCCTCCCACTGTGATAGAGAGCAAACATCTCTGAGAAAAATAACTCAGTAGGACTGCTTAAGACGTTTGCAGACCATCACAGAAGATCTGCCCTATTTTTAAACAAATTAAACAATAGAAAGAGGTAACAAATACTCTCCTGTGTACATCCAAAAGGCACAAAGTGGCTTTCGCTTCACACAGACCAGTTAATGAGCAGATAATTATGCCAAGACAGACAAACATCCATATTCACACTCTCTCAGTAGACTAGCCCAGACTGGAGCTCAGCAGATAAAATAAAAACTCCCCAGACAGGCTTGGGCTCACTCCCAGAACCCACGCCCCAGAACAGAATTCTCAACCAACATCTTGGTGAGAACCTACTGGAGGAGTTAAGACTGTGTCCTAACTTTTTGGTAGCAAATTGGCTAGTCCCACACTAACAAATAGCAGAGTTAACTCATAATTCGTTCATTCACTTTCAGAGTCCCACATTTATATAATGGCTAGTCCGAATTTTTTTTACTTCTATCAGATATTTACTCAGAGTTTAAACAGTCCACCTGATTCCTGATTAATTGCCTGAGGAAGCCTTATAGCTTCCGGGTAGGTGATCAAGCTCTCCCTTCCACTCACTCGGATATAGGAAAGTTGGCCATTTTCGCTCACAAAATTTCTGTAAGTCAAAAGCATTAACAGAGGCTCCATATTCATCTGCCTGCCGCTTGAATTCCTGAAAATTTTTCAAAAAACATTGCAGGGGAGTACAGACAGAGGAACATGAGGTAGACGGACCCATTCTAATGATAGAGACAATTGGACCACAATAACACAGAATAACAAAGACAATGACAACCAGACAGGATCGCTGGGCACTGTCGTGAACTGGGATCTGGTCTCAGAAGTAGTGCTGTGTCCTGCTTTCCAGAAACCCCATCAGGCGTCTTCAAACTACGGCCCGCGGGCCACATGCGGCCCGCAGAGGAGTCTGATCCGGCCCGCCAGGTTTTTTGGGCAGTGAGCGCAGCCGAGGTGTTACAGTAGGAATTAGTAGTTCATATAGTCCGGCCCTCCAGCTCTCTGAGGGACCGTGATCTGGCCCCCACTTTAAAAAGTTTGAAGACGCCTGCCCCAGATGGTCAACCACAGAGCAGAACCAGAAATAAGTTTCTTACCGGTAAGAACCAGATCCATATGGCTCTGATCAGAGTCAATCAGGAAATTTAGCAGGTGGAGTTTCCAACATTCCTCCAAGTCAACTGGGAGGAAGCATGCTCAAAAATTCCCACTCTCACATTTCTGGAAGAGGCCCCAGAGCTCCTTCATTGTGACAAAGACTGCCCCACAATTAGAACACGAACATCACAAGACATGGCAGTGAGAGATCTCTCCTCTGACTCCTAAATGGATAGTTCTACAACCTCTATGTCAAATGTTCATATGTTGCCTAATACTATATCAACTTAAATATTATGTTAACGTTTAATATAATGTTTATTATGTAAATATTATATAAAATTATGTTTAACTTTTACTTGAATCTCTTACTACTAGGTAACTTTCCAGGTCTGTGTTTTACAGTGCTAAGACTTACGTTGTGTGTATCTCATTCCTCCAGCACCCAACACACTGCAGTACACAGACTAGGGGACAGTCAATGTTGATTTGCAGCTTAATCTTTTGCCAATTTAGACATTTGCAAGGAGCAATAAGTCACATTAGTGTGGAGTAATCTGATTTCATAATGTGCCGTAAAAATGACTTTAAGCCCATGAATGCACCTTGCTGGCTGGCTGCCAGGGTCTACATTTCCATTCAATTCTGTGGTTCTCCACACATCATTAAAGATACAACAATAACTGTGAAATAACCAAAAACTTTTCTCCAAAACATCTGTCAAAAGGAATTACATTTCTGTCTACTTGGATAAGTGAAGAAAAATAGGAGAACTCTAATTAAATGATAATTTATACATTGAAAATTAGTATTATATAAAGAAGGAACGATAACATTGAAAATAGTTTCTTTTTTTGTTATGATCTAGTCTACCACCTGGGCAATTAGTAAATTGGTAGATAAGATCAAAAATGACTCATGAAGCAGAGTGTCCTGGCCTATGCCAAAATTAAACATGAAGTGAGAATTAAATATTAAGAGCGTGAAAGATGTCACTCAATATATTCAGCTATTTCCCTGCAATTGGGGAGGGGAAATTATGTAATACACACTCACAGTTTGAGGCTTTACAATACTTTTGGGCCTAGCCATCATGAATATACAATGTGCATTACTTACAAAAACAGAAATCTCTGTAATCTCTGGGAAAGTCCAGATCTTACAGGTTCTCACAGAGGCTGGGAAGGAAGAAGGACGAGAGGGAAAAACTATAATGCTCCTAGGACAACTCATGATGCTAACACTTTCCACTTTCCCTTGCCCAATATTCTACATACATTGTTGGATGATAGGAACCGCTGTTGTGGACCCAGACATTAGTAATCTTTGGGAGGAAGGAATCTCTAACCCCCATTGGTAATGAAGTCCTCAGTTCTCCTTGTTACATTTTAAGAACTATAAAAATTGTTGATTAAATGCTCTACTTAAAACTTCTTTGTGTATATATCACAAGTAGAAATAAATACTTTTAACATTTACCCAGTATGTAAAACTTTCTAAATTGTGCTTGTTTCTACTCTTATATCTTTCCTATTTTAAACTAAATTTCCATTTAAAATTTTTGTTTAGCAAGCAGTATTGTACTATGCCTTCCTGCAAGTCAAAACCTTACACAAATGACTTTCCCACATCTACTCACCTCTCCTTCATGTCATCCCAAAATTTTCAGGACACCCTGAAGCCTGTTCTTACTAACTGAAAGTGATCCCCTTCTAAACATCTCCCTTGCTTACACATAAAAGTTTACTCTTCATCTGTGAAAATATACTTGAAAAATTAATGCCTAATAATTACATGAAACATTTCTTCACAGGTACATTTTCTGTTGCCTAATACAAATTACCACAAAATTAGTGTCTAGAAAGAGCACTCATTAATTATCTCACAGTATCTGTAGGTCAAAAGCCTGGGCAGGCTAGACTGGTTTCTCTCGGGATCTCTCAAGGTTGCAGTCAAGGTGTCAGCCGGGCTTCCATTCTGGAGCTTAGTGTCTTCTTCTAAGTTCATGTTGCTGTTGCCTAAGCTCAGTTCTCTGTGGTTGGAGGACTAAGGATTCTGTGCTCTTGCCAGGAGCAATCTCAGAGTGGCTCACACCCATAACCCCTCACACATCCAATCTCCTGAATTTTAATCCTCTGACTTCCAATCCCCCTCCAGTTTATACAATGTAACACAGTCATGGAATTGACAAAGCCATCACCATTCATCATATGACATAACCTAGCATAATCTAATCAAGGGTCTGACTATCCCATGCCCATTATATTAAAGGTTCCTTCTCCACTTAAGTGTAGGGGATCATACTAAGCATGTACACCAGGGGAAATCTTAGAAGTGGCCTGAGAATTCGGTCTACCACATGACAATAGCATTCAGAACTGAAAATCCTCAATTCCAAATACTTACAATTATTAAAGAATGTTATTGAGTACAATTATCATGTCTCTCATCAAGGCTTTCACACATATTGGATAAAGGTGTTGCAAAAAATCAGAAAAAATCAAGCAACTCTTAGAGAGCTTGGAATTACACTTTATTCACTGGTGTGTATAGAGAAAAATGAATTCAAATTTTAAGTAGAGCTACAAGCAGAACTTCCCTTTTCATTAAAGAGCCAGCCCTATGTGTGCTTAGTGGTTATCTTGCTGGTGCCCTTGAAAACCACACAGTTCTATCCAACTGAAAAAGACACCTGGCGTGGCATTGAGAGTATGGGCTTATCTAGTCTCTGGCTTACAAGGCCAGACAGTTAAGTTTATCTTCCTCATTAGTCAAGCAGGCTAGAAAGCAAAGGCTTGTTTTTGTTTGTTTTCAGAATAAGAGACTGTTTAAAAAATAGCAGAGAATTTCAAAGAGTAGTTTTACAAAATAGGGGTTAGTCCTCTCAATGGAACTTTCTTATGAGACAAATTGATTAAATAGGCCACAGTTGCAGGTTTGATCCCCAGTAAGGGCACATACAAGAAACAACCAATGAGTGCATAAGTAAGTGGAATAACAAAGTGATATTTCTGTCTCCCCATTCCTTTCTTTCTCTAAAATAATAATAATCAACAAAATTATCATAGCAAAAATGAAAATCAAACAGAAATATAAGAGATTTCAAGAAATTACCCCACAGCCCTAGCCAGTTTTTCTCAGTAGATAGTCAGCCTGCCAACTAGGGGTTCCAGCTTCAATTCCAGTCAATAGCACATGTTGGGGTTACAGACTAGGAGGGGACCTGCAGGAGGCAGCTGGTCAATGATTCTCTCTCATCATTGATATTTCTGTCTATCCCTCTTTGAAACTAATAAAAATATATATTTTAAAATGTATCCCCCATTGCACCTTATCTTGGAGAGCTACCTGTTGAACTTCCCCAAAATTGATAAATTAATTCAAGAGAAAGACATAGGATCTAGGAAGCAGATGCTCTCACCCTGGAGAAAGTGAAGGGATTTTCAGGACTAGGAGAAGGAAGCTCAGGAAGTGGATCTGCTCAGGCACTGAGCATCCCTAGCACACGCTGGAGTAAGCCAAGGACTTCAGTAGGGAATGTGTCTGGGTTCCAGCACTGTTTCAGCTGTTGTTTGAAAAGGTGCTGCAATCAACTTAGATGGAAGTAAAGCTGACTTGTTCTGTGAAAATGTGCTACAAAAATCAAAAGTGGCTTTAGTGATGGGAAAGACATTGATGAGAAATATGCAGCTCTAAAAGGGGATGACAGTGAACCTACCACAGAGTTAGGGTGAGGATTAAAAGTAAAAGATTCAGAACAGCACCTGGAGGATTATGGGTGTGACAAAGACATTAGCCCTTATTGTTATTGCTAAGTAGGTTATTAAACTCTGGAGTTAGGCCTCCTGGAATACTGGCCCTACCACTAGAAGTTTCACCTTGGGAAATTTAAATAAACTCTATAACTCTCAGTGTCCTCCTCTAGCCTGGGGGTGGGGTGAGATAATTAAATGTTTGATCAAATCCAGCAGGCTAATTTTGTATGGCTCTCGAATAATATTATAAATATGCCAAATGGCCCTTGGCAGGAAAAAGGTTCCCCACCCCTGCTAG
The DNA here is from genome assembly GCF_014108245.1 of Pipistrellus kuhlii. Lineage (NCBI taxonomy): Eukaryota > Metazoa > Chordata > Mammalia > Chiroptera > Vespertilionidae > Pipistrellus > Pipistrellus kuhlii. The sequence goes on from NW_023425404.1 coordinate 137,133,535, forward strand.
ATGTTCATGATAATGATATCATCTTATTCTTTCATTTATGAACTGAATTCAATGAGACAATGTATGCAAACTTATCACTCCATAAATATTGATTGTAATTTGTATTTCTGATGGGAAATGACAATGTTATAAATTTTGAGAAGGACTATCTCCATCATTAAAGTACCATTTTTGGTTTTTAAGACATTTTAATATTCTTATAATAATAGGATTTGTACTACTTTGTATTTTTTAAAGTAGTACATTTGGTGTTTCTACATCATCTCAGTTAATCACATCAACAAAATGATTCAAAATAAGTCACCAAAACTCTTGTGGGACATTCAGAGTGTTTGTACTCTGGCTCTCACAGAGAAGACTGGGTGAACATCTTTGTGATGTTGGCGTTTGGCTTCTCTTAGGTTATTTCTCAAGACCCTCAGGAGACACGCAAACAAAATTCCCTCTCAGTATTCTTCATGGCAAGGTTCCCAGCTCATTGGGGAGCATCATTGGTGAGCATTTCAGCTCCTTCAACAACTTGGCTTTAGTATTAAAATAAAAGTAAAATGCTAATTGTATTATAACTAATACTACTTAATATGGATATTTTCCAAATTGTTCTAGAAATTTAAATTTATGGCCCAAAGTGCTATGTCTTAGTACTAAATTCCCTCCCCAACTCTTCATTTTGAACCTCATCCCCCAGCATGCTTTAATGTTTGCAGACTACTTGTGCATGTATGTAAAAATTACATTTATTTTTCTTTCCAGATAATTTAAAAATTAAATTCACCTCAGCATTTAGGGGAAGTCTTTTAACCCCCAAAAATGAAGGATTTGGACTGAGGGTGATTTTTGCCAGTTATAATATTCTTATCGGTTCTGAGGCCTCCAGGCAGAAAGGCAACAGTTGGGTGTCCTAGAGATGCTGGTATTTCCCTCCTTAGCTTTGGAGTCAAATGCCAGCACTGCTCATTATGTGCTTTTAACTTTTGATTGTGGTGTGCTTCTGGGAGCATCCGATGACCCTGGTACCTTTTTCTGGCTGGGGCTCTCTATCTGTCCTCCTCAGGACAGAGGACAGCTCCTCTCTCAGTGCCCCTTTTTCTTATGGAGGGGGCAAGGTGTCTTCATTGGTTGGGGCCATTGCTCTGCGGCCCCCTTCAGCACATGTTAGGCCCTTACAGGAGTAACATACTCCTCCTGAAAACCTCGGGGGGGAACGGGAGGGGGTGGAGGGAGGGGCGACCAGTGGGCCATCCCTGAGGTGACAATGCCAACCATAAGGCAGCTGCCAAAAAAATTGACAAGCTTTTATTCTTTGTTTTCCTCACCTTGATCTTGAATGTCAAAGGCAGAGAAAGCCACATCTACCGATTCCTTTCGTGGGGTTTGGGGGCGTAGCGCTAGTCTCTGCAATTTCTTCCTAAGATCAAGGGCAGATTGGTTAACAAAGGGGACCGCTGGCACTGTTCCTCCTCCCGCCCACTCCCATCCACGCTGGGATACTTGTGAGGGGCTCTGTTAGAGGATGGGAAGGAGAACGTTCTCCTCTGGGAGCTCAGTAACTGCTCTTTCTTGGTGCTAACTGACTGCCTTGATGCTCCTTCTTTTCATGCCCAGAAGGCAGAAAACCATGTGGTCTCCGCAGGCAAGTCCTACTGCCCTGGTGTAAGACCAACTGGGATCAGTCTGGGGGACTGCGGTCATTCCTGTGGGGAACCTGTTTGGCTGGGATGAATGTAGAGTATCTGCATATTTCTGGGCAGCCCCCCAGATCTAGAGCTTTTCCTCAAGTTGGCAGCATTGGGAGAGAAGGACGGTAAAATCCTTCCAGATTAATTCATAGGTTTTGTTACTGGGAAACCCCTGGTTGGGCTCGGGCCGCCTGTTGCTGTGTCCAATAACGAAGGCAGGGTTGAATAATATAAGGCGTTTATTGAGGAGGTTTGCCAACCAAGAAGACAGGGTGCTTACACACATTCAAATCCTGACTTACAGCAGGGTGCAGGGGACAGGATTATGAAGGGGAGTTGGCTGGGGAATGAAATGTGTTTATATGTAGCCCTAGAGGTCCCCAGAAGTCATCAGGTGATGAGATGATGTTGATGAGATGATGTTTTGACTCCTGGTGGGTTGGTGTGACCATGCTTATCAATTCTGCTTGCTGGATTCACAACCGAGTCACTTCCTCAATAGCTTCACCCAGGTCTTGAAAAGGAAACTTAAGAGAAACTTAACCCCCTCTTCACATATAAGACACTTAAACTCTATGTATGCTAATAAAAGGGTAATATACTAATTAGACCGTATGTCTTCCTGATGTCCTTCTGAACAAAGCCATGGTGGTGGGGGCCAAGGCAGACGCAGTTAAGGGACAATCAGGCCAGCAGAGGAGCAGTTAAGGGACAACCAGCCTGGCAGAGGGTAAATTAGGGGGTGACCAGGCTAGCAGGTGGTAAGTTAGGGAGAAACCAGGCTGGCAGGGGGGGGGGGGAATTAAGGGGTTACCAGGCTGGCAGAGGGGCAGTTAGAGGGTAGCTAGACTAGCAAGCAGAAGTGGTTAGGGGTGAACAGGCAGGCGGGCAGGCAGGCAAGTGGTTGGGAGCCAGTGGTCCAAGATTGTGAGAGGGTACAGGCTGGGCTGAGAGACACCCTACCCCCATGAACAAATTTTTTACCCCAGACCTCTAGTCCTATATAATAAAAGCCTAAGGTGCTAAGTGTCCAGTCAACTAATCAGCCATTCAACCAATCAAAGTGTAATATGCTAGAGTTGGGCCAGATATGCCCTAAAGCCCTCCCTCAGTCCCTCCCTGGCTGGCCAACCTCCTGTGTCCCTCTCTGACCATGATCATGCACTGATGAGGGTCCCTCAGCCTGGCCTTCACCTTCTAGTGATCCAGAGCATTGCAGGGGATGTTGGAGAGCTGGTTTGGGTCTGATTCTGCAGACCAGGTCAAGGGACCCCACTGGTACATGAATTTGTGTACCAGGCCTCTAGTGTATATATAAGAAACTTAACCCCCTATTTACATAAATATATTTGTTTTAAGATTTAAAATAATATGATTGTTTTCCAGATTAATTCAGGTCTTCTATCTATCAGATTATAAATCCCCCCTTATCCGTTTGAGTTATACAATAGTCTGAAATTCCTCTTTGAATCTTGTAGGATCCTCTTAGAATCAACCTAGCCCTGCCTTGCAATCTCCTAAATCTAACAAAGAGAAGGGTGTGTGGATTCAGGTGATGTCCCGCCCCTCCTATAGGAGGTAGAAAAGGTTTCGTTCCAGATAGTCATCAGGTATCTGGATAATCCAAGAGATGTGAAGGTGAAATGATTAAGTGCAGATGCTTGTATCAGAATCTCTTGAGTCTAGACCTTCAGTTACGGAGATCATTGTGGAGGCAACCTTATCCATTGTTTTTGAGGACAAAAAGTTCCTTCCTGTAAAAGAGGGTGGTATTTGGGTAGCTGAGGAAAAACATGAGTGTCCCCAATTTCCCAAGCTTCGCAGCTGTATCAGAACAAACTCCAGCTGGGTAGCTTCGCTAGCTAGGGCGAAGAAATGTCTTAGTGTAAAGCGACTGTGCAGAGTCACCAGTTCTTGTTGGGAGACGATGCAGATAAGTGAGGCACACAGACCAGTAAGAATTCTACCAAAGCTGCTCAACCCCAAGCCCCTAGAAGGGCTCTGTGTCCTGGGCCCCAAGAAACGGCAGAGGCAGCCTGTCCAAGCCCTAGCCAGAAGCAGCAGGCAGCAGCCAGTGCAGGGACAAAGGGAGTCCTGGGCCAGAAGGGACAGGCTGGGCCAAGGAGGGCAGCCCTTCATCTCCAGGCACCAGAGGGAGCTGCAGGGAGGGGCTCATACAACAGATAGGATCATGAGATATAAAGCACACCCCTGACCTGGTAGCCTGTAAAACAGATCAGTAATGTTGTCCCCCACCCAAGGGGCAAATGACACTAAAATACCACTCAGATGGGCAGCAGAGGCTAAGCAAGGAGTGTGAGATGCCATTAAAAAGACAATAGAGCATCCCAGTGTCTTCCACTAATCCTATCCAGAAACTGCCTCAGGTTCGGGCTCTGTCTTTGATCACAAACTAGTGTTTCTTGGTAGTTGAATTTGTCTTTTTTTTTATTAAGGTATTACATGTGTGTCCTTATCCCCGATTGCCACCCACCCCCACCCCACCCCCCATCACCTGCTGTAAAACAAATCAGTTTCACTAAAAAAGAGATGTTGACAGGAAGCCAGGAAGGCTGGTCAACAACCTTAATTGCTCTAACCTTTAGTTGAGATATTGTTTGCTGAAGCAGAATCTACCTTGTTTGTCCTTTGAAAGTTTCTGTTATTTTTTGCTTAATGGCTACATGTAAATTTCTGTTTATGTTGCCTAAGATGTTTTCCCCAAAGCCTCAATAAAAGGGGATGGCAGGGCCAGAGCAGGTACCGTGTTTCCCCGAAAATAAGACATCCTCCGAAAATAAGACCTACTTACAGATTTCCTTCTGAGTGAAATATAAGGCATCCCCCTGAAAATAAGTCCCCCCTCCCCCCCTGCTAAACATGAGAAATTTGGTCCACTGATTCTGAAAGAAATGGGGTCACAAGAAATTCACCAGGAAATTCAGGAATTGGATTGTTATGATGATGTTCCAGAAGATGATGACATGATTGTCATTGAATAAATGAGTAAATTCTTGATTCTGTAGGATTCACAGTTTGTCTGGTTTGTGTTGACAACTACCGTACTACCGTACCGTATACAGGTAATAAATTTCCTTTATTTTCATTTAACAATAAATGTGTACCGTATTCTTCTTCGTGGAAAAATAAGACATCCCCTGAAAATAAGACCTAGCATGTGTTTGGGAGCAAAAATTAATATAAGACACTGCCTTATTTTCGGGGAAACAGGATAGTAGTTCTTCCACTAGAGTTGGACTACCGCCTGGCCCCCCATATCACCAAATTGAATTTCTTCAAGTCTCTTTTCATTTGTGTGCGGCCCTTCTCCAGAACCTGAACCCTGAATTGAAACTCTTTCTACACGGGCCATGAAAGGGAGTCCTATAATCACCCTCCTGGTGTCTGTGTTCATTGGAGGCTTATCTGCATGCATACAAGTCCTTTGGTTGATCTTACCCCCACCCTCGCCCTCCTTCCCTCTGAGGTTTGATGGTCTGATGGATGCTTCTCTGACTCTGGATCTATTTTTGTTCATCAGTTTATGTTGTTCATTATATTCCATAAATGAGTGAGATCATGTGATATTTATCTTTCTCCATCTGGCTTATTTCGTTTAGCATAATGACCTCCAGTTTCATCCATGCTATTGCAAATGGTAAGAATTCCTTCTTTTTATAGCAGCATAGTATTCCATTATTTAGATATGCCACAGGTTATTTCTGATGGGCACTTACTAGGCTGTTTCCAAATCTTAGCTATTGTAAATTGTAGTGCTATGAACATAGGGGTGCATATATCCTTTCTGATTGGCGTTTCTAGTTTCTTCATATATAAACCTAGAAGTGGGATCACTGGGTCAAATGGGAGTTTCATTTTTAATTTTTTGAAGAATCTCCATACTGTTCCGCACCAGTCTGCATTCCCACCAGCAGTGCACGAGGGGTCCTTTTTCTTCACATCCTTCCCAACGTTTGTTGTTTATTGATTTGTTGATGATAGTCATTCTGACAGGTGTGAGATGGTACCTCATTATTGTTTTAATTTGCATCTCTCAGACAATTAGTTACTTGGAGCATATTTTCATATGTCTCTTGGCCTTCCTTATGTCCTCTTTTGAAAAGTGTCTATTTAGGTCTGTTGCCCATTTTTTGATTGGGTTGTTTATCTTCCTTTGGTTAAGTTGTATGAGTTCCCTTTAAATGATTAAACTCTTATCAGTGAAAAGGTTGGAAAATATGTTCTCACTTGCAGTGCGCTTTCTTGTTGTTTGGTTGATGGTTTCTTTTGCTGTGCAAAAGCTTTTTATTTTGATGTAGTCCCATTTGTGTATTTTCTCTTTATTTTCCATTGCCCTAGGAGCAGTATCAGTGAAGATATTGCTTCGGCGTATGACTGAGATTTTGCTGCCTGTGGATTCCTCTAGTATTGTTTCCTGTCTTACATTTAAGTCCTTTATCCATTTTGAGTTTGTTTTTTGTGTATGGTATAAGTCCATGGTCTGGTTTCATTTTTGTTGTATGTATCTGTCCAGTTTGGTTGAATTTGTCTTGATCCTGGCGGGCAGCCTGATGCCTCTGGCCCATCTCACACAGGTCATCCCTCACGGGTAACTTCTTTATTTGGTGGCAGGCATCCTAATGGCATTTAAATGCCTGACCGGTGCCCACCATCAGTTTGTGGCTTGAAAACACCTGGACAAAAGGTGGAATAAGGAAAAAAGCAAGAGAGGCAGGCAGGAGCACAAGGCAGGGACACAGATGTGCTGATGGGCCTCTGGCCACCTGGAGGGTCCCAGATTCCACCACAGCTGGCTGCTTCTCCAGCCCTGGCAGAGTCGCCAACTGTTCCTGGTGAGCAGTTAGTGAGCAATTTGCTTTAAAGTAATTAATGCACCCTGAGGGAGGTAGAGAGTGGGTGGCTCTAAATGCACTGTCCTTATTCTGAACTATAATTTCTTGTTTCCCCTAAAAAACAAAGCACCATTCAGACTATCTAAACCAACTCTGACCTCTCCCGGCCCTAAGTCCTACTACCTGCTTCAGCTTCCCAGTTTATTAGGCTTATTATTTAGTTCCCTTTTGCTTCCTTCCTTATATTAATAACTAGAGGCTCTTGCCCTAACTGGTTTGGCTCAGTGGATAGAGCATCAGCCTGCAGACTCAAGGGATCCAGGTTTGATTCTGGTCAAGGGCATATACCTTGGTTGCGGGCACATACCCAGTAGGGAATGTGCAAGAGGCAGCTGATCGATGTTTCTCTCTGATCTATGTTTCTGGCTCTCTATCCTACTCCTTTCCTCTCTGTAAAAAATCAACAAAATATATATTTAATTTAAAAAATAATAACTACAGGCTCAGTGCACAAAATTCATGCAAAGGGAAGGGGTGTCCCTCAGCCCAGCCTGCACCCTTTCCAATCTGGGACTCCTCGAGGGATGTCTGAATGCTGGTTAGGCCTGATCCTACTAGGACTGGCTCTAAATAGGCAGTCAGACATCTGTCTCCCAATCCAGGACTACTGGCTCCCAACCTCTAGCCTGCCTCCCTGCCTGCCTTCCTGATTGGCCCTAACCGCTTCTACCTGCCAGCCTTATCACCCCCTAACCACTCCCCTGCCAGGCTGATTGATGCCTAACTGCTCTCCTGCCTGCCTGATTGCTCCTAACTACTTCTGCCTGCCAGCCTAATTGTCCTTAACTGCTCCCATGCTGGTTTGATTGCCCCTAAACCACCTCTATCTTGGCCCAGGATTCCCCCCTCCAGCTTTCCACAGGCACCCAGAATCTGGGCTTCCCTCCCTCTGGTCAGCCATAGGCACCCAGGCTGGCTACAGCTGCAGGGGATGGTGGGCTGGTGGTTTCGCCTGGTTTGCAGCAGCAAGTGCTGGCGTCTGGAACCATGGGGTGGGCGGCTTCTCTGTCTCCTGGGCCACAGCCAGCTTCAGATTCTGGTGCCCAGGACTGTGGGGTTGGCGGCTTCTTCATCTCCCAGGCTGTAGCCAGACGCAGGTTCTTGTACCTGGAGCACGTGCGGGCAGCTTCTCTGTCTTCCCTGGGAAGCAGTGTGTGTGACTTCTCAGGCTGGCTGTGGCCTGGGATATACCTTCATCTCCTGGACCACACCTAGCCTCAGCCACTGGGGCCCAGTTTCTCTGTCTCCCCCAGGATGTGGACGGGAGAATGTGAGGTGGGAGGACGTGAGGCAGGTGGCTTCTGCTGCTGGCTGCGGCCGGGGATCATGGGGCAGATGGCTTCTTGGTCTCCTTGGCTGCAGCCAGCCTCAGGTACTGGTGCCCAACTTCTCCAACTCCCACAGGTCTGGAGCAGCTGGGGGGCAGAGCTGCCACCATCTTTTCAGGTTAATTTGCATACTCACTCTGATTGGCTGTTGGGCATAGCCAAGTGATGATAATTTGCATGTTTCTCTTTTATTAGTGTAGATCTCCTGAAGTTGGAGGCAGACCAGAACTAAGAATCAATCATGTCTAAGACTTACTTACAGGGGTACAGAAACTCCAGAGGAGTCTGAATTCTCAACTTCAGCAGGTCTGCTCTGCCAAAGTCAGGAACCTGGGTGGAAAGCCTTAATGGCCAAGAAAAAGATGTTAAGGACTATTTTTAGAAGTCAGAAAAGGAACAGCTAAATATAATGAAAGAAAAACTAGGATAATGTTAAGTCAAGAAGTCAAAAGAAGAGTGAGTTTTAATAAGGGGGCAATCAGGATAAAAAAACTATGGTACATCTATACAATGGAATACTATGCTGCCATAAAAAAGAAGAAATTCTTATCATTTGCAGCAACCTGGATGGAATTGGAGAACATCATGCTGAGTAAAATAAACCAGTCAGTGAAAGAGAAACACCACATGACCTCATTCATTTATGGACAATAAAGAACATTATAAACTGATGAACAAAAAGATAGATACAGAGACAGTAAAGCAACAAACAGACTGACAAATTACAGCGAGAAGGATAGGGAGATCTGGGGGAGATAATAGATCAACTGAAGGACTTGTATGCATGCACATAAGCAAAACCAATGGACAAAAAACTCTGGAGGGGGAGGGGAAGGGCATGTATGAGTATGAGGGTGGGGGGGAAAACACGTGCAATGGAAAGATATGTACACATATAATACCTTAATAAAAAATAAAATAAAAATTATGATAAGGGGGCAATCAGTAGTAATGAACTGTCAGAATGAATGCTGAAAAAACATGGCCATTGGCTTTACAAAAAAGGAGACTGTTGATAACATTAGATATGGCTGTGTGAAATGTTGGATTGTACAAGATGAAAGACTAAGAGGGATGTGAGGAAAGGAAGACAAATATAATAGGTCTTTTCTTAAAATCTATAACACCGGTTTATTGCTGACTTTGTAATCCTACCATACACCTCCTGAATCACTCTAAAAATTCTGCAAAGCTACAGAGAAAAAAAAAAAAAAAACTACAGTAAAGCCGGACATTGGGCACCATTTAGCACTGGTGGGTCTTGATCTGGCATATAGAAGGGTCCAGGAATATGGAGAAGGGGCTGTGGGTAAGTTAATAAGAGTTCAGAAATGAAACATAATTTTGAAAGGCATAGGGTGGGGACGGTCCAGAAGAGCTTCACTGAAGAAACCAAGTTTCCTTTGTCTCAGAACCCCTTGATATTTATTAACACAATTGTTCTAAGTCAAGGTGGAGATATACATATAAAAGGGTAGAGTTTCTCATACAGAAGCATTGTTAGATTGAGGAATTGCCTGTGGCTGTTCAGGTGTTTAGCCATCAGGAGGAAATAACATGTAGATTAAGATGCCCTGAGCTGTCTGGCAGCAAGCAATCATCCTTTCAGGTTTGGCAAAATGCCTTCAGATGATTGAGCCCTTGTTGACATACTGGAATTAGCTTCTGGCACTATAGTAAAATTATACATTGGCAAATTCAAAATTTTTTTAAATGTGAAAGTCAACCCACAGGTTGTTGAATTGCAATTATAATTTATCTAGGCCAGTCAACCAAAGCCCTAATTAGTAACATTGGCTCAGAACTCTTCAACCTCAATTAAAAGTGCCACATAAATATCCATTTTGACTCCAAATGGTGGTCAGAAGGTAGAAGTGAGAAGTTTATTTCCGTTTTTCTTTTTAGTGAAGGGATGATATGTTAAAGTGTTGAAAGGTCACATTGAAAGGAGAAAATTATTAACAATGAGTTTCCTAAGCAGAGATAGGTGATGAGGAAGGAGGATATTATGAGTATAGATGCAGTTCTATGACTAGTAATTAGCATCTAAGGGAGATCCTATTTGATAACTTCCATTTAATTCATTTAATAAATACTTATTGAGCTCTTACTATATATTAGGCGATTTTCCAGACCCTTGCTATAGAGAAATCTAACAAGAGATTCAAGGACATTATTCTTTTAAAATTATATTATAGAGGAGGGATTTATACATTAAACACTAACAAATTTGAGAGATATATTGGGGACAGAGCTGGCAGAACTTGTTAATATATTGGATATAGAGCTATTAGATGAATTATCTGTATTGTAAGTTTATCTGCTGAGTAAAAGGGGAATGGAGGAATAAGGGGGCAGGGGATGGTCAGATATTTGACATGAGTGTTACAAGACTGCCAGTAATTTCAGAAATTGCATAGCGGCTTGTCTAGGAAACTGTTGGATTGTCAAGCAATGTTGAGACTTCATTTGACCTTAGTGAGCAAGAATTTACAATGGAGCCAACCTGCCCTGTGATTTTCCCCACCCACCTTCAGCACTCAGGGGCATCAGTGTGGCTGTGACAGTAGCTGACAATTTCTACCCCAAACCCACAACTTCGGCTAGATGTCATTGGTGCAGGAGTGAACACCTGATGGAAGCTGAGCAAGGAGAGCCTTCCTTACACTTCTTATACTTAAGATGAGAGACAGACCTCCTGAACTGTCTTCTTGCAGTTGTTAGATTTAAGAATCAAATGGTCTTTTTGTGACCATATTTCTCACTATTTGGCAAAAGCAAGCTAGTGGTGAGAAAATGAAATCAGTGTGCTGAGAGACACCATAGTAATAATGGAAAACACGTATTCATGCCATGCAAGAGCTGGGCGCAGTTCTAAACATTTATATGCTAACTCACTTAGCGCTCATAACAAACATATGAGGTAGGAACTATTATAATTATCCTCACCTTGCTGATGGAGAAACTGAAGCACAGAGAGGTTGGATTTATTGCATTCTTTCATAGCAGATAGAAGACAAAACAAAGACTTGAATACAGGTCTGTTAGTGCTAGTATCCATGCTTTTAACCTCTATGCTGTATGACACATAAAGGAGAGGCAAAATTCTATTGAAGTTTCATTGAGTTTCTGCTCCCAGTTGCATTTCTGCCCTTGACCTTATTTGGTTGTTCATATCTGTCATGCTTTCTTTCAAGTCACCATTGCTACCTTCAAACTGTTTCTCTCCTCATTCAGCATCCTTGCTCTCAAACCCCTCCATAATTATTCCTTTACATTTCTTTCTGTCCATCATTCTCATATGTTGGGCAATCATTCACCTCTCTGGTTTCTGTATATTGTGTAATGCTTTTTAATCCATTTCAGTGTATAAAAACTGTAAGTACTTGATCCTGTTTGCACAGGAGCAGAGTCCACAAGTTCTCTCTGGCATACCCTAGAAGACACCAGGAAAACCAGAAAATTCATCATGGACACCTTGGGCAAAGTAAGTGCTATCTTTAAAATAGATCCATATCATCTTGATTACTTATCCCAAAACTGCATATTGAAACAAAGTTAAAATACCATTTTCTCCAATCAGAATTTAATGACAATAACCAATGTTATTCATATACCACTATTGGAAAATAAATTGCTAGAAAATCCTTGAGTGATAGTTTGACAATATTGTATCAAATACCATGAAAATGTAATTATCATTTGATTCAGAATTTTGTGTCACAGAAATAATGATGTAGTTTTTATAGACAGGTTAACTGCTTTATTATTTTCAAGAGTATAACACTGGAAGCAACATAAGTCAAATATCAGGAAACTGCGTAAATTTTGATATATTAGTCAGTAAAGTCCAAAGTGGTTATTTTAAATCACCTGTGAAGTAGTCATAATGTTAACTGAGAGAAGACTATAGAACAGCATTCTCACTACAATTATACAAACATACACATACATGGAATGTTAATTGAAAAGACTTACACTAAAATGTTAAAAATAATAATAGCTGGTACCAAACTTGCAGTTTTTCCCTCTTTACCCTTGTCTGTGTTTTCCATTATTTTAATTTAATTTTTCAATTATAGTTGACATTCAATATTATATCAGTTCCAATACTTGCTTTAGACATTTAAGTTCTCCTACATTGGGTGCATAAATGTTTACAAGAGTTACATCCTGTTCTTGGATTGATCCCTTTTTCATTATGTAATGCCCTTTTTGTCTCTTGTTACAGCCTTTATTTTAAAGTCTATTTTGTATAATATTTTGTCTGATGTAAGTGTCCCTACCTTTTTATTTTGTTTCCATTTGCACAAAATATCTCTCTTTGTCTTTATTTTGGCATTTTAGTTATGATGTGTCTTGGGTTTGTCTTGTTTGGGATTCTCTGTGCTTGGGATTCTATGTTTATTTCCTTTCCCAGAATAACTAATACTTTGAACTCTGTATCTGGTTGATTGTTTGTCTCCATTTTACTGTTGTTTTTTTCCTGGGGTTTTACACTGTTCTTTATTAAGGAAATGCTTCTGTGTGTCCTCATTTCAGTTGTATCCCTGTGTTTGTTTCTGTGTATTAGGTAGATCTTCTATGTGTCCCCAATCTTTGTAAAGAGATCTTATGTGGTAGATACCTTGTGGGTACTGCAGGGTGGCACTTGTGTGAGCAGTGTGTTGTAGTTGAGACTAGATTCCTGTTGGCACATCAGTGGGTGGGGGCTGGCCCTCCAGCTGGCTGGCTGTGAGGACTGGCTACAGCACATGAGCTTTTGGTAGGGGGATGACTCCCTGAAGCAGAACTTATTTTAGTGGGACTCTGCCTGCCAAGTCTACCCTTTGGGTATGTCATTTGTGGTGCTAGTTGGGTGGTACTCTGGTGAAGTCTAAAGCCAGCCTCAAGGTTTGTTGGTTCTGGAGCCTCTTGGGAGGGCCTCCAGTGCAGGCCACAATTAGCCGCTACCTGTGCCTGGAGCTACAAAGTGATCTACAGTTGATCATTGCCTTTCCTGGACTTGGAAGCACCTGGGCATAGTTATGCTATGAACTGAGGTTGGCTGCCATTAGTGCCAGGCTTGCAGCCATTTAGCAAGAGTTACAGGGCATGCCAAGGCCAGCTTCTGCTTGTTTGGGGTTGTGAATCTCTGAGACATTTTAGAAATGTCCGCAGCACTGGCCAAGCTGACTGCTTGTATAGAACGGTCACTGAAAGAGTGACCATTCTATACAAGTTGCACAAGTTAGGTGGGGCATGATCTCAGGGAATCAGCAGGGTGTGGCTAAAGCAGTGTCAGTGAGGCTAATGACTACTCAGATTCGGTATCTATGACTGTGTGAGGAGACTGCAACAAAGAAATTATAATGCCTAGCAGCACTTCCTTCCAGAGAGGGCTGCCCCTGCAGTTCTCATCCTGAAGCCAAACAGTTCCTCTTCCTTCATATGTCCCTGGTATTTTCTAAGCTTCTGTCTGTTTTTTGGAGCTAAGGACAATTCTTTGTGAGCCAGTGAATCTATACTCAAGCCCTGTGGGTGTACAGCAGCCTTCTTTCTCACCTGGATAGAATCCCCACTAACTTTCACAGCCAGACATAGTAGGGATTCCCCTTCCCGTCATTGGTGCTGAGCTAGGGAGCCTGGTGTGGAGCGGGCCCTCTTGCTTCTGTCAACCGATGGTAATGGGATCAATTCAAAACCAGGAGTCCCAGTTTGGAGTGCAGTGAAGAAGGTAACTTTATGCATTCCAAACATCTCAATTGTGACATAGCACAGCTGTGAAAATAACATGGCTGTCAGGAGGGCCTGGGAGACGTGATCCTGGGGCCAGGACCCTCTTTGGCTAAACAGTTCTGCGCTGCTCTGCACCAGTCTGCCTTGTGCTGGTAGGTTCCAGTGGATATATAGTCTTCAGCCTTCCGTGGAAAAGGAAAGAGCTCTCCCTGAGCGACAGGGGAACTGTCTTACATAGACAGAAGTTTCCACCCCTGGTTCCTGGTGGATTTGTCCTAATGCAAATGAGGACTCCTAATCCTCAAAGTTTGATTGGTTCAAAAGACCCTGTCGTGATTGATCAAAATGGAACCATTCTAATTAGTCAGTGAAAAAACTGAACATTGCGGGGTGGGAAATAGCTTAACTGCTCTGATTGGATGGAAGAAGCTTCAGTCCTATTGGTTGATATAGGATTCCAGGAATCTTACCTAATAATAGACAAATATTCAAATTGATCATACCTCAACTTCGCCCACAGCCAATCAGAATGAGTATACAAATTAACCCAACAAAGATGGTTGGTTAATTTGCATATGCAGGCACAAAGTGGCCAGGAGGGGTGGGATGCCTGCTATGATGGGGAGGGGACAGCGGAGGGACCTACAGGAGCAGTGCTCTAGACAGAAGACTTGCGGGGCTCCCAGATGGGCGGGAAGTGGGGATGTGCTGGCTTCCAGGCAGCTGGGAGTGAATCCAGGGGAAGGAATATTATGCAATGGGCCTCTAGTTTTTTTATAAGGGCTGGTTCAGATGGCAGAAGCACAGTGTAGGCAGGCAGTTCAGTACAGAGGCAGGTAGTTCAGTGCAAGCTTCTTTCTGAAGTGCAGTTTGCATGAGAGGTTCTCGGTAGTCATCTTCCCTAGATATCTTCCCTATTCTTAACCGTGGGTCAGGAGCAGCACCATTTACATCCCTGCCTTTCCAACCAGTCACAACATGGCTTCGTCTTTATATCCTTAGTTAGAGGCATTCTGTTCAACTAATCTAGTGGTTCTCAAGAGTGGTTGTTCTATATTTCAGTTGTAGTTTTAATGGATCTTGGGAGGAGGTGAGCACAGCATTTACCTACTCTGCTACCTTGACTGGAAGAGTTTTCTAGTTGTTTTTCCTTGAGTGTGTATCATTTTTTAAATTAGGGAAGTTTTTTCATAAATTATATATTCTCACTTGAGTTTAATAAATGAAAGCAGAATAATTCTATCCTGGGGGTGGGAGGGAGTAATTTTTTTTTTAATTTTTTTGTAGCATTTGTCCTTTTTCTCTGTATTTTAAGGCAATTATCATCTCTTCATTAGTATCTAAATTCCTAAAGACATAACAGATTTATCCAGTTCAGTATGTTACTATTAGTAGGGTAGTAAACTTGCAAATAGAGTATACATGAAATTATGAAGGGTACTAGTGTCTGGTATTAAGATGCATCAAAAAGTTTAAGTATTTGAAGCATTGAGGTGCTGGTGCAAGAATAGAAAGATGAGCAGAATAGAAGCAGTTTTCAAAAAGAAACTTGTAAATGTAAATACATAGAGTAAAATTGTTAATTTTTTATATCTTGTACTTGTAACTAATATCTACTGATACATATTACTATTTATCTTTGGTCTCCACCATGGGAGGGATATATTTAACTTAGCAATATTAAAAATGGTATAGCTATGTTTAAACAATGTGTCCATTTACACTTGAATGGCTACACCTTTTGATAGCCTAAGAGCAAGTTTACATGTAAACAAGTTTACTCTCAATTCCCAGGGCAGAAAAAAAAACAAGGTTTAAAATTATTAGATTTTAAAATTTATTCTAAGAAGTGTAAAAGTTTATTAATTAAAAACAATAACAACAACAACAACAAAAAGGAGATTGAAAAACCTGATGAACAATAATAGTGGTTCATTGTAGTAGAGTCGGCGATATGGGAGGGGAGTGGACTGACTGTTCTCTGAGAAAGGGAGGGAGGAAGAGACTGAACATAAACTGTGCACCTATGGATGAGGACAATGGGGGGTGAGGAGGGGGCGGAGGGTAGGGTGGGAACCTGGTGGAGGGGGGAAGAAATGAGGAACCTTTGTAATAATATGAACAATAAAGATTGATTTAAAAAATAATAAAAAAATAAAAATAAATAAAATAAAAATGGTGTAGTTTCATGTTTCTTTTATTGTTGTTGAGATATCTTTGGTTTAGAATCATCTGAGATCTTTTATTTTTAATTTACATTTTAAAAACTACTCGTGGATTCAAAGTCAATGGCAGGGGATGGGGATGCATCCAAGAAAGATGGTAGGGCCACCATCCCAAGACCAGCTATAGAAACACAATATTGCTCTAACAGACAGCCTACCACAATGTACCACACAATGCAGACTTCCCACAGGGAACATAGCAACACAAACATGAAAGCATTGTGCATGGCACTAATACGCTAGTGGGGACTCTTCAAAAAAGCATGCGTGGGATGATCCATCGTGTAGGGCAGATGCATTTAAATTATATCATAATAACTTATCTTTCCTAAACAGAAGAAATAAGAGTTCATCCTGGAATGATTCATTTAGGTTTCATAACTTCACACAACAAAATAATTTTCAGTTGAATTCAAAAGAAATATTTTAAAATCAAACTATAAAAACCTAGAAAGAGGATACAAAATATTTATTTGGTCTCTAAGAATTTTCAAAATATAAAGATGGAATTAAAAACAAAGAAAAAGATACTTTTACAAACCAAAATTTAAAAATGTGTGTTTATCTGTGTGCATGCATATGCCTTCATAAAACATTGCAGGCCAGAAATCAGCAGGGGAAAATAATGTGACAAGTTTACAGACAACAGGTGACTACTTTCATGAGGTCAAATGATTTAAAAAACAAAACAAAAAAAAAACAGCAAGATGTCAGTAGATATTTATGTAAATTATATGACTAAACACTGCACAATAGAGTAATATGTGCAATTAATATAAACATATAAAACATTGAACATCATTAACATTCAAAATACACTAATTAAATGAAGTAACTAGCTTGTTTCTGCCTATCTGTTATTATATTTTTAATGACTTATAGTCAGTGCTAAGGAGAGTGAAATCAATGATGATATAGATATTCTTTCATATTCCTATGAATGGTGCCATATATCTCAACCTTCCTGTAGAGAGATTTGGAAATCAATTTAGTTCTAAAAATTTCTCTATCCTTTCCAAAATAATTCTTACTTAAGAAAGTCAGGAAAGTCAAAATTATAAACAAAGTTGCTCACAATATTCTTTATGATACTCAAAACAATGTAAATAACTACCTGTCTTGGTAATTACTGATTAAGTAAGTTAGGATACATTTTAATGATGAAATAAAAGCAGCCACTTAAAATTATGATTTTGAGGCATTTTACTTACAAACAAGTAGAGGATAACTGTTCAATACATGATGGCTGTTACTAGCAAAAAAGAAAAAGAAAACAGAATAAAAAATGCTTATGTGACATGATCTCAACTACATAAAAATACTATAAGAGACTAGGAGGATATATGCTAAAATTTTAACAGCTTGGTCCTGAAATTGCAATGATCTTTTCCCTGTGTCTTTATTATTTTTGCATGTTTACAAATTTTAACACATTAGTGCCATTTGTGTGATCAGAATAAAAGTTAAATGTCATTGCTAATGATGTCGTTTTATTGTCCTGCCAACAGACAATTACTTGCAGGGCAGCCATTGCCTGGGAAACAAATTCTCTTGCCATTGAGGAAGTTCAGGTGGAGCCTCCAAAGGCTGGGGAAGTTCGCATTAAGGTAAATCTAAGACCTTTAATCTTTACCTTTGAAGATAAATGAACAAAACCCTGTTTTACAGTAGTATTTAACTAGTATATAATTTATAGTTTCAGTCTGTTCACTTAGTAAAAGACGATGTAAAAATTAAGATAAATGAATGCAGTCTATGAATGTTTGAGATATTCTTAATAATAGTAAAATATTGGCAGTTCACTCACCAATATAATTACTTTTATTATAGTATTACTTAGTATTAAATTTTTTACTTAAATTGCATAATATCATAGACCAATATACTTGACAATGTGACCTAGAATGTGTTTTAAGTGTTATGTAATTTTCATTTTGGAGAAAAGGACAAAGAATGTATTTCCCCATATTTCTATGATACAAATGAGTATTTAGTGACTAACAGACTTATTTTATATCTCAATTATGTTGTGCTCATATGTTTTAAAAAATGTCAGAATTTCTCTGAAAAAGTGCACCATGTGTAAATTTCAATTTCTACAAATGAGCAGCTGGACTCCATGATGGTATTCAAAGTGATTTGAAAGCATTAACAATAATTGAACAGAGCTTAGACCAGGGACTGGAAAACATTTATCTGTCAAAGGCCCCTCACTGCTCTCAAATCAACCTCTCAATCAGTATATCTCAAATTTTATGATGTAATTAAATATGCAAGATTAATAGTACTTTTGCTTAAAGTCTTATTAATCATAAAAATCACCTACCTTCTCATTTAAGACCAGGAAATCCAACACTTGATTCAATGAATGCAAAAAACACTTAAAGCTATGTGATTCTAGTCCATAATGAATCAAAGTAGAAGGTATAGAAGGATGGTTCAAAGAGTAACAGAAAAAGAAGGGAGGATATTAGCAGGATGCCAGAAGGACAGAGAGATAGAGGAAAGGAGGAAAGTAGAAAAATATACTTGGGCAATGAAAGATAAAATAGGAAAACATGAGAACTAACACTAAATAATCAACTGTATGTTGTTATGATAAAGACTTTCTTTCACCAATAAGAGAAGTTGAAAGGAAAAATGAGCCCTGACCGGTTTGGCCCAATGGATAGAGCGTTGGCCTGTGGACTGCAGTGTCGTAGGTTCGATTCTGGTAAGGGGCATGTACTTTGGCTGTGGGCATATCCCCAGTAGAAGGTGTGCAGGAGGCAGCTGTTCAATGTTTCTCTCATCGATGTTTCTAAATCTCTATCCCTCTCCCTTCCTCTCTTCAAAAATATCAGTACAAAATATATGCAAAAAAAAAAAAAGAAAAGAAAAATGAAAGGTGATAATAATGTTTGGTAACTGACCACTATTGAGAAGTTACATCATCTATTTCATTCATTCAAAGTGCATCTAATTAAGCCTTAATTATCATGTACTAAATCATCATCATTAAAATATTTAGTAATTAGCCAATGTTTTCTATTCTTACATTGATATGCTCCTTAACTATAGAGGCTGCACCTTAAATAATAAATCCAGAATAACTTACCATAGTGAAAGTTACACAACAAGGACTTGAACAATATCACTTTGAATCCCAAAATAATATCAAGGTTGAGGCCTGGCCACAGTGGCTCAGTTGGTTGAGTGTCATTCTGTGTACCAAAAATTTGTGAGTTTGACCCCCTATCAGGCCACATATAGAAGCTTACCCATCTACACTAATAAAAGAGAAAGATGTAAATTGACCATACCTTCATGATGCCCACCAGCTAATCAGGAATGAGTATGCAAATTAATCCAACGAAGATGGTGGTATAATTTGCATACACAGGCACCTAGCGGGTGGAGGTAGGATGCTTGCATCATCACCATGGTGACAATGCAGGCATGCTGCACTGACCCAGCCATTCTAGGCCTCTGGGCAGCATGGGAAGGCAGAATGGCAGCTCCAGCCAGAGTGAAGGCGATGCTGGCAGCCACAGAAAGGAAGGCCCATTCTAGCACGAATCTTCATGCATCGGCCTCTAATATATATATGTATATATCTTCCTTTCACAGCCTCTAATATATATGTATATATGTTTCTCTCACATTGATGTTTCTCTCTCTCCCCCTTCCTGTCTCTAAGCATGTCCTTGGGTGAGGGTTAAAAAATAATTATATATTTTTTTCTTCTTCTTTTTTTTTTAATCAAGGTTAAGGACTGGGTTTGCTCAAAGAACAGAGCATCCTGCCTCCAGTTTGTGCTAGGGACAGCTTCTCACAAATAATTGCATATTTTTATTTTATATGAAAGATATTAATACAATTATTAAGGATATTCTAGCCTCCTGCATACCTAAGATAATACTTTTAGCCTTGAATCTTGAAGCTATTTAGCACAGTGAGAACAAAACCACAGCATATTTTTTGTGAGCATATCTCCTCACCCATTTGCTGAAATCATATACGAGAATTGTTCTTAGTATCTCAGCCAGAAATGCTGTGTTTCCCACTACAGGTACTGGAAAGCTAGTCAGTATGGTTGGGAGTATGCTTTTTTGGCCATCCACTAGGCAAAGCAATAACATAGAAGCTGTGGTGCATGAAATGTCTCATTTTTATGATCATTTCATAAAATTGCATTGAATCTATTCACAGTTAAGAAGACTTAGAAGCAATATTAGTTAAATATTGCAATAGTTACTTTAACTTAAACCCATTTTACACTATTAGTATAAAGAATATTTTTTAATGTAAAACTTAAAATTTTATAAAATCTATTTTCCCAAAGTATTTCCCAATATTAGACATAAAATTCATTGTTTTCCAATAGTAGTGCTATTTTTAAGTTAAATTGACTGGGGTAACATTAGTTAATAACATTATATTTGCTCCAGTTGTACAATTCTATAATACATAATCTCCACATTGCACTGTTTGTTCACTACCCAAAGTCAGATCTCCTTCCATCACCATGTATTTGATTTACCTTCTTTATTCTCCTGCCACCTCCCTTCCTCTATGGTAACTACAATACTGTGTTTGTGTCTATGAATTTGTTTGTTTGTTTTGCTTGGTCATGTGTTGCTCTCTGTTCTGTATCCTACCTGTGAGTCAAATCTTATGGTTATTGTCCTTTTCCATGTGACTAATTTTACTTAGCTTGATACTCTCAAGATCCAGCCATATTGTTCCAACTGGTAATATTTCATCTTTTTTATGGCTGAGTACTATTTCATTGAATATATGTACTAGACCTTCTTTATCCAGTTAACCATCAAGGGACACTTAGGTGGTTTCATGTCTTGACTATTGTGAATAATGCTTCAGTGAACATAGGGGAACATATATAATTACAAATAAGGTTTCCAGATTTTTAAGGTACATATCCACAAAAGGGATTACTAGGGTTATAAGTAGCCAGTTTGTATATTATTATAAGAGGTATTATTTGAAAATATCTTCCCTCATTTGGTTGGTTGCTTTTTTACTTTGTTGATGGTTTCTTTAGCTGTGCAAAGCTTTTAAGTTTGAAGTAGTCTCTTTCATTAATTTTTGGTGCCACTTCCCTTACCTCTTTGGTCAAGTTCATAAAAGACTCTCTGATACTAAGGTCCATAAGTTTAGCACACATGTTTTCTTCTATGTATTGTATTGTTTCAAGTCTTATATTCAAATCTTTAAGTTATGTTTTGTGTATGGTTTCAGATAGCAATCTAGTTTCATTCCTTTACATGTGACTTTCCAGTTTTCCTAACATAATTTATTGAAGAGGCATTCCTTAGCCCATTGTATGTTTTCAGCTCCTTTGTCAAAAATTAGTTATCTATGTATGTGTTGGTTTATTTTTGGGCTCTTAATTCTGTTCCATTGGTCTTGTTTTTTCCCAATGCTATACTTTTTTATTGTTGTAGCTTTGTAGTATAATTTGAAGTCCGGGAGTATGATACCTCTGACTTTGCTCTCTATTTCTCAGGATTATTTTGGCTATTCAGGAGCTTTTGTGACTCCATACAAATTCAAAGATGTTTTTGTACTACCATGTTTCCCCAAAAATAAGACATCCTCCGAAAATAAGATCTAGTGCATGGAAAGATAAGACATCCCCTGAAAATAAGACCTAGCGCAACTTTGGGAGAAAAAATTAATATAAGTCACTGTCTTATTTTGGGGGAAACAGGGTATTCATTTGAAAAATTCCACTGAAACTTTGATGAAGATTGCATTAAGTCTGTATATTGCTTTAGGTAATATGATCATTTTAACTATGTTAATTCTTCCAATCCATGAACACAATATCTTTCCTTTTTTGTTTGTCTTCTTCAATTTCTTTTAACAATGTCTTATAGTTTTCAATGTATAGAACCTTCACTTCTTTTGCTAAATTTATTCCTAGGCATTTTATCATTTTGGCTGCAATAATAAATGAATTGTTTTCTTCATTTCTTTACTGATTTTTTATTAGTAGCATATAGAAATGAATGGATTTTTGTACCTTGATTTTGTATCCTGCAACATTACTGTATTTGTGTATTGTTTCTAATAGTCTTTTCCTGTAATCTTTAGGGTTTTCAATATATATAATCATGTTATCTGCAAATAGTGACAGTTTTGTTTTTTTTTCAAATTTGGGCACCTTTTATCTTTCTCTTGCCTGATTACTTAGGCTAAGACTTCTACTACTATTTTGAATAATAGTGACAAGGGTGGGCATCCTTGTCTTATTTCTGATCTTGAAGAAAAAGCTTTCAGTTTTTCACCTCAAAGACGTTGTTATTGATATGTAGTCAAAAAGTCCTTCATTGTAATTGCCCTTCATATTTCAAAACTCTTTTTATGACATGTACCAAATAGTTTTTTTAAAACCTCAGTTTATTTCCAGGTCTTAACATGCACAATGTGACTTTGGGCAAGTCATTCCAAATCTTTGAATCCCCCTTTCCTCACTTCTAGGTTTGGGGTAATAAGGCCTGCCCTGTGTTCCTCTGAGAGTTGTTATAAATATCAAAGAAATAATTCATGTAAAAATTTAGCCTCAGATAAAAGAAAGAAAGAAATCCAAAACAATTAATCTTTTGTCCCTTAATTCCTATGCAGCTAACATCTACAGGAATCTGTAATACTGATGATCATGCAATGAAAGGAATTCTCCCCATGCCTTTTCCTTTCATCCCAGGCCATGAAGGAGCTGGTATTGTGGAGAGTATTGGCACAGAAGTGAGCTCAGTGAAACCAGGTGGGTAATGGGCCATAAAAGCCTTTAACTAAACAACCTGCCAAAGAGCTTCCTTACACAGTGAAAAAACTTATAATGCATTACCATATTTATAAAAGAAATAACTTAGTTTACCTCTATATTCTTCTAACTAATCATATGTCATGATATTAAATATATCTAGTCATTCCATGAGTCACACAGTTTCCCTGCTGTCATTTCTAGCAATCCAGGGGCAATGGTTGGGCCAAGTATATATTCATAGCTGCTAGGAGCCAATTCCAGCATATCATACATGCAAGAGTTTTATTGAAAGATTGATAGAATGTGGGGACTCAACAAGGGCTGAGTCACACATGTTATCGCCTGTTGGGAATGGCTAATGGCATTTCCCCAAACCTGGAAAGGATGCATAAAATCTTTGCTTGCTGCCAGACAGTTCAGGACTGCTTCATCTACGTGTTATTGCCTCCTACTGGCCAAACACCTGAACAGCCAAAGGTAATTCCCCATTCTGACAATGGACTACATATAAGAAACCCCACCCTTTGATGTGTATATCTATCTCGCCTTAGGTCAATTTGTGTTTATAAAAGGCAAGGGATTATGAGATGAGAAGAACATGGTTTCTTTAGCCAGATCAAGACCACGGGTTTACGTAGACAAATAGAACTTGAATTTTCATTAATAGGATGATAATGCTATCTCAAAGAGTCAAAGAAAGCAAGTATACACTCTTTCCCAGGCTAATCAAAAGGGATCTTGGCATACCTATTCTGAGCATGTCTAAAATGATCAGCATGAATAAAAGCAGTCACACAGATTAAGATACTAGAAACACTGGCAGCCTATAGCCACGCATACAAAGAGTTAGGAAAGTGCATAGTCAGAAATTCACAACCTGCCATGACGGTATTCATTTGTCAATCAAGTATAGATGTCTAGCCTATATATGACACTAGTTATAGTAGGAGGGACAAAAGTAGAAAGTCATCGCCTTTGCATAATCCAAGAATATAATGCAAATAGGATGGATATATACTGTAACTCCTCTTCAGCTAGAAAAATTCCAATGCAAGTTTTATTGAAAATGATGTGCACTTGCAGAGAAAGGATGAGAGCAGGAACTTCTGAATATGAGATTTAGTACCTTTGGTCAGTGGAGGTGAGATCTGCCTTATTTAACCTACAAGCAATTTTTTAATGCCAACTAAACTCTGCAAGAGGCCAAAGGGGAGTAGTTTCTGCTCTGTAAAAGTTAGTAAGGACCAATATAGGAACAACATTGTAGACCTCTGACAAGGCCTTTGTAAGTTGTGATGATCATGTTAATTTTCTTCCCTGACCCTACTTAGTCTGTCACCCTAGGGTCCAGGAAGGCTAGCTAGTGGCTGGATCCAAATGTAATCAATACTCTTCCCACAACTCTGCACCTTAAAAGCCACCCTCCATAGAAAGGGCTCCAGAAGCAGAAAGAGGGATTACTTTTATTCTCTGAAGTTACCATGTATTGGAACTTAGCCTCACTAAAGAAAACATGTAAGAGGTCTATCTGCTATGGGTCAGTGTGGGCAGACTATGAGAAGGCCTCCTAATAACAATATAATAGTGAGAGTGGATATAATAATCAGGGGCATTTTATTTCATATATGTGATAGCAATAGCATTATAGTTGATGACCTATACATGAATAGCATGAATGGGGGGCAGTGGGGCTCAGTAAAGAGAATTCTGCTGTTATCTAGCCAAGCCACTTTAGGCAGGTGACAAATACTCTGGAACTTAAATCTTTCAAAGGTATTAAACTAGACGACGTCTCTAAGGTTTATTCCTGATTTCATTATTCTATTGCCAGAAAAGAGGCAAGCCAACTTACAACTCTCTGTCAAACAGGGAATATCTCCAAATTTCCATTATTTGCCCAAAAGAATTATGGCATTTCTGAAACCAGGTTATATGGTTTCTTCTGCAAAACAACCATGGGAAATGTTATACTGGCTGCTATAATCTGTCCACACTGAGTTTTCAAGGCATCCAATGAAATCTTTATAAACATATTATTGTATTTCTGCTGCAATAATAATTTTAACTAATGATCACTTTTTCCCCCCTAAATATAGGAGATAAAGTCCTCACAATCGCTATTCCACAGTGTAGAGAATGCAATTCCTGCTTGCATGTCAAGGGAACCTTCTGTGAGAAACAAGAGTTAGTAGATTAACCCCTCATTCTTTTACTAAATTTTTATATTGTGCAAGTATTGGCCTATAGCTAACAATGCTCACTTTTCTCTTTAAACTCCGTGTTCATGCCGGTACCTGTGCCTGTGTCTGTGTCACTGTGGATTAGTATTCTACCTTGTTCTGGATTAATGATGGATGGGACGAGAAGATTTACCTGCAAAGGAAAAAAGATTTATCACTCTTTCCGCACAAGCACCTTCACTGAATACACTGTTGTGCCTGAGTTTACAGTGGCAAAAATTGATGATGCTGCTCCTATGGATAAAATTTGTCTCATGAGCTGTTCTGTACCTACAGGCTATGGGGCTGCTGTTAACTCAGCCAAGGTGAGGAAGACCCCTGTGTAATATTATGTGTCATGGTGATCTGCCTAGAAAACATTAAAACTAGACCAATGTTTCAATTGGGGTTCCTAAAGTCTCAATGGTTGTTTTTATTACTTGCTTTTTTTGTTTGTTTTCTTAATCACAGATGTCCAGGTTTGATTCCTAATACAAGCATGTCTTGTGACTTTGTAGGTCACCCCTGGTTCTATCTGTGTGGTCTTCGGACTGGGAGGAATAGGCTCAGCCATTGTCATGGGCTGCAAAGCCTCTGGTGCTTCTAGAATAATCGGAGTTGATATCAATGAGGAAAAATTTCCCCGGGCAAGAGCTTTAGGGGTCACTGATTGCCTGAACCCTCAGAACCTCAAGAAGCCAGTCCAGCAGGTGATCAAGGAAATGACAGTTGTTGGTGTTGACTTTGCCTTTGAGGCTGTTGGACTCCCTGATACCATGGTACGTAGGCTTGGGGCACAATGAGTAGATGTTTACCCAATGGACATGTCTTAAATACCCTCGTGCAGATAAGTGAAAATCACCTGAACATATGTTTTGGAACTATGAACTCCAAATGAAAAAAATAAATAAATTTTGCCAAGACCGGTTTGGCTCAACGGATAGAGCGTCGGCTTGGGGACTGAAGGGTCCTGGGTTTGATTCCGGTCAAGGGCATGTACCTTGGTTGCGGGCATATCCCCAGTAGGGGGTGTGCAAGAGGCAGCTGATCGATGACTCTCTCTCATCGAT
This sequence comes from Pipistrellus kuhlii, assembly GCF_014108245.1. Lineage (NCBI taxonomy): Eukaryota > Metazoa > Chordata > Mammalia > Chiroptera > Vespertilionidae > Pipistrellus > Pipistrellus kuhlii. The sequence goes on from NW_023425404.1 coordinate 137,159,459, forward strand.
GTTTCTAACTCTCTATCTCTCTCCCTTCCTCTCTGTACAAAATCAATAAAATATATTTTAAAATAAATAAATAAATAAATAAATAAATTTAAGCCATTCATTTTTATAAACAAACAAAATAGAAACAGACTCATTGATAGAGGACCAACTGATAGACTTCAGAGAGAAGTGGAGCAAGGGAGTTGGGTAAAATAGGTGAAGGGATTAACAACAGCAACAGAACACTCATAAACACAAACAAAAGTATGGTGATTATCAGAGGGAAAGGGTCTGGCAGATAGAAGAAGCTAAAGGGGGAATAAATGGTGACAGGAGGAGACTAGACTTAGGATGGTGAACACATAATACAATATGCAGGTGGTGAATTATAGAATTGTAGACTCAAAACCTATATAATTTTGTTAACCAATGTAACTCCAGTAAATTTGTTTTGAAAAAAATATATCTATATATTATATTATACTTAAAGATATGTCATTATAGCATACAAAGTTTAAACATGTTAAGGCTTATAATACCAATACTCCATTTTCTTTATTCCTAGCTCTTTCTTCATATATGTATTTATATTTAATGATATACGTTATTTAATTCACATCTGATATTTATGTGTGTCCTATATCAGAACCATCCATTCCTTTGGAAAAATGAGCTTTTATGCACCTGTGTTACATTCTAGGGATACAAGGGTTAATAAAGTTGGCACCACACTCTTGGATCTTACATTTTAGAAGGAGGAATATAGACATTCAATACATTTCAGTACATAGCTAATGTACTTAGCCAAAGAATAAAGTAGAAGTAGTAATATAGGCAATAGAAAAAGAGACAAATAAGTGAAAATGGAGGAAAAGGGGGAACAGCAGAGCTAAGAATCAGAAAGAAAGTAAAAACAGATACCATGTTTCCCCGAAAATAAGACATCCTCCGAACTAGCGCATGGAAAGATAAGACATCCCCTGAAAATAAGACCTAGTGCAACTTTGGGAGAAAAAATTAATATAAGACATTGTCTTATTTTCGGGGAAACAGGGTAGATATAAAGAAATACACTATGCATCTTTAGAACATTGACTTTTTAGATTTAAAAAGATGAACACGTTTGTGTGTTTCTTTGTTTTTTTTGTTTTTTATTGTTTTAATAGTTGGACAGAAAGTCATAGCAAGTAAGAAGGCTAGACAAATAATACAGTGTATGGCCTTTGAGGCTGTGGGTATATTATTTAATAAACACATGGTGCTTACTATTTGCCAGACAGTCTTCTAAATGTTTTAAGAATGACAAATCACTTAATTCTCATAACTCTGTGAAGTAGATAGTATTTTTTTTTTTACAAATAAAAAAGTTGAGGCATTTGAAGTTTAAGTAACTTACCTAAAGGTCACACAAATAGCCGAATCTGTGCTTTTACCACTAAACTCTATTGGTTCTCTAATGAGATCCCATCATTGGCAGTGTTGAAGTTGAAGTTGAGCTAAAGTAGTATCTGCCCAGGAAGAGGTTAGAAATGAGAAACTTCATAATTCCTTCCCTCTCTGGTGGTAATTGCTATTTATAAAAGGAAATGTACTTATATTGATAATTATCATTGTCAGCTTGCTGCTTGGGATTCCTGCAACCTGAGCTATGGTGTCTGTCTGATTGTTGGGCTGGCTCCACCAAACACAAAGCTTTGTCTTGGAGCACAAAAGATTACCCCTGGACGGACATTGAAGGGTGTATGTATAGGAGGTAAGTGGATGAATAGATGGAACCAGTTTGTTGATCTCATGAAATCATTTTTAACTTTGTAGAAACATGGAATTCAAAATTCTTCTCCTTGAAGAAACGCAGCTATAATGGTAGAAGTCTCCAAAGACTTCTCCTCCAATGGGTTTGTGTATTTTGCAAATCAATTTTAGATTATTTAAATAATCAACTTTTTAAAATTTAAATAAAATATTATCTCATGCAAAATAATTTTGGCATTTTTCAGTGTTCGAAATAATTCAGCCAACTTTGGTTTTACACTGGTGGCTTCAGTTTGATGTGCTATTTTAACAGCAATGTCTTTTGGGTAATTATATCCACCAATCTGGTGTTTTGGCACTAATTTTTGCCTTTCAGAAGAGCCCTGATTTCTGAGAAACACTAGGCAACAGCTTTAATAAATTAACATTCCCATCTTCTGATGGTAAGTTCCAAAGTCATCACCATATGTGTAAATAAGGAGAGGAGAAAATGGTTGTGCAACAGTAATCCTAGGAGGTGGGTCAAAGCCTGGTAGGTGAAAAGGGTCATTTTCCACTCAGTAGCATGTAAAGATTGACCCAATTTTTCTTCAAAAGAGTTCTAGGTAACAGAGCTGTTTATGGAAGCCACAATTAGCAGCAGAAGTCGATGGCTTCTGATGTACAAATCAATTCTTTTTTATGTTCAATGGTAAATTTTGAGAGAAACACTTCACCATCTCCATGATTCATTTGACTTTTTTTTTTCCTTTTTGTTGGTTTGGTATTTCTCAAATCTTATTACAATAGCTTTTTTGTTTTGCAGATTATAAAACCAGAGACTGTATTCCCCAACTAGTGACTTGTTACCTGCAAAATAAAATTAATATCGATTTATTAGCAACCCATCAACTTCCTTTTGACCAAATCCACAAAGCTTTTGAGTTGTACCATGCCGGAAAAGTGTGAGTGTTTTATTTGATAATCTTCCATATTCTGAACTAAATTCAGAGAAAATCATTCTTCAAGTATTTCTAAGAGGTTTTGTTAGAAAGAAATGGCTACTTGGACCTTTGATATTTTTTATATGCTCCACCCTATTTTCTTCTAAGATGAGAAACAGTTTTATCTTCAGGCCATTCTTTGGGAAAGACCCAGATCAACCTATTTCAAGGAAATGCTCAAGAATTTAGTATGACACTATGAAACATTCTAACCCACATTAGTCAATTATGTGTTATGTTTCTGGTTAAAGAAATAATCTAGAATAAATGAGCTGACTTTACTGGAGTCTTACAAGGAATCTTAAAGGCAGAAGTTTAGACTCCACCCAGGACACAAATCCTTTCTGCGCTATTTCTGACAAATGGTCAGTCTGCTTTAGCTAGCTCACCTTCAGGGATAGGTTTTTCACTCATTGTATTCATACATTCATTTACTCAGTCAAAACATATGTAGTGATGGAACACTGTATGCCACAAGTGTTCTAAGTGCTGAAGATACAGTGGAAAACAAGCAATAAGCAATAACGGGAGAATATTCCTGTGATGAATGTTTTGATTTCCCCATTCTGATTGCAAGCACATCTTCCTTCTCCAAATGTACCTATAGTCTTTATTTGTTAAGCAATGTTTAAATAAGTTTAATCTATGTTTTTAAATTTTATACTGCTCTACCTTGTTGGTTTTGAATTAGCATGTCAGCCATTAAATCAGAAATGAAAAGTCAAGGAATCTCTTATGAAATTAAAGGAACAAATTATGCCGAGTGGAGGGAAGGGATTTAGCAAGCAGTAAATATACTGCCAAAGGGAAGGAACCAAGGCAACCCATTTTTTTTTTCCTAACTAGACACGGGACTATATTCTAGGGCTAGTCAAAGCTTATCAGAAGCTGTAACAGAGGGTTTTAATGTTTTTGTGGTCATGCAGCCAGAAAAAACAGTGCTGAAAGCTGCAGGCTTCCGTTCATGGCTGGTCTAGATGGTGATATGAAAAATATCCCAATCAGGTGGTGTGGTGATATGTCATATAGGTGAACTAAGGTTAAGGTGAAGATGAAGTTGAGTTTGGACATGTTTAGACAATATAGACTCTCATGATATAGTGCATAATTGGTTTTGCAGAAATCATTGTTTCTGAAGCAATTCAAACATTTTAACTTTGCACTTTTATGTTTCCAGGATTCGCTGTATTCTGCTGTTCTAAGACCTAAGATGATACATGATACAAGATAATCCTTGGATACTTCCTTCTTTTCCTATTTCACTTTCCTGATGGTCCCAGTGCAATGAAATAAAGGGCAGTGTGATTTAAAATAAAGCAAGTGCATTTTGGGTGTAATCATAATAAAATAACTTCTCAGAGAACAAATCTATAATAAAAAAAAAAGCATAATATGCTAATTAGACCTGACATAATCATAATAAAATAATTTCTCAGAGAACAAATCTATGATAATTAGTCTGGACTAAGCTGGGGCTGTGATAGAAGCATGGGTTTCGGGTGCCAGAGGGAAGCTGGTGCTGGTAGGTGGGGGAAGAAAGGCCTACTCTTGCAGAAATTTCCTGCATCGGGCCTCCAGTATTATATAATGCATTCTGTGTCCTTCAAAAAACTAATGGGATTTAATTGTGATATTGTTGATGTGACTATCAGCCCAGCTGATCTCTGTCATCAGTCCAGGAAAATTGTCACTGAGTTATCCCTTGTTCACATCCTCAAGTTGCCTTCACGATATACAGATTTCTCTGCATCTTTCATACCACTCTAAGTTTTACATAATGATTTTGCTGTTTCCACAACATGCTTGGGGGTCCTATATCATTGGAGGCTAAAGGAGTTCATCACCACCAAACCAGTAAGTATTATATGAAAGGATCTTCTTTAGGAAAAAAAAGGGGCAGAAATATTTTTTTAAAGTAACGATAAAATAGCAATAAATACATACCTATCAACAATTGAATCTAATAATCAAAATAAGTGAACAGGAATCTAATGAACAAAATCAAATGATGAAAAGAAATGGAACCAGCCCCAGCCAATTTGGCTCAACGTATAGAACCTCAGCCTGTGGACTAAAGGATCCCCAGTTTGATTCCAGTCAAGGGTACATACCTGGGTTGTGGGCTGTGTCCCCAGTAGGGGGCATGCAGGAGGCAGCCAATCAATGATTCTTTCTCATCATTGGTGTTTCTACCTCTCTCACCCTCTTCCTTCCTCTATGAAATCAATAAAAACAAAAAATAAAAAATAATAAGAAATATATATTTAAATGGAACCATAGATATGGAAACATGGAACAGATTGATGAATCTCAGAGGAAGGGGGTAAGGGTGGGAAGAGATTACTCAAAGTCTTACTAGTATATGCATATATACATTACCCATGCACAGAGGCAATAGAGTGGGGAAGGCCTGGGTAGGGTGGGTTCTGGGTGGTGGGGGAAAAATGGGGAAGAAATGAATGATATCTGTAATACTCTCAAAAATAAAGATTTAAAAATAATAATCCTATCTAATAAAAGAGTAATATTCAAATTAACCATCACTCTGATACACCCACAAGCCACACCCATCAGCCAATCAGAGCAAGTATGCAAATAAACCCAACCAAGATGGCTAAGGCCACATGCAGCAGGAGGGAGGCTTGGGTTTCCCAGGCAATGGAAGAAACCAAGCTTTCCACCTGCCCTTGACGGCCTAAGCCTCCACTCAAGGCTACAAAGTTTCAATTATAGAAGGTAAACAAATCCATACAGAAATGGCAGCAGCCATGGAGCTGGAGAGAGCAGGCTAGGGTTGCCCCCAGCAATAGAGGAAGCAAAGCTTTCTGCACACCCTGGCAGGCCCAGGCCTCTGTTCAAGGCTACAAAGTTTAAATTATAGAAGGTAAATAAATTCCAATAGAAATAGCTGCTGGCCACTGAGCGAGCAGGAGGCTTGGCTCCATTCCAGGCTACAAAGTTTCAATTGTAAAAGGTAAATAAATTTCAGATACCAAGGTCTTCACTTGGGTTGCTAGGGGCATAGCTAGCCTGCAAACCATCACAGGCCCTTCGCCCAGGCCATCCCACACCCCAAGGAAACCTCCACCCTAATCTGGGGCATCCTTCAGGGCAAACCAGCTGGCCCCCACCCATGCACCAGGCCTCTATCCTATCTAATAAAAGAGTAATATGCAAATTGACTGTCACTCCAACACACAAGATGGCTGCCCCCATATGGTCAAAGATCCTGCCATCATGTGGACACAAGATGTCCTCCACAAGATGGACAGCAAAGGAGGGCAGTTGGGAGGGACCAGGCCTGCAAGAGAGGGAAGTTAGGGGCAATCAAGCCTTCAGGGGAGGGCAGTTAGGGGTAACTAGGCCAGCAGAAGAGGGAAGTTGGGGACAAACAGGATGGCAGGGGAGCAGTTAGACATCAATCAGGCTGGCATAGGAGTGGTTAGGGGTGATCAGGAAGGCAGGCAGGCGAGCAGTTGGAAGCCAGCAGTCTTGTATTGTGAGAGAGATATCTAGGCCACCAGGATCGGGCCTAAACAGGCAGTCAGACATCCCTTGAGGGGTCCCAGATTGGTGAGTCTGCAAGCTGGGCTGAGGGACACCCTCTTCCCCCATGCACAAATTTCGTGCACTGGGCCTCTAGTATAATAATAATAACAGTAATAATAATATTAATAATAATAATAATAATAATAATAATGAGAAAGGAATCTCAAAACAACATTACAGAAGAGAGCAAGCAAATAAGAAAGGAAGAGAGATGAACAGTGAAATTTCAATATAAAAGGCTAATTCAGGCGAGTCGATGTGTGTTAAAGCCAAAGGTCCATTATATAATAAAGTAAAACTTTCACAGAAAAGATTTTCCAAATGCATATGTTAAAAAATTGACAAACTAGTTAATTTACCTGATTTTACTTATGTAGACATATTTGTATAATTACAATTAAGTATGTATAAAAAGTTAAATTTCACAGAAAAGTCTTCTATATATATTAAAGTAATTTTAAATTTATACTAAATAAGTCTAGTAAATGTGTGCATTCACCAGTCACTGGGAATAAACAAATGCACACATCTGGGGCTTGGCTTAATGCATATAGGAACATCAGCCAGCACATGTTAAAACTGCTGCAGAAAGCTCTAGCTGGTTCGGCTCAATGAATAGAGCATTTGCCTATGGACTGAAGGGTCCCAGATTCAATTTCAGCCAAGGGCACGTTCCCAGGTTGCAGGCTTGATAACCAGTAGAGGGTGTGCAAGAGGCAGCTGATCAATGATTCTCTTTCATCATTGATATTTCTATCTCTCTCTCTCCCTCTCCCTTCTTCTCTGAAATCAACAAAAATATATATATTAAAAAAAAAACAAACTGCTGCAGAACATCATGCCAGGCAACAAAGAACCAATTACCACATGTTATGCTATGGGATTACATGGTAATCATCCACTGAACACTTTTTCCAAGCAGTGACTCTTGGATTTAAATATGTAGACTATATTTGTATATATGTAATACCATGTTTCACTGAAAATAAAACTTCCTCCAAAAATAAGACCTACTTATACGTTTCCTTCTGAGTGAAATATAAGGCATCCCCCCCGAAAATAAGGCCTCCCCTAGGCTCTGTCTCAGAATGAAAATTAATTTACCATAAACTGGTCACTAGGGCCGCCCCAACTGGCGTCTAGCAACCAGTGACGTTATGTGGAGTCCTGACGTCACTGTTGTGTGGAGGCGGAGAGGAGGTCAGAGTGAGCAGTGAGCGCAGGGTGGGAGAGAAGAGGAGACTTTCGCAGATGCGTATAGAAGAACAAGAGGATTAGAACAGACAGGGACATGGTGAAGGTGGTGAGTGCTGGTCTGTCTCTGGTGACACTACCTGATGATCGCGGTTGTCCTCATGATGACTGAAGGTTCTCAGTCAGTGGCAGAGCCTGCTCCAGCCCAGATCCAGGCCCCAGCAAGCCCAGTGACAGTCCCCAGGTAGGCCCCAGGGAGTAAATGTCTGATAAAGGGGTAGGGGGATGTCTGGTGAAGGTGTTCAGTGGCACAGGGGTAGGGAGAAGGGGATCACTTAAAATGACACAGGTGGATCAGATGGGGCAATCAAAATGACACAGGAGGATCAAAGGGGGTTACTAAAATGGTAATCCCCCCTCTGATTCACCTGTGCCATTTTGATTCCCCCCTCTGATCCCCCATGTCATTTTAAGTGATCCCCCTCCCCCCACCTTGATACCCCAATTTCTTTTTTTTACCCTTAGAAATGAGCGCAAAAAGAAAAAGCTACTCCATGGAGTACAAGAAAGGAATCATGGAAGACTCTTGGGGCCAAAATCTTACTGCTTTCTGCAAAGAGAAGATGTTGAGTATCCAATTGGTCCGAAAATGGTGAGCAGAGTATGGTAACCTCATTGAACAAGTGGACAAGGGAAATGCTAAAAAGCACAAGTGTGGATCAGGTCAGCAACCATTATTTTCCAAGCTGGAAGACCTGATCTGTGAATGGGAATGGGTTGTTGACAGGAGAGCAAAGGCTTTGGTTGTGAATAGGGCTCAGATTCAAGAATTTGCCCTTGCAATGGCACCACAGTTTGACATAGCCCCCGAAGACTTCAAAGCATCACAACACTGGCTGGATAATTTCCTTCAGTGAAGTGAACTGTCTTTAAGAAGATCTACAAATTGTTTAGGTTGGAAGATACTCAAATTATTAAGCGAGCACTTGCATTCAAGTCCTTTATTGATGATGCTGACTTCTCTAAATACAGTCTTTCCAACATGATGGCTATGGATGAAACTGCAGTGTTTATGGGCCAATCATCTCAAACAACAATTGAACAGCGGGGTGCCTCCTTAGTGTACATTCCTTCCACTGCTTACGAAAGTGCACGTGTTTCCTGTATTTTGGCAATTCGTCTGGATGGCACTAACATCCCACCTTTAATCATTTCTAAGGGCAAGAAGAAAAAGATTGAACGTATTTTGGGCGGTTTTTATTCTTGAAACTGAAAAAGCCTGGGCCACACAAGCAGTTATAAGGAAGTGGGTCAATTTAATGCTGCCGCTTGTTATGCGAGGGAGCCAAAGAGGTCTGCTAATCTGGGATGCAGCCAGCGCTAAAGACATGAAGACATTTCTTCACGAAAGAAAAATAGATTAGATAATGATTCCCACAGGAATGATGGCCTGTCTCCACACTCTTGATGTTGCAATAAACAAGCCATTCAAAGACAATTTGCACGTGGAAATTAATGACTACATTGAAAATAGAATGGAGAGAAATCAGCGTGAAAATTTTGTGAAACCTAAACTGCGAGAAGTTGTGACTTGGGTGAAGAATTCATGGGAGAAAATCACTAACAGTGCATTGCAAATGCACTGCGAGCAGTCTACCTGGATAAGAAGTACTCATTTAAAGACAGTGCTATTGCTAAACATGAGAGATTTGGTCCACTGATTCTGAAAGAAATGGAGTCACAAGAAATTCACCAGGAAATTCAGGAATTGGATTGTTATGATGATGTTCCAGAAGATGATGACATGATTGTCATTGAATAAATGAGTAAATTCTTGATTCTGTAGGATTCACAGTTTGTCTGGTTTGTGTTGACAACTACCGTACTACCGTACCGTATACAGGTAATAAATTTCCTTTATTTTCATTTAACAATAAATGTGTACCGTATTCTTCTTCATGGAAAAATAAGACATCCCCTGAAAATAAGACCTAGCACATCTTTGGGAGCAAAAATTAATATAAGAACTGTCTTATTTTCGGGGAAACAGGGTAGCTGCAGAACTCCGATAGGTGAATGTGGTTTTTACATCTTTCCAGGATCTGAAAAGTGTCTTGCATAAAAGATTGATCTTGAAGCAGATATTCGAAGTGTTGCCATAAACACATAAAACTCCAACCTTTGTTTTTAATGAGTAAAGTTTTTTATTCCCATCTCTCAAAGAAAAAACTGCATAAAATTAGAAGACAGACCCAGCTCCATAACAGTGGGGTGATTTGCGAAGCTGAGTATCCAGAGGTTTAGAGAGACCCATGTGTTTTCAGAGGTTAGCAGGAACTGTGGTAGATAAAATGAATCTCTTGTCCCAAGACAAGACACAGACCTTCTCCTTTGAAGCAGTGCATTATTCTATAGATCTGAAAAAAACTAAATTCATATGTGAACACATAATAGATTCATATAAAAGGGGACCTGGTGGTCACAAAGTCAATTGTAAATTTCATGTAGCCTTTAACTCTGCTCTAGAACACCAGTTTATCAAATTTTAAAACTTGCTCCATTGATGCTTGATCTTAAAAGGGTCCTGAGTGAAGCTTTGAGACGTGAGTCACAGGACAAAGACATAGTTGGATATTAAGTAAGTATGTATTTGGACTTTTTTCTTGATAAGATTGCAGAGGTGAGCTAAATGGTTAAATTAATTTTTTCTTTAACTTGGTCTGTATATAAATTCTGTGTGGTAACCACAGTATTTTATGCTGCCATCTGGCCCTAACTGGTTTTGCTCAATGTTTAGAAGGTTATCCTGTGCACTGGAAGGTCCTGGGTTTGATTCTGGTCAAAAGCAAATGCCTGGATCCCCCATATGGGGTGTGCAGGAGGCAGCCAATCAATGATTCCCATCATTGATGTTTCTATCTCTTTCACCCTCTCCCTTCCTCTCTGAAATCAATAAAAGATAAATTTAAATAAAAGAAGCTGGGTGACAATGTGTGGTTTTGATTAATAATAATTGATTTAAAATTATGTTTGGTAAACAAATTTTCTCAAAACCTCAAGTCCATGATGGGGTTGTAAATGAAAAGGGAATTCATAAAGATAAACAGGTAATAGAGAAAAAACTTATGGTCAACAAGTCTTTGATTAATGAATAATTTTACCAGGAATTCTGTCACTTTTTGGATTATCCTAGTTTGTCTCTAAATACAAACCAGCACCTTCTTTATCCATTCATCTGTTGATGGACACTTAGGTTACTTCCATAGCTTGGTTATTGTAAATAATTCTGCTAAGAACATAGGCATGCATGTATCTTGAATGACACAGGGTTATAGGAAATTATATATAGGAATTCACAAAAGTTGAAGATGAAGTTTCAACTGCTTGGATAAATTCAAGAAATGTGTGTGTGTGTGTGTGTGTGTGTGTGTGTGTGTGTGTGTGTGTGTGTGTATCTGTGTAGTTCAGGTTCATGTTGGGCTGTATTTCAAAGGGAATCTTTTGTGTACTAATCGTATGGAGAGCCAGTCAAAAGCACTGTGCTAGATACTGGGGAGAACAAGGCATGTCCTGTCCATGTGATATTCTGCCTGCCCTCAGACCCATTCTCTGCCTGCTCTGTGCCCTCGGGGGTTGATCCCCCAGCATACATTGGCCTCCCTGGCTTCTGGATCCTGACTCGGGGGAGTCGAATCACCAGCAGAAGGTCAAAGGGCAGCAGAAGAAAGAGGTCAGGGTGTTCCTCCCTGTCTTCCTCATTGCCTGCCTGACATACAGTTACTATTTCTTCTGCCCATGGCCATGGCTCCATGTCAGGTTGACACTCTGCTATGGCTCCAGCTCCTGCTAGATTCTGGTAACTCTCTCTTGCCCTGACCTTGAAACTTAGAGGCAATCACGGTTTCCCACTGCAGTGAGACCTCAGATACTTTGTCACTGCTTGTTGGAGTGACTAACTGCTGACACCTCTAAAAAGCCCTTAATTAAACTTTCCTCAACTGAACTCTAGTATGACTACATCTACTGTTCTCTGCTAGGATCCTGCCTTATAGAGGTCCTGCCCTCATTTTGTTCACCAGACAAGTCAAGAAGCTGTGAGCACTCAGGGTGAGCAGAACTGTGATGAAAATCTAGGTTCTGGCATACTGGGTTAGAGGTTCACCAACATAAGGAACAACAAGAATATAAAGTGGAAGTTATAACAACCACCAAAGCAAACACTTAGGGGTCACTGAATTAAATCATTCTTTCGGCCTATATATTCTTATTGAGAACTATTACAGGTAAAGACTTGTGTAGGGGAATTGGAGAATTTAACATGGGGAATGAGATCAATTCAGTGGGATTGAAAACTAACAAAAGTAAGTTAAGAATTAGCAGGAGTCACTGTGGGGTGTAAATATTCTCCAATAATCCCTCAGTCCATGGAGTGGGTTGTCAGCTAGAGGTTGGTTTACATACTGAGTAAGAGAGCATTTCCTCTACATTTTCTCTCCTTCCTAAAGCAGTTCTGGGTCGAGCATGACAAAAGTGGGGTGGGGGGGTGCCCTTAGTAAGATGCACAGCTGGCTCCACACTGCAGGGTTAGTTGTCTCCCTCAAGCACAAAAATTGCAGTTATGGCTTCATTTTCCTCAACTCTTCACAAACAAGCAGCGGGAAAAGTGTCCCAAGGCGCATGCTGCAGGCAGCTGTTATTACTCACTCTCCTGCTGCCTTAGCTGTGAACTGGCTCATAGCGCATTGGCCTAGCTAGCCACTGCCACCTGCTGCCCTTTCTAAGTCCTGAAGAGGAAACCAGTCCTCCTAGATCAAGAGCCTGTCATTCATGCATTTATTTCAGAAACACTATTGGACATCTACTCTTGACAGACACTCTGACAGCTGGAGATAGATGACCTGACTCATGAAGGAACAAACACATATGCAGAATACTACAGTGTAATCTGCCGCACACACTGGCAGCATGATGCCAGGGTACTGAGAGAGCAGAGGGCACTGAGGTCAGACAAGTAATCTTCTGGGGAGTCAGACTGAAACCTAAAGGATAGGCATGGATTTGCTAAGACAAGGGGACATGATGGGAGAATATTCAGGGAGAGGAACAGCAAAAGAGAAAGCAAGGAAGAAAACGAGACCCCAGAATGGTGGGTGCAGGGGAAAGGCAAGATAATAGTGTTACCAAGCCAGTGTGCCTTTGAATGATTTTTAAATTGAGTGACATGAACAGATTTGCCTTCAAGATGAGTCTGTGAGGGTATAAGTCTGAGGGGAATCGAATAACAGTGGAGGACATGGAATTTCCCAAAATTCTCTTGTAATTTCCTTGGATAAAGTTAATAAGATAACAAAACTTCTCTTTAAGTATTGGAAACCCCCCTCCCCCCCACCCCACCCCACCCCCTACAAAAAGGGGGGGAAACAAAGTCACCCAGACAATTTTTGGTGAGTAAACTTAAATTTAAATTTAAAAACTCAGGCCCTGGCTGATTTTGCTCATGGTTAGGGCCTCTGCCTGAGCACCGAAAGGTCGTGGGTTTGACTCCTGGTGAAGGGCACGTACCCCGACTGCAGGTTCAGTCCCCCGCCCATCTGGTGGCTGGGCAATCGTACGGCTGGGGCATGTGCTAGAGGGTAACCAGACGATGTTTCTCACGTCAATGTCTGTCTCTCTCTTTCACTCTCTCTAAAAAGCAATGGGGGGAAAAATATCCTCAGATGAGGATTTAAAAAAATTTTTTTTTACTCAGAAAATCTAAATAAGAGGAATGTCGGCCGAAACCGGTTTGGCTCAATGGATAGAGCGTCGGCTTGGGGACTGAAGGGACCCGGGTTCGATTCCGGTCAAGGGGCATGTACCTTGGTTGCGGACATGTCCCCAGTAGGGGATGTGCAAGAGGCAGCTGATCGATGACTCTCTCTCATCGATGTTTCTAACTCTCTATCTCTCTCCCTTCCTCTCTATACAAAATCAATAAAATATATTTTTAAATAAATAAATAAATAAATAAATAAATAAATAAAATAAGAGGAATGTCATGAGCCTCCGGGTGTCACAAAGCTTGTCTCCAATGAACGTTGAAGTAGTTACTAGTAAGTCCATGGTATTTAGATCCTGAGTCCTGTCTGGGTTTTCAGGGTAAACAAGGCAGCGAGAGACAAACCCCATTCTTCTTAAAGGAAAGGGGACAATAAAAAAAGAGTCCTGCTCTGGTCGGAAAAAGGAGAAGGCCACAGCAACAAGACCTGACCCCTGGCCACAGAGTGCACCTGTGCTCGGCAGGAATCCACCCTTTCAGGGCTGGCCCATGTCTCTCACTCCCACCTGAGCAGGGGCCCAGGCAGAGCTGGTCCATGGCACACAGGGCATGCCCTGTCTACCCTACACATGCTGTCCATGCTGGCATCGTGAGGTGTCCAGCTCTGAGGCCTGAGGTGAGAGAATGGGATACCAGGAAGTCGGTTCTGCTTTCTACTTTGCTCTCAAAGGGCTTTACTGCATTTTAAATAACAGAAATAAAGAGCAGTGAATTTGGGCAATCTCGTGGATGGGCTTTGAGGATTTGGATGAGCCAGTCCAAGACATGCTACAATAGGCAGGGACATGTGCTAGATGATTTTTGCAAAATCAGGGCAGGAGATGAGGGAACAGGCCAGGGGAGAAGATGCTAGCAGGGAAGAGGGAGAGGGAATTAATTTATTCATATTTAGGAGGGAAAACCAAGAGGCCTTGATGATTCATTAGATCTGGAGATTCGTGTAGAGGGAGGCATCCAGGGTGATGCTCAGCTTTCCAGTTTGAGTGGATGGGGGGTGTGGGGGACACCCACAAACTAAAAAGGAGAACCCAGGAGGCAGACCAGCTTTGTAGGCAATGAAGGGTTCAGTTCGGTTATGTTAGTTTGAGTTACCTATGGAGCATACAAGGGTTATATTTCCCTTATTTGGAGAGTTCATCTGTATGTGTAAGGTCAAAATGCCAAATGTTCTTAGGGCAAAGTAGTAGAGCAGGACTTTTTTGAAAATGAAAAAAATGTGCTTGGTTGAAGACAGACTTCATATTAGCAGTCTCCTAAGCAAGGAGAGGAGATACCAGGCAATGATTAGCTGTTTCCCTTTTAGGGACTATTTCTACAAGCATTGCCTGACCTCCTCTATGCATGTCCTCAGTCTGGTAGCCATGGGCTAATTAGTTCCTAGGTTCCATTCAAAAGACATTGCTAATAAATGAGAGAAATGTCTAAATGTCTAGAAGTGGTTCTGAGGTAAAGATTGAATATATGTTATATATATATATATATATATATATATATATATATATATATATATATATATTCATACATTTTTATAAAGTGTGACAGTTTATAAGTGCTTTGAGGGTTACCAATTAAACTTAGCCGATGATAAAGTTATTTAACAAAGGAATTCCATATATTTTTTCACGCATTTCAGTTTCTTTTCCCCTCCCCCAAGCCTAGATTAAGCCTAGATCAACAAGGTGATGAAAGGAAAAACTTTTACCACTGGGTTCAAGCCACTTTTCATTGGGAAATATTTATTGTGCAAAATGGCTCGCAATTACCTGGATATTTTGCAATCTACCCAGGCAGGACTACCCAAGCTATATTACATCCTTCTATTGAAAGCCCCATTTCTGCCATGAATAGCTTGCTTGTTTTTCTTATAAAGTATTTTGGGTGTGTTTTTTTTTTCTTCAGGTACCTCAATATTTCATCCAATGCCAATAAATGTTCAATAACAAAATGAAATCGACTCTTCAAACAAAAGATAACACCATAAAACATTTTGTAAAATATTCAAACTTCATTAGGAATTTTTAGTATATTATATATAGACTGGAGGCCCAGTGCACAAAATTCATGCATAGGGGAGGGGTCCCCTCAGCCCAGCCTGTACCCTCTCTAATCCGAGACACCTCGGGTGATTCTGCCGGTTTCAGCCCAATCCCGGGGAAGGGGCCAAACCAGCAGTTGGACATCCCTCTCATGACTGCTATCTCCTAATTACTCACCTGCCTGTCTGCCTGCCTGATCACCCCTAACTGCCCCCTGCTGGCCTGGTCACCCCTAACTGCCTACCCCTGCCAGCCTGGTCACCCCCAACTGCCTCTCACTGGCCTGGTTGCCCCCAACTCCTCCCCTCCATTAGCCTGGTTGCCCCAAACTGTTCCCCCTGCCAGCCTGGTTGCCCCCAACTGCCCCTCTTGCCAGCCTGGTCACCCCTCACTGCCCCCACAGATCTGAGCTACAACCTTTCCAGCCCTTTGCTGATTTTGCTAACCCCCCTGTCGACCTGGTCACCCCACGCAGCCTGCTGGTCAGTTGTTACTGTGAGGGCATTGTGACCAATTTTCATATTGCCCTTCTATTAGTATAGATAAAGATAAATAGTAATGTTAGTACAGTTGTAGCAAATAAAAAACTTTTTTGTTAAATTGAGTCATTGCTAAGTAAAAGAGACTTAAAGACTTACAATTCTACTTTATTGAACTGGACATTAGTATACATATTGTAATGTGATTCTAGCTGCAATTTTATAATTATCTTTAAGTAGTATTATTATAAGGCATCTTTTCTGCAGTATTAATATACTGGACAATAGCCTCCTGCATCTTGATGTTGTTCCAGGTCCACCTAATTATGTAATGATGATTCTGAAAGTTAATCATTGAAATGAGCTCTTCAAGTTCCCTTCTTTCCTAATCTAATCAGCTTGCACATGCAATCAGACAATTTTTAAACTAAATTCAAGTTAATTTGTAACAAGGGTTTTTAAAAATATCGATATTTACAATTGAACCCAAAAAAGAATGTTTACAAAGTGCTAAAGACCATTCTCAATTCGTGTTACTGAATTAAGTGGGTAATTAAGTCATTAATTTCATATCCAATATGACAAGATTCTTAACAATAAACAAGAGCCCATAAGAGAATTAATATACAAAATTTAGGAAACATCTTATTTAAGAATCCAATCTCACAACAATATAGGTGTGATAAAATTTTAGGCTTATCCGCTCAAAGGCTCGTTACCTTGATATGAATTTCTTTAGCCTTTAGTGGGACAACTTCTATTTCCTCAATGAAAAATGCTTTATTCAGTTCCCATAGCACAGCTGCTTTGCATTTAATAACCTAAGAAACTGGTGAGAATGACAATGAGTTCTAATTATGTCTTCACAAATACAGATTCCCCAAATAATAAAAATATGGACAGAAGATATCATATAATATTCTAATTTGCCCAGGATGATATTCATTAAAAAACTAGAATTGTAATCCTTGGAGATCATCATGTGTGCACCACGTTTGCTATATGAGAAAGTGTAGCCCAAATGATTGCTCCACGGTCACACAGCAGGGCTGGACTAGACCTGAGCTACAACCTTTCCGGCCCTTGGCTGATTTTGCTTGTGGTCACATAATATTTCACTAAATTAGGTTCTGGTGCTACAGTTTCAAACGAACAAAACTGTCATCTCTGTATTACTTATCCACAATGGCAAATTTATGAAAGCGAATTTTATTTGATTTTTCTGCAACAATTTAAGCCGGTATTTAAGTGCTGTATAATCAGGTAGCAATAGGGAAGAAATTAAAATGAGCATGCTGAGTTGAAAGGAGCCATGAACATCACGAAGTCTATAGACTGTGAGTTCTTGAGTGACTCAATTTGGGACTTCCATCTGTGTATCCCTTTTTTGGCATCGAGCTCAGTGTTTGTATCTCATAGGTCTTGATAGTTGGACAAGTTAAAGCTTCTCATCTTACAGAAGAGGAAGTTGAGGTTCAAATGGTTTTACTGTAGTCATTCAAGGAAATTGTTTTGCTGAGATTATCAAATTCTGAGAGAGAGAGAAAGAGAGAAGATCTCTATCTTCCCACCCCCAAAACTGCTTAGGAATCCTATAAAACATTGTAATTATTTTGTTCAGATGCCAAATAAGTTACAATTCATTTTACTTGTCAAATAATGCAACACTCCTGCATGGCTCCTTTATATGGTTACATGGCTCTCTCGCACAGAGATTAAACATGAAAAATAATATTCTAGAAACAGATGGGTGGCTGAAAGCCATCAGTGACTCAAATTAACATTCATCCTAAGCCTCTGTAAGGAAAATATTATGTGACACAGTGCAATT
The DNA here is from genome assembly GCF_014108245.1 of Pipistrellus kuhlii. Taxonomy (NCBI): domain Eukaryota; kingdom Metazoa; phylum Chordata; class Mammalia; order Chiroptera; family Vespertilionidae; genus Pipistrellus; species Pipistrellus kuhlii. Next base: position 137,177,080 of record NW_023425404.1, read on the forward strand.
TGGCCCACTGTTGAAATTAGAATCGCACACCACAATTCCACACAAATTCCAACTGGAGTAATAGTTGAGATTTGTTTTTAAAATCAAACCATTGTATTAATCAATAATGACATAAATATCACTATCTGGAGCAGGAAGAAAGTTTTAGGCGTAAGCATGATAGGAAAAAGTCAGAAAGAAAACTTCTAAATATGAAAATTTTGTGTATTGAAAAACAGTAACTAAATCTTCCAAATTTAACTAATTTAAACCTTTATAAGCATTTTTTATACATACAATGCTTAATTAAATTTCTAGGGAAAGTATGACGATGTCCACTCCTACTACTTCTGTCCTCCTATGCACCATACTCACATCCAGAGACATGAAAAGGATAAGGAGAAAAAGCCAAGTTCATCAATACACTGTGAAGTGTTTGTTCTCCTCCATTATAAAAAGGCCTTTAATGAAAACAATTACATAATTCTCTATTTAAAGTTGGTAATGACTTATACTTAAAGACACAGTAGTGTCAAAGGGGTGGTAAAATAGGCAATGTTATTTATGTCAACACTTTTGAAAAGTAATTTGCAGTGTATATAAGGATACTTAAAAATGTTTTCTTTTATTCTTGCAAATAGTCACATTTTTAGCAAATTTATTGAAATATCTTTGAGATATAAAAATTATTCATATTCAAGGAATATAACTTGATGTTCTGATATATGTATATATTGTCAAAGGATCACCACAATCAAGTTAAACAACATATCCATCACCTCTACATAGTTACTATAGTGTGTGTGTAAGGGTGGTTGTGTGTGTGAGTGGGTTGAGATTTAATTGAAGGTTTATCCTCTTAGCATATCTTAATTATACAATACAATATTGTTCATTATAACCACCATGCTATATATTTGATTTCCAGAACTTATTCATCTTGAATAGCCAAAACTCTGTATCCTACTTAAGAATATTTTGAACCTTTCACCCTTATAATCTTGTTTTAAAATCTACTTTAATAAAATGCTAAATTCAGAAAAATCTTATTTCATTTAGCATAATTAGAGAAAAAAAAGAAACATACTAAAACAATTTAAAAAAAAAAGAAAAATCTTAATATAAATTAGAGGTCAACATAACACTATTTATAAAGAGAAACAAGTAACCAATATGTGCAAACAAATCCTTCCTATATAATAAAAGGCTAATATGCAAATCAACCTAACTGCAGAATGACAGGTCGTTATGATTCACACTGACCACCATGGTGCAGATGCTCAACACAGGAGCTGCCCTCTGTTGGTCAGTTTGCTCCCACAGGGGGAATGCCACTCAGCCAGAAGCCATGGCCAGCACAGGGGCGGTGGTAGGGGCCTCTCCACGGCAGCACTAAGGACCTCTGACTGCCTATGGGGAGCGGGCCTAAGCCATCAGTCAGACATCCTCCGAGGGCTCCCAGACTGTGAAAGGGTGCAGACCAGGCTGAGGGATCCTGGGAGTGCATGAATTTTGGGTACCGGGCCTCTAGTATGTAAATAAAGGAATGATGAGGTGAACTGTGCTAAATATCAATGTAATATAGTGTAGGTCCAATATAACATATTTTTGCCTAATGCAAAATCAGCCATTAGGATTAGCCCTGTAGTCAAGTTAGATCCACCAGGTAAAAGCCCCACCAGTCAGTCAGGCTTGAGTGTGAGCCATTTTTTAGCTGCAAAGGCTGAGGAACCAGGCCCGCCTTCCAGGCATCTTCAGACAAAGTGCAGCAGGTTTGGACACAAAAGTATTCTGAGGCTCAGCCTCCAAACCAAAGAAACCAAACTTTATCTCAGCAACAGAAAGTTGTTTACATATGAACAAAGGCAAAAGAGCACCAGCCTGGGACATGCCAGCACAAATACAAAATATTCATTTGGTAAACTCCCTCCCTCTTGAGGCCCTAGCACAACCTTATGGCACATTAATCTAAAACACATTTTACAGAAAATAGTGGTATTGAGTGAGGTTTAACATCAGTGTAAGCTTTATGGTCCTAATCCCTTCTCCAGGAGAGCTAATTGGATGATAAAATGTCAAGAGCTGCACCGTGGAAGGTAACCTATTAAAAAACAGTTGAGCTAAAGAAGTTCACGGTCTTGTTGGATCACACAGCACATCAGCCCTAATTTTAGGTTTGGGGGAGTTGCCAGCTGAGCGTCTTGCAAACCTTCCCACGGTGTTTCTATGAAATTCAGGGCCACCACTCAGGATCCTGAATCTCCTCAACGCTGTGAGCCTGGCGCCACTCCAGGAGCCACCGAAGACACGTGCGAATCTCCAAACTCCCAGGAACGCTCATGTGCCCGGACAGAATGCACAGGAAGAGCTTTGGGAAGGGAGCACAGGAGTGAGGGCTCCGGTGGCAGACACACCCACTCAGGACCTGGGGCCTCGCTGGAATATGCAGGGCCTTGGCTACCTACTGGATAAATGGGAATAACAATCAATGCGTTACACGCCTGTCCTGGGGGTCTGTGGTCAGAGTCCTACAGCACTTCCTACACTGCCTGGATCATAATCAGTAGCAAACAGGGTTATTATTAATTAACTGGGCTCCCACTGGCAACCAAAGGTTCAGATTTTTGAAAATATTTAAAATGTAGCCACTTGGGACAAAATGGCCTGGAGTCCAGGCTCAGAAAATAACTGTTTTTGCAGAAATTAGCTGTGCAGACCCAGGACCTCCCCTCAAAGCTTGGGGCTAAGACTCTCCTGCCTCAGGTGCCTCCAGAAGTTCCGGTGCAGCCAAGGGCACAGTCTGATCCACACTGTGTTTGCCCAGGTCCAAGGGGTCCCAGGGCCCAGGAAGTGGGTGCTAAACCAGGAGAGTCCCAGGCCATGGGGACTGTCACCCTGTGTCCCTGAGTGTGTGTGGTCCACGAGGACCTGTCCGCTCCCGAGCTCAGCCTTCCTCTCACAGCCCTGACCCTCCACCTCAGTGACAGCTCTGTCCTGGTCACTGACCAGGCCTCTGCACACCAGGCTCAGAGGACAGCAGGGAGGAGGACAGGGTCCCTGTGGTCAGGAGAACTGGGTGAAATGCTGCTCCACCGGGACTGTCAGTGCTGTGGCCTCACACTCAGTGCTCTGAGCTTCCAGGCCAGGAAGCACCTGCTTTCAGGCTTGCTGTGCCTGAGGGAGGTCATGTGTGTGGAAGTGCTCATTACATGGTCACATACTCAGAAAACGACAATGAGGACAACTTCAAGACGGAGCCAGTAAGAAACGGGCCTGTGTTCAGGGAAAGGACCTAGTTTATTGCTGAATCATTCTTAATAGCAGAAATGGCCAGGCAATAACAACAGGAGCAGCAACTGCTAGTCACCTGGAATCACCAAGAGCCAACGCCAAGCATTGGGGTGAGGCTTTATCCTGGCCTTTGTTCACGTTTTCTCTCCCACAGGCGGCTCAGGGCCTGGCAGGCTGGGGCCCGCCTTTGACCCTGGACTCTGCCAGCCACGCGAGGATGGCCCTGCTGGGAAGAGGCGGGCGGGGTCTGTGCAGCTGTGCGCTCAGCAGCAGGATTGGGCTCATCCTCTCCAGGACGCGGTGCCAGCTCCCAGAGCTGTGGGTGGGTGTGCTGGGAGCTCAGAAAACGCTCTCCTGAGCCCCTGCCCAGAAAGATGCCCACATTCCCTAAGGGGGTGGGGGGTTCGCCTCCGCTCCTCCTGCTCTCCCTATGGCACAGTCTCCCACTGAGTGGGGGCGGGGAGAGTGTCCATCAGGGAGGCCAGCAATCTGGGCAAACACAAACCCCACAAACACAAACCCCAGCTGTCAGTTCCCTTCATGGCTGCTCTTTGGGAAAGCCCACGGAGAAGGAGAAGTCCGTGCGCCGGGAGTCTGGCTGGCAGAGAGGGAATGGGCAGGGGCACAGGGCCGGCCAGGCTTCCCCGCAGAGCGGAGCGGCGCTGGGCCTGGCGGGGCAGCTCGGCCACAGGCAGCACAGCGGCCAGAGGGGCCTGCGAGGAGCTGGAGGCAGAGCCCGGGAACAAGGCAGGCAGCTCCGGAGGCTCTGCGGGCGCGGCTACTTCACCATGTGTTCTCTGTTGGCATCTATTCCCGGGCTCCCTCAGGTTTCTCCATAAACATGGGGCAGGGCTCCAGGACGCCAGCTCCAGAAGAGGCTGCAGAGGGTGGCTCCAGGCAGGCCTGTGAGGCTCTCATGGCGCCCACACCATCCCAGCCCCCACAGCCTGGCTGCCATCTGTTCTGCAAAAGCCTTTGGGAAGAAGGGAGTTTCCTCTGGGCCGGTGTGGGAGGGGGAAGAACCGCCCTGTGTTTCTACAGAAATAGAAACTTGAGTGAAAGAAACTCTTAAGACTGTTTGGTCTCGGTCTAAAGAAGAATTTTCCAATATTAAATGGGTTAACGTACGAAGCTTTTGAGCTGCTTATCATTAAAAGGGCAGAACCACCTGCAGGTAAGAGTCCAGGGCAAACCCCTGCCTTGCTGGGAGGCCAGAAAAGCCTTACTGTCATCTTAGACGGGAACATAAGAACTGATCAGGGAGGTCACTGTGAATTCCCTCCTTTGCTCCCTGCACTGCTGTGTCTGCTGCTAAAATGGGAAGCCAAGCTGGGTCCCCATATCTCAGCAGGTAAAGTGCAGGGTCCTGGGTCTGTCTTCTGAAACAGTCATATAGCGTTAACCTTGAAACGCAGGCATGTTTGTAAGGAGAGGTGAGGAAAGTGAAAGAGAGGAAGATGAGAGACAAACAAACTTAACTGTGTAAAAACCACCACAGTGTAACTTCTCAGCCGTTTCTCCCATCTCCCTGAGCCAAGAAAGCGTCTCCGGGCGCACTGCCCCACCCGGCCGCTCCAGGTGTGTTACATTATCTTTAGGTGGTTAGCGAGCAGATCCAGGAGAATGCTGAATCCCAGCTACATGGGGTTCTGTAATATGGTGAGGTTGTCTTGGGTCTAGAAATGTCTAGGCTTTGCAAGTTCAAGAATTAAATTTTATGAGTATGCCTAAGATTGCATAGATCCTGAAGGCTGATTCACATGAATCACACTCATGAAAATTTGATAAACTAAATACTAATTTATTAATTTATAATAATTTATTAATTTATAATTTATTAATTTATAATGTCTGGCACTATAACTGACCAGATTCTACAAAGGGAAGATGACAGGCAGATGTAATATTCAAAATATTTATCAGCCTGAAAGGCATGGGCACCAGTTAATGAGAATAGATCCATAATCCATTACAATAGATGCCAGCTGGTTCGCTATTTCAGGTCCTATTAGGAGGATGGTAACCCTGGAAAGGGGTGTAAGAGTTAATATTTGAGTAACCCCACTACCTTCCAGACACTAACATAGTATTTTAATTGTGGTAATATTTGCATATATCTGTGAAAGCAGGAGTGGCTATATAAATCTCAGGAAAAGTGTACTGCAGAGAAAATAAAGTTATCAGAGACAAAGAGGAACATTATAAAGGGTGGGGCAATGGTAGGTTTATAGTTGTGAATATGCAAAACACAGAGCTTATTCTTGTATTATTATTATTTATTATTTACATTATTTTCCATATGAACAACTGTAAACCTACTTTTGCACTACCCTGTATAATGATAAAAGGGAAATCTACCTAAAAGAGATGACAGTCCTAAGTGTGTATGCACCAGGACTGCAAATTTCTGGGGCAAAATCTGATGGGACTAAAAGAAAAAAATAGACAAATGCATATTTTTCGTTAAAGGCTTTAATATCCCTTTTGAAATTTTTAAAGAAGAATTAGACAGAAAGAAGGTCAAGGAATAGAAGAACTCACAAAACTGTTAACCAACTGTCAGAAATTTTAAACTTATACATTTAAAAGACCAAATTTAAAACTCAACATATTAACATTAATGATTATTAGAAGGTTTAGTCCAGAATTTTTTTTAAATCACTGCTTAAATATATGCTGTATGAAGCCTCTCAAACACCAACCCAATTATTCTTGTTTTACTAGTTTTGTATTCTAATTAGTTTTGCAATACTAATTATATATTATTGAAAGAGAAAATGTTTTGCACAACTTCACTTTTTGTTCACTTTCACTGAGCTAAATCTGTTTCTGATAAGAAATGGGACAATCTGAGTTTCAGGCATATCAATGACAAGATTACACAAAAACACAGGACCCAGCCTCTTAATCAACCTGTGTACTCTTGGACTTTCCACAGTGAAAGTTGTAACCAGAATCTCCCTTTCCCAACATACTCATTTGTGGCAAGAAGACCGTGAAGAAAGTCAGCATGAGTACTACAGGGAAAGTAAGTACAGCTTTCTTTATGTCATGTCACAATTGCGTCCATTTGTGTGCTTGTCTGTTTAACAACACCTCAACACCCAACTAGTCTCTATATTCCTAAAGGTGAGAGACTGTCTTAGTCTTAGTTCCTCTCCTCCTTTCCCTTTGCTTTTACTCCCTGTGTGTTTTGCCTTTCCCTGGTGTTTTCAGTCCTTCCATAAGTAATATATCAAGCCCTATATGAATTTTCCAGATTTGAAGACACAGATCTTATGGAGACACAGAGTAATTATAAAAGACCTAGAGGCCCAGTGCACAAAATTTTTGTACTGGGGGGCGGGTGCTGTGCCCTCTCATAGTTCGGGAGCCCTCAGGGGATGTCCGACTGACAGCTTAAACCCGCTCCTCACTTCTAGCTGATCTGTGATCCCCCTGTGGGAGCGCACTGACCACCCCAGGCAGCCCGTGTGTTGAGCATCTATCTGCCCTGGGTTGTCAGTGCACGTCATAGCAACTGACCATTCAGCCATTTAGTTGATTTGCATATTAGCCTTTTATTATATAGGATAATTATAAGAGTGCACAAGTGTTTTCTAGAGCAACACTCTGGAGAACTTGTTGCTGGTACCTCACCTTCCTCTCCATTCTGCCTCCCCACCCCCACCCCCAGAATAATTAAGTCAGTAAGTTTGGGGGTAGGACCCAATAATTTGCAAATATTGATGCTGCTGGTCTGGGACTACACCTTCAGCACCACTACCTTACAATAATACTCTGCTTTGTTAAACCAGCAGGGGAAGACAGGTAAAAAAAAAATTATCCTCTAAAAATGAACTGCCTTTTACCACTAAAAACAAAGAGCGTGTGCAAGGCTGGCAAGAGAGGGAGAGGAAGTGTTCCTAAGCTGGCTAGACTTTCCTCAGAAGGGGACGCTTAGCATTTCCAAAATATTTTTTGTGCCAGGAGGGTAAAGTCAGAGGAAGAATGTGACCAGAAATAAGGCTGGAGAGATGGATAAGGAGAAACTCATGGAGAGTCTTATATATCATGTCAACAGATCCTGATAAACTATCGGTAGCCATAATATTTTAGGTAGGAAATTATTATAGTTCAAATGGCAATGATATAGAGGATGGATTTGAAGGTGATGAACCAAAGCCAGGTAAAAGGCAAGATAAAGTCCTGAACCACACATTAGCAGCAGAAATGGAGAAGAGGGGACAGATTCCAGAAAGTTTTAGATGATAGAGGTGAAGAGATAAAAATTAGGGCTACTTCCCAGGTTTCTTTCTTGGGTGAGTGAATAGGTTACATGGCCACACAGTGAAATAGAAAATGCAGAGGGCAGAGCAGATTGTAAGTAATGTCCACCACTGACAGCAAGGGGTGGGAAAAAGAGAAAGAAATAATTATGTGTTCATATTTTAACATGTTGAGTTTAAGATACCTGAGGACATTCAAATAGCAGGTGAATAAATGAGTCTAGAGCTTAAAGATGTCTGTCCATAAATACAAGCTGTCAAAGTCATCTACATAAAGATGGTGGTAGAATCTACAAAAATAGGTGAGAACACATAGGAAGAGGATTTATAGTGAGAACAGTGGTGGGCTGAAATCGGAAAAAGAACTTCTTTGCCACCAACAACCTCTCCAACCTCAAACTGCCTATGACCATCACCATTTGATGAATTGCCACAACTAGATGTTCTCCATTATCTGCTCCATAGCACACCCCTCCACTCCAAAACTGTTTCTCTCCTTCTCTCCCACACCTAGGATCACAAACAACTCCCACACTGCAATGCCATTCCTACCCTGAGACAAACACTGGACAACTTCAAGATCAAAAGTATGGCATCTACCCTCTTGATTGTGTAGCACTTCGTAAATATAATTAGTATTGCAAAACTAATTTGAATGAAGAGACCAATAGTATAAGAAAAGTTGGACTAAGATCCAAGAGGCTACACACAGAATATATTTAAGCAATGACTTTTTTTTTTTTTTTTTTTTTTTGGTTGATTGTGGAAGACCTGGACTAAACCTTCTAATAATCATTACTATAGAATCCATCTCCCAAGCCTAAAGCGTTTCCCTTTCTGCCCCATGTTCTCTTTCCCAGGTGATCAAATGCAGAGCAGCCGTACTCTGGAAGGCTGGTGCACCATTTTCCATTGAGGAGGTAGAAGTGGCCCCACCAAAGGCAAAGGAAGTTCGCATAAAGGTAAAAAGAAAAAATACACATGTCCACACCAAAAATCAGAGCTGTTCACTGCAAGTTATGTATTATTTTCACAATGTTAAAATCAGGAAGAAAACTACATTGTCTTCTGTTTCTTTCATTAAACATTTCCGTCTGTCTTTAAGTCCAGCCAGAGAAAAGGACAAGGAGGTATAGCATAGGCTAATTGCCCAAAGGATATTTATTCACAGCTGCAGTATACTACTTAAAGGAAGTTTCGACCACTGACCAGATTTTAATCTGTACTTTCATATTTGTTTATGACATTCTTCATGATGTTTAAGTTATCTTGAAATCTGACATATGAAAAAATGTGTTTGATTATAGATAAATCAAGTCTAACCCCTGGGAGGTCAGGTTAGGAATACCTGTTATTTTATAGATGAAAAGATTTTAATCCACTGAGGTGTAATGACTGATCACAGAGCTAAGTAAAGCAAGAACACAGGTGTCAACAACTTTCCTCAACTTTGATTACATATTTGGAAGCACCGAGAGCTTTAAAAAATGCTGATAACTGGGTCCCAACCCAGACATTCAGAATTTGTGATTTAATCAGTTTGGGGTACAGTCTGGTCATGAGAGTCTTTACATTTCCTCCAGGGGCCACCAGACCAGAGCATTGTCCACCTGACTTCGTTGTCATTATTTAATTTTAATATGATGACTAAGTACTGTTTGTAATAAGGCAGTCCTTTTCTTTGTCACCTGTGCAATCCATACCCCTTCTCAGAGTCTTCTCAGGCCTGCATCCATGCAGGTGCACAGGAGGCCCCCTGGCCCACTCACTCCTACCCACAGGGTCACCACTTACACAGCCAGGTTTAGACCCGGACCCAAATGTATACAACCATTATTTGACAAGCTACAAATGTGAATTTTCTCACCCATGAATTTGAACAAGATACAGAAACCGAGTAAAGCAGGAGATGGTAGGCACTGAAGAGGCTGGGAGGACTCGGGACCGATTGTCATCTTTTACCATATATATAAGCATGAGAAATAAGAAAAAGCCTGTCTTCAGAAAATGGTATGCACATGTTGAATCAGAGTGTAGATCTTAAGTCTGCTTGCTGGATTCTAGATCCGTGAGGCCTAACTGTACTTCCAGTTGGATTGTAAGCAATTTTACAGTATTCTTCCAATAATCCCCCTTTTACATGAGCAAATCTCAATAGATTTCAATTCTTGGGGTGTGTGTGTGTGTGTGTGTGTGTGTGTGTGTGTGTGACCCTCCTCACACCAATTTAGAGATAAAGAAACTGACACTCATGAAGAATAATGTATCCCAGGTCACACAGCTAAGAAGGGCATAGCCAGGATTTCGGCCTTTCTAGACCACCACTCCAGAGTGCTTCCGTTTTAAACTGTCTGGCTAATTTACAGCAAAAAGTGGGATTATAAATTGTATCAATAACACAACTATAATAGAAGATAGTATTTTTTTTTTCCTTCCTGTGTTCCAATTCCTTCATTTCTATCATTGGGCTTTCTCCTCCCCCACACCTCCACCCGCAAGCTCCGATGAAGGACACAGTAAGATATTTGATGTCACACTGTGGCTTTACAACTGTCCCTCCTGAACCCATTCTGACCTCCCCAGTAAGTTTTAAAATCATCATTTTGATTCTGAAATTACCTAATAAAAAAATATTGCATTGCTTTAAACAAATTATTAACACAATAAAGTTATTAGAAATAAAACTAAGAAATATGCAGCATATCAACCTACAAAAAAAGATTTAAAACATTAACAATTCTAAAATACCTTATCTGAGACAGAGAAAATTATATTACTCTTTGCCTTCCATACAGATCACGGCTACAGGGCTCTGTGGTACCGAGATTAAAATGTTGGAGAATCAAATGCAGTATCCCATCATTTTGGGCCATGAAGGGGCTGGAATCGTTGAGAGTGTGGGAGAAGGAGTGAGCACCGTGAAAGCAGGTATGAGCTGGCAGGTCCCTGGAGTTAGGAAATAGAAACAACTTGGAACTTACATAAGGAAAATATGAGATCAAGTGACATAAAAGGAGAAATGTTGACTGTTTGTTAGAAAAAAAAAAATAATCTATAGCTGAGACCAGTTTGGCTCAGTGGATAGAGTGTCGGCCTGCAGACTAAAGGATCCCGGGTTCGATTCCGGTCGAGGGCATGTGCCTTGGTTGCAGGCACATCCCCAGTGTGTGTGTGGGGGGGGGGGGGTGTGCAAGAGGCAGCTGATCGATGTTTCTCTCTCATCGATGTTTCTAACTCTCTATCCCTCTGTCTTCCTCTCTGTAAAAAATCAATAAAATATATTTTAAAAAATAATAATAATCTATACTAATAAAAAAGGTAATATGCTAATGTCTTCTGGACGCCCTTCCTGACAAAGATGGGCCTGAAGAAGCTGCCTGCCCAAGGTCCCAGGCACCTGTGGCTGTGACCCATGCCACCCACCTCGGTCCCAGATGACTGTGCCTGTAGCCTGCTGGGGTCCCAGGTGTCTGTTGGCCAGTCAGAGGGAGGGAAGCCTGGGTCTCTGGTTCCTGCAGCTGGCTGGAGAAGGGAAGCCTGGATTCTGAGTGAGGGGTCATGACAGAAGCTGTTAGGGGTGATCAGGTAGGCAGGCAGATGAGGGGTTAGGAGCCAGCAGTCCAGGATTGCAACCTAAAGTGGCAGTCAGATATCCCCCTAGGGGTTCCAGACTAGAAAGGGTGCAGGCTGGGCTGAGGTATTTCACCCCTGCCCTGTGCACAAATTTCATGCACTACGCCTCTAGTTATGTTATAAAAAATATATGTATATATCCTTTGCATTTATATCTTGATATTAATAAGGACAAGAACTAAAATGCACTGAAACAGAACCTGAAAGTATAAATGAGACAAAAAGAAGTGCACTGATGAATAGTTTATTTAAATGAAACATATGATAAATAGTCGAACAGTGGAACCAAATAGAGAAGGAGCCCAGAACGGGATCAAATATATACATAGGAATAAAATTCAGGATTAGGTCTGGCTTTTAAATATGAGGAGAAAAACATGATTATTCAATAAATGACATTGAAACAACTTGAGAGGCTTTGGGGGAAGGGGGACATTGCATTGCTACTGCATTTTTTATATTTAAAAAATAATGCTCTATGAATCCTAGAATTAAATGTGAAAAAAAACTAAAAGAACATTGTATTATTTCAGAGAAGAAAGTTTAATCAGAAACACACACAGAGAGAGAGAAATGATGTAAATAATATATAAAGTTGACAACATAAAAAGTTTTTTAAATTCCATTTATAAAAATTACAACTGGGGGTGGCTCAGTTGGTTAGAACGTCATCCCATACATCAAAAGGTTTCAGGGTCAATTTCCAGTTAGGGCACATACCTAGGTTTCAGGTTCGATCCTTGGTCAAGGTGTGTACAGGAACAAACTGATCAATGTTTTTCTCTCATATCGATGTTTCACTCTCTCTTCCTTCCTCTCTCTTTAAAAATCAATAAAAACATATCCTCTGGTAAGGATTAAAAAATAAAAATGCCCTCCCCAAATCAATAAACAAATTTTAAAAATGGGCAAATTTCTTTATTATATAAAGAATTCTTTAAAAGCAATTAAAAAAACAAAAACAACAGCCCAGCAGTATAATGGGTATAATGGGCAAAGGAAATACACAATCTAGTATGGAGAGGAAAATATAGACATATTAAATAAATACAATTTTTAAATACAATGGTAAAACATTGTTTACCCAGATTAGAAAAGATTTAAAAGTTTGATAATATATAAGATTGATAAGAGTGTAGGCAACCAACTTCTTTGTAGCTTATTATTTGATAAGTAAGTTTATATAACTTTAAATTTGGCAATATGTAACATCATTTATATGCACCTAATTTGCACCCAATACTTCCAATTCTAGAAAGTTGTCCACAGATATATACCCATGTCGTAGCTTTCTATTGCTGATTGAAAAAAAAATCTCTGCGAAGTTAGCAGCTTAAAACAAAACAAATTTACCATGTCCGTTTCTATATGTCAGAAGTCTATGTGGGTTTGACTGGGTTCTCTGCTTAGGGTCCCACAAGATAGAAATCAAGGCTTTGGACGGCTGGATTCTTATCTGGAGACTCTGGAGAACCAGTTCCTTGAGGTTGTAGGACTGACCAGTGACCCTCAGCTTTTTAAAGCTGCTCACATCCCTTCCTATGTGGCCCCTTCACCCATTTGCCTCAAAGCAACAATAGCACATCAAATCCTTCCAGTGCTTTGAATTACTTTGTCTTTCTCTCCTGCTTTCCTCTGCTGTCCTTTCAAGGGCTCATGTGATTACTGGGTCTGCCTAAAGATTCCAGGACACTCCCTATTTTCGTGTCAATTAAATACATTTTCAAAGTTCCTCTTTCTATATAACATATTCACAGACATGATAACAACATGTTCAGTTTCTGGGGATTGGAACAGGATATCTTTAGAGGACTATTTTGGAAATTCTGCCTACCATAGCCCAGATGTGCACAAAATACTTATTGCATTGTTATTTATCATGTTGGGAAAACACACACACACACACACACACACACACAAAGTTAAGGCAGGAAATAACCTAAATGTTTAAGAGACCAGTTAAATCAATTATGATATATCTATACAACAAAGTTCCACATAACTATTACACAAAATGATAGAGTGCTATATGTACTAAAATGAGAAATCTCCCAGTTATATTGTTAAATACAAAAACAAGACTTAGACCTGGCTGGTGTTGGTTTGATTCTCAGTCAAGGAATCCATCCTTGGCACTGGTTGGGGAATGTGCAGGAGGCAACCAATCTATGGGTCTCTCTCATCTCTCATCTCTCATCTCTCTCTCTCTCTCTCTCTCTCTCTCTCTCTCTCTCTCTCTCTCTCTCTCTCTCTCTCTCTCTGTCTCTGTCTTTCCTTCCTCATCACTCCCTTGCTCCCTTCCATTATCTCTATAAATCAATGGAAAAATGTCCTCAGGTGAAGATTAATAAAGAAAAACAAAAATCAAGGCCTACCTCAGGGTAAATAACATGCTAGCCTTTGCCTTTTTAAAGGGGTTATATCTCCAAAAATACCATGGAGCCTGAGAAGAGTAATTGTCTCTAGGGTGGGGGAAAGGGAACTGGAGACTGGGGCTAAGCTTCACATTTGTGCAGTTTAAGTTCTTACTTTCAAAAGACTAAAAAATAAACAAAACAAAAAAAAAATCTACGTCCTACAAAGGTCTTTAACTAAAAATATAAAATAAATTACTCTAGTTTACAGTGATAGACACTGGGGCAGTCAGAACGTCCATCTTAAGCAAGTTATTCTGATCTTCTCCTTAAATGTTGAATATTACTAGAGAAATTTACTTACCTTTGTCTCCATGGCCAAGGAGACAGAACCAATGTAAAATACATAGCACAGCATATAGACAATCCCTTTTTCTGGATCCAGAAGCGTACTTTGTGAACATGTGGTATCCATGTTGACAAATCCAATCAAATCCAATTCCTGACACCAGAAGTTCATGTGGAAAATTAAAGACAAGATTTGGTTTAATGGCTAACATTTGAAACGTCAGGATAAATTACAAAGGAGACAAGCTGGGGGCCAGCTCCTAGAGATTTGGCCAATGAGCCCAGGGGGACCCAGATGCCAAAGGGGACCCTTCTTGTAAGTATTTCATATTCTCCACACTTGAATGTGGAGATTGCTCTCAGGACTCATATTCTTCTTGGGTGCCTTGCTGTTTCCATTTTGAGAAACAGCTATCTCTTTACTATAAAAGAAAACATCTTATTAAATGACTTTGTTCTCTTAGGTGATAAAGTTATCACACTCTTTCTACCACAGTGTGGAGAGTGTGCCTCATGCCTTAATTCTGAAGACAACTATTGTATACAACTCAAGTAAGTTTTTATTTTGTTTTTGAAAAATTAATTCAATGTCCTTGGAAGGAATATAAGCTTGCTAATTCAAAATATTTTTAAAATATTTTTTTTGTTTATTAAAGACAGTCGCATACCAGCCTGATGACTGATGGTACCAGTAGATTTACCTGCAAGGGAAAAACAATATATCACTTTGCCAATACGAGCACCTTCTCTGAATACACGGTGATAAGAGAAATCTCAGTTGCCAAGGTCGATGCAATGGCTCCTCTGGAGAAAGTATGCCTCATTAGCTGTGGATTTTCCACTGGGTATGGTGCTGCAATCAATACTGCCAAGGTGAGAAACACTTATACCCATTATGATTGGAACTCTTAGTATATGAGGTAGATCAGCCTCGTGCATCTGGGCCATATCTGATCATTCAACCTGAGGAAGAATCACAAACCTGCCTCAAAACATCCCTGAGTTCTTTACAATCTGTCTAGTCATCCCATACCCTCATCAACATCTTTCCCATGCCCTCTTAGTCAGTAGAAAATGCCAAATTATGTGTGGTTGCCATTCACAAGTGGAAACATCAGGAATTACTGGCATTAAACATAACACAGTCACAAAATCGCTATGTGTCTTCCATATCCCAGTTCATTCTTTTTTTCATTCAACAACCATCTATGGAGTCATTCACTGTTGCAGGTGTAGAGATTTAGCAGCTATCAAAACTCACCAAGTTTCTATTCTGTTGTATAATGCATCCGGTGGTGATCCATGCTCGTGAAAAGAACAGAAGAGGAGAAGGATCAACTGATGAAAGGGGTGTTACTGTATAAGACAGATTGGTCAGGCAACCCCACTCTGACTGAGTGGGTTACTGTTGTACTTCTGTTTCGGAACATCCAATCCTGCCCAGCTCCACTGTTTAATTGGCTGTTGAATTTTAGTTCTTTTTCCCCCCAATTTTTATTAGTCCTAATACCATACAAAGAGATAGGATGGAAGGGATTCAACTTAAATTAGCCTCATTTGGGACCCAATAAGAAATAAGCTTTTGCCTTCATAAGCCATTGACGTTGTAAGTAATGGGAAGTTTACAGATATTCACAAGAAAAGAGAAAGAAAGGGTTGTAGGAATTTGAAGATTGTTTTAAAGAACTCAAAATATCCTAAATTAAGCAAATACTGAGCCAAATAAGTCTTACGGATCAAAGAAAGTTCATTCAACTGCTTCTATCCATGCTAATTCCTTGGTTGAAATGTTCTATCTGCAGTTTATTTTTTGTTCGTTGGCAAAAAAAAAAAAAAAAAAGTATCCCATATTTAGAAATACCTTGAGAAATTACAACTTTAGTTATAATATGTATTATTTTAAAATATCCTTTGCTACATCTCCAAAAAAAAGTATATACAGGCTTGATCTTTCCAACTGAGTGAATATGCGTGTCCTCATTGCTTTTGTTTTATGCTTTTACGTGCTCAGGTGACCCCAGGCTCCACCTGTGCGGTGTTTGGCCTTGGAGGAGTCGGCCTGTCTGTTGTCATGGGCTGTAAAGCGGCTGGCGCGGCCAGGATCATTGGGGTGGACATCAATAAAGACAAATTTGAGAAGGCAAAGCAAGTGGGTGCCACTGAGTGCATCAGCCCACAGGACTTCAAGAAACCCATCCAAGATGTTTTAGTTGAAATGACAGGTGCTGGTGTGGAATTTTGCTTTGAGGTCATCGGAAATCCAGAAATGGTGGTATGTAATCCTCACGAATGAAAATTACCAAATTTCTACCAATCATCACCTTAGATTTTACTTGAACAAAACTTATAAAACTTCTTCCACATTCCTCTATTTGATTTTCCTGCACTCATGACATCCCACCTGATACCCTCTATCCACTCCTACAAATCTATTCATTACCCAGAACTCCCATACTGTGTTTTTCTCCTCTCTCTTCTCAATGGCATGAAGGGAATCATACCATTCCCTTCAAATAAGCAGACAACCTCCAATAAGCAGAACAGAAAGGCCTTGTTATGAATTCTCAACGGAGAAGCCCAGTAACTTAATGTCTAAGCCAGAACACTTAGGCAGGATAAGGAAAATATTGGATTAATGATCCTATAAAGCAATGTGAGCTTTGCTCTCATAACAAAGTCTTTCAGGTTAGATCTGAGATAAGCTTCCAAGGAAAATATTTACCAATCTTGGTTAAATAGACTCATTTCAAAAATAAAGAAAAGAGATGTTGTTTTTCTGGCTAAATGTGGTTGATATCAGAGAATATGAATGGAGAAGAAGTTATTTTGCAAGTTGAGACTTGCTTTCCTGGAAGATTTGTAGGAACAATGTAAAGATTGGGTTGTACAGCTCCATCAGAAGAATGGAAACTCAAGAACTGCCTCTTCTAGCCTGGGTCCTTTCTTCAGCCTTCAAAGCCTTTTCACTCCTCACTACACATAAATCTCCTCTCTCACAGTCTTTCCCACAGACCATCAGGTTCTGAGAAATAGCCTTTCAAAACAACTAATGGGAACATTAGTTTATCGCTTTGCTAATACATGATGTAATACCAATATCCAACTGTACTCTTTTTTTGTTGAAAAGAAGATGTCAACTCTAACCATCAGTATCAATAATGGTTCTTAATAAAATGAGTAGTAGCAGTAGTAGTAGTAGTGATAGTAGTATTACTACCATAGATATTATTTTAATTTTTAAATTTCTATCTGTTTAATCTAAAATGTCAAGTACTATATATACCTGGCACAATGTCTTATTTATGTTTCAGCATATCCTTATAAGAAAAAAATGTTATTTCAAATGAGGATAGAGAGCCATACAAGAATGTCATCGACCATTCAGCAGTCAAGCAGAGATTTAGACTTAAGTCCCTACCTCTGAAGTACATCTTTTAACCCCTGCATTGTCTTGCATTGCTTTCCAACAGGCAGCTGCCCTGGCCTCCTGCCATGAGAGCCATGGAGTCTGCGTGATTGTGGGGCTCTTGGATTATGGTGTCCAGCTCAACATCAATGGCTACTTGTTCTTCTCAGGACGTTCTTTGAAGGGATCTGTTTTTGGAGGTATGGATGAAGCAAAAAAGAGAGGAGATGTATGGGGGTTTGGAGATAGCATAATATATAAATGTATCATAAATGTTTGAGAAGGCACATAAAACAAGAGCTTTACACCACAGTTTTTGTTTCAACACAAATATCCAATATAGGGAGAGGAATATTGGATATCTACAGTTGCCTCTTTTTTTAAAATATATTTTTATTGATTTTGTACAGAAAGGAAGGGAGAGAGATAGAGAGTTAGAAACATTGATGAGAGAGAGTCATCGATCAGTTACCTCTTGCACACCCCCTACCGGGGATATGCCCGCAACCAAGGTACATGCCCTTGACCGGAATCAAACCTGGGACCTTTCAGTCCCCAAGCCGACGCTCTATCCATTGAGCCAAACCAGTTTTGGCTACAGTTGCCTCTTGGTAAGCTTTTTCTCACAAAGAGAGAGAAGAGACTTTAAAAAATTGATTAGTGGCTGAAACTGGTTTGGCTCAGTGGTTAGAGCATCAGCCTGTGGACTGAAAGGTCCCGGGTTCAATTCCAGTCAAGGGCATGTACCTTGGTTGTGGGCACATCCCCAGTAGGGGGTGTGCAAGAGGCAGCTGATCGATGATTCTCTCTCATTGATATTTCTAACTCTCTATCCCTCTCTCTTCCTTTCTGTAAAAACTCAATAAAATATATTTTTTAATTGATTAGTAAAGAAGTCAATGTCCAAAGTTTAATACAAATTCTAAATTGAAAAGGAAAAGCAATTTTGTGATCAATAACCATACTTCAATAGAGTTCTATACCTGCCAACTGGCATTCTTTGGAGAGTATATTGAACCATTAATGATCATTGTTCAACAATGTAAATCTTATATGAAACAACTGAGTTGTCATTATACCAACTCAAACTATATTAAACATAATAGATTTACAACTAAAAAGAAATACTACTGATAACAAGTAAATGATATTTATTTTTTGAGAAAGAAAAAAATCATCAAGTACTTTGATTTTTATATTATTTTAAAATTTTATAGATTTTAGGAGTTTTTTATGAAAAAGAATAAGGAAGCTAAATTAAATAAGTCTGTTTAAGACCTGTGCTTCTAAACAAGTAATCTGATATTTAACAAAATATATATTTAGCCAGAGATTTTTGGGCAATCTGAATTCTTGGGCAAAAGAGATGAGAATTAGGAGCCATCTGCATTATTTGGACTAGTGAGCTAGCTGTGGTCTCCAAATTAGCTATGGTAGGGTAGTCTTACAGATATAAGGAGTCTTACCCTGTTCATTTGCAAAAATGATTAGTAGATAAATGACAGAACCAGAGAAAAGGCAAAAATCCAAGTTTAGATTGTACTTCCAGTTCCTCCATTTGGGATCATTGGATGAACACACTGTTATTTCCCTCTATTGTGTTTACAGAAAATAACTGCTGATTACAAAAACATACACTCAGCTAACTCATAAAATAACATCACCAATATTTTTATTTATTTATTTATTTATTTTAATAAGTTTTTATTGTTCATATTATTACAAATGTTCCTTTTTCCCCCCACCATTGCTCTCCTCCACCAGGTTCCCACCCCACCCTCTGCCCTTTCCCCACTCCCCATTGTCCTCATCCATAGGTGCACAGTTTATGTTCAGTCTCTTCCCACGCCCCCCTCTCCCCTTTTCCCCAAGAATCGTCAGTTCACTCCCCTTCCATACCTCTGATTCTATTATATTCAACAGTTACTATTGTTCATCAGATTTTTTTTTAATTTCCTTGGTTTTTAGATTCACTTGTTGATAGTTACGTATTTGTTGTTCATAATTTTTATCTTTGTTTACTTTCTCTTCTGAAAGAACCCCCTTCAGCAGTTCATATAATTCTGGTTTGGTGTTGATGAACTCCTTTAGCTTTTTTTTATTAGTGAAGCTCTTTATCTGACCCTCGATTCTGAGTGATAGCTTTGCTGGATAGATTATCTTTGGCTGTAGGTTCTTACTATTCATCACCTTGAATATTTCTTGCCATTCCCGTCTGGCCTGCATGGTTTCTGTTGAGAAGTCAGCTGACAATCGTATAGGTGCTCCTTTATAGGTAACTACCTTCTTTGCTCTTGCTTCTTTTAATATTCTCTCTTTGTCTTTTGCTCTTGGAATTTTAATTATGATGTGTCTTGGGGTGATCCTCTTTGGATTCCTTTTGTTTGGAGTTCTGTGTGCTTCCTGGACTTGTAAGTCTAATTCTTTCACCAGGTGGGGGAAGTTTTCTGTCACTATTTCTTTCAGTATGTTTTCGATATCTTGCTCTCTCTCATCTTCTGGGACTCCCATAATTCTGATGTTGGTTTGCTTGAAGTTGTCCCAGAGGTTTCTTACATTATCTTCAATTTTCTGGATTCTCTTGCCTTCTAGCTTCTGTGGAGGAGTGTTTTCTGGCTCTTTATGTTCCAAATCTTTTACTTGATTCTTGCGATCTTCCCTTCTGTTTTAGGACTCTGTAAAATATTTTTTATTTCAGACAATGTATTCTTTATTTCTTGTTGATCCCTTATCATTTCTTGATGACTCCTTATTAATTCTAGTTGATCTCTTTTCATATCTTCATAGGTCTTATCCATCTTTTCTAGGAAATTCTTGAAAAACCTTATAAGTGTAGATTTGAACTCTATATCCAGACGCTTTTTGTCCTCCATTTCTTTCGTTTGTGATCTATTTTGTTGTCGCATTTCGCAGTTACAGATGGGACGGGGTTTCAGGGTGGAGCCTGCAGCTTTGGCTTCCGTCAGCCCCGCCCTATGCGGGTCCTTCAGTGCTCGCTGCTGCCAGTGCCTCTGAGAGAAAGGTGCCCTCGATTTTCACCTGCTGCCAAACAGTCTATGCTCTCCCACAATGAGCCCAGTATTGGGGTTCAGTTCAGTTGGAAGTGGAGTTGGAGGTGGCGTTCAGAGCAGTCTGGAGCCCCAGTCTCCTTCCAGCCAGGGCAATCCCGCGGCAGAGCCGACCATCCCTTCTCTGCGCGCAGTGTGCCCGCCGCCGGGACCTCCTTTCGCCTCTCCCCGGGGTTCCGCCTTACAGCCCGGCTCCCTATGGCTGAGCCTGAGTCCCGGGGGTCTGGCTTAGAACTGGGGTTCAGAGCAGTCCCGGGCCCAGCACAGTCTGAGTTTTATCTCCTTTCCGCTAGGGAATGCCCACCAGGCACTCCGCCTCCCCCCCCCTCTCTGGGTCCGTCTTCTCCGCGCTGCGTCTCCGCTCCGAGCACCGCGTCTCCGTACCTTGGGCTTTTCCAGCTCCTCCGCACCTCCTTCTGGTTTTTTCCTTGCTTCTCACTGTAGAATTTCCAGTCAGTCAACCTTCCTGTAGATCTGGGCAATATCCGTTTTATATTTTAGTTGTATTTTATTGAAATTGTTGTGTGCGGCTGCGGCTAGGTGTTCACCTGGGCGCAGCCATCTTGGATCTCCAACATCACCAATATTTTAAATAATCCTCACAAAAAAAAAAAAAAAAACTATGACACTGGCCACTTAAACATTCAGGTAATCATCATTAAGTTAATTCCTTTCTCTGGTTCAATAGTTTTCAATTAAGGGCATCATTTAATGGGTGTTGAACAGGCCTGCTTAAACTTCCTGCAATTTACATTCGGAAGACTTTTCCCACCCAAAATGCCATCAGGCATTCTCCTGATGACTGAGACAAGTTAATGCAAAATCCCTTGACAATTCCCTGTGCCATTCTTGCTGCCTTTAGTGCTACTGTCAAGAAACACTGCCTAGCCTAGACTGTGTTCCTGGGGCCTTCCTCTTTGGATTGTTTGGTTGAAAGAAGGGGCGGGGGGGGGGGGGGGGGAGGGAGCACAAGTGAAAGTGTTCCTTATGTAGATATGAAAATGCTTTATCCAATCACCAAGCAAAACATATAAACAAAGACAGTAGATCTTAAAAGCTATCATTACAAGAAAAAAAAAGTGTTAACTATGTGTGGTGATGAATGTTAACTAAATTGGTTTAATAGTAATCATTTTTCAATATCTATATACATCAAATCATTATATTGTACACTGAAAACTAATACAATGTTATGTCAGTGATATCTCAGTTTTTGAAAAACAAATAGAAAAACAAATAGAAAAATACACTAGCCCTTCATGCCATGACATGCAGCACACTGGAATTATTGATTATATACATCAGAAACCAATTTAAATGCAAAATACATTCCTTGGAATAGTGTTGGATAATTTTGAGAACAGATGGGAAGACTGAAGAATGTGGCACAGGCTGAACCAAGAAAAGCACGTAACTGCCAAGACCCTATCAAAGGATGAGCTGCTGAGGACACTTGCCTCCTTGCACAGTTACACCTCACTTTCCCCTTCCAGAAACAGGCAGACCACCTCTCTGTGTGGTAACTTGTTGGCATGTCACTTAGCAGTCCTAAATATAGAAATAGTATTTCTTAAAAATTATGAAAACAGAAAATACAATGCTAAGTTTCTGTTCCCTTGGAGACCCCACCTTTCCCTGTGCAATTCTTACTTCCAGAGAAAACATTTCATTCTGATCTTGCTGTATACACATTCTTTGTTCCAAAAACTGCCAGTGAGATCACTGCCATGTGGAAATTCTTCTCTTTCCTTAAGATATTTGGCTCTTTCGTGAAACTGCAGACCAAAACCACACATGAAATATCCTATTCCTGACCTTTGATTTGCTTTCTTTCATAGTTCCCAATATTTTGGCCTTTTCTTTTTTCTTTTTTCCTTTTTTTTTTTTTTTTTTTTTTTTATGGTTGTTGTTGTATAGGCTATCCCCCCAAAAAAATGTATTCATACAGTTTGAATAATTAGAAAGGCAGTGTTTATTAAAATACACTTCCTTTTCAAAATTGAGCCATCAGCACTTAGAGTGTGGAAACACTTTTTGGGGACACCCTGTACATTAGATGTGGGTTCCCAGCTCCCAGACAGTGCCACCTGACACCAAAACATCTGAGATAAGGACCACAGGCCGCTGGCTTTTAGTAAGTTCTCTATAGCACCAGAGGTCTCAAGACTTTCAGGAGAACAGCCCTCTACACAGGGTATATGTTTGGGACAGGCATTCTCCTGGTGACTGAGACAAGTTAATGGGAAATCCTTAGATTTCCTCAGTCAAAGCCAACACCTCCAGCAGTTCACCAGGCCCTTTGTGTAGAGTGAGTCTCATGAATAAAATCTCTTGTTAATCTGTTGTATTTCCAGGCTGGAAAAGCAGAGAGAACGTCTCTAAACTGGTTTCAGATTATATGGCAAAGAAGTTTAATCTAGATCCACTGATTACCCATACTATGAGCCTTGATAAAGTCAATGAAGCCGTTAAATTCATGAAAACCGGAAAATGGCAAGTTCCTCCCCTAATGTCCAAGTGTTTGGGGCAAGAAGTGGGGGTGGGGGTCGGAGGCGGGGAAGAAAAGTCGTGGCTGGTGAACCACATGCAGACAAGCGAAGGTGGTTTCAGGAATCTATAAAGCACCTCCTCTCCCTCTTTAATTTACTCCCAGTCTATCAATGCAATTCTTGAAATATTTAAGTGCTCATCTACCCTCACCATTCGTATTTTATTTCCAGTTTGGCATTTTTTATATGACACACTAACCAATGAGTTTGGCTCAGAAAATTTTAGCTCATAATTTATGAAGAGGCCATGATTGTTCTATTTCAAAAGGGGGGAATTACCCCTCGAATTCCAAATTCTGACACCTATCTTTGGCCCACAAACAGAACTCCAGCCACCACCTAGACACTGGCCTTCCCCACAGGGCACAGACCTGCTTACGTGTTCCTCACCCTCGGAGCTGGGTGTCATTTTGAAAAATCTCACCACTGATTTAATATCTCCATTTTTCACATAACATGGACTACAAAGTGAAAATGTGAAATCACAAACACACATGTTGCTTTGGAACTGTTTCAACTTAATTTTTTCTTTCTTTTTTTTTTCTTTTTCAGTATCCGCTGTGTCATGTTACTTTAAGGACAATGTAATGAACACAAGATCCGTGGCATATTTTCACCAACTAAATTGCATCCTGTATAACTTCCATGACTTAAAAGGATTATCCACACAGGTCTTGCCTCTGATTCATTCCGTAGTGGGCTAATATCTGACTTCTGCTCTCACCACCTCATCAAAATTGATCCTTTGTCATCCAGTCTCACCCAGGAACAGCTCCCTGTTAGAGCTAGTGTAGGGTTGATTTGAATCACCTAATTCCAAAACCTTCAAACAGTCACCCCAAGATACTCCCATTTTCATAGTTGCCTTTACCTCTGGGCCCCTGATTCTTTGCACACTATGTCTCTCATCCCCATGAAACTCCACTCATTTCACACCAAAGAAATAAAATTTACCAATCATGAGTTTATTGTACATTCAGGTTAAAGCCAGCTGATTGGGGGGGAAGGGGACTTGATTACATTAACTTAAATATATCCCAGTTAAACACTAAGTCCTTCATTCTTAGTATTACTCATCTCAGAGATACTTCTACTGGCATTTCACCTTATATAACCCAGCCTCAAACCATCACTTATGCTTCTATGTCACTCACCTCTTCTCTCATGGATTGCCAAAGGAACTTTAAGTTCTTTTTTATTTGACCAAGACAATTTAGCTCTCAGCAGTTTGTGTCACCTGGCTTCCTAGCCAAGCCATCTAAAATTCAGCAGAAAGAAAAAGGGGCTTGAAAGAAAAGGAGAGTCATTAATTACCAGGATCCATGCACCCTAGGAGGCAGCTATGGTATTAAACAATAAAACTGGCTTCTATTCCACTCACCAAGGAAAGAGGAGATAGTGTGTCATTATTACCAATGAGTATCATTGTTTCTTTCCTTCAAGAAGGAGATGAGATAAAGACAAGGTCCAGCAGGGATTTGTGGCACCCAATCCCTCTCTACCCACTTCTCTGCCCTACTCCTTCCTAATTCTCCTAGAACCTGAGTTAAGATTGAGCCCTCATGGGATATGGCTTCTGCCCTATTCCCTAGATATAGAGTCTCTTTCAAACCCTCTTCTCCAAAACACACACCAGAGCTCCCTTCCTAGTTAAGGTTTCTTCTGCTGCGGTTTAGGCTCCCCGAGGTCTGAAGCCACTAGATCAGACAGGAGTCCCGTGGACCAGCAGACCTCGACAGACCTCGGGAAACCAGGAGATGAGATGTCACGTTTGTACCTCGTCCAGTCGCCTCGTGAGTTAAGATCAGCCAGGAAGGTGAGCTACATCCCCAGCCTATCTCTGCAGACACAGCTGCCACGTGTATCAAAAGGCTCTCAAGAGACTCCGATTCTCACACTGAGAAGCAGCCTCATGAGGTGGGCAGCCTGCCTTTCCTTCAGGGTCCCTGCCTGCTACAAACAGAGGGGATAGGCGCTATCAAACGTGTTCTTTGTCTTCCAAACTGTGATCCCAGTGGGAGAGGGCTCTCCTGCAGTGGGTTCAACCCTTAGCCTCTGGCAGAACTCTTCGAGTCCTAACGAAACAATGGACAACTAAGCAAGGAAAAATGATTAACTTCAGTGCCAAGTAGTCATTTGTTTCTGCATCTGGTGTGCTGTTTATTCTCAACACTTTGTTCAAGCACAGTTGTCTCTGGGGCCCTTCACCCTCCTGCTTTGGAATAGAAAATGACTTGTATGTTGATTTTATTCAACCTGCTATCTACATTAGAATCAGAGAAGGGCCTAGGTCCCAGCGGGCTGCCACTGCTGGCTGCCTCCTCTCTAGTCATCACAAAGAGTATTTTGACAAAAACTGAGGGCTCAGCATAGGGCATGCCCTATGGGGAATGCCTCTGCCAACAAGGGAGTGGCACTCTCCTTCTCCATCTCCCCAAGTCTGAGCCAGATGCCAACTCTGCTCTGCTCTGCACCTCTGTTCCCTGAGGGCAGCTCAGCATGCCCCTGCCCTGCCCTGCGAATAACCTTACTAACACTAAGAACTTGGAGAAGTCTTCAGGTCTTGGAGGGTCTGAGTCTGACCGAAAATCTTTTGCTCTCAACAGCACCTGCATCCTGCCCCAAGAAAGCCCACTTCTTTAAGCTGCTTCGAATGTCTCTTTAAGTTGTAGCGCATTGCAAACATCTGTGATCCAGTCACAAATGCAGACTTTTCCTCCTTTCTGTTGATACATGGCCAAAAATATTACACGAGTTCAGGCGACTACACACATCATTGTATACCCATGCACTGTCGCTGCTGGCCACGAAGGGAAAGAATTCATGAAAATATAAAAAAGGCTAGAAAAATTAAATGTTACAGAGAAATTTTTTTAAAATCCTTTGTTATAAACGAAGCCACTAACAATTTGCTAGAAAACAGTTTTAATTAAAAGATAGGAATGAAAAAGAAGTTAAGAAATGAAATGGGGGGGTAAGAAAGTGGAAGCAAAGACTTTAAATATACTTCCAAATAGTATACTAGAAAATTTTAATTATTCTACAATAAAATATTACTTAAAGTATGGATGAGATAGTGGAATATTATGGGATTAAAAAAAATGGTACAAAGAAAAACACGCTGACAGAGAAGGCAAAATACATTGTCAAACTTTTAAAAATACATACAAGGAACACTTGCATGAACTAATAGCAAGCCTCAAAGTATGCAAAGCAAAAAGTTGGAAAAGGCCCTGGCTGGTGTGGCTCTGTGATTAGAGCTTTGGCCAGCACCCAAAATGGGTCATGGGTTTGATTCAGAGTCAAGGGCACGGACCTAGGTTTGCAGGTTTGGTGTCCGGACTCAGATGGGGTGAATTAAGGAGGCAACCAATCGATGTGTCTCTCTCACATTGATGTCTCTACCTTCCTCCTTCCACTCTCTCTAAAAATCAATGGGAAAAAAATAGCTTCAGTGACTATATGAACAAACTTATAGTAATTATTTTTAAATATCTTAGTTAATAGAATAAGCAGACCAGCCAAAACCGGTTTGGCTCAGCGGTAGAGCCTCAGTCTGCGGACTGAAAGGTCCCAGGTTTGATTCTGGTCAAGGGCATGTACATTGGTTGCAGGCATATCCCCAGTAGGGGGTGTGCAAGAGGCAGCTGGTCTATGTTTCTCTCATCGACATTTCTAGCTCTCTATCTCTCTCCTTTCCTCTCTGTAAGAAAAAACAATAAAATATATATATTTTTAAAAATAGAATAAGCAGACCAAAAATCAGTATGAGCTGGCTCCAGTACACCACTGGTGCTTATTCTCATTAATGATCACAGAACTACAAATTAAAAGCAATTATTTATCACTCCACGCCCACTGATTATCAGAAATTATAAAGTCCAGCAATTCCAAGCATAGGCACGGTTGTGGCCCAATGAAAACACTGATACACCCTTGCTGGTAAGCAAAGCCATATTGTAAAAACACTCTGGCCTTCTCTATCAAAGTTGAAGATACAGTACTTCCACACCTTCTCAAAATATTTAACAGCCTCTGTGGGACACTCCATTTCCCACCAACAGCCCAGCAAGAGTTCCAGGGGAGCTTTGGCCCACAGCGCCAGCGGCCACGGCTCCATAAGCTCAGACGGGGCACCAGGTACTTGCCTACAGGCATCCAGGGACTACTCTGCTGAGCACAACCAGAGACCCGAAACCTCTGCTTGGCATAATAGTGGGTACTGTTTGCATATTAGTCCTGAATTTTCCTTAAGAAAACTTTTTTATGCAACCCTTAATTCATCATAAGAAAGAAAAAAGAAAGAAAAATAAATGATAATAGAATAAACAACTACATGCAATGTGGGGGGTTTCTCAAAAAACATGGAATTGAGAGAAGACATACATACACTTAGATTTCATTCATATAAAGTTTTTAATAAGTAAAGCTAAACAATACTTACAGAGAAGCATAAATTACAAAGAAGTGCAAGGAAATAATTAAGGTGGTACATTAAAAGGGTGGGTACAGGAAGGATTCTGGAGCAGTGGAAATGTCCTTTATAATTTTGTGTTAACTCATCTGTATGTGTAATAAACTTTTACCTATCAAATTATATTTTCCATGCGTGGGAAAGGGTTTGGGATGGGAATGGGGGGGGGGGGGAATGAGGACAAATATGTGATACCTTAATCAATAAAGTAATTTTAAAAAATTATATTTTTCAATAAAAGAGAAAAAAGTAAACAAAAATCTCCAAATAATGTCTGGGAGCAAAGGCTGTTTGCAGCTGAAATACGATAGTACAAAGGACATGATGAAATATGAGCAGAGATAAATAGATATAAAAAAAGGAAAGTGATTGGAGAATAAAAGAGCAGGGATGGCATTTATTCAATGGCAGTTCAATCCAGGATACAGAGAGAACATCGGGACAGATGTGAAAGCACGTCTTAAATCAGAAACGAGCTTCCAAGGCGAGTTTCCCAAAGAAAAATGGGCACCACGGGCAAAGTAAGTAAATGTACTTCTACTATTTCTTTGTTCAGATCTTCTTTATTTGTATACTTTTGCTTCCATTTAAGGTAACCTCTGAATGCATTCATTTAAAGTTGACCCAAAGTACCCCTTCATGCTAGAAATTTACTTATAAAATTATTGTAGACTGGCCATAATGCTTACAGCAGGGTGTCAAATTAAATATTTATAATTGTCAAAAGAAGAGAGAGATTTGGGTAACTGTACTCTAACCATAAAATAGAATTTGCATTTGTTAAAAGTAGTGTTAGAGAACAATATGGAAAATAATATTAATATATTAATAAGTAGAAAAAGTAGATTAAAAGTATCACATACAATAAGATCCCATTTGGGGGGATAATTCAAAGGATTTATCTCACAAAATTGCAGGTGGATTTTATTTTTTCTTCTTGTTTGTATTTTGAAACTTCCTATAATAAATATATATTGTACCTGTAAATAATACTAGTGATATTTTTTAAAATAATTCAAAATTACATAACTGTCAAAAATATGTATTCATGTTGTCAAAAACTAGGAAAATTACATCAAAAGAAAAAATAGAAGTATTAGAATGGAAAAATATATGTTTGTTTCTTTCTACTTTCTTTCAATATTGCTTATATTTAAAACTAAAATATATAATATTAAGAGGGAAGCCCAGCTGGAACCAGTTTGGCTCAGTGGATAGAGCGTTGGCCTGTGGACTAAAAGGTCCCAGGTTCGGCCGAAACCGGTTTGGCTCAGTGGATAGAGCATCAGGCTGCGGACTGAAAGGTCCCAGGTTCGATTCGGGTCAAGGGCATGTACATTGGTTGCGGGCACATCCCAGTATGAGGTGTGCAAGAGGCAGCTAATCCATATTTCTCTATCATCGATGTTTTTAACAACTCTCTATCCCTCTCTCTTCATCTCTGTAAAAAATCAATAAAATATATTTTTTAAAAAGAGGCAAGCCCAGCTGTTGTGGCTCACTGGCTGAGTGTTGACCTATAAACCAAGAGGTCACAGTTCCAAACCTCATCAGGTCAAATGCCCAGTAGCAGGCTCAATCCCTAGGAGGAATGCACGAGGCAGACAATCAATGATTCTCTCTCAGTATTGATATTTCTATGTCTCTCTCCCTCTCCTATCCTCTCAGAATTCAATTAAAATGTTTTAAGAGGCTAAATAAAATTTTAATTATAGAATCTTGCTTAATTTATAAAATAAGTTTATATAATACTATTTAATTTCTTTTATACATTTTTACCCAAAATTTTTGCAGTGACCAATTTTTTTAAAATTTTTATTTATTCTACTGACAAACTTACTAATTATTTAAACCTCACTTATCAAACTTTTATGTGCATATGAACCACTTGGATCTTGTTCAAATGCAGATTTTGATTAAGGGAATTTGGGACAGGGTTTGTAGCTCTAACAAGTTCCCTGGTGTTGTCAATAACTTCTGATCCTAGCGGGGATCATACCATGAGTAACAAACATGTAAAATCACACCTGTAATCTAGCAATAAGGAACTCAGGTAATTCAGAGCTGACAATAAATCCATCCGTCAACAAATACTTATTGGCCAAACCCTATAAATTTATTCCCTTTGCTACTGAAGGGGGGAAAGATCAAGGCATTATATTAAGGTAAACTTTAATGCACCTGTTTTTCTCAAAACATTAACAGGGCACCCTGGCCAGTGGGGCTCCTGTGGTTGGGCGTTATCCCTTGCACCAAAGTGTTGCCTGTTTGATTCCTGAAGAGGAGCCTGTGGAAGGCAATTGATCACTCTCAGATCTATGATTCTCTCCCTTCCTCTCTCTAAATTAGGGGTGTCGAACTCAATCAGAGAAGGGGCCAAAATCTAAAATCCAGCCTAAATCTCGGGCCGAATGGTTTACTGAACAGTCATAAACTGTCATTGTGATGGAAACGCAGCGGAGTGCAGTGATGACAGCGCGGTGCGGGCCACATTGCAAGGCCTGGCGGGACGGATTTGGCCCGCGGGCCTTGTGTTTGACACATGTGCTCTAAATAATCAATAAACTACTCTTTTAGAAAAAAAATAGAATGCGATGATTCTAATGTAGATCATGGTTTCTTATTTTCATTAATCCCTTTTCTATAAAATAATATAATTATATAAAACATCCAGCCACAAGTTATGGTATCAACATGCTTTTTCATTTCCCCACATAATATTCTCTCTGTCTCCCTTCCTCCCATCCTCCACCCCAAACTCTCCCTTCTCTCTCCTCTTCTCTCACTCTGGCCCTCTCTCTCTCCCAGGTTATTAAATGCAAAGCAGCCATCGCCTGGGAAGCAAACAAGCCCCTCTGCATAGAAGAGGTGGAGGTAGCTCCCCCCAAGGCACATGAAGTTCGAATCCAGGTGAGTGGGGACTCTCCCTGGGCAGGGCACAGTAGGCACTGACTTGGTGCAGACTTGGCTCTGTCAGGTCAAACCTGTGGGATGTGACTGGGAAGCGCGGCTGTTTTCAGTGTAGGTGATTGTGTCTTTAGGTTCAGATACAAACAGGCCTTATCTCCAGAAGGGGTAAATCATTAATTATTTATCAGTAGTCATTAATAAAGGGCTTAAAATTTAACTAAAGCACCTTAACATTAATCATTAACCTTAAGAATCAGATTAAGAAAATCCCCATTAGCTATGTTTTCTTTTTGTTTTCCTCTTGCCAATTATTGGAAAGTGTTATTAAAAGGAAGAAAGATAATTTGGTTCAAAATAAGGGAAAGGAAAACCTGAAGAGCTGCCCGAGGCAGCACAGGTCTTGGGTGCAGATGAAGGGAAGGCAGTGGGTGAGCAGGGAGAAGAGCCCACGATGAGTGGACAGATCATCGATGGCAAGTTGGGGTCACCTCTCCACTTCCCCAGAGCTGGCTGCCCAGGTTATGTTTTTCCTCCAACCACCACGGGAAGGGCTTATACATGAGCATGAATGGGATACCCTCATGAGCAGAATCTTGAAGAAGAATATAGATACAGCAGTAATTAATTTAGACAACCTTTTACTTGACCTCTCACTGTTAACTATAAAATTTTAATTTCCTCTATTTTATTTCATGTCATTTCAACAAAATTTGAACAAGGCCTTGAAACCTGTGTTCTCTCCACTCCTCTCCCCATTAGACTTTCCTCTGCCTATTAGACTTTGTTTAAATTTTTCCTATTGCCTTTGATTTCTCCTCTCCTGGAGACAGTAACTGCCAATTTTCTCTCTTTATGATTTTCCAATGATAGCAAAAGCCAAAAAACTAGGGTATAAGAGGAAAAGAATAGATGCTAACATATCTTAACTTGGTGTGTGTTTTTTAAGCATTATGTATTTATTGAGTTCTAAAAGTGCTGTAAAGTTTCAGGATGACAGTGAAATTATCCTAAAATTACCCACTTAACAACCCCAATGATATAATTACAGAAACAACTCAAGTATCTGGTTGCTTTGTAGATGATCGCCACTGCTCTGTGCCATTCTGATGCCCATGTTCTCCATCCTGCATTTGCAAAGGCTCTGTTCCCAGTGATCCTTGGCCATGAGGGGGCAGGTATTGTGGAGAGTGTTGGGCCAGGAGTGACCAACTGCAAACCAGGTATTTTATTTTCTCAATCCAGTAAGTGGGAATGTCAGGATATTTCAGGGATAATTCCTGATAGATTCCTGGCTCTGCATGCTATATTGATCTATGTTTACATAAGGGACCATCTTTTCCAAAGCAAAAGTGAGAACCCAATCTATCACAGTCTAACAATGAGACAGAATACTTGAGTCAGAATTGTCTGGTAAAATCTGGGAAATATGCTCATTTCCTTTACATACTAGAGGACTAATGTCAGTAGGACATCCCCTGAGGGCTCCCAGTATGTGAAAGGGGGCAGGTTGGGCTGAGGGACTCCCCAACACACACACCCAGTGCACAAATTTCATGCACCGGGCCCCTAGTCAGAGGATAGAAGCCATTTTAAAATCAAAATTGAATGAAAAGTAGAAGATGTGAAACTTAACAGTAAAACAAATGGTGAAACACAGTAGTGATGGTTTAACATATACTCTCCATATCTAGTCCGTCACTGTCCACCTCTCCTGTTATATGAGGATGTCCTATTCCACATGGAGGTTTAGAAATGTAGTATATAACAGTTATGATATAGCTACAAAGATAGCAGAGTCTCAGGTAGGACTCTTCACCTGATGGTATCAATATAGACTTGTTGCTTGAGTGCCCAGCAGGAGGCAGGGCTTCGGGGGAAGAATATAGGTAATACTTGGGGAAATTAGCAATCTTTTAAAGCAGTGATTCTCAGCCTATCTAATGCCACGACCCTTTAATACAGTTCCTCATGTTGTGGTGACCCCAACCATAAAATTATTTTCTTTGCTACTTCATAAATATCTACATTATGACTCATTAACAATAGCAAAATTACAGTTTAATAAATATCTACATTATGATTCATTAACAGTAGCAAAATTACAGTTATGAAGTAGCAACAAAAATAATGTTATGGTTGGGGGTTACCACAACATGAGGAACTATATTAAAGGGTCACAGCGTTAGAAAGGTTGAGAACCACTGTTTTAGAGTAACAAAATGTTTTGCCACCTATACTATGCTGAACATAAAATGAATACTGTAAGGAATGGTGTTTTCCACTGATTCATCTGGTAGAAATTATTTATAGGTAACATTTACAAGTAACGTTTATAGGCATCCAACATATGGCCTTTCTTTCTAGGTGACAAAGTGATTCCTCTCTACATGCCTCAATGTAAAAAATGCAAGTTCTGTCTAAGTCCACTCACAAATTTTTGTGCAAAGCTCAGGTAAGCTCCGCACACTGTTTGTAAGACTATAAGTTGGTACCAATATTTTGGGCAGTACATTGGCAAAACAAAAATGAAGTTGAAGACATGCATATTTCTACCCAACAATTCTACTCAGGTGTGTACAAGGAACTGTTGCAAAATCACCCAGGGAGACATGTGCTAGAATGTTCATATCAACATTGCTTATTACAGCAAACAGTGCACAAATGAATTTTCACCGATACCTTGCCTAAGGCCAGAGAAACAAAGGAAAAAATAAACAAACGGGACTACATCAAACTAAAAAGCTTCTGCACAGCAAAAGAAACTAGATTCAAAATGCAAAGGGAACACACTGTATGGGAGACTATATTTGCCAATGATACATTGGCTAAGGGGTTAATTCCCAAAATATATAATGTACTCATATAACTCAACAAAAGACAACCCAATTAAAAAATGGGAAGAAGATCCAAATGCACACTTTTCCAAACAAGGCATACAAACGGCCAAAAGACATCTGAAAAAAATGCTCAGCATCACTAATCATTAGAGAGATGCAAATTATAACGACAATGAGATAGAACCTCACATCTGCCAGAATGGTTAACATCAACAAATCAACAAATAAGTGCTGTCGAGGATGTGGAGAAAAGGAAACCCTATACACTGCTGGTAGGAATGCAGACTGGTACAGTCACTATGGAAAACAGTGTGGAGTTTTCCAAAAAAAATTAAAAATGGAACTGCCACTTGACCCAGGGATCCCATGTCTAAGGGATTAAGAATCCCAAAACACCAATCAGAAGGAATATAGGTACCCCTATATTCATAGCAGCATTATTTACAGTAGCTAAGATCTGGAAATAACCCAGTGCCCATCAGTGGATAAAAAAGCTGTGGTACATTTATACAATAAAATAATATGCAGCTGTAATAAATAAATAAATAAATAAATAAATAAATAAATAAATAGATCTCTGACCCTTTCACACAGTATCCAGGGACCTGGAGAGTATTATGCTAAGTGAAATAAGCCAGATAGAGAAAAACAAGTATTACAGGATCTCACTTACATGTGGAATCTAATGAATACAATAAACTGATAAATAAAATAGAACCAGTAACATGGAATCAGAGAACAGACTGACAATTCCCAGAGGGAATGGGTTGGGGGGAGGTAAGAAATTAATCAAAGAATTTATATGCATATATGCATATATTCATTGACCATGAACAGAGATAATAGCCATGGTAAAAGCCTGGAGGCAGGGTGGGAACCCAGTGGTGGGGGACAAGTGGGGAAAGAGGGAGACATTTGTAATACTCTCAATAATAAAGATTAAAAAATAAATAAAAATTTTAAGTTTATTGTTATCATTATGATCTTTAGATGACCCCTGACTATTATGTCTGTTATATCACACTAGTAGCCCTGTGCACAAATCCGTGCACCCACTGCCCAGAGGTTCTCTACAGCCCAGAGGCCCATCCAGGACCGGGCACGGAAGGCTTGCCTCATCACCATGCAGATGTATTAGTTATATTAGTTATATAGTTATATTAGTTATTTGTATTAGTTATAACAATTTTAAGGCCATTCATGATGCCCTCTCTCAGCAGCTGCCCCACACACAGGACTGGGGGACTCAGGCGGGGCTGAGAGGACTGGACACTGCCATCTTGTGGCTATGGGCACCACCATCTTTGTGATGGAGTGATGGTTAATTTGCATATTACCATTTGTTAGATAGGATTATATTATGTATTATACATATTATATTTTATGTACTATTTATATTGCATATTTACTATGTCATCATATATTATATACAATAAATATATTAAAATTATGTTTTTATATTATATATAATGACAAAAATTTATACAAACTTTGAATGATTATAAAGTCATTGTTTATTATCATACAGTTTATTTGCAAAATTTAAAAGAATCTACAGAAATTAATTTTTTTTTTGTCAATGCCTATTTTCAAACTGATGAACATACTGGTCCAGACACTGCTGATGCAAAGCAATCATCAAGAATTGCAAACATCAAGAATCATTTTGTCAGTATTTGTATGCCCTCAATTCATTTACTGTTGTTAGTTTTGTACCATAAACTTTACCTTTTATTTATCCCCATTAAAAAAAGTCTAGTAGCACTTTAGAATAAGTTTTCTTTGTTCAAAGCTTAGTCTGGCTTCACCCATTATTCCAAATTAGTTAAACCTGAAAAGGAGTGAAAATTACATGAGTTATCAATTGTTAAAGTATGTATACATTTTGGGGGAATATATATATATATGGCATATGTGTGTATGTGTTTGTTTGTATATATATGTGTAAAAGTTCCCAGTGATTTTCTCAATTTTTCATATCTTAAAATTGTTATAACTAATACAAAATGCCTTATTATTTTTTAGGAAAGTAATCAGTGATCCATTTACTTTCTCTTTTTTGTATTTTTTTTTAAATCTCTAGTCAATTCAAAGATCCTATTATTCAGCAAGAACTAATGGAAGACAAAACCAGCAGGTTTACCTGCAAAGGAAAACCAGTTTACCATTTCCTAGGGACCAGTACCTTCTCTCAGTACACTGTCGTATCAGATACTAATCTGGCCAAAATAGATGATGATGCCAATTTAGAGAGAGTCTGTGTGCTTGGATGTGGATTTTCAACTGGCTATGGAGCTGCCATCAACACTGCCAAGGTAAAATGGTTAATCACCAGGTTCTATAAAACAGAAATTATCAGGAGGCAGCATGGTAAAGCAGCTAGAATTATCTTCAAACCCTGGCTCTGTGTTTATCATCCCTGTGGTTTTAGGCAAGCTATTTAACCTCTTTACTTCTACTTCTGTATAACAATATTCTGTATATTACTAATTACTGTGGGAAAACTAAATTGTATTGCATAGGTAAGACATTTGGCCCAGTAGCTGGAATACAGTTGGCACCAATTCATGTCGATTTCTTTCCCTATAATAGTATGTTATATTGTAGGTCATCCCTAATTTAAATACAGCCTGTAAATATGTCCCCTAAATATGAATCCTCATCCTGGGACAGCAGACCCAGTCAAGAGACAATAGAAACTGCAGAGACCCCACCCACCCCCTCGTGGCCATGCCTACTTTCTCCCTGAGGGAACAGATTCCTCCCTAAACTGTAGTAATTCATCTCTGCTTCTCACCCTATCCTTTTGTGTTTCCAGTGCAGGTTCTCAGATGGCAGCTCTAATGGTGGAAAAATATGTCCCTGAGTCCCGTGTTAGAATTTATAAGCTTTTCAAAGCTGTTTAACTCAAGAGACTAGAGAGATGTCAGTATCCCTCAGACAATCTCCTAACTTAAATCTCTTTAACATCAGAGTTCATCCTTTGACTCCAAATTGCAACTAAAATTGGTCTTTCTAAACAGCACATATGACTATTTCATCCCCTTTCCATTATTCCTCTTTTCCTTAAGTACACTGCAGTGGTTCTCCCTCCTTTTCCCTGCCCAGCCTTGCCTCCAGTCACTATGGCCTCTGGGCTTTGCACACCTTGTTCCCATCAACATTGCCTGGAGAGCAGCTCCCTCCACCTCTTCTGGCTGGCTTTTCGTATTTGCCACGTCCTGTTGGAAAACTACTCCAGTCCTTTGGGCATGAATTAGGTGCCCCTCGCAGTTTTCCCCAAAGTACCCATGTTTATTCCAGTCTACTTATCACCCTATGGAGGAATTTCCCATTACTTCTTTTTCCTATGAAACTATTTGCTCCTTGAAGGCAAGAACTCTCTCTTGTTCATTGTGATGTTTCTGGAGCCTAACCCTGTGCATGTCACACAGTAGGGATGTGACAATCTTTCAGTGAATGAATGAACAAAACTAGGTTCATATACAATCCTTAAAGCATCTTGGTGAAATTCTGCCCTCAGTTTTCCAACAAAAATTTCTTTTTATCAGATTGATGAGAGTTGTTGGGTTTCAAGAAAGCAAAGTCATCCTAATGAAAATAAGATGATTTAGTAACCGGAATATCAAGGTCTGACTTTTCATTGAGAATTATATTGGCCAAGCACACAGGGATGCTAATCTTGGCCATCAGTATATTGCCTCCCTCTAAAATATCATTTGTTTGCCGAAACCGGTTTGGCTCAGTGGATAGAGTGTCGGCCTGCAGACTGAAAGGTCCCAGGTTTGATTCCGGTCAAGGGCATGTACCTTGGTTGTGGGCACGTCCCCGGTGGGGGGGGTGCAGGAGGCAGCTGGTCGATGTATCTCTCTCATCGATGTTTCTGGCTCTCTATCTCTCTCCCCTCATCTCTGCGAAAAATCAATAAAAATATATAAATAAAATAAAATAAAATATCATTTGTTCATTCATTCATTCACTTATTAATAAAAATTAAAAGTGTTCGCCGAAACCGGTTTGGCTCAGTGGATAAAGCGTTGGCCTGCGGACTGAAAGGTCCCAGGTTCGATTCCGGTCAAGGGCATGTACCTTGATTGCGGGCATATCCTCAGTGGGGGGGGGTGGGGGTGGGGATGCAAGAGGCAGCTGATTGATGATTCTCTCTCATTGATGCTTCTGGCTCTTTATCCCTCTCTCTTCCTCTCTATAAAAAATCAAATATATATATATATATATATATATATATATATATATATATATATATAAAGACAAGCTACAATACAAAGGCTCCTGGGAGAAGGGTGTTAGTTGGGTAATGTTAACAGCTTATGTGACCTTGGCAGTCAAAGCACATTCTCCTGTAGATGGCACTGGCCTCTCAAGGAAGAATTATTGCTCTTGTGGTTAAACACATCCCCTTTTCTGGACTCCATACAGATGCTCGCCTTCTACTACTATGATCTTTTTTCAGGAATATTAACACTAGAGATTCAGCTACAGTTTACTTTTAAATCTAGTCATAGCTTATCTAAATTCCCATGTTATTCCCACTGTTGAGGAACAACTAAACCAATTCAGGAGATGCTCAAAGAAGAAAAATAAATCTGATAGGACCAAGTAAAGGAAAGGGAAGTATCAGTAATCCTATATAATAAAAGGCTAATATGCAAATCAACCAAACAGTGGAACGACTGGTCACTATGATGCACACTGACCACACAGGAGCTGCCCCCTCGTGGTCAGTGCACACCCACAGGAGGAGCATCATTCAGCTGGCAATCGCAGCAGCAGTGGTTTAAGGATGTCCAACTGCAGGCTTAGGCCTGCTCCCCAGGGGAAGCAGGCCTAAGCTGTCAGTCAGATATACCTAAGGTGACCAGATTTTAACATTGGTAAAGCGGGACACCATTGACCGAGGGGGGGTGGGTCTATTTAAAAGGGAAGCAATAAACCCTTTACAGTGTGTGAGCTTTCAGGTTTTGTTCTGATACCACTAAAGGGGAAATGAAAACAAGGAAATTATTTCCACTTGGGCTTGTTCCTTATAAACTGATGACCCTAATGACCCTCAAATGATTCTCAAAGTTCAGAAAGTGATTCATTCATTTTTACATTGGTAAATTTCCCCAAGTGGCTAAATCCCTTAGTCTTATGACAGGAAGTCCTTCATATGTTCCTGCCCCCACCTCCCTCTGTATCTTTAAAGAAGGGGGGACCAGCTGCTTTAACTTATGATTTTCCTGCCTGCAGGTTACCCCAGGTTCTACTTGTGCCATCTTTGGCCTGGGAGGTGTCGGCCTTTCTGCTTTAATGGGTTGTAAAGTAGCAGGAGCTGCCAGAATCATAGCTGTTGATATCAACAGTGAGAAGTTTACAAAGGCCAAAGCCCTTGGAGCCACTGACTGCCTCAATCCTAGAGAGCTACAAAAACCCGTCCAGGAGGTCATCATTGAAATGACTGGTGGGGGTGTGGATTTTGCACTTGATTGTGCAGGTGGATCT
The DNA here is from genome assembly GCF_014108245.1 of Pipistrellus kuhlii. Taxonomy (NCBI): domain Eukaryota; kingdom Metazoa; phylum Chordata; class Mammalia; order Chiroptera; family Vespertilionidae; genus Pipistrellus; species Pipistrellus kuhlii. The sequence goes on from NW_023425404.1 coordinate 137,215,699, forward strand.
GAAGTCATGGTATGTATATTTTTTATAATAGTACATAAGTAATATTTATTAACATTAATAAACATTGACTGTATGTATATATTAATATAGTTAGTCACTTCATAGTCAATATTCACATATTTGTATATATATAAATTATGTTAATACTAGAAGCCCAGTGCACAAAATTTGTGCACTGGGCTGGGGGGTGTCCCTCAGCCCAACCTGCACCCTCTTCAATCTGGGACCCCTTGGGGGATGTCCGACTGCCAACCGACAGGGATTGGGCCTAAACAGGCAATCGAACATCCCTTTCACAATTCAGGTCTGCTGGGTCCCAACTGTTTGCCTGCCTGCCTGATTGCCCCTAAACGCTTCTGCCTGCCAGTCTAATCACCCCCTAACCACTTCCCTGCCAGTCTGATCGATGCCTAACTACTCCTCTGCCAGCTCAAATGTCCCCAACTGCCCTCCTCTGACAACCCGATCACCCCCAAATGCCCTCCCCTGCATATTCCCTCTTTATCAGAGAGGGTTTTTTTCTTTAACATATTGGACAATCCTAACTGGTTTGGCTCAGTGGATAGAGCATCAGCCTGCAGACTCAAGGGTCCCAGGTTCAATTCCAATTAAGGTCATGTACCGTGGTTGGGGCACATACCCAGTGAGGAGTGTGCAGGAGGCAGCTGATCAATGTTTCTCTCTCATAGATGTTTCTAGTTCTCTATTCCTTCCCCTTCCTCTCTGTAAAAAAAATGAATGAAATATATATTTAAAAAAAAAAAAAAAGAAAGAAACATTTAAGATTCCTCCATATCTGCCTGACTGGTGTGACTCAGTGGTTGAGACCCCAGGCTGCCCGGAGGAGATCACGCCTGGGGGTGCACACCCCTTCCACCCCTCCCAGGCTGAGACCCCAGCCCAGGCTGCCACCGCTGGGAGGGGCTCATTCAGTGATCGTGTGGGCCCCTCCCAGGCTGAGACCTCAGGCTGCAGGTTTGTGTGTAGGGTTCACTCTGTGGGGAGTGGACTTGTTTTTGTTTTGTATAAAGAGTCAGGAGTGTCTCTGGGCAGCATGCTGCCAGGCTGCTTACTCTGCAGGCTCTCAGTGGCAGCCCTCCTCAAGACTGGGGGACTCTGGTGAGGCTGAGAGGAAGGGGTGCCGCCATCTTATGGCTATGTGTGCCATCATTTTTGTTGTGGAGTGATGGTTAATTTGCATATTAGCCTTTTATTAGATAGGATAATAAGCAATGTTTATTAATAATATATTGGATATAATGTAGTGTGTTATAATTAATATTTAGTCTATTGATAAATATTACAGATTTATTATGTTATTATTATTTGTTTATTCTTCCACATGAAATTCAGAGGAAACTTATAAGTGAAAATTTTTAAGGAATTGTGCCTGCAAGAAGTGAGCAAAACAATGAGAACAGGAAAGGCAGACTTAAAGGAGGAGGAAGAGAATGTGGCTGGTGTCACCCTAACAGCCTGAGGTATCCACTCCCATCAAAAAGCAGAGCAGGGAGAGGCCAGCAGCCTACACACAATCCAGTTCTGTCTGCCAGTCCTCAAAAATCGGCTGCAAAATTAGGTCCAAAGTAAATATTTAACATGTTTAATATATTCAATGCACACATGCTGCAAAATTAAAAGTACGGTACATATTTTCTTTGCAAACACTACAATTTTTAATCATTCAGTTTTCCTCTCCTCTCAGGTCGGGCTCCCTGACTTGCAGGGCCTGAGAAGCTACCTCTGTCTATCCCATTCTCCTGAGAGTGGGCAGAGCCACCCGCACATGTGGCAACAGATGGACAAGATGGCTTGCCAGGATCTTGTTACCCCTTCACTCAGCCTGGCTCCTAACACCCTCCTCTATGGAAGGAACCATAATAAAAGTCCATGCCTCCACCAGGAGCTGCCTTTGCAGGTTCTTCCCCTGCTTCTCACCTGACTGGTGAGTTCCCCAGAAGAGGAGAGAGAGGCAAGAGCTGCTGAGAGGAGCAAGCCACCCCTCCAAGAATGGTTTCATTGTAATAACAGAGCTGTTTGAAAGGGGATTGTTAGGTAAATGTAGCTCTTCCTGAAGATTCATACATTGACAGCTCCTTGTCCTGCACTGCTCTCTGTGTCAGGCCCTGCTTTTTAATGGTCCTTGGCACTTGGAGCTTGCAATGTGCCACATCCATTCCTACTCTTTCCAAAGCTCAAACTGTTTACAAACATTGACATTCAGCCTGTTCACCTTATTTTCAGAGTACAGATATTCTCAACACTCGCTGCTTTACAAGTGCCTGGGAGTTGTTGTTTGTTAGTACCAGATGGAGGCCCCGGAACCAATATTTTTTTATAAGTTTCTCAAGCTGAGAAACACTGACCTGAAACTTGGCAGGTTCTTTTATTACCTGATTTATTATACCAAGAAATGTATTTTAAATTATGGAATAGAATTACACCAAATTTTAAAACGTGTCAATTATTTAATTGCAAAAATTTCTAGGTTGTAATAGAGATTCCACTAATGGCTATGAAACTGATTTCAATGACTTTTCATGCCCTAAAGCAGCATAAAGAACTAAACAGAATTAGAAACTTAAAATAATTGACAATTATATAAGATATATAAGTTAAAATAATTGACAATTATATAAGATACTGAGAATTCAAAATAATTCTGATTAGAAGTTATTAGAGGATACTAAATAAAACTCTGAACTTGCACATAATACCCATTGAACTAGGTCATCTTTATGGAGGTTAAATTCTTGCTTGGAGCAAACTTCAGAAATGTAAGAAAAGCAATAGAAAAAAACATAAAAATTAAAAAAATTAAAAAACAGAAGTCAATGTAAGCAGCTATCTTAAGATGACCAGTAGTACTTTGTGCTCTTTTTCCCTCAACATGAATCTATGTTGTATATATAAACAAAAATAAAACTGCCATATAAAAAATGCAAAAAGCATAAGTTTCTATTTAGAAATATTACCAATTCTCAAAACAATAAATAAGCACATAATCAGATAAAAATTTCAAAACATATTCTTAAAGTTCTAGGTCATTGTGTCTTCTGTCACTAGTAAGACAGATGGAGAGAGAGAGAGAAGATGGAGAGAATTTACTGTACTTCAAATTCCTCCTTTCATATAATGATCAGGGATGAAAAAGAACTGTATTTCCTATTGGAACTTCTGAAAAAGTAAAAACTGCCCCAAAAGGTAAAAAATAAAGTTGCCCCCTGGCTATGGCAACAGATATGGCACAAAGTTTACATTTCTCTTCTACTATAGGCCCAGTGCATGCAATTTGTGCACTTGGGGGACTTGCAGCCTGGATTGCCAGGGGGCACAGGCCAGGCCAAGGAACCCCACCAGTGCAGGATTGGGTCTGAGGAGGAAAGCAAAAGGTTGGCTGACCAGGGAGGGACCTTAGGAGGGCTGCAAGGCATGTCTGGCCCTTCTCGCTCAGTCCTGATAGGCTGGACCCCAGCAGCAAGTTAACCTACCAGCTGGAGCCTCTGCCCCCTGGTAGTCAGGGCCAACATAGCAAGTGCTTGAGAAGCCTTAGCATGTCATTACCTTTGGTTGGTTGAATGGCCAAGCAGATGACCGGACACTTAGCATATTAGGCTTTTATTATATAGAATAATGCTTGTCTCAAAACATTTTAGCTGTTTATCTATTTACCATTGGGCTTCTAAGTGGAATGGCTATCCACAATTTATAGCTTTCTTAAACTTATTTACATTTTTAATGCTTAGGAATTTTATCTTCATCCCAAACTTGCAGTAGGATAAAATAACAGTATTCTTTTTTTCCTCTCATGAAAAGATCAATGCAACTCCCCCCACGCCCACTGTCACTGTTTTCTATATGGTGAGTTACCCATCAAGGAAGTTCAAATTTGTGGCTTCACAATCTCAACATGAGGTCCCTCTGGTTGTAGCAGTAGGAGAAGGGACAGCTGGCAGGTTCCACACTAGCTTTTCTGTTTTGGCCAAGAAATGACACTTCACTTCTGCCCAAAGTCCATTCATTGGCCAAAACTGGTCACATAAGACCACCTAACTGCAAAGAGCTTAAAAAAATGGAGAGGCAGATAAAATGTTTCATGAGAAGCAGCTAGTGTAATTTTAACTGTTTTGCCCTCTATTTTAAATGGCTTTTCTTTTCATTTATCCCACCTTGAAATGCACTAAGTTTGCCGTATATGCCTCATCCCAGGCTCTAGTGAATAATCACCCTCTTCTCGTGATTTTAAAGATTTTTATTCTATGCCCCTGAAATTGCAACCTTTTTACAATACACACTTGGTAAATAGTCAAAATTTTGACTATTTGAGTTTATAATACCTTTTACAGATCTTTCCTAACTTCATGTGTGTATTTTTTATGGACAATGATATACATTCTAGGTTCAGCATACCAGTAATTATAATATTAAACAAGATGAAATAATATATTCTTTTTATAATATCTTTTTTTTTTTTTTATGAAGCTCAACATTTTATGGAATGTTCTATCTGAAGCAAGGCCTCAATTGTCAATCTATAACACTATGACCTCATGAGCTTGGCTCCCTTTATTTCTTACGCAGAGTGTATAAAGTTTCCCTGAAACCCAGTTCATACGCACACTGATGGCATGGTCTACCTTTCTACTTATCCAGCTGGTCTTTTTTGTTTAACCTGCCAGAAAGCAGCCCTGGACTGCACAACAGTAGGCTGGGGAACGTGTACTCTCATTGGAGTAGCCATTGGTGATAAAGGATTGACTATTTCTCCAATAGAGCTAATAATGGGCAGTACTATCAATGGAACATTATTTGGTGGTCAGTGCTATCATTTTTTCCTGCTAATTTTCTCTATATTAATACTCAAATTGTTACACTGAAAATTATTAAAAGGAAAGAAACATAACCTATTTAAATACTGAGTGCTTAGAATACATCTAAGACTACATAAAAGCTATTCTATTAATTGCTTGAAAGTAAACAGTTTGTATAGTAGGATTACCACAACTTGCAAATAGAAGTTCAATTTGCATTAAAATAAACCAACCAAAACAAAAGTCAAATTTGGACCAAATAGAGATAATTACTTACGCAGAAATACAATTAATCTTGAATTTCTGCTATGAAGAAAAACTTAAAGTAAATAAAAGTATAGAAAAATTAAATATGGGGTTTAATCTATTTGGAGGAAGCCAATCTAATCAAATAATTTCATTCATTCGACAAACAATGGTTAATCTACTTCTTCATGTTAACCACCACATCTTTATTTGAACTTTTGGCCAAATTAAAGGTTGCAAAGGTAGAGATTCAATCCCAAAGCTGGTTACTGATTACAAGAATAAGAAATTCAACCTGGATGCACTGGTGACCCATACCCTGCCTTTTGAAAAAATCAATGAGGCATTTGACCTAATGCACCAAGGAAAAAGGTAAATTACCAAACAGATGAGTAAGTGGTTTGACAAACTTTCATGATGACTTTATTTTTATTTGATGTTTAAATATAATCTGTTTCTTTTCTGACATCTTCCACATCACCAGACATACTAGAAGTGCTTAAAAGATGAAATAGTGGCCATTGGGGGAGGGAGGACCCCAACATTACCTATCTTCCTACTCTGTTTCCATAATGTACACTGCCATACACTGTCCCAACATAGAGAGTGGCATAAATTGATATATGTTTTTCCTTTCACAGACGATCATTAACTTAGTTGGGGCTGCTCCCTAGAAAGAGAGGTTTCTATACTATAACATCAGGTCCCTCTGGTACAACATAGCCTGGTTCTGTTATGTTTGACAGAGTGCACCCTGAGGCCCTTCTTTCTCAGAATCGGGTGAAAACCATAAAGATGTGAGTGGTCAGTGGCAGGTATCAGATACTTAAAGGATGTCCAACTCTCTCATGCTCTTGCTTTGTCAGAGGTCTCCTATAAGAGACATCCGACCTACAATTTTAGCTGTAGTGAGCTCCCTTGCCATAAACCCTGAGAACTGATTTATAGAAATGTCGCAACTGGGGGATCCTTAGCAATTGGGAGTGAATAAGACTGAGATCAATGATTTTAATTAAAATGATCAAGCATAGGCCTGATCAATAGCAACAAAGGGCAAGACACCAGGAACAGTGTTGCACAGAGGAGATGCAGGACAAAAGAGCAAAGAAAAGAGAGGACATTACAAAAGGGGATGGGGGACCTAGAGTTAACTGGCATGGGTTTGAAGCAGAGAAGCAATGTCACAAAAGAAGAAAATAGGTCCATGGTGGGAGGACACAGGATACTTCACAGTGTAAAAATCTGAGAAAATGTTCCTACTGACTGACATGAACCCCCTAATTTTAAACATGTTAGCTACAACATATCAAAAAGGAGCTGAACAAAAATCAAAGAAATAGCCTTCTCTGGCTAGGCTCAGTGGATAGAGCATCAGCCTGAATTGAAGGGTTGATGGTTGTATGCTAAGTAACTTAGTGTAAAAGCCCTGAAACACCTTGCACAAGGTCTAAGTCCCTATATTCCTCAAATGAGGAATTGGTTGGGTTTGGGGCCTTGGAACCTGGTGCTCATAACTCCCCCACCATTAACCATGGGTTCTCAATCATAGAACAAACCCAACCAGGAATGCTACGTGGCAGCCAAATGCAAAATGTTGCATGGCTTTAGTAATAACTGGTCAAGTCTCCCATATTCTAAAAACAGGCCTGGTAGTCACTGGTAGAACAAAGGCCTCTGGGAAACACTTACATGAGGCCTCCTACTCTCCCTCTGGCCACTAAGAGACCACCTGACTGCCCACACAGGTGGAAAGGTGGCAACAGAGAAGACACGGGGTGGACCTTCCCAGGTGTGCTTACCACATGGGAACAGGAAACACATGGAGGACAGGTGCTCTTGGCATGCCAGCTGCATAGATGCAAGGAAATGGGAGAGGGAAGCTGGGATATAACATCATTGGCCTATTAACGTGCAGGGACCCCGACTCATGGTGAGGAAAGGACACAGAGCCTCTCCCCCCACAGAGAGGTGGCTCTTCCAGTCCCTGAGTGAATAAAGCATTTATGCATGGCAGCCCACAGCTCCAGCAGTAAGATCCAAGATAAGGAATTCCCTGTCCTTAAGGCTTACCCCCCATTTTGCTAGTTTATGTGGAAGGACTAATTCAGAAGTTAGAATATTTGAGTTCTCAGAAAGTAGCATCCCAACACACCAACCACCTCCTTTTAATGCCTAATTTGCCCTCAGCTACCGGAGAGCCAAGAGCAGGGGCTATTCCATGACTAAAACATCACTACAACACGGCATACTCTGCCTCTCCATAGTATCACTAGGCAGCCAAGTCCTCAACCAGGAACAAGTGAGGTCCCCAATTCTCTCCCAGCTTATTGGCATCATATATAAAGTTTTATAGTACCAGGAATAAAGGAGGATAATAAGATTTTAAAAAATTAGGCTTACCAAATTGTGTTTATAAAGAAAGATTAAATCAAATCCCCGAAAGGAAAAAACAAAAATTATTTGTGACTTTTGGTTAAAATTATCATAAAAGTTATACTAATTTTTAATATAATTATTAACAGCATTCGAACAGTTCTGACCTTCTGAAGAAGCCAGGAACAATTTGGAAGACTATCTGACTGAATCTGAACCCATCTGGTTAATTTATAACCTGATATGATGAACCAAAGATCAACAGAAATTTAAACAAATATTTACAGTTAATATCTCAACATCAAATAGCTATAAAGATTACAGCATTTCTACTAAAACACATTAATATTTCTTGTGTTAAATAACTATGAAAACTAATGTGTTTATGAATAGAATCATATGATGTTTGGCAAAAATATAAATAATTTTGGGTAAGTGGGAATGAGGAATAAAGGGGTAATAAAAAAACTAAATTGGCTATATGTTCACAATATTTTAGTTTGGGTAATACATATATGGGGTTTCAATACACTGCTCTACTTTTGTATATGTTTAAAATTTTCTATAAAAAAAAAAACATAAACTGGTGAGCAAAAACAGATCCAGAGACAGAGAAACATCGATCAGACCATCAAACCTCAGAGGGAAGGTAGGGGAGAGTGGGGGTAAAGGGGAGAAATCAACCAAAGAACTTGCATGCATGCATATAAACCTAACCAATGGACACAGACAATAGGGGGGTGAGGGCATGAGTGGAGGGGATCGGGGGTGGTAATGGGGGAATAAGGACACATATGTAACAACTTAATCAATAATGAATTATTTTTTTTTTAATTACTAGAGCCCTAGCTGGTTTGACTCAGTGGATAGAGCATCGGCCTGTGGCCTGAAGGGTACCGGATTCGATTCTGGTCAAGGGCACATGCCAGGTTGCAGGCTCGATCCCCAGTGGGGGGCACTCAGAAGACAGCCAATCAATGATTCTCTCTCACTATTAATCTCTCTCCCTCTCCCTTCATCTTTATTTTACTAGAAATAAACCATGTACATATGTACAAAAAATAAATATATTTTTTAAATATCCTATCTAATAAAAGAGAAACATGCAAATTGATCATACCTTCGCTATGCCCACAAGCCAAGCCCACCAGCTAAACAGGGCAAGATTGCAAATTAACCAAACCGAGATGACAGTAAATTTGCATATCCAGGTCAGAGTGAAGACTGAAGACAGTGTAGAAAGAAGCCGAGCGCTGTAGAAGGGAGCGAAGCTGCAGAGAAGCAAGCAAGTGGGGTGGGGGAGAAGGGAGGGAAGGAGGCGGGGCAGCGACCACAGCAGGAAGCCCTATTGCAGGAATCTTCCTGCAACAGGCCTCTAAATGTATATATTGTTAGGTCGAGGCAGTGGGGAAGCCCAGAGCTGATGCAAGCATCTGCAATGTGGATGGTGACAAAGCCCCTGAACCCCTGCCGAGGCTCTCAGTTTTTTTTAATATAATATATCAAAGAGTCTGGAATGTGAGATTCTCCCTCCCCCGCAACTGGTGGGCGGAGTTATGACATTACTGGCATCTGCCACAGACATCCCCAAGACATTGAACCACCAATCAGCGTGTGCCAAAGTGCCCCTTCCTGTTCCGCCCTGGGTCCAACCCTCTCCTGTTCCTCCCCTGAAAAGACTTCCAGACCAGCCCACGTGCTGCTTCCCTCCATGTCCAGGTGGCAGCCGGGCTGGGTCCTTACCCCGCCCCACTCCTTGAATTCTGATTTCTCTACTTCCGTAATGAGTCCCGCTCATTACTGGGGAATAAACTTTACTTTAACATGTCTTGGTGATCAGTTTTCTGTGCCTCAAACCTTACATATTTACACATATGTAGTGCTATTATATAATTTCTGAGTTCCAATAAACTACGAGCTACTCTTCTTTAATGAGCTGCTAAATAATTTCCTTTTTAACATCTGTTCATTTCTTTTCATTTAGCCCCACTTTACCTCTGTAAACTATAATCACAGTAGTAGGATATTAGAAGTTATATAAGTAATGTGTAATGAAGATAAACACACCTATACTCTCAAATTTCCATCTTTATTAGATAATAGCCCTTTTCATCTTTGATAATTATTACAACATATAATGTTTAGAGCTTTACAAAGTTTAATGATCTGTAATTTGCACTAAGTAATCTATTCTCTATAGGCAACTAAAAGTGAAAAAAGCAATGTACTTACAATAAAGTAATGTAACAAATTTTTTAGCTACAAGATTTAACAGACAATAAGACTCAAAGAAAAAACAAAATGAAGATGTTCAAACTATGACACTCAGAGATGCGACATGAACAGTTTAAGAATAGGATATACAGTCATTTGGGTCAGAGTAACGAAGACTAGTACTTAGTTTAGCATAATTTCTGAAACCCACCACTTTTATTAAAAAATGTTTACCACATATTGACCTCTGAGAGAATATAAACTTCCCTGAAACTTTGGCTGAGGAGGGTGGTGATATACTAGGCAGTTAGACTAACATGAGCAGAGTAGAACAAAAGGCCAGGTATCTGTCACCAAGGCAGATAGCTCCAGTTGCCTAGCAACAGGTAAAACTGGGCTGGGACCCCCACCCCAGGTTGACCTTTCCTCCCATAGCATATCACTGGTCTTGTGGGTTAGATCCCCTGACCTTTCATATCACTGGTCATGTGGTTCAGACCCTCCGCTGACCTTTCCTCCCCTGGCATATCACTGGTCATGAGTACACCCCCTTAGAAGAACCAAAGGCAAAAGAATAACCTCATAGGACTTCCATACAAGCCCTTACACAATTACTGCCTTAAGCATTAAGCCTTAAGCCTTAAGAACAATGGGGTTCTGGCCCACCTCAAATAACCTTAGGAACAAAGCCTCCAGTCTGTTGACCACAGAGACAGAGTTGATTCAACTAGAGAAAATACCTAGGCCTCAGCTGTATTTCAGCTCTAGGCCCAGAAAAGCAGCAAGGCCAGGCAGGGCTTAGCATTGACTAATGACCTCCTGCCCTGACACTGACCAATCAGTGGAGAATAGGACCCTGAGGGGAATACCTGGAAAGCTGATGAATATTTCCCTGAAGTCTCCAGAAAAACAACCCTTCAGAGGAAGGACCTGCATGGTTCCCTCACTCTGGAGCATGCCCATGCCTTTCTGATTCCCTTCTTTGACAGTGTTTCTCTCTCTCTCTCTCTCTCTCTCTCTCTCTCTCTCTCTCTCTCTCATTCTCTGTCATATTCTCAGATGGCATGATATTGTACCTAGACAACCCTAAAGATTCCACCAAAAAATTACTAGATTTATTAAATTAATTTGGCAAAGTAGCAGAATACAAATTTAATATCCAGAAAGAAATGACATTTTTATACACCAATAATGATCTCTCTGAGAGAGAAACTAAAAACAATCCCATTGCAACAACAATAAAAATTTACCATTGCAACAACAATAAAAATTTAATATACTTAGGAAAAAACTTAAATAAACACTTCTCCAAAGAGGACATACAGATGGCCAAAAGACATATGGAAAAGTGCTCAAAGTCATTAATCATCAGAGAGATTCAAATTAAAACAACAATGAAGAACCACCTCACACCTGTCAGAATGGCTACCATCAATAAATCAACAAACAACAAGTACTGGCAAGGATGTGGAAAAAAGGGAACCCTAGTACATTGCTGGTAGGAATGCAGACTGGTACAGCCACTGTGAAAAACAGTATGGAATTTCCTCAAAAAATTAAAAATTGAACTGCTATTTGACTCAATGACCCCACTTCTAGAAATATATCCTAAGATTCCCAAAACACCAACCAGAAAGAATATATGTACCACTATGTTCATAGCAGTGTTATTTACAATAGCTAAGCTCTTGAAACGTCCTAAGTGCCCATCAGGAGATTAATAAATAAATAAATAATTAAAAAAAAATAACTGATACATCTACAAAATAAAATATAATGCAGTTGTAAAAAAAATAAAAAATGGATATCTCACCCTTTGAGACAGCATGAAGGGACCTGGAGAGTATTATGCAAGCAAATAATTAATAAATAATTAAATTAAGCCAGTCAAATATCTCATGAGCTCACTTATATGTAGAAACTAATGAACAAACAAAATAGGCCCAGTGGCATGGATGCATAGCACAGACTGATTAATATCAGAGGGAAGGGTAAAAGAGGAAGAGAGGGCAGAGAATAATCGAAAAACTTATATGTGTATATGCTTAATCCCTGGACACAGGTAATAGAAGACCTAGGGTAGGGTGGGAATTGAGTGGAAGGAGTAAAGGGGGGAAATGAATGTCATATGTAATAACCTCAACAATAAACATAAATATTTTTAAAGTTATGTGAAAGAAAAGTATAGAAGGCTTTGAGAGTGTACCACAAGGGGCCCTAACCCCATCTAAGAGATTTAGGGAGGGGTACCTTCAATCAGAGATGTCTACACTAAAATCTGAAAATTCAGAGTTATATATGCCTAGGGTCCCAATGTTAAAATAATTATACAATATTATGAATTGTTATCTTAAATACTCATGTAAAGATGAAAAAATTCTTTTTTTCTATCTAACACTTAGAGTAGCAATTCCATGTAGTACTTATTACCTTTACAGAAATAAAAAGGAAAAGAATAGTATCCTAGAAGGCAAATTCAATTTACAGGAAATGGTAAAAGAAGAAAAGCTATAGAGCCCAAATTTTATCAAACAACCTAAAATGTTCCAGACCAGCAGCTGAACTGAAAAAAAAAAAAAAAAAAAAAAACATGAATTTATAATCAAACAAACTTCCAATTAAATCCCTGCTCCCCTAGCTAAGAACTGAATAATATCAAGTAAGGCAGTTATGTACCCTATTTATTAATAGGAAACATGATATCTACCTCACGGGGTTGTAGTGAGAACTGAATCAATAAGTGTACAAAGTCCCTGATATTCACTAGGCACCCTCATCGGTTGGTTTCTTCCCATTAAATGAGGAAACCAAACAGTTTTATATTAATCCTATCTAATAAAGAGGGAATATGAAATTGATCCTCACAAAGATGGCAACGCCCATTGTCAAAAGCTGCCTGGGAAGACACATGGGCATTTTCCTTAATTATCGTCAGCTGAACTCAAGGCATAGGCAGAGCCATGCCTTGGGAACATGTTTCCCCAAGATGGCAGACATGTTGTCAGCTTGGCCTTCATATCAGCCCAGGTGTCGGCAGGGGGGGGACTAGATATGTAAATCCAGGCATGCTAGGGCCTACTTAAGAATGCAAATAAGTTGGTGTTACTTCCTGGTATTGGGGGTATAAAATAAATGTGCTGGAAAGAGTCATCATCATTGTCTTCCTGCCTCTCCAGCAGATAGTATGGCAGCCCACCCAGTTCCCAGTTTAAAATCTATCTCTGTGTCTTCTCTCTTTATTTCTATTATTTCTCAATCCCTGGCTGCCTCCACTTAGAACCAGTTCGATCATCTCTCTTTCCATGCGGGATGCTGAAAAGGGAGATCCCCGCCATGTCTGGCCTCAGTCGCATCAGGCCTCCCCCAGCCCATAGCCACAAGGTGGTGGCACCCAGTCCCCTCAGCCCTGCCAGAGCCTCCCAGTTCTTTCAGCCCAGCCTTGGGGAGGAGGGAGGTCAGGTGCACAGTGTAGTTGGACCCACCCTCAGCCCCCCAGATGCCCAGAGCCAGCCCAAGGTGCAGGCAAGCCTCGGATATCAGTGCCCAACCAACTAGGACCACCTGAGGCTCAGGTAAATAGGGCTGCCTGAGGCTTGTGCTGCAGGCATTGACAGCAGAGGTGTGATGGAGGCGTCACCTTCCCCTGATTGTCTGGTTGCCTTCCGCCCCTGAGGGCTCCCAGACTGTGAGAAGGGGCAGGCTGGGCTGAGGGTTCTGGGTGCCACCATCTTGTGGCTATGGGCTGCGGGGGGCCTGATGCGGTGGAGGCCAGGGCCTCTAGTCCTATCTAATAAAAGAGTAATATGTAAATTGGCCATCACTCCAACACACAAGATGGTCTCCCCCATGTGGTCAAAGATGGCTGCCCCCATATGGACACAAGATGGCTGCCATAAGATGGCCAGCAGGAAAGGGCAGTTGTGGGTGATCAGACCAGCAGGGGAGGGCATTTGGGGGTGATCAGCCCTGCTGGGAAGGGCAGTTAGGGGCAATCAGGCCAGCAGGGGAGCAGTTATGCATCCACCAGGCTGGCAGGTGAGTGGTTAGGGGGTGATCAGGCTGGCAGGCAGAAGCAGTTAGGGGAAATCAGGCAGGCAGGCAAGCAGTTGGGACCTAGCCATCATGGATTTGTGAGAGGCTAGGTCCCGACTGCCTCTCACAATTCTGGAGAAATCCCCATTGTACAATGAGATCGGTCCTAAACGGGAAGTCAGACAATCCTTGAGGTGTCCCAGATTGGAGAAGGTGCAGGCTGGTCTGAGGTATATACACACACACACACATACACACACACACACACACACACACACACACACACACATGTGCACAAATTTTGTACACCTGGCCTCTAGTTAATAATAGATAGCTAACCAGAATTAAAACAGAAACAAACTGCTCCAATAAAACCAATTGATCAATCAGAATAAGGCTTCCCTTTTCTTTTCCTCACTGGAGACTGTGAGGACAAAGTTCCTTTGGCTAGAAATTTAATGGAGTTCTTAAATTTGCACAGACACATCAAAGACTTCCTAGAAACTCGAGTACTGCCACTGAAGGGTCAAATGACTATCATTACTACTCTGACCTGGCCCAAAGGAGAACTCCACTCAGTGTAAAGACAGTGGAGGCTGGCTGGTGGCCTTATGCTAATTATGAAGCTAGAAATCGTGTCCTCTTTTTCTCTCCTCAATATAATGTTAGGCCACAAATTCTCATTTCTGTTTATCTTTGAAATATAGTTGTATGTTGTATACACATGACAAAATCAGTCCAAAGGCTTAAAACACACACACACACACACACACACACACACACACACACACACACACACCACAAAGATGTGATTAGTGTTCAAACTAGCAGAAATGTCATCCAGGAGAACCAACATAGAGGACCTGGACCTAGACCCACCCTAGATCTGGCACCCGAAAGCCTCAACCCCACAAATTGTCCTACTGCTATCCCACAAATTAAATATAGTTTGATATTAGACTCTGCTGCCCTCATCTTAAAACTCTGGTGAAGCTTCAACTGGAACAGTGGGAATTTCTCCAGAAGTCCAAACCATGTACTGTAGATTTGGCAGGATGGTTTTTAAAAGGAAACTAGCTCCAGGAGTGAGGTGGAGTTTGTCTGGGTGTTTGTAATTACCTCGATAAATATTTTAGGTGGACACAAGGGCAGACAGATACAGACCTGCAGTTTCAGGAAATTAGGACAAGCGCTTTCCCTTTGATTCTCCAGAGGTATTGTTCATTCACATTTTATTAACCCCTCTATAAATATTTTGATTAAAAAAATGAAGGAAGATAAACAATCCATTCAAAAAATGGGCAAAGACCTAAATAGACACTTTTCTAAAGAGGACATAGAGAAGGCTAAGAGACATGTTTAAAAAAATTGGTCAAAGTCACTAATCATCTGAGAGATGCAAATTAAAACGACAATGGGGTATCATCTCACACCTGTTAGAATGGCTATCATCAACAAATCAATAAACAACAAATGCTGGAGAGGATGCAGAGAAAAAGGAACCCTGATGCAGACGGGTGCAGCCACTGTGGAGAACAATATGGCATTTAATCAAAAATTTAAAAAATGCTGAGACAGGTTTGGCTCAGTGGATAGAGCATCCACCTGTAGACTGAAAGATCCCTGGTTTGATTCCAGTCAAGGGCCTGTACCTTGGTTGTGGGCACATCCCTGGTAGGGGGTGTACAGGAGGCAGTTGGTTGATATTTCCCTCTCATCAATGTTTCTAGCTCTCCACCCCTCTCCCTTTCTCTCTGTAAAATTCAATAAAATATATAAATTAATGAATAAATAAATAAATAAATAAATAAATAAAATTTTTAAATGGAACTTCCATTTGACCCAGTAATCCCATTTCTAGGAATATATTCCAATGAAGCAGAAACATTAATCAGAAAGGATATATGCACCCTTATGTTCATAGCAGCACAATTTACCATAGCTAAGATTTGGAAACAGCCTAAGTGTCCATCAGCAGATAAGTAGATTTAAAAATTGTGGTACAGCTGAGACTGGTTTGGCTCAGTGGATAGAGCGTCGGCCTGGGGACTGAAAGGTCCCGAGTTCGAATCCTGTCAAGGGCATGTACCTTGGTTGCGGGCACATCCCCGGTGGGGAGTGTGCAAGAGGCAGCTGATCGATGATTCTCTCTCATCGATGTTTCTAACTCTCTGTCCCTCTCTCTTCCTCTCTGTAAAAAATCAATAAAATACATATTTTTTTAAATGGTAGTACATTTACATAATAGAACACTATACTACTATAAAAAAAGAAAGAACTCTTTCCATTTGTAACAGCATGAATGGACCTAGAGAGCATTATGCTAAGCGAAATAAGCCAGTTGGAAAAAGATAAATATCACATGATTGCACTCATATGTGGAATATAATGAACAACATAAACTGATGAACAAAAATAGATCCAGAGGCATAGAAGCATCAAGCAGACTGTCAAACCTCAAAGAGAAAACAGGGAGGTGGTGGTGATAAGAGATCAACCAAAGGACTTGTATGCATATAAGCCTAACCCATAGACACACACAGTAGTGGGTAAGGACATGTGCTGGGGGTTGAGAGTGGCCAGGGAGAGGTCAATCAGGAAAAAAAAAAAAAGACATACCGTATTTTTCGGACCATAAGACACTCCGGACCATAAGATGCACCAGTTTTTAGAGAAGGGAAATGAAGAAAAAAAGATTCTGAAACAAATACTGTCCTAAAATATTTTATGTGCATTAAAACCCAACATCACAGTCATAAACACATGTAATCAACCCTGTAAAGTAAACAGCAGCATTTAGAACCATTTTAGAGCCGGGCAAGCACACAGAGACCACACAGAGCCGGGCAAGTAAAAAAACTTTTTTTTTTTTTAAAGTATATGTGTAGGCTATATTTGGACCATAAGACGCAGGGACGTTTTCCCCCCACTTCTGGGGGGAAAAAAGTGCATCTTATGGTCCGAAAAATACGGTATGTAATACTTTTAAACAGTAAAGAATTTAAGAAAAGCCCTAACTGCTTTGGTTCAGTGGATAGAGCTTTGGCCTGCAGACTGAAGGGTTCGATTCTGTTCAAGGGCACATATCTGGGTTTATAAGCTTGATCCCCAGTACAGGAGGCAGCTGATCGTTGATTCTCTCATCACTGATGTTTCTATCTCTCTCTCCCTCTCCCTTCCTCTCTGAAATCAATAAAATAAAAAATAAATAAATAAAACAAATTTTAAAAAGAATTTTAAAAAAAAAGAAAAGAAATTGTATTAAATAGCATTTGTAGTAACATCTAATTTTTTAAGAAAAAATAAGTGTGTCTGTGAACATTTATAATGTGCATTAAGACGTCTGGAATGATAAAGACCAAAGTATAAATTGTATTCATCTTTGAGTGATAAATTGTGGGTTACATTATTTTCTTCTTGCTTATGTACATTTCCCAGTATTCTACAATGAACATCCTATACAATGAAGAGGTGATATGCAAATTGACCCTCACACCATCATGTGACAAGACATCTGCCCCCACATTGTCACAAGATGGCCACCACAAGATGGTCGCCCCCACATCATCACAAGATGGCCACCCCACATTGTCACAAGATGGTCAGCAGGGGAAGGCAGTTAGGGGCAACCAGGCCTTCAGGGAAGGACAGTTGGGCAGGACCAGGCCTGCAGAGGAGGTAGTTGGGGGGGAATCAGGCCTGCAGGGGAGGGCAGTTGGGGGTGACTAGGCCTAAAGAAGAGGACAGCTGAGGGTGATTGGGCTGGCAGGAGAAGGCAGTTGGGAGTTGGGAAGGGAAGATCAGGCCGGCAGGGGGACAGTTAGTTATCAATCAGGCCAGCAGGAGAGTGGTTAGGGGTGATCAGGCTGACAGGCACAGTGGTTAGGGGCAATCAGGCAGCCAGGCAGATGAGTGGTTAGGAGCCAGCAGTCCCAGATTGTGAGAGGGTTGTCCATCTGCTGGTTTAGGCCTGATCCTGCTAAACTGGCAGTTGGACATCCCCTGAGGGGTTCCCAGATTGGGAAGGGTGCAGGCTAGACTGAGGGAAACACACCCAGTACACAAATTTTGTGCACTGGGCCTCTAGTATATTATGTAAATGAAAATAAAATAGCAGCTAATTACAATATATTGACAAAATGAAAAGAGAATGTTAGCAAACAACAGAACCCATGGAGCACTAGTTTGACTATCCTCCTACACAAGAAAATGTCATTGACTTTGTGATATAAAGAGAAATCTTGTCCACATATAAATACAGGAATTAAAATTTCTTAAGCAATTTGCATAAGTCAACTCAGTAGAATGAATATCTGTGAGATTGTCTATTAAGCTCATCTCCTCACTGGGACCTGTTTATTTCTTAATTTTATAAGCTCCTAAGAGTCCTCTTCATTGATGGGCCAGGTGTGATCACAAAACTCCTGGGAATTTGGAATCTAGACCAAAGAAAGTATGTTGATTCTGTTCCTTCCTAAGAGTCTGGTCCAGGAATATGTGACCTGGAGAAATAGTCAACCTGGGAAAATAATTTTAACCACATGAACAAAGACTGAAACAAAGCCAGTCTTCAGCAAGGGGAATGAAGAAGAAAAATGGAATTCTGGTGGAGGTCTAGTGTCCAGGTCCAGTTCCTTCCTAAGATCGATCTGACCCTTGCTTTTAGATTCCATAATGTACTCCAATATATTCATAGTTAAATATCTGTCTAAAGCCAACTCAACTTGGATCTGAAACCTCATGTAATTCTATAGGTTTTGCAATACTAAGTAAAGTGTACTTTAAATGGCTCTCTGTGTAAGGTGATATCCACCAAAGTAGACATATCTTTTTTCTACTAGCAGTAATATATTTTCACTGACTTATAAATATCATATCACCCAATCCTCTCTGTGATGTTTAAGACAAACATTGTCAATATAACAATTTGATCTAAAATCTTGAACACAAAAAATCCAATTAATACTAAGCAGTTGAACCAATGATATTGACATAGCACCCTTATACAACCTATGAACTAACAAAGATAACCATGTGACAATTAATACACACATAAAACAAACATACATAGAACATAAATATTATAAAAGTAGAAAATGCCAATATTCATCCATGTCTCTTCGTGGGAGAGGTTGTTTTGTCTTTAAGTCATTAACTTTTCTCTCTCTTTCTTGCTCTTTCAGAGAGAGAGACAGAAACAGGGAGTGTCAGAGAGAGAGAGAGAGAGAGAGAGAGAGAGAGAGAGAGAGGAAATCACATTCATTCTTTTGATTTCCCAATAGCCAACTGAATTGTCTAAACTCTGAATTCTAATTTGAGTTTCATAAATGGGCCTACCAATCACCAGAAGAAGGTCAACACCAAGCATTCAGAAAAGTGTGTTAACGGCTATGGTATTTCCAAGGTAAAGATTCAATTAAATCGGCAGTAATAAGCACCTAATAATTTTTAGGATTTGGAAGTACATTCTGCAGGACTTGAAACTAAGTAAAATGCAACCTTTACAGTTAAGGAGGCTTTGGGGGAGGTGTGCAAAAGGGACACAAGAACATAGAGCATGAAACAGAGTAATTGTTGCTTTAGGAGGTCTATCTATGTGTGAGCAGTGAGAGGGGTACAAATATAATGAGTGCTATGGGATTTAAGGAGGGAAAAAATCTTATCTGAAGAGAAGGACTGAAAAAGGCAAGATAGGTGCCTAAAGAGGGGCTTTAAGCATAAGTTAGGATTCAGTGGGCACAGATTGCAACAGGTGTTTCAATCAAGCAAACAGTTTGAATGAAAGCATAGAGGCAGGAGTGCATTTTGAGAAAGATGGATTTTTAGTTGAGGCAAGAACATTAACTGGGAAGCCTGAAAGGAAATCCTAGAACCATTTTGAAACATGAACTGGCAGAGGGAGCTCTGAAAATAGGAACATCAGAAGGAGAGCTATTATGATAGTGCAAGCAAGAAGTAATAAGAATTACTACACTGTAATGATAAAATAGAAAGAAGGAAATGAAAGGCACGTGACAGGTAGAATACACAGAGCTTGTAAACAACATAGATCGCAAAGTCAATGCAGGTTTCAGAAAGAGAAGGAAAAAAAGGAAGTGCCAGAATCAAAAAGGAGGAGCCCAAGAAAGGAGTCTGCAGTGCATGGGAGTTCCTTTTTCTCCACATCCTCTCCAGCACTAGTCATTTGTTTTTGATAGTCATTCTGACTGGTGTGAGATGGTACCTCATTGTTGTTTTGATTTGCATCTCTCAGATAATTCATGACTTTGAGCATGTTTTCATATGTCTCCGGGTCTTCTGTATGTCCTCTTATGAAATGTGTATTTACGTCCTTTGCCCATTTTTCAATTGGATTATTTATCTTTCCTTTTTTTTAAGTTGTATGAGTTCCCTATAAATTTTGGAGATTAAACCCTTATCAGAGATAACATTGGCAAATATGTTCTCCCATGCAGTGGGCCTTCTTGTTGTTTTGTTTATGGTTTCTTTTGCTGTGCAGAATCTTTCTATTTTGATGCAGTCCCATTTGTTTATTTTCTCCTTAGTTTCCATTGCCCCAGGAGTTGTGTGATAAAAATATTGCTATGACAAATGTCTGCTATTTTGCTGCCTATGGTTCTTCTAAGATTTTTATGATTTCCCATCTTACTTTTAAGTCTTTTATCCATTTTTATTTTATTTTTGTGTACGGTGTAAGTTGGTGGTCTAGTTTCTTTCTTTCTTTCTTTCTTTTTTTTTTTTTTTTTGCATGTATCTGTCCAATTTTCCCAACATCATTTATTGAAGAGACTGTCTTGCCTTCTTTGTTAAATATTAACTAAGCATAAAGGCTTGGGTCAATTTCTGGTTCTCTGTTCAGTTCCATTGGTCTATATGTCTGTTCTTGTGCCAGTAGCAGGCAGTTTCGAGAACAGTGACTTTCTTGTATAGTTTGATATCTGGGATTGTGATCCCTCCAACTTTGTTCTTTCTCAGAATTACTGCAGCTATTCAGGGTCTTATTTTGTTCCAGATGAATTTTTGGAGAGTTTGTTCTAGATATTTGAAGTATGCCATTGGTGTTTTAATGGGGATTGCATTGAATCTATAGATTCTTTTGGGTAGTATGGACATTTTAATGATGTTGATTCTACCAATCCATGAATGTGGTATATTCTTCCATTTGCTTATGTCTTCCTCTAGCTCTTTTTACAGCGTCCTGTAATTTTCTGAGTAAAGGTCTTTTACCTCCTTGGTTAAATTTATTCCTAAGTATCTTAATATTTTTTTGTTCAATGGTAAATGGGATTTTTTTGTTTGTTTCTCTTTCTGTGAGTTCATTATTGGTGTATTTAAAAAAAACACACATAGATTTCAGGTGTTAACTTTGTATCCTGCTTCATTACCAAATTCTAGTAGTTTGCCATCGGGCAATCAGAGCCTGCCAGTCAGAGGGAGAAACCAAGAGGTTGATCATTTCCACCCACTTGCTGGCCCCGCCCCCACCCACAGGTCATTCTCTGTGGTGCGACTGGCAGGGTGGCAGCCTTGGCCTAGCACTGCCCACACTGGCTGCCATCCACCCCCAGTTTCCTGTTCTCCATAGAGTGATCAGAGCCTGTCAGCCAGGAAAAGGGATCGAGAGGTTTGCCAGCAGGTACCCATCGGGTGATCAGGGCATGTGGGCTGGGGGCAGCTCCTGCATTGAGCATCTGCCCTCTGATGGTCAGTGTGCATCATAGTGACTGGTTGTTCTGCAGTTCAGTCAATTTACATATTATCTTTTTATTATATAGTATTGTAGTTTATTCCTAATATTATGCCATTGTGGTCTGAGAATATGTTTAATATGATTTCAATCTTCTTGAATTTGGATAGACTTTGTCTGTGACTCAATATGTGGTCTGTCTTTGAAAATGTCCCTTGAGAAGAATGTATATTCTATAGCTTTGGGGTGACCTGTTCTGAAGATGTCAATTAAGTCCATCTGATCTAGTAAGTCATTTATGAATGCTGTTTCTTTGCTGATGTTTGTCTAGAGGATTTACCCATTGATGTCAGTGGAGTATTAAAGTCCCCCATTATGATTGTATTGTTGACAATCTCTCCCTTGATTTCTTCTGGAAGTTTTGTTTGTTTGTTTGTTTTGTATTTGGGTGCTCCTGCCTTGGGTGCATAAGTATTTACAAGAGTTATATCCTCTTGTTGTATTTATCGCTTTAGTATTATGAAGAGGCCTTCTTTATCTCCTGTTATGGCCTTCACTTTAAGGTCTATTTTGTCAGATAGAAGTATTGTTACACCAGCTTGCTTTTTTTTATTTCCATCTGCCTGAAAGATATTTTTCCAGCCCTTTACTTTCAGTCTGTGTGAATCAAGAGAACAAGATTCTGATGTGGGTCTCTTGTAAATAGCATATATATAGGTCATGTTTTCTTATCAATTCAGCCACTTGATGTCTTCTGATTGAAGCATATAGTCCATTTACATTTAAAGTTATTATTGATAGGTAATTGTTTGTAGCCATTTTTATTTTTTTGTGTATGTGTTCCTTCTTCCCCCTTTTATGTGTCTGTGAAGCTCCTGATTTCCCCTTCAATTTTGATTGATAGCTTTGCTGGAAAGAGTATTGTTGGATTCAGTCCCTTGCTTTGCATTACTTTGTATATTTCATTCTGTTCCCTTCTGGCCTGAAGTGTTTATGTTGAGAAATCATTTGATAATCTAATAGATCTTCTGTATGTAACTTTCTGTGTTTCTCTTACAGCCCCTAAGATTCTTTGTCATTAATGTTTGCCATTGTAATTAGGACATGTCTTGGAGTGGGGGGTCTTTTGGGATTCAACTTATTTGGGACTCTCTGTGCTTGTATTACCTTTGTCTTCCCCATATCAGGGAAGTTTTCTGTCATTATTTCTTCAAATAGGTTCTCTAATCCTTGCTGCTCTTCTTGTCCTTCTGGCACCCCTATTATATGTATGTTACTTCATTTCATATTGTCCCAAAGCACCCTTAGGCTCTCCTCATGCTAATTTTTTTCTCCAGTTGCTGTTCAGATTGGGCTTGTTTCTGTACACCATATCTTCTAGCTCACTAATTCAGTCCTCTGCTTCTCTTAGCCTACTGTTGAATCCTTCTATCATGTGTTTTATTGTAGCTTTATCACTTTTGATTTCTTCTTGATTCTTATATAGGTTGTTGATTTTCTTGTCCATCAAGTTTATAAACTGTACTAGAGGCCCAGTGCACGAAATTCGTGCACAGGGGTGAGGGTGTCCCTCAGCCTAGCCTTCACTCTCTCCAATCTGGGATCCTTCTCACAATCCAGGACTGTTGGCTCCCAACTGCTTGCTTGACTGCCTGCCTGATTGCCCCTAACTGCTTTTTCCTGCCAGCCTAATCACCCCTTAACCAGTCCCCTGCCAGCCTGATCAATGCCTAACTGCTCCCTTGCCATACCAATTGCCCCTAACTGCCCTCCCCTACAGTCTTGATCACCCCCAACTGCCCTCCCCTGCAGGCCTGGTCCCTCCCAACTGCCCTCCCCTGCAGGCATGATCGCCCTCAACTGACCTCCCCTGCAGGCCTGATCACCCCAACTGCCCTCCTCTGCCAGCCTGGTTACCCCTAACTTCCCTCCTCAGCTAGCCTAATCAACCCCAACTTCCCTCCCCTGCAGGCCTGGTCCCTCCCAACTGCTTTCCCCTGCAGGCCTGGTCCCTCCCAACTGCCCTCCCCTGAAGGCCTGTTCACCCCCAACTGCCCTCTCCTGCTGACCTGATCACCCACAACTACCTTCCCCTGCCAGTCATCTTGTGACAGCCATCTTTGACCACATGGAAATAGCCATCTTGTGTGTTGGAGTGATGGTCAATTTGCATATTACTTTTATTAGCTAGGCTGGCCATTATTCTGACATATCGCATGCCTCTGTTTCATTTAGTTAATTTGGGGAGGGGTTGCTTTTTTGTCTCCCCATTTTTTCTGTCCCTGAAGGGTCCAATGGCCAAGTTGTGTGGGGCCTGAGCTGTGCGGTGGGCTTGATGGGAGTTTAGTGCACCCTGACAGTCAAGGACAGGCTAGGTTATTGGGAGGCCTTGCAACAGGTCAGCAGGAACCCAATAAGCACCATGAGTCAGGGGCCAGCTCAGGTGCCTAGGAGATGTAGCTTTTGATAGGGCCAGCTGGGGTGCCTGAGAGAGGTGGCCAGCAGGAGCCATGGATGCCAATAGTAAGAGCTGGCTCAGGTGCCCGGGAGGTGCAGCTGGTGAGAGCCATGGGCAGATGCATGCCTGACAGTCAGTGCTGGCTCCGGTGCTTGGGAGGCACGGCTGGTGGGATCCCCGTGCACAAACAGTCAGGGCTGGCTCAGATGCCTTGGGAAGCGCAGGTAGCGGTATGAAGAAAAATTTTATTGATTTTAAGAGAGAGAAAGGGAGGGAGGGAAGGTTGCCTCAAACACATTGCCAGAACAGGGATAAATCTACAACTTGGATATGTGTCCTGTTTGGGAATTGAACCCTCCAACTTTTGGTCTACCGGATGACACTCCAACCAACTGAGCTACATGGGCCAGTGCTACAAAGGAATTTCTAAGGGTGATCTTTTTTAAATGAGGCCACTAACAAGTTTCAAGAAAACAGTTTTAATTAAAAGACAGAGTTGAAAATGAAGTAAGAATGTGAGAGTGAGAAAGTGGAACCAGAATATAACTATACTTCCAAAAAGTATAATAGAAAAACTTAATTATTCTACAATTAAATATTACTTAAAGTCTGGAAGATATAGTGGAATACTATAGGACCATTAAAATAAAACATGCTGACAGAATAAGATGCTAAATACATTAAGTGTTTTAAAATAATACCACAAAAAAAACACTTTCATGCAATAATAGCAAGCCTCAGAGTATGTAAAGCAAAAAGTAAGAAAAAAACGATAAGACATGAATAAATTTATTATAATGATTAAGCATATCTTCCAGACTTTCACTATTTTATTGTAGAATATTTAATAAACTTCCTGGGACACTTCATTTCTCACCAACAGCCAAGCAAGTGTGATTCCAGAGGAGCTCTGGCCCATAGCACCAGTGGTCACAGCCACATAAGGTCAGATGGGGCACCAGATAATTGCCTACCAGCATCCAGGGACTACTCTGCTGAGCACAGTCAGAGACCCAGAGACCCAGAACCATCGGGAGGTGGATGATGAGCTCACACATCCAGAGGGCCATAGGAGCAGCTCCTCAACAGTGATGAAAAGGGCTCCCCAGGCTGCAACACAATTGAAAGGGACTGGCTTTTTACCAACAGGAATAAAAGTGTTTCTATTTTAACTGTTGGCATCACCTGAATAGTGGGTACTGTTTGCATATTATTCCTGAATTTTCCTTAAGGAAATTTTTCAATGCAACCATTGATTCATCACAAGAAGAAAAAAAAAATAGCTACAAGCAATTTGATAATGAAAATAAATAGCTACAAGCAATTTGGGTCAGACAAACATAAAGTTGAGAGAAAAGACATGAAAGCATACATACACTCAGATTTCATCCGTATAAAGTTTTTAAGTGAAACTATACACTACTTATAGAGGATTATAAGTCATAAAAATGCAAGGAAATAATTATTAGGATGGTGAAGGGAAATGATGGGAACAGGAAGGATTCTGGAGCAGTGGAAATGTCCTTTATAATTTTGTGTTAACTCAAATGTATATGTAATAAACTTTTACCTATCAAATTATATGTTGCAATAAAAGTAAAAAAGTAAAAAAAAAAAAAAATCTTCTCCAAATAATGGCTGAGAGCAAAGGCTGTTTGCAGCTGAAATACGACAGCACAAAT
Source organism: Pipistrellus kuhlii (assembly GCF_014108245.1). NCBI lineage: Eukaryota > Metazoa > Chordata > Mammalia > Chiroptera > Vespertilionidae > Pipistrellus > Pipistrellus kuhlii. Next base: position 137,241,202 of record NW_023425404.1, read on the forward strand.
GACATGATGAAATATGGGCAGAGATGCATAGCAACGAAAAAGGAAAGTGATTGGAGAATAAAAGAGCAGGGATCGTATTTATTCAATGGCAGTTCAATCCAGGTTACAGAGAGAGCATCCTGGATAGAAGTGGAAGAACTTCTTAAAGAGAAATTTCCTAGGCGAGTTTCCCAAAGAAAAATGGGCACCAAGGGCAAAGTAAGTAAATGTACTTGTACTGTTTCTTTGTTCAATTCTTCTTTATTTGTATATTTTGGCTAAAAAGCTTCCATTTCAGCTAATCTCAGGAAGGAATCCATTTAAAGTTTATCAAAAGTACTCCCTTCATGCTAGAAATTTACTCTAAGAAAATTATTGTGGATTTGCCATAATGCTTACTACAAGGGTATTAAATTAAATATTACTTATAATGGCTAAAAATGAGAGAGAAATTTGGTTAACTATGCTCTAACCATAAAATAGAATTTGCATTTGTTAAAAGTAGTGTTAGAGAACAATATAGAAAATATTTATAGTATATTAATAAGTAGATTAAAAATATCACATATAATAAATTCCCATTTGGTATTCACTCAATGGATTTACCTCATAAAATTACAGGTGGATTTTATTTCTTTTCTTCTTATTTGTATTTTGAAACTTCCCATGATTACTATATATTGCATTTGTAAATAAGATTAATGATATTTTAAAATATAATTCAAAACTGCATAAAAATGATAAAAAATATATGTATTCATGTTGTCAGACTGGGAAAAAACACATCAAAAGCAGATATAGAAGCAGTAGAATATAGAATTATAGGTTTTTATCTTTTTGTTTTTTCAATGTTATTTATATTTAAAACTAAAAATATAATGTTAAGAGGATAAATTAAAATTTAATTATAGAATACTGCTTAATTGATAAAATTAACTTATAAAATATTACTTAATTTCTTTTTATACATTTTTACCCAAATTCTTACATAATCCAATCTTTTTTTTAAGACTTTTTAAAAAATATATTTTATTAATTTTTTTACAGAGAAGAAGAGAGAGGGATAGAGAGTTAGAAACATCGATGAGAGAGAACCACCGATCAGCTGCCTCCTGCACACACCCCACAGGGGACTTGCCCACAACCAACGCACATGCCTCCAACCGGAATCAAACAGGGGACCCTTCAGTTCACAGGCCAACACTTTATCCACCGAGCCAAACCGGTTTCGGCCAGAGTCCAATCTTTTATTTAATTTATATTCTACTGATAATTTTACTAATTATTTAACCCTCTCTTCTAAAACCTTTATGTGCCTATGAGTCACCTAGACCTTGTTCAAATGATGATTCTTAACTAGGGGATTTGAGACAGGGCTCATAGCTCTAACAAGTTCCCTGGTGATATCAATAACTTCTGGTCCAAGGGAAGTTATTTGCTACCATGAGTAGCAAACAAGTAAAAACACATCTATATTCTAGCAATGTGGACTCATGTAATTCAGAGCTAATAATAAATCCTTCAGTCAACAAATACTTTATTGGCCAAACCCTAGAAATATAGGCATTATAATAAGGTAACCTTTAATGCACTTATTCTTTTCCAAAATTAAAAGGGCACCTAGGCCAGTGTTGCTCAGGTGGCTGGGCGACATCTGTGCACAAAGGGTGGCCTTTTTTATTTCTGAAGAGGAGCCTGTGAAAGGCAGTTGATCACTCTCAGATCTATGATTCTCTCCCTCTCTTAAAAATCAATAAACTACTCTTTTTTTCAAAAAAGTGCAATGATTATAATGTAGATCATGGTTTCTTATTTTCATTAATCCCCTTTTCTATAAAATAATATAATTATATAAAATATCCAGCCACAAGTTATGGTATCAGCATGCTTTTTTAAAAATATATATTTTATTGATTTTTCACAGAGAGGAAGGGAGAGAGATAGAGAGCTAGAAACATCGATGAGAGAGAAACATCGACCAGCTGCCTCTTGCACACCCCCTACCGGGGATGTGCCTGCAACCAACGTACATGCCCCTGACCGGAATTGAACCTGGGACCTCCACAGACCGACACTCTACCACTGAGCCAAACTGGTTTCGGCTCAGCATGCTTTTTAATTTTCCCCCATAATATTCTCTCTTTCTGTCTCCCTTCCTCCCATCGTCCACCCCAAACTCTCCCTTCTCTCTCTTCTTCTCTCACTCTGTCCCTCTCTCTCTCCCAGGTTATTAAATGCAAAGCAGCCATCGCCTGGGAAGCAAACAAGCCCCTCTGCATAGAAGAGGTGGAGGTAGCTCCCCCCAAGGCACATGAAGTTCGAATCCAGGTGAGTGGGGACTCTCCCTGGGCAGGATACACTAGGCACTGATTTGGTGCAGACTTGGCTCTGTCAGGTCAAACCTGTGTGATGTGACTGGGAAGCACTGTCTGTCGTTCTCAGTGTGGATGATTGTGTCTTTAGGTCCAGATACAAACAGGCCTTATCTCCAGGAGGGGTAAATCATTAATTATTTATCAGTAGTCATTAATAAAGGGCTTAAAATTTAACTAAAGCACCTTAACGTTAATCATTAACCTGAAGAACCAGATTAAGAAATTCCCATTGGATTACAATTAGTTATGTTTTCATTTTGTATTCCTCTTGCCAAATATTGAGAGAGAGAGAGAGAGAGAGAGAGAGAGAGAGAGAGAGAGGGAGGGAGAGAGAGTTTTTTTGGGGGGGAAAATTTAAATGAGAGGAAAACCTGAAGAGCTGCCCGAGGCAGCACAGGTCTTGGGTGCAGATGAAGGGAAGGCAGTGGGTGAGCAGGGAGAAGAGCCCACAATGAGTGGACAGATCATCGATGGCAAGTTGGGGTCACCTCTCCATTTCCCCAGAGCTGGCTGTCCAGGCTATGTTTTCCCTCCAACCACCACGCAAAGGGCTTATACATGAGAATGAATGGGATACCCTCATGAGCAGAATCTTGAAGAAGAATATAGATACAGCAGTAATTAATTTAGACAACCTTTTACTTGACCTCTCACTGTTAACTATAAAATTTTAATTTCCTCTCTTTTATTTCATGTCATTTCAACAAAATTTGAACAAGTCCTTGAAACCTTTGTTCTCTCCACTCCTCTACCTATTAGGCTTTGTTTAAATTTTTCCTATTGCCTTTGATTTCTCCTTTCCTGGAGACAGTAACTGCCAATTTTATCTCTTTTTATGATTTTCTAATAACAGTAAAAGGCAGAAAAGTAAGGTATAAAGGAAATGAATACATCCTAATATATATTATTGATTTCAGAGAGAGGAAGGGAGAGGGAGAAACTTCAATGATGAGAGAGAATCATGGATCGCTGCCGCCTGCACGCCCCCTATTGGGGAACTCCAACCTGCACCCAGGGCATGTGCCCTGACTGGGAGTTGACCCTGATCTCTTGGTTTACAGATTGCCACTCTGCTGAGCCACAGTGGGCAAGCTATCCTAATATATTTTTGTTTGATATTTTTTCCCAAAGTGTTATTTCTTTTTTGAGCTCTAAGAGTGGTGTAAAGTCTCCTGGTAACATTAAAATTAGCCTAAAATTATCCACTTAACAACCCCAATGATATAATTACAGAAACAACTCAAGTATCTGGTTGCTTTGTAGATGATCGCCACTGCCTTGTGCCATACTGATGCCCATGTTCTCCATCCTGAATTTACGGAGGCTTTTTTCCCAGTGATCCTTGGCCATGAGGGGGCAGGTATTGTGGAGAGTGTTGGGCCAGGAGTGACCAACTGCAAACCAGGTATTTTATTTTCTCAATCCAGTAAGTGGGAATGTCAGGATATTTCGGGGATAATTCCTGATAGATTCCTGGCTTTGCATGCTATATTGATCTATGTTTACATAAGGGACCATCTTTTCCAAAGCAAAAGTGAGAACCCAATCTATCACAGTCTAACAATGAGACAGAATACTTGAATCAGAATTGTCTGGTAAAATTTTGGGATATGGTCACTTCATTTACATACTAGAGGCCTGATGGATGAAATTTGTGCAAGAGTAGGCCTTCCTTCCCCCGGCTGTCAGCACCGGCTTCCCTCTGGCACCTGGGACCCGGGTTTCCCTCTGTTGCCAGCTGGCTGCAACCGGAAGATCATTCAGAAGACCTCTCATCTAATTAGGATATTACATTTTTATTATTATATATGGCACTAGGAAACTGTGCTATAAAGCTAAGCTACAAAGTTAGATTAAACTGACGCTTCCATGGACACACAAATGACAACTTACAACCTCCCCTAAATAAAGCAAAAAAACTAATTTAATATTATAAAGAATTTAAAGAATGAGGTAGCTCATTCTATGGGTAGCTTAAGTGAGAAATATTACACATATGCCAATGTTAGCCTAAGTTAGTCTTTCTGGAAGTTTGAAAAATAAAAATGAAAATGCCAATGACTGAAATTATTTACTGCATATTTCATAACAGATATTCCACCAAATACTGGAATAAGGGCTCTGTAATCCTCACTTGTCAGACTTCCTTCCTTTAATTAGGATGCTCCAAACCTTGAGGTATGGATCTTTCCATTCCAAACAAGATCATAAAAACCAGCTGCTCCTGATAGTTTTGCATCCTTGAGCGGGTCTGATCAATGTAGTCCCAACTCTGCCACCTGCTGGCTCTGTGACCTTAGCCAGTTAAGTCACTTTTCAGTGACTCAGATTTATCTTTCCAAAGTGGACAATAAAACTACCTTCTCAAAGGGTTGTTCTGAGAATTAGATGGGACAGTATACTAGTAAGTAAGCAGTTAGAATGGTATCTGGCACCTACTAAGTGTTAATTATTATTGGACCTTGGTTATCAAAGGATAGACGCCATTTAAAAGTGAATAAAATGTAGAAAATATGGAACTTGAATTCTTTATAAAATTAGTTTTCTGCTTTATTTGGAGTAAAACAAATAGTGAAACACAATGATTGTGTGCCATTGACTCTATATCTAACCTATCACTGTACACCTCTCCTTTTATTTGAGGATGTCCTATTCCTCATATAAAATGTAATAGATAATAGTCATGATGTAGAGAGCTACAAGGAGCAGAGTCTTAGGTAAGACTGTTCACCTGATGGTATCAATACAGACTTGTTACTTGAGTGCCCAGCAGGGAAAAATGAAAAAGTATAGGTAATACAGGGGGAAGTCAGCAATGTAATAGAGTAATAAACTGTTTTGCCATCTACACTCTGCTGAACATAAAATATATACCATAAGGAATGGTGTTTTCCACTGATTCATCTGGTACAAATTATTTATAGGTAACATTTACAAGTAACGTTTATAGGCATCCAACATATGGCCTTTCTTTCTAGGTGACAAAGTAATTCCTCTCTACATGCCTCAATGTAAAAAATGCAAGTTCTGTTTGAGTCCACTCACAAATTTCTGTGCAAAGCTCAGGTAAGCTCTACACACTATTACTGAGAGTATAAGTTGGTACAAATATTTTGAGCAGTACATTGGCAAAACCTAAATGAAGTTGAAGACATGCGCATTAGGAGGCTTTTTTCTTAGAGTTTGATTTTCCTCATTCTGGATTTTTCTGATTACATTACTGTAATCTGGTTTAACATGGTTTTCCATCCCCAAATTTTTTCTAGTTTCTTTTATCTGAATGTTTGATCTGATTTGGGTTTTAAATTGAGAATCAACAATTAGAATTGAGAGTCAACAATTCTATTCAGGTGTGTACAAGGAACTGTTGCAAAATCACCCAGGGAGACATATGCTAGGATGTTCATATCAACATTGTACATTACAGCAACAATTGAAAGAGCACAAATGTCCTTCAATAAGAGAATAGATGATCAGTGCAATTTTCAACCTTTTTCATCTCATGGCACACATAAACTAATAACTACAATTCTGCAGCACACCAAAATTATATATTTGTGCCAACCTGAAAAAAAAATGTATAGGTATACTTTTCAGGGGGGAGGGGGGAGAACATGTTTAATATTTTCAATAATAAAGAATTATTATATTATAAATATATATAATTCTGATTCAGTCACACCAGTCAGTTATTGTTGTGCTGGCTGTTGCCATTTTTTTTTTTTTATTCAACAATCTAAGGGAAAAAAGGTCAGTGCCCCTGACTAAATAGTCAGGTGTTGCAGGTTTTAAAAGTCCTTGCAGTACACCAGTCTACCACAGCATAATGGTTCAAAATCACTGGATTAATAAATTTCTATGCAATAACAGAATACTACTTAACTACAAAAATGGCTAAACTTGATCTATATGTATCAGCATAGAATACAGTATTCCCCCTTATCTATAGTTTCACTTTCCAAGGTTTCAGTTTCCCATGGCAAACTGAGATCTGAAAATATTAAATGGAAAATTCCAGAAATAAACAATTCATAGTTTGACACTGCATGCCATTCTCAGTAGTGGGATTTCATCCTACCCCATCCCATCCGTAAAGTGAGTCATCTCTTTGCGCAGCTCATATGCCCCCAGTTCGTTAGTCACTTAGTAATCATTTTGGTTACTAGATCCACTACCATAATATCTCTGTGCCTCCGTTCAGTTTACCCTTATTTTACTTAATAATGGCCCCAAAGTGTAACAGTAGCTTTGCTGGTGATTCTGATATGCCAAAGGGATTTGGTGAAGTACTTCCTTTAACTGAAAAGGTATACTGTACATTTGGGGACGAAAACTACATATATATGGTTTGGTACTATCCAAGGTTTCAGGTGTCCACTGGAGGTCTTGGAACATATCCCACAGGGATAAGGGAAGCGGAGGGGCCACTGTAATCTCACACAAATAATGTTAAGAGAAAGAATCAAGTTGCTGCCCTAACCAGTTTGGCTCAGTTGATGAGCATTGACCTGAGGACTCAAGGGTCCCAGGTTCAATTCTGTTCAAGGGCATGTACCTTGGTTGTGGGCACATACCCATTAGGGAGTGTGCAGTAGGTAGCTGATCGCTGTTTCTCTCTCATTGATGTTTCTAACTCTATTCTTCTCCCTTTCTCTCTGTAAAAAATTAAGAAAATATTATTTTTTTAAAAAGAAGCAAGTTGCTGTCAGAAATATTTAGCAAGGCATCACACACAAAAATAATATCATATATTGTTTATGGTTACATGTATATTAGTAAAGGTATAATACATCACTGGAATGATTAATGCCAGATTCAGAATAGTAGCTACCACTACAGAAGAGGAGAGGGGAACGCAATGAGGTGCAGTAATTTATTCCAATGCCACATAGGTATGTCCTAGGACTAAATTTTGAATCTGGGCCATTAGCTGCAGAGTCCAAAAATTTTAATCACTTTATTCTTTACTTTCCTGATACTATAGAAAGGTTTATCTGTCCTTAATGCTAACTGACACTAGCCATGGTGCCATTACAATGCCTCAATTTCCTCATCTGTGAGATGGGGATAGCAATACTGCCTGTTTCACATGGTTGTTGCAGTTATTCAAAGAATAGATCCTTTTGTAAACCTTTAATGAAATAACAAATTCAGACAATGACCACCAATTCTTTCTGACATCACAAAAAGACAGATAAGGTATGTGCTCCAAATGAAAACACACACCACCTTTGAAGTACTCCTACAAAAATTTAAAACCCAAATCAGAACAAGCATTTAGATAAAAGAAACAAGAGGAAATTTTGGGATGGAAAAATATGTTAAATCAGATCACAGCAATGTAATCAGAAAAATCCAGAATGAGAAAGATTAAACTACAAGAAAAAAAGGGGGGGGGGGGAGGGAATGAGAATCTGTCCATTAAAAGGGATACAAGAAACATATCATCTAGATGCCATGCATGGAGTTATAACAATCTTTATCTTTTAAAGATACATGCTGAAATATTTACAATGAAATAGTGATGTTTGGGATTTCTTCAAGGTAGTCCACCATGGAGAGAGGGTAGGTGTGTGGTGTTGAGGGAGGAGGTGGGTAATAAATGACACTAGATCAACCATGACTTGCTAATTGCTGAAGCTAAGAGATGCTTACATGGAGGATCATTCTGCTATTTTTTCTACTTTTATATTTGTTTGAATTTTTCATAATAATTTTTTTCATTATAATTTTTAAAGAATCCATACATAGTGTTCACTTCAGCAGCAAATATACTAAAGTTGGAACAATACAGAGAAAATTAGCATAGCCCTGCACAAGAATGACACACAAATTCATAAAGCATTCCATATTTTTAAATTTTTATTTAAATAAATAAAAAAAGAATCAATATATGTACAGCCCTTAAAAGAGTTTCTGGCACAAGAAAAAATATTCAATAAAGAGTTTATTGTTATATCATTATTATAATTAGATGACTCCTATTATGTCTATTTTATTATACACTAGATTACAGATATTATTTATATAATACTTTATATATTACTTATATTATATATTTACTATATATTATAGTATATTATATATAATATATAAAAATTATGTGTTACTTATAAAGATATAAATACAAAATTTATTTTATATTTAAGCAAAAAGTCCCAAGTCATTTCTCAATTTCTTTATATCATAAAAGTGTGTCATAAGTAATAGATAATACCTAACTTTTATTTCAAGGGAGTATTCAGAGATACATTAACTTTCTCTTTTTTGTATCTTTTTTAAAATCTCTAGTCAATCCAAAAGTCCTGTTGTTCAGCAAGAACTAATGGAAGACAAAACCAGCAGGTTTACCTGTAAAGGAAAACCAATTTACCATTTCATGGGGACCAGTACTTTCTCTCAGTACACTGTCGTATCAGATACTAATCTGGCCAAAATAGATGATGATGCAAATTTAGAGAGAGTCTGTCTGCTTGGATGTGGATTTTCAACTGGCTATGGAGCTGCCATCAACACTGCCAAGGTAAAATGGTTAATCACCAGGTTCTATAAAACAGAAATTATTAGGAGACAGTGTGATAAAGCAGCTAGAATTACCTTCAAACCCTGGCTCTGTGTTTATCATCCCTGTGGTTTTAGGCAAGCTATTTAACCTCTTTACTTCTACTTCTGCATAACAATATTTTGTATATTACTAATTACTGTGGGAAAACTAAATCGTATTGCATAGGTAAGACATCTGGCCCAGTGGGTGGCTATAGTTCGCACCCAATTCATGTCAATTTCTTTCCCTATACTAGTATGTTATATTGTAGGTCATCCCTAATTTAAATACAGCCTACTTAAATATGTCCCCTAAATATGAATCCTCATCCTGGGACAGCAGACCCAGTCAAGAGACAATAGAAACTGCAGAGACCCCACCCACCTTCCACATGGCCACGCCTACTTTCTCCCTGATGCACACAAGGATGGTACTCTTGGCCTCCCTCTGAAACGTCACTTATTCATTCATTCACTCACTCATTAATAAAAATTAAAAGTTTTATGAGAAGCCAAACTATAATATGCAGGCTCCTAGAGGAGAAAGGTGATAGTTGGGTGGAGTTAACAGCCCAGGTGACTTTGGCAGTCAAGGCATATTCTCCTATAGATGGCATTGGATTCTCAGGGAGAAATTATTGCTCTTTGAGCTACACACATCTCCTTTTCTGGACTCCATGCAGACTCTCACCTTCTACTACTGTAATCTCTCTTCAGGAATATTAACACTAGATATTCAGCTACAGTTTACTTTTAAGTGTAGTCAAAGTTTATCTAAATTCCCAGGACATGTTCTTCCCGCTGTTGAGGAACTACTAAACCTCCTCAGGAGGTGCTCAAAGAAGGAACATAACTCACAGGACAAAGGGACGTGAAATATCAGTATTTCTAGATAAGAGGTGAGACCCTTACTAAAGTTTAATTTAATTCTAGGAAGAAAAGTGATGCAACTGCTCGGTATAATTATTGGGGATCTTCAACAGCATAGTCAGAACGCTGATTTGTTTTAATGTGCTAATATCATTTATAGCAAGATTAATTACATTTCATGGATATCTTTGGAAATATGAAAATACCCTGTAACAGTGTTGCCTGCAGAGAGAAAATCAAATGGGGAGAGGGCATTTTATAGTGACTGCCCCAGTTCTGCAATCAAAAGCACTTTTACTCTCAGGGGTCTGCTTATATAACACAATCAGCGCAGTGTATTCAATTTATACACTGCTGTGAGCTGGCCTGAGAATCCAACTACTGAGTACAACATTGTGCAATGGGGAGAATGCTTTTCTACTTTCCATGAGACTTACAGGCGAGCTTTTTAACACAGTCTCTGGAGGTATATACTTGGAAATAAACTAAACATATGCTACAATATTATAATAAATAGTACAGACTCTAAATAAAACAATATTCTGAATACTACAAATATATTTTTATTTCCCCTGAATAGCAAAAGCTATTATACTAATATCCAATATCATTCATAAAGTGAGAGATGCCACTTCTCTTAGTAATTTTGTTTCCAGTGCATCTCATAGGCAGATTTTCTTCTTTCTCTTTTGTTTATGCTAACAGTTTCCCATCATCATGAGAAAATAGACATAGTAAGCATCTCTTGGTGCAGGATCTTTGGGGGACTTTTTGCCACTATCTCACTTTATAGAGGAACATATTCCAATTGTCACTACCTTCTGATTAAAGAATCAAAAAATATTTTGTGGCCCTACCTGGTTTGGCTCAGTGGATAGAGCATCAGACTGTGGACCGAAGGGTCCCAGGTTTAATTCTGATCAAGAGCACATGCCCGGGGATGCGGGCTCAATTCCCAGTGGGGGGTGTGCAGAAGGCAGTCAATCAATGATTCTTCTCATCATTGATGTTTCTATCTGTCTCTCCATCTCCCTTCCCCTCTGAAATTAATATATAATGGGGAGAGTGTTAAGTCAGACCAAAAATATAGATCGCCGAAACCGGTTGGCTCAATGGATAGAGCGTCGGCTTGGGGACTGAAGGGTCCCGGGTTCGATTCCGGTCAAAGGCATGTACCTTGGTTGCGAGCATATCCCCAGTAGGGGGTGTGCAAGAGGCAGTTGATCGATGACTCTCTCTCATTGATGTTTCTAACTCTCTATCTTTCTCCCTCTCTGTACAAAATCAATAAAAAATATAATTTAAAAAAATATATAGATCATACTAAATATAGGTTAAACTTTATACCTTAAAATGAAATAAGGTGAAAAGTACAGCAGGCTGAAGGAACAGCATGAACTAAGACATGAAAAAAAGAAAGTGAGACAGTTTGTTGTGGCCATAGTACTGAAAATATCATGGAGATGAAATCAGAAGGCAACAGGGGTCAGATAATAAAAATCTTTCAATGCCATGCAAGGAATTTGGATCTCATTCCATTTAAATAATTTAATAATTCGGATGACTGAGTTAACTCACATTTAGAGAAATATTAGTGGTCATCAAAACTGTAACATCAACACAACCAAATAAGGCCTATTAGAAATATAAACATCACATTACTTGCGATCTATTTAAAAGGGCAAACAATAAGCCCTTTACAGTCTGTGAGCTTTCAGGTTTTGTTCTGATACCACTAAAGGGGAAATGAAAACAAGGAAATTATTTCCACTTGGGTTTGTTCCTTATAAACTGATGACCCTAATGACCCTCAAATGATTCTCAAAGTTCAGAAAGTGATTCATTCATTTTTACATTGGTAAATTTCCCCAAGTGGCTAAATCCCTTAGTCTTATGACAGGAAGTCCTTCATATGTTCCTGCCCCCACCTCCCTCTGTATCTTTAAAGAAGGAGGAACCAGCTGCTTTAAGTTAACTTATGATTTTCCTGCCTGCAGGTTACCCCAGGTTCTACTTGTGCCATCTTTGGCCTGGGAGGTGTTGGCCTTTCTGCTTTAATGTGTTGTAAAGTAGCAGGAGCTGCCAGAATCATAGCTGTTGATATCAACAGTGAGAAGTTTGCAAAGGCCAAAGCCCTTGGAGCCACTGACTGCCTCAATCCTAGAGAGCTACAAAAACCCGTCCAGGAGGTCATCATTGAAATGACCGGTGGGGGTGTGGATTTTGCACTTGACTGTGCAGGTGGATCTGAAGCCATGGTATGTATGTTTTTTATAATAGTATATAATAAATAATATTATTAACATTAATAAACATTGACAGTATTTATATATTAATATATTTATTCACTTAATAGTCAATATTGATATATTTGTATATATATAAATTATCCTATCTAATAAAAGGTAACTGCAAATTAACCACCTACAAGCCACACCCACCAGCCACGCCCACCAGCCAATCAGAGAGAGTATGCAAATTAACCCCCTCCAAGATGGCTACAGCCACAGAGAGCAGGAGGGAGGCTTGGGTTTCCCTGGCAATGGAGGAAGCCAAGTTTTCCACACATCCTGCCGAGCCCAGGCCTCCAATCAAGGGTACAAAGTTTAAATTATAGAAGGTAAATAAATTCCTACAGAAATGGCCACAGCCACTGAGCTGGAAGAGCAGGAGGCTAGGGTTGCCCCAAGTGATGGAGGAAGCTAAGTTACTGCAGCCCTGGTTGGCCCAGGCCTTCACTCCAGGCTACAAAGTTTCAATTATAGAAGATACATAAATTCCAACAGAAATGGCTACCACCATGGAGCGAGCAGGAGGCTTGGCTCTGCTCCAGGCTACAAAGTTTCAATTGTAGAAGATAAATAAATTCCAGATTCCAGGGCCTCCGCTTGGGTCCTCGGGGGCCGTGGCTGGCCTGTAAACCACCACACACCCCTCACCCAGGCCACCCCACGCCCCAAGGGAACCCCCACCCTGATCTGGAACAGCCTTCAGGGCAAACCAGCCGGCCCCCACCCATGCACCAGGCCTCTATCCTATCTAATAAAAAAGTAATATGCAGATTGACTATCACTCCAACACACAAGATGGCTACCCTCGTGTGGTCACAAGATAGCCACCACAAGATGGCCATCAGGGGAGGGTAGTTAAGAGGGACCAGGCCTGCAAGGGAAGGCAATTAAGAGGGACCAGAGCTGCAGGGGAGGGCAGTTGGGAGCGATCAACCCTCCAGGGGAGGGTAGTTAGGGGTGATCAGGCCAGCAGAGGAGGGAAGTTGAGGGCAAACAGGCTGGCAGGGGAGCAGTTAGACTTCACTCAGGCTGGCATGGGCATGCTTAGGGGGTGATCAGATTGGCAGGAAGAAGTGGTTAGGGGCAATCAGGAAGGCAGGCAGGCAAACAGTTGGGAGCCAGCAGTCCTAGATTGTGAAAGGAATCCCAGATTGGAGAGAGTGCAGGCTGGGCTGAGGGACACACCTCCCCACCCCCATGCATGAATCTCATGCACTGGGCCTCTAGTGTTTATACAATAAGCAATGTTTATTAATAATATATTGGATATTATGTAATGTGTTATAATTGATATTTAGTCTATTGATAAATATTACAGATTTATTATGTCATTTTTATTTGTTTATTCTTCTACATGAAATTCAGAGAAAACTTGGAAGTGAAAATTTTTAAGGAATTGTGTCTGCAAGAAGTGAGCAAAACAATGAGAACAGGAAAGGCAGACTTAAAGGAGGAGAAAGAGAATGTGGCTGGTGTCACCCTAACAGCCTGAGGTATCCACTCCCATCAAAAAGCAGAGCAGGGAGAGGCCAGCAACCTACACACAATCCAGTTCTGTCTGCCAGCCCTCAAAAATCAGCTGCAAAATTAGGTCCAAAGTACATATTTAACATGTTTAATATATTTAATGCACACATGCTGCAAAATTAAAAGTAAATATTTTCTTTGCAAACACTACAATTTTTAATCATTCAGTTTTCCTCTCCTCTCAGGTCGGGCTCCCTGACTTGCAGGGCCTGAGAAGCTACCTCTGTCTATCCCATTCTCCTGAGAGTGGGCAGAGCCACCCGCACATGTGGCAACAGATGGACAAGATGGCTTGCCAGGATCTTGTTACCCCTTCACTCAGCCTGGCTCCTAACACCCTCCTCTAGGGAAGGAACCATAATAAAAGTCCATGCCTCCACCAGGAGCTGGCTTTGCAGGTTCTTCCCCTGCTTCTCACCTGACTGGTGAGTTCCCCAGAAGAGGAGAGAGGCAAGAGCTGCTGAGAGGAGCAGGCCACCACTCCCAGAATGGTTTCATTGTAATAACAGAGCTGTTTGAAAGGGGATTGTTAGGTAAAAGTTAGCTCTTTCTGAAGATTCATACATTGACAGCTCCTTGTCCTGCACTGCTCTTCTTTGTCAGGCCCTGCTTTTTAATGGTCCTTGGCACTTGCAGCTTGCAATGTCGATGTTTACAAACATTGACATTCAGCCTGTTTACCTTATTTTCAGAGTACAGATATTCTCAACACTCGCTACTTTATAAGTGCCTGGGAGTTGTTTGTTAGTACCAGTGAATGACCACACCTTAGTCTCATGAGCTGGAGGCCCAGGTACCAATATATTTTACCAGTTTCTCAAGCTGAGAACCACTGTCGTGAAATTTGGCAGGCTCTTTTATTAACTGATTATACCAAGAAATGTATTTTAACTTATGGAGTAGAACTACACTAGAGAGCCCAAATTTTTAAAAGATATCATTTGTTTAATCACAAAAAGATGAGCTAGCTAGCTATCCTTTCACCAAAAGTTTCTGTAACTTTTGGGGCAAGTTGAATTTCAGAGTTGTAGAGATTTCAGTAATGGCTATGAACCAGATTTCAATGACTTCTCATGTTCTTAAGCAGCCAACAGAACAGAACAATTAGAAAGCTGCAATGATTGACAATTTATAAGACTTTGAGAATTCAAAATAATTCTGATCAAAAGTTATCAGAGGATAATAAATAAAACCCTGAACTTGCGTACAATGTCCATTGAACTAAGTCATCATTTTAGAGGTTAATTCTTTTTTGGAGCAAACTTCAGAAATGTAGAAAAAGCAATAGGAAAAACATTTTTTTATAAAACAGAAATCAATGTAAGAAGTTGCCTTAAGGTGACCAGTAGTACCTAGTGTTCTTTTCCCCTCAACATGAATCTATGTTGAAAACAAACATGGTTTTACCGTATAAAAATTGTAAAAGGGAGAAAAGTTTCTATTCAGAAATGTTACAAATTCTTGAAACAATAAGTAAGCACATAATCAAATGAAAATTACAAAACATATTAAGGTTATAAATGGTTGTATCTTCTATCATTACCCTGTTTCCCCGAAAATAAGACAGTGTCTTATATTAATTTTTTTCTCCCAAAGTTGCGCTAGGTCTTATTTTCAGGGGATGTCTTATCTTTCCATGTGCTAGGTCTTATTTTCGGAGGATGTCTTATTTTCGGGGAAACACGGTAGTAAGACACACACAGAGAGAGAAGATGGAGAGAATTTACTGTTCTTCAAATTCCTTCTTTCATATAATGATCAGGGATGAAAAAGAACTTACTTCCTATTGGAACTGCTCCAACAGATCAGAATCAAGTTGCCCCCTGACTGTGGCAAAAGATATCACACAAAGTTTACATTTCTCTTCTGTAATACTAGTCTCAAAACATTTAACTGTTTCTCTAGTTACCATTGGGTGTCTAAGTGGAATGACCATCCACAGTTTATGTCTTTCTGAAACTTTCTTTAACTTTTCATTTACATTTTCAATCCTTGGGAGTTTTATCCTCATCTCAAACTTGCAATAAGCTAAGATAACGATGTTCTCTCTTTCTCTCATGCAAAGATCAGTGCAACTCCTCCAAGCCGCTGTTTTCCATGTTGTGAGTCACCCATCAAGGAAGTTCAAATTTGTGACTTGACAATCTCAACATGAGGTCCTCTTGGTTGTTACAGCGGAGGAGAGACACCTGGCAGGTTGCACACTGGCTTTTCTGTTTAGGCGAAGAAATGACACTTCATTTCTGCCCAAAGCCCATTGGACAGAATGGTCACATAAGTCCTACAGAGAGCTTTAAAAAGTGTAGGGAAATAGATGAAATGTTTCATGAGTAGCAGCCAGTGGTATTTTAACTATTTTTCCCTCTGTTATAAATGGCTTTTCTTTTCATTTATCCTACATTAAGATCCACTAACTTTACAGTATGTACCTTATTCCAGACTCTAGTGAATAATCACCCTCTTCTTATGACTAAAGATTTTTATTCTATGTCCACAAAATTGCAAACTTTTTACAATACACCTTTGGTAAATAGTCAAAAGCAGGTTCATTTGAATTTAGAATATGTTCTATGGACCATTCTTAATTTCATGGATGTGTATTTGTCTTAGTATACAATGATATATGTTATAGATTTGGTATAATTATAATGTTAAACAACATGGAATAATATATTCTGTTTCATTCTAATATCCTTTTTAATTTTTTAATATATTTGTATTGATTTCAGAGAAGAAAGGAGCAGGAGAGAGAAATAGAAGCATCAATGATGATAGAAAGAATCATTGATCAGCTGCCTCCTGCACACACCTCCATTGGGGATAAAGCCTGCAACTTGGGCATGTGACCTGACTGGAAATTGAACCCTGACCTCCTGGTTCATAAGTCAATGCTCAACCACTGAGCCATGCAAGCTGGGCCTAATATCCTTTTTTTAAAAGCTCAAAATTTTATTGAATGTTCTATCTGAAGCAAAGCCTCAATTGTCAATCTACAACACTATGACCTCATGGTCTTGACTCTCTTTATTTCATATGCAGAGTGTATAAATTTTCCCTGAAACCCAGTACATATGAACACTGATGACATGGTCTACCTTTCTACTTACTCAGTTGGTCTTTTTTGTTTAACCTTCCAGAAAGCAGCCCTGGACTGCACAACAGTAGGTTGGGGATCATGTACTCTCATTGGAGTAGCCGTTGGTGATAAAGGATTGACTATTACTCCAATAGAGCTAATAATGGGCCGTACTATCAATGGAACATCATTTGGTGGTCAGTGTGTGTTTTTTCTGTTAATTTTCTCCAAAATAGTACTCAAATTGAAATAAAAATAATTTGTTTAAATACTAAGTGCCTAGAATACATCTAAAACCTATAGGAAAGATATTTCATTAATTACTTGAAAGTAAACAGTTTGTATAGTAGGAATACTACAACTTGCAAAGAGAAGTTCAATTTGCATTAAAATAAACCAACAGAGAGAAACAAAAGTCAAAGTTGGACCAAACAGAGATAATTTCTTATGCAGAAATAAAAAATAACCTGAAATTTTTCCTATGAAGAAAAATTTTAAGGTAGATAAAAGTATAGAAAAAACTAAATATGAGCAGGAGTTTAATCTATTTGGAGGAAGCCAATTTGACCAAATAATTTCATTCATTCAACAAACAATGATTAAATTACTTGTTCATGTCAAGTTCTATATCTTTATTAGGACTGTTGATCAAATTACAGGTTACAAAGGAATAGATTCAATCCCAAAGCTGGTTACTGATTACAAGAATAAGAAATTCAACCTGGATGCACTGGTGACCCATACCCTGCCTCTTGACAAAATCAATGAGGCATTTGACCTAATGCACCAAGGAAAAAGGTAAATTACCAAACAGATGGGTAAGGGGTTTGAAAAACCTTTATGATAACTCTATTTTTCTTTGGAATTTAAAAGTAATCAGTTTCATTTCTGACATTTTTCATATCATCAGACATACTAGAGGTGATGAAAAAGTGGCTATTTGAGGGGGAAACCCCAACATTACTTACCTTCCTACTCTGTTTCCATAATGTACACTGCCATACACTGTTCCAACATAGAGAGTGGCATAAATTGATATATGTTTTTTCTTTCACAGACGATCATTAACTTAGTTGGGGCTGCTCCCTAGAAAGAGAGGTTTCTATACTATAACATCAGGTCCCTCTGGTACAACATAGCCTGGTTCTGTTATGTTTGACAGAGTGCACCCTGAGGCCCTTCTTTCTCAGAATCGGGTGAAAACCATAGAGATGTGAGTGGTCAGTGGCAGGTATCAGGTACTTAAAGGATGTCCAACTCTCTCATGCTCTTGCTTTGTCAGAGGTCTCCTATAAGAGACATCCGACCTACAATTTTAGCTGTAGTGAGCTCCCTTGCCATGAATCCTGAGAACTGATTTATAGAAATGTCGCAACTGGGGGATCCTTAGCAATTGGGAGTGAATAAGACTGAGATCAATGATTTTTGTTAAAATGACCGCATAGGCCTGATCAATAGCAACAAAGGGCAAGACACCAGGAACAGTGTTGCACAGAGGAGATGCAGGACAAAGGAGTAAAGAAAAAAAAAGGGACATTACAAAAGGAGGGTGAGGGAGAGGAAAAAAAACTAAATTTAAATGACAGGAGTTTGAAACAGAGAAGCAATGTCACAAAAGAAGAAAACAGGTCCATGGTGTGCGGACACAGGATACTTCACAGTGTAAAAATCTGAGAAAATGTCCCTACTAACTGACATGAACTCCCTAATTTTAAACATGTTAGCTACAACATATCAAAAAGATATTCAATAAAAATAAAAGAGATAAACATTATTTTTAAGCTATGCTAAGTAACTTAGTGTAAAAGCCCTCCCAATAACTTGCACATTCTCAAAATCCCTGTATTCCTCAAATGAGGAATTGGTTGGGTTTGGGGCCTTGGAACCTGGTGCTCATAACTCCCCCACCACTAACCATGGGTTGCCAGTCATAGAACAAACCCAACCAGGAATGCTACGTGGCAGCCAAATGCAAAATGTTGCGTGGCTCTAGTAATAACTGGTCAAGTCTCCCATATTCTAAAAACAGGCCTGGTAGTCACTGGTAGAACAAAGGCCTCTGGGAAACACTTACATGAGGCCTCCTACTCTCCCTCTGGCCACTAAGAGACCACCTGACTGCCCACACAGGTGGAAAGGTGGCAACAGAGAAGACACGGGGTGGTCCTTCCCAGGTGTGCTTACCACATGGGAACAGGAAACACATGGAGGACAGGTGCTCTTGGCATGCCAGCTGCATAGATGCAAGGAAATGGGAGAGGGGAGCTGGGATATAACATCATTGGCCTATTAACATGCAGTGACCCCCACTCATGGTGAGGAAAGGACAAAGAGCCTCTCCCCCCATAGAGAGTTGGCTCTTCCAGTCCCTGAGTGAATAAAGCATTTATGCATGGCAGCCCACAGCTCCAGCAGTAAGATCCAAGATAAGGAATTCCCCGTCCTTAAGGCTTACCCCCGATTTTGCTAGTACATGTGGAAGAACTAATTCAGAAGTTAGAATATTTCAGTTCTCAGAAAGTAGCATCCCACCACACCAACCACCTCTTTTTTATGCCCAATTTGCCCTAGAATAAATGCTCTGTTTCTCCACAGTGGTGCTGTGGAGAAACAGAGCATGCTGTGTTGTTGTAACCTTTAGTCTTGGAATAATCCTGTAGCTAGGATTATTCCAAGACTAAAGGTTACAACAACACAGCATGCTCTGTTTCTCCACAGCACCACTAGGCAGCCAAATCCTCACCAGAGTCAAGTGAGGTCCCCAATTGTCTCCCAGCTTATTGGCATCAATATATTGTATAAAGTTTCATTTAGTGCCAGGAATAAGAAAGGATAACAAGATAAAGGAAATTAGACTTACCAAATTGTGTGTCTATAAAGAAAGATTAAATCAAGTCCTAAAATGAGTAAAACAAAAATTATTTGTGAGTTTTAGATAAATTTTTCATGAATATTGTGCTGATTTTTTTTAATGTAATTATTAACAGCATTCGAACAGTCCTGACCTTCTGAAGAAGCCAGAAACAATTTGGAAGACTATCTGCCTGAATCTGAACCTGATAATCTGGTTAATTTATAATCTGATAAGATCACCATGAATTTAAATAAACATTTATAGTTAACATCTCAAGATCAAATAGCTATAAAGATTATAGCATTTTTAGTAAAATACAGTAATAGTTACTGTGTTAAATAACTATAACTGATGTGTTTATTAATAAATTTGTTTAAAATTAGTTCTGGAGAAATGGTAATAAAGAATAAAGGGATAATAAGAAAACTAGACTAGCTACACATTCACAATATTTTAGGTTGGTTGATACATATATGGGATCTCAGTACACTGTTCTACTTTTGAATATGTTTCACATTTTCCATAATAAAAAATTTTACTAGAAAAAGAATCACATGTATATATACAAAAGGTGCAAATATCTTTAAAATATATATCACATATATGTAATACTATTATGTAATTTCAGAGTTCCAATAAACTGCTCTTCTTTAATAAACTGCTAAGTACGTTTCTTTTTAACATCTGTTCATTTATTTGTATTAGCCCCACTTTACCTCTGTTAACTATTATCACAAGTAGTAAGATATTAGAAGCTATATAAATAAATAATATGATATTCAAGATTTTTTAAAAGTAAAAACAATCTCTCAAATTTCCATCTTTATTAGATAATTGCTTTTTTTCATTTTTAATAATTATTACATCACTAGAGGCCCATCTGTGCACCAGTGGGATCCCTTGGATTGGCCTGCGGGGATTGGGCCAAAACCAGCTGTCCGAAATCACCCGAGTGATCCTGAATTCTGAGAGGGTGCAGGCCAGGCCAAGGGACCCCACTGGTGCACATATCGGTGTACTGGGCCTCTAGTATGCATGTAAGATCTTTGGTTAATCTCTTCCCACCTTCCCCCTCCCCCTTTACCTCAGAGATTCATCAGTCTGTTCCATATTTCCTTGTCTATGGTTTCCCCTCCTGTGTTGAACACCTGCCCCCTGGTGGTCAGTGTGTGTCATAAATAACACCCGGTTGGCCAGTAGGCTTTTATATATCTACTAGAGGCCTGGTGCACAAAATCTGTGCACAGTCAGGGAAGCGGGGGGCCTCATTCCAGCCTGGACCCTCTCCAATCCAGGATCCCTCAGGGGATATCTGACTGCAGGATCAAGCCTAAACCAGCAGTTGGACATCCCTCTCGCAATCCAGGACCACTGGCTCCTAACTGCTTTCCTGCCTGCCTGCTTGATCGACCCTAACTGCCTCTGCCTGCTGATCTGATGCCTCTAACTGCTCCCCTGCTGAACTAATCACTAAGCAAGTCTTGCAATCACAGAGGTTCTCCCATCATAGACACAGCTGATCCTCACAGACAATTGGCCTGGAAGTCAATTCCTCCCAGTGATACCAACAACAATCAAGGATTAACTACAAGAAGACTGTGCACACAGCCCACAAAGGGGTGCACCAAGAGTATCCACCTCAGGTAACTGGGGAGGCTGAGCCACTGGGCCCTATAGGACACCTAGCACACAAAACCACTCTATTAACACAGGGAAGCAGCCGAAATACGAAGACAAAGAAACAGGTCACAGATAAAGAAATGGAGGATATAGAGTTCAAAATCACGGTTATAAGGTTTTTCAAGAATTTTCTAGAAAAGGCTGATAAATTTAGTGAGATCCTCGAGGATATGAAAAAGGACCAACTAGAAATCAAGCATACACTGACTGAAATAAAGAATAATATACAGAGATCCAAGAGCAGACTAGAGGATCTTAAGAATCAAGTCAAAGATTTGAAATACAAAGAAGCAAAAAATACCAAATCGGAAAAGCAAAAAGCAAAAAGAATCCAAAAATATGAAGATAGTGTAAGGAGCCTCTGGGACAACTTCAAGCATACCAACATCCGAATTATGAGGGAGCCCGAAGAAGAGAGAGAGCAGGATATCGAAGGCCTATTGAAAGAAATAAAGACAGAAAACTTTCCCTACCTGGTGAAAGAAATAGACTGATAAGTCCAGGAAATGCACAGAACCCCAAACAAAAGGAATCCAAAGAGGGCCACACCAAGACACATCATAATTAAAATGCCAAGAGCAAAAGACAAAGAGAGAATATTAAAAGCAGCAAGAGAAAAACAGTTAGTTACTTAAAGGGAGCACCCATATGACTGTCAGCTGATTTCTCAACAGAAACTATGCAGGCCAGAAGGGAGTGGCAATAAATATTCAAAGTAATGAATAGCAAGAACCTACAACCAAAATTACTCTACCCAGGAAAGCTATCATTAAGAATTGAAGGTCAGATAAAGAGCTTCACAGACAAGAAAAAGCTAAAGGAGTTCATCACTGCCAAACCAGTATTATATGAAATGCTGAAAGGTATTCTTTAAGAAGAGGAAGAGGAGGAAGAAGAAGAAAAAGAAGAAAAAAGTAAAGATAAAAATTATGAACAACAAATACATATCTATCAACAAGTGAATCTAAAAATCAAGTGAATAAAAAATCTGATGAACAGAATAAACTGGTGAATATAATAGAATCAGGGGCATAGAAAGGGAGTGGACTGACAATCCTGGGGGGAAAGAGGTGTGGAGGTTGTGGGAAGAGACTGGACAAAAATCATATACCTATGGATGAGGACAGTGAGGCGGGGGGAGGGGGGGGGGGAGGAGGCCTAGGGTTAAGGAGTGGGAACCGAGTGGAGGGGAGCTATGGGGGGAGAGAGGAGCAACTGTAATATTCTAAAAATAAAGATTTATTTAAAAATAAATAAAATGTTCTATTATTTTATGTCAATGATTACTTATTTATTTCAGCCCTTTGTATTCAACATTTCTCTATTGAAATAAACCTATGTTTCCATGAAAATTGAAGGTTTTGTTATTTTGTGGCCCACATAAACTTAAATCTTATTTATTTGGCCTGCATTAGCCTTTGAGTTTGGCATGCTTGTCTTAGACTGTCACTGTTTTCTAAATGCTACTACAGCGCCCTCTGGTGATTTTTTATTTAACATTTTTCCATCTCAGATCCTATTTTCTTAGAAAAAAGGAATGCAGGGAGAGAGTAACAACTTTTTTTTTTTAATTTCTTTATTGATTAAGGTATCACATATTTGTCCTCATCCCCCCATTCTCATCCCCAACCCCTTCCCATTCAAGCCCCCCCACCCCCCTGTTGTCTTTGACCACTGATTAGGCTCATATGTATGCACACAAGTCCTTTAGTGGATCTCTCCCTTTTATCGCCACCCTCCCCCTGAGGTCCAACAGTCTGATCCATGCCTCCTTGTCTCTGAGACTGTTCTTGTTCATCAGTCTATGTTGTTCATCATTTCCCCTAGATGAGTAAGATTTTGTCCTACTGGAAATACACTTATAAGAAGTGAAAATGAGACAAGCAATAATGGTGATGCTGAAAGAGTAACAACTTTTATTAACATCACTAGAGGCCTAAGTGCACAACATTCGTGCCCCCTCACAGTCCAGAAGCCCTCGGGGGATGTCCAACTGAAGCTAAGGCCCAGAACGGGCCTAAGCTCTCAGTCAGACATCCTTAGCACTGCCCCGAAGGTGGGAGAGGCTCCTGCCATGGCCACTGTGCTCACCAGCAATGAGCCCAGCTCAGGACTTCTGGCTGAGTGGCACTCCCCCTGTGGAAGTGCACTGACCACCAGGGGACAGCGCCTGTGTTGAGCATCTGCCCCCTCGTGCTCAGTGTGTGTCATAGCAACTAGTCATTCCAGCGTTAGTTGATTTGCATATTAGCCTTTTATTATGTAAGATAGTTGACTTTTGGGTTTTGTTTTTTTTGTTTTGTTTTTAGTATCTTGCTTTTTTTTTATTGATTTATTGATTATGGTATCACATAATTGTCCTCATCCCTCATACCCATCCCAAACCCCTCCCCACGTATGCCCCCACCCTCCTGTTGTCCATGACTACTGGTTAGGCTTATATGCATGTACACAGGTCCTTTGGTTGATCTCTCCTCCTTACCCCCACCCTCCCCTACATTCCCTCTGAGGTTTGACAGTCTGATCGCTGCTTCTCTGTCTCTGGGTCTGTTTTTGTTCATCAGTTTATGTTGTTCATTATTTCCCCTAGATGTGTGAGATCATGTGAACCAAGAAATATCCTTATAAGAACCGAAACTGAGACAAGCCATAATGGTTATGCTGAGAGGCAAATGAATCAGTCTGTAGTGAGTTCCTCTCTGGGCCAACAGTTCTTTTGAGTCCCAATTTCAATGTCAAATAGTTCCTTATGTGTACATGTTAGCCACGGTATTTCAGAACAAATGGTGGTGATGCAGGTCTGACCGTCTCTGGTTTGGTCCTGGGCATCCTTCAGGGACACACAGCTACTGACTGCTAGTATGGCAAGGCATTGTCAGCGTCTTCCATCTCTGGACTGTTTCTATTCTGTCTTCATGGCTGGAGCACTGATATTTTAAAAAGTACTTTATGTGCACTATTTTGCTTCTTGAGGGAAAGGACATTTTTTACAATCTTTGAGTCCCCTGGAGATAGCAGGCATCCCAACAATGAGACTTATGAGGTAGGCAAGGCCAAATTAATCTCAGTGAATGAATCCTGTGTTACAGAGAAAACAGACATTATTTATATTTTTATAAGCAAGTCAGAAAAATCTTAAAGATTCATAAAATGTAATAATATTATCTTTATGATGGATAGTCACAATTAGGAAATGTCTCTGTTCTTAGGAGATAATTGCTAAAGAAGTTAAGGATGAATTTTATGAAATTTGAACTTCCTTTCATACAGCTCATCAAAAGTGTGTGTGTGTGTGTGTGTGTGTGTGTGTGTGTGTGTGTGAAAGAGAGAGAGTAAATGTGACAAAAAATTTTAATTGATACATCTGGTGAAGAACATAGAGGTGTTCATTGTCCTGATTTTTCAAATTTTGAAACTGTGAAACTTTTTAAAATAAAATGTTGGGTTAATAAAGATGGATGGTTTCCAATCCCAAATTCAATAAATAAATCTTTTTTTTTTTTTTCAAATAGGACAGGTAATCAGTCAGCCATGGATTAAACAACTTCACAGGTCAATTTTTTCCTAATGGTTAAAGGGTCCCCCCTTCATCTGTTCTCTGGAGCATCACAGAGTAAGCACAGTCCCTCAGATAAGTGAGGACAGCAGGCTTGTCCCCTTTTCCCCACCACCTGTCTTGTTTATTCCTAATGAAATATTTCTAAGTATACTTTTTCCTCAGCATTCTTGCACTTGTCGTTTGTTGATTTGTTGATGATAGCCATTCTGACAGGTGTGAGATGGTACCTCATTATTGTTTTGATTTGCATCTCTCGGATGAATTGTGATTTTGAGCATATTTCCATATGCCTCTTGGTCTTCTTTCTGTCTTCTTTTGAAAAGTATCTATTTAGGTCCAGTGCCCATTTTTTGATTGGGTTGTTTATCTTCCTTTTGTTAAGTTGTATGAGTTCTCTGTAGATGTTGGAGATTAAGCCCTTATTGGTGATAAAGTTGGCAAATATGTTCTCCCATGCAGTGGGCTTTCTTGTTGTTTTGTTGATGGTTTCTTTTGCTGTACAGAAGATGGTTTCTTTTGTGTTTTATTTTGATGTAGTCTCATTTGTTCTTTTTCTCTTTAGTTTCCATTGCCTTAGGAGCAGAATCAGTGAAGAAATTGTTTCGGCATATGTCTGAGATTTTGCTGCCTATGGATTCCTCTAGTATTTTTATGGTTTCCCGTCTTATGTTTAAGTCCTTTATCCATTTTGAGTTTATTTTTGTGTATGATGTAAGTTGGTGATCTAATTTCATTTTTTTGCATGTATCTGTTTAATTTACCCAACACAATTTATTGAAGAGACTCTTGATTCCATCATATGTTCATGCCTCCTTTGTCAAATATTAATTGAGCATAGTGGCTTGGGTGGATTTCTGGGTTCTCTATTCTATTCTATGTCAGTTCTTGTGCCAGTACCAGGCTGTTTTGAGAAAAGTGAATTTGTAATACAGCTTGATATCTGATATTGAGATTCCATCTATTTTGTTCTTCTTTCTCAGGATTGCTGCAGCTATTCAGAGTCTTTTTTTATTCCAGATGAACTTTTGGAAAGTTTGTTCTAGGTCTGCAAAATATGCCATTGGTATTTTAATGGGGAGTGCATTGAATCTATAGATTGCTTTGGGTGGTATAGACATTCTAATGATGTTGATTCTTTCAATCCATGAACATGGTTTGTTCTTCCATCTGTTTATGTCTTCCTTTATCTCTTTTTTCAGTGTCCTATAGTTTTCCACATATAGGTATTTTACCTCTTTAGTTAAGTTTATTCCTAGGTAACTTAATTCTAAGTATACTTAAACTCAATATTTCATATGCAGTCTGAGAAATATACCTATACAGAATTATAGCCCAGAAAATGTAGACTATCTACACCACATGTGTCAAACACAAGGCCCGCGGGCCAAATCCGTCCCGCCAGGCCTTGCAATGTGGCCCACACCGCGCTGTCATCACTGCACTCCGCTGCGTTTCCATCACAATGACAGTTTATGACTGTTCAGTAAACCATTCGGCCCGCGATTTAGGCTGGATTTTAGATTTTGGCCCCTTCTCTGATTGAGTTCGTCACCCCTAATCTACACTAATAAAAGGGTAATATGCTAATTGATCTGATAGACCAGATGTCTTCCGGAGGTCCTTCTGGGCAAAGCCGCAGCAGCTGTGAGGGCAGAGGAGGGCTGGCAGCCGTGGCTGCTGCGAGGGCTGGCAGTGGCAGCAGCAGTGGAGTGATGGAGGCAGTGCCTTCCCCTGATCGGCCCGGTCACCTCCTACAGAGGGAGGCCAGACTGTGCATTAGGCCCGCTCCTCTCCCCCCCTCCTCCTCGCAGGTATCAATTTATTCCTGGTCCTCTGAAGGCTCCCAGACTATGAGAGGGGGCAGGACAGGCTGAGGGACTCCACCCCACCCCCACCCCCGTACATGAATTTTCATGCACCGAGCCTCTAGTATTTATATATTTATAAATTCTTTAGTCAGCTAACTTCATTGTTGACAAATATTGAGATGTATAAAATACCTAAATATTTCCTGTCTGGAATGCTATTAATCCAGAATGCTCCTATTCTACCACTTTAAATCAAGAATAAACCATTGGTCTTCTCTGAAATTTCAAGGTCTTTTGAAATGGAAATTATAAGAAAATAAGGCATTTAATAATATGAAAGAAAAATTATATCCTCTTTACTTTATTGTTATTAAACATTTTTATCCCTTTCTCCATTTCTGCCAATAAAATTTTGTTCTAAAGGGCTGCTTATATTATAGCTAATGAACTGTGGAACCTGACCTTAAAAATGAAAGTCTTAATAATTAACTGAGTCTGAGACAGACATGAAAGACATGTCCCTTCTTGCAGCTATAAAAAGAGAAATAAAATTCTATATCATAACCTACTTTTAAAAACCTGATTTAATAACAATGTTCCCACCCAGCCAGCATAGCTCAGTAGTTGAATGTCGATCTGTGAACCAGGAGGGCACAGTTCAAATTCCCAGTCAGGGCACATCCCCAGATTGTGGGCTCAATCCCCAGTATGGCACATGCAGGAGGTAGCCAAATCAATGATTCTCTCTCATCATTGGTGTTTCTATCTCCCTTTCCCTTCCTCTTTGAAATCAATTTTTTAAAAAATGTTTTTAAAGAATGTTCCACCCTAGCCAGTTTGGCTCAGATAGAGCATCAGCCTATAGACTGAATGGTCCCAGGTTTGATTCTGGTCAAGGGCAAGTACCTTGGTTGTGCGTACATATCCAGTAGGAAGTGTGCAGGAGGCAGCTGGTCAATGTTTCTCTTGCATCTATGTTTATGACTCTATTCCTTTTCCTTCCTCTCTATAAAAAATTAATAAAATATATGTTTTAAATAATAAATCACAAGGGTAAATTCTAGACAGAGTAGGAATATTCCTACTTGAACTGGTTTTCCCACATAGTGTTATATGTTGCTTTCTCTTAAGTTTGAAGAGTGTGTGATGTTAAAGTTGTAAATACTTTATTATAAGGAAAATTAGTCAAGCACTCTGAAAGTATTTTTACTCTTAATGTGGTATATAGGGAGATATTAAAATAAGTTTAATCAATTTATCAATCAGTATTGTTTTTATATCATGTTTTTGTTGTTTTTATATCATATCATGTCTTTGTTGTTGTTATATCATGTTGTGATTATTTGTTAACAAATTTATATATTACTAGAGGGCCAGTGCATGAGATTCATGCATGGGGCGGTGTGTCCCTCAGCCCAGCCTGCACCCTCTCCAATCTGGGATCCCTCTCACAATCCAGGACTGCTGGCTCCCAACTGCTCGCCTGCCTACCTTCCTGATTGCCCCTAACTACTTCTGCCTGCCAGCCTGATCACTCCCTAACCACTCCACTGCCAGCCTGATTAATGCCTAACTGCTTCCCTGCCAGCCTGATTTCCCCCAACTTCCCTCCTCTGACAACCTGGTCACTCCTATCTGCCCTCTCCTGCAGGCCTGGTCACCCCTATCTGCCCTCCCCTGCTGGCCTGATTGCCCACAACTGCCCTCCCTTACAGGCCTGGTCCCTCCCAACTGCCCTCCCCTGCTGGCCATCTTGTGGTGACATCTTGTGTCCACATGGGGGGCAGCCATCTTGTGTGTTGTGAGTGACAGTCAATTTGCATATTACTCTTTTATTAGATAGTATTTTCATATACATTTTACTAATTTTTTCAACTCTGACACTTCTATTGTAGAGAAAGGGGAAATAGCAATATTAAAATATTTCCTCTAATTAATTTCCTTTTAATGTGCACAAATTTCATACACCGGGCCACTAGTCTATAATAATAAAAGTGAAATATGCAAATTAACTGAATGGCCATCTGAACCGCCTTCTGGATGAAGCTGGGGCTGCAGCTGTGGGACTGAGGCAGCCACAGTGGCTGCAAGAGAGGGATTGAGGCAGCCTCCAAGGCTGTGAGGGTTCGAGGCAGCAGCCATGGCTGCGAAGGCCTACTCTTGCACAAATTTTGTGCATCTAATATGCATATAAATTCTTTGGTTAATCTCTTCTCAGCCCTTCCCCCTTCCCTCTGAAATTCATCAGTCTGTGACATGCTCCATGTCTCTGGACCTATTTTGTTCATCAGTTTATCTTGTTTTTAAAACCAAAAGGTCTTTTTAGGATCCAAATGCTTTAGGAAGTGTTGCCTGTGCTGTGAAAATAACTGCCAAGAGGAATCTTCAATTCTGGTTACCTTATTGATAAGGTTTTGACCTGACAATAATATTGTAAATGACATCTCTATATTCCTAAGCAGTCTTTTAATTATACTGACAAATCATAAAAGAATCATTAGCACTTTCCTTTTCTCCTATGCTCCCATGTGGAATTATTAACTGTTCCATAATAATGGGATAATTAAAAGCCTATGCCTTTGCTATAATTACTTTTTAAATCTGAGAATCTGAATCTGTGTTTCATTTCTATTAATAAATCCATGGATGATGATACAAGTGGAAGCATGACAGATAGGGAAAATAATTCTAGACCCCAAATAAGAATTCACCCCAGTGAGAATAATGAGGGGGACTTACATAATCAGTCACAGAGCTGCCATCTGGTCCCCTTTAGGTACTGCACCATATTGAGGACCCAGGGGTGGGTGCTGCTATCAATCTGGGTGTTCAACACGGCAGAGCCAAGACAGCCTTGGTAAGGAACGTGTGCTCTTGGGCCCAACCTCACCTCTATGGCCACTACATTATTAGACCACTAAGCGAGGCCTTGGGGTGCTGCTGAGCAAAGTCCCTAGGCCAGTCACCTTGTTCACCTGATTGACAATCTCTTCCAGGATCAGACCTTTTAGTGAGATTCACATGGAACGTAAATTTCCTCACACAGTGCCTATTATTGAAAGTTTCATCCCCATTATCTTTCCTAGTCTTCCTTATAACAAATGTTACAACCTCATTCCTTTGAAGACCCTTATCACCTAACCAAATCACTAATTACTGCCTCTTCATCAATGTAGGTCCATATTTCAGAGCATTTCATTCCTGTCAAAGAGGGTTCAAAGAGATGTTATGCTTAACGTTCTGTACCCTGGCAGGATTTTTCAAGTCTACCCCCACCAACTGCCAGAATATGGTTTTTAATATGTTTTTATTGATTTTTAGAGAGAGAGGAAGGGAGAGGCATTGAGAGATAGAAATATTGATGAGAGAGAAACAGCTGCCTCCTGCACACCCTCTACTGGGGATTAAACCCACAACCCAGGCATGTCCCATGACCAAGAATCGAACTGTAACCTCTTGGTTCATTGGCCGATGCTCAACCATTAAGCCACACCAGCTGGGCACAACTGCTAGAATATTATGTAGAGCTCTATAAACCAATCTGAAATTCTCTTCCTCCTCTACGAATGGATCATAGGAAATGTCTCTGAAGGGTGGAAGTGCAGTAGGAATATGAGTCGATTGCTCAAGAATTTACTGTGCCTTCAGAATCTTCTTCCACATCTATTACTTCCACTTGATAATGCTATCCTCCTGGGCATATCGAGCCTTATAATTCTGTGGATCCAATAATACCCAGTTCATGGTGAGAAACTCTGATAGCATAATTATCTAGTATGTCATCCCCAGACATTTCTTAAAAATGTGTTTTTATTTGAGAGAGAGAGAGAGAGAGAGAGAGAGAGAGAGACAGAGAGAGAGAGAGACAGAGAGAGAGAGAGAGAGAAACATCAATCGGTTGCCTCTGATAGGTACCCTGACCAGGAACTGAACTCACAACCTGGGCTTGTGCCCTAACTTGAAATTGAACCAGTGACTTTTTGGTGCATGGGACAACACTCAAACAACTGAGCCTGGCATGCCCAGACATTTTTAATCAAAACCAAGAATGAAGCGAGCATGGCTTGCTCTAAAACTTTATGTTTTCCATGATTCTAGTATTGGAGCTTACATCAGGCTCCATAGAACATTCTGCCATGGACACTTAAAAACCATCCAGCCCATAAAAGGAAATTATCAGAGTAGTTCTCACAGCAATTGAGACCAGGTGGACTTCTCTTGCTCTAGGTTCTATTCAAAGCCGATTTTTTAGGTCACACTATGCACCAGTGAAAGCTGCCCAGAGATGGTGTTGCCCGTGCTGGTTTCCTACTCATTAGCTGGTCCTCACTTCTCCCTTACACACAGACTCCGATTTTAGCCACGTAATGCTCAATAATGAGCCCAGCGTAGGTGGTACTCTCCCTCAGCTCCATAAATCACACCATGATTAGTCTAATCCCATTCCCCTTTGCTAGGGACTGATTTGGGATTGACATCTGACTCCATTCTGGTGAGTGAGACATTAGCGGGGGTCTGCCTGAGGAAGAGGGAGTGAGGGAGTGATTTCCCTCTTAGTTAAAAAAAAAACAAAAAACAAAAAAAAACGTGGAGGAGGATAATGAGAAGATCCCTTCCTTCTTGTCTCTGCATGTTGTCATGTAAGGATATGACAGCCTGGAGCTTCAGGTGCCCTCTTGCAACTATGATGAGAAAGACAAGAGGGTGGCAGAGCAGCTGAACTAGAGCGCGGGCATCACTGAGCTGCAGAATTCACCATTCTCTTTCATTTAACTGTCCAGCCCTTTTAGAAGCAAACATCTACCCCCACAGGCTTTGAATGAAATATGCACTTTATACTCTGCTTGTGGAAAAACCTTGTAGTCCCCCAAACTTTGCCTTCAGTAATTTTCATGCCAGGAAATCAGAGTTGACTTTTTATTAACTGTTCCACCCCTAAATGCCCGGAGATACTCTGCTAGGAGTCAACTGAATGTTCACTGCTTTCACCCTCAACCAGGGCAGGTAATTCATTCCAGACTGACCCATTCCCCTGGTAGTCATAGAAATCAATTCTTGCTAATTAGTTTAAATTAATTCTTTAAAATAATAAAGAATGTGTTAAAAGGATATTGGGTAGCTCATAGAGTTACCAGGAGGACTAGAAAATACTTTCAGAAATAAACAGCTTGCTATTATGTCTAAACCTTGCAGCGAATGATTTGGCACCTTTTTGCTGGCCCTCAGGCCTCAGATGCTGCAGACTGAACCACCAATCCCACCTCTGGGCATAGGACACCACCGCTGGCATAGCTGCCATTGCTGCCCCAGGAAATTAAATCTGCAGGAAGGAAGGAAGGACAGTGTTGCTTATTCTCCCTCCCGTTCTCCATCTCTCCCACTCTTTGCCAGCTACTGCTTCATACCCCTTCCATTGCCCAGCCTAGAAGGGAAAGGAAATTTAGAGAAAAAGACTACACTTCACATGACCAGTACTGTTGCAATCAGATATTGATGTTCTTTGGGTGTAGCATCTTTGAAATACTGGAGTTCTTCGTGATTTGGGGGATTTCTGTAAGTTTCACGAAGAACCCTCTGCCGCATTAGGAATCCCCTACCTCCAATTTCTCTATTGGGATGATCCTTTCCACAATGGGCAATAAGACTCTGGCTTCAGCCCTGGGCTTTCACCAGTCACCTTACCTCTCCAGGTAGATCTCTTGGTAAAGCTCCCTTTAAGATTATCTAAAACTGTATCCCTGTGCAGGGTTCACATTTGGTCCATGGAAAATACACTTGTGTCCTTGTCCCCACTAAACCCTGCTCTGCTTCATTCTATTCCCAGACAGGCTGTTCTGCGTGCCTCTGGCCATACAGTTCTTTGTTTCAGATACCAGACCTTGAGACCTCCAGCTTCCAGAGAAAAGATCTGAAGCTTTTTGAGTGGTTTTCTTCTCTTGGCTTCGGATGAGGGGGAGTGCTTCCCTCATCTTCACCAGGAGGTGGAAAGAGCACATCCAACACGTGGACAACTCTGTCCAAAGAGACCTTCCCTCCTGACCATTTCTGCCCTTCGCCACAAATCCTTTGCCCTCCCCTACAAATAGAAGAGCTAATACTGGCAGTTGAAAGGTTCTGTGTCCTACATTAAGTAATCCAGTATCTGGCCTTAGAATGTAGGGGCAATTTTGGTACCCATGTTGCTTGGCCTTAGAATTTTTAGGCAAAACTGAGGCAGTATGAAAAGTCATCTTTGAATTTCCTGTTAAATTTAATCATGGAATAATACCTTGCTCTTCTCCATCCTGTCAGGTTTTCCAGAGGTTCCAGGGTCCCTGTTAGGAAAAGATATGCTTAGGTTATTTACAAGAATGGATAACTCATGCCGAAACCGGTTTGGCTCAGTGGATAGAGTGTCGGCTTGGGGACTGAAAGGTCCTGGGTTCCATTCCGGTCAAGGGCATGTACCTTGGTTGCGGGCATATCCTCAGTAGGGGGTGTGCAAGAGGCAGCTGATCGATGACTCTCTCTCATCGATGTTTCTAGCTCTCTATCTCTCTCCCTTCCTCTCTGTACAAAATCAATAAAATATATATTTTTTTTAAAAAGAATGGATAACTCACAATATGTTATTGGCTACAAAAAATACAAGGACAATTCACTTCTTTAGGATTATAGAAGTGAATTGGAGGATCATTGGGAGTCTCTGACTCCCAATTCTATAATATGTGTTTATTTTGAAAAAGTAACAGGAAAAAAACTGCACAACACAATTTGGATCTGCAGCTGCAAATTAGATGGCCACCTTCTCTGTATGCCAAGGGTATGAGAGAGAAAGGATTTGATGGGTAGCTTTGGAACCTCTGTATTGAACAGAATTAGTACCAACCACTTCTGGCTCCCTCCTGTTCAACCCATCGGGGCTTTCTTCAGTTCAGACAGTTTTCTGCTCCAATTCATGGGGGCTACAGCAAGGGCTATCTTTGCCTCCCTAAGGAAGTATGTACTCAAACAATGCCTACTAGAGCTAGGGGGAGGGGAAGTTCCCTTCAAAACGTAGCAGACATTTATGGCTTTATGAATTCCTCCCTTCAATTCGCTCAGTATTTATCTTTCTTGTGAGCACTAAGAAATATGCTTCAACTTTATTGAAATCTGCTTAACTATGACAACTGTACACTTTCTTGCCTGTTAGAAAGTCCAAAATGACAGGTCACACTTTCACCTAATAAGTCTGTCAGTTCAAAATATACTGACCTATTTTCTTAGGAGTCAGAATTAAGTAAAAGTTAGCACTGTCTCTCATTGTTTCCTGTCTTCTGCTAGCTGAAATGGAGAAAGGTAGGTCAAGAATTTAACAAAGAGCTTGCTTCCAAACGATACCTGGCGTTTGAGGTTCTCCCACACTTCTGTATTTGAAGCTGCTATGCTGCTCATTTTGTAAGGTGTATTTGTAAAATACCTGCCTCCGGCCTCGTCAGGTTATTTCCAATATAGTCCACACTAGCAAAGTCTCTAAAGGGACTGAGAGTCTCTACTTTCACTTTATAACAATTTTATCCTTCTCATAGGATGTACAAATCTACTAGTAATTCCTGTCTATAATTTTTAAAAATATATTTTATGTCCGGGGCAGCTGGAATAGGAGCCTAGGACGTTTCCCTGAATGGGTTCCCCCGTTCTTGGTGTCCCTTTTCTCATTCTCCCGCTCAGTTTCCCCTCTCGCTGGAGAATCTTGAAGGGCTTTATCTTACTCATCTTGCATCCTCAACACATAGCAGCGCACACGAAGTACCGGGAGCACCAGACTCTCCCGGTTCCTCACGTGCCTCCGGTGAAACTCCTGGCCCCTCACCTTCCACCTCTCTCCCTTGTGAGACTGATCTGCGCTGCCTCGGCTACAGTTACACGAGGAAACCCCTTCCTGGCACAGACCGGTTTGCGGTCAGGCGTGAGCACAGCCAGGACACCGCCGCTAACCCAGCTTCGCCCACACCCTGCCGGCCTCCGGGGCAAGACCTCCCGTTACCGCCAGAGTGCGCCCGGCGCCGCAACCCCCGCCCCACGCCCCGCCCCGCCCCCCGGCACCGGAGGAGGCGGGACTACGCTGAACGCAAGCCCCACCCACGTCCCGCCCCGCCCCGCCCCCTGCGTCCGGCACGCGCCCCACCTACGTCCCAGCTGTACCGCGCAAGCCCCACCCACGCCTCGCCACGCCCCACGCGTCCGGCACACGCCCCGCCCACATCCCGACTGCTTGGCCCGCCCCGGATGCCCACGCGCGCTGACCGGCTCCCGAGGGCATGGCGAACCAGGTAGCGTAGGGCCTGCCGCGGGCCCGAGTCCGGGGATGCCGGGGACGGGGAGCGTCGCCTGGAACCGGGCCGCTGGGCACCGGAGCCGGAACGGGGCCTCGGAGGGACGGTTCAGCGGGAAGGAAGCTTTGTTTCGCCTCCTCACTCGGGAGGGTTTTGCGCTTCTGGGCAGCTGGAGCGCGGAGAACGGGGGGGAGGGGGACCAGGGTGGTCGGTTTACATCCCGGTGAAATGGCTCACGGGCCACGCCTTGCCTGTGCAAAGGGTACAGCATGTTCTTTTGTTCACGGTTATTTCGTTCGTAAAGGTGATCAGATGCCGTAGGAGCTTCACTCTGCTTTGTATTAATTAGCATAAGGTAGGATTAGATTCCTAAAACGTCGCTTTGCCTTAAGTTGCAGAGCCTATCCAGGACTTACTGTGACTTGCCCAGGATCATACTTGCAGGTGCAAAATTATAATTCCTATTACAGTTCAGGTGTTGAAGTGAGGCAGTTGCCCGTGATTTAGAGTGGGGCTTTGTTTCGATTAGAAGTGTCACTGAAAGGAAGAGTTGAAACTCCTCTAAAACATTCTTCAAAAGTGGCGGGGGTAGGGGTAGAATAAAACTTATGGATGAGCTATTCTTGTTGCTTCACATCTCTAGTGTACAATATGACTTCATTGATACTATTCTGAATTTGACCTTTGAGGTTTAGGGTACATGGAGGTGAAAAGGATTCCAGTGCAGTGTCTGGATTTATTTATTTTTTTTTTTTTTACCATCAGATTTAATATCTACATTTTAACTTTAAAAGCAAAATTTATCACCTCACCAACTTACACAAGTTTCATCCTATATTAGGGGTGTCGAACTCAATCAGAGAAGGGGCCAAAATCTAAAATCCAGCCTAAATCGCGGGCCGAATGGTTTACTGAACAGTCATAAACTGTCATTGTGATGGAAACGCAGCGGAGTGCAGTGATGACAGCGCGGTGCGGGCCACATTGCAAGGCCTGGCGGGACGGATTTGGCCCGAGGGCCTTGTGTTTGACACATGTGCCCTATATAATCCTGTATAATAAAGAGCTAATATGTTAATTAGAACAGACTGCTGAACTACCTTCCAGGACGACCTTCCAGATCGACCAGTGTTAGGGGGGGGCAGGAGGCGGGGGGGGGGGGGGGGGGTGCCAAGCCCCTTGCACATGCATGGGGCCTCTAGTCTCTATATACAGTTTAACTCTCCTCTCCCCTCCAGTTTCACTGCTACTAATAACTACTAAATTATTTTTGCCAAGCTACCCTGTGCCAAAGACTGTATTAGGAACTTCATATTCATTCTCATTCACCCTTCACAATTACCCGGATTGTAGGTGTTTTATCACCATTTGTAACTCTTCTCCTCAGTATCCCGGTTAAAAGTGATGGTTCTCAAACTCACTGCCAAAGTTATTTTATTAATTTTTTACAGAGAGGAAAGGAGAGGGACAGAGAGCTAGAAACATCGATGAGGGAGAAACATCTACCAGCTGCCTCATACACACCCTTTACTGGGGATGTTCCCGCAACCAAGGTACATGCCCTTGACCGGAATCGAACCTGGGACCCCTTAGTCCGCAGGCCGGCGCTCTATCCACTGAGCCAAACCAGTTTCGGCACACTCTCCACTTTTTTAATTCTGTAGCCCTTTGTGCCTCTCCCTTTAAATCACACTTTTTGTAATTATTGACTTTCCAGTCTGTCTCCTATAAACCCAGTGGCTTTCAACCTTTATCCTGCCAACTTGTTTCATAACCATTATGTAACTGATCGAAATCTTCCCTGTTACATCTGATTCTCCGGTAACGGAAGGGTGTACTGGAATCTCTAGGGCAACATTATGCTATAGAAATATAATACAATTGGCATAGTATGTAATTTTAACTTTTCTATTAGTCATATCAAAAAACATTAAAATCATGTTCATATTTTATCCAACATATTGAAAATACTATCTCAGCATGTAATCACTGTTTTTAAAATATTATTGAAGTATTTTTTTTGTACTAAGTCTTCAAAATCTTACAGCTTAACTCAGTTCAGACTGGCCACTTTTCAAGTGCTCAGTAGCCACAGGTGGCAAGTGAATAATGTACTGGATAGTACTTTTAAAATGGATAGGAATAGCCTGACCGGCTGGTGTTGCTCAATGGTAGAACCACCTGGATGTGTGCCCTGATGGGGAATCAACCTGCCACCTTTTGGTGTACAGGACAGTGCTCCAACCAGCTGAGTCACACCAGGGTGATAGGAATGGTTTTCTAAATTTCCCCCATTCTGGTACTCCTTACTGGTACATTCCTTCCCATCCTATGGTTTTGTATTACAGCAGTGTTACACCAACCTGAACAAAAGAATGTCACCGTACGTGTTAAACATTCAGATTCCTTGGGTCCTATGCCAGACCTACTGAATCAGATTCTCTTAGACCTGTATTCTTAGCCTGCTTCTGTAGAATATCAGTAAGTATTCCGTGAATAAAACTTTTCAACCAGAAGAGGCTTTTATATCTGACCAAAGGTCATCTAAGTTAAATATTTTAATGAATATTACTTACTTATACAAAATCTAAAAAACAGAACAATTCTCTGTATCACTTAGAAGTACATGTTTCTTTTTCTTTTATTAATATATTTTTATTGATTTCAGAGAGGAAGGGAGAGGGAGGGAGAGATAGAAACATCAATGATGAGAGATAGTCATTTATCAGCTGCCTCCTGCACACCCCCTACCAGGGATCGAGTCCGCCACCCAGGCATGTGCCCTGACCCCGGGAATCGAACCCAGGACCCTTCAGTCCAAAGGCCAATGCTCTATTCACTGAGCCAAACCGGCTAGGGCATTGCATGTTTCTTTGTGAATCTTTGATATACTAGTACTTCCTAAGATTAGCATTCATCAATATCTAAATTAACTAATAAACAGTTCATTATTCATTCAGGTGAATAAACAACTTGCTCTTTTTTTTTTCCCTATTTCAGGTGATCAAGTGCAAGGCAGCTGTTGCCTGGGAGGCCGGGAAGCCTCTCTCCATTGAGGAGGTAGAGGTGGCACCGCCAAAGGCTCATGAAGTTCGAATTAAGGTAATGTTACATCTAAGGCAGTGGAAAAGATGACTTACAATTAGGTCTCTGGATAGATTAATACTCCTGAGTGCTGCAAAGGATAAATCCCAAAGGAGAGTGTTGAGAACAGGTATTGGTAGTCTTCCAACCACAGAATCACAACATCCTCCTCTTATTTGATCCTCCTTTGCACTCCTCCCATCTTGTAGTTTTGATGGTGGGCTGAGCAGCCTGCTCCAGGGGTCACTGGATGACTGCAGTTTATTTCTGTAGCCTAAGTTTAAGGTGACTTTGCCAGATGTTCCCCTTTCTGCTGACCCCATAACTTAAAATGTATGGTGACACATTAGAAACAAAAGAAAAAGAAGTGGCCTTTAGTTTTGTTAGGTGAAACTTCAAATAAGATTTGGGAAGAGGCTCCTGATCAACTGAAGCAACAACCAAGTAAAGTCATCTTGATTAGAGAGCTTTAAATACTGACCCTTGCAGACAGGGCCCGAGTTCAAGGGATGCATTTATTATTCCAGTGCTTAATGAAGCTATCCCAGGAGAAAGGCATAGTTCACAAAGCCACCAGCTGGGTGTTCTTAGCATTCTTCTCTTTGTTTTGATGTAAAATTAATGGTTTAAGGTAGTGACCTTTGCCCTGGCCCACGTGGCTTGGTTGGTTGGGCATCATCCCATGCACAGGAGGTCACCAGTTCAATTCCCAATCAGGGTACATGCCCAGGTTTCCAGCTTGATCCCCAGTAGGGAGTGTGATCGATATTAGACTTTCACATCAGTGTTTCTCTCTTCCTCTCCCTCTAAAAAAAAAAAAAAAAAAAAAAAAAATCAATAAAAATATTTTTAAAAAATAAAATAGTGATCATTAAATAAAACTAACATCCTAAAAAAATCAGCTTTTTTTTTTTTTTTTTTTTTTTTTGCTATAAACTGGAGTAAATGTTCCTGGTCCTACTTCCAAACACACAGCACATAAACACATATTGACTCATGCTCCCAGGGATCCCACATATCAGGTCAAGAAGCACAAATAACTTTTCAAGATCCTTTTCAACCCAAACCCAGAAATCTGAAATATTTTAGTAGTTAAATTCAGAAACTAACCTGATTGTGATTTTGCCCCTGAAAAAGAAAATGTTTTGTCCTGAATGTATTGTTTGGGGTACACTGAGTTCAGCTGCCTTTCCTGGGACTGCCAATAAATAGCAAATAATGTTACATTGTAAGTGGGTATGTAAGCGAGAAGCAGAGGAGTGTAAGTACATTCTAAGACTTTCTCTTTGTGTTTTTTGGTAGTTTGGAAATATAACATTATTAAAAGAGATAGGGATAAAGGACTTACTTAAACAAATTTGTTTGTGTGCTAAAAGGGAGTTGGTTCCACTAAAAGCTGAGTTTTAGTGCAGACCAAGCAGGCTGGCATATTTCAGAAATAATCCATAGCTTTGTAGAAATACCATTTCCCAACAGGCCTGAAGAGCCCAGCGGTGAAATGGCTTCGCACACAGATGCTCTTCCTCTTCACCTTATTTGCTTTGTCTTGCTAATATGCACTGAAAAGGAGAATAGATGTGCCATCTGTTATTGAATATAAATACACTATAATGTACTACGAAGAAAAGCCTGCCAATTCTAGTTGTTAAGATGTCATCTATTTGTAAGCATATACTGGTTTTAGAGAGGTTAAAGTGTGAAAGAAAAGTATTTTGGAACAAGTGGAACAAGTGGAATATATTAAAATAAAAGGGCCTTTCCTTTGATGCCTCACTCTGAGTTGCATGCACACACACTGAAATGCTCTTTATTCGAATATCCTGATAGATTATTGCCACTGCAGTGTGCCACACTGATGCCTACACCCTGAGTGGGGCTGATCCTGAAGGCAGTTTTCCAGTGATCTTAGGGCACGAAGGTGCTGGAATTGTGGAAAGTGTTGGCGTAGGAGTTACTAAGCTAAAAGCAGGTAAGAGGGCATTTGAACCACTTATTTTACACCTCCATAGGGAAATAACATTTCTGATCAGCTACCCATTGTTTACTTATGAACAAATTATCATCTAAGAAAGTTGTGAAGATTGATTTTATTCCTCACCCAGGAAGCATAAATGGAGGGTGGGCAAAAGTAGGTTGCAGTTGTTTGTATGGAAAATAATACAATAACTAATAAATAATAATACAAGACTAAACTCTATGTTTCCCATAGTCACAACTGTAAAACTACTTTTGCCCACCCCATATTTGATGGGTTTTTTTCCTCTGAGTTTGCAGACTGCTGTTCATCTGAAACTGTTAAAAACATTTCGGAAGTCAGTTTCTAAACAAGAAATTTTAAAGATTCATCAGTGAGTCAGTAGTTTGAGGCACATGACTCCTTGTTCTCCAGTTCTTGTTTTTAAAAGTTTCCTTTAGTTGAAATTTTGAAACTTGTATTTTTTGTAGTCAGGCTTCGTCTAAATGATGTTATGTAGGTGAAGTTCTAAGCCTTAAAGAGCTTAGCTTTCAAAGCCGAATGAGCTAACAGGAATAGGCATTTGCAGGGGCTGATACATTCATTAGGAATAGATGCCACGTATCCAGGATAATGTCTTTGCATTCATTTTCCAGGTGATACTGTCATCCCACTTTACATCCCTCAATGTGGAGAATGCAAATTCTGTCTAAATCCTAAAACAAACCTTTGCCAGAAGATAAGGTTAGTATCTTTTTGCTCTTTGTTTCTGGTAATATTTTTATTTTTCTCTCAAAGAACTTGTATTTACTCTTGAATCCAAAGGCAATCTATTTCTCTTCATCTATGTATTTGTTTATTCATATGTATCCCAAAGGGTTTGTCTAAGAGTGTACATCAAACTGTTACCTGGTGGGGTCTGGGCCCAGAGCGGGTCTGCCTTGAGCCGGCTGGTAGCATGTGAGTTCTTCAGGCAGGAAAGATTTCATGAAAGGATTCCAGGTGATTTTGAGATTACATTAATTAAAACTGGTGACAGTGAAAAAAGGGAAGAGTTAAAGGTAGAAGAAGCAACAGGAGAGAGAGTAGGCAGAGCGGCTTTGGCTCTCTGAGAAATAGAAGTCCCAGGAAAAGAAGTGAGCCAGGGAGGGGCTGCTGTTAGCTCACTGGAAAGTCAGAGAAAAGGGAGCCTTGGAGGCAGGTTCAGGGGTAAGCCCAAGATGAAATGCCACTGCCCGCTGCTCCCCTGGTTGCAACTCTTGTGGGTTAGAAAAAGCAGAGATGCAAGGCACAGGCATGCTATAGTGAGAGTGCACTGTTGCTTCTTTGTTTTGAGGCAGTGGAAATCCAAGTGGAGGTTTCAGAGGAGGGTCTTAACAGAATACTCATTAGCTTTCCCAGTGTGTCCTTCAATATGTTGATTCATCAAAATGTGCGTATGGAGGGATCAGGGATAATTTTCTGGTTAGTTTAATTTTAAAACTATTTCATCAACGAGGGACTGGGATGAGGCCAGGCTTCCCCAAGGCAGTCTGGAGTGTGTAAACCAAGCATGTCAGACTTGCTGCAAGTTTGACATGCTTGGTGTAAACAATTTACTCCTAAGTGCCCTTGGTTAGGGAAGGTAAAACCTTGTGATTCATTAGCTGGCTGTAAATAACTCAGATTGTTTTGCCTTGTTTAATTATCTTCTCTCAGATTCCCATATTCTGCTTCCCTAGCTTCTTACTACCCTGCTTTAAAAATTATAGTGTTTATTTTTATTAACAAATAACATATTTATTAAGCACTCTGCTAATGCGTTACATAACATCTCATTTGATATTTTTCTTTTCTTTTTTTCTATGAGAAAGATTTATTCTCTGTGTTTTCTTTTTTTTT
This sequence comes from Pipistrellus kuhlii, assembly GCF_014108245.1. Taxonomy (NCBI): domain Eukaryota; kingdom Metazoa; phylum Chordata; class Mammalia; order Chiroptera; family Vespertilionidae; genus Pipistrellus; species Pipistrellus kuhlii. The sequence continues at coordinate 137,282,980 of NW_023425404.1, forward strand.
TAAATATATGTTATTGATTTTTACAGAGAGGAAGGGAGAGGAATAGTTAGAAACATCTATGAGAGAGAAACATCAATCAGCTGCCTCCTGTACACTCTCTACTGGGAATGTGCCCACAACCAAGACCAAGGTATATATACCCTTGACTGGAATTGAACCTGGGACCCTTCAGTCTGCAGGCCGATGCTCTATCCACTGAGCCAAACCAGTTAGGGCTGTTCTCTGTATTTTCTAGAGAGAAAACTGAAAGTCCAGTATAGGTTAACTTGCCCAACATTACACAGGATTTGAGACCAAGGTATGTCCCTGACTTTAGGGCTCATCCTCCTAAATGAGACACTATATCACCTATAAATTTAGAATATCTAAACTAATTTTTACTAACATGTATTATATCAGTTGCCTTTGTAAGTTTGCTCTCCCACCCCAGCCCCATTATTGTAACCAACTATATGGGCAGAAAACTAAGTGAAGAGAGAAAGTAACTTGAATCCTTGAGGATTGTTACACTTCTGAAAAGGCCTGCTAAAAGGTCTAAATTAGCCAGTTTGGCCATCTGTTTTCCTTAGCCGAATGGATTATTCATTGCATGTGGTCTTTGTGTAAATGCTGGGTTTAGCTTTATGCTTTATGAAGTTACATTTGCTCACAGTGTTATGATGGAATTTTAAAATAATTTTATCTGATCCATAAGTTGTACCTGTTAAAAATTATTTCAATACTCTGACAGTAAGATCCAAAAAAATACTGAACGTTGAAAAACATATGAGATTATAAATCTCTTACAAGTTTCTCTATTGTTGAAAGATAACTGATTAATACATACATTAGGAATTGGACTTTTTGTCTTAGCACACTTTTCTAACTATTTATTAGTTGTTGTTTTTTTAATAATTCTTTTTCTTATAGGTTTTAGGGAACCTAATTCTATCCTGCCTTTTTCCTTTTCTGTTTTTTTTAGAGTCACTCAAGGGAAAGGATTAATGCCAGATGGCACTAGCAGATTTACTTGCAAAGGAAAGAAAATTTTACATTACATGGGAACCAGTACGTTCTCTGAATACACAGTTGTGGCTGACATCTCTGTTGCTAAAATTGATCCTTCAGCACCTTTGGATAAAGTCTGCCTCCTGGGTTGTGGCATTTCCACTGGCTACGGTGCTGCTGTGAACACTGCCAAGGTAAGTGTTGGCCTGGCTTTTAGCTTCCACCTTCTAATTTGATACAACAAAGCTGAAATAATTAAATTGGTCCGATCTGTAAAAAACCTAGTGACTTTCTTGACTCTTGTGGAAGCAGTGCCTCACAGGCTGTCTTTCTGTTAGGTGGAGCCTGGCTCTACTTGTGCCATCTTTGGCCTTGGAGGAGTTGGATTGGCGGTTATCATGGGCTGCAAGGTAGCTGGTGCATCCCGGATCATTGGTGTGGATATCAATAAAAATAAATTTGCAAGGGCCAAGGAGTTTGGAGCCTGTGAATGTATCAGCCCCCAGGACTTCAGTAAACCCATCCAGGAAGTGCTCGTTGAGATGACTGATGGGGGAGTAGACTATTCCTTTGAGTGTATTGGTAATGTGAAAGTCATGGTGAGTATGCTTGGTTGGCTTCATTTCTCTCTCTCTTTTCTCCTTCTCTCTCTCCCTCTCTCTCTCTCTTTTCTCTTTCACTAGCTGCTTTTATGAAAAATATATATTTTTACTTATTTCAGAGAGGAAGGGGAAGGGAGAGATAGAAACATCAATTATGAGAATCATTGATCAACTGCCTGCTGCCACCCCCGAATGGGCATGTGCCCCATCCAGGAATCAAATCGTGACCTGGTTCATAAGTCAGTGCTCAACCATTGAGCCATGCTCGCTGGGCTGTAACTGCTTTTTTAATGCAGTTTTCTTAAGATTTAAAGTTGTTTTATTTTTATAAAGGAGAAGTCTCAGTAAGAATTATTCTAGTAGAAGAAAGGAAAAATAATGATTTGAACTACAAATGGGAAATTACATGAGTGACTCGGAAGGATGAAGAAAAATCTTTCTTTGCCTTCCATGTATGCTGAATCTTAGAGTATGTCTGCTTAAGTAAAGAGGCAGAATAGTGCCTTTGTAGAGAGCATGCGTGAAAGTAGATAAACACCCGCATGCTAAATCAGTGACCCTGAACAATGACGTCTCTAAATCTCAGTTTCCTCTTGTGTAAAATACATTTTACTCAGTAAAAGAAGGAAATTAACATTCTCTTAATGAGGCCATCATTGGGGTAGGGCAGACAGTAAAGCCTCTACTTTGATACAAAGTAGGCATTCAGCAAAAGTATCAGAATTACTTCTCTGCATACTTCTTTTATTAAAGTCTTTAGAATTTTGAGTTGGTATTTACTTTTAAAAATGGACAGTAAGTAAAAGCTTTAAATCCATCCCATTTGTGTCACTACTTAGCCAACTTAGTAAGTTTCTTAAAGAAAGTAAAATTGTTCAATAAGATTAAATGCACTAAGCATTCCACTTGACCATTTTGCTGCCATTTTTTGGAAAGCTTTGTGAAACCACTCTCTCCCCCAGCGTTTTTGGGGAAGCAGATATTCTCGGCAGAATGCACTGACTTCTGTGATTTGGTTCATCTCTGCCCGCAGAGAGCCGCGCTGGAGGCCTGCCACAAAGGCTGGGGCGTCAGCGTGGTGGTGGGAGTCGCTGGTGCCGGTGAAGAGATCGCCACTCGGCCCTTCCAGCTCGTCACAGGACGCACGTGGAAGGGCACCGCCTTCGGAGGTGATTGTTGGATGGGATGGCACGTTTCCTCTCTCGTTTCTATTTGCAGAGTTTTAATTCCAGGCCAATTTTCTTGGTTTAACAATTTTCATGGGCTTCTTTTCATACTGAGTTGTTATATACAAAGTTATCTTAATAGAAAAGTTTCACATGCAATCAGTATTTTCTCATGAAGCTCAAAACCACATTTTACTCAGTAAAAGAAGGAAATTAACATTCTCTTAATGAGGCCATCATTGGGGTAGGGCAGGCAAACGACAGTCATCCATACTGTGTCATGTTATGGAGTTAATAAGTTCCAGGCATATTTTGCTCATTTTTCTGGAGGGTGCAGTGGTCAATCATACCTCTGGTTGAAGAGGACTGATTTCAGCATAACTAATACTAAATCTTAAATGGAAAATGTTAAATTAGACAAAACCCTATAACAAAATTAAAAAGCTGCCAGACGGGTTATTTTTCCCAGGTATGATTCTAAAAAGTGTATGGTTGTTAACCCTTTGTACATCATAAGCGTCTAAAGATGCAAGGATGGTTTCCATTTTGGATGCATGGCAGTTAACTGGTTAGGGTTGCCTAAGTGTTAACAGGCTTTTTAAGAAATATATTCTTACAATCCTCTTAGGAATAAGATCATATAGCATGAGTTTTGCATAATCTGTGTATCTGTTAACATCCTCTACCTTGTGTTATGCCTGCTTTTTTAAAAGTCAGAAGAAAAGATTCAGGAAATATGCTAAAAGGAAGAATTTGGCCAAAGTTTTCCATCTTTATACTACAGAATTTGCTATAGAAATGTCACACTGACTGAACTCTCCTTTCCTGGAAATATGCTGAACTTGAGGATCTTAGAACAGACTTAAAGCTACGCATGCAACTCAGAGGCATCCTCTCAGGATCCATATGTGTGAACCCCTTCCACGTCCCACGTGGTTCAGGGTTCCTGTTCAGGGGTTCAAGTTCTGGAGAAGCCACACTCAAAATGGAGAGAGGGAGAGAGGTTAGAAAAGAATTAATTTGGGAAATTGGGGGGCCAGGCGGGAGTCCACCTCTAGGGGGAGGACTACCACTGCTCTGGCTTTGGTATTCCTTTTATTAAGGTTATCAGATACACCCATATATTTTAGGCAGGAAATTCCAATGATAGACAACCGGCAAGAAGTTACATATGAAGTCTCAACTAAACAATGAGTAATTAGCTCCGACCATTCAGAGCAATTAAGGTTGACTAGCCTTCTGGATTCCCTTTTCACATTTCTGGATTATCTTTTCACATTTCTCTATTAGTGACAATGATCGGTTTCTGGCATCCATAGCTGAATTTGAAAGGCCTTCTAAGCCTGGGTGACTGAGCCAGGACAGGTGGTAGGAACCTCTCACTGAACCTCATCCTAGTACAGTGCTGATTGGGAAATAAGCAAGAGCATTTGGGGCCCAATGGTGTTCCTAAAACAGCGGTCGCCAGACTTCTGAAACCACTGGTTGGTGACCGCTGTCCTAAAATATGACCCACAGATGTAAATAGATGTTTTGGTCTAGAGTTGTAGATGTCTCAGTTTTAAAAGAGAAAGAAAAAGTCTCAGTTTGTAGGGGGAAAAATAATTAGTAGAGAATATAATGAGGGAGATTTGGGGGGAAAAGCTCAAAAGAGATTTGAAATATGATCCAACCCATCTGTGCTTTAAAAAGTAGGAAGGCTGCTTTGATTTATTGCTTCTTTCAATACCAAGTGAAAAGTTAAAGCATCTAATTTTCTACGTTGCTTTCAGTTTCACAGTTTTCTATTCTGAGTTGCTATCCCTATTCATTGTTGATTTAACACCAAAGAGCCATGTAGCACATCAATATTTTTTTTCCTTGCATTTAATTATTATGGAAATCTGCTATTGTGGACTTAAAAAATAAGCTTATTCTAAGACTTACAGAGTTCTATCCTGGGTAGTCTAACAGTCTCAATTGAAACTTAATGACATTTTAGTAAATCAATATAGAAAGAGGAATGAACTAGAAAGGCATTTACTTTTTCCTTAATTAATGATGTTCATTAAATTCTTTCTCTATGCTGATTTTGATGTTTTTCCTTCCTCTGTAATGAAAACATTTATTCTCTTAAATGTCTTTATTTAACCCACAACGTAATAAGCATACTGTAGAAACTTGCTGAAAAAAAAATTAATAATGTATGATTTCTTTTAGGATGGAAGAGTGTAGAAAGTGTCCCAAAGTTGGTGTCTGAATATATGTCCAAAAAGATAAAAGTTGATGAATTTGTGACCCACAATCTGTCTTTTGGTGAAATTAACAAAGCCTTTGAACTGCTGCATGCGGGGGAGAGGTAAGCTGTCCCTTTAGTTGTATATTATGGAATGTAGGAGTGATGTGAAGTTTATGGAGGAAAAAGGATAAATATATTAATTTAATCTTCTTAAAAGAAAAGATACCATTCAAAACCTACATGTATTGTTTTTCTTACAGCATCCGGACTGTTGTGAAGTTTTAAATACAAAGAAAGTATGTCCATCCTTAGAACTGAGTCATGTGAGCTGATTGGAGCAGCCAGGCAGGCTGGGAGAAGCTCTTACAAGTCCACAGCCCCTTAGATTTTGGGTAACCTACTCTATGTAATAATGTTTTCTGTATAATTAATATCTCTAATCAAGTGGAAGGCTAATAGTGTCATAAATCTGTTTTCTGGATGATCCTTGTGAATAATTACTAGCTCATTAAGGAATTTTTTAACAAAATAAAAGTAATTTCTGTATAAGTGTTTATCTCTGTTCTATGCTAAATTTATGTTCATGGTTCTTTTCCCACTATCTTTATTCTTTAAAGGAAAGATAGAGGAAGCAGGCCAATAGTGAGTTTATGAACCTTGTCTGCTGCTGGCTCAGTAACTTTGGCTTAACTTTTAAGAGTCTCAGGCCCACTTCCTGAAGAACAGATTTCCTTGGCCACAGTGACAAAGTTAATCAGAACCCAAGAAGGCCTTTGTTAGTTATCTTCTTGAGGGCAGGAGCTGTGCCTTGTTCAAACTTACATATCCACAGTTCCTAGCATGTTATCTAGCTCACAATGAGCACTGAAACTCATCATTGAAACTACTGTACTTAAGTAGGGGTGTGTGTGTGTGTTCTTAGCGCTATAAACTATTTCAATATTTTAAAAATTAGGTATTTATGTACTGAACGTCCAAGTTCTGGGCACTTATTTGATCAGATCTTCACATCTGGCCAGACACTTGCCCTTCCAGAGGAAGCAGCATCTAGAATTCGATGTCTATCACTCTCTTGCCCATTATGTGTTGTACTACCCTGGGTATACAGTAAGTCCTTGCTTAATGTCAATAGGCTCTTGACAACTGCAACTTTAAGCACAAGGACACATTACCAAACCAGCTTTCCCATAAGCTAACTGATAGAAACAACAGCAAAGTTCCTACCGCATATTTCTGGTCACAAAAACATCACCAAACTAAAGATTCAACATTGAAATAAATGTGAGCTAAACATGCATTGAAGAAAGATTAATAAAAAACAAATCAGCCAAGACTGGTTTGGCTCAATAGATAGAGCGTCGGCTTGGGGACTGAAGGGTCCCGGGTTCAATTCCGGTCAAGGGCATGTACCTTGGTTGCGGGCACATCCCCAGTAGGGGGTGTGCAAGAGGCAGCTGATTGATGACTCTCTCTCATCGATGTTTCTAACTCTCTATCTCTTCCTTCTTCTCTGTACAAAATCAATAAAATATATATTTTTTAAAAAAAAATCAGATAATAATGTTCCTCCAACCCAGTTCAGGGTCATGGGTGGCTATAGCATCTCTGCAGCTTAGGGCTCAAGGAGGGACCCCCACCCTGGACAGCAAGCTCCCCCCCATCTCAGGAAGAGTCCATCAATGTGTCAAGCTTCACAGTTCTTATAAGAAATTGCCACACTCACACGTACATGCACTCGGACTGGGACAATGTGAACATGCCATTCACCTCACCTGCACACCGACGCAGACATGGGGAGAAAGTACCAACTCCACACAGACAGTGGTCTCAACTGGGAATTAATTGTTTCTTTCTCATCAACATTACAACAAAATCAAGTTGAAGAAAATTAGGTTATTCAAGGACCTGCTATACCTCACTTGTGCTGCTCAGATATGGGTTCCATTTTTTTTTTTTTTTTATAAACAGGTTTGTGTGGCAACCCTGTGTCGACCAAGTCTATCAGCAGCGTTTGCTCACTTCAGGTCACATTTTGGTAATTCTCACAATATTTCAGATAGTGATTCCTCTAATGCACATGTGTCGAACACAAGGCCCGCGGGCCAAATCCGTCCCGCCAGGCCTTGCAATGTGGCCCGCACCACGCTGTCATCACTGCACTCCGCTGCGTTTCCATCACAATGACAGTTTATGACTGTTCAGTAAACCATTCGGCCCGCGATTTAGGCTGGATTTTAGATTTTGGCCCATTCTCTGATTGAGTTCGACACCCCTACTCTAATGGATCTAGGCAAAGTACATTGAAAACCTAGAAAAGATTCATCACTCTAAATGCCATTAAGATCACCCGTGACTCATGTGAAGAGGTCAAAATAGCAACATAAACAAGAGTTTGGAAGAAGTTGGTTCCAACCCTCATGGATGACTTTGAGGGTTGAAGACTTCATTGGAGGAAGTAACTGCAGATGTGGTGGAACTAGCAAGAGAACTGGAAGATGTGACAATTATTGCAATCTCACATGATAAAACTAATAGATAAGTTACTTTCTAGGAATAAGCAAAGAAAGTGGTCTTAAGATGGCATCTACTACTGGCAAAGATGCTATGAATATTGTTGAAATGTCCACAAATTAATTAGAATATTACATAAGCCTAGTTGATAAAGCAGCAGCAGGAACTGAGAGGATTGGCTCCAATTTTGAAAGAAGTTTTATAGGTAAAATGTCATCAAACAGCATCCAGTACTATAGAGAATTTATGAAAGGAAGAGTCCATCAATGTGTCAAGCTTCACAGTTCTTATAAGAAATTGCCACAGCCACCCCAACCTTCAGCAACCACCACCCTGGTCAGTCAGTGGGCATCAGTGAGGCAAGACCCTCCACCAGCAAAATGATTACAATTCACTGAAGGCTCAGATGGTGGTTATTTTTCAGCAATGCTTCTAATTATGTACATTGTGTGTGTTTTCAGACATAATGCTATTGTACTTAATAGATTACAGTATAATGTAAACATAACTCTTATATGCAACTTGGAAACCAAAAGAATGTGATTTTATTGCCTTGGTCTAACACTGAACTTATACCTCAGGGGTAAACCCTCTCTTCAGTATTGTGCATGTTTTAAACTTGATACTGTCTCATTCTGCAGCTTTAACTTTTCATTCATTGTATGACTAGGCTGTAATTTTGTGCTTAATCTCTGTTGTATGTGAAGTTCTCATTAATTACAATCCTATATAATAAAAGTAATATGCAAATTGACCATCACTCCAACTCAAGATGGCCACCCCCATGTGGACACAATATGGTCACCACAAGATGGCCAGCAGGGAGGGCAGTTGTGGATGATCAACCTACAGGGGAGGGCAGTTGGGGGAGGGTGGGCCCAGCCAGCAGGGGAGGGCAATTAGGGGTGACCAGGCTGGCAGGGGAGGGCAGTTGTGGGGAATCCAGCCAGCAGTGGGGGCAGTCGGGGATGACTGGTCACCCCCCCCCAACTGCCCTCCCTTGCAGGCCTGGTCCTCCCCAACTGTCCTCCCCTGCTGGCCTGATCACCCACAGCTGCCCTCCACTGCTGGCCATCTTGTGGTGACCATATTGTGTCCACATGGGGGTGGCCATCTTGTTAGAGTGGCGGTCAATTTGCATATTACTTTTATTACTTTTATTATATAGGATTGTTGCATGATATTGTAATATAGGATTGTTGCATGATATTGTAATGAATGAATGAGAACTTCATACACAACAGAGATTAAGCACAAAATTACAGCCTAAACATACAATGAATGAAAAGTTAAAGCTGCAGACTGAGACAGAGGGTTTATGGATATGCCAAGGTATACCCCTGAGGTATAAGTTCAGTGTTAGACCAAGGCAATAAAATCACATTCTTTTGGTTTCCAAGTTGCATATAATTTAAAAAGTATTAAACAACAACCCATGGTTCCAATCTAACCAAAGGATATATCAATGCATGACATACTTTTGATTGATGTGGATTAATTGCTCCCAAAAGGTTGTGTTTCTGATTGAGCAAATTTAGTGGAAAAGTGGAAAAGTAGAGGTATGGTCTGGGTTCTTCTTTTTAGATCTTTGTGCATGTGAAGGCCTAGACAGTGTAACCTACCTCTCATTGAGCCAGAGGGCTGGAGAGACAGTAGGGACCCAAGTGATCCTGAAATATTTATTATCTTGGGGAAATTAAAACTAGCTTCTACCCCTGCAGTAGAAAATTGTTTAATCCGGTTTGGTTTAGCCCAACCTTCCAGGACAAAGCATGACATTGCCATGGGCAGTTGCAATAACAAAATGGGCACATAGGGTACTATTGGAGAGCTAATAATTCTTTTTAAAAGTTTTTATTTCCAATTTTCTACTATAAGGATTCCTGGTTCATGGGACTATAGGTATAAAGTATTCCTTATTCAGATCCTTTTAATACAACCTCTTGGGTGGCATCTAGAATGTCATGTATGTTGCTGAACCAAAGTTTTTGGAGGAAAATATAGATTCAGCACAGGACTAAAAACCATTCACTATATGCATGTCAGCAAATCTATCCTGGTTGTCCAAAATTAGGATTCTGCCACCTTAGAAATGTTGGAAATTTTTTAAAAGTATCTTGGACAAAAGGTATATAATCTACACTAATAAAAGAGAAACATGCAAATTATCATCACTCCGCTACGCTACTAGCTAATCAGAGTGGGTATGCAAATTAACCTGAAATCATGGTGGCAGCAGCAGGAACTGCTCCGGTCAGAGAAGTTGGGTGCCAGCACCTGAGGCTGGCTGAAGCCAGGGAGACAAAGAAGCCACCTGCCCCGAGATCCCAGGCTGCAACCAGCAGCAGAGGCCTCACATCCACCTGCCCCATGTCCTGGGGGAGACAGAGAAACCAGGCCCCAGCGCCTGAGGCTGGGTGCGGCCTGGAAGAAGCCGCCTGCCCCCTGATCCCAGGCTGCAGCCAGTCAGAGATGTCGCCCACACTGCATCCCAGGGAAGATGGAGAAGCCATCCACCTGTGGTCCAGGCACCAGCACCTGCGGCTGGCTACAGCCTGGTAGATGGAGAAGCCGCCCACCCCACAGTCCCAGGCACCAGTTCCTGTGGCTGGCTGTGGCCCAGGAGAGAGAAGCCACCCCCCCATGATCCTGGGCACCAGCACTTGCGCCTGCAGCCCAGACAGCCACCAGCCCACCATTCCCTGTAACTGCAGCTGGCCTGGGCACCTATGGCTGACCAGAGGGAGGGAAGCCCGGATCCCAGTGCCTATGGTCAGCTGAAGGAGGGAATCCTGGGTCCCAGATGTAGAGCTGAAGCAGAGAGAGGGGCAATCAAGCCAGCAGGGGAGCAGTTAGGGACAATCAGGCAAGCAGGCAAGCAATTAGGAACCAGCATTTTTGGATTGTGAGAGGGACATCCAATTGCTGGTTATCCTCTGAGGGGTCTCAGATTGGAGAGGGTACAGGCCAGGCTGAGGGACATGAACTTCATGCACCAGGCATATATGGCTATAACTTCCACTGTATATTTCATGAAAACTAGTAAAATGTATTTTTAAGGAACTAAAATATTACAATACTTAGGACCTTAAACAGCTTTTTTTTAAAATAAATTTTATTGTTCAGATTATTACAAATGTTCCTCTTTCCACCCCCACCCCCCACCATTGCATCCCTCCACCAGGTTCCCACCCCACCCTCTGCCCTTTCCCCACCCCTCATTGTCCTCATTCATAGGTGCACAGTTTTTGTTCAGGCTCTTCTCGCACCCCGCACTCCCCTTTTCCCTGAAAATCATCAGTCCACTCCCCTTCCATACCTTTGATTTTATTATATTCACAGTTAATATTGTTCATCAGGTTTTTTAATTCCCTTGGCTTTTAGTTTCACTTGTTGATAGTTACTTGTTTGTTGATCATAATTTTTATCTTTATATTATTCTTCTTCCTAAAGAACCCCCTTCGGCAATTCATATAATTCTGGTTTGGCGATGATGAACTCCTTTAGCTTTTTTTTATTTGTGAAGCTCTTTATCTGGCCTTCGATTCTGAGTGATAGCTTTGCTGGGTAGAGTATTTTTGGCTGTAGGTTCTTGCTATTCATCACCTTGAATATTTCTTACCATTCCCGTCTGGCCTGCATGGTTTCTGTTGAGAAATCAGCTGATAATCAAATGGGTGGTCCTTTATAGGTAACTACCTGCTTTTCTCTTGCTGCTTTTAATATTCTCTTTGTCTTTTGCTCTTGGAATTTTAATTATGATGTGTCTTGGTGTGGTCCTCCTTGGATTCCTTTTCTTTGGAGTTCTGTGTGCTTCCTGGACTTGTAAGTCTATTTCTTTCCCCAGGTGGGGGAAGTTTTCTGTCACTATTTCTTCCAGTATGTTTTCAATATCTTGCTCTCTTCTGGGACCCCCATAATTCCGATGTTGGTTCGTTTGAAATTGTCCCAGAGGTTTCTTACATTATCTTCAACTTTCTGGATTCTCTTATCTTCTTGCTTCTATGGAGGAGTGTCCTCTGGCTCTTTGTGTTCCAAATCTTTGACTTGATTCTTGCGATCTTCCATTCTGTTTTTAGGACTTTGTATATTTTTATTTCAGACAATGTATTCTTTATTTCTAGTTGATTCCTTTTCATATCCTCATAGGTCTCGTTTACTTTATCGGCCTTTTCTAGGAAATTCTTGAAAAACCTTATGTGTGGTTTTGAACTCTATATCCAGTCCCTTCTTGTCCTCCATTTCTTTTGTTTGTGATCTGTTTCTTTGTCTCGGCATTTTCACAGCTTCCCTGAGTTGGTAGGGTGGCTTTGTGTGCTAAGGTGTCCTATATGGTTCAGTGGGTCAGCCTCCCAGTTACCTGAGGAGGACAGTCTTGGTGTAGCCCTTAGTGAGCTGTGTGTGTAGACTTGTTAAGCCTTGTTTGTTGTTGATATCACTGGGAAGCATTGATCTCTAAGCCAATTGGCTATGAGGATCAGAAGTGTCTCAGCTAAGAGGGTTTCTGTATTCCATTTGGATGGGGTGGAGTCTTGGGGTGGCACAGACAAGCCTTGGTGAATCCTGCAACATTGCAGGCGCACGCACCTCTTTGTTATAGGTGCAGACAAGCTTTAGATTCCTATCTGTCCCTCTCTAGGAGAGTCCTATTCCTCAGTGAAGGAGAAAGCTATCCACTGGAAGGGCTTCTGTGCTCCACTTGGATGGGGTGGAGTCTTGGGGTGGTACAAACTTTGGTCAGCCCCTCCTTACGAGGGTCTGGTTTCTGAGTCCTGCAGTAATGGCCGCAGGCTTCACACTCTTCCGAGAGATCTCTGCCCACTGCCTGACAGTCTGGCCTCTTCCTGTCTGGGGCCGTCTATCAGAGCACTAGGGTGGCTCTGTTTTTCTCCCGAACAAGAAAGCTAGCCACGCATTAGCTGCCTGCCCTCTGCACTCAGGGAGTAAGCCAGTAGCGAACTCGGCCCACCCTCTCCGCGCTCCGCAAGCAAGCCAGCAGCGAAGTCTGCGGCTGCCTTTTCACGCGCTGTTCATCTCATCTTCACAGTTCCTGAGGTTCAGCGTGCCTTCTCTCTCCTTCCCAGATGTAGAGCCTCCTCTCAGCCAGCCATCTGGCGCTTCAAGGCAATGTTTCCCATTTTCCAGTTCTAAATTCAAATTTGTTGTGGCAGGCTGCATTCAGGTGTCTACCCTATGCTGCCATCTTGGTTCCAAACAACTTAATTTTTATATTTTATTGAAAAATTTTCACATACCTAACTTTTTTCAAATCTGCATTCTCCATTTTCAGTGTTAGGCTCTTCTGCTTTCTACTTAATCCATTTAATGGTGCTCACTGAAAATTGTCCATATACAGGTATGTCTGATTTGGAACAAGTTCTTTTAACCTCCTGGTTCATAGGTCGACACTCAACCATTGGGCAGGCCGGCCAGGCTGGAACAAGTTATTTATTACATGCACAAAGAACAACATATACAAAAGAATGTATAGAATGATGGGTGTGTTGTTTTTTGGAGGTGAGAGAAAACTGCATTATGTCCAAAATTCTGTCATAGAGCAAGTTAATGTGTGTAAAACTCACACCAAACAAAAAATGTCTCCAAAGCATACACATAATGTTACTCCTATTTCTCCATTTTGGATGCAAATGATATGTAATTCTCAAAATGTTTTGATGGGGATGGGGACAAATTGTGCATGTATAGAATGCTTCAGAACATTTTCTGCTTGGCTACCAACCTATAAGCAGGCTGATGATCAAAGTCTGAAAGTAACTTTGGGCCTGGAAACATTTTGCTGACCCAGGAAAAATACCAACTTTGGACTCAATTTTGTTTCAGTCAACACGCAAGATCAGAGATTCTCTGTCAGCAAATACTTTTAGGAAAAAGTACACTGCAAACACATTTGGAAAACATTTTATTAAGTCTATTTAAAGCTATTTAGATAATAAATGCATAGAACTATATCAAGGAAACCATATCTTTAGAGAAATAACCATAAAGTGAACAGGGGTATTCCAAGTCCTCCACTATACCAATTTCATTTTCTTTACAGATACAAAGCAGATGGGGTGGGCTTTTAAGCAGATTGACTTTTATCAAACAGAACACTGTGATAGAATCCCTTGAGGTGAGGTGAACATGCAAATGCTCCTTCCACGAAAGGAGTATTAATCCACCCTAGAACTACCTCATTTAGAAATGGACTAAAATACCAAAAATAATTAAGCTATGTTAAGGTAAAACAGTGGAAATTTGGATTAAAATATGTTGATCTCTTTTCAAATCTACATTTTCATACTAAAAGTTTTTATCCTTGGCTACTTTGATTCCTCAAAGTCAGCTAGGGCTCAGAATTACTGAACAAGTTTTAAAAATTCTAGCCTGAATCTTCTGTTGAATTCTGACACAGCTACTAAACTAAAGCAGATCTGCTTTATAGTTATACTATCTATCGATATAATAAAAGCGTAATATGCTAATTACAGCGGATGTCCTTTGGCCGTTTTTCCATCCTTCTGGACGAAGCCCGGGTCCCAGGTGCCTGCTGGTGGCCAGAGGGAGGCCCGGGTCCCGGAGGGAAGCCCAAGTACCAGGTGCCAGAGGGAAGCTGGTGCCAGCAGCAGGGGAAGGAAGGCCTACTCTTGCACGAATTTCATCCATCAGGCCGCTAGTATTTAAAATACAACAGTTGCTACGTAGTGGTATCATCCTATACAAAGATCAAGTATGGCACTTGTCCTCCTAGCCATGCAACCAGGGGAAGAATCCGGGAAATCACAGCCTTGTGTCCTGACTGTTGGTCTTGTGCCTTCTCATGATATCATAGGGCCAATGCAATGTGCCTACACGTTTTGAGAAGTACTGGCATGTGTTTGCTGTTGGGAGTGGGATGAGCATGTGGGGTAATAACAGTAAAAGGACTAACCACCCAGGAGATGGGAGCAATTACTCCACTAAAAGCTTTACAATTGTCAAAATCGGATGATAGGAAAATATTAAAATACTTTGAATGATAACAAACATATTCATACTACCAATAAGAAATACATTTAAAAAAACATACTGATGTGAAAATCCAGGAAGGCCTTCCTGTATATTCCACATATTGACTTTTGGGGTACCTTTTAGTAAAATGTAAGTGTTGACACATTTAATGTAATCACAGAACTGCCGTCTAGACAGTTGTGGCTCACCCAGTCTCCAACATGAAAGGTGGCAGATGACAGGGAGCCAATGCTCTTTTGCAAAATAACCAAATGCAAACCAGTTTTTTATTGTAATCCTTCACACCAACAGGAAGAGGTAAGGGGGAGGCTGCCACCAAAGACTGCTTGCACCTCAGAGTTCAGACACTGAGGCTGGAGAATTGCCATGTGAGGGGCATTGTGCTACGAAGCTGACCTTTCCTTAAATGTTTATATTTTAAATAAAGCTAAACACATTACCTTTTAAATTCTTAGCATAATGCAGCCTGCACTGTGAAACAATTTGTTCCTAAAACATTACTGTCTAGATTTTCCCCCTACTATATTGGAAAATAAGCCACATACCCACAAGTGGTATAATTTGCTCCTGTCGTAGCTAGAGAGCCTGGGAGAAGTCAAACACCATCAAATGCAGACAGAATCTTATCATACTATCTTAGATGGTTCCAATATTTCTAACTCCCAGATCACTAAATTATCCTCGCTACTCCTACTATATTCACCTCATTCATTGTTAAACAGTAGCTCAGTTTATGAAATTTAACATACAGTAGGATCAAAATTAATTACTTCAAATATTTTTTAAACCAATACCCTGCACGCCCTTAATGACACGTTTCAAGAATAAAAAGAATCACAAATTTTGGACTAAATAACTTTATTGTTGGTAGTGATCTTCACACAGTCATTCTGAAATAATTTTACAACTTGTAGAATCAACCAAATAGTATCTACTGATGATGTTCAAAACCAAAGTTCTCATCATCAGAGAAGATACAGATAGGGAACAGGGAAAGGTGAGAAAGTCAGATTTGAAATAAAGTATGTGAAGAAACTCATGACATGTAAACAATGCATTTCCTGGCTCCATTCCCTGAAAGGGCCTAGGAACAATGATACCCAGTATCCAGCATCCAGATTTTGATTTCCCAAGAAAAGAAAGTGGGCTTTCCCTTAAAGAAATAGCCAGATACCAGTCTGGGGCAGGCAAAAAATATCTCGCTATAGCAAAAGGCCCGGTATTATGCCTTTTAGGCACAAGTCAAAATAACCATAATTAAGCTTAAAGGTGTTCCTGCTGACTAAATTTGGAATTCCAGTAATTTAAATAGAATGTTTAAAAAGAATCAATGAACCCAAAGATACTAAAAATAATAATAAAAAGTGGATAAGAGGGAGGAAAAATGCTTCTTTGTAAAAGAGTGCCAGCTAATAATGCAGATGAAATACTAGGTTTGGAAAGTTCAAATTTGCAGCAATCAATAAGATAATAGATTCTGCAATGAACACTATAAAACCATTGCATGAACAGGATCTCCAAATGGTCTCCAAGTATCTCCTCCCAAGTTATTTGCTTTTTAAAAAAAGATGTTTTTGATTTTTAAAATATAAAGATCTGACAGAATCCAAGTGACAAACTTGTATTGGCATTAAATATGACAATATTATGTGCCTCCTAATGAGATATGACGCAATGAATGAGACATACCATATGCAATTATGGTGTCTTCTGCCAAAATGTTTATCTTGAACCTACTCATGAGAAACAA
Organism: Pipistrellus kuhlii; assembly: GCF_014108245.1. Classification (NCBI taxonomy): domain Eukaryota; kingdom Metazoa; phylum Chordata; class Mammalia; order Chiroptera; family Vespertilionidae; genus Pipistrellus; species Pipistrellus kuhlii. Next base: position 137,299,225 of record NW_023425404.1, read on the forward strand.
GAGAAATACAGAATTCTACAAGCTAACTGGCCTGCTTTTTTCCAAGTGTCAATTTCATTAAAAAAAAAAAAAAAAAAAAGGCGGGGGAGGGATTGCTCTAGAGCAGTGTTTCCCAAAGCGTGGTATGCATACCTCCAGGAGTACGGGAAGAGTTTGGTGGGGGTACGGGTTGCACCGGAGTTTGGTGGTGATATGCACTGCACCATGCTTAGCTGCGCCTAATTCTACATTCTCATGAGTATGAGGGGTACTTAGCATTATGAAAATTATAGAAGGGGTACACATATGTCAAAAGTTTGAGAAACACTGCTCTAGAGTAAAGAAGACCACAGATATATAACAACTGAATGCCATTGGTCTGGATGCTGGATTAAAAAAACAAAAGAACTTTGAAGAACATTTTGGAAGAAATTGAGAATCAATTGAATATGTATGATACATTAGCCCAACGATTTCCAACCGGTGTATCATAAGAAATTTTTAAAACATGCAATATCTGACTATTTAGTCAGGGTCACTGACTTCTTTTCCCTTAGGTTGCCAAATGAAAAAAATAACAGCTAACACAAAAGCCATCTGGTGTGAATAAATTAAAATAATATCTTTTTTTGGGGGTCAGATCAGCAAAAAAAACTTTTTTTGGTGTGCCGAATTTTAGTTTGTGTGCTGTGAAATGAAAAAGGTTAAAAGTCACCGCACTTAACAATTGTGTATCAATGTTAAATCCCTGGGTAAGATACTATGGCCCTGTAGGAAATGTCCTTATGTTTTACGTTACATGCTGTCTGAGTAACGAGTAAAGTACAATGCCACTTTCAAATAAAAAGTGTGCTTATATAGACAAATTATGACAAAATAACAATTGTTGAGTACAAGAAAAAGATATATGATTATTTTATGGTACTTTACTTTCAAGTTTTTTTTAATTTTCAAAATAAAAAATTGGAAGTGAAAAAAAAAGAGAGAAATAGCTTACTGATACCATGGGGTGCATTGGGAGCTTTAGCAGAGTGGAGCATCCTGCTCTTAATTTTAACCAAACCTAAGGAAATACTAGAAGTGATAATAGAACAAAGTGAGGAATCAAGCTAAGTTGGCAAACAAGATATCTAAACCTCTTCTTCCTATTAACTTAAGACATGTGGATGGCAAGTGGTATAAAGGTGTTGCTAAATGAGTTCTAATGAACCTTAATCCATTTTTTCAGCAAAAGACATAAAATGAAATTAAAATGCTAATATGTTTTCCTTCCTCTAAATTATAATTCCAAAGGGGCATGGAGGTCTGGTAGGGGGGAAAAAAGATTATCTTAAAAGTTATTACAGCCCTAGCAGGTTTGGCACAGTGGATAAGAGTGTTGTCCTGCAGACCATAGGATCCCAGATTCAATTCTGGTCAAGGGCACATCAAGCTCATCGCTGACCCAGGACCCTGGTCAGGGAGTGTGCAGGAGGAACCAATCGATGTGTTTCTCTCACATCAATATTTCTCTCTGTTTTTCCCCTCTCTCTTCCACTCTCCCTAAAAACCAATGGAAAAATATCCTTGGGTGAGGAATAACAAAACAAAACATTATTACCAAAAAAAGTTAACACATTGGCTCTTTTTTTTTTTTTAGAACTTGGCAGAATGATGTAGCTATTATAGATGTTTTCTTATCTAAAACTAATAAACATCTATAATTGGATATATACAATCAGAACAGAGCCTGTATTATTTTAAAATCTCCCAAACCGAGAAAAGCATCACCACCAGTATGGTGTCTTATCTTTTAACAAAAGAGCCATCCCACCAAGATCTTTTCCTGGAGCTTATTTTGATCAGCACACACTTCATCCCACTATCAGTACATACAATGTTCCACTAACTATGTAGCATTGTCTGTCTTAAAAGCTCTTAAAAAACACATTTGCATCTCAAATGCTGCTGGTAGACTCTGCTGAACTAAACACAGTACTGGAATTTTTATATGGCCATTAAACTTGAAGAAGTATTTTTATTCAAATAGTCGTGAGTTTATTTTAGATTCTGAAATCAACCACCCCATTTCCCTCTGAAATCCCAAACAAAATGCAGCAAAGTTAATGACTACATGGCAGGATAATCACTCAAACTTTTTAATCTCCCTTTACATATTATATTAACATTCATATTGCAAGGCATTCCATTCACAAATATTACAGTTTGATAAAAAAACTTCGCACACATACCCCCAGAAGTCTACACCAGATTCAGTCAGCTGACTAAATCATTAAAATAATAAAATGAAAACATTGTCATAATTCTTTTAAAGCAATAATGTCTGAGGCACTCTGGGAAAGATATTCTCCTACAAGTATTAACATGTCAGTGGTATCAAATTATCTTACAAGAAAGTCACCTGAAACTCTTAACGACAATGCCTTTGATCTGCTATGCCTTCACCGGAAGCAATCCTGCTCGGACTGACCTACTGAAAAGAACACAGATATTGGGCAGCTGAGGTCACTTCTAATGAGGCTCCCAGCAATGTGAAGGTGAAGAATGTTTGCAGCTGTATCCCGCTGCCAGGAGACAGTCCAGTCTTGCAAGGGGTTCCTTTCTCCTCACCACCAGGTTTACTAAACGTTAGGCCTAACTTCTCACCTGACTGACTTTGCTCACTTCTGGAGAGCTTTCAAAACTGGCTCTTCCCATCCACTCCCATAGTGCAGCCCCCACCCTCCACTGAACATCTCCAAGGTATGCTCTAGAAATAAAAAAGAGTGGAAGAAAGGGAACTCTCTGCCTCCCATTTTGACCAGAGAGAGGTTTGAAATAGCAATGTATTACAAAATCCTCATGCTCTGCAACAGCCACTACCACGGGGAGCTTGGCTATTTTTGCCATAAACTAGATTTTTTAAAAACCTAACCTTTTCCCAAAGTGAATTTTGCCATATCCATTCACTGATGGTCTGACCGAGTGTTTCCTTCCACACAACCACAAAGGTAAATAATTAGCATTGCGGGGTTGGGGAGGAGGACAACAACAATTCCCAACCGGGAATTAACCCACTGCACACTATGGTCCATTTAGGACAGCGTATAACCCTGTGAGAGCAGAATCAACACACAACCCGGGCACATAGTGTTCAGTAATTACATATAAGGAATTTAAAATGTATACATATATATTTCCTATATAATAAAAAAAATCTGAAACAACATATGTTGCTAAAGTTTCAAGGTTTCTCATGTTCCACATTCATCTATCTGGAAAGCAGCTGGCTCTCGGTGCCCAGTTGTGGCAGTGATAAAAGCAACTAGAAGCAGGTTTAGGTAAAAGTGCTCAAAGGTCAAATGAGAAGGCAGGGGTGCAGCAGAGACTAGGGGTGGGAGGATGGGGAGAGGGGAACACTGAAAGGAGTTGAAAGTGTTTCCTTTATTCTTCTTGGCTTTTCCAGACCCAAGACAAGGTCTTGAGGACACGTGTCAAATGCTGCAATCCTTCCTTATCTATAGTCAAAACAAAACAAATAATAAAAAATTTCTCTTCCATCCTGTACTCTCAATAAAAAGCCAGGAAGTGTGACTGAGATGCGCCATCTCGGGGAGATTAAAACTGGGACATGAAGTGAGGCCGCTCGCTATCCAGTCGCCGGGTTAGGATTTCACAGCCAGTGTCCGTGACCAGCAGGGTGTGCTCAAACTGAGCGGACCTCTTCCCGTCTCTCGTCACTGCGGTCCACCCGTCTGGCCAGGTTTCATCCTGCCATCCACCTAAAACAACCAGAAACAATTTCTTACTTCCATCATCCAGTTTTCTAAATAAGTCTAGGTAAGTGTATCTGTATCCTGTATCTACACATAGCACAGAAAATCAATTAGAAAATTCTCTATTAAGATGCCTACTTACACGTCAACTAAGTTTTAGCTAAAGCCGTTGATATTTAAATTTACATAGGTGTTATAACTTGACATGTTTTATACTTCCCAAATAACAAGTCAAGGTAGTATTTCCAAAATAAAAGTACTTGGGTTTCACTTTAGAAAACATATTAATACCACTCACCATAAAGCTGTAAAAAAAATGAATGAATTTAGCTCCTTCCTGGTATAACTCTGGCATCTGATTAAACTATATAGCCAGTGTTAATAAAGATCATCTCTCTTAATTCTTACAGCATTCCTGGAGAAGTGGCAAAATATAAACTCTTTTTCCCATTTTACAGAAAATAGTAGGCAACCTCTCAAAGGATCTCCAATGCTCCCCTCCGCCACTTGAGAGCAAGCTAGGTTTAGATACCCAGGTCTAAGGAAGAGAATCTGGTAGAAGTAACAGGATGTCTGTCCCAAGATGAAGTTATACAATAGACTGGGAGGATCAGAGACAGGCATATCCTTTCACACAGGGCCCAGGACACATGCCTACTACTACTGCCTCACTCTGCGGCCCTAATCCCAACAAAGAGTGGGCAGAAAGGAAAGGAAGGCTTCACGAAGCAGACCCGAGTTACCAACTGAGTCTATCATCAATGCCACATGCCCACCACAGGAATAGCAACAGTGAGGACATACAACTGCCAGCACTGGGTATGTCTGTGCTGTGCTTCCTCCACAATAGTTGTATGACACCATCTGACATCATGAGTGCAGACCTGGAAGAGGCAGAACAGCTCAGGACACTGGAGTCCGACAAAATCTGCCATGTAACTAGCTAAATGACTTTATGCAAGTTACTTCATCTCTTGGAGGATCAATGTGCTCTTCTGTATAATGGGGACAGCACCGACCTCATTAATTGTGGAGAATTAAATCATTTAACTGTGTCAAAGTGAGTGGCTCTCCTTCTTTTCTCTTCCTCTCTACCTTCCCACCCTTTCCCCATATCAAGCAAGAATTTCTACACTGGCTTGATGGAGGCTTCTAATTGCAACAATGTAGACCCTAGCTAGGTGGTTCAGTTAATTAGAGTGTCGTCGGGATACACCAAAGTTGTGGGTTCAATCCCTTGTCAGAGCCCATACAAGAAGCAACCAGTAAATGAATAAGTAAATGGAACAACAAACGGATGTCTGTCTCTCTCTCTTCCCTTAAATCAATCAATAAATATTTACAAATTTAGCAGGGACCGGTTTGGCTCAATGGATAGAGCGTCGGCTTGGGGACTGAAGGGTCCCGGGTTCGATTCCGGTCAAGGGCATGTACCTTGGTTGCGGGCACATCCCCAGTAGGGGGTGTGCAAGAGGCAGCTGATCGATGACTCTCTCTCGTCGATGTTTCTAACTCTCTATCTCTCTCCCTTCCTCTCTGTACAAAATCAATAAAATATATTTTTTAAAAAATAAATAAATAAATAAATAAATAAATAAATATTTAAAAATTTAAATTCATTTGAAAGGATCTTTATGAAAAGGGAACAGGATTCAAGTACTTCAGCAGCTACTGACAAGAGAAAGTACTGCTTCCTTGCCAACCCTTACAATGTTTAAACATTTATCTTTTTAATCCTCACCCAAGGACATGCTGAGAGAGGAGAAGTGAGGGAAAGGGAGAGAGGAGAGAGGAGAGAGGAGAGAGGGAAGAAGAGAGAGGAGAGAGGAGAGGAGAGAAGAGAGAGGAGAGAGGGGAGAGGAGAGAGAGGAAGAGAGAACAGTTGCCTTCTGTTCATGTCCCAACTAGGAGTGGAACCAGCAACCTTTTGGTGCACAGGACAATGCTCAACCAACAGAGTCACTACAGCAGGGCAAGCCTTACAATGTTTTCTTCTCTACATACACTAAACCAAGTGGAAATGGGACAGGGAGCAGAAATGAAGCAAAAAGTAAGTAGAGCAGACTACTAATTTGTACATCAGTAACTAAGAGTAAACAAAAATCTAATTAAGGAATGTACAGCATCCTTTTTGCTCACCTTCACAAATCATAGGCTCAATGGTAAATACGTGGCCCGCCTTCATCACTCCAACTGCTTTATTTTCTGAAATTAAAGAAGAAAAAAAACTAAAACCATAGCAAAAAAAACAAGTGTATTGTTGAAAAGCTCACTGGATAGAAGAGACAACTATATTCCCATTAGTTATCCTCAATTACCTTCTCCTCTCATGATTCTCCTTTCTTGCAATAGATTATTAACAAACTAGTGACCCAATCACACAAGAATGGGCCTTCGTTCCCCTGGCTGCAGGCACCGCCTTCGCTCTGGCCGGAGCTGCCTTTCTGCCTTCCCATGCTGCCCAGAGCAGCTGGGGTGGTGCAAACGTCCTGCCCCATCCCCCACCACTCAGCGTCTGCATATGCAAATTAACCCAACATCTTTGTTGGGTTGGTTTGCATACTCACTCATGATTGGCTGGTGAGCATCACAAATGTGTAGTCAATTAGCATGCTACTCTTTTATTAGGTAGACTCATAACCCAACCACCTACTTTGGAGCAGATACTCTCCTCCATGCACTTCACACTGATTATGTTTTCTGTAGGAAAATACACAGATATCCAAAGGCTGAATTTTTAGATGTGGTTATCACTTTTACAAAATGAAAAGTGTTATAGCAGGATTAGAAATGCAATTATGGAACCAAGCAAAATTCCTTACTCATCCAGGTATAACAGAGGTGTGTGTGGATGTAGGATGGGAGGGGGCACAGCTCATAGAAACACTGCATGATTTTTCAGTTGTCTTCTTTTTCTTATCTTCAAAGGGGAAAAAGCTTCTGCACACTAACCTATTTTTTTTTTTTTTTTAATGCTGATGACACTATTCCTTTTTATTTGAAATCAGAAATTCCATTTCTCCTTCCAAATACTGTTTAACTTTTGGTCCAAATTTACTAACATAAGAGTATTTTTCAGGACCATCATGAGGTCAGGCATATGGAGTTACAAACCGAAGCAGAGATCATTTCATTCCCAAAGGCCTCCGCTCCACAAGGACTCTCTCAGCAATTTTCTCTAAAACTTCCCTACAGTGAGCTCAACAGATTCTGATTTACATAAACCAGATTTACAGTGACGTTTCATAAACATATCAAATGTATGAAATGAAGTAGATCTAGCTCACCCTTGCTTCTTTCCTCAGAATTTTATTTATTTATTTCTAACTAGATGGTTTTAAAAAACTTCAAGTGGCATCTCTTGTATACCAATGGCACCGTATTTTGCTGACCCCAACATCACTGACAAATATCTCCTCTCCCACAAATTCTGTCTCCTTCCAACAGTCTCTCTTTGTATCACCCATACCTAAATCTGAGTTTGTCACCTCTGTAAGGGCACATTTTCATTCCCTCCCTGCACAGATATTTTTTATTCACACACATACGCCCCAGAATAGCTACTTCTGTCCTAAGAGAATGCACACCACTTGATTACAGGGCTTATCAGTAAGGAATGGAGTCAGCTACTAGTTTTCTGCTCCTAGCTTTTATTTCAAGCATAATTCACAACTTAAATAAAAAGAACTATGTGGCCTGCTAATAAATGCTTATTGATCTATATCAAATGCTATACTCTAAACAACTTCTTCAGCTCCTCCTAAGTGGCTTCTGGCTCATTTCCCTTCCTCTTCACAATATTCCTTCCAGGATTTTACCACCTCACAACTGGACCACTGCCAGTGCACTGGGCTAATAACACCAGTTCCCAACTCCAATCCATTCTACATACCCCTGCCAAATCGGTCTTCCCAAAATAGCCACTCCACTTGCCACTCCTCTGCCCAAAAATGTTTCTAAAAATTCCTACAAATAAAGTCAATGTCCTCAGGCTGGCACTGCTATTACTAATAGTTCTTAACACATAATAGCCAAGCTTGTATTATTATCCCTGTCCAGTCTCAACTTGAAGCACCTGTTCATGCTTCCCCTCCACCGGGAATGGTCTTCATCTTCCCCGTCAAACCAAGCCTTGGCCACTCTTTGTTTCCCCGCAGGCCCAGCACCACACTGCTGCAGTCTTTACCAGGCAGCACAACGTACAAGAGAAGACTGACCCTAGAAAGTCAGACAGAACCCAGGTACAAATCCTAATCCTGGCATTTCCTTACTGGTGGGTGTGAAGCTGAGTAAATGAATTACTTCTCTAAACATAAATCTGCTTTTTAAAATAGGGCTAAGATATTATGTAAGGAATAGTGATGATCAAATGAGATAATGTATGATTTTTCAACCTTTTTCACTTCATGAATCATATGAACTTATTACTAAAATTCTGGAGACTTTTTGCCAATATAATAAAAAAGTATAACTTTGATTTACATAAAAAATATTAATGGTAATTACCTACCTTTTTTGCTCCAAGTGACTTTTTTTAAAAAATCAGGTACCTATACTTGTATGTAAGAATTTCTGGTACCAAGCATTAACCAATCGGATGCAACTTTATTATACAACGTAACCAATAAAATGCAGTTATATTATATAACCTATATAGTTATGGTTTAAGACAGGGCATTCACACCAGATGGCTATTGGACAATCTAAGGGAAAAGAGGTCAGTGCATTGGACTGAATAGTCAGGTATTACATGATTTATAATTCTTGTGGCACATTAGGGTGCTGCAGCATACTGGCTGAAAATCACTGAGGTCATGTATATAATAATCACCACCATTCAAAAGGTTAACGCTAAGTGTTTTCTATGTAATAATATCTCACTTTACCCTAATATCAGTTCTAGGGTAGGTGCCAGCCATACCCTACAATTACACAGATGAGAAAACTTAAGCAACAAGGAGATTGATGAAAACGTTATAGCAATTGTTAAATTCCTTCTCAGGTCACTTACTGTGAACAGCTTTCATTTATAGCACTAAATAACAAGACTTACTCCTGTATGTCCTATTCTCTAAGAAAAAAGCTTTCTGGGAGAAAATGGTCCTACATTTCCTTTGTTATTCTATCAGACAGCACTCAGCTGGAAGAAAGGTACTTTGTCTATTTCCCTCATTTATACCAACAAATAGTACAAAATCTGACACAGACTAAGAACTCATGTCAAACCAAGCTGAAGCCATTTCATTGAAGGAATCAGAACAGTGATGGCTAGACAGGTAGCTGAGACTGTTAACTAGTCACCAAAATTAGTTTACTTTTCTCCTGTAGGGTTGTCGAACTCAATCAGAGAAGGGGCCAAAATCTAAAATCCAGCCTAAATCGCGGGCCGAATGGTTTACTGAACAGTCATAAACTGTCATTGTGATGGAAACGCAGTGGAGTGCAGTGATGACAGCGCGGGTGCGGGCCACATTGCAAGGCCTGGCGGGACGGATTTGGCCCGCGGGCCTTGTGTTTGACACATGTGTGACCTAGAGTATTTAGCGAGATAACATTCTTAACCTCCCTTACAATTAGTGTAGCCATGTGACTAAATTTCTGCAAAAGTATATGTAATTATCCCAAATCTAGGCTGCCTCATTAAAACCTCCCAAGCATACCCCTCCAATTCTATATAATTAAAGGGTAATATGCAAATCGACCTAATGGGAGAACGACCAATCACTCTGACGAGCACTGACCACCAGGGGGTAGACACTCAAAGCAGGAACTGCCCCCTGGTAGTCAATGCGCTCCCACAGGGGGAACGCCACTTAGCCAGAAGCCCTGAGCCAGGCTCATGGCTGGCAAGTGCAGTGGTGGTGGTGGGAGGCTCTCCCACTTCAGTGGCAGCACTACGAACGTCCATGGGGTGCAGGCCTAAGCCTTCAGTTGGACATCCCCAGAGGGCTCCCTGACTGCGAGAGGGCACAGGCCGGGCTGAAGGACCACCCTCCCCCACTCCAGAGTGGATGATTTTCATGCACCAGGCTTCTATCATTTATAGATTAGGAGGGAAACTACCACAGTGATCAAACACACATTCCTTGGATTGTTATATGAACAAAATGTACACGTAAACATGTATTGTGTTTGAGCTAATATACATTTTAGGGTCTATTTATAACAGCTAATAGAATATTCTAATAAATACAAAAGAGTAGAACCTATTAAATGTTTGAATAAATATTTGTTGAGTAAATGGTTAGCAAATATCAAATCTTTGGACGGTACTTACTGGCATAGTGGGGTACATTGGGGGCTGTATGAAAAAGCTTATGGATTCCATGTCCACAGTAGCTTCGAACAACTGAAAAGCCATTTGCTTGGGCATGCTTCTGAATAATGTTTCCCAGTTCTCTGTATCGAACGCCAGGTTTCACTAAAGGGGAAAGAGAAGACTTATGAAACAGTAATAAAAGCTAATGTTTACTAAGCAATTATTATACTATCAATGTCCTTTCTGAAGGCTTTATAGGCCTACATGCTGAAACTTCCAGATGAGGAACCTGAGGCAGAGAGAAGCTATCCTGGCAGTAAATGGCAAAGGGGTGATTCAAACCAGTAGCACCTTTACTTCCTCCTTTGATGTGGAAATGCAGAGTAAATGGGGGGAGGCACCTTTTGCTTTCTGAATAAACAGAATGAAAAACACACTGGTCTCCTTCCCTAAAGTCAAGTGTGCTATTCTGCTAAAGTGAGAGGAAGAGATAAGAGAGGAAAGAGCATCAGGAGAAAAAGGAATGTCCAAAGTAACTTGACTTGTCCTGAGTTTCAGTCCCATCAACTTCTCAAAGAATTACATCCTTGGGACTTCTTCATCCCCATATGTGGCTCTCAAATTATTCACAGTTGCTTCTGGGGGTAAAGTATAGAAAGGTACTTCTCATTTATATAAATTCCTACTTCATTTAATTTTTATTACTTTTACTTCTATTCCTATAAAAACCAAAACAAAAGAACTGGTTCTCATAGCTGTGAAGACTCCTGGCACTGAGACCCTTGAACGGGGCCCAGCCACCATCTGGGTGTCCTCCAACTCCCTTGTCTTCTCCTCTGCCAGATTTCAACCTGAGGTTCAGGTACAACATACCTTCTCCAGCTCATCAAATTTCTGGGCAAAAAGCTCAGCAATCATTTTAATTAACACTTACTTGCTCTTAACCAGATGTTCCAGTTTGACATTTTTGGGGGTGGGAGGTTAATGATTTTGAGGAACCATGCTGACTTTCATAATGACATTTTTACATTCCATTGAGTCTTCCTATTAACCCCAATCAATGGGAAGAAAAGCAAAATTTTAACCCATGTTGGACAGTAGCAAATAAAAAAAAAAAATCCCCGCTCATCAATAATGAGGGAGAGTGAAAGGGGAGATTCCTCCTTAACTCTCAAAGCAGAGGCAATCCTGGTCCCAAGGGTGCATGCAGTAATGTCTGTAGATATTTTTGGTTGCCACAACAAGAAGTGGTGGTAAAAGTGACATCTGGTGGGTAGCAACTAGAGATGCTACCTAGCAACCTACAATGCACAAGGCAGGCCCCTCAAACAAAGAATTATCAGATACAAAATGACATTAATGTGTAGGCTGAGAAACCCAATTGAAGAAGGCTAATTTCAACTAGTGGTCAAGCTCTCCAGTGGCTTAGCACTACGGTACACAGCCAAATTTAGTGAAAAAATAGGACAGAAACGACACATACAAAGCACTTTCCCGAGATTAAGCAACTTTTGTTCTTTCCCGGCTACGTTATGATCACTTTGGTTTTGGTAGTTTCTTTGCAAGTCTTTGTAAAATAACATTTCAGCAGTCTAGTTATTTCAATCAACTCAGAGAATCAGAAAAGATATTAAATTAACATGAGCATATTATCTGGCAGAAACCCTAACAATTATTTAAAACAAAAGCTTCCAAAAATGAGAAACTAAACACTCAAGTCCTCATCATACAAAACCACTAGGAGTATTACAGTCCTTTTAATAATCAACAGGGGCTCTGGCCGGCTTTGCTCAGTGGATAGAGCCTCAGCCTGCGGACTGAAGGGTCCACGGGTTTGAGTGTGGTAAAGGGCATATGACTGGGTTGTGGGCTCAGTCCTCAATGGGGGTGTGCAGGAGGCAGCTGATCAATGATTCTTTATCTTTATTGATGTTTCTATCTCTCCCTTTCCCTTCCTCTCTGAAATCAATAAAAATATACTTAAAGAAAATAATCAACAGGGAATATGTAAAAAGAAAACATACATATTGATACGTGAAACTACCACGATTTCATTTTTCATTCCTCTGACTTCATTAAATTAGTAAAAATATCATTATCTCCCATGCATGTTAAATGAACTAAAAACAATAAAGACAATGAATTTCTATTATTAGAGATAACTTCCAAAGAATTCTGTCCTACACGATACTTTATTGATGATAGAACAGGGTTATTTTATTTTCTGTGGTGGTGGAGTGGGTGTGGAGAGACAGAGATAGAGCACTGAACAATAAAGCTGAAATGCTATGGATTTCAACTGAAAATATATTTGCCCTCAAACTGTCCTGTTTGGTAATAGACTGTTAATATTTGTAGCAAAGCCTTTCCTTCTCTCTCCTCACAAGCTATAGCTTAAACAAACCAACAAAACAAACGCTGGATGAATTGTTTGCATGGACAAAGAGAGCCTGAGAAAAATCCTACAGAAATACATCTCTACCCAAAGATATTCACCATATTCACTAGAAAACACCAAAGTCTAATAGCAAATAGTTGTAGAAATTTTTATATTATGGAATATATAACCATTAAAAGAATGCAGGAGACTATGCATACAGGTACATGAGCCAATATGGAAAGATTCCTAAAGTACTGTAAGTTAAAAAATACCAAATTATAGAATACTACAATTATGATTCCATGTATCCTAACTAACCACATACACATAGGGGTGGGGGTGTGTGTGTGTGTGTGTGTGTGTGTGTGTGTGTGTGTGTGTGAATGCACAGAGGAGGGGGGAAAAACCTATTAAAAGTGAATACTTCTGGAGAAAAGAGAGATATAAAAAGAAAAGAGGAGAGGCAAGTGTAAAGGAGGATCATTCATTTTTCTCTCAGAGTCTAGCATCCTGTTTTAGTTTTTTATGAGAACATAATACTTATTAAAGAATAAAACATAGGGGAAAAGTATAGTCAAAATTAACTATCCATACATTGCTCCTCATTTGTCAGCCATAGAAAGATAAAATCACATAAGAGTCAACGGTTGAGAGGCAATCATTCAGTCCATTCTCATCAAGGAATTCCAAATCATCCTTAAACCATCACTGTGAAAACCCACGCCTCACTCTTGTAGGAGAGGCAAGGCTGGCAGGCAGGGACAGGAATGCCTCGTGCAGTGACGAGTCACTTGAAACCCATCAACACAGGGTGCCCGGCACTGAGGCTGACCTGCGTCGATGGCTTGCATCAAGCACTCATATGTGGTCTGAACCAGCTTCAGTGCTCCTTCATCCACATCGCCAACAAAGAACGTCTCGTTCAGATCCCCATGATAGCCATTGCGATAAAGAGTGATGTCCACTGCAAAAGAATGTGCAAACATAAAGACCACATTTGGTTTTGGTTTTGTTAATCCTCACCCAAGGATATTTTTCCACTGATTTTTTTTTTTTTTTTTTTTTAGAGAATGGAAGGGAAAGAGGGGGAGAGGGGAAAAGAGGGAGAGAGAGAGGAAAAAAAGGAAAGGAGGGAGAAAAGGGAGGAAGGGAAAGGAGGGAGGGAAACAGCAACATTGATTGCTTGCATCCCACACATGCCTTGACTGGGGTCAGGGAACGAACCTGCAACCAAGGTACATGCCCTTGACAGAATTGAACCCTCAACCCTTGAGTATGCAGGCCAACATTCTACCACTGAGCAACACTGGCCAGGGATTAAGACCACATCTGTTTTTATTTCAAAATCTAAGTCATTTCTCCAACATGACAGCATCAAAGCAGGGTAATGAGAAAAATAACTTCTGCAGTCTCCTATTAGACCCCAATGGATGTGCAGTTACCGCCCGACACTCCTTATCTACAATACAAATGAACTCACTGTGGAGAACAGACATGGTCACACAGCACAAGACAGACAGCAGGCTTTTATTACTCTTATAGTATATTGATCATTTATGGCAGAAGAAAAATGCATCCAGGACACATTCGTGTAAGATCAATAACCTGAGTTAGTAACATTAAATAACTTTGTTACATTTGACATTAAACAGAAAATACTGCTTTAATTTATTCAACCAGTTTTTCCTCCTCTTGGTGAATCAATAAATAGAAAAACATACTACTCTTCACTTATTTTTTAAAAACTCGTTTTCCTTTCACTTATTTGTGAATATTCATCCTTCTCTTTGTCCCCATGTTTAAGAATACAGATTATCACTCTAGCCCGTTTGGCTCAGTAGATAGAACGTAGGCCTGCAGACCGAAGAGTCCAGGGTTTAATTCTGGTCAAGGGCATGTATCTCAGTTGCAGACTCCTCCCTGGCCCAGGCCCTGGATAGGGCTCATGCAGGAGGCAACCAATTGATGTGTTTCTCTCACACCGGTGTTTCTCTCTGTTTTTCCCTTTCTATTCCACTCTCTCTAAAAATCAATGGAAAAATTTCTGTGGGTGAGGATTAAAAAAAAAAAAAAAAAAAAAAAAAGAATACAGATTATTACTACACCATTATAATACAGTAAACATATACTAGAAAGCATATTCAATGAGTATTTTTAAACCTCAAATTTTCAATCAGCCCAAAATATCATCGAACAGTTGTGTTGGCTCTAGCATGATATATACATTCCTAAAAAATCTCACACATTATGCATGTAATAAATAACAGGGTTTATATAAAAAACAGGGATGGGCAGGCACCTCAGAACCTCTTGAACTTTATTAACAGATACCCTAATTAAAGAAGTAACAATCCAAGTAAAAACAGCATGTCCACTAGCATTTACTGCCAGCATCAGTTGGTGCAGTCTCTGCAACCTTCAACATGTGGGCTCGTGTTATCTTGCTTAATATGTAGGTCCTTGAAGAGGCTAGATTACTAAAGAGACCAAGTTCATCAATATTAAAAATACTATCTAGAGTAGTCTTCTTCAACATTTTTTTTATCCCAAAGGAAAATGTCTGGCAGCTTCTTCCTCTGCACTTGCAACTTCCCAAGAGAACTTAACTTCTTATAAGGAAGGCACTTCTGCAAGATTTCTAGCTTTTTTCTTAAGGTTTTCATATACTAGTATTACTAAGGATTTCTCTTTATCTGTAAGAAAATCTGCTCTTCAAAACCATTAGTAGACTAAAAGAAAAAAGAAGCCGAAACCGGTTTGGCTCAGTGGTAGAGAGTCGGTCTGTGGACTGAAAGGTCCCAGGTTCGATTCCGGTCAGGGGCATGTACATTGGTTGCGGGCACATCCCCGGTGGGGGGTGTGCAGGAGGCAGCTGGTAGATGTTTCTCTCTCATCAACGTTTCTAGCTCTCTCTCTCCCCCTTCCTCTCTGTAAAAAATCAATAAAATATATTAAAAAAAAGAAAAAGAAAACTCTCACTTGAATCAACATTACTCCCAATTTCACTGACACCTTTCACCTATTGTATTTGCCAATCACATGATAATCTGCATTAAAGAAATACATGCTGTACCAAAGGCATCATACTAGAAGTAACTTAACACCATAAAAAAAAGTTTTCACAGACTTAAGATTTAAAGTTTTAAATATAAAAAAGGATGTTAAAGACAGCCAGTGAAGAAAACACAGGTCATTATCAGACACCCACCAAGCCTTGTTGTTTCTTTATTCATAGTGACCAAAGTCACACTTACATATTTCTTACCGTTAACAATATCACCTTCTTGCAAGGGCCGTCTGTCTGGAATTCCATGACAGATAACTTCATTCACTGAAGTACAACAAGACTTTGGGAAATTATAATAATTCAGCGGAGAAGGATAGCAATTTCTTGCAACACATGCCTACAATAAATTAAAATATAGTGAAAATAATATGGAATGTGTAATCTTGCCCAATTAACCAGATTTTAAAATTTAAAAACTGAAAATATTTGTTGTACAGATGCTTTTAAATGAAAAATTTGCTTAATATTTTATTTTAGAAATAGCAGTTGTTACAATAGGGTTTGTGCTTGTCAGACAGACCATAGGCAAAACCAATCCAAATTCCTGATAATGGAAAAGAAAAGCAAATTTACTATTACAAATATATACATATATGAAAATTCTAGTGTAGAATTAACTACTTATGAAAATGTATTATTTCAAATAAAAAGATAATATTTAAAGTAAATATTAACATGTACTTTTAACCTTATATAATAAAAGTCTAATATGCTAAGTTGTCCAGTTGACTGGTTGGCCATTCAACAAATCAAAGCATACTATGCTAATGATATGCTAAGGCCACTCAATCGCTTGCTATAACATGCACTGACCACCAGGGGGGCAGTCAACTGGTAGGTTAGCTTGCTGCTGGGGTCCAGCTAAGCGAGATGGGCCAGACTGAGCAAGATGGGCCGGACATGCCCTGGATCCCTTCTGCAGTCCCTCCCTGGCTGGCCAACCTCCTGGCTGGCCAACTCTCCAGCCCCAATCGTGCACTGGTGGGGTCCCTAGGCCTGGCCTAGACCCTCTCGCAATCTGGGATCCCTCAGGGAATGTCAGAGACCCAGTTTTTGTCCCAATCCTGCAGGCCAGGCCAAGGAACCCCCCTGATGCACAAATTCATGCACAGGCCTCTAGTGTAATTATAATTTATCATACAGAACTAGCCTATATACCTGTAACCAAAAATTTAATACTTAGTATAACCAAGAAATAGTAAAGTACTTGAATTTTAATTACTACATTCATGTGGAACAACAAAGAAATCTCTATGAAAATGGTCTGGTTTTCCATAACAAGTCCTATTTTTATTTTACTAAGATATTTTTACACAGTGGTAGTCACAGCATATATAACTTTTCTTTTCACACCACCACACAGTCTTCAGACTAATAATTTTTAAAAAGTTGCACACAATAACTTTATTGACAATTACACTATTATTTGAAATTTAAATTATGTCTTCAGTTACAAAAAATATCACTCTTGGCAAATAACTACCTATCACTTTTGCCTTGCTTAACAATAAATATACTTCCATGTTTCTTACAACAGATTCTCATGACCAAAAATGTCAACTCCATACAGGTTGTGTAACCATAGGCAAGTTAACCTCTCTGTCTCAGTTCCTTACCTATACAATGGAGGTGCTAGCAGCATCTCTCTCGTGGAGTTGTTGAGGGCATTCAGTGAGTAAAAGAAGCATGTGAAAGAGCACCTGGCCCACAGGAGGACTCAAGGCGCTATTACTGCACACTACGTATTTTATCACATATGGAACAATAACCAAAAATCAAAGTTTATAAAATTCTGAATATGTTTTTAAGCCATTTTTATGCTCAAGACACATTGTCAAATTTCCTTTCAAAAGTATTGTCCCATTTTACAATCATACCACCTCATTTCATTATCCCCAAATAGCCAGCGGATATAAGCACTTTTAAAAATCTGTAATAATAAAAGAGTAATATGCTAATTAGACCAAATGTCCTTCTGGGCGTCATTCCGGACATCCTTCTGGACAGAGCCGGGGCCAGAGCAAAGCCTGGGTCCCAGGTGCCAAAAGGAAGCCAGTGCCAGCAGCCTGGGGAAGAAAGGCCTACTCTTGCATGAATTTTTGTATATTGGGCCTCTAGTACTTAATAACATAGTAGAACTTCATGATTTGCATTTGTTTAATGACCAGAGTAAATTTAATTAGTTTTCCAGGTGATTTCTTAACTAGTTATTGCTCTTCTTTTGTGAGCATTTTACTCATACACTCATCTAATATAGGGTCTATATTATATTTATTACAAATACAGAGATAAGCAAAGGTATGTTTACAGTTATTTGTATGGAAAATAATACAATAATTAATAAATAATACAAGAATAAACTGTGTTTTGTATACTTACAACTGTAAACCTACGTTTGCCCACATACTGTGTTTAGCCTATTATTGCCTTGTGACTGTGGGTATGAAAGGGAACATTTTTTCCACTAATTTAGTTTCAGAACTTGTATTCTTTTTATTTCAGAGTATTTGATGTATGTAGTGGCATGATTTAGTTCAAGCACCAATAAAATTAATCCATTTTATAAAAGCTATACTAAAATGTTATGAAATGTGAGGTTTTAGAAACAAGGTATTTCATAGACACTTAAAGATGGAAATAATGACTACTGAGTATTTTCTACATTTAAAATAAAGTAAAAATATGCTTTCAAATTAACATAGTCAAGTTACTTTAGACATTCAGAACTTGAGTTTAGTTCTCAGAAGTCTAAAACATTAAATAATGTGGAAAATGTTAAAACATAAAAGTAAAGTCCTTACTAAGTGCACAGCATGATCTATTTCTTCAGTAGTAACACCTGGCTTAATCATTCCAGCAGCAATGTCCAAGACTTCTCTAGCAAGCTGTAAAAGAGAAACCCTTGTTATATTCCAGAAGAAAAGAAACAGAAATCTGCCCTATCACAGATTTTGCGAAGATTAATAAAGTGCACCTCACCTTGAAGATTATAATCCTGCCATTTTTTAAAACCATTTGTATTTCTGATGCCTATCAATATACATGTGCGTGTAAATACATAAATAAAATTGGGCTAGCTAGTAAATAGCTTAATAAGTAAGTCTGACTGATTTCTATGTGAAAATGCACATCTTAAGTAGTCTATACAATGATCAACTGGTAGAGACTGAGTACTGTTGTATTTCTATAATGGGGAAGGGAAGGGAGGGAAATAAAAGAATAGATGAATGATTTTCCTCAAAGAATCACAGCACATAAGTGATGGAAACATAAATTTCTCCAGATTACCAAAGAAAATTAGTATCCAATCACTTTTAAGCACTGAATAAAAACTTTTTCTAAATCAGCGATATCACCCTAGCCTGTTTGGTTAGTGGGTAGAGCATTGGCCTGCGGACTTAAGAATCACAATCCTGTTCAAGGAAATGTATCTCAGGTTGCAGCCTCAATCCCCCTGCTCTGGTTGGAGCCTGAGTTGGGGGCAACCAATGTGTTTCTCTCACATCAATGTTTCTCTCTCTGTCTATCCCTGTCTCTTCCACTCTCTCTAAAAATCAATGGAAAAAATATTTCAAATGAGGATTAAATAAACAAGCAATAGCAATTTTTCATTTTTTCCTTAGAAAAATGTGAACATGTGACTTCACTTAATAAATATCAGCCTTGCCAAAACCGGTTTGGCTCAGTGGTAGAGCATTGGTCTGCGGACTGAAAGGTCCCAGGTTCGATTCCGGTCGAGGGCATGTACATTGGTTGCGGGCACATCCCCAGTGGGGGGGGGTGCAAAAGGCAGCTGGTCAATGTTTCTCTCTCATCGACGTATCTAGCTCTCTATCTCTCTTCCTTCCTCTCTGTAAAAAATCAATAAAATATATTAAAAAATAATAAATAAATAAACAAATAAATAAATAAGTAAGTAACTATTAGCCTTACTACTACCCTGCATCGGTATTTCACAGCAGGAGCTTTAGCTGAACTTTAAGCCTTAAACTCTGCCTTAAGTTATAATGACTTGTAAAAATAAGATGACAAAATGTCATAAAAACTAGATTCTTTAAAAACATAAGGGATAACAGAAATAGACTCTCAACTATATATACTTCCTGCCATATTATTTTTCAAATAGGTTATTTAAGTATATAACAGCTGTTTTATATACTAACAGAACTATATACTAACAATCTACTAATAAAAGGTTAATATGCTAATTAGACCAGGAGACCTTCCAGACATCCTACCAGACAAAGTCATGGTGGAAGGGCCGAGGCAGAGGTGGTTAGGAGCAAGCAGGACAACAGAGAGGGGCAGTTGAGGGCGAGCAAACTGGCAGGGGGGCAGCTGCGGGCAATCAGGCCGGGGGGGGGGGGGGGGGGGGGGGGGCGGGGGAGCACTTAGGGGAAAGCAGGCCAGCAGGCAGAGTGTTTAGGGGCGAACAGGCAGGCAGGTGAGCGGTTAGGAGCAGCGGTCCTGGGTTGTGAGAGGGATGTCCCAGTTTGGCGAGGGTGCAGGATGGTCTGAGAGACACCCCCACTTTGTGCACAAATTTCATGCACTGGGCCACTACTAGTTTAATAAAAAGTACTGTAAGCATGGCTAGTCATAGCCTTACTATAGAGCACATCCATCCTTTGTAATCCAGCAAGTCACTGCCTTCCTTTCTAATAACTGCTGAAACGTGCTATCCCATGAGGTAAAAAACTCTTACCCTACATACGAGTCGCATCCCTTCTATATCCTCCGATGACAGTAATTTAATTTGAGAAGTACCCTTAAGAGCTTGTTCAGATTCAGACATTCCTGGAAAGGAAAATCAGTAAGTAAAGCCAAATGAACGGAAATCTGTAGTATTAGTCATAATTATATCCCTGATGACATAACAGTCAAGTTTCACTATTTCACATAATGATATTTCATAATTTAGGAGGATCCGGGTTGGATTTTTAAAAAATATATAATTTATTGATTTTCTTACAGAGAGGAAGGGAGAAGGATACAGAGTTAGAAATATCAATGAGAGAGAAACATCGATCAGCTGCTCCTGCAACGAAGGTACATGCCCTTGACTGGAATCTAACCTGGGACCCTTCAGTCCGCAGGCCGAAGCTCTATCCACGGAGCCAAACCAGTCAGGGCCCAGTTGGATTTTTTTTTTTTTTTTTTTTAATATTTTCAACATGAAAAGGACATTTGCTAAGTAAACTGAAGGACGAATTCTAAAGAACAAATATACAGATCTATGAGAACTCAGTCAATATGGAGTATGGCAGGCAGTATGCTACTGTAGTAAAGGTCAGTAAATTACTCACATTTTAATAATACCACACAATTTACAAACTGCTTTCAAGATCATCATCTAATAAGAAAACTTTATACTAACAACTGATGAATCAATTATACACATTTATTTTTTTTAACAGGAACCTAAGTCAGTGTTTTTCAAACTGCTGTTTGTGATCCATCAAGTAAATAAATGAAATAGAAAATAATAGGTTATATTATATAGAGTAGGGGTAAGTACTATCATGAATTTTTTCCCCCCCTAAGAATCTTCATTAATAAAATTACCTTAACTCAAATTATTCATATATTTACCAGGTGTGCCGGTTAATAATGCAGATTTTGTAATCAAAGAAAATACAATAATTTCAAGAGAAACATCAAAAGTGCTTTATTCAAAGCAATGTCCATAGCTAGCTACACATTTTCCCCATCTTTCAGGTAATTTGTGGATACCATCCCAACAGAACTTTTCTTGTTTTGAGGCAGATCATTCAGAGATCCAATTTTCCATTTCCACTTCTTCATATGTTTTGAAATGCTCCTCAGAAAGTACATGTGCCATCGACCAGAACAAGTGGTAATTTGAAGGAGCAAGGTCTGGTGAATATGGAGGATGGATGAATACTTCCCAGGCAAGATCTTTTAACATGTCTTTAACTGATTTTGAAGTGTGTGATGGTGCATTATCATGAAGCAAAATTACTTTGCTGTGTCTTCTGGCTCATTCTGGTCATTTCACAATCAAAACATGGTTCAAATTGATTATCTGTTGTCAGTAGCGATCAGTATTAATGGTTTCACCTGGTTTTAGACGCTTATAATATATCACACCTTCCTGATCCCACCAAACACAGAGCATTGTATTCTTTCCAAAGCGATCTGACCCTGCAGTTGATGTTGATGGTTGACCTGGATCAACCCATGATTCTGTTCATTTGGGATTCTCAAAATAAATCCACTTTTCATCGCCAGTCACAATTTAATGCAAAAAACAAACAAACAAACAAAAAAACACCCAAAACTTTCTTTTGTACTGTTGAAGCAACATTTTACTGATGACTTTTCAGTTTTCCATTTGTCTTTCGTTCAGTTGATGTGGCACCCATTTTCCTATCTTTGAAATCTTTCCCACTGCTGTAAACTATAAGAAATTGTTTACTGAGCAATATTTAATCTTTCTGCGAGTTGTTTTTGAGTTTGACACGCATCTTTCATCCAAAAATGCTTGCAATTGTTGGTCTTCAAACTTTTTTGGGTGACCTGAATGTTCTTTGTCTTTCATATCGAAATCATCACTTTAAAAGCATTTAAACCAGCATTCACACATATCTTGAGATGGAGCATGTTCACCATAAGCTTCCCAAAGTGTTCAGTAGCACTTTTCTTCAAAATAAAGTAACGAATTAAAACTTTTCGCTAATGCTTTTTTGACAAGAAATTAAAAATTTTTAAGCATAAAAATATGTATGATGTTAAAACACCTTCAGAAAATTTGACATATGAAATTTTGAAACTTACTGTCAATACAACAAAATAGCATACATATCAAATTGCATATATATCAACATATGTGTAACTCCATCTATTGAAAAAAATCCACCTGGTAAAAATATCAGAGCCAGTATAATAATTATTTCAAAATCTGACAAAAAGAATATAAGAAACCATGAACTAATATTTTTAAAAAAATATATTTTATTGATTTTTTACAGAGAGGAAGGGAGAGAGATAGAGAGCTAGAAACGTCGATGAGAAACATCGACCAGTTGCCTCTTGCACACCCCACACCGGGGGATGTGCCTGCAACCAAGGTACATGCCCTTGACCGGAATCGAACCCGGGACCTTTCAGTCCGTAGACCGACGCTCTACCACTGAGCCAAACCGGCTTCGGCTGAACTAATATTTGTAAATAAATGTGGATATAAAAATCCCAAATAAAATATTATTAAATAGAATCCAAAATACATGTAATACCCCCATGACATAAGTGGAAAGACACAATATTAACAAATCTAGACATATAATTTCTCACAGCCATAGATTAAGGAAGGAAAAATAAATGATCATCTAGAAAAATAATTCTGATAACATGGCCAGCACGACAAATATAAATCTCACACCAACAACCCATATCATGGAATGCCCATGTCAGTACTGCTATTTAATATTGTTCTGACAGTAGTAGGAGGTATGTTAAACAATAAAAAGAAATGACATTAAATTAGAAAGAAAAGGACAAAATCTTCATAATTTCAGATATGATTACATATCCCTAAAATAAGTAGACACCTGGTGAATGACTAGAAATAATAATTTAGCAAGTTGGCAGATTGTAAGTTAAATATGTCAAAATCAATAGCTTTCCCATATACAAACAATGAGTTAGAAAATATAGAAGATAGTATTTACAAGAACTAAAAAAAATAAAAATATCCAGAAATTAACTTAATGAAAGACCTAGTGAAGGAAGTTTTAAAATACCACTGAGATAGAAAAAGAGACTTAAATGAAATAGAAAAACATACCCTGTTCTTGGATAGGAAGATTCAATATTGTAAATGTGTCAATTCGTCCAAAAGTAGTCTATAAATTTAATACTACCCCAATTAAAAAATGGCAACAGGATATTTTGGGGACAAGTTAATTCCAAGTTTCACATGCAAAAGCAAACATGCAAGAATAGCCAGGAAAATTCTGAAAAAAAGGAAAGGTGGGGGCAACAAGGCCTACCAAATATTAAAACATTATATAGCTATAATAGTTAAGAGTTTGGCAATGGCACATGATTAGACAAATGGGTTAATGAAACAGAACAGAATCCAAAAACAGACTCAAAGACACGTGAGAATTTAATACAATTGTATAGGGTGTATTTTAAATTATGAGGGGGGAAAAAAGAACTGGTATTTTAAATAAAATAACTTATGGTGTGACAACCAGATATTCTTCAGGGGGAAAATAAAGTTACATTTGTATTAAATTCCTAATCCTGAGGCTGCGAGGGAAGCCCAGGTCCCGGGCGCCTGCCGGCGGCCAGAGGGAAGCCCCAGTCCCGGGTGTCAGAGGGAAGCCGGGGCCGGCAGCCGGGGGAAAGAAGGCCTGCTCTTGCACAAATTTCATGCATTGGGCCTTTAGTCATTTTATAATAATCTCTGAACCAAAAAAAAGTCTTCTCCTATGTTATTAAGCTCTAAACACCTCAAAGAAAACACTGATAAATTTTATTATAGAAAAATGTTGAAAGTTTGCCATAAATATAATGCTATAAACAAAGACAAAAATGTTCAATAGGGAAAAACCTTTTATAGAACACACATCAAAGGATTATTTTCCTTAGTAGAGAAAGAACACTTACAAATCAGTATGGAAAAAACTAGTAACCTAATTGGGAAAAGGCTAAGAGGAATAGACCAATGTATAAAAAGATGCTTAATCTTCTTCATAATTTAAAAATACAAATTAAAGTAACACAAAATATCATCTTTCAGATTAGCACAATTCATACAGCTTGAAAACACACTATGTTAGGGAAGATAAGGAACAAAAGACTCCTTTATGGTTTTTAATAAAAATGACAACTGGCAAAATTGCTTAAATTTGTTATAACTCTCAAAATAAAAAATTACATGTATTCCTTGATCTAGGTGTTTTACTTTAGGCAACTGACGTACAGAAATACTCTCACATGCAAGAATAGTTATTACAGTCAAACAAGTAAAAACCTGGAAATAATCTAGACATACATTAGTAGGAGGAGCCTGGTTTAATAAATTTATGATGTATCCACATAATGAAATACTTGTCATTAAAACAAAGTGAAAATAAAAAAAAAAATAAAGCATGGTGAAAAGGTGTATATGGTTTGGTCCTACCGTGTATAATTAGGGTGAGGGGCTAATGTGCATACACATATAAAAGATCTCTGGAAAATTTGCAAGAAACTGTTAATAATGATTCTACCTCTGGGGAGTATGACTTACTTTTCACTATGTAACATTTTATCCTATCAGAATTTACCACATCTATGTTGATTTTAAAACTACATTAAAAAACAGCCGAGCCGAAACCGGTTTGGCTCAGTGGTCGAGCGTCGGTCTGTGGACTGAAGGGTCCCAGGTTCGATTCCGGTCAAGGGCATGTGCCTTGGTTGCAGGCGCATCCCCAGTGTGGGGTGTGCAAGAGGCAGCTGGTCGATGATTCTCTCTCATCGATGTTTCTAACTCCCTATCCCTCTCCCTTCCTCTCTGTAAAAAAAAAATCAATAAAATATATATATTTTTTAAAAACAAACAAAAAAAACCCAGCTGAAACCGGTTTGGCTCAGTGGAAGAGCGTCGGTCTGCGGACTGAAAGGTCCCGGGACTGAAAGGTCCCGGGTTCGATTCTGGTTAGGGGCATGTACGTTGGTTGGGGGCACATCCCCAGTACGGAGTGTGCAAGAGGCAGCTGGTCGATGTTTCTCTCTCATCTACGTTTCTAGCTCTCTATCTCTCTCCCTTCCTCTCTGTAAAAAAATCAATAAAATATATTTTAAAAAAACTACATTAAAAAACATTAAATACAGCCCAGCCGGTGGGGCTCAGTAGTTGAGCATCAACCCATGAACAGGGCAGGGCACATGCCTGGGTTACAGTCTCGATTCCCAGTAGAAGGCAGCCGATCAATGATTCTCTATCATCACTGATGTTTCTAATCTCTCTCTCCTTCTTCCTCCCTCTCTCTGAAATCAATAAGAAAACTATTTTTTAAAAAATATTAAACAGAGTAATGAACTTATACATCCTCAAGAGCTATCTATCATTCAGACTATCTTTTCCTTCAATGTATCTGAAATAGTGAGGTTTAACTAAGTTTTAAAATTATATTCATAAAAATGTGATATGGTTCCCCACTTCTTAGAGAACAAAGCAAAGGCAACTTAGCTTAACAGATTAAACCACATGAAAACGAATATTCAATCATTTTTGACATGCAAAATATCAAATAATCCAACCTAAATTATGCCTACAGGCCCTATGATCAGAGACTGCTCCACTCGTGCTACAAATTACCTCTTTTCTCTGGGTCTCTCACCTTCATTATCTGTAAAATGGAGAACACAACAGAATCCACCCCAGGAGTAACACCTGAGAACTTAGCATAGTGCCTGACATATAGTTATAAAAAAATATTACTTACAGAATCACCACCAGTATTACTATAATCATTGCCAATAACACTAGGTTCTATTAGTTCTATAGACCAGTCTTTAGTTAGGCATTCATTTGAAGCCTCCAGAATCTGTTTTTATCTAAATACGTTTTATGTAATTAAAGTATAGAACATGTTAAATCAAAATGTTTTTTTAAATCTAGAATTTGATATAAAAACACAAAATTCAATATTATGTTGAATGTAGAATTAACATCTAAACATTTTCAGAATTGGATAGATTTCTTCGAAGAAGAGTCTTTAATTTTCTCAAATGTTCTAGTTTAAAAGGTTATGTTTACATTTACTAGAAATTCAGCACTAAAAAACAAACAATAAAAAGAAATCCAGCACTGAAAAATTTCTCCACAGAAAAGCACTCCTTTCTTTGCAGTGGTCATCAGGCTCACAAGCTGAAAACTGAGGAATCAGCATCGTAAAACTCACCTAAAGGATGATCAGCATAATCTGGTCTTTGAATATAACTTGGCACAGGCCTGGTTGGCATCTAAAAACATCAAAAGATATATGTTAGTTAAAACCAATTCAAATCTGAAATTAATCATCACTATTAAAATTTACTAACAAAGGCCCTAACTGGTTTGGCTCAGTGGATAGAGCATTGGCCTGAGGACTCAAGGGTCCCAGGTTCGATTCCAGTCAAGGGCATGTACTTTGGTTGTGGGCACATCCCCAGTAGGGGGTGTGCAGGAGGCAGCTAATGGATGTTTCTCTCTCATCAATGAGTCCAACTATCTCTTTCCCTTCCTCTCTGTAAAAAAAATCAATAAAATATATATTTTAATTTTAAAAATTACTAACAAAGGAAATAAAAGTGAGGAAAAACACTAAAAAATTCATTCATTTCATTTAAATAAAAAAAGTTTTAAATGACACCTTAATTATCACAATATGTCTATTTCATGAAGATTAAACTTAATTTTCCTAGTTCTAATGCCACTTAAATATCCTAAGTGGGGAGGGCGGCCACGGCTATTAACATCACAAGCAGACAGCAGGTGCCCATGTTGTTCCGAACCAGCTGGCAAACTATCAGCAACAAAAAATTATATCTCTAAGTAAATATACACCATTATGTTCATTATTATCTCTGAGAGCTAGTATTAAAAAGATGTTCTCACATTGTTGATATATGCCCAAATTTTTTAAAGCTGTATTTTTTATTTTTTTTTTAAATCAGTAAAAAAATGCAAATATTTGTGGATGGTAAATTGATTTAAAATTAAATGGATTCCTATGTTAACATGCTGAAGCCCATCTGACAAGAACGTAGGAAGGAGTGGGAGTGGCAGAAAAGCCCTATCAAACTTAAGGTAGAAATATATCACATTAAACAATTTTAGAAAGGTAAGCAATATACACTACCACCAAGCCAGCCAGAAAATATCTATTCTACTATTTCCTTTTTTAGGATTAAAGAAGTTTTAATCCTTACATCTAAAAATTTTTTCTTCTTCCAGAATTGCCAGTTATCCCTATTAACTTCTAAATAATGTCCCATAAAGAGCTAGAATGTGAACTTAATCCTTATTATATAATTCATAATTGAAATACAAATTTTTAGTAAACGACAAATTGGTTTTAAGAACGTTAAATGTGTATTACCTTATTTACTCACCAGTGGATAATGTGGTCGGAGTTTACCCGTGTATCGATAACCTGCCCATGGGTCAGTATTAATATCACCTTCTAGACTCCAGGAAGACAATTCCCGCTTTGCCTTTTCATCTTCTAAATGATAGATGGATGAGAGAAAGGACAGAGGAAGAAATGCTTCAGTGGTCAAACTACTGAGTAGCAGCATTCTTTAACTGTAACTTGTGTGAACACCACACCAAAGAGTACAGGTACAAAAACCCAACAAACTCCTGCCTTAGCATATCTCACCAGAGCTAATGTTTTCTTGCTATGTTTACAACCCTATGATACCTCAAAGATCTGAGTGTCTTGTGAGAAAAAGCCCAAGCTAACCATATTGTAAGTTGTTATACATTATTGACTAGGAACAGCTCATACTAGAACTCCTGTCCTCAAGCAAATGCTAAATCTCTACAAGATCAATTTATAGGAAGCCCGTTTTGAAGTACATATAAAGTCTGAGCCAAGGCAGTATTTCAAATTGCTTTGAAAAATTTATGAGCATCATTTGCCTTTTCTCAGTTCAGGGGTAACTGAAGAAATTAGAAAAAGGTAAAGATAGCCCTAGCTGGTTTGGATCAGTGGATAGAGTGTTGGCCTGCGGACTGAAAGGACACAGGTTCGATTCCAGTCAAGGGCACATGCCCAGGTTGTGGGCTCGATCCCTAGTGTGGGACATGCAGGAGGCAGCCAATCAATAATTCTCTCTCATCATTGATGTTTCTATCTCTCTTCCTTCCTCTCTGAAATTTTTTTTTTAAGGTACAGATGAGGGGAGAGAAAAATCAGTAAAAAAATCACTGAAACCTCAGTAGAAAAATTTAAGAATTACACACACACACACACACACACACACACACATACCATTTACCAGGTTACAGTTATTAATACATAATGTTGCATTTAGTGAAATGTACCTAAGACTCCTTTTCATACATAACAGACCAGACTCTCTATGGCAGCGTTTTTCAACCGTTGTTCCGCGGCACACTATGTTGCCTGGTGTGCCGTAGGTGCAGACAAGACAAGAATTTTATAATTTTTCACTATTTTGTTTACTTAATATTTCATAATAAAGTAATTATAAAATACTTTCTTTGTGTTTATTTGATTCCTATTCAAGAGAATTACTTTATATATAGTCAATATAGGCACAGAGTTAAATTTTTTAACATTTTCTAATGGTGGTGTGCCTCGTGATTTTTTTCATGAAACAAGTGTGCCTTTGCCCAAAAAAGGTTGAAAAACACTGCTCTATGGTATCTCACATCAGCAAACTGTACCTCCATCTACAATGAAAAACAAAACAAAACAAAGTAAAAACACACACACACACACACACACACACAGCACAAAAAACAAACAAACATACAAACAAACACTAAATAGACCTTGAATAGCAGGAATTAAATCCCTCCAGTGTCAACCTATATCCCTCCCAAGGCAACTCATCTTTTCCTGATTACTGCCATGCTATCACAAGTTTTGAAAGTCAGGCTTTAGGCAATTGTAGAGAAGTATATGAGAAAAATAAAACTCCCCCTTTACATTTAAATATATTTAAAGTACAAAATGGGGAAGAAAAAATGAAATCATACCATATTAAGCTAGCGAGGAATGGTAAATGGATGAAGGTGGTCAAAAGATACAAAATTCTATTGATGCAGAAAAAGCATTTGATAAAATCCAACACCCTTTCCTGATAAAAACTCTTAACAAGGTGGGAGTACAAGGATCATACCTCAAAATAATAAAAGCCATATATGATAAACCCACGGCCAACATTATACTCAATGGGCAAAAACTAAAACCATTCCCTCTAAGAACAGGAACAAGACAGGGATGCCCACTCTCGCCACTCCTGTTTGACATAGTACTGGAAGTACTAGCCATTGCAATTAGACAAGAGGAGGAAATAAAAGGCATCCAAATTGGAAAAGAAGAAGTAAAGTTATCCTTATTTGCAGATGACATGATATTGTACATAAAAAACCCAAAAGACTCCATTAAAAAACTAATTGACTTAATAAATGAATTTGGCAATGTAGCAGGATACAAAATTAATGCCAAGAAATCCATGGCATTTCTATACACCAACAGTGAAACTACAGAAACTGAGACTAAAAAAGCAATTCCATTTACCATCGCACCAAAGAAATTAAGATACCTAGGAATAAATTTAACTAAGGAAGTAAAGGACCTATATGCAGAAAACTACGCGACACTGAAAAAAGAGATAGAGGAAGATGTAAGGAGATGGAAGAATGTACCATGTTCATGGATTGGTAGAATCAACATCATCAAAATGTCCATACTTCCTAAAGCAATCTATAGGTTCAATGCACTCCCCATTAAAATACCAACGGCATATTTCACTGACCTAGAAAGAACTCTCCAAAAGTTCATTTGGAACAATAAAATAGCCACAGAAATCCTGAGAAAGAAGGGTAAAGTAGGAGGGATCTCAATACCAGACTTCAAACTGTATTACAAAGCCACTGTTTTCAAAACAGCCTGGTACTGGCACAAGAACAGACATATAGATCAATGGAATAGAATTGAGAACCCAGATATCAACCCAAATCACTATGCTCAATTAATATTTGACAAAGGAGGCATGAATATACAATGGAGTCAAGACAGTTTCTTCAATAAATGGTGTTGGGAAAATTGGGCAGACACATGCAAAAGAATGAAACTAGATCACCAACTTACACCATACACAAAAATAAACTCAAAATGGATGCAGGACTTAAACATCAGACGGGAAACCATAAAAATACTAGAAGCATCCACAGGCAGCAAAATCTCAGACGTATGCCAAAAGAACTTCTTCACTGATACTGCCCCTAGGGCAATGGAAGCTAAAGAGAAAATAAACAAATTGGACTACATCAAAATAAAAAGCTTTTTTACAGCAAAAGAAACCATCAACAAAACAACAAGAAAGCCCACGGTGTGGGAGAACATATTTGCTAATAACACCACTGATAAAGGTTTAATCTCCAACATCTACCGACAGCTGATACAACTAAATAAAAGAAAGGTGAATGATCCAATTAAGAAATGGGCAATGGATCTAAATAGAATATTTTCAAAAGAAGACAGAAGGAAGGCCAAAAGGCACATGAAAACATGCTCAAAGTCACTAATTATCCGAGAGATGCAAATCAAAACAACAATGCGGTACCATCTCACACCTGTCAGAATGGCCAACATCAACAAATCAACAAACGACAAGTGTTGGCGAGGTTGCGGAGAAAAAGGAACCCTCGTGCACTGCTGGTGGGAATGCAGACTGGTGCAACCACTGTGGAGAACAGTGTGGAATTTCCTCAAAAAACTGAAAATGGAACTCCCATTTGATCCAGTAATCCCACTCCTAGGAATATATCCCAAGAAACTACAATAGAAACACCAATCAGAAAGGATATATGCACCCCTATGTTCATAGCAGCACAATCTACAATAGCCAGAATTTGGAAACAGCCTAGTGCCCGTCAGCAGATGATTGGATCCAAAAACTATGGTACATCTACACAATGGAATACTATGCTGCCACAAAAAAGAAGGAATTCTCATCATTTGCAGCAACCTGGATGGAATTGGAGAACATCATGCTGAGTGAAATAAGCCAATCAATGAAAGAGAAACACCACATGACCTCACTCATTTGTGGATAATAAAGATCATTATAAACTGATGAACCAAAAGATAGATACAGAGACAGTAAAGCAACAAGCAGATTGTCAAATTTCAGCAGGGAGGGGAGGAGGAACTGGGGGAGATAATAGATCAACTGAAGGACTTGTATACATGCATATAAGTACAACCAATGGACATAAAGCTCTGGGGAGGGAGGGGATGTGTGGGAGGGAGGGAGGGGGAAAAATCAATAAAATATGTAAAAATAAATAAATTAATTAAATTAAAATCATAAAAAATAAAATAAAATAAAATCAAATCTGTGACAGGGGAGAGTTGAAGCAAAAACCCATTTCTCTGTTAAGACAGTTCCAAACTTTGCCATCATCCCAAAATGAAACTCTGTAACTGCTAAACACTAACTTCCTCTTTCTCTCCCAGCCTGTGGCACCACCTTTGTTTCTATGAATCTGACCATTCTAGGTACCTTGTACAAATGAGAGCATAACAATAAAAAAAAAAAAAAAAAAAAAAAAAAAAAAAAAAAAAAATTCTACTTATAAGAAATATGTTCTAGAGATGGAATGTACAGCATGGTGACTGAAGTCAACAAAAACAACAAAAAGACAATCCAGTCAAATTTCCTCATTTTACAGATGAGGAAACTGAGGTAAGGGGAGGTTTCCAGTAGCCAATCCATTTGCATTACTCTGGAAGATAATACAATGATAATATTACATATAAAGTACAGAAATACAAAAGAATAAGAATGGAAAAACAGCCGAAACCGGTTTGGCTCAATGGATAGAGCGTCGACTTGGGGACTGAAGGGTCCCGGGTTCGATTCCGGTCAAGGGCATGTACCTTGATTGTGGGCATATCCCCAGTGGGGGGTGTGCAAGAGGCAGCTGATCGATTACTCTCTCTCATTGATGTTTCTAACTCTCTATCTCTCTCTCTTCCTCTCTGTAAAAAATCAATAAAATATATTTTTCTTAAAAAATGGAAAAACAAAAGAAAAGCTCTCCTGTGCTACTGAATTTTTAGTATCTTTCTCCCTAAGGAATTGAAGAAAGCCACTGTGAATGTTAATGTCAATAGGAAAACTGTCTCTCACCCTAGGACAAAACTGGACTGCATTCATTGCCTCAGGGTCAAACATTACAGAAAATTACTTAGAGATGCAGGTCCACTGATGCCTGCTTCAGCTATGAGAAGAATCAAGTACTTTTGTCTGGAATGAGAACAATTTTCACCTGAAACAAAGGGCAGAATAACAAGATGCAGATTTTGTTTTAACAAACTCCTGCGGAGAGAGCAAGAAAAAAGAAAGATAAAACCTTTCAAAGCTTCCAGCTGATCAGCATTTCAAGTTTTCCACAATCTATTTTCAAAAGAGAATTAAAAGCAGACCTCAAACAAATAATACATACATCCAAAGATTCCTAGATGAGATTGAAATTTGGCAAGTTCTTTTCGAATAACTTATTAGGAAAATGTACACTTCAATAGTCAGTTCATTTACATTTTAGGATCAATTTGAGCTGAGCCCTAAGTGTTAGACATGTAATGGACACCTAATTCAGCTGAATTGGACTTGGGGTTGGTAACAAAATTGCAAATTAACTGATGTTTTTCAAAAAGCTGTGAAAGCACAGGACAGTCTCACACACACACATCTGGGGATACATCCTATCCAGGCTTTAGTCTTTAAAAGGTTCTGTGCAGGCTGCCTCCTCTGGTCAGCTGACACAACAATATACCTAAGCTTTGCATAAGACAGGATCATCTGATCACAAGTCTGACTCAGTCCCTCGAGAAATGACTATTAAGTAGCTGTGGAGCACTTACTATGTGCACTGTACGCATGCTCAGTATTTTACATGGATTTGTTTGCTTAATCCTCACAACAGACAAAATTTCAGCATTTTGAAGGTGAGCTCAAAGTAATGTATGCTCACAAAGCTTTGGTAGAATCAATTCTGAAACATTACATAAAATCTTCACTCTGCAATCCAAAAATCAAGAACTCTAGTTTTGAGGGTAGAGGAGTGATTATTGAGATTTGGTTTGTTATTGTTTTTTAAAGGAATTTTTACAGCATTTTTTTTGGCTACTCAAAAGACATCTATCAAATGCTTCCACCTCTTTAAGAAATGGGAGACAAGCACAATGAATAAATCAGTGATACTTAAAAAGAATATAGGATAATAGAGTATTAAGACGTAAAACGCTACTATCTCCATTCTGGCAGGAAATAGGCACCTAAGCTTCAGCACTGTGTGCCTTTGATGCCTTTGTAATCTAACTGGTCCTTACTATCACAAAAATAAGTCCTGGCTCTAGCTGGTTTGCTCGGTGGATAGAGCGCCAGCATGCAAACTGTAGGGTCCCGGATTCGATTCTAGTCAAGGGCACATGCCTGGTTGTGGGCTTGATCCCCAGAAGGGGGCGTAAAGGAGGCAGATCAATGATTGTCTCTCATCACTGATGTTCCTATCTCTCTCTCCCTCTCCCTGGCTCTCTGAAATCAATAAAAATACATCGTAAAAAATATACATTTTTAAAAAGTCCTGTCCTTGAATCATTTATTTAATTCATACTTGAAATTTTCCTAAGATCTGATTAGCTTCTGCAATCAAGAAAGGTCCGTATGATTTCACTGGTGAATTCTACTAAACATTTAAGGAAGAAATAACACCAATTTGTATAATCTTTTCCAGAAAACAAATGAGGAGGAGACACTTTGCATTGTATTAGAAATAAAATTACTCTAATGCCAAAACCAAAGACATTAAAAGCAAATTACAGAAATATCCCACATGGGCAAACATATAAATCAAGCATCCTTAATTAGAAATCAGTGCACACTACACCTTAAAAAAAAAAAAAAAAAAAAAAAGGAAAAAGGCCTAAGCATGTCATCTCATGAAATAGACTACTTGATATCTTATCTCACTATTATTTCTTGGAATAAGTTGCTATGTTTTATGATGCCCTGTTCCTTCCTAACTAATATTCTTTCCCCCTAATTCCTTTTCCAGTAATCTTAGTTCCAGCGAGGACCCTTCCCCAGACATTCTCTCTTCTAGGACTGTCATCCTCAATGGTGTAATCGGGATCAATTTATTAGGGGAAAGATTCAGGGCTAGTCAGCTGAGGGTTGTCTCTGTCCAACACAGTTCAAAGGGGTCAAGAATATTAGACTCACCCACTGAAGAAAATTACCTCAAAAGATCCAAGAGGACATCACACTAAACACCACGGTACAAGTAAAACCCAAATGGCCTCAGTTCAATACAGTTAATAATTAATTTACTTTCACTTGGGAACCATCAGTAGTTTAATTCTCTTGTAGTACAGGTTTTAATGAAATAACTCACCCTTGGAAATCCAGTATTGAAGAAAGAGGCACATTTCAGTTAGTTAACAAAAGGTTGGGGTGGAGATTCATTCTAAGCTGTTTTACTAACATACTGCTTCACCTCAACCCTTCACTCACCTATGCTTTAACCTCCTGCTTATAAAATATTAATAACTGGCTTAAAAAGCTCTAAAATACCAAACAATTAGAAATACAGCATTTTATCTATGAGTGAATAAAACTAAATGGCATTACTTAAAATCAATTTCTATATTTGATTTGAGGTAACAAATTCTGCCTTTTATGCTTTGAGAAACTCAATTATCACAATGAGCTTTCCTCTCCAACCACATTTCCTCCCCCAATAGTCCAGCATTTCCATTAAATGTGGACTTCACTTTGCACAAGCACAGAAAATACTTTTTTAAACTGTTGATATAAAACAATCTATCAAACTTTATTAAATGAACAAATTCCTTAAAAAAAACACAAGGAGATAAATAATAAAAAAAAATACTAAGGTCAGTAAGCTGAAACAAAACCCTTATATTATACAGAGTACCATGTGCTGTCTGTATGACAAGCGTTCATCTATCAGGATTGCAATGCATAAGAACAGAAACGCCCTGCCAATTTTCAGGTAATTGTGATGGGTTGTCTGTCTTAAGCCAGCCACACTAATGACATGAATTATAAGATGAATGGCCAGAGCAGGAAAGGCCATTTCAATCAGAGACACATCGTGGCGGGTGACAGCAATAGCTAAAACAGCAGCCAACAGTTTCACTTCATGGTGTCTCACAAAGTAACATCGAAAGAGCAAATTAAACATTAGAGTGGAAGTAATAACATAACATGACCAAAAAACCTGAAGTAATTGACTTTTGAGTAGAAAAGCCATCAAAATTCAAACTAAACAAAAACAAGAGATCAGGCTAAATAAAGCCTGACAGCTCATGTGTCCCAGCCCACAATAAGCAAGCATTTCTAGCAAAGGAAAGACGGTGCCAAAGAGCAGACCTTCTCAGGTATCGCTCAAGCTTATCCCAGCAACCATTCATGTTTTCATGTCACATGTCATACAACAATGTCAACAAATATATTACTCAACCACACTTTTTACATGATTACGCACCATAAAGAATAAACAATATGTTCAAATTCTAGCTTTTTAATTACACTCTTAGAATATTCAAATATGCACTTTCTGAATATTCAAACATACACTTTCAGAACTGGAAGAATTCTTATCTTTCCCACAAAAGCCACTTCTAAGACATACAGTCTAGAGATGTATTATATGATTTCACTTACTTGCTTTCTTATGTAGTAACTTGTGAGTAGCCCAACTTCCTTTAAAACATTCCTAAAAAAGCAAACATGAAAATCAGTGTTAGGCCTTCCTTTACTAGAAACATCGTAAGTAACATTGTACATAAGAATTTACAAAAAAGAAATCTTTGACTTCATTAAATATTGAGAAAAGCTTAAAAAATGATATCTGCTTAAAAATTCATTTCAGAAAGCAACCTAACCTCTAAATTATTTCAAATAAGCAAGAAACATTAATTTATATTGTAAATAGCAATCAGTTACATTTCAAATTTATGTCACTACATTATTTTGAAGTATTTTAAAATAATGTAATGACATAATCATAAGAAAGACAAAGGAAAATGTTGCAAGTTTGATTTTCAGTCATACTCACTTTGTTAACTGTATGCTACAGCCCTATTAGACTGAACTCCATGAAGGAAGGGACCATGTCGAACTTACCAACATGTCCCCAGAGCCAAGCAAGAGAGCCTAAGCCTAGCACACGGTAATACTGGCTGATTGGACAAATGGATGAATGACTAGAAAGACTAAGCTTTTCACTTAGGAAAACTGGTTCATATAACATATTTCAGACACCAGCAAGAATTACTGAAGTGGAAAAACGAGTTCAAGTAATAAACTGAATTAAAATAACGAACTCAAGCAACAAATTAGAAAAATTATTCAATCGTATATATTACTAATGCTTTGATTTTTAGAGTATCTCCTTCAAAGAATTTAATTACTCAAATACAGCAGTCGCCCTTATTACATTTTCACTTTCTGCACTTTCCGTTACCTGCAGTCAATTGCAGCTCAAAAATATTAAATGAAAAATTCCAGAAATAAACAATTTGTACATTTTATTTATTTACTTTAAAATATGTTTTTATTGATTCCAGAAAGGGTAGAACAGGGAAGTAGAGATAGAAACATCAAAGATGAGGGAGCATCATCAATTGGTTGCTTCCCGCGGCTCCACACTGGGGATCGAACCCGCAATCCAGGCATGTGCCCTGACCAGGAATCAAACTATGATTTCCTGGTTCATAGGTCGATGCTCAACCACTGAGTCACTCCAGCCAGGCCAATATGTACATTTTAAAGTGTGCTGTATTCTGAGTAGACTGCTGAAATCTTGCGCAGTCCAACCCTAGACACGAATCATATCCACACTGAGTATATACACTGCCCGCCTGTCTCAGTTATCAGACTGAGTCATAGTATTGCAGGGCTTGTATCAAATAACCCTTATTTTATTTACTGGTAAAAATGGTCCCAAAGCACAAGAGTGATATGGCAATTTGGATATGCCAAAGAGAATCCATAAACTTCATCATGGGTCTATATGCATAGGAAAAAATATAGTATAGGGTT
The DNA here is from genome assembly GCF_014108245.1 of Pipistrellus kuhlii. Classification (NCBI taxonomy): domain Eukaryota; kingdom Metazoa; phylum Chordata; class Mammalia; order Chiroptera; family Vespertilionidae; genus Pipistrellus; species Pipistrellus kuhlii. Next base: position 137,336,499 of record NW_023425404.1, read on the forward strand.
CGTTACTACCCACAGTTTTAGGCATTTACTGGAGATCATATGGGGGGTGAGAGGGAGTAGAGGGAGAACTACTGTGTATCATTACAAATATTAAGAAAATCCACAGCTTCCTACAAATGTTTTAACTTTGCAAACATAAAAGAGTAAGTCATGGATAAGAGAAAAGGTAAGAAAAAAATATAAAATAAGACATCCCTAGAACTATGTAGCTGCTAGGCAACTCTCCCTAGGGGTTTACCCGAGGGCCTCTGAGGGCCTCCAGGGCCAGGATCTTCACTATTTCCCCTTCGCTCCCTTGCATCCTCACAGCCTGCAGCACTAAGCCAAGAAAACCCAGGTGAACCTATTTTCTCCTACTACAACATCAACGGACTTCAAGTGTATAAAAAGGTATCCACAGCATCCTTAGATTTATTTTTATTTTTTTGAAGCTAAAACTGAGTTCAGTATTTTGGAGAGAATGGAGATGTGGTGGGCAGAATAATGCCGTGTTTCCCCAAAAATAAGACATCCTCCAAAAATAAGACCTATTTACAGGTTTCCTTCTGAGTGAAATACAAGGCATCCCCCGAAAATAAGGCCCCCCTAGGCTAAACATGAGAGATTTGGTCCATTGATTCTGAAAGAAATGGAGTCACAAGAAATTCACCAGGAAATTCAGAAATTGGATTGTTATGATGATGTTCCAGAAGATGATGACATGATTGTCATTGAATAAATGAGTAAATTCTCGATACTGTAGGATTCACAGTTTGTCTGGTTTGTGTTGACAACTACCGTACTACTGTAACATATACAGGTAATAAATTTCCTTTATTTTCATTTAACAATAAATGTGTACCGTATTCTTCTTCGTGGAAAAATAAGACATCCCCTGAAAATAAGACCCAGTGCATCTTTGGGAGCAAAAATTAATATAAGACACTGTCTTATTTTTGGGGAAACAGGGTAGTGCACCGAAGATGTGCACATCCTAATCCTCAAAATTTGTGACTAAGTTAGGTTACAACTATGGTAAAGGGGAATTAAAGGTCTGCTAATCAGTGGACCTTGGGAATGGGGAGGATCTCTTTTTATCTAAATGTGCCCAATGTAATCACAAGTGTCTTTAAAAAGGTAGAAGAGGGGTAGAAGGAGCCAGGAAGATGTAACGATAGAAGCAGGGCAGAGAGAGATAATTACATGATTGGCTTTGAAGATGGGGTTGGGGGCCATGAGCCAAGGGACACAGGCGGCCTCTGTAATGACTGAAAAGGGCAATTAACAGATTCCCCCAGAGCCTCTAGAAAGGAATGCCAACCTGCTAACACCTGATTTTAGCCCTAAGACCTTTGTCACACGTCTGACCTACAGAACTGTAAGATAAGTCTGTTGCTAAAGCATCAGATTTGTGGTAATTTATTATAGCAATTACAGGAGGGAAAATGAGTTACTCCTATCTGTTGTCAAACTGCAGAAACTAATCACAATTGGCAAAAAGATCAAGAAATTAGTAGAAAAACATATTTATGGCACACAGAGGAATATTATGAATACTTGAAAAGTCCTAAGAACTAAGTGATTTCTTTCAGTATTACCACACTTACTCCAGAACAGAAAAGGTCAATTTTGACCTATAATATGAACGCAACCATAATAACAACTATAAAGTTGCTATTTACTGAATAGGTGCGGTATAGGCCTATATCTCATTTCATCCTCACAAAAACCCTGCAAGGCAGATGACATTATCCCTGCTCTACAAACGACAGCACTGAAGCACAAATATGCAATAATTTGTCTATCATATAACAGAACCATACCTGGCAGAAATAAGACCCAAACCCAGCATTACCTGGCTAAAGGTGATACTTTCTCACAGCTTTGCAAGGTGTGGATGGGGATTACGGGTGTGTATGTGTATTCAATTCAAAGCATAATTTAGCACTAAACTTAGAACCAGAAAACAAGGGTGTGATTAAGCTCTACCATGTATTAGCTATACCACTGTAAGCTCTAAAATTTTATCTCTAAATCTGGAAAATGATATTATTAACCATTCTCATGGATCCTCAGTTGCCTCATCTATAGAAAATGGAGTTGATTTCTCCAGGAGCAGAAAATATAGCAGATTAGAGATGATGTAAATAACATGTATGAAAGTAGTTAACAAGTGTCTACCACACAGTAAGTATCAATGTAAACAACACCCCAGTGCTTATCAATATGCCTGGAACTGAATAGGTTTGCTCAATATATGTTGGAGAATGAACTAAGATTAATGTGATCATAAACACAAGAGCCTTCTAGTTGTAGGTGGGAATGTAAACTCTTCTCATTGCCTATTAGGACAGGCTGCAAGCTGCCTACTCCATAGCCATTCTCTCTTTGCCTTAACACCAACAGAATCCTGCTAGTGGAGGTGTAATGTACCAGCTAAAAACATCCCTGGCCTCCTTAATGATACGGGAGGCCATGTGATCTAGTCTGGCCAACAAAATGTAAGCCTAGTCATAAGACAGGACTTCCGGAAAGCTTCTTAGAAAACAGACACGAATTTTCTATTCTTTGCCCTTTCCTGCTTCTATCAGGGAGACGCTGCCTGAGCTGAAGCAGCAGTCCTGAGGCCACAAAGCCGCAAGCAGACCCCAAGAGGCCTGGATCCCTAGTGACTGTGGGCAGAGACTGGAGTGAAGCAGTAGAACCTCTGGAGGGAGCCCTGCTGCCACCTTGATTTACGTTCAGTGAAACTAATTTTGGACTTTCAGCTTCCAGAACTGTGAGAGGATAAATTTGTTGTTTTAATCTACTCAGTTTGTGGTGATTTGTTACAGCAGCCACAGGAAGCTGATACAGTAGCTGACCAGACATCAGGGCACAGCAGAAGAATGAATCCAATTACTAACTACGCTGAAACAGGGTGAAGGACTAATTACAGCCTTTCTGAAGCTTCTTCAACTTGCATGTACTTATTTATGGAGTCAACTCCCAATTATTCATGATCATTTATAAATGGGGCAAGCAAAGGCAGATGAGTTATTTTAAGAAACTTAACTTTAGCCAGCAATGTCAACTTCTTCTCTTCCTCCCTGTCCAAGCTATTCTTCATCACAGATATGACTGGCAAAGGGGTGGGGCAGATTGGAGTTTCACCTGTTTTTCCTTCCTGGCAAAGATGCTTATGACAGTTAAGACTGTCAGCAAGAAAAAGATGAGGGATGGGAAAGAAAAGAAGTGAAAGGAAAAGCTCAAAGTAGCTCTTAGAACCCCAGTTTAAAGTCAGCCAGGCCCAGAGGCAAAGTCCTACCACCGAAGAATGTTGGATGCATCACTACTTTCCTTTACTTTCCAGGCCTTAACACTAATGTTTCCTTAACACCAGACAAACTGTCCTCATATTAACTATACTTGGTACAATTTCCCACTCATTTTCATTATGCAAGCTTAGAACAGACCAACTGAATGTCTGCCCAATGAGAACTATATATGGCTAAAGTGGTATACATACCTCCTAGGTACCAATATAGCCAATATTGTAGCACTACTATTTTTTCTGGTGGTCAGTGCACATCATAGTGACTGGTTGAGTGGCCTTAGCATATCTTTAGCATATTATGCTTCTTTTTTTAAAAAGATTTTCCTCTATGGGTTTTATTATTTTATTTTATTTTGTTTTTGTTTTTTTAATTTTTATTGATTTTAGAGAGGAAGGGAGAGGAATAGAGAGAGACAGAAACATCAATGATGACAATCACTGATCAAGTGCCTCCTGCAGGGCCCCTATTGGGGATTGAGCCCACAACCCAGGCATGTGCCCTTGGCCAGAATCAAATTTGGGACTCTTCAGTCCACAGGCCGATGCTCTATCCACTGAGCCAAACTGGCTAGGGCAGAATATTATACTTTGATTAGTTGAACGGATGATCAGACACTTAGAATATTAGGCTTTTATTATATAGGATAAAAATAAACCAAGAAAGAGGAAGATGTGATACCGACAAGAGAGAGAAGCCAAGGGTATCTCCAGGATGATGCTTGAAGAGAGATGTAAGGGTGACTACCATGAAGCAAGCCCAGGGAGCAAGAAGTTCTGGCTACAGGTCAGAGGGTCCCAAGAGAGACATTTCCAAGATAAAATTGATTAAATATCAAATGCAGTTAAAAGTGCTGAGTGGAGTTCTAAACAATTGTGAAAGAGTTTGGGGATGAATCAGTAAGTGACTAAAGGAAACTATTAAAAGAATGGGAAATAAGAAAAAGAGGAGGCCCTAACTGGTTTGGCTCAGTGGATAGAACGTCGGCCTGCGGACTGAAGGGTCCCAGGTTTGATTCCGGTCAAGGGCATATACCTTGGTTGCAGGCACATCCCAAGTAGGTAGTGTGCAGGAGGCAGCTAATCGATGTTTCTCTCTCATTGGTGTTTCTAACCCTCTATCCCTCTCCCCTTCTCTCTGTGGGGGGGGGGGGGGAAGAGGGGGGGAAATATATATATATATATATTAAAAGAAAATGAAAAAAGAAAAGAAAAAGAGGAGAGGCCCGGCCCTCATGGATCAGTGGTTGAGGGTTGACCTATGAACCAGAAGGTCATGGTTCGATTCCCAGTCAGGGCATATGCCCGAATTGTGGGCTAGATTCCCAGTGTGGGGTGTGCAGCAGGCAGCCTATCAATGATTCTCTCTCAACACTGTTTCTATCTCTCTCTCCCTCTCCCTTCCTCTCTGAAATCAGTAAAAATATTTTTTAAAAGGGAGGTGGGAGTTTATAAGTTAGAAGTATTTAACTAGGTATGTGATATTTAGTTGACTAATCAACTAAAATGTTACAAAAAACACTGTTACAAAAATCATTTTAATTAATGTTTTTGTAACATTTGAGCCTCTATGATGTTGATAGTAAGCATAAACCCAATTAAGAAACATTTAAATTACCTTATTGTGAATTAAGATTCAATATAATGTAAAATATTTTTTAAAATATATATACACCCACTGCTAAAGAAACCCCTTCATAGAAGTTTATAATATGAATGAGTTAATATCTTTAAAAAAATCAATAAGTAATTTTAAAAGGAAAACACAGAATTTTAAAACTAGAAGAAATTTACAGTTTTATAAAAGAAATTTGTAAAGTAGCCAATTTTTCACTCAGCAGCAACTCTATTCTGCTGCTAGAGATCTTATGATAATCAACAGATTTTTAAAATGCTATTATATTAATATAACCCACAAATAATGTTCTTTAAAGTGAATTTCATGTTCTACAGACAGCGTAATAATTTTAAATGAATGTTTGCTCATGGCCATATTTAAACTGTATATGTCCAGATATTTAAATGCAATTTGAGACTGAAAAGTGAACAACTTTAATGTTTAATAATGCCATGTAGGTTAAGTATCCATTTCACTGTATCACTTCCTGCAGTGATCACTGTATCCTTTGAGATCCTTTTTTAAATTATTGTATTCTTTGAGAATTTTGGGAAAGCAATCATTCTTTTTCAAAGAAAAAAATATATATATCCATGTATGAATAAGCATGTGCATGTGATTCTATTTATTCATTTAGTCCTACAAATACGGAGCATATATTATGACCAAAGCACTGTGCTAGGTGCTGAGCATTCAGCAGTGAACAATATAGGTTCATTCTGAAAAATATCACATGCTAATTACACAATTACTACATATTTTAAGTCAGAACTGCTAAAAAGAAAAAGATACATAATGCTATGAGAAGAAGACGAAGAGCTGAAAATACAGGCAGGGGTCAGATGACATTAAGGATTCTGGTCTATTCTAATCACAACAAAAAGCCATTAAAGGGTTTTAAACCAAAGAACAACCCGATAAAGACTTGAGCTCATGACATTCCTGATCCCCTTCTACAAATCCAAAACTAAAACTCCTTTTTCTAAATAATATACATAATGGTATTGAAGAACTCTATAAAACTGGCTTTTAATACAAGCAGTCTTGCTTTGCATAGTAGTGTAGAACTATAAAAATGACCAAGCAAACTATAACCATAAAAATAATCTTCACAATCAATAGAAAAAACAACAAATCCTATATAATATAAGCCCAAAATGCTAAGTGTCCAGTTGTCCATTCATCCAATCAAAGCATCATATGCTAAGGCTGCTTAACTGCTAGCTATGATGTGCAATGACCACCAGGGGGCAGACAGTCGATTGGTAGGTTAGCTTGCTGCTGGGGTCCACTCAATCAGGACTGAGATGGGCTGGACATGCCCTGGAGGCCTCCTTCTATCTCTCCCCAGCTGGCCAACTTCCTCATCCCTCCAGGACCTCGATCTTGCACCGGTGGGGTCCCTTGGCCTGGCCTGCACCCTCTCGCAATCTGGAACCCCTCAGGGGATGTCAGAGAGCTGGTTTTGGCCCGATCCTGCAGGCCAGGACTAAGGACCCCACTGGGGTGAATTCATGCACCAGGCTTCTAGTATAAAGTAATACTGAATGTCAACTATAATTTAAAAATAAAAAATTTTAAATGGCAATTGATATATAACTTTTAATTTTTTTGTCAAAACCTTAAAAGCTTGAGGGTCCATTCATTTGTGTAAAGTGGTAGCTCTTTCATGGATTGGTCCCGGAACCAGCATCATCATCATTTCCTGGAAATTTGTGAGAAATGCAAATTATTATGCCCGACTCCAGACCTGCCAATTCAAACACTCCTTGGAGGGGACCAAAAATCTGTTTTCAGAATTTTGGCGATTCTGATGAGCGTGCAATTAAGAACCACTGGTTTAATGAATATTTTTCAAAAGAAAGATTTTGACATTCTTAATCTTTAAAAGTTTTTTAGTTAATACTGTAAAATCCTTTGAAATAATCCTTCAGGTCAGATAAGTAGTTCTCTTTTTTCCCTTTCAAGATTATTAATGAAGGCAGTAAGATTTCCTACTATCTTTATTTTTTAAATGTCATTTATTTATTTTAAAATATATTTTTCTTGATTTCAGAGAAAAATGGAGAGGGAGACAGAGATAGAAATATCAATGATCGGCTGCCTCCTGGAGGCTCCCCCCCTCCCCCAGGAATTGAGCCCTCAAGCCAGGCTTATGCCCTGATTGGTAATTGAACCATGACCTCCTGGTTCATAGGTTGATGCTCAACCACTGAGCCACGTTGGCCTGGCAATTTCCTAGTATCTTGATAATTCTGCTTATTGATAACTCAGAAAAATAGTTATGTCTATCATTGTTATTAGAACCACCTCATTTTACTGTTTTGCTGACATTTCCCTGCTGTAAATGGCCTGGTGCATAGCTATAACACTTGCACATCTCTAAGGAAAAACAAGAGTCACCAGGAAAGTGACCACCAGAGCATAAACACAAGAGTGCTCCAGGAGAAGCCCTCTAATTCTGGCTCATGGAACAGTGCTCAAAGAGTACAAATACCCACCTTCTTTCCTCTTTCCTGTCTTCTCACACCCTAGACCCCAAGTGATCCATGAGCTTGTTTTATAGAAGCCAAAATTCTTGGGAAAAGGCATTTTCCTCTCTTAAGGGTAAAGCTGTGGTCCAGAGAAGGTGGAGCCAAATCCCAAGGCTTTTTTCCTCTGCGTCCTCCTGCCATTTAGCCCCAGACACCGGCACTGTCATAGAAGTGTGCAGCAGAGCAGGTAACTAAACCCCTGTTTCCCAGCTAGAGGACCAAAAGAGAGGATTCCCAACCAAGACCCAGAAAGTAGCACCATAAAGCTGTTCATAACACAAAATAGAGGTGCTTGTGAAAAAGAGCTAATTGCTGTAGACCATCAGCCGGGTCTCAAACCAAGCACTGGGAAAGCTCTAAAGAGCACTGCAAAGGCTTTGAAAACTGAAGTGGCACTGAAACCAACCACCCAAAGGAGGCAGGTCAGAACTTGCAGCCTGAATCTAACCAGATTAGTAGCCTGCCAAAATAAAAATACCAACATTCTGCACAGGATTTAAACAAGATCTCATAATATTCAAATCTCCAGGGGACAGTCTAAAATGATGTGGCATATAAAAAAAGAAATAAAATTTTAACTCATAAGGGAAGTGAGTCAACAGACACAAATGCTGGCATTCATAATGTTGGCATTAAATGACAAAGACTTTAAAGCAGCTTTTATTAAAATGCTCTAATAAGCAATCAGGAACATCCTTGAAACCCACGGAAAAAGAGAAAAATCTGCCAAGAAAAGATATTTAAAAAAAAATTGTTTCAAATGAAAAAAATTTTAATTGAAAAATATAATAGCTAAAATGAAAAACTAAGTGTATGGACTCAACAGCAAAGTGGAGATGATAGAGAAAAGATTTGGTGAACTAAAAGATCAAAAGAAATTATCCCATTCAAACACAGAAAAGTTTATTTTAAAAATGAACAGCACCTCAGGGACCTATGTGATGATAAAAAAAAAAATTGCTGCCCCGGCTGGGTGGCTGTTGGTTGGAACATCATCCCTTACGCCAAAAAGTTGCCAGTAGGATTCCTGGTCCTAGTGGGTGCGTGCATGGGAGGCAACCAATTGATGTTTCTTTCTCTCTCTCTAAAATAAAGGCATATCCTCAGGTGATGATTTAAAAGTAAAGAAAATTGGGCTGGCTTTAGCTCAGCGGTTCCTTCAACTAAAAGAAAATTGCCTTATCCAGTTTGGCTCAGTGGCTAGAGCGTCGGCCTATGGACTGAAGGGTCCCAGGTTCGATTCCAGTCAAGGGCATGTACCTTGGTTGCAGGCACATCCCCAGTAGGGGGTGTGCAGGAGGCAGCTGATTGATGTTTCTCTCTCATCAATGTTTCTAACTCTATCCCTCTCCCTTACTTTCTGTAAAAAATCAATAAAATGTATTTTTAAAAAGTTAAATAATTTGATAGCTCAAACAGCTATTAGGTGGCAGAGCTGGAATTTGAATACATAGCTCTCTGGCTCCAAAGTCCATTCTCTTTCCACACATCTACAGGCTCCTGGGCAGTGCTCAGTAAAGGGGATAAGATCCAGCTCTCTGTACTACCCCCACCCCCAATACCCTGCTCTGTGCATCTTTAATATTTGGCTGCCTCTGAGTTTATCCTTTATAATAACCCAATAAAAATGAATAAAAACAATCTAGCAGCGGATAGTGGAGAAAGGAAGAAGCAGATGACATCAAGGTAAAAGGAGACAGATTTAAGAGAAAATGCTAAATAAACAATTATAATAAGAAATGAAAAAGGGATAAAGTCAAAGAAAAAAAACACACAAGATTGGCATCAAACAGAATCATATTTACCTCTTAAACATTCAACAAAAGATTAAATGTTTTCATTCACAGAGCCTATATCACTGTATGTTAATTCTCTTACCAACAGTAATTATTCCTTTATTAGACATTACAGTAACCCATGTTATAAAGCATGGGAAAATAGAATGTTCCTCCTAAATTCTGCTGAATAATATGCTGATTAAGAGATGTACCATGTACCTTGAAAACTCCTGGGGCTACACAGCGATTGCCCCTGAGGAAGTAGATAAGTTAAGGAGAGTGGGGAGCCAGGCAGCCCTCATCTTACATTCTTGACAGCCAACAAAAGGCATGTAGGAGTCAGCCAGTCAGTGTTTCACTCTCACCTTCGATGTCTCTCTTTTTCTCTCTCTTTTCCTCCCTCTCCCTCTTCCTCTCCCTTCCTCTCTCTAGAAATCAATTAAAAGATATTTTACATACAATAAGTTACAATTAGTATAACTTCTAAAATGTACAGTGCATATATATTAAGGCTTATGTCCTACAGCCAGTATTTTAACTTGAACACCCATCTGTTTTCTTATTCTGAGTTAAGGCAACTTGTCTCTGGAAACAGACGTTGTATGAATTAATATAGCAGTAAGGCAACGTGTTTATACTTTCCTGCTCACAGCATGACTAGACAGTTACTCTCTGACCCACAATTGAGTATCTCCACAGTGGCCAAAACACACTGCCCACTTCTTTCAACCTCTTCCCTGGGGAACATGAGCCTTCTGGTGAACTAGGTTTAACAGACCGGCAGCCAGAGAAACCGTCCGGTTACCGTATTTTCCGGCGTATAAGACGACCCCCTAATTTTACAGTTAAAACATAGGTTTAGGCCTATATTTCCTTCGCTCCAACAATCTCATTAGCCTCCCAACGTTGCTGTCTTCAGTGACCACCCCTTACAGGGGTATGTCTACACATTCCCCATTTTTTTATTGTTCCTAGTTTCTCCACTGGCAAGGTAATGTCATTTACAATATGACAACATCCAGAACCCAATCATCAAATGTCCCTCAATTTTAAACGAACACTTTCCTAATTGAAATGCTTGCCATCTGGAGTGTATCAGAGTAGGTTCCAAACATTTTTCTTCACAGCCCTCTTGACCACAGAACTCTTTTTAAAAAGAAATATAAACAATCTTCAGTATTTAAAACAGAACAAAAGAGCTGCTCTGACTGAGACTGGAGCAGGGAGTGGATGCCATTCTCACTTGTACGTATTTCCATACGTGTAATTCAAACGAATCACATTACATAATCAGATGTCTTCTCCTCCATTCAAACTTTATCTCCCTTAAGAACACAGAAGATGACAATTGGATTTAAATAGTATATTCTCTGTAAAACTGTCCCCCTTTAGCTATCACTGCCTCTACAGTGTAAGTAATGGTCTATTCCATTGTCATCTCTATTGATTTTATTTTCTCAGGTAAACGCTAAACAAACTAAAAACTGTGCAAGTTTTTTAAAGACATTATATTTCAAAACCCTTCTCCATCCTCACTTCATGGAGGGCAGAGTAAAAAACCCAGGGTAATCTGTAAAGACAACATTTAGGACACACCTTAAGCATTCAATGAAAATTATTTTCCTTTCATATCTATTCTGAAAAGTCATAAGCTATGGACCAATTACCAAATTAAAAAATAATCATCCTTGATTCTACTTCGGCAAACACACTCCTGAAAAAGCAGAAGATGTTTTACATTTTTCAAACTACTTGGTATTCAACTCTGCCCACATCAGTTTTTCTCCCAACTGTATTTTCAATCTAGTCATCATCACCTAACATTTTGAAGTTCCACACATTCATTAAAAAGTAGCTATTCAAAGTTTCGTGTTTTCCTTAGAGCATTTCATGGTGCTTATATTTGATTCATGAAACATATCAAATTTCAGCTTTTAATAAGAAGACTAATAGGATTGTTCTCATTAAATCAACTGAAAAACTGTCTCACAAAACAGTTTAATTAGCTAATGGCTTGTACTTCAAGATTATATGAGGATTCAAGTAAGTGAAGAAACCAATTCTCAACTGTATAAGAATACCCACCTTCCTCTCACTTGATGAGGCCATGAATGACTGATGGCATCAAGAACATTTTCAAATCTCCTAATAGATAGCTGGAGGCTCAATAGTGTTCCTTCCCTAAACCACAATCACTCTTTTTTTCTATTCACATTAGACTAGAACCACTCAATACTTTATATAACTATCTTTTCCCTGAAGAATACACTTCTGACTCCTTAATTGGATGGTCTTTCCCTCCTTATCTCGGAAAAAAAAAAAGTGCACCAATAAACTAAATTAGATTTAGAGTTTCCCAGACAAATGCCACACTTTCTTTTCCTTTGCATAACCTATTCTATCTGCTCCTGACATTCACCTTTATATCAGTATCCTCTACCCTTTCAGTTCTATTTCAAATGCTACCTTTTCCATAAAGTGTCCAGATGACACACACTCCCACCCTAAGCCTAAAAGATCCAATGTATTATATTTATTCAGTACTCCTTGAGAGCTCTTTGTCTTACTGCCTTATTTTCCACCTATTTAACAACTACAACACAGTCTACTTAACAACTACAACACACTGTCCATTACAACACACCTTTTATAAATCATAGTTAAAACTTTTATTTTCGCCCCAAGAGAACACACTTTTTCTTTACTACAGCAGATATATACCAATTTTAGGAGCTGATAGAGGATTCTCAGTCCTGGCGACATATTAGAATCACCTAGAAAGCTTTTCTTTACAAATACACATGCTGTTCCCTGTATCAAATTAAGTCAGAAACTCAAAGGATAATCTATGTAGGTGAGTCTTATTTATTTGCAGGATTATGAATCACTAGAGAGTAAAAAAGTACCACCAGAGTTGAGAGATTTGTATTTTCATTTCTATGTCAGAGCAGGTCATTTCCTATTTTACTCTTCTTATCTAATCAATCCCAACATCTCCTACTCTATTTTAGGCCCTACTGACTTGCCAAACTACCAAAGCAGCTTCTCAACTGGTTTCCCTACATAAATCATAGTTAAAACTTTTATTTTCGCCCCAAGAGAACACACTTTTTCTTTACTATAGCAGATATATACCAATTTATTGGTATATATATATTTAATATATATACCAATATATATTAGTATATATACACTTCTGACTCCTTAATTGGGTGGTCTTTCCCTCCTTATCTCTGGAAAAAAAAAAAAAAAGTGCATTGTCTCTCCCTAATCCTTTCTTATTCTGAACCATCCTACAAGTATTTGCTAGAATTAACATTAAACGGTTTCATAATGTGACCACTTACCCACTCATCCCCTTAAGGACCTGTATTACCTTCATCTTTTCCACCATCTCAAAACTAAAATCAATTCATGTTGATGAGGGTATGAGCAAATGGGTACAACACACAATGTTAATGAAAGTGCTGAATGGTCAGCTGGTATTATGAAAGCTACAGGTATCAAATATAGCATACAGACCTAACCGGTTTGGCTCACTGGATAAAGCATCAGCCTATGGACAAGAGGGTCCCAAGTTCAATTCCGGTTAAGGGATTCTAACTCTATTCCTCTCTCTTCCTCTCTGTAAAAAGTCAATAAAATATATATATAGCATGCATATAAATACTTAAACATAAAAACAGATATAGGGTGGGACAAAAGTAGGTTTACAGTTGTTCATATGGAAAATAATACAATTAATAAAGAATAACACAAAAATAATTTCGTGTTTCTCATACAAACAACTGTAAACCTACTTTTGCCCCACCCAGTATACCGACACACAAAAAACATACTTTGATGCAGTAACCCCACTTTCAGAAATTTAACCAAAGAAAATAATCTGACAAATGAGCAAAGATATATGCAAATTTAATGTTCACCGCAGTGTTTATAATTGTGAAAAATGGATGAGACTTTAGGTACCCATCAATATAAAATAGGTAGATAAATTATGATCCTACAATGTAGGTGAAATCTATAGCCATTAAAAGTAAATAAATGGGCATATGAAGAAATCTACATTGATTTGGGTCTTAGAAAGACAAGTTAAAAGGAAAACTGGAAAATCTAAAATAAAAAGGAAATAAACAATGCACTCTAACACAACGAATGAGGTCAAAGAGGAATACACAAAGGAAATAAGAAAATATGTTGAGACAAATGAAAACAAAATATCCAACATACCAAATACAAAATATACCAAAATTCATGGAATGCAGCAAAAGCAATACTGGAGGAAAGTTTATAGTTATAAACAAACATACATTAAAAAAGATCACTAACAACCTAACTTTACAACTGAGGAAAAATAAACATAACTAAATCGAAACACTCAATAAAGTAGAAACAGAAGAAGCCTCTCAACATAATAAAAGCCACATATGAAAACTGACTGCTGACATCACAGTCAATGGTAAAAAAGAGTGAAAGTTTTTCCTTTTAATACCAGGAACAAGGAAAGAATGCTTTCTTTCAACACTTCTATTCAATATATTATTGGAAGTCTTCCCCAGAGCAATTAGGCAAGGAAAAGAAATAAAAGGAAAAGTGAAATTATCTTGGATCACATAAGACATGATTTTACATTTGTGACCACTGAAGTGACCAGTAGCATATTACCATAACATGTCCTTTTACTAGAAATATTATTCTGCCAATATTAGGTGGAATGGTAGTTTATTCACCAATTGATGAGGGAAAACTCTTCCTAACAGGTAAAAATAATCAGCTATTAAATGACAATGGGGCTGAAACCTGTTTAGCTCAGTGGATAGAGCATCAGCCTACGAAATGAAAGGTCCCAGGTTCGATTCCGGTCAGGGGCATATACCTTGGTTGCAGGCACATCCCCAGTGGGAGGCAGCTGATCGATGATTCTCTCTCATCGATGTTTCTGATTCTCTGTCCCTCTCTTTTCCTCTCGGTAGAAAATCAATAAAATATATTTTTTTAAATAAAATAAAATAAAATAAATAAATGACAATGGGGAGTGGTTGAGGGTAGGTATCACCTTTTGTAACCCACATTAAAATTATCAGGTAAGAAAAGCAAATACATGGAAAAGCAAATGAATGATAACACAAAATTCAGTATAAGGGAGTACCGGCCTTTTGGTTGTACTATTTTACCAAAATATTCTTTTTAATAAATTAGGTGGTAAGTACTGTATCATGTTTCTACTGTATCATTATGGATGATTTATTATCAGTCTTTTATTCTACTCAACATTTAATAAAATCATTTGAGAGAGAAAAAAAAATATTACATATAAATCCTTGACTTTAAGGTACTAAAACCTCAATTCAAAAAAAAAAAAATTATTTATGTAATAACTGCATTTATATTTCTCTCTACATTTACTTAATAAACAATGCAAAGTTATCAGTATTCAAATAGTCAAACACATCACAAACATTAATTAGTAAAATAATTAGAAATAAAATCAATCTCATTTGGAAAAAAAAAAAAAGCCATGTCCTACTCGGAAAAAAATATAAACCTCTGCCATGTCTAAAACCTTACATTTACCTATTTTACTGAATGATTTAAGCTCACAGCTTGATGAATAAGACAGTGTAACTATCAAAATCTGAAGCAAAGGTTGCCCTTCTGTACCTTTTTATCAAGGCAGAATCATTAAATGCAGGTTCACAATGTGGAAAAGCCTCTGCTGACTCCACATTATGATGATAAGAAAATTGCAAGTCTTAATTTCACTTGTAATTTATACCCTACTTACTCTTTAGAGACATGGGCTTATGACCCAAATAAATGCCCCATCAGCAAACCCCAGCTGACAGGGTTTTTAGGAATGCTTTCCCACAGGTATGGCACAGCTCTGGTTAATCAGCAAGAAGTCCCTACTGAACTTTGCAATAAAACTGTAAGTTCCTGGAGACAAAATTGGGAGAACTTTTTTTTCTTTTAAATAAGAACACTTTAACATGAGCTCTAACTTCTTAACAAACTTACCTGTCAATACAATTTTCATTATTAGAGATACAATGTTAAATAGCAGCCATCTAGACCTTATATTCCCCTTGCACGACTGAAACTTCATGCTGTTGATCAGTAACTCCAGAGTTCTCCCTCCTCAGGCCCTAGTAACCACCACTCCCCTCCCCGATTCTATAAACATGACTATTTTAGATACCTCATGTCATGGAATCATGCAGTATTTGTTTTTCTGTGACTAGTGTATTTAATTTAGCCTTTTTCATCCATGTTGTGGCATACTGCAGAATTTCCTTCCTTTTTTAAGGCTGAATAGTATTCCACTTTATGTTTGTACCACATTGTGTTTATCCACTCATCCGTTCATGGACGTCCGGGTTGTTTCCACAGCTTAGCTACTGTGAACAGTGGGGCGAGGATTGAACTTATTTGCAATGTATAATTTCCCAATGTCTTTGTCCCAGATTTAACACATAAACTGAGTAAGGCAGTCCTGGCTTGCAGGGTATGTGGAATTATTCTTTATTCAAAGCCAGACAGCAGACTGATACCAATAAAAATAAAAATAACTTATAATTGTAGCGCTGGGAACACTACCTGCCCAAACATGAATAAACAAATGCTTCATGTTAAAACTGTGAGGTCAGGAGAAAGGGTAATAATTGTATTTCTCTTACATTAAAACTTTAATATGCAGAGAATCTCAATAGTTGCTGTGTCGAGTATTCCTGCCTATATACCATACATCTACTAAATAGGTTTGCTATTAATACCAAAGACAATTCCTCATTAATACAGGAGTTACCATGCTACTGCTTCTCCCTCCTAATATCTACATGTGTCTCATCCCCACCAAATTTACTAAGATCAAACTAAAAATTCTACAAATATGACAAACCTGAAAAACACTCACAATTGTGAAGTGACTACAATTTCTATCCACAGCCTCTCTAAACCACATAAGATCACACCTATTTCCAATGGCCCTTCAATCTCTAAAAATGTAACTCAGAGTTAACGACTTGCTCAACTTTTGGCTACCTGCCAACCAAATTATGCTTTTTGCTGTTTTACAAGTTCTAGTGAAATATAAGTATACTTCATCCCAAAATTGCAATATAAGTATTTATAATATAAGTATGTCAATAAAAGGAAATCTCCATTAACCACCATAAAATCTTCAAACCAACAAATATCCACTGATTACACTATGAGAACTACTACCGTGTTTCCCCGAAAATAAAACATCCTCAGAAAATAAGACCTACTAACATGTTTCCTTCTGAAATATAAGGCATCTCCCCGAAAATAAGCCCCCCCTAGGCTCTGTCTCAGAAACTTTGTGAAACCTAAACTGCAAGAAGTTGTGACTTGAGTGAAGAATTCATGGGAGAAAATCACTGACAGTTGCATTGCAAATGCACTGCGAGCAGGCTACCTTGATAAGAAGTACTCATTTAAAGACAGTGCTATTGCTAAACATGAGAGATTTGGTCCATTGATTCTGAAAGAAATGGAGTCACAAGAAATTCACCAGGAAATTCAGAAATTGGATTGTTATGATGATGTTCCAGAAGATGATGACATGATTGTCATTGAATAAATGAGTAAATTCTTGATACTGTAGGATTCAGTTTGTCTGGTTTGTGTTGAAAACTACCTAACTACCGTACCGTATACAGATAATAAATTTCCTTTATTTTCATTTAACAATAAATGTGTACCGTATTCTTCATGGAAAAATAAGACATCCCCTAAAAATAAGACCTAATGCACCTTTGGGAGCAAAAATTAATATAAGACACTGTCTAGCCGGGACCAGTTTGGCTCAATGGATAGAGCATCAGCTTGGGGACTAAAGGGTCCTGGGTTTGATTCCGGTTAAGGGCATGTACCTTGGTTGTGGGCATATCCCCAGTAGGGGGTGTGCAAGAGCCAGCTGATCGATGACTCTCTCTCATTGATGTTTCTAACTCTCTCTCTCCCTTCCTCTCTGTATAAAAATCAATAAAATTAAATAAATAAAAATTGGGGGGGGAAACATGGTAGCAGCTTGGGATAGTTCAATCATGGGTTCCTGTACAGTCCTCCTATTATTCTGTGCCTAAGTAAATAAAAATGATTTAAATTTTACACAAACATTTATTGGGAAGCACTTAAACAGCAGCTAAAAAACTCAAAAAAGTAACTAAATGCAACCACAGGTGATTAAATAAAGGACAATTCATCTATAATGAAATGTACTAATCAGCAACTATCCTATCTAATAGGAGAGTAATATGCAAATTGACCATCATTCCAGCACACAAAATGGCCACCCCCATGTGGACACAAGATGGATACCATAAGATGGCCTGCAGGGGAGGGCAGTTGGAGGCAATCAAGCATGCAGTGGAGGGCAGTTAGGGTTGACCAGGCCTGCAAGAGGACAGTTGGAGGCAATCAGGCCTTCAGGGGAGGGCAGTTAGGAGTGACCAGGCCAGCCAGGGAGGGCAGTTAGGGCTATCAGGCCATCAGGGGAGCAGTTAGGCGTCAATCAGGCTGGCAGGAGAGTGGTTAGGAGGTGATTAGGCTGGCAGGCAGAAGCAGTTAGGGGCAATCAGGCAGGCAGACAGGTGAGCAGTTGGGAGCCAGTAATCCTGGATGGTGAGAAGGATGTCTGACTTCCTGTTTAGGTGGGATCAGGCCTAAACGGGCAGTTGGACATCCCTTGAGGGGTCCCAGATTGGAGAGGGTGCAGACTGAGCTGAGGGACACACACCCCCATGCATGAATTTTGTTCACTGGGCCTCTAATAAAGGATAATGTAAATGTATCATGATAGACATTCTCAATATATTGGTAAGACATAAGGGGGTCTTACCAATATATTGGCAAGTGTGACAAATTTGGTTGAGTGCTGTTCCATGCACCAACAGGTTGCCAGTTCGATTCCTGGTCAGGGCACATGCCAGGTTGCGGGTTCAGTCCCCAGTAGGGATGTATACAGGAAGCAAACAATTGATGTTTCTCTTTCACACTGATGTTGCTCCCTCTCTCCTCTCTTTTTTCCCCTCTCCCTTTCTCTCTAAAATTAATAAGAACATATTTAAAAAAGAAAAAAAAGACAGGAAGAAGATAGCAGCATAGGTAAACATCTGTACTCACATCTCCCACAACCACATCAAAATTACAATTAAAATTACATCCATCATTCAAAATCGCTGGAAAGCTGGCTGTAAAGAAGAAAGCACACTGAGACTGGTAGGAGGTACAGAGGCACAGAACAGGCTGTTCTGGCACCCATGTGTGCCACGTTTTTAATCGGGAGACTGTCTCTGTGGAGGCCACCAGGAGGAGCAAGGGGTTCCCAGCCCCACACCAGCCCCCCAGCCCAGGGTCCCAGAGCTGGGGAAAGAAGTCCCTATGGGCAGTAAGAATAGGGGCTATAGAAACTAGTGCAGATTGGAGCTCTGTGACACAGAGGCTGCTGGAGACCCAGCTGTTCCTCTTAAAAGGCCGACACCACCAACTGAACTTACAAGTTCCTGCTTTCTCTGAGCTCCAGCCCTAGGGCGAGGCTCTGGGGAACATAGACACATACAAGGAGGAACTGGACTGTCTGGCACCAGGGCAGTGACTTGGGCCGGTTTTCTCCCAGATGGAGGTGCTTGCAGGGATTATTGTTCCTATGCTGGAACCTCCCCGGTGCAGAGCTGACTGGCAGCCATTTCTCTTGCCCCACGCTGGTGATTCCCTAAGTACCCACGTCATCCAATTTACAACCCCATCCAAGATGTGTGCAGTGGCTTTTGCATATAAATGGCCTGTCCTTGCTCTGCTAAAATCTCTCAAACAAGCAGCAGCTGGGTCAGGGAGCCCCAAATCTATCAACAAAAGTCCCAAGACCCAGCACCAGCATCAGCCTGTCTTTCTTCATAGCTGGGCCTCTTCTGGGTAATTTCAAACCCAATACAAAGAGGAGGAATCTGCAGTTCTCTCTGTACCTCCTGCCTGGTGGCCCCAAGCAGTGGCTGATTTTGCATCTCTCTGGATATCCAAGAGCCAATGTATGCAGCAGTGTCAGGCCATATCAGATTACAACTCTTCACATCCACAAGTGACACACTCAAGGGGCAGATTCAGTGAGCACCAAAGCCCCACTGCAGCAAGTCCTGCTCACAGGGGTTTCTCCAGCACAGCAGCTCTCCCACTGTAGTTTCAGCTAGTCCTCACAGCCAATTGGCCTAGAGGTCAATTCCTCCCAGTGACACCAACAGCAATCAAGTCTCAACTACAACAAGACTACACACAGCACACAAAGGGGTGTAACTAGAGCTCCCAGCTC
Source organism: Pipistrellus kuhlii (assembly GCF_014108245.1). NCBI lineage: Eukaryota > Metazoa > Chordata > Mammalia > Chiroptera > Vespertilionidae > Pipistrellus > Pipistrellus kuhlii. Next base: position 137,356,048 of record NW_023425404.1, read on the forward strand.
AGGTGATTGGGGAGGCTGAGCCACTGGGCCCTATAGAACACCTACTACACAAGAACACTCTACCAGCTCAAGGAGACATAGCAGCTCTACCCAATGCATAGAAACAAGCATAGGGAAGCAACCAAAATGCAGAGACAAAGAAACATGTCATAAATGAAAGAAATGGAAGAAAGCAAAATACTGGATATAGAGTTCAAACCACGGTTATAAGGTTACTCAAGAATCTTCTAGAAACCTCCAAAAAATTGGAAAAGGGCCAGTCAGAAATTAAGACTGAAATTAAAAAAAAAAACAAAAAACAGGATTCAACAGTAGAGGATTCTGAGAATCAAATCAACTATTTGATATATGAGAAAGCAAAAAAAAATACCCAACCAGCAGAGCAAAAAGAAAAAAAGAATTCAAAAAGATGAAGATAGTGTAAGGAGCCTCTGGGATAACTGTAAGCATACCAACATTCACATTATGGGAGTGCCAGAAGGAGAGAGCAAGATATTGAAAACCTATTTGAAAAAATAATGACAGAAAACTTCCCCCACTGGTGAAAGAAATAGACTTACAAGTCCAGGAAGGGAGAGAACCCCAAACAAAAGGAATTCAAAGAGGATTTCACAAAGACACATCATAATTAAAATGCCACGGGCTAAAGACAAAAAGAGAATCTCAAAAGTAGCAAGAAAAAAGCAGTTAGTTATCTACTTGAGTAGCCATATGACTCTCAGCTGATTTCTCAACAGAAACCTCCATATCAGACCAGAAGGGAGTGGCAAGAAGTATGCAAAGCATGAATAGCAAGAACCTACAATCAAGATTACTCTACCCAGCAAAGCTATCATTTAGAATTGAAGGTCAGATAAAGAGCTTCACAGATAAGAAAAAGCTAAAGGAGTTCATCACCACCAAACCAGTATTATATGAAATGCAAAGGATATTTTTTAAGAAGAGGAAGAAGAAAGAGGTAAAAGTAAAACAAAATGGCAACAAATACATATCTGTCAACAAATGAATCCTATATAATAAAAGACTAATATGCAAATTGACCAAACAGTAGAACGACCAGTCACTATCATGTGCACTAACCACCAGGGTGAAGACGCTCAATGCAGGAGCTGCACCCAGCTTGCAGTTCCCAGGCCAGCCAAGGCAGGTGCCCCCCAATTGCACCATCAGTTGCCCCACAGAGGGAGGCAACTGGTAGAGGTGGCAGGGGGCAGGGCCAGCGAGCGGGTGGTGCCAGGCTGGCCAAGGCCGGTGCCAGTGGAGGCCCCCGGATCGCCCTGTAGAGGGAGGCGACCAGCTGTTGCAGCAGGGGGCAGAGCCAGCAAGCAGGAGGGGCCAGGCCAGCAAAGGCAGGGGCCAGCAGGGCCCCCCACATTGCCCTGCCAGTTGCCCCACAGATCAGCACTGATCGCTGGCCAGGCCTAGGGACCCTACCTGTGCACAAACTGCGTGTAGTGGGCCTCTAGTATAAAAATAAACAAATAAGAAATCTAATGAACAGAATAAACTGGTGACTAAAATACTGGTAGAATCAGAGGCATGGAAATGGAACAGACTGACGATTCTCAGAGGGAAGGTGGTGGGGGGCAGGGAGAGATTAAACAAAGATCTTATATGCATATATGTATTACCTGTGGACAGAGACAATAAAGGTCTGGGGCGGGGTGGGAAATGAGTGGAGGGGACAAAGGGGGGAAAAAGAGGGACATCTGAAATAATCTCAACAATAAAAATCTAAATTTAAAAAAAAAGACAATAAGGGTGGTCAATTCCCTAGGATTATATACATTATGGTGCTGTTTCTATAAAAAAAATATATAAGTATATGCACATTAATATATATGAGATATAAATGTTTTTAAAATACGTATCAAAGCCCCAGCCAGTTTGGTTAAGTGGTTAGAACATAGTCCACAGACTAAAGGGTCGCAGGTTCAATTCGGTTTGAGGGCATGTACTTCGGTTGTAGGCTCGATCCCCGGCCCAGTTGGGGTGCATGCAGGAGGCAACCAACTGTGTCTCTCTCACATTGATGTTTCTCTCTCTCTCTCCCCCTCCCTCTACTCTCTCTAAAAATCAACGTAAAAAATATCCTCAAGTGAGGATTAATAAAAACCAACAAAAAAATATACATCATAAAAATCACAAGGGGGGTATGTAATACTTCCAACAATAAAGAATATTTTTTGAAAAGTCACAGAAATTAATACTGGTTAACTTTTCACCCGTATTTTCTGATTTTTCTACAATAAGCATATTAGTAAAGTTATTTTTGTTTACAAATCACAACCTTCATTGTACTTTTCTTTGCAAGAAACTATAACAGTTGTGCCTAATCACCGTAACTTACAGCACTTTCAAGGGATGATGAGTAATGTGAGAAATTTAAAGAAAGTCCCCATAATTAAAACACATAATAGGGTTAATATCTCCATCCATGATGAAGATGAGTTCCAGAAACACTCTGAATTGTCAGGAACTTTGTTGCTGAAGAAACAAATGTTGCAGAGGACAGGGTTGCATTTCAAAGACACTACATATTAGAAGAGCAATTCCTGTTACAAGCTGCCCAGACACTCACTCACTTTCTTCCTGCACACCAAGTTAATCACCTTCCCTTGCCACTGCTTCTTTGAAAGAGCCTATTGTAAGAATTTGTTCAAAATGCTCTAAACTAGGGGTGTCGAACTCAATCAGAGAAGGGGCCAAAATCTAAAATCCAGCCTAAATCGAGGGCCGAATGGTTTACTGAACAGTCATAAACTGTCATTGTGATGGAAACGCAGCGGAGTGCAGTGATGACAGCGCAGTGCGGGCCACATTGCAAGGCCTGGCGGGACGGATTTGGCCCGAGGGCCTTGTGTTTGACACATGTGCTCTAAACAAATAATACTTCTCTTTAAACACTTTCAAGCCTTCTTATAACTGACTATAACAGTATCAAACATGAGCCTAAAGGCATAGAAAAAAACATTTACTGAACACTGTGCTAAGCACTTTGCATGCTCTCTTATTCACCTTCCTCTCAACTCCATGAAGATGGTGGTGCACTATTTGCCCTCTCTTAAAAATTAGGACATGAATTACCCATGGGCACAGAGGCAAAGATTTTAACCCCAAACCAAGTCTCCTACTCATGCTAGTCTACTTTTTAAGTTATTAAACCTTATAATGAATTTTAAGATCCTTCTCAACTGATCCTTTAACTTAAAGACATGATAGCATTTGCCCTGGGCTGTAAACTAAAGGCTTGAATGCTCTATGCTTTCTGTCTCAGTCCAACCAACCTCTTTGCTTTCATTTAATGAACTAAGTGCCTTGCCTACTGTGTTGCAAGGCACTAAAATAAATACAAAATATGAGTAAAGTGCAGCCTCCATCCTCAAAAAATTGTTATAAACTCCTAGGGACTAGGAGTATACTACTAAACTACTAGTAAAACTAGTAAGCTATTAAATAAGAATGAACACATCCATTAAAAATAATCACCAAATATCAGAACACCTGAAAAGCTGATTAGTAAAATAGGTTTTACTCATTTAAAGGAGCAAACTTTTCTTAAAATTAAACATCTCAGATAAAAATACCTAACTTTTTAAACATAAAACACAGTATAATAGAGAACACTGATTAAATTTAATGATATGCTAATTGTTTTACATATGCTTAGTATTTAGTCTTCACCAAAACACTGAAGTACTTACTATAAATGGCCCTATTTTATTTTTTATTTTTTTTATTTTTTTTAAATCAATCTTTATTGTTCATATTATTACAAAGGTTCCTCATTTCTTCCCCCCTCCACCAGGTTCCCACCCCACCATCCGCCCCCTCCCCATCCCCCATTGTCCTCATCCATAGGTGCACAGTTTATGTTCAGTCTCTTCCTCCCTCCCTTTCCCCGATAGTAAATCCCTTTTCAGATAGTAAATCAGTTACTTTGCGTTTTCTCATATCAATAATACCTCCACATGCCCAATGATACACTTCACACAAAAGACATTTCCAAATAGGTCAACCAGCCTCATCCAGGCCCCACCCAAGGCACTCACAGATCAACACCCCAGCGCTATACTAACTCAACACATCCAGATCTAAGCCTTCATCACTTGAATTCAGCAGACCCTCAAGTTCCCACAAAAGTTTCCAGCCATGTCTGAGAGGCAGCCGTGGGGCAGGGGCAGGCGAGGAGCGAGCTGTTCCAGGCCTGGCTGCTCCAGGCCTGGCCTCTGTTGCTCTGGTTCGTTCCACAACCAGCTGCTCCGGGTCTGGTCAATGCTGCTCCCGACCTAGTTGCTCTGGACTTGGCTGCTGCTGCTCCGGGCCTGGCCGCACCCGACCCGGCTGCTCTGGGCCCGGCTGCTCCGGGCCCGGCCGCTCCGGGCCTGGCCGCTCCCAGCCTGGCAGCCGCTGCTCCAGGCTTGGCCACTCCCAGCCTGGCAGCTGCTGCTCCAGGCCTGGCCGCACCAGACCCGGCTGCTCCAGGAATGGCCCTATTTTAAAAGAATGTAACAGAAATCAGAGAGGTTATTTGCCCAGTTAGTAAATGATTCAAATGCAGCAGTCTACCTCTCTATTCTACCTTTCTTTACTATTATTATTAATTTCAGAGAGAGAGAGAGAGAGAGAGAGAGGGAGAACATCAACAATGAGAGAGAATCATTGATTGGCTGCCTCCTGCACATCCCACACTGAGGATGAAGCCGCAACCTGGGCATGTGCCCTGACAGAGAATAAAACCCAGACTTCCTGGTTCATAGGTCAACGCTCAACTGCTGAGCCATGCTGGCCAGGGCTATTCTACCTTTTGATAGATTTATTCATTGATTCAAACATTTATTCCCAATTTTAAAATGTGGCCCTACCCGGTTTGGCTCAGTGGCTAGAGCATCAGTCTGCGGACTGAAGGGTCCCGTGTTTGATTCCAGTCAAGGGCATGTACCTTGGTTTTGGGCACATATCCAGTAGGGAGTGTGCAGGAGGCAGCTGATCAATGTCTCTCATCGATGTTTCTCACTCTTTATCCCTCTCCCTTCCTCTCTGTAAAAAATCAATAAAATATATATTTTTAAATGTGTCAAACACCTTAATATAGACCAGATGGCAAATAAGCAAGCATATTAAAGATGCTACATAACATGTCATCAGGGAAACGCAAATTAAAATAAGATGACACTACGCATCTATTAGAATTGCCGAAGTCTGGAACACTGATAGCACCAAATTCTGGTGAGGATGTGGAGCAACGGAAACCCCATTCACTCACTGCCTGTGGGAATGCAAAATGGTATGGCGTATTTCCTTACAAAACTAAATATACTCTTATAATACAAATCAGCAATTATGCACTTTGGTATTTACCCAAGAGTTAAAAACATGTTCACACAAAACCTGCACACAGATGTTTGCAGCAGCTTTATCATAATTTCCTAATTTTGGAAGCAACTGAGATTCCTACAGTGAGTGGATAAACTGTGATACATCCAGATAGCAGAATATTTAGCTCTTAAAAAGAAATGAGCTATCAAGGCATAAAAAATCATGAAGGAATCTTAAATGCATATTGCTAAGTGAATGAAAACAATATGAGACAGCTACATACTCTGTGATTCCAACTGGAAAATCAAAACTATCTATATACATCCTAAATAATAAAAGCCTGATATGCAAATTGTCCCCTCAGGCAGTTGTTCAACTGGGAGACTGGGAGTTCAAGGGCTCACTATGACGTGTGCTGACCACCAGGGGGCAATGAGGAACATGCAGGCATTGGCAATACAGCGCTGGCAGTAGGGGGCAGTGGAGACGCTGCCTGCCCTGATGGGCCCCAACGGGAGCGGGACCATGATGGGATGGTAGAGCAGGTGCATGGGCAATGCAAGGTCAAGGCAGGTGCGAGCAGGGGCCCAATAACCTCGCAGATGGCGACCAACAGTGGCGGCAGGGCCACCACCTGGCTCCCAGGCACTGAGGGAGCTGGGCAGGAGACCCAGCCCTGATAGATCGCCCTGCAGGCAGGATGGTGGAGCAGATGAGGGGACGGCGCCAGGCCAAGGTGGGATGCCAGGCAGGGCTGCGGGAATGTGAGGCTAGGGGTACAAGCTGGGAACCAATCTCCACAGGCCACTCTGAGGGAACCCAACCTGGCACAAATTCATGCACCAGGCCTCTTGTCCTATATATTATAAGGGTAATATGCAAATTGACCCTAACTCGGAACAACCAGGAATGACCGTTCACTATGGTGTACACTGACCACCAAGGGGCAGATGCTCAATACAGGAGCTGCTTCCTGGTGATCAGTGCATTCCCACAGGGGGAGCTCCACTCAGCCACAAGCCAGGCTGATGGCTGTGAGCCCAGCAGCAGTCGGACATCCTTAGAAATGCCGCGGAGGCAAGAAAGGCTCCCACCACTGCTGTGCTAGCCAGCCATCAGCCCGGCTTCTTACTGAACAGCACTCCCCCTGTGGGAGCACAGTGACCACCAGGGGACAGCTCTTGCATTGAGCATCTGCCCCCTGGTGGTCAATATATGTCACAGCAATTGGCCATTCTGCTGTTCAGTCAATTTGCATATTAGCCTTTTATTATATAGAATTTATTGTAATTAACTTCCTTTTAATGTGCATGAATTCATGCACCAGGCCACTGTGAAGATAATAAAAAGATCAGTAGTTGCCAAGGGTTGAGGGGTGGAGGGACAGGAAAGTATGGAAGAATGAACAGAGCACAGACGATTTTAGGGCAGTGAAAATACTACATATGCTATAATAATAATGGACATATATCATTATTTATGTCTAAACCTACATACATATCATACAACATTAAAAATGAGCCCTACCCTGGCTGATGTGACTCAGAAGTTGAGCATCGACTTATGAACCAAGTCACAGTTCCATTCCAGGTCAGGGCACATGTCTGGGTTGCAGGCTCCATCCCCAGTAGGGGACATTCAGGAGACATCTCATGAATGATTCCCTCTCATCACTGATGTTTGTATCTCTCTTTTCTTCTCTGAAATCAATCAATCAATAAAAATAATGAACTCTAAAGACTATGGATTTGGAGTGATTATGATGTGACAATGTAGATTCATCCTTGGTAAAAATCATACCATTCTGGTGAGTGATACTGATAATGGAGGCTATGCATGTTTATGAGCAAGAACTATATGAGAAATGTCTGTACCTTCCTCTCAGTTTTACTGTAAACCAAACACTAAAAATATTAAATACTAAACAATTTTTTTACCTTAAAGAAAAATCATCTTTTGAATTTTTACCAAAATGCAAATTTCACTATCCTGGTTCTTTAAAAAGAAAAAGAATGAACAACATAAACTGATGAACAAAAATAGAACCAGAGTCATAGAAACATGGAGTAGACTGTCCCACCTATGAGGGAAGGTGGGGGGTGAGGGGCTAAGAAATCAACCAAAGGACTGTATACATGCATATGAGCATAACCAATGGACACAGATGGGGGGGAGGGGGTTGTTGTGCTGGGGGTTGGGGATAGCCAGGGAGAGGTCAATGCGGGGAAAAGGAAACTTATGTAATACATTAAACAATAAAGAATTTAAAATAAAAAAAATAAAGAAAAAGAAAAGAAACAGGATGATCCCACATCAGTATGCTGGAATTCAGCCAACATTTTCAGCCTCAGTTATGCTGTGTCACTTCTTGATCTCACCGACAGATCAACCATGTAGAAGGACAACTTATCAGGCAATCCATCAGAGGCATGTTGCTCTTATGGCAACAAGTCTGTGCTCATCCCTGAAATTTATTTATTTTGCTAGAATTTAAATTCCTAGGTCAAAATAGTGAACATTTTTAATGTTTTTTCTACATAGCCTTCAATTTTTCCCCATAAATGTACCTGTTAACAGATTTAAAAAATGTAATGACCACCTACTACATACACGACACTGGGTTAAAAAATGACAATAGGGCAATGAACAAGATAGCTTTATTCATGAAGCTCACCCAAATCAGAGATGGAAAGACAGATAAATAAGAAAGCAAATAAGATAACTAGATTGTGTAAATTATAAAGGAAATAAACAAGGTGGTGTGATAGAGCAACTGGGAAAGGCTCTCTTCTGTGAGGGCTTCTTGTAGTTTTATTCTCAGTTTATTCCCAAGACAAACTGGCCAGACAGCCAGGCTGGGGATGGGAGGGGCAAGTAGGAGAGCGAAGACACACCACTCCTAGTGAAGATAAGCAGAGAAATGGCAAGAAAAAGCTCTAGTTTCATCACAGATGTGTAAACTGGCTTAGGGAAAGTTAGCGATTTGGTTCAAGTCTTCAGAACGGGTGATATGTTGGGGGAAGGTAAGAGTAGACGCACAGCCTCTGGTTAGAGCAAGAGAATGAAGCTAGACCCTGAAGAGGTGCCCTGATTAGGGGCTAGCATCCTGGAAGCAATGGTAACTCTACTTGCTGTGGGAGGAGGGTAAGCATAATCAGACTGGGCTATGCTCGGGGGAAAATAACTTTTTTTTTTATATATATATTTTATTGATTTTTTACAGAGAGGAAGGGAGAGAGATAGAAAGCTAGAAACGTTGATGAGAAAGAAACATCGACCAGCTGCCTCTTGCACACCCCCTACCGGGGATATGCCCGCAACCAATGTACATGCCCTTGACCGGAATCGAACCCAGGACTCTTCAGTCCGCAGACTGAAGCTCTACCACTGAGCCAAACCGGTTTCGGCAGAAAATAACTTCTTTAGGAAAGTTTTGTTTGGTTGTTTTGTGTATGTGGGTGGGTGTTTGCACGGTGGGGAACTACACTTGGGAAACACATTAAGAGATGTGTTTGGTGAAAATTTTTAAAAACTGACCCTAAGAGGTAGCAATAGGAATGAAGAGAGAGAGACAGCGTGATAGCAACTTGGAATATGTTTGTCTGCAAGTATAAGCAATGGTACCAGAAATATACCTGCAGAATCCAGATGACATAACTCCAATTCTATAGCACTAAATAAACCCTGCATATTTTCATAAAAGTGTTGGAATGTTTCCACAAACCCCAATAAGCCAAAGTTCTTTCTACTGAAGAGTATCATGCCTAAGAGAGTATCACCTATGTTTGGTGAATATGGTTTCATAGTATCTTTTTTTTTAATCTCAGATGTCTATACATATTAAGTAATTTAGTATTACAATTCCCACCCATTCTTAAACACAATGTAAACCACATTATTCTATTCAAATGGCACACAATTTCCAAAAGCAAACTATATGTTGCATTTTTTGTTTTTAAGTCCAAGTTCCACATAGGCCTCAACAAATTAGAATTTGAAAATTATTTTAAAGAAACAAAAGGACTCATACCAGATTTAGTATGTTGAGAAGGCCCACTGCTATTTTTAGAATAAGCAACACTTTGCAATGTGCAACTTTTTCCAAATGATACTAACAAGGTCAAGGATCATATCCTACCTAAAAACAAGACCTATACAAAATAGCTAGGAGCTCTTACAATGGTTTATCTACAAGTGTTTTGGATTTTACTTATGCTTATTTTACATACATCTTTATGTTTATACATTTATATTTGTGTGTACTGTTCTTAACATATGCTTTCATTCTATTCATTGATATTTTTACATATGGCAGTGTTATATCGTACTGGTGGCCTTTAAAAAAAAAAATGCCTTGGATTTTTACCAGCATTCACAATCATTGGATAACTCGGGACTCAGAACAACCTTGTGAAATATGTAAGAAAAATATCATCTTCCTTTCTGTACCATGGTGGAATTAAGAGCTCAGAAAGGTTAAGTCACTTGACTAGTTCAAAATCGCACAGGAACTGGCAAGGGCAGGGTCCTGACCTGGCCTTCAGGCTCCGTTCCTGCTCTTCTCCCCGCAGGACATTGCCAAATTTAACACTTTTAACATTCTTGTGTCTCCAACAAACCTGGACTGTAACTAAAAGTCACAATTCCAAAATGTTGCCGCTCTGCCAAAATTCTGAGTGTGACATGCAGCCGGAACGCTAGTACTTTCCAGTAAACATAAACACGAGCACACGTTTCAGTTCAGGACCCCGTTCAGCGGTGGGTTTGCTCCGCTGCACAAAACTCACTAAAATGCACGACAGCCTTAGAGCAGAACCCTTCATGGGACTGTCTTTTTCACTCAATGGGAGATTCAGTAGATGCAAAAGGTGACTCAGATCGTGAACCTATGGTTTTCTAAGTTAGTAACTGTGGATGCCCAAAGAAATCAATGAATTACACAAACCCCTCTCCATCTCCACCCCACCCCCACCCCCAAAGTTGCCTAAGTGTCAAAGACGGAGATGCGGCTGGAGCCAGCATTCCTCCTCCCTGCAACTCCCACCATCCCCAGGCAACCCACCCCCCAAAGCCCAGCGGGTCTCTTCCGACCCCGACCCCCTCACCCCAATACCACCGAGACGAGAGTGACTACCGGCCCCTGAGTCGTGTACACACACGTACACACACACTCACACACTCCGAGACAAGAGCCCTGCCCAGGGCTAGGGCCACCCCTTCCCCAGGCAGCCCCACCTGTCCCGGGGCCCGCACACCTGGGAGCCCCGGCCCCCGCAGAATACGCGCGGCGGGAACGGACCCGTGAACGCGGCGCCCCCGGGCCGCCCGGAGACCGGGGGTAAGTCCGCTTCCGCTTCCACCCCACATGGCCGCGGCAGACCGCGCCCCGCCCCCGCCGGCGCCCCCAGGCCCCCCAGGCCCCCCGGGCCCAGGATCGCAGGGGGCAGGAGAGGGGCGCCGGCGCTGCGGATGGGGGCGGGGGAGGAGGACGCGCAGCCGGCGCGCCGGCCCGGGGAGAGGAGGAGCGCGTCCGCACCGGCCGCGAGGGCAGGGGAGAGGGCAGGGGAGGGAGAGAGGGGGCGCCGCCGGGGCCGCGGGCGGGGGGCGGGCGTCACCTGCGAGCAGAAGTAGGAGCCGTGGATGCCCAGCTTGATGCAGGTGGGGCACTGGAGCTTGGCCTCGCTGCTGCAGCCGTCCGTCTCGCACACCCGCGTCTCCACGGCCGCCATGCTGTCTGGCTGCTGGAGGAGCGCCTCGCCGAGGAAGAGGAGGAGGAGGAGGAGGGAGGGAGGGAGGAACGGCCGGTGGAGGCAGGGAGGGCCGGGAGGGGAGAGAGGACGAGCGGGGGAGGAGCTGGGCCCGCCAGTCCCGGCGCGGAAGGAAGGAGAGCGCCCGACAGGCCCAGGCCCGGCTGCGCGCCCCGCCCCGGCCCGGCGCGCGCGCAGCGGGCGCCCCGCCCCCCGGCCTCGCCCCGCCCCCTCCGCCTCGCCCCGCCCCCCGGCGGCCGGCGCACGTGGGGGCTCCGGGGACCTGGCCGAGACCCCCACTAGCGCGGAGGGTGGGAGCGCGGCCTCCCCGCGCGGGCGGAGAAGGCCGGGGGGAAGGGGGTTGGGGAGGGGGGAGCCCCGCGAGGACCGGCCCACGTGCCCCGCGCCCTCGGCGGCGAGACAGGTCCCCGCCGGCCCTCCCTGACCACCCCGGTGTCCTCAGCGTCCCCCGCGCTCCCGGCGGTTGGGAAGGGCGGTTCGCTCGGCGCCAGCCCACCCGGCAGCTCCGTGCGAAAGGGAAATAACGCCCCCTTTTTTTTTAAGTTCGATTTCTCATTGACTCCGCTCTGAGGCCTAGGGGCCGCCGCTCATTCACAAAGAAATGGAGCGGGAGCGTGGTCTCCGAGGAGGTGGGCTGGGACAGGCCCCGGCCCTCCCAGGCGCCGGTATTTCTTACACACACACCTCCATTCACAATCTTCGGTGCTAATCATAGCAAGGCAGCGGCTACTATGTATTCAGCACAAGCTTTAGTTATACTGTATCTGTATTTTTGTATCCCAGGTAATTTAAGAGGTAGATGGAGGAGACTTGTATCATGAAACGTCCGTTGCAAGGAGCATTAGAGGTCATCTGATGCACCTGTTGCCTCAATCTCTCCAACGACATCCCAGACCTGCCATCTTCTGACTTGTGCTTGAATACCTCCTGCCACTAGAGAAGAGAGAGGAACTAAAATGTATTAGTCATCAACTAATTACTGTGAACTTTGTGATATCTAACCCATTTTTAAAAAATATGTATTTTATTGATTTTTTACAGAGAGGAAGGGAGAGAGAGAGAGCGAGCTGTCGATGAGAAACATCGACCAACTGCCTCCTGCACACCCCCTACCTGGTCACCAACCAAAGTACATGCCCTTGACCGGAATGGAACCTGGGACCTTTCAGTCCGCAGACCGAGGCTCTACCACTGAGCCAAATCGGCTCCGGCTCTAACCCATTTTTTTAAATGCATATTTACTAGACAAGAAAAGCTCACATTACTTTTATTTTAAATAACTTTGTTTTGCCCGGACGGGTTTGGCTCAGTGGATAGAGCATGGGCCTGCGGACTTAAGGGTCCCAGGTTCAATTCTGGTCAATGGCATGTACCTTGGTTGTGGGCACATCCTTGGTAGAAGGTGTGCAGGAGGCGGCTGATTGATGTTTCTCTCTCATCCTCTCTGTAAAAAATCAAAATATATTTTTAAAAAATAAAATAACTTTGTTTTGCAATGTAAGCAATGCAAATGATGTAATAAAATTTAAAATGTTATATACACATAAGCAAAAAGGCATCAACCACCAAAAAATATGCATATATATTGTTTTACATGTGTATGTGTATATATATATATGTACATATAAAATATTTTTTACAAAAATAGGAAAACATACCATGCAGAATATTTAGTCACCTGCTTCCTTCAATTATTATGTCATGAACTTCTTTTCTTGTCATTAAATATACTTTTACCAAATGATTTTGCTGTCTGCATAACATTCTATTGTATGGATAATTTATTGAACCAAATTCACTAATAGGCATTTGGGTTATTTTTAGTTGTTATCTATTACACACAAGGCTTCAGTGAGTACCCTTTTAATAAGAACTTTACATACATCCTTATTTACTTAGGATATGTTCTTTGGTTCCGGGGAGATATATAGTCTTGAGAGTGGAATCCATGCATCGGCTGTCAATTCATTTCTATACAGTTTGTCAAAATTTTCTTCAGAAGGTATTGTACGGGCCGAAACCGGTTTGGCTCAATGGATAGAGCGTCGGCTTGGGGACTGAGGGGACCCGGGTTCGATTCCGGTCGGGGGCATGTGCCTTGGTTGCGGGCATATCCCCGGTGAGGGGTGTGCAGGAGGCAGCTGATCGATGACTCTCTCATCGATGTTTCTGGCTCTCTCTCTCCTTTCTTCTCTGTACAAAAATCAATAAAATATATTTAAAAAAAAAAAAAAAAAAAAAGAAGGTATTGTACGTACATGTTTATACTCTGGTCAGAACTGCACTAGAGATCATATTTCCTGAGACCATGCTAGTGCCAGTTATTATCTATTTTTAACTCTTGTAATTTTGATAAATGAAAATGGTGTCTTGTTTTTTTAGATTGTAGACATTTTTCTTATTAATATTTGTATTTTTCTTTTATGTTTTCTTTTATTAAAATTTCTTTTTTGCAGAAAAATACTTAAGAAGAAGCAGCAGCCAGACACAAATTGGCCACAATACCATCAACTAAACACATCACTGTTTTATTTGTCCTCATTACCTTTAGTCCTTGTCCAAGGGCATATTCAATGTTCACGTATTGATCAAATGTTTTATTCTATATATTCATATAACATTATGCCATGGATTGCCGAAACCAGTTTGGCTCAGTGGATAGAGCATCGGCCTGCAGACTAAAATGTCCCAGGTTTGATTCCGGTCAAGGACATGTACCTTGGTTGCAGGCACATCCCCAGTAGGGAGTGTGCAAGAGGCAGCTGATTGATGTTTCTCTTTCATCAATGTTTCTAACTCTATCCTTCTTTCTTCCTCTCTGTAAAAAATCAATAAAATATATATTTTAAAAAAAAACACGTGCCATGGATTACTTTTCGATTTAGAAAAACCAATAAATCCTCTTCTATATGATAGCTCTTTATGTATTGGAGACAAAATATCATATCTTATAGTTTGTCAGCTCTGACAACATCTCCTTGTATAATATAAAATGTTTAGATCCCTTGTAATCCATGTCTATCTTTAGAATTTTCTAAAGAAATTCTAGTTTGTTGACCGTAATGGGTTCTATTCAGGGTTGAACTAATAAGGTTCAGGAACAAGAATTTCTGAAAATTCTGGTCCCAAAGACCCTAAGGTTTCTTCGTGGGCACAGGGAGAGTAGAGATTGTTCTGCCGCTACTGACCGTCTGCTCTGGGCACGGCTCTTCCTTGAATGTTTTAGGAAAGCAGTGCTGTGGGCAATAAGAAAACCTCTTTGCCTTCAACCCTGCTCCTTTAGTCATGTTTTCATGGGCAAATTGTTTAACCTCATTTCCCATATCTGAAAAGTGCAGATTAGAGAACCTATCCCATGGAGTCTGTTGTGATTAAGTTGAGTAGAATTTGTGTAGTGCTTAAGAGCCCAAAAAGTACTTGTTCGTCTTATCTCTCACTGTTCTTCATGCTTTGGCCTTGACCCTCCAGCAATAGCAAACTGCTCACAGTTCCCTGAGCACACACTGCTCTTTTATTTCTGCATGTTCTTGTCACTATTTCTTTAAAATCCAGCATAGGCATCACTTCACCCATTAAACTTTTGCTGATTTCCTCTGTGCTACCCCTAAACAAGGAACAAAGTGCAATTGTTGCAGTTAATAATTTTAATTAGCGTTTATTAAGGGCTTACCAAATGCTAGTTATGAGTACATATAGATGCTAATGGGTTTACTTTTCATCTTCACTCGGCCTCTATAAGGAAGGTTTAGTACTAATCCCATTTTTTCTCTCTAGCCCAAGGTCTCATAACCAGTTGGTGACTGAGCCTGGACTTGAGCTCAGTCTTAACCACTATACTCATTGCCTTTAATTTTTCACCCATCTCTCATCTACCAGACTGTGACTTTCTTGTGACAGGAGAGTTTTATTTATCATTTTTCTCTATATTCCCAACCTTTAACCCTATCACAATGCTTCATATAATAAATGTTCAATAAGCGTTTTCCTTCTTACTTTTTTTTAAAAATATGAATTATCTCAAATATACAAAAAAGAAAAAAATGTGGTGTGTGTGTGTGTGTGTGTGTGTGTGTGTGTGTGTGTGTGTAGAAGAGAGAAGAGAGAACATATTCCAACCGGGCATGAAGCAGGCGACACTGTCAAGCTGGGAAATTTGAAAAGAGTGAAGAATTTAATAAAGGGTCCATATGTTAAGGCATGCGCAGTTAACAATGGGGTGACATTTCCATTCCATTCCAAGGAATAAGGGGACAGGAAAAATACCAAAATCCAAAGTGATCTGGGTAGAGAGAGCTTCCTAAGAGGAGTTGCAACCTTTGGTTAAGAAAACAGCCAGGTTAGTGTGGGTCAGTGGTTGAGTGTCAACCTATGAGCCAAGAGGTGCCTGGTTCCCTTCTAATCAGGGCACATGCCTGGGTTGCAGGCTCAACCCCAGTAGGGGGCATGCAGGAGGTAGCTGACCAATGATTCTCATCATTGATGTTTCTCTCCCTCTCTGAAATCAATTCTTAAAATATTAAAAATAAGTGAAAATGAATAATGGAATTTTCTGACAAGGAATACCATTTTCCTTGCTCGGTCATATGATAAACATCATGGTATAAACAATGGGTTGGGAGTCAGGAAACGGCTCCATGTGTATGTATCCTAACTGTTTTGTGGAAGTCACTTAAAATCATTGAGCTTTTGTTTCCTCGTCTGTAAAACATTGTTATAAAAATCAAATGAACCAGCGCTTCTGAAAGCACTTTGTAAAGCGCCACATGAATGTAAATGACCACTGTTTATTGTTGCCCCACCTCCTTCTGTAACATGTCTTGTGAGAGCAGGCACCTTGTCTCTTATTTGTTTGCTATTTTGTCTTTCTTGCCCAGAATGAGGGCTGGCACTGAATAGACACGTCATTAATCAGGGCAGGAAAACTGCTAAAACAATCCCGAAATTCTCAGTGGCTTAAGAAAATCAAAGTTTACATTCCCCTTATGTCAGAATCATCTGTATATGTCAGCCGAGAAAGCCCTGCTCTCCCACTCAATCAGAGATGCCAGATCCATCTTTTCTCTCTATCATGGGTAGGTCCTTGGGAACCTCACCTGAGGATAGGCTGGCACACGAGCAATTGTGTTTGTGAAATTTAACAGATTGCCCCCGGGAGTGCTGCTCTTCATGCTACGTTGGCCAGAAGTCAATCATTGATTACATAGTGCTCCAACGGATGCTAGACATGTAGAAATAAGAGAAAATGAGTTTGATCCGCATCTAGCTGTCAGCATCTATCATTCAAGAGGTATTTGCAGAATAAATAAATGAGTGAATAAATGAATGCGATATACACATAGGAGTGCAGCCTAATATGCACTATTCATTTTTAGCATCCTAATAATGCTTTCATATTGAATTTGTGTCATCTAAAATGTCTAAAGCACTTTTACTGTGTGTGCAGTTAAGCCCCATTGAGAATTGACTTGCTTCTCAAGAATCCTGTTCCCCAGGTTTGGAAGGATTGGTTATCAAATGCTGATGCTGCCCCATTACTAGACCCATTCTCTGATGACATCATGGTAGTGTCTACCTTCCTCAGAAAACAGAGCCAGAAGCTCTTTTTTTCTGAAATCTTCTTTCAAAAATCTCACAAATATGGCTTGTAAGGTGCACCTACCTGCTTGGCCACCTCAGTCTTCTTCACAGGTGAGCACCTGAATACTAAAACATCTGAGGTCAGGCCTCAAGAGAGCTGCAACAGCAACATTAGCTCCTCTTGGAATTCTCCTTTTCAGGACCTACTCAGCATGTAAGGAGTCTACCCGGAAACTTCTGTGTAGGAATCACTTTTATTTTTTTCTGGACAGCCCCATAAGAATGCAGTGTTGGAAGATTGTAGGTACAAATATGAAAGGTGAAACTGCATCTTCTAGATAACACTGGAGAATATCTTCATGACATTGTAGAAGGCAACAATGTCCTAAACAAGACAGAGTCTTCATTTATTTAAGCCTACCTTTTCCCCTCTGCTCTACATGCCATCTTTGTCTTAAATCAAGCATTCATATGTTAGTGGATTTGTGTCTTGCTACCATTAGATTATATTAGCCCATTTTGCTATCCCTTGTCCCTATTACTATAGCTGTCCCTATTACTATTTTTCCACTTAGTTCTTTTTTTCAAGAGATTCCATTCTTAGCCCCAAGAAAGGTGAGGAAAGTGTCCATGGGACATTGAGTGGAACCAACTGGGACAGGGCATCCAAGCTCAAGAGTAACTAGGAAGTCTTCCTTGCAGGCAAGGGACTATCACTATGTCCCTTTCCCGATAATATTTACTTTACTTACTTGAGTAAGGTGGTGTCTGTTAGGCTTGTCAACTCTGAATTTAATTTTTGTCCTTTATAAATTGGCTAGAGGCCCAGTGCACAAAATTCATGGGGAGGGGAAGGTGTCCCTCACCCGGCCTGCACCCTCTCACAATCCAGGACCCTCAGGTAGGGTCCCTAGGCCTGGTGGTCAGTGCACATCACAGCTAATGATTGAGTGGTCTTAGCATATCACTAGCATATTATACTTTGATTGGTTGAACAGACGACTAGACGACCAGACACTTAGCATATTAGGCTTTTATTATATAGGATAAAGCACTAAATTTATTTATACACCGAGTGGCCAGATTATTATGACCACCTGACATTTGTAGGCAAATTAGCCATACACTGCATTGTATGGGATATGGAAGCTGAAGGCCTGTTCAAACACCATTGCTGTCTACAGTTACCAAGATAAAACGTCTCCAATTCGCACAGGAACACAAGGATTGGACAACTGAGCATTGGAAAAAAGTCATGTGGTCTGATGAATCACATTTCCAGTTTCATCATGCAGATAGCAGAGTGAGAACTTTGCAGAAACAGCATGAAAGCATGTACCCTACATGCATGAGTACAACTCTTCAAGCTGTTAGGAACAGTGCCATAGTTTGGAGTATGTTTTCCTGGCATGATTTGGGTCCTTTAATTTGTGTGGAACAACATCTGAATAGCACAACATACCTAAGTTTCATTGCTGATCAAGTTCATCCTATCATGTTGATGGCGTATCCCAATGGAGATGGCTTCTTCCAACAAGACAACGTGGCTTGCCATGGTGCTCATATTGTGCAGGAGTGGTTTCAAGAACATGAGGGAGACTTTAACCACAATAACCAGATCTCAATACAATTGAGCATTTGTGGGATGAAATTAAAAGAGCCATCAGGCAGCAGGTTCCACAACCATCAAATCTCATAGAACTGGACAGTGCTATTCATCAGGCATGGTGTCAGATTCCTCGCATCACCTTTCAACATCTCGTGGAATCAAGGCCAAGAAGAATCTTCACAGTATTGAAGACAAAAGGTGGCCCAATGAAGTACTAATGGGGTGGTCATAATTATCTGGTTACTCAGTGTATATGCTTTCATTAAACTATGAATATGAATAACAAAATTTCTGTTGGTCTTTATTTGCCAATGTGCATGTGGAATCACCCTTGGGAGGAAAAACACACATGCCCACCTTACACATAAATACACAATCTTTTAAATTATTCCAAATATGACACATTAAAAACCATATTAAGAATTGAAATAATAAATATTAGTAAATATTTGTTAGTGCCTTTTAAAAAAAATATGTATTTTTATTGATTTCATAAATGAAGGGAGAGAGAGAGATAGAAACATCAATGATGAGAGAGAATCAGTAATTGGCTGTCTCCTGCAGGCCCCTCACTGGCATGAGCCCTGACCAGGAATCAAACTGTGACCTCTTGGTTCATAAGTTGGTAGCAATCAATCACTGAGCCATGCCTGCTGGGCTGTTAGTGCTTTTAAGAGGATGGTTTTTGCAGGGAGCAGCAATAGGGTCAAACCTCGCACTGACCTGGTGCAGAATCACATACAAGTCTCAGCTTGAAGGGCAGAAGCCTCCTAGCACAATTAAGCTTCCCCTTATAGTCCTCCCTTGTTCCTAGGTAGTTAATGGGCTGGGGGAGGTGCAGCAAGCACTACCAAAACAAGGCTTGAGTAACGAAATAGATTTGAAACTCACAAGAACATTATAAACATATTGACCACTCCCCTTGTTTCTATTTGTGTGAACTGACTATAAAATAAAGATGTGGCTTGGAGGCTGGGTCACTGTTTGCTCATCCGGGCGGTGATCCACCTGGTCCCAACAGTATTCTCTTGCCTGTCTTTAATCCTTCACCACCTCTCCTCAGGTTCACCGCTGGCCGGGCTGGATGCGGTTCAGGTTTTCACATCTTATCAATGATACCTACTGATGGTATCTGAGGCTAGCATCCTTTCTAAAGAAAAGTTCTTTAAATATGACTTCCCTTCTGAGAAGAAAGCCTAAATAAGTAGTCTAAAATTTAAAATGAAGAATATTTTCTATGCACAAAGATATTCATAGTAGATAAACCTAATTATTTAATTATTTGAGACTAAACTATGAAGCCCACATTTAATAGAAAATTGTACAACCTTTTAAAATTGTTTGTAAAGCTATATATGAACATAAATAAATGCTATTGCTTACTGTTAATTATAAAAGGCAGAATTTTTAAATTTTTATAAAAATAAACAGAAACTGAAAACAGAAGCTATATATATATATATATATATATATATATATATATATATATATATATATATATATATATATGAAGCATACCCAACTATGCATAATACTTATCTTTGGATGGTGGGACAATGACAAATAATTTTTTTCCATATATTTTTCTATATTTCCTAGTAACCCTAATGAAGGTGTGTTTTCTTTTCTTTTTTCTTTTTTATATATTTTATTGATTTTTTTACAGAGAGAAAGAGAGAGGGATAGAGAGTTAGAAACATCGATGAGAATCATCGATCAGCTGCCTCTTGCACACCCCCTACTGGGGATGGGCCCACAACCAAGGTACTTGCCCTTGACCTGAATCGAACCCAGGACCCTTCAGTCCGCAGGCCGGCTATCCACTGAGCCAAACCGGTTTCGGCTAGGTGTGTTTTCTTAAAATGAAGGGGAAAGCTATTTAAAAATGAAGAAACATTATTTCTTTAACTTACATAATATTCTATTTAAAATAATATGAAACCCACATATTTTTTTCAAAATTATCTATTTCTTTTGAATTCATTAAAAGTTCTGGGATTTCAGTTTATTGATAATGGTGAGGATTTTCAACATGCATTTCTAAGAAGTAATGTCTAAGAGTTCTGGATTCACGCACCTAACAAACTCCTGGAACCATCGTCTCTACTTTTCATAGAAAACACATGTTTCATTTACAAACGGCCTCTGAATTGATTGACTCCAATTTGGTGCTAATACGCTAAAATGCAATTCCTCAGATAAATATCAACCAAGCTCTACAAAGGTTCATTTGAAATATGTGTTCCACATTACACTCTAGTTTCCCTCAATACTGATTACAATGGCAAGTGGCATCAGATGCTAACCATTTGAGGCAGCAAGAGACATTGAAGAGTTGCTTGAATTTATTTCCGCTGCCAAATTCTAAATGTATTACAAGACTGTTCTAAGATTGGTTACATCCTACAAGTTGAATTGAAAGTGATAAAAAAAAAAAAAAGTGGACCTAGAGATGTGATAAAAAATAAGCACCATTCTGGTTTTCTACCTTGAGTCCTTGTGATAAATTTAAAAGCAGTGAAATCTTTGAGCAACTAAGGTTAGACAATAGCCATAAATCTTATAATATTTGACATGTACATTTAACACCAAAGCAAAATCTGAACTTTCTTTCTCATTTGAACTATGAAAGTAATGAGTCATCTTCAGGCTAACAGGTTCTAAAAGATGGAGATTTGATTACTGTGGAACCTAACTTTTACATGCAAGGAAATAACCTCTTGTAGTCTGCGTGTGTTCATGGCAACCCGTTTAGCAAAGAGAAAGGCTCAGGAAAGGAGCAAGGCGAAGTACCATATTTTTCGGACCATAAGACGCACTTTTTTCCCCCCAGAAGTGGGGGGAAAAAGTCCCTGCATCTTATGGTCCAAATATAGCCTACACATATAGTTTTCAAAAAAAGTTTTTTTACTTGCCCGGCTCTGTGTGGTCTGTGTGCTTGCCCGGCTCTAAAATGGTTCTAAATGCTGCTGTTTACTGTTGATTACATGTGTTTATGACTGTGATGTTGGGTTTTAATGCACATAAAATATTTTAGGACACTATTTGTTTCAGAATCTTTTTTTCTTCATTTCCCTTCTCTAAAAACTGGTGCGTCTTATGGTCCGGTGCGTCTTATGGTCCGAAAAATACGGTAATAATTGCTATGCACAGCAACTCCAATGTACATTTATTTAAATTCAGTTGAATTACCAAGGCAGTGGCTAAAAGCCAGCAACTCTGCTGCTTCCTGGCTGTGTGACCTTGGAAATATTGCTCAATTCTAACCAATTTCTTATTAAAAATGAGAATTTTATTCAGAGGTTTGAACAAACTAACTGGGAAGCACTTGGAACAAGATCTAGCCCACAGTCAGTCCTCCGCAAGTATTAGTTTGTTTTTATTATCCTCACCGAGTCCTTCCCTGCCACAATTCCTGGTGAGGTGGCTCAGAAAGGTTCAAGAACCCATGGCCCTGGTGGCAGCAGAAATGACTCAGGTATGAGAACTCTGCCCAACAGAGGTGGCCATTCTGAATGAATGGTCCAATAGTTTCTTTTGCAAAGTCTGAATGTGTAAAACATGGAGTAAGTCAGCAGTTTATTGTTGGGGTAGAATTCAAAGATGAAAAGAACAAAACCAACCAAATGCCTAGAGAGAAAGCAACAATCAGAAGCCCTGAGACAATTAAGTCGAGAGCAGTCATAAACTATGAACGGCAAGAGCTAAGAAAGACAATGGAGAGAATGGAATAATAGGAATACCAGCTACAAAGACTAGCTAAGTCCAATATCCCAGTGCTGTCTGCCTGAATAAAAGGAGCTTTTCAAGTAGGTGTTGCACAACTACAAATGCTGTTTCCATCACTAAGGTAGAACCAGAGCATCTTTATATACAGTGACAAGTGGTAACATAATGATAGAGAGTATCATTGAGATGAGCAAAATAAAACCTACTTCATGTCAGAGCCAACTGCTTAGACTAATTAATTATAGATTTGTCAGGTTTCAGCAACTTTGCAGAAATTATTAAACAAATAGTAAGTCTTGAAATCTTGAATTTTAGAATAATTTTGAAAGCTGCCAGTAATTCAAAGAACAAAGAAAATACAGGCCAAAATCTATCACGATAACTCATAGAAGGTGACTAAATCAGATTTGCTTAAAGCAATTTTTTATCCAGATTAAATAGAGAAAATAAAATGAATTTTTGAGCTAGTTTTGTTGAGAAATACCAAAGCATGCACTGGGGATTCAAGAACAAGTTACCATGAACTATATAAAAGTGAACTGTAAATCCAGAGGTTAATGAGGGGGAAAAAGAGGACATCTTTCTTTTTACTTTCCTCCCTTCCTTCCTTCCTTCCTTCCTTCCTTCCTTCCTTCCTTCCTTCCTTCCTTCCTTCCTTCCTTCCTTTCTTCCTTCCTTCCCAGTATTAACTGAACGCCAGACTTTATTTGAATTTCTTTAGTTTTTCTCTCTCTTTTATATATTTTCTAAAGTTTTACATATGTCTCCTTTTCCCCCAATTGACCCACCCACCCAGCCATTCCCAACCTGGGCAAGCCCCCACTGCCCCAGTGTCTATGTCTATTGGTTATGCTAATATGCATGCATACAAGTCCTGTGGTTGCTCTCTAACCCCCTCTTCCCCTTGCATTTTTCTCTGCATTTATTCGTGTTCATATGTATTACTTTCAATAAAGATTTCTAACTGTAAATCTGATTATCATAAACTAGAGGCCTGGTGCATGAAATTTGTGCATGGGTAGAGTCTCTAGGCCTGGCTGGTGATCAGGGCCGATCTATGGGGCAGTTGGCAGGGTGATTGGGGCCCCCACTCCCACCAGCCTTGGCTGGCCTTGCACCGCCTGCTCACTGGCTCCACACCCACCCTCCCTGCCACTGCTGCCAGTAGGGGCCTGTGGGTTGGGGGCAGCTCCTGCATTAAGCATCTGCCCCCTGGTGGTTAGTTCATGTCATAGTAACCAGTCCTTCCACTGTTTGGTCTATTTGCATATTAGGGTTTTAGATAGCTAGATTACTAAATAATTAAATTGTTTTATCCCATACTGATTTTACATATTTCTTCAGTTACTGTAACACTTGTTGGTTATTTCTTTGTTTGCTTTTTGTCTGTACCATTCCCAGGTGTGAGAAATGCTCACTTGTCTAAATTCAAAGAATGGACTCGGAGACAGAAATATGATGAAAATGATACTTTTAATATGTTCTTGAGAGTAGGTGTCCATCTGGTTGTACAGCACACATGGAGTAGCAACCACACCTGTTTATCCAGTCCCTCTTCTTGTTCCTCATTAGCTGAATACTAATTGGTCACCTGTTTCCTCATACATCGCCTAGGTCTTATCTCTTCCATTGGGCCACTAAAAAAAAAAAAAAAGGGTCCTGACCGGTTTTGCTCAGTGGATAGAGCATCAGCCTGTGACTAAAGGGTCCCCGTTTTTTTTTTTTTTGTTTGTTTGTTTGTTTTAAATATATTTTATTGATTTTGTACAGAGAGGAAGGGAGAGAGATAGAGAGTTAGAAACATCGATGAGAGAGAGTCATCGATCAGCTGCCTCCTGCACACTCCCTACTGAGGATATGACCGCAACCAAGGTACATGCCCTTGACCAGAATCGAACCCAGGACCCTTCAGTCCCCAAGTCGACGCTCTATCCATTGAGCCAAACCGGTCTCGGCAGGGTCCCCGTTTTTATTCCAGTCAAAGGCATGTACCCTGGTTGCTGGCACATCCCCAGTAGTGCGTGTGCAGGAAGCAGCTGGTTGATGTTTCTCTCTCATCGATGTTTCTGTCTCTCTATCCTTCTCCCCTCTCTCTTCCTCTCTGTTAAAAAATCAATAAAATATATATATTTTTAAAAAGGGCTGAGGCATTTTCTAGTTGTCTCCTCCTCCCCCTGTCTAGTTGATGCGGGTGCCTTCAGGGTTTCCATCATGATGCTGGCTCATGTCCGCAGTTCTTGGATCTTATCCTCTTCCCTCCTCCTTACATTCTGTTTGCCCTGGGGAAATTCAGTAACTCTTTCCATTACAATGTGACTACGCTGGAGATGGATCACAGGAGCCTATCTCCTACACCAGGAGAACAATTTTTTCATAGCAAGCATTCCAAAAAGTACGATAACGAAGGAGCAAACGAATGATTGGCATGTGCAAAAGAAGGAATGTTTCCCTTCAATACTTTGCCCCATGTTCTTGCGGCAGCAGGGAAAAGTGGCTAGGAGAGCAGACTGGAGCCAAGCAGTCTGGGTTCACATTCAGCTCTGCATCTCTTAGTAGCCTGAGCCTATCCAATGCAGTTACTATCTCTGTGGCTCAGTTTCCTCATCCGAACATGGGGATAGTAAAAATGCCTATTTCCTAGGGTTGAGGTGAGGATTAGATGAGGTTTTACAGGTAAAGTCCTTAGAACATTGCCTCACACATGGTAAACCAAAAGTGATTTCTATTATTATCCCTTTACTTAAGTATGAATATTCCATTTTCAGAGGAAAAAAAACTCTAAAGAATTTTAAACTTTCATAATTATCTATAATATAACCAATGTGTTTTATATAAGCTGAAGACTAAACTTTAAGACATTTCAGGATAGAAAATGTCATGCTTGCTGAAGAGAAAAGCTATCCCGGACATGAGACCATGAGGTAAGAGAATTCTCAGGTTTGGGGAGAATCCTGGGGCAGGAGATAGTACTGACGGGTAAGGCAAAAGGCAGGGTGAAATCCCAAATTGCAAAGGGACTGAAAAAAACAAAACAAATATCCTCAATGGACACACTGCAGGTCTGGTCACCATTTAAACTTGATCTTAAAAGATTCCAATGTAGCCGAGACCGGTTTGGCTCAGTGGATAGAGTGTTGGCTTGGGGACTGAAGGGACCCGGGTTTGATTCCAGTCAAGGGCATGTACCTTGGTTGCGGGGATATCCCCAGTAGGGGGTGTGCAAGAGGCAGCTGATCAATGACTCTCTCATCGATGTTTCTAGCTCTCTATCTCTCTCCCTTCCTCTCTGTACAAAATCAATAAAATATATTAAAAAAAAAAAAAGATTCCAATGTAATTTGGAGGAACTTTTTCTCCATGGAATGATTTCTTGCATTTCATAAATGGAGAGTGTAAACGATTATTATGGTGCCCGAGTCACATCTCCGAGGCCACCTCTGATCTGTACCATTGACGTGGTTCACAATTACACGCAAGTTAAGCCTCAGACTGATAGAGTCCGACCTCAAGCTCACTTGGTGTGAGTTTTTCTGCTTCTGCATCAGTGCCTGAAGATCCTTGCCCCATCAGCAAGCACACTCAGAGGCTACCACTCTATAGTTTTCCCACATTAATGCTATTGTCAGTAGACATTCATCATTATACTTGCATTGCTGTGGTTCTTGTAAAGTTCAGAGGGAAATAAAGCCTTTCTTATGCCCATGAGTTACATGCTTCTTGAAAAAAGAAGATAGCACTCTTTTTGTGTGTGGCAAAGAATATTTTATTATACCCTGGCTGCCTCACACATTTATGCAACCTGCCTTTCATGTAGGTATTTGTTCTGGGCTATGTTCTGAAACTTTGCTTAAATTGAACTAACACATAAAGTCATAACAACTATTATCTTAATAAGAATTTTTAAAATAATGACTGACTGCAGATGAATGCTTGCAGTATTTCATTGTTAAAAATGACATCGGCTATTTGCTTGAGATAAGAAATTATTATGATAATAAAGGAGCACACTGCAATTCTAGTTTAAATCTGAGTTGGGCACTGAATTTTTATTAAACATATTTTCAGGGTTTATCTAGATGAATTTGCGACCTTTTTCCTTTAACCGTTTAATGTCATCGATTTTATACATAACACTTACATACAGGTGATAGTTTTTTAATAAATGCCTTTTTTACATTGTAGAAATGAATCTTGCTTTGCCAGGACTCATTTTAGCAGAGAAATGGTATATTTTTAAAATATTTTATTTGAAATTATTTTTCATATGTTTTTTATTGAGGTACAAATGACATGTAACCTTAGCTTAGTTCCAGGTGCATAAATAATGATTTGATATTTGTGTTTATGATCATCATCATAAGTCTAGTTAACATCTGTCACCTTAGAGTTGCTGTTCTCTTAGTAATTTTCAAATATGCAATTACAGTATTACAAGCTCTAGTCACCATGCTTTATATGTATTATGCCCTTATGACTTAGGACGGTTGTACTTTTTTACCTCCTTCACGCATTTCACCCCTTCTCACCCCCTTTTATCCTCTATTTTTAAGAGATTGCTTTTGTGTATTTAATTTTAATTTTGTTCTCTGTTTTTGATGCCAGTACGTTAGTCTCTTAACATAAATTAAGAAGTTTGTTACTTCTTAGATATCCCAAATAGCTAAAAGGTGACTGCAATGAGGAGGTCAGTGGGTGGAAGTAGAAGAGGGCATTGAGGGGATAAATGGTGTTGGAAAAAATAAAGTAAATCAAATTAAATAAATAGAATAAATATATATCAATAGTATCTGTTCCCTGAAATCTGATATAATTTATCCAACCAACTAAACCTTTTGTATTGTTACTAGTATATTTAATCATCACTCTTCTTGGCTACATTCTTTAAATTTATTTTTAAATATGGTTTTATTGATTTTTAGAGAGAGAGGGAAAAGGAGAGGGAGGAGAGATAGAAAGAGAAACATCAAGGTTACCTCCCATACTTACTCTGACCCAGGACCAAACCTACAACCTGGGTATATGCCCTGACCCAGAATTAAGCCACTGACCTTTTGTTCAACCAACTGAGCCACACTAGGGAGGGCTTGCTTGCTTGCTTGTTGCAATAAACTCGTATATAATATGTCTGTGTAATTTTTCAAAAACCCTTTCAATTGTTTGGCTACATTCCCTTTTCATTTCCAACATGGTATATTTGCCTTTTTTCTCTCTCTTGTTATAATTTAATGCCTTCAGGCTGAGAGGCCTGAGATAACCCACCTGCACAATAGCAATGGTCTTGTCAATAAAACTTCTCCACTGGCCTGAGTTTTCTTTCTGGGACAGTGCTTGGATGGGTACTGCCTAAATTTGTTTCTCCGGCCCTTCCCATTCAGAACCAGCCCCTTGTCTTCTGACACAGTCACACATTCTTTCTTCAGATTTGTTAATGCTTTCTTCTTACAGTCCAGTCTGGTAGGTCAAGAAGCCATTCTATTTAAGATGACTTTACCCATTATTGTTCTTGCTTTTCCATGCAAATACGTTTATCATCTGATTTTAAAATCAGTACAAGCCGGCTATGAAACATTTAAATATTCCAAAAAGAATTAAGCATGTAAAATGGACCAGAGACCCACTACCCAGTTTAAACCAGTTAAGAAGTTGCTAAACATCCTTCCAGATCACCCTTAATTTTTTTTAAAGTATCATATTATATATGGCCCCCCCCCTTTTTTTTAAATCCTCACCCGAGGATATGTTTTTATAGATTTTTGAGAGAGAGAGGTAGGAAGAAAAGAGAGAGAGAAACATCAATGTGTGAGAGAGACATTTATTGTTGCCTTCCATACAAACCCTGACCTGGAATTGAATTCACAACCTTTTGGTGTATGGGATGATACAACAACCAACTGAGCCACCTGGCCAGGGCTGCATGCCTTTTTATAACCTACATTTTACTCAACAAAATTCTATAGACATGTTTCTGTGTCAGTAACTATGAATGTATGTAATCATTTTAATAGGTAAGTATTGTTATAATAAAGAAATGTTCCATCATTTGTATTTATTTTCAAAGTTAAGTATTGGAGGAAAATCTTATTTCCCTTATATCTAATTTCTTGGAAGTTATCTCACCATCATTCTCTTAAATCACCTATTTTCAAGTTTAGCATGTGCTTACTTCATTCTTCTTATTGTGAAACCAGACACAACAAGTGTCTGGACTGCCTGTCACTACTTGAGCCAATTAAGCACAGAGTTTCAGGCTCCATCCCCAGTAGGCAGCCGATCAACTCATCGATGTTTCTATGTCTTTCCTCTCCCTTCCTCTCATGGAAAGCAAAAAAATGATATTTAAAAATATATAAAACATAAAAGCCTTCAGAATACCGGCTAAATAAATTATGTTTCATTTATAAATGGAATAATTTGCAGTAAATGAAAAGAATGAAGCAGTTCAATATGAACTTAGATGGAAGCACCTCTTAAAATACTATGTGAAAAAATTATGTAAAAATATATTTAAATTTTAAAAAATATTAACATTTACATATGCCCAATTGAGAGTATTTTAGCATGTTCTATCTATATATTGCTGTTTATAATATACATATACATTTTAAATATACACATACTTAAATAAATATAAGTGTATATATATATGTATATGTGTATGTATATGTATATGTATCAGGCTGTGTATATATGTGTATATGTATATATGTGTAGTAGTCCAGAGATAAGATTGCTGTAGACACACATAGAGTATCAACTCAGTACTTAGCTATGCAAATCTGTTGCATTTATCTACATTCCTACATTTCTATATTTCTCCTTACATGTGGGCTTCATCCTAAAAGTTGTTCCCTTTGATCATGAGATGGCTGCAGCAATGTAAGTACTTACATGCAGAGACACTTCTAGCAAGAAAAAGACTCTCTTGGAGTTCAAGAATGAGGAAATCTTTTTAGGCCCTCTAGTGGACAACTCCTTAATGCCACATTACCCAGGTCTGGGAGTGTTGAAGGACGGGGACGACTTTCCAGTCCTTAATCTAACCCTGAAAAATGAATAACTTGGTGGTTCCCAACCTAGAGTCATTTTGTCTTCCAGGGGGCATTTGGCAATGTCTGGAGACATTCTGGTCATAATCCAGAGGAAGGGTATTACAGGTATCTAACAGGCAGAAACCAGGGACTGCTAAACACCTTAGAGTGCACTGAACAGGCCCCCACAACCAAGAATTAACTAACCCCAGGCCTTACACACTGTTGATGGGAATATAAACGGATAAAGTCACAATGCAAAACAGTAGGGAGCTTCCTCAAAAAATTAAAAAAAGACATACCACACAATTTGGTAATTTCACTTCTGGGTATCTGTCCAAAACAAACAAAATCACTATACCACTCTGTTCACTGCATTATTTACATCTGATGCGTGTCCATCGACAGATGAATGGATAAAGAAAATGTGCTGTATATAATATAAATAATTTTATATTACGTATAAATAACATT
The DNA here is from genome assembly GCF_014108245.1 of Pipistrellus kuhlii. Classification (NCBI taxonomy): domain Eukaryota; kingdom Metazoa; phylum Chordata; class Mammalia; order Chiroptera; family Vespertilionidae; genus Pipistrellus; species Pipistrellus kuhlii. The sequence goes on from NW_023425404.1 coordinate 137,385,552, forward strand.
TAGTCACCAAAAAAGAAGGAAACCCTGCCATTTGTGAAAACATGGATGGACTTTGAGGGCATTACACTAAGTGAAGTCAAAGACAGAGAGAGATACTGTATGATCTCACTTATATGAGGAATCTGAAAAAGAAAACCACCCTAAATTCAAATTCATATAAAAAGAGATGAGATTTGTGGTTACCAGAGGCAGGGGATCGTGGGGGGTGGGCGAGAGTGGGGGGGATATGGATGAAGGTGGTTCAAAGGTACAAACTTCCAGTTATAAGATCCATACACACTGGGGATGTAACATACAACAGGATGACTATAGTCAACACTGAGCTGTGGTGTATTTGAAAGTGGTTAAGACAGTACATCCTAAAAGTTCTCATCATAAGGAAAATATAATTTTTTTTGTAACTTTATGAGGTGATGGATGTTAACTAAATGTATCTGGTAATCATTTCACAATATATGTATGTCATTATATGCTATACACCTTAAATTTATTCAGAACTGTATGTCAATTTTATCAATAAAAAAGAAATATGACCCCAAGTGTCAATGGTATGAAGACTTGTTGACTTAGACTAACACTTGGGCAGGGACCAATGCTGGAGAGTAATCTCCCATGATCACTATAATAACCTGGACTTGAAGGCTAGTTTCTGAGCACATCCTAATGCCTCCCCTCCCCTGGATCATGTACCTCCACTTGCAGCTGGAGTAAGGAGATCCCTGAGAGAGACTCCAGCAGGACCACATGGCTAGAATGGGGGAATGTCATTGGAAGGATGATGGCAAGATTTGTAGAAAAATAATCATTGGAAGGTGACTTTTATCATTAGCCAGGATAAATAATTCAGGAAAAGAATCATGTTTGGTGAGGCAGCAGGGAGATTAGTGCTGTTTGGTCTTTACTTACCTTCATCAGCATTTTTCTGAAAACCATCTTGGTGATTAATTTTATTAGGTTGTCTTTGAGTTTTATAGCATACTGAATAATGTCACCAACTTTGCTAATCTGGGAAAGGGAGATCCTTGGCCCACAGTTCAGTCAATGTAGTTTTGTTATAACTTTGATGAGGGTGAAAAATCAATTCCTGGTGGGGGCCACTGTCCATGTGGAGTTGACATGTACTCCCTATGACTGCGTGGTTTTCTCCAGGGACTCCCATTTCCTCCCCCATCCCAAAGATGTGTACTTGAGGAGAATTGGTGTATCCCAATTTTACCAGTCTGATGAGTGTGGGTGAGACATCTTATGTCTAGACTGGTTAAACATGTGAGTGATCCTGGATAGAAGGGCCTCCTGCCCAGGGCGGGTACTAACTACCTTGTGCCCTGAATTGCCTGGAGAGATAGTCTGGTCACCCTCAATCCTGAAGTGGGTTGGAAAATATTTTGTTTGCTTTTATTCACCTTTCTTGTGTAACTCACATTTACTTTGATGTTTAATATTAGAAGTGTTTTGGGTCTTTATTTAGACGTTTAGTGATGTTTTTATGACCAGAAATATGGGGAAGGAATTTAACTCTTATTTATAAATCAGCCTATGCTTAAATTGGCTTTGTTATACATCATTTTGCTTAAAGTTGCAGTTTCCAAGAACCTATGATGATGGTAAGTGAGGACTTACTGTGCTCTTCTGCCAGAGCTATTTTCTCTTCAAATCTACAGAATCGAAGACTGTTATATTCTACAGATCTGGTATGTGTTTCATCCACAGGGCACCTCTGTTAGTTTCCCAATATATAATCCTCTCCTACTTCTGTTGTTTAAAAGACTTTAATATATTTTATTGCTTTTTTACAGAGAGGAAGGGAGAGAGACAGAGAGTTAGAAACATCGATGAGAGAGAAACATCGATTCTTTAAAAGACTTTAAAGGAAGCTTGGGTCTTCTAACCACCTTTGCTACTTCTTCACAAGCTTTGGCATACTACAAATGTACATCTATTCATAACAATTTCAAACACTGTTGTAGTGTAAAAAGTGCAAGTCTGCCCATGGTCCCTTCCTCCTGTACACTCTCCAGAGAGTATCGTTGCTAACACACTGATATGCATCCTCCTGGATATTTTCAAAATATGCTTTAGTTTTCAGTCTATTGTTATTAGAACTTATTCATTTTATGTCTAGGCTGGTTAATCTGATTAATTACTCATCTGTATATGATCTTAAGCTCTTATCCTGGGTTTTCTTCTATATGAAGCACTCCTTTCTTTCTCTTTTCTTTTTAACATGTTTTTATTGATTTTTTTAGAGAGAGAGGAAGGGAGAGGGATACAGAGATAGAAACATTGATGAGAAACATCATTGATCAGCTGCCTTTTGCACGCTCCCTACTGGAGATTAAGCCTGCAACCCAGGCATGTGCCTCATGACCAAGACCAGGAATTGAACCATTGACCTCTTGGTTCATGGGTCAATGCTCAACCACTGAGCCACACCAGCCAAATTAAACACTCCTTTCTTGGTAGTACATCACTCCTATCCCCTTTCTGGAACCTGCTCTCCTTCTTTTTTTTTTTTTTTTTTCCTCCAACTTTTGGATTCACACAGAAGCAACTACCGTATTTTTTGGACCATAAGACGCACTTTTTCCCCCCCAGAAGTGGGGGGGAAAAGTCCCTGCGTCTTATGGTCCAAATATAGCCTACACATATACTTTAAAAAAAAAGTTTTTTTATTTGCCTGGCTCTGTGTGGTCTCTGTGTGCTTGCCCGGCTCTAAAATGGTTCTAAATGCTGCTGTTTACTTTACAGGGTTGATTACATGTGTTTATGACTGTGATGTTGGGTTTTAATGCACATAAAATATTTTAGGACACTATTTGTTTCAGAATCTTTTTTTCTTCATTTCCCTTCTCTAAAAACTGGTGCGTCTTATGGTCCGGTGCGTCTTATGGTCCGAAAAATATGGTACATTGTTACACATGGTACCCCTCCCCCAGGCAGCGTGGCTGGTCCAAGACTAAGCATATATCCCACGTTTGGCTAATCATAACACCCCACCCCTGCTAGACTTCCTTGATGGGTCCACACACTGACCACTGACTTAGAACTCTTCTTTCCTTCCTTGGGATTACTTTAGCAAAGGACCACGGGAGCCAGTACCTTTATGGTGGGAAACATTGTAGATACTGGTGAGACTTAGAATCTTTGGCAGTCATGTTTCCTACAATTTGGAGAAAGCCAGTTTGCATGAGAGAATGAAGCTGACATGGAAAGCACAATAAGAGACAGAGGAAGTTTTGAAGTCATTCAAGTTCCCTGCTCCTGAGACCTAGGATTCATTCTTGTCTTTTCCAAGTTCCTTCAATTAAAATACACTTACAGATAACTCCCCTCTGTTTGCTTATGCTAGGTTCCTAAATAACATATCCTCTTTAGTTGTGTAAAAATATTATTTTACTTTATGTTGAGAGTATGTTTATTAAAGCTGAAATGAGGAAGAGCTGCTTTGGCTCTCTAGAAATGTTATAGGAAAGAAATGAGCTGAGGTGTGGCTGCTTTGGCTCATTGGAAAGTCAGAGGAAAGGGGTCTTGGAGACAGGTTCAGAGGGTTAGCCCAGAACGAGCTGCCATTGCTCCCCTGGTTGCAAGTTTCTTGGGACCCCTTAGAGCTCAGGAGATGCATGCCTAAGAAAAAAGAAAGGTGTGTGCCTCCTGTTTAGTTTAAGGAAACTCCCATTGCATCCCTCATTCATGAAACATTACTTTGTTTAGGTGATAACACAGCATTTTGAGGTATGTCATTCTGATAACTCAGGCTGTGCTGAACTTTTTCTTCCACTAGTACAATCTTCAAAACTTGCATTTCTGGTTGTGTCTGTGAAAGTATTTCCGGAAGAGACTAGCATTTGAATGGTAGATGGAATAAGATCACCCTCGCTAAAGTGGATGAGCATCACTCAATCAGTTGAAGGTTTAAATAAAACAAAGATGGAGAAAAGGTGAATTTTCTCTTTACTTGAACTTGAACATCTTTTTTGTTGTCTCCCCCCCCCCCCCCCCCCCGCTACGACATCAGTGTTCCCAGATTTGGCCTTTGTACTGGGTCCTGGATTTATTCCATCAGCCTCCTAATTCTTGAGTCTTAGAGTTGGCATTGGGACTTGCACCACTGGCCCCTTTTCTCAAAACTTAGAACTCATACTGAATTATACCATTGGCTTTCCTGGTTCTCCGGCTTACCAAGGACAGATTGTGGGTCTTCTTGGCTTTTATAATTGCGTGAGCCAATTCCTGTGAGTCATATCTATATCTATGTCTATGTCTATGTCTATGTCTATGTCTATGTCTATGTCTATGTCTATGTCTATATCTATATCTACATCTATACCTACACCCATATCTACACCCATATCTACACCCATATCTACATCTATATCTACATCTATACCTACACCCATATCTACACCCATATCTATACCTATATCTATTTCTACACCTATATCTATATCTACACCTATATCTATATCTACATCTATACCTACACCCATATCTACACCTATATCTACACCTATATCTATATCTATATCTATATCTATATCTATATCTATATCTATATCTATCTATATCTTAATATATATCTTATTGTTTCTGTTTCTCTGGAGAAATCTGACTAATACAGACACAAAATGTCACTTAGTGGGGAAAGTCTTGCCCTAGCAGCCCATGGCTAGAACTTAGTGGGGGTGGGGGTTGGAGATTGTAGGTGCAGTTTTTCTGAATGCTGGATTTTTACCTGTTCTTAACTCAAGCAAAAATAGCAGGAACTTTATAACATATAAAGTATAATTTTAGGATTTCCAAATATGGAAATGAGTAAGCTTTTTATCTAAATATAACATTCAGCCCAGACGGGTGTGGCTCAGTGGTTGAGTGCTGACCTAGGAACAAAGAGTTCACCGTTCAATTCTTGGTCAGGACACTTGCCCAGATTGCTGGCTCAATACCCAGTGGGGGAGCATGCAGGAGGCAGCTGGTAGATGATTCTGTCATCATTGGTGTTTCTGTCTCTCTCTCCCTCTCCCTTCCTCTCTGAAATCAATAAAAATAAATTAAAAATAAAATAAAATAAATATAATATTCAGCCACATTCTCAAACTGTATCATCCCAAATAGCAATAATAATCCTTTAGATCAGGACATATGAATTCTTCATGTAATAATTCAGAAAAAAAATATTGAAATCACAGCTTAAGTTGCCAGATGTGTCACATCACAACTTAATATTTTCCACTCTTTGATTTACATATTCAACTTAATATATGCACTGAGGGTTTTATTAAAAAAATTATAACATACCTTTTCCAATTTAATCACAATTATAATTTAATCACTGGTCAATTCAAATGCTGGTACATATATATTTTTTAAAATATATATTTTATTGATTTTGTACAGAGAGGAAAGGAGAGAGATAGAGAGCTAGAAACATCAATGAGAGAGAGAGTCATCGACCAGCTGCCTCTTGCACACCTCCTACTGAGGATGTGCCCGCAACCAAGGTACATACCCTTGACCGGAATCGAACCCAGGACCTTTCAGTCCCCAAGCCAACGCTCTATCCATTGAGCCAAACCGGTCTCGGCATGGTATATATTTTTAAAATATTTCTTTAAGGTCCTGGCTGGGTAGTTGGTTAGAATGCTGTCTTGATATACCAAGGTTGCAAGTTTGATTCCCAGTCAGAGGACATACAAGAATCAACCAATGAATGCATAAATAGGCAGAACAACAAATTGATGTTTCTGTCTCTTTTTCCCTTTTTCTCTCTTTCAAGTCAATAAATTGGGGGGGGGGAAGTATTTCTTTAAGATGTACTAAATTTAGTTTTTCCACCCTATACCTCAAATTACAACTATTCAAAATTTTAAACTGTTATCCATGTATACTGATTGTTGTTGGTTGGGTTTCCTGGGAAGTGGATTCTAACTCAGATTTTGGGGCAATAAGCTGTTCATTAAAGGGGAATCTCAGTGGCTCACTATAGAATTGACAGCTTAACTCTTGTGCTGCTCAGATCCACCTCACGGACATTCTGGAACTCCTCTTCCTGGTCCCAGGAGACCTGTTTTCTCAGGGAAATTTAGAAGTGGAAGGTAAGTAGGAGCAATTACCATCACCGCCACAGCAGCTGATGTCAGGATTGCTGCTGAACTTCATCATCGCCCTCCTCCGCTGTCGACTCAGAAGTCTCCTCCCTTCAGACAGTACCTTTGCTAGTGTTGGTAGATTGCCAATAGTTTGATCCTTTTGGTAGGAGTCTGTTTGTCAGGATTTCAAGTCCTTCTTTGGCCAGAGTTTCTGAGAGCTTGTTTGGAGGTTTTGGCAGGGGAGCGCAGCTGCTGGTATGGCAGGTCCTCTCCTCTGGGGGAAAGGTCTTCCTCTTGTACCTAGCACTCAGCTTAGGGAGGGAGGCACCTGGATCTGTGAGGGAGGAGAGAGACACCTGCTTAGCCAGCCAGATCAGCCGAATCAACCCTGGTGATCAATAGGGAGACGATGTCACAGCCAGATTGCCCTCACATCCCAGAGTTTCTGTATTTGTTCATTTGTTATCAAAATTGGGCAATGAAGCACCAAGAGGCACCCAAATGGACCTCCTGGGCACCAAGCTTATTTTCCTGGTCCCCTTCGCTCAACAGTAGTTCTATCTTTTCCTGATTGTCAGGGTCAATTACTTCCAACAGGATGATGACTCCTTATTTTATCTGTTAACTTGGAGTTTGCCAGTGGCAGTAGCTGGATTAGCCTTGGTAAGTAAAGTTCATACACAGCCTTTCAATCCCTGCCACCTGGGGTATTCTGTTCATGAACCCATTAAGCACTGAGGTAACTAATGACAGAGGTGGTTTATATCAAGTGGCCAAGTCATTTTTTTCTTGATTATTTAGTTTCTTCCATGGTGGATGCTCTCTAGTGGACATTAATATGTGACATAAAGATCATCATACTTTATGTTTATTCTCATTTGTTCATCCACATGCTCTACCCCAGATGAACTTGACTCTAATCTTCCAATATTTATTCTTTCAAACCTCTATCCAGTTGGATATCCTGCAATTCACCACTGCCTTTAGTTTATATATGTTCTAACCCTGGGGCATGTACCTTTCTACACAAAGGGGAAAACCTAGTGCACAAGGTACCAATTGGGAAGAATGTCATGCACTAGTGTTTTTTAAGGCCATAGTCCTGTGGGACTGTAATGATGCTTCTATTAATAATTAATGTCGTTTTCTAATACTTTTTTTAAATCGAATTTATTTAAACAATACAAAATTTAATCAACAATATAGTTGCCGTTGTTTTCTACTACTTGTGCCCAATGCTAAGGAAGCATTTTAATCCCTCTGTTGTAAAATTCTTGTGATTTTGATGCAAAAAATTCGGTCAATGCATTTTTGAGGCATTCTTCATTATTAAATTTTTTTCCAAGAAGAAAGTTTTGCAAAGAACGAAACAAATGGTAATTGGAAGGGGCAATATCAGGAGAATATACAGGTTGAGGGAGAACTTCCCATTCCAACTGGCGCAGTTTTTCAGCAGTGATTCTTGCAGTATGCGGTCGTGCGTTATCGTGGTGAAGAATTACGCCCTTCCGATTAATCAGCGCGGGTTCTTTTTCTCTTAAAGCTTGGGCTAACCTTTCCAATTGGGCACTATACACTGCACTTGGAATGGTTTGGTTAGATGGTAAAAGTTCATAATGAAGAATTCCTTTAAAATTCCACCAAACACACAACAACACTTTTTTCGCATGCAAGTCAGGTTTTGGCGTGGGCTGCGGAGCCTCATTTTTGTCCAACCATTGAGGCCGCCTTTTCAAATTGACATACAGCACCCATTGTTCATCTCCGGTAACAATTTGCTCTAAAAACGGCAAATAGTTTTGACGAGAGAGGAGCGAACTGCAAATTGTGACTCTTTGATTACGGTTGTTGTCGGTCAACTCATGAAGAACCCATTTTCCAAACTTTTGGACTTTGCCAAGTGCACGCAATTGATTGGAAATTGTTTTTTGTGAACAATTTAAAGTTGTCGCAAGCTCTTGTTGGGTAATTTGAAGATTTTGCACCAAAAGAGCTTGAAGAGCTTCTTGATCAAAATTGGACACACGGCCTCGACCACTCTTGTCATCTAACAAAAAATTTCCCTCGCGAAATTTCTCAAACCAATGCCGGCATTTTCTGGCGCTAACTGCATCTTGACCAAGAGCACTACAGATGTTTTTTGCAGCTTCACTTGCTTTTCTTCCTAATTGGAACTCGTAAAGCATGCAGTGCCGAATATGCTCTTCATCCGCCATCTTCTTAGCCCTAGTTTTGCAACAAAAACCAAACCAAACACAAACTTTTTCAAGCAAAACTTGTTAATTGCACTTCACACGTTCTGTAGATACTACGTGTTTGAAGGTTATGTCAATACAAGTCAACGCCAAGCAAGATTTTAAACGAATGTTTAAAAACGACATTAATTATTACTAGACCCGATATGTATACTAGAGGCCCAGTGCATGGATTCATGTACCAGTAAGGTCCCTTGGCTTAGTCTGTGCCTCTAGCAATCCAGGATCCCTTGGGGGATGTCAGCCGGTTTTGGCCTGATCCCTGCAGGCAATGCCAATAAAGTTCCCAATAAAGGCCAATAGACCAGAGAGCCACATTTTTGTGCCAGGGTACCTTGTCCCTGTCACAAAGCTAGAGATGGATCATCAAATACTGCCATTTTATATTTCTCTTTTATAAATGGCAGGCAGACCAACTCCTATCCACTTCTTTAGACAAGTTTAATGCAAGCCCTTACTTAAGTGTGTAGCAATAAAATTCCAGTGTGTCTCTCTGGAGTTCCACCCAAACCTCTGAATTTTGGGTGTTTACAATCTTGTGGGTTATTTCTAAAGACTATTTATCTTGTCCCATACATTTTAATTTTTTCCAAATTTCAACTTTAAAAGGTAAATTAAATTTATTTTGGGAAAAGTACTTTATTGTTGACCCAGTATACTACTTACATTTTACTATTTTACTAGTGGAGAAACAGACAATTAATTAATTAATGTTGGGTTTAGAGCTAGGGTTATGAAGTGGCCTGAAGAAAAATAAGGGGATAAAGAGTAATGGGCATGCTAGTTTAGGTAGGGTGGTCAAGGAAGGTTTCCCTCAGGAGATGGCATTGGAACGGAGAGCAAAATGAAAAGAGGGAAGAACTATGTTACTGGCTCATTCATTAGGTCAATGAGTGCTTGTTAGCTGCATCCTTTAGGTGTTTAGTCACATGCCTTTGTGTGGGTACTGAACTATTTATATCTTTATGACTTAGGATGCCAAGCAGATCTTAGAGTCCAGGAAGGAAGTGCCTGGGCTTCTCATGTCCTTTAAATAGCCTTCAGCAATTACATATTTCCCTTTACTAACTTAGTACTTCTTGAATGGTATGTCAGTTCTGCAAATGAACTTGGTATTAGAAGTTCTTGGAAGAGAAAAACATTTGGAAGAATCTATCAGAAGAAAGCAGCTATGTTATGCTTGAATCTTGGGAGTCAAAGAGAATTGGGTTTGAATTCCAGCTTGCCACTAGCTGTGTGGACTTGCATGCGTCCCCTAACTTTACTGAGTCTGTGTCTTTATAAAATGGGGCTGGTAACCCTAGATGGTTTTGCTCAGTAGATAGAGCATTGGCCTGTGGACTAAAGGATCCCAGGTTCCATTCCGGCCAAGGGCACTTGCCCAGGTTGCAGACTTGATCCCCTTCAGTAGGGGACATGCAGGAGGCAGTCAATCAATGGTTGTCTCTCATCATTATGCCTCTATCTCTCTCTTTTCCTCTCTAAAATCAATAAAAAAATAAATAAAACGGGGATGCTAATGTTTAATTCACTTAATTATTAAGGTCAAATGAAGTAATCTATATGAAAAATATTTGGAGCCCTGGTCGGTATGGCTCAGTTGGTTGAACTTTGGCCAGTGCACTAAAAGGTCACCGGTTTGATTCCTAGTCAGGGCATATGTCCAGGTTGCAGGTTTGATCCTCAGTTAGAGCATATGCAGTAGGCAATGCATTGATGGTTTTCTTACCCTCTTGCTCTAAAATCAATAAAATCATATTTTAGAAAATAATAAATTTAAAAAGAGAAATACTTGGTATGTTATAGGAAATCAATAAATGCTAGTTTATTATGAAAGCTTGGAAATATCCTTAAAGATAACAATAGGAGTTGGTTATCTATGTGTATATACTAAATAAGAAATTTACGTCATACTATATAATGATAATTATAGTTTACACTGAGTGCTTACTATGTTACAAGTACTATTGTAAGCATGTTACATGGATTAGCTCATTTCTTTCTCACACTTACTTACAAGATAATTGTTAATATCCCATCTAATTCATAACAAAAATGGTGTGTAAAGAAACTGCCTATGGTCAAATAATAAGTGGTACAGTTGGGATCATAACCAAGATAGCTTGACACCAGAGCCAATGTTTTTAATACCAAATCACTCAATTATAATTTAAAATTATCCTGTTGGAAGTCATCATCTTAGGTCTTTCCTAGAGAAATATCACTATAGAAAGTGACAATAACAAGAAAAATAGAGCATAAAGTATAAGTATAACCAAGTTTATTTTATTTTTTAAAAATTTTTCCATATTTTATTGATTTTGTACAGAGAGGAAGAGAGAGGGATAGAGAGCTAGAAACATCGATGAGAGAGAAACATCGACCAGCTGCCTCCTGCACACCCCCTACCGGGGATGTGCCTGCCACCAATGTACATGCCCTTGACCAGAATCGAACCTGGGACCTTTCAGTCCGCAGACCGACATTCTATCCACTGAGCCAAACCGATTCTGGCAAGTATAACCAAGTTTAAAAAGAGTGAACAAGGTTTAAAAAAATCACACCAATATTACTGTTAATTAGAGGTTGCTTTACATTATTTAAAGTTAATACCCAACATTTCAATATTAAGGATCATTTATTATTTTCATATAGTCTGTCTCAAAAATCTATTCACTTAAAGGAAAATGACTGCTTATTATTGATTAGAGACAAAAAAAAGGCATCTAAACAGAATGTTTAAAATTTTGAGGACTGTTTTTTTTTTGTTTTTTTTCCCAAACTGTAGACAGTTCAGCAGTAAATTTTTTTTTGAGTTATTGATCACAACAGATATAATCCACATGACATAATTGAACAATGCCCAGAAAACAATAACTTTGGTTATCTAGAAAACATAAATAAAATTCCAATGACAAAGAGGTAAATACATGATTAAGAACAACTTGTGTTATGCCAAATTATTTAGTCTTTTACCATAAATAAAATCTATAGACTAATAATATACCAGCTTGATTACATTAAGTAGAGAAAAAGTCATGACTATTTACAGATGCTAAATGATAACCAATTATTCCAGGCTTATAAATAATAGTTCCCATGATATTGTGCTGAGCTATAACTAGTTGTGTATTAAACTAAATAATGTGATCAAGTAGACTAGTATTTTAATACCCTATCCTATCTCATATATCTTTCTATTACTCTCTTCTTTAAGCAGAAAGATGGCAGTAAGAAATGTAATTTTTTGGTGAAATAATAGAGAAAAAAAGTATAAAATTTCTGCTGTGTATAATTTTAGATGGGCAAAACCAAAACAACCACATATACACATAGATAAAAATCTAATCACAAATCTTTAAAAAAAATTGTTTTATTGGTTTTAGAAAGAGGAAGGGGGGTGGTGGAAGTGGAAGAGGGTGTAAGGTGGATTTATTTTATTAGGTTTAGAGAGAGGAAGGGTGAGAGAAATATCAACCAGTTGCCTTCCAGGACCGAATTCTAGGAATCAAACCCACCACCTTTTGTTTTATGGGACAGTTCTCCAACCAACTCAGCAACACCGGCCAGGGCTCAAATCACAAAACTTTGACATGGTAGAATCTAATGGTGATATTAGGCAGACACATGAATATGCCATAAAACACACGTAACAAATTGAATACAAAAAAGAGAAATTAAGTTATAAAGACTAGGAGCATATGTAAGTATTGTAAATGTACGAGGATGGTTGACAAAAGTGGGAAGTTTTTTTTTATTAAGAGGAAAGTTAATAAAATGGAGGATATTGTTTAAAAAAAGTTAAGAAAATCACTGGTTTTCAGTCCTATATAGGTATTAAAGAATTAAAGAATCTCCTTAATTCTTTGCTCTGTTACCTAGCAGCATGGTGAAGATGGTACATCTATGGTATCTCCTCCAAGAAGATAACCAGATACTGCTTTAACAGAAAATATCACTGAGATCAATTACAAATATTTTTGATAGTTTAAGTAACTATAATAGTGAGTAGTTACTAGTTACAGATAGTCTCGGTAAGTTGAAGTCCATTTATTGGTTAATTTTTTAGAATTCCATCTACACTTCACACCTACTGGAGCTAAGCAGACTAGGTAAAAGCTTTCAGCAAACATCTGACAAACCAGGTAAATCAAAACATGAAAAGGCAGTGGTTTTGAGTTCTTATACAGCCTCAATTATGAGTTAGTCAACTCAAGCAACCATTATGTACTCAATAATAGGTATGACACAGCGCTGCACATCAGTAACACTACAAGCAGGCAGGCACAGGCAGCCTGCTTATACTGATTTTTGGTGTTAACATTCCTAAGCAGCATGGAAAATATTAATAACAATGCTTTCTCATGAGAACATTACAGAGGTGCTCTACGAGATTTCTCTTTTTCCGACTATGCAGAAGGACATATAGGAAGCCAGCTTGGGGATAAATTCCTAATTGCCAGTGATTGTTGTGAATATAACCCATATTTTCCTGGAGATTTAAGCTTCTCCTGAGGGCGGCTGCTGTTATAAAGAAAAAAAATTTGTCTTTTTAAAAATGTATTTCATTTTTTTTTCTGTCACCATTTATCCATCCTCCACCCTCTTCCGCTTCCACCCCTCCCCCTCCCCAAGGAAAAAAAAAATTGCCTTGAAACATTAACATTGCACTGGCTTAAATGATCAGGAAACAAAGTAAACAAAAGAAAACTTTAAAGCATTATTTAAACACACACACAGCAGGAAGTAGCTGATCCTTAGGAAGGCACGAGGTGGCTTCTTAGGAAGCATTTACAGAGTCTGATGCACTGTCAAAGCCGGTTTACAGTCCTCACCCCCGCACACCCTTGTGAGGTAAGTGTATTATCACCGCGGATCCTACGCGAAGCCGCGGAGGCCGGGCTGACTCAGTTCACTCGCCCGAGGACAGTGAGTCAACGCGGAGTCACAGTTGACCCGGCCTAGCGACGGCCCCGACCGGCCGGGGCTGAGTCAGCGGGGCCGGCGCGGCTTCCCTGCGGGCACCTGGACCCGGGCTGTTCCCGCTCCCTTTGGAAATCACGATAGTGGGGCCGAGAGGGCAGCGCTTGCAAATCATTTTTTTTTTTTATTTTTTGCTTCCACGCCAGACTTAGCCCTGAGCTCTTCCTCTCAGGATCTGGGGCAGGAAAAGCTGCCGGGTGCACCCTCTCCCCCTCCACTCTCCCCCGACCTGTGGCGAGCGGGCACCGTGGGCTGCGCCGCCGGCCCCTTTCGCAGCGATGGCGAGGGACCACCCGCGCTAGCCGGAGCCCGGGGCACCCGGGAGGGTCGGTTGCTAACACAACGACGACGCTCCATCGCCGCCGCCGCCGCCTCTTTTTGAAACGAGGAGAAAAAAAAAAAATGGTGGGAAGTCAAAAGAAAACTAAATAAGCACACAGGCCAACTGGTACTGGGACCTCAACTAAGACAAATGAAGCTTCCCTGTGCGTGCTGAGCCTGCAGTTCCCAAACCCCCCCGGGGAAGATGGGCGGACAGGGCAACAAAGGGCTCAGCAGGCATGCCTGGCAGTGAGCGCTGCGACGGCAGCGACCCGGGCGCCAGGCCAGAGGACTGAAACCACCCACCGGCACGCGGCTGCGCGCCGCGCGGAGGACCGCGCGCCTTCCCCGCCGACCACGTGACCAGCACTTTTTAAAAAAAAAAAAAAAAAAAAAAAATCTCTTTGCCCTTAAAAAAAAAAAGAGACAGCGCGAAAGAGAGCGAGAGACTACACTTCCCAGAAGCCTCTCGTCCTCCCGCCCCCCCACGCTGCCGCAGTCTTGCGCAGGCGCCGCCGAGGCCAAACGGACACGTCCGTCACGTGGATAGTAACCAGCCAACCCGGTTTGAATCTCATTTTTTTCTTCCTCTCGCCCCCCCTTCAGGAGCGGTTGTGCGATCACATCGATCTAAGATGGCGACTGTGGAACCGGTGAGTGTTGCCTTCTGCCCCCACCCCCACCGGGCCCCGCGCCCCGTCCCGCTTCCGACTGCGGGACTCCGCGGGACGGCGTTCCCGGCGCGCACACACACCGTGCCTCGCCGCCCCCTCCCCCCCTCCGTGGGCCTGACCTCCCCTCGGGCGGCTGGGGGCGCCCCGGAGGCCGGCCGCGGCGGCGGCGGCGTGGAGCGCACACGTTCTGGCGGGGGCCGCGGGCTGGGGGCCGGGGTGGGGGAGGGGCGGCGCGGCGCCTCCTGCGGCGCCTCGCGGTGGCCCCCGCGGGCGGAGAGGGGGGTCCGGGCCCCGCGATGATAAGTGTGTGGGAATCGCCTTCGGGATGGAAGGGCGCGCGGGGCTGGTTCGGAGCGGCCGCCGGGAGCCGCGGAGACAGGGAGGGTGGGCGGCGTGCCGGCCTGGAATGAGATGGAGGAGGGAGCCCGGGCTGCTTTTCCCTCCTCCCTGTCTCCTTCTCTCTCTCTCTCTCTTCCTCCAGCGCTCGGGGCGCCGGTCGCGCGCGGGTCGCCGCTGGACCGGTGGGCCGGGAGCCGGTGGGCGCGCGCGGCGGGAGGGCGCGTTCGGCGGGAGCGGGGCCGCGGCACGCGCCGCCCGGGAGCTCCGGCCTCGCCGAGCGCAGCGCATGTTCCTCCGGCGCGCCCGGGAGTTGGCGGGTTTGGCGGCCGGGGAGGCGAGAAAGGTTTGGGGCGGGGAGGGGAGCGGGGAGAGCTCTCCCGAGCGGGGTGAAGGGTGGTGGCGGGGAGAAGGGGGGATCACTTTGTTCTCGCCCCTTCGCGCCGGAGCCCGGGCTGTCATGGAGGAGGGAAGGGGGAGGAGCGAGGCCCGCCGCCCGCCGCCGCGGGTCTGGTCGCCGGCCGGACCTCCCGCCTCTCGCACACACACAGACACGCCTGTGTCCTCCATTCATTCATTCATCTTCTCCGCGCTGTGCGCACGCCGCGGAGAATGCGAATGAGTCTGGATCCCGTTCTTAAGTGTTGACTGCCCAAAACACTTTTTTTCTTTTTTCTTAAGACATACTTTACTGGAAATAGGAACTTAACTTTGAAAATTAATTTTCCTTTTTTTTCCTTTTTGATCCATTTTCCTCTCCATTTTAAACTTATTTGAAGCAAGCAGATCCCAGAACAGAAAGTTTGGTGTTTTAACCCTCCTCCCCCTCCCAAAGGAGAGGGTATCTTGGCCATAGTTTGGGTTTGCCAGCGCTGGCTCCCTGAAACTTGTAGGCCTGCCTGTGTGGCTGTTTTAGGAATGTCACGTCTAAGTGACATTGTTTTAAGAGGTATTATGGAGTTTATTAGCAACCAGAAATCCGTTGACACTCTGGAACCAGTTCTAGACCAGGGTTGCCAGATATTTTTGTATATCTAATGCTAGTTTGTGATTTTGGTAATTGTCTGCCAATTTGTTTAAGCTATTTAAAAAACTAGCCATGGAAAAACGATAAATATATATATATTTTGAGGCTTTCCCCTTCCCCCCATTACATTGATGGAAACTATTAACCTTGTTGCCAGAATTTAAGGGAGATTGTCTGCTTGATTACTTGTTCTTTTATTGGTGTCAGTTTTCATTTATGTTTCTGGAAATTAGATTGACTACAAAACTGTCTCTTAGGTTTCTGATACAATTAGCTGACTATGGGGTATTAATGTTACATAGGTAAAGACTTAGGAGAAATCTGTAAAATTTTAGCTTTAATTCCTTTTAATGGGTTCTGATATTCACTTTTGACCATATCTGCTTGTCCTACACACTTTACCAGTGTCATTAAAAAACAATTACAGCTGGTAATGGTGGCAAGTTAAAACTTCTAAACAGTAACGTATTCTGTGAAATCCCAGTAACATTTAGATACTTTAGATTTTGCAAAATGATGCAGTTTTGTTTCAACAGCACAGAGCTACAGTGTTGAAGGACTATTTTGAGTCAGTAAATATTTATAGATCCTGATTGTAGAACATTGTACCAACGAAGTTATACAAGATGTGAACCTATACCTTGTTTAATGTAAGACTTAGTGAGCTTAATTCTCAATCAGTGATACAGTATAGTGCTGTCCCAGGATGATTTGGATTCTGCATTTAAATTTGGGGAGCAGTGAACCTAAAAACCTAAAGTGTATGAAAGTGGAAAGCCAGATTAAAACACACACACACACACACACACACACACACACACTAGTGCAGAAATGTTCATTTTTGGTGAAAATGCAGATTTTTCAGTACTTTTAATGTATCCTTGTCCATAAGTTATAATTTTTGGACAACTTTAAATAGTGGTTTTTATTTTCTTTAAAGCAGCTGCTTAGTATTGGTTGCAATTTAGGTATCCCTACTGAAGCCTACAAAGTGTTTATTCATTGCTATTTCAGCTAGCTTCTAACTTTACTTACTGCTTTTTTGCTGGGCACTTAAAGAACCTTTTTTTTTTTTTCACCCTGCTTGTCCCACCTTTCATAGGGGACTTTTTATATATGTACATAAAATATCACCCAGTTCTATTTGATATTGTGTGGTTTTTCTCAAGTGTGTGTGTTTATAAGTTCAGTTATATTAAATTTGTTGAGAAATTTGATAGGGTAAATTAAAGGAAGCATTTTCCCTCTTTACAGTGAATATGGCAATATTTTGAACATTGGGGTAAACAATACTCTTCTGTTGTACTTTTGGCATTTGAAATGTGGCTGGATCAAATTAGACTTATTATTAATTGGTGAAGATTGCAAGGCTGCTTTCCCCAGGTGATTTTGACTCCAGCAGAACATGTTTCTTTAGCTTTATCTTCATTCTGTGTTCTTTATTATTGAGCTTTTTTTAAAAAAATTGTTTTTTCTTTTTAAATTTATCTTTATTGTTGAAAATATTATAGATGTCCTCTTTGTTGTTTTTTCTTTTTCCCATTGACCCCCTCCACCCCGCACTTGTAGCTCTTTTTAAAGTAAAAGAATAAATTTTATTTTTTAGTTAAACTGAAGGTATATAATTTTACTTGTTTTTACACTGTGTCTCTTCAGTATGTAAAGTTGTACATTAATTTAAAAAGTGGAATCGACTTGGATGGTCGGCTGATCTGTTTCTTTTTTTATCCTTTAGAAACATGCTTTGTATTGGAGAGTTTATTAAGGTTAAATAAGGTTTAAGTACATATTGACAAATGTAATTTGTCATGTAATTCAGTGTTTTTTATTAACCAAAGACTGATTGACAAGCAGATCTTGCAAATTAATATGTATGTTCTTGCTTCAATGAAAGAACTCAGTATATAAAAATTCATTCATAAAGCAACTAAATGAATCTGATATTTATATTCTAAATTCACTTCATTTTATACTTTAAATTACTAGTATGTATAATTGTTTGACATGGAGAAATTCAATTTAGAGATACATAGTTCACACACTAAAGATGTACAATAAATGATGTAAATTTACCCAATTTGGACAAATTTTTAAAAAAATATATTTTATTGATTTTTTTAATAGAGAGGGATAGAGTTAGAAACATTGATGAGAGAGAATCATCGATCAGCTGCCTCCTGCACACCCCCTACTGGGGATGTGCCCGCAATCAAGGTACATGCCCTTGACCGGAATTGAACCTGGGACCTTTCAGTTCGCAGGCCAACACTCTATCCACTGAGCCAAACTGGTTTCAGCTGGACAGAAAATTTTAAGCAAAACATTTTAATAAAATATTCTGTTTAATTTATATATGGTTAAGAATATAGAAATGCCAACAATCAAGGAACCTGTGAAATAGTTGTAGCAATGGTAATTTCTACTTTTCCTTCCTTGCTACTACTGGAAATTTTCTGGTTCTTCTGGTACCTGTGACTTGTTCTGTCTTTGTCATAGAGACTCTTTTGACAGAGGAAATAAATATGGGTTATAATATGACCTTGAAGACTGAACATTCTAAATCTAGCTAAAAATGTAAATAAGATAACTTATAGAGGTTTTATTATTTTTTCTTTTATTTTTTTAAAATGTTACATATAGTAGTACATATATCCCCTCTTATAGAGATTTTAATGTTTTAATGCAATGTTCTGAGATGGCAGTTTGTCATTTATGAAGAACTAAATGACATTTATAGTGCTCATGAATACATTGCATGCCAGTGTATCTATGTATACATAGTGTATGCACCTTTTCCTCTCTTTGCTAGGAAATTCACATAGCTGCCTTTTGATTATCAGTCCTCGGCCATTAGCAAGAAATGCAAAGCTTATTTATGATCCACAATCCTCAGATACCCTTCCCACTCCTATCTCTACCATAAAAATCACTAGTGTTTCTTCAAAAGTTCCTAATTGTGTCAGAAAAAAAGAATCACATTTACCTCTTACATGCTGAATAAATCACTTCCAGGACCCAAGAATGTAACCAGAAAAGTAAGATTTTTTTTGCCCAGTTGGAACTTTAAAAAAAAAAATTTTTTTTATTGATTTCAGAGAGGAAGGGAAGAGGGAGAGAGAGAAACATTAATAATGAGAATCATTGATCAGCTGTCTTCTGCACGCCACCCACTGGGCATCGAACCCACAACCCTCCAGTTGGAACTTTTGATATATTATTTCACAGTAACAGTGGGAAGCTATACTTTAGTCACACTGTGTTCAGTAAGTTTCTGGGGAATTATGACAAATCTAATCAGCATTGGATTTCCAGCAAATGGCTTAATAAAAATGGCCTTTTACTACAAACACAGTCCGTTATATCTATTTTTAATATAGGCAGATCTTTATTTCTTAGTAATAGCTAAAATAAAGCACTTGCAGTATATACTGTCAGGCACCATACTAAATACTTTATACATATTAATCCTTACAAGCAGCCCTGTGAGGTAGGTAATATTCTTATTTCACAGATGAGGAAATCAAGGCACAAAGAGATTAAGTAACTTTGTGTGACTAACTTGTCCAAGATCACACAGCTAGTAAGTGGTGGGGTGGAGTTCAAACTAAAGCAGCCAAGTTCCAGATATGTGTTCTTAACCATGACTCTCTTTCCAATAGGCATGCAATGTGCTTTCCTTATGTAGCTTGGGAAGATTAATTTGATAAACATTGCACTAGATATTTTGCTACAGCTATAAGAGAAAATGTGTGGATATTTGTTTTTAGGCTACCACAATCTTTGGTAACTGAAATACAGAATCATATGAAAATAAATAGCAACTTGGTATCTGCATCTGAGGACTAAAATACTGGTCATATTTTAGTAATTGCTCCAGAACTTTATGAGTAGATTTCTCAAAGTAATTGTCAATTCCTGTCTCCATTTTCTCATTTAATTTCTGGACCTTGTCAATTAAAATAATTTGCCAGTTAAAATATTTTGCTATTGAAAACAGTAGTACATTTAAAAATTTTTGAGATGATGGAATTTATTCTCTACCTTTGTTATTTTTGGCAAAGAGTTAAATAGTAGTTGTTTTTTTTTAAATATATTTTATTGATTTTTTTACAGAGAGGAAGAGAGAGGGATAGAGAGCTGGAAACATCGATGAGAGAGAAACATCAATCAGCTGCCTCTTCCACACCCCCTACTGGGGATGTGCCCGCAACCAAGGTACATGCCCTTGACTGGAATTGAACCTGAATCCAGGACTTTTCAGTCCGCAGGCCGATGCTCTATCCACTGAGCCAAACCTGTTTTGGCAGTTAAAAACTTTTAAGTATTAACTAAGGCAAGATATTTTAATTGGAAACTCAACACAGTTTTTTCCTAATACTCTTAACATCTTAGGATAAATATTTTTTATAAAGTTCCAGCCTCAAGCTTTATTACTATTCTTAAAAAAAAAAAAGAAATTCAACCCAAACTAAAAAGTGCAATTCTTTATCTTCAGTAAAACAACTTGTACCTTAAGAATAAAGTCAGTGTGTAAGTTATCATCATACGCAAATAAATTAAGTATAAAATCAAAACTAAAAGGATGTACCAGATGATTTATGCGCAGTGGTGTAGGGGGGTGAGAAGTGATATATATATATATATATATATATATATATTTTTTTTTTTTCAATTGAACTTATAAATGTAGTTTTTAAAAAATAATGCTTAGGATTGTGAAATATCTTGGATTTTGGTTTATAGTATGTAAGTTTTAATTATTTACTTTTAAGTTACTAATATATGCACATGGCCTAAAATTTAAATAGACCTTTTTAGCAATTGGTGACACCTATGGTCCTGTTTTCAGAATAATGTTTTAAAATATTTCAAATAAAATAGAATTTTAAAAGAATTCAATTATATTTATGTGTACAGGAAGAATTGAACCCGCAGTTAACATGAAACATTAAGGATGCTACATGGCACAGCCTAGCCACATATGGCTATTGAGTACTTGAAATGTGACTAGTCCAACTCAGGAAATGAATTGTAGACTCTATTTAAATATAATTTTAAGTACTTGAAATTTAATTTCATTTGTAGCTAGTGGCTACCAAATTGGATAACATAGCTTTAGAATCTACACACATTCTGGTATATATAAACATGCATCTGTAGTGTATTTGCCTTAATTTTATACAATGAATATGACCAATTTGGTTGGATAAATTGTTTAATTCTATCCTAGGAAAACTTCTATTTCTATTTTAAAGTTTCAAAATAATTGTTTGTTCTTGTATGGAATTAAAATTGTCCTATGGCTTTTTTTTTCTTTCTATTTAAAAACTGAATAGGTAGTAGACATTGTTCAAAACTAAAATTTTTTGCAAAAGAGTATACTGCAAAGTCTCCTTAACTGATCCCATGCAGGTGAATTACCGAGTCTAGAGGTAACTAACATTGTCATTTTTTTAAAAATATATTTCATTGATTTTTTTACAGAGAGGAGGAGAGAGGGATAGAGAGCTAGAAACGTCTATGAGAGAGAAACATCGACCAGCTGCCTCTTGCACACCCCCTACCGGGGATGTGCCCGCAACCAATGTACATGCCCTTGACTGGAATCGAGCCTGGGACCTTTCAGTCCGCAGACCGACGCTCTACCACTGAGCCAAACCAGTTTCGGCTAACATTGTCATTTTTTATCTTTCCGTAGAGATTTGTATATTTACAAGCAAATATGTATATTCTTTTTTGTTAATCATAACCCAAGGATATATTTATTGATTTTAGAGAGAGGGAGGGAGAGAGGGAGGAAGAGAAAGCAAGAGAGAGACATCAATGTGATAGAGAAACATCAATTGGTTGCCTCCCTTACTAATATATGGTTGACCAGGGATTGAACCTGCAACCTAGGTATGTACCCTGACTAGGAATTGAACCCGCAGTCTTTTGATGTATAGGGTGATGTGTTCCAACCAATTGAAAATCACCTGGCCAGGGCTGCATATTTTTTTTTTTTTTTTTTAAAGAACGTATTGATCCTTTACAGAGAAGAAGGTAGAGGAACAGAGAATTAAGAACATCAAACAGCTGCCTCCTGCACACCCCCTACTGGGGATGTACCCACAACCAAGGTACATGCCTTTGACTGGAATCAAACCTGGGACCCTTCAGTCTGCAGGCCGACCCTCTATCCACTGAGCCAAACCGGTTTTGGCAAGGGCTGCATATTCTTTAAAGAAAAAATGATAGCCAACTGTTATGTACACTGTTCTGGGATATTATGATTTTCACCTAATATGTCTTTTATAGCATTGCATATCAACACATAAAGCTTTCTTTTCTGATGATACGTATTACATGGTTTGGTCTTTTTTTTTTTTTTTTTTTTTTTTTCCATTTTAGCATTTTGGGATTATTATTTAAATGTTCCCCTGCCGAAACCAGTTTGGCTCAGTGGATAGAGCATCGGCCTGCAGGCTGAAGGGTCCTAGGCTCGATTCCTGTCAAGGGCATGTACCTTGGTTGTGGGCACATCCCCAGTGGGGGGGGGGGCGGGGTGTGCACATGGAGGCAGCTGATCAATGTTTCTAACCCTCTGTAAAAAATCAAAATAGATTTTTTAAAAAGTCCTTTAAGACAGAAGGTAGTTTAAAAAAAAAAATAAATGTTGTTCCCAGACACACATGTGGCATAGCATATGTCCTCATTATTACATAGTAACACATACTTGATGCCCAGCGAGAATCTTCACATGTACATGATTTGGTCTTGATCATAGTTATTTCTACTAGTATATTGATCAATGTTTAGATCAGCGTTTTTCAACCGCTGTTGTGTGCCGCGAGATGTTGCCTGGTGTGCCGTAGGTGCAGACAAGACAAGAATTTTATAATTTTTCACTATTTTGTTTACTTAATATTTCATAATAAAGTAATTATAAAATACTTTCTTTGTGTTTATTTGATTCCTATTCAAGAGAATTACTTTATATATAGTCAATATAGGCACAGTTAAATTTTTTAACATTTTCTAATGGTGGTGTGCCTCGTGATTTTTTTTCATGAAACAAGTGTGCCTTTGCCCAAAAAAAGGTTGAAAAACACTGGTTTAGATTATTTCTAATCATTTTCCATTTCAGTGCTCTGATCAGTAACCTTTTTCTCTATATATCCTTCCATACTTGAGGTAATATATCTGTAAGATAAATACAGTGTTAAAAATCTAATAACTCAAATGTTCAAGTAATAATACTTCTTGTCTTAGCCAATTTTGCTCAGTGGAAAGAGCGTCAGCCTGCGGACTGAAGGGTCCAGGGTTCAATTGCGGTCAAGGCTTGATCCCTGGCCCTGGTCAGGACATGTGTGAAGGCAACCAGTAATGTGTCTCTCTCACATCAATGTTTCTCTGTTTCTCTTCCATTTTCTCAAAAAATCAATGGAAAAATATCTTCAGGTGAGGATTAACAAAACACAAAACAAAAAAAACTCCCTTCTGTGACTATAGTTGGCTACCAGACTACTTTTTTTTTTTAAAGCTCCTTCCTTTTCAAATTGTGAAATGTTTATATGTAGAAAAATATAAAATACATGTGCATAAGTGTTAGAGTAATATACTGAAGAACCACGTATTCATGATCACATTCATATTTCCCCCCATCCTGACTTCCGTTAATCCTTCCCTTGAATTTTTAAATGGTATACCGTATTTTTCGGACCATAAGACGCACTTTTTTCACCCCAGAAGTGGGGGGGAAAAGTCCCTGCGTCTTATGGTCCAAATATAGCCTACACATATAGTTTTCAAAAAAAGTTTTTTTACTTGCCCGGCTCTGTGTGGTCTCTGTGTGCTTGCCCGGCTCTAAAATGGTTCTAAATGCTGCTGTTTACTTTACAGGGTTGATTACATGTGTTTATGACTGTGATGTTGGATTTTAATGCACATAAAGTATTTTAGGACACTATTTGTTTCAGAATCTTTTTTTCTTCATTTCCCTTCTCTAAAAACTGGTGCGTCTTATGGTCCGGAGCATCTTATGGTCCGAAAAATACGGTAATTACAGTTTAATCCAGTGTTACATGTTCCTTTTAGCAATGTGTTTTAGTTTGAAAAACTAAAAACTTAGGTATGTAAGAAAAGGTTAATACTGCTAATGTTAGATGAAGTTCCCAAGAGAAGATAAGCTGAACACCTTTTCTGGGTTATTGCTTGGCATTCATTTCCTGGAATTTCTACTAGAGCTCCTCTTGGGGAAACCAGTGGGCAAGATCATGAATGTGTTCTGAGAA
The DNA here is from genome assembly GCF_014108245.1 of Pipistrellus kuhlii. Taxonomy (NCBI): domain Eukaryota; kingdom Metazoa; phylum Chordata; class Mammalia; order Chiroptera; family Vespertilionidae; genus Pipistrellus; species Pipistrellus kuhlii. Next base: position 137,409,507 of record NW_023425404.1, read on the forward strand.
ACATAAGACTCTACAGTTAGTTATCTGATGGGGCTGTGGTATGGGCTAGCTAATTAAACTTCATTTAGGAGCGTGGTCTGTGGGAGTGAGCTGCTCTATATATTTTAAGAGTTAGATAGTTAGGTTAAAGATATGAAACTCTTAGCTGTTCCAGGGAGCAGGGCATGGAGGAAAGAAAGCTTCATGAACACTGGTTAAGTATAGATAAAAAGTTCAGGTCAGGAAATAGGCTTTTTTTTTTTTTAAAGGGTAGAATAATAGGCATCTTTGTAGAATAATAGGCATCTTTGTCACAGCAGCCTTATCAAATGAAGGTAGCTTGAATCACATTGCTCTAAACTGTACCATTATTCTCTATAACTGGTGCATGCCTGTCTGTCTTGAATCTCTTTTTTTTTTCCCTGATTTTCTCTCATCTGACTTCTTTGTTGGATCACTTCATTTTCTGTGTTCCTTTTATTTGTTTTTTTGTTCAGTTGGGTGGGTCATATCTCCAGTAGTTTTTGAAAATAGTTACCAATGAGAGTTAAAGATTTTTGAGACCTTACATCTGTCTAATTATATATCTGTAGTTTGGTTGGGTATAGCATTCTTTTTAAAAATATATATTTTTATTGACTTAAGAGAGGAAGGGAGGAGAGAGATAGAAACATCTGTGATGAGAAAGAAACATTGATTGGCTGCCTCCTGCATGTCTCCCACTGGAGATTGATACGGCAACCTGGGCATGTGCCCTTGACCAGAATCAAACCCGTGACCTTAGGCCGATGCTCTACCCACTGAACAAAACCAGCTAGGGCTGGGTGTGGAATTCTTTTCTTCAGAATTTGAAGTCATTGCTTCATGGCCAATTTTGATTGTGGCTGATGATTTCTGATGGCTTTTTGTTTTTAAATTGAACCAGTTCTCTTTCTCCCCAGAAATTTGTAGACTCTTTCCTTGTTCTTATTTCACAATGACATGTTTTATTAGTATTTTTAATGTTTCTATTGATTTTAGAGAGGGAGAGAGGGAGAGAGAAACATTAATCAGCTGTCTCCTATATCTGGGACCAGAGCCAACTCACAATCTGGGCATGGAACCTGACTGGGAATCTTAACTTGCCACCTTTCAGTGCATGGGATCATGCCCAACCAACGGAGTCACACTCACCAGGGCTAGTATGAGCATTTTTATTGGTTGTGCTGAATACTTATTAAGATTTTTTTCAATATGACATATTTGCAACTCAAATTCATCACTTCGACATTTATTATCACTTTTGATATTTTCCTTTTCTATTGGAAACAGTTACAGAGTATATCTACTGGACTGGTCCCCTGACTATTGTTATTTTTATTTCTTATTTTTATTGGTTAAGGTATTACCGTACCAATGTGTGGTTATCTCCCCCATTTGCACCCCACCTCCACCCCCAGTTACCTGACTTAAAAATTAAATCTTGCTCTCAAATTCCTTCTCTTTTGCTTTATTTTTTGGGAAATTTCATTTATTTTCCAACATTTTCTGCCTGATATTTTAAATTTTCAAATGTTTCTATCTCTATATCTCTATCTCTCTCTGGTCTTCTGAATTTTTACTTGTATGGTTTCTTAGAATTGTTACGGTTTCTTATAATTTTTGTATGTATACAAAATCTTATTCTTTTGAAGGATACAGGTATAATTTTTTATATTTTTTTAGATACATACTTTAAAAGGCATTTTCTTTTTTTGTTGTTTCCTCCACGTTGCTTATTTTCTTTTTCTTTTTGAACCCATATGGCAACAATCCCAGTGACTTGGAGTAGGGGGAGGAGAATTCAGGAATCTAGTTATTTTGCAAAAAACTCTCATAGAATTTTCTTTAATTATGCCCTTCTTTCACTACCCTTTTCTAAAGATGCTGTCAGCTGCTTGACTTGAAGGATCTAACTTTGCACATTGATCAGTTACCACCTCTCCTCCATCTACATTCCAGATCTTTCTTTTACCCTGCTCTCCCCACAGTTGTGGTCTTAAAAAAAAGATTTCTTTACTATAATTTCAGTGGAATTTTGAGAGGGAACAAAGTTAGAGTCACTCATTTATTCAAACATTTGAGTGCCTGGCATATGACAGGCACTCTTAAGTGCTTAACCCAGCTCTTTGTGGACCTTTACAGTTACTGCATTACTGAATAGAAAAAACATGAAAAAGTTACCATGACATTTTAGAAGTAATTTTTTGTTGCATTTTGATTTTAGAATACAGTGTTATACTTTTTATAGAACTAGGCAAAAAGTACCAAGAATAGTAAACCTAGCAAGAAATTCGCCTCATTCATATAGCAAAGTGCCAGTGCCTTCACGTGGACAGGAATTATATATCTAACAAGTAATTTGCAGTATCCTATTCCTGTATAATAAAAGGGTAATATACAAATTGACCCTAATGATGGAATGACCGGTTGCTATGACACCACTGACCACCAGGGGCATGCCCTCAATGCAAGAGCTGCCCCCTAATGATCAGTGTGCTTCCACAGGAGGAGTGCTGTTCAGCTACAGCTGGCTCATGGCTGGCCAGCGCAGTGCTGATGGTGGCAGCACTAAGGATGTTCGACTAACAGCTGGAAAGATGGACATCCCCCAAGGGGTCCTGGACTGGGAGAGGGCACAGACTGCACTGAGAGGACACCCCCCCCCCCCCCCCCCCGTACAAATTTTCATGCACCAGGCCTCTAGTTCATAAAAGCTATACACCTCTATTGAGGATTACAAAGGAAAACTTTAATAAAGAATCATAATTTACTTTTGAAAAAGATTTATTATTGGGAAGATGTTAACTATTCTTGAATACCTAAGTTCAGTAAAACGACCAAAAAGCCAAAATCTTTGCAAGTAGGTTGGGAACTATGCTTTATGCTGGATTCCACAAACTGACCTTTAGGCTATTTTTGTGTAGCCTGCTAGCTAGGAATAAATGATAGAAAGATCACCAGCCTAAAATATTTACACTCTGGTCCTTTATAGAAAAGCCTGCAAACCCTTGCTTTATAAAATGATTGTGAGGTTTATTTAAAAGAATAAGTAAATGAGAATTGGCGGAAAATTTCTGAAAAGGAAAAGGGGCAGTGGGGAACTTGCTGTACAACAAAACAAGCATTACTGAACAAAGTTAACTTTTAAACATGTTATATTGATGGATTTGGGAACTGACATCATTGGAACAGAGAGAGCGTCCAGAATATACTCAGGTATGGTTTTGGGATTCAGCATAATTTTGTTATACCAAATTTGAAACATTTAGATAGACATGAGGAAATTAAATAACAGTAATTTCAATAATAAGGTGTCCTACGGTAATAATTTGCTCTACCTGTTTGTAGATTCTTTTTTTCTTACTTTCCCTTTTAAACAGACTTTATTTTTCTTTCCCACTTAAACAGCAGGTTTAGGTTCACTACAAAATTGAAAGTGCAGAGGGTGTTTTACAGTATACCTCCTGACTCCCCCTCCGGCCCCCTATGCACAGTCTCTCCATTATAAATATCCCATACTGGTAACTCTTCATTTTTTGAGGAGCTTTTATACTATTTTCCATAGTGGCTCTAGCAGGTTACATTTCCACCAGTAGTGAATGTAGGTCCTCTTCTTTCACGTTATATTTGTTTGGCTTTTGAGTTCTTTCCAGTTAAACTTTTCTTGTTTGTACTTACGTCCATCCTTCTTCGAACACTGATGAAATCTTCCTTGAAAACAGTTGATAGCAACTTAGCATGCTTTCTAATGGAGCTGCTAGTTTATTTAACCTCATCAATGTTCTTTTGATACTTATGACTAGTTAAAGAGTTGTACAACACTATCCCTTGTTGCAATTCTTTGAGGATGCCACTGTTTTTTTGTCTTTGACATCTGCCTCGACTCTGCATATCATTTTCCATTCATGCTTCTTATTAAGCTGTTTTCTTTTTTCTAGTCTCTTCTGCTTTAACATTTTTTTTTCTTTTTCTAGCTCTTTGTTTTTGACCCAGATCAGTGGGTTTACTTTTAGGAGTTTTTGTTCTTCGTTTTTTGTTAATCCTCACCCCAGGATATTTTTTCCTATTGATTTTTTAGGGAGGAGGGGAGGAAGAGACAAATACACATCAATGTGAGAGAGACACATCATTTGGTTTCCTCCTGCACATACCCTGACCAGGGCCAGGGATTGAACCTGCAGCCCAGGAAATGCCCTTGACCAGGAATTGAATGCACAACCCTTTGGTGCATGGACTAATGCTCCAACCACTGAACAACACTGGCTAGGTTAGGAGTTTTTGGTTAATGATTTTATTTTTTTTTATTTTAAAAAATATTTATTTTATTGATTTATTTACTTATTCACTTTATTTATTTACTTTTTTTACAGAGAGGAAGGGAGAGTGATAGAGACTTAGAAACATTAATGAGAGAGAAACATCGATCAGCAAGTGATTCCTCAGGGATTGACCCCTGATCTTTTCAAGAACAACATTTCCATAATTGGGACTTTGTGTTTTGTTTTGTCCCCTCTCCCCCCAAGAAAAATAATCTTAAATATAATAATGTTATATGCAATAATTACCAATTATTCAAGAAAAAAATCTTACTATAGTAATATTACATGCAATAAACATTTAAGAATAAAAGGATTTTAAGTATATTACCAAAACTGTACTAACATAGTATGATATCACAAAAATTATAGGAAATCTTAAAAATCTGCAAATAATAGATTGTTTTCATTATATTCTTGTATATTTCCCCCCCTCTGGCTCTATTTTTGTTAATCAGTTTATGTTGTTCATTATACTCCACAAATGAGTGAGACCATATGATGTTTATCTTTCTCTGGGTTATTTCACTTAGTATTATAGTTTTAAAGTCTATTTTGTCAGATACAAGTATTGCTACTCTAGCTTTTTTTTTTTTTTTTTGAAAATTTTTTCCCATCCCTTCACTTTCATCCTGTGTGTGTCTTTTGTTTTGAGGTGGGTTTCTTGTAGACAGTATATAATTGACTTGTGTTTTTGTATTCCCAATGGGACAGGTTAATATTTTTTATCCATTTAGCTACCCTACACCTTTTGATTGGAGCATTTAATCCATTTACATTTGGGATTATTATTGAGAAGTACTTAGAGCCATTTTAACTCTGTATTGCTGGTTTTCTCTCTGTTTCTTCTTCTTAGCAACCGCATTAGCATTTCTTATAATGCTGGCTTGGTGGTGGTGAACTCCTTTAGCTTTTTTTTTTTTTTTTTTTTTTTTTTTGTCTGGGAAGCTCTTTATTTAACTATTTTGAATGATAGCTTTGCTGGATATAGTAATCAAGGTCTCAGATCATTGCTTTCTATTACCTTGAGTATTTCATGCCATTCCCTTCTGGCCTTTAGAGTTTCTGACGAGAAATCAGGTGTGGTGTCAGTCTTATGGGAACTCCTTTGCAGGTAACAGTTTTCTCTTGCTGCCTTTAAGATTCTCTCTTTGTTTTTAATTTTTGGCATTTTAATTATAAGTCTGGGCATGGATGTATTTGGGTTTTTCTTGTTTGGAGTTCTCTGTGCCTCCTGAACTTGTGTGACTTTCCTTTACCAGGTTAGGGAAGTTTCCTACCATTATTTCTTCAAATATGATCTCTATTCCTTTCTCGCTTTCTGCATCTTCTGGCACACCTGCTATTGTAATATAGCACCTTTAAGCTGTCTTCCTGTTTTTTAATTATTTTTCTTTTTAGTTCTCTAAATGAGTGATAATTTCAACTCTGTCTTCTAATTCAGTCTTCAGCTTCTAATCTGTTGTGTATTCCTTCCAATGTGTTCTTTATTTGTACTATGACATTCTTTATCCCAGACTGTTCTTTTTTTTATGTTTATTATATCTTTTTTTATACTATTCAGTATTTTTACCATCATTACTCTGTATCAAATAAATTTCTCTGCTTCATTTATCTCTTCTGGAGAATTCTCTAGTTCTTTCACTTGGGGGTTGTTTCTTTGTATTCTCATTCTCAATCTGTTTGAGTTTGTGACTATGAATTAGGTAGATCCCCAATACCTCTCAATCTCTACTGCAGGACAGTGTCAAATTCTGTTTATGACTAATTAGATGAGGCAAAGACTTAAAGCACATGTGTCAAACACAAGGCCCGTGGGCCAAATCCGTCCCGCCAGGCCTTGCAATGTGGCCCGCACCGCGCTGTCATCACTGCACTCCGCTGCGTTTCCATCACAATGACAGTTTATGACTGTTCAGTAAACCATTCGGCCCTCGATTTAGGCTGGATTTTAGATTTTGGCCCCTTCTCTGATTGAGTTCGACACCCCTAACTTAAAGCCTTCAGAGACTGTCTAATGATTCCCACTTGAATTCAGGTATGGCAAGAGTTTTTCATTGCTTCTGCCTGGAGGCTAATAGTTATTTTCGTTCTCCTAATGGTCCTCAGACACTCCATACTGTGGGGCAAAATATTTTTCAATACAGAGTTCAGCTGTCTTCCCTTGAGGCAAAACTGCCTGGATAGCAAGTGTTAGTCTCTATGCAGTCTCCACTTTCTGTTCTTGGTCATCAGGGTTCTCCTCAGCTAGTCTTCAGTTGATTATTCAGGATGTTCTGTATTTTAAATGTAATTCCAGTTTGGTCATGGGAGTGTGTCTGTGTAGCATCCACATACTCTGCTACCAATTTTCCAATAATTTTAGCCCAATTTGTAAAAATCATCAAAGCTCCTCTTGATACCTCAGGATTTTTTGTTCAGATGATATTTTACATTAGTTGGAAAGAATATTAGAGAGTATTGTCTTTAGAATCAAAATTGATACATAGGGTCTCACAATCCTATGCAAGTAAAAAAATTTCCTCATATGAGCAGCAATTTAAATTTAAAAGGCTTGCCCCTGGCCAATGTGGCTCAGTTTGTTGAGCCTTTTCCCATGTACCAAAGAGTCTCTAGTTCATTTCCTGGTCAGACACATACCTAGGTTGCAGATTCTATCTCCTGATGAGTCATGTGCTGGAGGCAACTGAGCCATCTTTCTCTCACATTGATGTTTCTCTCTCTACCTCTCCCTTCTTCTCTCTCTAAAATCAGTTTTTTAAAAAAAACAAAAGGTTTGTATTTAGCTAAGTCTCCATGTGCTCTTTTTCTACTTCAACTTTTTAATTTATGGCACAAAGGTTACCATTTTAATCCTTTGTTTCAGAGTAGGAAAAAGACCTGCAAAGTCCACAGGCACATGTTTCTGATGAATGGTGTTAGATTAGCTGGTATTTCTTTGCAGTAGACATATTTGAAAACTAAGAACCAAAACAATTAATTGTAATATTCAGTGTTTACAGCAATTTTTTATTCCTAAGAAGGCTGGTGGTGAGACTGTCTACTTGTTCTTATGTAGTATTTAATTATACTAATTTAATATTGGAGATGCTGGTTGTGGGGAGAAATCCATCCTTTGGTAAAAAAAAAAAAAAAAAGATAGACCTGGAGACTGAGTGCTTGGAAATGGAAAGAGTAAATTATTATGAAGTTTGTTTATATATCTTGTATTAAATAATTTTTTCTCTGTAGCAGAGGCTTTATTTTACACTTACATGTATTTCTCAGATGTTTGTTCACATACATTTAGTACGCTGTCTTGCATAATAAAATAAATTCACTATAATTAATGTTTGGCACATACTTTTTTTTCTACCAATGGAATTTGTGTATGTGTTTGGACGGGAGGGTGAGGTATATTATTTGTGTTTTTTTTAGATTATTGGCAGTGACATGTACTTGCACTGTAGTGAAGGTGTTGAGCTTCAGGTTGTGCTGAATATTGTGCTGTATATTGGTAACTGTATAATTTGCTGTACATCTCTTGGTACTTTTGAGAGTGAAGGAGGGTTCAAGTAATAGTAGTAGTAATAGTAGTGCTAGTAGTAGTAGTAATAGTAATGATAATATTGATAATGCTGAAGCAACAAACAGGTAAACGGGAGCATATGGTGATTCTTGGCCTTGAACACTGATAGTCCTGGATTTAAATGTTCTCACAACTAGGACATGTTAACTACCTAGGGCTTAGATTTAAAGAGGGGAGAGAATAGAATTGTGAAGACTGAATATCTTATATAATAAAGCCTAATATGCTGAGTGTCATGTTGTCTGTTCAAACAAAGCATAATAATGCTAATATACTAAGGCCGTTCAACTCCTTGGTATTACGTGCACTGACTACCAGGGGGCAGACAGTTGACTGGTTGACCAGTCGCTATGATGTGCATCGATCACCAGGGGGCACACACTCTGAACGTTAGGTTAGCTTGCTGCTAGTGTCTGGCCTGTTGGGACTGAGCAAGATGGGGTGGACACACCCTGAAGCCCTCACACAGAGTCCCTCCCTGGCTGGCCAACCTCCCAGGTCCCTCTCCAGCCCCGATTGTGCTGGTGGGGTCCCTTGGCCTGGCCTGCACCCTCTTGCAGCCCCGGGCCCCCTTGAGGGAGGTCAGAGAGGCAGTTTCAGCCCAGTCCCACAGGCCAGGTCGAGGGATCCCACTGTTACATGAATTCGTGCACTGGGTCTCGAGTGTTAAGATAATATGTAATACTAGAGGCCTGGTGCACGAAATTTGTGCATGGAAGGGGTGTCCCCTAAGCCCAGTCTGCACCCTCTCACAATCCTGGCTCCTAATCGCTTGCCTGCCTGCCTGCCTGCCTCGTCACCCCATGCATCCTGTTCTTCAATAATTTGGTTGTCCCTCACTAACCCCCTTCCTGGCCTGGTTGCCCCACACAGCCTGCTTGTTCAGTCGTTTAGTTTTTCCCTCACTAACCCCCCTGTTGGCAGCCATTTTGTGAGGGTGTGAGGGTCAATTTGCATTTTACCTCTTCATTATATAGGATGTTAAAATGTATGTACTAGTAAAAATATGTAGCATCTTCATTGGTAGTTTGCTGCTTAGTAAATGTTGCCTTTCAAGTGAAAACTCATAGTATGGTTGAAGTGTGAGAATTGGTGTTACCACTTTAAAAATCATAAAGGCATCCTTTTCGATTCTTTTGCTAACCCTTCTGCTCGTTATTTTATGTCTTTATGTATAGTGCCTTCAGTTTACTGAAATGTTGGGTTTGTAACTGCAGCTGTCATTTTTCAACATGGACATTTCTATTAATACCCCAGTGGTCTTTCCAATCAACCAAAAGAATAGTGATGTAAGGAAGGGGGAATATAAGACAGTGCTACTGGAAATGGGTTCCCATTAGTATTGTTATACATTATTTGGTGCTGTGATGTTGAACTTGCCCAAAATTATACAGCTGTGAATGACAGAGCTAGGATTCCAACCTAGGTACTAAAGAGTATGTGATCTAAACCAGTGTTTCTTATACTCTGGTAGTAAACTAGTTTATTTTTAAGCTATTTCCAATCTAATGTTTCTGTAAAGTAGGATAGAGATGAAAAGAAGCATTTATGGTATAAAGCTGAATTTGGTATTATTGGATTCTACAGACATAAAGGTACTGTCAGGTGACTAGAAAACTTTCTAGATATTTACTTCCTACTTCTATAATTAACCTGGCTATTATAATAAAGAGGTAATATGCAAATTGACCCTCATGCCCTCCCACAAGATTGCGCCCTCATGTGGTCAAAGCTGGCTGCCACAAGATGGCTGGCAGGGGAGGGTAGTTGTGGGCGATCAGGCCAGCAGGGGAGGGCAGTTGGGGGGGACTGGGCCAGCAGGGGAGGGCAGTTGGAGGTGATCGGGCCAGCAGGGGAGGGCAGTTGGAGGTGATCAGGCTGGCAGAGGAAGGCATTTGGGGGCAATTGGGCTGGCAGGGGAGCAGTTAGGCGTCAATCAGGCTGGCAAGGAAGTGGTTAGGGGGTGATCAGGCTGGCAGGCAGGTGAGCAGTTGGGATCCAGCAGTCCTGGATTGTGAGATAGATGTCCCAGATTAGAGAGGGTGCAGGCTGGGCTGAGGATCAGTCCCCTACCCCCAGTGCATGAATTTTGTGCACCAGGTCTCTAGTCTATATATCTATCTATATATATACCTATATATCTCTATATATCTCTATACATTTATCTCTCTCTCTCTCTCTCTCTCTCTCTCTCTATATATATATATATATATATACACACACACACACATATACATATATATATATATGTATCTAAAAGCCTAAGTGAACATTACAACTGAACGACCAGTTGGCCAGTCACTATGATGCACACTGACCACCAGGGGACAGACGCTCAATGCAGGAGCTGACCCCTGGTGGCCAGTGTGCTCCCATAGCCAACCTTCTGTGGCTCCTACCCCTACTTGAGCCCCCCCATTAGCCTCAATTGGTGGGGGTTGGCTGGCAAGGGGAAGGGACCACAGGAGGTTGGTCTGCAGGCCCCCCTGATTGCCCTGATTGGGGGGCCGGCTGAACAACCTACCAGGGTCCTTCCTCCTGGCTGCCTGGCCCCCAGATAGGCTTCAGTTGCTGTCCAGGCTGAGGAACATCACCCATGCATGGCCTCTAGTAGAAAATAACCAACAGAAGTCTGTGGACCACACTCTGAGCTACTGCTTCAAACCTTATTAGTGTCAGGAGAACAACTTATTTTTCCATACTTCAAATTAAGGCTTAAGTGATGTTCTAACCTTTGGAAAAAGTCCTGAAAGTTCTTAGTGAATATATTTGTTTAGTGAAGTAATAGAGGACACAAATTGGGTGTCCTGAGGGGAAGTTTCATTATTTCTGGAAGAGATAAACGTTTGGGTTGAGGGTGGGAGAGAAATTGAATGTTCATAACCATAGAAAAACAACATACCATGGTTTTGGAATTTAAGCCGTGTGAATTTCAACATGGTGAGAAGAAGAATCTAAACTTTAGTCTGATGTGTTTTTTTTTTTTCTTTTGTGTTTTTTTTTTTTTAAACCTATAGGAATTATTCTAGATTTGGGAGCTGTCTAGCTTTTATGCTATTAGGATTGTTCCACAAAGTTAATATGCCTGATACACGTGTTGATTTTTTGCAGAATGTAAAAAGCTACCCGAGATTCTTTGCAACTGACTTTGAAACTTGTCCTACATTTGCTCAATATTTTCCTTACTCTTTAGTTATCTTCTGTTGCTATGATAGCTACTGAACCCCAAGACCACTAAATTGTAAGACTGTAAATTTTTATTTTAATCCCATAAACTCTGCCAATCCATTCAGACTGGTGGTCTTTTTCTTTCTCATCTGTATTTAAGCACTTTGACTTGTCAGTATTGGCTTCTGTTGCTCACAGGATGGAAGGTACTTTTAGCCTGACCTTTAAGGCCTTTTATAGTCTCACTCTAGCCTGCCATTCTAGCTTTGTATGATTTCAAGAACCCTTCTTTCAGTCTTACTGGTGCTTTACCATCTGGATAAACACCCTGCACTGTCTCATGACTTGAACCATCTGAAACGTGTTATACAATGGTGTTTCAAGTGCAGGGTCTCTTTTGAGTAAAAATGTATTTGGCCCAGCTTATGTGGTTCAGTGGTTGAGTGTTGACCTATGATTCAGGAGGTTATGGTTCAATTTCTGTTCAGGGTACCATGCTAGAGGGAGTTGTGCAAGAGGCAGTAAGTCAATGATTGGCCCTCATCATTGATGTTTCTTTTTCTCTCCAATCCCCTCTGAAACCAATAAAAATATTAAAAAACAAAATAACGGGTTGTTGAAATAACTATATCTAGTCATTATAAAATATGACCTAAAAGAAATTTTGTACTGAGAAGTTATGCCCTTTTATATGGTTTTTAAGATTAATCTCATTAACAATTTCTGCCATGATTTCTAAATCTTACTAGACTTGGTGTGTGCCAGATAAAGGAGTATTTTCAGAGAGTACTTTAGTATTTTGCATCCTATCTTGGAAACAATTGGCTATTAAAACGTTTTTGCTTTAGTAAGAGGGCTTGAGAAATTTGTGTAAGTCTTAAGTGTTTGAACATGAGACTATTAATGTGTAGATAGTAATGTAAAAAGCTTATTAACGAGAAACATCAATACTAACAGTTTTAGGCTTCAGATGATGAAAAGATACCGTATTTTTTGGACCATAAGACGCACCGGACCATAAGACGCACCAGTTTTTAGAGAAGGGAAATGAAGAAAAAAAGATTCTGAAACAAATAGTGTCCTAAAATATTTTATGTGCGTTAAAACATTTGACAATTACCGGTATAATAGTATGAAGAGAAATTCTGACGTAGCGGCGTTATCAATCAGGGCATCCAGCGGAGGGCGGAGTTTACTGGTGGGCGGAGATCTACAGTACGCCTACCCAGTAGTCAAGCACGGCAACAGAGGGCGGAGAGGAATGATTGGGGGAATAGACGCGGCATTCTTCCAGGCACGGAGTACGGGCCAGCAAGAGGTACAGGCGATGATTACGGTTTGGATTACGCAGTTACCGTACACCGCACCTGGGCTGACATGGAGATATGGCTGCAGCGAGGGCATGGAGGCTGACTACCATACATGGGAACTCCTCTACCACTCGGGGTTTACAGAGCGGGGCAGACACTCTGGGCATGGAGGAATGGACAGTGGCTGCAGCAAGCACACAGAGCCGGGCAAGCACACAGAGACCACACAGAGCCGGGCAAGTAAAAAAACTTTTTTTTTAAAGTATATGTGTAGGCTATATTTGGACCATAAGACGCAGGGACTTTTTCCCCCCACTTCTGGGGGGAAAAAGTGTGTCTTATGGTCCGAAAAATACGGTAATTATCAATAGTTAAACATTTTTAGAGTGTTTTAGAGTATTCAATTTAAAATGTAGCATTCTCCTATATAATAAAAGCATAATGTGCAAATTGTCCCCTCCACTGCGAGTTTGACTACTACTATGACGTGCGGAATATGGCAGGTGGGGTGACATGGCACTTGTCAGAGGGTGGCAACGGAGGTGCTGCCTGTTCTATTGGGCCTCGAAAAGAACGGGACCATGGTGGGATGGTGGAGCAGGTGTGAATTGGTGGGTGGTGCCAGGCCAAGGCGGTGTGAGTAGGGCCTGATTGCCCTGCTGATGTGACCATCGTCCATTACAGAGAAAGGGCAAATACAGTATTAAAATGTTTATTGTTTTCCTTACAATGTTCATGAATCTGTGCACTGGGCCACTAGTGCACAGATTAAATATTAAATATAGTTTAAATATTAAAAGTGAAAATTGAAAGACTTTAATTTGGTATACTTAATTGATGCCTACATCCACATATTAAAAATGAGAACCTATTTTTATTTTAGCAATAGGAAAAATTCAAAATTACATATTCTTACTAAAAAATAAACACTTAAAATTCTAGAAATTTTCCTCCCAAGTTTATTACTTACTTTTAGTTTCTATGTGTCCATTGACTTTTGATATTATCTTAGTCTTCTTCCATCATTTTCCTAATGGTGAAAAGTTGAATAACAGAGTGACATTTTGGGCCCCATGAAACTTGGATTTATTCATGCTGTAATTAATTCATTGTTTTTATGTGCCTCTGATGTAAAAAAAAAAAAAAAAGATTTAAGTGAATGCTGTGACATTATGGGTTCTAATGAGGATTTTGAATTATGATTAAATTTTTCTTTATCATTTGTCTTTAAACTTTAATAAGAGACATTTCTTAACTTTAGCTTTTATTCCACACTCAATGTTGCAAATCTGTAAATGTCCAACACTTTGGCAGGATCATCATTATTTTAACCCCCACAAAGCATTAATAGTCTTTTATAAATTTTCTACAAAACACTGTTAATAGTCTTTTACGTTTTTACTCTTTCCAGTGTTTTCATTATTTCGTACTTAAATGCTCCCATCTGGAATTTTTTCTCTTTAGCATGATCCTAACCCCAAACCTTTGGTGGTTCTCTTTCTTTGGGGTGTGTGTGAGGATCTGTTTGTATGAATCTGTATTTATTTGTTTTTGAAATACATATATTTGTGAATTCATGCACGTTAAAGGGGGATCAATTAGAGGAAATATTTTAATATTAACTAGCCCTTTCTTTATAATAGAAGTGTCAGAGATGAAAGAAAAATAGTAAAATGTATATGAAAATCTTAGTCCTTTCAGAGTCTGGGACCATGAGACCCAGACCTGGCTGCTTCTGTCCTCTCCTCCCCCCCCCAGTTGGGCTAGATCCAGACCTGGCTGGTCCCACCCTTGTCAAGCCCCACCAAGTGGAGGGAGTTGGTACAGACTCAGGTCTGCTGGGGTGAGGGCTGCTGTCTGAGGTCCCCCAGCCTGAATCCGGGCTGGGGGTATGCCTTGAAGTACCCCGTCAAGCCCCAATGGATGAGGGATGTGGCCCAAGGTGCCCAGTTAAGCCCTACTGGGCTGGGGGAAGGGGCGGGAGGTGAGTCTAATGTCTTCCAACCTGGTGCCAGGGCGGGGGGAACAGCCTGAGGTCCCTCTTCAAGCCCCATTGGGAGTGGGACACAGCCTAAGGCAGCGTTTTTCAACCGCTGGCTGTTCCGAGGCACACTAGATGTTGCCTGGTGTGCCGTAGGTGCAGACAAGACAAGAATTTTATAATTTTTCACTATTTTGTTTACTTAATATTTCATAATAAAGTAATTATAAAATACTTTCTTTGTGTTTATTTGATTCCTATTCAAGAGAATTACTTTATATATAGTCAATATAGGCACAGAGTTTAATTTTTTAACATTTTTCTAATGGTGGTGTGCCTCGTGATTTTTTTCATGAAACAAGTGTGCCTTTGCCCCAAAAAGGTTGAAAAACACTGGCCTAAGGTCCTTGCTGATTGCTGTTAAGGCTTGTTAGGGAACTCATCCTCTGCTGTGGGTACAGCCATCTTGTGTTACAGAAACCACCTCTGCTGTAGGCACCACCATCTTTGTGGCAGAGTGGCAGTCAGTTTGCATATTCCTTCTATTATATAGGGTATAATTTTAAAAATATATTTTTATTTCAGAGAGGAAGGGGGAGGGGGAGAGAGATAGAAATATCAATGATGACAGAGACTCATTGATTGACTTTCTCCTGCACGTACCCTACTGGGGATCAAGCCTGCAACCGGGCATGTACCTTTGCCTGGAATAGAAGCTGGGACCCTTCAGTCTGCAGACTGACACTATCCACTGAGCAAACCAGCTAAGGCTGAAGCTTTTTTTTTTTTAAATTATTATTTCTTAAATATCTTTATTGATTAAAGTGTTAACATTATGTGTCTTTATTCCCCCATTTACTCTCCCTCCACCACCAATCTCTCCCACTCATGCCCTCACCCCCCTGTTGTCTGTGTCCATTGGTTAGGTTTGTATGCATGCATACAAGTCCTTTGGTTGATTTAAAGGATATTTTTACTAGGCAACAAATTCTAGGTTGACAATTTTTTCTTTCAGTACTAAGATACCATTCAGTTACTTTAGGATTTCATAGTTTCTATTTGAGAAGTTAGCTATTATTCTTAATTGTTCTCCTGAAAGTAATGTGTACGTGTTCTTTTTTTTCTCCCTCCTGACTACTTTTAATATTACCTCTTCATCTTTAGTTTTCAGTGGTTTGAGTTTGGTGTGCCCAGTGAAGTTTTATTTGTATTTATACAACTTCAAGTTCCCTTAACTTTTTGAATCTGTATCAACTTTCTGATGAGATTTGGTGAATTCTGTATTGTTTCTGTCCCATTCTCTTGCCCCTTGTCCTTGAACAAATTAACCATCCTCTAGCTGTTTCTTTCATCTTTTTAAAAATAATGTTCTTATTGATTTGAGAGAGAAGGGAGATAGGTAGAGAGGGAGAGAAACATTGATGTGAGAGAGAAACATTGATTGGCTGCCTCCAGCACATATCTCAACTAGACAAGCAAAACATTATTTTTAAGTTTGTGTGGTTCAGTGGTTGAGCATCAACCCATGTGCCAGAGTCGAAGGTTTGATTCCCTCCCAGACAGACATGTTCAGGTCACGGCTTCATCCCCTGTAGGAAGCTAGCATGAAGCAGCAGATTGATGTTTCTGCTCTCTCATCCATGTTTCTATCTCTCCCTCTCCTTTCTCTCTAAACTCACTAAAAATAATTTTAACAAAACAATAAAGTAACTAATGATTAAGACATTAAATTGTCAATAGAAAGACATTCAGGCATAATTCAGATAATGGATTTAGCAAATACTTAAAACTATGATTACCGTTTCCCCGAAAATAAGATGGTGTCTTATATTAATTTTTTCTCCCAAAGTTGTGCTAGGTCTTATTTTCATGGGATGTCTTATCTTTCCATGCTCTAGGTCTTATTTTCGGAGGATGTCTTATTTTCCGGGAAACACGGTACTATGATGAAATAGGAGATGTGGGAAAGGGGTTAAAAAAGTGTTTTAAAAGGGACTTAAAATTTATTAAAAACATTTAAGTAAAGCTTGTCTGGATGGCTCAATTGGAGCATTGTCCTGTGGACCAAAAAGGTTTCAGATTCAATTCCTTATCTGGGCACATACTACTTAGGTTTAGGTTGGGAGTTCAATCCCCAGTTGGGGTACGTAGGTGAGACAACCTCACATTGATGTTTCTCTCCCTCTCTAAAATCAAATAAACATATTGTCGGGAGGGGATTTTAAAAAATCTACTCTTTATCCAAAAAAATAGATATGGAACTGCTAACTATATTGTCTGAAATTACGAGCTTATTGAATGAGTAACAGACTGAACTCAGCAGAATGTAGAATTGGTGAAGTCAAAGATAAGCCAAAAGATTCAAACAAACAGAGAGGGAGGGGCTAAGAATAGATGATAAAAAACAGATGGGCCCTGGCTCAGTTGGTTGAGCAATGTTCCCCAGTATTGAAGGGTCATGGGTTTGATTTCTGGTCAGGACACATACACAGGTTGTGGGTTTGGTCCCTGGTGGTGCGTGTATGGGAGGCAACCAATCGATGTTTCTCTCTCTCCCTCCCTTTCTCTCTCTCTTTCTCTCTAGAATCAATGAAGGAACATATCCTCAGGTGAGGATTAAAAAAAAAGAATTTACTCGGATAAGTTAATCAAGTTCTTGGGTGTAGCACTGATCATTGGCATTTCAATTGTGAGCAAAATGAAGACAGTCCCTGCTATGAAGTGTTTTTAGACTAGTTCCTGGGCAGGTCACTTTGTTAAGAAAAATGAATTTTGTAAAATATGTACTTATTGCCTATCTGCACAGATCTTTTAGATGACGCATTTCTGATTTACATAATCTTTTATCACTGAACCTATATTGTTTTGCTACTTCAGTTTAAGTCTGATACCAAATGCTTGCTGAACTGTGTCCCCTCTACTCCCCTTTTTATGTATTAGCTTCCAGTGACTTTCCTTGGCTCTCTGTTTTGTTGACACAAATTTGTAATAGGATGAAGTGTTACATGGAGCAATGTGGAGAACACCTGTTATGTCCAGGCTCCTTTCTTTTCTGATATTAGATGACAGTATTAATTATGTCTAACATAGAAAATGATGTAAGTACAAGCCAATGTCCAGCTTTTTTTTTGCATAGAGCCAATTGGAAGTGACAGAAGTTGCAGAACTTTTAAGTTTCCATGTCATAACAATATAACGTGTAGTATTGCTTGATAATTTTTTGAAAACTTTTCTATTGTCATATGGTTATATTCTCCACACTTTAGTTATATTTTCCTTCCTCCCCACTTTCATTTATAGTAGTTTAATGTAATGTAATGTTAAGAAAGTTAGTTGATTTGTTGTATGGTCTCTAACAATCTTTCTGATATTAAACTGTGTAAGTGGAAGATAACCAAATATAGTATTATTGTTACGTTTTTTAATTTGAGAAACCATTTTCTGTTAATGAAGATATGCTAGAATGGAGGGTTTTGAGTTTTTTCCTTAGAGATTGGTCTGTGGTATGTTTTATGAAGTGTTTCTGTAATATTTTCTTTAAAAGATAATATTGGCACTATTGGTTCAAGTTTATTTAAAGTATTGCTGTCTTAGATGTGTTAAGAAATTTTAAATATTGTTTTATTATTTTTCACTAGGAAACCACCCCTACTCCTAATCCTCCGCCTACAGAAGAAGAGAAAACAGAATCTAACCAGGAGGTTGCTAATCCAGAACACTATATTAAACATCCTTTACAGAACAGGTAAGTTTTCTGACACAGTTTTCTGACTTAGGCAGCAAGGTAAGTAAATGGTGCATAGGATAGGTTTGGAGGGAAAGGTTAGATGAGACACTAGTTTTAGATATGACAGTTTGAGGATTCCATTTTCACTTGGATGACCCATGTCTAATAAGCATTTTTAGTATGAGTTTTGAATTCAGAAAGCAGAGCTGATTGAGAGATTGGTTTGTAATTGATGGTGGTAATTGAGACCACAATAGTAAACAAGTTATTTTTTAAGAAGTGAACTTTTCTCGGGACAGAGACTTTGCTATCAGCACATTTGGGAGTTTTTTTTTCTTTGTATGTGTGTGTGTGTGAAGAGTGTCATGAAGGGCATAGACATAGAGGCTTTAAATTATTACAAATATAAAAATGTCTCAAAATGACCATTGGATTGAATGATAAAAAAAAGCCCTTACTGGCCAAAACCAGTTTGGCTCAGTATATAGAGCATTGGTCTGCCGCCTGAAAGGTCCCAGGTTCGATTCCGGTCAAGGGCATGTGCCTTGGTTGCGGGCACATCCCCAGTAGGGGGTGTGCAGGAGGCAGCTGGTCAATGTTTCTCTCTCATCGATGTTTCTAGCTCTCTATTCCTTTCCCTTCCTCTCTGTAAAAATGAATAAAATATATATTTAAAAAAAAGCCCTTGCTGTGCTGGCTGGTGTGGCTTCATCCTGTGCATCAGAAGATTGACAGTTGGATTTCTGTTTTGTAGGCTGGATCCTCAGTGGGGGCATGCCTGAGGCAGCTGATTGATGTTTCTTTCCCCCTCTCCTTTCTTCTCTAAAAATCAGTACAAAAATCTTTAAATAAAAGAAAAGAATAAGTAGTTGTTACTAACATAGGGGAAACTTTCATAGAGTATAGATGATGGAAAAGGTAGTAGTAGTTTGATAACTGAATAGAATATATAAAATGTAGAGAGCAAGAATAGGTAATTTGAAATTGACTGAAGGATAAAAGTGAGAGCTTGGATATTTGGAATCTGGAGGTGGTTGGGTTTGTATTTAAGACAAGTTAGGAGAAATTAAGATGAATTAAAATTTTCATAGTTACAGTAGAGTAGTTGAGTGGTAGTTCACTGTATAGTAATTGTCTTTCTGGCTTATACTTGTATACTGAAAATTAACATGACTTCACAGAGTTGTTGGTGGGAAGAAAATGGCAGCATATAAATGTTGTAAGAATTTGGAGGAAAGTAAACTGGAATTGACTTCTGAAGATATTTAAATATCTGTTTCTTTGATGTCCCCATCACCTTTTACTCTACCTTAAAGGTCCATAAGCCTGTCTTTCTAAAAATATATTTATGTGAGGGAGAGGGAGAGAGATAAAAACATCAGTGATGAGAAAGTATCATTGATTGGCTGCCTCCTACCCATCTCACACTGGGGATCAAACCTGAAACCTCCGGCATGTGCTCTGACCTGGAATTGAACCCTGACTTCCTGGTTCATAGGTCAACGCTCAACCACTGAGCCGTGCCAGCCAGGCTCATCCTTTTTATAAATATTTCAGAATTTATTTTGCTTTCTTAAAAATTAACCTCTAATAACTGTGATGATTAAATCAGTATATAAGTATATAAATGAATTTAATACTTTTCTCAGATAACCTTTCCCTATTTTATTTTTTCTACTCCCTGGAGTGGTCAGTGTTAAGTTTAGTTTGTATTCAGAACTTGCCAGTGTGCACACGTGTATACTTTTATATAGGTAACCATACATTTTTTTTGTTTGTATGTGCAGATTTTGCATTATTATTTTAAACTACTGCCTTGTAAGTGAATATAAAATAGTGTATTTTTTATCAGGTTTACATTGATGAGTATATCAAAATCTTTCCTATTTACAAATAGTGCTGTAGTGTACACATTCTTATATATTTTTGTGTACTTGTATGGATATATCTTTAGGGTAAAATTTTAGATTTCCAAGGTTTTAAAGGTTGTTTTAACAACCTTTATAGATACTGCCAAATTATTCTTTTACTAGCTTAGACTTTTAACAGTTTGAGAGTTTGTTTTCTAAATTCTTGCCAGCCATGAATTTTTAATTATTGGCAATCTGTTTTGTCTTATTTTGATTTGAGAAAATGATGTCTTACTGTTTTAAATTTGCATTTCTCTCATTGAAGTTTCAGAATTCATATTGTATAGATCATTTGTGGTTTTAAACAGACTGGACAGTCTGTTTAGTTCTATTCTGAGAAAATGTAAAATTTTATATATTTGTTTATAAATTAATATAGAAATAAGTTTAAATACACTGAGTGGCCATATTATTATGATCTCTAGACGCATAATAATCTGGCCACTCAGTGTATATAGCTATACTAAAAAGAGAGAAAGATGCAAATTGTACCTCCACGATGCCCACCAGCCAATCCCAAGAGTGAGTATGCAAATTAACACAACAAAGATGGCTGGTTAATTTGCATATGTAGATGCCAAGTGGCCGGGGGTGGGGTGGCGCCAAGCAGCCTGGTTCCCTGGGACAGGCACCAAGCCTGCAGCCTCCCGGGACCATCAACCGGCCCTGGGAGGCCAGGGCAGCCCCACCAAACAGCTTGGGAGCACAGGCCGTGGCCCAGCACAGGCCCAGAGTAAAACATTGACAGCAAGTCCTTTCAATTGGGGCATTATAGGCCCACAGAATAATCCTTTCCTTTTCTATGAAACACATAACTTTGACACACTATTCACAAATAAATAAGTTCCATATATTTTGACATTTTACAGCCCTGGAAAATAACATATAATGATCAGCAAAGTGAGAAGATGAAAATAAATTTTAGGCTTTTAAAGATGTAACTAATTTCTGTCTAGAAGACACACTAATTAAAAAAGTGATGGTTTTGTCCTATACGATATTAGCCAGATTGTATCTAATTTAACAGTTTTACTTTAGGCTGCAGGCTCCTTCCTGGTCGGGGCTCAGGTTAGGGCTTATGCACAAGGCAACCAATCAAAGTGTCCCTCTCATATTGATGTTTCTCTCTCCCTGTCTCTTCCACGCTCTCTAAAAATCAATGGAAAAATATCCTCAGGTGAGGATTTAAAAAAAAGGAAATAAAGAAATGTCATATCCTATGAAAGAGACACCTTGAAAATGCCTAAAGAAAGTTGTCATTTTTTTTATGGTGAAGGGACTGGAGTCCGTGTTGATGAAAACACCTTGGTGGCTGCAGTGGCCAGCAGTGGCAGTGGCAGTAGCAGCAGGGTGATGGGGGCGACAATTTCCCCTGATCAGCCTCCCCCCCCCCCCCCCCCCAATGCATGAATTTCATGCACTGGCCCTCTAATATGTATATTGAAGCCCAATGTATGAATTTGTGCTTGGGTCAAGGCCGGCTGGTCTGCCTGCTAGTTGAACTTCTGGTCCTGGTCAAGGGGACAATTTGCATATAACCCTTTTATTATATAAGATATACACTGAGTGGCCAGATTATTATGTAGTCAGAGATCATCATAATCTGGCCACTCAGTGTATATTTCAGAGAGAGGGAGGGAGAAGGAGGGACAGTAACATAAATGAGAATTATTGATTGTCCGTCTTCTACTGGGGATCAAGCCCATAACCTGAGTATGTGCCCTGACCAGGAATTGAACCATGACCTGGTTCATGAGTCCACCTGGGCAAGTTTTGTGTGTGTGTGTGTGTGTGTGTATGTGTGTGTGTGTGTGTGTGTGTGTGTGTGTGTGTGTGTGTAAGTGTAAGGGTATCATTTTCTTTATCCATCGATAGACAGTAGGTTGTTTGCATATGTTCTCTGTTGTAAATAATGCTGCAGTAAATATGGGGTTGCAAATATCTTTTTGAGTTAGTATTTTCTTTTTAGATAAATATCCAGAAATATAATTTCTGGATCATATGGTAGTTCTATTTTTAATTTCTTTTTTCTTTTTAAAATATATTTTTTTGATTTCAGAGAGGAAGGGAGAGGGAGAGAGAGAAACATCAATGATGAGAGAAAATCATTGATAGGCAGCCTCCTGGCACGCCCCCACACTGTGGATCTATCCCGCAACCGGGGCATGTGCCCTAACTGGAATCGAACCCAGAACTCCTTGGTTCATAGGTCGACGCTCAACCACTGAGCCACGCTGGCCCAGCTGTTTTTAAATTGTAAGGAAAGACTAAATTAATTTTAGAAATCCAGAGTGTAGTACTTGAACTTGTATGTGTGTTTAATATATTCTTCCTTTGCTTTTGATGTTTTTGTTAGTGTGTTGGCAAATGCAAACTTATCAAGTAGATCATAACGTATTTCTTTTATGTTTGAGATTATCAAGCTTTAGTCAAAGAATTGATGAAATATGTCCATTTGGAAACCCTGTCTTCAGACAACATTTTTATCAATGAGAAAATAAAGTTTCTCTGAATTACCTTTGGTATAACAATTTGGTGTATATAATTCTAAAGATGAAGATGATAACATTTAAGTCTAACTTTGTTGTAACATGAGTTTATCTTCAAAGTATTAGAGTAAATCCTTTTAAGGGAAGTATAAACATATATAGAAGTTGATATACATTATTGCAGAACATACTGCGGTAGCATTTTATTCAATAAGTCCCTTATGTTGTTATTTTCCCATTTGTGTGTTTGAGTTTATACTCTTGTTTCTTTGAAAGCTCCACTTTCTGTTTCCTGGTTTCCTTTCAAGTTAAATGCTTCTGCTCTGTTTTTCTTAAATAACTATGTTTGATTAGCATAGCACTTAGCATACTGTAATACTTTACTAAATTTCTGTGAATTCACCTCAGATGAGCTTCAGTGAGTCGGTATAGAATGTGGTATGTATTGGGCACAAAATACATAACCTTTTAAACGAAAAAAAAGAGAGAAAGAGCTACTACTTTACCACTGTAATAATTACCCTTTATATTTATTTATTTATTAATAATTTTGTAAAATACACATAACATAAAATTTACCATCTTTTAAATGTACTGTTCAATAGTGTTAAGTGCATCCACATTTTTGTGCAACTAGTCTCAGGAACATTTTTTATCTTGCAGAACTAAAACTTTACACCATTAAACAACAATTCCCCCTTTTCTTTCCTTAGCCCCTGGCAACCTCCATTCTTTCTGTCTCAGAGTTTGACTAATCTAGGTATCTCGTAAAAATGGAATCATACAGTATTTGTGATTTTTTAAATTATCTTATTGTCCTCATGATTCATCAATGTTGTAACAAGTGTCAGAATTTTTCTTTTCTTTTTAAGACTGATTAATACTGCATTGTATGCTTTTACCACATTTTGTTTATTCATATATCAATGGACACTTGTAATGCTTCCCTTTTTTGGCTATTGTGAATAATGGTGCGATGAACAAGGATGTAAAACTGCCATTTTTGACACTGACTTTTTATTTTTAGATGGGCACTCTGGTTTTTTAAAAATGATAAAAGCAAAACTTGGCAAGCAAACCTTCGACTGATCTCTGAGTTTGATACTGTTGAAGACTTTTGGGCGTAAGTAACCCATTCATTTTAGGATGTTTGTTGTTTTATTAGTATATAATTTTAAGTCACATTTACAAAATGAAGGTTAAAGTGAAAAGTTAATAAATATTCATTTATACCACTACCTTTTTGTTTGTCTATCTCCTCATAACTGTTTGAATTGGTGATTATTCCTTATCAGTTTTAGAATGCTTCAGTCTTGTCATCTTTTACACTTCCATGTTTTTTATTATTTGTTTTGAGAGATCCTTTGCTTTACTACTCCTAGAACTTCTGACAACTTGTTGGAACTTGTCCCCTTTCTGGATGCCTGGATACATATGCCCCATACTTGGGT
Source organism: Pipistrellus kuhlii (assembly GCF_014108245.1). Classification (NCBI taxonomy): domain Eukaryota; kingdom Metazoa; phylum Chordata; class Mammalia; order Chiroptera; family Vespertilionidae; genus Pipistrellus; species Pipistrellus kuhlii. Next base: position 137,433,427 of record NW_023425404.1, read on the forward strand.
ATTCCAGCGCTTTGTTATTAGATCTTCATTTCTGTAAATTATTTGATTGTAACATCTGTGATTTCTTGTTATAAGAATTATGAGGCCCTGGCCGGGTAGCTCAGTTGGTTAGAATGTCATCTTCATATGCTAAGGTTGCAAATTCAGTTCCAGTCAGGGCACATACAAGAAGCAACCAATGAGTGCATAAATAAATGGAACAAGCCCTAGCTGGTTTGGCTCAGTAGATAGAGAATCAGCCTGCAGACCAAAGGGTCCTGGGTTCAATTCCGGTCAAGGGCATACCCCCTCCTCCAAAAATAAATAAAAAAATAAATAAAAATAAAAAAATAAAGTGGAACAACAAATCTCCCCCCTTCTAAAAAATCAATCAATAAAAAGAATTCTTAGATTTCAAAGGCTAAATTGCTAAATACTCAGGATTTGTCAAAGAATGACAGTATCTGTGAAGATTATTTATAAATGTGCTAACTTCCAAAAATAGTTGAAGATTTTTTTTGAGATTTTGTTTTAGATTTAGCAAAAGTTAAGATTGGGGGTCATAAACCTGTGCATACTTCAAATAAAATACGGTGGAATCTAGTTTCTAGAATGTCTCCCATCTTGAACAGATTGCTTCTCAACCTGACAACCTGTTTATGCTGATAGCAGTATAATCAGTCACTCATCTCTCAGGTGACAAAGGAAAGAATACACGAATCTGAGTCTGCATACCACTGTTAAGATCTCAGAATATTGTGCTGTGAATATTTTTTTCCTTTTGTTGATACTTATAATTGTTAAATTTTCATTTACATTTTATGTCCTTTTAAAAAGTGTTTATAGAGTATAATATACATGTACTATATATAAGAAAGGTTAAAACAGAATTGTTTGAGGGTTTGGAACGATTAATTCATTAGGCTCAACAACTCAAGAAACCTTATTACTTGGTCTTACATTGTTTCACCCAAATTGGGTTTGCATGTTACTCTGTGGAATGTGATCCAAAGGATGCTAGTCTTCCTCAAAACTGTTTAAAATACTCATAGGCTGGGTTAAAATACACAAGAGAATGGGTCAGTTATATCGTCCATGGTCTATCATGATTTCTACATTTTTACTCTGTTTCATATTTTATAACTGTTTTCCTCTTTAGCCTTTTACCTTCAGACTAGTGGATATTTAAGTCACCCCAAATATTATTCTCTTTCATTGATATTTGGGGAATAGTTTAGAAATATAGATTCCAGGTTTCTCATCCATCATTAAGATAAAATCCCAAGTTAAAATCCCAAGGAATAGGGCTTGGAACTGGTGTCTTATTTGTGTTTTAAAGCTCTCCAAATGATTATGTGCTCACTGACTAGTAACAGTCTGTGGTGCTTCGTGGCCACTGGTCCGTCCTACTCTTGGATACCTTTAAGAATGATGATGGTGGTTTATTTCAGTCATACAATGCTGATTGTCAAGAAGTTCATCTTGCTTTCTCTTGATTTGTATATTTAAAATTGCTCATTAGCCTCAATTTTTTTCATTTACTTAAAGGCACCTCATACCTCTATTCTCAGTTTGCTATATATACACACATATGTATGCATCAAAACATAGTCAGAATAAAATTAAAAATATTTTCTTAAATAATCGTATATTGAGTCTTGAACTGACCATTATTAAGATCTGTTTGGTGCATTTCAGAAATTGAATCTATAGAAAAACAAGTGAACACAAACTTTTGATTTTTTTAATCATATTTTCTAAATGTTACATAAGCATCTATGCTTTACATTACTATTGTTTGTTTATAACTGTCTTTCTTTTACCTAGTCTGTACAACCATATCCAGTTATCTAGTAATTTAATGCCTGGCTGTGACTACTCACTCTTCAAGGTATGATGCTTCATTGATGATTTCATTTATATGTATATTACAAGACTGGACCATTCAGATATTCATTAAGAAATCTTGCCACAAACTTAGGAATAGGAAATGATCTGATGCTTGGAGAAAAATTAAATAGCTTTACTAGGCTTAGCATAAATATATTGTGTCCTGTTTTAATATAAATAATTGAAATTAAGAACACTCTTTGTGGGCACATTCTGTGATTGATTTCAAAGAGAGCTTTGATCATCCAATTCAATCTTTTTATATACTTGAGTAGATTGAAGTCCAAACTTTGTCAGAATTTTTTTTTTCAATTATAATTTACATTCAGTATTATTTAGTATTAATTTTAGGTCTACCCACCTGGCATTGTACGTAGTTATTACAAAATTATTGGCTAGATTTCCTATGGTGTACTTTAAATCCCTGTGTGTCAGGAATTCTTAACATGGGGTATGTGGGTCCTGATATATTTACAAATGGATTTTGTCAGATGGTAGGATATGACATTCATTAATTCTCTGATATTGCATAAGTTGTACATAAATTTTGCTTATATCTTCTAGATAGAGAAGTGTATGTACCTTTGAGAAGGTACAATACTCAGAATGTTTAGGAACCTTCAAATTACCATATTTTTCGGACCATAAGACGCACTTTTTTCTCCCCAGAAGTGGGGGGGAAAAGTCCCTGCGTCTTATGGTCCAAATATAGCCTACACATATACTTTAAAAAAAAAGTTTTTTTACTTGCCCGGCTCTGTGTGGTCTCTGTGTACTTGCCCGGCTCTAAAATGGTTCTAAATGCTGCTGTTTACTTTACAGAGTTGATTACATGTGTTTATGACTGTGATGTTGGGTTTTAATGCACATAAAATATTTTAGGACACTATTTGTTTCAGAATCTTTTTTTCTTCATTTCCCTTCTCTAAAAACTGGTGCATCTTATGCTCCGGAGCGTCTTATGGTCCGAAAAATACGGTAAATGAAACACAAGATTTAATAGCTAATAAATCCCTAAGTCAAGATTCTCAATTCTGCAATCCCATGCCTCTGGCATTAAATCCTGTATGCTTTTATTTCACTACATCATTCATGGGGAATCAGGTTAAATGTTGGCAGGATATTGCTTGCTGTTTCTAGAAATGATCTCTTAAAGTAACAATATTGTCGTCTTCTAACATTGTAGGATGGTATTAAACCTATGTGGGAAGATGAGAAAAACAAACGAGGAGGACGATGGCTAATTACGTTGAACAAACAGCAGAGACGAAGTGACCTCGATCGCTTTTGGCTAGAGACAGTAAGGTTTTAAAAGTATAAAACAGTTTGGAATACTACATCTAATTTACATTAGTTACTTAAAGAGAATATAAGAATGCCTACTCTAGAAAATCTAAGCCAGCAATTAATTTTGTTCTATCATGTGAGTTTGTATGTTTTACATACTAGCACATTGAAACTTTCTACCACATTACAAATCAAATACCAGGTGATTGGCAATTGATCTGACCTTCCTCAAAAAACTCATTCTGATGATTACATCAACTCCAAAATCCTAGGACCTCACATTTTGTATAATGTAAGTCTTTACAACTCTCTCAGAGTATTGTTTTGTATACTAAACTTTGTAGATCAATGAGACAAACAATAAGATTGTAGTTTCATCATTCAGTTTTGTTTGTTGTAATATAACCTGTAATTGTTGGTTTCATTCATATTCATATTCATATTCATATTCATATTCATATATATAGCCTATATAATAAAAGGTTAATATGCAAGTCAACTGAAGGGTCCAACACAAGAGCTGCCTGCCCCCTGGTGGTTAGTGCACTCCCACAGGAGGAGCACTGCTCAGCCAGAAGCTGGGCTCACAGCTGGCAAGTGCAGTGGTGGTGGCGGGAGCTTCTCCTAGTGCTAAAGACAGATGGCTTAGGCCCGAGGCCCCAGCTAGCCACCACCACCCTCTGCAGGGCAATCAGTGGGAGGTGGGGGTTAGGCTCTGTGATCTATTGCCCTGCAGAGGGTGGTGGTAGCTGGGACTGCAAGGGCTGAACCCCTTTCATGAATTTTGTACATCGGACCTATAGTATATATGTGAAATACTAGAGGCCCGGTGCAAAAATTTATGCACTCAGGAGGGCTCCCTCAGCCCAGCCTGTGCTCTCTTGCAGCCCGGGAACCCTCCTTAGTGCTGCTGTGGAGGCAGGAGAGGCTCCTGCCACCACTGCTGCGCTTGCCAGCTGTGAGCCTGGCTCAGGGCTTCTGGCTAAGCGGTGCTCCCCCTGTGGGAGGGCTATGACCACCAGGGACAGCTGCATTGAGCGTCTGCTCCTGGTAGTCAGTGTGTCATAGACATTGGTCATTTAGCTGTTAGGTTGATTTGCATATTAGCCTTTTATTACATAGGACTAGAGGCTCGGTGCACAAAATTTGTGCATGTGGGTGTTTGTCCCCCAGCGTGCACTCTCAAATCTGGGATCCCTCGAGGGATGTCTGACTGCCTGTTTAGGCCCAATCCTACCGGGCTGTTGGACATTCCTCTCACAATCCAGGACTGTTGGCTCCCAACTGCTTGCCTGCCTGCCTTCCTGATTGCTCCTAACTGCTTCTGCATGCCAGCCTGATAACCCCCTAACCACTCCCCTGCCAGCCTGATTGATGCCTAACTGCTCCCCTGCAGGCCTGGGTCCTCCCCAACTGCCCTTCCCTGAAGGCCCAGTCGCCCCCAACTTCCCTCCTCTGCTGCCTGGTCACCCCTAACTTCCTTCCCTTGCAGGCTTGATCGCCCTCAGCTGCCCTCTCTTGCAGGCCTGGTCCCTCCCAATTGTCCTCCCCGACTGGCCTGATTGCCCACAACTGCTCTCCCTTGCAGGTCTGGTCCCTCCAACTGCCATCCCCTGTGTCCACATGGGGGCTGGATCTTTGACCACATGGGGGCAGCTATCTTGATCTTGTGTGTTAGAGTGATGGTCAATCTGCATATTATTCTTTTATTAGATATAAGGCCTGGTGCACAGGTGGGGGTCATCTGGTTTGCCCTGAAGGATGTCCCAGATCAGGGTAGGGGTTCCCTTGGGGTGTGGGCTAGCCTGGGTGAGGGGTCTGTGGTGGTTTGCAGCCCTGACCCCCCTTGCCCCCCACGCACGCACACACACCCACCCCCACCCCCCAAGCAGAGGCCCTGGGATCTGGGATTTATTTATCTTCTTTAATTGAAACTTAGTAACCTTGAGTGGAGCCAAGCCTCTTGTTCGCTCAGTGGGGAAAGCCATTTTTGTTGGGATTTATTTATCTTCTGTAGTTGAAACTTTGTGGAGTTCAGGGCTCTCCAGGGTGTGCGGAAAGCTTGGCTTCCTCCATTGCCAGGGAAACCCAAGCCTTCTGCTAGCTCCATGGCCACAGCCAAATTTGCATACACACTCCTAATTGGCTGGTGGGTGTGGCTTGTGGGTATAGCAGAGTGATGGTTAATTTGCATATTACTTTTTTATTAGATAGGATGAGATAATAGACATTATTTATAGTGAGAGGTTCTAAACCCCACATTTTTAGGAGAAGGAATCATAGTCTTTCTTATATCTCTAGCACTTGGTACATTGTCTGGTTTATAGTTAGCACTTAAGTGAAACAGTATTCTATAATAATAAAAGGCAAGATATGCTAATTAGGTTGGATAGCCAATGACCTTCCAGATGACGATGTGGTGGCAGGAGCATGAGGCAGAGGTGGTTTTGGCCGACCAAGTAGGCAGTCAGGCGAGTCATTAGGAGCCAGTGGTCCTGGATTGCAAGGGTTCAGGCTGGGGGGAGGGGTAGAGACATAAACATTGATGTGATAGAGACGCATTGATTGGTTGCCTTCATGCTCCCCAACCAGGGCCAGGATGGATGGAGTTTGCAACTGAGGTATGGGGTCCCCCATGCCCCCTTTCAGTTCAGGGGCCCATCTCTGACCAGTTAGCCAGACCAGTGAGGGAATTTTTTCTTTTGTTTTATTTGTCTGTTTTGTTTTTTTAAAAGAAGGGAGAGATTATCAGTAAATACCATTTTAGATTTCTATATTGAAAAGTTGTTTTAGTTTGCAAGATGACAAAAGTTCTAGAAATAGATGGTATTAATGGTTGCACCGCGTGTGTGAATATATTTAATGTCACAGAACTGTACACAATAATGACTGAAATGGTTAATTTTTTATGTTATTTACTACAATTAAACATTATAAAGTGTTCATGAAAAACAATAAGCAGCACAGTAAATTAATATTAATAAGATAACTTTTATAGGGGTCCTATATACCATCAGGACCCCTATAAAAGTTATCTTATTAATATTAATTTAAGCACCAATGATGAGAGAAAATCATTGATTGGCTGCCTCCCGGACACCCCCTTTTGGAGATCAAGTCTGTGACCCAGGCATGTACCCTTGACTGGAATTGAACCCAGGACCCTCCAGTCCTCAGTCACTATCCACTGAGCCAAACCAGCTAAGACTGCTGAGAAATTTAAAATGACTATTAATGTTCTTGATATTAACCAAAGAAATAAAGGAACAAATAAAAACATTAAAACAAATATAATGTAGACATTCAAAAAGTCAACTCCAATTTAAACCTATTTTTTTGTATGTATACAAATAATGAGACATTTGCAGTAGAATAACCCATTTTGAATCAATTGGATGTAATTGGGATTGGGTTTTGTTTTTAAGCTGCTGTGCCTTATTGGAGAATCTTTTGATGACTACAGTGATGATGTATGTGGAGCCGTTGTTAATGTTAGAGCTAAGGGTGATAAGATAGCAATATGGACTACTGAATGTGAAAACAGAGATGCTGTTACACATATAGGGTAAGTTTTGCTCTTTGTGTATTTCTTTTAAAATACTTAGATAATCAAAAAGAGGATAGTTTTATTTGGAGCTTTACAAATACTTGTATTTGTAGATCATTATTTTCCTTGTATTGTTTTCATGAAAACTTTTGTCTACTTTGGCATGTAGTATATTAATTTATCAATGAGGATATAAATTTTTCTACTTTAAAATTGTACTAAGAGTATAATCCTTATAATAATGCAATGAGAATTGGTGGATATTATACGTATATTTTGTGCTTGTGTGTACATTATACATAGAGTTTGTATTGAAATTTAAGTGACACTATCTTGGTTTTGCCCATATTTAAAACCCACATGTCTAAGCTTTAATCTTTTTTTGGTGAAAAGCGCCTAATATTATTCTTTGTAAAAATTGCCTGTCTTCATTTTTTTTCTTTCAAACATCAGTCAGTTAACTAGGATTTTCTTCTTACTACATTTAAATTAGAAAGATTTGATTTTAAACTTTGTGTTAAAATTAGGTATTAGCCATGGGTCATAAAATATTTGGTTTGCCTTTTGTGATTTTTTAATTCTCTGAATCCTTCTGAATTAAATAAAAGGTATGGGCATGCTCCAGGTTTTGTTCTATAGGTTTCTATAAGAGAGGAGATGATTGTTGATTTGTCATATTTATCATTTTCCTGTCAGCATCAAAACTTAATTGTGGGAGTTTTATATATCTTTGAAAACAAGTTAAAGAAATTAAATGTGAATTTCTTTCCCCAGAAAATTTTTTATTTGTGTCAGAGATTTGAAATCTTTATAATTTGACTTTTCTACAGATAGAATTTTTCTTCTTGTTTTTTATTTTTTATTTTTTAACCTGTCCCAGTTGTGTGTTTAAGTGCTCCTGTTTTCTGGCATTTTTAATGATTTAGTATAATTGAAAGGGTTGTATTGTGTCATAATGTAAATCTGATGATAATGGTTATGACTTAGTTATCATAAAATTGTTATCAGATATCTTCAGCAAGGGAAGGTATTGAAATCTTCTGGAGAGTGGAGTACAAAGTAAAACTGTCTTAGTGTCATATTGGAGTATTTAATTTAATTTTGGTGCTTATTTTTGAAATTTTGATTTTTTTTCCTTAAAGATCTATTTTCCTTGTCACCTTTATCTCTTTTACTCACTTACGCTTTTAGTTGTAGCCACAGCTTTATTTTTGTTCCTCAGCCTTCAAGATGTACTTCATTCTCTTGTCATTATACTTTTGACCTTATAACTTTTAAAGGGGAAATTTCTATAATTTCACAGATGATATTAGCACCTAATATAGTAACACAGCCCCTATACTTAACTCTCTTTGGCACAAAACACATTTTGTTCTTAAAATAGTGGCACGTCTTACTGAGAGTTAGATTATAGAGTTAGTATATAAGGCAGAAATCATGGGTGTTCTAGATCGTCCAGAAGATAACATAAATTGCCTTCAGTTTTTGTCTGTGCAATATGTAGTAGGTATAGTAAATGTAATTGTGCAGTAATATATAGTATTTACTATGTTTTGTATGTAAAATTGTAGCACTTTAGACCAGAAAATGTAAAAACATGTTCATGTAATTTTATTTTTTATTTTAATTACACTGTGTTAGCTTCATCATGTGTATTTGTGATTATTTGTTTGTAAGTAATTAAATACTATAAATACCATGCCCAGGGACTGTCCCTTTTGTGCTTATTATTGATCTATTAATAATTATCACAGTACCTGATACATAGTAGACTCAAATATTGGTTAAGTAGATTAATCAAGATTATTGTGAAAATGAAGAATGAATTTTGCTAAAAGGATAAGGGTATGCAATTTCCTTTTTCACTCTCTAGGGTAGGTAATTTTTTTTTTTTTTTTTAAAGAATAAATAACAATATTTAATTTGATGTGTGCATGAATAAAAATTAATGGCCACTTTTCTTTTTCTTATAGGAGGGTATACAAGGAAAGGTTAGGACTTCCTCCAAAGATAGTGATTGGTTATCAGTCCCATGCAGACACAGCTACTAAGAGCGGCTCCACCACTAAAAATAGGTTTGTTGTTTAAGAAGACACCTTCTGAGTATTCTCATAGGAGACTGCGTCAAGCAATCGAGATTTGGGAGCTGAACCAAAGCCTCTTCAAAAGCAGAGTGGACTGCATTTAAATTTGATTTCCATCTAAATGTTGCAAAGATATAAGAGAAGTCTCATTCACCTTTGTCTTGTACTTCTGTGTTCATCTTTTTTTTTTTTTTTTTTTTTTTTTTTTGGCTAGAATGTCCACTTACCCAATCAAAGAATTACAGTACACATCATCCCCAGAATCCATTAATGTGTTTCTGGCCCACTCTGTAATAGCTTAGAAGAATTATTATTACAAACATATTTTACCCATCCACAATGTTAAAAAAGAACTCGCATTTCTACACCTTACAGGAAAAGAATTCTGTTTATGTTCCATTGTATGCAGGAACATATTTTGCTGGTTTGAAAGAGTATGCATACAGTTTTCTAGCAATTTTCTTTGTTTCTTTTTACAGCATTGTCTTTGCTGTACTCTTGCTGGTGGCTGCTAGATTTTAATTTATTTGTTTCCCTACTTGATGACATTAGTGATTCTGATTTCACTTTTTCATTTGTTTTGCTTTTGTTTTTCCCCCTCATGTAATATTGGTGAAGGATCCAGGAATATGACACAAAGGTGGAATAAACATTAATTTTGGGCATTCTTTGGTAATTTTTTGTTTTTTTGTAACTACAAAGCTTTGCTACAAATTTATGCATTTCATTCAAATCAGTGATCTATGTTTGTGTGATTTCCTAAACATAATTGTGGATTATAAAAAATGTAACATCATAATTACATTCCTAATTAGAATTAGTATGTCTGTTTTGTATCTTTATGCTGTATTTTAACAATTTGTATTACTTAGGTTATTTTTGCTTTGGTTAAAAAATGGCTCAAGTAGAAAAGCGGTCCCATTCATATTAAGACAGTGTACAAAACTGTAAATAAAATGTGTACAGTGAATTGTCTTTTAGACAACTAGATTTGTCCTTTTATTTCTCCATCTCTGTAGAAGGAATTTGTAATTCTTATTGCAAGCCAGTCTCTACTGTGTCTTCTGTAGTGTCTTTTACGTGAACAGCATAAGTTTGGAGCACTAGTTCAATTATGTTTATTACTATTTTTAATAAATTGAATAGGTAGCATATATATTAAATTAAATCAATGTGGCCATCTGTGTTTTATGAAAAAGGCACAGTTCTTCCATCTTAGGTAAATTATGTACTATTAACATGTTATAACTCCTGAGAATTGTGATCTTGTTGCAGCACCATTTGTTTGGTAGGATAGTAGTTGTAAAACTTGATTGCTGAATTGAGATGTTCTTTTGTAAGTATTATAGGGAAGTACAGGTGGTGGGGCATATGTATGAAGAATTTTGTTAGTGCTACTGTTTAGATAGAATGGAATAAGATATATATTGGTAAGTTGGTGTAGTATGGTTTTATGTAAACTTGAAAATTTGATCTACTCTTTGTAGGCATCATTTGAAAGCAAATTTGAAAACACGTTGCCTATAATATATAATTAATAGATTTCATATCCCATGAAATGAAATATGGCTATACTAGACAACTTAAGCCAAACTAGGTAGAATGAAAATCATTAGTTGAGAAGAAAATTTATTTTTAACTGAAAATGAAAAAGCTTGACAAAAATCCTTTATAAAATAAACATGAAATTAATAGTATTGACTTCATTAAAGACTTTTAAAACAGTTTTAAGGGAACCACAGGCTACCTAATCTGAGTCCTCTCAATATTACAACTCTTATTCACTGTTCTAGAAATACTGTCATGTGTTTATAATCTCAATTTATTGTACCTAATATCTGCTGCTTAATCTTGAGTGATTAAGGTGATTTATTGCCTGTTGGTAATGTGTAGTTGTTTGTGATCACTTCAAGAGCTTGCGTAAAAGTGGTGGTGGTGGTGTCAATTGGTGGAATTGGAGTTAGCATATCTATTAAATATGAATGCTCTTCTAAGATGCAGTCCATTTAAGAAGCATCTGTTTTCAGGATTGGAGGAACAATTCCAAATTTTTAAAAGCTCTGACTTAAAGTATTTGATTTGCTATTGTAGAATCAGTCTATTTTAATTTTTTTTCCCCCATTGGGGAATTATGGCAAACTATCCGAGTCACTTGCAAATGCCACTTAAAGTATTACAGCAATGTGCAACTTTTCATAACTTCATTAGTATCTTTTCTAAACATAAGGTTAAACTATGATTTTTTAACGTTTTCCTCCCTCTCCAACATAATATTATAAATGAATATATTTTCATAATAGAATTAAAATAATCTTTAACAGATGAATATTAATTCATTGTAGGGATGTGAAATATAAATTTAATTGCTAATCCAAATTCTACCAAAGGATTTGAGGCATAGTATGTAAGAATTAAATAACTACAATGCTTATATAGTACTATCTGCCAGGCAGTGTTCTAAGCACTTTACATGCACTTTAACCTAAATAATAATTAGCTGCTGTTATCCCCATTTTTCAGATGAATATGGGATTTAAGTTATTCTACAGCTTGTAAATTGCAAAGTGTGGGCTTAAGTCTGGAAATTTGGTTCCAGACACCCTGTAAATTACATTATACTCGCAATAGTGTAGATCCTATTGTACCCAATTGTAGTCAATTTATAGGCCAGATGTATGAACATTTAATCTTCCTTTGGTAATTAAATTTACTATGGATTGAGAATCTCCCTGGCTCACGCAGTTAGCAGTCAACTAATCACTTGGGGGAATTTTGAGAAATAGGGACAGATACAGGGGTTTGTAGGTTAAGTGAAAATTTTCATAAACAGTTTTTGTATCTATATCCTATTCTAAGATAAGTGACAAAATAAAGCAAAATTTTCAGGTTGATAGCAGTTGAGACTCCTAAATAACTAACGTTTACATTTTAAAAGAATTTTAATTTACTTAAATCACTTATGTTTCAAAATTAAAACAAGTTAATGACAAGTCTCTGCTACTTTAATTGTCTGGGTTGTCTTCATTTTTGTGTAGACAAAACTGAATTTTTTCAGATTCAGACTATCCAAATGCAAGATTTTAGGTCAGATTGACATTAAAACAAAACTGTAGGTCAGTGCTATCCAGTGTTTCTGAACTAATATAGAAAATGAAAGTGTTTAGAAACATATAATCAATATTGCTCAGATATTGAAATATTGATAATTTTTCTTAGAGACTTTAAAAAATGATATTTTACAAAAGTATGATTTTGACAATGTAATTTGTTTGAGAAATGCTACTCTTAGATTGGTTTCCTCAGTAGTGAAACCCAGCTCATTTGGCCATTATTCCCTAAGGCAACTGTGTTCTCTCTCCATTCCTCATTTTTCTCATAACTAAAGGACTTGGTGTCAAAACTTCAGTCCTAATCTGTAGCATCTTTCAGTAATATTCTGTGATATCCTGCTTACTATGAATTGCAAAGTAGATGTTGGGCTACCTTCCTAGTACCACAGTAGTTTTAGATGTTCAATTCTGTAACTATTCCTTTCATTGCTGGAAGTAAAAATGAAATTGTGGGTATGCAGTCATGTGACTTTTTTCCAACAGAGAGGAACCAATTTTCACATCTTAATTTTGCCTCTTTTACTTTAGAACTTATAACTCCTCATAGTTTTGCATTCACATACACTTTATGTTCCTACTTTTCCTCCAAAAAAAATTATATTGAGTACCTCTATTTACTGTGTTCTAGGTGCTGAGCAGAAAACACAATGGACTGGCCTCTGCTCTAAGCTTTTAAAGCAGGCGTATATTCAAAATAAATAAATCTATTCATAAGGTTCTACAAATAGTTTTGTAATGAAAGTAGAAGTTTTAGAGTTTATAGTACTGCAGATTAGTAGTCTAGGGGTAAATATAAACCCAATTTGTTGGCTCTGAAGACCCAGTTCTGGCATTGAGTCTAAACGGATCGTCACATTATGGGAAGATTCAGCTAAATACATGCAAATTATAGCTTCTTTGAGACTTAATTTCTCCTTTATATTACTGAACTCCATAAGGTTTTCCAAGTAAAGTTGTGTGGCTCATTTTTGGTTACGTGGTTGCACTTTTTAAAAATATCACCATTTCATTTAACATACTCTAAGCATGATGAAACGTTTTAAATGGTTTTATAATCTGCATTGTTATGGATTTATAGATAGCAATCCTTTCTCTGGCCATCTTCCCAAAATACTGTTTGTTTGTTTTTCTTTAATGTTTGACTAAACATAATCTATGCTTATTTTCACTACAGAAAAGTAAGTGAAAATTTCTTGTCTCCTTCAATCCTACTAATTTTCAAGGTACCACTCAGATTTCTTGTAAATTTTTTGTGCATTCACCCAGATACATGTGTGTACATATGTGTAACTTTTTTGGGGGCACAGTTTTGCTAGCACTGTTTTCTGATTTAATAATCTTGGATATTTTTACACGTCACATTGTAGCACACATAGAACATTATTTTTAATTGTCTAGCGATTCATTATATGAATGTATTCTTTGTTGGATGACTGTCTTCCTCCCTCCCTGCCTCCCACATTCCCCTCCTTGTCATTTTGCTTTTACAGTCCCCCAGCGTAAGTTGTGGTCTTATCTTCATGCACTGTACTTTTTTGGTATGTATAAAGTATTGTAAACAGTTTTTCTTTAGCAGTACTAAGCGGCACTTATTTTCTACCCCTTCCACACTCAGATCATTTTAATTCACATATATGAATCATCATCCATTTTATAATTGTGTTCTTCAGTACTAATTTGCAAATTTTTAATTTTGAGCCTTGTGATGTTTTTTAATTGCGTTTTAATTGCTTTTTTTTCCTTTTAATGAGCCAACATTGTTATAAATATGAGTAAAATAGTTGATTTACTAAATTGTGCTTTCCCTAAAGACAAGAATAAGTTAGTAATTACTTCTATTTTAGGTTTTTAAACAGTGAAAAAGCTTGAATCAAGTACAGTAATATTGGAGCTAGTTTGTTTTTAAGCCTGGTAAAGAATTTAACTTCACAGTTTTTGAAAGGAGTACACTTCCCAAGCATATTTTATATTTTAACCAGTTTACCTTATTTTTAAAGCTATTATTATTTTGCTTTAGTTTTGTCTTCAGCCTTTGGACTCAATTTTGGGTGCATTGTCTGCCATTTTGTTTTGGTATAGGGTACTCTGTAGGTGTGGCATAAGGTTAGTCCCAGTTTGACCCTCCTTTGCCTTGTCTTGTTGTATCAGTGTTAACCTATTACATACATATTTGGGGCTTTAAATATTGAAGTGTCCTGTACTTTTCCAAGTATAAAAGATTTATAATGGGCCAGAATGATATTTAAGGGAATTGTAAGCTCTTATTTCACATACTTTTTCTCCTTTCAGGAAACTGCTCATTATTTACCTCATGTGTTTTTCTGCTGCTATTTATAAGTGTCTGTCTTTAAATGTTCAGTCTCTTATCTGTCCTGTCACTTTGTTGTGTGACTGATTTCAAATCTCTGTCCTTAGCTTTGACCTTCCTCTTGTGCTTCAGATCCATGTTTTCCCCTGCCTATTGAATCTCTGTCATTGATTTTTTACAGAGAGGAAGAGAGGGGGATAGAGAGTTAGAAACATCGATGAGATAGAATCATCGATCAGCTGCCTCTTGTACCTCCCCTGCTGGGGATGTGCCCGCAACCAAGGTACATGCCCTTGACCGGATTCGAACGTGGGACCTTTCAGTCCGCAGGCTCTATCCACTGAGCAAAACCAGTCTTGGCAGAAAACTGAAGTTTTAATTGTCAATGATCTTACTGAAAAAAAACATACTTATTTGACTTAACTAGGTGAAGTATGTATTGTTTCTCTATCATGTTGCTTCTCACATTGATGTTTCTCTCCCTTTCTCTAAAATCAATAAAAACATCATCTGATGAAGATTTAAACGTATATATAAATCTATAGTCTCACCCAGTTGTTTACATATGTGTATGGCTGTTCTTATACTGTATTAGTAGAGTTGGCCGATTGTAACAGAGACTTAAGATATTTATTACCTGGTCTTTTATAGAAAAAGTTTGCTGACCCTTAATGTTTTGTGGTGATGGTATTGACAAAAATCAAGGATATTATCCCTTTTCCATTTCCTTTTCACTTCCAGCAAACCCCATTTGCACCTGGTGGCTACAGTTGACTAAGTGATTTGCATTGTTACTTCCTCTCACCATCCACATAGGCAATGTCTCTGAATCCACTGCAGTTTCTTCTGATTGTCCCTGTTACTGTCTGGGTTCTGATGCCAAAAGACATTCCAACTGACCTCCCTAGTTTTTGCCCAGCTCCTCAAATGGTCAGTGTTTATCTGTGAGTTATCTTTTACTGCTCTTTAGAAAGCAGCCAAGATAACCAGGGTTCTCTCAAACTGGGATATACTAGATCTTACATATTTGTTATCAAAGTAAGTGACAGAGTTTTGAATTTTGAAAATGATTGCAAAGTGATTTCTGAATTATCCAATGAAGCTTGTTCTCATTCTGTAGGACTGTCTTATTTCCAGTGGTACCCAATTAACATGTGGTATGTATTTGTTCCTTTATTACGAAAGGGAAATTATGAAGGTGGGAAATAAGAGGAAAGATTAAGCCAAAAGTAAAGTAGTATGCAGAATGCATTCCATAAAGCTCATTTTAGTGATCAAATTGCCAATCATGCTTGGGCAACTGCCATTTGTGGGACAATTTTTGATATAAGTTATCTAAAGGCCAAAAGAAGACATAATCAGTATATAGTCTACAGTAATATTTAAGGAAAAGAACAATAGCCACCTGCTTCAGAAAAGCGCACACATGCTTTGGAGATGAGCCGAGTTCAGATGCTAATTCTGCCATCTATTGAGTGTGTAAACTTAGTCAAATTAAAGTTGTAATTGTACACTGATGAAATAATGCAAATTACAGTTCTGTAAATGTAATTAGTTTTGGTGCCCCACCACTCAGATCCAAGTTTATAATCCAGCCCAATATATACAGTCTCAAGGTAATGTAATGGTTCTTAATCTTAACAATTTTTGTGTGGAATAAAGTTGTGTTATCTCCCCAGGTGGCTATGTATATCAAATTGTACTTTTGGGAAATACTGTTGCTCTGAAGCTACTCGATGGATTCCTTGGGCTGAGTGTCCTTGTGTTCCCAAAATAAAGGCCTCTGATCTGGGGGTGATGGGGGTGGTGTATAAGTCCTTTAAGTCTGTGGGTCGTAAAAATCTGTCAGACACACACCCCTCACCCCTAATGTATCATTGTACATGCTTATCCTGAAGTGTAATTCATGGATAATTTAACTTAACCACTTAAAAAATAAATTTTCTAACTAGAGAATAATAAAGATAATAGGGTGAGGGGAAATTAATGAAGTCGTTTTTAGTAAAATTACTGGAGCCCAAGTGTAACTGCATAGTGAAGTATAATAATTGAATGTACACCTAGTATCACAGTGTGAGTGTAACAACTATTAAATTGAAACCATTATGTTACTGTAAAATAAAAGCTATTAAGTTACTCTGAACAGGTAGGTTTCACTTCAGACCATTAAATAGTTACCTTTGTGTGAACTCTGGATAAGCGATTTTTTAACTTTTTGCTTTGACACAATTTTAAAGTTATTAGAAAAGTAGTAAGAATAATACCTAGACTTTCTATATATTCTTCACCCAATATTGTACCATATTTATTCTGTCAAAATTATTTTTCTGAACCTTTTGAGAATAAGTATCCTTTGCCTTAAATATTTCAGTGTGTGTTTCCTAAAATACTTAATTATGTTTCCTAAAAAAGCAAGGATATTCTCATACATAACTAATACAATGATCAAAATCAGGAAGTTAGCATGAGTACAGTAGTATAATTTATAGATCTTATTCAGATTTTATCAACTGTCCGAATAATTCCCTTGATAGCAGATGGAAACCAGTTTATGTGTCATATTCAGTTATATCCTGTTGATATCCTTAATCTGGAACAGGTCCTCAGTCCCTTTGTTTAATTAAGAACAGGTCCACATTCTTTTATGTGATTTACTTTTGGGCACAGAAGTCCCAGGCATATCTTGACGTCTAGATCTTTCTCTACTTCAGCCCCAAAATTTGTGATTTCTCTGTGGATCACTGATTTCTTTAGTGGAGAAGGGAATTTAGTAACCACGATCTGGACAGTTAGTATACTCCTTGCTACTGAGGTGTCAATGCTTTTATGTTTTCACAGTAGACCGCTAGGAAATAAATGCACATGTTTACACACACACACACACACACACACACACACACACACACACACCCCTACCCCTTTGTAATTTTTAAAGGTTTATAGATTATTTTTCCCCCTGTAATTCTTTATACATATACATCTTAAATCCATGAGTTAACACTGATATCTCTAATAAAATATCAGAAGGATCTTATGTTCTCTTTCCATGTGTAATTCTTTTGTGTATACAGTATGAAAGGATATCCCCAACATATTTACTTGCTTGTTCAATTCTAGAATAAAAAGTTTCTTAATTGCTAGCCCGTGCCTTTGTAAGTTAGAAGCCTAAGAATTCAAGATATGTTTAAAGGGTTCATTTTATCTTTAGATTTAGGGCATTTAATTCAGATACTCTATACAAAACTTAAGTTCTCCATTCCACTCATCTCCAGTGTAGCTGTTATCACTTGAAATGCCATTTCATTAGTTTCTTTTTATATTCCAACTAGAGGCACGGTGCATAAATTCATGCACCGGTGGGGTTCCTCAGCCTGGCCATTGATCAGGGCTGGCTGGGTCAGGAGAAGGGGCCGGGGAGGTTGGCTGGCTGCTGGAACTTGGCTGTGGAAGCATACTGACCACCTGGGGGCACCTCCTGTGTTGAGTATCTGCCTCCTGGTGATCATTGTGTTATAGTGACAGTGGTTCAGTCACTTAGGCTTTTATATATATAATTAGGTCCCTTGCCCTATAATTTCCTGTTTCCTTCCCCCCCCCCCCCTTTTTTTTCCTCTTTTCCTTTCCCATCTTGTCTCCCTCCCCTTCTCAGGTTCTTCCTTTCCCTTCTCTCCCTCCTTTCCCTTTTCTTTCCTGCTCCCACTTCCCTTTCTTCTTCCTCGCATTTGTAAAACATTAACATGGTTTCAAAAGTCAGTATGGTTTATAAAGTTATCAAAAATAACATTCTCCCTTCCCCCTAATTCCTTCTGTCCTTCCTACCTCATTCCTAACCACTTCCTGTAAGCAAACTCATGCATCTTATGGTTTATCCTTTATTTCTTTTTGCTCAAAGGAGTAGATATTTGTATATTTTATTTCCTCTTATACAAAGGGTAACATACTACAGATATCTGTGGCACTTTATTTCACCTGACAGTGTACCCTGGAAATTGTTCCATATCAATTCAAAGAGATCTTAAGATCTTACAGCTATAGAATACTCCATTGTGAGCCCTATGGTTTGTTTAACCCCTCTCCATATATGACCAAATGCATTGCAACATATGCAGTTACAAAACTGCTGACGTGAATAATCTCAGTTAAATTTTCATGTATCTTCAGGTTAACTAGGAATGGGATCATTTAGTTAAAAGGTAAGCATATAGTTTTGCATCAATTGCATTATCACATACACTGTATGAGTGCCTATTTCCCTATGACCTCAACAGATTATGTTAATACTTTGTAATTGGGAGAGGAGAAATGCTCTTTTATAGTATAGTTTTAGTGGTTTTTTATTTTAAGTGGTGAATATTTTGAGAACTAGGTGTGGCTGGGTGCACGCACACGCACGTTTAAAATTTAAATCTTTTTACCCATTTATTGTAAAGTTTCATTCTGGTATTTTTGACGGTTCCTCAGTCACCAGGTAAATGTGCAGCAGGGATTGAAAATTGCTGCTCTGTTATATCAAACTTCCACTTTGGCTACATTGATATTCCCTTTCTGAAGAGGGTGTGTGTGTGTGTGTGTGTGCGCGCGCGCGCGCGCGCGGCGCTATCTCACTTCAGAAGCTCTTATTCCTCTTCAATACTATTTCATATGGAAAGAAAGGAAGGTAAATTTATCATGTCAGTGTCAGTGGAAACAAATTTTGGTAATTTTAAATTCTTTCTGAGGTCATCTGTCTTTAATACAGAAGATTGATTTATTGTTATAAGTTTATATCTTAGGTAAGTTGTCTTTTGGGTTTTTTTTTTTTCAATGCTTGCTTGATACTTTTCTTAGTGTTTTTCTCTATTTGCTTTTGTCTTTCTGGAATGTGTTATTTTATTTTTGATTCATGTAGTGAATATCTTAAGTTTTCAAACATTCTTTTTTTTTTTTTAAATTTTTATTGATTTTTTTACAGAGAGGAAGGGAGAGGGAGAGAGAGCCAGAAACATCGATGAGAGAGAACACATCAATCAGCTGCCTCCTGCACATCCTCCTCCCTCCTTCCCCCTCCCCCTCCCCACACACACCTTCCCTCTGTGATTTTTCACTGTTTCATATTTCCATGTCTGGATCCACTTCGTTCATTAGTTTATTTTGTTAGATTCCACATATGAGTGAGATCATGTACTTGTCTGTCTCTGACTTTTTTCACTTTGCATGATACTTTCCAGGTCCCTCCATGCTGTCTCAAAGGGTAAGAGATTCTTTTTTTTTATTGCTGCATAGTATTCCATGGTATACTATTAAAATGTACCACAGCTTTTTTCTACTGATGGGCACTTGGATTGTTTCCACATCTTCAGTTTGCACTGTTTTATAATCACATTTACAGCATTTAAATGTATCTCTTTTGTCTGTTTACTGCCTGAACCTGAAGTCGTTATTTTAAAATATAATGATATCAGCTGTATTACTTTTATCTGACTATATAAGTGATATTTGTTATTAAAACTTTAAACAATGTATAAAAATAGGAGTACTGTTAATACTTTGATGGTCAGCTTTTCATATATTTCAAATATCCTCATAAACATAGGCTAGTCACTATGTTGGGCTGCAGTGGACCCAAATACTTAACTAAAAGCAATGTCAATAGTAGAGGTTTATTCGTTACGTATATAACACGTAACAAGGCTGGGTGCTGCCAGTTACAGGGTTTATAGCAGCTTAGCAGAGTTGGGGCTTTGGTCGGGCTTCTTGTGGTTTTCTTGACCTTCCTATTAAGAGTTATAAGGTGGCTCTCATAGCTCCAGTGGAAATGTCCTCAGATAACTACGGTAAAGGCTGGAGCCAGGAAAAAGCAGGTACTCCTTGTGACTCTCCTCATGGAGAAAGATCTTTCCTAGGAGGCCCTAGCAAATGTTTACGTTGGTCAGGTTACATGGTCATGTCTCAACTGCAAGGGAAGCTGGGAAAGAGTGTTTTTGGCAGTTGCGGCGTCTGCGGAGAGGTAGGCTTTGATAGCAAGAAAGATTGACAAGGAATGTCTGTTAGACAACCTACGGTCTTTGTCACATGTATAATGATACATGAGTGGGACATAACTTGTGTGTTTTGATGTGGACATTTTGAAAAGAATTTTTTCCTAACCATACCCACACCCCACATAACCATTACAGTATTATAATTGGTTATTCACCATTCACCCACTTACATATGCATGTATGTACGGAGGTTTAATATTGTTTTAGGAAATGAGCTCACATTATTTACATTTATCTGAATTTTGCCTTTCTTGCTTTCTACATAGTACACATCCTCTTAAGTCAACTTGAAAGCCTGCACAGTTTGTGATGTGTATGCACCACATTTTATTTAAGTTTGACCTTATTGATGAGCATTTATTCTTGTTTCTGTTTTTTCCCCTCTTCTAGTATCACCATTATAGACATTCTTCTTAAGAACACATCCTTATATTTTGGAACTTTGTTTAGTAGACTATGGGGCAGGTGATTCATTGCTGTGTTAAAGAGGATGTCATACACATGCATAATTTTAACATGCTATTATAAATTTACATATCTCTCACAAGGGTATGAGAGCTCTGTTTTATTAGTACCGTTACTAGTAGTCGGTGTTTGCTCAGTTTGTGTTCAATCAGTCAATATTTATTGAGTGCTCTCTGCCATGTGTCTTACTTCATGTACTAGAATGGAAAGTTTCTGCCCTCTTGGAGTTTAGAATTTTCCAAGGGAGACAGGCAATGAACAAATATGATGCAATAAAATTAATACAATGTAATAAAGTGTACAAATACATAAAACAATCATTACACTAGGTAACTGATGGCGGTGTAAAGGAAAACAGTAGTTTAAGCAGATTGGAGAGGATTCCATAATAGACTGGGTGATCAGGGCAAATTTCTGAGCAGCTGACTTTTGGGCAAAGACTTGATTTGAGTGAAAGAGCAGCCATGGTAATATCCAAGGAGAGAATGGTTCAGACAGTGAGGAGGACTCTGTGTTTGAAAATAATTAGCTGGACAGTGTGACTTGTGTGGAGTGATAGGGATGAGGGGAAAGAAATAAGGTCAGGCCCTGGCTGGTGTGGCTCATTTGGTTGGAATGTTGTCCTGCACACCGAAAGGTTGCGGGTTCAATTTCAGGTTGGGGCGTATTTGGGCGGTAATAGATCTCTCTCTCTCTCTCTCTCTCTCTCTCTCTCTCCCTCTCTCCTCTCTTTCAAAAAGTCAATAAAATAAAGATATTAAGAAAAGAAATGAGGTCAAAAGGGATTGTCTATAAGGACTTTGGTAAAGTTTGATAAGGTGTTAACTTGAGGCTCTTAATTCTTGATAATCGGATGGATGTAAAGTGATATGTCATAGTTTCTTAATATTTCTCTGTGTAGAATTGTTTTAAAATACTTTCATATTGTATTTACTCTGCTGCTTATTAATATTTACTCTTCTGCATGTTTATAGTCCTAATCCATTTTTCTGTCAAGTTGCCTTTTATTCTTGTTTTCTAAGAGCTAATAACTATTTGTTTTACATTATAAATACTTTTATGAGTATATCATTTAATGATTTGAATTATGGTATTTTTTTCTGATCCACAAATTTTTTAAAAGTCAAATCTATGTATATATTGTTAGTTCTTACAGATTTATGGCACATCTGCATGAATTGTTTTTTATATAATGTCTCTTCTGCTTATGGCTTTTAAAGTTGTATTGCACATTGGCTGATATTAGAGAAAGAAAAGGTTTTGCCACTAATCAGCTTGTGACTTTGGGCACGTTTTTAAACCTCTGCATGTCCATTTCTCACCTGTAAAATAGAGATTATGAACAGCATCTACCTCGTGAGGTTGTTAAGACGAATAAGAGTTAATACTTCCAAAATACTTAGAATAGTGCCTGCCACACTACACACTATACAAGTGTACATTTCCCATCCAAGATATCCTCTACTTGCTCAGTGAAAGCCTATTCCCAGATAGGGAAATATTCAGAAGCTATTGAGATGTGAAAAGGAATACCATCTTAGCAACAAAGGCCACAAATGTGATTAAAAAAGAAGCTAAATGGATTATGTATTGTTTGAGATTTTCAAAACATTCAATACTGATCTTTTGAGGGAGTGGGGTTGGGCCATGATTCCTAGTCTCTTCCTCTTTGTTCCTTTCATTCTAGAGGTTTATATGATTTTATTGGTGTGCTATTTTTTCCATTCCGATGGGGCAGCCTCTTCAATCTACAAAACTAAATTTTATTTTTAAAATACATTTTATTAATTTTTTACAGAGAGAGGGATAGAGAGTTAGAAACATCGATGAGAGAGAATCATCGATCAGCTGCCTCTTGCACACCCCCTACTGGGGATGTGCCCGCAACCAAGGTACATGCTCTTGACCGGAATCAAACCTGGGACCCTTCAGTCTGCAGGCCGACGCTCTATCCACTGAGCCAAACCGGTCTCGGCTAAATTTTATTTGTTTAATTATCTTTCCTTCATCTATATTTCATGGCACTCCTGTGATTAAAAAAAAAAATTTCTTCATTGATTAAGGTATTACATATGTGTCCTTATCCCTCCATTGCCCCCATCCCTACCCCCACCCCCACTCAGGCCCTTACTCTGTTGTCTGTGTCCATTGGTTAGGCTTATATACATGCATACAAGTCCTTTGATTGATCTTTCTCCCTTACCCCCACCCTCCCCTACCTTCCCTTTGAGGTTTGACGTTCTGATCGATGCTTCTCTGCCTCTGGATCTGTTTTTGTTCATCAGTTTATATTGTTCATTATATTCCATAAATGACTGAGCTCATGTGATATTTATATTTCTCTGACTGGCTTATTTTACTTGGCATAATGCTCCAGTTCCATCCATGCTGTTGCAAATGGTAAGAATTCCTTTTATTTATTTATTTAATTTTTTTACAGCAGCGTAGAATTCCCTTGTGTAGATATACCACAGTTTTCTAATCCACTCATCTGCTGATGGGCACTAGGCTGTTTCCAAAAAGTGGGATCACTGGGTCAAATGGGAGTTCTATTTTTAGTTTTTTTGAGGAAACTCTATACTGTTCTCCACAGTGGCTGCACCGGTCTGCATTCCCACCAGCAGTGCAAAAGAGTTCCTTTTCTCCGCATCCTCGCCAGCAACTTGTCATTTGTTGATTTGTTGTTGATAGCCATTCTGACAGGTGTGAGATGGTCCTGTGATTTTTTTATGAGATGCTGTGGATCTGCCCAGGTAAGTTGTCATTTGTTCCCTTGAGTTCATTCTCCTGCATGCTTGCCCAATATTTTTAAATATGCCTCTGAGTTGACTTAATTAATGGAAGTCAACATAGTGACTCTTTGCTTGGATTTATCTACGTAAATTTAAAAAAAATTTAAATCCTTGGGTTGTGATTTGTAATCTGATATCCTGAAGCACTTTTGCCTTTTATATTTAAGGTGGCTTCTTTGCCCCTGATTAGTTCCAGAAGGTCATCTCTGTTCTGGCTGTTGTTTGTCCTTCCTCACTCTGGCTGCTAGTTGAGGGGCCTTGTTGTTTTCCTTTCTTTGTCTCCACTGGGATTCACCCTTGTGTGAGGCTCAAGTCCTGCTGCTCCACTTGCACTGTAACTCCCTATTTCTGAGGAACTGGCTTTTTCAGTTTTGGAGCCTGCTGAGAACTCTGGAGCAGGAAGGAATGAGGGTCAGTTCCCATTCAACCCCCCCCCCCCCCCCCCCCCCCCCCTCAAGCCAGGGATGTGAAAAGGAATAGTCATAGCCTCTGGCACAATCCTATCTCAGTGGCTCTAATCCTCAGCCCAGGGCACTTGCTCTTTCCTAGGACCCCATGGTTTCAGATGGTCTTGAAGGGCAAGTCCTGAGTTCACACTCTCTGAAGAGATCTAAGCATTATTGAGGTTTAGTGCTGTTTTTTCACAGAGTGGGGTCAGGAATCTGGAGAAGGGGCTGCGACATAAATGGATACACTAGACAAGAAATATAAATTTAGAAGGCATTGGGGGAGCCAGACAGATACCTTCTCTCTAATGGAGCGTTTCCCTGAATGTCCAGACCCATGGCTTTTTGTTTACACATTTTTCCCTTTAGCAAAGCAAACACACATCATTGTAGCTCTTGCACTCTGCCTGCATACTTGGGGGAGGTGCATAGTGCTTAGAGTGGAGTTGAGAGAGCTGAGCCATAGGAATGCATCCATCCTGCCATCTTCCCCAAAACCTCCCAACCTTGAGCTCTTTATTGTGGGTCAATTGGTAGACATCTTTATGTAAACTTTTCCAAGAAGGATTATTGGATGGTTAATTGTCTCATCCTTTTGCATAGCTATGCTCTTTGTTTCTTTTTATATGTAAAGGACACTTGAATAGATATGAATTGTTTAACATTGGATTTTAGGGTTTTCTTTTTGAAAACTTTTATAGATATTATTTAATTATTCTTGAGACTTAAAATAGTAGTCAAGCCCACCCCTAATGTTTATAGGGCCTAAGGCAAGTGTTCAAATGAAGACCCACATACAATATGTCTAAATATTTGAAATGTTTGAATAAAGCTAACAAACTTAAAATATACTTCATGG
This sequence comes from Pipistrellus kuhlii, assembly GCF_014108245.1. Classification (NCBI taxonomy): domain Eukaryota; kingdom Metazoa; phylum Chordata; class Mammalia; order Chiroptera; family Vespertilionidae; genus Pipistrellus; species Pipistrellus kuhlii. Next base: position 137,458,214 of record NW_023425404.1, read on the forward strand.
TCTTAGCAAATTTTCTTTACAATGAAGTAGAAAAAAAATGGGTATCATTTATGGTTTTAATATGACAAAATGCAAAATATTAAAGATAACTGGATTTAATTATTGAACACTAGAGACCCGGTGCCCGAAATTCATGCACTTGTGGTTAGGGGGGCAGAGGTCCCTCAGTTTGGGAGCCCTTAGGGCCAACTGATGGCTCCTGCTCCCCACACCAGTTGGACATCCTTAGCACTGCTGTGGGGGGCAGTGAGCCTGGCTCTGGCTGAGCGGTGCTCTTCCCATGGGGGCGCACTGACCACCAGGGGGCAGCTCCTGCATTGGGTGGGATCAGGTCAAAACCGGCTCTCCAGCATCCCCTGAGTGGTCCCCGATGGTTAGAGGGAGCAGGCCAGGCGTCGGGCCCCCACCAATGCATAATCAGGGCTGGGGAGCGGGGGGGGGACACAAGGGCTCTAGGGCGTGTCTGGCCTGTCTCTCGCAGTCCCAATTGGCTGGACCCCAGCAGCAAGCTAACCTACCTATTAGAGTGTATACTCCCTGGTGTTCACTGCATGTCAGTAACTGGTTGACGGTTGACTGTCTGCCCCCTGGTGGTCAGTGCATGTCATAGTGAGCAGTTGAACAGCCTTAGAATATCATTAGTATACTAGAGGCCCGATGCACAAATTCATGCAAAAGTAGGCCTTCCTTCCCCCAGCTGCCTGCAGAGGCTTCCGCCCTCTGGCTGCCTGCAGGCACCGGGACCTGGGCTGGCTTCCCTCCAGCCGCCTGCAGGCACCGGAGACCCAAGCTGGCTTCCCTCCTGCGGTCCGCAGACACTGGGGACCCAGGCTGGTTCTGGCCCTGGCTTTGTTCGGAAAGAGGTCTGGTCTAATTAGCACATTACCCTTTTATTATTATAGATTAAGCTTGGATTGGTTGAACGGACGACTGGACACTTATATTAGGCTTTTATTATATAGGATATCTGGGTGTTGAACAGCAGAGTTTGGGTGAGTGATAAAGACATCTATGTCTGTTATTAATGCTTCTCTTTTGTTCAGGTCTTTCCATCAGGAACACTGCTTGTTTTTATTATATTCTTTATATATTTAGCTACTCTTCCTTTGTGTTTATCTTTTCTTGCCTTTTCAAATTCTTTCCCATTTGTTTTGCCTTCATTCTAGCAAAATCAATATATTCTTATAATAAGAATTTTCTCATAATTTCTGCTGGCAGTAATATGAATTATAAAAAATGTATTCCAGACGTATATTTAAATATATTTAATAAAAATGAAAATTAAAAATTTAAATTATTTTTGTTTTCAAAATAGTTATCTTAAATAATCAAACTTATTAAAACAAAGGCAAAATACAAATATAATTAATACTAATTTTAAATAAAATTTTTTAATTTTTTGAAACTTAATTAATGTTATTAAATGATTTATATAAGTAAAACTCTCTACAGTTCTAGTGTTCAATGTTCGCCTTGTTACCAATGTAAAGAACTAGTTATCCTAGCCAGTGTGGTTGAGGTGTCAACCCATACACCAAAAAGTAGCAGGTTTGATTCCCAGTTAGAGCACATACTTAGGTTGTGGGTTCAGTGCCATTTCTTACTAAAATGGCACATATAGGAGGCAATTGATTGATGTTTCTCTCACTCTCACTCTCTTCCTTCCTCTCTCTCTCAAATTAGTAAAACAAATCCATGGATAAGGATTAAATAAAAAAGAATTAGTAATATATTTCATATGTCATTTCCACTTTTTATACACAGATGTATGAATAATGAGTTGCTTAATATTGCAAAGTGTCGCACTTTTTGTGCCTGCTGTGAATACCTTACTATTTATCAACCATTATGTCTTTTTATTTTTTGGGGGGGGGGATTTTTTTTTATTGACTTCAGAGAGAGAGGGGGAGGAAGAAAGAGATAGAAACATCTATGATGAGAGAGAATCATTGGTTGGCTCCTCCTGCACACTTCTCACTGGGGACTAAGGTCACAGAGCAACCATGCACCCTGACCGGAATTGAATGGTGACCTCCTGGTTCTTAAGTTCATGCTCAACCAGACGAGTCAATATGTCTTTTTAAAATCTAGTCTCATTTAGTTTCTTTTTACCTAGAAGAGCTCTGCCACTTTCCCCCTTGACATTGCCAAGAAACTAGATCAGTTGTCTGACCTGATGGTACACTCTGGATTTGTCTGATTGTTTAATTTGTTCTTTTATCTCCAATAGTCCCATTAACTAAGGTTTGGCTAGAATCATGTTAAACTTTTTTGGCAAGAGTGCTTCATGGTTAATACTGTGTATTTCATATTGCCATTCCGTCAGTGAACACATAATGGCAAGTTTGACCACTTGCCAGATCTCTCAGTTGTAAAATACGTTTTTCTCTTGCAGTAAGCAATCTGTGGGATGATACTTTGGTTTTATGCCAATATCATCTTCAACAACTTCTTGCCTAGTGGTTTTAATATCCTTGTCTGAATTATTTAACTAAGATTTGCAGAAAGATTTTTCTAAGTAAATTTCTTAAATAATTTCAAATTAAATAATTACATTTATTAGCCAACATTTTTATTTTGTAAAGAGGCATTCTCCTTCATCAACAGGAAATAAATTATAGTTCTCCCCCAAAGGTAAGGTTAAATATTTAATTCTTGCCTTTACAGAGTAAGAAATGGTTACCTAGAGGGATGAAGAGGGTGTGGAGAGAAGAAGCATGGAAGCAAGCTTCTCTAAGAATAACCCATCATATAGTTCTGAGTTTCTTTTACCAATGTGTTTTTGAAAATTAAAAAAAAAAAATTAGGAGGCATGTAAAATGTAAACATCCAAATTTAACTCCAACAATTAAAAAGCCCATTTTTAATTTCATTTGGTAGTATCCATACAGAGAAAATAATTATTACAAATGAATGTTGAATATAATCCATCTGTATACCCTTAACAGGATCTATTGTAAAGAACAAAAATTACTACAAAGAAATCTTAAAACTTCACTAGGTAATTTTATTGCTGATAGCAATACTAGTATTAGAATTCATAAGGATCCAAGATTTTCACTGCCAGAAAAAATAGATACAAATATAATACCAAAAGTTCAGAAAGATCCCTGTAATAGTAAATATGAATTATAAAAATATGAACTCATTAAAAATATTGAAGAATATTTCCTAGTTTTGTCTATGGAAAGAGGCTAGTGTTGACCTAGCCCCATGGTCAACAAACTGTGGCTTGCAAGCCACTTGCTGCTCTTTGGCCCCTTGAATGTGTCTCTTTCACAAAATACCATGGTCTGGGCAAGTCTATTTTAAAGATGTGGTGTTAGAAGTTTAAGTTTAAAAAATTTGGCTCTCAAAAGAAATTTCAGTCGTACTGTTGATATTTGGTTCTGTTAACTAATGAGTTTGCCGACCGCTGGCCTACCTGGTTTGGCTCAGTGGATAGAGTGTCTGCCTGCGGACTAAAGGGTTCCGGGTTAGATTTCTGTCAAGGGCACATGCCTGGTTTGGAAGCTCGATCCCCAGTAGGGAGTGTGCAGGAGGAAGGTAATCAGTGATTCTCTCTTATCATTGATGTTTCTATCTCTCCCTCTGCCTCTCTGAAATCAATAAAAATATATTGAAAAAAGAAGAAAGAGGCTAGTGTTAATTATACTCCAACTGGTAAAAAAAAAAATAAAAAAAATTGTGATCTCATAAAATTTACACTTACTCTGTGGCAATGCTGCAAAGCTGGTTAAATCAGTGCTTGCACCTGTGCGGGTGGATGGCATTGGAGGAAAATACAACCTCACTAACTACATTCAGCCCCATAATTTGAGCAGTCCACAATTGCTACCTTACCCTCCTGTTGTGAGATCCTTGGTCCATTCACTGTCTTTTTATGTTTCTACATTACTTGCTCTAACCTGACTCACAATTTTACTTCTAATTCTATACAGTTACATATATTCTGGCTTCCCTTTCCTCCATGTAGGCAGAACATCTCAGCCCCTCTCACCCTGATCAGGGACATTACTCCATTCTCTCCATCATCAGTTGTCTCTTGCTACTTAACTATTCCTATTATAGTATAGAAATGTTATTTCCACATCTTCTAGGAAACTTCCACCCCCACTTTCTCTGCCCCCTACTATCCTGATCCTTGGCTTTGCTGCAAAAATCAGAAGAGTTCTCTATAGGGCCCATGAAAACATCCATATACATTTATAGAACACTAGAGGCTCGGTGAATGAAATTGGTGCATGGGGAAGGGGGAGTGTTCCTCAGCCCAGCTTGCACCCTCTCCAATCTGGCACAGCCCACTCACAATCCAGGACTGCTGGCTCCCAAATGCTTGCTTGCCTGCCTACCAGCCTGATCACCCCAACCACTCCCCTGCCAGCCTGATTGATGCCTAATTGCTCCCCTGCCAGCCTGATTGCCCCTAACTGCCCTCCGCTGCAGGCCTGGGTTCTATTTTCCCCTCCCCCCCTCTGCTCTTTCCTGCAGGCCTGGGTGCCTCCAACTTCCCTCCTCTGCTGGCCTGGTCACCCCCAACTGCCCTCCCTTGCAGGCCTGGTTCCTTCCAACTGCCCTCCCCTGTTGGCATGATTGCCCATAACTGCCCTTCCTTGCAGGTCTGGTTCCTCCCAACTGCCCTTCTCTGCTGGCCATCTTGTGGTGGCCATCTTGTGTCCACATGGTGGCAGCCATCTTGTATGTTGGAGTGACAGTTGATTTGCATATTACTTTTTTTTAGATAGGATTATCTTTTTTCCAGGTTTCCTCATGTTCCTTCTAATCAGTGCCACCATCAAAAAGTAATTACTATTCTGTCTTCTATCATTATCCCTGATCTTAAATTTTATATAAATTAATATAATATCTATAGTATTTATCTATTTTGCTGCAAGTATCACTAGGTGTTTTTTTAAATTACCGTGTAGTATTCATTGTGAGACTAGTCTGTAATTAATTTTGTTCTTCTCTTGATGGACATCTGTGCTTCCAGCTTTTACCATTATGTATAATACTGATATGAATATTTTTATAACATTTTGGTGGATGCATGCACTCATGGGTATGTACATTGGAGTAGAATTTAATTTTGTAAATCATATTTGTAGGGACCAAGTTTTGTTTTGTTCCATTAAGCTATATGTTCCAATACCAATTATTGAAAAAGATTTATTCCCTTATAGACTTGTATTGATATCTGTCATTGACTTTTTCTAACTATTCTGTTCCACTGGTCTATTTGTATATCCTTGTACCAATCCACACTGTTTTAACTACTGTAAATTTTCATTAGGTTTTGAACTCGAGCTTAATTGAACTCTTCTGATTCTGGGTGTGTGTTTCTATAATACTCCTAAGTCAAAGTATTTATGGGCCCAATGTAAATAAGACCAATTTTAGGTTACCAGCAACCAGTTGATAGAAAAAATTCTCTATGTGATGCTTGAAGCAAATATTTTAACAAGCCACAGATGATAAACATCTCAATAGAATTTTAAATTTCCATAGTTTACCAATTTTCATCCCTTCACTTTCCCCCAGTCCAGTCATCTGTAGAAAGATATCAGTTTTCAAAATGAGGGTGAAGTGGCTGCTTTATGTAGATCTGCATGTTATTTTTAAGAATAGTGGTAAGAAGCCCCTTCAGGTTTTTGGCAGCATGCAGTCCTTGTGGTAGCAGGACTGTGGCTCCCATTTCGTTGCTGTCAGCTCAGGTCCTGGAGTCTGTTCATGTTCCCCACCACAGGGTCTGCTCCATTTTTAAAGGCAGGAATGGCATGTCAAATGCTTCTCACATTTGTCATCTCTCACTTCTACCAGCTGGAGAAAACTGGATGCTTTTATATGGCTTGCCTGATTATGTTAGGCCTACCTAGATCAGCTCTGTCTTAAGATCACTGATTAGCACCCTTAATTATGTCTGAAAAATCCTTTTGCCATGTAATTAATATAATCATGGGAGAGACATTAGGGCGCAGAGGCCATGGAGGCCATTAGAATTCTTTTTGCAACAGAAGTTTCAAGGAACAAGGGCAAGATTATGTCTGTACACAAGTAAACAGAGGAGGTACCATGAGTCTATGAAGAAATTTGAACAAGTAATTCTCTATAATTTAAAAATAGTCCGAGTGAAAAAAAAAAAGTATTCTCACAAAGAAAAAGAGTTATAAGACCAAAAAGGGATTGCTGGAAGTTACAAATATTAAATTGCACATTTTTGAACAATGTGTCACTAACCACTTCTCTCATTAATTAATAATATGAAGACTATTCTTAAAATCTCTCATCATTACAAGACTTTCATGTGTGATAATTTGAAGATGTATTTCTTAAATGCCTTTCCAAAACTGTCTTAACTATCTGTAGTTTATACAAAATAAAAAGAATAATTGGAAGTATGTTTGTTTTTCTTTTTCTTAACCCATCACTACAAAGAGCCTTCTCAAGGGACCGATGGAAAGCAGGCACACTATAACGAGTCATCTTGCAATATTTCGAATTAATAGGAAGTGTGTAACTCTGTTCTGATATAGACACAATACTACATGACACTTAAAAACATTTTTAAAAGTTTTTTTTTTTAAATTGATGTTTATTAAATTCAGGTTAAGAAATTTATAAATGAAACCACCATCTTAGGGTATTACCGTAAGAGTATTAAATAAGCAGGGACATGCTTTGTGGTGAGTTTACATGGTATAGTGTATTATTTTGCATTATAAGAATAAGTTGTCAGACACCTGCTCCAAATAATCTCTGAGAGTTCACATTAGTCATTATAACTTGATCCTTAGATACAGAGGGCTTCAGTGTGTGGCGCAGAAGCTAACATCTTTGCCTCATTTTTTCATACAAACAACATATACTCCAAATAACAGCCTAAGGAAATAGCTTCCCCACACCAGCCTCCCCATTCCCCCAACTACAAGCCTCCTTTCTTCCTTATTTGTGTACATGCCTCATTTATGTAGTTTTTATTAAGTACTTTTAAAAAATATATATATTTTATTGATTTTTTACAGAGAGGAAGGAAGAGAGAGAGCTAGAAACGTCGATGAGAGAGAAACATCGACGAGCTGCCTCTTGCACACCCCCTACCAGGGATGTTCCCGCACCCAATGTACAGAATCGAACCTGGAACTGTTTAGTCCGCAGACCGACGCTCTACCACTGAGCCCAACCGGTTTCGGCTCTATTAAGTACTTTTAAAAGAGCTATATAACCAGGCAGTTTTTTCTTAACTCTCTGATAACGTTAACTGGGAAGGCATGAAAATTGATAACATATTTTATATCCACTTGGGTTTTCTCTTTCATTTTCATAACAGGTTTTCCATAATAATTTCCACAGTTTTTATGAAGTAAAAGAAAGGCAGCATGTCATAATAGAAAGTGTATTGGGACTCGAGGTCTGGGGTCTGGGCTGGACTGCTACTATTTACTTGTATCTTAACGTTTCTCTCATCCTAATTTTTCAAGCAATAAAATAGATTCTATTATATAATTGTTCCCAAGCGTGCATTTAATTCATGAATGTTAAATGCTAAAAGAAGTTTGAGAAACTTTGAACCACATTAAAGAGGTTTCCTTGATGTAGGACTTCTCAAAACTTTCAATGTGCTGATGTGGATTGTGAATTTCCAAGGGAAAAAAACATTATTCAGGATCTTCTAAACTTGCCAGATTTTATAGCTCTTTTATTGAAAGGCACTTAATAGAAACACTGTTGAGAATTGCTGAGCCAAGAAATTTCAGAATTTCCTTCTAATACCATAATTCTCTATTGATATCCAGGTCATTTTTCTAATCCTTTAGGAATCACACTCATATCTTGGTATTAGACTTTAGGTCTACTGATTTTGAATTTTATCTAGGGAGCAAGAGATGCAGGTAAGTAGTTTCACAAAATGTGGACTTGAAATCTAAAATATATCAGAAGGGAAGTATAGAGATTTATGCCATTACTGATATAATTACCATTTGTAGATAAAATACAATTTTTTTGACCACAAGAATGAAAAGTTTTAGACTTTGCATGGGTATTTTACCCAGACTTTACTGAAATTATTGAAATAAAAGCAAATTGCTACTTTGTTTTTTTTAAAGAACAACTTAAAATTATTAAAGCAAGAAAAACATTTATGAAACCATCAGTCTTTAATAACACAGGTTTTTAATAACAAATAGACTTCATTAACGCTTCCTGTCTAATTTTTGAGTGTATGCTTGCAAATAATTTACAATTTAAAAGGATTATTTTAAAACCTGTTAAGCTGCTCCCATTTCATTGTGAAGTTATTTTTTATATTCATTTGAACTACATTTTAATCATAATGATGTTTTGAACTCATTTTATTGACATTGGATTTAACCTTTGAGTTTTTTTTTTTAATATATTTTATTGATTTAGTACAGAGAGGGAGAGAGATAGAGAGCCAGAAACATCGATGAGAGAGAGTCATCGATCAGCTGCCTCCTGCACACCCCCCACGAGGGATATGCCCGCAACCAAGGTACATGCCCTTGCCGGAATCAAACCCGGGACCTTTCAGTCCCCAAGTAGACGCTCTATCCATTGAGCCAAACCGGTCTCGGCTAACCTTTGAGTTTTTTGAGTGAAACTAAACAACTAGAAGAAGAGAACAAGAAATCAGAAAAACAAGCATTAAAAAAAAATGACTAGTGAAGAAAGAGAAAGAAGCGTTCGCAGACTTGGAGCAGAGGAGAGAACATAAGGTATACGAGTAAGTCAACAGGGACTACTATGATGATAACATCAATAAAACATAAGATCAATTTTTAACAATGGGTAAAAAAGAGAAAACTAAATCTGGGACAGGAGAGGGGAAAACAGGATGAAAGGGAGAAGTGGGGAAGAAAAGGGTGGGAAAAAAAGTAGCAATAAAAAAAGAATGAAGAAAAAATACAAAAACAATTTTTAAAATGCAAGATAAAAAAGTGAAGTGTCGTTTGCATGGGGGCTAGTTTAAGACCACACCCTTCTGTCTGCCACTTCTGAGTTTCCTGTTAGGTAGTCGGCACCTCTTGAAGTAGGGATCCACCATTCCTCTGTGTCTGTCTCCACAGCCTTGCCTGCAAGCAGGCTGGACCAATCTGCCCATTTGGGCTGTCTGCCTGCTGTCAATCTTAGTCTTTCAAGGGACTATTTCTGACAGGCCTTAGGTGCTGTATCACTTCCGGGTACTGAACCCCTTTTCAATTCAGTCCCTGAGGGCTCTTTAGAGGCTGTTTTCTTTGTACGGTTCAGGGCGTGGTCTGAGTGTGGCTACACCAGCTGTCTTGAGGCTGCTGGGCGGGGCTGGCTCCTCAGAAAAATGGCTGCTTAGTTCCAGTGTCAGAAATGTCAGTGCCAAACTCCTAGTCACCTCTCCTCGACCCGCTCTCCTCCACAGCCTCTCCCCAGACTCCACAAATCCTCACCTCCACCTGCACTGCAGCCATGGGTGAATGTTTGTATTAGAAATATCTTATGAACTGGGTTTAGCAAATAAAAACAGAAGCAAAACAACCGTGTGTCTGTGAGTTTCTCTTCCTTTGGGCAACTTTTCAGGCCACCCTTCTGGGCTCAGCCTTTTGTGGCCGTGGACTTAGATCTAGATTCCTCCGCTGCGAGCAGCCCTTCCACAGTCGGATGTACGCCTGCCCACAAGGGACTCAGACTTGGTGCAGTGCAAGTTCCTTCTGACCTTCTAGTCCTGGTAGCCATACACCTCTCTCCAGCCCAGATTCCCCATCCTACCATTTGTCCTCTGCCTTTCCTGGCTGCACATTCTCCAGGGACTTCTTTATAAGGGTCTTCTGCTCAGACAGCAAGAATACAGTGTAGGAGGCGTGGCAGTCCAGTCTATAGTTTTCCCTTGAAATGCAGCCTGGGTGAGAGACCTGAAAACAGCCACTGCTAGACTGATTATGAATCTGGGCCCAGTCACATGTAAAGAGCCCTTTTTGACAGGTATATTCCTTCTCATTGTCAACAAATAAAAGAGATTTCAATTCCAGCTTCATAAGAAGTTAACTGCGTTGCTTCTTTTTCCTTCCATTTCACAAGGACAATGGAAAACTTTATTTCAAAACTCCTTTGGTCCAGGGACCTGCCACTGTTTACAGTGGAGTGTGAGGGGCTGGCTTCCTTACCAGGGACAGTGAGGGCCTGGTAGGTACAGGATCCACCCAAGACAGTGCTTTGCCACCCAGAGCCACTTCTGTGCTACAGTGTATTTGAGAAGAGGTGGGCTCTGTTTTGTTTTTTAATACTCATTATTTCTTTTATACCTTCTGACTCTTACCCCTTTCCTTCTCTCCCCCCCCCCCCCCCCCCCCCATTGACGCACCATTTATTCTTCTGCTTTCTCTGTCCTAACTGGGAACCTCAGAACCAAATATACACAATACTCCTTCAAATATAGCAAAGACATTCAGGGAGTGGCTGGTTCCTCCATGGGAGGAGATCTGAGGAGGAGAGGGAGGGCAGGATGGAATAGTTGTCCTAAATGTCCTTTTTGAATTTGGTGCATTAACAATTTTCATCATCGCCTGAGTCTTTGTATACCCAGCAAGGAAGCACTTTGAGTCAATTATTTTTTGAAACATTATGTTCAGTGCCTCTGTGAGTTGGTGACATTTTCCTTGGCTGCCTCTCATGACCTATTTATAGTACCCATTTAAGAAATATGCCTGCTCTGACACTTCAGAGTCTACCGGAAATACAAAACACGAGTAGAAAAAGTGTATGAAAATCAGCAAAAATAAATAAACAAACCTAATGTATACATTTAGCATGCACGAGTAGTCTTAAAACCTAGGCATCTCTGGGCTTAACTAGCGGAGTCAAAGTGATGGCCACCAAACTGTTTCCCCATTTGTTCAGTGCCCACAGGGCACAGGAGGGGTCAATCTGAAGAGGGCAATGTGGGAACCAGCACAAGTCCCTTTGTGTTTGCACCTGCAGGCACCCTTCTATGTGACCAACCCCAGTTTGTAAGGCAAGGCAAAGAGCCCCTTGCAGCATGGGAAAAAGACCTTTTAAACATAAATGTTGGGCTGCACTAGCTCTTCACACAGAGCACCCATGAGGCTCTTCGCCCACACTGTATGAGCCCAGGATCTGGGAAGGTGTGTACTGGGCATATTGCATCCCTTTCTAGAGCCATCATTCTTCACAGGTCAATAGGCAGCTGCCCTCTTCAATCCTATCTATGTACTATTGATGGGCAAATAACACATGTCATACAAAAGGACCAAAATCATGGCTCGAGAGGTCATACTTTCTGGGTAGGTGCTTTTGAGAAAAATTTTTTTAACTTTAGCTGAAACCAGTTTGGCTTGGTGGATAGATTGTCACTCTGCAGACTGAAAGGTCCCGGGTTTGATTCTGGTCAAGGGCATGTACATTGGTTGCAGGCACATCCTCGGAAAAAGAAGCATATCCTGGCAGCTGGTCAATGTTTCTCTCTCATCGATGTTTCTAGTTCTCTATCCCTCTCTCTTCCTAAAGAATAAAAAATAAAATATATTTAATTTTTTTAACTTTAATTTTCTAATTATCAAATTAGGCGAAATTTTATTTCTTTCACCAGTTGTGAAGCAAATGAATTCAGTCTTGTTTCTTATGTCATTTTCTTGTAGTTCTAAATTATCTGCCTACAATCACTTGGAGATGCGTGTATGTATTTTATTCTTTATATTTGAAATAGGGAATATAATCTCATGGTTTAAACTTTGAAAATACAAAAGGGAACTGAGTTCATGGTCTCCTTCAACCCAGTCATCTAGTACCTGTTCCTAGAGGCCGTCTGAGTTGTCTGTTTCTTGTCTACCCTGCTGGGGCAGGGGGTGGGGAAGGATGCTCTTTGCCCATCCACAAGATTTACACGAAGAGGGATTTCTCTAACTCTCCTGGCCTTTGACCCTCTCTTTTCTTCTCCTTTCCGAATGGAGCGAGTTACATGATTGATAAGTTGGGAGAAAAATTGGTATGTAGAGCTCCGTCCTTTCCCTTCTCTCCTTTGAGAGGCAAGTTGACTTCAACAAAGACTTTTTGCTCTGCAATTCCACGTTGGAAATGTACAGGGAGACTTGTGAGGGTTCCACTTAGGTGGATGGGACTGCTTGACTTCTGAGGTTTGGACTGGGGAAAAAATTATTGAGAAAAAAATTCAAACTTTAAAAAAAAAGTTGCAAAAATAGCATGAAGACCTCTAGTATTCCCCTTACCCAGATTCACCAGTTTTCTTTTTTTTTTTTTTTTTTAAATATATATTTTATTGATTTTGTACAGAGAGGAAGGGAGAGAGATAGAGAGTTAGAAACATCGATGAGAGAGAGTCATTGATCAGCTGCCTCTTGCACACCCCCTACTGGGGATGTGCCCGCAACCAAGGTACGTGCCCTTGACCGGAATCGAACCCGGGTCCCTTCAGTCCCCAAGCCGACGCTCTATCCATTGAGCCAAACCGGTTTCGGCAGATTCACCAGTTTTCAACATTTTGCCACATTTACTTTATTATTCTCTTTCTTGATATAATATATAATTTCCCCCCTGAACATTTGGGAGTATGTTGCATTTTCATGCCCCTTCAATTCTACAATATGTGTTTTCTACAAAAATATCTCCTTATATAAAAACTATAATAATTGAACTCAAGACATTTATAATTGATATGATGCTTTTATTTAATCTGAAGTTCATAGTTAAACTTGTCATTTGTCCCAATAATGTCCTTTGTAGCAGCTTTTTTCCATCCTGCTATAGGTTCCAGTCCGGGATCATGTATTGTATTGGTTGTCATGACTCACTTCCCTCTTGTGCATAGTCCCTAACTCTTTTTTTGTCTTTCACGACAATAATATTTTTGAATTTTGAACCTGTCAGTTGCTTTACAGTTTGGGTTTTATAATCATATGAACTTTCCGTTGGAAAACAACATAAACACTAATGTGTTCTCAGGGTGTTCATTTGTTTCTCCTTTTGATGATATTAATTTCAATCATTAATCCATTGTTTTCTCTATTACATCTCCTAATTTTGTTTATATATGTATGTATACTTATATAGAGATCACTGATCCTCTTGTCTTGCAATTTCAGTGATAGAGACATGCCAATGAGAAATGTGGAGATGATTGCTTTCTTACATTTTTATTTTTATCAGAAGAGATAAGCGGGAGAAATAAGAGCTAAATTCTCATCTTCCATGGTGGGAAGTAAATAGATGGCCCATAACTCCATAATTTTAGCTTGATCAATATTTAGGATTTACTTTATTATGAGTACAGAAACCCATCCACAGATGAACCACTGAGCCACCTGAACAGGATGTAAATTGTTTTTTATTTAATCTTTTCATGCTAATAGGTTTATTTTTGTGCCTGGTGGGCTTTTGGTGCTTTGTTTTTCCATTGGAAAAATACTTCCATGGGAGCTAAGATCTTCAATGGACATTGAGTGAGCAGTATTGTTACATTCAGTAAATACTGATTAAGCACCTACTATGTGCTATGCCTGGCCCAGGCAGGATATGGTGGTGAATAGGACAGACATAGTCCTTATATTCTGGTGGAGAACACAAGCAATATACAAGTAAACATATAAAGTAATTGTTAGTTAGGTTTATAATAGGACATCAATAAGAAGGAAACTACAACAGAGTGTCTGAAGGCACCAACTTTAGAAAGAGTGATGAGGAGAAGCCTCTGAAGAGATGGCACTACAGGCACGAGGAGGGTGTGAAATTTCCAGCCATGTGATGGGCACTTGGGCAGAAGCACTGCATTGCCAAGATCCCTAATGGTACAAGGAACTTCACCAAGTTCAGTCAGGGAAAAAGCACATGGACTGAAATAGTGGTTTGAGGTGGCATCTCTTGCATTCATTTTTATGGATTTTTTTTGAAAAATAATTTTATTGTTTCAACCTTGACAGTTCTGAGCTGAGCTGGGGCAGAACCAATGCTGGAACTAGAACTCAGTCCAGGGCTCTTCCCACTGTTGATTACAAACATGGCCTTGTTCAGATGGATTCTGCTTTTTGAACACCTATTTAGTGAAACAGAGCCGAAAAGGTGGTTATAAGGAGTCTAGCATTAGTTTGAATCTGAAGTACATACTAAAGTAATCTTGGACAAATCATTTAGTTCTTTTGAATCTCAGCCTTTTTCATTTATAAAGTGGCAATAATGCTTCCTGCCTCTGGGGACCTTGTGAAGATTGCGGAAGAGGGTGAGCATTGAGCATGGTGCCTGGGACACAGCAGGCTCTCCAGAAAGACCAAATTCATTAAAGAATTTAGCTTTCTGTTAAATTCATTTATAATCTGTTAAATAGACTTTGTTCCTGGAGTTATTGAGTTTATAAGAAGAAATTTCAGCCTGGCTGGTGTGGCTCAGTGGTTGAGCATCAACCTATGAACCAGGAGACTATGGTTGGATTCCTGATCAGGGCACATGCCCAGGTTGCAGGCTGGATCCCAAATTGGAGAGGGAGAGGGGGAAGGCAGACAATCAATGACTCTTTCATTATTGATGCTTCTATCCTTCTCCCTTCCTCTGTGAAATCAATAAAAATATGTTTAAAAAATAAATAAATTTAGGAATAGGAAATACAGAGTAACACCCCCAGAGAGTAACACAGACAGTAACTCTTGAACTAATAATATAGACAAAGGAAATTTTCTTTTTCTGATACTAAAGGCTTCAGTAACTCCTTAAATGCTTCTCTCCTCATTCACTCAAAATACCTCTGCTCGATTTTAGTTCGGGGGAGGGACTGGTAAATACTTAAGGGACATTTGTATCTTCTGTTGTCCCCAGACAACCAGAGAATCACATACACTAACACTTCTGTTTTTCTTTCTATACACACACACAAAAAACAAACAAACAAAAAACAAATCCCAAAACAAACAACATGGAGGACATAAAACATCAACGTTTTGAGAGACAAGAAGCACCTAAAGAAGAGGGTTGAAATGGAACAGAGGGGAAGAGACGGTGAGGTCTCAACATTTTTGGGCATGAAAGAGTGATAGTGTATGAGAGTAAAAGAAAGAGGGTCTGGAGAAAGCATGGTAGAAGGGATAGTCTTGGGAAAGGAGGAGAAAATGTAGAGATGGAAAGAAGGAAAAAAAGAAACAGGGAAAGCAAATTAGACAAGCACTTGGTTTGGTTTTGAGTCATTGAGAACTTGCCCTGGGCTGTTCCTTGTTTGGGGTGTCTCCTAGCTTCCATGTAGGTTTTCGTGGTTCTGAAATGCTGCCTCTGTGGTTAATCATTATGCATACTTCTCTAATTACTCTAATCCTTAATATTTAAGAGGTTTAATTCTCAATAGCTCCCTACAGTGGGAATTATCTTCGAGATGATGCCTCATTAATATATTTACCTTGATTTGGTCCCTTGAGCTCAGTTTCTTGCTTCTTCAATACAAGGTTAAGTTTAAATTCCTTAACCTAGACTCTAAAGGCATACGTTATTAATCCCTGCTCATCACCATGTTAACCCAGCTATTTCAGCAGAACTAGGTTGCTCTGTTTTCTGCTCCTTAGTAACATTCCCTCCTTTTGAAATCTACTTCCTTTCTACTTTCCTTTTCCTTTGGGGTTCTGCATAAAATTCATCTCTTTGAAGTTTTCTGGTCAATCCAGCCTATGACAATTTTTGTTTCCACTGAGATCTTATAGCATTCATGGTTTGTATCATTGAAACATAAAAGTAAGCTAGTGCAGCTATTAGGCAATGCCCGATTACCCGATAATCAATAGGCTCATGTATCTGGGACTCTACAGGTAACTTCATCTTCAGATACAGCTTGATCAAGGATCAAGTGATATTGCCAGGGCTTTTTCTTTCAGATCTGCTGTCCTTTGTTATTGGCCTCATTTTTTTCCCATTGCAGATGGGCTTTCTGTTTGGTTGTTAGGGAACATGACTTCTGACAGCTCCAAGCTCACTTCTTCAGCTGCGCCAAAGTCCTGGGACCAATTGGTATAGCTTGGGCATTGTGGACTAATTACTATGCGTTCTTTGGCTGCACCGGAGCATATGCCCATTCTTGTATTTTGTGGGCTGGAGGTGGCTCCCCCTGAATCACATGGACCAAGGATGAGGAAGTGGTATATCAGAGGAAAACCAGGATGTTCTTACCAACGGAGGAATGGCTATGGAGCAGGCCTAAGCCTCAGGTGTTCACCACATCCTCCTTGTTACACATGTAGCTATTGATATTTCTATTCAGTGTCAGCTTCTCTTCACTGTTTGGAATATGGGAAGAGTTTCGTTCTGCGTTGTTGGCATAACATTCTGGTTAACGTCAGGTATTTTGCCAATGAAACCAGGCACGAAAAGGCCTTTTCCTGAGTCTCTGTTTCCCACTCTGTCTTCACAGAGGCCAGGTGAGCAGGAATCCAGGGATTATTGTACCAGCGTGGAAGAGAAGACGAACCAGGCATGGGCTTTCGAGGTAGCTCCCACAGACAGCTGGGCCTATCTCTTCCCATCCCTGTTTTGGGAAAGCAAGAGTATGATGGTTTCCATGGCTGCGACCCACCTGGGCCTTCTACCCAGCACTGACTTCACTTCCCAGGTCAGGGAGGATTCTGATCCACATCAGGGCAGTTACTACAGCTACATCATCAGAGAGTTTCCGCCTCAGTTGAATGCTGGTTGGACTTCACCATCTTACTCCCCCTGAGAGCTTTCCCTGGCCTGGGCCTCATTCCAGGCTCTCCTCCCAAAGAGGGAGGTTGCCTCAGGTGGGGCTCGCTCCCCTCCAATACCTGTAAAGGCAGGTCAAACATATTACAGGCTCTCCCTGTCTGTGAGAGGATCTTCATGTGGACACCACGTGCATTTTCTTCATTACTCTCCTACACAGCTTTTCTGTTCTGCTCATCTTTTCCAAACGTATTGTTTTCCTCAGGATTGGAAAATAAGATTACCTTTCTACCCCCGCCCAAAAATGACACCAACACCACCACCGACAGAAAACAAAACACTTGACTCTGAAGCATTAGTTCCTTGAACTTGACAAAAAACACACACATAAAAAGCCTCACTTGTTGTAGGTCTTGGTTGCTCACACCAGCATCTGGTACGTGTTCTGTTCCATTAGCCCACGAAAGTGGGCTATTTTAAGTAGCTATAGAAAGGGTGACCACTGAGGGTAGATATCATGTTTTCAGCTGTCTAACAGCCAATCAGATACAAGCAATCACAATAAACTTGTTTCCTAAATGAGTGGTCAAAGTCAACCCAGCTTTCACTAATTGTTTTATTTTGATAGATATGACCTGTGTTTACCCTAGAACTGCCCCTCAATGAAGGGAGGGAATCTTTGCCTTTTCCTGCATTCCCTTCTCTAGGGACATGGTCTGTACTGGCCCTGCCCAAAGCAGGTGCCCGATGGCTGCTGATCAACATGATGGCATCTTGGCCATCCGCTGGATGCCTTAGTTTCTCTATAAATAGCCTGTGTGTAACCTAAAACATCTTCCTTCTTTATTCTGGAGGAAAATGTTGAGGGCAGATTATAGTATGCCTTGAATCTTATTTTCCTTATTAATTATAAGTGTACAACTCAGTCGATTTTAGTATATTCACAAAGTTGTGATGCTATTAAGTTCCAGGAAATTTTCATCACCTCAAAAAGAAACTCTAACAGCCATTACCCATTTCCCATGCACCCTAGCTTCTGGAAATTCCCAACTTATTTTCTGTCTCTATGGCTTTGTCTATTCTGGACATTTCATAGAAATGGAATCACACAATACGTAACCTTTTGTGTCAGGTTTCTTTCAGTTAGCATAATGTTTTCAATGTTCACCCATGTATTAGCATTTACTAGTATTAACACTTCATTCCTTTTTATAGCTGAATACTATTGCATTGTATAGCTACAGTGTGTCGCCCGGCATGACCAAGGGTGAACCTGAGTGGGGTTGGCTGAAAGGCTTAGAAAAGAAAGACAAGAGAATGAAAGCTGGGTCTCGGTGGGACACTGCTTCCTCATGGAGAGACAGCGCCAGTGCTCATAGCCGTTTCTGTATTTTATAGCCAGATTTCCATGAGGCAAAGTAAGGGCTTGGTCAAGATGTTTACAACATGCTCGTGGGTTACCTCTGTTAAAAGTAGCAGTAGCATTCTGCATGAGGCTGATCTGGCAGGGCCTATGGTTTCTGGCCTTGCCTTTGGAGCCACCAGTTTAAGGCTGGCAAAATTCAGTTGATCCCATATGTGTGTGGGATCAATGCAATTGGATGTCTAGGAATGTTTTGTCTGTTAAAAGTAATGACTAGGACAGATGTTACATTTGGTTGTTTGGCAAGTGTCCTTGAATGTTGTCTTCTTCCCCTGATCCTACTTTCCAGTTTTGCAATAATATTTTCTTTGCAAGGCATGGTAGGAATCATTCTTGCTGCTGGAACTATGGGGTGGTGTAGTTTTTCTACTTCCAAAATGCTTTTAAGATAATTTTATTGATTTTTAGAGAGGCAGAGGAAAGGAGAGGGAGAGAGAGAAACATCTGGGGTTTCCTGCATGCCTCCTACCAGGGAGGGATCAAGCCTGAAACCCATGCATGTGCCCTGACTGGGAATCAAACCAGCAACCTTTTGGTGCATGGGAAGGCACCCAATCAACTGAGCCGCAGTGGCCAGGGCTGCTTCCAAAATTTTTATTTCTGCATTAGCCATGGAAGGACAACTTCTAGTAACATATTCTTGTGCTTTGTTATATGGAGTCTTTGTCTTAGTTTCTATTTTTTGAACTGAAATTATCTGGGATGTGGCTATCATTGGGCCAAATACACTAAAAGAACTTCCAGCTCTTAAACTGGACCAGCAAACTGCTGCAGTGCAACTCTTCTGAGGCTCTAACATTCGTCTACTGGAGCAGTGGAAATAAATTTTTTATAGAACTTTTGAATAATATATTGGATTTAGTTGCACTATTATTAGTTGAAGTGTTCATGCTTATACGAATAAGAAATGCTACTTCTTTCCGTTCCTGTAGCCTTTGCAAAACAACTTTTGTTTTGTTTTGTTTGGTTAATCCTCACCCAAGGATAATTTTTAAAATTGATTTTTAGAGAGAGTGGAAGGGAGAAGGAGAGACAGAGAAACATCAATGTGAGAGAGACACATCAATTGGTTGCCTCCTGCACGCCCCCCTGACAAGGGCCCAGGATTGAACCTGCAATTGTACATGCCCTTGACTGGAATTGAACCCAAGACCCTTCAGTCTGCGGGCCAATGCTATATCCACTGAGCCAAACTGGCTAGGGCTAAAAAACAACTTTACCCCTAGCAAATTATATTATGATGTTTTGACAGATTTTTATTAACCATGAGTAATTACAGAGCTGATAATCTTTCTTAACAACCCAGTGATAGTAAGGAAGACATAAGACTTATTGCAGCAGTATTTTCCCAAGGAATTAGAAAAGAAAATCACCTGTATTCTCAAGTCAGATGCACTTAAGCAAAAACGTGATCCCAATGAGGTCATGAGTTTGCACTTCCAAAATTTGACATTCCTTTACATTATCTCATGAAATTTTTGCTAAAATTCAATGATACAGGAATTCACAGTCTGCCTTATAGTATATGTGAAATGTGAACAGCTGTTTAGATATTAGTATTAACTAGACCATAGTGACCTAGACTAGCCACATTAATGCTCGGAGTTGGATCTCCATGTTTCCCAGAAAAAAGAAAACCATTAACCTTTTTTGAAAATGTGTTTAAAATGTTACAGTTTCAATATTGCATTTTATCAATTTAAAGTATATTTGAGGCTTATTTATTAAAAATGTCTCAATTAATTAAAAAATCTTGCATAAGCATGCTACATTTGTTACAATTAGTGATATAACATTGTGTAGTGGTCATGTCTCCTTAGCTCCTCTTGCTTTTGACAGTCCCTCAGACATTCCTTTTTTTTTTTGATGACTTGCCAGTTTTGAGGAATTCTAGTCAAATACTTTGCAGAATGTCTTTCTATTGGGATTTTCTGGTGTTTTTTCTCATTAGACTGGGGTTATGTGTATTGGGAGGAAAGCCACAAGGGAAAGTGCCATTTCATTACAGACTATTGACATGGCTTATCATTGTTGATGTTGACCTTAACCACTTGGATGAGGCAGTGTTAGTACAGTTTCTTCCATCTCCCTTTCCATGCTGTACTCTGCAAGGAAGCCTCTTTGTATAGCCTACTTCTTTTTCTAAAAATTAAAAAAATATATATTTTATTGATTTTTTACAGAGAGGAGGAGAGAGGGATAGAGAGCTAGAAACGTCGCTGAGAGAGAAACATCAACCAGCTGCCTCTTGCACACCCCTTACTGGGAATGTGCCCGCAACCAATGTACATGCCCTTGACCGGAATCGAACCCGGGACCTTTTAGTCCGCAGACCGACGCTCTACCGCTGAGCCAAACCGGTTTCGGTCTTGTTCTAAAATTTTTATTTTAATTTTATTTTTTTATTTCAGAGAGGAAAGGAGAGGGAGAGAAAGATGGAATCAATGGTGAGGGAGAATCATCAATCGGCTGCCTCCTGCATGCCACCCATTGGGGATTGAGTCCCCAAACTGGGCTTATGCAACTTCCTGGTTCATAGGTTTACCTCAATCGCTGAGCCATGTCAGCTGGGCTACTTCTAAGGAGGAGTTGTTACCACCCCTTGAAGGCAGAATATATATATAACAAAGTTTAAAAACACACACACACACACACACACACACACAAATAACTCAATTTAAAAATGGGTAAAAGGAGATATATAAATGGCCAATATATATATATATATATATAATATGTTATATATATAAACTAGAGGCCTGATGCACGAAGCTCATGCAAGTGGCTTGGCCCTCACTGTCCTGGCTGGCCCTTGCAGTCCTGGCTTCATCCAGAAGGTCCTCCAGAAGGATGTCTGGAAGGTCATTTGGCTGTTCGGTCTAATTAGCATATTATCTCACTATTATTAAGATTATTTGGAATACCTCTACATGCAATATTTGTCTCTTCTTCCTTATTTATTTACTCACTAGAGTCCTGGACACGAATTTGTGCACGGGTGGGGTCCTTCAGCCTGGCCGGCAATCAAGGCCTATGGAGGGGCTGGCCTGGGGAGGGGTACGGGAGGTTGTCCGCCTGTGCCATAGCGACTAGTCGACTGGTCATTCTGGTCATTCAGTTGTAACGGTTGCTTAGGCATATATATATATATATATATATATCTCCTTATGGGCTCATGGCTATTTAATTTATACAGTATTTTGAATTATAATCAAATACTAATTTATTTGTCTTGCTGCTCAAATTGTTCCAACTTGGGCTCTTTCAGTTAGCTCCTGAGTCCCTTTGATATATCACATTGTGTGTGTGTGTGTGTGTGTGTGTGTGTGTGTGAAAGCACTTCCTTACTCTCTGGCACTGTAAGATACTTCAGGCTCATCTTGTATTTTTCTTGCATCAGTCTTAGAATCAATCATTTCTCAGGAGCCCTGTTTATTTTATTAATATCACTGAAAAATGGCATTAGAAACCAAGATCTGGGCTCTTCGGCTATTTTGACTTTATTGCTGCATTGTAAGACTTCTTTATATATTCAATATATTGTACAATTCTCTGATCATATATATGATTTATAAATATTTTCTACCACTCCTTATATAGCCTTTTCACTCTCTTGGTAAGATCCTTTGAAGCACAAAAGTTGTATTTTTTGATGAAGTGTGATTACCTATTTTTTTCTTTTGTCACTTGTGCTTTTTGTGTCATAACTAAGAAACAATTGTCTCATCCAAGGTGATGAAGATTTATGCCTGTTTTCTTCTAAGAGTGTCATAGCTTTAGCTTTTACATTTAGGTCTTTGATCCATTTTATGATAATTTTTGCATTTTGTATTTTGTGAGGTAATGGTCCAAGTTTATTCTTTTGCATATGGCTACCCATTGTCTCAGCATCATTTTTTGGAAAGATTATTCTTTCCTCATAGAATTGTCTTGATGTCTTTGTTGAAAATGTACGGGATGATTTCTGGATTCTCAGTCCTATTCCATTGATGTACCTGTCTGTCTTCAACCCAATACCTTTCTGCTTTGATTACATTTTTGTTGTGGTTTGCATATTTTAGTAATATCATAAACACCATACATGTAGTAGTCCTGTTGGTGAGCTGCAAGAGGCTGTCCAGATGACCTCACCCAGGGTGTCTACGTTTTTATTTATTTATTTATTTATTTATTTATTTATTTATTTTAAAAATATATTTTATTGATTTTTTACAGAGAGGAAGGGAGAGAGATAGAGAGCCAGAAATGTCGTTGAGAGAGAAACATCAACCAGCTGCCTCCTGCACACCCCCTACCAGGGATGTGCCCGCAACCAACATACATGCCCCTGACCGGAATCGAACCTGGGACCCTTCAGTCCTCAGACTGACGCTCTACCACTGAGCCAAACCGGTTTCGGCGGTGTCTACATTTTTATTGTGGCCCATATTGGACTGGAATCTTTATTCACTTGCCACAGTAGAAGGTAGGAGGTATGCAAGGGACTGTAAAGTTCTGTTAGGGCATGACAGGGTGTGACATTGGCCAGCTCTCTAAACTGAGCAGCTCTAAATGAATATAGACAAAGCCATCAACTAGGAAAAGGGAGGGCGCTTTGGGAAGAAGGAATAAAATTCATGCTTAGTTTGCTGTTTCTGGGAAGCTCTTAGAGATGCTCTCCCCAGAAGCATGGCCCAAGGGGCTGCGAAAAAACCACTCTGCCCTCCATGTCACTTCTGCTTGGCTCTCCGCTACCAGGACCAGCCTCTGTGAGGTCTTCCGTGAAGTCTAAAGTGATAGCATGCTCTTGGTGTCCACAGAAATGAATCCATTTTAAAAGGAGGCCTCACAGACACTTTTTAGACAGGATACTTGCTTATGCCTTGGTTATGTATCTGAAAACAAATGATCTTTTAGATATGTTGACTCATTATCTGCTTGGGCTAAATTTCTATTGGCATAGGCCAATTAAAATTATACACTTAAATGGCATTTTTCCCCCTTATAAAACTGGAATTTTATGATTTAAAAAATTTCCCCTTTATTTTAGAGAGAGAGAGAAAGGAAGAGGCTGGGAGAGAGACAAAAACATTAGTTGCCTCCAATACCCTGACCAGGGATTGACCCTACAACCTGGGTATGTGCCCTGACCAGGAATCAAACTGATAACTCTATACTGCAATCAACTGAGCCATACCAGCCAGCACTGGAATTCTAGAGTTTTATCTCAGTATCAGTAGCCAGGCATTTTACAAAAGTTCATGAATTATTGAATAAAATAAAGATCTCACAACAACACAATGGGAGTTTTATTGGTGGGTCCAAAATAAATTCTTCCTAGAAAATCTGATTAAACATTTTAAAAAGTGTTCACTTTTATTTTATTTATTTTTTATTTTTAAATATATTTTATTGATTTTTTTACAGAGAGGAAGAGAGAGGGATAGAGAATAAGAAACATCAATGAGAGACAGACATCGATCAGCTGCCTCTTGCACAACCCCCACCGGGGATGTGCCCGCAACCAAGGTACATGCCCTTGACTGGAATCGAACCTGGGTCCTTTCAGTCTGCAGGCCGACACTCTATCCACTTAGCCAAACCGGTTTGGGCTTATTTTATTTTTTAAATTGAATTTATTGGGGTGACATTGGTTCCCAAAACCAAACAGGTTTCAAGTGTACAACTCAACACGCTGCCCAGTGCATCTCCTGCCCACGTAGTCTCTTTCTGTCCCCATTTCCCAGCCCTCCTCTGTGGTCACCTCCACCTGCTCCCAATGCCTTCCCTCCGGCTATCACCACACTGGGTGCTATGCATATATGTTTTTTGCTCAATTCTTTTACCTTCTTTCATCTAGCCCCCAACTTCCCTCCTCTCTGACAACTGTCAGTCCACTCATCTGCTGATGGGCACTTGGGCTGCTTCCAGATCTTGGCTACTGTAAACAACACTGCAATGAAAACAGGGGTGCAGATAGTCTTTCAAACTGGCCTTTAAGGTTTCTTTGGATATAGTCCCAGAAGTGGCATTGCTAATCAAAAAGGCAGTTCCTCAATTCAAATTTTGAATGAATTTTCGGAGGCTGACTGTGGTCTAGTATGAGTGAGAAGCTCCTGGGGACCACAGTTTTGGGGTAACTCCCTATATTTTTGTATCTTTACCTCCTGGAACCAGCAGGTTTTCATGATGAAGATCTGAATGTGAATGTACTAAATAAACCAACTAAGGACAGAGTGTCATTGTGGATTAAAAAAACACACTAAGACATAACTATAAGAAACCCATTTTAAATGTAAAGACACAGATTATAAGTAAAGAAATGGAGAAAGATATACCATGCTAACATTAATCAAAGAAAACTGGAATATATATATTAATTTCAGATAAAACTGGCTTTTGAAAAAAAAATTATTAGGAATAAAATGAGGTATTACATAATGATAAAGGGTTTAATTCTCCAAAAAGACATAACAATCGATACCATGTATGCACTTGAATATGCATCAAAATAGGTGAGTCAAAAACTGATAGAACTGAAAGGAGCTATAGGCAAATCCATCATTACACTGAGAGACTTCAACAGCCTCTGTTAGTAACTAAGGCAGAGCAGGCAGCAATGATCAGTTAATGATTTAAACAGCACTATCAGTTACCTGGGTCTAATTGACACCCGTAGAATAGTCCATCCAACAACAGCAGAACTCACATTCTTCTCAAGCTTACAGGGAACATTTAACAAAAGAGACCATATTCTAGGCCATAAAACACACCTTACCATGTTTAAAAATATAGGAATAACACAAAGAATGTCCCCAGAGAACAATGAGATTAAACTAGAGGCCAACAGCAGAAAGATAGCTATATAATCTCCCAAATATTTGGAAATTACACAACACATTTCTAAATAACCCATAAGTTAAAGAAATCTCAAAGAAATCTAAAAATATTTTAAATTTTACTTGGAAAAAACTAAAAAGGAAAAATTGAGAAAATTGACCACATAAGCAACAAAAGCTTTGACTGACAAAAACAACACACACAAACATGGAAAGAAACAAGCTGGGAAAAATATTTATAGCAAATATGAGAAATATAAATAAAATATCCACACTTTAAAGAACCACTTAGACCTTAACCGATAAATGGCATGAATGGACATCACAAAAGAGCAAGTTTGAGAGTATAATAAACATAAGAAGACATGTAACTTCACTAGAAATAAAAGGAATATAAAAATTTTCTATTATCAAACATCAAGCATTTTAAAATATATTATTCCAGTAAGCTATACATTTGAGATTAGTGAATTTTACTAAATGTATGCTGAAATCTATTTTTAAAAATTTATGTAATGTTGGTTGGAATTTAGTACCAAATTTCTTTCATACTTTGCTAGTAATAATTTTAAGTGTTATAATGTTTCTAGAAAGCAATTTGCCTAGTTATCAAGAGTGTTAATAAGACTCAGGATTTCCAGTTCTAAAATACAACAAAAATTTACACACAGAGACATCCTTTATATGAATGAAAACTTGAAGCACTAAAATCCACAACAAATTAATGCTTACAAATATTGTGGTAAACCTGGTGAGATTTTAAAAGCTACCAAATATTATTATTTTTTTTAAAAGATAGACTGTTTTGAGAATAAACACTATACAGAGTTATAAATATAGTATAAGCACAATTTTATATTCTGATGCATGGAAAAAAGAAAACAAGGAATTATGGCAAAATAATTATTGATGCAGTATTGCCTCTAGATATTGGAGTTATGAGTCATTATTTTGACATTTTTTGATTTCTTTAAAAATTTTTGGCATATTCCATATATCCTAAGTGAATAGTTAGTACTTTAATAATCAATAGTAAAACCAATGACTAAATAAAAATAAACTCTAAGTTTCTGGAATCCTCTGTTTTCCTGTTACTCCTGCTCCATTCAAGCATCTTCCAGGTGCAGGTCAAAGGTCACCTCCTCTGAAACCCTCTGTCCTCTGTGTGCAGCTCTCTTACTCCTGTGTCACAGGGACTCCGTTATTGTAACGCCCAGTGGACTGAGAGCAGGGCCACGTTCTGTCATTCTGTCTCCCTGGTACCCAGGAGAGCACCTGGCACAAAACAGATTCTTAACTCATCATCATTATGGTCATTGGCAGGCTCAGTTTACTATCCCCCTGGTTCTCTTGTTTGACATACACATCCTTTCCCAGATGAAGTTTCTGAGGAACCAGAGAACAAGGGAGCCATGATGGCAAAGACATTTCTCAAACCAACGAGGACTTTCATTTTCCCGTTCATGGCCACGTGATCGGAAGCCGGATTCAAGATGTGTCATTTCTGTCCCTGGCAGGAGAAATGTATCAAATCTTTTTCTGAAACAAAATGAATAGTCTGTGTTTGATATTTCTGCCACAGGTGAACTCTGATCTTCCTTTTCTACATGAGTAGATTAGACTGTTCTAAATAAAAATCAGTTGAAAACTTTTAAGTGAACGTCATGTTTTTTTTTTTTTTTTTTTTTTTTTTTTTTTTTTTAACTTACTGTTTAAATGTATTTATTTGAAAGAGTGGGAGGGAGAGAGAGGGAGACTTGTTGGCCCACATATTTATACATTCTTTGATTGATTCTTATATGTGCCAGGACTAGGGATGGAAACTGTAACCTTGGCGTACTGGGACAACGCTCTAGCCAAGTGAGCTACCCAGCCAGGCAACCTCATGCCTTAGGTCTGTTCTCTTGCTGCCTTGAATTATTTTTAGAGCAGTGGAAGAGAGGGAGGGAGGGAGGAGGAGAGAGGAGGGAAAGAGAAACAGGGAAAGAGAGAGGGGAAGAGAGAGAGAGAGAGAGAGAAAGAGAGAGAGAGAGAGAGAGAGAGAGAGAGAGAGAGAGAGAGAGAGAGAGAGAGAGAGAGAGAGAGACATGGATGTGAGAGAGACACATATACCCTGACCAGGGCCAGGGATCAAAACTGCAACCCAGGTACATGCAATCAAACGGGAGACCTTTCGGTGCACGGTTCAATGCTCTAACTACTGAGCACCACCAGCTAGGGCCAGAGAGCAGCCTTTCTTGATTCAGGCCTTGTTCTTGCTGCCCGAAAGGCTAATAACAAACTTTCCCATGTGCCATTTTGCTAATGCGGTAGTTACAAAATGCATTAGCCACTTTGGCAAAATGAGCCCCAAACTTTGATGAAACTTAGGCCTGTTTTTCCTTCTGAAAATAAAAACCAGTTAAAAACAAACAAACAATGAGTAAATGCATACATAGCACTTTATGAAATGAGACCAAAGTGAATGACCGTGAATCCAAAAAGATGAACTCTAATCTGTGCTATGTCCAGGCCAATGAGAGCGGGTTCTTTTTCCCCCATGTGATGGTTAATTTTATGTGTCAACATGGCTGGCTCCGATATTTGGCTAAACATTATTTTAGATATTCTTGTGATGGTATTTTTAGTGAGATTAACACTTGCTAGTAAATCAGTAGACGTTAAGTAAAGCAGAATGTGCTCCACAGGGTGGGTGACCCTCATCCAGCCAAGAAGCCCTTTACAGAAAAAGACTGACTCCCCCAAGCAAAAAACAAGTTACTAGCAGGCTGCTTGTGGATTCAAACTGCAGTTCCTCCCCGAGTCTCCAGGCTGCCAGCCTACTCTGCAGATTTTGGACTTGTCAAGCCTCTAAATCACATGTGTCAAACACAAGGCCCGCGGGCCAAATCCGTCCCGCCAGGCCTTGCAATGTGGCCCGCACCACGCTGTCATCACTGCACTCCGCTGCGTTTCCATCACAATGACAGTTTATGACTGTTCAGTAAACCATTCGGCCCGCGATTTAGGCTGTATTTTAGATTTTGGCCCCTTCTCCGATTGAGTTCGACACCCCTACTCTAAATCATGTGACTGGATTCTTAAAATCTCATCCCCCCCACCCCACCACCACCAACCCCCGACCCTGCTTGTGTATATATCCATCCTGTTGCTTCTGTTTCTCTGGAGAACCCTGACTAATATCCCCACTATAGCTGAATTGTTAAATCAAGCGATGCCCCTATGACATCCTACTACTGGGAAATAAATTTCATAAAAGCTGTATAAAAAAACCCTTTCGAGCTTTGGATGAAAGGAGAGTACAATCCTTAATTATGAAAAAGAACATCGACCTCATCAAGAATATTAAGTGTTTTATTATTAGCCTTCTTTCTGAAGATGAAGCGACCTTAAGCATGGGTCAGGTCTGTGATTCCCTCGGATCTCCCAGCGGGAAGTTGTGGGAGATGTTGACTAGCCCCAGTCTTGCTGCAATCCATTGGTAGTGGGGAGTAGGCCAGGTATCACAATAATTTCTTGGTAAGCCACTGTCACCATTGTAGTGACTTAAAGTATTAGGGAATGCTCTGTGTTAGTTCCCAATGGTTGTTGTGACAAATTACTAGAAACTGTTTGAAACAACAGAAAACTGCCGAAACCGGTTTGGCTCAATGGATAGAGTGTCGGCTTGGGTACTGAAAAGTCCCGGGTTCGATTCCGGTCAAGGGCATGTACCTTGGTTGTGGGCATATCCCCAGTAGGGGGTGTGCAAGAGGCAGCTGGTTGATGATTCTCTCTCATCGATGTTTCTAACTCTATCTCTCTCCCTTCCTCTCTGTACAAAATCAATAAAATATATTTAAAAAAAAATAACAGAAAACTCTCCTCTCATAGTTACTGAGGCCAGAAATCCAAAACCAGCTTCACTGGCTAAATAAATGTGTTACCTCTAAGGGACAATCCATTCCTTGTCCCTTGCAACTCTGGTAGTTGCCAGCATTCATAGGTTGGGTCCTCATCCCTCCAATTTCTGACTCCCTGACCACCTTTGTTGTAATTTCTCTTTAGTTGACTTTAATCTGGAACTTTTAAAGTCTTCCCTTGACAGTCATGAGCTTGAGAGTTTTGAAGATCATGGGTCAGTCATTTTATAGAATCTCCTCAGTCTGAGTTGCCTAAGTCTCCCCATGAGTACATTCTGGTTCTGTTTCTTTGGCAGGGACATCATGGATGTGGTGCCGTGTGGCTCACGGCAGTCTTTTAATGCACACATTTCACTTTGTCCCATTACTGGCGATGTCAGCTTTGATTACTTGATTAACATGATGTTTGCCAGGCTTCTCCAATATAAATTTACTGTATTTTCCTTAATAATGTATAAGTATTTTGAAGGTGGTACTTTGAGATTATATCAATATCCTGTTTCTCAATAAGCTTTCAGTTTCTCTAAATATCTACATATTTATATATAATAAATTCCTACATTGTTACATGGGTTTTATTTAATTACTTTCTTCTTTTTTAAAATATATTTTATTGATTTTTTTTACAGAGAGGAAGGGAGAAGGATAGAGAGCTAGAAACATCGATGAGAGAGAATTAGCGACCAGCTGCCTCCTGCACTCCCCCACTGGGATGTGTCCACAACTAATGTATATGCCCTTGACCGGAATTGAACCTGGGACCCCTCAGTCCACAGATCAACCCTCTATCCACTGAGCCAAACCGGTTTCGGCTAATTAATTACTTTCATTATTTATTTTGACTAGAGACCCAGTGCATGATTAAATCATGTGCGTGTAGGGTCCCCTAGGCCTCGCCTGCTATCAGGGCCATGTCCCCTGCCCTGTGATGCCTTGCATGCTATGTGGACAATGCTGGTGCCCCGAGATACTACCAGCTCATGCCTTCCTCCAAGTGCTGCCTCCCCCCCCCCCATGGTGAACGCCACCTGGGGACCCGTGCCACACTCCCCACCCCACCCGCCTGGCACCCAGCCCCCACACCCTCTTGGCAGTGCAGCCCTGCCCATCCGCTGCCTGCCTTGCTGCTCCTTCTTCACCATGTGGCCCCTGGACAGCCCCACGTGAGCCCTGCCTGGTACATGATCTGTGAGAGGTGCTCCATGCACCTTCTGGTGACTGGTGGTATGGTTGTGATGCTGTCCTCGGGCCCCGCCTCCACCATGTGAGCTGTGGGCCCCACCTTTTCCGCGCCAGCCCCACCAGCCTTATGTGAGCTCCATCAGCCCCTCGCGAGCCCTGCCTCACTGTGCAAGCTGTGAGTCCAGGCCCACAGAGGTGCTCCTTGCACCTCCTGGTGACTGGTTGTTTGGTCGTGACAGGCCTTTTGTGATACAGACTAGAGGCCCAGTGCATGAAAATTCGTACACTGGGGGCAGTCCCTCAGCCCAGCCTGGCCCCTCTCACAGTCTGGGAGCCCTCAGGGGATGTCCTACTGACGGCTTAGGCCTGCTACCGCAGTGGAAAGTGGCTTAGGCCTGCATTTGGACAGGTTCAAGCCTCAGACTAATGAGAGGGCACAGTCCTCTCATTGCCACATGCAAGTCTCAGCTTGGAGGGCAGAGCCCTCCCAGCACAATTATAGCCAAGAGCTATAGTTATAAGCTTGAACCTATGATCTGAACAGGTGGCCCCACGTGCCTGAGTGATGTGTGCTTGATAGAGTTCAGGTGCATGTAATTGAGTAGATTTGAAACCCACGAGAACATTGTAACTACACCCTTACTTTGCCTCATGGAATCTGGCTATAAAATAAAGATTCAGCTTAGAGGCTGTGGCACTGTCTCTTCCATCAAAGAGGGTAGCGTCCCGCCCAGACCCAGCTTTCTTCTCTTGTCTGTCTTTTCTAAATTTTTCACCACCCCCACTCATGTCTTGGTATAAGAAGGGTCACACCTTCAGTTTATCATATTTTTCCTACCCATCTTACTGCAAAATGGGAGTAAGTGGGGTATGCATTTTCCTCTATCATACCATGCCTGCTAATTAAGTATATATTGTACATGTCTGTTTCCTCCACTGAGCTATATTGTTTATTGCATTACTTTTTTCCCCCACATATTCACTTCTTGGAAAATGGAACATCTCTCTCTATATAAAACCCTAATATGCAAATAGACCAAATGGTGAAACAACTGAACAACCAAACAACCAGTCGTTATGATGTGTGCTAACCACCAGGGCCACATGTAGAACATGGCAGGCATCAGCAGCAGGTGATAGAGCACAGAACATGGCAGGTGTTGGCCATGACAGGATGGTGGAGCAGGTGGGTGTGGGCATCAGACCAAGGCGGGGTGCCAGTCACTGTCATTGGGGTGAGCCTCTGGTGGTTACTGAAAATTCTTTGCTCCTGCATGCCTGATCCTGCCCAGCACTTGCACCTGCTGCCAGGTCTGGCCCCACTTACACCTGCTGCCAGTGCCGGAGCCGCTGCTCGCACCCACTGCTGGTGCCGGCCCCACTTGTACCCGTAGCCGGCGCTGGAGCTGCCACTTGCACCCACTGCCGGCACCCACAGCTGGTCCCAATCACCCCTGAGGGCTTCTCCACCTCCCCCTGCTCTTGAGGGATGATCGGGGCAGCAGCTGCTGCTCATACCCACTGCTGGCACTGGCCCCAATCGCTTTACGCCATTAGTGGGTGTGAGCAGGGCTGGCACTGTCAGTGTGTGGGAGCAGCAGCAGCGGGGCTGCTGACAGACGGCACCGGGGGCCACGCAGGAGGGGCCAGGCAGTGGTGTGGATGTTGGGCTGAGACTCACCCCTGTGCCCACCATACTTTTGTGGCCCACAGTTCCTTTCATTCGTGCACTGTGGGCCCCTAGTAAAGAGGCCCGCAGTAAGTTATTGGCTGAGGTCTGGGCATCAATGGGGGGGACATAGTTTCCAGGTCAAGTGGCTTCTGTTTGGCTGAAGGCAGTTCTCTGGGCAGGGGCAGCTGAGAGGCATTAGCGGCCTTCACTTCCTGCAGCCAGGGGTCAGGCGCACCGGCTGGAAGGGAATCTGAGCAGGCACCACCACCTTTCATTGGTTACCTTTAGTAGAATCCGGAGTTCCCCTGAGAATCTGCAGGATCTGCCAATGAATGAGGCCAACTGTGTGCTTCAATGTCCCCTGAAAAGGTCCCCTAATAGCAAGTGAAAAGGCTTTCGACGGAAACTAATGGATGTGGTCCAGACACATCATTGTGAAACTCATGGATCAGATTCTG
This sequence comes from Pipistrellus kuhlii, assembly GCF_014108245.1. Classification (NCBI taxonomy): domain Eukaryota; kingdom Metazoa; phylum Chordata; class Mammalia; order Chiroptera; family Vespertilionidae; genus Pipistrellus; species Pipistrellus kuhlii. The sequence goes on from NW_023425404.1 coordinate 137,490,337, forward strand.
ACATGTAGTCCCATTGTCTAGGATGATCATTTGTTATCTTGAGCCAGACACTCTGCTGGGACCCAAGTGTTAGTTTATGAACATTTGATTATTCTTGGAGTCCCAGCTGCAAAATGCCAGAAGCTTGACTCTTCAAATATATCACTTTGTTACTGGCAGTAATGGCTCCAGCGATGGTGGCAGAATTTAGCCCAAGCAAATGTTTATAATTGACAATGAATGTGTGAGCAGGATGCTAATGATGTGCTGATGATTTTCCCCTGCCACAAACATTAGCTTTTGTTTGGTGTAACTGTCAAACTGACATTATAGATCAAAAATGACAGAATGCTGGAAAAGACCCACAGTAAAGGAAAGTATTAAGAAAATTTATAAAGTATGCAAATTTTGATAGTTCTATTTCCAAATTTAAATTGTTTGTGGGCATTAGCAGGAGGTCATGGCGTAATTAAGAGCCTAAGAGAAAAGCATTTAGATTTATAAGAACATTTAGGTTTCTAAAACCTTTCCCTTTAGACCAGGAAGCCACGTGGATGACACCTTCTCAGATTCAGGTGGATATCTTTAACTAAATAGTGGACTTTGCGATTAGACATCTATACAAAACAAATATTTTGCTCTTTCCTGTTGAAGATATCACTGTCAGTTTTTGATTATAATGTATGATGTGTCTATATCGTTGCATATGTTTGGTTTGTCGGTAACATTGTCCTTTGTACTCACGGTGGTCTTGGCTTGTGGTATTGTCATCATGAAGGTGACCACTGTTCCCAGCAGAGCCATGTTGTGATGATTTTTGTGTCTGAACCACAGCCACTGAGTCTGTTTTGCCCTTCGGGATCGGGCATTACGTCTTATTGACAAGGTGTGGTGGTGCGCCATCTGAGCAGCAGGGTCTCTCTTAGCCATGGCCGGTACACAGACCCTGAACTTAGCCTGTGCCTGTGGGCGCCATGTCCTTCAGCGACATTGTCCTTCAGCGACCCAGGAACATCTTGACCTGCTTATTCTGTGGGAGTCTCCTTATGCGTCAGTGGTCACAAAGCAGCAGCGAATGCCAGGGAAGGAGACATGGCGACACAGCAGCAGTGGGAGGCCTGGAGGAAGTGACCCTGCACATTGTTTCTCCAGTGTCTCTGCCCTGCCCCCCATTGAACTCGGCGGCAGGACTGGTGGTTAAGGCATTTTAAAAGCTCCCTTATCACGGACGAGAAGGGCAGAAGAGCCCAGCAGCTGTGCTCACTGATGGCGTTGGATCACAGCTTTTCCTAGAAGAACAGCTGTACAGGGGTGTGCGCACCTTTCTGGCTTTAATCTCTGACACAGCAGCGCAGCTTTGCTTTGAGGTCAAGGGCGCGGCCTCCTCCTTCCGTGGGCATGTGTCCCTCCAGGACATCAGAACAGCAGTGGCAGGTGACCGTTCACACCATGGTGGCTCAGGGCCCATTTACTGAGAACTTACTACAGGCCCAGCATTGTGCTAAGGAAAGCATGTGCTGTTTTATCAAGTCCTTCCAGCTGCCCAATGATGTACTGAAGGTACTAAGAATAAATACTTTTATTATTCTTATTTTGCAGTCAATGAAATTGAAACTGGAGAAATTTAAATAAGTTTGCTGAGGTCACATAGTTGGGACCTAACCCATCAAAACCCATGTCTCTCTTTTAAAAAAAAAAAATCTTTATTGTTGAAAGTATTATGTAGGTCTTCCTTTTTCCCCCTTAACGTCTTCCAGCCCGCTCCCATCCCCATACCCCCGGCCCTCACCACCCCATTGTCTGTGTCCATGGGTTATGCATATGTGCATACAAGTTCTTTGGTTGATCTCTTCCCACCCACCCCTCCCTCTGGGGCTCAGCAATCTGTTCATGCTTCTATGTCTTTGGGTCTATTTTTGATCATCAGTTTATTTGGTTCATTAGATTCCACATATGAGTGAGATTGTGTTGTACTTATCTTTCTCTGACTGGTTTATTTCCTCAGCATAATATTCTCCAGATCTATCCATGCTGTTGCAAATGTAAGAATTCTTTCTTTTTTTATTGCCATGTAGTATTTCATTGTGTAGATGTACCATAATTTTTTTGTCCCCTCATCTGTTGATGAGCACTTAGGCTGTTTCCAAATCTTAGCTATTATGAATTGCACTGCTATGAACGTAGGGATGCATATATTCTTTTTGATGAGTATTTTGGATTTCTTAGGATATATTCCTAGAAGTGGAATCACTGGGTCAAATGGGAGTTCCATTTTTAATTTTTTGAGGAAAGTCCATACTGTTCTCAAAACCCCCATCTTAACCTCTAGGCTATACTGCCTCCAGGGCCAATGTTTGCACGTGCAGCAATGTCCTCACCCTGTGTACTGGCTGTGTGCAGCACAGGTGCGTGGCTGTGTTTGCAGTTTCCTGACTGGATGAAGGAGCATGTAAGAGTATGGCTTTTTAATAATTTTTAATCCTAGCCACTTAAACTGACATGTTTCTTCATGCGAGTTCCTCTGATTATTTCAACCAAACAATTGTGTTCTTGTCACCATTGTCTTTGCTCCGTGAATTCAGGCAGATGACAGGTCCATTGACTTTCATTTCCTCAGCTCCTGAGCCAGCTCTTTATCTCTGCCACGAAGATGTGGACAAGGCTCAGGTTAGACCGTCCACTCAGACTTCCTGGGCTTACCCCTTCCCACAGGAGCCACTGGCCAGATTCTTCCAGAGCTGTTCTCTCCGTCAGCAGCGCCCACCCGCTGTCCGTGTCACAGTGGGAGCTGCTGGTCACGCTTCACGGGTGCACATCAGGGCCATCGCTCTTGCTTTCCCTCTCCAGGTCACAGCTTGCACGTTGCTTTCCTCATCTCCTTTGTCTGTCCTGCCTCGGCCACGTCTCACCAATCCACCATCACTGCCCTGATCTACGTCACTGTCTCTGCACCATGGCAGGGGCCTTTCTGCTTCCACTCTTATTTCCCTGTATTAGTCACCTATTGCCATGTGCAACATGTGCAACAACTTATCCCAAAGCATAATGACTTAAAAACGGCAAACATATAGTATCATCGCACAGTGTCTGTGGGTCAGGAAGCTGTAAGCAGCTTATCTGGGTGCCTCTGGCTCAAAGTCTCCGGGGACATTTGGTTCACCTGTTGGTCGGGCTTCAGTTATCTCGAGATCCGAAGGGGGCAGAAAAGTCTCTGTCTGGGATCACTCACGTGACTGCCAAGGGCTGCAGCTCCTCGAAGCTTTGAACTGTGGGTCTCTGTTCCTTGTCACATCATGCAGGTTTCTCCATAAGGTGGCTCACAATGTGGCAGCTGGCAGATAGAGAGAGACAGGGAGAGAGAAGGAATGCCAGAGAGAATATACAGGAGGACACCATAGTCTCTGTATAGCCTAATCTCAGAAGTGACATCCCATTGCTTCTGACATATTCTCTTCATTATAAGTGAGTCAGTAGGTGCAACCTGAACTCAAGAGGGGGCGTTAGGGAAAAGTGGCGGTTCAGGAAGGTGAGGGACAGGCAGGGGCCATCTCAGAGTCTGCCTATCACACCCCTGCTCAGCACCCAAAGATACAAGGGTAAGGACTTGGTTTTGTATTTGTCTGCATCCCCAGGGCCTAGGTGATGATTATAATATGTCCCACTGGATTGAATTATGTGGAGGCAATAAACAAAATCCACGTTTACCAAAACCCAAAGCGGAAATAAGCAGAGCGTTATGATGTCCGTGCGCTCCCTGTGCCGTCTCTGTGCTTGGCACAGCAGTCCATTCATTTCAGTTCTCCAGAGCGATGAGGAGTTTCTATCATCACGAAGGCTGACTTGGAGCACAACCCACACAGCACGAAGCGCCACGGAGAGCCCAAATGGCAGCTTTACGGGGACAGTGTGTTCATCTTCTTTGTCTGCGGAAGGTGAGCTCAGCAGCCCTTCTTTTCCGAGCTCCTCTGCGAGGTGGGTGCACTTCTTGATGACTGAGAGAGAGGGAAGCCATGGGAATCCAAGGCCAGGTTTTGAAGCATATCCTGTAAGCACCTTCACTTCAGTGCAAGCCTCCTACACAGTGAGGGGGAGGCCTAAGGTGGACTGGTTGGTTCTGTTGTCTTGACTTCAATAACAAAATGCCAAGTATATTTTTATTTAATATTTAAAAAATATATATTTTATTGATTTTTTTTACAGAGAGTAAGGGAGAGGGATAGAGAGTTAGAATCATCTTTGAGAGAGAAACGTCATTCAGCTGCCTCCTGCACACCCCCTACTGGGGATGTGCCTGCAACCAAGGTATGTGCCCTTGACCGGAATCGAACCTGGGACCCTTGAGTCCTCAGGCCGACGCTCTATCCACTGAGCCAAACCGGTTTCTGCAGCCAACTATATTTTTAGTGGAAAGTTTCTGATATGCCTTTTAGCCTGCCAGGCTGTATCCTGGACTCTGTAACTTGTAAGAAAATGCTTGGCGTTACTGCAAGGAATGGCGAAGAGGATATCTAGGTGTCCCCAGCTTTCAGAAGTTCACATTACACATGCCACGTTCCCTTTCCAAAGGACCTACATGGCTACCTGTTTTTGCTAACAGAAAGAAACCCCTAAGAGACTTTGCTTGTATGGAAAAGAGCAAAACAGGAAAATTACGCTCAGCGCTGTTTTGCAGCATCCTTTTGGAGGCAGCGCGCACCCCAGCAGCGAGAGTGGCCCCACGGGGCTCTTTCCCCCAAAACCACAGTCAGCATCTGAGCATCAAGCCCCAGAGCTGGGAACTGCATCGGTGAGCATCCTTGCTTTATCTTCATTTATTCTGTGCATCCATCAGCAGCATGTGTCCTAAGCCTAAAAGTGCTCATAAGGGTGCTACGCTCAATGAAAAACTGGACAAGAATTTAGTGTTTCCACCATAGTGAATGGAATAAAGACACCGCATGTGCTGGATTTTGGGTCTGGGAACCCTGAAACATTTTCCATGTAAATGAATGGTAATTGCTTCCCCCCCCCCCCCCCCCCCCCTGCATCATTTCAGCTTACAAAAGTTTTCTTAGGAATGTTCTATTTTCAGATAGCAGCGGAAATCTGTACTGTGAGATTTTTTAAATCATTTTTCTTTTAAAAATCATGGGGAGAAAAGAATTTGGTTCTCTTTGTGCTAAAACAACAGCGCTTGCTATGTGCAAATTGTAACAGAAATGGACCGTGGGGGGTGGGGATGGAGGAAACTCCGGCAGCTGTAGTTTTATGGGATTTTTCTCCCTTTAAAACAGCATCTCTTCTGTAAGTCACAGGCTATTTTTACTGAGTGGAACTTGAATGTCATAAGAGTCCTTTAGAATCATCTCTGTGGAATACATTTTGTGTCAGCATCTTTGATTTTTTGAGTGGCACGGTGGACTTTTTAAAACCCCTCCATTAAAACACACACACACACACACACACACACACAAAACCACACAAAAAAACAAAAACAAAACAAAACAAAACAAAAAAAACTCTATCCCCTCAAAGCGTACACATTAGAAAAACAGTTGCCTCATATTATCTGGAAATCAATGCAAATAGAGAATGGCAAGTTGCTAAGACCTCCATTTTCTCACCTTGATGGGGAGCTGATATTCCCGATGCACAAGGTTATTGTGAAGACAACATAAACGCAGCTGTAAGCGCAGAGTTTTGCAAAGAGCAGCCTTTCCATTAATGTTCGCATCGTTATTATAATATTATCATTTTATGGAGAAGGAACAAAAGTAAAGTGCTCAACTCATAGCCTTCACATCAAGTTAAGTAGTTCCACAGACATGGATGGCCAGGAAAACTGGCTGGGGTGATTTTGTATCGCTTTGCACAATCTTTAGTAAAGTATTGTCGCCAGTAAAGTATTGTTGCTCTCCTTCTATTATTTAGTAGTTAAATATGGTGTTCTTAAAGGCAATTAACTGGTATCCTTTTAATTTTTACTTTTAAAAAACAGGTTCTGCATTTACATGTTTCACCATTCAAATGGCACCAAGCGGATACAGGGATAAGCCTGCCATCCTCCCCTGAACCCAGACCCCAGGTTGGAGACAGCCAGTGTTACTAATTTCTTACTATTCTAGTTAAAGAGAAAGAGTTGTGTATATATTTCCCCCTCCACATAAGTTGAAACACACAGCACTTGCGGTTCTGCATCTTCCTGTTTTCACTTAGCAAATTATATCAATAATGATCCTCATTTTTTATGATTGTATGTAATTCTTCATATAGGTGATCATAATTGACAAAGTCTCCAATTAATGAAAATCAGGTTGCTTCATTTCTTTGAAGCCTTGTGCAGATGTCTATTACAGACAACGCCTTGTGCATATGTCTTTTCTCACAAATGCGAGCATGCCTGAAGGATGAGCTCAGGGAAGAGTGATTTTGGTGGGAATTGTCCAAGTGTCCTTACCCTTTCCAGCAAAGGATGAGCAAGCTTGTGTCTCACTCCCTCACTGACAGCACGTGACACCAAATGTTCTACAGCTCTTCTGTTTGCATGGGTGAAGTTTCATTTGCGTTACTTTTGCTGTGAGTATAATTATACACCAGAAGTATGTCCTAGAGCCTTTCATGTGAAGTGTTGGTTCATCCACCTTTTTGTCCATGTCTCTATTGGGCTGTTGGTAAATTGGGATGTTAAAGGTTAGGGTATAATATATGGGACAGTGAAAATAACGTGGTCTTAAAGTTGGTGGATTGATACTCAAATTCTGGCTTAATCCTTTATTGATTATGTGCTTCAGTTTCCTCATCTCTAAATTGATAACAATGCCAATGTTATAGGGTTCTAGGAAGGATCAAAAGGGGTCATATGTAACACACTTAGTACAATATTTGGGCCTTAGTAGGGGCTTCATAAATTAAAAAATGTTTTCTTGCCCCAACTGGTTTGGCTCAGTGGATAGAGCATTGGCTTGTGGACTCAAGGGTCCAGGTTCAATTCCGGTCAAGGGCATGTATCTTGGTTGAAGGCACAATGCCCAGTAGGGAATATGCAGGAGGCAGCTGATCAATGTTTCTCTCTCATCGATGTTTATAACTCTATCCTCTCCCTTCCTATCTGTAAAAAACATATATATATATATATATATATATATATATATATATATGTGTGTGTGTGTGTGTGTGTGTGTGTGTGTGTGTGTGTGTGTTTTCTTTTTATTCCCAGGATTTTATAAAGATTACAACAAACATTTTCTGTATTCCTAAGGAGTCAAACATAATTTCTCAAAAAAACCAAAAAAACAAACAAACAAAAAAACCCCCGGCTTATAGAGGGTGGAACAGAGGAGAGATGTTTTCTTGCCTTGGATATTGTGAATTAAAAAAAAAAAAAAAATGTATCGTGTTGCCCAGTATGCTTCTTGATAAAGTCTTCTTCCTCTGAGGGTGATCAGGTAATGTTAATATTAGTACAAGCAAAACATAATTAGATAAGTAAATCTGCTGTGCCCAGATACACATTATGTATTACAAAGTCAGTGCATAGAATGGCTTTAAAAAGCCATTTGCTGCTTAGCACTATTTGGGGGCTATCAGGGCCTTGCCTAGGACCTTACAGTCAGCTCTCCGTAATGTTTGCGGAACTGACTTATTGTACTGTTTCTTTTTGCAAAAGAGCAGAAATGTCATGTTCTAGACTCTTCTTGGAGCAGATGTGTGTTTTTCTCTCTGTATCACTAGAGTCCAGCTCAGTGTCAAGCACTGGGAGAGGCTGAACCTAACTGAAGCAGGACTGAAACTCACTATGAATCAAGGTTAAAACCCAAAGAATGAAAACATCCCTGACTTTCAAAAGGACATCGATGCCTGCTTCTGCTCTCCGTCCATTTCATATGTCAGAGTTATCCACAGGGCCATGACTTCCCACTTTATTTTCAGTTTACATTTTTTTTTTTTTAAATTTCAAATGTCCTCTCTCTGACTCACCAACTGTGATGCACTATTATTCATTTGAAATAAAATGAATTGTAAATCTGTTTTGTGAGTTCCTTAATACCCCTTGGACTAAATAGAGAGATCTTAAGGTGCTGTGAAACCATGTTGAACATTTCACACCCTGGAGAGTCCAGGATGTGATAATTTAATAGCTTCATAGACGGGGGTGCATGTTGAAGATGACTTTCCTATATTTTCTCTCTTTTTATTCATTTAAAACTCAGTTGCTCTGTTCTCTGTAGGCTGTGGTTACAGTTTTTGTGTGTGACTAATACACACCATGTTCAGCATCAACATGGTGTATATTTCAGCATGGAGTTCTCCACGCCAGACGGAGACATTCTCACAAGCCCAGCCATTGCTTGCTGAAACTGGAGGCTGATCTCTGCAGATCACTTCCGAGAAAGCACCCAGGTTTCTGCAACCATCTGCATTTGGCTCCTGGAAGCTGGTCACCTTTGTCTGTGGAGAATCACCTCCTTTTCCTCTGTGTGCTAGAAAAGCCACTTAAAGTCCCTCCCTCCCCACAGCCTGTGGGAAAGGAGGGGTCTGGAGGTTCTTCTTAGTGGCCAATACACTCAGCTCTCTGACGTCTGGGAAGGCTGCAGGGGTTTGGCACACTCTAGCCTTAGGAATATTTGTCAGACATGGTGGGAAGGTCATCTCTGTATAAAATATCGCTGCAAGGCCGCTGAGCCTAGAGGTGGACCCTACAGTACCCGGTGAGATTACACAGTCCTCGTTGCTAGAGGCTTGGCATCATTTGTTGAGCCCTTTCCCGCTCCTTATTCCCTCCCTCATTGTTATCCATTTTACAACGATGTCTTCTTTAGGGCGTGTGCAGTTGAGAGAGCAAAGGCAACACGTCTTGGTTAAGTTCTTCACTTGCTAGTTGATCTGGTGAAGGAGGGTGATCTCAGAGGCAGCATCCATTTGTGGTTCAGCATCAAACTCCTATTCCCGAGACCTGTAACCATGGGTAGTTGAGAGTTCCCAATACACAATGCTGTAGATTCAAGCTTCAAGAAGAAACCTACCCTGGCTTGGTGGTGGCTCAGTTGGCTGGAGCATCATCCCAAACACCAAAAGGTTGTGGGGTTTGATCCCCAGTTGAGATGTATATGAGAGGCAACCCATAGATGTCTCTCTCTCTCTCTCTCTCTCTCTCTCTCTCTCTCTCTCTCTCTCTCTCTCAAATCCATACACATATCCTCAGGTGAGAATAGAAAATAAAACATCTGAAAGATGGAAGTGAAAGAGAATATAGGGGGATAAATGGTGATGGAAAATAAATTAATAAAATAAATTAAAAATAAATTAATAACAATAAATTTAAAAAGAGGAAGAAGAATCCTAGTTAGGCTTTTGGGCTTGAACATACCCTTCAGGATAGGAACCAGCTAACTTAGCAGAAACTCTCACATGTGAGAGCTTGCCAGGATGGGAGAATGACTCAGCAGTGGCTCAGGAAGCAAAATGCTAAACAGCGAAGACCTGGCTTATTAGTGTCAGAGAAGATTATCTGAAGGAGTGTGAGAAGCTGCAGAAACTGAGGGGAGAAATGAGGTCGTTCAGGTTGGCAAACTGCTTCAATCACCATGTACTCCCTTATGTCCCTCCTGCTAGCTGTAGTTTCAAAATCAGCAATAACTCCTTTCACAATAGTTAGGGATTATAAATGCCTATGCACACATTTGAGAGTGATACGTGTACTAGTCAAGTGTTACACAGCTAAATTGTTTGTATTTGTGTAACTTGTTTGTTGAATGAGATGGATTTAGGAGGATATGATCAGGAAGCAATCTTATTTTCCTTTACCACTGCCTGTAAACACACTTGGTAGGATCTCCACTCAAAGCTTCTTTTTTATTAAAAAAAATTAATTAATTAATTTTTATTTTATTGATTAAGTTATTACATATGTGTCCTTATCCCCCCATTGCCCCCAACGTGCCGCCCCCCCCCCCACCTCGTTCTCTGTGTCCATTGGTTAGGCTTATATGGATGCATACAAGTCCTTTGGTTGATCTCTCCTCCTTACCCCAACCCTCCCCTACCTTCCCTCTTACTCAAAGCTTCTTGAATGCATCTTGGGAGATATGGTTCTTTGGTCTCTTGTCACCTGACTGACTTCTCTTATCATTTATAATAGATTTATTTTTCAGAAGTTAAAATAGGTTTTATTTAGCCTCTAAAAGCCATGGTCACTACTACCTTTTTGAAGTTTTTAACTTATCTTCATTGTTGAAAGTATTACAGATGTACCTCTCCCCCTCACCCCCCATTAACCCTCTCTCCCCCACTCCCTGCCACTCCCAACCCTCTCCAGGCTTCACTACATTATTATCTGTGACCATGGATTGTACTCTACCCCCCCCCCCCCCCCCCCCGCCCCAAGAATCATCAGTTTGTTGCATGCTTCCATGTCTCTGGATCTATTTTGTTTGTCAGTTTATTTATTTATTTTTTCAATAGATCCCACATATACATTGTAAGGACAAGAAGAAGGCTTTCTTTTTCTTTGCTGTGGCCTTCCACAATTTATGAGAAGCACCCGGTAATTAAACTCCAGGTTGTTTAGCTCCTTTGATTCAAATGGCCCCTCTGTTCAAACTGCAAGACAAGATAAGCTACTCTTAAGGCTACATTCTTGCATACCCTCTTCCCTGCTGTTTTTAGAGCTCAGGGTTAATTCGCACCAAGGAGTCTCTAGTTAGAAAATTCCCTACCCACCTCCCCTTCAAACAAGCTTCTTTTGAACTCTTCATAGTTTTGCTCTAAGCATGTTTTACAGACTTAGGAAAAATACTGATATGCCACTTCCCTAAGATATCTGCCCAACTGTCTACTGAAAAACAAAGAAACTCCTCTTCAGCCTCAAATCCTCCTCCCTTCCTTGCCAGTGGACAGAGCATCAGCCTGCAGACTGAAGGGTCCAGGGTTCGATTCCAGTCAAGGGCACACACCTGGTTGCAGGCTAGATCCTCAGAAGAGGATGTATAGGAGGTAGCCAATCAGTGATTCCCTCTTATCACTGATGTTTTTATCTCTTTCTCCCTCTCACTTCCTCTCTGAAATCAATAAAAATATGTTTTTTAAAAAATAATAAAATAAAAAAAAGAGGCATAAATGAGTTAGATGAAATTCATTGGTGATCATTGGAGAAAGCAAAGTGGGGAACAAGTATAATGATAGACACATACTTTTTTTACTTAGGCGGGTGCAGGATAGCTAACAGTCACAATGAACTCAATAACAGGGACAATAGACAGGCCCCGTTAGGGTAAAGATTGACCTTTGCCAGGGAAGATACTAGCACAGGACATGACTACCTACCATAAACTGCTTTTTAGTTTAAAAAGTTTTAATCTCAGACCCTTTTTGTGGTTACTTTAGGTCTCTGAGTTTGCAAGTCTGCCACACAGGCCTTCCCTGAGCTAGTCAGGTTAGCATGTGGCCCTTTTTTGTCAACACTTTTATACTTTTAATTTCATTTTCCAGTGTTTATTCCAGTATAGTGTTAAGAATAGGGATAGTTGGTATTCCTGTTTTGTGATTTTAAAAAGCATGGCTGAGCCCGTAGTAAAATGCATAACTTGTACTATAACGCAGCTAGAAACATACATTATTCAATGTCTAGTAATTTTACTTCTAAGAATTTAGTCTAGAGACATAGATGAATAAATAATAGATTAGTAAATGATAATTTATTATTTATCAATTTCTTCATAACAGTGATATTTATAATAATAAAAAATTAGAATCCGCCTGGCTGGATGGCTTGGTTGGCTGGGAAGTCATCTTTTTTTAAAAATATATTTTATTGATTTTTTACAGAGAGGAAGGGAGAGAGCTAGAGAGCTAGAAATGTCGATGAGAGAGAAACATCGACCAGCTGCTTCTTGCACACCCCCTTACTGGGGATGTGCCCACAACCAACGTACATGTCCCTGACCGGAATCGAACCTGGGACCTTTCAGTCTGCAGGCCGATGCTCTACCACTGAGCCAAACCGTTTTTGGCTGGGAAGTCATCTTGTACACCAAAAAAGGTTGTGGGTTCAATTCCCCATCAGTGCACATACCCAGATTAAGAGTTCGATCCCCAGGCATGGCTCATTCAGGAGGCAACTGAGGATGGATGTTTCTCTCTTATACTGTTATTTCTCTCCCCTCCCTTCCCTTCTTCCTGCTCTAAAAAAACACACACACACACAAAAACACACAAAACAAACAAACAACAACAACAACAACAAAACCCAGAGGAAATATATTCTCAGGTGAGGATTAAAAAAATAAAACAAATTAGCAGCAATCCAAGTGTTCAACACTTTAGAATGGTTAAATCAACTTTGGAATATCCAGATGATAAAATAAGGCTGTATTATTTATCTAGTAATATATAAAATTAATATTATCCCACACAGTTTATGTGGTCAGGAACTCAGGAGCAGCGTAACTAGATGGTTCTGCCTCAGGATACATCATGAGGTTCAGGTCAAGATGTTGCCTGGGGTGGCATCATCTGAAGGCTTGACTAGGTCTGGAGGTTCTGCTTCCAAGGTAGCTCAGGCATATGCTTGGGAAGACAGTGCTGCTTGTTGGCAGGAGGTCTGGATTCCTTACTACCTGGACCTTCCCATGAGACTGGCGTGTCCTCTCATGACATGGCAGCTGGCTTCTCCCATAGTGAGTGATCCCAGAGAAAGCAAAGCGGAAACTGCAATGCCTTTGATGAAGTCACACTGTTATTTTCACAACATCCGGTGTATGGCACGGTTCAATCCTGGTCATTGTAGTCAGGGCTAACTAGGGACATGAGTTACCAGAGGCAAGAATCACTCGCAGTCATCAGAGAGGCTAGTTACTACAGTGTGCTCTGGCCCCCAATGATTTATGTGCCACACATATACAAAACACACTCAGACTTTCACAAGTGTCCCCCCCCAAAGTCTCAACTTGTTCCAACATCAGTTCTAAGTACAAAATCTCACTATCTCAACCAGGTCCTGGGGCCGAGGAAGCTCCTTGGGTATATAGTTCCTTTACTATTTAGTTCCAAATACAGTTCAAGTGTAGCTCCTCTCAAGTGGAAGGCCTGCTCTCTGACATTTACTGCTGGGACAGGCATAGGAAAGCTGTAGATATTCCTATTCAAGACAGAACAGGAGGCTCACAGAGGTCATTGCTTCATAGCAATTCTAACATCCAGCCAGGCAAATGTTGCAAGTTCTTCAATTAGGATTCAGGCCTACTCTTTCCTGGGAAAGATTTTCCATGGCTCTTGGCTCTGCCCTCAGAGTTCTCGTTTCTGACCTTTCATTCTTCCTTCCTGTTCCATTAAGAGTAACCCATGTTGGGCAGCTAAGAGACAGTCTCAGCCTGCTTCCTGTATATCAAAGGTTGGGAGTCTAAAGGTCTCTTTTTCATTTTGTATGAGTTCAGTCCTCTCAGTCCAGCCTACTGATAGTAGTAATTAAATAACAACCACATAAGCCAGTCAATGAAAGAGAAATACCACATGACCTCGCTCATTTATGGATATTAAAGAACATTATAAACTGATGAACCAAAAGACAGATATAAAGACAGTAAAGCAACAAGCAGACTGTCAAATTACAGCGGGTAGGGTAGGGAGATCTGGGTGAGATAAGAGATCAACCGAAGGACTTGTATACATGCATATAAGTACAACCAATGGACACATAACTCTGGGGAGGAGGGTATGTATGGGAGGGGGGGGGGGCAATGTTAAAATATGTACACAGATAACAATTTAATAAAAATAAATAAATAAATAAATAAACAACAACAAAACAACCACCACACAACTTTGTAGGTCACAGAAGGATTGTAAGTGGGATTCATTCCATTAGACAAAAGCTACACCATTACCTCTCTTCAAGATGAGCCATTTTCTACCTGGTGCTTTTGTTGAAATTGCTGAGGGATGATGTCCTTACCTTGCTTAGAAGCCCTAGAGTTCTCTGAAGTAAGTACTCTTTGAGATTTCTTTGTTGTTGTTGTTACACAAATCAACCCATTTGTTACAGGCTAGCAATGTCTCAAACTGTGAAGTGTCTGCTGGTCTTTCAGTTCCTTCAGTCTTCTGATGACAGACTTCACTGTGACCCCAGAAGTTGGGGTGTAGTCCACAGACCACCAGCTGCTGTTTTCATGCAGGAACCACAGTGCCAGTTCCCTACAGCTTGTCTCTTGGTTTTGCCACAGAAAGAGCAAGTCTACTTGTAGTGCCAGCTGATTTCAATCCTCACCATCTTCCTGAGGGAGGCACCAGGAAAGGTCCTACATTTATCCTCCTGGTGCGTTTAGTCATGTTGCTGCTAACTAGGTCTGAACTCAAGAGGAGCACTCCCTTAGATTTAAAAAAGTTATTAAAATAGGGTTTTACAGTCACAGCCTCCATTTCATCCTTAGGCCATGTTTTCTTGGAAGAGCTCTGGATTTGATTTTTTAATTTTTTTTTTTTTTGCTTGAAAGCCATTTTACAATTTTAGCATTTTCTGTCATCTGGAAAATTTCAAAAGCAGCAAGTCTTGACTCCTTTTTGTTTAATAGTCCTTCCTTCATCTTATCTCTTCTCTCACATGTTGCTATAAGCAGCCGAAGGGAAACTAGCACACTTTCAGCATTCTGCCTTGAAATTGCCTTAGCTAAATCACTTAGTTAATTAGATATATTTCTCATATATATATATATATATATATATATATATATGCATCTGACAGTGTTGCTAAATTTTTGTTTTATGTAAAAAGAATCTCTCATCTTTTAGTTTCCAATAATGTTTTGCAGATTTCCCTCCAAGCCCTCATCAATAGCATCCTTAAAGGTCATCTGGCTTCTGCTAACCATTTCTTCCATGTACTTTACACTTTCACTTCTCAAAGTCTTTCCTTTATGCTGTTGTAGGCTACCTTGTATTTTAGGTCTTTTGTTATGGAGGTGTCACACTTCTGGAGACAAAATTATTATTATTTATCTGTGTGCAAGTTATTCCAAGATTTAGATGTTTAAAATAATAAATGTTTATTAACCCACACAATTTTCCTTGGTCAGGAACCCAGGAGCAGAGCAGGAACCCATGTCCCAGAGGCATGAGGTTACACTCAAGGTGTCACCCAGGGTTGCAATCATCCAAGAAATTGACTGAGTGGGAGGATCTACTTCCCTGCTGACAAATTAAAATACCTGGCGCATTAGTGCTAGTTGTCAGGAGGCCTCAGTTCCTCACTATGTGGGCCTCGAGATGGATGTGGAGTTTTATGACGTATCTGTTGGCTTCTCCTATAGCGAGTAATAGTAATAATAATAATAATAATAATAATAATAATAATAATAATAATAAAGAAAAGCAGGGCAGAAGCTGTAATGCTTTTAGGACACAGCCGTGGAAGTCACACTGTATTGCTTCTGAAGTATACGCTTTATACGCACAGGTCAGCTCTCTCCACTGTGGAGGAGACTGCACAGGGTCACGAATACCAGGAGGCAGTAATCAATCATTGGGAGCTACTTGGAGGCTGGCTTCCACACCGAAGATAACTAATTATGGCAGATATCCAAAATAGTGTGTTTGAAAGAGCTTTAATAATAGGGTAGATGAAAGATTCAGAAAATATATTTAATTTAGTATAATCTAAAAGTTATTAAAAATAGCTTTTTATGTTACTGTCTAAGAGTGCCTATTATACAGAGAAGATAGAGTAGAAGGAAAAACAAAATGTTAGGGTTAATTAAATATTTCTAGGTGAGAGCATTGTGAATGTTAAAGTGTTTTTTTCTTTATTATTGTTGGATGTTTCCTCTACAGTTATGTTTTTGGAAACATCCAACAATAATAAAGAAAAAAAACAATAAAAAAGAATAATTTTATAGTTAACAAATGTGAGTTTTGAGGCCACAGTTGGAAAATTACTTTAATTAAAAAAAATATATAAACAATATCATTTTCCTTTAGTTTAAAAATTAAAATGTCTACACCCCCGAAAAAACAACTGTTAATTTGAAATGGCAGGAGCTGTTAACTCCCAGTTTGGCAATTGATGACTTATTATAAAGATAGTCATACTGTCAAATTTTAAATTAATATTTGTATTAGCACAGAGGGAATTTGTGTGCTCATATCCATGAGTGGGTTCACTGGGAAAGGGGGGGAAAGACTCCTTTAAAGATCATTCTTTAGTACAATAGTCTTTGAGTTATTTAATATTTAAGGCTAATTAACAAATACAAACTTTTATATTTTCTTTTTTAGTAGAGTACCTGACTCCACAACTTGTCCAAAAAGATGACATTTAAAGCAGTAATAAAAACATTCCTATATGATTATTTGAAACATAAAAACAAAACGAAGTGTAATCAGGTTGGGTCTGAGCCCTGGCCGGGAGCGCAGTTGGTTGGAGCGTTGACCTGAAGCGCCGAGGTTGTGGGTCGATCCCTGGTCGGGGCACATGCAAGAGGCAACCAATGAATGCATAACGGAGTGGAACAAAAGATTGATGTTTCTCTTTCTTTCTCTAAAACCATAAGGAAATAAAATAAAATTGTTTTTAAAGATGCAAATGAATGTAAAACTTTAAAAAATATATCAGGCTTGAGATCCTTGGAAGCTCTTCCTGAAAAATGAATGCAGGATTTCTTTTCTGTGGCTGTGAGGACAATCCATGTTTATAAAGTTTTTTAGTGCACAGCTCAGCATCCTGGAAGTATCTGTAATAATAATAAAAGCATAATATGCAAGTTGACCGAACAACCAAACCGCAGAATGACCTTCTGGACGACCTTGCTATGATATGCACTGGTGCCAGCCCAGCCAAGGCGGGTGTGAGTGATTGGTCCGAGACCCTGTCATTGCCCACAGAGGGAGGCCCAGGCTACCCAGTTGGCAGAGCTGCAGTGCGTGGGTGGGGCCTCGCTCTGGGCTGTGATTGGTCATGGAGCCTCAGATGGGTGGGCAGAACTTCCCTCTGCTGGGTGCAGTCCTGCGATTAATCTCCCCAAAAAGGCAGGCCCAGGCCAGCCAAGCAATCGCACCCCATATCTGTTGCCCACAGAGGGAGGCGACCAGTGGCAGGGAAGTGGGTGTGGTGGTGGTGGGCAGCACTGCACAGATGGCAAGCAGAGGCAATGGTGGAGGTGGGGCCAGCTTCTGGCAGTCAGGTGGAAGGAAAGCCCCAATAGACCCTGATTGGCAGCCAGGTTTAGGGACCCTACCTGAGGGGTCCTGGATTGTGAGGGCACAGGCCAGGCTGAAGGTCTGCCCCACCTCCGTGCATGAATTTCATGCACCAGGTTTCCTAATAACCTCTAACCGCTCAGGTCCGTGGATGTTTGTGCATTTTCATTGCACAAAGGTGTTCACTGAGGGCTGGTGGGGCTGAAATTCCAGCTGGCACACACTTGTCCAGGCATCAACTATCAAGGGGAGACCTGGTCTTCCCGTCCTCTTTTATAGATGGGCTAGAGTTCTGCAGCTCCTTTGTATTATGAACCTAGGAAAACGTAGGCATTTTGTCTGTTCTTCTGATTTTCCACTCGTTAATTATTGCTAAAGAATTTCACTGTAGTGTATTTTTGCTTTCTGTTCAGTCTGAAGAATTCCTTCTAGTATTTCACTAGTTATCTTCATTATTCCCTTTAAAAACTTTTATTTATTGAAGAGAGAGAGAGAGAGAGAGAGAGAGAGAGAGAGAGAGAGAGAGAGAGATTGTTTTGTTGTTCCATTTACTTATGCATTCATTGGTTGCTTCTTGTATGTGCCCTGACCAAGGATTGAATCTCCAGCTTCGGTGCCTCAAGACGATGTTCTAACTAACTGAGCTACCTGGCCAGGGCTCCGTTGTAGTTTTCTTGAAAGAACTGAACCTCAGAATAAGGGACACACACAATAGCTTAGCAGAAGATGAAGCCAGTGTGTTTTGCTTTCTCTTCATCACATGCTCCTTCTCCACCTACTTCATATTACAATAGAGAAATGCAGGTAAGAATTTTGTATTGCTGAGATATTTTGGAAGATGTTTTTCTTAATCATTTATACCATTCCCTTAACCACACATGTTGCAGAGTTTATTTTCAGGCAATGAGGAGAGTGAGAAAAATTTAAGAACAAGAGCATAATAGGGGAATTACAAAGAATGGATACTAAAATATAGGTAGGGAGAAGAGATTGGAATAATATGTTAAGAAGAATTTGGTACCCACTTATAATAGGTTTGTGAACTTATATGGAGTATGAAAAAAAGGTGTTCAAAACTCTCAGTATCATTTTATTTTATTTTTCATCATTGCCCAGATTTTGAATAGAACACGCTGGTAGAATAGAAAGGGACAATTTTTTTTTTTTTTTTTTTGGTCTTTTGGCTACTTGCTACTTGTCTTTCTATTTTCATGCTACCAAAGCAGAGTTTAGCACAACAAAAACAGTCAGAAGAAAACTTTCTAAAGAGATGGGATTTAAAAACCATCAATCTGTTAGGAAGTATTTTCCTTATTCCCATGGAAACAAGAATCTGTTGGGATCTGCAGACATGATGGAAACCCAGGCCTCCTCTGTTCCTGCTGCCCTGTCTGTGGCCAAGAAAATGGATTGGGTCCATGTGATGAAAGGGGGCATACTGCCTCTTCTCTTCCATGCCTTTCAGTCCCCGATGCACTTGCTGATCTTGATATTATGCTGCACCAGGTTAATTTCCTTTGGTTATAATGCTCCTTAGATTCAGAGGGATTTATAACTGGAAGGTCCATAGAAACCATCTGGCCCCAAACCAATTACACAACACACGAGAAGAACGATAGGTTAGAGCTCAGAGTGGCAGCTCCCAGTCCAGAATGTTTTATGTCCACTTTGCTTTCTTTTGGTAGCGTGTCCATTTCACTAAATAACAGGTGTGACCTGAGTTGCTTATGTCTTACCAGATGTTCAGGAAGCTGATGTTCATGCTGGCCCTCCATTCCTAGTCCGCACCCCAGGCATCTGTGTTCAACCTCTGGTTACTCCTGCAGCCATAAATAACTCTTCCTATGTAAACTGTTAGCTCCAAACCTGCCTGCCACTCAGCAGTCAAATTCTGGTGTGTTTGAATCCTATAATATTTCGGCCCTACGTCAAACATCAGCTATAGCGCTCTGTAAAAGTGCTTAGTATTTTATCTGTTTGAAAATCTCGTTATAAGAGTATTGTGCCTTCTTTCAACAAACTTCTCTCATTTGACTAAATTTTAGTGTTTATATTTCTGTCAAAATCTCCCCAGTTGCAGTTAACAAAGGTGTTTCCCCCGCCCCCCCGTCCCAGTTAAAAGTGAGACATACATTATTATAATTCAGTGGATATTTTTAGAGATATGCAAAGGTTGTGATGAGTGTTTTAGGATGTGATCTTAAAATGTTTAAACTCATGTGTTAGGACGTTTCCTGTTATTCTCAGGAAAAAAAACAACAACATACCGAATACCTGATTTGAAATAGAACTGTGCCAAGAAGCTTTAAGTTTCTCTAGATCAGAGGTTTAGAAGCTTGGCAGGCTTCGGACCCTGCTTTGTTTAAGAAGAAAGGCTTCGTGACAGAAAGAACTCAGGAAATGCAGGGGATGGAGTGAAAGTGAATTTTTCACGTACACTCTTTATAAAAAATATAAGCCCATGTTACAGTGTTTGAGAAATCTAGTAATCTCAACATGATTGAACCTATGATGACTTGGGGCCTTGTAGAGCCTGAGCAACATCATTAATCAGTAAGATCACTGGAAGTGATCTTTATAGAGCATTTTGGATATTAATGAAGACTCGCTGAATGTATATTGGTCCCAGAATGTAGCTAATTGGCTGTTTTGTCATTAAATATAAATCATTGATATCAGATTATTTTTCTTATTTACCCTGTTCTCCTAACCTTTCACGCTGAAGAAAACCTGTTTTGGGTGAAGAAGCTGGCCTTTATCTGTGGTGGTTCTCAGGGCTTCCACCGTGGGCAGAGGCCCTGAATAGGTTCCGAAGTGCCCGGAGACCTATGTGTTCTGCTGCCATCCCTCTCCCTTAGGTAAAGACTGTACAAAAGGGTTGGGGGAGAGTCAGAGTAGGGCTGTCCTGTAAGCCAGAGAAACAGATTTTTAGACCACCTTCCACCCATGCAGTCCAATAGTATTTATTCCTTCTAGTTTCCAAGATTTCTAGAAAGCATGGAACTGTGTATTACCCCTACATCAAGATCAGATTCTATGCAATGTGACCATCTGCTTTGGTCGATGGAAAGCTAGTGAGCAGATGTGCAGCCTGCATGTGCCATGTGATAATGAAGACTACTGAAAGAACCAGGCTCTGTGACTAGCTTTTGGTTCAAATATTAACCAGTTTTACTTCTTCACTTATTTATTTGTTCATTTGTTCAATAAGTGAGTCATTCATTCTGTAAATACTCAATGAAAACCTACTTTAGTGATTCTTTTAAAAAGAATATTTTATTGATTTTTTTACAGAAAGGAAAGGAGAGGGATAGAGAGTTAGAAACATCGATGAGAGAGAAACATTGATCAGCTACCTCCTGCACACTCCCCACTGGGGATGTGCCCACAACCAAGGTTGACCAGAATCGAACCTGGGACCCGAGTCCACAGGCTGACGATCTATCCACTGAGCCAAACCAGTCAGGGCTACTTCAGTGATTCTTAATCAAAGGACCTCAAACCTCAAATTTCACAAAGGAGCTGCCAAAATTTTGGTCAATGCATTTATTTTATTTTTATATAGATGACAACATCTTATGATTACAGCGATGTCTCGTCCCTAAAGTTGAGTAGGTCCTAGAGAACAGTGTAGAGTGGGACATGAGTTGCTCCAAGGAATAGCAACTAAGAAGAGTAAAGCCTTGGCCAGGTAGCAGCTCAGTTGGTTAAAGCGTCACCCCTATAGGCACCGCACCCCCACCCCCTTGGAGCACATATAAGAATCAAACAATAAATGCATAAATAAGTGGAACAACAAATCTCTCTCTCCCTCTCTCTCTCTCTCTCTCTCTCTCTCTCTCTCTCTCTCTCTCTCTCTCTCTCTCTCTCTCTCCCTCTCCCTGTCCTTCTCCCTCTCCCTCTTCTCTCTCTCTCCCAAATCAATTTAAAAAATAAAAAAGAAGAATAATAAAGTCAACATCTAAGACAAACCATATTCTGGTATAGAAGATCTTTGACTTCAGGAGTATATAAAAGAGTGAGATCAGGGTTGTAAACCATTTCCTTCAGTATCAATACTCTTCTGAAGGGTGACCAAGTAAAGATTGCAGTAACTAGGAGGTTTTATAGGCACCATAAGATGCTTATATTTCAGAAGTGATTTCAGTAGTTTGTTGTTGACTGCTTCTGCAGCTCACATTTAAGTTGTACTCACATAACTGTAACAGAGATGATTTAAAGTTGCTAGGGGTAGAGAACCAAGAATATTTATTTTTACCTAAGTCACAAAGGGGCAGGAAGGGAAGGTCAGGGAAGTGATAGCGGTGAGTGAGGGCCATTTCAGGCCAAGAAAATAATAGACACATGGCAGAAAAGTCTAATTATTTCCCTTTCATGAAATACCACATGTTTAGGTAAAGCACATGGCCACCAGGTAGAGACTCTACCTTTCAACCTTCCCTACAGCTCAGTATGACTAGGTTCAGGCCAAGAAGATGTGAACCAATATTATATGTGAGCAACTTCTGAGTTCTCTCCTTGGAGACAAAGCCACTTGCTCTAGGCTCTCTCTGGCCAGACATGAAGGATAAGCTCTCCTCACCTTTGTGGATGATGGCAATACCCTAGGATAGGGGTGTCGAACTCAATCAGAGAAGCAGCCAAAATCTAAAATCCAGCCTAAATCGCGGGCCGAATGGTTTACTGAACAGTCATAAACTGTCATTGTGATGGAAACGCAGCGGAGTGCAGTGATGACAGCGCGGTGCGGGCCACATTGCAAGGCCTGGCGGGACGGATTTGGCCCGCGGGCCTTGTGTTTGACACATGTGCCCTAGGAGATGGTGAAGTAATAAGATATTAGGAACCTGGGTTTCCGAGTGACCACGTGGAGCTGTGCTGCTTGGGAGTGTTGGGAGGAGGGCTGGAAAAATCGGAAAGGCAGGAATCGGTGTAGTTTGTGTGCTGGAAAGCATGGCTAGGCTTGTTTCTCACAACTGGCCATGCTGGGCTGTGTCGAGACAACCTTGGTCTTAATAGGCCTGCGGTGAGGTCTGTCCTCTTTCCCATAGTGGGTCCTGCCTCCAAAAAAAGAGCAACACTTCAACTCTGGTCTCTCCTTGCCCCTTGAATTTTCTTTGTAAACCAGCTGTCCTGTCAATACCCTGGCTTTGTGCCCTCCCTCCCTGCCCCCCCCTGGAGTGACACCCCCCCCTTCCCCCCCCCCCCCCCCCCCCCCCCCGCCAGTGAATACACAGACACTGAAGCACACATCACCACACATCGGTGGAGCACTCCAGAAATTTACTACCTTCTGGTCAAATCGGACAGGTATTCTAATTGTAGGAAACACTAACAGCAGAATTTCTCCATCCACATTGAATTTTACTGCTGTGTTGTTAATGATCTCTCCTATTCTTACCTTCCTACTGGCTGTGGTTGACAATTTGAAAAATAAATTATTTAGAGAAAATAAGGACTTTAAAAAAATTCCATTTTCAATAATCAGGAAAGCAGTATTTCTCCCTTCCAAGTGCTAACCAGGCCCGACCTTGCTGAGCTTCCAAGGTCAGATGAGATTGGGCGTGTTCAGGGTGGTATGGCAGTAGACAGGAAAGCAGTATTTCTTATCCCCCCATCCCCCACTCACACACACACACACACACACACACACACACACACACACACACAGCTTTCCTATCAAACTCTACAATCTGAACTCTTGCTGGGTGATGTTGAATGTCAGCTCTGTGCTTCCACAAAGCTACTAATCATTCATCACAGCCCCAGGCCCCTGGTTGCTGAGTCCACCTCCCCTTTCTGATTCCCTTGCCACCCTCCTCCCGCCTGCTGTGTGCCCGGGAGACTGACCTGTGCAGGCGGCATCCTTAGGCCCCCTCACCCTCTGATGCCAAGTGGGTTTGGCAGATGGGAAACCCTGGCAGGAGGCCAGAGGTGCAAGGAAAGCAGGTCAAGGTGCTTGACCTCCATGGCCCCCTCCCTGCTGGGTTGACTGCAGAGTCAGGTGTAGGTCTCTATCAAAAACCACAGCTCCCACCAGGGGGCCAGACCAGGCCGCCAAACAGCTCTCCTCTTAGCTTCAGGTTCTAGTAACAACTCTTCCCTGGCCTCCCTTTTCTCTGACAGCACTGGCTCCCCACTGCTGGTCTCATGAGCACCTCCCCTCTGTAAATAGTCCCTTTCTCACACCATCGTCAATTCCCGTTTCAGTGTGCTACCTTTTGCCAGCTGAAAACTGACTGGTATGGTGAGTAAGCCAGCATTGTTGACTGCTTCTTCTGCTCACATGCCCATGGACATGAGAGGGGCTAGTGCATTAGGTGGATTTACTTGGTCTAAATCACCTGCCCTAATGTCACCTCATATATTTTCATTCATTTCTTCAGGCCAACCTTACATATCGTGGCCCTAGAACGTTTGCCGCGATAGGCACAGGGAACAAAGGTCTCTCTTCCCCACACCGCGCCATCTTTCCCCAAGGAACTCCGCTCTCTCATTCTCTTCTTCCTCCTCCTCAGGACTCTCCCTCCCTCTTCTCTCTCTCAGCCTCTCTTTCTGAGTTTCTATAATCTATCATTTATCTATCTATCATCTATTATCTATACAGACACATACATATATGCATATGAAAACAGTCCTTTTTTCTGAACCAGTGGAAGGTAAATTATATTATGGCATTTTACCTTTAAATACTTGAGTGCGTATTTCCTAAGAATAGAATATTCTGTTACATAACCACAGTATAGTTATCAACTCCATAAATTTACACTGATATAAAACTTGTATCTAGTCTGGCAGCCATATTTCGAATTTGCCCGCTGATCTAATCATGCCCTTTAATCGGAAGCACGTCCACAGTCTCCTGTTGTCTTTTATGACACTGACATTTTGAAAAGCAGGCCCTCCACCCCCACGCATGCACCATCCTCAGTTCGCGTTCGGCTGATGTTTCTTTGTGATTAGACTGGGCTATGCATTTGTGGCCACGGCGCTGCACGGGGGCTGCTGTGTTCTTCACAGGGTTCCACATCAGGGGACTCAGAGGCTCACTGCCGGAGGTCACTCTGATCTCTGCGGGATAATTATTAGGTTTCATTTTCTCCCGGAGACTAATAAGAGTCTGTGGGGAGACACTCGCAGACCCGTGAGTATCCTGCTCCTCATCCAGGCCTCCCTGGGGATTTAGCATTCCTCGGGGTTTCTTGCTGACCTCATCTGCAAAGCGATGATTTTCCCTCGCCAGCCTCCCTCACACTGCCATTTGGCCCTCACCATTCTGATTGATCTGAGAGAGAGAGAGAGATGGATAGCTAGCTAGATAGATAGAGAGATTGGTTGCTTCGCACAAGCCCCAACTTGGGGATTGAACTTGCAGCCTGACCAGGAATCAAACCTGCCACCATTTGGTGTACAGGACGATGCTCCAACCAACTGAGCTACACTGGCCAGGGCTCCCCTGTTTACTTACCGTATTTTTCGGACCATAAGACGCACTTTTTTCCCCCCAGAAGTGGGGGGAAAAAGTCCCTGCGTCTTATGGTCCAAATATAGCCTACACATATACTTAAAAAAAAAAAAAAGTTTTTTTACTTGCCCGGCTCTGTGTGGTCTCTGTGTGCTTGCCCGGCTCTAAAATGGTTCTAAATGCTGCTGTTTACTTTACAGGGTTGATTACATGTGTTTATGACTGTGATGTTGGGTTTTAATGCACATAAAATATTTTAGGACACTATTTGTTTCAGAATCTTTTTTTCTTCATTTCCCTTCTCTAAAAACTGGTGCGTCTTATGGTCCGGAGCGTCTTATGGTCCGAAAAATACGGTATATATCTTTTTAGAATCATCCATATAGATTAATGTATTCCCATTCTTCAATAGTTTATCATTGTACTTCATATTTCCATGTTCCAGTTGTACCTGACTTAGCCAGTAGGATGCCCTTAAGCTTCTCCAAGTCCTGATAGCATGCTCTGTTCCTTTCGGTGCACTTTTTTTTTTTTTTTTTTTAATGTTTTATTGATTTTTAGAGAGTGAAAGGAGAGGGGTAGAGAGATAGAAACATTGATGAGACAGAAACATTTTTTAAAATATATTTTATTGATTTTTTACAGAGGAAGGGAGAGGGATAGAGAGAGATAGAAACATCGATGAGAGAGAGTCATCGATCAGCTGCCTCTTGCACACCCCCTACTGGGGATATGCCCGCAACCAAGGTACATGTCCTGGAATCGAATCTGAGACCTTTCAGTCCGCAGACCGATGCTCTACCACTGAGCCAAACAGGTTTCGGCTCGGTGCACTTTTTTGCTTTCTGGCTTAGCAACATGTCCCCAGCTCATCTCACACCTACCCTGTGCTAGCCATGGAATCAGCCATGTTTATGAGTAGTCTTTGTCCCTTTTCATGGGAAATACACGATTTGGGCACCAATTATGTCATTGCTGTTACTGCTGGGGTAACTTTGCTTCTTGTTGCTTTCAGTAGGCAGAACCAGGAACTATAAGTATGTACATGCATGTAAACATACACACACACATAGACATACCTAGGCACATAAACATATACACTTACACACATATGTATTTTAGAAATCCTGAGTTTGCACTGTACCTCCATTTCCCATCCATTCCCACAGAGTTTTTCTAGCCCGGCCCTGTTCCAGTTTTGTATGGCCCTCTTGCATAGAAAGAACTCAATAAGATCAATGCATTTATTCTTTGCTCACTTCTGAATCACATCAAGAATATTTTCCAAATTGTTGCGTCCATACCACTACATGTAATGTATTAGTCCAGAGAAATGGGGAGTGGGGGGTGCGGGAAGAGACTGAACAAAAACTGTGCACCTATGGATGAGGACAATGGGGGATGGGGAAAGGGCAAGGGTGGGGTGGGAACCTGGTGAAGGGGAGCAATTGAAGGGGGGGAAAAAGAGGAACACATTTGTAATAATAAAGATTTATTTAAAAAAGAAAGAAAGAAAAGATTTTCCCAAAGTATACACTAAAAAAAAAAAAAAAAAAAAAAAAAAAAAAAAAGGATAAATAGAATGCAAGTAAATATATAGAGGGAGATTTATTTTAAAATGTTTGCATACAAGATTGTGGAAGCTGGCAAGTCCGAAATCCGCTGGGCAGACTGACAGGCTGGAGGCCAGGGGAAGAGTTGATGCTATAACTCAAGTCAGAATTCCTTCCTCGCTGGAAGGCCTCAGTCTTTTCTTCTTAAGGACTTCAGCAGATTGGATGAGGCCCACCTAGATTTGGGAGTATACTCAAAATTTACTGATTTAAATATTAATGTCATCCCCAAAACACCTTAATGGTAAGGTCTACATTGGTATTTGGCCAAGTATCTGGGTACGGAGGGCTAGTCAAGTTGACACATAAAATTAACCATCATACTTACAAAGAAGAAAACTTTTTCAAAGTAACCTCATGGTCCTGGCTCAGTTGGTTTGAGCGTTGCCCCAATATGCCAAAGTTGCAGATTCAAAGCCCAGTTAGGGCACACATAAGAATCCACCAATGAGCCCTGGCCAGTGTGTTCAGTGGTTAGAGCATTGGCCTACTAACCAAAGGGTTGTGGGTTTGATTCATGGTCAAGGGCACATACCTGGGTTACAGGTTTGATCTTGGCTTGGGTCAGGGCATGTGATGAAGGCAACCAACCCATGTCTCTCTCATATAATATTTTTTTTCTTTCTCCCCCCTTCCCTTTTTTTTCCCATTCTCTCTAAATATATATATATATATATATATATATATATATATATATATATATATAGAGAGAGAGAGAGAGAGAGAGAGAGAGAGAGAGAGAATTGTTTATCTCTTATTAATCCTAACCCTATATATCCTCAGGTTAGGAGTAACAAGAACCTACCAATGAATGCACAAATAAGTATAACAACAAATTATGTCTCTCTCCTCCCCTCCTTCTCTCTCTCTAAAATCAATCAGTAAAAAATGCAACCTCAAAAGAAATGTACCTGAAGAATTGGGAGCACCCGTATTTAAAGGTGGAGGAAGGAGTAGAATACCCCTTCTCTTAGCCTTTCTTGCCCTGAAGCTCAAGATCTCCATGCAGCCCAGACTGACAACCACTGTTTCAACCCAAAGGAGTCATTAATGAGGGAACCGAAGGCCTTACCATAGGGAAGAGGTTCCTTTTAGGGGAGAAACAGGGAAGGGCTTTTCAGGGCCCTCAAGTCGTCCCTCATCTATTCCTCCCACTGTGAGAGGATTCTCACTCTCAGCTCTCTTCGCTTCTTTCCCGAGCTAAGGACGGCACCAGGACTCACGCTGAACACACTCTTCCCCACCCTCCTCCTCTCCCGACACTCACACGTTCCTCTGAGCCATGTAAGGCAGAGGAATACGCTAAGTGTTTTTCTCCCTGAGCCCGGGAGATAGAGAGTCGCTGCTGATACGAGGAATTCCCCAGGAAATGTTGTTATCTGAAGTACATGGTGCTGGTACTCCTCAGATAAACGCCTCTCTCCTGGGTAAGGAAGGTATTCCAGATAACCATGCCTCCCACAGCCCCCATCGCAAGCTCATCTGCTTTTGTGACTGTGTCAGCGTTGCTATAGCCGAAGCATTTTATCCCACTGAGACAGTGGGAGCAGCTGTTTGATCCTCAAACACAGATAACCCTGCAGAGGGCCTGTCTCACACGCTGGGAATCCTAAGCGAAGCGCCATCCACACAATCCTGAGAGAGAGAGAAGGCCTGGGTTCCAACCTCAGAACATCATAAAGATCCACCCATGTGCACACTCCCTGGGCAGAGGGACATCTGCCTCGCTCGATACACACTTGGGAGGGCTCGCGGCCATAGCCAGGCTGCAGCTGCCCGTGTGTGTGAGGCCGCAGCGTGACTAGTGGTGGGCAGTCTGTGCCAGGACCCTCTTCAGGGACCTGGAGCACTGCAGGCGCAGTGACTAGCTTGGGGAAAAAGAGCTGCAGAAATGAAAGAGAGAAGGTAAAAAGCGTTTCCCCCGTGCTGGCACGTTCTTCCCAGGGCAGACCTGTCTCCTCACTGCTCCATGTCTGCACCCCAGATCCAGCACATCTCTCTCCCCCATCAGGATACAGCCCAAACTTGCTTCTAACCTGCTTTCTCCAGCCTGACTAGGTACCTCCATCAATAAACTGCTCTGTGGTCCACACACCACCCCCTCCACCCACACACACACACCTCCTGCCAGACACACCTCACTTCCTCTTCCCATCATGGCGTTACTTGGGGCTGCCTTTTCTATGATGTCCTTCTGCAACCTCATCTGATGAAAGCCTGTTCTTCAAGCCCAGTTCCAACCTCACCTCCTTCTCTGACTTTAATTCCTTCTCTGTGTTCCTCGGCGCTCTGGGTGTGATTCTTACGTGGCTATAACTATTCATTCCTAAGTCTGCTGGGTCCCCACATACATGTATTTGTCATGTAAGGCCCTGAGGCTTTGGCCTATTGGTCTGCTGGGGTCCACTCAACCAAGCTCTGCCCTCGGCGCTGTCACAGCCTTGTCTTAAAGCTCTCGTCTCCTGCACTTCCTGCTGGGTCCCACCTCCCCTCCATCCATAGCCTGGTCCTCTCATCCTAGATCTGTGGTTGGATATTTTTCCTCCTGGACTAAGTGCAAGTCTTAGTTCCTGTTGCTATTTAACCTTTAGTTGTGATTGCTTTTGGCTCCTCCAGGTAACCTGAGTTCATTCTAATCTGCCCCCAGCATTGGCCTTCTCTTGTGTTGGAGGCATCCTGACTCCAGAGATAGAAGCACTGTCAGCACTAAGGTTCTGAATAGCATCATATCTTCCTTTGTATGCCTGCTGGGCACCCTGGCTGGCACAGAGGTGGCACTCATGCTCACTGAATGGTGAATAAATAAACCCTGATGTGCTCATACAATATTAATGCAAAACTCTGTTTGCAGTACTTACCTCAAAGGCATGATTATACTAGTAGCGTTCAGGGAAGAATCAAGAAACTAAAATTTTCATTGTATTTCCTTTTACATTATTAGCATGTTTTTGTCATGAATATGTTTTAATTAACAACAATAATAAGACATTCAGACAATCACAGCCTCAGTGTGGAGCCTACATTTGTATGGGTTTCCTAGGGCTGCCATAACAAAGTGCCACAGACCAGGCGTATTAAACAAAAGATGTTTATTTTTCCACAATTCTGGAGGCCAGAAATCTGAGATCAAGGTGTCAGCAGGGTGGTTTTGTTTCTGATGTCTCTCTCCTTGGCTTGCAGATGGCCTTCTTTTCCTGTGTCTTCACATGCTCTTCCCTCTGTACACGACTATGTCCTAATCTCCACTTCTTATAAGGACACCAGTCACATTGGATGAAGGTTCAGCCTTATCACCTCTTTAAAACCCTTGCTCCAAACACAGACTCATTCTCAGGTACTGCTCAACTGCGTATGCAATGGTCTGCACTGATGCCTTTGTAATGGTGTCTGCCAGGTGTGGAGTCCTTGCATGATGCTTGATAAAGGATTTTTCTTTCTGTCTTCCCTTTTCTGTACATCTAAGGCTCACCATTTATTCTAGTAAATGCACTGCTTTTGACAGGGTATAAGGACATTGATTACATAACAGCTTTCTTTAATTTTCTACAGCTATAGCCATAGGAGTCTGGAAACTTCCTTGGGCCAAGAATCTTGATTTCTGCAGATGTTAACCATTCTGCTTACAGTTTTTAAAAACTAAACTTTCCTCTGATTTCTGTCTACTTTGGACTGCTTTCAGACATTTTAATTGTTTTCAATATTGTCCAGTCTTTTTTTTTAAACTATATTTTATTGATTTTCTATAGAGAGGAAGAAAGAGGGATAGGGAGCCAGAAATGTTGATGAGAGAGAAACATCGACCAGCTGCCTCCTGCACGCCCCCTACAGGGGATGTGCCCTCAACCAATGTACATGCCCTTGACTGGAATTGACCCTGGGACCCTTCAGTCCGCAGACCGATGCTCTATCCACTGAGCCAAACCGGTTTTGGTGAATATTGTCCAATCTTTATATACATCTGCTAGAGATTTTCCTGACTGCTTTTCTTCTCCTGTACTAGTGAAGCAACTAATACCCAAACTTTTTGACAAATAACAATTAAACTTTTAATGAGCATATGTTTTAAGCCAGACAGTGGACTGAACTCTTTATATGGATTCTCTAATTTCATTCTCAAATGACCCTATTCTGTGGATTCTACTACTATTCTCGAGTTACAGATGTGAAGACTGAAGTTCAGGTTTCAGAGTTTACCCAAGGTCACATGTAATAGTTCTCAGAGCCAGGATTCAAACCCAGGCCTTGGCCAGGGCTGTGCTCTTAGCCTCCAAAGACACCTCCAAAGTAAAAAAAATAAAAAATAAAAATCTAGGCTCACATAAAGATATAACTTTATTAGTTTAGTTTACAAACAATAGATTCCCTAAGTATTGCAGACACACTTTGCAGATTATGGATTAACAAAGTCCTTGGGATAGTCATAGAAGTTTTGGAATCTGACTTTGGACTGAGCAATTATTATGCACATTGACTTATTTACCAATTTACAAACATCTTGGTATGGCTTACCCTAGACTAATTGATATTTTTAATTAGTTTTATTCCCAGAAAAAACTACAAAGCTCTTAATTTTACAAATGATGAGATACCACTTCCCACCCAATAAAATGGCTAACATTAAATATATTGATAATAATACCAAATGTGATGAGAATGAGGAGCATCTGGAACACTCATGCAATCCCGATTCCTGGTAGACATACAAATTGTGTGTCATAATGCTGTTTTACTCTTTAATCCATGTTCTGTATAATGTTGATAAATATCTATTGTTCTAATTCTTCATATCAGAGTAAACTATAGGACCATCTCAAAATCTAATCTAAAAGCATACGATAAAATTAAACATAGTTTTCTGACAAAAATTACTTAGAAAATTAATAATAGCAGGAACTTTCTTTAAAGAAAAAAATTTTAAATTGATTTCAGAGAGGGAAAGAGAGAGAGAAACATCAGTGATGAGAATCACTGATTGGCTGTATCTTGCACATTCCCTCCTGGGGATAGAGTCTGAAACCTGGGCATGTACCCTTGACTGGAATCAAACCAGGGACCCTTTAGTCTGCAGGCCAATGCTCTACCCACTGAGCCAAACAATCAAGGGCAGCAGAAACCTGAAGAAGGGTTTCTACCAAAACTCACCAATAATATTACAAATAATCATGAAAAGTGAAAAGCATTTCATTACAAGTCAGGAACAAGATAAAATAATCACTATCATTGTATCTATTTATACTAGAGGTCTTGTGATTATAGTAAGTTAAAAAATGCTAAATAAAAAACAAGTAAAAGGTATATAGGTTGCCAAGAAAAAAAGCAAGAATAAAACTGCTATTGTTTATAAATTATAATTATCTACATGGAAAGTCCAGGGGAATCTATAATCTAATTGTTAGAACTAACCAATGAGTTTTGCAAGATTGCTAGATCTGAGAGCATAAAAAATGCTCTAGCAACAAATGTAAAAAACAATTAAAAGAGGAATCAATCTTTCAAAAGATGTGTAAAACTTCTTTGGAGATAATTATAAAATGTAAAAATTAAAGCCAATAAGCAGAGACAATATCATGTTTTTGGATGGGAATACTCAATGGCATAAAACTATCAAATGTCCCCAACTTAGTAGAATACATCAATGCAATTTAGTGTGTATGGAAGCATAAAGGACCACGAAGAGCCAAGAACATTTTGGTAAAATAAAAGTTTAAGAGCTCACTTTAGCACACATCTTACTGAAAGCCTGTAATTATGCAGACAGGGTGGTTTTGATGACAATGTAAATAGACCACTGGAACAGAATAGAGAGCCCAGCACAGATTTTTAAATATGTGGAAATTAGATATACAAAAAAGGTGATTGTAAACTTTAATTATAAGAGCACTTTGAGTACAAAGTCGCCATGATCCCAAAGGTGCTGTCTGTGTAAAGGAAAAACTGTTTTCTCTTCTACTCACAGTTCATCTGGCCAACAAATGTGTGTGTGAGTCTTACACACTTAACTCAGTCCAGCACTGCCTGCCTTTAGAGTCAGAACCTGCAGGTTAAGGGCTCAGTCCTCAACTTCAGATACCAATTTGTTAGTCCCATTGGTCATCGGAGCTTCTGACTGACTGGCTATGAATCATTGGTAGAATAGCTCACAGCACTCGGGAAAAAGCTTACTTATTAGATTGTTTATTACAAAGAACATAAGAGAGAGAGTGGCATAGGGCTATCGGGTAAGGGTTGTAGAGCTTATATGCCCTCCCCAGGCATGGCCTCCTTCTCAGTACCCCCACATGTTCACCAACCTGTAAGCTCTGCGTACTTTAGAGCAGCGTTTTTCTTTTAAAAAAAAATATATATTTTTTATTGATTTTTTTACAGAGAGGAGGAGAGAGGGATAGAGAGCTAGAAACGTCGATGAGAGAGAAACATCGACCAGCTGCCTCTTGCACACCCCCTACCAGGGATGTGCCCGCAACCAAGGTACATGCCCTTGACCGGAATCGAACCTGGGACCTTCCAGTCCGCAGACCAACGCTCTACCACTGAGCCAAACCAGTTTCGGCTAGAGCAGCGTTTTTCAATCTCATGGCACATATAAAGACTGAAATGCTATGACACACCAAAAAATACATTTGTTGCCAATTTGACAAAAACAAGTATAATTTTGGTTGATTTACAGAACGATAATAATATTATTAGTAATTACCTACCCTTTTTAAAAAGTCAGGTGCCGGCCGAAACCAGTTTGGCTCAGTGGATAGAGCATCGGCCTGCGGACTGAAAGGTCCTGGGTTCGATTCTGGTCAAAGGCATGTACCTTGGTTGCGGGTATATCCCTGTAGGGGATGTGCAGGAAGCAGCTGATCGATGATTCTCTCTCATAGATGTTTCTAGCTCTTTATCCTCTCCCTTCCTCACTGTAAAAAATCAATAAAATATATTTTAAAAAAAAGAAAAAGAAAAAGGAAAAAGTCAGGTGCCTATATTTGTATATAATTATATCTGGTACCAAAAATTAACCAATCAGATGCAACCTTGTTATGCTACCTGACCAATAAGATGCAATTCTATTATATGACATATATTTATGGTTCAAGATACAGCATTCATACTGGATAGCTGTGGTTGTGTTGGCTGTTGTCATTTTTTTATTTGACAATCTAAAAAAAAAGAGGTCAGTGCTCCTGACTAAATAGCCAGGTACTGCATGTTTTAAAAAACGGTTGTGACATATCGGTTGAAAATCGCTGCTTTAGAGATATTTATGGATATTCATTGTGCAGACATGAGTGATTAGATCATTGGCCATTGGTGACTGAACTCAATCTCCAGCCCTTCTCCTCTTTCCTGAAGTGAAGAGATGGGACTGAAAGTTTCAACTCTAAACACAGGGTTTGTTACCCTGGCAACCAGCCCCATCCTTAGGGGATTTGTGAAAGTTACCTCACTAACGTAATCTCAGGTGCGGTTGAAGAGGCTTCTTCTGAGTAACATCTTTATCTTTCTTATTTATCACCTGGGAAATTCCAAGGTTTCAGGAGCTCTGCCAGGAATGGGATGAAGACCAAATATGTATTTCTTTTTTTTTTTTTAATATATATTTTATTGATTTTGTACAGAGAGGAAGGGAGAGAGATAGAGAGTTAGAAACATCGACGAGAGTCATCGATCAGCTGCCTCTTGCACACCCCCTACTGGAGATATGCCCGCAACCAAGGTACATGCCCTTGAGTGGAATCGAACCCGGGTCCCTTCAGTCCCCAAGCCGACGCTCTATCCATTGAGCCAAACCGGTTTCGGCCGAATATGTATTTCTCATAAATCACAATACACAGGCTGATTTGCTTGAATGTCAATCATCTGACTCCTTAGCATCTTCCATAGACAGCCTACACACACTATCTCTAGCCATTTTTTTGGTACAAGCTCAATTTATTTAGTTTAAAAATGTTGCTTACTATTTTTTACAAACTTATTTTTATTGTACAGTTGAAATATGTTTCTGTCAAACTTACTTAGGCATCCTCTGTTACTTGTGTATTAGACCTGTGCACGTTAGAAGTAGTGGAAATATTTTATTCATTGAATAGCTTGCAGGAACCACCTCACTAATCCGGAGCAAGCCATATACTAGTATGGCAGCCTTGGGCTTTTCCTCTAGATGGCAAGGAAGTCCTATCACAGTTGGAAGGTGGGAAACAAGATAAATGGAGTAGAGGAGAAAAGCAGGGAAAATGAGAGAACTTGGGACAAGAACAAAAGAAGATTAATACCTTAAAACAAAGAAGGGAAAGCATGTTATCATTGTAGTTCTATGATCAAAGGACCACCTGAGATAGCAAATCAAGTCCTTTGCTTGAATGTGTCTTTATGGAACCAAGTTTGTATGTTACCATCATTGTTCAAAAATTGAGCTGACTCTATCAGCAGGAATTAGAGCAAGGTATCTACAGGGAATTTTCTTAGCTGAATCTTCCTTAGTTTGGTGAAAAGTGGTTTGCAACAGAATCCAACCAGATTTACCCCCTACCCTCCAAACTAATAAAAAAGATGCAGCTTAAAAAAAACTATATTTAATATTAAGAGGCATATACCTCACAAAAAAAACAACTACTCAACAGGTTGGACTGACTTATATTACCGTATTTTCCGGTGTATAAGACAACACTGTATTCTAGTAAAAAGCCTGCTCAGATTGGCCAGAGTCAGAGAGGCGGTCTATTAAAAAAAGAACTGGTGTTGCCTCGGAAGTGGAGGGTAGTCTTATACAGTGAATATAGGCCTAAACCTATGTTTTAACTGTAAAATTAGGGGGTTGTCTATACGCCGGAAAATACGGTATCTATAATAATAAAAGAGTAATATGCTAATGGACAGCCAGACGACCTTCCGAACATCATTCCAGATGTTCTTCCGGGTGAAGCTGTGGTGGGCAGTGGCTGAGGCAGAGGCAGTTAGGGGTAATCAGGCAGGCAGGCAAGTGGTTAGGGGCAATCAGGCAAGCAGGCAGGCAGGCGAATGGATAGGGCAACCAGGCAGGCAGGAAGAGTGGTTAGGGGTGATTAGACAGGCAGGTGAGTGATTAGGGGTGATCAGGCAGGCAGGCAGAGGGGTTAGGGGCAATCAGGCAGGCAGGCAGGTGAGTGGTTAGAAGCCAGCAGTCCTGTATTGTGAGAGGGTGCAAGCTGAGCTGAGAGGACTCCCCTCCCCGCTATGCATGAATTTTGTATACCAGGCCTCTATAATAATAAAAGCATAATATGGACATCCTTCCAGACAACCTTCTGGATGAAGCTGGGGTTGCCCTGGGTGCCTGCTAGTGGCTGGAGGGAAGCCAGGGCCCAAGTGCCAGAGGGAAGCTGGTGCTGGCAGCCCGGAGAAGGAAGGCCTACTCTTGCACGAATTTTGTGCATCCGCCCTCTAGTTAATAATAAGAGTTAACTGTGTGCCAGAGTTCTCACTGCATGCTAAGTATTCCACCTGTATTATCCCCACCGAATCTTCCCCACATCACCATAAGCCTGGTACTATTATCCCACTTCACAATGCCATAGTATGTGCCCACCTCAGAGTTAGAGCTTGGTGTGGATTACAACCATGCTTCAGATTCATTTCCATTAAGCTTTGGATCTGGTTCTTGGGAGGAAGCAGTGGATGATCCCAGGAGCCCCCCAGGCATGTTTGTGAAGGTGGTTCCAGGACCTAGCCTGAGAGAAAAGCAGGGGAAGTCCCTGCCTTCTCTGGATCTCAGCCACAGCCTTGCTTCACGGGAGACCGCCTGGTCTGTTTACGTGTGTCTGTCTGCCTCTGTGTGGAGATGGCCATCCTCCTGAGGACGGCAGCTGCTGCAAGGGAGGGAGGGGAGCCAGGGGAGCCAGGGGCGGCTGCAGAAGCTCCAGCAGCTGTGATGGCAGGCACTTCCTCTGAGGGCACGGGGCCGGTAGGGCATCAGGGATGTGGACCTCTGGCTGCTCCTCTGGGGAATGGGCCTCTACTCTGCTCCCAGAACTGTAGCCCAGGAGCCAGGTGGCCCAGGTTTGATGGCAGCAGTCATCACTTAGGTAAGTATTAACTGTGGGTGAGCCTTTCAACCACTCAGAGCCTCAGTTGGCTCCTTAGTAAAATGAGGATGTCGAGCTGGGTAAATTTGAAAACTTCTAATAGCCTGACTCTTCCTTCATAACAATATTATTTTCATATACCTATCCGTGGATTTTATTAGTAATTTTAAAGCAGTGTTCCATAGAGGTGATTTAGAAGTCCTGTAAAGAATAAAATATTGTGCAATAAGTAAGAAACCCATAGGAATACTAGTATATATTGATATACTATCATTTGCAATGAGATTTTACTTGGAAAAAGAGTTCAATGCGATTCAACTTGCAACACATGCAATAGAAACCTCTCAAAGACAAGGCGAGTGATTAAGACCTAAAGGAATGACTTTTAATGCAGGAATTTCTGGCCAAACAGGATGCATGAGAAGTCCCCACCCGCAGGGAACCCCACAATCAAGCCATTTGAGGCACTTCTGTCACCCCACACAGTGGACACCACTTCCCACAAGTAAACGGACTCTTATTGCAATGGTCCCTTGCTGTCCAGCATGTTAGCATCCCCTGAGGGGAGTGGACCTGTCCATGCATTTCCTTGCACGTCAGTCGACACACATCTATTTAAGAACAGCTTATGAGAAAAGAATAATATCATGTGAAACATTACATCTGTTGTGAGATGCATCCCAAGTTCAGAAAATTAAAATGCAAGCAAAGATGAGTCATGGAAACCAGCAGTTGAGAACAGCTTTCTCTGCTGGAGTCCCTGCTGTGCTGGGAGAGAGACCAGAACCATTTTCTGTGGCGTCTTCTCGCTGCACTCCGTCATAAATCTGAGCCTGTGTCAGGAGCGCACAGCTTCTCACTGTGTTCCCTATGCTCGCGTGGGAATGGACGTGGCTTGCTGGTAGGATGCTGCAAGTTAGCTGCGCCCCCCATTAAGGGAAACCTTGCTCACAGTGGCCCTTTGTGACATTTGCATCCCACTCCACATGAAGCAATTGGCCTGACATTAAGATGATGATTCTTTTATACCACATCTTGTTAAAAGAACAGGTGCTCACAGGACTCCTTTGAACATCCAGCAGTGACATGTCCACTCCTGCCGCCAGTCAAACACTCTCGGGTGGGAGCATAGTCCAGGGCTGTTCTTTTCCTTCTCTCTGTCACTCTGCTCACCGTCACAGAACAGCCTCCAGGACAAGTGGTAGATTTACACCATTCAGGGAGGAAAAGAAGAAAAAAACGGAGGAAGAATTTTCTTCCAATATGGGAGAACATTTTCCTTCTTAATCCTAAATCTTACATTTGTTTTCTCTACTCCAAAAGGAGTTCTGGATGGCTAGAGGATTTTATCAGGGCAAGAAGCAGGAGATGCAACTCAAAATGATGAAAACCATGGGGACACTCAGCTCACAGGATCAGAACTTCCAAGGGGAGTCCTGCAGTTGGTGGCCCAGAGGCTCATTGTTGGTACCCAGTACCCAGGTTCCTTTCCTCTTTCCCCTCGGCCTTCCTTAGCATTTCCTGTTCTCTCCCTCCTTTTCCCAAGAAGGC
Source organism: Pipistrellus kuhlii (assembly GCF_014108245.1). Lineage (NCBI taxonomy): Eukaryota > Metazoa > Chordata > Mammalia > Chiroptera > Vespertilionidae > Pipistrellus > Pipistrellus kuhlii. Next base: position 137,528,157 of record NW_023425404.1, read on the forward strand.
TGCGGGATCAGCAAACATCACATATTGATAAAAGCAGAAAAGGGGACTAGCTTTCCTTGTGCCTCTTTCAAAGAGTCAAGAAAATGTCCCTGGACTCTCATGCTTCCAGAAGATCCTCTCTCATCTCCTTTGCCAGAATTGTGTCCCGCGTGTTACTAGGAAAATAGGCCCTTTGGAGGAAAATTCTATCACTGTGATGGACTTAGATCAGGGTGAGTGTGTGCATGTGGTGGTGGTGGTGGGCAGGGGGGGGGTGACTTAATCCATCCCACAGGGAAAGGGCAGACACCTGCACAAATAGAGGCATGAGGACTGTCGGTTACCAGTCCACAGTGTCTGTTACAGAGATTTAGAGCCAATATGACTCCTTGAAATTTAGGAAACTGGCCTGGTTTCCAAAAGGGTCTGTTGGCAAGTATTTTGTTATGGGGATGGTGGCCTGTCTCTTTTCTGGTCAAATCTCCTGGGGTTGAAGCAGTTTCTATGGAGATTTAGGGTGCTGTGGATGACCAGATGTGCTATTCTAAAGGGGGTTGGTAGCATGGCATCACTCTGCATTTCACATATATCTGGCACCCTTTTTTATTATTCTAAAACGTAGACCTGAGCATATCATTCCCCAGCTCAAAAAACCAAGTGGCATTCCAACTTGTTTCTAAAGTCATTTTTCTCTTCATAGCTCATTTCTCTTATTCATGAAAACCCAAGAATATGTCTTTTACATTTTAGTTTCCTTTGTCTTTGCTGTGTCCTGAATGCCCTTCCCCATTTGCATGCCTGGTAAACTCCTACTCATACTTCAAGACCCAAACCAAATGTTAAAACTCGCTCCCATCCTCTAATTTCTCCTTCACTGGCATTTCTAGAATTGCTATCATTGCTCTGAAATCCCATTGCTATTTCAGCCATCTGGTGAGTGGCTCTTCCTCTTCCTGCCTTCTCCAATCCATTTTCCACACTGCATGCATTTCTAAAGCACTAACCACATCACTCTGTTGCTAATACACGTCATTGGCTCCCCACAGTGCCCAGGACGGACCTCATAAGCACCCCGGTGATGGGCTGTCTTCCCGCACAGCAGGTGCTCCAGGCTGAGCCATCTGCAGTGAGGGAGCACCGAGTGCTCCTCTGCTCCTCCCAGATTTGTGCCAATCTTGTTGCCTCTGCAGAGAATGCTCTCCCTCACCACCCCTTTCGCTGTCAGGTCTCAGTGACCTGATTTGACTCCTCCAAGTCTTGGTGGGTGTTTTCTTCTACACATTTATAGTCTCTTAAGTTTTTTTTTTTTTTTTTTCTTTTCTTTTCTTTTTTCTAAAAGCACTTCAAACCTCTGAGGTTTCATAGATTCTCTGAAGTTACTTGGGCACAAGGGCTGCTTTTTGTACAAAACTGTACCTCTGGCACACAGAAAGGAGTCAAACGTTTGTAAACGAGGATACCTGAATTGATTCTTACGGTATATGTGTGAGCAGTGTAGGCCGTAAAGATACCCATTTTCTCAGTTCTTGGCAATCTTGGTTAAGGCACAGATGTTAAAATGTGTGGCCCATTTACTTTGTGTTTGAATCACACAAATCAACAAACATTTTCGAAAGGTGATCACAATTTAAAAAATGAAACGAAAGCATTACATGTTATTGTTAACTACTCATATTTCATATCAGTAAGAAGGATGATATTTGCTTGCTATCTTTCATTAAGGGATCTACAAATACTTGGTCTTTGGCCAGAATTCACATCCAGTTTATATTTCTCTTTGTTCTACTATGTTGGAACATTCTAAGTCATCATGAAGGTTAAGAGATAGTACGTGTTTGGTGGGTGTTTTAAATGCTTATGGGGAAATTATGGCGAGACTTCTCACTAAGAATGCTTTCTTCACTGCATTGACAATAAACTGGAAACTCAAGGTCAAATGTTTCACCTTGGCAGATAGTGATGGATGGGTTATTAAACTCAATCTGGGCAAGTTAAACTTTAGCAAGCATTTCTTTGTGTGTTTTTTAGTATGCTCTGAAATTTTAAAAAATATGTTCATTGTGTAGGATTGGTTCATTTTGCCAGTAAGTGAAGAAAATCATCTAGAATTGGTAAAACTGAAATGTTTAGCAATCAAACCATTTATGTCGTAATTCTGTCTTTTAGAGAAATCTTCATAGCTTATCTTCAACACTAAAAATTCTATTTTGGCCTTGAAGTGATAGTTTTATGCTAGCTATTTATATGTTGACTAGAGGCCCAGTGCACAAATTTTGGGTCCCTAGTGGCTGCCGGCTTCCAGCAGGGACCTCCCTCCCTTCCTCTAGCTGGGCGTGCTCCCTGGTCGAACTCCTGGGAACAATTTGCATACTATGCTTTTATTATATAGGACTAGAGGCCCAGTGCACAAAATTTGTGCAGAGGGGTGTGTGTCCCTCAGCCCAGCCTGCACCCTTTCCAATCTTGGATCCCTCTCACAATCCAGGACTGCTATTTCCCAACTGCTTGCCTGCCTTGCCTGCCTGATTGCCCCTAACCTCTTCAGCCTGCCATCCTGATCACCCCCTAACCACTCTCCTGCCAGCCTGACTGATGCCTAACTGCTTTCCTGATAGCCTGTTTGCCCCTAACTGCCCTCCCCTTTAGGCCTGGTCACCCCTAACTGCCCTCCCTTGCAGGCCTGATCGTCCACAACTGCCCTCCCTTGCAGGCCTGGCCCCTCCCAATTGCCCTCTCCTGCTGGCCATCTTGTGGTGGCCATCTTGTGTCTACATGGGAGCAGCCATCTTTGATCACACAGGGGCAGCTGTACTGTGTTAGAGTGATGGCCAATTTGCATATTACTCTTTTATCAGATAGGATAATATTATATAAATAATATTTGAATAAATCACTTGGAATCATAGAAATAGTCTTTATTGGGGTGACCATACATCCCTGGGACAGTACTAATTTATGTTTAGTATTCTAATAAAATTGTTACAAATGCCTAATTTCACTCTCAGAAGTGTCCTTGATCAGACAATAAATTAGATGGTCTCTGTAGTCCTTTCCTGGCTTTAATTGTGTTGTGAAATGTAGAAATGTTTCCATCTATGGTCTCATGTGAGGACTTTTGGATAAAACTAGGTTTCTATATATGGTCTCATGTGAGTATTTTTTCCTATGATAGTGGAATTTTTAGTCACTGCCAATTTCCTCCCCCATACAGCATGCTAAACAGTTCTATTGTTAGTGGCTATAATTTGATCATATTTCTACTTGCCATTATTTTCTTCAACCTCAAGTCAATAGTAGGAGGCCACGGCATTGAGTGCCAATGAAGGAATGTACCAATGTGGGGTAGGTGTTGAGGAACAAATTCTTTTACTGTCATAAAACGCCCCCCTTCCCTGGTGTCCCTGTCTGTCAACGCTGACCCAAATGCACTTTCTCCGGTCCATGTTGCTTCTCGCAAAGGAACGTTCCATCAGTGAAGACTCTCTTCTCTATGGTAGCATGGGGTTTCAGTGACAAGCGACACCACACCCTCAAGCAGTTCTCCCTCACAGATGGACAACACACGTGCCGAATGTGCGTTCATACTCGGCAGGTCAGTAGGTCCACCCTGAGAAGAGTAACACACACTATGAACATGTGACAGTGCTTTCTCATCATATGTCATTGTCATTAAGCGACATCTGATGGTTCCTTTTAGTTCTTCTCAGTCAAGGTCCTATTAGTTCTTCTTTCCAAGCACATGGATAAAGATAAGAAATCAGTACTGATAACAGTCTCCGACATTTTGGGAGGCTGTTTCTGGGGGACAGCCACTGGCACATTCTGTTTCCTCTCAAGCAATGTATTTTTATGTTTACAAAGGTTTCATAAACTTCTTAGCAATAGTATGGATTGTGTCTAATTTTGTAATGAAAAATGAAATGATGAATGATGTCTTAGTAATATGGAGCTCTGCTTTCAGTGACAGAATATATTAGTTCCCTCCTGAGAGGCATTGTTTAGGGCTTGTGGTGAAAAAATTCATTAGGCCCTGGCTGGTTTTGCTCAGTGGTTAGAGTGTCATCCTGCAGACTGAAGAGTTGTGGGTTCAATTCCTGGTCAAGGGCATGTTATGCTTGGGTTGTAAGTTTCCCAGCCTCAGTAGAGGCACGTGTAGGAGGTAACCAATAAATGTGTCTCTCTCACATCCATGTCTCTCTCTCTCTCTCTCTCTCTCTCTCTCTCTCTCTCTCTCTCTCTCTCTCTCTTTTTCTCTCTCTCTTTCTCTCTCTCCCTCTCTCTCTCTCTCTCCCTCTCTCTCCACCTCTCTCTTTTTTCCTCTCCATGGTGGGGTGCTTCTCCTTTTTCCACATTCTGCACGGAAAGAGAGAAGGATAGGTTCCTGAGTGGAGGAGTTGGGGATTAAGAAATGAAAGAAAGAAAGAGACAAGAGGCAGAAATAGATCCAAAAGCTGGGTGCCAGGTGGATGCTGTCACTCTGATGGAGGGACAGACAACACAGTGCATTTATTGATTTCCAGAGGGGGGTTTAAGGTCAAAGAAGTTTTGGGTGTGCCCAGGTCCTATTCATTCCCTCATTCCTGGGATTTAGCATATCAAGACCTGGGTAAGTCAAGGTCTTATTAGTTTTTCATTCCGAGCACATGGATAAAGATAAGAAATCAGTACTGATAACAGTCTCCGACATTTTGGGAGGCTGTTTCCGGGGGACAGCCATGCGAGTCACCTCAAACTCAGCTGACATTAATTTAAAGGTCATTCATGTGCATTCTCAAGGGGCCTCGACACCTCTCCTTCTTCCTTCCCTTCTATTCTCTCTAGAAATCAATGGGAAAAATATCCTCAAGTGAGGATTTTAAATAAATAAATAAATAGATAAATAAAAATTTAAAAAATAGAAATTTCATTAGATTACTGTAGTGTTCCCTCTTCTTTGTTTGAAAACAAAAAATGGAAAATTTCTGCTGGCTTCATACCACTAGTTGACAAAATTTCAAAACAATATAACAAGGAATAGGGTAAAGGGATTATTAGTCCAATAAAATTCAGTAATTTCATCATGGTATACATTTCTTTTGCATTTTATTTTTAGGCTATATATAGGAAATTATCTCATTTGCAGATCATCTCAAACCACAGCATGCAAATGCACATTCTATATCTGAGCTTCTGATCACCATTTACAATCACAACATTTTGTGAGTTCTTATATTTATGATACATTAAAAATCCCCCCCCCCCCCCGAAATCCATTTTGAGCTTCTGGTCCATTTTTATCAATTAGAGAAATAATAAAACAAATACTAATGTTAAATATGATAAAGCATGCGTAAGTTGTGAGAATGGATTATTAGACTATAACAGCATTTATATGAAAATCACAATGAATCTTTTATTTAAAAATTTTGAAATATACATCGAAACAAAGTATCTTTGTCTTTTCCTTGTGAACCTGCCAGGGGATTAGTGGTATTTTGAGAACACATTTTTAGAACAATGCCTCTAAGTTTAGGCCTACTAATTTCTATATATTGACCTCTGCTGGCCAGAAAGGCATAAAAACTGCAGGACTGACAGTTATTCTTCTCAGCATCATGCTGAAATACTACTTTAGCACAGGGGAAGTCATGGGGAGACTTGAAGAATTAGTAAAGGAGATCGTCCAAGTTTTCTGGGTTACAACAGTGCTTTCCAACCCCTGCAACCTGGAAGCTCAATACATCGCAAGAACAGAGGACGTTCTGCCCAACAGACAATGATACAAGTCACAATTGCAACCAAGGAGCATGTGACGTGCAGAACTCCATGAGGTTTGTGAAATATGGTAGCAATCATACTTGGGTAAAAACTGCTGTTTGAATTTTAACCTTGCTATCTGACTTCGACGTTTGATTACTTGCTTAACCAATAGGGTAGTTACAGGAGATTGACTCCCACTGACTCAGTAGCTTCAGGGGTAGAAACTATAGATAACCTTTAGTTCTGCTTTTGTATTATGGGCAAGATAGGGCCACATTCCAATGTCCAGCAGGGTGTGACTGGGAACCAACCTTGCAGGCTGTCCCCAGTATTTAGAATTTAGTCTTTAGGATTTAGGAACAGATGAAGGACGACCAGTTCTTTGTTCTGAGGGGCCAATCAGGGTTAGCTGAGGCAGTGACATCACCACCGACCTGAGTAAAACCCCTGGACTGGGCAAAATTTGCTTTCTTCCGCCATGCTGCCAGTGTGAGTGGGACAGAGCCCATGCTAGCATGGAAAAGGCTCTTTTGTTTATTGCATCGGACTTGGCTCCCTGGTGGTCCTTGGGGATCACAAATTCGTCTGGGATCCCCCATGAGGGATCCCGATCCGGAGAGTCTGACTGGCCGCGGTAGGTGTGTGTTTGTCTGTGTTTTTGTGTGAGCGCTCTGGAGGGATTGCCCCTCCATTGGGGCTCTTACCTGGGTGTTTGTCGGCTGCTGCGTCAGCCACGGTTTGAGCCCGGATTCAACTCTGTAATAAATTCTTGCTGGCTTAATCAAATTGGCTTCGGTGGCCCATCTTTTGGGGACTCGCTCCGTAACAGTTTGACTCCAAACAGTGTCAGTGGTTTTGCAAAGCTATGTATGAAAAACAATCTTGTTCATCTGTTCATTCATGTGTTGATCCTTCAGTGTACATTTATAGAATGACCATTTCTCTCTATTCAAACTTACTACAGTCTCTGCCTTTACCTTCCCCATCCTTCCCGATTTACCCCGTTAATTAAGTTTTTGTACCAGGTTCTGAGTCTCAGTTTATAATCTTAAAAAAAAAATTTTTTTTTTTATTGAGGTATAACTGAAATGTACTCTTCAAGTAATTTTGACAAGTTGGCATCAAGAGGCAGAACATTTTTTTTAAAAAGAGGCAGAACATTTCTACAAATTAAGTTTTGAATTACAATTATATTTTTAGTACAAGGAAGCCTTTTTTGAATCATTTAACATCGACCTGGTCATACTTTGAAATAGCAGATTAGACATGGCTGAAGAGAGAATTACTGAAAAGAAAGATAGATTTGAAAAAAATATTTGAGTGTAGCATATACAATACATACAAAGAAATGAACAACATAAAAGAGGAATTAAGAGATATTGAGGCTGCAAGTATACATAGAACCCTTAAAAGGCAATAATAAAAAGACAAATAACTCAATTTAAAAATAAGCAAAGGATTTGAACAGATATTTCCCCAAAAGGAAATATACAAGTGGCCCATGAGCCACATGAAAATATGTTCAACATTATTTGTCATTAGGGAAATGCAAATTAAAATCATAGTAATATATAACTTCCCACACACCAGGATGGCAATGATAAGAAATCCTATATAATAAAAGGGTAATATGCAAATTGACCCTAACAGTGGAAGGACTGGGAAAGACGAGTCACTATGATGCACACTGACCACCAGGGGACAGACGCTCAATGCAGGAGCTGCCCCCTGGTGGTCAGTGAACTCCCACAGGGGGAGCTCCATTTGGCCACAAGCTAGGCTGACGGCTGCAAGGGTAGCGGCTCCTCAGCAGTACTAAGGATGTCTAACTGAGGCTTAGGTGGGCCTAAGCTGCAGTCGGACATCATCCAAGGGCTCCCAGGTTGCCAGAGGGATGTCTGACTGCCAGCCTCACCCGTTACCAGTACATTCCCACCAGCAATGTAATAGGGTTCTAATTTATTCACATCCTTTCTTTTTTCTTTTCTTTTTTTTAAAAATTCTAGCTAATAGGTGTGAAATGGCATCTCACTGTAGCTTTGACTTGTATTTCTTTGGTGACTAATGATGTTGAGTGTCTTTTCATGTGTTTCTTGGCCATCTATATATCTTCTCTGGAAAAAAATTCCATTCATGTTAGTAGGATATAATTTTAAAAACTTATATTTGTTGTCAATGGCCATGGGTGAAAAGATATCTGGAAAACATTTGAAATATAAAATGCTGAGTGAATTAAGACAAAAGTAGATTAGTTGTTGTCTGGGGTTATGCTAGAAGTGGGAAGTAAGGAGAAATGGGGAGTTATTGATAAGGAGTATAATATGTATTTTGGGGTGATACAAATGGTCTAACATTAGATTGCAGTGATAGTACCACTCTGTGAATATACTAAAAAAAAAAATCACTGAATTGTAAACTTTAAATGGGTGAGTCTTATATATCTCAATAAAGCTGTCTTAAAGATATTATAGGCAAACAGATGAAATATAGGACAATACTTGTTTTTGTTTCAAGATAAGAAAGGATATCTTAAATACGATTCCAGTAGTACAAACTGTAAAGAAAATGATCAATAAGATTAACTAGTACCTTGATAAATCTGACTGCCTTAAATTAAGAACTTCTCTTTTTCAAAAGAAATCATAAAGTAAGTGAAGACACGAGCCACAGTTTCGGGGAAAATATATATTTATAAGATATGTTTCATATACTAAGTCTGTGGTAGATTAAAACAGGTAACCATTTTTGAAAGGAATTTGGTATTTACCTAAATCTCATGAAGCATTTCGCAGTATCCTTCCCAGGCTTGGAATTGACTTTGCTTATCCAGTCCGGACACTGCCATCAAATGGCACCACAACTATGCAGGTGTGTGGCAAGGAGGTGCTTGTGGTGTAGTAAGAAGTATTACCTGGAACCCAGGTGTTAGGTCTAGGTGGCTTGGCCTGATAAACATATAACATGTTTACCCCGCCTTTGGTGTATGTCCTTGGTATATGCACATCCTTCATATATGGCCAAAAAAATGTTTGGACACGTGCACCAGGAGGCAAGAACATTCATAGCAGCATTGTTTCTAAAAGTAAAAGGCTTGCCAAGACCGGTTTGGCTCAATGGATAGAGTGTCGGCTTGGGGACTGAGGGGACCCGGGTTCGATTCCGGTCAAGGGCATGTACCTTGGTTGTGGGCATATCCCCAGTAGGGGGTGTGCAAGAGGCAGCTGATTGATGACTCTCTCTCATCGATGTTTCTAGCTCTCTATCTCTCTCCCTTCCTCTCTGTACAAAATCAATAAAATATATTTAAAAAAAAATTAAAAAAAAAAATAAAAGTAAAAGGCTTTAAGTCACCAAAATGTTCAATAAATGAAGGAAAAAAAGAAATACATTTTCATCTATTCACACAATGGAATACTGTACAGGAGGGAAGCCAATTGAATGATAGCCGCACATTTCAACGTGGGTTTATCTGATAAATACGTTGATGAATAAAAGCATGTTGCAGAAAATAACTATAGCACAATTATCTATATGTAAAGGTAAAAACTTGCCAACATAAAGTACCAGTATTATGTATAGATACATATAAGTAAAGGTAAGCAAGGGGACAGATGAGGCCGATTTCAGGAGAGCAGGAGCAGGAGAGCAGTTACCATTGGGAGGAGGAGGCAGGCAGTCTGACCATGCAGGGGCACACTGGGAGCCTCAAAGTCCTTGGTTTCATTTATTCCTTAAGTTGAGTATCACAGGCATGCATTCCTTTACTATTTTACTATTTATAATATGCTACATAGTCTCATGAATACTTTATTATAAAATTTTTAAATAAGTTGCTGAAAATATATGACATTTATATAAAACAAAGACTATCCCCTAAACTATGCATTTCTATATGCATATGTAAATGTACCTTAAAATATTAACCTTTTAGTTAGTTTAGTAGTTTTAAAATTATTACCTTTAAATTCAGTAGCTTTAAAAATTCAGTAGCTTTAAAAATAATTAATGTAGCAAGTAGGTAACCTTGTTAAATCTTAGAGATGGGTGACAATACCTGGTGAGCACATGCTCCGTGTAACCCCTGAGCTATGTCCAATGCAGTCTGGCACTAAGATGTCTTAGTGTTAGACCATTTGACATCTCTGTCTTTTTTCTCTTCCTGGTCAAAGACTTCCTGAATTGCCACCACTTGACTTAACTCTATAGAGTTTGTTTTGATTTTGCTTTAAGAGTTTCTTATACTTAACCTTACCCCAGACCCTTTCTTAGTAGTCTAGCTTGGTGTGTCCCAGAGAACAAGAGGGTCAACGGGGAGACACCTGCCACACTTGACTGTAATAAATATGTTGTTCCATACTGACGGGGTTTTTAAGCTGTCACACACATGAAAAGATTCCTCTTCGGTAGTAGTACAGGCAACAAGTACAAGAATGTAATTTCATTTTTACAGCCTGGATTTGAGCGTTCCTGATTTGTCAAGTCTGATTAGAAACAGAAAAAAACATTCTGAAGATAATCTATTCTGATCCTAAGTTGCTTCATGCTTGTCTGTATGTTATTACCCTGTCGGGACAAAGCACCCATATGTGCACCAGGGAAAAAGAAAAGAGAAGTTTCCAAAAGGAATAAACCCCTTCAAACATACAGATTCACATGGTTTTGTGAAAACAAGTGTATTTTATATATACGTGTGTGTGTGTAAAATAATAACTTTCTTATCTACAATTTGATGATAGATTAGTCTGAAGGGTTGAAGTTTTTTAATTATGTTTGGAAACAGTGAGACTGGAATGATAACCACTTAGGAGATGATCCTATATCTATTGAATACATAGATGCATATATGATTATATATGTAATCTATAATAATAAAAGGGTAATATGCCAATTAGACCAGATGTCCTTCTGGATGTTATTCCAGATCTCCTTCCGGACAAAGCTGGGGCCAGAGGGAAGCCAGCCTGGGTCCCAGGTGCCTGCGGTGCTGGAGGGAATCCAGTGCCGGCAGCTGGGGGAAGGAAGGCCTACTCTTGCATGAATTTCGTGCTTTGGGCTTCTAGTATATATAATAATATGTATATGTAACTTCAATGTATATATTGAAATATTGAAAACTTAAGTTACAGTACCTTATAGTAAAAAATCTAGCATTTATTGAGCAACTACTGACAGGAACTTCATTTAATGCTTATATATACTAATTTAATCCTCAGAGTAATCTTGAGATAGGCTTTATTATTGTCTTCAACATCACACATCTATTGTAAAATTGAAATACTCAAAACTTATCTTCCCACTTCCCCCACCACAAACCTTCCTCATAGTCTTACCCTTCTTAGTTCACGGGAATTTCATTCCTCCTGTTGCTCATACGGAAATCCTGGAAGTCACCCTCAACCCTTCCACCTCTTCTCGAAGGACCAACACATACGGTCGTGCAGGTTGGGCACTGCACAAGGTAATGAGTTGCCATTTACCCTGGAGGCATCATGGATTTGTGCACTAAGTATATTAATTCCCAGCCGCTGTCAATTCTAATAACATAAGGACATTGTAAAAATTTTCCAAGATGGAAGGGAACTGTGGTGATTACAGGCCACAAGGGTCTTTTTCACCGCTTACCGGTATTTTCCGGCGTATAAGGCGACCCCCTAATTTTACAGTTAAAACATAGTTTTAGGCCTATATTCGCTGTATAAGACTACCCCCCACTTCAAAGAAAAGACTTACTTTGCTGTCAAGATCTGCAGGTAATTTTTGTGCAATTTTGGTCTTTTGCCCCCGATTTTCAGTTGACTTTTTTTCGTTTCAAAAGTTGTCTTATACACCGGAAAATACGGTACGTACACTGAATTATTACTACGGCCTTCCTGCTTCCACCCCTTGTCCGCACTCAGCCATTCCCAGCACTGCAGTCAGCATGGCCCTGTAAGTCAGGTCAGGGCATACCTCTGCTTAAAAGCCTCCAGTGCACTTTCACGCACAATCCTTGCAACAGACCTACGGATCAGTCCCTGACACTGCCCTGACGGTGTGCTCCTCCTCTCCCGCTCTCCCCCTCTGCCACGCCTGCCTCCGCACTGCACCAACCTCCCTCCATAGTGGCTCCTCACTCTCGCCTTTCTCTCTGCTCGCTCCCTTTCCACCTCCAGGTCTTCACTATCCTGGCCTTCCTATTTCAAAATGGCATCCTGTCCCACTCCCTCATCTCATCCTGGCTTTACTTTCAATCACAACGTTTATCCTTTGTGATACATTTTGTTTATTTTGATACGTTTTATTTTGGTAAGTATAAAAGAAACCCCAGGTAGGCAGAAATCTTTATTTTCTTTCCATGTGGATCCTAGGCACCTAGAACAATTCTTGGCACAGAGAAAGCAATCAGTCAGCACGTGTGAAATGAATACATCTTCAATTTACAGATGAGGAAACGAAGACTTAGAAATGTTTATCTTAAAGAGCAACAGCCAGTAAGTGGTAAAAGCACGATCTAAACCAAAGGCAATTGGACTCAGTAGAGCACCATACTGTGCTCTGTGCTCTACTGCTATATATCCAACAGTGTGTGTGTGTGTGTGTGTGTGTGTGTGTGTGTTTAATATATATGTTTTTATTTATTTCAGAGAGAAGAAGGGAGAGGGAGAGAAAGAGAAACACCAATAATAAGAGAGAATGATCAGTTGGCTGCCTCCTGTATTCTCCCTATTGGGAATTAAGCACTCAACCCAGGCATGTGGCCTGACCAGGAATCAAATTGTGACTTCCTGGTTCACAGGTTAACGCTCCACCACTGAGCCATACCAGCTGGGCCAACAATGTGAAACTTTAATGATATTGATGGTGGTGACATGATGATGTTGATGGCAATGATAATGACAGCTAATATTCTTTTCTTTTAATTTAACAGTATAAGGGACAAACTTCTCTTTTGGTAATTGTTTTTAAAAATTTAAAATTTGTAATTTTTATTTATTTATTCCTCTTTTATTGAATTTATTGGTGTGTCACTGCTTAACCAAATTATACAGTTCAGGTGCATAATTTGACAACACGTCATCTGTCCATTGTGTGCTCAGCACTCCAGTTGTCCCCTTTTATCACCATTTATCCCACTATTCTCTCTCCGTCTCTCCCCACCACTCTCTGGCCAGTCACCACACTGTTGTCTGTGTACATGAGATTGTTCTTTTTTCCTCAATTCCTTCACCACCGACCCAGCTCTCCCAACCCCAATCCCCTCCCACAGCTGTATCCTGCTCTCTGTCTATGGTCAGAGACAGAGAGCTTCTTAGTCCATTATGTTCATTAGATTCCACATAGGAGTGATACCACACGGTTCTTGTCTTTCTCTTCCTGGCTTATTTCATGTAACATAATGCTCTGCAGGTCCATCCATAAATGTCCCCAAAGGCAAGATTTCCTTCTTTTTTATGGCCAAGTAGTATTCCATTATGAAAATGTACCACAGCTTTTTTACCCACTTGGGCTGCTTCCAGATCTTGGCTACAATAGCTAATAGCCAAATTCTTAATGCCTACTTGAGCCAAGTACTGTGCTTTACAAGTTCATCTTATGTATTATCGAATTCAGTATCCAGGAAATATCTAATCTAAGTCAGATTGGAGTCCCTAAAGTTTTGGCAAATTATCATGCCACTCAAGTATAACAGAAGATGAATAAAACTTTATTCCCAAACCCTGCAGAGCTGCATAAACTTCCCTTCTATGTGGGGAAGCCAGGTAACTAGCAATTTCAAATTTCACAGGAAGAAACTGAAAATTGTGTAGCTACAAGAGATACCGGATGTAATAATCCTATTATGATTGGCTTCTTTTGCTCAATTTATTATTCATTTATTCACTCATTCATTCATTTATTTATTTACACATTCAACAAACATTCTTTGAAGGATTGCCATGCAATGTACTATGCCAATTCAAAGGCTACCACAATAAAGATGCATCCTCTGCCCTTGAGGCACTCCCAGCCTAGCAAGAGAGATCACGTGAGAGCAAGCAATTCCACCGAAGGAGTAAGTGATATTCGAGGACTGTGGCAGATGCTGCGGGAGCCCAGAGCAGGAAACGCGTAAGCCTGCCTGGGAGACACGGAGACCCTCAGGGGGAAATGAGCCGGGATAAGAGGTTTATCTGGCAGGATGGGGAGAAGGAAGGGAAGCAGAAGAAGGGATTTGTGCAGGCAGGGAGGCAGGACTCGCCTGGTTCAGGGAACTCTGTATGGCTTGGTATAACTGGGGGAGGGGTGGGAGAAAGGCAAGCAGGGGCCCAAGTAACTTAGAAGAAGATCATGATTACATCAGATTTTCATCTTCTAAGAATCTCTCAGGGGCTGGGTGGAAATTAAATTAAGGGAGCAAGTCTGGATGGAAAGAGGCAGCAATATGGCACTTGGAAGCTGGTGTCTTGACTCAGGGATATTTTTAGGTGGCTTAAAAGTAATTGCATTTTCAGCTCAGAAATTAGCAGATGATGTGCAAAACAGCCACCTTGCCTCATTGCAGAACCTCACCCCATGCCAACTCCGGAATCTGGGGGGCCAGAAAGAGGGCGAGACTTAAACAACCTCTGGCAGATAAGTCACATGTGACCAGGAACCATGTGTTCACTGTAGGCTGAAGAGCTTAAACATGCAACGAGCATGCCGCTACTGCTCCTGTTCAGAGAGTTCCCTTGTATTTTGCAAGAGCCTCTCCTCAGATTCTCTGGTGATTCCCTTGCAGTTATAATTGCAACAATTATTTACTTTTACTTAATAATAATTACGAAGGGTGTTATCTAATGGGTGTTTTAGTTTCCTTAGAGGAATCTCAGAAATGGAAACCTCTGTTTTTATGGGCTTCCATATAATGCTCAATTTCTTTGGGGGATTCATGTTATATCCTGGAAGGGAAGCCGGAGAGAGAGGGCATGCTAATTATGAGTATTATATTTGTTTATTAAAAAATAAAAAGGGTCATTGTTTTTGTTGAACTGGGGAGCTTGGAACGCGGTCCACATGAGGCTGGACCAAGGGGCTCAGTGATGTCACTTTGCCTCTCGCTTTGGGACAGGCTTTCCCCGCATGGCAGGGGCACTGGCACCCCAACACTCACATTTGACCAGCTGAGCAAACCCAGATAAAATAATTTTTTAGATGGCTTCTGTGAAATGGTCCCAGGAAGGACTCTGATTGGCCAGTGGGTTATATGCTTATCTCTAACCTGCGGCCCAAGATATGGGGTATTCTAATTGGCCAGGCTGGAGGCATGTGTCCATCTATGAAGGGTGGGGGCTGGGAGAGTAGCAGTGTGGGGGTTCAGCCCTATTTGAATCCCATTGGATGGGTACTTCCCAAGCAAAGGGTGTTTTTCTTTTAACCAGAAAAATAGGGGAAATTATATGAGATATCCTTTCTAGATATAATATCCATATAATTTATTGCCCATGCTGGGTAAATAATGATTATTATAGGACAACAGGCATGACCTGGATCTGCTTTGGGCCACTTGGGAAATATGGTCACTCTGTCTATGGGGTAGAGCTATTTGGGCCACTATATGATCTCTTATTTTTTACTCCAAACTGCATAGAAAATCCTCAAATAAATTTCTAACAGTTCTTTCAGTGCTCTATAGTATATACACATTATCCTATATAATAAAAGGCTAATATGTAAATTGACTGAATGGTGGAATGACCGGTGACTACGACGCGCATTGACTACCAGTGGCAGACGCTCAATGCAGGAGCTGCCTCCTGGTGGTCAGTGCATTCCCACAGGGGAGCTCCACTCAGCCAGAAGCTAGGCTCATGGCTGGTGAGCACAGTAGTGGCAGGACCTCTCCCACCTAAGGATGTCTGACTGATAGCTTAGGCCATCAATCCATGGGGAGTGGGCCTAAGCCATCAGTCGGACATCCCCTGAGGACTCCTGAACTGCGAGAGGGCGCAGGCCTGGCTGAGGGACTCCCCCCCGAGTGCACAGATTTTGTGCACTGCCTTTAGTATTCAGTAACATCAGAATCATCTTGGTTTGATGGCTCTGATACTCTTTTAACATTGATTTATCAGAATTTAGAAACTTTCCTCTCTGATTTAAAGTCATCTTTTAAAAGAGCTCATGAAAAAAATCATGCAGATGTGACTAAACTATAAAGTCCCTATAATTGGAAATTAGGAAATACCATGTCAGGATTACCTTTTGATAATACAAAAACGGAATTTTCACCATGTGGTTTTGACTCAGATACTTCAAGTCCAATTTAGGTGAAGTTATCCCAGGACTCCATGAGTGCAATAACTGGTCAGGTCCTTAAATGAGGTAGTAGGCACCGCATTGGAAAAGGGGACTGAGCCCTGGCCGGTGTGGCTCAGTTGACTGAGTGTCATCCCATGCACCATAAGGTTGTCCATTTGATTCCTGTTCAGGGCACCTGCCTGGGTTGTTGGTTTGGTCCCTGGTCCAGGTAAATGCCAGAGGCAACCGATTGATGTTTCTGATATCAATGTTTCTCTCCCTCCCTCTCCCTTCCTCTCTCTAAAATAAGTAGAAATACATGTTAAAAAAGAAAGCAAGAAAAAGAGGGGACTGGATTGAGAGATTTGTTTAAGAGAGAGGAGCCAGGACTTGGAGATTCAACCTGACAGTGCAAGGGAGGGATTCACGCCCAGGTTTGTGGATCCGGTGGAGAGGGAGCCCACCATGGGACTGGGGATGGTTGGAAGAAGAGGACTGGTAGGTGTGAAAGAAAAATGGCCCCACCTCTCTGGGTCTGATTTAATGTATAAGCTCATTCTGGGAAGAAATGAATGCATTCCCTGATAAAAATGAGGAATCAATTTTCCAATAAACTTAAAGGGAATTAACACTTATTCTGGGAACCAGTCAACACCCCACAGTGAACTGACTTGTGACCAATAACCAAACCTCCTTTTCTTTCTTCTCCCCATTTAACAATGAGGATTTAGCATTCTCTTTACCTCAGATGGCCCGCCAAGACTTTGTGTTTGAAATGACCACACAGCCCTTTTCTTTTGCAGCAAATTTGTGAAGAAACTTGTACATTGCTTGTAATGTGGGAGTTGGAGAGGAGGAGAGCGTCTATTCAATTCATAGAGACTTTAGGCTCTTGATCTAGGGAGGCTTCTGTAAGATAAAAACAATAACTTAAAAATAATTCCTAAAGCAACACATGTTCACAGAAAGCTTGGAAAAGCCACAAAAACAGAAAGCATAGAAATCTTATTTTCACATCATTTTGATGCATTCATCTTTTTTTCATTATTGTGTTGATCTATGAGCTTTTTGTCTAAAGCTTTTGGTCTCACCGAAACCAGTTTGGCTCAGTGGATAGAGCGTCGGCCTGTAGACTGCAGGGTCCTGGGTTCAATTCTGGTCAAGGGCATGTACCTTGGTTATGGGCACATCCCCAGTAGGGGGTGTGCAGGAGGCAGCTGGTCGATGATTCTCTCTCATCGATGTTTCTAATTCTCTATCCCTCTCTGTAAAAAAAAAAATCAATACTATCTATCTATCTATCTATCTATCTATAATATACACCCACACACACACACACACACAGCCTTTGGCCTCTTTTCTATTGATTTGTTGCCTTTTCAAAAGGAAATAGTTAGAATTTTTTATTAATACAGGATACTGTCCCCAATCAGTTGACCTGTCTGAGTGGGAGCTGGTTTTGTGGCTAGGATCTCTGTTTGGAGTTGGATTCTTTAGTAGTTCCTCTCATGGACTTGTTTAACAAAAGCTAAGTGCTTTCCAGCAGTGACCAGGCACCGGTTAACTTGGCCTCTGGAGAACCATCTACTTCTGCTGCAGTCCCCTGCAGTGGCACATGGCAGGAATAAAGACATGATGAACAATGATAGCCAGTACCCTGACTCAGAATCAAACCTTGATCTCCTGGTTCATGGGTCAATGCTCAACCACTGAGCCATGCCAGCTGGGCGTTGATGTATATCTTGAATCTGGCTAATCACAGTCTATTTACACACACACACACACACACACACACACACACACACACACACAGAATAAAAAATAAGTGAGATACTAGGGAAAATCTTTGTAACATGTGAGAAATGGTTATTATTGTTGAAACTGGCCTTTTAAATTAATAAGGAAAGGAGGACCTCACCAATAGGAAAACAGACACAGGACATAAATGAGCAATTATCTGCTCCTAAACATTTCTTTGTTGATTTACAGTTCCTCATTTGGCATTTTTCTTGCAACATAAGACAGCAACATTCTTGAATGATGCCTTTGTCAGGAGTCACTAAACATGTTGCAAGCATAATTTCACTTCAGTCGTCATAATAATTCTATGAGGTAAGTGCCATGGTGATCACCATTGTCCAGATAAGGAAACCGAGCATGAGGAAGTGAACAGTTCTCCTGAGAGTTCCCAGAGCGGAGACTGAAGCCCAGTTCTGTCTCACGTTGGAGTATAATGCTATCAAGAGAACTGAATATCGAGGGGCATTTTAGATTTGAAGCCTGGACACTGACCCGGTGAAGAATTTAGCATGAATATGGTCTCACATCACAACATTTACCCCCCACATTAGTATGAAGCAGCTTTTTAACTGAAATGGAGAACAATGCATTATACAACTAGAAAAATCCCAGGTCATAAATTTCATGTTTCTCAAAGCTCCTGGATTATAATAACAAGGCAGAGTTTGGCAGGGAAGGGACCCAGTGGAGAGTGCAAAGACGCCAAGGTCATAAAGTGAGCTAATGATCCAGGCTCGAGCTGTGGAACTACCCAGGAGTGCAAAGGCAAAGTCAGTTTCAGGGAATTAGCTCTTCCTTTGTTGGGCTTTTCATTGTAGATCAAACTGAAACCCTGGTCTCACTTTACAGTATATTTACTTTTTGTTACGCATGTTAATTGAGATCATCTTCCACTCATACAGTTTCACGAGTGCTGATACAGAGAATTCTCTCCCTATAGGAAGAATCAGATTTCTAATTGATTTTCCCAATTTAGATCGAGGCCATGTGGGTAGGTAGAGGACCACCTTCGTGGTCACACGAAGGCATTCTCTGCAGCCACCTGCCAGGCTCAGCTCAGCCCAGGCGAACTGGCTGCTGGGGCCTAGCAGAGAGAGGCCCTGTTCAGAGCCTGCTAAGGACTCCTCCTCTCTGGGGTCCGCACGAGGGTGGCCCCATTTGCAGGGCAATGCAGCCCAGGGGCAGGGGCTTGGCAAGTCATACCGACTAGACACACACATACGTAATCAAAGGGGGAGCTCTGCTTGGGCAACTGGCAACAGTATTTTGTCCACCTTCCTTTAACTCACTTCAGTTGGCTAGAATAGTATTTTGTGCATTTTTGTGAAAAGAACACAGGACGGAGGAGCAGAAGACAGGTTTCCTGATCCTCTGTGGTTTAGGACAAGGCGTTTCAATTTCTGAGACCCAGTTTCCTCAGTTGTAAATTGGAGATAATTAGGGGCAATAGTATCTTCCCTGTGGGATACCTGCTGAGATCCAACGAGGTCACGTATTTGAAAATGCATCCTAAAACTCTATGCACCTTATGAATACTTTGTCAAACATAATTTCTATCCTAATTTCATAACTGCAGAGCCTCAAGTTCATTGTGATGAAGGCCACACCTCCAATAGAAACAAAGCAAAGGTTTTAACCAGGTGTGAGTCCAGAAGCTTTAGTGTTTTCTCATGTGCTGCCTCCTTAAACAAATTCAAATTGTTAATATAATAGGATGATTTATTGTTTTTTTAAATGTAGGTTAGAAAATTTAATCCTGATTTCTAGAGTCCTGTACAACTCTCCACAGGACCTTATCCAAGTTCCTACCAAAGAGAGGAGTGCACAGCGCGAGACCTCCTTGTTGCAGAATCCCCATAGACCCAAAAAGGGACACAACCTAAATGTGTAAATGCCTAGCACCATGGCACCAGCTGCTGATACTCAGCATGCTATTTTAACACTAAGCAATTCAGTGTGAAGAAAACATCCTGTGTTTAGTCTTTGTCCATTGTACTCCCGTGCCCTGCAAATCAAGGCCATGTAACAATATATCATTGCCAGTGGCTTTAAATAATCCTTCCCCCCCCCTCCCCTGAACGTGGTACAATAGAAAACTGACACCTCCTGACCCTCACAAACAAACAAGAAAACACTTGTTATCTGTCAGATGAAGTTACTAATTAAACATAATATATGGTTGGAAAACCTAAAAATCCCCAAACACTCTAAAAGGGAAGGATAAGAATGGTATACTTTGCTGCTTTCTTGCCTGAGGAGTCTCTTCTAAAAGTTGATATATATTTGAATCTGGGTAATCACAGTCTATTTACACACACACATAAAATAAAAAAATAAATTATATACTAGGGAAAGTCTTTGTAAAATGTGAAAAATGGTTATTATTGTTAAAACTGGCCTTTCAAATTGATAAGGAAAGAAGAAACTAGCCAATAGGAAAACAAATGAGCGATTATGTTACTATACACTTTGTTGATTTATCGTTTTTTATGTGTTATTTTTCTTGCAAATGGGTGTATGAATTTTATTAATTAACTGACTCAATAATTTCTCAGTTGCTACAGTATGAAGGTTCTGAGTACAACATCATATATAATAAAAGGCAAATATGCAAATCAACCGAATGGCAGAATGACCAGTAGCTATGACATGTACTGACCACCTGGGGGCAGATGCTCAATGCAGGAGCTGCCCCCTGGTGGTCAGTGTGCTCCCACAGGGGTGGTGCCACTCAGCCAGAAGCTGGGCTCATGGCTGGTGAGTGCAGTGGTGGTGGTGGGAGCCTCTCCCATCTCCACTGCAGGCAGGCAGTAAGGAGCAAGGGGTCCTGAACTGTGAGAGCCCCGGACAGCGAGAGGGATGTCTGACTGCAACATCACACGGGCCTAAGCTGGTAGGTAGACATCCCTAGAGGGTTCCTGGACTGCAAGAGGGCACAGGCTGGGCTGAGGGGACCCACGCCCCCCACAGGACATGAATGTCGTGCACCAGGCCTCTAGTCTATACATAACAGAGCAGGCAGGCAAGCAGACATATATGTTATACATGCAGCTTCGAAAATGTAAAAGCCTAACACATACACCCAGGTCTTCAGGCATCTCCTTTCCTTGACTGGTTGAGACCTTAACTCCTCTTCTGGGCCAGTGAGTGATGCATGAAGCAGATGAGAGCTGCCCACATCTTATGAAAAGGTGGTCAGAGATAGTGGGAGTTCAGAGGTCAGGAGCACAGTAGTCAGCTCAGGGATTTACCTTTGATTTCAAAATGGTTTAAAATTTAAAGTCCAGCCCTAGCTGGTTTGGCTCAGTGGGTAGAGAATCAACCTGCAGACTCAAGGGTCCCAAATTCGATTCCAGTCAAGGACACATGCCCAGGTTTCGGGCTTGATCCCCAGTGGGGGGCATGCAGGAGGCAGCCAATCAACGATTCTCTTTCATCATTGATGCTTCTCTCTCTCCCTCCCTCTCCTTCCCTCTCTGAAATCAATAAAAATATATTAAAAAATAACTCCAAAATAATTATGGGATCATTAGTACACTTTTGATAGTGGTTGCTCAGTAACCTAGATTAGGGTTACTTGGTTTCTTTTTACAATATTATTATAAAAAAAGATCTTTTGCCCCTAGACTGTATTATATGCACAATACAGACAGAATTTCAGAAAACAATAGCAAATAAATTAACAAAAACCAAACGTTCACCCTCAGAGAAAACCTTCTGTTCATGTTTCAGTACACACACAGTGTGTTTAACACCATCATATCCCACAGATAATTTTTAGCCTTGGCACCAGGTTGAACATTTGTTCATTCCAACACATTTATTTGCAGAATGATTTTTGATGATTAGCATTTTAGTCTATCCTATATAATAAAAGCCTAATATGCAAGTTGACCAAATGACAAAAGGACCGACCACTATGACTTGCACTGACCACCAGGGGGCAGATGCTTAATGTAGGAGCTTCCACCAGGCTGCAGGCCCCAGGCCAGCCAAGGTGGGTGCCAGCAAGGGCCCCCTGATTGCCCCGCCAGTTGCCCCACAGAGGGAGGCAACCTGCGGCAGGTGGCAGGGCTGGTAAGCAGATGACATCAGGCTGGCCAAGGCAGGTGCCAGTGGGGGACCCCTGATTGCCCTATTGGTTACCCCACAGATCGACCCTGATTGCTGGTCAGGCCAAGGGACACTACCTGTGCACAAATTTTGTGCACAGGGCCTCTAGTAGATGTATAATCGTTGATATAATCAATGCCCTCTTTTTTAGGCATTTAGATTATTTCCAGTTTTGCACTATTTTAAACCATGATGTGACCGTTATCCTTGTAGAGACATTATTTCCTTATCATAAAATCCATAGGAGTGAAGTTGTGGGATCAAATTGGTTTATTTTAAGGTGGTTGGTACATATCACCTAATTGCCATCCAGAAAGGTGCCCATTTCCCTCCCACTAGGTGGATAGGTGAGTGCCAATTTTGAGTGAGGTTCTGTTGGCTGGCCAAATAAACAAATCAACAGGCGGCAGACTGACAAGAAGAGAAAATAAAATTTATAATAATATGGTGTGCATGGGAACCCCGCATACATGAGAGAGTCAGAGACCCTCATACAGGAGAGGCTCAGAGATAGAAAGGGGGGCGGAAGTCTGTAAGACATCCTGAGTTAGGGGTGAGATCATGCACCTTGGGGGCTTCAAAGAGCCACTGCAGGATGATAAGAAAAGCAGGTGTTCAGTAAACAAAAGTTTGCCCTGACATACAGGTGGGTCGCAGAGGTTAGCGCTGATAATGCCTTTCTACAGGCAAGGCCTTCAATTAAAATTCTCCTACGTAATTATGCGGGGAAGGAGGGCAGAAGGTTCTCCTGCACCCAAAGCTAAAATTGTCTTCAGCTCCAAGTAATCTGCATACCACCAAGGCACATCCTGGGGTGGCTGGTTCTGGACCCCCACAACCCCCCCACGCCCTTGGCACTGTCAAACTAGTCTTTTTAAAAATACTAGTCAATGTGTTAAGTTTGAAAATGGGAGCTCAGTTGAAGTACTTATACAATTTTCTTCTGTTATTTTTGAATAGTGAAACTGAACACTTTTTTCATATTTCATTCATCCTTTGCCTTTTCTTCTGAGAATTGCTCATTTATGTCCTATGTCTATTTTCCTATTGATGAGTTTCTCCTTTCCTTCCTTATTAATTTGAAAAACCAGTTTTAACTGTAATAGCCATTTTCACATAAATATACTAGATTTTCCCTAATATATTATTTATCTTTTATTTTGTTGAGCACGTTAAATCAACAAAAGTTAATAACATTTACATTGTGAATAATAATCTTTTTATAATATTTTTCATTTTTGGTGTTTTATTTATAATTGTTTTCCCAATTCACAGACTAAACAGCCAGATATTTTATGATTAAAAGAAAATACAAACATTTTTACTGATTTTAGAGTGAAAGGAAGGGAGAGAAAGAGAAACATCAAAGTGTGAGGGAAACATTGATCAGTTGCCTCCTATATGCACCCCAATGGGGATCCGAATCTGGAACTTGGGCATGCACCCTGACCGGGAATTGAGCCAGTGACCTTCTGGTGCACAGATGATGCTCAACCAACTGAGCCATCTGAGCCAGGGTAAGATCTTCCATGTGTTGGATTGTTATTTTAGACATTTAATTTATTTGGCTTATACTTTGAAGTAAGAATCTAACTTCATTCTTTTTCCAAGTAGCGGAACAATTTCCCTGAGATCACTTACTAACAATCTACTTTTATCATATACTAAATACTTAAGAATCCTCAGATCTGTTTCTAATGGGCCATTTTGAGTTGTTTTGTTTTTAATCCTCATTTGAGGATATTTTTCAATTTATTTATTTATTTATTTATTTTTTTTTTAGAGAGTGAGAGAGGAAAAAAGAGAAAAATATTGATGTGAAAGAAACACATTGATTGCTTGCCTTCTACATGAGTCCTGGCCCAGGTCGGGAGGAACCTGCAACCGAGGTACATGCCCATGACCAGAATCAAACCCTTTGGTCTTCAAGCCAATGCTCTATCCACTGAGCCAAACCGGGTAGGGCTGGGCCTTTGTTTCTAATGCAGAGACAAAGCAGGGAAGATAAGCCCTTTAGGACATGCCACGGGCTATACTCACTGTCATGCTTGTTCTGATAGAGTACAACTACAGACTGAAAACAAAGGGATGAAAGAGGTAAAACTTAAAAATACAGATCATTTTCAAGTGCCTAAAAGATGCTGAGATATAGTTTACTCCCAATTTTTTTGTTATTGTTGTTGTTCTTATGCCTGGTTTTTAAAATGTGGTTCTAATAGTATGATTATACATAAATTATACATACACTTTAAAAATTCTTTTTCTGGGCTAGTCCACACTAGCTTTCCCCTTATTATTAAGAAAGATCTTTTGGTAAAATCAGTTTGTGCTTGGTTATAAATGTGTACAAAATACATAGATTAAAGCTAGAAAAACCATTATTGGTATTTTCCTCTTTAGCTAAAAATAGGGGAAATTATCCCTTCTTCTTTTCTGTTAGGACTAGAACTAAAATTTTCTAGTAACTGACAAACTTTATTTTAACAACCTTAAAGAAGATTCCATATCCTCTTTTGATGTAACCGGTTCCAATATTTAATGTCTTACATTTATATAAAAATCTCACTAAGCAACTTAAGCTGTTTCTTTTCTTTTAAAAAATATATTTTTATGATTTCTGGGAGGAAGGGAGAGGGAGAGAGAGATAGAAACATGAATAATGAGAATCATTGATTGGCTGCCTCCTGCATGCCCCCCTACTAGGGATCAAGCCTGCAACCTGGGCATGTGCCCTTGACTGGATTTGAATCTGGGACCCTTCAGTCTGCAGGCTGACGCTCTATCCACTGAACCAAATCAGCTAGCTTCTTTTCTTGTCTTTAACCTTATTAGTTAATGGTAAGATTCTCAGGATGTTGTCCCTTAGACTTTTTTTCTCTAAATTGAACAATTCCCAATCTCATGTGTATACCAAATCAAGATAACTTCTTATATTTATTTGGCATTCAAGAATAGCTTAGCAACTAGTGACACCAACTGAGGACCAAGCACACATACACAGTGCATGCACATGAACACGCCCTCATTTAAAAAATACTTAAGGTTGACGCCAAATTTCCATTTTAATTTTGGCAAAATGTCATATATTTTGCCTAAACAAAGACCAACTGTAATGGACTGAATTCACTTTTCATTTTAGTGAAAAAATTTGAGCAAAGCATAAGAGGACCCCTCACTGCAGAGGGGCTGGGAGTAGGCCGTGGTAAGGCAGAGGATTGCAAGACCGAGTCTGATGTGAACATGAGCTTCCAGCACTCGCTGCCACTGCGCATGGAGCTCTGCTCTGAGCCTGCCTTTGGGGAAGGGACAGAGAGCAAACACATGCACATCCATGTTGACCAATAGGATAGGTACATAAGTAATGAAGCACAATGGTAGAGCTAGTTGCTTTGGTGGTGGGAATGGAAAAGGACTTGGGGCAGCATTCATGAGTTCTGACTTGCATTGGTTGTGAAGCCATAGATTCAGTGGGGCTTGGGGGCTACAGTCTAGGTCCAGGGACTTCAAACAAAGGTCACAAATGTTACTCACATTTGGCAAGAGAGCACCTCACTCACGGCGCAGCTATCTCGCCAGCATCTCTGAGAAATGATTTCATTCACTAGGTCAGGGGTCTGCAACCTTTAAGACATAAAGAGCCACTTGGACCCGTTTCCGAAGGAAAAAAAATCCTGGGAGCCGCAAAACCATTGCGACATTTTAAACAAATATAACACTGCATATATTGTTTCTTACTTTAATGCTGTATACCGGATCGTGCAGTTAGCTGTCAATCTGAAGAAAAAAAGGAAGGACTTTTTCACTTAACAATGTAAAATATATTTTTGCAAATTAATAGCTAATTAAAATATTTAATTTACCTGGTTAATGGGGTTTTTGCTCCTGAACCTCACTGCACAGTGTCGGCACATCAGGGCTGCAAGACGTCACCTTCATTTTCACATGGGCTTGCAAGTTGTTGGAGCCGCGGTAAAGCTTCAGAAGAGCCGCGTGCGGCTCTGGAGCCGCAGGTTGCCGACACCTGCACTAGGCCATTGGTCGGCAAACTCATGAGTCAACAGAGCCAAATATCAACAGTACAACAATTGAAATTTCTTTTGAGAGCCAAATTTTTTTGACTTAAACTTCTTCTAAAGCCACTTCTTCAAAACAGACTCACCCAGGCCGTGGTATTTTGTGGAAGAGCCACACTCAAGGAGCCAAAGAGCCGCATATGACTCAAGAGCCACAGTTTGTCGACCACGGAACTAGGCCCTTCCTTTCTCCTCTACCTTGTCCCTTCACCTATGACTGCTTGCCTTCCTAATTCCTACTGATGGAAGGGTCAGGCATGCAGCCCAGTGACTCTTTAATGGAGCCAACGCATGTCAAGGGGGTCTTGGCCAGAATAATTTGATGTCCGGGTGGTAGAACCAGGGAGTTCAGTAACTGTAGACTCATTGTTCAGTGAAAATTGGCAGAGAAACAGAGAAGTCCTGCTTCCTCTTTTATCCCTAAATCAGACTTGCTTCATGGTCTCCCCACCTACCACCCACCCCCCAAGAGGTAGGACACACTCGCATTACCTGCTTTAAAAACTGCAGAGGAATATTGTTGTGTTCGCAGTATGAACCAGTCTCATCTCCAAGATGGCCAACTCCTAAGGTCCAGGGTGTTAGCCAGATGCACGGGATCCTTAGCTAACATGTTGGCACTCCTTCAAATTCGTATTTTAAAAATACTCTAAATTTTTCAATTCCATGTTTGAGGACGATGCCAGATGCTCTGGCAGACAGACGGCAGAGGACACGGCTGGCAGGACTCAGCATCTCCTCTATTGACCTGGCAATTCTACACCGAAAAATTGAAGTAACCAATTGCACGTGTCTTCCTTAGAAGGTAGTTGGTTGACCAACTATTCAAGGATGCCTTTTAGAGGCTCTAATTCCCAGAGCAAGTGGCTATATAAGAATTTTATGCCTTTGAAACGCATGCGGTACTTTCCCTGAGAGGAGAGGAATTTGGGGAAGTTCAGTATTCATCGTCTTATTACATTTCCAGTATTGTTTTCTTAAAACACACACACACACACACACACACACACAAACACACACACACACACACACACACACACACACACACACGGTGCTGGAGTGAGGGAGGAAAGGAGGGAGGGAGGAGGGAGGAGGGAAATGGGCACTTGGAAATGACTCTGCAGGCCCATGTATCCATGTAATTCTGCACAGGCAGACGTCTTATGGGTCACTTACTGTCCTGTAACTTGTTGCGTTAGTTCCGTGCAAACAGAATGCAATGCTAGAACAGCTTACCCCTACCCAATTCCGAGCAGTTTGCAGAATGCTCTGACCAGGTTTGGTTCTCGAACTGTATCAGACAGGCAGGAAGCCTCTTTAGCGGATGGCTTAGGCTCCCAGAGACTGCATTCTGATAGGAAACAATCTCATCTTCAACAAGCTTGAGGCCCCATAAAAGGCCTTTGTTACTCCATCTCAGGAACTTGGTGCTTGTCCAGCTGCTCTGACCAGTCGTGGAGTGAGTGAGTCAGTGGGGAAGGGACAGGCAGTGGTCCAGGGGTCCTCACCGGAGGGATCGCCAGCCTCTGGACAGAACCAGAAAAAGAACACTGGGTGTCTAAGGGCTTCACATCTCTTCCTCATGAGCCCACTTGATATTAGAGACAGTGAAGAAGCCACCTGACACAGCGATTTGTGGCAAGGTCTGCAGGAATATGAGCATGTTTTGTGGGCCCCGTTTCATCCCGAGAAGGGATCAGTATTTCATCTAGCCAGATTTCCGAGTTCACCTGAAGGACATGTTACCAGGAAGGAGACCTGGCCCTTCGCAGGTCTGCCTCGGGTCAGCTGGTAGTGTGTGAGTTGCTGACTTTGTGCAGGAAGGGTTTCACAAAATGAGTCCTGGTGATTTTGAGAGCACATTTGTTAAAGCTGGGGACAATGAGGAAGGAAGGGCCTCAGTTAGAAGAAGCAATAGGGGAGCCCAGGCTGCCTTGGCTCTCCAGAAATGTTATAGGAAAGAAATGAGCTGAGGTGGGGCTGCTCTAGGTGGCTCAAGTGTCAAAGAAAAAGGGGCCTTGGGGACAGGTTTGGGGTTAGCCCAGGACGGGCTGTTGCTGCGCATTGCTCTCCTAGTTGCAGGCCTCGTGGGTCCCTGGGGTTGGGAGGTGCATGCTTGTGGGGGAATAAGAGAGGAAGGGAAAGGCGTGAGCATGCTCCCAGAGGAAGAACACACGCTGGGTCCTTGGTTTAGAGGGTTTTTAAAGGCAGGGAGGTTAGGGGAGGTCTCAGTAGATTAGTCATCGGCTCTTCCGGGTGTGCCCACTTAGGGTCGTGGTCTCCACTGATTGGTCAGTGCCAGGGCAGGGGTCACTAGCCACTGCAGCTGGTCATGGCGTCACCTTCCTGCTTTTGCTGCGTTTCTGGTGCTGGAGCTGAAATGCAGCTGATGTTATCTCGAAGGAGGCGGCCTTCTGTATCTGCTGTAAATGGCTCGGCCAGGTTGTTCAGCTCTCTCTTGCTTTCCCCATTCTACGTGCCGAGGAACTGTCCCAGCGTCTCACTCTCCTGCCTCAGAAAGACACCCTCGTGAACACTTACACCGGGGCCGTGTGCGTCGTTTCCAAGGCTTCATGGTTCAGACCTTTTCAAGAGAGCATTTTTAAATAAGCCAACTCTTCTAGAGAATGTAGAAATCACTTCGGCAGGGTCAGGAATTCCCAGCGCAGGCAGGTCAGTCAGGGGTACGAAACTGGCGACCAGCAGGATGGATTCAGCCAGCGATTGGTTTGGCTTGCAGGATGCTTTAATTTCACAAAATATTTGCAGCCCCAGCACAAAGCAACGAGGCTCTTGCCAAAGTTTAGGATTTGGGTGGAGGCCCACAAATGTTTCCTGAGCACGGAATGGGGCAGGCTTTCTGATGGGCCGGCTGTCCGTTCCCTCGTTCACGCTAAGCCCAGCGGCCTTAAAGGAAATCGCGGAGCTCAATGGCCAAGGGCCCCAGCTCCTGCGTGTTTGAGCCTCTCCCCTCCTGAGCGTGGCTCAGAGCAAGATTAGGAGGATCTTGTGTTGGCAGCAGATAAAGGGATCTGTGGAGCGAGAGCAGCTGAGGCCTCTCGGAAATTTACATAAGCCTGCTGGAAGGAGGGGCTCGGAGGCACAGGAGGGACAGGAGGAAACCAGACCGAAGGAAAACATCTGCAATGAGCTCTGAGGGCGAGGGCGCCTCCGAGGCTGGAGAAGGCACCTCGCCACCTACAGAACAATCAAGCAGCTGCCAAAGCAAACCTCCCTCTAGTTGGGATTTCCTTTTCTGTAGGTTCTTCCCTTCCCAGGGCTACCCGGGCCTTTGAAGTAATCCTCAGAGCGAAAGGCTAGGAGGAGGGACACAGAAGAGGCCCTTTGGAAAAGGCTTCGGGAAAATAGCTCAAGTCCTGGGAGCGATTGAGAAGCGACCAGGCTGAGGAAGCCGGGAAGACTGTGTGCAGAAAGGAGGGAAGCGAGGCTGGGTGGCCTATAGACAGAGATATAGGCCAGGGCCTTCTCAAAGTGTTACCAGCTGGGTAGCCCGGCCCACCCACCAGGGGCAGCACAGTGCGCATGCGTCCTACGTCACCGCCATCCTCTTCCTGAGCTGCCAGGGGCGGGAGGACAGTCATCAGTGTCTGCCCATTGCTCCCCCACAGGCATCTCCTAAACTCTAAGGGACCCCACGAGACTTGCAACAAGGGGGAGCGGGGGGAGGGGGGGAGGGGGAAGAAGCAATGGGCAGATGCTGATGACTGTACTCCAAACCCCAAAGAATCCTGTAGAAAAAGAGCCTTCGTTGATTCGTGTTTCATGAATAAGAAGTAATTAGTTGGGCATTCAACAATTTACCTTTCTTTTTAAAAATGAGAAAGAAAAGGAAATGGAAAAGAAAGCACAGTCTAGGGAATAAGAAACAGGTGGTAAAACAGTAACGCCGTCTCCAATGTTAGTTTCTCCACCACTCTACCTCTGGCTCAGAGGCCTGGGGCTTGCATTTGCTTCCCTGGGGACTTGTAAGGAGCAGAAAAGAGAGGCAAAGAGAAGAGCAGCCTTAGCTTTTCAGGGCAAACACAGAGGGCTCTAGCATAGGACGGACAGATTTACAAAGATGAGGAAAACTATAAACTGGACCATGAAGTCCTTGTACTATGCCTCTACACTCTGGAATAAACCCTGGGCAAGTGGTGACGTGACCCCGTACCCTGCGAAGCTTGAGGTGGGAAGGGTGCCTTGTCCTTCATCTGGAGTTTTAAGGTCTCTATAGGGAAGGCCAACAGGACAATGGCATGGAAGGTCTAAGTGACAGATGCAGAAATAGAATACTGGGGACCAGCTATCATTGTAAGAAATATCAATCATGCTCTGTTAACCATTCTGATTAAAGAAGGCACATTTTTATTTTTATTTTTTTAAAATATATTTTATTGAGTTTTCACAGAGAGGAAGAGAGAGGGATAAAGAGTTAGAAACATCGATGAGAAAGAAACATCAATCATCTGCCTCCGCACTCCCCCCCCGCCTCCCACTGGGGATGTGCCCACAACCAAGGTACATGCCCTTGACCGGAATCGAACCTGGGACTCTATCCACTGAGCCAAACTGGCTTTGGCAAGAAGGCACATTTTAACATGGCTGATCGTTGCACATGGGACCTGGGAGTTCACCTGGAAATGCAGCCCATCCTCCCCGTCAGGGAGCTGCCTGTAGTCATGGAAAGATTCACAACCATCTTGTAGAAACCAGAGTCGCTGGCACTTTGAAGACCCCCAGCCCTTCGGATATAACCAGTCCTTTAAAGACCTCCAGCCTTTGCACACCCACAGACTTTTGCAAATCTCCACCTGCATTACCTGAGAACTGCCTATTTGGAATACCCTTTTGCCTACTTCCCCGTGTCATCTCCATAAGCAGCTGGCTTATGGAGAGGGGAGAGCAGATTTTTGTGGATGGCCTGCAGCTCTCTCTTCCTGACAGCAGTATCAGAATAAATGCTCTTATATGATTCAACCCAGGCTTTGCTTGATAGACAGCTTGGACCCACTGACTGTCTGATTATATAAACAGGAGAAGGTCAAAGACTGTCCCTGAGTTTCTGCTGACTTCCACGTGGCCCGGAAGGGGATCCAGAAGATCTTGCAGGCAAGGACGTTAACTCAGGGAGAGAGGGGGCAGCTCTGTTCCAGGATTGATCCAGTTCAAGTGAAGGACCAAGCAATAGAAGACCTAGGGAAGGAGGCCCGTGCCAGTGATGGCAGAGGCCACTGCTGCAGGCTTGGAGGTATCATCAGGCCCAAGGTGCTGAGTGGGAGCCAGATGGGCCCCCATATGGAATTGGCTCTCCCCATTTCCAGGAGCAAGACCTCTGGGTGCTGTGCCAAGAAGTATGCTGGCCCAGGTTACCTGAGGTGGGAGGTGGAGCTGCTATAAAAGACGGCCAGAGCAGACCCACTTTCTTCTCCTAATGACCGCCCTCCGCCCCTCAATATTTTGTGTGCACTCCCAGGAGTTCAGGATAAGGATCAGAAAGAGGGGAAGGTAGAAAAACCCAGTGACAATTGGTGCTGGCTCAGCTCTAGGAACTAAGACGCTTTGGGGCCCCAGGGAAAATGGAGGAAGAGAAAAGACCAAGTGAACTTGTCAAAGCCTTCCGATTAGATAGCTCTAATGCAACAGATTCTTACCCAATGAAATATCATTTAGTATTTGTGGCAAGTGCCCGTTTTCTTGCATCTCTTCAGATTCATGGATGCAAACCTATTCACAGAGCAGCACAGTATTGAGAACAGTAGCACGAGAGAACCAGGGGTCATGTTGCAATATTAGACAATTATATTTGCAATATGTTGTCTGGTTCGGTGGTTCTGGGGTCCCCTGAAGACCCAGAGACCCTTTGAGGTCAAATTATTTTTTTCTTGGTAATACTAAGATGTTATTTGCCTTTTTCATTCTCATGCTTTCAAACAAGTCAAGTATATAGTGGAATCTTCTAGAAGTTGCCAGACATGTAAAAGCCATCATTACTCTAAGAGCTAATGGAATTAGTGTTTATATACTCTTTTGTTTTTAAAAACTTTCCAGCATTAATTCTAATGTGAATATTGATAGAAGTATGGAGGGGGGGGGGGAAGGACCATATACGACACCTGGCAAATTCAAGTCTTATAAACTTAGAGACTAAGTAGTGTTAACATTCAAACCTGTATTTGTTAACATTCAAACCTGTTGAGATTTTTTTTGTGAGTTTATTTGGGCCAAACTATTGTTCATTGCCAGGAAGCAGAATCTCAACTTATTGGGATATTGCTCTGGCGAGTGGCGGGTTTTCACCTTGTTTTATACATTACAATGAAGGAGGAGATGTAAATTGGTTACATGAAATCCGTTGGTGATAGATTAGGGAGGCGGGAGAAAGCAAAGGGGGTGGGGTGGGAACCTCTGGGATTGGATAACAAGTAAAATGATAGACACATACTTCTTTTACTTAGGTGGGTGCAGGATAGTTAATAGTCAACAATTAACTCAATGGGGGGATTTGTGGTCTCTACAAAGTGGTACCTGTGCTTTGAGGGGTCTGGAAAACGGAAAATTACGTTGACATTCCAGCGATATTGTTATCATAGATGCAAAAAGACAATAGTCTCAGTTAAAGTAAGGATTGATCTTTGTCAAGGAAGATACTGGCCTGGGATGTGACTGCCCACGTTAACCTGCTTCTAGTTAAAGTTTTAATTTCAGATCATCCTTTTTAGTTACTCTAAATCTTTGGCTTTGCAAGACCACCATGCAGGCCTTCCCTGAGCTTGTCAGGTTAGCATGTGGCCCCTTTTTCATCCACAGTAGGATGGTCTGAACGTAAATATTCCTAACTAAAAGCAAGTCCTGGCAGGAGTCTGATCCTAGGCCTGCAGCTTCCTTGACAAAGGTCAGTCTTTACCTTCAGTGAGCCTGTCGTCTTTGCATCTAAGACAACAGGGGTGGGGAATGTCTGGTCTTTTGGCCTAAAGCCTGGATAATAGTTTGGTCTGGCCCTACCAAGGCATTTGGGTGAGTTAATTAAATGTTTGACCAAGCCGAAACCGGTTTGGCTCAGTGGTAGAACCTCGGTCTGGGGACTGAAAGGTCCCGGGTTTGATTCCGGTCAAGGGCATGTACCTTGGTTGTGGGCACATCATCGCCGGTAATGGGTGTGCAAAAGGCAGCTGGTCGATGTTTCTCTCTCATCGGCGTTTCAAGCTCTCTATCTCTCTCCCTTCCTTTCTGTAAAAAAAAAAAAAAAAAAAAAAAAAAAAAAAAAAATATATATATATATATATATATATATATATATATATATATATATATATATATATAAATTTTTTTTGACCAAATATAACAGGTTAATTTTTAAGTTGATAATTTTGTATGACCCAGGAATGATGTTATATCCAGCAGTCCTTGGCAGAAAAAAGGTTTCTCACTCCTAAGGTAACACACTTTTGAAATGTCAGAGTAAGCTCCTTTTCCATACTCTTTAGGGCACAACTTCCAGCCCCAGATCACAGCACCTCTCACTGTTATCTCGTTCCCAGCACAGTATGTCTATACACTACAAGTGTTAATTACTAACTATCCTAAATGCACCAATGAAAAAGAACTATGTGTGTCTCCATTCTACTCTTTACCCAGTTCCAGAGATCCACCCCCTTGCTTTCTCTCACCCCCTTAATCTACCACCAATAAATTTTACGTCATCCCTCCTTATGGCTCCTTCTTTTAGTTTAATGTATAAAATAAGCTGTAAAATTACCATTCTCGAGCATTTTATCAATTCATTGAGGTTTTGTTTTGTGACAATTGTCGTCAGTTTGACCCAAATAGCCTCGTAAAAATTCTCTACAGATTTGAATGTTTTTTGTCAATAGAAGCAAACCACGTAAACAAAAGCTTCTTGGAGTCATCAATAATTTTTAGTTGTATAAAGAAGTCTCAAGACCAAAGTTTGAGAAACCCTGGTCTAGATATAACATGGACTAAAATAAGAAGCCAGTTTTTACACTGGCAATTGATGGACATTTAGTACTAGAACTGCAAATGGTTTTATTTTCACAAAAATATTTAATGCGATTGAATTATTTTTACAAAAGTTTCGTAAGTCAGTTTTACTTAAATAGATTACTTTAAAAATTATTAGTCATTTCTTATAATTTGTATTTGCCTTTTAGTTTAATGTCTCTTTTTAAATATCTTAGAAGAAAATAACTTTTTAAAAGTATAATTAAAAATTTAATATTAATATGCATATTAATTAAAATTTAATATTTATATTATGTGCCTTTAAAATTAAAATGTATGTAAATTGTGTATATTTGAACAGAATTACACTTTAATTTTAATCGATCAGGTATTTACTGTGAATAGCACACAAAGGATAAACATCTTTATTATAACAACAAGATAAGGTGGCCACCATCATAAAAATAAGCATGAAGTGAAGAAAATAAAAGTACATTTTGTGGAAGAAATGTATGATTTAATTATATGCATTTTTACTGCCAACTCACCATCATATGTGCAATAACAGTTAAATTCAGCAGTTGTTATTTAAAAAAACACACATAACTTTACACCAAAATTTTAATTTTGTCATTATGGAGGTGAGAGTAATGGTATATTCTATTTAACATGTGAGATGAGCCTTTCATTTGGTGTGGGACAAACCTCCACTGAGCCACCCGCCAGGCCCAGCCTTTCATTTACCCCTTCCCTGGGCCTCACACAGTGAGGGCAGCCTGCATATTCTCAGCACCTCTGTGACTCCTCTGATAACTCTCTGACATAGTTTTCATGTCCTTAAACCACAGATTAGTCAGGTAACGTTAGAGAGGTTAAGACTGAGCCAAAGGCATCTATCTCCTCAGCGTTGGGGCTTGGAGTCCAATAGAGAGAGGTCTGTCTGAATTGGAGCCTCGGATACTTAACAGTGAGACATATAGCAAACAAAGGTAGAATCCGTGACACCCCAGAGGATGAGAGGGTGCTGTTTGTTTATTTATTTTGTTTGAACATTACTTAACCTCTCCCTACTGATGGACATTTAAGCAGTTTCCAGTTTCCACTTTTACAAACAACCAAAAGTCTTTGTACACTTGTTTGATTACTTTCTTAGGGACAATTGCTGAAGAAAGCACTTGTGAGTTAAAGATAGCACATTTTAGGGGTTTTGATATTGTGGTATCTCCACCAAATTGCCCTTTGGAGTAGTAGTACAAATCTGTATTCCCATTAGCACTGCCTGTGAACATGTTTCCTCAAATCCTTACCAGCTCTAAATATTATCGTTCTTTTTTGCTTCTGCCAATTTCATAGACTACCGTGATAACTCAAGATTATTTTAATTTATATTTCTTTGATCACTAGTAAAATTAAACATATTTTCTTACGCCTTTTGACCATTTTTACTTCTTTTATGAGTTGTTTTTATAGGGAGAAAAAACACATTTTTTTACCCTCAAGGTTCTTCTGGCTGTTATAATAAACAAATAGACAAGACATGAGACAGATTAGCAAGAGACAATAACTAAATTTAATACATACATATGTATGGGAACTTCACATATATGAGAGTCAGAAGTCTCCCCATGCAGGAGAGGTTCAGAAATAGAAAAGAAACATCTATAGTAACAAAAGCATAATATGCTAATTAGACTGGACTGAACGACCTTCCTGACATTCTTCCAAATGAAGCCGTGGTATTGGGGGTCGAGGCAGAGGCAGTTAGAGGCGATCAGGCAGGCAGGCAGGCAGGCAGGCAGTGTGGTTAGGGGGGATGAGGCAGTCAGACAGAGGCAGTGAAGGGTGATCAGGCAGGCAGAGTGGTTAGGGGCAATCAGGCAGACAGGCAAGTGGTTAGGGGTGATCAGGCAGGCAGGCGAGCAGTTAGGAGCCAGCAGTCCCAGATTGCAAGAGGGATGTCCAACTGCCATTTTAGGCATCCAGGATTGCAAGAGGGTGCAGGCCAGGCTGAGGGACCCCTCCTCCCATGCAAGTGGCCTCTAGTAATATCTAAGATCCTGAGCGAGGGATAAAGGTGCCTTGGGGGCTTCAAAGGGTCATGGCAGGATGAAAAAAGAGCAGATGTTTAGTAAATAAAAGTTTGTCCTGCCATATAAATGGGTCAAAAAAGTTATAGCTGATCATCTTTTATGATGGGCAAGACCCCTAACTCTAATTCTTCTGAGTAAAGGGAAGGGCTGGAATTTCTCTTGAACCCAAAGCTAAAATGCCTTCAGCTCAAAATAATCCACATACCACAGAAGCACATCTTGGGGTGGCTCATCTGAACTTCCACTTTCTTATACTCATGTCCTTTGCCTCTTTTTCAGTTGGGATGACTGACTTTTAAAAATTGTTGTTTTTTTTCATTTCAAATTTTTATTATTTAAAGTATTACACGAGTCTTCATTTCCTCCCATGGACCTCTCCCCAGCCACCCCCACCTTCCAGCATAAGCCCTCACCCCCCTCCTGTCGTATGTCCTTTGGTTTGGCTCCTATGGGTGCACACAAGTCCTTTGGTGGATCTCTTTCCCCATCACACCTCCCGCCTTCCCTCATAGGTTGGGCAATCTGTTTGATGCTTATACGTCTCTGGTTCTATTTTGGTTCATCAGTTTATGTTGTATTATATTCCATAAGTGAGTGAGATCATGCGATATTTATCTTTCTCTGACTGGCCTATTTCGCTTAGTATAATGCTCTTCAGGTCCATCCATGCTGTGGCAAATGACAAAAATTCCGTGTAAATGTACCATGGTTTTCTAATCTAAGAGTTTTTTCCTTAGAGTTCCTTTAGCCTTTAAGTTTATTTTAAAGCTTTAGCATTAGTTTTTAAAATATAGTTTTTTTCCCCTTATTAATCAAAGTACCTTGTGTT
The DNA here is from genome assembly GCF_014108245.1 of Pipistrellus kuhlii. Taxonomy (NCBI): domain Eukaryota; kingdom Metazoa; phylum Chordata; class Mammalia; order Chiroptera; family Vespertilionidae; genus Pipistrellus; species Pipistrellus kuhlii. The sequence continues at coordinate 137,564,981 of NW_023425404.1, forward strand.
TATTATAAAAAATTAAAACCTAGGAAATAAAGGAGAAAATGGTCCACAATCTTGCCACATTTCCCGACAGTTTTCCCCTTCTTCCTCCTGCATTACAACTTTGTCAGCCTTCGTATGTGTCCTTTTAGACCACATGTGTCAAACACAAGGCCCGCGGGCCAAATCCGTCCCGCCAGGCCTTGCAATGTGGCCCGCACCGCGCTGTCATCACTGCACTCCGCTGCGTTTCCATCACAATGACAGTTTATGATTGTTCAGTAAACCATTCGGCCCGCGATTTAGGCTGGATTTTAGATTTTGGCCCCTTCTCTGATTGAGTTCGACACCCCTATTTTAGACAGAAGACTTCTTTCCATATTAAAGACAAAGATAAGACTAGTTTTTTGTTCATCTTTATCATCATCATCATCATCATCATCATTATAACCCTGAAGAAACTCTGTAATCATTTATATTGATTTTTTTTTCTTATTATGTTCCCTAGCCTTCTAAGGCCACCTGCACTCCCAAGGACAGATAAATATCCAACTCTATATTATTTTGACAATTTTGATTAAATTGCAAATACATAACAATGGATAAAAATGCTGCAGAATAATTCCTATGGTTTGCTACCAGTCAATATCATTTATTGTTTATGTATACAAACCTCTCTAGTAAAATAAAAAAGGCACAGATGGAAAGAATATACACCAACTTCATGATACTAATTGACCTTAGTGAAGAAAGGAGCCAATAGGGTAGAAACGGAACTTCAATTCTCTCTTAATTAAACTTTATTTCTAAACAAAAAACAAACAGGATTCAAATACGAAAATAGAGAAATGTTTGCTAAATATAGGTAGTGGAATCGTGAATATTCATTATTATATTCTGTATGCTTTTATAGGTTGAAATAGCTTATACTTTAAAATTAAGTTGAAATAACCTGCATTTCTAATAGAAAATTAGCCAGACTATTTCTGGGGTGAGGACCCCTTCTGAACTTCCCCCTCTATGGAAGACAAAACAGCCCTCCCATTGTTGCTTTCCCCTGTGCACCTATACGTATCTGACAAACACCTATGATACCTATTTTTAAGTCTTTAATTTTGTAAGTTCAGAAAAATCTTCTCTACCAATTCAGGGAAATTATCAGGTTTTGAGGGACCACTCATTCCAACCAGTCATTAGAAATAACTATATGAAGATTGACTTCTCATTGTCTAAAAATGGGACATCACTAGAAAGTATATGCTTATTTTCCATTAGACTCGAGGAAGAAAATGCTAGTCTTACCTAAAATACAAATACATTTTCTTTTATTGGGCATTAAGAATGGCACAATTCAGATCCCTTTTATGCATGGGCTTTTAGGAAGCTAGAGCTAATGTAATGATCAAGTTGAATTCACCATCGTATTCTAATTCGTATCCTAGATAATTACCTTTCCATTTCCACTACATGGTTTTTGATTTTTGACTCATTTAATTGCTGTACTTGTGTATGTTTCTGTTTTTAGAACCATCTAGAAGAAAATGCATTTTAAAGTAATAAGTAAGTCGATTGATATATATTTGGATGGACTGATTTATGAACCATAGATTACATTAATTTACCCTGAGAAATGTGACTGCCAGCTACTCAATATATTTGCTTGCCTGTGTGAGCTTCTACTTAAGAAAAAAATTCCCAGCAAGATTTCTCAGTGAGTGCAAAGTAGGTCTTTCCATGATAATTTACACTGTGTGGCAGTCAGATAACTGCTCCAAATATACAACCCTCGTCTTGGTGTATACCAGCTCAAAAACCTTCAGAGGTTCTAAATGCTCCTTGGAGTTAAGTAGACATCTCTCAACTGGGCATCGACATGACACTCACCAAACATTCTAGCTTCTAGGTCTTTTGTTCCTAACATGCAACCTCTGCCTCAGCCAGATTGAAGACCAGTGGTTTTCTGAGCACCCTCCGCTTTCCCATAGTCAGACTTTTTGAAAGATGCTTCCTCCATTTATGTGCCTCCCCATCATGGAACCTTACTCATACTTAACTGTCCATCTCAAAGGTCACCTGGCAGTAATAACAGCAGATACTTACCTGTTAACTTATTTGATTCTCATGCAATCCTATGTCTGATTAGTATTATTAACCCCATTTTACAGATGAGGAAAACCAAGGCACAGAGAGGCCAGTCACTTTCCCAAAGTCATATGCCTACTGAGAGATAGAGCTGGGACTCAAACCCAGCCAGCCTGACTCTGGAGACCATGTTCCTATTGATAAGGACACAAAACCCCTCAAAATAACATACTTCAAGATGAGGAAATTTGAAAAATGGCAGGTGTAGGAAGGACTTTTTGACCTTTCCTCCAAGCAGGTCATAAGACCCTCAAGTGAGAGTTGCCCTCTTTATACCTGGAGAAAAGGGGCACCTGTAATTCCAAAGATGGAAGGATGGTGACAGGAATCTGAATGAACCTTCCCCACCTGGCCCTCATTCAGGGTTCTCTGCCCCAGGGAAGGTTATCATGATTTAAAATCTCTGCCCACCCTCCAGCCCTGTCTGTCACTAGTCTCTCCCTCACTATCAGTACCCCAGCGCTACGTCACCTTTTAGTTTCTCGAAGTCCTTCTCTACCCTCTCCTCACTGCCTTTACACATACTGTCCCTTCTGCCTGGAATACACCTGCCCCCCTCCTGCCCAACCTCCCAAACACTTCACCCAGGCAGCCAGCTCTCAGCCTTCAGATCAGGCTTAAAGGTGACTTCCTCGGAAGCTTCCTTGATCCTGTAGTCCAGATCAGAATCTCTGTTTGAGCTATCAGAGTTTTCTGTATTTTTCCATCATTTTTCCATGGCACAATTTGTGATCATGTGCGGTCCCAAATGAAAACTGGGCCCCCCCGTGATCTAGTCTCAGGACGGAGGCACTAAAAACAAAAAACAAAAAAAAACAACCCCCCAAAAAACAACAACAAGCAAATAAAAACAAACAAGCCCTATCAACTCAAGGTAAGTAAGTAAAAGCAATCCAATTTGTTACTAAAATCAGTCAGAGAAGATGATCAGGGGGATCCAGTAAGTAACTCACAATTACACTTCATAACATCTATTTTTCATTCCTTTCGCTCTCGACACTTCCCCAAGAGCCTTCTCTCTTGCAGCCATGTGGGCTCTGGGGTCACACCACCTGGTTTTGAATCCTGGCTATACCTCTTCTCAACGCTATATCCTTGTGCAAGTTGTTCAACTTCTTTATGACTCAGTTTCAAAAAACAATTTTTAGTTTATTGATTTGAAAGAGAGAGAGAGAGAGAGAGAGAGAGAGAGAGAGAGAGAGAGAGAGAGAGAGAGAGAGAGAGAGAGAGATCAGGTGCCTCTTGCATGAGACCTGAGGGATCTCAGGGATCAAACCCACTGCATGATTATGTGCTCTGACTGGGAGTGGAACCCACCACCTTTTGGTGTATAGGATGACTCTCCAGCTGAGCCACACTGGCCAGGGCTGTGCCTCGGCTTTCACATCTGTAAAATGGGGATAAAGTTAGTGCCTGTCCCATTGCTTGGGAGAGAACTATAAGAGATGATGCCAGTAAAGTGCATTGTACTGTTCCTGAAATATAATAAAAGTGTCCAATAAGAGTTATAAAATGCAATACCTTAAATATTTTGATTTTATTTTTAAATGAATAATTTCCATCTACCTCTGTTCTTTCTTTTCTTGCACAAATTAGTCATCTTCTAAAGTCTAATCTGTCTTTCCTCATTAATTAAATTTGGTATCAAAACAGTTAAGAACCCAGCTGACAGAAAAAAACTTCTTCTTGGGTGGGGATATAAGCTTAGAAGACAAAAGCAGAATTTTCTTTGATGGTTGAAAGAGTGAAGGAAATTGCAAATGTTGTAATTAACAAGTTTTCCATCACACTCCCATGATTGTTGGGTTATTGTATTGCAGCGTTTTTCAACCGCTGTTCCGCGGCACACTAGTGTGCCGCGAGATGTTGCCTGGTGTGCCGTAGGTGCAGAAAAGACAAGAATTTTATAATTTTTCACTATTTTGTTTACTTAATATTTCATAATAAAGTAATTATAAAATACTTTCTTTGTGTTTATTTGATTCCTATTCAAGAGAATTACTTTATATATAGTCAATATAGGCACAGAGTTAAATTTTTTAACATTTTCTAATGGTGGTGTGCCTCGTGATTTTTTTCATGAAACAAGTGTGCCTTTGCCCAAAAAAGGTTGAAAAACACTGTTGTATTGCATCTCCCATTGAGCTAAGCTCTTGGGGAGCGGGATCTATTGGACTCACTATTGTGTGGGCACAGCTCTGGAACACGGCAGGTGCTCAAATGTCTGGTGAGGGAGGTCCTGGTGATTGCCTGAAAGCAGGCTATTAACCACTTGACACAGCGCCTAGCACATAGCATTGAACATATATTTGTTCTTGGTGTTATTCTTCTATTAACATACACCTTCTTTACAAAAGCTTCCCTCCTGTGCCAATTTTATACCTAATATATTTCCATCCTCAGGGCAACTTCTCAGAAAGCCTTCCAAGAACGCCCCTTCCGGACGTGGGGTCCCAGCCAGGCGCTCCCACAGTGCACTGTGCTTCTCCCTCTCATGGGATTAGCCTGTAACAAGTCTCTCTGATCGCCACAGTGTAAACTCCCACGAGGCAGTGACCATGTTGGATTTGACTTGGAGTCTCCAGTGCTTGGCACAATTGCTTGAAACAGCAAGTGTTCAATAGATGTATAATGAATAGTATTAGACTACAGTTTCCCTTAGATATGTCTCAACATGGTTCCCATGAGTCCCTTTATAAAACTTGGGAAATGCTAGTTTTTATGCAAGCCACCTCCTAGAGTTGCATTACTTCAGCATATGGCTATGATTCATTTTATGCTGAATCTTTCTCGCTTCAGCATGAAAGATGATATGATATATCCCTGTGACCTTGTTCCCAAGTGTGGGAAATCTGGTCTCCCCTGTGCACGAAGTAAACCGTTTAAGCTGGCTTTTGAGAATTCAAATGCAGCTGCTCCTTTATGATGGGATTGCATCCCAATAAACCTATCATAAATTGAGAGAATTATAAATTGAAAATGCATTTAATACACCCAAGTTAGGGAATGTCATGGCTCGACTTAGTCTGCCGTCAAAGGGTTCAGAACACTTAGGTTAGCTTAAGTTCACAACCATCTTGTTTCATCCAAAGAGTAATTGCCCTTCTCACCAGAAACAGGAGACACGGGTGAGTATTTTATAGACGTGATGGGATGCAATAACACAAAACACAATGCCCAAACATGCTGGTAACGGAGCGCTCTGTAGAGTATGGGTGGAATCTCCTCGTAGCCACATTGGCTGAGTGGGAGCTTCAGTTCACTGCCACTGTCCAGCATCACGAGAGAGAATCATACTGCACATCACTAGCCCAGAAAATTACTGAAATTCAAAATTAAAGTGCAATTTCTACTGAACGGATATCTCTTTCCCCCCATCCTAAAGTTGAAAAATCATAAGTGAAACCGTCGCTAGCTGGGGACGGCCTGTACATGGGAGCATGGAGTTGAAAGATTTGTCCTTCTCCTGCGAGTTCCCTGAACTGCCCAGAGCTCGTGGTCATTGAACGTATCTCCAAAGCTCTCCAGGCTGGGTACCAACGGAGTTAATCACCTTTGCAGCTGCACTCTGCCTCATGTCAGAGAGGGTTTTCTTGTTGCGCTCTCATCCAATTTTGTCTGGTTTTCAGCTCTACAGAGATGGAGAGAAGCCAGCTAGCATCCTCCTCCAAATAAACCACCCTCTTCTCAAAGAAAGTTATTAAATGAGCCAGTTTTCTAGGTGGAGCCGGTTCCACATTTTTAACATTTCCTCGGAGGTCTCCTCCTCAATCCAATAATGGATTGCTGTTGTTGCTCTTCAGACCTTTTCCAACTTCCCTAGAAATTCAGAAACTGAGACTGCATTCAACACTAACAAGGGCCTGACCAATGTTAAATAGAGAAGAAAGTACAATATATGTTCTCAGCCTCTGTGTGCCTTTCCCCGTCAGTCCATGCAGGGCAGAAGAATGCCATTAATCCAGATATCTCTAAAAGCATCGTCTGTGATATTCTAACGCCAGGTTGCCTGAGAATTTACCACTTTAAAAATATTTTCCCCCTCATACATCATGAGAAGCACAGGAAGATATTTAAAATGCTTACAGCAATATGTAATTTCAAGCATTCATTAACTGAAAAATAACCAATATCACACATTATAAAGCTGTTTTTTTTTTAATATATATATATTTTGCTAGATCATTTTGCCTAAGGAACTGTTTTAAGTCTTGGTTTAGTAAACAGAATATATTACTGTGAGTATTTGAAAATGATGCATTTTGAAACTCAAATATATTTTGTACCTTAGAGCTTTTATAAATCTAATTGCCTTCAAATTTCTTAAAATAGTGACAGTTTTTTAAAAGCAATAACATTATATTTACTTATATGTAAAACATTTCCAATCACTTATTTTTCTGATTTTTCTTTTGGATTCTCATTTGTGAAAGGTTGTTTCCTAGACTAGATTTTCTTTTAAAAAAAATTTCTTTATTGATTAAGGTATTACATATGTGACCTTAGTCCCTCATTACCCCCAACCCCTCCACTCATGCCCTCACCCCCCTGGTGTCTGTGTCCATTGGTTAGGCTCATATGCATGCATACAAGTCCTTTGGTTGATCTCTCCCCTGTATCCCCACCCTCCCCTACCTTCCCTCTGAGCTTTGACATTCTGATCGATGCTTCTCTGTCTCTGGATCTGTCTTTGTTCATCAGTTTATATTGTTCATTATATTCCACAAATGAGTGAGATCATGTGATATTTATCTTCCTATGCCTGGCTTATTTAACTTAACATAATGCTCTCCAGCTCTATCCATGCTGTTGTAAATGGTAAGAACTTTTTTACGTCAGCGTAGTATTCCATTATGTAGATGTACCACCGTTTTCTAATCCACTCATCTGCTGATGGGCACTTAGGTTGTTTCCAAATCATAGCTATGGTGAATGGTATTGCTATGAACTTAGGGGTGCACATATCCTTTCTGAGTGGTGTTTCCAGTTTCTTGGGATATATTCCTAGAAGTGGGATCACTGGGTCAAATGGGAATTCCATTTTCAGTTTTTTGAGGAAATTCTATAATGTTCTCCACAGTGGCTGCGCCAGTCTGCATTCCCACCAGCAGTGCACGAGGGTTCCTTTTTCTCCACATCCTCTCTAGTACTTGCCATTTGTTGATTTGTTGATGATAGCCATTCTGACAGGTGTGAGATGGTACTGCATTGTTGTTTTGATTTGCATCTCTCTGATGATTAGTGACTTTGAGCAGGTTTTCATATATCTCTTGGCCTTCCTTCTGTTTTCTTTCGAAAAGTATATATTTAGGTCCTTGGCCCATTTTTCATTGGATTGTTTATCTTCCTTTTGTTAAGAGTATGAGTTCCTTAACATTTTTGGAGATTAGACCTGTATCCAATATAAAGTTGGCAAATATGTTCTCCCATGCAATGGACTTTCTTGTTGTTTTGTTGATGGTTTCTTTTGCTGTGCAAAAGCTTTTTACTTTGTTGTAGACCCATTTGTTTATTTTCTCTTTAGCTTCCATTGCCCTAGAAGCAGTATCAGTGAAGAAATTGCTTTGGCGTATGTCTGAGATTTCACTGCCTCTGGATTCCTCTAGTGTTTTTATGGTTTCCCTTCTTATGTTTAAGTCCTTGATCCATTTGGAGTTAGAATAGATTTTCACATCCACAGTTCCCTCATTTTACCTGGATGTGATGACGCGTAAGGGGCAGCTAGCATCTGTTGGCATCTCTCTGAAGAGAAGGGTGGGTTAAGGGTGCCCCTGTGTACTTTCCTACTGCTCTCAGCACTGCCCACCCACTCTTACCCTTTTCAGTTCCAGATGGAAAAGAAATGGGTTCAAAGGCAACTAACCTCTGTTCTACAAGATTGCTAAACTTCATTATGGATTTCTAAGTCTCCACCTTCTATTCTTTTCTTCTTCCATGGACCACTCCCCCAAGTAGTTATTTTTTTTTAAATGCCAGCCCCCCCCCCCCGCCCCCCAATTAAATTTCTTACATATGGTAGCCCCACAAAACTATGGCAGACTCCAAGGCAGCTAGGCCATTGAGGCTTACACACCTGAGCTGGGGAAAGGGACGTGGGTCTCGGGCTTCCAAGAAGAGGAGGGGGATTCACAGGGAGATGAGAGAAGGAGATGTTTCATAAATAAGTGTTTGCCTGCCATGCAGATGAGTCCCTCAGATGAAAAATTATTTCTGGCAATGGCTCTCTTCCTGCTTCACATTACCTTTCTAAATTCTTTTAGGCAGTTAAGGGAGAGGTAAAGAGCTTTTCCCGCCTCTGCCAGGTCTGGGGATGTCAATGGCCTTTAGCTCCACATGTCACACTGGCATGTTTTGGGGTGGCACATTCTGCTCTCCTTCACCTGTAAAACCTTAAGCAAGTGACATAACATGCCTTTGTGTCTGACTCTTCATGTTTTTAGGATTTTAAAAAATGTCTTGTATTTTTAAATTTCATAGTGATGGACCTAGATGGGAATTTATTTCCTGTGCTGGGGCCTTCCTTTCATCTTAAAGACTGGTAGGAATTCAGGCTTGAACAATTCCAGTGGATTGTTTATTCTAACAGGTGTGAGGTGCTATCTCATTGTAGTTTTTATTTGCATTTCCCTAATAGCTAGTGAAATTGAGCATCTTTTCCTATATTCATTGGGCATTTGCATGTCTTTTGGGGAGAAGTGCCCCAAGTAGTTCTGTTACCAAATCCTTTCCTATTCTTTTAAAAACATTTGTATATAATTGCATTATATTGAAAATACTTGTTTAAGTTCATGAAATAATTTCTATCCTTGAATTTTTGGTTAAGTCAATTAGAATCTTTTTAATTTATATTTAAATGGGGGGGAAAAACACGACAAATTTAATTTCCTAAGTTAAATTTTAGCTCCCTTAAAAGCAGAATACCATCCAAGGACTTGGGTGCAAGTGTTCTGCTTGGGAGGCTATCCAAAGGAAAAAGGAGAGTGGGACAGGGAAGGAGGAGAAGCCAACATAAAGATGTACCATCCAGGTCTGGATGCAGGCAGCAGGAATTCAGTTCCTGAGATTCAAGGGCCTCTGAGAAGCACATGGGATTCCTTGTGGGATTGTTTCCTGAATGACAGGAGGCTGAAGCATGTGCCTGTCAGCTCGCCCAGGCGTGTTAAGTCCCAGTGGTTCTTGGTTGATATGTGCCAAGGCAGATGTCCTGTGACAGGTATTGGGACAGGCCCTGCAGACACATGGGCACATATCTGAGGGCTCCAAGCCTGCATGGAACTGTGCATCGACTCTGTACTGAAATGAGAAGAGAGATGAGGGCAGGTGACACAGAACACAGACCTCCTGCCCTCTTAAGCCTTTCATATATGCCTTGTGAGAACTCTCAGAACAAATGGGCTACTTGATGGGATTCCATGCTCCAGTATGGGCTTCCTAAATGAACAACTAATTGCACTGAAAATTGAAATTTGGGGAGTGACTTATCATGTTTTGGAATTAAAAATTATTTTTAATATGAATCTACACCTATATGAGGGTATTTTCACCAACAATGCCATGGAAATAAATTTCTTTTGCCTCCTCCCCCAGTGTCTGCGTAAGAAGCAAGAATTAGGCAGAAACCCAAGATGGTGTCAGAGAGACTCCTGGGAGGGGACACAGAGCAAGCTCCAGGGGACACTCAGTCTGGGCCCTGGGAGCTCTCGGGGCTCCGTGGGCTGTCCTGGATCCCCTACGGATTCATGCCTCTGGGGCACCCTTTTTTTATGAGAAGAAACATTTTATTGCACTCACATGATGAGGCCATTTTTCTTTTTTTTTCTTTTTTAAATAAATCTTTATTGTTCATATCATTACAAATGTTCCTCATTACCTCTGCCCCTCCGTTGCTCCCCTCCACCAGGTTCCCACCCCACCCTCTGCCCTTTCCCCACCCCCCATTGTCCTCATCCATAGGTGCACAGTTTATGTTCAGTCTCTTCCCACATCCCCCTCTCCCTTTTTCCCCGAGAATTGTCAGTTCACTCCCCTTCCATACCTCTGATTCTATTATATTCAACAGTTAATATTGTTCATCAGATTTTTTTTTTAAATTCCCTTGGTTTTTAGATTCACTTGTTGATAGTTATGTATTTGTTGATCATAATTTTTATCTTTATCTTCTTCCTCTTCCTAAATAACCCCCTTCAGCAATTCATATAATTCTGGTTAGGTGGTGATGAACTCTTTTAGCTTTTTTTTTTTATTAGTGAAGCTCTTTATCTGTCCTTTGATTCTGAGTGATAGCTTTGCTGGGTAGAGTATTTTTGGCTGTAGGTTCTTGCTATTCATCACCTTGAATATTTCTTGCCATTCCCGTCTGGCCTGCATGGTTTCTGTTGAGAAATCAGCTGACAATCGTATGGGTGCTCCTTTATAGGTAACTACCTGCTTTTCTCTTGTTGCTTTTAATATTCTCTCTTTGTCTTTTGCTCTTGGAATTTTAATTATGATGTGTCTTGGTGTGGTTTTCTTTGGATTCCTTTTGTTTGGGGTTCTGTGCGCTTCCTGGACTTGTAGGTCTAATTCTTTCACCAGGTGGGGGAAGTTTTCTGTCACTATTTCTTTCAGTATGTTTTTGATATCTTGCTCTCTCTCATCTTCTGGGACTCCCATAATTCTGATGTTGGTTCGCTTGAAGTTGTCCCAGAGGTTTCTTACATTATCTTCAACTTTCTGGATTCTCTTGTCTTCTTGCTTCTGCAGAGGAGTGTCCTCTGGCTCTTTATGTTCCAAATCTTTGACTTGATTCTTGCGGTCTTTCATTCTGTTTTTAGAACTCTGTATAATATTTTTTATTTCAGACAGTGTATTCTTTATTTCTTGTTGATCCCTTATTATTTCTTGTTGATCTCTTATTAGTTCTTGTTGATCCCTTTTCATCTCCTCATAGGTCTTATCGACCTTTTCTAGGAAATTCTTGAAAAACCTTATAAATGTGGTTTTGAACTCTACATCCAGTATCTTCTTTTCCTCCATTTCTTTTGTTTGTGATCTGTTTCCTTGTGTCAGCATTTTCACAGCTTCCCTGAGTTGGTAGGGTGGCTTTGTGTGCTAAGGTGTCCTATATGGTTCATTGAGTCAGTGGACAGTCTTGGTGTAGCCCTTTGTGGGATGTGTGTGCAGTCTTGTTGGTAAGCCTTGCTTGTTGTTGGTATCACTGGGAAGCATTGATCTCCAAGCCAATTGGCTATGAGGATCAGAAGTGTCTCAGCTAGGAGGGTTTCTGTATTCCGCTTGAATGGGGCAGAGTCTCAGGGTGGCACAGACAAGATTTGTTGAATCCCACACAATTTGTTGCAGATGCACAACTCTTTAGTATAGGGACCGACAAGCTTTAGATTCCTGTCTGCCTCTCCCTAGGAGAGTCCTATTGGCAGCAAACAAGGAAGCTAGTCACTGGAAGGGCCTCTGTGCTCTGCTTGGATGGGGCATAGTCTCGGGTGGTGCAGACAAGCTTTAGTCAGCCCCTCCCTACGAGGGTCTGGTTTCTGAGTCCCGCAGCTTCACACACCTCCGAGAGATCCCCGCCCACTGCCCGACAGTCTGGCCTCTCTTTGTCTGGGGTCGTCTATCAGCGCAATAGTGTGGTTCTGTTTCCCTCCCAAACAAGAAAGCTATCTGCCAAGCATTAGCTGTCTGCCCTCTCTGCATGCAGGGAGTAAGCCAGTAGTGAACTCAGCCCGCCCTCTCAGCGTTCCTCAAGCAAGCCAGCAGAGAAGTCGGGCAGCTGCCTTTTCTCACTCACAGTTCTCCGCACCTTTACAGTTCCTGAGGTTCAGTGGGCCTTCTCTCTCCTTCCCAGATGGTAGAGCCTCCCCTCAGCCAGCCGTCCGGTGCCTCAGGGTGATGTTTCCCCTGTTTTTCAGTTCCAAACTCAAACTTATTGTGGTAGGCTGCATTCAGGTGTCTGCCTATGCTGCCATCTTGGTTTTTTCTCCAAGACCATTATTCATTAGAAAAGATGTTAGAGTTATTTGTGTAGTTAAATTCACCAGTCATTGCTGGTAGTTTGGAGAGTTGTATATAATGAGGTATGGTCGGTGCCTCAGTTTATTTTTAGTATTTCTTGAGCCTTTATGGTCATGATCCACAGGAAGGCATACATTTTACAGACTCTGGAGACAAAAGTTCCGCAAGATAATTATCCTGACGATATTCCCTGATTAAGCTATTCTACTCTGTTCTGTTCTATTCTATTCCATTTACAAATGCTATTCTAGACTCCCTGAGTTGTTTATATGACCTATGAGCAGGTCACAAACTAGAGTTGGAACAACAATGCTCTGGGGCACTTCAGCTTTGCACTCACATTTCCTCAGCTGACTTGTTTGCTTTCATGTCATAAATCAATGTACATATAATTTATTTCCTACTATTACTGTGGAATTGGTTTCTTATCCATTGTTTTTCCTGCTACCAAATTTTTTCCCTTCCAGCCAAGAGTGTTAGAATGTAATAGATATTATTTTGGACACATTGGGAACATTTCTAGATCCATTGGCACTCCATTCTAAAAAGGATAAGCTGTGAAATCTAAAAAAGAGGGTCCTGGATCAGGGTATAAGTAACAGAAATTCTGCCTCAAACTGTCTTAGCACAAAACAATAATCTACACAATGCAAATTGACTGTACCTTTATGATGCCCACCAGCCAATCGGGAGCGAGTATGAAAATTAACCTAACAAAGATGGTGGGTTAATTTGCATACACAGGCACTGCCCCAGCAGCTCTGGGCCTCTGGGCAGCATAGGAAGGCAGAAAGGTGGCTCTGGGCTGGAGCGGAGGTGGTGCTGGCAGCCAGGGGAAGGAAGGCCCCTTCTTGTACAAATCTTTGTGCATCGGGCCTTTAGTATCGAATATCTCATAATAAGGATGTGTAGAGCTAGGCTTGGTAGACACACTGTCTCACTGATCTCACCTATGATGGTGGTTCTTTCCATCCTTCAGCTCAATCTTCAGGTTGGCTTCATCCTCAGGCTGAACTCAGGATGGTGCAGATGAACCAGAGGAAAAAGAGGGTGACTCTCTTCCTCATGCTCTCTCATGCAGAAGCTTCTAAGAGATGTCTTGTCATAGCCCATTGGGGATGACAAGGGCCACATGCCTAATCCTAAATCATCCTGGCAAAGAGGATGTGATCAGAAAGCAACAACTTTGATCAGTATTTAAAATTAGCACTTTGTCTTGTGCTACCCTGTCCTGAGGCTGTTTTATGAGAGTAGTTTCTTTCTGTCATATTTGCAAAGTCTTCCCTGTGAAGCTGAGAGATGAGTTTGGAATCTGAAAAACCTGGGTTCAAATCCTGCTCTGCCACTTAAAGGTGTAGGACCTTGTTCAACTGAATTACCTCCCATGAAACTCAAGTGGGGTTGTTGGAAGGGAAAAGGGGAGATTTATTATTTTCCTAGTATCAGGATGGGTTCAATTCATAGTGGCTATCAGCCTAGGATGGTGAATACCACACAGTGCCTCTTCAGTAAGTGCATACCTGGGATTAGATACACATTCTAGACCCCTCAGGTGTGGTGACTAATGCCTGAACTCTTGGGGCAGTTCTACCTCCATTGATGTTTCTGTGAATTCATTCTATAGAATTTTCTTGGGAGCAGAGTTCTGAACATTCAGAGTTTCAGGACACTCTTTGGTTTAATAACTATCCAAAAAGATGTTATTTTACCCTAGTTTGTCTTTATCTAAATTCTATCCCACATCAATAATTATCCTTCTGGGTCATTTCTCTCATATCCTACACATAATTCATTTTTTTTCTCAATTATGCTATTTCGAAGGGAGCTCCAGGGTAAAGATGGGCAAGTGCACCTGTGTCGTTTAGGAGAAATTGTGAAAGGACAGCTTTGAAAGAGGAAGGAGAGTGATGAGATGGTCTATAAAGACAATGTGTGACTCACATGTGGATTGCATGTGGAGGAGGCTGGTATCACCAGGTAGGACCGACATCATGGCACCAACTGGTGATATTGCCATCTTCTCCATTTATTAGGTTATTCATTTTAAACATATGGTGTTTTTTTTTTATTGATTGATTTTTTAGAGAGAGAGAGGAAGGGAGAGAGAAGAAAAATACACACACAATGACTTGCTGTTCTACTTATTTATGCATTCATTGATTGCTTCTTCTTCTTCTTCTTTTAAAAATAAATCTTTATTCTTCATATTATTACAAATGTTCCTCATTCCCCCCCCACCCCCATTGCTCTAGTGGTTACTTCTTATATGTGCCCTGACCAGAGATCAAACCCACAACCTTGGCAAATCTGGATGATGCTTTAACCAACTGAGCTACCTGGCCAGGGCTATGTTATTAATTTCTATTCATTTTTTTTTATTTAAAAAATATTTGTTGAGCTAGCATTATATACCAGGTTGTGTGCAAGATGTGGAGCAACACAGAGGCAGCAATGAACAGCCTGGGCCCTGAAGAATCTGAGGGGGGTGGGGAGAGAGAGAGAGAGAGAGAGAGAGAGAGAGAGAGAGAGAGAGAGAGAGAACAAGTGGATGTAGAAGGCCATTTTAATGGGCAAGAGGCCTGGAGAAGGAATGTGGCCATGTTTGGGGGTCAGGGAATACAACTCCATTTGGCTGAAGTCTGTGGACTGCAGCAGGGGAATATGAGAACAGGTCTAACATAACAAAGAGCTGGGACTTACCAACAGGTTATCAAATACAGGCACCCCTCTGTACCACCTGGCTGTTGCCATGGTGAAGCCACACTAAAAGGCCAGTGGAGGCTGCTGCAGCAATTCCAGGGCAGTCCGTGTGCCATCTGCTGAGACTGTTTCTCTCATGCTTTACTTGGAATTTAAGAGGAGTGCAGATTCTGAAGAGACAGAGGACTGTTTGGTCGACTAGAGTTGTTCAGTGAATAGGAGCAACATGGAAAGGGTGTGCTCTGACTAGGAAATCATACATCTCCAGATGCTCACCACATGGATGGCACAGGGACTGAAACCTCTACTGACTTATTGATGACAGACTGTACATAACACATGTTTTTAACAATGAGCAAACAAAATTCAAAAAGCCACCTCCCTAGCCTCCCTTTCTTTAGGCTAATGTGGGATGGTTTCCATTTGACCGATGTACTGTGGGGATTGTGAGTGAACGTCCCCAAAATGTGTCTCGCTAGCATGAAACCTAGCAAATCAGGAAGAATTTCTTTTATTTCCCATTTTTCTTTTTTGAATATATTTTTATTGATTTCAGAGAGGAAGGGAGAGGGAGAGAAAGACAGTAACATCAGTGATGAGAGAGAATCACTAATTGGCTGCTTCCTGCATGCCCTCTATTGAGAACTGAATTGGTAATCTGGGCATGTACCCTTGACTGCAGTCGAATCCTGGAACCTTCAGTCTGCAGGCTGATGCTCTATCCAGTGAGTCACACCAGCTAGGGCTAAGGTTCTGGGCGGAGTTCTTAGGCTTTTTCCTTTTCGTAATTCTTCCTTTCCTTTTTTTTCTTTCTTTCTTTTCCTACTTTTCTCCTTCTTTTCCTTCTTTCTTTCTCCTTCCTTCCTTTCTTCTTCCTTCCTTCCTTTCTTTCTTTCTTTCTTTCTTCCTTCCTTCCTTTCTTCCTTTCTTTCTTTCTTCTTTTCTTTCTTTTCTTTCTTTCTTTCTTTTCTTTTTTCTTTCTCTCTCTCTCTCTCTCTCTCTCTCCCTCCCTCCCTCCCTCCCTCCCTCCCTCTCTCTTTCTTTCTTTTTTATATATTTTATTGATTTTTTACAGAGAGGAAGAGAGAGAGATAGAGAGCTAGAAATGTTGATGAGAGAGAAACATCAACCAGCTGCCTCTTGCACACCCCCTACCAGGGATGTGCCCGCAACCAAGGATAATGCCCTTGACGGGAATCGAACCTGGGACCTTTCAGTCCACAGACCGATGCTCTACCACTGAGCCAAACGGGTTTCGGCTACTTGCTCTTTTTCTTAAAGAGGTTTGGCTAGAAAATACCTGCTATAGGAAGGAAACCTGACTTAATCATCTTAAGAATTTACACCCTAGTATTAGTCAGAAAGACTCTAAGCACGTTAGGCTAGATAACCCCAATGCCCCTCCTTGTGTTCCATTGTTTCTAAGTTGTCTAGCAAGGTTTTTCCTGCCATGAGTGTTCTGTATTATTCAACTACCTGTAAATCCTTCTTCAACTTCCTGTAAGTCACCCATTTTCACTTTTGAAACCTAATATTCCACCCCCAACTCCAATCCACCTCCCTGCCTTTTTCCTTTGTCCAAAATGTCATATATACCCAATGTTGCCTCAATGTCTTTGGAATTTTCATGCTTATGTGCATTCCCTGTGCACACTTATTAAAATTTGATTTTCTCTGGTTAATCTGCTGCATGTAATTTGAATTATTTAACCGACCAGGAGAACTAAAGGGCTAAGAGGACAGAGGGCAATGAGATTCAGAGATGTTAAGTGACTTTCCCAGGGTCACACAGATCCCATAGGTTTTCCTTGGAAGCACAAAACAGCTCCCAAAACCATATCTTAAAAATATATATATATATAATTTATTTATTTTATTTTATTTTATTTTTATTTTATTGATTTTTTTACAGAGAGGAAGGGAGAGGGATAGAGAGCCAGAAACACTGATGAGAGAAACATCGACCAGCTGCTTCCTGCACGCCCCCTACTGGGGATATGCCTGCACCAATGTACATACCCTTGACCGGAATCGAACCTGGGACCTTTCAGTCTGCAGACCGACGCTCTATCCACTGAGCCAAACTGGTTTCAGCCTAAAATCATATCTTTAATATGACTCTGTTCTAAAAGATGTGGATCAATATGGGATTTCTATAGCTTAGTTAACCAATAAATTTCATAAATAATGACAACTACAAATATTTTAGTATTTTTAAAGATTTATTTGCACTTGTCAGGGAATAATAATCTAAACAGAAATACTGTATAGATTTAATTCATTCGTAAACACCGTTACATGGGAAGGATAGGGCTAGGATTATTCAGTGAAGAATAAACAGTGCATACTTTCTCTTCTACTTGTATGCATGCTAATAGAATCCTAAAATTAGTGCTGTACTTCATCAAGGTAATAAAACCTGTCCAATTTGACACTGAGCTGTCCATTATTCAGTATAAGCAAGTGTGTGTTTTTTTAAAGACAATTTTTAAAAAGCAGTTTCAGGTTCACAGCAACATTAAGGGGAAGTTACAAAGATTTCCCATATGCTCAGATAAGAAAAAAATCCGAGATGCTCTAAATTAAATTACATTGGCTGGAAAGTGCAAAAAGAGACTAAAGTTTTGATTGAAATCACAATGTCCAGTTGTGGATATTGGACTCCAGTGCAGTTAGCTGTCTTCAAAGTTTTGTTTTTAAGCCTATGTGTGTGTGTATGCCATACAGATCTCAGCACCTGATGACATCACCAAAGATGTTCAAACTGCAGACAAAGGGAATCTATCAGATTGTCACCACGTGATTTCATTCCAGCAGAAGCCTTGCATCTGGAAGTCTTCTGAACTGGTTTATGACCCGCTGTGGTCATGAACATTTATGCTGTGTGTTCTTCCTTCTGTTTTCACTGGGTGTGTGCCCAGACAAAGAGTTCCTTTTCTCCTGTTCTTCTTGCTCTTATCCTGCACTCGCTCGTGTGTTCACCTGTTCTCTCTCCTTAACCATGCAATGGACTGTAGCTGGGAACACCAGCTAAACCAGCCAGATGCTGCACTTAACTAGAAATTCTGGGCAGTAGCCTTAATTCTAACCCTGCTGAAGACAAGATTGGACTTCTTCCATAGTGGGACCGACAGAAAGGGGAACTTGGACCCGGAACCCCTTTAATTTTACATCATCAATAAAGCTTTCCACGAAACCCCGCTCTCCCCAGGGGCCTCAGGAAGTTCTTTTCCTCACAGCACCTCAAGCACTCCACTCCCACTAATAACAGTATCATACAGAGTAAATTCACTGCCCTAATAATCCTCTGTGCTCTGCTATTCATCCCTCCCCACCCTGAACTCTTGGCAACCAAAGGTCTTTTTTATGATTTCCATAGTTTTGTCTTTTTCCAGAATCTCATACAGTTGGAATGATACAGCATGCAGCTGTGATATTGTGATTTAATATAATAAGAAATATATATTTGATCTTGCTCCAGTGTCTGGCACAGAGCTCCTTTGGAGTATCCTAAGTGGTAAGAACAACAAAGGTGTCTATTGGTAGGGTAACGAGGTGACTTTTGAAAGCACCTTGGAATGGGGGCTAATTGCCAGGAGAAGCCACTGTGTGTTTAGAGCATTGGAACTTTCAGTCCCACCCCATGGCCCCTGGAAAGGGGAGAGGGGAAAGAGGTTGAGTTCAATCATCAATAGCCAATGATTTAATCCATCATGCCTAAGTAATGAAACTTTCATAAAACCCCAGAAGGATGGGTTTTGGAGAACTTTCAGGTTGGTGGGCCCACCTGTGGAGGTGCTGAGAGTGCAGTGAGGGCATGCTCTGAGCCCCTCCCCCACACCTTGCTCTATGCATCTCTTTCACCTGGCTGTTCCAGAGATATAGATTTCCTTTAAAAACAAACCAGTGATCTGGTAAGTAAAATGTTTCTATGAGTTCTGTGAGACACTCTAGAAAATTAATCAATTCCAAGAACAGGGGTCGTTGCAACCTCCAATCTAAAGCCAGTTGCTTAGAAGCACAGGTGACAACCTGGACTTGTGAATGGCATCTGAGGTGGAGGGAGGGGGAACATCTCATGGGACTGAGCCCTTAACATCTCGTGAGGCTGATGCTATCTTCAGGTAGATTGCGTCAGAGCCAAGTTGAATTGTAGGACACTCAGAAAATTGCCTGTCGATGTGCGGAAAGTGCTTCGCTCCCACGTTGGAATTGGTACCAGACACTGGAGTAGCCTTTTCAGATTGCCTTCTTTTGCTTAGCAATAGGCATGTAAGGTTTCTTCATGTCTTTTCATGACGTCACAGTACATTTTTTGTTAGTGCTGTATAATGTTATATTGTCTGGATGTACCACAGCTTGTTTATCCATTCACCTACCGAAGGTCATCTTGATTGCTTGTGAGTTTTGGCAATTATGGAGAAAGCTGCTAAAAACATGTGTGTGCAGGTTTTTATGTAGACACAAGTTTTCCTCTCCTTTGGGTAAGTACCAAGGAGCGTGATTGCTAGATCGTGTGGTAAGAGTATGTTTGGTTTTTTTAAGAAACTGCCAGTGTCCTCCGGAGTGGCTGTGCCACTTTGTGTTCCCAGCAGTAATGACAGTGCCTGTTGTTTTGCATCCTCGCCAGCATTTGGTATTGTCAGTGGTCCCGATTTTGACCATCCTAATAAGTATGCAAAGCACACTTTATTTATTTTTATTATTATTTTAAAAATATATTTTATTGATTTTTTACAGAGGGGAAGGGAGAGGGATAGAGAGCTAGAAACATTGATCAGCTGCTTCCTGCACACCCCCTACTGGGGATGTGCCGGCAACCAAGGTACATGACCTTGACCGGAATCAAACCTGGGACCTTTCAGTCTGCAGACAGACACTCTATACCCTGAGCCAAACCTGTTTTGGCGCAAAGCACGCTTTAATATAAGAAAAACCAAATTTGTATATATAGTCTGTGATGGTTTGATGGCAAAAAGATAAACGTAGAAATCTGACTGGGAAGGATCCCAGCTTTATTACTTCCTAACCATGTGGCCTGGGGCAAATTATTTAACCTTTCCATTTCCTCTTTCATAAATAAGACATGGTAATGAAAGTCTAATAGTATTTTGATACAATTCTCTTCTCCTCCCCTTGTAAATCATGTGACATATACGGTTCAGGTCATTCCTCTTTATTATGATGACAATACTTCTTTATTATCTCTCTGTAGTGGTGAATTACTAAAATGACTAGGCTTAATTTTCTTATTTTCCAGGATATATTTTTAATTATTTCACAGAATAATGGTGAAATCCACCTAAAGCTACTTGCCTTTATTTTACTAGTGGCTACACAGCACATAGGCTATAACTTAAAACAATGTAGAATCTAATATTAAATGCTCATTTCCTATAGTATTCTTTTATTTTTTAACTTAACCTTTTAAAATTTATTTTTATTTTTAAATTATGGTTTACATTTTATATTAGTTTCAGGTGTACAGCATAGTATTTAGACAATCATGTATTTTATAAAACAGTCACCCTCATATTTCTAGTACCCACCTCTCCCCATACATAGGTATTACAGTATTATTGACTATAATATATTCCCTAGGCTGTAGTTGACACCTTGTGAATATTCTGTGTAACTACCAATTTGTACTTCCTAATCCCTTCGCATTTTTTACCCAACCCTCCCAACCCCCAGCCCTCTGGTAACCATCAGTCTTTTCTCTGTATCTATGAGTCTGTCTTTATTTTGTTTGTTTATTTTGTTTTTTAGATTCCACATCTAAGTGAAATCATATGGTATTTGTTTTTCTCTGGCATATTTCACTTAGCATAATACCCTCTAAGTCCATCTATGTCATGTAGTATTCTTTTAAATGAATTAATGACAAAATCCTTCAATTTGAAAAAAATCTTCTAGATTATTTTTTAAAAATCTATCAAGTAAACACATATTGTTCTGGCAGTTTATAGGTTCCTGCTTAGATCACCTATCCTGGAACATGTTAGATTTCAAATTTTTAGGCTTCTGTTTCAAAATGAGATATTTTTCAACGGCAGATTATTCAGCTGGTTCACATAAGGAACATATTATATAAGTAAGTTGTGCCCTAATTCAGAATGCTTTTCACACAAGAACCACAAGAAACCCAGCAGAAAAGGCTACAGAACGTCCATAATTTTAACAAAATCTTGGAACCAGCAATATTGGTTGTATAGAACAAGGAGGCAAAGAAGGAAATAAAACAGATAATTGGTTAAAACTTCAGCCAACGGAATTAGGAAGCTGGAAACCTGATGGTACCACAAGATTTGCCTGTGTTTATTTCTCCAATAAAAGTAAAGGAAACTATGAACAGAGGGAAAATTCCCTCCACTTCCCGAAAGGGAAGTGGAAGGGGCCTAGGAAGGCTGTCCCCCAGCTTTACAAATAAGAAACTGAAATGCTTAGACAGTTTTACTGCCTTCCAAATGCTAGCTCTTTCCAAACGTAGCTAATGATGGGCACACTCAACTAGGACAACTTGATTTTAATTCCAGAACAAACACAACAAATGCTTGGTTTTTCTTATCCTGCTTTTCTGTTACTGCCATAAATGAAGTAAATAATACATTTTCTTCTTTGGGAAGCATAACAGAAATGACTGTGTGTGTGTTTTTTTTAAACTCTTCTTTTTGTGTTGATACACTTGACCAGGGAGAAATCTGTAAGCAATTCAACTTGCAACTTGAAGCTGCAAGTTCCTTGATGATAAGTACCATGGTGGTGATGTTTTCACATTCTTCAGAGTCCCTAGAGGTTTCCAGAGAACCTGACATCCAAAAGACAATTAGGAGGGGCTCACTAGAGCTTTGGGCAGTCCTCATCTAATGATCACAGAGAGCGGTTTCCACCAAGTGAGGGAGGCAAATTAATATGCGGAGTCAGAGGAAAGCCCCTCCTGCACAATAGGCCTCACACGCAAATTGCAGAGAGAAGGTGGGACATGACCCTTCAAGGAAATTCTTCCTGAATGTTGGCACCTTAGTATGGGACTATCCTAAATGCATTAAGCATTTAGATGGACTTCCATTGACTTTTCTGCCTGGTCCAATATGTGGCTAGCTATGGATACTGGGATCAACCATGGTAGCAGACTGATACATCCTCTCTTCCTCACCCCTCAAAAGAATCTATCTTTTGCCAAAACCAGTTTGGCTCAGTGGTGGAGCGTCGCTCTGCAGACTGAAGGGTCCCAGGTTCGATTTCGGTGAGGGGCATGTACGTTGGTTGAGGGCACATCCCCAGTGGGGGGTGTTCAGGGGGGTGGCTGGTTTATGTTTCTCTCTCATCGATGTTTCTAGCTCTCTGTCTCTCTCCCTTTCTCTCTGTAAAAATCAATAAAATATATTTTTTTAAAAAAATCTATCTTTTGGGCTCTTTTTTCTTCTCTTCCCCCTTCCCTTTTTTTCTCTTTTTCTTCCTTTTTCCTTTTCTTTTCACTCTTCCTCCTGCTCTCTTACCAAATTCAACATTACCAGTCACTGTTTTTTACTTAAGATTCATCTTCATAATTATGACTGTCATAATTCATTTGGACTTCATGGTGGTCTTAATATATTAATAGATCAATGTCAGCCAAAAGGACTGTGAGAAATTAGTCACTTAATGTGGTTCAATAACCACCTCTTGTAGAAAAAGAATACGTTGTGCTGTAATAGCACTTTCTAAGCATCTACTATGTGCCAGAGAGGCACCATGTTAAGGATTCTATAGGTATTATTTTATGCAGTTCTTACAACAACCTGATGAAGTAGGTACAATGGTTATCATCTCACAAATGAAAAAACTAGGTGAAGTCACTTACTATCTGCTATGTTATGCAGCTAGTAAGTGATGAAGTCAAGTTTAAACCCATGACCTTTGATTCCTGAACCTGGACTCTTAATTACTACGCTAGGCTATGTTACTTCCTTGAGGGGAAAAAGAAGCACTATTCTTGTCTTATTTCCCTCAAGTTTCAGTATTTTGTGTTCAAAGTCTTATCAATTTTATTTTTACAAGTATCATCTTGTGAACTTCTAGGAGTCTGAAAAGTTGTCTGTAGGTTCTTTAATTATGAACAGTCTTTGTCTGAGGATCCAAGATGGAACCTTTCCAACAATTTTCTTTGACCTAGCTATCTTATTTTATTTAGTGAAGCATCTATAATTTAATATTCTGTTTCAGCTTCTAAACACTCCATACACGGTGGTGTGGACAGAAGCAGGAAGAAAACTCATGATTTTGACTTTTTTTTTCTTCTTCATATGTGATGAATCAGACTTGCACAAAAGCTCCCGATGGATGCTAATTCTGTGGAAACTGTTCATGCTGCCCTCTTTTTAAAACAAAACTCCCTTTAAATGTTTGTTCTGTTTGTGTCAGATTTCCAAGTTTAGACAAAGGCTTTTGTTTCCTACTGATGTGTGGGTAGAAGCTTTATTGGGTCATAAATACCACGACAGTCCCATATCTATCACTGTGAGACCTTAAACAAGGCACTTAATTCCTTGAGGCTGAGTGCTTTCACTCCTAAAATGAAGTCACCTTTAGATGTATTCTTGCCTTCTGCCTCTAAGATGTCTCCTGGGATCTTTCTGAATGCCTCAATGGGTTCTTTTGCCCTCTGACTTCAGATGGGTTCAACCACTGGGAGAAACTAGCAGAAGATCAGAGAAAGGCATATTTATTTGATCAGTTCTTCTCTTGTTAGCTGTGCATGGCCACAGCCACATTCCTTTACCAAAAGTCATTGCCTCTCTTACAAGCTCAGCTCTTCAAGTTCCGGTGACCACTCCTCCCCGCTTATCCAGAAAGTGCTAGAGCACGCCCTCATCCCGATTGACATAGAAGATACAGCTTTAAGTAAACTCTAATCTTTCTTCTACTTCTACAATAAATATTATCCTTTTTTGATATATCCTAGAAAGATGAAGTCTTCTGGGAAAGGAGATGGTTGTAATGCTTAGTTAATAGAATGTGCTCTGATAGGAGCCAGCATGTAACAGTATTAATAAGATGCTGGACTGGGAGCCAGGAGATCAGCAGTGCTACTAACAAGTATATGTCTTTTCTTCTTTCCCCCTTCCTTCTTTCCTTCCTTCCTCTCTCTCTCTCTCTTTCCCTCTCCCTCTCCTTCTTCCTCTCCCTCTCCCTCTTTCCCTCCCTCTCTTGATCAATGCTCCTGGAAGCATGGTAGTTAAGAATTTATGCTCTGGGGTCAGACATACTTTAATTCAAACCCCAGTTCTACCACCTGACAGCAGTGTGACTTTAAGCAGGTTGATTAAGCCCTCAGACCCTCATATTCTTCATAAGGAAAATTAGAATATTAGTGCTTCCCTCATAAAAGTGTTTAAGGATAAAATGAGAAAATATGTGTGAATCCCTTAATACAGTGCTCAGCACACTAATAAGCAATAGCTATTAGAATTACTATAATATTCCATTCATTCACTCAACAAGTTTTTCATGAGGGCCTATTTTGTCCCTGGCTCTTTGCAAGGTGAGAAGGGTGAAAAGATGAAACCAATTTCCTGGTTTTCAAGGTACAACAACACAGAATGCTAAGTGAAATGGGAGAAGTGTGAATAGGACATTATAAATGCACAGAAAAGGTGCACCCAACCAAGACTGGACATGGGAAGTTAGATAAGGTCCCCAAAGCAAGTGATAACTGAACCAAGTCTTAATGGGTGAGTTGAGGAGGGTGAAGGACATCTGGGCAGAGAGACCAATCACATGAACAAAAGCGTGGAGACAAGAAGCTGCACAGCATGCAGGAGGGAAACAGTGTTCAGTTGAGAGGACGCTAGGATAGCCAGTGTTGGGAAGGGGCTGAGGAGAGCTAGGCAGGCTTGTATAACAGGCGAAGGGCCTTTACCATAGGCCAGAGTGAGCCATTAGAAGATTTTTGGCAGTGGAATGCCCCATCCAGATTTGGGTTTTGGATAGTTCCTTCTGCTGCATATTCAGAAAACGGATGTAATTGGGAAAGAAATGGAAGAAAGGCAAATACGTGGGAAGAAGACAATTTCAGTAAAGTAGTCAAGAAAGAGACAGTGAGACTCTGAATTAGGATATTGGACATAAGGTTGAAGGAGATGAGGAAGATTTTAAAATATATATATTTGGGAGACTAAGTTGGCAGGACAAGATAAGTTATCCGATGTGGGAGTGGAAAGGGAGGGAGAGGAGGCCAGGCTTGTTGGAAGCTGTTAACGTGGGTGCCTGAGCAGCGGCAGACACAGAAGCCAGGAGAGCTTGCAGTGGATTCTATGGGAACAGTCTTCAAGGCAGAAGCCATCATTCCCCAGCCTCCAGGAGTAATCCCAGCTGGTGGCCCACAGCCCTCTCCTCTGGTCCAAGGGAGCTACTTTGCTCAAGGTTATGCCCCCTTGCAGGGCAGCCCACAATCAATGATTGGTTAATGTAGAAGCACAAAAACAGGCTACCTTTTCTCAATCCAGGAAAACTCTAAAGGGCCATTCCAGACCCAGCGCTCCCTGAAGATCAACGGAGGCCTCCGTTTCTTCTGCATCACACTTCAACTTTTCCCTGTGCCTAACCCTCTCCTCCTCCCCACTCCTCACCTCCTCACCTCCTGGCTTCTAGGTGCTGTTACTCTAAAGCACTCTCAGTAAATCTCCTGTACATAACTATCTGTTTCAGAGTCTGTTTCTCTAAGGACCACACCTTGAGAGAGGGGATTATATTCGATTTTGGGTGAGTTGAGTTTGTTGTGTCTGTAACACATCCAGGTAGGTCTGTCTAGCAGGCTTTTGGACAGCTAAGCCTACAGCTTCAGAGAGAGCTGTGATCTGGAAATAAAAATTTGGGAGTTATATCAGCACCAGGGTGGTAGTGATCTGCAATCCCTTACTTGCAATTTTAAAATTAAAATTAAAACAAAATAAAACATCTAAAAACCAAAGTCCTTTAATTTGGTGGCAAAACCTGACCTCATCTGACACCAAAAGTTGAACTGAATGTACTATTTATAGCACCTTTAAAAATTCTACTTAGTGTGAATATTTCTGTGCTTTGCTACAGATATATTCACATTGATTAGAAAGTGCTATCCCAGACTCTCCTGGGACCAGTATGTAATTTTCAGTATATGTGCTTTATTACCTTTCCAAAATCTGAAAAATTCTGGATTCTGAAGCCATGTGGCCCTAGGGTTTTTAGACAAGAGATAGTAGCCTTATAATTGGGAACATGAAAGAGAATAAGATCACGTCAGGAGAAACTATAGACAAAAAGCAAGTACTGGACAGGGAACAGCAACATCTTAGGCGAGCCAAAGGAAGGGTGGCCAGCAAAAGAAGATTGTTCTTAGTGTGTGTTGATCAGGAGAGTGCAGAGTCAGAGTCATGGAGGCCAAGAGAACAGAGCTTTCAGAAAGAGGAGGGAAGCTCCCAGTGACTCATCATCAGCCAGGGGCTAAGAACCAGGAACTAGGACTTATCCCCCAGAGTGGGCCATTGGCTGTCGGTGGATGCCCATGGCAAGTGCAGTTTCAGAAGACTGGCAGAAGCAGAAGCTCAAATGCAGCGCATCCTGGGGTGAATAAGAAGTGAGGAGAGAAATTATATAATTGTTAGGGGCATAAGGGCATGTGATTTTAGCCTGAAGAAAGCCTTGGATGTGTTAATAGGGAGGAGGGGAGGAACAAAGAGTGAGTGAGAAGGGTGGAAAGAAAGGGTAGAGAGAGGTGAAATAAGGTAAGATCTAGGAGGAGGCAGAAATAACCTAGTTGGGGTTGGGGCAGGGATTCATGTAGAGAGAGTGAGGCTGAGGGATGATCTAGAACTGAAGGAGGGACTCCTTACCTTCTGAGATAAGAAGGAAAGGAATGAGAAAAGGATTAGATGTAGAAAAATGGGTAGATAGGAAAGGACAATGTTGAGGTTAATCATCTGATTTATTCTATTTTGTCACTGAAACAGATTAGTTTATCTGCCTAGACTCTAGGCCCTAGAGTAAAACTGGAAAGGGATCATGGGGGGAGGTGAAAGTTTGGTGTAAAGCAAGGGAACAAACCAAGGAAAATTAGAAATATGAATAACTGGTGGTCTAAAGTTAGAGAAAATGTAGTGGCTTTAATTGACACTCTGACATGATTTCCCCGCGGGTTCCTCCCCCCCCCCCCATCCCTCAGTTCTATGCACAGAGATGTTAAACAACAAAATACCTGTGAGGCCTTTAAAAGTTGTCACAAGGAATATTCACTGGCAAGGAAAAAGCCTCAGATACGCTGTAGGAGGTACTGTCGGCAGCATCTTAGAGCCCCTTGGCATGCATCTCTGTGCAGAACTCTGTCCCTGAAAAGCTGTTTGCGGTGACCACATGGGGCTCTCTGGCCAGGCAGCAAACTAGAAGTCAGTGCCAGGGGAATGCCCATCTAATTCTAGGGGAATTAGACCTCTCTCCTCAAACTTTCTGGCCCTAACCACTACGAATAGAAAGTTTGAGGTCAAATACTTGAGCTTCCTCAGCCCTCCTGGGGGACAATTGTGAGGTGTTTTCTACACAGAACTCGGCTCCAGTTGCATCATGATGCCAATGGATTAATTGTACAGCAATTATTGGCTTCCTTCCTGTAATGATTTTTATATATATATATATTTTATTGATTTTGTACAGAGAGGAAGGGAGAAAGATAGAAAGCCAGAAACATCGATGAGAGAGAGTTATCGATCAGCTGCCTCTTGCACACCCCCTACTGGGGATATGCCCACAACCAAGGTACATGCCCTTGACCGGAATTGAACCCGGGTCCCTTCAGTCCCCAAGCCGACGCTCTATCCATTGAGCCAAACTGGTCTTGGCCCTGTAATGATTTTTTTAAAGGCCCCAAAGTCTTTGGCATTCCTCCCGTTAAGTGGTAGGATCAATGTCCTCTCCCCTTGTGGGCTTGTGATGGCCTTGATGAACATTGTATGGCAGTATTGACACCATGTGATTTCCAAAGCTAGACTAAAACAGGCCGTCAGCTTCCACCTGATTCTCTCACTCAGTCTTGGGGAAGCCAATTACCAGGTAAGAAGCCTGACTATATCCAGGATGCTGTGCTGAGAGCCCTCATGCAGATGCTCTAGTCCATCGACCCAACTGAGTTCCCTGCAGACCCTCAGCGTCAACTGCCAGCATGGAAGTGGGCCATCTGCGACAAGCAGCCCAGAGAGCCTTCAAATGCCTGAAGGCTCAGAGGACATTTCACATTTGAGCTCTTTCCAAATTTCTGATGCAAAATATAATGGTGCTGTTTTTTTGTTTTGTTTTGTTTTTACAACCAAGGAGTTACTTGTTCCACAGCAATAGTGACTGGAACATTCCTCTTTCCTGTATCTCTTCCTGCTTTTCTTCTAGTGTTTCCTGGAGTCATCTTCAAAATAAGTTATGTGCCTTGAATCTGTATTTCAGAATTTGTTGCTAGAAAACTCAAACCAAGAAAAACTATGTTATAAAATGATAATTATAATCACAACCATGAAAAAGCACCAGGGAAAATTAGGAAAAAATATATAAAAATGTTAACCAGGTTAATTTTTAGGAAGAAAGATTGAGATTGATTTTTAATATTCTTTTTGTATATTTTCTAAAAGTTATAAAATATGTATGTATTTTTTTTAATCCTTACCCAAGGATATGCATTTATTGATCTTTAGAAAAAGAGGAAGGGGACGAGAGAGAGAGAAACATTGATGTGAGAGAGAAACATCATCAGTTACCTCCCCTATGTGGCCAACTGAGGACTAAACCTTGGCACATCGGACGATGCTCCAACCAACTGAGCTACCCACCAGGGTTCTCAGGGTCTCTTTTATAAGGTTATTAATCCCATTCATGAGGGCTCTACCCTCATGACCAACCACTTCCAAAACGCCCCACTTCCTAATACCGTTCATCACATTGGGGTTAGGATTCAACATTTGAATTTCGGAGGGACACAAACGTCCAGCCTGTAACAAATATTAACAATAGTCACTTAATAAGGAAGCAGTTTTCCTATCCCTAGTTCATAGGCAGGGTGGCCAAGACATAATACACTTCACTTCTGGGCCATCCCACCCTGCATTCCTGTGACGGCACACCAGGTTGGGAGCCCAAGGCCATGGCTCTTCATCGGTGGCTCACGATAGGGTGTGAGGAGACAAAGTATGAAGGCTCCCCAAACCGTACCGCTGGTTGGAGGCTTCCCAAGACACCAAAATGTGCATCGGCTGATGACTGGCAACAACGGTCTGAACCAACATTTCACTCCCTCTCTGCACTTACACTTCTCAGCAATATTTATTCATTTTCTCCCTGTGTTCTGATTGGCAAACACGTGGTCACTTAAGAATAATGAGAATAAGGTGCATGAGGCTGGGAGAAAGGCTAGGGCAGCCCAGAGAGGGATGCAACCTCCTGGGCACTCTTCAGTCACCAGGGGGAGTCTCGGGTGGGCTACGGTGAGCTGGTGAGCTCAGAGCTTAAGTGGGGTAGGTGGGCGGCACTGTGCTTTCGCTAACATTCTCTCATTTGCCCTTGCCACAACCCTGTGATGTGAATATCATTAAACTTATTGAAGAGATGGGGAAGATGAGGCTCAGATAGGGTGACCGATTTGGCAGAGGACACACAGCATGGAATGGCAGAGCTGAGATTGTAAACCACATGCAGTTTCTATTTCAGTATACCTTCTGTCTCTTCAATTTGGCCTACTCTACATCTGATTTCCCTGTACCTCCTTAACCCCCAGATTAACAGTGTGTGAGCTGGGATAGCAAATGACCAGACAGAGTTAAAACCTAGGTAGTTTGTTTGTAGTATGAACTTCAAATTGTGCCATATAGTGTGACCAGTTGTCTCATTCACTAACATATAAGGCTAGCAAGGTCAGTTTCTTCTTAAAAATATGTTTTTTAGCCAAGACTGGTTTGGCTCAGTGGATAAAGCGTTTGCCTGCAGACTTAGGGGTCCCAGGTTTGATTCCAGTCAAGGGCATGTACCTTGGTTGCGGGCACATCCCCAATAGCTCTCCGTCCCTCTCTCTTCCTCTCTGTAAAGAATCAGTAATATATATATATATATAATTTTAAAAATATGTTTTTTTTATTGATTTTTAGAGAGAGAAAAAGGGAGGGAGTGGGGAGAGAGAGAGAAACATAAATTGGCTGCCTCCCATACACACCCCGAGTGTACTCGACTGGGGACTGAACCTGAAACCTATGTGCCCTGACCAGGAATTGAACAGCGACCTTTCAGTGCATGGGACCAATGCTTCCCCAACGGAGCCACACCGGCCAGGGCATTACATAGGCACAGATTTTGAACTTAGCTGCTACCAGTTTTTAAATGGGTAAATTGAGAGCCACAGCTAACCAATTCAGATGTTAGCAGGGCTTCTGTACCCATTACTCTCCTCACAGACAGACAGACAGACAGACAGACAGACACTCTAACATCCCAAACACAAAAGGACCTAGTAGGCAAAGAGATTGATCAACTGATATCCTACAGCACCTATTCTGTCACTACATAGAGCAGTTCATCTTTTCCCAGGCTCTCCATAATACTTTCAGAGAGAGCTATTCTTTTTTTTTTTTTTTTGCAAGTAACGGAAATAGAATCTCAAAATTATGTAGCATCAAATGGTAAGGATAGAACTTTCTCTCCAAGATTGACAATGCCGAGATAGGTAGCACACATAAATAATGAGCCCAGCACGTTTGTGGAGGGAAATGAGGTCAGTCACTCGGAACTCCAGCAGCTCCCTGGCCTTTGAAATGAGCCCGGGCCAGGACGGTGCCTCTTTCAGCCCCGCCTGAGCGGCAGCCTGGGCCGCAGCGCATTCAGCAGCCACGTCTGTGGCCCCCGGGCGCTCAGGAAAAGCAGGCCTGGCGACAGGAGTGTTCAAGACAAAGGGAGCTGCAAAAAAGAGCCTTTCTGACGTTTTTTTTCTTTCTTCTTTTTGTGTGGAACGGTGACAATGAAGGGAAGAGACGGGCCCTAGGAACCATGGGGGAGAGGAGCCACATTTTCACAGGCCTGCGCTGCTTGCAGATGGGAAGACTTCCCAGGTTCTCAGACACACACAGCCAGCCCAAGCCATAAAAGTACGACTTTAAAGTCACATGTTGGCCTCTGTGGATTATGGTAGCCACCCCAGGACCCTCAAGACTCGGACACTGTGGAGAAGGTTCTCAGGAATGGGAACTTGCCTGGAGTCCGTGTGGAGTGCAGGGAAGGCATGGCTTAGCTGCAGAGCCTTCCATTGAAGCCCGTGGCTCCCCGTACCAGTTGCATGGCGATGTGTGTCACGGGAACACGCTGAGCTTCAGTGTCCTCATTACTAAGTTCACTCACAAATGCGTATTCGGCGTCCACTCTGCGCCTCTCTGAGCTGTACCAGGTGCTAGGATACAGGACTGCCCTCAGGGAGGTCCCCACAGATCTCAGATCCTCTCAGGGAAGTTTCCTTGAAGAATTGTGAGGATCTGAGCTCATAGTGAGGGTTTCTGGAACCCTGTGGGAGGGCTCTTTTATTATAAGTTGACACCTTATTTAAAAAATTTAAAAAAATATTTATTTCATTTTATTATTATTTTTTTTACAGAGAGGAAGGGAGTTAGAAACATCGATGAGAAACATCGATCAGCTGCCTCCTGCACACTCCCTACTGGGTACATGCCCTTGACCAGAATCAAACCTGGGACCCTTGAGTCTGCAGGCCAACAGTCTATCCACTGAGCCAAACTGATTAGGACGATACCTTATTATTTGTTTTTAGTAAATTATGGAGCTTATATTTATTTTGAAAATGAATTGTTATCCATCAAGATGATAAAAAAAATTCATTTTTAATCCAGGTGGGTTATTTTATTTATTTATTTATTTTTATTTTTTCTTTATTGATTAAGGTATTACATATGTGTCCTTATTGCCCCATTGTCCTCCCAACTCCCCACCCCCACACTCATGCCCTCATCCCCCTGTTGTCTGTGTCCATTGGTTAGGCTTATATGCATGCATACAAGTCCTTTGGCTGATGGATACCTTATTTTAAAAATATATATATATTTTTGCTGATTTCAGAGAGGAAGGGAAAGGGAGAGAGATAGAAACATCAATGATGAGAGAGAATCAGTGCCCAACTCCTGCATGCCCCACACTGGGAATTGAGCCTGCAACCCCAGCATGTGCCCTTGACAGGGAATTGCCATGACCTCCTGGTTCAGAGGTCAATGTTCAACCCCTGCGCTACCCCTGACAGGCGCATAAATTGATACCTTCTTGAGCATCATTCCTGGATGCAACTCAGTGGCCAGTATCTGAGCAGACACAGGACAGGTGTACCAAGTGTGGAGTGCTCATGTCTCCTGCTGCCCCAAGGACATCACAGCTGGCTCGGAAACCCCTGCGACATGGGACCTTGTTGTGAACATGGAAAACTCTGGCTCTCTGAGGTGGGCTCCTCACAGGTGCATCTCTTGAGGCAGGGGGGCCAAGTATAAAACCCAGGCAGTCCACGGGCCCAGGCCCAGATTCTGTTTTTTCTTAAAGTTCCATTGTCTGTCTGTTTCCTGGGACAGAGAGTATACCTACTATGTGCCAGGGGCTGGGCTTGGGAGAGGGTTGGCCTGACCCTGTCCAGTTAGAGCCTGGTATCTAATGATTTGGGTATGTGCATTGGGGGGTAGGGTGGGGAGGACCACAGTCTGAGAAAAAATACATTAAAGGTTTGGTTAGGCACGTAGATCCCGAGCAATACTGCATGAGTTCAAGTGTCTCCATTTCCTCCTCTGTAAACTGGGGCTAATCCAGTTACAAGAATTAAATAAACATATATACATACAAATCGCTTAGACTAGTGTGAGACATGTGGCCAACGCTACCTAAGTGTTTACAACAGTGTTAGTTCTTGCCCAAAACACTGCGAGGGCAGCCTAAGGGGCTACTGGTGGTCTGAGGGGTGGCTTTTAGAATGTGACCTGAGGATGATAGAATAGAGAGAGGAGCGGGGTACTGTTCCAGGTAGCAGGACGGTCAGTGGTGGCATTGAGGGGGAACGATGGGAGGAACAATGCTGTGGCCTGGCCTGGTAGCTCTGTTGGTTAGAGCTTTGTCCGGATACGCCAAGATTGCGGATTAGATCTCCGGTCAGGGCACATACAAGAATCAAGTATATCTTCTGTCTCTTCAATTTGGCCTACTCTACATCTGATTTCCCTGTACCTTCTTAACCCCCAGATTAACAGTGTGTGAGCTGGGGTAGCAAATGACCTGATAGAGTTAAAACCTAGGTAGTTTGTTTGTAGTATGAACTTCAAATTGTGCCATATAGTGTGACCAGTTGTCTCATTCACTAACATATAAAACTAGCATGGTCAGTTTCTTTTTAAAAATATGTTTTTTAGCCAAGACTGGTTTGGCTCAATAGATGGAGCGTCGGTCTGTGGACTGAAGGGTCCCAGGTTCGATTCTGGTCAAGGGCATGTACCTTGGTTGCGGGCACATCCCCAGTGGGGGGTGGGGGTGGGGGAGGCAGCTGGTCGATGTTTCTCTCTCATCTACTGTGTTTCCCCGAAAATAAGACATCCTCCGAAAATAAGACCTACTTACAGGTTTCCTTCTGAGTGAAATATAAGGCATTCCCCCGAAAATAAGCCCCCCCCCCCCCAGGCTAAACATGAGAGATTTGGTCCACTGATTCTGAAGGAAATGGAGTCACAAGAAATTCACCAGGAAATTTAGGAATTGGATTATTATGATGGTGTTCCAGAAGATGATGACATGATTGTCATTGAATAAATGAGTAAATTCTTGATACTGTAGGATTCACAGTTTGCCTGGTTTGTGTTGACAACTACCGTACTACCGTACCATATACAGGTAATAAATTTCCTTTATTTTCATTTAACAATAAATGTGTACCATATTCTTCTTCATGGAAAAATAAGACATCCCCTGAAAATAAGACCTAGCGCATCTTTGGGAGCAAAAATTAATATAAGACACTGTCTTATTTTCGGGGAAACAGGGTACGTTTCTAGCTCTCTGTCACTCTCCCTTCCTCTCTGTGGAAAAAAAGAAGAAGAATCAAGCAATGAATGCACGAATAAGTGGAACAATAGCTCTCTCTTTCCCTCTCTCTCTCTAAAATCAATAAATAAAAATTAAAAAAAAATCACACACACACAACACATTAGCATTTAATAAAAGAAAAGAAACAATGTTGTGAATTGAGTGTCTTCTCTGTGCCAGGCACCATGCTGGATGCCGGAAACACAGTGGAGTAAGTGTGCTATGTGGGAAGATTGCACGTCGTTGTTTAAATGGAGGGAGCCGGAGAAGCACAAATGCCAAACCATTTGATTCAGATCACTGTACTCATGTAAATTCTACAGTCATGTTGGTGAAAAATGACTTGTTTTCCTTGAGGCAAGCCTTTCCCCTGATCTGACAGCTGCATATCTATCTCGAATGAGACACTTTGACACCCACCGCTCTGATCTCAATTGGACCGTTTCCCCCACACACTCGTGGAAGAGAAAGACAATTGAGTATTATTAGATAGGAGAGAATGTTCTCACACACAGGAAAACAGTTTTTTCCTTTGCAAAAAAACACGATAAAGAACAGAAAATGACTGACAGAATCAGAGCTTCCCAAATGTCAGCAGAGCTGTTTCAGCTACAGTCTGGCCTCTGCGAGGAGAGATTAGGAGAGTTTTTAGACAATTATTGAACGCACCTTAGCATGAGCTGACGCAGGGAGAAATTTGCGGGTGAAATGAGCCTGCTCTTGGAGCATGTCAAGAAGCTAAAATGCAGTTTGGGCTTTCTGTATTTAAGAAAAGCAAACACGTTTGTAAAGCCTAATTTATCTACACTCCCTGAAAGGCTTAGTGAGTGGGAAACCATCCTTGTTCTTTCACTCAACAAATGCTTGTGGAACACATACATATGCTGGACACTGTGGGAAAGGCAGCCGAGGTCACTGTGCCCCAGTGCCTCACAGATGAGAGGAAAAGACAAATATTAATCCCATAATGAAAATAAACTCTGGTGCATGTCTTATTGGAGGAAGTAGAGGTGCTGTGGGTGGTTCACCCCATGGTGACTTCACTCAAGCCTTTGACTTGGGGAAAGCACCCAGAGGACAAGAAGGTGAGTGTTTGCCAGTTCAAGGTGGAGGCGCTTTTGGCCTGTGTATTGCTTAAGTGGTAATACAGAAACTATTTTTTCACATACTTCATATCCGGCACTGGATTTTCCCTTGACCATCCAAATCATTATCGTACATGCATAAGAACAGTCAACTCTCAGCTGTGGTAGAACCGTGGTGTAGGAAATAAGCATCTCTTAGAATACTACATACAGAAACTATTTTTTCACATACTTCATATCCGGCACTGGATTTTCCCTTGACCATCCAAATCATTATCGTACATGCATAAGAACAGTCAACTCTCAGCTGTGGTAGAACCGTGGTGTAGGAAATAAGCATCTCTTAGAATACTAAGAATAACGGACTCCTTTGCCCAGGAATGCAAACTCTGTGTTTTCATTTCACTCTATTGTCACATAGAAGAAGCTATTTAACACCGAATGGTGAGGGTAGGTGACAGGGGAGGTTGGGCAGGAACCTGGCGAAACTTCTTGTGGGAGGTAAAATGGTACAGTACTGTGGAAAACAACCTGGCAGTTCCTCAAATGGTTACACATAAAATTATCACATGGCCCAGCCATTCCATTCTAGGTATGTATACAAGAGGAGTGAAAACATACATCCACACAAAGACTTACACATGAATGTTTATTCATAAAATCCATAATAGCCAAAAGGTAGAAACAATCCAATTGCCCATCAATTAACGATGGATCAATAAATGAGGTATATCTATGCAGTGGAATATTAGTTGGCCAAAAAAAGGAATGAAGTGCTGATACATGCTATAGTATGGATAACCCTTCAAAACATTATGCTAAGTGAAAAAAAAAAAAGCCAGACACAAAACACCACATTATACGATTCTATTTACATGAATTATGTAAAATAAGCTCATCTGTAGAGACCAAAAGTAGATTAGTGTTCACTTAGGACTGGGGGAAGAATAGGAAAATAGGTAGTGATAGCGGAAGGCCACAAAGTTTCCTTCTGAGGTGATGAAAATATTCTAAAAGTGACTGTGGTGATGGTTACACGTACCTATGAACATACTGAAAACCACTGAATTGTGTACTGTAGATGGGTGACTTCTATGGTATGTGAACTTTATCTCAATAAAGTTGTGAAAAAAGAAAAGTGAGCACACGACAGGCACTCTGCTCTTCCTTGCTGGGTGTTGGACCAGCCAGCACAGATGGATGATGGGGGTGTTGCTCATGATGCTGAGGCACATCCATGCTCTTCCCACCGCAGGTCCCTTGGTCTTGGCCTTCTTCTCCTTTTATTCATTTTTTTCTTCTCCTTTAATAAACACCAAGAGAACTTCAGGGCCATTTTTTTATTCTTTTTATATCTGTTTATATCTTTATCTCTGATAACGTATTAAAAGGGCAATATCTTTCATTTGGTTTGAAATTGTGATGCTTTACCTTCTAGTCTCTAAGGTAAGACTTTCATTTTCAAAATTTTACCGCTGCTATTAACCATTCCTGTGTATTTACATTTCAGCCTTTTTCCCATGGCTTTAACTTTGGTACTCCCCCGTTAATCTTATGGGATTCAACTCCATGGAATGGAGTCATAGCTCCAGTCACGATTACACGATTTTCCTCACCAGGGGCCCAGAGAAGAGATTGAAGTCAGACGTCACTGATCCGATGATCTCCTGGCAGCAAATCTGTTAGATGTCAGAAAAGCT
The DNA here is from genome assembly GCF_014108245.1 of Pipistrellus kuhlii. Classification (NCBI taxonomy): domain Eukaryota; kingdom Metazoa; phylum Chordata; class Mammalia; order Chiroptera; family Vespertilionidae; genus Pipistrellus; species Pipistrellus kuhlii. The sequence continues at coordinate 137,601,684 of NW_023425404.1, forward strand.
ATTTGGTGGAAATTAATATAAGTGTTTATACACAGATATGATCTAAGAGTTTTAAGTGAAAAATAAATAAATTACAAAACCTCACAATTATTTGGCCAGGCTATCCTGCTCCCCCATTTAGTACAATAAAATTAAAATCGTTACATCTGGCTTGTTCAGCAAACTTGGCAAGTAACAGCAAGTTAGAGAACCCAAATGTCATAAATGTTTGGTTTTTTAATGTATTCCATTTGTGGCCGCAGATTTACCTTTCTACTAATGTAATACGTAGCTTAGTATTAAATTGTTTGCATTCTATAAACACACAGGATCAGTGCGGTGGTGGGAAGTCAGCCAAGAGTAAACGAAGAGTTCATGGGAAAATCTACTTATTTTCAAAATTTTGCTGGAACTCATTTACAAAGAGAATAGCCCACATGTGGATTACTGAGGGTTAGCTATGTAATCCCCAAGGAGCAAAGCACTGGGTAATGATTCCTTCGGAGGGGTTTGCCACCAGTTTCTGTGTTTCAGGGATTTTTTTACATATGTTACCTCAAATTCGTACAATAAACTCACAAGGTATTATTATCCACATTTTCTAGGTGAGGAAACTGGGGTCCAGAGTAGCTAACCCACCCCAGGCCATGGAGATGTTATTGATGGAGCCAAGACTTGATACACCTGGGCTTACCTACCACACAACATTGTCTCACTTGTTGGTTTATCCCATCATTGTTGTAGCACACAAAGAACAGCCTTGATTGTGGAATAGTGTCGGTGTGTAACAATGAACAAAACAACTCAAAGGAAGAATTACGTAGAGGTTAGTGTCTTCATAGTAAACAGATTTAATGGCACAGCATAAAAAGGAAGGGTTACTTAGCAGAGGCCAACGTCTATATGAAAACAATCATTTTCCAAAATCACAGACCTCTAGTCAATCAATAGGTGACAGTCTGCTTTGCTCAGTTGGGTTTCTAAGTTGCAGCTGTGGCATCTCTCTCTCCATGCATGTTAAACTGTTTTCAGTGTTTGTCTAAAAAAAAAAAAGTGATTTTTCTTTCATACGTAAAGTTCAAAGAAAGTTTGTTACCTACAAGTTGAATAACAGCAGGTAGATGAAAATAATTCTGGTTGACAGGAAGCTGTGGTCCCCACCCAAATCACAAATATTTGGACAAAATCATGAAAGCACAAAATGACCAAGTAGCAATAAGAGGAAATGGACCGCCCAGGAGTCTGGAAATGCACTTTTATGCCCTTTGGCTTTATTGTACAATCAGCAGTTTAAATCAAGCCAAGACAAATAATAACCAAAGTAATATTTTATCTCTTGGTGCCGTGTGCAGGTTAGACAGGCATTCAACTCAAACAAAATGCAACCCCAGGAGGAGAGGTATCACCAGTGATCTTCCTTATGATGATTATTATTAATTTTAAAATAGAAAATGCATTCCCATCTACCTCACTCTTACACCACCACATGGGAGAACCTCTTCCTCAGGAGCACTAAGAATGAGGATATTCCATAGAATGCTCCTGGCAGTAGAGTGGGAAGGCTGCTGACCCTACCTACATGTTGTGTTCTCTGCTAGGGAGATGTGGCAGGCAGAAAATGGCCCCCAAAAGTCTATGCTTTAATACTCAGAACCTGTGAATATGTTACCTTACATGGCAAAAGGGACTTTGCAGGTGTGATTAAGTTAAGGATCTTAGGATGGGAAGGTCAGCCTGGGTTATCTAGGCAGCCCCAATCTAATCACATGAGACCTGCAATATGCAGAACCTACCCCGGCTATTGTCACAAAGGCATGAGCCCATGGAAGAAATGCTACATTGCTGGCCTTGAAGATACAGGGGCCACAAATCAAGGAATGCGGGCAGTCCCTAGAATCTGGAGAAGGCCACGAAACGCATTCTTCCCTACAGCCTGCAGAAAGGAACATAGCCCCGCCCACCCCTTGATTTTAGCCCAGTGAGACCCAGTGGACTTCTGACCTATAGAACTATAAGGTAACACAGCTGTGCTGTTTAAAGCCGCCAAGTTAGCGGTGGTTTGTTAAATAGCAGTTAGAGAATCTGACTCTTGTGTCAGCATATTCACCCACCTTACAGCTCTACAGTTAAACCAGGAGTAGAATACTTCTTGTTAGGAAGAACACCTAGGTAATCTCTAGCTTCTTGGACCAAAGTCAATACCTGTTCAAGTCTTCATTACTTGTATTGATCTAGCAGATTGTTGTTATACTCACTAAAAAAATACGGTAGGTTGTATGTTAATTCCTTTGAAAATGCATTTCTTTGCCCTCCTCTACCTGAAGATCTATAGTGGCAATTTAATTATTAATCGCAAGGAGAAATCATTTAATATAAAGAAGTCTGCCAAATAGTCAAAGGCTGCTCTTACCTTAAACACTGATGGCTTCAGTTGAATGAAAAAATACAAAACCAAACAGAATTCTATGAGCCCACAAACTAATGTTATCACTATGATAATATTGCCATTGTTATCACTCTACAGGCATTTTCCAATTTATTATCACTAATGCTAAAACAAACCTTCCATTTATAAACATGCTAAGAAAATCATGTGGTGTGAGGCCCACATGAAAATAAGGCACAAAATTTTAATAGCTTGAGTGAACTTTCAGTGTATAGGTCCTTTAACACAAACCTTTCTGGATTGAACAAAACCAAGTTCTCTGACTCCTTCGGTTAATAAATCCTATTGATATTATATTGCATTTGAATATCATCTTTATATCGGACATAAAGGCTTATTTTGAAATTGTAGTTTATTATCTCCATCTACTCCATCAGTTCTTCTAACTCTTTTTCTCTCCTTGACCCACTCTCTTTCCATTTCATTGCAGCCTACAGTGTGTCTCAGAGGGATTGTCTAAACTTTATTTCCTGCTGCCAAAGTACAAATGGTCAAAAGTTAAATGTATAAAGAACAGACAGACCTGTGACGAAGCTTTAGATAAGGGGTGGGGAACCTTTCTCCTGCCAAAGGCCATTTGAACATTTATAATATCATTCTCGGGGCATACAAAATTATCAACTTAAAAATTAGCCTGCTCGCCCTAACCCAGTGGTTGGCAAACTCATTAGTCAACAGAGCCAAATATCAACAGTACAACAACTGAAATTTCTTTTGAGAGCCGTTTTTTTTTTAACTTAAACTTCTTCTAATGCCACTTGTTCAAAATAGACTCGCCCAGGCAGTGGTATTTTGTGGAAGAGCCACACTCAAGGGGCCAAAGAGCCGCATGTGGCTCATGAGCTGTAGTTTGCCAAACATGGCCCTAACCAGTTTGGCTCAGTGGATAGAGCGTCAGACTGCAGACTGAAGGGTCACTGGTTTAATTCCTGTCAAGGGCATTTACCTTGGTTGCTGGCACATCCCCAGAAGGGGGTGTGCAGGAGGCAGCTGATCAATGTTTCTCTCCCATCTATGTTTCTAACTCTTTATCCCTCTCTTTCCTCTCTGTTAAAAAAAAAAAAAAAAAAAAAAAAAAAAATCAATAAAAATATATATATTTTTTAAAAATTAGCCTGCTATCTATATTTGGTTAAACATTTAATTTACTCACCCCTAATGCCTTGGCAGGGCCAGACCAAAGGATTTCATAGGCCTTATAGGGCTTGTGGGCCAGATGTTCCTCATCCCTGGTTCAGACCATTCATTTGGCACCGTGAAAGGCAGGTTTACCGTGCAGTGAGTGAAACTGAAGCTGCAGTGGAGACTTTATTGTTCACTGAGGGCCTTTGGTTTGCCTGGTTATTTTTTATGTCTAAATCCACCGGGAAAATAAGAGAAAATATTGTGTAACTTCTGAGAGCAAGTTGACATCCTGAGCACAAGTGTCAAACATTAATTAGCAGCAAGTTCTTTTCTCAATCTCTGCCTCAGGGGGACCCAAAGTAAGAAATCTGCCCATAGTAGTTTGTTCACAAACCTTTCTGGATTGGACAAAATCAAGTTCTCTGACTCCTGCTATAACAGAAATTACAGACTGGGTGGCTTAAACAGCGGAAATCCATTGTCTCATAGCGGGGGAGGCTAGAAGTCTGAGGTCATTGTGTCGCAGGGTCAGTTCCTTCTGAGTGCTGTGAGGAGGATTCTGTTCCATGACTCCCTCCTACTTTCTGGTGGTTTTGGCAAAAGTTGGTGATCCTTGACCTGTTGCACTGTATCTGTCTCTGTCTTCAAGTGCACATGGGCTCCTCTGTGTGTGTGTGTCTGTGTCCAAGTTTCCCCCTTTATAAGGGCACCAGTTGTACCGGGTTAGGGCCATCATAATGACTTCTTCTTAACTAATTATTGTACATCCACAGAAACCCTATTTCAAAATAAGGTTACATTCTTAGGTACTGGGGGTTAGGACTTCCACATATCTTTTTTTTTTTTTTTTGGGTGGCTGGGGAGTGGGGAGACACAATTCAACCCATAACAATGCTTTAAATCATGTGTATGTTTCTTCATGATAAAAGCAAACAATGACAATACCCAATGCTGATGAGAATGCAGTCAAGTGGTCATTTCTACATATTGCTGTTGGGAATCAATTAAAATATTTGAAATAGAGGTATACTAGGATGTAAACTCCATAAGATCAAGGACCTTGTCTGTCTTCCTTTCCACTGTAACTCCAGCAAAAATAGAGTTTAGTACACAGCAGGCACTCAACACTTAGTTGTTTTAAATGAATGTATGACCTTGAAATGCCTATAGTGAATGGTCTTGGTCTGGTAATGGTTAGAATACCCAGACAGAACTGTTGCTAAACTCCAGAATCTTGACTGAATAGATGAAAAGGGCCCACTGAAAATCTATCCAAAAGAATAATTTAGATCTTTATAAAAATCACAGAATCTGTTGAATGTGATGAAATCCATACAATAGAACAAAAACTATAATTTTTAATTTAACTCTATAGAAAACATATGTTTGGTTTTCTATATTCAGAAAACCACAAGCAGGTTTCCAGTTCCTTCTCCACTAAGGAATCCCTACCCTAGATAATTTTTAAAATTATTTAAATCTATTTTATTTTTTAAATAAATCTTTATTGTTCAAATTATTACAGTTGTTCCTCTTTCCAACCCCCTCCCCATAGCTCCCCTCCACCTGGTTCCCACTTTACCCCTTGCCCTTCACCCCCCCTTAACTCTTCCCCCCTCCCCCCACACTGTCCTCATCCATAGGTGTAAGATTTTTGTCCAATCTCTTCCCGCACCCCCCCCCCCACACACACACACCTTCTTTCCCCTGAGAATTGTCAGTTCACTCCCTTTCTATATAGGTCTAGTAATAGTTAATGTCGTTTTCTAATACTTTTTTAAATCGAATTTGTTTAAACAATACAACAAAATTTAATCAACAATATAGTTGCCGTTGTTTTCTACTACTTGTGCCCAATGCTCAGGAAGCATTTTAATCCCTCTGTTGTAAAATTCTTGTAATTTTGATGCAAAAAATTTGGTCAATGCATTTTTGAGGCATTCTTCATTATTAAATTTTTTTCCAAGAAGAAAGTTTTGCAAAGAACAAAACAAATGGTAATCGGAAGGGGCAATATCAGGAGAATATGCAGGTTGAGGGAGAACTTCCCATTCCAACTGGCGCAGTTTTTCAGCAGTGATTCTTGCAGTATGCGGTCGTGCGTTATCGTGGTGAAGAATTACGCCCTTCCGATTAATCAGCGCGGGTTCTTTTTCTCTTAAAGCTTGGGCTAACCTTTCCAATTGGGCACTATACACTGCACTTGGAATGGTTTGGTTAGATGGTAAAAGTTCATAATGAAGAATTCCTTTAAAATTCCACCAAACACACAACATCACTTTTTTCGCATGCAAGTCAGGTTTTGGCGTGGGCTGCGGAGCCTCATTTTTGTCCAACCATTGAGGCCGCCTTTTCAAATTAACATACAGCACCCATTGTTCATCTCCGGTAACAATTTGCTCTAAAAACGGCAAACGGTTTTGACGAGAGAGGAGTGAACTGCAAATTGTGACTCTTTGATTACGGTTGTTGTCCGTCAACTCATGAGGAACCCATTTTCCAAACTTTTGGACTTTGCCAAGTGCACGCAATTGATTGGAAATTGTTTTTTGTGAACAATTTAAAGTTGTCGCAAGCTCTTGTTGGGTAATTTGAAGATTTTGCACCAAAAGAGCTTGAAGAGCTTCTTGATCAAAATTGGACACACGGCCTCGACCACTCTTGTCATCTAACGAAAAATTTCCCTCGCGAAATTTCTCAAACCAACGCTGGCATTTTCTGGCGCTAACTGCATCTTGACCAAGAGCACTACAGATGTTTTTTGCAGCCTCACTTGCTTTTCTTCCTAATTGGAACTCGTAAAGCATGCAGTGCCGAATATGCTCTTCATCCGCCATCTTCTTAGCCCTAGTTTTGCAATAAAAACCAAACCAAACACAAACTTTTTCAAGCAAACCTTGTTAATTGCACTTCACATGTTCTGTAGATACCACGTGTTTGAATGTTATGTCAATACAAGTCAACGCCAAGCAAGATTTTAAACGAAAGTTAAAAAAACGACATTAATTATTACTAGACCCGTATGCCACGATTCTATTATATTCACCAGTTTAGTCTGTTCATCAGATTTTTTATTCACTTGATTTTTAGATTCACTTGTTGATAGATATGTATTTATTGTCACTTTGTTGTTCATAATTTTTATCTTTATCTTTTTCTTCCTCTTTTTAGAAAATACCCTTCAGCATTTCATATAATACTGATTTGGTGATGATGAACTCCTTTAACTTGTTCTTATCTGTGAAACTCTTTATCAGACCTTCAATTCTAAATGATAGCTTTGCTGGGTAGAGTAATCTTGATTGTAGGTTCTTGCTATTCATCACTGTGTATATTTCTTGCCACTCCCTTCTGGCCTACATAGTTTCTGTTGAGAAATCAGCTGACAGTCATATGGGCATATCTACTCCCTTGTAGATAACTGCTTTTCTTTTGCTGCTTTTAAGACCCTCTCTTTGTCTTTTGCCTTTGGCATTTTAATTATGATGTGTCTTGCTGTGGTCCTCTTTAGATTCCTCTTGTTTGGGGTTCTGTGCGCTTCCTGGACTTGTAAGTCTATTTCTTTCACCAGGTAGGGAAAGTTTTCTGTCATTATTTCTTCAAATAGGTTTTCAATATTTTGCTTTCATTCATTCATTTTTAACTTGTTTCTTTGTCTCTGCATTTTGGCTGCTTTCCTGTGTTTGTTTCTGTGTACTGGGTAGCTTCTAAGTCTCCTTGAGTTGATAGAGTGGCCTTGTGTGGTTAGTGTCCTATAGGGTCCAGTGGCTCAGCCTACCTAGTCACCTGAGGTGGATGCTCTTGGTGCATCCCTTTGTGGATTGTTTGCACAGTCTTATTGTAGTTAACCCTTGATTGCTATTGGTATCACTGGGAGGAATTGACCTCCAGGTCAGTTGGCTGTGATGACCAGCTGTGTCTACACTGGAAGATCTGTTGTGCAGGAGACACCCTTAAGAGGCAGGACTTGCTTCAGTAGGGCTTTGGTGCTCACTGAGTCTGCCCGTTGAGTGTGTCTCTGATGGATGTGAAGAGTTGTAATCCGATATGGTCTCACTCTAACAATGGTACACTAGCTCTTGGATCTCCAAGGAGATGCAAGGTCAGCCACTGTCTGGGGCCGCCCAGCACGAGCTACAGAGATATTTGCACATTCCTCCTCTTTGTTTGGGGTTTGAAAGTGCCCAGAGGAGGCCCAGCTGTGAAGCAAGGCAGGCTGTTGCTGCCAGACCATGAGTCTTCTTTTGGAAGCTCTGGGGTTCTCTGACCTAGCTGAAGTTTGACAGTTTTAAGTGAAAGGACAGGCCATTCATATGCAAAGGCTGATGCACACAACTTGGGTGGGGTTGTAAATTGGGTGTGGAGGAAAAAGGTTCTCTGGGAATCACCAGGGTGGAGCAAACAGCAATGGCTGCCAGTTAGCCCTGAACTGGAGAAGTCCCTGATTCTCTGTATCCCATGCCTCATGAAGGAACAATGATTACTGTAAGCACTTCTAAGAGAAAGCCACCCTCAAGTTCCTGTCCTGATGCCAGACAGTCCAGTTTCTACCCATATGTGCCTGCATCCCCCAGAGTCTCGCCCACAACTGGAGTTCAGAGCAGGTGGGAGCTTGTGTCTCCCTCCTGGTTAAAAGAGCAGCACATCCAGGTGCCAGCACTTGCTGTGTCTCCTCACCTCTTACCAGTCTCAATGTGCTTTTTTCACCTTTCTAGTCATGGAACTTCCACTCAGCCAGCTTTCCCGTGATTCTGGGTAGTAGTTGTTCTGCCATTTAGTTATGATTTTGATATAGATGTGAGAGGTAGCAAGTATAGGTGATTACCTATGCCGCCATCTTGGTTCTCCCTGCACTAGCTAATTTTTTTTCACCTCCCAACTTTCATTTAAAACTTCAAGTCTCATAGAAACTCAAAGAAGGATTCTCTGAACCTCTGAGTTAGGTTAGGTTCTCCTGTTACTGTCACCAATTTCAAACTTCTTTTTTGTCAGTACTTATCACATTTGAACTTACATAATAATTCATTATTATTTCCATCCTAGCTTTTCTACTTATATATGTTCTATGAAAACAGATCTTTGGCTTTCACTAATGTAATCCCAGTAATTGCTTAATATTTGGTAGATATTGTCTTCTCAATACATATTTAATGAATCGAATAATAAGTTAATAAAAGAGGGAATGAGTAAATAAATATTTATTGCTTTGTGACAAAGCGAAGCCATCTCTAGTTAGGTCTTTATTCCTATCCCTAGGACTTTTCAGTTCTGATGATCATCTTCTTTCCCGATGCAGTATTTGCAGGATTGTCATTTTCTTTGACTCTTAATTCTCTACAGAAAGTCTGTCTTTGCTTTGAGTTTGCTCAAAATAATAGTCTATCAATTTTACTGCAAGGAACACTTTGTTTTTCTTCAACAAGCTCTGCAAATATGCCTACAGCTGCTTATTTATTATCAGAGGGACCTCCCTTTCTATTTACATGACCCTGAAGCTTTTTATTTCTTCTCATCTGAGTTCTCTGTGTTCCCTGATCCATGGCCTCTATGTTCTGGTCACATTGTGCAGATGGAAGCAAAATTCTTCTTTTGGTGGACAGAGTAACTTACTGATTGGGGTCAAGGCTACAAAGACATTCCCACTGGTCAGAGATATGCACATGGTAAAACTTCCTTTATAACATTAAAACTTATTTTTGGATAAAGCTGGAAAGGTGGTTTTCTAATTTAACCATTTCAGGTCAATTTTATCTACATAACTTTTATATTATTTCCATTTGGAAGCTATTATAAATAATCATATTTTGAAAAAAATTTAAATAAAAAGCTTTCTCCATATAAAGATTATTTCTTTAAGATAGTCTATAAGTGGAGATGCTGGGTCATCAATTGAATCAGACTTTTTTTTTAAAGGATCGTAGTCAATTTCATATTACTTATCTAAAAGTATATCAGAACAAAAGAAGGCTGTCCTCACTGAGCTCTTCCCAAAACCACATTATTATAATTTTTAAAAACTAGTCTGTAGTAATAGGGCTGGTGAAGAAATTTCAACAATTTATTGTGCTGTTTATTTGCTTATTATCAAGAATCAACATGCTTGCTTGTGACTTGACCAGCTGAATTCTCTCTTTGGGGTAATAATCTCTTTTATGAATATTCTATTAACCAGTTATTAATCGGGTTCTACTGCTTTTCTTATCAGTTTGCTCATATGAGTTCTTTATACAGAAAATGTATTAACTCTAACATCTTATTGAAAACATTTTCCCATTTTAATATTTACCTCAGAATCTATGTGCATGGAATTTTTCATTTTTATAGGTGTAAATCTGCTGGTCTTTTATGCTATAATTTATTCTGTTATTTCTAAGCTTAGGAAATCTTCCCCCTTGTACAATTTCTATAAATGTCCATATTTTCTTTAAATGTTTCTATTGTTAGAATTTTAAGTACTTAACTTTTTAATCAATCTAGAATATACTTGGGTATGTGGAATGCAGCGAGAAATCAATTTAGTATTTATATTTCTAGACATTTGTCCCAGCACCATTTATTGAATAATTCATCCCTGCCCAATGATTTCATATGCTTCTTTATAGCATAATAGATTCTTATGTAAAATAGATCAATTTGTGAGTATCAAAAGCAAAATATTTTAGATAAAATTTTCTCAAGCATGTGCTACATTTTATTAAGTTGCTATAAGAATCATCAGCAAGAAAACTGAAACAAATGTGCCAATATAAAACTGAAGGACTTATGCATTGGGAGACAGAATCTTACATAAGCAAACAGTTTATTTTCAAGAAAGGTTTCACTTTACAAGGTCATAAAATTATCATGCCCCTATCAGTTGTGAAAAAGAAGGATGTGGCAGGATGCTCCATGATCCTAGGTGTGCATTAAGCTTTTCTGATATGTTTTAGAATGATTGTCAATAAATAAAAGAAATCATTGATACTTGATAGGAGTTATATTAAACTACTTCTTTGGCTTCTGAGACTCAGAATTCTCCCAGGTTCTGTCCTATTTTACTAGCTGCCTCTTTTCAGTCTTCTCTGCTGGATCTTCTCCTTTGTCACAAACTGTGAAGACTGTGGAGCCCTCAGCATCTCCCTGTGTGCATTCTCTCCAAAGATTACCTCACCCAGCTATCTGCTGATGGCCTGAGAAATCCCCCTGAGGTGCAGATTCATATCAACTGCCTGTTCAACATCTTCACGTAGGGACTGATAGACTTTTCAAATTTACCATCCTCAAAACACAGCTCTTGATTTCAATCCCCCAATTTCTGCACCTTTCCCAATCTTCCTCACCTCGGTAATTAACACTAGAATTTAACCAGTTGCTTCAAGACAAAAACCTAGAGTCCAACTTTTTTTTTTAATAAATCTTTATTGTTCAGATTCTTACAGGTGTTCCTCTTTCCCCACTCTTCCCCCATAGCTCCCCTCCACCTGATCCCCAACTCCACTCCATGCCCTTACCCCCTGCCCCTGTCTTCATCCATAGGTGTAAAATTCTTGTCCAATCTCTTTCCTCACCCCCTGAGAATTGTTAGTCCAATCCCTTTCTATGTCCCTGATTCCATTATATTCACTAGTCCATTTTGTTCTTTAGATTTTTATTCACTTGATTTCTAGGTTCGCTTGTTGGTAGGTATGTATTTTATGTCTTTTTTAAAAATATATATATTTTATTGATTTTTTACAGAGAGGAAGAGAGAGAGATAGAGAGCTAGAAACGTCGATGAGAGAGAACCATTGACCAGCTGCCTCCTGCACACCCCCCACTGGGGATGTGCCCGCAACCAATGTACATGCCCCTGATCGGAATTGAACCTGGGACCTTTCAGTCTGCAGACCGACACTCTACCACTGAGCCAAACTGGTTTCAACTATTCTATGTCTTTTTGTTGTTCATAATTTTTACCTTTAGTTTTGTCTTCTTCTTCCTCTCCTTAAAGAATACCTTTCAGCATTTCATGTAATTCTGGTTTGGTGTTGATGAACTCCTTTAACTTTTTCTTGTCTGTGAAGCTCTTTATCTGACTTTCAATTCTGAATGATAGCTTTGCTGGGTAGAGTAATCTTGGTTGTAGGTTCTTTGTGGGATCCCTTAACACGACCCGCGTGGTTCAGGGCCCACTCAGGGTCCGGTTTCTGGAGAAGGCCGCACACTAAAATGAAGAGAGAGACTGGAAAAGAGTTAATTTGGGAAAACGGGGGCCAGGCGGGAAGTCTACCTCTAGTGGGAAGACTAAGCCCTCTCTGGCCTTTTACCATTCCTTTTATTGAGATTCTGAAACAAAGACATCTCTTAAGGAGGAAGTTCCAACAACAGAAAATCAACTTACATTTACATATGATTAACAAATTAAAGTTGCCTCAAGCACCACTATCTCAACTATACAATGAGTTAATGCCTCTGACCATTCAGAGCCATCAAGGTCGGCTAGCTCTTTTTACATTTTATCTCCAGTGACAATGTTGGGTTTTGGTTCCCTGTTCCTGGTTCCCAGCAGTTCTTGTTGTTCATCATTTTGAATATTTCTTGCCACTCCCTTCTGGCCTGCATAGTTTCTATTGAGAAATCAGCTGACAGTCGTATGGGTACTCCCTTATAGGTAACTAGCTGTTTTTCTCTTGCTGCTTGTAAGGTTCTCTCTTTGTCTTTTGCCCTTGGCATTTTAATTATGATGTTTCTTGGTGTGTCCCTTTTTGGATTCCTCTTGTTTGGGGTTCTGTATGCTTCTTCCTGAACTTGTAAGTCTATTTCTTTTACCAGGTAGGGAAAGTTTTCTGTCATTATTTCTTCCATTAAGCCTTCAATATCCTGCTCGCTCTCCTCTGGCACCCCAAAAATCCAGATGTTGGTATGCTTCAAGCCATCTCGAAGGCTCCTTACACTGTCCTTACACTTTTGGATTCTTCTTTCTTTCTGGCTCTCTGGTTGGGTGATTTTTTTCTTCTTTATATTCCAGATCTTTAGTTTGATTCTTGGGGTACATTGATCTATAGTTGAGTTTCTGTATATTCTTTATTTCAGGGATTGTATGCTTAATTTCTGACTGGTCTTTTTCAATTTTTTTGGTATTCTTTTTAAGGTCCTTGAAGGTCTCACCAAGCTTCTTGGAGGTCTCATCAAGTTTCTCAAAAGTTTTTAGAAGATTCTTGAGTGATCTTATAAATGTGATTCTGAACTGTGTCATCCATTAGTTTATTCTCCTCCATCTCTCCCATTTGTGTCATGCTTCTGTGTTTCCTCATTTTGGCCATCTCCCTGTGTTGATGGAGTGGCTTTATGTGGTTGTTGACCTATAGGGGTCAGTAGCTCAGCTCCCCCAAACACCTGAAGTGGTCGCTTTGCTATATCCCTTTGTGGGCTTAGTGCACAGTCTTAGTGTAATTAAGTCTTGATTGCTGTCGGTATACTGGAGGAATTGACCTCCAGGCCAATTGTTTGTGAGGATCTGCTGTGTCTATAAAGGAAGAACTGCTCCACTGGAGACACACCTTGTTTCAGTGGGGCTTTGGTGCTCACTGAGAAGGTCTTCCTAATGTGTCACTTATGGGTGTAAGCGATTGAGACTGAGCACTAGAACTCTGGTTTCTGGGTCTCAGTGAGGTTCAGTTCAGCTACTGTCTGAGGCCAGTAATGTTGCAGAAGCTACAGTGTGAACTATAGTCCTGTCCTCCTTGGATCTGTTTGTCCCAGGTTGCAATTTTGCTAAACTGCAACAGAGAGGGCCATTCATATGCAAAGCCCACTGTTTGGAGCTTGGATGTGTTGTGAGGGGCGGAGTCTCAGGGCAGAGTCTCAGGGTGTCACTAGGCTGGGGCGTGGCCAACAGCAATGGCTGCCCAGCCACCTCTAGGATGGCGTCCCTGAGTCTCCCCGGGTCTCGCACCACAGCACAGTGAACAATCTCAGCTCTGCAAGGACGCCAGCCCCACTTTCTGACCTGATGGCAGACAGTCTAGCCTCTCCCCACAAACTGGATTTCAGAGAGATCGAGCGCTTGTCTCTCTTCGGGTTGAAGAAAGCACCACCTTCCACATGCAGGGATCCTCCGCCAGCCTGTATAGCGTCCTCGCCCCTCCAACCTCAGTTTTTCAGCACTTGTGCCATGGATTCTCCTCTTTCTCTTTCAGTCTAGATCACATGTGTCAAACACAAGGCTCGCGGGCCAAATCCTTCCCGCCAGGCCTTGCAATGTGGCCCGCACCACGCTGTCATCACTGCACTCCGCTGCATTTCCATCACAATGACAGTTTATGACTGTTCAGTAAACCATTCGGCCGCGATTTAGGCTGGATTTTAGATTTTGGCCCCTTCTCTGATTGAGTTCGACACCCCTAGTCTAGATGAAGGGCTTCCTCTCAGCCAGCTTTCGTTTGGTTTTTGGGAGATAGACATTTGTTTTATAGTTTTTCCTTGGACTTGTTTTCCCCGGCGGCCGTTTAGGTGTGTTTACCCAGTGCCGCCATCTTCCTTCCTCCCTAGAGTCCAACTTTGATTCCTCTCTTTTACTGCTTTTATCCAACCCACCAGCAAATCTTTTATGTTTCCCTCCAAAATATGTCCGGAATCTACTTCTGATTTCTCTATCCTTTCTACTGTAGTGCAAGCACATTTTCTCCAACCTGAATTACTGAAATTGCCTCCTAATGGCTCTCACTATTTCCCCCTAATCTCAGCACTGAGACCAGACAAATCTTTTTTAAAAATGTGACTAGGTCACATCCTTACCTGATCAAAATCTTCAAATGGTTCCCATTAACTTAGGACAACCCACAAGTCCTTGCATGATTTATAATCAAGCATGTCAAACTTGTGGCTCATGGGCCATATGCAGCCACAATGAATATTTTTGCAGCCTGCCAATATAACGGTATGTAAGAAAGGTTTTAATAAAAATTTTGTAAGTTAATTTTTACAATATCCTGTTATACATAATTATTAATAACAAACTTAATTATTAATAACGAACTACAATTTTCACTAATGACTGATTACTATAATTGTGTTGCATTCATTTTCCTTACATGCAGGTGCATCATTTCTCTCCACTAATACTAGCAGTAAATAGTTTAGCAGCCAATTGCCACGTCATTAGTCTTATACTGACTTGTTGGGTATGCACAACAGGAAATATTTCATTTTCAGAGAATAAGAAAAATAGGTGTATTTGCATTATGCTTACTAACTTGTGCAGTTATTCAGTGTCTGGTAAGTTAATGTTCAAAAAAATTAATTTTTATTAAAATGTTCTATTATTTTATCTTAAAATTATTTATTTCAGCTTTTTGTATTCAGCGTGTCTCTATCAACATAAACCTATGTTACTATGAAAATTGAAGCTTTTGTTTTTTTGCAGACCACATAAACTTAAACCTTGTTTATTTGGCCTGTGTTAGCCTTTGAGTTTGATGTGCTTGCCCTATTTGATCTGTCCCCCATTACCTCTGTCCTGCATATCTCATTCAGTCTCCACATGAGTTGCTCTGCTTCAGCAACACTGGATTACATATTGTTCCTGGAAGACATCAAACATAGTTCCATGCCTGGGTCTTTGCATTTGCTGTTCCCTCTGCAAGAAACACTATTCCCACATGGCTCTCTATTACAGTTTATTCATGTATCTGTTCAAATTTGCTTCCTCAGGGGCCTTTCCTGACCACTCTATTCTAAAAACATCTCACTCCTTTCATTCTCTCTCTCTTAACCCTGTCACATTTGTATTCAATGTATATATTATTGCCTGACATTGTACTTTAGTAGGCTCTATTTGTTTGGTGGTCAGCTTCATAAGAATCTAAACACCATGTGAGCAGAGTCTTTGTTTTTTATTCACTGTCCATGTGGTTATCCCCAGTACCTAGGATTTTGCTAGGTATATAGCATGAACTCAATAAATACTTGTAAATATCTTGTGTAAACTTTGTTATTTTGAAAATATTCAAATATTTCTAACAATGTCTTCCTCAGAAACATAGTATATTTCTCTACTTTCTCAAGCTTTAATAAATATCTCAGTAAAATTTGGTCTTTTCTTTGACTAGATGAAAGACATTGTGCATTAAGGCTACTCCTAAGATGTTTTATATTTTTTGTTGTTACTGTGTATGGGCTCTCTGTGCTCACTTCCCCCCTCCCCCCATAAACATCTCATCCTTATAAGAATCCTATATAAGTACTATCTAATAAAAGAGTAATATGCAAATTGACCATCACTCCAACACATAAGATGGCTGCCCCCATGTGGTCAAAGATGGCTGCCCCCATGTGGACATAAGATGGCCACCACAGGATGGTCAGCAGGGGAGGACAATTGGGAGGGACCAGGCTTGCAAGAGAGAGAAGTTGGGAGTGATCAAGCCTACAGGGGAGGGCAGTTAGGGGTGACCAGGTCAGCAGAGGAGGGAAGTTGGGGGATTCTGGGCCTGCAGGGAAGGGCAGTTGGGGGGAACCCAGGCCTGTAGGGGAGAGCAGCTAGGGGTGACCAGACCTGCAGGGGAGGGCAGTTAGGGGCAAACAGGCTGTCAGGGGAGCAATTAGGCATCAATTAGGCTGGCAGGGTAGTGGTTAGGGGGTGATCAGGCTGGCAGGCAGAAGTGATCAGTGGCAATCAGGAAGGCGAGCAGTTGGGAGCCAGCAGTCCTGGATTGTGAGAGGGATGTCTGATTGCCTGTTTAGGCCCGATCCTGGTTTTCTTGCTATTCTTTCTTCTCTTTTCTATGAATCTGCTATTTCACTATTACTACCAAATCTTATTATTATTAGCCAGTAGATAACAGAGAAGAAGGCATTACTTCTGTTTCTGAGCTTTATCTCAAAACTAAAAATAACCCTGTCTTCTTCTTGAGTAAAAAGGACCAGGTGGTGAATATCTATAGAGAAAGGTTGTCATCAAGCTGGGTCAGCAGGACTGTCACCTCCATCATAGATAACAGCCCATCATGCCTCCATTCAACATTTGGTAGTGGGGACTACAATTTGTTGAGAGCCTTTTTTAAAAGGTCATTTTGTTTATTTTAGAGAGAGGGGAATGGAGAGGGAAAGAGAGAGACATTGATGTGAGAGCAAAACATAGATTGGCAGCCTACTGCACTCTCCTTCCCACCCTCTCACCTCCCAGGGATCAGGCTGCAACCCAAGCATGGGCCCTGACCAGTAATCGAACTGACAATCCTTCAGTGCACCAGACAACATCCAATCAACTGAGCCACACTGGCCAGGGCTGAGAGCCTCTTTTTTGTCTGACACCTTACCTGTGTTATAATCTCATTCAGACTTCACACTAATCCTAGGAACTGGGTATGCCCATTCCCATTTTACAGATGATGAAACAAAAGCAGTAAGAGGTTAAATTATTTGACAGATCCAACAGCTGTCAGGTGGCAGAGCTGGAATTTGAATATAGGGCTCTATGGTTCCAAAGTCTACTCTCTTTCCACACAGCTACCAGCTCCTGGGCCGTGCTCTGAGGAAGCAGCGGCTCCATAGAGGAGATAAGATAGAGATATGATACTACAAGACTGGGTATCATGACTGCCACAAAAGAGAGACAAGCACAGTGGTTTTTATTATGCTTCAGACTTGTTTCTGGACTGAAGGGATCTGTTTGCCTGCATGCACCGAAGCCCAGTACAACAGAAATAGGAGTCTGTAGCCAAGAAAGTAAAGGTTTATTAAGGAGATGGGACCATGCCTGGAAGGCACAGGCCGCTCATGCTGAAAGACCTGGCTCCCTGATGGCCTCTGGTGGATGGGTTATATAGGAGGGAAATGACTGAACATGGTGACTGAGGGAATTAGGGTCATGATCTCTAGTGATTGGTCAGCACTAGGGTAGGGGTAGTTGATCATCGCATCTGGTCCTGACATCAGCCATGGCATTGCTTTGCCTGGTTTCACAAAGATGGGGTCAGTCTGGAGCTGAAACATACGGAGGCCTAGATGTCATCTCTAGTTTGACTAAAACTCTTTCCCTGTGCGCCACAGACCTGATGCTCTGTTTCTGAGACCAATGGGTGCTGACCAGATTGTCCTGAGGCCTTAAGATTAAGCATGGGAGAGGGAGGCGGGTGAGTCAGGGTGCTAGGAGAGGCCAGTTTGAGTCAAAAGGGAAGAAATCCAAATAAAGGGGCAAATGAAAGGAAGTAAGGTCTCTGTGCAGTTACAGACTCACTGGGAAAGCTCTGGAGAGCCTTTAGGAAGGAGGTGGCTTAGAATGGGTAGGAGGGTCTTCTGGGCTGAGCGAGGGGAAGGGCGAGGTCATCTCATTAGGAAAGCCTAGGACTTGTTTACAAAAGAACAACACTCTTTGTGGATGGATTATGCTCATGCTGCTGTGTTATCAAATATGAGGCTGGAAATGTAGATTGGGTTCCTATTGTAGAATCTGAAAGATGGACAAAAGGGTTTATTTTTAAAGGGTAGGCAATGGTTGAGCATTGACCCATGTGGTCAGTGTTGCTCATGGTTGAGCATTGACCCATGAACCAGGAGGTCATGGTTTAATTCCTGATCAGGGCACATGCCAGGGTTGTGGGCTTGATTCCTGGTAGGGGGCATGCAGGAGGCAGCCAACCAATGACTCTCTCTCATCATTGATGTTTCTGTCTCTCTTTCCCTCTCTTTTCTTCTCTCTGAAATCAATTAAAACCTATATATTTTTAAACATTTTTTAAAATATATTTTATTGATTTTTCACAGACAGGAAGAGAGAGGGATAGAGAGTTAGAAATATCGATGAGAGAGAATCATCGGTCAGCTGCCTCTTGCACACCTCTTACTGGAGATGTGCCCGCAACCAAGGTACATGCCCTTGACCAGAATCAAACCTGGGACCTTTCAGTCTGCAGGCAGACGCTCTATCCACTGAGCCAAACCAGTTTAACCAGTTTCGGCAAAACATATATATATGTGTGTGTGTGTGTGTGTGTGTGTATATATATATATATATATATATATATATATATATATATATATATATACACATACACACACACAATATATATATATGAAAGGATAGACAGTGGGAATCACTGCAGTTATTTAAACAAGGGGCTAACAAACTCAGATTAGCATGGATCAAAGAGGGTAACAGTGGGAGAATGAGACCTTCATATGTGGCTATAAATAATATAGACAAGACGCAAAGGGAGCCTGATTTGAAGAGGGGAATGGGAATGCAAAGCTGGGGCCTGACTTAGGACCAGAGATGGGGGTAGATTTGTGCAGCTTGTGCAGATAGGATGCTGGCAGCACAGGGAGTGACAGAATCAAAGATGCCCTCAGGCCCCTGGGAGCCCGAGACATGGAAGAAGGGCTGTGCAGAATTACAGGAAGGCAAGGCTGGCTGCTGAGATACCCAGATGGAAGGTGGCTGTTTCTAGAGAGTCAGATTTGTAGTCTGCTTAGAAAAGATAACTGATATCGTGGGAGGTCATTAATGTCTTTTGAGGAAACAGAGTTAGTAGAAGTTGAAGAGCTGAAGCCTAGCAGAGATTCTCAATACTAGTTAACATAACATCTATCATCTAGGGGTCATAAAACACACACACACACACACACACACACACACACACACACACACACACACACTGTTGACTCAGAATCCCCAGAGTGGAGCACAAACTATACCTGGCTATGAGCTAGTTCCCAGGTGACTCTGTTGGAAGGCCAGGGCTCAGAGCCCCTGGGCCAGGGGAGAAGTCTACTGGAGAAGGGAAGGGAGAGAGGTACAGCTCTCTCCTAACCTGAAAGGGAGATGCACCCTCTGCGTTTCTCTCTCAGTTTCCTCCTTCTCACCCTTCAAGCATGTCTTCACTTTGCAGATTCCATCAATGCCTCCTTAGAACTTTAGCAGAGAATCTTCTCATTGTTTCAGCGGGCCTTTATCCCTCTCTCTTATCACTGAATGTTAAAAAGGGATCAGAGGGTATGAGAGCTGAAAGGAAACAGCTGTTTTGTTGAGTCCAGGGTTTGCAAACTTTCTCTAGTCTGGGACGCCTTTCAGGCAATGAAACCATCTCTGAAACCCATGTGTAAACAGATCGAAGTAGACTGTCCGAAGAGAGCCAGAGCCTACAGCCCTGTCACTCTCCCACTTGCCCCCACTCGGCACTTGGGAGAGCTCGTCCAGATCTCTGTCTCACAGGCTCAGTCTCCACCTTTAGCCCAAGGAAACCAAGGTTTGTGAGTTGTGGAGTAACTGATCTGAGGTGGCCAATTAGGGCAGATCTCCTCGGTCCTTACACAGTTTTCCTTACTGCATGGGCTGTTGCCTCTCCCACGACCAGTCCGACATCTCCCTGAAAATCTACTTTCCATTCTGACAGAGAGAGGCGCACAGGGAATCCAATTACCCACAGTGGCTTCGCACAAGGTTAAACGAGGGGAGAGGCTGCTGCTGCAGACTGCCCTGAATGAGGTGGCTTATCTTCAGGGATCTCATTCATCGGGCGATGCTCCAGTTTCAGCTCCTCTGGTGACTCTGAGTGGCCTGTAAGTTCCTTATCGGGCCAATTCCCCGAGATAAAAAGCCTTGTTAGTTTTAAAGGGAAAGCAGTTTCCGTGATTGAAATTTTATCAGCAGGGTGCCCGTGGAAAAACTTTGCTCCTTATAGATATCTGAGAAAAGAGTGATGAGACCTAAGGAATTATAATTGAAAATGAGAATTGTGAGGAATTTATATGACTGTCAAAGGAGGCTAATTTGAGGCATGCTTGGCAATTAATATATTTTGGCATCTAATATGCTTCCTAAGCCCTCTCCTAGCTGCAACTCAACTGGTTGGGGATTTTTGTCACAATGGAAGGCGCCACTGCTTCCGAAGAGGCTAATATACACACCTGAGTTAATTTTGAATTGCTTTGTCATTTAAACTTTACTCAGATAAAATTTATGCAGGTTCTTTGGAGCTCAAGGCGACTTTAGCAGTAGACTTCTGCCTAGAACAATTTGAACAATTAGAATTAGAGGCAATGAACGTTTGAAGCCCCACGGTACCCAGCGTTATCCCTTGCTTGGGATGTCTTATATACCCATGTACCCTTTCTATCTCTGAACCTCTCCTGCATGGGGTTGGTGGTGAGGCGTGTCTCTGACTCCCTCATGTATGCAGAGTTCCCACACATATGTATGTAATAAGTTTGGTTGTTTTCTCTTGCTAATCTGTCTCATGTCTACTTGATTATTAGACCAGCCTGAAAGAACCTTGAGGGTAGCGGAAAGTTTGTCCCACCCCTACACCCCCAAATATCGCGTCCGGTAGATTTAACTGCTCTTCTCATTTGTGCTATGTATTTGTACAATGTGCCTTGGCTGACTTGAGTTGCTGACGTCTAGTTGTACAGTCATGGTTTTAGATGGGATCATAAAAAGCCAGTCCATTGCCCTGTCACTCTGCAGGAGCATACTCAGTCACGGAAGGCTGAGTTCATCTCTGTAAGGAGACTCGGAGCACAATTTTCCTTTTTGTAACATCCTGTGATTCTGCAGGCTGCTGTGCAACTCACAGCTTCATATTCAAGCCTCAGAGAGAGGGAGAAAAAGAGAGAGAGAGAGAGAGAGAGAGAGAGAGAGAGAGAGAGAGAGAGAGAGAGAGAGAGAGAGAGAGAGAGGGAGAGGCTGTTACCTATCTCCCAGCACTCTTTCATCTCTGGCATGACTGCAGATTCTCTTCATCAATATTGAATGGAAAGCCTGGATTTTGGCCCATCTTTCATTTATGTTAGGTCAACAGCCAACCTGCCAGGAGGGAACTTTTCCCCAGCCGTGACAACCTCATGGAGATGACTAAAGCTCCTGGCTTTGTATGGCAGCCCATCAGACAGGTGCTTATCTTAGCACCTAGTTGTGTCTCAGAGCCTAACTCACATTTATTCACGTGGCAATACTAAAAAATAAAATCGGAAGTTCAATAAATGAAGCATCGAGCTAACATATTTAGTCTTTAATCTCTGAAAATGCATACTGTTTATGCTTCCCCCACTTTTTTCTTTGATTTATATCAACAGCCAAAGCAGCTGTAGATTGAGATGCATAAGTATTAATCTCCAGATTCCAGCCTTTGCTCTGCCTTCTCCCTCTCCTCTATGTTGGCCATTCCTCATCTTCCTCCATCTTCCAGGACCGCCTGGTTGGTCACTTAGCCCTTGGGTGGAGAAGCATATCTTGGCCTCTGCATAGTGTCCTGGTGGCTGTAGCTATCATCATGATAACAATAACATGACTTGAATGTATAAAGATTTCCAGTGTACAAAACATATTCACCTTTATGATCCCTGTAGATTGCAAGGCCTGAATCCATACAGGGAAAATTTCCCTCCTGGGAGACTCCAGGAACACTCAGAAGAGTGCTTGAGTTCAGTATTTCCCAAAATTCCTTGCTGGAAATCATCACCTGGGCAGTTTTAAAAATTTAGACTCCTGGACATGTGGGGAAGGGAGAAAGTGCTCTTTCCCTCCTCTGGTTCTGTTGGCTGTCTGAATAATAAAGTTAACAGGAGGCAGATTGAAAAGAGAAAATTTAATTTAATATCGTGCACGTGGGAGTCCCACATACACGTGAGTCAGGGGCCCTGCATATGTAAGAGGTTCATAGATAGAAATGGGGATTGAGGTCTGTAAGACAGCCTGAACTAGGGATGAGATAAGGTGCCTCGGGGGCTTCAGAAGTTCAGTAATTAGTAGTTTGCTATGCCCTATTGGTAAGTCAAAAGAAGTTATCTATATACTGTATATAAAAGGCTAAGTGTCTGTCCATCATACCGATAGCTATTACATGCACTGACCACCAGGGGGCATCTGCTCAACGCAGGAGCTGCCATGATACACACTGGCCATTTAAAAAGAAATGGCACCATGGACCTGGCACCAACAACCCAACACTCGGCTTCCCCCAAGTGAGATACAGGCCCTGCCACCACCCTGGAGCAACAACACACCACCAAGTCTCAGCCAATGCTGCCAAGACCCGATGGTACAAAATGTGGCCCATAGCCCAGCTCAATCCAGCCCAGAAACATGGCTGTGGGCGCTGGGTAGTAATGTCACATAGCAACACTGGCTTCCTCTCCCTAGCAACTAGTCTCCTTGGAGTTTCTTCAGCCCAGGAACCTGAGTTACTTTATAGCCAGGTGCAAACATTTTATGGTTTAACCAAATGTTTGTGAAGTGTTTTCCCATGCCTCATCTCATTTGATCCTCATGGAAGTCCTGGAGTAGGTACCGTGTTTCCCTGAAAATAAGACATCCTCCAAAAATAAGACGTAGCACATGGAAAGATAAGACATCCCCTGAAAATAAGACCTAGCGCAACTTTGGGAGAAAAAATTAATATAAGACACTGTCTTATTTTCGGGGAAACAGGGTAGATGGGAGACTAGGTAGAATCCTATTTTCTTTTCATTAGTAAGATGTGAATAGCAGTATTAAAATATTTCTAATTAATGTCCTTTTAATGTGAATGAATACACACACCAGGACACTAGTCTATGTTAATCTCTAATGGGCAAGGCCTCTAATTCAAATTCTTCTAGGTAATTTAAAGGGAGGAGCAGAAATTTTTCTTGAGCCTGAAGCTAAAATTGTTTTTAGTTCAAAGTAATGTGTATATTATTAAGTCACGTCTTGGGGTAACTCATTTTCTCAAATAGACCCCATAATCACAAATAGACCTACTAAATACAAACACTTAGGGGAAGGCCCTAGGACTCTGTGATTATATCCATAGCCCTAGTTGGTTCTCATTACCAGACAAGGCTAGAAAAAATGGCTGTAATGCCAGCAATCCTGGGAGGACCTAATGACCAAAGTGCTGGACAGAGGTACATTCATAGCAGGGTACGAGGGGATATACCAGGCTACATTCTTGGTTCTGGAGAGTTGCTGGCTGGTGGTGAATCTTTCAGGACTGAGGAGTGAAGAGGGAGGGATAGGATGTCTCCTAGTAACGGCAATTTGAGCCCTCTAATAGTCTTGGCCCAGATCTGGGTTGCATCTGATCTAGGTTTGCAGATTGGATGTGTTTTTCCTCCTGGGATGGTGGTAACAGTGCATAGAGCTATTCCTCTATTTCACAGAGAATCTCCCAGCTCTAGACAGGATCCTGAAGAGAAAAAGGTGGTGATGGAGCAGCAGGAGCAGAGGAGCAGGTAGAGGCTGAAATTATAGAAGCTGGAACTTGGAAAACTGCACGTTTCTGGGGTTATATCAAACAGCAAGGTACTAGCAATTAGCATATGTTACTTTGGTCAATCCCAATTCATCATACCGAGGGATAATAGTTCCGGTTCTGCACCTCAGATTTTGATTTTTCGTGGTGATGTTGTAGTAGGCAGTTAGACAGACATGAGCAGAGCAAGGTGTGTGGGTCAGGTACAGAAGGTTACCAGGGCGGGAAGCCCCGGGTGCCTAGCAATGAGCAAAACTGGGAAAACAAGGACCTCACCCCAGGAAAACCTTTTGTCCTGTAGATATGGCTGGTCATGTGCTTTAACCCCCTTGACCTCTCCTCCCCTGGCATGTGGCTAGTCATGTGGTAGACCCCTTAGAAAAAGGAGCAAGGGGGCTAGAGAATAGCCCTTGCATGACCACTCTCTAAAGCATTAAGCCCTAGAGATAACATTTAGGCTTCAGTTGTGTTTTAGCTGGAGGCCCAGAAAAGCAGCAACATTAGACAAACCAGGGCTGACCTCTAACCAGCTGCATTGACTGATGACCCCCTGCCCTGGTGCTGACCAATCAGTAGACACCACAACCCTGAAAGGACCCAGATGGAAAACTGATGAATGTTCTATTGGGATACTCCCCTGAGGCTTCCAGATAAACCCTCCAGAAAACCCAGCAGGCTCTCTCTATGGAGTTCTTCCTGGCCTGTCTCCCGCCCCATGCCCTGTCCCCCCAATGCCGCCCCCCCCCCCCAGTACATTTTTCTTGCCTCTCTCTTTCTCCTAAGCTCCAAGGGCACTCCTTTTGCCTCTGTAACTTGTTTCCTGAGCCCATTTCTTCTATAGCTCACTTCTTCCCCTGTGGCTTTTTAAATAAACTTTCTCTTTATAGTTTGAGTCTTGGCTCTGCATTCTTTCTCAGCCAGAACGTGAGTACTGAGATTGCTGAAGTAAGGTCCAGACTGACTCCATCAGTCTAACACCTAGTACCATTTTGCCACCAACCACATTAGCTATTATAAAGCAAATATGAGCATAACATTTTAGATTTTTCAATGACCTTATGCCTTTTAAATTATTTATTTATTTATTTTTAAATATATATATATATATATATATTGATTTCAGAGAGGAAGGGGGAGGGAGAGAGCAAGATAAAAACATGATGAGAATCATTGACCACCTGCCTCCTGCAAGTCCCACACTGTGCCCTGACCAGGATTTGAACCGTGACCTCCTGGTTCATAGGTTGACACTCAACCCCTGAGTCACACTGCCGGGCAGCCTTTTTATTTTTAGAGAGGAAATGATCACCAAATTTAAATAAAGCAAAAGTTAGCTTTTAGTCATAAATTATTACTGTATATTTTATGCCTAATAACTTAATTATGTCACTCTGGAATTGATGATTTGAAGAAACATGGAAAATTAATCGGCTATGGCTGTGAATCTAGTGATGTGAAGATTTATATATGTTAATTTGATTCATATGCAAGTCAAAACATGCATATTTTTAATCAGCAGATGGTTTAATATGCTTTCCACACTTGTAAAAAATGGAAAGTTCTGCAAGCTATTTTTTGTCTTGTCACTTATTCTGTCGGCAGTGTTTATTGAGAACCTAGTGGATGTGGTGCATTTGGGTGCACAGCAGGGTTACAAACACAGTAGGAAATACACCCCTTTTGTAGGCGCAGTTAGGATTGATCAACTTGAACCCAGGTTTTTCTCACTTTATGCTTTTCTAGGATTGTGTTATTTGAACATAATTTTTTATTAATTTTTTTCCATCACCATTTATTGCCCCGTACCCTCCTCTACCTCCACCTGCTCCCCTATACCCACAATCTACCCACTACCCTACCTACCACACTGTTGTCCATGAGTTCCTTTTTTTTCTTTTCTTTTTTGCTCAACCCACTGTGTAATTTGAACTTTTAAGATTTTCTGTATATTAGAATTTCAGAGCTACTTTATAATAATTTTTGTTTGACCCTCCATTGCCATTTTTAATTCAAGTTGTTCATTCATTCATTCATTCATTCATTTACTAATTCACTTATTCAGTAAATAATAGTATGCACCTAGTATATGTGGAAAACGTGCAAGACAGCATAGTACAAAGAAAACCTGATCCCTGCCCTAACTGGTTTGGCTCAGTGGATAGAGGGTTGGCCTGCAGACAGAAGGGTCCTAGGTTCAATTCTGGTCAAGGGCACATGTCCAGGTTGTGGGCTCAGTCTCCAGTAGGGGCATGCAGGAGGCAGCTGATCAATGATTCTCTCTCATCATTGATGTTTCTATCTCCCCCTCTACCTTCCTCTCAGAAATCAATAAAAATACATTTTTTTTTAAAGAAAAGAAAACCTGATCCCTGCCTTCAAGGAGCTTACAGTCTAATAGAAAGTAGCTGAACTATTGAAATGAAACCTCACCTTAGAAGCTATGCACTCACCCCCACATCTCCTACTCACCTAAATTGTGTTGGATTCTTGTAGACGGTTCGAGAGGGGCCAGAGCTCCTCTGAGAAGGCAGAAACACAGGTGTCTGGTCTCCTGCGTGAGATTATATGCTAGAGAGGGACCCCAACCTCCCGATGCCTCTTTCCAGAGAGTATTTCTGTCTTTGTTGGGTTGTTCCTGACCAATTAATGAACAATAAGTTTTCTAGGAAGCTCCTGGTTTAAAGGAATGCTTGGATAAATCCCTCTCCAAACATAATCACTTTTTATTTTAATAATTCTATTAGACTTCCTAAAATGAGAACACATACAACCCATAGTCTTAGAATGCATATGTTGGTCATTTAATTTTGATGGCCTTGAGACTTGCGAAAGCAACTTATTTCAGTATTTTGAACTATTCCTCAGTTTGTTATGTGTTATAAGTAAAGACTTTTTTATGGTAAAGCAGACATAAAATTTACCATTTTGAACTATTTTTAAGTGTTCAGTTCAGTAGCATTAAGTATTCAAAACATTGTGCAAACATCACCACCATCTGTTTCTAGAACCTTTCCCTCCCAAACAGAAACTGTTTGCCTGTTAAGCAAAATCTCTCATCCTCTGCCTCTCAGTCCCTGGTAACTTCTATTTCCTGTCTCTGTCAATTGGCCTGTTCTCGGTACTTCACAAAAGTGGAATCATACAGTATTTGTCTTTTTGAGTCTGGCTTATTTCCCTTTGCATAATAATTTTGCATAAAAATGTTTTCAAGTTTCAATTTTATATTGTAGCATGTATCAGGATTTACTCCTTTTTAAGGCTGAATAATATCCCATTATATATATTTATTCATTCACGTATTTAGTAAATAATATTATGCATATACATATGCGCCACATTTTGCTTGTCCATTTATTTGTTGATGGTCACTAGGGTTGTTTCCACCTTTTAGCTACGGTGCTGCTATGAGCATAGGTAGACAATTATCTGTTTTGGACTCTGCTTTCAATTTTTTTGGGTATGTATCTAAGAGTGGAATTGCTGAATCATGTAGTAATCCTATTTAATGTTTTTGAGGAACTGCCAACTGTTTTCCATGGCAGCTGCACCACGTGGTTTAGTATAAACTTTAAAACTTATTCTTTCAGAGTTTTAACCTCATTCAAATAAATGATTCTCATAGACGACATTCAGTCTTGATTAACAATTAGTTTTTGTTCCCAGTAATTGTACGTTAATGTTACTACCACGGAAAAGAAAAAGGAAAAACAGAATTGGAAGTTTACTCATAATTCCATTCTGTTCATTTTTTGTGCTGGTACACACGGTGCACTTTGTTGGACCTGCAGCACGTAATCCATTCTCACTTGCATCCCCTCTGTTTGTTCCAGTTGCATTCTTAGCGCAAGAAGTGTGAATGCGGGACTTGAATGGGAGATGTGCTCAATAAATATTTGTTGTTGACTCAATTAATTCTGCAAACAAAGCTTAAAAAGATAACTGATGAATCAGCTAAGACCAGTCCCTGTTTCTGGAAATTAAATTCCACCAATTCCAGCTCCATTGCAAATATAACACAGAAGCAAAGATTTAAGAAGGTTTATTAAAGGAAACTCCATGGTAAAAGAGAGTTATGGATATGACGAGCATGCCTCGTGTTAAATGGAGGTAGGTTTCAAAAGGAGTTGATTTAAGCTTAATTGAAAAAGAATGATTTGGTGATAGAAGGGTGGAGTTTGTGGGGTGGGAGTGGTGTTCTGAGACTGTTTGGTGATGATAGGGCTTTGGGAATGGAAGGGAGCATGATGCAGGCTTGCCTTATAAGAATGGAAATAAAAGGATATGTGGTGGCAAAGGAAAAACACTCAAAGGGTGGGTATATGGGCCAATGAGGTTAGAATTTTGACTGATAACCACATTCTGAAGATTGAGGTGGATTTTTTTCTGTTCTGAGCGAGGATTCTTCTGTGCTATTTTTAGGTACTGGCAAGTGGAAGATATAATAGATTTAAGGCTTTTTTTCTCTGAGGAATGAGATCCATCATGTAAAAATATTTATTAATGAATAAAATATATCAAGCCATTGACAATGGTTTCTTTGGAAATGTCATGGGTGACTCTTTAAAAATGTTTCCTGTAGCCCAGCCAGTGTGGTTCAGTGGTTGAACATCAAACTATGAACCAGGAGGTCTTGGTTCAATTTCTTGTCTGGGCACATGCCTGGGTTGTGGGCTCAGTTCCCAATGTGGGGTATGCAGGAGGCAGCTGATCAATGATTCTTTCTCAGCATTGACATTTCTATCTTTCTCCCTGTTCTTTCCTCTCTGAAATCAATAAAAAATAATTTTTAAAATATTGCTTGTGTTTTCAAAATATTCTATGATAAGGATACCTTACTTTTGAAATTAGAAAAAAGTTAACATTTATTTTCCCTGAAATACAGGTATTTTATTTTTATTTAAAAAATAATTTTATTGATTTTTTTACAGAGAGGAAGGGAAAAGGATAGAGAGTTAGAAACATTGATGAGAGAGAAATGTCGATCAGTTGCCTCCTGCACACCCCCTTCTGGGGATGTGCCCTCACCAAGGTACATGCCCTTGACTGGAATCAAACCTGGAACCCTTCAGTCTGCAGTCCTATGCTCTATCCTCTGAGCCAAACCAGTCAGGGTGAAATACAGTTTTTAAGTAGGTATTTTTGGTCTAGTCCAGTGTTTCCCAAACTTTTGACATATGTGTACCTCTTCTATAATTTTCGTAACACTGAGTACCCCTTGTACTCATGAGAACGTAGAATTAGGCGCAGCTAAGCACGATGCAGTGCATATCCCCACACCAAACTCTTCCCGTACCCCTGAGAGTACGTGTACCACACTTTGGGAAACACTGGATAGGAACAGACATTGTCTAATCAGAAAGGAAATCCACTGGGAAGAAATAAGCTAACTATGGGCCTAGAGGGAAGTATATAATAGAAGACCCAGGAGATCCCAAAGGTCTCAAGGGCAGCCTCAGGCTTGTCTAGGGGCTGCAATCAATGAACTTCAGGTGGTTTTCTTCGTCTTTTACTCCGTCTTCTTAGTAACACCCAAGGAGCTTCTGATTGGCCAAATTCCCATTATGCACTTGGCCCTGGTAAGGTGAGGATATGACCTGGCACCTGGTTCGCAGGCCTAGCTATTTCCAAAAAAGGAAAAGGAAAGAGAAAGAGAAAAAGAAAAAGAAAACCCAGTGCCTGCTTTGCAATATTTTGGAAAAGATAGAATTCATTTTATTACATAAGCAATTATAATTGATTTTTAAAGTGAAATTTTGTTCGACATATGCTTGTTTAATCCAATTTATGAGATAGACTCACTTTCTTTTTATGTTCTTCCTGGGGCCCTGAAACCTGGCCTTTTCACTGGGTATGTGTGGGCATGGGGCAAAGGGGCACGAGGGTGGTGCTGATTTGGGGGAACAGTATTTTTAGAGAAATATAACATTTTAATTTGCTCACTTTTCAATTAAGGAACGGCAGGCACAATATTTAATTCATTAAATAGAACAAAAATACACTTTTAAATAATGACCAAATTTTTTTTTTTTTTATGTCACTTCATAATGGATTTGAGGTGGGATGCCCTCTTGTTTTCATCAAGGTTCTTTGATTTGCCCACTTCAAAGTAGCCAAAGCCACAGGGGGTGTGATGGAAGAACTCCACCTAAAAACCTCAGGCACAGGGTCCCTGGAGAAATCCAGAAGTAGACAGAAGGGCTTGGCAGGGCCGGAAGCCTTTCAGGGCACAAAGTCCACACCATCGCACAGCCCACAGCCGCACAGTCTGCTGCTGTTTCTCTCAGCGCCTGTGCTTCCTTCCTCTTTCTGCAGAATGAGCATGTTGGCTTCCTCCTGGAAACGCAGGCCCCCGGCTTTCCTGAAAACATCACCTCCGTTTCAGCCACACGCAGGGATGGCTTTGTTGCTGAATCCCAGCTGCAAAGAGACTCTCAAAGGCTGGCTCACCTGGATCTTTCCAGGCCTGCCAAGCATGAGTACGAAGGGGCTGGAGGTGGGGGAGCACTCTGTGGGTGAGAAGTCCCAGAGGAAGAGGTGGGTGAGTACTGGCCAGACAGTGCTAAAGCTCCCTCCCCACCTCGCTCATACTGTTTGAGAGAGTCAATGGGAGAGAGAGAGGAGGGGAAAGTGGTAAAAGAGGCGATGCCGAGAGAAACGTGGAAACACTGGTGGTTTTTCAAGAGAAAACCAAAGGGTTGGGGGAGAGCATCAGAAGGAAAGTGTTGCAGGTGTGATATTTTCAGCTGCATGAAACTGAAAACCTTCTCACGGTGCCTTCCCCAGGCCAGGTCTCTCCTGACAGTCTGCTTGGGTCTGCCTCACAGCAATGTCAGGAAGGCCTGGGTTTTCTGTTCATTATCTCACTCGGCCATTCTTGGTCTGATCCTTATTGTGAGGTTGTAGAGGATCCAGGTGTCACATCAAACACAATTCAATCCAAGGCCAAAACAAGACCCTCTCTCAGATGTGCGGAAACCCCAGCTGAATCTCATGGCTCACTGGCCAGAATTGGGTCACGTGCCCATTTTGGAACCAAACTTTGGCAAGAGACATTCACCACCTGGAGCCGGCCCTGGGCTGGTTTTCCCAAAGCTTATGGCTGTTAAAAGAGTGGGGGACACTAGAACGGCACCGGGGTTCTGAGAAGAAGGAACATGTAGTGCTGGCTACAGAGAAGGAAAAGAAGAATATAGCACTAGAGGAGCAAGAGAGACAGCGAGAGACAGAGAAAGAAGGGAGGCAGACAGACAAGCTCATTAAACAATGCTGTTGTCATATCTTGCTGCTCAGCTACGTAGGTAACTATTAAAAGAACATGCTTTACCTGTTCTTACTGCCAGTTGCCAGGCTGATGAGCATTTGAGTAAACTTATTAACCATTTTTCAATCTCGGAATTATAAAGGAAATGGATGAAACAGTCTCCAGGGAGAAAATTACTCACTCTTTTCTCCTTAAAATAGACCAGAATTTATGGAGTCATGAAGGGGTTGTGATGAAATAAACAGAATGATTGTCTTTGTTTATAGTTTTAATCTTCGTAGTTGTAAAAGCAACATAACTACATTAAAAAAAACCTGGAAACCAGAAACATGAAACTAAAATCACCCACAATCACACAATCTAACAACTGTTATTATTTGTTAAGAATTAACTCTATATAATTGCTTGTGATTTTATAGTGATTTATTTTTCAAAACATGTATATCATGTACATGGTACAAAATTTTATAACAACCAAAAGGGTATATTAAAAATATATATCTATATCCCTAGGTAGGCTAACCATTACCAGGAAATAATCTATATATATAAAAGCCTAAGCGACTGTTAGGACCAGTTATGGCCAGTACCTATAACACACAATGACTACCAGGGGGCAGATATTCAATGCCCTGATCTGGACTGGGCTAGACTGCCCTGATTGCCCTGATCACTGGCCAGACTGAGGGACTCCATCCATGCTCAAATTCGTGCACCAGGCCTTCAGTGTGTAAATAAATTTTCCAATCTCTTTTACCTACACATTTGTTTTACAAAATGGTAGTCTACTGTATATACTGTTTTGCATCATGATTTTTTTTCACTTAACAATATTCCTTTGAGATAATTCTATACATATTATCTTTAAAATTTATCTTTAGAATGTGTTCACACATTGCCACATATCTCTATAATCAGTATCCTTAATATCTATAAAAAGTCTGAGTCAATGATCCACCCATTCCTTTAGTAAATATCTACCAAGCACCTGCCACATAAGTAGGGTTCTAGTGATTCTAAGATTAAAAGGAGGTAGGCCACACCTTTGAAGGAGTCACAACAGAGTAGAGAAGAAGAGCCGGTAAGCAAGTAATTACAGGTAGCCTCCCAGTGCCAAAATGGAAGACTGTAGGAAATGCGGAGGGAACACATGAGCTGGTCTTGAAAACACTGATTAAAGTGTAGAAGGAAGAGGAGGCAGCTCAGAGAAAAAAGGCAGGGAGAGTGTTCAGGCAGAGACCAGGAATCACATGCACAGAGGCATAGAAACAGGAAGTAGCGCTGTGGTCCAGGTGGCTACAAGGAGCTGGGGATAGGATCTTTAAGTTGTGACTAAGTCTTCAATATAAATAATGCTATGATGTACAACTTGCAGTATATAACTTCTCCCTGTTTGGGAGTATTTCTTTGGCTAGATTCCCAGAAGTGGTACTGCTGAGACAAAATGTAGGAGCCTTCTAACCTGCAACGTATAGCCCCAATGCTTTCCAAATGGATGGTATCATTTCCTAACGCCAGTTGTGTATGAGCAAACCAATACTCATAATCTTTATATCTATCTCTAGCTTTAATTTGTTTTAATGTTTATGTCTCTGGTTACCAGAAAGTTTAATTTTTACCATGTATTGTTTACTATTTGATTTCTTTGTATGTGGCTTGTTTTCTGTTTACATTCAATTGTTGGAACTCTATATTTAACTTCAGTTGTATGAGCCCTACTTATAAAATAGGTAGATATTCAGACTTTTAAAAATGTTTGCTGTCAATATTTTTTCCTCTGGCTTAGGTTGCCTTTTTAAAAAACGTTTGGCACATAGAAGTTTTATTGTCCAGTCATATAATATCTATTGATCATTTCCTTCTTTTGCTTCCATGAGAAATACTTCTAGCCAGAAGTTTAACAAATATTCTATTTTCTTCTGGTTTGCTTTAGAAAACACATTTAACTCATAGGATTTACTCTTGATGTATGAAATGAGGATTCAACTAGTTCCCCTCCCACTCCTCTCCATATTACCAGTGGGTTATCTGAACTTTCCCTTCTCTGCTTATTTTTATTTCAAAAGTAAATCCTGCTTAAGGATCAACTCAGATATTGATTAGACCCAATTTCCGGTCCTTTTCTAAATTGTGTCCCATCCACTTAAGACAGACCTTGCTTCTGACTTATCCAAGAATCTGCAGTAACTGTTCTATTTATATAGGAAGAATTACAATGTAGCACAAATAGGCTTAGGTAAAGCTTGTTAGTGCTTTCCCGTTCATAGGGAATCTGCTGCTGAAAGCAGACCTTACCTTTGAAGATTGGTAAGTATGTATGCTGTGCGTCTTGAGTGGGTGGAAGGCACTTTTGAGGCAGTTATTTTATCCAAAAGGTTGGTTATATCATCCAAAGTTAGCCAGTGTCAGTTACTTCTGTGGTATTGAATGGGTAGGATCTCCTGGCTCTCCCACCTGTGTGAGTACCCTGGCGCCCACCACTGACCTCAATGTAGAAGCATCAACCTCTACCAAGGCCACGCCTGTCTCAAATGGTGGTTTATGGCACGAAAACATAACGTTTTGCCTCTCCAGAGCTACACTGCAGGTTGTCAACCAGTAGCCAGCTGTTGAGAAATGAGAGCGGTGGTTAAACAGGGAAAACCTTTGCCAAAGCTTCTCAAATTTAAGTGCTCGTCAGTGTCACCTGCGGAGTCAAGGAAACGTGCAGAGTTCTGTTCCCAACGTCCGGGTTACCGGGCGTTGTGCTGGGAACATTTCCTCACCCTGTCTTTCTTTCTAGTTTTTGAAGCCTTAAAAAATACCCGTTGATGTTTATTCACAGCCTGAGTGGTTCTTTGTTCTTGAAGGACCTACGGGTACCCGCTGGCTAACACCTGTGAGTGTGCTCCAGGGCAGCGAGGTTACACCTCAGGTAGGGCTCTCCAACTACTTCCAGAGCCGCGTTCTAACCCTTCCCCAGAGGCCAAAGGCTTAATGGCTCATGATCTGTAACCGCTATTCGGAATCCTCAGATGGCAGCCCTGAAACTCCTGGACTTCTTAAGAGTTAGGAACCAGTCAAGTTCCCGGGACACTATTCGGTCTTGCGGGAGCATTTGCTATCTGGGTTTGTGTTGCTGCAACATATCCCAGGGCAAGGGTCCCATCCGGATGGGGACTCCTTTGGGTCATGTCTCCTTCCTGTCCTCACTAGGAGGTTAAAGCTCACTCTGGCAGGTGGAGAGGTTGGGACGGAGCTACACTGGGATTCAGTAGACTCTCCTTTGCAGTCCTTCCGATTCGTCGTCCCACCTGATCTCTTCCCCCCCTCCCCCCCATTTCCCATCGCTCTTTTCTCCCCCTTCCCCAGACCCTACATCTCTCCTCCCCGGCCCCCGCGTCGGCCCCCCCCCCCCCCCCATAACCTGGTGCTGCAGGACGGGGTGTGAGGGGTCCTTACACCCGGAGGCGGGGCTTGTCCTGGGGCAGGGGGCTCCCTGGGTCCCTACTCACCCAGAGTGACCTCTCGCCCCGGAGTGACCCTCTCCCCCACGAGCCTGTGGAAGCTGCTGCCGGCGCGTGTGGCGGAGGGGGACCCCTGTCCATCAGTCTCATCGATCGCGGTCACTCCGCCAGGCTGCTCCTCATCGGCGTGCTCCCGGGCGCCCTCCCTCCTTCCTTCAAGCCTGCCGTCCTCCCCACCGCCCCGCGGCGGCGGCCCTCTGGGGGTCGGTGGTGCTCGGCCCGCCGGCGGAGGGGCGGGGACAGCAGCGGGCGGGGCGGAGAGCCTGGAGGCGGCGGCGCGGCCACGCGGTGCCCCGGCACCGGGAGCGCCGGCTCGTGCGCGCGCCTGGCGGGGGCTCGGGGCGGGCGGAGCCGGGCGGCGGGCGGAGCGAGGAGCTGGAGGGCTCGCTCGAGCCGCCGGGCGGGCGGGCGGAGAGCTTCCCCGGCAGCATCAGCCGCGGCTGCGTTCGCCCGGAGCCCAGAGACAGATCGGCGGGCGGATCGCCCGGCGGACGGACGGACGCACGCGGGCGCTCGCCAGGTGCCGGGTCAGCTCCGGCGAGGCTCCGGGCTCGGAGCGCGCGGCGGCTTCCCTGCGCCCTCGCTGCCTGCACCCGGGTCCGGCGGCCTCGCGGCCTCGCGGGTCGCTGGAGGTGCGGGAGCCGCTCTCGCCGGCCGGTCCCCCCGCGCCGAGCAGCTCGGGCCGCCGCGCCGCGGCCCCCCTGACCCCCCCAGCGGCGGCCCCGAGCCCCGCGCGCCGTGGGCTGCGCCGAGCGAGCCCCGGTGCTCCCTCCCGGGCTCCGAACTCGGGCTGCCGGGGCAAGTGTCTCTTCATGAACCCAGAGGATGTCCGGGAAGCACTACAAGGGCCCTGAAGTCAGTTGTTGCATCAAATATTTCATCTTTGGCTTCAATGTCATATTCTGGGTAAGTTGGAGCGCTTCGGGGGGGTTTCAACTATGGGTGGCCGATCGATTCGCGACGATCCTCCCCCCGCCCCCAACCCCCCGCGTGGCTGGCCGTCTTCACTTCTCGCAGCCCCAGGGCGCGTGCTGAAGCCCGGGAGAGGCATTCGCCTTCCGCCTCTCCAGCTGGCGCGCTGGGGAAACATTTCATCCTTTCTAGGAATGGGAAGAGGTAAATAAATAAATAAATAAATAAATAAATAAATAAATAAATAAATGAAAAACCGAGCCGGAGAGGGAGCACTCAGGCCTTGGGGTGCTCCCTTTTGGAGGGACGACGAAGGATGCGGATGGAAGAAAGGGCTGGGCAGTTGGAGAAATGAGCAACCAACGCGAATGAGATGTGCTCCCGGCGGGGCTCGGGTGTCAGGCAGAGCGCGGTGTCATAACAGGGAAGGCTAAGCGGGCACCGCCGACCCCGAGGTCCAGCTCCTAAGCGGGCTCTGCTTGGCAGAGGGCTCGGCTCGGCGTGGCCTCGGCTGGTCGGTGCCGAGCTGGGCGGCGTGTATCTTCTTGAACCATCTCATCATCTCGGGCTTTTGTGTGGGATGCGGATGCCGCGGTCTGTGGCTCTGTAAGGTTCCCGTGGATAACGGTTCCCGCGGATAACGGTTCCCGCAAGCTCTCCCCCTGGGGCTGGAAAGCGCTCCTGGCGCACAATGGACTGGCCGGTGGGCGCGTGAGGTGGATGGATGTGTGTCTCTGTGTCTGTCAGGATGACAAGATCCCGGCAACATTTGTTTCTTTTTTTGGGGGCGGGGGGGAGGAATGGCAGAGGAGAAGGGGTGCGAGACGTGTTTTATTGGGGATACGGGCAGAGCAAAAGATTTGGACGCCAAGCGTCAAACCGTGCTCTGCTGGCACTACCATGTGCCGGACACCTATTGTAAAGAAGGCTGGGACGCCTGCTCTTTTGTTTTGTTTGGATTCTTTGCCTTCATCTCACGAATGTGTTCGGCAGCCAGCCAAAGAGTCCACAAGGACCGGGGTGGAAGGGTTCGAGGACCCTGTTGTTTGGCCTCCCCATCCCATGTCATCCTCCCCGGGCGCTCCCCCTGCCCTATGGGAAGTAAAGATGGTGGCTGGGTGAGGGGCTCTCCAAGTTGCTGTTCTTTGTAAGGTTCCGCGTGGAGAAAACAATCATGCAAAGGCAGGATCAATAAATAACCCACAGCAGCCTGAACACAGGGTGTGTTTATTTTGGGTCCCTTTAATTTTGCCCATTTTGCTGTAAACATTTAAATCTGTGAGAATAGTTATCAATACAGCTCTTTGTTGTTGTTTTGTTTTTCTACCACACAATTACCAGGCTGTTTTTTATTTTCTATAGGAGCATCTTGCATTGGTCATAGATGTTTTGCAAAAGGAAATGGGAGGGATTGGAGACCACACGGTGTCAGCATGTCATCTGTCCTCAAGACTGATGAGGATAACGAGGCACACGTGAATAAATATCCTAGGCAGTCATTCACAGGACTTATTATTGTTATTTTTTTATTTTTTGCCAGTGATTGTACACTATTTCTGTTAGCAGTCACCCTCTCCCTACAAACACTGCTACAGATATATGAAAATGAAATTATTTTCTGTTTTTGCTCTTTATTCCCCGCCCTCCCCTTGCAGCTGGGAGAGTTTAAAAGTGATGGGGAGTGACATTTCTGAGTGAGGTGTTTTGATTTTATCGGAACTCGAAACTTCTTGACGTGGAGAGTCAGGGACGACGCAACGGGGGCCGGACCATATTGGGGTAGTGAGCCCAAGCCTCTGGATTCTACTTGAACACTTCCAAAAGTTGCACATTTTGGCTGCCAAGGCAACAAAAAGCACCGAGGGACTCTCGCTGCAGTTTCATAGCAGGAGGTAGAAAAGAAATAAAGGGATTTGGGCCTGTTTCCCTGACAGCTTGGTATAATTTTGTGCAGTGCGCAGAGGCAAATTCAGTATTTTCTGTGGGTTAGGATGTAGCAAAACCTGTGGAATTACGGAGATCTTCAAAGAGTTGCAGAGTGTTTGCGTTGACAGTTCAAGCATAGAACCACATCTTATCTGATTTTGAAGGTCTTCATCTCTGGGGGGAGTTCTGTGGGAGCCTGAGAGCAGATGTAGGCTTTGGAACTCACTGAGCTGCCCGAGGCAGAACTGTTACATAGATGCCTTTGTTATAATGGCTCTTCCCTCACCTCTGCTTTCTGTTCTTGCTCTTTCTCCTTTCTCTGCCTAAAGCTTTTCCTCTCAGATCCCCTCCCCCTCTAACCCTCATACCTTTCCAATCCTGCTTTCTGCTTCAGAATTACCCCATATTTAAGTCTCCCAGTTTGTCAGTACCCTGGTCTCTAGTGGTGATCATCAGGAAGGCAGCCCTGGTATTTGATGGGAGTAATTCAGACTATAATAGGATGTTAGTGACTGAAGAATTGGATCAAGTCACCTGGCAGCCTGCTTCTGTTGAGCTGCACACCTGTGCTCTGCTCAGAGTCATCCTCCTCCCTGTGACCGCCAGAAAGAGCAGACCCGTGCAACTCACGCAGTTTGGAAGAGGAGATTGACAACAGCATGCTATCCTCATCTTTCATGTTCACACTGTGAAATGCTTGAATAAACTTGAAGTACATTGAAGACATTTGGAGGTAAAATTCTGGTGAAACAAAAATTGAAAATGTAGTAGCGCCAGCACTGAGTTTGGTTCTCTTACTAAGGAGTAGTTTGACTCCTTGCTGCTCAGTTGACTGCCCTGAGTCTCAGTTTCTCAGCAGTTAAAATGAAGGAATTGGACACGTTGTAAGGTTCTTTCTAGTTCTGAAAAAAGAATGAGCCCACTGAGTTCCAATATGCTGGGAAAGAAGAATACCAGAGGTGGGTATTAATATATGCCGAAAGTAGCATATATTGGATATTTTTAAAAAAATATATTTTTTTTATTGATTTTTTACATAGAGGAAGGGAGAGAGATAGAGAGCTAGAAACGTCGATGAGAGAGAAACATCGACCAGCTGCTTCTTGCACACCCCCTACTGGGGATGTGCCTGCAACCAAGGTACATGCCCTTGACCGGAATCGAACCCGGGACCTTTCAGTCCACAGACCAATGCTCTACCACTGAGCCAAACCGGTTTTGGCAATATATTGGATGTTTTTTAAATGATGGACCTCTTCTCCTACTGAAACTTATCTGAAGATCAATTTTATTACTTCATTTCTTCCTCAAAGTTTCTTTCATTAAAAAATCTTTTAAAAATTTCCTCTCGTCTTATTCACTTATTGGTATAGAATGCATTTCCCCCCATAGTCACTGTGAATCTCAAATGTAGTTCCCTGAGTCACTAAATATATTTTTATTATTAGAGTTAGAGTTTTACACGTAAAATCTGAATCTTTTTATATGACAGTTGTAATGATGCTCTAAGTAACAAAGTCAACATCTTGTACAGATTCCTTTCTCATTAGGTATCACAGGGCGGTGGGGGGAACCTTATTTTCCCTATTTAATATCGCAAGAACTCAAGCCTGAAGGGAATTGATGTTATTTAGGGTGTTAGCGCACATTTCTCAGAAAACTCTGAAGCCATGTAGGGGCGAGGGAGGGAAGAAAAAGGGAGCTTTGTTTTACAGTTGCTGCTTTTGGGTACTGAACCCCCACAGCCCATTGCCCAGCATTAATAGATATTTTGCTCTGGACCCTTTTGGATTCTGGCTATAATTCTGAACTGTTCCCAGACAAATAAATGATCTCCACATTCTCGCTATCTATTGCTACATAAAACAAAGCCCCCCAAAATTAGTGGTTTAAATCAGAACTTTATTGTAAATATCTGACAGTCCTGTGATTTGATCAGCCTCATCTGGGTAATTGGCTTTTTCCATCTCTCTTGAGGTTGTAGTGAGATGTAGCTGGGGCTGGAGTTACCTGAAGACTCAGTTGGGGGAAGGGAGCGCCTTGCTGAGCGCTCAGCAAGGTTGTTGGCTGAGAATGGAGGAAGCTAGCCGGTTAACTATACCTGGAACTGGCAGGCTGTCACTTTCATCTATTTCACCGGCTAAACCATGCATGGAGCCTGCTCAGTTTCAAGAGGGTGAAGAAAGGGATTCCATCTTCGGATGGACAGGTGTTTAGATTGGACTGGGTTGTGGCCATCTTTGGAAAATGCTGTCTGCTGTACTGAACCTTAATTTCTTGTTTATAAAGGGATGGCAACATTATCTAATGGAGCTATAAATGGAAGGAGTCCATGTGAAAATGTATTACCAAGCACAATGTCTCAATATTCAAAAAATGGTGAATATCATTCATGTTATTATCTCCAGATTTCATACTAGTCCCATTCTGGGCTTTACAATTTCTAGAATACCTTACCCGTGGTCGGCAAACTGCGGCTCGCGAGCCACATGCGGCTCTTCGGCCCCTTGAGTGTGGCTCTTCCACAAAATACCACAGCCTGGGCAAGTCTATTTTGAAGAAGTGGCGTTAGAAGAAGTTTAAATTTTAAAAAATTGGCTCTCCAAAGAAATTTCAGTTGTTGTACTGTTGATATTTGGCTCTGTTGACTAATGAGTTTGCTGACCACTGCCTTAGCCTGGTGATACATTGACATCATTACTACCAGGTGATGATGATAACCCTTGAATATAAAGGAGATGAGGGGAATGGGTTTTGTAGATTTGTCACGTATTATTATAGAAAAAATAGTCTCATGGGCCAGTGGACGCCTTGAAAGACTTGGGCGAACCGAATCACTTTCTCTTGTCTTTGCTGTACAAGGATTGGAACAGCCTTGGGTACGTGAGGCCAAATTCTCTTTGATGTGCCTGCAAATACTACATTATGTCTTTAAGCGGAGGTTTATCCTGGGTTGATGGCAGAATGTTGTACCTAATTTGTTTCCACAGGGCTTAAATGCAGAGGGCAGAGAGATTTAAGAAACCTTGTGGGGGCATCAAGTAGGAAGCCTGGCCTTCTGATTCACTATAAATTGCAAGATGTTCTGGAATGATGATACATCAGCAGTTTATAAGTCATAATTTTTGCTTTAATTTGCTAGACATCTGTTAGCTTCGATGGCAACCATATGGGAGTCTCAATTGCCTTTTGAATTACAGGGAGATGATAGGAAGAAAGCTAAATATGGTTATGAAAGTGTCTATGGGAAAAGTGAAAGAAGGATGTACGGACGTCAGTGGGGGAAGCAATTGCAGACAGACAGACTTGCCTGGTCTGTCTGATCACT
Organism: Pipistrellus kuhlii; assembly: GCF_014108245.1. NCBI lineage: Eukaryota > Metazoa > Chordata > Mammalia > Chiroptera > Vespertilionidae > Pipistrellus > Pipistrellus kuhlii. The sequence goes on from NW_023425404.1 coordinate 137,642,359, forward strand.
GAGAAGTGATTCTCACTTGATGACCTGCCTGAAGACTGAAATGAAGCCAAGGGGAAGCGTTGGAAAGCCAAATAATGTCCCACCCACCATAAAATTGTCAATGGGAGCTCATTGAAGTGGATCGCTCTGTCTTCATAGGGCCACAGTAGTGGTTGGTCCCTGGCAGAAGGTGAGAGCCACCTGCATTTAAACAGAGCTTTATAATTACCCTGTCTTTCTTCTAAGCATCTCAAGGCACCTAACAAGCATATTGTGACAGATGAAGAAACTGGAGTGCAGAGATGTGAAGTGACTTCTGAGGCGCTGGAGAACATGTCGGTGTTCTCTTTTGGAGTGTTAAGTCTGTTCCAGCGACTATAGCCCTAGCTTCTCCTGTGAAACTTATTTTGGAAGATGCTTGCTATTTTAAAGTAAAACATCAAGTTACTTACATCTGTTCATAATGGAGAAGTGATAAAGTTTTTGCATATGCCTCAATTAACACCACCCACAAGCACAATAATGCTAGGATGAAATGTAGTTAACGAATATGACAGAAAAATAAACTCTTGTGTCATCTATTAAAAACTCATAAAAGAAAATTGGAGTCTTGAAGACAGTATTCTTGATTCACATGCCTCTTTCTGTATCAACACTGATGACTGTCTTAAAATTTCTAACTTCCAAATCACCGTACTTCATTGCATTGTTAGGGCCTCAGTTGTAGGGACTGTGTCTCAGTCATTTTCATAAGCCCCGTGTCTAGTACGTTGTCCGAGACACAGTAGGTGTTTAATAAGTGTTTGCTGAATGAAGGAATTATGAAATCATTGCAAAATACATAGGTGCCATCTGCTCTTAACTTCTTATTCAGTGAAGCACTTCCTCTTTAACATCCTGCTAAACCTTTTAAGGCTGGATCTGTGTTTGGACCACTTTAATCATTAGAGAGTTTCATCAATCCTCAAACCAGGTGTAATCTGTTTCCCTGTAATTTCTGTCCTTCTAATTTACTGTTGTTGGTTTCTAATTTTTATTTTGAAATACTCTCACACCTGCAGAAAAATTATAAGTTGTACAATTTGTTTTTATCCAGAATCATTGGAGAAAAAGTTGCTAGCACGATGGCTATCACACCAACATTTTAGTGTGTATTTTCTATAAACAGTCACAGCACAGCCATTGATTCAGTACCACCATCTAGTCCACATGTGTCAAACACAAGGCCCGCGGGCCAAATCTGTCCCGCCAGGCCTTGCAATGTGGCCCACACCTCGCTGTCATCACTGCACTCCGCTGAGTTTCCATCATAATGACAGTTTATGACTGTTCAGTAAACCATTCGGCCCGCGATTTAGGCTGGATTTTAGATTTTGGCCCCTTCTCTGATTGAGTTCGACACCCCTAATCTAGTCCTTAGATGTTTCCCAGTTGTCCCAATCAGCTCTTAGGAAGCAAAGGAATCCAGTTCAGAATATGCATGCCAAGCTTCTCCGCCAAAAAGTTACTTACTCGTTACCCTTTTTTGGTAATTTTGTGGCAAGTTAGTTTGAAACTGTAAATAGCCCATTCCTCATCAAATTTTGGACATATTAATTAACTTATTTGCATCAGCAAGAACTTAATTCTTTTGTCTTTTCCCCCCAGTGTGTTTTAAAAACCCTGTTACTCTCGTCATTTACTTTGATGTTCCATTTGGTCCAGGTTTGGCATCAGTGGCAGTCTTTTCAGGCAAATACTACATTATTACACATAATAATGCCTCCTGTGCCCTTGAAGTCACATCATTTTTGAGTACGTCTTTGTTTTCTGGCAGAACAGGATGTTCCAAGCTCATCTTATAATTCACTGTTGTCATCTGTTTTGTATCAGCCATTTCTCCAAGGAGCCCTGGTTCCTCTGAGGGAAGAATGGTATTTAGAAGCCAACATCTGGCTGTTCAGTGTGCTCATTGCTGGGAGGGTATCACCACTCTGGGCGCTCTCAGTGGACAGAACAATGGACTGTGTGTACGCGTATACACATCTTCACACATGCACACATTTGCATCTTCATTTCTATATTTAGTTATACATTTTAGAGACCAAAAGTTTACAGTGACACCTCAAATCTCTGATACCACAAGGCTTATTTTAGGCTTTTCCTTTGCCATATGTATAACTACCTTCTTTGACAGTGGGATTCCTGGCTCCTATTACTGTTAGCAGTTCACCAAGTTGATAACGCTCCTGTATGTAGCCAGTCTTCCCTTGCTGCCCCGCCCCGCTCATGGCTGCCCTCCTTACCTGCTGGTGCTCCAACACACCGTGCCACAGCCCCACACCCAGCGTGGACACCCTTCTCACTCTGACCGGGCTGTGATCACCTGCTCTGGACTTCCACACTCCTGCCCTTGCCAGTCCCTGAGCAAAGGCCCACCGTGGCTTCGGGACCGAGTTTTTCAGGAAGGAGAAGGGGAATGGCAGAGGTTATACATGTGTAATACAAAATAAGACTGATCTCCCTTTTCCATAGCCCTTTGTTATTTAAAAATGGCCATTATGTCATTGTTAAACCTGTTTTATATCTTTGAAAGCTCTTAGTTTTCCATATGCCTTTCATTTATCATTTCCAGAGTTGTTCTTTGCCCAGGTCATGGGACTCTGCTTATGGTCCCATTTGGATACACCTCCATTAATGTAGCAGTGACAGTGAACACAGTATTCACCTGCTGTTCCAATCACCTAGAGAGCTGTGGGCTGTTACCTTTCCCTCCCCGCCTCCCCCTTGCTTGACATGGAGGCACAAGCCTCTGCTACTGCCTGGTATTTCTTTGAGTAAGGTACTCTCACAAGTTAGTGCCCCGTTTGCTCACATGCAATAAGGGGAAAATAATTCCAATAGCTCTTAGAGTTGTTAACCAGTGAGAGGATGTATGTCAAGGTGCTTTGTAAGAGGTAAATTTCTTAATACAGAGAATATGTAGTTATTAACCCAGGTGACACTGTACAGGCTCCCCTGCTTTCCCTGGCAGTCAGAGGGCATAGTTGGCTCAAGTTGACTTTCTAGTGCAATGAAAGCTTCCCCGATTTATTTATTTATTTATTTATTTATTTATTTATTTATTTATTTATTTTATTTGAGAGAGAGAGAGAGAGAGAGAGAGAGAGAGAGAGAGAGAGAGAGAGAGAAACATTGATTTGTTTCACCCATTCATGCATTCATTGGTTGACTCCTGCGTATGCCCTAACCAGGGATTGAACCCACAACCTTGGTGTATGCGACAATAATCTAACCAATGGGCCTTCCCTCTTTTTCAAGTGAACTTCTGTTAAACCCATCTTCCTAGCTAAGTGAGAATCAGAACCCTGATCCTTCTAGTTAGTTGAATTTAGGAGTATATATTAAACATCTAAATGTCTTATTCTGGGCCATTGGTTTCCAGTTGTGGTAGGAGCAGCCTCAGGCTTCCGTGAGGTGTGCAGGGGCCTGAGTGGGAGTGTCTCTGACTTCTCTTTCCCCAGAAAAGGCCAGCCATTAGGTTTGTACTTTGGGATACCATGGAGGATTTTGCTCGGGGGGGGGGGGGGGGGGGGGGGAGAGTCTACTGCTTACACCGACAACTGAAAACCACCTTTCTAACTTTCACTTGTTTTTGAATCTTGATGGTCAAGGCATGTTTAAAAAAAATATTTCTGATATGGAATTTTCTCTTCTGTATACATCCCTTTATGCATAGCAAGTTCCTCCCACTGATTAAGGGTGACTTCCATAGGATTAGTTGATATTTCACCCCTTTAGAGATATAGCAGCATACTATACAGGCTTTATTAGAGGTGAGAAGCTCTGGCTTGTTTTTGCTGGCTAGCTGTGGCATCTGTCCCCATTGCTCTTTGGAGGGGACCCTGCGCGTGGGGGAGCTGGAGTGGGCGTGTGGAGTTCTGACCGAAGGGTGGCTGATTTCACCAGCTTGGGAAGCTCGTGTTCTTTGCTTATAAGAAAAATAAATAAATAAATAACGTGGCCCACTTTATCCCTCATGGAATTTTTTCTTAAGCCCAAAATGCCAGTTTATTTTTAAATCTGAAAGCAAACCTAGAAACAAAATGAGAACATCGCTTCGAAAGAGAAACACCTGAGCTGCGTTTAGTATCCTAAAAATTAGCATCAGATAGGGATGGGCGCTAAGCCCACAGGAAATTTGTTCCTTTGGACTTGCCCATCCTGCACGCTTCAGCGCAGTGGACTGGGTCTGAGCACCACCCAGCCGGCTGCTCTTCCTTCCCAGACCACCTCCGAGGCCAAGGTGCTCGGCTTTGCAGCCTGCTTTTCCCTGGGGCCTCAGGGCCCTCGCTTTGGGGCTGGGGGGATGGGAATTACTCGCTACATCTCCACTGCAGTTTCACTGAGTTCACTGTGCTCTGATGCCGCAGGAAGGATGTTTCTCCCCTGATGTATAATTTACTTTATTTTTTAAATTCTCACCTGAGGATATTTTTTTCATTTATTTTTAGAGAGAGTGGAAGGGAGAGGGAGAGACACACAGAGAGAAACATCGATGTGAGAGAGACACATCAGTTGGTTGCCTCCCTCACGCCGGGACCCTTTAGTCGGCAGGCCGATGCTCTATCCACTGAGCTAAACTGTCTAGGGCTCCTCATGTATAATTTTGCAGAACTATCACTGAGAGCGGGCAGTAAAGCAAATACGGGAGACCCAGCCCTGATATTTGTCAGTTTTCTTTAACGAGAAAAGTTTCAATGAAGAATATGAACAGTGAATTTTCCGACTGTTTTCTTGATGTCTTCCTTTCCCTTACCCCCCTTAAAAAATAAATTAGGTATTTGATTATGGCTGGGCTCCTAAAAGAAATACAGTTTTGAATAAAAATTGAAATTATCTCTCTGAGGTGTTTTACTGGGCGCAGAGTCATCATCACTATGAAGCACACACACAAGTAAACTCCAAATGGCATACAAAACCTGTGGTTAGCACTCTGTTATTATCTGTATGTACATAAAGGGTCATTAATTGTGAAATGCAATGTATAATTTTTTCAGTAATATCCTTACCAACCACAGTAACAAAACAGTATTTGGAAATGGATGACAAAACATCACTGAACATACACAGTGATATTCTAGAGTAGGGGTGTCGAACTCAATCAGAGAAGGGGCCAAAATCTAAAATCCAGCCTAAATCGCGGGCCGAATAGTTTACTGAACAGTCATAAACTGTCATTGTGATGGAAACGCAGCGGAGTGCAGTGATGACAGCGCGGTGTGGGCCACATTGCAAGGCCTGGCGGGACGGATTTGGCCCGCGGGCCTTGTGTTTGACACATGTGTTCTAGAGCCTTCCAGCCACTATTTACAATTTGAATAAGTGTTACAAGGCATAGGGCTCTTCTTCCTTGTTGAAAATTTTTTCTAACCTATACTTGGCACAAAGGCTCAACTTTCTAAAAATCTGGAGGGAACAGCTGGAGCTCTAATAAATATTCAAGACAGCTATTTTAATGCTTTTTACTTAATTAAGTAGTCCCAAAAAAAAGAATACCTAACTTAAGCATTTCTCAAAATGTAATGTTTTGCTTCCAACAAAAATTTCCCCCAACTGTTAATATTTCCCCTGAAGCAGTCTTAAAACTTGATTCTGCCAAGTCAGTACGTACTGTAGTTCTGATCACTGTTGAAGCATTGAATACCAAAACTTTGTGTTCCTGTTTTAAGATAGAGTTGGCTCAGTAGGGCCCAGCCTCTTAACTGTTGAAGACTCCACAGTCATTGGGCTTTTGGGAAAGTTCTTTTTGTTGTTGTTGTTAATCCTCACCTGAAGATATGTTTCCATTGATCTTTTAGAGAGAGGGAAAGACAGAAACACATCCTATTGGTTGCCTCCTGCACACGCTCTGAACTTGGGACCTTTTGGTCCACAGACTGATGCTCTATCCACTGAGCCAAATGGGCTGGGGTGGGGAAATGCTTTATAAAGTATAGTATTAGAGAGTGGGAAAAGGTTCATCCTGAGGTGGGCTTCCTAGTGCTCCTGGGGATGTAGGCAGGCAGAAGAGTCTGGTGGGAAGAAGTTTGGACTTTGAGTATGTCTGGATTTTTACCCAGCTCCTGCCCCGGGCTTATGACCTTAGACAAGGTTAGTCACCCTGCCATTTGTCTCTTCCTCATCTGCAAAGTGGCATTCCTAGCTAAGGGTTAATTAATGTTATTAATAGCAGTATTAATACCTAACAACTATCTTGGAGTCCTGAGGATTAGAGGAGTTAATATGTGTAAATTGCTTGGATTATGCAAAATGTGTTAGCAATTATTCTACTAGAGGCCCGGTGCATAAAATTTGTGTACTGGGGAGAGGGGAGTCCCTCAGCCCAGCCTGCACCCTCTCCAATCTAGGACATCCCTCCAACAATCCAGAACCACTGACTCCTAACCGCTCACCTGCCTGCCGGCCTGATTGACCCATAACCTCTCCCCTGCCAGCCCAATTGCCCACAACTGCCCTCCCCTGCCATGACCAGCCTCCGCTGGGATCTGCCTCCTCCACGTGAAGCCTCCTCTGCACTGTACAGAGCTGCGGGACCCCAGGCCTCACTGCACAGAGCGGCTGCCAGGCCCCGCCTCCACTGTGCGCACGGCCATCTTGTGACATCGGGCGAGGGCCACCTAGGATTTTATTAGTACGTATAGATTTTCTTAAACACCCATAATTTTTTTGCAGAACCATTTAAAATAATCTTACATTGTAACATGCATTATTTGTTCTCTGTAATGTTCTGCTTACATAAGTACATTCTCCTGATAACTAAAGGGAAGAAGATGTAGCAAATGTTCACAATGTTCTTTTCATTGAAATGAATGGCATGTGATTCTTATGGGTGCCAATCTCTGAGTTTCCATCTATTGTTTGTTGTTAATTTTCCCATTCTTCTTTACCCAGTTTGATTTACTTTTTTTTACTTTCTTTGCAAAACCCAACTGTCTTATATTAGTGTTTTGTACTGGTAAGCATTTTATTAACATTTGTTAAACCTGGTTATTCTGGAAATATCTAGATGGTTGTAACTATATATTTTTAGCTTCTATGATATCATAAGTCCTGTGTATTTTGGTCATTGCTTTACGCTGTGTATTTGAAACTCCTTAGGTTTCAACAAGTCAGTAATTGTGTGTCCTTCTCATTGATGCCCAGCCAGGATTTTGGCTGACCTACCTGGACCGTGGACTGAATGAGTCACCCATCTTGGTAAATGAGTGGCTGCCTGGATTCTCCCCAGGGCACTGATGGGATGCACTGAGAACTGTGCTCTTTTGCCTCCACTAGTGTCACCTGACGCCGAAGTCCCAGGTTGTCCTATTTCTGAGCATGAGATCTCTCACTGCGCTCAGCTCTGGAGAAAAAGCCAGGGCACGTTAACTGAGTCGGTGCAAAGAGCCTTGTCACTCATTCTCATGCAGAGAGTGTGCAAGAAACCCCAGCCCTAGGAGGTGGAAAGATGAAGGGGAAGGCTGAGTAGAATTTCACTATAGTATTTGTTGGTAAAAATGAATTATATACATGTCATGACAGGATATTTTAGGAGTTTTCTAAAGTAATTTTAGCTTATCCATCACACCCGCTGCACGCTGGTTTAGATTCACTCATTGGTTTCACAATCTATTGATGATTTGCAACTGCCCATTGAGAAAGCTCTCAACGTCCCTTTATGTCCTCACCCTGACTCTGGGTAGTGTCTGGAGGATTGCCACCCGGTGATCTGAGGCCGTGATGCATCTCAGAGCTCAGTCATTGGCCAACTGCCCGCATGATTTGGGACAAACTTGTGCCACCCCAGAGTTCCTCAAACTTTAATGTACATACAGTTCACACCGGGATCTTGTTGAAGACATAGATCCCGATTTAGTAGGTGTGAGAGAGGCCAAAGGCCGGGCACCTTGAATAAGCCCCCAGCGGAGGCAGCAGCTGCTGGTCCTCTGATCTCATTTTGAGTTGCAAGGATCTAGATCACTTCAAACTTATTTTCTTTTAAGTTGACTTCGTTTTAAAGCTTAAACACATTTCTTTTAAAAGGAAACTTGAAAGCTATTACTGTTCCAAATGCATGCAATAACAATAATGTGGCTTATTACCTTCTAGGTAGCTATTGGTGCCAGGCAGGTTTTCCTTTTCACAGTGGAGATTAACAAGGGCGCAGCGTTTGTTAATGGAGACTTCGCCACTGACCAGAACAGAGGATTGAAAGAGAGAACCGGAAATGACTGTCTTATTCAAAGTTATTTAATTCTGTATTCTAAAATGGTCTCCTCCGGCTCCCCAGGTCATCAGGGAATCACACTTTGGGAAACACTGCTCTTAAGGAGTTTGCAGGGAGGCATGCATGTATAAGCTGAAACCTATTAGTGAGATGGTTGAATCTCTAGTGGGAAAGTGGCTGGGGGACCTGGTGAAATGTTTGCGTACTCCGGGTTCTGTCTCCTGTCAGGAGAGAAGGGCATCCCCGTTTCTGAAATGTTGCTAATCCCAGGCCTGGTAAGTAGTTAGCGCATCTTCGGTATAAAAAGGAAAATACTTTGGAAAATTTTATCGCAGGCTAACAGGAAGTCAACCTTAAATACATAGGAAATCGCCCTGGCCCTTGTGGCTCACTTGATTGGAGTGTCTATGCACTGAATGGTCTCGGGTTTGATTCCTGGTCAGGGCACATGCCTAGTTTGTGGATTCAGTGAGTCTTTCTCACATTTGAGGCATCCATCTTATATAAAAACTGCTGTTTGAAATTTTAACCCTGCTATTTGGCTTCTGTAAACGCTTGCTTGCTTGCACGCTTAAGTAATAAGGAAAAGAAGACTACTCCCACTTCAGAGAGGCCATTAAACCTTCCTGGACGAAATTATCAGTGCTGGCTCCAGGCCAGGCCTTTGGTTGAGATCTCAAGGCCCCAGCGCATAGAGCTCTTTAAGAACTTGCAAATGGGGCCGGAAACACCCCATATTTGGGAGACAAAGAAGGTAAAAACATATAAATAGGGAAAATTCCTCCATGTTGGGGCCCAGAATTTGAGAGACAATTTCCTCTGGACCCACGTGTAATAAATGTAACTCCATCTCTCTAAGTGTTGTTTGGTTCTTTGGTTTTCTGTAACACATTGGTGTTTCTCTCCCTCTCTCCCCCCTATCCCTTCTTCCTTTCCCTTCCTCCTACTTTAAAATTAATATAAATAAATACTTAGGAAATCTACCTCAGTGGCTTTTATTCTCTGCTCCTTCCTTTCCTCTTCAAGTTAGTATTGATTATGTTCAATTTTTTTTTAATAAATCCATTTATTTGATGCATTTTTTTAGAATAGGACACTATATGCTTTTCTATTGTAAAAACAATTCAGCAACATCAATACACCTTTCTTTAAGGAGAAGAAATTTACCACAATCCCAATAATACTTTCTTTTGGTTCAGTTGTAGTAAAAGTGGAGACTCTTAGTCAAATGCTCTAAGAGCCGTGAACAAATACCCCCAAACAAAACATTAAAAAGAAAAACATTTTAAAGATTCAGTTCACTTACAAGGATTTGAATTTAGCAAACCTCAGTTACTGAAGTTTGTAAAGGAAAAATGTGCTTTGCCATCACTACCTTTAAAGCGTTTTTTTTTTTTTTTTTTTTTTTTCTGACTTTACTGGCATTTCCCCCCTCCAGATAGCATTTACTAGTAGAGTAAGTGTTTTCAACATACAGAACAAATACCTTGTGAATAAACATCAATTTCACACAACCAAAACCAAAGAAAAATTGATAAATCTGCTTTAGGCATTTGAGAGAAACCCTGTACTTAAAAAGGAGTTATAGTGTTTTAAGGAACTGAAAAACAAAAACTCAAAAAGACCTGACTCCTAGCTCTAAATGTTTCTCAACATGACCTTAAGGTACACAGAAAAGTGTAGTTGGGAACTTTCTGAGCTCCTGGTTTATTGTTGGTGTCCACATGGAAACTCATGGGAGAAATGCTACCTAAGACATGAATTTATTTATTTATTTATTTATTTATTTATACTTTTATTTCTTTTTTAAAATGTACCTTTATTGTTGAAAGTATTACAGATGTCCCCTCTTTCCCCCCATTGACCCCTTCTGCCCTCCTAGGCCTTCACCACACAATTTTCTGTGTCCATGGGTTATGCATATATACATATAAATTTTTTGTTTAATCTCTGCCTCCATCTCCCATTCTAGTGTTATTATTTTTTTAATCTTAAAACTGGAATCCTAGGGAAAATAGTGTTTCTTGGATACTACTTCTTTCATCTTCATCTATTGGTTTTTGAAAGAATAAATTGAATGAAGAGATGGCTAGATGATAGAGTTCTATATGGCATTTTCATTTTTTCCTGACTCTGCAAGATTTAATAATGCCTAGTATTTTTGCTATATGCTTTGAGAGTTTTAAAGTTGCTCTCCAGTGAGGATTTAACACTATTGTATAAAAGCTGACAGAGTAATGTTTTACTTATTGTTTTTTTTTTTTTTTTTTTTAAAAGCAGAATAATTTAGAAATGAAAGGATTGGGGTCAATAAAAGATTGAAATATATTTTCTATTTTGTGAAACACATATATATTTCATTTAGATAATATATATTTTAAAATCCAAGGGTATATTTCAATATCATATATCCTTCATGTTTATTATGTATTGATCTATATCTTTGGATTTTATTGTTGCTGTTAAGAACATATGTGTTCTCTTTGGGAAAAGGAAAGCTACCATATCACCTCAAAACAACTTCATTTGCATAAAAGACTGAAATTTTATTATCACAGTACATATACTATAAATATGCAAACTAAATGAAAAATTTTTTAAGTTAAAAATAAAAACTGGAGATTACTTTTAGTATCTAAGAAGACATAGCAGGAAGAAAGTCTATTATTATATTTTTTTGTTTCTAGATGATGATTAGGAAATAAACTCTTTGCACTATGAAATTACTACATTTTAGCTGGAAGCACTAACAGATCATTAATTATTGTTAAGAACCTTCCAAGTGCAGTTTTAACATTTTAAGTGTTCTTTCTATTTAATTTCCCCCTTTTCTTCTCCCTTCTTTCTGTGATTTCAATTCCAAATTTAGAAGATAGGTTTTTTTCTTTCTTTTTTTTTTTTGCTTGTAGAAAAGCTAAATCTCTTTGAAAGGTTAACCTGCTGACGAAGGATATATGATACATGATTACTTTGAACAGAAATGCAAATACTTAATTCAGGGTTCTTGTGGGTCATTTTAGTGCCCACATATTGGAATTATCTTTTAATTGGTCTTTTGCAGTCCTGACTATATAATCTTAGAATTATGTGTTGAAAGGGACATTAAAAATCACTTAGCCCTCTGTGTTTTTTTTTTACCTCTCTTCCCGAATCTTCCTCCCTCTCCAATCTTTTGCCCCCTTCACCCCCCAAGCAAGATGCTAAGCAAAGCTCCCGATTTATTGTATAAAGCAGCGAACAGCTGCTATTCCGGGAGCTTAGCGTCTCAGTGGGCTCAGCCATTCTTGGGCTCGCTGCACGGGGAGAGTGTGTAGAGGGGACAGCGGGAGAGAAGGCATCTGTTCACCATTTATACGTCGAACTAGGATGAAGGCGGCGTGCGGCCTGTGTGTCTGAAGGCTGTGTGCATGCCAGTTGCCCAGATTCCCAGGTCCCAGCCCTTGGACGCCATGCAGTCCTACGAAGCCGTTTTGGCACAGTCATTTTGATTAACATCAACCTTGCTTATGTTGAGTAAGTATTCAGGTTATTTATTATGTATTACTCTTATGCTTTGGAATGAGCAGGCTCAAAAACGGCTTCATATGGATTCCACATGTGGGCTTTTAAGTTAGCAGAAACGCAAAGGCTTCCAATTAATTTGCATGTAAAGTTTTGCATATTGAATAGATTAAACTTGATGGCATAGGTATTATTTGAGATTCTTTGTCATCTCAAATATTGTTCATATTTCACTTAACCGAGCTAATAGTTGTTTGAAGATTCTGTGGTGATGAACTTACTCTATGGATTCACATATGTCCTATTTGGTTTCCTTTATTACTGAATGCATACACTCATGGAATTAATTTTGTTTGTTATGTTCTGATGAGCTCCAGATAGTACGAGGTAATATTTAAAAAAAGGGGGGGGGGAGGTTGTTCTTTATTTCTAACCTTTCCTGCCCCCACCCCCAAAGCTAGGCATTGACTATTGCAACCTAAAAGGTGGTGATTAAGAGACGACGAGGGTCCAATGTTGGCCTTGATACTTCTAAGCTATGTAACCATGAACAATGACTTCATCACGCTAAACTGTACCTTCTGGGGCAAAAAATGGGTACCAGTAGAGCCTACCTCTGGGAAAATTGTAGAGACTCAATGAGAGGACACAGGCACAGCTCTGAGAGGGTGCGTGCTCGGGGAATGCTGGCGCTGTGATCTGGTGCGGAGTAGGTGACCACAGCACAGATGCAGGCTTGGGTTCATTATCACCCAGGAAAGGTGTTGCCCGTGTCTGGGAACCTCAACTTTCCATGTCAGGGAAGTGCCGTCTGTGTGATAGAAATTGCCACTCATGCATGGCTCTGTTGCTTTCCTGTTCTCCTTCATTCACCGGGGGAGATTGTGTCTCCATGCTTTCCTTTGGCAGCTGGATCTCTGAGCAATTCCTAGGCGGTGCAGCTGCTCTAGTCCCTGCTCTTTTGGACCTTCACTTCCTCTCATGGGTAGCTGCAGCTGTCCGCCGGGCCCGCCCCTGGCTGTCCTGCCTGGCCCTCTGTTTCCATATCACACATGTCCGCATGTCTCATGTCTTGCCTGGAGGGTCATCTCTGGGTTTTGCTTTTTAAATGGTAGTACAGGTAGACAAAAATCATATGGATATGGCTGGAAAAATACCCTAAAATATAGAAGATATCCAAAAATGATTGAAATAAGTTAGATGAATCTAAAGCAACTTACTTAGGAACAAAATTAATATCCATTTTGGGCCCCTCTGCAAAAAAATGTGTTATGCACACATATGCTGGTTAATTTATTAATATGTAATTTATCCTATGATAATTACAGATTTTCTAATTTAACTCATATTTACATGCTTACAGGTTTTTGTTACAAATGGTGTTTGTGGGCTATTGAACTTAAAGCAAGTAGGCTTCTTACCTGGTTTCTCAGTAGATGGGGAGTAAGAAATGTAAGTCTGAGCCGATACTGGTTTGACTCAGTGGTAGAGCATCGGTCTGTGGACTAAAGGGTCCCAGGTTTGATTCTGGTCAAGAGCATGTACATTGGTTGTGGGCACGTCCCCAGTAGGGGGTGTGCAGGAGGCAGCTGGCCAATGGTTCTCTCTCATCGATGTTTCTAGCTCTCTAATACCTCTCTCTTCCTCTCTGTAAAAAAGCAATAAAATAAAAAAAGAAAAGAAATTTAAGTCTGAGAAGTCATTGAGATGATAATGAAAGGAAGCTGTTTCCGTCTCTGAAGTGAGCACCTTTCAGAGTGAAAGCACATGCCACGTGGAATGTCGCCTCCTTGTTGTTTGTTTGCTGACCTGTCACCAGTGGCTTCTCTTCCTTTAACTGCATTGATGAAGATTTCGGGGATTCAAGTTTTGCCCAGATTGAGACCAGCTTCTATCCTGCCCATGATTCATTTATTAGTTTTTTAAAGTACATATTTTAATATTTTAAATGTAAGTTTCAAAGGTAGAGGGGGTGAAACAAAGGAGGGGGAGATACAAAGGCTGCATTGAGGCGAGATGTGCTTGGGTGTGTGTGTGATTCCCACTGTGCCATTGGACTGTGCCATTGGACTGAACGATTGCATTACAGGTGTTTCAAAGTGCCCTCCCAGTGAGGTTCGTTTGCTGCTGATTTTACAATTCACGACATGAAGGCTGTAGTGGGAATTCTTGTGGGGCAGTTGCTGGGTCTGTGAACCCCGTAAGGGTGGTCGTCTGCATTTAGGAATGCACACAGGTTGTAGGGAGACACGCCTGCACAGGTCTCTTGTGTTTTTAATGTCCTGCTAAGGTGTGCCAAGAATGCTCTTCGCTGGGCCATTTTTTAGGGTTATGTTTGCAGCGAGCAGCCTTGAAGGATGAGGTGATGTCTCTCTTGGGAGCAAAGAGCTACTTCACTGCTTTAGTGTGAAGCAGCAGGTTCCCTGAGCTCAGGCTCCTCAGTGGTGATGTGAACTTAAAACAGCACGTGCAGCTCCCTTCCATGCCCCTTCGGGCCTCCCCCCCCCCCCCCCCCCCCTTAGAATCTGGGGGCCAGGAGACCTGACACAAGCATGATGCTTGTGTTGCCTGCTGGGCCGTGAGTAATAAAGTCTCTGAACCAGGAGTCATGTGTCTTCTGCCAGCTTCTATGGATGCAGACATACCTCAGAGATATTTCAGGTTTTTTTTCCCAGACCACCACAATAAAGCAGTCTTGCAATAAAAGGAGTCGTAACGTTTTGCTGGTGGAGTGCCTTGCCTTCCGTTTTAAAACATGTGACATCTGGGATGCACAGTCACGAGAAGCACAATACATCGAGGTATGCCTATACCTTGTAGGTAGGATGAAAGCACATCAAAGCCAGATGCAGGTGTACCGTGTACAGCTGGATGAATATGCAGCCAGGTCAGGGTGTTCAGACATGTCCTGTTTGGAACACAATCACCTGGGCCTAAAACCTGCCAATCACGGGATTAGGAAGGTGATGGTGAGTGGCTCCTCATAGCTCCCCAGGTCCTGAAGGCCTGGTGAGGGCTCCTCAGACACGTGGTCTGTGTGGGCACTGGCCAGCATGTTCCAGGGAGCGAAGGCACATTGGCAGCAGGGATTGTGGGTCCTGAGCTAGAGGGAAGGTGTAAAACAGATCCCTGAGAGCGGCTGGCGGATTTGGAGAGTGCAGAACAGCAGCCTCCAGGGTTACGGGTGGCCGGGGGAGGACAGCCCAGCAGGCTTGGAGCTAGGCAGTGCTGGCGGGCACGGAGGGACAGGAGGCAGAGATTGCCAGACATCTGGCCTGAAAGAATAGACAGAGGTGGGGCAGCGCGGGCCCAGGCAGCGGGCCAGGGCTCAGAGAGGCGGGAGGAGCCGCCTCAGAAACAACGTGGCTCTGCCGCAGTTGGACCAGGGCAGAGCGTTTGTTTGCATTTTGATGTTTGCAGAATGAATCTGTTTTCAAGCAATCAGTTAACCAGCCCGTTGGAAAACGACACCAAGGTCACCTCCATGCTGGTTCAGGCGTTTAGAGAAGCGTTCGTAATTAACACCCCCGCGGCACCAGCGAAAGCCGAGAAGGAGCATTTGCTCAGAGCAGTGTTTTTTGTTTCTGTTTCTTCCTCTGTGACAGACCCGTGAACGTGTACTCACCTATTACCGGCAATAGGTGTTCGCTTCTCCCTCATCCAAAGAACGTGGTCTCTGTAGTCATGAAGCCGGACATGCAGGGTCCAGGTGGAGGGATGACTCTCAGAGCTCCAACATAGGAGGTGAGGTGTTGAAACCCCACTCCCATGGTTTCCAACAAGAATCTTACTGGCATTCAGTCAGAACCGAATTCTAAATTATGTTTTTCATCTGTCTGGTACTATGTGAAAGTGATCAACTGCCTGCAGCCACCAGTTTAGATCATGATGGATTCTGGAATCGAGTGATTCGTGGCTTAAGTAAAAAATTGATCAGGAAGTGGATTTTAGTGGGGTGATACCTGAGGGAGTGACCCCCTCTCCCCAGGGGCGCCACCGCTGATAGCTGCGCAGGCTGTGAATCGCATAGCTCCCGGGGCGAGCGCCATGCTCCTGGGAGTTGTCCAGTGTGGCACTTGCTGTGCGCTGGGCAGTCATCCAAAGATTTAACTAAGTGGCATGTAAGATGGGCAATCATTTTTTAAAAATATATTTTTTATTGATTTTTACAGAGAGGAAGGAAGAAGGATAGAGCGTTAGAAACATCAATGAGAGAGAAACATGCGACCAGCTGCCTCCTGCATACCCTCCACTGGGGATGTGCCCCAACCAAGGTACATGCCCTTGATGGGAATCAAACCTGGGATGCTTGAGTCCACAGGCTGATGCTCTACCCACTGAGCCAAACCAGTTAGGGCAAGATGGGCGATCTTTTAAGTTGCCTGGGTTCAGACCTGCGGTTAGTACCACCTGTGCCTTACACCCCTTGAAGAGGAGCATGGCGGAGGTAAGGCTGGTGAGTTTGGGGCTGGGAGCTCCTTGCCAAGGGAGATGGTTTCTTAGTCTGACCGGGACCATGCAGACTGGGCCAAGCAACCAGTCCAGGGTCCACTCATTTTATATTTTTATTTTTTTATCCTCACTGAAGGATATGTTTATTGATTTTTAGAAAGGAGGGGGGCAGAGAGAGAAAGAGACAGAGACAGAGAAACATCCTGTATACCTCGATTTGGGATTGGACCTGCAACCTAGATTTGTGCCCTGACCTAGGGAATCGAACCCATGACTTTTGGTGTATGTGACGATACTCTAACCAACTGAGCCGCCCGACCAGGGCAGGGCTCACTCTTCGCCGGGCCCAAGGAGCCCAAAAGACTTGCAGTTGCCTCGCCTCTGTTACCTCACCCTTGAAGCCACGTCAACCATTTGTTCGCTTATGCCAGTGGTCGGCAAACTGCTGTTCGAGAGCCACCCTTTACCTCTTTGCACACAATATGCCACAATTGCCTAATCCTCACAGTTTCCAGCTACACAGTAACATTTAGTCTTACAGTGGTCGGCAAACTCATTAGTTAACAGAGCGGCAAAATACGGCTTGCGAGCTGCAGTTTGCAGACCACTGGCTTATGCTAATGGATGAAGGAGCTTGCTCACTCCTGTTCAAAATAATTAACCCTCATTTGTAGGTAATTGTCTGTAATTATCATTAACTCTTGAAACCAGTCTATTTGGCATCAAAATGAAATGCTGCCAACCAAATATTTTCAGTTTCTTGATTCAGTTACTTTGCTTTCTTTTACACTGTGAAGTGTCAGCTAGTTCAATGTACGGACAATAGAGATCATTTTTATATGGGACATTATCTGAATGCATACCTCTGCAAGTAATTTTAGGAAAGAAAGGCCTAGTATTAACACACAAACTTTTACTCTCCCTTCTGAAGGCCACCTCGCATAACACAATCCTGCAGGCTGGATTTAGGATTTGGGTGACTACAAAGGGTTTGGGAATGGGTCTCAGCCCCACCCTATGGGAGACACACCCTTGTTGCCTTCTATCACAGTCTCCTTTGTTCTATTGTAAGGTGACTAGATGTCCGGCTTTTGGTGGGACAGTCTCGATTTTTAACAATTTGTTCCTTGTTCTGCGGCGTTTTTAAAAAGTCCCGATTTTTGGAAAGAATCTTTTAAATCTTTTGGACTTTTTTTTTTTTTTCAACGCCACGAGACGTGGGACAAATTGTTAAAAATTGGGACTTTTCCGCCAAAAGTGGGACGTCTGGTTACCTTATTCTACTTGCATTTTGATACCTGTAGCACAAGGAGAACTTCCATCCTTAGAGCTAGGCGGAGTTACCAGCCCCCAGTATGTTCCCGAGGTGAGCTGTCAGCCTTCTGGGAAGCCGGGAGGACAGATACACGTGTCACTCCTGTTCCCCCTTCCCCGCACAGTAATGGCTACGTTGGACACGGGCTTTTGACTTGTAGAAGGTAGGGAGCTGTGGCATCCTGAGGTCTGGGTTTGAACCTCACTTCTGTTACTCTCCAGCGACGTTACCCTGGCTCATTTTCAGCCGGGCTTCCTTGTGGGTGAAGTGCGTGTACTGGGAAACAGTTCTCTCCGGAGCGCTCGTGTTTCTGTGCATCCTGCGAGCCAAGGTACCGCCTGCCCGTGTTCTGGGCTGTCTTTGCAGAGATGTTTGTGTAGTACAAAGCCCTGGAAGGTACATGCCTCTGAGGAAACTGGGCTGCACAAGCTCAGGGGTTCCCTGTTGTAGTGGAGTTCACCCTGGGAGCCCTCTTGGCAATGTCCTGCCGGAACTGTTACTCAGAGGAACTAGCGCAAATGCTGGTCCTGTGACTAGTGCTCTTGATTTGTCAAAAACCCCATTTGTCATGGACCCAGGAGTTTCATGTCTCCTGCCGGCACCTGTGAAACTGGTGGGCTAAGGTGTTAGCTTGTACTAGCAAAAAGGTTAAAATCTCTGACCCTGAACAGCACTGCAAGCAACATTACTTGCTATCTCGTGTTCCTTTCCGCCACCTGTCTCTGCCTTGGCTCAGGATGTGACCTTTTCTCACTTGCGTTATTGTAGTATTCCCTTCCTCCCCCAGCATTCCTTTCTCTCTACGCTCCTGCAGGGCGACTTCCCTAGGGGAAATTGGATTGTGTCACACTTCCCTGACTTTAAAAACTTAAATGCTTCTTAATTTGGACAGAATTAAAACCAATCTGTTATAGGGATCTTGCCTCTTCCTGACATCCAATGTTCAGATGTTCTTTCCCAGCTGTGCCTGTGTGAAGCAAAGAGGTAGGCGTATTTAATGTCCATTATAAAATATTCAGGTTCCCGAAGGCCAGGGGTCCTCTAATGTGATGCAGTCTGCTGTGTTTGCCAAGGTCGCCTGGTCCTCTTCCTGCCACCCTGTGGGGTCTGGGGCTTAGGAACGGTGAATTGTGAAACGTACGTTTCCCTACTGTAACTTGGCGCTTACCTCTGCTTCGAGTAACATTTCCTCATTTCTCTCTACCTTCTACCGAAAGAATGGTACCTGCCATAGAGATGGGGAAGAATGAAGAGGTCACGAGGGCAGAGCTCTTACCTCAGGGTCTGGTTGGCGGCTGCAGTTGTTCTTACAAGAGTTCCTTTCAGCTTTGTGACCTCTGGGAACTCTTTGTTGTACTCCCACCCCCGCCCCCCACCTTCATCCCACCATTCAGGTACCTCTCGTTTAGCCACTTAGTCCTTCCGCATATTTTCTTCAGAGCTCTTTCAGACATAGTTTTCAAATCGTTAGAAACACACCGAAATGTATTATAAATACTGAAAAGTTTATCAATTTTCCTTCTGACCCCCTGAATGGCATCTATAGAAGGGTCTGTGGAATTCTCTTATAAAGAGTGCCAACCAGGCATATCGCCTTTTTTAGTTTGATTGAGTGGCTCTAAGTTTTATTTTGTTTTGCAGTCAGTCTCTCTCTCTCTCTCTCTCTCTCTCTCTCTCTCTCTCTCTCTCTCTCTCTCTCTCTCTCTCTCTCTTCCCCACTTTGAACTCCCTATTTTCTACCTGAAGGTCTTTGATGTACAACGAATAGTTTCTAAAGGATAAATCAAAGGTAGGTATAAATGGTTAATAGACAAGCTGGCTATTAGGTTGTTTTACAAGCTGTCAAATCATGGATTGTGTTCTGTCTGGCTAAGTCCGCCATTAGAACGATTTTAAACAGTGATGAAAATAAAAAGATATCGTCAACAAAACCCTCCCTCATGTAGGAATTACATTGTTTGCTTGCCACGGCGGCCTTTTTGGTGTTTATTTGGTTACAGCACCCATTTCCCCCTGGTCCTGGAGGTCCTGGGGCATAGGACGTGCATGTGTGGGGTCTCATTCTAGGTCTTGGCAAAGCTCGGCTCCTAGAAGGCATTCCCTAAGTTGTCCTGAATGCATGAATGGCTGAATAAGAAGGCATGAGAGTGCTTAGTAAACTGTAAAACATTAGTCGAATGTGAACTAACTTTTCCCCCTTCTCTGATGCAGGAAGATGTGCTGGTGCTGACGTGGCGCTGACCATGGAGATTTGGGGGGGATGGAAAATGCCCGGTCTGTGTGGCTTCCTCTCTGCTGGTGCTTCTGTTCTCTCCACCTCTCTCCCTGAGAGGTCAGCACGCCTGGAGGTGACCCAGGTCACACGTGGAGGGACTTCCAAAGAATAGGCATGTTTTGCCTCTTCTTTACCACCTCCAGTTGGATTTCTATTCCCCATAATCCTCTCCACCTAACCCTCACCACCTCTGTCCTGGTCTTCACCTGGAGACATTTCTCTCAGACACCCTTTTCCTCCCAGAGCCACAACCTCCTCCTTTGTGTTTCCTACATACTTTCTGGGCCCCCTTTGTGAATTAGGGTGTGTCTGGTAAAATAAAGTGGTGGTGGCTGTAAATTTTAAAACATTGCTACTGAGAAAAAGCATTTAACACAGGATCCCCACCCTCCTATTTATGGACTTCTTTTATATTGAATATTTTATCCGTTTAATGAATTTATTTTATTTTTTACATTTAAAAAATATATTTTATTGATTTTTTACAGAGAGGAAGGGAGAGAAATAGTTAGAAACATCGATGAGAGAGAAACATCCATCAGCTGCCTCCTGCACACCCCCCACTGGGGATGTGCCTGCAACTAAGGTACGTGTCCTTGACCAGAATCGAACCCAGGACCCTTCAGTCCGCAGGCAGACACTCTCTCCATTGAACCAAACCGGTTTTGACTTTAATGAATTTATTTTATTGCAAATCATTACTCAGAAAAGAAAAAATGTGGATATAAAAAAAAGTGCATGCATTTGCATGTCAGTTGACAGTGTTTAAATATTTGAAATGAAAACTCCTCTTGGAAATCTGGGACGTGACCCTCTTGGGTCGGAAAACTGTATTCTGTGATCCAGACTTTGGTCCAGACAGTTTTCCTTTGTTGGCTTATGTAGGGCAAGGTGAAAAGCCCCTTGTCCCCATCTGTCCCGGAGACGGCACACGGAGGAGCGCTCACTCCCTACCACTTGAGCCTGTGGCAGATCTTGCTATTTGAGTGCGTATTTGCCTGCTTGTGCTGTCAAGGTCACTGAAAAAGCCAAAGCTCTACATACTGAAGGGTCAGACTCGACCATAAGTTGTTCGTCATTTTTATTGTGAGTGGTCATGTTTATGTAAGTGTGTGGGTATTCTTGGCTGGACACATTGAAGAGGCTGAGTTCTATTCTGTTTTCTATTTGTGACATACTTATAATAATAAAAATCCAATCTTTGGAAGTGGTGGTACAGGATAGTATAGCCATTGTGACCTCAACGATTCCTTTCCATTTATCAGGTTGTCTCAAAGGGTGACTACCAATCATTTTTTAAAAACAACATTTATTCATTGAACTGAAGAAATAAATGGAGACCACACGTGATTTTGCAACCCTAGAAAGGATCTGAGATTTGAATAGCATCATGTAAATATGAAAGGCAAACTTCCTCTGCCACTTCATTTAATTACTTCTGCAATGGTATCATTGGGGGACGCTACTAAAGAGGTCACAGAAAACACTGACGACGTTGACTTGTTTAGGTGAATCCGTCTTTGTTTAGATGGCTGAAAGATGCATTGATTTGTGGGTGAGGAAAAACTGTGGTTGGGTAGTTTTAGCACTTGCGTTTCATTTTAACATTATGCAAGGGACTTTTGAGGCTGAGTGAACAAGATTATAAGGCAACTGGCTTTGCTGACTTATGTTCAGGCTCCTTTTTTTTTTTTTTTTTTCCTGGCTGAGCCAGAATCTCGACAGCCTTCTCACCCATCACCTGGGTCTTTGGGCGTCACTTCTTAATCTCTGTTGCACCTGCCCTCATTAGTCATGGACAGCCATGGCCCTGACCTGGCCTCCATCCTTCTCCCACTCCCCCTTCCCCCACACCGGCCTCCTGCTTTTGCTCTGCCTCCTGCTTTTGCTCTGCCTCCTGCTTTCCTCCCTGTGGTCCAGTCTTCACTCTGGGCCAGGGATCTCTGTCCCACCCTAACTGATCATGACTTCCCACGGTCCTTGGTGGAGCCTGAACTCCTCCCGTCACCGCCTTTTCCAGTGCCCACCTTGTGTCCTCACCCCTTTGTTCTCTTCATCCTCTCCCTCTCCAGCCTTCCCTTTCTTCCTATTGAGAGCCTTTACACATGCTATTCCCAGAGCATGTGGGATCCCCCTAGAATAGATTAAACTGTAGAATATTCTGTCCTACCACCCAAGACTTCTCTTTCTGAGCATCCATCACAATTAGGATAGATAATTATTACTTACTAGAGGCCCAGTGTATGAAAACTCATGCACTGGAGGGGGTTTCCCTCAGCCTGGCCTGCCCCCTCTCACGGTCCAGGAGCCCTCAAGGGCGGAAGGCAACCCGGTGATCTGGGGAAGGTGATGTCCCCATCACACCTCTGCTGCCACTGCCGGCAGTGCGAGCCTCAGCCAATCCTGGTTACCGAGCTCTGGCGGGCTGGGGGGCCGAGGGCAGGTCTGGCCACACTGCATGCCTGCTGCCCTTCCTCTTCTCCACTGCTGGACTGCAAGGACTGGGGGACTCTGGCGGTTCTGAGGGGACTGGGCACCATCTTCTTGTGGCTATGGACGCCACCAGCTTTGTGATAATGTGATGGTAAATTTGCACAGTCCCTCTTTATTAGATAGGATTTGGGTGATTATGTGATTGTCTGTATTGTACACTAATTATTTAGCCTCAAGAGGTTGGGCCTACCCATTTAATGTGACATGAATAGTCACATTAGCACGCAGGGTGGGACCTTGGAAGTGTTCGATAGATCTTAGTTTCTGTGACAGTTTTGGTTGAGGCCTGTAGTCCCCATGTAATGATTAATAGTGTCTCCCCGTGTCCAACATTATTCACTTTGGACGATGGTGTATATGGGGAATCTTATTTCAAGGGTCGCCAGGATGCTAAGTCAGTCACGTAAAGGGTTCCATTGTCAGGCTCCTAGAGCAGGGCCAGGGTGGCTGTTGGGAAATTCTCCTTCTGGCTGCGGAGAATTTATGTGCTTGCAACTCTGTCAGGATATGCAGACGTGTTTTTAACACTTTGAAGCGGTAAGAACATCTCCTGTGCACCTGGGATTTTAGAATATGAGAGTGGGAGGCATCCAGGCTGTTGCAGAAATGGAAAATGCACGCGAGGAGGCAGTGGGTGGGTACTTCTTCCAGCCAGAAGCTGACCCACTTTCGATTGGAAGGATTGGCGATGCTGTTACATTTTGCTTGACCAACATGGCCTCTGCTGTCCTCCTCATTCTGGGGTGAGCAGGTCTCCAGTGGGTAGTCTGATTGTTTTATTGTGTGTGTGTGTGTGTGTGTGTGTGTGTGTGTGTGTGTGTGTGTATGTGTGTGGGGAGGGGTCTTGTGTGAGTACATTTCATTCGTGCTTCAGTTTCCCTGCCTGATGGGGATAGTGTCAGGTGATATTGTTGAGTCAAGAAAAAAAAAAAAAGCATCTAAAAAGCAGCATGCCGCCCTGGCTTCTAAGGCCTGTGCTGGACCAGGTCTCCCAGGCCTCCGCCTTGTTTCCACCTCTCTGACTTGCAGCCAGCAGGCACCTGCCTCAGGGCAGGCTCTGAAGAATGGAGCGAGAACATGCTGCTGAGATCCTGTCCAATGCCTGGGCTCCTCCAGGGGAAAAGGGCTTTTTGTGACATTAGTCTGGAGATAATTTTTATCAGACTCCATAGCCTGAGGTTTCAAAACTAACAACAGCAGAAAGCCCCTCTCAGGTCCCCGCTTCTGTGCAGCAGCCTGGGGCAGAGCCTGGCAGCAGTGGATTCCTTCTTGGCCCTGCAGGTGGGGCCATCCTGAGAGAGGCCAGAACCCAAAACAGCAACAAGAGCTCCGGCTGAGATTGCCTGGCTGCAGGCGTGTCCGTTGCATAGACGCAGGCACACCATCCAGAGTCGGGGAAGGAAAAGGCCTGTGAAGGCCACCGGCTTCTGAGCTAGTGAAGGGGCCTTACGAGAGGCTGGGGATGGGCTCTGTGCCATGAGGACCGTCTTCCTTGCCTTCCTGCGTCTTTCTCTTTGCAGGTTGTGTGCGAGGGCTGCTCTCTGCCAGCTGGCCCAGACCTCCTGGCCAGGGTGCCAGGGGAAGGGTTTAGCAAAGCATGCCCAAGGTTCCTCCATTTAATAGTTAAACATCTACAGCAGGCTGAATTTGGGCCGGCTGAAAAGAAAGGTGAAATGAGGTCATCAGAATTATGTGATTTCTCCCCTCCCCAGTTCTGGCATCTCCTGTTCTCTGCCTACCAGAAGCATTCCTGCAGAACCGGGCAGTGCCATTCATCTTCCAAGCTTCCAGGTGGCAGTTTCTCAGCCCGCGAGCAAGCGAGGCAGCACTTGAGGTTGTATGGTGCCCTCCCGGGGGGTGACCCTGTGAACTCTTGTGCACTGTCTGTGCCGAGCCCCCATGCCACGTCATCCCTAAGTCCTTAGCCTGGAAAACCACCCCACTTTCTAGGGAGGATGTCCTCACATTTCCAGTAATAAGTGACTGTCTCAATGGAGCACTTAACATGCTTTCTCAGAACACTTTTGCATTCTAAGTGGACTCTAAATTCCTTGAGGACGGAAGCGCTCCCTCCTGCTAGGAACCAGGATGCGCAGGGACGCCGGGCATTGGGTTCCGGGGGTTCCTCCTTTTCTGAGTGGTGCCCACGGCCTCAGTTCCCCAGCTATGATTATGGAGCCCTTTCCTTGACTTGGGGATCCTCCCTGTGACTCATTCAGTTCGGGGATGTTTGCTGAACGAGGAGCACGCCTGGGACCACAGGACGAGATGGTTTCTTCAGATGGCTCTTGGATTTTAGGAGCTCCCAGTCCTGTGAAGGGAAGACATGTGCACATACACGTGCACATAAAAGGGACTCTGTGTGTAAGCCCGAGGGTGGAGCGGACAGGGGAAGCTTACAAGCAGGCGATGTTGCTATGCATTTTGAGGAGGGTCAGGGATTTGCTGAATAGCACAAATTTGGGGAGTAAAGGACCCCCACCCAACCTGCGAGGATGCAGAGTTGAGCTGGATGTTATACGTTCTGCTGTGCGCAGGCTGGTAGACTGTGACGGTCACGGTGCTGTTTTTCTGAGCCCTTTGTCTTTATCCTGTTTCCATTCACTGGGAGGTCACTTGCAACCTACCCTGGGTGTGGCTTTCTTTGAACCTTTATAGTTGATACTCATTAGTTTATCTCTGTTAGTTTTGTTACCCAACTTAATCTCCCCCTCCCCCCCCCACTACCCATATGAATGTATTTAATCCCAGGCAGTACGGAATTCAGGATAGCACAGGACTGAAGAGCACATGAGGCAGGGTTCTGGGCTGGGTGTACTCTGACCTCACAGCTAAAGTTGAAATGACTGAGGAGAAGAACTAAAGAGATGAGCCATTGCATGATTGTTACTATTTTTAAACAAAAGCTTATTCTTAAGTGTATATGAAGCTCCAAGACAACACTTCATTCTTAGTGGCAACAGATGTTACGACAGGGAGTCCAGATGTTAAAACAGGAATGGAATTAAGGATCACCATTGCTCCAAGCACAAATAATAGCTCACTTTTTACCAGATGTATATAGAGCAAGGGCACAGTGGACTTTTTGGACAACTGTGGCAATCCAATACAGAATCATTGTCAGCCAAGACAGTTAAGTCAAGTGCTATGTCAAGACTGAGTTGACATGACATAAACCTTAAAGAATCCCACAAAAAATTTACTAGAACAGATAAATGAATTCAATAAAGTAGTGGGATACAAACTAAATATCCAGAAATTGGTTGCATTTTTATACACCAAAAATGAACTACCAGAAAAAGAAACCAAGAAAATAATACAATTTATAGTTGCATTAAAAAATATTTAGGTATAAATTTAACCAAAGATGTAAAAGGCCTTTACTTGGAAAATTATAAGACATGGAAGAAAGAAATGGAACAAGATACAAATAAGTGCAAGCATATACCATATGCATGGATAGGAAGAATTGGCATCATTAAAATGTCCATACTACCCAAAGCAATCTATAGATTCAATGCAATTCCTATCAAGATACCAATGGTGTATTTCACAGAACTAGAACAAATATTTTAAAAATTTACATGGAACCACAAAAGACTCTGAGTAGCCATAGCAATCTTGAGAAAGAAGAACAAAGTTGGAGGAATCATGCTACATGATATCAAACTATACTACAAGGTCATAACAATCAAAACAGCATGGTACTGGCATAAAAACAGACATGTAAATCAATAGAGTGGAATAGAGAGTCCTGAAATAAACCCACACCTTTATGATAAATATTTGACAAAGGAGGCAAGAACAAACAATAGAATATAGACAGTCTATTTAATAAATGCTGTTGGGGAAATTGGACAGATAACATGCAGAAAAATAACACTAGACCACCTTCTTATACCATGCATAATACCCTGTTTTCCCAAAAATAAGACAGTGTCTTTTATTAATTTTTCTCCCAAAGTTGTGCTAGGTCTTATTTTCAGGGGATGTCTTATCTTTCCATGCGCTAGGTCTTATTTTCAGAGGATATCTTATTTTCAGGGAAACACGGGTAATAAATTCAAGATGGGTTAAAGACTTAAATGTAAGACAAAACCATAAAAACCCTAGAAGAAAACATTGGATATTTCTTGTAGCAATATTTTTTTCTGATATATCTGCTCAGGCAAGAGAAACAAAAGAAAAAATAAATTGGAATACACCGAACTAAAAACTTTTGCACAGCAAAGGAAACCATCAATAAAATGAAAAGACTAGCCACTGAATGGGAGGACATATGATAAAAGGTTAATATTTAAAATTTATAAAGAACTTATAAAATTCACTCCCCCCACCCCCCCAAAAAAAAATCCAATTAAAAAATGGGCAAAGGATCTGAATAGACAGATACTTCTCCAAAGAGGACATACAAATGACCAATAGACATATGAAATGATTCTCAATGTCATTAATCATCAAGGAGATGCAAATGAAAACCACAAGTAGACATCACCTCACACATGTCAGAATAGCCATCATCAATAAATCAAAGCACAAGTGTTGGCAAGGATATGGAGAAAGGGAGCCCTTGTACTCTATTGGTGGGAATGTTGATTGGTGCAGCCACTATGGAAACGGTATGGAGTTTTCTCAAAAAATTAAAAAATGGAACTGTCTTGTGACCCAGCAATGTATATCTGAATATGGGATTATATCTGAAGAAACCCAAAACACCAATTCCAAGGAGTATATGCACCCCTGTTTTATTGCAGCATTATTTACAATAGCCAAGATTTGGAAGCAGCCCAAATGATCATCAATAGATGAGAAGATAAAAAGAAGCTATGGTGCATTTACACAATGGAATATTACTCGGCCATAAAAAAGGAAATCTTACCCTTTGGGATCGTATAGATGGACCTGGAGAGTATTATGCTAAGTGAAATAGGCCAATGAAGAAGGACGAATACCATATGATTTGACTTATATTTGGAATCTAATGAACAAAATATAAACAGATTCATAGGTACAGACCACAGTCTGACAGCTGTCAGAGGGGAGAGAGGTTGGGTGAAAAAGGTGAAACAAAAAAACCTCATAGACATAGACAACCACTTCTTAGAGTGATTGATCGTAAACTATTTGAGAAATTACCACTTTTATAAATGAGTTCTGGGATTTGGCAGCAACTAATGGGGATTACCAGAGGGTTAGAGGGAGGTAGAAGAGGGTAAAGGGGAATACAGGAGCCAGAAAGAGACTTAATTTTGGGTGATAGACGCACAATACAATATACAGATGATGTATTATAGACTTGTTCACTTGCAACTTACATAATTTTGTTAATAATGCCACTTCTGTAAATTCAGTAAGAATTTTAAGAAATACAAGAAATATCTGAAAAGCTCAATAAAGCACAATTTTAAAGAAGGTAATCGAGGTAATGGAGTGTAATGAACTCCCTTAGAAGGGGTCCTAAGAACCCCAAACCACAAGTCTGGGCCCTTGGATAAAGACTCTCAGTGGGGACCTCCAGGCCTGGGGGGCACTACAAGAACTCAGAGCACCCATCGCCGGAGCCCGGCTGCAGCACAGTCAAGCTGGGAGCCTCTCCACCAGCAGATGCTGCTCGTGACTGGGAGTTCACACCAAATGCTCGCTGTGCTGGCTTCTATCGTGTAAGGTCCCCCTCTCTGTGTGTAACCTGCATGCGACTCTCCTGGCTCATTGGGGAGGTCTCCCTTCATAAACCTGGCATTGTGAAAGACACAGAGGTGTGTGGGTGCTCTCTTGCTCACACCAGATTTCTTAATTCCACCTGCGGCCAGGGGGCCCGTCCCCTCAGCCAGGAGTTGATTCTCCTCTTCTGCTTCTGCTTGAACGCTTTACTTCGTCCGTCTCCTCAGCCTGCTTCTTGGGCTGCTCCAGGTGCTTCTTCTTGCCACCATCTCAGGTGGTGGGAGCAGGACCACCGCCCACATCAAGCACAAACACGGCCAGTGCATACAGCAAATGTCCCCCTAAGCCTTGTTGAGTAATTTTTCGGTCACACTTAACTGGCTCTATAAGTGTGACAGGACAATTCAGCAGTGACACTCTTAAGTATAAACAGAGTGTCTGCTTTTTTCATTTTAAGGAAAGCACACGTCCGTGGTCAGCAGCTCATCCTCGATTTGATGTTCATCCATTCACTCACAGACAGCCTCTATGCACTGGCATAATACTTGTCTGTTCCTGCATTGAGTTCTTTCACGCGTTGTGTTTTTACTGCACTGGGGATTTCATTCTTTAAACTTGATCACTGTGTAAGATAAATTTGTATCTCTTGGATACTGCCATACAGCTAATTCTTTTCTATTAAATAGTTCTTAGAGTGGTTGACCATAAACCATTGGAGAAATCACCACTTTTATGAATGACTTCTGAGATTTGGCAGCATCTGAAATTGATCCTAATGGAACTTGCTTTTGTAGAAAACTGAAAGACTGCGTTTCACTCCGCAGACCAGGGTAGAGACCAGGATGTTACAGAAAAACATGACTTATCCGCAGTTTTGGTAGGTGTATCAAGGAATACGAGGCTGGACAATAGAAATTGTTTCTCTCTAATTGTATGTAGCCATTAGGACATGGCGGGCACTGTTCTCAGTGCTGCTTGGTGTATATTAACATTCAGGCCTCCCAGTGCCCACATGAAACATCTGCACTGCCGAAACTGGTTTGGCTCAGTGGATAGAGCGTCGGCCTGAGTACTGACAGGTCCCAGGTTTGATTCCGGTCAAGGGCATGTACCTTGGTTGTAGGCACATCCCTAGTAGGGGGTGTGCAGGAGACAGCTGATCGATGATTGTCTCTCATCGATGTTTCTAACTCTCTATCCCTCTCTCTTCCTCTCTTTAAAAAATCAATAATATGTATATATATATTTATATATATATATGAAAGATCTGCACTATTCCTCCTCACACTGTACCTGTGAAGATACTGAGACACAGGGAAGTGTGCCTGGCCCACAAACAACCCCTCTGCGACTGGAGATGTTCTGATAATACACAATACAGCGCACAACTGGAAGACTGGGAAATATTCAGAGAAAAGCTTTCATCATCATTCTTTTGACAGTTTATGGTAATTATGTTTATTAATTGTTTCCATTACAGTATGTGTGTGTTTATGATAGTTTTTCTTTTTTAAAATTGCAGTGAAATTTATACATAACTAGGATGTTAGTTTTGAACTCATTTAGAGGGCTTCTAAAACAAATAACTTCATGTTTTGATAAGCTAAGAGACTTTCAGAGCAAAGTGGGTTCAGTTAAAAATAACAAACTTTCCCTCCTTGCCATTGATGCTGGAGAGAGTGCCTTTGGAAGAATGTGGATGTGGTTTGCCCATAACCATGTGAACTAACGCGTTCTCTCTGAAGTTTTTTCACAGCAGGATGTGTGAGCTACAGCTCCGTTTTGGTGTCCTAGCCAGTTGGGTGTTTTCTTGTTCTTTAAAATGGGGGTTGCAGATTCCTATGCTTAGAGGCACCGGACAGAAAACAGAGTCATTGGGGGTCAGAGGTGGGAGGTGATCGGAGCGACAGGGGGTGTGATCAGAACTGGGGTGCTCCTGCCTGTGTGGGGAGCTCCTCTCCTCCCGCTGGTGGCTGACCAGGGAATATGCACCTCTGTGGCCAGATATAAACATTTTCCAGAAGTTGGAACTATCTATCTATCTATCTATCTATCTATCTATCTATCTATCTATCATCTATCTACCTACCTATCATCTATCTTTTTAATCCTCACCCAAGGATATTTTCCCACTGATTTTTAGGAAGAGTAGAAGAGGAAGGGAAAGCATCCATGTGAAGGGAACACGTTCATTGGTTGCCTCTTGCATGAGCCCCGACCAGGGCCAGGGTATGGAGGAGCCTGCAACCAAGAACGTGCCCTTGACCAGAACTGAACCTGGTCTCTTTGGTCTGCAGGCCAAGGCTCTATTCACTGAGCAAAACGGCTAGGGCTCCATATTTTTTAAATGGGAACATTCTCAGCTCAGTGTTTGGGAAGAAAATTGTAATGTAAACAAACGGATACCGGGGAGTGTGGTGGACTGCACACTGAGGAGAGAGGAGAGCATTGGATTTAGAAGGAGCTCCGTGTCTATCCACAGACTCCCTGTGTGGCATGGACTCCTGCTTGCATTTGCCTGCCATAACTGTATCCCTGGGAAGTTGTAAGCAGGCTACATTTTCTTTTTCTGTATTTTAAAACTAGCCTTGTTCCTTATCATAGAAAATCAGAGGACTTCTGATGAGTCCTTGGTACAGTGAGTGATCAGCCAGTCAGTGTATTTATTTTGTGTGTGTGTGTGTGTGTGTGTGTGTGTATATACACACACACACACAAGAGAGAGAGAGAGAGAGAGAGAGAGAGAGAGAGAGAGAGAGAGAGAGAGAGGGAGAGGGAGAGAGAGAAACATCAATGATGAGAGAGACTCACTGATTGGCTGCTTCCTGCATGCCACACACTGGGGATTGGGCCCACAACCAGGGCCTGTGCCCTGGCTGGGAATTGAACTGTGACCTCCTGGTTCATAGATAGATAGATAGATAGATGCTCAACCACTGAGACCTGCCGGCCAGGTGGTGTTTGTACTTCTGCACTGTTAGATACCATGTCCTGCTGGAGCGGAGGAGGTCGTTAGCTGGGTTACTCAGAGTTTCCTATGGCCGTGGTGTTTGCTGTAATGAAATCGGGCCTGCCAGGGGAGCTGTGGACGCTTGGAAGGGCTTTCAGTCCTTAATAACACTTGTATCTAAATTCTAGGCATGTTGCCTTCAACTTCCAGTTTCAAGAAAATCTATGTCAACCTGTTTCTTTATAACTCAGAGCTATTGCTCTGTTCCCTTGCCCTTGTTTTATAGTCAGTCATTCTCTTTGGCTCACAACAGCAATCTAGTCCAAAGGTTTACTTATTTTTTTTTTTTCCAGCCCCATCATCATTTTTATGTAAAGGTATGTTTTGACTTACAGCAATTCATGAAGATCAAGCTTCCACTCTGGAGGGAGAAGGGAGATGTCACTTACTTGGGAGTTTATACAGATAGATGTCCTGCCCCATGCTGTGTTTCCACAGTAATCCAGGGGGCTTATTTGTGTTACGCTTAATGAAAAATGACCATATTTGGGCTGACTCCAAGCCAAGATGGTATAGGCCCAACATTCTTGGAGGAATGGGGGAGTAAGGAGGTGGAAAATAGCCCTTTTCCTTCTGGTATTATTCATTAGGAATTTCATTTACAGGTTATTTAATGCATTATATTTACTCATATAATTCTGGTACCTTTTGTGTTTTTTCCAGGCACCCCCTCCCCCACCCCTTTTCTTCTTTTGAAACAATTTCAAACTCACAGGAACGTTGGAAGACTATTTTTATGGGCTCCTATATCCCTTTACTGAAATACTCCGAGTTTCTCCCGTTATCTCAAGAGTGCGGAAGGGCCGAGTGTGGGAGCACATGGGACCCAGGCACACCTTTCTAGGCTCCTTCCATGTGGCAGGGTTCCTCTTCTCCCCTGTCTTTCCTGATGCTGACATTTTTTAAGGTGGCTTTGTAAAATAGCCTTTCTTTTCTCAGAGGATCTTCTCTGTTTCTCCCTCAAAACCCAGTTCGTGTTACCTTCTGGGAGGAGAGCTGGGCCTCTCTCCGAGGAACTGCTTGCTCTCTCCTCTAGATTCCTGTAGCACTCTATTAGTACCTGTATCTGCCCTCACTCACTCACTCACTCACTCACTCATTCATTCACTCATTCATTCAGTAAATACTTTTGGATTTCTGTGTGCAAATGGGATACATTTAAGAACAAAATAGTGTGTGTGGGGATCCCTGCTTTTGTGAGACATATATTTTAGTGAGGATAACAAACCACTAACAAGTAACCTAGCAAGTATGTCAGATAGGTGCTAAAGAGGATGCAATCGGGCAGGAAAGGGGAGAAGCGATGGTTCTTGGCAGGGGGGCCAGGGAAGGCCTCCCATGAAGGTGATTCTGGGGCAAGACTCCCAGGGAAGTGTGGTCCAGGCCACACAGGTGTCTGCAGGAACCCAGTCGGGGCAGAGGGAGCCTGTCGGGAGCGAAGGCTCTGCTTCAGGCTAACCGAGGGTAGTGTTTGTGGGAGAAGGCCGCCTGGGATGGGAGCCTGGGATGGGAGCGGGAGGGTAAAGTGTGAAATCGTTCAGGGCTTGGAGAGTTTTGAGCAGACAAGTGACACCACCTGATTTCTGGTTGAAGGAACCCAGTGTTGTATAGAGTAGTGTTTCCCAACCTTCTCTCATGATGAGAATCACCTAGTGGAGTTGTTAAAACACAGATTCCCGGATCCCAACTAAGAAGTGCTAAACTAGAATTTTTGGGAACATATAGGTAAAATTGTATACTTAACTAGTGCTCTAAGACAGATTTTATATACAGAGAACTAAGTTAGATATGCAATTTTATCTATATGTTCTCAAAAATTCTAGTTTAGCACTTCTTAGTTGGGATCCGGGAATCTGTGTTTTAACAACTCCACCAGGTGATTCTCATCATGAGAGAAGGTTGGGAAACACTGGTATAGAGGACGGCAGGTGTGTGGGGACAGGGAGACCCAGAAGGGGCCGTGGTAAGTATTTTGCAGTTGTCTGTCCTATACGGCATCTAGAAGGGATTCGGTAGTCCTCACACTTGACATAAGACCTCCATGGGCTGTTAGCGAGCGATGCGGGTTTCTTTACTAGAAACTAGAATTCATTAGGTCCCACCTGTATTGTTTACAGCCTCCCCCAGGTGATCCCCCTGTGGATGGTCCTTGAACCACAGGTTGATGAATACAGTAGTAACTAGTGATTTCTGGAATGAGTAATTGGCTTATGGGAAGTCCTTTAACGATACTAAGATATGAAGTGTTTGCCCTCTTATTGCTTTATATCTTATAAACATATTACTCAACTTAAAAAATATATGTGGGAGTATAAATTTCCTCTTACAACTTACCTAGGACAGTGGTCAGCAAACCGCGGCTCGCGAGCCACATGTGACTAATGAGTTTGCCAACCACTTATCTAGGACATCACGATCTAAGTAGGCAAGGTTATTTTTTTAAAGAGATGTGTATTTTATGAAAGGAACATAATATTCTGACATGCAATTTTCCTGCTTCTAAACACATGATTTTAGGAGGACTGAATAAATGCTTCTAATAGTATTCATTCACAAAGAAGCTATTAAATATATTCTAGAGGAAATTGGATTCAGGGAGTAGGCTGGATGAAGCCATTAAAGATACAAATGAGTATTTTAGTTACAAATGAGTATTTAGGTATAAATGGCTGTTTTAAGAGCCAGAGGGGACCAGATCTGGCTTGGCATTTTATTGCACCAGAGGTCCACGGGGCATGAGTCCATGGAGCCCTGGAAACAGAGCTGGTGCAAAGCATTGTGGGACTTTTGTTTCTTCTTCTTGGCGAAGTTCAGTCTTGCATGGGTAATCTTGGGCTGGACATGAAAACAAGTTGTGCCTTGTTTAACTGTATAATGTCATGGTCAAGAGCACGGACTTCAGAGCCAGCCTGGCTCCAAATCCTCCCCTGAACTCTCATGCCTCAGTTTCCACACAGGAGGGCAGTAATAGCACTTCCCTCACAAGCTCACTGCGAGGATCGAGTTAACACCCATAGGTACTTAGAATGGGGTCTAGCATGTTGTAAACACTCAACGGTTACTAGCTTTTCCCTCCCCTCCCCTCCTGTTATTATTGTTGCTATTATATTTCAGTGCTTTCAAATCCTATTTTGCCTTCTGGAATACAAACTTCAAACGATTGCTGTTTTGGGATGAGTGTAGTTATTGGTTTATGTGTCTAAACATATGCTCGTTTATACCTCATGCATGTGAGGAATTAGAAGTCTGCAGGGTAGTGTTTGTCCTTTGTGCATGGGACCAACACTTTCTGGAAGTTGGTTGCTGTCACTGATGGGACATGTTTACCTCCTTCCGTAAAAGCGGGGTGCTCATACTTGCCTTAGGGCTGCACAGTGAGAATTAATGAGCACGTTCATGTTTGTGGTTCTATCCTATTATGGTGTGTGTTTTTTGTTTTTTTTTTATAGTTAACATAGATTTTATTTTATTTGTCCCTTAACCATTAAGTTCTAATTAGCACTAGTTACTGCTCTGATAGTCTCTCTAAGTGCCATCATCCAACTGACCCCCTGAACCAGGGCCTGGAGAGGACTTCTTATGCGCCGTGGGGGATGGTGCTTGATAACAAGTCTGCCGGTTCATTCCTCCCCATAGCAGAAACCACGTGACTCTTAATCCCCATCTCTGAAATGGTTATACGTCTCCAACAACAACAACAACAACAACAAAGATGAAATTAAGTAACAGCTTCTTGTAGAGCCCTCAGTGATAAAAATGTTACTTGGTAAGTATCAAGTAATCACCATCTTTCATTTTGGACTTTATTTTCTCCTCCTTATGCCACATTCACATCTGAGTAAAGGTTTGTGTTTCAGTTCTGTGTCACCAGAGGCAAGGCTCGGAGCTTCCGCATCTCACGACCTTTGTCTATAAAACACGGAGAATAATACCTTTGAAATAACATAGATGGCAAATACCAGGCATCCGTGCCAGCATATGTGACTTTGTTACTTTGTCCCCCCAATGTGATTCAGTTTAATAATAGCACTGGAACAATTTTATAGCATTCCGATAAAGCCATCTTTTCGGGTCCTAATGTCAATTGGTATTCTGCCTGACACAGACTTCCCTTAAATGTCTAATTTCCAAATTTACTCTGGGCGGACCCCTATTCAATGGATAATATTGAATTTTTAAAAGGATATGGATTTAGAGTCCGCACGGGACTGAGCTTCTGTTTTATTTCAATGAAGTAACGGAGTGGGATGCGGTTTTACATTTCCCTGTTTTGTGTTCAGGTCCCCTCAGCAGGGCAGGACTAGGGCTTTGTATCCAAGCAGGCCAGGCCCCTGTGCTCTCTAAAGGCAAAGCCGATTTAACCACAAGCGCCCTTTGTTCACATAATTACAAAGTTAAAACTCAATTCCTCCGCCGTGCAGGCCTGAAAGGATTAGCTCCACTCTTGATTGATATGTAAAGAGTGTTGTAATCTCTGGAAGTGTGGCTTCTTCGGGGGAACACACAAATCCAAACTATCACTTGAGATGGGACAAAGGGTGTTGTTATAGGTTTATTCTTAGGAGTCCCATCTTTGATTTGCCTCTGTAATTAAATACCTACTTGTGCGTGGAGGCTGAGTGGAGGAATGACTCTCCTCCCGCTCCCGTCACTGGTGATTTCTTAGACACTTTGAAGTGGTGCCCCACTGTCCTCCCGGGCGCGCGGGCGCTTTGATGCCACAATGGGAACTTGTTCAGGACAGAACCGGATTCCTCCCCGCAGCCCCTTACTGGAGGTCTGTTTTAAGGCGGAGAGGTTTGAAGTCTAGACCTACAAGCATTTTTTTTTTCACCAGTTCTGATAAAAAGGCAAGTAGTTGAACATCTTACACATAAGACAGAGGGAACTAAAACCATTCCTGGCCACCACCAAGCAACAACCCTTAGGAAAAAAAAAAAAAAAAAAAAAAAAAAGAAAAGGAAGATGTAGAAAATAAAATGATGCATACCTTCTATTCAAGTGTCAGCGTTTAGACCTTTTTCAGATCTTCTGTCTCTTTTTAAGTCTGGGGAATCTCTTTTGTTTGCTCAGCCACCTTCCTCTCTTTTATTCCACCAGTTTTATAATTGTGTGCATTCTGTTGACTGCGCTCCTTTTCACAGACTCCCTTTCCTCTTCTCTGCCGTTCACCCGGAGCTCCTCCGAGTTCCGGCCAAGCCTCTGTTCCTGGTCTCTGTGTTTCCTTGGTGGAATCTGGTCCAAAACCAACTCGTGTTATTCCACAAAAGCTGGCTCTTGATCTTTTTTCAAAGCGCAGTTCTGATATTTGCCCCGTTTGCTCGAATCTTGCTAGGGAACTCTCAGACGCTGCCGGTAAGAATGAAAATGGTGCAGCCGCTGTGGAAGATACACTGGTGGTTCCTCAAAAAGCTAAACTTAGACTTACCACAGGACCCTGCAGTTCCATTCCTGGGTATAGGTCCAAGAGAAATGGAAACACGTGTTCATATAAAATGTGTACAGGAATGTTCACCAACAATAGTATTCATAATAGCCAGAAAATAGAATCAACTTAAATGGATAAACTACTTGACTTCTTATCCAGTTGATGTATGGTTCTGTAAATGATACACACACACACACACACACACACACACACACACACATGCATTCTGAGAGAGAGAGAGAGAGAGAGAGAGAGAGAGAGAGAAGAGGGGGGGGGGGCTAGTGCACGAATTCATGCACAGGTAGGGTCGCTTGGCCTGGCTGGTGGTCAGGGCCAATTGGAGCCATGGGAAGTTGGCCAGGGGCTGAGGGTGGGGAAGGTGGTAGTTGCAGGTGGTTGGCTGTGGGAGCACACTGACCACCAGAGGGCAGCTCCTGCATTGAGCATCTGCCCCCTGGTGGTCAGTGCACATTATAGTTACTGGTTGACCGGACATTCAGTCATTTGATTGTTCAGACACTTAGGCATATAGATAGATAGATAGATAGATAGATAGATAGATAGATAGATAGATATAGATATAGATATAGATAGATATAGATAGATATAGACATATACACACAATGGAATATTATTCAGCTTTGTAGAGGAATGAAGTACTGAGTCAGGCTGCCACATAGATGAGCCTTGAAAGGATTCTGCCAAGTTAAAGAAACAAGACACGAAAGGACACATCTTGTAGGATTCTATGTATACAAAATGTCCGGGACAGGCAAACCCAGAGCAAGTGAAAGCAGATCGGTGGTTGCCAGGGCTGGGGGAGAAGGGAACAGCATTTCCTTTAGGGATGTGAAAATGTTCTAGATAGTGGTGATCACTGCACTATACTTTGAAGATGCTAAAAATTGCTGAATTGTACACCTAGATGAGTTCCCCAGGGCTGCCATAACAAAGTACCACAGCTGGGTGCGTGAAAAGCAGGCCTGTTTGGTATCACAGCTCTGGTGGCCACAGTCTGGAGCAGGGTGTGGGCAGAGCTGCTTTCCTCTGAGGGCTGCGAGGGGGGTCGTGCTTGCCTCTGGCACCTGCTGGTTTGCTGGCAATCCCTGATCTCGCTGGGCTCCTGTGCCCATCCCCGCAATCACTGCCTTCATCTCCACATGGCATTTTTCCTGTGGGCATGTCTGTGTGTAGATGTCCCCTTTTTATAAGGACACAGTCCTTGATTAGGGACTCCCTTAAATACTTTGTTTTAATTAATGACATCTGCAGCAATCCTTTATGTCATTACCAAATAAGGTCACATCTCTAGGTGCTGGTTTTTGTCTTCACATGAATTTTTGAAGGATATAATTCAACCCATAACAATGACTTTAAAAAAACACACACATATTTTTATTCATTTCAGAGAATAAGGGAGAGGGAAGAGAGAGAGAGAAACTTCAGTGATGAGAGGGAATCATTGATCGGCTGCCTCTTGCACGCCTCCCTCCCCCAACCAGGTATGGAGCCCACAACCCAGGCATGTGCCCTTGGCTGAAACCGAACCCAGGACCCTTCAGTCTGCAGGCTGACGTTCCATCCCCAGAGTCAAACCAGCCAGGGCAACAGTGACTTTTATGTGATGTGAATTTTCCCCCAATAGAAGAAATAAAACAAATCCAAGCCAAAAAAACAACCCTCCAGGAACTTCTCACTGTCCCCAAGCAAGAGATCCAAGGCCTGTACATGGCCTCCTGCTCGTCAGCCTTCCTGCTCTTCTCCCCGTGCCCTGGCCAGCCCGCTTCCTGTGTCAGCGTGCTCTCACCACCTCCGCACCTGTGCCTCCAGCCTGCGCTTACGCCCTTCCCTCCTAGTTCCTCCCGTTGGGTTTGTTGGAAGTCTTTCACCTTCAGGTCTCCACTCCTACCTGACTTTCAGGGCAAGTGCTTGAGTGACTTCCCAGGGTTAGGCAGCCTCTTTCATTCTACACACCACCTTTGATTTGGGAATCTCCTGCTGTGTGACAGCACTCCACGCCTTCCTGGTGTCAGACAACATCCATTCTATTATGCTCTTGGATTCAGACGCATGGCAGACAGCTTCCATCGGGGAGGTTTGAACAGCTGGGAGCATCTCCACTCACGTCTCTGCTGCCTGAACTGGACTGATGGGAAGACCAAGTGCAGCCAGAGTTTCTACCCATAGTTCCTTAGTGAGGCCCACAGCAGGGCAGCCTAAGGCTAGTCAGACTGCTTACGGGGCAACTCAGAGCTCCAGCAGAGAGGATCCCAGCAAATAAAAGGGAGCAAGAAGCTGTATGGCTCCTATGACCAGGCTCTGGAAGCCCCATAGCATCATTCTCACCCGTACCTTGGTGGTTGAAG
The DNA here is from genome assembly GCF_014108245.1 of Pipistrellus kuhlii. Lineage (NCBI taxonomy): Eukaryota > Metazoa > Chordata > Mammalia > Chiroptera > Vespertilionidae > Pipistrellus > Pipistrellus kuhlii. The sequence continues at coordinate 137,681,087 of NW_023425404.1, forward strand.
CTGCCTAGCCCACCCAGAGTCACAAGGCTGGGGGAGGGGGGGAGGGCACAGACTTCCTCTCCCAATGGGAGCAGTATCAGACTCTGCGGCCGTGTTTAAAAACTGCCGCAATACTCACCGACCTGTGTTCCCCCTCAGAGCTCCTCTGTAAGTCACTCATTCCTTATGGCATTATTGGATTAAGTTCTGCCTTTCCAACTACACAATAAGCTTATTTTACTCGTCATATTATTCCCGGCACCTAACACAGTGGCTGGCCCTAGTTAAGACTCGGGAATGAAAGCTGACTGTAAAAAAAATCATAAAGGTAGACCAAGGAAAGACGTTCGCTAGGAAATAGGCCCACTGGTCCGTGGCTTGATGGTTTCATCCTCGAGATCTCGACAGTTCGGCAGTAAGTCTGGGGCTGCCGGTGTCTGTTGATATTGTGTGAGGTGTCTGAGAGCTGCCACTGAGAGGAATTTAAACACAGCAACATAAGTATAAGCGAAGACAAGTGTTTGCTCAGCGAATTCCCCAAAAGAGAATACATAGAATTAAAAATTGAAGGTTTCAATGGCCTAATCCTAATAGGGTGAGTGTGTGTGTGCTCACGGATTCCCGTGTTTGTTAGCTGAAGAAGGGAAGGTAGGAAAGGATGCCGTTTTTCACGTTTTATTTTTAGCAGACGGCTTCAGAGCTGGGTGGGGCTGATCCTGTTTGTTTAACACGCTGCAGTATTTAGAATAACACTCTCCCTTCCATGTCCTGAGCTCCTCGTGTCGTTTAAAATTTTCAAGTCTGATCCCAGGGCAGGGGGGAGGGGCTCAGCTGGCTGGAGAGCTATCCCGTACACCACAAGGTTGCCGGTTCGATTCTCGGTCAGGGCACATACCTAGGTTGCAGGCTCCATCCCTGGAGGAGGCAGCCAATCGATGTTTCTCTTTCATAGTGAAGCTTCCCCCACCCCTTCTTTCCTCTCTCTCAAATCAATAAACATAATCCTCAGGTGAGGATTAAAAAAAAAAAACAACACAAAACAAAACAAGTCTGAGACAGACACACATCTAACCTTGCCAGGCACACGGCTCATTTGTCCCCCAGCTGGCTCCCGCACCGCTGCTTGACATCTGCGCTGCAGGCTTGATCGATGAGTGCCAATTTTCTCCTCTTGCCCGTGAGACTGTCAGGGCAGTCATTGACCCAGAACCTCTTAAAATGCGGAGGGAGGCAGTTCAATAAGTTAAAACGCAGTTGTCGTTTTTGCTTCTCCTCACCAAGACCCCGTGGCCGTGTGGGGTAACACCAGTTTTGGAGTCACAGGGACCTCGGTTTGAACCTTGATCCTGACACTTTTCACCGATGTGACTTCAGGCAAGTTACTGTTCTTATGCCTCCTTCATGTAAAAAAAAAAAAAAAAAAAGGGTGGGGGTGGGGGTGGGGGGGTGAGATAATCATAGAGCAGTTATAAGAATTCAGTGAGATTTTTGCTTTCAAAGATCCTAGCGCAGTTTGGCACATGGTGAATGCTCAATCAGCACTGGTTATTATGACTATTATTATTATACAAACGTAACTGTTTGGGTTTTACTTGGAACTTAAACATGGAAATGTTGGGGCCGCTTTCAAAGAGTGCTTGCTCTAATTCTGGTTTTGCTCTTATTTGGGAAGTTAAATGTATGCTGTTTTAGGGCTGGGATGCTAGTATGTTACTCGTATGATTGTTTCTATCTTGTCTTGAATGCTGTTGTTAAAAGTGACTATTGTTTTGAAAAGTGTTAAAGAACGAGTGTACATTGAAATGGAGAAATGGTTCAAAATGCTAGGACTTTAGAAAACTGAGTGTATTTTTTTCCCTAAAATCTACCATAGCTTATGTCCCCAGACTGCAGGCAGAGGTGTTTGAGTCAGGATGTCTGATTTAAACCTGGTGGCTCCCGTGTTTCTGGACGGGGCCAGAATGGGCAGGGGCAGGGGCAGGGACAGGAGCAGGGGCAGAGGTGGGGGCAGTGGCAGGGGCAGGGGCAGGGGCAGGGGCAGGGGCAGGGTCCTCTCCAGGGTCACCAGTAAGTGCTCCACATCTTCGGTTTAGAAGGCTCTTGTTTCCTTCCGCTCATGTAGCCACGGACGGTGGCAGATGCCGTGGTCTATTGTGAAGTGAGGTTGAGGAGGGAGGGTTTGTAGCAGATGGTTTCTTGGATATCTGGGGCCTGTCCAGCTCTAGGCATTGAAAGGCTCGGCCCTGGTCTGGCGCGGATGTGGGCCTGAGTGCCAGGGCAGGAAGTGAGGTCCTAGGGCGATGTCTTTGGAGCAGCTGCTGCTGCTCGGCTGGTGGGCTGGCACCGGCAGCCTGGGCTCTCCGAGGTTTGCCAGGGCGATTGTAGTGTGGTTCAATAACAACAATGAGGGAGGAAACCTGGCCTGGACTCTGAGGCGGTCAGAACCACTTGGGAGCTGTCGGGCTGTTTTTAAAGGATGTCAGCTACTGTGCCTTGTGGGACGGGTGCCACCTTTGGTGTGGATGGAGATGTGTGACTGTGGGAGCCAAAGATACGTGCATCTTACGCTGGTCAGCCCGGTGTTCCGGCGTGTGTAGAGCAGTAAACGATGCTTTGTGGGAGGGCTTGGCTGTTCTCATTGGCATTACTCTTCGAAGACTAGGAGCTTATCCCAGACTTTGTTAGCATCCCGTGACACCCTTTTAAAAATAATTACATCCCCATGGCTGGTGTGGCTAAGTTGGTTGCATGTTGTCCCGTGTACTGAATGGTTGCTGGTTCGATTTCCACTCAGGGCACATGCCCAGGTTGCAGGCTTGATCCCTAGTAGGGGGCAGCCGATCCATATATCTCTCTCACACTGATGTTGCTCTCTCTCTCTCTGTCTATCCTCCCTCTCCCTCCCCCTCCACTCTCCTAAAAATCTCATTGAAAAAATATCCTCGGGTGAAGATTAACATTAAATAAATAAATAAGTAAGTAATTAAAATAAATTAAAATATTTTAAAATAATTAAATGATCTTTTGCTGGGTTCTAGTAGTTGGCCTGCATCTCACTAGCTGAGTGTCTTTGGGTAAATTTCTTAATCTCTCCTGTCTCACTTTCCTTATCTGTAACATGAAGAAGCCAGGCTAGATGATGTCATAGGTATGAGGTGACTTTAACGTCCAACTCTAAAACATTCTATGTATCTTTATATATTGTGGCATTTGCTTCTTTGAATAGTGGGCTCTGCAAATTTATTTCCATACAAAGTGAAACATAAAGCCTTCCTTTTGCTCCTATATGCTTAAAGGCTCAAGCGGTGCTTTCCCATATCTCGTATTCAAGTGTTTGGAAATTGGAGTCTATACCATTATTTTATAGAGAGAGGGACCCAGGTTTTATCTCCTTCTACAGCCTGGAATGATCTTGTCCCCTTTGTTGTTGGGAAAATATTGATTGCGGCTGCTGTTGGCAAGGTACAGTCTGGAATTCTATACATGACATAGACTTACAGCAGCACACTATTGCAGAGGCGGTACAGGCCATCTGGTCAACCCCTCCGTGTTGAGAGGACGCTGAGGCCCAGAAAGCTTTCACCACAGACAGACCCTGTGATGGCCGAGACTGTGCTCTGTAAATCTTGATGCCCCAGGGCCGCTCGGGCATCCGATCCAGCTGGCTTCGTTTTCAGTGCGTGTCAGCAACCTTAGGCAAAGCCCGTTACAGTAGCCCTCCTCTGACCCACTAGGTTCTGAAATGCCAAGTCACCCCTGTTCTGAAGAATTTTTCCAAGATAGAACCAACGTCATGGGCTTTGGGTTTCCTCTTCAGTATGGTCTGTGCAAACACACCCTGTTTCTCAGGAGCTGGGTGCGGGCCCTGGAAGGGTTCCTTAGGAGAGGTCACTTCTTTTGTTGTGCTTTTAACCTTTTTAACCGGGGAGTTCCCTTTTTAATTATGCAACCTGTAATGGGCACGTACTCTTTCACTAGGTTGTGTCAGTACGTCACGCCTGGAGGACATGATTTCATATTATTATTATTATTATTTTTATTTATACTTAATTAAAATAAATGATATATATATTCATTTATTTATATTTAAAGCACAAAGGAAAATACAAAATTACAAAAAAATAGAAAAGAAAACCAAAAAAAAAATGGAAACATAGAATTAAAAAATTATAAATTTTACAACAATTATAATGATTACAAAAAATATATACTGTCCCTCTCAGGGCGCAACATATATTTCCAGGATGTATTCATACATCCTACCCATTCCCAATATTGTTTACGTTTGACGTATTTATAGGTCCCGTTCGGTTAACAGGTTAATATATTTCTACTGATTTCAGAAAGGAAGGGAGAGGGAGAGAGAAAAAGAAACATTAATTATGAGAGAGAATCATGGATTGGCTGCCTCTTGCACACCCCCCCATTGGGGATCAAGCCCACAGTCCAGGCATGTGCCCCAACCCGGAATCAAACCATGACTTTCTGGTTCATAGGTCAATGCTCAACCACTGAGCCACACTGGCCAGGCACCAGGTCACTTTTTACCTCCAGCCCCCACAATTCCTTTTTTCTGAGCATTTTAATTGATAAGAGGGAAAGCAAGGTACACTTCTCAGGAATGAGGCAGATTCTGTGGAATGCAAGAGAAGCAAGAGGGCTGGGTTAAGATTCAAACTAAGAAAACATTGGGGGGGGGGGGGGGGGGGGGGGGGGGGGGGAGTGCAACCCGGAAGGCCTTGCAAACCTACCCAGTGTGTGGAAGAGGTTCCTCTTCAGAGCTCTGAAAAACTGGAAGCTCGAGAGAATGTGTGTGCATTGTCCCCAGTTACAGCATCTTTATCTTCCTTCCTTTGATCCTCATTGTTCTTTGCTTACATTGCTATAGCCACCGAGTGCCCCCAATGACACTTTTGGGACTCTGCTGCCAGCTAGATTTGGCCATTTCTGCCTAATATTGCATCACTTCTCCCTAATTGAAATAGACCCCCCCTTATTTTCTCCATTCTAAGACATTAACTTTTAAAACGTGCCTGAGATTCCGGCGAGTCTAGGAACCAATGTGTATATTTAAGGTAGTGTTTTTCTTTTCCCTACAAGCACTGTTAGGAAACTCTGTATCTGAGAACCTGGACATAACAAGGGTTAGAGCAGTGGACTTTCTCAGTGAAGAGAGACGTGAGGGATTGAGAGTGAAATGATTAGAAAGGGCAACAGGTGTGGGACCGTTTGCCAAGTGAGGCGGAAAGCACTGCGTCCTGCTCCCCCTGAGGCTTTCAGGTTTGTGTGAGGCTTGCCCAGGGGCAGCCTCTCAAGATTTCGGGAAAGTTGTGGCGTTACGCTCTCCCGGACCCCAGGCCACACCGACTCTGTAGCAGGGCTTACCACTCAGGTTACCTGTGGCAAGGGAGGGGGCACTCCCAAGAGTAGCTAAGGATACACACTGTGCCATGGCGGGGCCTCACCCATCCTGCAGTGAGTGTTCTGGATCCAAGGATGCATGGAAGATGTCAGCAGCAGGCATTTGTGACCATGGTTCCTTGTGGTAACCTGCTATGATCGGACTCATCGTGGGTCTAGCTAGGTGGTCGGCAAACTGCGGCTCTTTGGCCCCTTGAGTATGGCTCTTCCACAAAATACCATGTGCGGGTGCGCACGTAACAGTGTGATTGAAATTTCGTGGCCCATGCGCCGAAGTCGGTTTTCTGCTCTCAAAAAGAAATTTCAATCGTTGTACTGTTGATATTTGGCTCTGTTGACTAATGAGTTTGCCAACCACTGGTCTAGCTAATTGCCACCATCCCTGTTTATGGAGAACTTATAATTAAATATTCTGTCCTGTGTGAGCTGTCAGGATGGTGGAGATGGTTGACAGCAAGCCACAGAGCTTGGGCCTCACGTTCATGAAGGGTCTCGCATGTATTCCGTTAGCGTAATCTCCTCGGGAACTTACACATTCAGTCACAGGGTCGAACTGGCAGGATTGAAAGAAGATGGCGTTGATCATTCAAATTTAAATGATTTTTTTCACCCCCATTTAGATTTGTTTCTCATTAACAGACATTTTGCCTGTTGTGCACTGTGAATTAATATGTTTTATACATCTTGAACTGTCTTGTGACGAGCGTAATTAGCCTTTAGCGTTTGGGTGTTAGAAGTGTTAATTTGTTTAACGTAGACATTAAACTATCCCGTAACTTCTTTATTCTTTTTTTAAAAATATATTTCATTGATTTTTAAAATATATTTCATTGATTTCAGAGAGGAAGGGAGAGGGATAGAGAGCTAGAAACATCAATAAGAGAGAAACATCAACCAGCTGCCTCCTGCACACCTCCCACAGGGGATGTGCCTGCAACCAATGTACATGCTCTTGACTGGAATCCAACCTGGGACCTTTCAGTTCACAGGCTGACGCTCTATCCACTGAGCCAAACCGGTTTCTGCAACTTCTTTATTCTTAACGTAGCTGGTGGTGTTAACATTGAGAGAGGCTCCGCCTCTGGGTCTCTGCATTGGCCGTCCTGGGCCACCTGCTCACCTCGGGTCCAATCACCTGGGAGTGGGCCTTCGCATGACATGGAAAACTTTGCCCCCTTTTCCCTCAGAAAGCGCTGTGGGTGTGGCAGGCCTGTGACTGAACGGAAGGCGGGGAACCTGGGAGCCCGACTTACCCGGAGAGCTCGGAGTTAGCCAGGGGGTCACCGGCGTTCCAGGCAGCTCAGCTCATTTCTCTGCATCTACCATACGGACTCTTGTAAATTACAAACAAATGACACCAAATGACTTTTGAAAACTGTGAAGACTGTAAAACTCATTATGCTTGGAGACATCCAGCCACTGCTAAAATACTTAAAAAAAAAAAAAAAAAAAAAAAGATATAATCGTTTTGGCAGTTGGCAGTCCTTTTGGTAAAATCAGAGTGAATGGCTCTATGAGAAAAACAGCCCCAGCACTGAGGATAGTCTATGAAGAGATGCGAGGGGCCACTTAGGCAGCTAGAGGAAGGCGAGGAGATAGCTGGTTGTGCTTAGGGAGCGATAACGTTGGGAAGTGGTGTGAAATGCAGCTCAAGGCATTGTTGGGGGAACTTTGAAATGAAAGCTGGCATTTAGTAGGGACCGTGCATTTTAAGTTCATGCCCCTATTTATTTTTATCAAACTGGAATAATCTATGCTGCAACCACTGTCAGGAGATGCCTTCGGCAGGACTGGATCGCATGAGTCACCCTTTTTAGTTGTGTGACTAAAGCTTTGATGTCTACAATGGGGACGAGAACATTGTATGTGGGAAGGCTGGCATCTTCACAGTCATTGAAGGAAGGGACCTGGGACCCTGTTGCCTAATGACGGGAGGGATTTGGGGCCTTTGTGTTTTGCAAAGGCCCCAACTGTGTGATTAGAGAACACAGACTTATGGGTAAAATGGTGGTTCATTCACGAAATACCTTTTCTGGGTGCCTGTGGAAACTCCAATATCCTGGGAGGGTTTTATTACAGTCATCGGAGGAGCAATCAGGATATCTGAGCTACCGCCGGAGAGAGGAGCACAGGCGCGGTGAGGAAGCCTGCTGCTGCACGGACAGACTGTGTTTATCTGAGTTGTAAATTCCTCTGCAGACTTTGCTCTTTATTATGGAAAGGCTGACCTGGCATTTCAGTATATTATTTTGCCTGGAAAATGTCAAGTGAGCACTCCTCTCCATAGGGCACGGTGCGCCTCCATCATCACCAGTGGGACTAAAAAAGGAAAAATACTTCCTCTCCAGGTCGGGGCCCCTCACATCCTTTTGCTTCTTCGGCCTCTCTCACCTTCCCTCGTTCCTGCAGTGAATACATGCTGAGCCCTGGGACTGTCACGGCAGTGGGCATACAATGATGAGCAAAACAGAAATGACTCTTGACTTCTTGGCATTTGCATCTGCAAGGGACCCAGGGAATAAATACATAAGCGCCGCAGGAACAAGAATTATAAATTGCAGTGAGCGCTGAGGAGTGAGAAAGAGGACAGAGGATGATGAAAGGGAATCACAGGAAGAACACAGTGGAGGTGGGAGGGAAGGCCTCTCTGAGGAACTGCTGTTGCAGCTGAGAAAGGAGGGATGGAGAGGATTAGCCCTGTGAGGAGAGCGGGGACGGTGTGCGGAGCGGGGACAGTGAGGGAGCAGGGACAGTGAGGGAGTGGGGACAATGAGGGAAGGCCCTGAGATGGGAAAGGCTTGGTAGGTGAAGGGTGAGGATGAGAGAAGGGTCTGTTTCCAGGAAAGGTGATGGTGTCTATTCTTCACTCCCTTGGTGGTGTGGTGAGGAGCCGACATGCCTAAAGGTCCCTTTAAAGCAAATGAGTCCTTGCCAGTTGTGGTGGCTGTCACTGTTGGGTCTGCCAAGCAAATTCCAGGATGTGTGTTGGCTTTGTTTGGAGAGTTGTAAATGGATTTCACTTGAGAACATTACAAGAACGGAAAGATTAGTTTTAAGTAAAAGAATCAAATGAAAGAATGCGTCATTGTTCTGGCAAATCCCTTGATGCTCGGCCATTGTCTTCTGGCCTTTTCATTCCCTCTCTCTTCATGTCATCTGCTGGGAGGACTGGGCTGTGAGCCTTCACCCTTCACCTCCCACCACCTGTCTTTCTGTAATGCTTGCAGCTTAGCTTTCTTTTCTTTTTTCTTTTCCCCCCCTTTTAAGTGCATGGAAGTGAGATGGGAAAGAGAGTTCACTTAGTGGCTCTTGTTTGGAATGAAATAGTCACCTCAGTTTCCAGTGAAGGAATTCTGGTGGATTTATTGAAGGTAGTGTTTTGGGTTTTTTGTTTTTCTCCCCACCCCCTCTCCCTCCACCCCCCGAATCAAGATCCACAGGAAATAGTAAGTACAATTACATGATTAATAATGCCCCACACACTTTAAATTTGGGACAGGGCCCGAGTGCAGTCCTGAGGGGATTTTCAGCACAAGCCCTGGCTGAGGGGCAAAGAGGGCAGAATCCACTGGGACATGCGCAGCCTGCTCTCCAAGGCCGAGGTGGGTTGGGCTGGAGGAAGGGGTGTCTTTCTTTCTCTCACAAGAGCTACTTAGCGAGCCCAGCCCATTTCTGGGATCCCCCAGAGGTGCTGTCAAGGCTGGTGCGGCCCTCCTGCCCAGCAGCCCCAGCTCCCGCCTGGTGAGGCATGACCACAGCCTGTTTGTTCCTCTTTGCACCATGCAGGGCCGGCCACCTCGCTTTTTCCTCCTGGTGCGTTACTAGTGTTAATGGATATATTATTGCAGTCAGTGCATACAAATACTTGGAAGCATTTGATATATTTTTAAAATATTTTCGTCACCATACTGAAGCCACATTTTAGCTGGTCAAAACCAGTAGTTCTCATCTGGCTGGTGTGGCTCAGTGGTTGAGTGTCAACCCATGAACCAGGAGGTCACAGTTCAGTTCCATGTCAGGGCACATGCCTGGATTGTGAGCTCCATTCCCAGCAGGGTGTGTGTAGGAGGCAGCTGATCAACGTTTCTCTTTCATTATTGATGTTTCCATCTCTCTCCCTCTCCCTCCTTCTCTAACACAAATAATAAAACCATATTTAAAAACAAAACAAAACAAACAAAAACACAGTGTAGCTCCAGCCTCGTTTCCTGTGTGGAGACCGATGATCGTTACATCCTGTTCGTTCACAGAGGCCGCCTCCCCTAATGTTCCAAAGCATTGGCGCTTCAATATCACATTCTGCTCTCCTCGTTAATACTATAGAGCAGGAACCCAGCTTATAAAGGAGGGCGCTGTGGCGGGAGAGATTAAATGGCTCTGAGTACAGTGGTCCTTGTGTGTCCAGCGGTGAGCAGCGAGGGCTGGAAAGGTGAACTCGCTATCTTTTCCACTTCTGGCCCAGGTGACTCTCCCGCCATGTCTCAGTCAGCGGTGCAAGTGACTTTGTAATTAAGAAGGCAACCCCCAATATGCTAATCACATTAAGTCATATTGTATCACTTACAGTCCTCCCAGCTTACCTAGCTTCAAGAGAACCTGCGGAGTTCCCTCCCAGGGGCAGGGGCTTGGTTATAAATAGGAGGAGGATGCCAGGGGACTGTCCGCACGTTAGTTCTCATCCCTTCGTAATGCAACATCAGGCAGTGCGAGGGACACCAGGTGAGGGATTGGCTGGCAAGGGTGGGTAATGAATGGCTACCTCAGAGCATTTTTGGATGGTTCTCCTGGAGCTCTAAGCTGATCAGGTTGCTCTTCGTACAGATGCCTGGCCGTGCTCCTTGGGTCCAGCCCATTTGCTCCCTGTCTGAGCGCCGTGAGGTCCAGCCATTGTTGGTGCCTGTGGGGTAGCCTGGGCCAGGCCAGCTCACCGCAGAGGTCCTCTTTTGCAGCTGACTTTGAACCCCGAACCAGGAGGAAGTTGGTTTTTCTGTCATCAAGTTTTGAAAGAAAGATTTTTGCTACTGATGGCTACTGAGTGAAGCAGGGGAGGAGAGAAGGCCGTGCAGGCTGGGGCGTTGCCTGTGGAGCAGCCGGGCTAGTGTTGCTGCCTGTGTTGGTCTTTGTGTTGGATGAGGGGCCGCCAGCCTCTCACCTTCTGCTCAGGGCCTTCAGCTCTAGCTGGTTGTCACGTTCATCTCCCTTGGGCTTGGATCTGCTCCCTGGTCCCTCCCGGAAATGGTGGCCTTCCTGTCCTGCTAAGGTAGGGGACACACTCTGCCCAACCGTGGAGGGCGTTTGGGGTCTTCGGAGACCTCTGAACTGAGAGTGGGAGCGGCCACGGGGAGTCAAAAGAAACTGCACCGGTTTGGCTCAATGGATAGAGCGTCGGCTTGGGGACTGAAGGGACCCGGGTTCGATTCCGGTCAAGGGCATGTACCTTGGTTGCAGGCATATCCCCAGTAGGGGGTGTGCAAGAGGCAGCTGATTGATGACTCTCTCTCATCGATGTTTCTAGCTTTCTATCTCTCTCCCTTCCTCTCTGTACAAAATCAATAAAATATATTTAAAAAAAAAATTCTCACTGTTAAAAAAAAAAAAAAAGAAAAAAGAAAAAGAAAGAAAGAAAGAAAGAAACTGCAGAGTAGACCTGCCCCCCACCAGAGTCTACGGAGACGCTGTGTCCCCGCCCAGCTTTTACCTCGAGCTGCTGTCACTGTGCTCCACGGGCTGCTGGCTGCTCAGAGAACAGATTACGGGAAACACCTGGTGGGCTGTTGTGTCTCCTTGAGAGGACCAGCAAGAAGGCCCACACAGACACACACCTGGTGTTCCCTCTGGAACATCCCCTCAGCCTTTGCCCTGGCCCTTCCTGCTGCCCCCACTTCCTCAGGGAATGACCTTAAGTCCCACAGTGGGCTGACATGAAAAATCAGTGTCCAGGTCCCACCTCCACAATTCTGAGTTAATTAGTATGGACAGGGCTTGGGCAGCAGTCCCTCCCTCCTTCCCTCCCACTCTCCCTCCCTCCTTCCTTTCTTCCTTTCTTCCTTCCTCCCTCCCTCTCTTCTGTGTTTTTATAAATTTAATGTTATGACTGGGATTGAAAAAATCACAGTCTAGGTGGACTATTTAGTGTTTGATGGATGTCTCTCTCTCTCTCTCTCTCTCTCTCTCTCTCTCTCTCTCTGGCATTTATTTATTTATTTATTTGTTTATTTATTTATTTTTTACTACCCTCTAGCCTAGACCATTGTGGTTTCCTAGCCTAATCCTAATTTGCGACATAAAACCATCTAAATTGAAGTCTTACACAAGGGAGTGATGTAAGTCTTGGTTTATGATAAGAGGTATTTTGCTCAGTAAACAGAAATAAGTGCCCCTAGATTACTACGTGTTATTGGGGGAGCAATAGAAAAGAATTTAAAGGGGCTTAACTTTGATGGTGAGCTGAGCATTCACTCTCAAAGGCATTGGATTTAGGGGAAGAGGTCCTCAAAAATCAAATCAGGGACAGATATTGGGCAGAGAGCCTGAAGGAAGAAGGGCTATGCATGCATTTTGTGGTTAAAAATTAGGCGCTGCACTTACATAATATTTCCTCTGTAAGAGTATATAATGTTTTCTCTATAGGAGTGGCCGTGTTACAGATTTTTTTTTTTTTTTTTTTTTTTTTCTGGAAAGAAGCCTATTCTGAAATGTGAAAATCGCCAGTGTTCCTGTTGAGGTCAGAGACCTGGGCTTTATTTTTCCACCACTGCTTGCCAGTGTCAAGACGTTGGGCAGTCACAGAAGACTGGTCCACTAGGTGGCAATCCCTTGGGGACCGTCAGGGGTGGGGGAGGGAGGTGGTTAGGGACCTCCAGGTGTCTCTGCACGGATGGGCAGGTTGGGTGCCGGAAGGACTCCGTGTGGCTGTTGGCAGTGGCTAACCATCTTCTCTGCCATTTTATACATGTATGCACGTGAAGGGGAAGAGGAGGGAAGGGGAGAGAGAGGGACATTAATCAGCTGCCTCCTGCACACCCTCTACCTGGGATCAAGCTGGAAACTGGGGCATTGAACCCACAACCTTTCGGCACATAAGAGGAAGCCCAACTAATTGAGCCACATCGACTGGGAGCATTCTTTTTTAATTAAAAAAAAAAAAAAAAGCAAATTCTTTTGTAAGTGAGATACTCTGGGGCTAATGTATAACATCTAGGATTCCACAGCATGCCTCCCAGTATGTGTCATTCTCTGCGCTTTTACCAAACACATGGAAGTGCTTTTTTGGTGACTGTTTCCCACTTTAGCAGTTTCTTTGGTTGTTTTGCTGTTGTTGTTGTTGTTGTTGTTGTGGAGGATAATCTTTGTGTGGGATACTTAGCTAATGGAGCCCAGCATGTGGTTCTTTGAGTTTTCTCCCCCTCCTTTCTGAGAACCCAGGTGTCTCAACTGCCAGGAATGGTAGTGGCCTGCAATGCAAGATTCCTCTCTGGAACTAACTGCTAGAAGCACTTACCTCAGCACCTAACCTGGTCAGCGATGGTTGCCTGCTGTGGAAATTCGGGATCCTGACCAGAACATCTCCCAGCGCTGAGTGGCTGGACAGCCCTGGCTGTGGCCAGTTTGCACCTGGCCACTTAACAAGAACTCTTGCTCTCATCCTCTGGCAAAGCACGTTCACTTTGTGTCATAAATGCCTCATAAAGATGAAAATTATTTTTTAATTTGGAATGAGAATCATAATAAAGTTTCTTTAGAATCAAATTACATTTCTTTGCCAAACTGCAAGCCTTTCTCTTCCTACTCCTTTCTTTCCTTAAAAAGTAGTCATAAAAATTCAAGAATAAAAAAGATGTTTGGCCCTGGTTGAGTAGTTCAGTTGATGGGAGTGTTGTCACGATATGCCAAGGTTGCAGGTTTGATCCCCGGTTAAGCACATATAAGAAGCAACCCATGAATGCATAAATAAGTGGAACCACGAATAGATGCCCTCCCCCCTCCCCTTCCTCTTAAAATAAAAAAAATAAAATAAAAATATATGTTAAATATAAAAGACTTAAGTTCTCATTTTCTTCCATATGTGTTCAATAGTTGTATAAACTTTCTAACTTGAGCCATTGTTAATAATAGCTTTTATGTTGTTTTAGAAGCCTAAAAACAAGTATCTCAATCCATAAATACTTCAAAATCTATTTCCTTGCTAATAGTGTTTGCTCTGGGTGAGAGGTGGTGAATGGGGGCGGCCTGGAGAATAGTTCAACACTTGCCTACTTTTTCCTAGCTTTCCATTACAGTTTATCCGAAATTGCGTGTGCTGCGACAGAGGTGTCCTTTCCCTGGTGTTGGGTGATGTTCATAAGCTTATTTTTCACTTTTTTAATAAATATATTTTATTCATTTTTACAGAGAGGAAGGGAGAGGGATAGAGAGGTAGAAACATTGATGAGAGAGAGAACCATGGATCAGCTACCTCCTGCACACCCCCTACTGGGGATGTGTCTGCTACCAAGGCACATGCCCTTGACCGGAATCGAACCCGGGACCTTCTAGTCTGCAGGCCAACGCTCTATCCACTGAGCCAAACCGGTCAGGGTTATTTTTTACTTTTATTAGCATTTTTTTTTTTATGTTGAATTATTCCCAGGCCTATGTTTTTGTTTCTTTAGTTTCTCCTGGGATATCGTTTCCTTCTGTGCAACACCCCCTTCTGGCTTAGGAGCCATCTCAGGAAGGTCCCCTCAGTGTGGCTGAGACCCATGTGGGTCAGCCAGCCCGTGAGTGCTATAAGTTCTGTGTGGCTTCCCAGGAGCTCTGTCCACCTGGAAGTGCTCAGTGACCAGAGAGTCTACCATTAGCCCCCAAGTTCAGCATTACACTCTGCATCTTTAAGCGCCCGCAGCAAAAATCCAGCTCTCATTCTGGGCCGCAGACCCTGTGTCCAGCCCTGCTATTTGGCCTGGGCACACCTCACAACTCCACCCTCTTTTCCTTTGCTTAGAGATAGACTCAATTCTATTACAGGTCTGAGGCTTGGCGTCCGAGACATCAGAATCAGCATCCTTTTAATAAAGTAGTATCTGTTGTCTCTGCTTCGGACTCCACCGTTTTGAGGATGGAATGGCGCACGTTGCTTCTGTAAAGCGGCATCCTTCAGAAACGTGGTGGCTTTATGGATGGTTTACATCCCCTGATGGCCTGGGCAGTTGCACGAGTGTTCTTAAAGTGAGCACAAGGATTGGAACCTTCTGATTTGCATGGCTCTGTGGGATGTGCTGGGTCAAGTGAACTGCTTTCAAGGTCGCCTCAGGCCGAGTACAGGAGGAGCGATGCGCCTCGCTTCAGATGGTCCTGATTGCCCGGAGCAGCTGGGCCGGCTGTGAAGACATGTGCTCAGCGCCCTGCTGGGAGAACTGTGCCGCAAGCACAAAAATACCACAGGCAGGACAGCCAACGGCGATCTCAGCGTGGGCCCCCGTCAGGCGACCGGGGTGCACCTGTGCTCCGAGGGGAGCATTGTGATTGAGCTGCTGCTTCTCAGGGCGCCTGCGTGACGCCCACACAGCAGAGAGGAGCTGTGGGAGGCGAGGACCTCCCAGTGGCCCATGATTGCCCTGAGCAGGCAGGCCTGGATAGGCAGCTATGATAGAGTGTCCAAAAGCACGGATTCAAAATGGGTGAAGAGTGAACAGCCCACGTGGTCATCTCCGTTTTCAGACTGTTGAGAAATCACTAAAAGTTGGCTCCTCTTCTGTCTGTCCATTCACAGGAATATTCAGAGGGGTTGACAGTCCAGGGCTTTGTAAACAGCAGGCATTTTAAATTCGCCTTCCAAACGGATCGCAATAATCTGCAGTGTGCTTGCTTGTCTTCCGAGCCTCCTTTGGGTCAAAGGCTCAGGAGATGCACTCCGGAGAGCGCGGAGCGGAGCGGCTGCCAGGGAGGAAGAGGGCAAAGGTCGGCTTCCACCTTCTCACCGGCTGCAGTTGTATGTCAGTGGCGTTGCCCATAGGTCGGTCCTGGCACCCACTTGGGAGGGTGATGCAACGTGCCTCTCGGTGAATGAATGGGCGCCCCCACACCGCCCTTCAGCCAAGTCCCTGCTCAATGATTGGCATGTGTTTTCCCTGACATGCCGATAACCCGGTGATTGCATCAAGGTTACATTGCTTCCAGGTTTGTTGGGCTCTTTCAAATCTTAATTAAGTTTTTTGATGATGTCAGTAGACCACCAGACTCTCTGAAATAGCTCTTTGTTTTTAACAAAACAAAACAAAATACCCGGAGAGAGGAAAAGAAGCCTGAGTAATTACTTACTATTATTGATTGTTAAATCATCTCGAACTATCTTCTTTAGACATAAAGGAGACAAATATTTAGAAATATTTATTTACAATATTTATTTTGTAATATAGATGCCGCATTTAAAATACAGAGTAAATGGGAAAGGAACTCAGCTTTGGATATGCTGGTAGCACCCGAGGGGGAGAGAGGGCTGAGAATCCTCAGAGTTTCCCTGGGCGAACGATTCCATAATTGCACAAAAGGCATGAAACCTGGCTTTTTGGCTGTCAGATAAGGAGAGATTCAATAAAGAGTCATATAAGGAGTACGAAGAACATGGTATGTGCTCGATATATATGGTATTTTCGATTTCCGTTCTTTTGGGATTTGAGGGTGGTTTCACATTTTTAATGCTTTTCGGAACACACCCTCTCTGAAGGTGAGCCTCCTGGGCTTGCCCCGTTTGCTCACAGACCAGGAGACATGGACCCTCCCACTACACAGGGTACGGATCCCACTGCTGCTAGATCACGGTGGAGAGATTACTTAGAGCCCTGTGTGGCCTATTCCTATTAAACATCGCGTGTCATGCTCTCTGTTTCATAAGACTGTTCACTGCTGACTCATCTTAGCTCTGCAGTTCCAGACCCGCGTGGCGTCAAAGACACAGTGACTGTCATTTTGACGAGGAGAATCTGCTTAGCATAAGAATCTGCTTAGCATTACAAAGCATGCATTCTGTGGGAAGAAATCTTCCCGAAGCCCAGGAATTGATTCAAATAACCTTTCTTATTTTTGTTTGGCATCAAGAATAGAACATTTTGAAGCTCGGGTGATTGGGGGGAGGAAGAGTTATTCTGTGGACTGAGTTGTGGCCTCAGTTCCAAGAGGGATGGTGATGAACGCTGTATAGCAAGCATGTCAAACTCAAAGGCTAACATGGGCCAAATAAACGAGGCATGCTGCTGGCGGGCTGTGAGTTTGACTTGCTTGCTGTATAGCAAAGTGCCCTGGAGGGTGAAGTCTACAGGAACTAGTAGGTACAGTGAGTATTAGAGATCTCATGCTAGTGTAGATGGCAACATCCCACTCCAAGTGCCATCCCCTTGCCACCACCGGGCTGCCATTACTATGGGTTCCAGTGGGAAAAGAACCTGAGACATTTTGAGAATTCGTGTATTCAGAGGCATAGAAGATGGAGAGACACTGTGAAAAGCAAGAATAACTTTGGAGGACAGAAAATATGACTAGGCAGGCCTAGCCTATAAACACAGCGAACTCCTACCCTGAAGTGAAAAATAAATCTTCCCCGGTCTTAACTCATGCACTACCTTGTATCACTTCGCTTTATCGCATTATTGTGTGTCACCATGTTAGGGACTCATTGGGAACAAGAGCAGTATTTCAGGAATGGAGACAGCCATCTCTTTGGCCTTTGCTTGAACATCTTTATTCAAAGTGGTTACCAGTCCTTCATGCAGAAGTCCACTTAGTCAGATTGCCTCCCAATCCTTAAACACGACCAATTCAATTGAGAGGCAGAAGCTTTGATCTGTAAAGAGCGAGGAAGGAAAGAAAGAGGAAGTATGTAGCTTTGGAAAATGGAACACATTGAAAGAGAAGTGGGCTTGTTCTATAGCTTCATCGGGGATTTAGAGGGGTGAGTGCGAGGTCTGTGAACACCGAGGCATCTGTGGAGACGGGGAAGGGAAGAGAGGTACATAAATGGACCTTTGTCAAAAAGAAAGTTTGAAATAGGCAGTGTTTCTGGTTGTGCCAATAGCAAGATGGAAATGAAATTCTTCTCAACAATGTACTTATACCTCAGACCTTCTTCTTACCAGCCCAGAGATGACTGTGTCAGACACATAGCAGACCAAAAAGACATGTGTGGGTTGCTTTTAAACTTTACCATTAGTTGCAGTGTAAAAGGTCCAATCATGGTTGGAAAACCAATTAGTAGTTTTCTGAGATAATGAAAACATGTCCACAAAATGGCTCGTATGTGAATGTTCACAGCAGCATTATTCAAACAGCCCCAAACTGGAAACAATCCAGTACCCACCACCCAGTGAACGGTGCACCAAACTGGTATATCTATACAATGGAATACTAGTCAGCAATAGGGTCGAACTGTGTATATGTACAATAGCATGCACAGACCGCAGAAATATGGTGCTGAGCCAAACGGTGAGGCACAAAAGAGTACATGCTATGTGACCCTGTTCATCTGAAGTTCTGGAACAGGCAAGAGCCAGTCTATTACAGGAAGCAGATCAGTGGTTGTCTGGGGCGTGGCTTGGGGGAATTTTTTGAGGCTGGTAGGAATGTTTTAAATCTTGATTGTGGGATCATTGCATGGTGTATATACTTGCCAAACTCACTTAACTGTAAATTCAAAATGAGTATATTTTCAGTCATTATACCTCACTTGAAAGTTTAATAAGTTTTTGTTAAAAAGTAAAGGCATCTGTGGCACTCCTTGTAAATATTACTACTATTATGACCATGTTTCTATAGAATAGGGGTGTCGAACTCAATCAGAGAAGGGGCCAAAATCTAAAATCCAGCCTAAATCGCGGGTCGAATGGTTTACTGAACAGTCATAAACTGTCATTGTGATGGAAACGCAGCGGAGTGCAGTGATGACAGCGCGGTGCGGGCCACATTGCAAGGCCTGGCGGGACGGATTTGGCCCGCGGGCCTTGTGTTTGACACATGTGCTATAGAAAGATATTACTTTCCAAGGTTAAAAAAAATAATTTAAAAATGACTTTTCGGACTATAATCTGTACAATATTGGGGATTAGTTGCCCTTTTGTATTATATTATTGGCCCATTTTGGTTCTTCCTAAACAGCCTTCTGGATGATGTGCTATTTTCAGAAAGATTTTGGAGACTTTTTTGAAGTGCTTGTTTTAACAGGATTTTCCTGTAGATTTTTGGCAAACTTTGCACTTTATTGTTTGAGGAGTATAAATAAGAACAGAGCAGAATTATTTTCTGGCACATTTTCCTCTTGTCCGGCTTCTTTTATGTGAAGTAACTCTTTAGTTCCTGTTGCTCCTGCCTTTGAACTTAGAAAAACAGACTCTCTGCCATGGACTTTCAGTGAAGGGAAAGCACATTAAGCACAGGAGGAGCCTGGCAGGGCAAAGTTCCTGGTTTCCTGTGGGCCATCATGGAAGCAAAAATCTAGGGAAGTTGATTTCCTCATCGATGTACACAGAGATAATTGAGGTTTACGGAGTTACCCAAAATGTGTGTTCCTTCCCGCCTTCTCAGGCTCCTGCATCAATGGGTGGGTATTGGGAGAGTCACCTATTGGAAGAACTCAGAGTTTAAGATGTCAAAATTTTGTAGCGGTTATCTTATCTGGGTAAACCTGAATTTGATGGAACCAAAACGAAAGGGAACTAGATGTCTGAGGAAACTCAGAACCTTGTACATTTGGCATGCAGAACATGCTTTAAAATAATTTAGGATGGATTGTTACACTTTTAGGGGGGCCAGTCTGTTTATGTAGACAGAATGTTGGAGTCCAAGCCCATGTCCAGTTGTTTCACCAGACTAGTGTTGTCTTGTCTTGATAAAATATTAGATCACAGACAATTCTAAGTTTTCTTCAAGACCACCTTCGATCTTTTGTAACGCTGGTACCTGGATTAAAGGAACCACTTCACTCTGAGGGACCTGGTTTAGGTCACGGGTAGAAATTGCACTAGCCTTGGCTTTTGACCCATGTTCAAATCCTGACCCTGGCCAGTACTCTGACCTTGGGCAAGTTAATTCATCTTTTGAGCCTCAGTTAATTCATCTGTGAAATGGGGATATCCACTTGAGTTTCCCTTGGCCTGTGCCTGGCACATAGCACATTTGGTAAAATTGAGTTTGTTTGTCAGGCAGCTTCCTGGCTCTGGTCTGGATGACATATAACTGTATGTCGAGTAGCCCCATATTCATTTTACAAAATGCCCGGTGGATGAGAATGAAGTGGGGAGCACTGGGGACCATGCACTGCATTTTTGTTAACCCGTGGCAGCTTTGCAATGGAGGTGGCATGCTGTCCTCTCCTGGTGTGTGCTGTGAACTCGGCCTTCACAATGTGCGCCGACATGACTGGGGTCGCATACCGCGGGCGGGAGCTGAGAAAGATGATCATCGGAGGCTCGTTACCTGCTATTGCAGTGCAGAAGGGAGAAGAAGGTGTGGCTCAATGTGCTACTGAAATAACTCAGCAGATTCTTAAAAGGAAAGGAAAAGGAGGGGAAAAAAACCCAACCACCTTCCCGGGCAGTATTTCCTCCATACGCTCCCACCCCTGCAGCACCAGGTGGAACAGTCGGTGTTTACTGCTCCAGCATTGGACACTTCCATCCGCGAAAACACTTCCCACAAGGCAGTGAACATGCCTGTGCCACGGTAAAAGCCCTGATTCCATGATGGGTGCTTCCGTTCTGAGCCTAATTCTGGTTGTCTGGATATGGATGGCATGCTTGTTCCCAGCTGCGGGTCTAGGCAATTGGAGAATGGAAGCAATTACCCAGCTAATGTAAAGAAATCCTGCTAAGGGGTAAAGGAAGGCTCCCCCGCCCTCTGTCAATTACTCTGAATTGGTGTTTATAGGGAATTAAATCCCCCGGTAATTGCCCACTCTCCCCTTCCTTGTTCTGGGAGAGCCATCATCAGAGGCCAGCACTACTGGCCGCCGAGCGAGGCCCGTGATCCTGCTGTCAAACACCCACACGGCAGGCGCTGTAGTTGTCCTCCCAGGATTGGCCTTCATTCTAGACCCGTGGTCAGCAAACTCGCAAGCCACATGCGGCTCTTTGGCCCTTTGAGTGTGGCTCTTCCACAAAATACCACAGTCTGGGCGAATCTGTTTTGAAGAAGTGGTGTTAGAAGAAGTTTAAAAAATTTGTCTCTCAAAAGAAATCTCAATCGTTATACTGTCGATATTTGGCTCTGTTGACTAATGAGTTTGCTCTCCACTGTTCTAGGGCATTAGCTGAGCCATAAGAAATACTATCATGCAAAGCTATGCTCTCTGCAATTTTCTGATTAGTGTTTGTTGAGCAGGAATTCACATGTGATGGCCTACAGGCGTTTGGTGTCAGGGCAAGTCTCCTTTCCAGCTTGGACCAGGGGGAGTGTGGAGGGGAAAGTGCTGCAGAAGGACACGGGACGAAGGTCCAGATGTGGAGTCCAGTCACAGAATGGCCAGCTTGCTTGTGTCCCTTCCCAGGCCTCCCGCCTCTTCTGGGCCTCGCCGTTCCCGCCTGTGAAGTAGTAGTAGTTAGCAGTGTTCTCATCTGCTCAGGGTTTTATTAAAAAAAAAAAAAAAAGGGACATTTATAGTGGCATATTATAAATGAAGACACCTTCAAAAACAAAGCACTCTGCTAAACGTAAGATGTTATTAAATGTAAACTCCACGAGATGGTTTCAGTGCCCACTGTAGAGGAACGCCGTTTGAAGCCTTCCGGGAGCACACAGGGGAGGCACAGCTTACCTTCCCTCCGGTGGAGGTCTGGGAGGACAGATATCCGCAGGGCAGGCTTATCTCTGTGAATATTGGACCTGGACTTCCCTTTCCCGTTATTTAATCTTATTGTCTTCGCCCTTTATTGTCAAGCTTTGGGAATAATAGGAAAATTGGAAGATTTTTACAAATAGTAAAAAGTTGAAAGACCTTATGGGCAGAGAGAAGAGGTTCTTTAAAAATAGGCCGTGGCGGACTGGCTGTGTAGCTCAGTTGGTTAGAGTGGCTCTTTAGATACCAAGGTTGTGGGTTTGATCCCTGGTGAGGGCACATACAAGGATCAACCAGTGAATGCACAAATCAGTGCTTCTCTCTCCTCCCCTTTCTTCTCTCTCTCAATCGATCAATAAATAAAAATAGGCAGTAGGAATTCTAAAATTTCTTTTTCAGAAGTGACAGACTCAGAAACAGAAAAGGGTTATTAACTTAAAAAAAAAAAATTAACAGCCAGGCTTGCCCTTTCTTGACTTAGGGAGGCACGTGGCGGAAACAGTTTCCTGGGATCCTCTATGGTTTCTGTCACCGTCTCTCCATTCCTGCAGCATTAGCTCCACTGGCTCATTCAAAAGACTCGGCAATATCTTGGAAGCCTAATGCCTCCTTATTTTTATTTTTTCATCTTGCAGGCCATCACACAGTTCATTGCTGAGCTACAATCACTTTGACAAAACGGGAAAATGAAAGGACGCTTACGAGTGGGACGCGGACTATCCCGTTGGCAGTACAGACAGTGCAGGCCTGTGGGGGGGGTGGGGGGGTGGGGAGGAAGTGGCCGTGGGTTTCACTTAGGAACTCAGACTACAAGGACAGGGTGGGAAGTGCAGGGAACGCCCTCCGGGAAATGCCGGAGGGGCCAGGTATTATTAGAAACTTGGAAATGGCTGGGCCTCCTGGATCTGGGTCCAGGCTCCCAGGCCCTCATGGAGCCTGCGGAGGGAGTTCCAGCTCCCCTGCCTCTGCCCACCTCCTCAGAGCAGGGAAATGTGCCTCGACTCTTCACAGGCCTGAGGACAAGGCGGACAGCCCAGGAGGACTAATAATGAGGCCTTCTTGGAAGGTGTGAGACAAACTGGCAGCATGGCTACTGAGAAAACACAATGAGTCTTTGTTTGCAACGAAGGACACTAGAAATCGAGGCGACCCAGGCTCTGAGGTTCCGTAGCTAAGGGAGCCTCGCCCGTCTGTGCCAAGCCGAGCTCTGCATCCGATTAGACCACTGGTACACACACACGTCTCCACACCACCCTGCCCGTGGCTCTCCGAAGCATCTCTTTGTTTTTGTTCTGGGTCAACCCATCCCCCACACCCCTCCCGCCTTTGCCCACTTTCTTTGGCCTCTTGCACTTTTCTTGGAGGGAGGCTGGAAGCAGCCTCCGGCATGGGTGGTGGCAGTGCTGCGGGCTGGCGGTGGAGGACAGCGGCCTAAAAAAGCCCCTCGCCCCGGCTTCTGGCCCCTCTGCCTCCCTTGGAAGCCAGAGTCACTAGTCCAGCTGGGCAATGGGAGGTTCCTGCGCAGGCCCCGGCTGGGTGGGAAGGTCAGAAGGGGAATCGGGGAATCCGGCTGCTGGTGTGTGGGGAGTTGCAGCCTGTGTGTGCCGTGCCTTGGTGGCCCTTGAGGGAGCTGCAGAGACAAGGGTCTAGAGTTCGGTTCAGTGTGCCAGGACCCCCTTCCTTTCCCCCGCTTAGACTTTCTCAACAGAAGCTGCTCTTTGCTTGATTAACTGGAACAAACTCGCTTTGGAGTTTTGCATTTTGGAAACCATGCTGCCGGAGAAGAAACGTGTCTTTTGTAAAAGGCCCCAAATCAATTCCTCCTGGTATAAATGGAGAAGAAAGAACAGAAGGCTTTAATCTACCCTTCTTGCCTATTAGTGAAATTCTACTGGGTGCCCTAGCTCTTCTACATATTAAATGTGCTAGACCTCTCTGTGCTCACCTCCCCCCCCCTTGTTACCGTGGAAACGATGCCCTCGCTCAGGAATCGCATGAGGCCTGCTGCAAATCTGCGGCCGGTGAAGGCCGTTCTTGGGGAAAGGTTGGATTTTCCCAGGATGTCTTCAGTAGTTAGTAGAAAGGGGGAAATATTCCCAGAATACTACCTCTGGAGGCAGTTTTATCTAGATTAAAGAAGAGTGATAGTGTGGCCTGTGTGCCTTCAGACTGCTGTTGAAGAACTTTTTTGGTGCATTTGGCCAGGCTGACGTAGGAAGGATCATTTCCCAGGTGACACTGGGTTCCACACCCACCATGAGGGAGTCTCGGCTCTCGCTGCTCTGTTCAACAGCACTGGCTTTTCCAGATTGTTTGTGATGTTTCAGTTTCTCAGGCCAACTTTCCCAGGAGATGGAGAAGCAATAAATAAAAATAGGGCTTAGGCAGCAGCCAGAGAGCAACACTGGCCCGTCTTCCAAGCTGAACACGTAGCCTGCATCTCACGGTGCAGCCAGGAACCCCTATGACCTTCGACAATGGCTCGGCTCACGGCGGAGGAGACTGGCACCCAGAGGAAGGAAATTGCCCAGGGCACGTCTGGTTGTAGGCAGAGTCTGGACTGAAACCAGCTTTTTGACTCCAAGTCTAGTGGCCTTTCCACACCAGCGCCGACCTACATGAGTCACTGCTCCGGGCCCTGTCAGAGGCGAAGTGGAGTGAAGCAAGTGGGAAGACAAGGCTGTTCTCTGGAAGCTGACCACCGGGCAGCTGGCCTGGGAAACAGTGGAAGGAGAGGGCAGTGCATCCTCACATCTGACCCTATTTTCTTGTTAATCCTCACCTGAGGATCTTTTTTCCATTGCTTTTCAGAGGGAAGAAGGGAAGGAGGTAGAGATGGGGGGTGGGGGAGAGAGAGAGAATGATGGGAGAAAGACATGGACTGGTTGCTTCCTGTACTCACTCTGAGAAAGTCCAGGGAGGGGAGTTAACCACCACATAGGTGGTAGGTAGGTAGGTGCCCCTGACCAGGAATGAAAACTGTGACGCTTCACTGGACCACACTCTAACCACTGAAGACACCAGCCAGGGCTGTCCTCACATTTTAAATCTCCTCTTATTGGTATCTGTTGATCGCGAAAGGACTTCAGTCCAGTCTGGAGACTTGGGTGCTCAGAGATATCATAAATTGTCAAACAGGGCCTTGCCATTTTGGTACATTTGGTTCTGTTGGCCATGCCATCCTTTCTGACCTCCCATCCACCGTGCTGGGCAGTGGCGACAGGCCTTAGTATGAGGGACAGGGTGCCCTGTAGGCTTTTCTTCTTGAGAACCTGCGACAGGGCAAAGTTAGCCTGAGGTGATCACACAGTCTTTAGAGACTTTTAGTGAGGAAGTAGAACGTTTTTTTTTTTTTGTTTGTTTGTTTTTAGAAAGTAGTTTTTTAATCCAGCATAGGATTCTGGTCATGGCTCTGAACTGGAAGGTCTGAAGGTAAAAGTAGGCACGGTGTATATCTTTTGAGTATTTGCTCCTCACTTGTAAATATGTGTTCTTACTTGCTGGTTATTTGTTTGTTCATTCAGCAGTTACCTAGCGGGTGCTTGGGAAACCAAGTTGAGTATTAAACACAACCCCTGGCCTCAGTAATGCTTGGACATAGATGTTTGTTCAGTAACTGGAACATTTTCAACAACAGGAGATGAGCATTTTAACTGCATACATTTAAGGTGAAGGATTGAATATCTTTTTTTATAAGATGGCTGTAGTTCAAGTATCCTTATTATCCTAGGAATAATTCATAAGGTCTCGGTGAGGTCTCACTTCTCATTTTCCTCCAAACAAGCTCCAGTGCCCGAGGGTTTAGTGGGGCCCCTCGGCCTTTGGCTCGGGGTTGTTGCTATGGGAAGGACGGGCCAGGGAGGGAGCTGGGGCCGCGTGTGGCAGAGCTCTAGAGTCTGAATGTGTGGGTCATCGCCACCTCAGGGACCTTTTGACTGTGCATCGGTGGTTGGATGAGAAGGGAGCATGGTGAAGCAAGGAATAAGAGCAATAGCAGGTGCAATTTACTGCAGCACCTGCCCTGGTCCAGGCTCCCTACGAGGCACTTTATATACAGAATGGGGCAAAAGTAGGTTTACAGGTGCGAGTACGAGAAACACCATGTTTATTCTCCTATCATTCTTGATTATTGTATTTTCCATACAAGCAACTGTAAACCTACTTTTGTCCCACCCTGTGTTGTCTCATTTATCCCCCTTACCAGCCTCCGGAGGGTGGGGTAGTTATGTATTTCCATGTCACCAGTGAGGGCACTAGTAGCGAGAGGATCAGCAGATGGGCAGGGTCCTGGGGCCATGTGTGAGGGGGGCTCTCTGCTGTCTAGCTCTGGCCTTGACGCAACACTCCTTCCTCTCGGAACCAGTTGAAAATTTGCCAAGACCATGGTGCCAATTTTCTCCCTACGTTTAATCATTAAAGTGGGATCTCTGTGGGCCCAAAGGGGAAATGAAATGAAGGCAATTGTGGCGGAGGGTCAAGAGCGAAAGGAAGAACCTCAGGCCGAACTGGTAAAGCGAAGTAGAAGTGAACCACGTACTTGGCTTTGACTTCTAACTTACTTTCCTTCGTTATTTCGGGAGACAAACTGGAGGTGGGTGCAGTGAGGATGGTGGAAACAGGAGGTGGTGATTTCTGATTAAATATAATATTCCATGTTCCAGGTAAAGCTAGGCCTGCCCCCCCCTTTTGGTATGGTACCAAGGAGTACATTTTGCTTTCGTCTCGCGTAGGGAATTCGCAGCTGGTGGTAGTTATTTGCCATCTTTTGTGGGCACCCTGAGCATTTGCCTTCATTCCAGGGACTCATCCTTTGACACAATAAAGAGCACAGTGTGACTTCGTATTTAAACCTTAGTGATGTGGAAAATGAGCAAGGAAAGACACTTTGGGCGGCGTTTAAACAAAGATCATGAGGAACGCATCAAATAATTGTTCTGCAGAATTGTTTGCCACAAGACCTGCAATGTTAAGCGTAGCGTTGACATCACGGTGAGATTCTTGGCGCTGAGGCTTCTGCTTGGATCTGCGTGGGCAGTGCCTTCCCGCACTTGCTACTGAAGCTGGAGGCACATCTCTTCTGCACGTGTCTCTGTCTCGTTGTCTTTACTGGGACATGTGCCGTGTGCGTTTCTTTTCTTGCCTGTTTGCATGGATTTGAGCCTAGAGAGCATCGCAGTCTGAGCCCCATTACTAGGGGTAATCACTTTTGGCCAGACTTCCAGGTCAGCACCCGCATTTTTCCTTACTGGGCCCCTCCATGACCTCAATTTTTAGCCAGTCTTGTGAAAAATAATACAATTTGGTTTAGTACAGTGTGGGTCCTTTAGACAAAAATCACATTTATAGGCAGATTACTGGCGCTACAGGTTACTTCAAAATAATTTCTAGTGCTCTTTTTTGAAAAAAACATGAAAGCCAGCGGAGCTGAAGAGGCAGGGAAAGAATTACATTTTTCTTTTTAACGTGCACCAAAAGATGCACTAATGATGCGATTACAGTATATTAAGTAGTTAATACAATAACTGCAAAGTTAATCCACTTTGGATTTTGTGTTGCCCTTGTTTGTGGAGTAATATAATTGTGACAGAGCAATTAACACCCTTCAGAGGGATTAGCAGTAATGACTGGGAGGAAAGAGGGGAAAAGAACGAGTTGCCTGAAGACCGTTTAGGGCTGAGGGCCGTTTTAGAAAGTGCTGAGGCATGAATTTCCTGAGGGTGGTTTTTTGCTTTCCTGCCTCTTACTCATTTTCACACCTGCCCGTGATAACCGATTGGGTCATACAGGTAACATGCATGAAAAGTGATGGCGCTCCAGAGTGGATCAGGAAGAGTGATGTTCCATCTAAGCGACCAGCCCTCAGATAGGGCTTTGCTATGTCCTCAGAAAGGCTTCCTTGTCGTTGTAATTTGCTTATTAAACTGTCTTATTGCTCGTCGTTTGGAAGTTGAAAGCCAAACAAGTATTTGGTGTTGTGTCAGAGCATGGCTGGTCTCTGGGCCAACCTATGGTCCAGTTAATTGTTCTAACTCCTTTTATGGGCTCTGGGCTTTTTAAGGCTCAGCCCATGTTTCCAGACTGAAATCATTCACTTTGACCCACATAGGAGGGAACTGAGGAGAAAGCGAAGACCCAGCCGGAATCCCCGTTTTCCATAGAAATTACTTTTGGAAGAAACTCCGGGAAGCAGGTGAGGGTGGCCCTGTCCTTCACCACAGCCGCACCCTCCGCCACAGCCCCGCCTAAGAATCAGAGAGCACGCTCTCTTTCTACCTCTCTGCACCCGGCTGACACTGTCAGTATTCTGAAGTGGCAGGTTTCTCATTTTGGAATTGAAAAGTAGGCTTTTATATTAAACTAGATGTCTGGTGCATGAAATTTGTGCATGGGATGGGCGGGGGGCTCAGCCCAGCCTGTGCCCTCTCACAGTCTGGAACCCCTTGCTCCTCTTTACCACCCACCTGCTTGCTGCTCCTTAGTGCTACTGCGGAGTCAGAAGAGGCTCCCGCCACCACTGCTGCACTCACGCTCACCAGCCTTGAGCCCGGCTTCTGGCAGAGCGGCGCTCCCCCTGTGGGAGTGCACTGACCACCAGGGGGCAGCTCCTGTGTTGAGCATTCCCCCCCGCCCCCCGCCCAATGGTCAGTGTGCATCATAGTGACCAGTCATTCTGGTCATTCTGCTGTAATGGTTGCTTGGCCTTTTATTATATAGATTTTATTTTTATTTTTTTTTTTAATTTATTTTTTATTGCATAGATTTTAAAATATCCTTTGGTTTAATTCATGAAATTGAGGCATTTAAAACCAAAGACCTCAATTCCATGAATAATTTACTAGTAAAAAACATCATTTGTTGCCCGGCCAGTGTGGCTCAGTGGTTGAGCATCAACCTATGACCCAGGAGGTCATGGTTTGATTCCCAGGTTCCAGGCTTGATCCCCAGTTCAGGGCAAGCAGGAGGCAGCCACTCAATGATTCTCTCTCATCATTTATTGTTTTTATCTCTCTCGCCCTCTTCCTTCCTTGGTGAAATCAACAAACTGTATTTAAGAAACAAACAAACAAAAAAAAAACCCATCATTTGTCATTCAGTGTTACTGGTCTTGGCCTTATGGCCCTGGTCTTGGTGTCCTGGGATCTGCTTGCTCCCCTCGGCCGCCTGCGGCCTTCCCCAGGTGGAGCTGCCCTGCTGGCCTCCCCTGCTCCGTGCAGAACGGTGGAAGCAAGGGTAGGTGGGGCCTCCAGCCTGCCGTGGTCATCTGAGCTCAGGGTTATTTCATCCTCAGGATCTTTCCACAGTTGGCATCAGAGTAAGAGAAGTCAGTGGGCCCTACTGGAACCAAGCAGTCTCGGTCAGGTCGTGTTTCCATGGATTGTCTCGCTGGGTCCGATGGGCTTGTCTGTGCAGCGGGCATCCTCAGCCCCCTCCCACTTGGGCCTGATCGTAGTCAGGGGTCATAACCTATGATAGTTTCTTGGAGACATCTGTGTGTACAACTTACATCGTAATGTGTATGTTTACTATTTTGATGAGCAAAAGCTTATTTTTCTTAAAGAGGCTGATGGAGCCGAAGCCGGTTTGGCTCAGTGGTAGAGCGTTGGTCTGCGGACTGAAAGGTCCGATTCCGGTCAGGGACATGTACATTGGTTGCGGGCACATCCCCAGTAGGGGGTGTGCAAGAGGCAGCTGTTCGATGTTCCTCTCTCATAGACATTTCTAGCTCTCTATCTCTCTCCCATCGTCTCTGTAAAAAAATCAATCAATAAATATATATATAAAAGAGGCTGATGGAAATTTTTGTAAGTAGTATTTGTATTTTCTGTAGGTAAATAGGAATGCAAGTTTTTTCCTAGACAAAAACCTGGAGAGAATCACTAATGGGGGGAAAATGCTGTTGTGTACTGTTAAAAATTCACAAAGCAGGTATCCTAGCCAGTCACCATATATGCATATAAAGTCTTTTAAAGGATGGTTTAAACATCCTTTTAGGTCAATAGTTGTTTTTTATTTTAATCGTTATCTGACATAAATATATATAAAAGCCCAGTGACTGTTAGGGCAAACGACCAGAACAACTAATGGCTATGACACACTTTGTGGCAGCCATCCAGCCTGATCCGGGCCCTGATTGGGCCTATCCCCCCCCCCCCCCCACCAGCCGGCCCACCCCCAGTCAGTCCCCACCACCCCTAAATCACTGTCTGGCTCCCTGGTGCATGTGCATTTCGTGAGCGCACAAGAAAATAATTATCAGTCCCTTCTGTCCCCAGCCAGAGTCTCCAGAGGGCTCTGTTGATACTGCAGCCAAAGTGTGGAATTCTCCCTCCAGGATCCGCAGCCCCAGGAGACCTTCCAAGTTAGCCCAAGAGGCAACCTTCGAATTAACAGGATGGTGGCCCTTTGCTGAGGAATGTACAGAAGCTAGGTGGGGATTTTGTGAAATTGTGGTGCCTTGCAGATTAGGTAAGCTTTCAATCTGTCTTTAAGAGGAGCAGCGAAGAGGACCCGCAGGCTGCCAGGAGCAACATTCAAAACCAGAAAAACTTTTAAACAAACAGACATGAGGGTCATATAGGGAAACTGAGGGCAGAACCCCGGGAATAACCCAGAAATCATTAAAGGGCCATCATTCATCTTGACATACATTTGCCAACAATACATAAACAACTTCATCTCATGGCACATGAAATGCAAAACAGTTCTGTTGTGGGTTTTCTTTTGGCCATCCTTAATGTATAATTAGATGCAGCTGGAGAAAAGCTATAGCTTCCAACATTAGATCCCACAGCCAGCCCCACCCTTTGGCCCCATTGGGGCCGGCTAGCCACACCCTACTGTGCACAAATTTGTGCACCAGGCCTCTAGTCTAATTATAAATGTGTTAAAAAAATTCACATAAATTCTCACATATAATTTCATGGAATAATTGCAACTAAATTACGTGCTTTTTATTTTTTTTTCATGTACATTGTTTATGAAGATCAGACTTGAGAAAACATAACCTAGGAGCATTTGCCTGCCGTAGGTAAGCCTAAATGCCATCCTGATGCTGCGCACTAGCCAGGATTAGAGAAAACTCTTGAGCAGCAAGATTGGTAATGGGTGAAAGCCTTAATGTTGAAGTAAGTTCTTATAATGCAATTTTCTTGTCTTATTTTCTTACAATTTTAGCTAGAAAACTAATAACAATGTTGTTTGAAAGAAGTGGTTAAAAATAATCACATTGAACAGAAAACGAATCTCTGGCCTTTGGTTAAACATTGATTTACTCAGCTAGTGCACTGCCAAGCTCCTCTCTTCCCTCCCCTCTCCTCCCCACTCCCGCTTCTCCTCCCCATCCCTCCCCTCCCCTCCCCTCCCCTCCCTCTCTCACTTTTTGTGTGAAATGCTGGCCTTGGGCACAGGCTTGTGGAGGGCAAACATTTATTTTCTGCCTTTGATTGAGGTTTTGACCCCGGAGGAGGAAAGTGTGGGGATGTGGAGGAATGCCAGGGCTGGCCTGGGCTCCCTGGGGCATGCAGTGCCATTGTAGGTGGTCCTGGGGATGGCAATTGTCAGTGCCCTTTCTGACCTCTCCCGACGTCACCCAGCTCGTCTCCTTGTCTTCTCGATGTTCGTAACTACATCACGGAAATGTGTTTATATGTTAAAGAACACAGGATAGTGTGGTCAGAATTTTGGGGCACACACAGGTGAAAAATAGACTGTCCTTACCCACTAGACACTTTTAGCTGGTGCCTGTGGAGCGGGGACACAAAAATACAACGTTTCCTTTCACCTTCTGAGTTCTTCTTGCTGGACTAACAATCCAATGAACGTGAGGCAGATCCACAGGAGGAGATGTCCAAGTTTTTACCGATGTACATGTGGGGGTGTCATAAGATACGAGGCCCTAAGACACATTGGACAGTTGAGGTTCACATGGCATCTTGGACAAAGGAGAAGGGGAGCAGGGGCCTGGGATTTCACCGGGGAAAGAACACCATTGGCAGGTAAGCAGCAGGTGGTGAACAGATCCCTGCTGGGCGGCCCAGCACAGGTGGGGGAGGGGGTCCAGGGAACAGTCTTGCTTGGTCCCTCCTGTGGGCCACTTAACTCACATCTGCGGAGGCGGCTGCACAGGAGTGGGTGCACTGGGGTCCCCTTCCCCAAGCACGTTTTCCTACCTGAACCCTAAGGCAGGAGAGGAGGAGGGTCCGAGATTCCTTGAAAGTCTTTTGTTTCCTAGAAACCAGCTTACAATCAACATCCCCAAAGGCACCTCCTGGGTGGCAGAATTCAGTTCCCCTCCTGGGGAGAGGATTGACTTAAAGAAAGACCTTATGCAGGCTAGAGGAGAGGATTCCTGGATGGTCCGAGGAAGGCTAGGGGCAGAGACATGAGCTTGGGTGTGTATAGTTCTATTGACACCCCCCTGGATGCAGTATGCGTGTGAATGGGTGTTTCTTTCCAATGTTCAGCAGTCTTGTCTATTCCGCATAACTTCACTGCATTCCGCGGTCAGTTTTTAAAAACTCAAATCCATGCCCTGGCTGGTGTGGCTCAGTTTGTTGAGCATTGTCCCAGGAAATGAAAGGTCCCTGGTTCGATTCCCGGTCAGGGCACATACCTAAATTATGGGTTCCATCCCCAGTGGGCAGGCAGCTGATCATTGTATCTCTCTCACATTGATGTTTCTCTCTCACTCTTCCTCTCTCTCTAAGATCAATAAAAATATATTTAAAAAAAAATTTTTTTTTTAAACCTCAAATCCAGTGAGTGTGATAAAGGGGGCTCTTCTGAGCTTTCACAGGGAAGGGACTGTGGCTTTACTTGCATCTGATCTCCAAAGCTTAGCACAGGGTTTGGCGATTAATAAATGCTAATAAATACTGGTAGAAGAAAGGAAAAAAACACAAACTCCTGGGGTTATTTTGGGGGTAAGAGCTAAGAGGGGAATTCATTTCTGAGTAGATAAACCGAATATAATTCCAGGATTATTTTCTCCTTAAGAATAAGCGCTCGGGGAGACCGAGTGAACTTCCTCCGCAGGTGGGCTGGCTCTGCAGGAATAGAGATTACAGCGTTTCCAGCTCATGTTCCAAGCGCATCCCCGGGGGCAGGCTCGGGGAGGCCAGGGACTGCACACACAGCTTTGCATAATTGATTAACTCTGCATAGCTGTTTGCATTTCTTTCCTAAAATAAAGTTCATTTTCTAATTAACTCTCCAGAACTAATAAGTGCCAAAACCCAGGATGTGTATTCAGTCTTGTGATCCAAAGTGATGTGGCTGGCTCCCTGAAAAGGGATAATTAACGGTCTTGTGTCTCTCAGGGCGTTCTTCTTTCTGGAATTGGTAAACAGGTCTCTGAAGTGAGCTAATATTTATTTATTGTTCACCATGGGCCAGGCATTGTACTGAAGACGTCACCTTATCCCCTCCTTTGATTGTTTTATCATCGCAAGCACCCCATGAACTAGCACTGTATCTTCATTTCTCTCTCCGAGAACCGATTTTTCCGTAGCGAAGTCCCTCGAAGTGGACAGTAAATAATGGCAGAGCTAGCTTTGAGTTGAAACAGGCCCTGGAAGGCCAGCCAGCACTGCTTCTTTTCTTCCAGGCGGTCCCGTGTTCCTTGGCGTGGCCGCATTTCTGCTCTCCGTCATGCTTGCGCTCTTGTCAGATGTGAGAAACAGCAGGGAGTGGGGCTGTACAGATAAGTAGCCCACAACGACGCCATGACACAGGTTGAGAGAGGTTTGGCAAATCGTATCACCTGCATGATGAATGGTAGGTTGTGACCACGTCATGCACTGGGGACCCGCTTTAGAGCAGTACTACCAGTGGAAGGTTTGTATGTCGCACCAGCAGAGACCCTGGGGCCGGGAGAAGTGGTGTGATGAGTGAACTTGGAGCTTCGGGGGGCGGGGAGGCGTGGTGCTTAAGGATTCTGGCTGGCAGGGAGGGCTCTTGGAAAGTTTTAAGGGCAGTAAACATTTTGAATTCACTGCATCAGTAACTTTTGAATAAGGCATCCAGGTACCTCATAAGACGTAAATATAATGTGTGAACACAGGGCTCAGAAGTGGGAATGAGCCTCTCAGCTCTCCTCTGGATTAGCAGCAATATGAAAAAGACAGAGGATGAAGAATTTTTTAAAATGGAGTTTTAGGTTTTGGTTTTTATTTTAAAGCAGGATATAAAACAGTGTGTGTGTGTGTGTTTTTTCTCTCTCCCATCTCCATGACTACCAGGATAGGAAACTTAATAAAAAACAATAGCTATGTTTATGCTAGAAAAGAAATCATTATTAGTCGTGACAGTTTTTGAGTCAGAGTGTCTAGATAATCAACGATGATCAATGTGTTCAGATAATATAATTTGGCCGATGTACAACTGTTAATATTCTCCTTTTTACAAAAAGGCAGAATTTGCGTTAATTATAGACCTGGCAGTACAACCTTAAGTAACGTTCAGAGCATTACAGATTGAGCTTTGAGTTGATGGTATAGTTTGAAGTTTTAAAAAGTGGATGTGTGCACACAGATGGAGGGAGAAAGAAAAAAAAATTAATACTGTTTGTTTTTTTAAAAATGCTCTTGAACATGATGTGACTGTGTAGAAGGTGAGAGAATACACTAAGCCTTCAGAGACAGAGGGAGGAAATAAAATAACCTTTCTTTTTCTTTCAAGGCAGATGGATGGGGATGGCATTGGGTACAATATTCAGGATATTGTAATTTCTAATGGAAGAGAAAAAGTTCCCAGAATAGTCTGTGACTATTATGTCGGATGCTGATTATTTAGGAAAAAAAAATTAAAGCATTAGGGGAATTTTTCATTAATAGAGATATAAAGAGCCCTAGCTGGTTTGGCTTAGTGGATGATAGAGCATCAGCCTGCGGAATCAAGGGTCCCAGGTTCGATTCCGGTCAAGGGCATGTACCTTGGTTGTGGGCACATACCCAGTAGGGAGTGTGCAGAAGACGGTTGATCGATGTTTTTAACTCTCTATCCTTCTCCCTTCCTCTCTATAAAAAAAAATCAATAAAATATATTTTTAAAAATAGAGATATATTAATAAAAGAGTTTTATTCCTGATCTCCTTTTTCAGTCTGAGGAAACCCATATGGCTCTGGCCAGCACCATCCCCCAGCAAGTCGGGTCTGACGCCCAGTCAGCGGGAAGAGCTGGGAGCAGAGGGCCAGGGGTCTGCAAACCCCCGGGCAGCCTGTGTGCTGGAGAGCGGAGATCCGAAAGACGAACACTTCTGTCATCTCGCTGGGAAGGAGGCTGAGCGTAGGGGCTCTTCCTTTAAAAAGCAAACTCACTGCACCCCCATTACACACAGTGTGTTCACTGCATTCCCTGCGTGGAGAAAACCGGACTATAAAATGAGTGAGCGTGTCTCTGTGTGCTGATGATCCCTGCTGACTTACACATTTAAAAATCATTTCCCCAATTGTTATCTTCCCAATTTTGGTATCTCTGTGCCCACACCTCCTGGTCAGTTGGCTCACTGTGTTTTCCATTGGCTGCTGCACAGCGAGCGTTTCCCTGGGGCACTCTCTGCCCCTGCCTGCCCTGTGCTTTCCTTCTGTTCTAGAACATTCTGGCTTCCATCCTATTCACCCAGCCAACTCTTCATCTTTATGGCACGCTCATTTTTTTTTTTTAGATGGACTTTAATGTGTTGGAAAGTGGGCAGCGATCATTTTTACTGGAGTGCAGGTCTCGGTGTTGTTGAGCAGAGTGGTCTCCAGCCTCTGCAGTGATGTCATCATGATCGCGGGTCCCCTGGGGGCCAGGGTTCTGGCTGAACACCCTTCGTGCTTTCGCATCAGATTTATCATCACCCTGGCGAGGAGGTGGCGTTTTCAGTTTAGAAAAGACGATATCGGGGCTGCAGGGAAGCTGTGAGGTGGAAGCGCTTCTGTCTCCTGTCCTTAGCTCAGGCTGCCGTCTCTTCCTGCTGAGGCTCACTCTGCCACGGACGAGGGGAGGAATCTTGCTGGGGCGCTTGATGAGACACCACAGCTTGTGCTCACGATGCACAAGGCCCTGCTAGACTGGAAATAGTCATGGTGAGACCCAGTCCTGAAATACCTTAAGGTAAAGAGGTCCCTGGAGATCGCCCAAGACCTCTGAGGGATAACTGTTTAAAAATAGAGCAAGAGTTAGTCTTACATCATCTGCCTGGGAGTAAGGTAAACGGTCTTGGTGCAGAAGGGAACATGCCTCTAATGAAGTATCTGATCTGTGAGGAGGCCTGCCACTGTTCACAGTGGCAGATTTAGAAAAAAAACAGTACAACTCATGTTTAATAAGCAGATGAAATAAGATGTGCTAAAACCCCTACAGGCTTGAGAGGTGGGTTATTGTGGTGATGGGCTCATTTAAGGATGAATGAGTCCAGGGATCTACAAGGTTGAAATCTCTCTTCTTTGCACCATTGAATTCCCTTCAAGTGCTCTCCCAGGCCAGACAGAATCATTAGCCTTGCAGAAAATGCTTGCCCTTTTTTAAAAATGATGAAATTGTGGCCAGTTTTGTAAATATGACTTACGCTCGACTCTGTGTAGACCAAGGGGAGTCGGCTGACGGAGGCCTGGGTTTTCTGGGTCTGACGGGTGTTCACGACCCACTTCTATCCTGAGAGTCCAGCCTTCTAGAGTTATCTAAATGTGTTAGTGTAATTTTAAACCGTGGGCACGTTTCGGGAGGCGCACTTTTTATCCCTGTTTTGTTTAAAAAGTACACGGCATCACACTAACATCCAGCACATTTTGTACTGCTGCTTCTTACAAAGATTGTTCAGTCACTGGTGGTGAGAGAACAGCGAGAATCCTCATCCTCCTCCATCACGAGAGCATTCGGTGACCGTGTTATACTGTTTCAAATGATGGTTTCCGTTCCTCTGTAGCTGCGATGCCCATTGGAGTGGAGTTACTCTGATTGAAAAGGTGGTGGTTGATACGTGTGGTGCCGGGGCAGTAGACAGCCGGTGGGAGAGTCGTTGTAAGATGCCTGTATGTGTGTGTCCTATCACCAGGCGAAACCTCAGTAGGGAACCGGGGCCCCACACCTGTCTGTCTGTCTGTCCGCCCAGGGTCTCCTGGGAAAGTCTTCTCAAACATTTATAGACATTGCTAGGGTTGTTTGGGTTGGAAGTCATGGGTAAAGCATAAGCAGAACAAAACAAACATTTTCCAAATAGAAACTTTGTTGGTCACGGAGAGGTATGGGCGTCCTGGCAGCCGCTCCCCCAGAGAAAGAATAGGCTGGTGGCATTTTTCTGGTGGGAGAAGCGGATGGTACTCCGGCTCAGCTGGTGATGAGGCAACATGTGGTTGGTTTTATGAGGACTCAGAGGCAGAGGGTGACCTGCAGGCCAATTATGCAGTGGGCAGAGTTCTCTAAACCCAGTAGTTGGCAAACTCATTAGTCAACAGAGCCAAATATCAACAGTACAAAGATTCGAATTTTTTTTGAGAGCCAAATTTTTTAAACTTAAACTTCTATCACCATTTCTTCAAAATAGACTCACCCAGGCCATGGTATTTTGTGGAAGAGCCACACTCAAGGGGCCAAAGAGCCTCAGTTTGCCGGCCACGGTCTACACCGGTTGCCCTGATGGGACGCGGCTCTTGGTTAGGCCATAGGCATCCTGCGCTGTTGGTTGTCAAACGAGGTGAGCTTGTTCCAGGTGACCGGGGAAAGGGGCTACCTAAGGGAAGCCAATGTACAAGTGCTTTTCATCCCCGTCTTCATGGAAACGAAGAAGAAAGGACAGTAAAGGAGCAGGACAGTGAAGCCGCGGTGTGCCATGCCATCTTGTTTCGGACAGCCAGCTTTGTGGAGAGCTGAGGTTTTCTATCTTAAACATTGACGTTCCTCGTTTAATCCTTTTGAACTGAGCTCTTTGGGAAGTGGCTGCTGCCCTCTGCACACATCACGTGGGGCGTGTGCGTGTGGCTGTGAGAGGGATGGGCCCCCGGCTCCCACTCTGTGCCCCGCACTGTGTCCCTCCCCCTGGGGGCAAGCGGGACACAGACGGCTGGGGGGGGGGCAGGGGGGAATCTCACCCCTCTCACTGCGCAGGGGTGCAGCCCCTGCTGGGGTTCCATCTCTCCGACTTTAGTTTTCTTCATCATACTCTTCAATCATCTGACATCTTCAATGTCACTTCAATATTAATTTTACCGCTTTACATGAGGGCAGGGGTCTTGGACTGTCCTCTGCTGGGACGTCCGTCGGCCGCTGGGACAGTGCCAGCACACAGCGACATGGAAATATTTGCCGATATATTGTCCGGCTGACATGGCTCAGTGGCTGAGCATTGATCTATGAACCAAGAGGTCGTGGTTCGATTCCCAGTCAGGGCACGTGTCTGGGTTTTGGGCTGGATCCCCAGTGTGGGGCGTGCAGGAGGCAGCTGGTCAGTGATTCTCTCTCATCATTGATGTTTCTCTCTCTCTCCCTCTCTCTCTCCCTCTCTCTTCCTTCCTTTCTGAAATCAATAAAAATATTAAAAAAAAGAAATATTTGCAGATATAGCCAGTTGATTAATTAAAGCTCATTTAATCATCACAGCTGTGCTGCAGGGTAGGCGGCATCCTCTCTGTTTGTTTGCTGGTCAGACAGCCCCTTGTGCGCTGCTCCCCTGCTTACAGTTCTAGTGTTCAGCTCCCTGTACTTGTACTTCTCTGTCTCCCTCACTGGACAGCAGCCATTTGGGAGGCTCACCATTGAGTCCACAATCCTTGGGCCTTCTCAGAGAGCCTGCTGTCAGGTGTCAGCCGGGCAGTCATTGCACAGTGGCTAGTTTGCTCAGTTCTGGGGGAGGTGGGTTGTGGACTTAATGCAGGGGGAGAGGGGGTGAGGGGGGCCGGTGGGGTGGAGTGGCGTAGAAAGAGCAGAGTGAGATAAACGAGTGGTGAGATGACAGCGCATCGACCTTGTCAGGGTGAGTAAGTTGGCTTCCTGCTTCTTCTTCAAGCCCTCTCCCTCTCTTTGTGCTCTCCCTCTGCCCCAGCTACCCTGGCTCGGAGTTGGCTCAGACACTGTCTTTTCTCTGACCCATCCAAGGGCTGAAATGCACATCAGGGTTTATATGTGCCCTATAAATAAGGCAGAGTTGGGGTGCAAATAAGATGCTCCAGTGACTTGTAACCTTTTTACTGTAGGGACTGGTAGTTTTTGTTTTGTTTTGCTCTTTACCCTGGATCATAACTAAAACTGCTGTTAGTGTAGGGGCTCTGGACTGCAGCCCAGGGGACCAGGTCCCACCTTGTATATCTCCAGGAATTTGCCATCCTTAGTGCTTTTTCTCCATGATTTGGTTCAAAAGCCACCACAGAAATGTGAGATGTTGATCTAGTTCTCCACTCATCTAGCTGTTCGCTCACCCACCTGCACACCTCTTCATACCTTACCGTTTCCAAAAATAGAACTTAATTTGTTTAAATGTATGAAATTTAAATATCTAACACTTAGTATATATTAAAATACTTATATGGTTTAAGGTGTCAAAATATAAGGTAGGGGATACAATATGGCATTAGAATATCTAATAATAAGCACTCAAGTATTTGCTATTAACTATTCCCCTTTTTCAAATTTTCTTTATTGTTTTAAAGCAAATTAGGAGACCGTGTGAAGGGAAACTAAGGGGTCAAAGTACATACTAGTGGGTGGGTGAACTTGCTAAAAGTGAGTGCAGATGTTTTCCTGAGCTCTCTAGTAGCCAGTGCAAAATACATAATACATGATACTACTTAGAGAAGTCATACTGCCTGTAAAACTGATGCTATGTGAAAAAGTAGGGAACAGCTCTAGGAATGTCCCTACAGTAAGGGATTTTTAGGGCAGCTTCCTCTAATGCTCTTTAGCGTTGGCCAGTGGAACAACCAGAAAAATATACCTCGTAATAGCGATCTACCAGAGACAAAGCAACTTTAAAGGCGTATTCTATAGAATGTGGAATGGAAATATGTGTCCCCAAGTCTTCCAGTTCTACTCTTCTACAAACAGAGCTGGTACATTTAAATGAGGCTGGGGTGAAGGGTGAGGACTGGGGTGAAGAAATGTAGGGAGGAGATATGAGCTGTAACTAAGACTATCTTTATTTTTTCCTTTTGATATCTGTCTCTGCATTTTTTTATGTCTTTCATTCAATGCTCTTAGCTCTGTTTTCCTGTGTGTCTCTGTTGACCCTGTCACGGTGACATGATCCTATGTCTTTCCAAAATTTCAAACTTTGTTGGCTCTAGAATATTTTCTTTGGTTTATACACTTGACATTATTATTCTTTTGAAAAAGTCCATTAGATTGCAAGGTAAAAAATAA
This sequence comes from Pipistrellus kuhlii, assembly GCF_014108245.1. Taxonomy (NCBI): domain Eukaryota; kingdom Metazoa; phylum Chordata; class Mammalia; order Chiroptera; family Vespertilionidae; genus Pipistrellus; species Pipistrellus kuhlii. The sequence goes on from NW_023425404.1 coordinate 137,720,619, forward strand.
TCTGTAATTGTCTTGCTTTCTAATTTTGCCCTTATCAACTCTGAGATTTTGTGATTTCTTAAATTCTCAATGAATGGGAAATTAAGCTGTTAATATGATTGCAGTTGGGAATTTATATGAGATGATGACACTAGATGAGTGTGTGGTCTTAGGCAGTGCCTTTCGGGTGTGATTTTTGGTCTGAATATTTGACGTTTGCTTTCCCATGGCTGTCACAGATCTGGAATCTACCTTTTATTTTATTATTGGGAGTTTTCTACACAGGTTGATGCAATCTCTCAGCTAATAAAAATCATATTTTCCAGTCCCCTTGCTATTTCTTTTTCACCATTTATGGAGTGAAAGGAAGTAAAATTAGATACAATTTGATATCTGATTTAAAATAAATATTTCTGTAGAGTCAGAAATCCAACAACATAAAAAAATAATATTGATTCTTCTCTTTAAAAATGATTTTCTCTCTTTTGGCAAAAAAAAAAAAATGTTTGGTTCTCTCCTCCCATGGTGTTCATTATTTTAGATGTTCCCATTACATTCTGTGCAGTTCCCCTCTCCCCCTTCTCCTCCCCCAGTAGCACCTACATCCCCCTCCCCCGCCCCATAGCACCTACATTTGCTAAAATAGTAAATTAACCTGTCTGTCAACACCATTAGGTGGTCAGCTCTTTGAAGGCAGAGATCCCTGGTGACTGGTGGAGTAATGTCTGGCATATCGTAGACATTCAGTAAATCTTCATGAATGAAGAGAAGGACCCACAACATAATGAATACTTTCAAGGCCACAACTAGTCATTGGGTTGGACACAGCTCCTATAGTGTCATCTCAAATGATCAGCTCAAGCCGCATCTTCGTTCAACAAAGGTCCCTGGTTTTAGAGCTGAAAGCCCCACCCTGAGTTCCTGGAATTCAAAATCTTAGAGTCATCTTTGCATCTCTTTTGCCCCCTGACATTTCTTTTATGTTTTCCTCCCCAAACCCTTCCATTCGTACTGTCTTTATTCTAGTTTACCCTTTTGGTCACTTGTAACCTGGCCTTGCTGACACGACTCCCCCCTGACCCCCCAGCCACACTGCACCCCGCTGCACCCAGCCTGGGTTGCCTGCACCCTCCCTCCACGAGGTTTCCCTTACAGATGGCCGGAGTGGATTTCCTCTGGAAGTTCTGCAGAGCAGCATAATCCAGTGGCCATCCTTGGTTACTCGATGACCCTCAGCTCTGTAGGCTCAGACAGGGGTTGATGAGTGTAACAGCCGTTCAATGTGTCAGCCGGTTCAGGAAGTAGGTCTATTGCCAGCTTACTGACTGACTGTGAGATTAGAACTGATGCTGTGTTCCATTTCGTGGCCCGGGATACTAATGTGGAAACAGCCCGAGCACATTCATTCTCTTCCTGTAGCCAGGGAGCCAGACCACAGTCAGAGGCTCTGCTGGCAGGCCTGGGATAGAAGCATAGAGAAGTTAAGTGTCCAACAACATCAGATTAATACCCACAGGCCGTCGGCCTCCCTGCCTGCCCCTGCCCCACGGTGGGGCTGCCTGTGCCGTGCCGGTGGGTCCTGGACCCTCCAGGACTGAGGGCGGTGCCTGCAGCTCTCTCGCTGTCCGTGGCTCTGAGGGGCAGGCCGTGGTGGGCTCTCTTTAAGTCTCTACTTCTCTCCACTTTCAGGTCTGCCCAGGCCCGCGTGCTTGACATTCTTGCCCTCGGATTTAATGCTTTCTGTTTTGTAGGCTTTGGAATTGTTTATCTATGATGACTTTGCATATCTTAACTTTTAAAGTTTAGCCCTGAGAGCAGTAGGATTTGCCTAATTTCGGAGCCTTCCTGCCTTGTTGGAAGTCTGTTTCCCGGCCTGGCCCCGGGGTGCTCTGTCAGCGCCCCCGAGCCTGATATCCAGCCTGTGATCTGTTCTTCCCTCTGCTAATACATGGGGCCCCGGTTTCAGTCACCGGGCCTCTGCCGGGGTGTCCTGAGCTCTTACACGTTGGCTTGTCTCTCTCATAGGTATACTGTTGGGGCCAAATAAAGTGATACCTGTTCATTTATGCATTGCACACGGGTGAAGCGACTTCTTTTTTAAGCTTTCGTATGTTGAACATGACACTTTGCATAACTATTCCATTTAGTCTTCTTTGAAGCAGATTACTCCTTTTATCCCCATTTTATAGAGGAGAAAAGTAAAGCTCTTAGGGGTTCGCTTGGAGGAGGGCTGCCGGGGTCTGTTGGACTCCTTTAATTTGCTCTCAACTTCCAGTGCCTCTGCTCCATCCATCTGGATTCTAAACTCCCCCCAAAGTCATTCCTGCATTGTTGCCCCTCCATTCCAGCCAAGAGCTACTCACCTCTCCATGCCTCTTCCAGCGTGTACTCGCTTTCTCACTCCTGTCCTTCCCTCTCCAGCCCTGGATGAGCCCTTGGGGTACATCGATATCCCGGAGTCAGAGCCTTCTGGGATTATGTCCAGGCTCCGCTGTGCTGCTTCGGACAAGTCAGTTAACCTCTCTGCACCACTTAAAAAAATGGGCCTAACGGTGGCCATTGCCTCGTTTATTTTCTGGATGATTTCATAAAATCGTGTGTGCAAGTTTTTGTCAGTGGCTGTGCTTGTGGTCCCTCAATAGATCAGCTACTTTCACATTTATTTTTACTTGGGGCTACAGTGAGGCATATATTTTAACATCATGGCCTGTTAAAATATATTTAAATCAAGCATTCCACAAGGACTTTCTCCTTTCTCTTCTTGAGGGTGTGTGTGTGTGGTGGGTGAGTGTGTGTCTGTGTGTGTGTGTGTGTGTGTGTGTGAGAGAGAGAGAGAGAGAGAGAGAGAGAGAGAGAAACAATGCTGATCTTGACCCATTTAAAAGCCCTGTGAGGTCCGAGAGAGGATTTCATCCTTCTGGGCCCCCATGGGCCTAACCGGTTTCAAGAGGCTTGCTTGATCTGTTCCGGTGGATGGGTTTCCGTGCCAATTACACAGTTACTTACTGAGTGCCCCTTCTCAAGGACTGGCCAGCGAGACCCCCGGGCAGCTTTGTTTCTGCTCCGCACAGGAGCCTGCGCCCTCCTGCCCACGCGGTGCGGGCGCCCGCACTTGGCGGGGAGGCCGCGCACAGCTGTGTCTGTGACAATGGACCGCAGTGTTGGATTCCTCCTCTCCAGGCCAAGGCACGTCTGGGGGCCCCCGGGGGGATGTGTGGTGTCGGGTCTGGAATCTCTTGTTCTGCGTGCTGTGCCTCTGCTCAGGGCCACGCACCCACCTGTGCAGAGGCCGGCGTCTCTGTTTGCATCCTGTGTTCCCGGCTGTGCTGGCCTCCACCGCCTCGGCGTGCGCTCAGCTGTGTGTGTGCTGCCTGCCTGCCTGCCTGCCTGCCTGCCTGCCTCCCAGCATCCAGGCTTCCGGAGCGAGGGCCTCTCACAGCTTACAGCCCCGGGCGGGTGCAGGGAACAAGCCTGGTGCTGGTGGTGCCTCGGCACTGATCTGCCGGCTACTTCCCCGGGCACTGGCGCTCGGCTTCCTCTGCCTCTTCCTCTCCCAGGGCTGCTCCCGCGAGGCTGGGGCTCACATCCGAACCCCATGGCTGGGCTCTCGCCTTTGGTGGTGGTCTCGGGGTCAGCACACATCCCTGCCGCCTTAATTTCTGATGGGAGGGCTTTCTCATGCATAGATGTGTTTCCTCCCGTGAGGTTTATTCAGGCGGATGCTTTTCCCTCCCGCACGCCAAGTCAGAGACCGGCTCCCAGCCACTTTCAGGAAAATGCTGGGCCTTCTCTTTGTTTCTAGTGCGATCAGCACATGCAACTCTGGTTCGGTGCCAGTCGTGGCAAATGTCACGTGCTTCTCCCTCCCCTAGAGAGCGTTTGGAATGGTCAGCACGGACGATAAGCCCTCGTCATCTCAGGAGCCAGAGGAAGGGAAAGTGCATCCCACCATTTCCCCGAGGCACACCTGGCAGCCAGCGGCCGCCTCACCGCTCCTCTCGTTTCCCATCCAACAAGCGCTCTGCCCATTTCCTCCTCACCCAAGCCAAGGCACTCTCCCTCCTGTTTCCTTTCTACACTGCTCGCTTGGCTTTTTGTCCAGTTCGTGTTCAATTGCCTCACGATTTCGTGCCCGGAGAGCCTTTGGCATACAGAGAAGTGTTGTTTTTGTGATTGGACGGCTTCACTGCCATGGCATCTGTTTACGTCTGAGCTGGCACGCAGGTGAGGTGGGGCCTGGGCCAGGGGAACGGAGAGAGATCGGCCAGGCTGACCGTGGGAAGGTGCGATCCACACAGCAGAGATGTCGTGGGCATGACTGCCACACAGCCCTGGGGGCCCTGCTGCATGTGACAAGGGCTACAGGAAAGGAGGTACTGCCACCCCTGGAGATGTGAACTTCCTGCCGAACTGAATGCGGGGCAATGGAGTTGAAGATAAATGAAGTCCCTTCGACAACAGCATCTTTAACCATTGCTCTTTTCAGCAATTCCGTTTCGAGAGGGCTACTTGAATTCAGGAAACCCATTACATGGGGAGAGTTTTCTCTACCAGTAAAATGTGGGGTCTATTCTGTGTCTGTATCCCCAGTTCTTTAAGATCCCCCAAATGGGATGAAAAGTTGCTTAAATGTTTTCATGCAAACTCACAAGAGCAGGAGTTCTGGCCCACATGGGAAATACATTAGGAAATAGATAAATGTGTTTCTAAATCCTATTAAAATGCTCAACGGTTATATGAGACATGCAAGTGTATAAATATTTTATTTTTATTTTTTAAATAAATTTTTATTTATGTTGAGAGAGATAGGAAGGGATAGGGAGAGAGAGAGAGAGAGAACAAACAAACAAACATCAGTCAGCTGCCCCCTGCATGCTGTCAACTGGGAATCAAGCCTACAACCCAGGCACGTTCCCTGACAGGAACAAACCCCAGATGCATGGGCGGACACCCAATCAACTGAGCCACACCAGCCAGGGCAAGTGTGTAAGTACTTTAAAATGTAACGGGCACACGGAAATGGGATGTTCCTGCAATTTTAACAAAAAACTTTACTCCCCAAGAGGAGAACAAAACACCCTAAGTGTCCAAGGGAAAAACGCCCTTTATCCACACATGCAAACAGTCCCCTGGTTCCTAGCTGTCACAAGGGACATGGCGCGTCATATTGCGCTGGGTCCAAGTTCACGAGAAGCAGGTTTGAAGTGGCAGGTAGTGGGAAAGTAATTTATGTGCCATGAAAACCCATTCAGCAGGGGCAGCACTGCTGGGCATGTGACACTGAAGGGGCCTTGACCTCACACCGGGAGACAAAAGGCTTCAGTGGCTGAAGGTGCTGATTGGAGGTAGATATCCCGTCTCCCTCTCCAGTAAGAGCAGAAACACAATCGTTAGGGGTCTTGAAAGAACAAGCTTTTGTTCTTTCCCACTTAGTGACAGTGAAGACTAAAGTAGGAACTTAAAAACTAGGAGCATAATCAATTTTAATGTCAGGAACTAAGCCAAAGCCGGACGTTAAATCAGGTGCTCCATCCCAGCATGGGTGAGAGGTATTGACTCTCATTTAGATTTTGAGAAAAGAAATGAATGGCTATTGGGGTCAGGCATGGGAAGCGGTAATTAGTAACAGGATAAAAGGACTCAGAGTGAGATTAACATAGATCACCTTGTATTTAGCTTATGTTTTATTTCATTCTGTTTGCTCTTCCAGTCATCTAAATTAACTGCCAGAATTGCATTTCTCAATATGTAGAGCAATGATCAAGATTATTTGTATTTTATAGTGGACCATAATTTCATTATTAGTGGCCCGGTGCACAAAATTCTTACACATGAAAAGGGGATTAATTAGAGGAAATATTTTAATATTGCTATTTTCCCTTTCTCTATGATAGATGTGTCAGAGATGAAAGAAAATTATTAAAATGTATGTGCAAACCTTCCTCCTGTCAGAGACTGGGGCACACCACGGCACCCAGATCAAGTCCCCGCCCACCCACTTGTGCCCCAAAATCATGCAAGACCCAGACCCAAACCCAGACCTGGCTGGTCCCACCTTTGTCAAGCCCCGCTGGGCAGGGGGCTGCAGCCTCAGGTCCTTCGGCCTGGGGCAGGGATGGGGGCGTGGCCTGAGGTCCCCTGTCAAGCCCCGTGGGTGGGGAAGGGCGGCCTCAGGTCCCTGCTGATTGCTTGTTAAGCCATGTCACAGGAACTTGGCCTCTGCTGTGGGTGCAGCCATCTTGTGCTACGAAAACCCCCGCCTCCGCTGTGGGCACTGCCATCTTTGTGGTGGAGATGGCCAATTTGCATATTCCCTCTTTATCCTATAGGATTTATTGGAAAATATTAATGCAGTTTTGCATAGGAAGGGATAGACTTTTCAGAGACTTTGTTCTGGGCAGGAATTTAAAATATTCTACAAGAATTTGATAGGAAGTATAGTACAGTATTTGCTTTATGAAAAAGCCCTTACGCTGAATTTACCATTTAGGTTTCTAATTTTATCCATTGGTTGTTTTTTGTTGTAATTTGAATTGGGAGCCTAGAAGGAAACAGGAGGCGGGGAAAATAAGTGAACTTGTTGCTCACTTCTTCACTATAGTGTGATAACTGTGTTCCATTTAATTTTGTCTGCTTTGATGCTCAAAATATAAGAAATACTTTCCAGTCCCAGGCTTCAAGAAGCTTATTTTTTTCAACCTTTGGGCCAGCCAGGTCTCGGTGGTGAGGGCTGTCCTGTGCATTGTAGGATGTTTAGCAGCACACCTGGCCTCTACCTGCCAGGTGACTGTAGAATTCCCAACCCCTCTCCCCCTGTTGTGACACCCAAAAATGTCTCCAGATATCGATATCATCCCGCGTCATTAGGGGGAGAAACAAAAGTCACCCTTATTACAGAACCCCCATTTTTCAACTTGATAGAAAACTCAGCAGTTCCGAGTCATTTCGGGTGTTCCATTTCTTCTGTTTATTTCTGGTTTTGGAAAAGCCATTTGAAAATGCCCTGAAGTGGTTTTTAGTCTGGTCTCATGATTCTCGAAGGCCAGAGTAGAACTGCTAACTGTGTCTAGGCGGGCGCATTTGTTAGAGGTGTCTCCTGCCTTCCCTCCCCCAAAGGCATCCTGTCTGTTCTTCCTCTCTTCCCTCGTGGTCTTTCCTCTGCCAAGAATCTACCCCCACACCCCACCATCCCTTAGGCGCCACCCACTTTGTTCTTAAAAAGTCCTTGTGGTGGACGCTTGCTAGTTCCTTTCCTCAATTACCTTTTAACAGATCTAATTGCCCTTTTCACTGTTCCAGTGGCATTTGTTCCCTTACTGCTGCATACCTGCCATCTGCTAAGAGTTGTGCCAGGTTCTGGGGATATGAAGGTGAAAAGACCTGCTTCTTGTCCTCAAGGGCCTCAGTCTCGTGGCACAAGAGCATTTTGCTCCTGCCGTGTTGCATGCCTGGTCAGCGATGCCAGGCTGCAGGGACCCAGGCCCCATCCACGTGCTCTGCTGATCCCATCGTCCTCTAGGTTACGGAGGGAGGAAGAGAGCACACTGCTTCTGGAAGCTGCTCTCAGAAGTGACCCGTATCACTGCTCTCACATTTCATGGGCAAGGACACGTCCGGAGGCCACTCCAAGCTGTAAGGGTCGTGACACGTGGCCTCTCTAGGAAGAGAAATGGAGTTCGATGGGGAGACCGCTAGCAGACCCAGTGACGTATCTATTTAGTTGCCCATCAGTATTTATTTAGAACAAGGTCACCCAAAATGTTTGCAAGACCTGCTCCTTCCCTCCATTTAAATCTCAATCTTACCTGAAAGAACTTCCAAGTATAAGGCCACCGATCTGGAAAAGCTCCCTCCCCCTTTAATTTTTTATTATTTTTTATTTTAAATATATTTTATTGATTTTTCACAGAGAGGAAGAGAGAGGGATAGAGAGTAAGAAACATCGGTGAGAGAGAAACATCCATCAGCTGCCTCCTGCACACACACACACACCCCCACTGGGGATGTGCCTGCAACCAAGGTAAATGCCCTTGACCGGAATGGAACCCGAGACCCTTCAGTCCGCAGGCCGACGCTCTAACCACTGAGCCAAACGAGAGCCCTGTCATTCATATCAGATTATCTGTACTGTATCGAGTTTCATTATGGTCTCCCTCCCCTCCCCATTCCACCCTCAGTAAAATAGAAGTGCCCCCAGGGCACAGGCTTTGCTTTGCTTTGCTTGCTTCCTTAGCTGCAGAGCCTAGGATAGTGCCTGGCACTTCTAGGATTGTGATCTTCTTGAACAGAAGGTTTTGTCTTTCGCATTCAGCAAAATTTGCTGGGCGGGCCTTGTGCTGGGTGGACTGCAGGGATCTATGCTGCACAAGATAGTTCGGCCCCTGTCCTCCTGAAGTGTCTGGGCTTTTCAGTATTTCTTTCAACTTTCTTTTGTGCTTAGCATTTAAAGGCGTTTAGGTGTGTTTGTGGAAGGAGCAAATTCATTCGCTGCATAACTTAGAAAATCTCTGTAGTAGATCATCTAAGTGAAATACTTTGCAGGCCATGGGAGAAACCTAAGTGACAGTCTCTCCTGCTCTGCCTTAGCCTTTGTAAAAGTCTGCCTCTCAGTCACTCTCTTCATTGCTAATAATACCGCACCCCTCAGGGGGCTTGAATAAAGAGGTGCTGGTCACCACAAGGTAACCTAGCAGCACGTCTTGTTATCTGGGTTGGAACACTAGTTAAGAGGCATTTGGACTAAATCTGATTAGAATTTAAGAGTCTACTTGGGGACAAAGAGAAATCTGTTTCTGCTTAGGAAAATTGCCGTTTCCCCCTTAAGATGTTTTAGATTAGAAAAGGATTAAAATTCGTTTTAAGGGGGAGTGCTCTTCTTGGGGTTTGGTTGGGTGTTGGTAGAAATTCTTCATGAAGTGAGGTCTCGGGAGGGAGACACACAGAAACAGCTCAGCAAGTCAACTCACTCTGCACTGAGGGGAAATGGCTGCCACAGCTTGTTGGTTTTCTGAAGGCCGTAACAGTTGGTTGGTTCCAATTTCTGTTCTCTACCAACTGTGAAAATTTAACTTTAATTCCAAGAGCACCCGAGTGCCCGGGTTCTGTCTGCCGAGACAGGGGCTGAGCACTGTAGCTATGGCTTGTCTGTTATTACAATTTTTGCAAATAAAGAAAAGCTTTTGGAGTTTTTAAAGAAAACTTACGTTTTGAAGTATTTCCAACTAGTGGTTATTAAAGTAATTCAATCAAAATCAGTATCTAACAATAATTTTTAAAAAGCTAAAAACTGTTATGAGAATAGTATGTATGTAATAATTTAGTGTATTTTAGGGCTTAAACTCTCTTGTGAACTCCCACTCGACAGTTTCTTTATCCTGTTTTTACTCAGGTTCATAAATTCTGGGAAAGAGAAAGAATAAATAACGACAGAGATAAAACATTTTCCCCTTCATTATAACACCACCCCATCGGGGTGTTCACGCAAACATCTGTTTTGAGTGTCTCTCTGGTCATGTTTTGTCATCTGTGTTACATTTGAAGTTTTTCTTTGTATAACTTCCAATTTTGAGAGATTGGGAAGGGAGATCCTGGCCTGTTAGACACTTTCCCCAACAGCGGTGCCGTTTGCTGCAGAGAACATCGGAGGGACAGTGCCTTGCTGTCTTCACAGATGCCGCTGTCATTCTTGAAAGGCTTGTTTCCATCTGTGCATCGAATTCAGGGAAGGGGACGTGGAAGTCAGAAAGACTGCAGGTTTGGGGTAAGAAAGAGGCATGGGTAACTTCTGCTCTGCCACTCCCAGAGGGAGCTCTGTCTCATTATTGATCATGATCACAGTGGAATATTCGGAAGACCTAGGATGTGGCGAGACCAAGGATTAAATGAGGCAAGATCCTGAGGCTCAGCACAGGGTAGGCAGGGATTCTTGTTCCTGCTGCCAAGGAAAAGGAATGAAAGTTTCCGATGTGCTGTCTCAGTGCCAGTCTGAAAGATGGAGCGCTCTCTCTCTCAGACGCCGGCTCACGAGAGGTCAGATCAGCCTGCCCGTGTGACTTACTGCCCCTCTGCTCTGCGGCCGATGGAGTGTGGACAGGTGACCATAAACATGGAAGGCCCAGGTAGACGCGAGGAAAAGCTGAAAGTGGATATCAGAATTCAGAACCTGCCTTCTGGAGTGTTCAGATGACACAAACCAACACCTTCAAAGCACTTGGAAATGCTCCACGTAGTGTTAGCCACGCACCCCCGAAGCCCAGCTGGCAGAGCAGATCTCTGAAGCTGCAGCGCTGACTCCCAGGTGCGGGCAGGCACCACCCGCCCTCACCCCTCTGCAACCCATAAGGCTTTCCGCGTGACAGTCTAGTACACATGTGTCAAACACAAGGCCCTCGGGCCAAATCCGTCCCGCCAGGCCTTGCAATGTGGCCCACACCGCGCTGTCATCACTGCACTCCGCTGCGTTTCCATCACAATGACAGTTTATGACTGTTCAGTAAACCATTCGGCCCGCGATTTAGGCTGGATTTTAGATTTTGGCCCCTTCTCTGATTGAGTTCGACACCCCTGGTCTAGTGTCTGTGCTCCGTCTGGACTTGCCAGCCAGGAGACTGAGATCCAGGAGCAATGTAAAACCTGGGTTTTAACTGCTAGTTTTGTGTGAAAGTACTTTTTCAGGCCTTTCGAGCTTCCCTGTTTTTGTTTTTTTTTTGTCTTACCTTCCAGTAAATTTGGAGATGCTCTTGATTTCTCACTGGCCTTTAAAGATGATAATATTCTAGCGGGGAATTTTAGGGAAAATTTTTCTTTTGATTCATTATGCTCAGTTTTCTGAGACAAACATAGTGTTTGTTTTTTTTTTACCCCCCTCATCAGTTAAGAACTAGTTTAACATGAGCAACCAGGGTTTTCTAGTTGTCACATATAGGAACCAAGAAAACAAACATTGTTTTCTGCTACTATCAGTAAAATAGGCCCAACCTCAAAGAGGATCCTATGTCCTCAGGGACAGAGCCAGCAAAAAGTTTGCTAAATAAGATCCTTGCTTCTTCAGCAATGTTTGATGACTGATGCATGTTAGTCTAATTACTGTGTTGTAACTATGGCTATGGCTGCTCTGAAGGAAGATGATTCCTTTTGACATAAAGTAAAACCTAATATTTTGAATGACATACAAACCGCACATTACATACTCACTTGATTTTTTATTTTTTATTTTTATTTTTATTATTATTATTATTTTTATCAGAGGGAGGAAAAGGGAGAGATAGAAGTATCCATGGTGAGAGAGTATCACTGACCAGCTGCCCCTGTACACCCACTACGGGGATGGAGCCTGCAACCCAAGCATGTGCCCTGACGGGGAATTGAACCGTGATCTCCTGGTTCATAAGTGGATGCTCAACCGCTAAGCCACACCGGCCGGGCTACCTATTTGATTTTAAAAAGTAAAATCATTCTGCCTAATGAAGAAATTAAGAATAAATAAATTTAGTAGAAAGTTTTTAGTTTCCACCATGTATCACAGTTCACACCTCCTTAGCTGTTCTTATTAAGCCATCAGAGGATGGGCGTAGGAGGGAGCTTGAGGTCCTGACTGCCTGCCGAGAAAGATCCTGTTCTTATCTGAAGTGACTAATCCACAATTTCTGAAGAAATATCCCCGAAGTACTCTAGCTCTTCAGTCCAAATTAAAGTCAGTAATCACATCGGCAGGGGGTGCATAGCAATGAGAACGTGCACTCTTCGTAACCGCTCTTCCGCCCAGATGAAAGCACGTGTTATTAACCCCCCAGCCCCCACTTTTAAATTTAAGCTTAGATAGAAGGGAAAAAGAGAGAAACCCATCTGCTTCAATAACAAAATAGTACAGAGTGGTGAACGTTGTGGGATTGATAAGGGTCACCGTGTCGGGGAAGCTGAGGGTCCTGGGCGTTGTGGGGAAAGCGGGTGCCTTGCCAGAGAATGTCTTTGAGACACATTCACCATCCCCCCCACCCCAACCTCTGGATGCGTGTTCACTGTTCAGAGCTGGATTTCACAAAATTGTACCAGGAAACCTAGTCCCTGGAGATTAATCCTCCCCTCCCCCAAAAGTGCCCTGGCCATAGAAGTTTGGGAAAGTATGCAAAACTACAGGCCCGTTGCATGAAGATTCGTGCAAGAATAGGCCTTCCTTCCCCTGGCCTCGCTCCTGGCTGCCCGGGAGCCTGCAAGTCTTCACTCCCAGCGGGAGCACCGCTCCTGTAGCTTCCTCTGCCCCCTGCCCTCCCCCTCATAGCAGGTGTCCCGCCCAACCCAGCTGCTCCACGCCTGTGTATGCAAATTAACCCATCTTTGTTGGGTTAATTTGCATACTCCTGATTGGATGATGTGCATCTTGGTGGTACGGTCAATTTGCATACTTACCTTTTATTCATGTAGATATCATCCCCTTCATTGTGTCCTTTGAATGAAAGACCCTAAGAAATTCACCATAAAAGGAACTACTTACTTTACCTTGCCATTGCTACGCTTGCTTTGAGACTGTACAAATGCACTTGTCTGACACACTCTCCTCTCTCCTCTGCCATGGCTCCGGGGAACTGGCAGTCCTGGGGACACTGGGGGGGTTTTCCTAGGGGCTCTGGATTTAAATCGTACAGGGAGTAAGGAGATGCTGGTCAAATCTAATAGTGTCATTTCTCCTAGAGTCCAGTTTCCAAGAACCTGTTGATGACATTAAAAGAGAAGTTACTATGGGGCTTTGAGAGGACATGACTGTGCACAGCCCACAGTTAAAGAATAAGAATTATAACCCAGCCAGAACCGGTTTGGCTCAGTGGATAGAGCGTCAGCCTACAGACTGAAAGTTCCCAGGTTTGACTCCAGTCAAGGGCATGTACCTTGGTTGCGGTCGCATGCCCAGTAGGGAGTGTGCAGGAGGCAGCTGATCGATGTTTCTCTCTCATTGATGTTTCTAACTTTATCCCTCTCTGTTAAAAAAAAAAAAATCAATAAAATATTTTTTTTAAAAAAAAGAATTATAATCCTTTTCCCACAGAGCAGAATATCTACATTATCTGGAATTCTCCAACATATTTTTAATCACATGACTTTAAAAGCTCCTGGGCTGGTAGGACGGTTACAGCTGTATTCATTGCAGTTACCTACAAACTTGTTTTGAGGGATGTTTTATTCTAACCAAGCGGGAGAAATCCGATTTCCAAACTGAAGCCTCCCAGACTCCATCAGAGACTGTGCAATTTGTATCACGGCCAGGGTTTGTCGCAGTACCTGCCAGAGGTCCCAGGTGCTGCCCTCTCTTCTCTGCGTCAAGATCGAGTCCTGTTTGTGCTTTCTTCTGCTCCAGTTGGGTTAGTGTCACCTTTGGAGGCCACGGACCCTTTTTTTCTGGGTGTGTCAGTGTCCAGTATGGGCCCTGATAGAAAGGTGCTGTTACGATAAAACTATTATAACATCTTTATGTATTTTCAGGGCATTACTATTAAAGACATCATTTTTGGTCTATGAAGTGGCTTTGACTTTGTCAGTAGGATATATAATTAAAGATTTTCTATGTAGTCAACTTTCAGGTTGCTGCATATTTAACATTTGTGCACATTATAATACAGTGTGATTGACTGTAGGGATCATATTATTCCTTGGTCCTTTAAAATACTGGTGTTATTTTAAATGATTTTATTTAAAAATAGCCATTTTGTATGCATGCATATTAGCATAACCAATAGACACAGATACTGGGACCGTGGGGCCTTGCACGGGGTGAGAATGGCTGGGGGGAGGGGGTAAATTGGGAAAAAAGGAGACATATGTAATACTTCAGCCAATAAAAAAAAAAGTTAAAATAGCCATTTCACTTATTTTTTGGTAAGTATAAACTTGGTGAAAATTGGAAATTTCTTCTTTATATAGAAGTATATATGTTTTTGTATATTTGCATATTTATATATTTCCTTATCTTTATATATATGATGTTAAAGTTTAAAAAAGTTTAAAATATTTTATACTTATTTATCATATACATATAAATATATAAATAAATATATTCTATTGTTAAAAATGAATAACATCCTATCCTTATTCATGGAGGGGAAAAATGGGTTAATAGAGATGCATTTTTCATTTTCAAGTTTCTCTTCTGCCAACTCTTCTTAAGCCTTTGCACTGGCTGTCACATGCCCGTTGAGTCTTAGTAGCCATGAATAGACCAATGAGTAGCAAAAGACTATTAACGGAACAACTCTCACAGACAGTTGGTCCAGTCTGTCTCTATATTATTTTGATGAGAATGCACGAATTTAGGCTGAGGTTTTACTGCCAGAAAAACTGTTCTTGGTTCATGGGCAGAAACAAAGCATTCCAGCTTTACATGCGTTTCCGCGGCGGCCACTGCAGGTGCTTCGTCATCTGAGCTTGTTTGGAACACTCTGCACTGAGGAGCAGGGGACAGCTAGGGAGCTCTGGGAGCCTCCTGAGACAGGAAGGCCCGGGTCATCCTGAAGTTGTGTAATAATTGTCTGTACCTCCTCCTGCAGGAAGGATAGAACTGGCTTTCCCGCCCACAAATTTGGCATAAAATCTCCCTGCCTTTCAGGCCAAGGATTAACTGTAAGGATTATAAAGTCCCAGTGGGCTGGGTTGTAGGTGGAGATACCAGTCTGGTTTCGGAACACTGTTCCTTAAAATTACTATATTATCTTTAATTTATTTCTATCTTAAATTTGGTTAAATGTCCCTGCCGGCTTTTTTTATATAAAAATCTAAATACGAGAAGGCCACAAACTCTAAAACATTCCACTACCACAGAAAATATAAATGGTTAACACGCATAAATTCTTAATAAAAACAAAAGTTTCACCTTGGACCGAAAGGACAGATCTTCAATTATCATACAACATGGGCGTGAGTGTGTGTGTGTGTGTGTGTGTGTGTGTGTGGTGTGTGTACATGTGATGGCAAATGCCTGAAGTGATTTTCTACTTTTTTACAGGAAGAAAAAAAAAATCAAAATGGCTTTTTCCCCTTATAACATCCCAACAGTGTGTTAGATCCTTCTATTTAAAAGCTGGGTTAGATTACTGTGAGGCTGTTACTTTACTGCTTTGTCAATAGCATTGTGATGACGATGGCAGTGGTGAGGAAAGCAAGGTGCATGGAAGCAGTCCGGAAATCTAGTCTTTATTCTCACTCATTTCAAACAAATCCTTTTAAAAATATATGTCTTTATTGTTGAAAGTATTACAGATTACTCCCCTTCCTCCCCATGGACCCCCCGCTCCACCTGGCTCCTGGCCCTGTCCCCCAGGCCTTCACTGCTCTATTGTCTGAATTAAAAACTACTTATTATTTTTTATGCCTGATTTTATCATAATACCTGGAAAATTATTTTTGATGGGAGGGTTCATTTATTCAGCCAGTTTGTTTTTGAACACCTACTATGTGTAAGGCGCTGTGCAGGGGACACATACGTGGATACGATGAATATGGTCTCCATTCTTATTAAGCATACATTCTGGTAGGGGAGACTGCTGAAAACAACTACAAATATAACCAAGAGAGATAACTTCAGGAGGTGGTGAGGGGACAGAGAAATAAACAGGTGAATGTCGTGAAGTTAGCAAGGATGGGTGAACAAGAGGAGTTTCTGAAATGAGCCGCTGAGGGGTGACGATCCATCCTTATGAAGGGGGAGGAGGAAATTCAGTGGGAAACTGCTTGGTGTGGTCAAGGAGCAGGCCCGTGGGAGGAAGGGGATGGTGTGACGAGACTTTGGAGATGTGAGAAAGGAGAACATAGAGATCCTCATGGGTCGTGAAGTGTGACGTGCCTACAGAAAAGGGCTCACGTGGATGGGTTTTGGTAAATTGGACATACCCGTGTCACCAGCATATAGATTTTTAAAATCTGAGCATCTCTACCATGGGGGAAGCATTGTTTAGGGCTGCTGGAAACTATGGCTCACTTCATTGTTACTTCCTTGTGTGAATGGTCCAGTTGGATTTCAGAGACTTACTTCGGGAAAACATGGTTTTCTTAGGCTGTTTGTTGTTTTTCTTTGTTTGTTTTTAACCATCCAAAGCCTAATGCTTCCAATAACATTTAGGGTATTTGCTATGGGGTTTCATAATGATGCCAGGTCTTTACCCAACCCTCACCATGAACACACCCATGGAATTATTTGTATTTGGTAAATAGGACACATATTGTTTTCAAAAGTCTTTTCCTTAGAAAATAACAATTGTCTTTTCA
This sequence comes from Pipistrellus kuhlii, assembly GCF_014108245.1. Classification (NCBI taxonomy): domain Eukaryota; kingdom Metazoa; phylum Chordata; class Mammalia; order Chiroptera; family Vespertilionidae; genus Pipistrellus; species Pipistrellus kuhlii. The sequence goes on from NW_023425404.1 coordinate 137,736,846, forward strand.
GAGGGTTCTTTCTTGTAATATAATATTTATGGATCTGTCCTTTCGGTCCAAGCTGAAACTTTTGTTTTTATTAAGCATTTATGCATATTGATGGTTTATATTTTCTGTGGTAATGGAATGTTTTAGAGTTTGTTGCCTTCTCATATTTAGATTTTCATATAAAAAGCCTCCAGGGACATTTTGACCAAATTTAAGATAGAAATAAATTAAAGGTAATAGAGTAATTTTAAGTAGCTTGGTGTTCAAGATGAGATTCTAAAGTTATTATCCCACAATGGATTTTAATGGTTATTGTATACAACGGCATTTATGGATGTGCAATAACAGAATGAATATAATTAGTAACTCAGATTATGGATTTTTAATACAAAAAGAGAATGTTTTATTAAGCTTTTCCACAATGGGTCATGCTGTGAACACGTAAAGTATGAGGCATGAACTTCACTCAGTCACAGCATGGCTTTTGGAATCAGTGGGCTCATGTTTCAAATCAAGATGAGTTTCAAATTTTTAAAAACACAGCTAAAAAGTTAAAAGGCAGTTACATAACCAGATATTTTATATCCTTTTTGAGAGCTAGGACAAGATGTTTCTTTTTATAATGCAAGGATAATTTTACTTTTGCGGAGATCAAGTATAAAAGGGAACTGAAGCTAGACACTTTGAGAAAAACTTATTGATTACAAGACCTTGTTAGCATTTAACACTTCACCCAAAATGACTTCAACATTTTCTTTGAAGACTTCTGGTAAACTCACTGAAGTCTGAAATTTTGTTTGGTGTGAGCGGGAATCAAACCGTGACCTCCTGGTTCATAGGTTGGCTCTTACCCACTGAACCAGGCTGGCAGGCTCCTCGAATACTTTAGACAACAAATTAGATCATCTTATACTAGTGGTGTTTCCTAGCAATGTGTTTTGCGTATTGTATTTTAAGATGTTAGCTCACAAAGAAAGTTTTCCACATACATACATATTAAATACAATTGAAAATACAGCCGAGACTGGTTTGGCTCAGTGCATAGAGCGTCGGCCTGCGGACTGAAAGGTCCCAGGTTCGATTCCGGTCGGGGCATGTACCTTGGTTGCGGGCACATCCCCAGTAGGGGGTGTGCAAGAGGCAGCTGATTGATGTTTCTCTCTCATCGATGTTTCTAACTCTCTGTCCCTCTCTCTTCCTCTCTGTGAAAAATCAATAAAATATATATATTTTTAAAAATTGAAAATACGTGCCTTTAATCAGATAAAGATCATTGTTTTTTTGTGGACTAGCATTGTAATGGCATCACGTAAAGTAACAATAAACCAATCATTCATTATTTTAAATATTTAATGTTATATGGTAACTTAGTAAGTTCCAGAGACCCCTTGAGAGGTGAACACCTTATGGGGATGGAGACATGCAAAAGCGGAGCTCACTGTGGCGATCGGCACGCTCTGCGCAGCTGGGTTAGCAGCTCACACACTGGGAAGGAGCTGCGGCCACAGCTGTGTTCAGGGACCAAACCATGTCCGTTTCTTGGCTCTGCTTCCTCCAGGTTGACCTCATTCTGTCTCAGGGTACCCCATATGGTTTCAGGATGGCCACCTGCAGCCACTGGCATCTGCCCTCTCAGTTTAATAACTCCAGCAAATGAGAATCTCTCGCTGTAAACACGTGGGTGGAAGTCCAAGTATTGAGTCTCATTGGATTAGCTTTGAGCATTTGCTGTTCCCAAAGCAAGCACTGTGGCAGGGTAGGTGGGACGCTGTGCTTACCGGGCTTGGGTCATTTCCCTCTCATCTCACCTAATGCTCCAGCGTGCTGCCCCAGCACAAATCAAGGTGATGTAACCGGAAGAAGAGAAACTGACTCTACGCAGGCAGAAAAGGCCCTGGATGTCCACTGTGAAGATCCAAGAAGAATAAAATCTAATAGCCATTATACCTATCATTAGTGCTTTATGATTTAGCATACAGCTGTGTATGGGCTTCTTTCTTCTTTTTTCAACCATTGTCTCTCCACAGTGGTTTTGTTAAGATGGACTGAGCCTTCTTCATTTTTCATATCCCTTTTAGCACCCAACATGGTCCCGAATAACTGCCCAAAACGCTTAACGGATTGGCCATCTTTGAAGTATAATAGAGTTAAGTAGGAAATGTGTTTGTTTGGTTTTTGGTTTTGTTTTGTTTGATATGTGTTAAAGATATAACACCTAACTCTAGAAGTGGACAGATTTTTTTGTTGTTGTTGTTACAAATATGTTTAATACTATAAAAGGTGACAGGGATTAGAACTGAGAATATTAACCTGGGATTCATACTCTTTCTAGGAGACTGTGCAGGGCCTTCTGGGTGTCTTGAAAACCCCTAAAATCTAGTGGAAGTGTGCATGCATGAGTGTGTCTGCACACACCCCTATACACCTGCGTGCATTTCCCTTGAGAGAGGGTCCACAGCTTTTGTTAGATGCTCATAGGGGCTTCCCCAAACCACAAAAGGTTCAGGGCCACCGATGAAAAATACCTTATACTGACAAGAAGCAGTTCCTGACTCGGAAGATAAACAACTTGTGTTGGGGCAGAAGCTAAACGAGTGAGAACTTTGGAGAAACTCAGAGGAATTCAAGCTCTAGGGATTAATTGTTAACTTATGTTCACAAATGCAGTCTGAACAGAGTTCAGACAAAGTCTGTTTCGGACGAGCCTGTGATGCGAGGGCTTCCTCGGTACTGCCCGTTAGATGTGAGCGATTGGGACGTGCTGCCCCCTGGCCTGGGCTCTGTGCTCTGGAGCAGATGCAGGCCGACCTCTCGCCTTTGGGAAGTAAAAGGAAACGGGTGAAATAATTTCCTTTGCTCTCGTAAGCAATCTGTGACAACAGTTTAATAAAAGTTGAAGTAGTAGTTTTTCCCCGGGCAAGAGGGGGGAGCCAGGAAGCCTCGGTGTGTGGAGGGAGAGTGTGTAGCATCGCTCAGTCCCCGGCGTCTCTCTGTGCTGGTTTACCTGGGAACTCCAGAGAGGGGACGGGAGCCTGATCTGTCGGGGCTGCTGTGTGCTTGTCCATTTTTACCTCTCCCCCAGTGTTCCCCAGGGCGGGGAGGGGGAATGCCTGGGGCTTTGGCCCTCACTCTCCCTGCCTGAGCCTCAGGAGTTCACACAGAGCACCCTGTGGTTTCATCTCGCTGGCGTCCCTCTTCAGTTTTGGAGGACCACATGACCATCAGATAGGGAGGGCTCTGTGACAAGATTCATCGTCTGTAAGATTTAGTAAAGGAACAAGGGCTCCTGGGGAGCCAAATGGATTGCCTGAAAGGATTTCCTCATGAAAATGTATTGCAGTGCGGGTCAGTTTTCATTTCCTTCTCCTTTCGAGGCCACTGGGTTCTAGGTCTCCGTCCCTCCCACCCCTGACGGTGCGTGTCCTGGGTTAGGCAACAACATGCACAGAGCCATGGGCACTACCTCCTTGGCCTTCAGACCTCTTTTGACAGTGATATACAGAAAGCTGTATTTTACATCGCCATGATCCAGTACCTATGCGCACCAATGTGTATCTGGATATAACTAAACAGGCTTCACAAAGCAACGTTCACCCTGATAACATACGCTGGAACCTGTTCCATGGGGGGAAATACTGCTGGTCTCCGCTCATTAAACCAGTTTCATGACCCCCTAAAGGTTTGCAACCTGCGGAAGGAAAGCCAGTTCTGTGGCCTGTTGTCACTTGTGTCCCTGTGGTGAGGGGTGACCCAGGGCACCAGACAGTGTCCGAGTCCTTATGGGGCACAGCAGAGCCAAGGTGTGTGCTGTGGAATGCTCCTCAGGCATAGGGCCCAGCGATTCACGGTGATGTGCTAGTCAAAGTGCTTGTTCGTCCTTGACAATGCGATATCTCTGTCTGTCTCCGGTGCTGAGTCCGTCTCTCCGTATTTACAATAGAGATAATGAGAATACTTACCTTGAAACGTTATCAGGCTTGAGTTATATGAACAGCCTTTAGTACCAGCGCTTAGTAACATTTAACAGATGTTTGCTTTTGATGCTATTAATATTGCATCTTACTATTTACATGCACCCCCAAGTGGATTACATTTCCCTTCTGCCCTTTGACATAATTTATGCTCTGCCCGTCAAGAGTATGTGGCTTCTGTGTAGGCATAAACCCTGTGTTCCAGAGCATGGATTGTGGTTAAACGGAAACAATCTATTGCAACCAGACATTTACACCTTGAATTCGTCAGGACATTTTCAGTTCCAAGTGATAGAAACCCCAATCAGACTGGCTTAATCAAAACCAGGAAATTATTGACTCATCTCATGGGAAAGTCCAGTGGTACTGCTTTCGGCATTGGCCATATCTGGCTGCTCTCACCATATCAGAAGCCTCTTTCTTGGCATTTCTTGCTCTTCCTCTTCCCGTTGGCTTCATGTTCAGGCGGGATGGCCCGAAGCAGTGGCAGACACAGCCACCGGCCGCTCTAGTTTTACATCCCTCTTCAACGTGGTGCCGCATCGAGGGACATTGGCTCTGATAGACGCGGGACACCCTCCTGACCCTCTGCCACCTCAGTGGCTGAGCCAGAGGAGGCAGGTGCCCACCTGGGCCATGTACCTCCCCTGAGGGCTCAGCCTCACCCAAAGCATGAGCACAGCAGTGGCGGGAGGGCACATGTAGAAACACAGCTGATGTCCACTGAGCGTGCTCACCGCTCCCTCTCCAGCCACAGGACTTTCTACATGAGATGTGGTGTTCGAATTTCCCACTGAGAGCAGTGTTAACACTAAGATGTTCTCATTCTAAGTTGCCTTCTGTTTTCACTCTTCTAGCACAGCTGTGTTTAGAGGTCTGCCGTGACAAATACTTAGTGCTTTTCTGATCACTGCTAAACAAAGGTGTTTTCTTTTTTCAGTCTCCCCATCGCTTGGTTGCCTAAAAAGTCATTTCCTTCTATCTTATTGCATGCCTCTCCCAGGCCTACTCTGCTTTTCCAAGAGTTTGGCACCTATGGCTTTCCTCACAAATAACAAAATACAGCCCAAGAAGTGAGACCCCCCCTCCTCAGTGGCTGTTTCCTTTCTTTTTGTCAGAGCTCTGGCATGCGGCACCTCTTCATCCTCTGGCTGTGAGTGGAGCTCACTGATGTGCTGGATCCGCGGGGCTGGGTCACTTGAGTTGTTGGACAGCCCCTGGCTTCCCCTGTGCATGCATATGCACATGTATACACACACACTCACACACACACACACACACACACACACATGCGCGCGCGCGCGCGCGCGCGCGCGTATTCACTCACAGAGGCACAGATGGGTGATAGACAATGGGCACTTGGGTGGGGGCTCCAGATGGTGAGTTGTGTCTGCCAGGTTATTTAAGGGAATTGTGGGTCTCGAGGCAGCCAAGTTGAGGGCACATCACAGAGCCTTTCATCTGCCACGTGCAAAATATGGTCGGCCTACTAGTTAAATGAGAAACAAAGTAAGCACTTCCTTTTTTTATTGTGATAATCTACACATAGAATTTACTATCTTAATCATTTTGTGTGTACAGTTCAGTGGTATATACTTACATTGTTGTGCGACCAGCACTGATCTCCATCACTGCTCTCCAACTCTTTTCCTTTTGTATACCTGGAACTCTATACCCATTAAATGATAACTCCCCATCCTCCCCTCCCTTTAGGCCCTGGAAACCACTATTCTGGCTTTATGACTTTGGCTACTCTAGTACCTCATACAAGTGGAATCATACAGTCTTTGTCTTTTGTGACCAGCTTATTCACTTAGCATCATGTCCATGTTGTTGCATGTTGCAGAATTTTCTTCCTTTTTAAGGTTGAATAATATTCCATTGTATGTGTATACCACACTTTGCTTACCCATTCATTCATTGATGAGCACTTAGATTTCTTCCATTTTTAGCTATTGTGAATAATGCTGCAATGAACATGCGTGTACAAATATCTCTTCAAGACTCTACTTTCAGTTCTTTGGGGCATATGCTCAGGAGTGGAATTGCTGGGTCATATGAGAATCCTATTTGTAATTTTTAGAGGAACTGCCATATTGCTTTCCACAGAAGCTGTAACACATTCTGTTGCCACCCACAGTGCACAATTTCTCTACATCCTTGCCAATGCTTGTTTTCTGTGTTTTTTATAGTAGCTATTCTAATGGGTATGAAGTATTATCTCATTGTACTTTTGATTTGCACTTTCTTAATGATTAGTGACATTGCGCATCTTTTCATGTGATCATTGGGCATTCCTATATCATCTTTGGAGAAATGTTTATTCAAGTTCTTTGCCCATTATTTACACTCCTTTATTTTTTAAGCCCAATATTATTCTCTAATATTTGATAACTTTATAGGACTGATAAGTCAAATATTATGAAGTCCATGTATAGACAACATTATGAATTTAGTTATTCCCAAAGTATGTATTATTTTGAGGGAAAAGTTAGGACATTCCCTGAAGACATTTAAAGTCTCAAACTTTTTATTTGTAAGTCTATATATGTGTGCATGTATATGTGTGTTATGTAAGTTTATTAAGTACTAGGCCAGGAACAGATGTGATTTATTATCTGCTGAGAGCTTTGGAGCCCATCAAGCATATCCACTTGTGTGAAAACACTTGCGCACACAGAGTTGAAGCCCTCTGGGCAACCTGAAGAGATAGTTACCATGATGAGGCTACATGAAAAATGACAGACACTTTAAACATTTTTTTAAATGAAAACATAAATTTTAAAGAAACATGTTGATGAGCATTTTGTTTTTTTTTTCCAAGCCAAAATGGAGACCCTGCTGTTTTCCTCCCAGGGATCTGTCACTCGCTGTAAAACTCCGAGTACCAGAAATGTTTCAATGCTGGCCCCAAACCTTTCATTAAAGAAGATCATTGGACTAGATTATCTTTTTTTTTTTTAATATTAACTTCAGATATAATTTATGGGATACAATTTCTATTTCCATTTAGTTAAGTGGTCTAGAATTTAGCTATACTATGTGCAAAGTAATATGTGTTCAGGATCCTTTCAGAATTTTCCAGTTGTTTACAGTTATCTGTCTCACACCTAATTCAACAGAGATGTTCCATGGTTTATCTTTAAAAAATATATATTTTACTGATTTTTTTGCAGAGAGGAAGGGAGAGGAATAGAGAGCTAGAAACATTGATGAGAGAACCATCAATCAGCTGCCTCCTGCACACCCCCTACTGGGCATATGCTCACAACCAAGGTACATGCCCTTGACCAGAATCGAACCTGGGACCCTTCAGTCTGCAGACCGGCACTCTAACCACTGAGCTAAACCGGTTTTGGCTCCATGGTTTATCTTCACTGAGTCTTTACAAAGCAGTTTAACTTAATCTTTACAGAACTGACTTTTTGACATTCATATTTAATTGCTTTTACATGGTGCTTGGATAGTATAAATCCTGAGCAAATACTATGGCACAGAGAGGTCTGAAAAGGAAACACGGCTCACCTGGTGGGAACAGATGTGAGCAAGTGTGTTGGCACCATGACCACAAGTAGCCGAACTTATATGGGACTTGCTATGTGTTGGAAGCTCTTTACATGCATTGACTCATCTAATCTTCACAGCACCCCAATCAGGTAAGGTTTTCTTTTTCACAGATGAGGAAAACAAAGCACAGTGAGGTTAGGAGATTTGCCTCAGGACTCTGCCTGCTAGCTGCCAGCACTCAAGCTGCCTTGTGCTTCATCAGTATGTTTTGCAAAGGGAATGAGAGCATTTTACATGGAGTTAAATTAAGAGCAGAGAGGGAGGGAGAGAGGGAGGAAGGGAGAGAAGGAGAAAAGGAAGGAGGGAGAGAGAAACTGTATACAACCTGTATTCTTTAAACAAAAACCCCATCATAACAAAGACTTCCGAAACATTCTCCATAGTGTCCTAAAATTAGAATCTAGCTTGGAAAGCTATAAATAACCTATATTATCACTTACCACCCCCCTCACATAGCCCAACAGGATAAATGAGGCACAAGGGGTGTGGAGGAGAAGATCATTTGCTTTCTAAGTACTCCAACTAGTTTTCATGTTCCTCATGAGATTTAGTGTGCTGGCTTACTCCACGTTTTCTTCCAGAAGGAAGTGATGCATACCAGCATATACTCTTCCTGGGAGAAATATTCAGGAAGTGAGACTCTCAGAGTTTGCCAAGAGAGAAGGAAAGTTGGTAGATAGGAATTCCGTAGTGTTAATGAATCTGCATCTATTTATCTCAAGCCAGTGTAAAGCTTGGACCAAAGAATCTTGGGGCTGGAAAGGGTCCAGTGATGTGGTTTTATCCATTCTCTCTGGAGAAGGAAGGGGTGAGACCAGCTGTGCACCTACAGGGTAGATGATAATGTCACCATTTCACAGGTATGGACCCTGAACTTCAGAGAGGTAAAGGGATTCGTCCAAAATCACGCAGCCGGACGGAAATGGGAGCTGGGTGTGAACTTAGTCTTACCGAATCTGAAGCCCCTGGTCTTTGTGCCAGAAATGGTCATTGAGTGGATGGGAGGATCTGGATGGGCCTCGATCCTGAGGTCATTTGTGTTTTGGGGAACCGGAGGCCCCACCACCTCTGAGACAGGAGAAGGATTTTAGGATTCAGGCCAGGCTGCAATTTGGGAGAAGCTCATGGCTCAGAAGCAGAGATTTGTAAGAAATTCCAATTTTCACAAATTACTATTGGAAGAAAATCATGTACTTCAATCTCAAGTGTATTAAATGTGATTTGAAGTGTGTTTTTTTGGGGGGGAAAGAATTTTGTTATGCCCAAAGAGTCTTGTGAGGATTGGTAGGAAATCATAACATCTGGGTAAACATTAATGTTCTACAGCCCCTCCCAATTATTAAGTCATACAGATAATGAAAGAAACTCAAAGGTGTGTAGTAATACAATACTTTAATGGATAGGTGACATTTTTATATCACACATGCAGAGCTTTAAACACACACACACACACACACACACACACAAACACACAAAGCCCATACCTGTATAGCATTTTGGTGAAGAATGGTAATGCAGAAGCAAACTGTAAGATCAAATAAATATGAATGGATTCTTTCATAGTACATACAATCAAAGGAAATGTATCGGTAAAAATCAACACGGAACAAACAGCAAAATGGAATAAATTTGAATAAATTCCTGCACAGGCAGTCGCAAGACATATTGATAAATATTTCAACATAAACGGATACAAAGCATAACATAAAATATTAATTTTGAAGAAATCCCTCTGCCGTACACTCAGTAAAATCTGATATTTCACTGGATAGTGGTACGTGTGTACCAAGTAACAGGGAGGAATGGGGCCTGTTTTCCCTAAGGGCTTGAACCTAATGCTTAATGACCGTGTGTCCGCTGGCATTGAGTCTCGGTCACACACAAGTGAACCTTAGATGTCAGGGACTAGCCCAGACCCTGCCTCTGGTCAGCGGAGTGGTCCTTGGCCCCCTCCCTGCCCATCTGGGGCCCTCCTGCCAGACAGAGGAGCTAATGCAGTGTACTGCATGACCTCCCACCCTGCTCCCTCAGCCAGAGGAGGCCCGTGGATTTCTCCCTGCCAGGCCAGACCTGTCCCTGGTCTGTGGGCAGCAGGCAGGACAGCCATGCAGTAACCCTGCCAATCCTAGGCTGGACCTGAGAGGCCTGGTGCTCCGTCATTGCAACAATGGAGCAGCTCCATAAGCACCGGTTGACCCCGGAGCCTTTTCCGCATCTTCTGTTTCAGCTGGAAGCCCTGTGGCCTCGTACAGTCTATTTCCTCTGCTGGCTGCAGATGCAGAGCCTTCCTGGGAGTGTGTTTTTCCCTGTTGCTGCGCATGCCTAAAAAAAGCTGTGCCAGGCAGAGACATGACCCAGGGACCCCCAGACCCCCATCTGGGGACATCAGCTGAGCCTCTCCCAGGAGGCCACACAGTCCCTGGTGTCCTGCGGGCAACTGGAATCCAGCCGACCCAGCTCAGAGTGCAACATCTCTGCCTGGGGACCAGCGCCGCAGGTAGCAGTGCCACAGAGAAAGCGGAGCCAGGCCAGGCTGACAGCGCCGAGGGGGATGTGGCTCTGGAGCCTTCTGTGTGGAGTCCCTGCCACCATCTCACAGGGAGAAACAGACCGGAGGCCTGGGCGTCGAGAGTTCAGTAGCTCACTGTGAGGGTGGAGTGGTTTGTAAGGAGTACAGGCTTTGGCAGCAAAAGATCTTTAATCAGTTCTACGAAGGCCTTAGCTTCCCCCTCTGTAAAATGGGATACCTGCCTTGTGGGGTTGTGGTGAGGATTAAACTAGATAATGTATTTAAAGCTACTAGGTCTCTATCTGGTCCCTAGTAAGGGTTCAGTAACTCCAGTTAAAATCTCAGCCCTAACTGGTTTGGCTCAGTGAATAGAGCGTCGAACTGCGGACAGAAAGGTTCCAGGTTCGATTCTGGTCAAGGGCATGTACCTTGGTGGTGGGCACATCGCCAGTAGGAGGTGTGCAGGAGGCAGCTGATCAATGACTCCCTCCCATTGATGTTTCTAACTCTCTATCCCTTTCCCTCTCTGTAAAAAAAATAAATAAAATATATTTTTTAAAAGGATAGAAGCTCAGTAATCCTGGTGAATCTCATAATCTGTAAACAACAACAACAATGAGATCTCTGAAATCCTCCCCAGAAGAGCACCCGTTTCTTCCCCTTGCTTCCTCTTCTGCAGCAGGAGCACAGATGGAGTGGGGACCCACCTGGGAAGGGGAAACGGCTATGGGCTTAGGGGGCTCTGGCCTCAGTTTCCTCTTTTTGTGTGATGGGGATCACACAGTCTCCTTCACGGCCGGTGGGAAGGATTACTGAGGTTCCTGGCGCAGGCTGCTGAGCTTGTCTCTCAGCATCAAGCGAACTTCCATCCTGGGCACCTCGGGCCGTTACACAGGATGTGCCCCTGAGCCCCGCCTGCCTCAGACTGCTCTTCCCCCGGACCCAGAGGCCCTGGCAGCTCCTGGCAGCGTGCGCCCGTCCCCTGCACCTGCCTGATTAGTGAGGCGGTGGCTGGGTGGACAACAGGGGAGCAGGCGTGCCTGAGGCCGGCCGTGGTGTTTCAGGAATCCTTTCCCTGCCAGCAGACGATGCATGCGTTGAGGAACAGCTCGCCGCTTAGGGTGGAGGCTGCAGAAAGGGTGAGGAGCTGTCTGACCAAAGCGGGGTTTGGTGCTGCCAGGGCAGAGCAGAGCTCTCTGCTTGAACAGACTCAGAATCTTAATAGGCCGCTCACTAGCGCTTCTTCTTAGGACCACAGTGCTTCTTGGTCTCAAAGCCCAAAGGCTCTGCATTCCTACAGGTATGTGTTATTTTGTGGCAGAATATCTCTTGACCGACCAGATGGAAAGGGTAAGTTACTAAACTGGTTGTAGAGGTCCCAGGTGCTGGGGGCAGTGAGGCAGCTGGCAGGCCCTCTCCCCGCCATGGTGCGGAGTGGGCTGAAATGCTGGGGCCAGATGCCTGAGTGCCCGCCCTAAGCCAGGTCACTTATGCCTCTTAAGTTTAATGTCTACACTGGCAAAGTGAAGGTGTTCATCATGGGTAGATGCCATAGAGGGCTGTGGTGAAACTTCGGTGAGACCATGCAAGCCAAGTGCTTACCTGCACCAAGTCCATTTGAAGAGCTCAAATAAATGTTAGCTCGTTTTTATTTATAACCGGCGTATGTTAAACTCAGTGCCTGCATCTGGCAGTTGTTTATTCTCTAGAAGCAGTTATAATCATTTTCAGGTTCTAAATGAGATCCTACCGGTGTGCAGGAGAAGCCTGTGATGTCTAAGAAGCACCTGTCTTTGCTGAATGTAGAATAATGCAATGGAGAGAAAAACAGAATCTTCCGGATCCTGTGATTGGCTGCGTTGTCAGTGAATGCTTGGGAGTCAGGGTAGTGCCTGCATCTAAGCTGTGTGTGTTCTCAGTGCCCGGATGTGGGCCACTGAGATGTGGCGATTACGGTGGTCAAGAGGCATTTGTGGGTAAGAGCTTGGGGTCTGGAGGCAGACCAGCTTCCTGGTTTGCATCCTGTCTCCACCGCTATCAATCTGTGTGGCCGTGGGTGAGTCACTTAACCCAACTATTTCCTCATCGGTTACCTGTGGATACAGAACATTCCCCCCTGGGTACCTGTGGAGACGGAGTGAGATCAAAGAGAAGCAGTCTGCAGTGAGGTCATCCCCGGGGGTCTGAGCAGGTCCAGTGCTCATGTGTGCACCTTGCGTTCTCGTTCATCGGTAGTAAGTGTAACTGACGAAGACACAATGAGAAAGAAACCTGTTCCTCACGTTAGCTGTCATTGGGTTAGATGCCCATAAAGTGCGTGATCTCAGTTACCTGTGAAATCTAAACACATTGAACTCATAAAAGCAGAGAGTGGTGGTTGCCAGGGGCTATGAGGGTGGGGTAAACGGGGCTATGGTGGTCAAAAGGGTACAAAGTTTCAGCGAGACAGGATGGCTGTGTCCGGAGATCTAATGGATAGCATGGCAGCTTTGGCTAATAATACTTTATAGAATATTTGAAATTTGCTAAGAGAGTTTGTTTTTAGTATTCTCAACACACACACAGAATAATCATATTCCTGTGAGGGGATGGATATGTTAATTGGCTTGATTGTGGCAATCATTTCACCATGTACAGTATATAGCAAAACATCATGTTGTGCATTTTAAATACAATTTTTATTCATCAACTATACCTTAATAAAGCTGGAAAAATGCAGAAAAATGCAGTGCTGCCTCTGAAGTGAGTGAGAGGGTCTTGGAACATTACCACGTGACACCTCATTATAATGGCTGACTTCAGGTTAAGTATGAGGTCTGGCCACTCCAATCTGGTCTTTACATTTTTTTGCTCTTTTGTTCAGCTTTCTGACATAAATGGTGTTCTCTATGTGAACATTTAGGAAAGTTAAAATACCAAAACAGGTAAATATAGAACCAGGGTGGTGGCTACATCCGTGCTTTAGTGGCTGCACAATATGTCATCTGTTGCATTTAATAATTGTGGCTAGTTTGATTTCTGTTGGTTTAATAGTGTTTGTAGTTGACTTATGAATGTATTTAGTATTTTATACCAGTTTTCTGTTTCTGCACATTTGAGGGATACTTGATTTTATTATTATTATTTTTTAAAGAATAGTTTATTGATTTTTAGAGAGAGAGAGGAAAGGATGGGGGTGGGGGGGGAGAAACATCAATGTGAGAGGGAAACATCAATATGCTGCCTTCTGCACACCCCTGCCAGGGATCGAGCCTGCAATCTAGGCATGTGCCTTGACTGGGAATCGAACCAGCAACCTTTTGGTGTGTGGGGACGATGCTTAAGCAAATGAGCCACACTGGCCAGGTCTTGAGGGATATTTTAATAAAAATAAGTTACATTAATGTTGAGAGTCAATGAGTTTCTCTTTTTAAGAATGTCCATGCATCAGTCAAGAAACACCAGCTAGATGATGCAGAGTGTGAGGAGCAGAGTCCTGTGCACAACTGGGATTTCTGACTTGCTGGATACTCAGTATATTTCTCTGTCCAGCTCCCACATGGGACAGAGGGGCACTTTGCCTCCTGGATTCTCTGAGCCTTGGGCTCAGGGGTCGTTCTGACGAGGTGGAGGAGTTTCTTCAAAGGGGCTCTTTTAGTGGGAAGGGGAAGAATATGTCTCTCTTTCACTGTTCAGTAGTTCTGTCCTCCATATTCTGTTCATGAGAGATAGCCACTTCTAAGTCCTTCCTTTTTCTTCTTTAAGTTAGACACACCATGATTCTATCTACTGGTATTTCCTTTTCACGTTTTTATGTTAAGAATATGTTGGTGTGCTCTGAGGTCCCCCAGCCCAGTGATAATATCCGGGCTTGCTCCAGCCTTTTTTCCCTCAGAGCCCTGTGCTCGTTGCGGATCATGCCATTAGTCCTCACAGTTGTTCCCGGGGGTAGGTAGGACGGAAGGCTGGGTGAGTGAGAGAGTCTGAGGGAAGCCGTGGGTTGCCTCTTTTATGTTAGCGTGACACCTCATTATAATGGCTGACTTCGGGTTAAGTATGAGGTCTGGCCACTCCAATCTGGTCTTTACATTTTTTTTGCTCTTTTGTTCAGCTTAATGACATAAATGGTGTTCTCTATGTGAACATTTAGGAAAGTTAAAATACCAAAACAGGTAAATATAGAACCAGGGTTCTTATTCTTATTCAACATATTCTTAACATAAAAACGTGAAAAGGAAATAACAGTAGATAGAATCATGGTGTGTCTAACTTAAAGAAGTCCACTTTAGGCAGACTTCTGCATTTGCCCCCATTTTTGTTTTTTCTTTCAAAGCATTTTTCAGGTGATAACAGTCATTAACTTCATCACTGCAGAATGAAATAAAAGGACTAACAGTGTGGCTATTGAGAAGTAAGAACCTTCACTTTTTAGGGTCATTAAGAAAGAACAGCTTTTGGTGTGACTTTTGCCTAGGATTAGGAGTGTATTTAAATTGATCTTAAATTCTGAAATTGAATGATCAAAAGAAACCCCTCATAATATAGTTGTCTAAAGTCTATTAAGTTTTACTATTTGAAGGTGCAAGATTAATATTCCTAGAGCCCAGCTCTGATAACTTTATGTTTGAGTCTCACTTTCCCCTCTATAAAGAAATATTACCCACTTCAAAGGATGCTTGTTGCAATTAGTGAGACAATGGGTGTGAGATACTAAGCACAGTAGATGTTGATAAAGTTTAAAAAGTTTTTAAAAAAAGGTGAAAAGCTAAAACCCTGCTATGACCTCTCTGTTCCATAGCATAAAACCCAGTTTCTTTGATGCTGTGTTCCAGATGTCCACAATCTGGCCTGGGATGACCTCATAACTTACTTGATATTTTCCAGTCAGATAGACAATTTCACTCTTTATTTCCCATAAAACAAGGCAGTGGCTTTCAAACTCTTTGACCAAAACCCTCAGTATGAAATACATTTTATGCATGAACCAAAAGTTCCACGAAGCAGTACTGTGTGTGGCCACGCGGAATACATTCTGTTCTGTTTCACCGAGGAAGAAAATGCTGGTCCTATTGAACTGGGAGGAACCCTGTCTTCGAAGGCCCTCCCTCTCCATTTCTTGAAATTCTACCCATCCCACAAGCTTCGTGCCCTTTCATGAAACCTTCCCTTCTTTTGAGCCTCTGGTAGCCTTCTCTGAACTATAATTTTTTCTCAATCTCATGTATGACATTTACTGCAAATGGGTTTATGTTAATTATTGATGTATTATCTCTTGACCAGATGGTGATTGCCTCCAGGGCTTGGTCCCCATGGCCATTTATCAACCCGGGCAGGGAGAGCCGGTGTCCAGCCCTCTGCGGGATTGCTGAGAAATTGCATGGTGTCTGGGATGCTTTACTACCTTCTGCTGACCTTTGAAAGTTCCAGTTTGTGTGTGGACTCTCAGGAGCGGGGAGCTACTTGCCTAGATTGGACGTTCTCATCTGTTGGGCTGCCTTGGATTCCTTGTGTACGTAGGAGAGAGTGAAGTTAGGTTGGGGTTGGGATTCCAGCTTCTAAATGGAGATTCTCAATTTCCTGTCTCCTGACCCGACTTTGCTGGATCTCAGAGGCTCCTTTCAGCTCCAGCAGCATGTGCGCCAAGATCAGAACAGCCTCCTCCCTGATTCAGCGCAGCCTGGTATCTAAGCCTGGGCCTTTGCATCATGTGACAGGTGATCTTACAGTATGGGACCTCGCTGTTTAGCATAGGATGTTTTTGTGTGTGAGCACTGTGGTCTGTACACAGGATTTCATTCATGGACAGCCTTTGTCTACAATGAAACGATAGTATATAGACCCGCACAGAATATTTATATGTATATTCACCATCTCACATGGCAGAGCTTGGCTTTTTTGTTGTTGTTGTTGTTGTTTTTAAAATATATTTTATTGATTTTTTACAGAGAGGAAAGGAGAGGGTAAGAGTTAGAAACATCAATGAGAGAGAGAGACATTGATCAGCTGCCTCCTGCACACCCCCTACTGGGGATGTGCCTGCAACCAAGATACATGCCCTTGACCGAAATCGAACCTGGGACCTTTCAATCCTCAGAACGGCACTCTATCTACTGAGCCAAACCGGTTTCGGCCAGAGCTTGGTTTTGGGATCCCACCTAACGATGAGCTTTAGAGGAGGGTAGGACCAATATATGTTTACACAAATTATCCACCCAGAGGTCAGCCTTAGTTAAAGGAAATGATTTAATTTAGAGAAGTTATTTTGTTTTCTTTTAAATCTAATTTAAGATACTTGAATGAAATAGTAATAGATACCAGAGAACTGCCTGTGCAGCAATATAAACTAATGCCTCTAGACAAAGCAGCATCTACCTTGGGACCATACTTGGATAAAACACGTGTCAGAAGTATCTAGTAAATTATTGCCCTAGCCAGTTTGGCTCAGTGGATAAAACGTCGGCCTGCGGACTTGAAGGTCCCAGGTTCAATTCTGGTCAAGGGCACGTACCTTGGTTGCATGCTTGATCCCTGGACCTGGTCGGGGCTCATGTGGGAGGCAACTGATTGATGTGTCTCTTTCTCTCTCTCTAAACACCCCCCCTTTCCTTCCACACTCTAAAAAAAAAAAAAAAAAAAAAAAAAAAAAATCAATGGAAAAATATCCTCGGGTGAGGATTAACAAAAACAACAAAAAAGTATCTAGGAGTTTACAGATTAAGAAGTTATTGAATGGCCCTAATCGGGTTGCTCAGTGGATAGAGTATCGGCCGATCAAGGGCATGTATCTTGGTTGCGGGCACATCCCCAATAGGGTATGTGCAGGAGGCAACTGATTGATGTTTGTCATCAATGTTTCTGACTCTCTCTCCCTCTCCCTTCCTCTCTGTAAAAAATCAATAAGATATACTGAATGTCTAATGAAGCAGACGGTGAAAAGATGTTTTAAAAACCACACTGATAGCTGCATGGTAAAATCTATTGTAGTAAGAGTTCTGACATACAGTGTTTATCATGCCTTTCTTTTTAAAGAGACTGATGGGCCTTTAGGTGTTGATAGTAAATCTGTTCACTCATAGGGAAGTTTTTCTCTTTTGGGTGTCAAACACTTACAGGGCCTTCTGAAATGAGTTTAGTTTGATTCGGTGCTCAGAGACTCTGCAGACAAGCTTCCGGATTTAGAGCATTTCCCATGCAGTCTGCCATTTACCAGAGCTAAACTGTGTGTCAGAAGGAAGCAGGGTTGGTCTTAAAAGAGTCATGGAGGAAATTTTCCTTCAACATTTAAAGTGCTTGACAAAGTCATGTTCGCAGGGACGTCGGATTTGAGATGAGGAAGTTAAAATCAGGTGGCTTATTTTACATTCCTGGCCGGAAGCCCGCCTGATAGGATTGACAGGGAGCACTAATTAATCACCCAGGGTCTCCTCATTTCACTAATCACATTGCATGAAACCCTGCTGGCAGAGGCTCAAGGGCGAACTGTGGGCTCTCAGCCAACTTATTTTTCATAAGCATTATGCCTCCTCTATAAATTAGTGTGAGCCGAATGTATGCTGTCAGCGGCTTACTTTCCCATGGCGACCCTCTCTGGTTAAACAGCTTAAATAAAATCTTATACTGAAAGCAAAGAGAAGTTTCTTGCAAAGGACAAAAAAAAAAAAAAAAGATTTAATAATTCTCTTTGTAATCTTTATTCCTGTGGTATGTGAGGAAACTATTTCTGTTCTGGTCAAAATCTGCTAGACTAATTGAATAATGCACAGATGACAAGATAATTGCCTTTTGTTATCGAGAAAGTGAGCCACGATGCTTTTTCCATGACTTTCAATTGTGATAATAGTGTGTTTATCGAATGCATACTATACACCAATCACATCTCTTACCTCATTAATGGTCACATCGGTTCTGGGGGGTGCTATTACCATCTCCATTTACAGGGGAGCACCTGGGTTCTGTCAGCTTGCCCAGGTCACTGCTAGTAAATGCTGGGCCCCAGATGTGGGCCACGGTTTAACACCAAAGGCCCTGCTCTTCTGACTATGTTACTACTATTCATCATTCACATGGTCCCTTTGTATCATCCCTTTTCACTGGTGGAAAATATCAGTGGTATTTATCACACGTCTCAGTGATAAATATCAGAGGAATAATTCCCGTTTTCACATCGATCCTTTCACATTCATCTGAGTTAATACATCATTTCAGAAGCACCTGGCTCTCTAACACATTATGTTTTCCAATCATTTTAACATCAAGCCGTGGGGAGAAAGTTGCGAGCCTCTTTAAGCCAGAGCACATAGGTGCAGCTTATTCACACATCATCCACACTGTTGTTCATCTTGAGAAGCTTCCAAACAATTCTGATAGGAAAGGAAAATTTCAGGCCTCGAGCGCGTGCGCGCGCGCACACACACACACACACACACACACACACACACACACACGGGTAGTTTCCAAGGCAGCGCCTGTTCACAGCCCAGCCTTACATCCCGACACTGTGAATCATTCGGCTACAGCCTGTCTTACATATAAATTAATTTCCAAGAGCCTGTAATAAACTCTTCTGTAAAAGAGTGATTTGTCAGAGCCCATTTCCCTTATTAAAAATACCTAACTAGAGAGAGCAGTTTGATCTTCAGGGTTTATACAGGTTCTGTGCTAAGCCAATATGCTTCTCCTTAGTATGCAGTGCTGATGTTTTGAGTTGAAAAGAACCCCTTCCATTTCTTTTTATAGTGTCACGAGAAGTTGGAAAGAGGAAAAACTGAGCTGAACTTACAGGATAAATAACTAAAGGGTGCCTTCAGCCTGCCCCTTTGTTTTCTGACGCTCCCCTCCCCATCCTTTGTGAGTCATTGAGCCAGTGAGGCCCATCAAAGACACCTCAGTGTATAGAGCATTTTATGTGGAGGTTTATTTGTCATCCACACAAAGGACTAATTGCCTGCAGGCCTCCTTTCACATGGCAGTCTGTGGGTTCGGATCTCCTGGGGAGCGCCCTGCATTCTGCATGCATCTCTCAGGACGCTTTAAGTCTCGGTTGCATATAAAGCATCAGAAAGTTGATGTCACTCCAGTAAGGATATTAAAGGGATTTTAAACATAAGCATGGAAATGTAAATAAGAGCTGGAAGTGAAGGTGCTGCCATCATGTTGTGGTGTTTGCTTGATTTGATCAGAAGGATCATTTGTGTGATGGCTACGAAGGAGGCTATGTGGCATTTCTAGGATGGAGCATGCTTCGCTTAGAATTTAGCATTTCAAAAGGCCCACTGGGAGGAAATTCAGTTCTTGTTTTAACATGAACTTGAGGTTCTCAAAGATTTCTTGGATGCCTTTGTTCCTGATGTTGTCAATAAGGTTTTATTTTAAAGAAACACTCTGAATTCTAACAAGTCAATGTAGCAGACTTAGATTATAGTTTTCTCTAGTGGTTTTGCCTAGATGGTTGCGTGCATGTGTGTGTGTGTATGTGTGTGTGTATGTGTGTATATGCGTGCACACTATAGGGGCAGATAGGTTAGATAACATTAATGTCTGAAGAATTGAAGTTACATTCTCCTGGTGTTTAAAATAATTATTTTTAACTAAGGCACATGTTTACTAAGCTTTTTCTGAAATAAATGCAGTCATTTCTTAGTATTTTTAATATTTACAGTTAAATGAGAAAATTTTAACATAACATAATTATACATTAATTATACTAAGACATGTATTAAAAAGACCCCACCCCAAAAATGTGTGTCATTATGTTTCTTAGAAAAGAAAGTAGATGTTATCGATGAAACAAATTTAAAAAAAATTTTTTTTAAAGAGCAAAGCTTTAAAACACACACAGACACATGGGCACAGAGAGTGTTTGCATTCGATTGGGGGGGGGGGGGCGATTACCAGAAATAGCTGACTGAAATCTCGTCTGCCTTCCCAGCTCCAAGAGCTGACTTCCAGCAAGGCAGACCAGA
Source organism: Pipistrellus kuhlii (assembly GCF_014108245.1). Lineage (NCBI taxonomy): Eukaryota > Metazoa > Chordata > Mammalia > Chiroptera > Vespertilionidae > Pipistrellus > Pipistrellus kuhlii. The sequence goes on from NW_023425404.1 coordinate 137,756,813, forward strand.
GCAGCCGTGGGTGCTGGGGGACAACGTGTTGGGTGGGAAGGAAACACCAAACCCTTCTGTAAAACAGAAACAAGAATTGTGAAGGGTCTGAGATCTTTCCCTACCTGCCAGCTAACAAGTTGCCCTGCCACGATGTATTGGATGCCACAGAGACTCCAGACTCCTGGCTCAGGGACATAGGACTTTGTTAATCACAGCAATACTAGTGCCCACTGGATGAGTATTTTTCATACTCTTTCTCTGAGCTCCAATTTCTTTACAGTGATGCAGAAAGGGTCAGTCGACACTTGTGTACATAGTGAGTTGTGTTATAGGAGGGGAACCCTGGGTTCAGGGAACCCGGAACTTTTATAGTGGGCAGTAAACCTATCTGATCCTTTCCAGGATGTCTGTAGAGAAACACTACTTCTATCTTCCAAATTTCCTTGAAAAGATTGTCCACAACAAATGACACAAATCATAATTCCAATCAGTTCCTCCCTCATAAGAAGTTTAAAAACTTGAGAAAATTATCTTCCAACACAAAATTCTCTGGAAAGAGACACCAAATAAGATTCTAACAAATGTGCACTGATTTTTAGCGGCTACATTTGTGCCAGAGGACATAGCCAGTAGCTACAGCGTGATTGTATTCTGTCATTTTAACAGATGGATAAAAAGTGACATTTTAGGTACATCAAGTACATAGAGAGCATATCCTTTTCAAAAGATCTCCCCTTCATTTGTGTTGGACCACCGAGTCCTGTGTAGCTGGCCAGGTGGTGATAATCTCCATTTACACTGGTACTTCAGTGACTTGATCGAATTCACCCCACTAGTTAATAATGCTCCTGTTGGCACTAAACCTGGGGTTCCCTGCACCCAGGTCTTTAGGGCACATCGCATAACTGTTTCCCTTCTGTCTCCTACACAAAGCAAAGGACATCACTGGCCACTGTAGAGGTGACCCTGGTCCAGTCCCGAGTTCCCTGTTGGTGGTTGCCAGCCCTCTCAATGAATGCTGAGGCTTGCCCAGCCACACCCGGGGGGGGGGGGGGTGTGTGTCCTGGTGGCAGTGCTGCCCTTGGTGTCCAGAGTCAGAGACTAGTTTGAAATAAGGGAAGTTACTTTCTTTGTTGTTCTATATTTTATTTTCAGTTTCTCTGAGCACAAGCAGTCTCACTGCTTCAGCCCCTTTCTCCCTGTGTCAATGTATCATGGCAGGTGACAGTCTTTCCCTCTGTGGACTTTGGTCACACCTCTTTCCTGGTCTCCTGCTGCCCCTTTATCTATTCCTTTGCCATCTCCCCTCCACGTTCGCTCTGTGCCCTTCACCTATGTCTGCGTGTTCTCTGGGACATTGCCTTGGTCCTCTTCTCTACAGACTTTCTAGATGGACTTAACAGGAACCACAGGAACAGTTATTTGTTGAGTACGTCCTATGTGCAAGCACCTGCAGAAGCACCTTCTGTGCATTATTTCATTCGGTCTTCCCAGTGACCCTAGGAGATGGAGATTGCTGTTCTCTGTATCTTATAGAGGAAGAGATAGAGAACCGAGGGTTTCAATCATTTGCTCAAGGTCACACAATCAGTAAGTGGTGGAGTTCGATTTTAACCAAAGTCTGACTCTGGGCCCTCACGGGTATGTGCCAGGACACCTTCTCCTGTGTGCCTGGCATTCATCTCAGTGGCAACATGTCTGAAACTGAACTCTAAAATAGATTTCTCCTTAAATATTCTTCCAGTTTCTTAAATGACACCACAGCCTGGGGTGTCCATAGATTCTTCTGTCTTCCTCGTCTCCCACATGTAAGTCACTCAACAGATAGTTTGGAGGATTCAGGATTAACGAACAAAAATCCCTGCTCTCATGGACCGTGCTTTTGTAGAAATTAATATCCCCATTTTATAGATTGTGAAACGGAGAAATAGGGAGATTAAACGACTTGTCCAAGGAAACATATTTAGGATTCAAACCCAGACATCCTGGTTCAGGAACCTTGTGCTTACACTGTGTGCTTCCTAGAGTCATCTAGAGCAGTGGTCGGCAAACTCATGAGTCAACAGAGCCAAATATCAACAGTACAATGATTGAAATTTCTTTTGAGAGCCAAATTTTTTAAACTTAAACTTCTTCTAACACCACTTCTTCAAAATAGACTCGCCCAGGCCGTGGTATTTTGTGGAAGAGCCACACTCAAGGGGTCAAAGAGCCACATGTGGCTCACAAGCTGCAGTTTGCCGACCACAGGTCTAGAGTCTCCTCCTCAGTCTTCTCTCCTGTCTCAGGCCACTGCCTTTTGGGGCTGGTGTCCCTGTCACTGGGATTACTCTGGTAGCCTCCCAACCTGTCTCACTACCTGCAGCCTCACTTCCCTTCAACTCATTCCCTGAGCTGAATTGGAATGATTGTTCTGCAGTGCAGTGTGGTCCAGTCATTATCGTGCTAAAAAGCCTTGGTTGGCTTCCTGCAGCTTGGCGGTACCTTGGTCCCCAGGACCCAGCCTGCTGTGCCCAGGTCCCTGCTTAGCAGCCACTAGCCCAGAAGTTCTCAGCAGTTAGCAGGAGGGCTTGTTCATACAGGGCTTGCTGGGCCCCACCGCAGGGGCGCGGGAGAACTGTATTTCTAACCAGTTCCTGGGGCTGCGGCTGGAGCAGGCCCCACACTGGGAGGAGGCCTGCTGCTGGAAGCCCTTGCAGATTCCTGAGGGACATGCTGGTTCGGGCTTTGATCCTTTTGCACAAGCTGCTTCCTCTGCAGGAGTGATCTTCCTGCCTCCTTCCTTTAAAGCACAGTTCAAGTGTCACTTCCTGGGAAGCTTCCTCTGGCCCCACAGCGATCCCATAGCCTCAGCTCTCTGTTTCTATGGCAACGAGTCTCCGGGAAGGCTCCATCCCCTGTGGCTAAGTTGCAGTTTTACTTATTTGTTTCCCACCCACTGCCCCTCCACATGTAAGCTCCTTAAGAGAAGAGATCATCTGTTGTATTTTTCACCCTTCTGTCCTGGGCACCCAGCACCGTGTGCCCAGTGCACAGTGAAGATACATATTAAATGACTTGAACGATAGAACCCTACTTGTGCTTTAAGAAATTGCCATCCTATTTTAATGCTTGTTTGCATTACCCTTTAAATCTTGCCCAAGATGTGTTTTTAAAACGTTAACATATTCCAGCACTGCTTTAGGACACACCTGAGAGCATTAGGCTCGGAGCTGCCGTGAGCTGGAGTTGACTGCTTGGCTGTTTAGCACAAACAGCGGGAGCTTATTCCCAGGGAGGCTGGTGTTTGTCCACAGACAACTCGCTTCTGCCTGTGGTTCAAGATACGTGAGCTATCCCTCGGCCCTCCTCAGCCTCCAGAACGTTTCTCTGGTCTGTGCCGAGCCTCGGTTTTATCTAATCGGAGTTACTTATGGAACAGCCCGGGCAGGGGAAGCCTTTTTTTTTTTGGACACAAAGATTAGTGGGCTGTAAACGTGCAGCCCTCGTGTTTCCATCGGGAGTTGTGTTGCTTAAACCCTCCTGTTCCCTTCTGCAAGCCCGCACCATCTACGTCATTTCCAAGAAGAATTAGGTTTTACTGCCTGCAGGGGCCTCCCTGCTTTCTCTCTTCCCACCTCAGATTCCTGCCAGAGCGTGACACAGCTCCAAACGCTCACAAAGGAGTTTCTGAACAAGGGTGTCCTTGGATTGTGGACGCGTCTTCAGGGGTGCCCTGGCCTTCATCTGGGGTGGAGCAGGTTCAGAGGCAGAGAGCCCCTCCGTGTGGGGGGGAAAGCAGGAGGGCAGACCGGGGTGCACAGAGCTTGGGAACCCCGAGAGCTCCCCGCCCCCTCGCCCTTTCCCAGGCCCTGCCTGGCGGTGTTGCTTTGGGAACCATTTCCAGCTGCATCCTTCTTCTTCCAGCATTCCGCAAGCACTCTTGGGCAGCTCTTTCCTCCAGGGAAGCGTGGCTGACGTGTGTGCCTCTCACACCCGGTACCGGCAGGGTCTGGGGTAGTCCGGAACCCAGTGCCTGTACCCAGGTGCTGAGAAAGGATGGCAGCTGCTGCCAGAGCCCCCGGAGCAGCAGCACGCCTGTGCCCACTGGCACGCTTCATCGTTAGCTATGAGCTTGTCACGGGCCTGAGCACGAGGGAAATGCATCTGCTCTTAGTTATGTCTTAGGAGCCTTTTGGTCGCAAGTAACAAAAAGCCCTCGAAGTACTTGAGCTAAGATAGGAGCAGGGAGAGACATATAATAGAGACCCAGGGGGCTGTGCGGGACTCAGGGTCAAAGACGTGTGGCCCGGGGCCTTGCGGGTAAGAAGCAGAGAGGGGTCAGGAGTAGAAGATACTTGTGGTCTCTCTTCTGCTTTCGACATCCGTATGGTGTCTCCCCAGCACCCCCAGCCCGTTCTAGCATAAGGGAGACTGAGGCTGGCAAAAGCCACTGCGTCCAAACCCCGTTTCTGGGGAGGAGAGACTCTGCCTCAGCCTGGCGTTTGAGTCACTTGTCCCACAGCAGCCTAGAGAGGGTAGAGAGCGAAGGGCCCCCCTTTGCAAGCCTGGCTGCAGGGCTCCCATAAGGGTGAGGGGAAGTTTTAAAAAAGGGGTGGTGAGTTTCAGAAGCTAGCCCAATCAGTATTGGTTATAACTTATATTCACATTCCTCCAAAAGGATTTAAAAAAAAAAAAATTAGGTATAATGACGCCCAGCTGATGTGGCTCAGAAGTTGAACGTGGACCCGTGAACCAAGAGTTCAGCGCTTGATTCCCAGTCAGGGCACATACCCGAGTTCTTGGCCTGATCCCCAGATGCGGGCATGCAGGTGGCAGTCGATCAATGTCTCTATCTCATCTATGTTTCTCTCTCTCTCTTCCTCTCTCTGTAAAATCAATAAAAAAACTTATTAAAAAATAGGTACAGTGAAACCAGAACTTCTTTACAAAGAATGTCATATAAAAGGAGCAGCCGAAGCCAGTTTGGCTTGGTGGATAGAGCGTCGGCCTGCGGACTGAAGGGTCCTGGGTTCGATTTTGGTCAAGGGCATGTACCTTGGTTACAGGCACATCCACAGAAGGGGGTGTGCAGGAGGCAGCTGATTGATATTTCTCTCTCATCAATGTTTCTAATTATCCCTCTCCTTTTTTCTCTGTAGAAAATGAATAAAATATATTTTTTAAAAAGAAAGGAGTGATAGTGTTAGGGAAAGAGAGAATGCATCAAGAACCTCTGATGGGAAGAAATTTATTTTAACGTGGGGCTTCAACATTGGTAGGTTTTTAGATTGTGGGGCCAATATGCTGAGGATTCCTGAACCAGACAGCTAAAATAAGAAAAAGAAAAGATGTGAAATTAAACACGAACTCGGTATTGTGACCGGACTATCTTTTCATCGTTAATGTTCAATGCAGGGGGATGCTTGTGTCCACTGTCCCTGGAGGCGCCTCCAGCTGCTGGCGGGGAGGGAGAGGCCTGGCCGGAGGGCAGGTGCTGCCGTCCCTTAAATAAATGGGCACCTGCTCCCTGCTTATCGGTCCCCATCACTCCTGTGGTGTGAACCCAGGTCATGTCCCTCCTTAAAGTTGCGCACGCGCGTGTCTGTGTCTGTGTGTGTGTGTGTGTCTGTGTGTGTGTGTGTCTGTGTGTGTGTGTGTGTGCGTGAAGGGCAAATTAGGGTCCTTGGGGAGAGTGGCTCAGAAGTTCAGAGAGGACCGCCGGGACCGGTTTAGCTCAATGGATAGAGCGTCGGCTTGGGGACTGAAGGGACCCAGGTTCGATTCCGGTCAAGGGCATGTACCTTGGTTGCTGGCATATCCCCGGTAGGGGGTGTGCAAGAGGCAACTGATCGATGACTCTCTCTCATCGATGTTTCTAACTCTCTGTCTCTCTCCCTTCCTCTCTGTACAAAAATCAATAAAATATATTAAAAAAAAAAAAAAAAAAGAAGTTCAGAGAGGACTACTGAGAGTGAGAATGTGTCCTCGTTTGGAGAAACAGGTCCAAACGTTGGGGGGCGGTGGGGTGGGGGGAGCAGGCCGAGAAGTGCCTGAGGAAGGGGAGGGGACCAGGCCCATGCTGGGCTCTGTGACTCCCAGCCAGGCCCGTCATAATTGCCGGCCCCGCACTGTGGATGTGCCTGTAACCAGGGTGGGCTTTGTGCTTTCCTGGGAGTGCCCTTGCTATCTGCAATCGACAGGTGACGGCCGTGGGCTCTAGGAAGTCGGGAAACCCGCTTGGGATTCTTCTCTTCCGGTAGAAACCACAGTTGTCGCCCCAGCCTTCAAAGACCAACCCAGCCTGGCTCCTGCTACCCCTGCCCTGTGCACGCCGGCCCTCCCCCGGCGACTGCTCCTCCAGCGTGCCCCTACCCCCCCTCCTCCAGCCTGGAGCCCCGTTCCCTGATACCCGTCGGTCAGCTCCTTCATCTCTGTCTCATTTGCTCATCCAGCGCTTTCTTATGGAGACTTGCCATGCCCGTTCTATTTTAACATTGCAGCACCCCCCTCCTCATTCCGGTCCCTTCTGCTGCTCTCCTTCCCCACAGGGCTTCTCGGCTTCTAAAAGTCCAAGTAATCCACTCCTTTATGTCTCCTTGCCTTGCCTTTGCCTCCCCACACTCCGCAGCTGGAGTGTCAGCCATAGCACAGGCACTGTCGTCTGTTCTGGCTCCTGAGTTATCCAAGCGTCTCCAGGGCTGCCTGGCTCCTAGTGGAGCCTCAGGAAGTCTGTGCTGAGTGAATGGAGCGCCTTCCCCATATCACAGCTCCAGGCTGAGCTGGGGCCGGTGCACCAGAGGCTGCGTGTGTTCAGACCAGAGGGAGGGGGCCCGGGCGAAGTGAAGTGAGGGAGGCTGGCCCAGCTCAGATGCCGAATGTCCTGTTTACAGGTTTGAGCTTCATCTGTTATTCTATCCTCTGTGGGTTCTGGACAGTTTGCCTGTGCAAACTGGGACACAGGGACCCAGTGGCAAAATTGGGATCGACTTTCTGAGCATTGACTTTTCTGCCAGCCCAAGCTCCCTCCTTAGACCTGACAAGAATTCTGCCCAGAGGCCTTTTCTTCCTGAAATCAGCCCCTGCTCTGTAAAGACAAGGGGTGTGTGTGTTAGCATACTGGTGGACTGCCACACCTCACCCACCCCTGCCAGGGCGGGAGTGTTGTTCACACTAAAGCGTCAGAAAAGATCTAATAAAAAGAACACGTGTTGCAGTTTCAGCAAAATACATCTTTCCTAATGGCCCTCTCTCGTTCCTCTCTTCTGTGCCAAATGTTTTCAATGCATCTCTCCTGTTTATTCAGGCAGAGCTTAAAATTCAAAAAAACCCCAACAAACCCTTCCTCAGAATGATGAAGGGATAACAATTCCACCCATTGTTATTTAAGATAATATTTTTGAGGCTCCAGTTGAGATGAGAAGATTAATCCCACTTTTGTTTTCCTCCATTGTGATTACATTGCTTCATTATTATTTTGAGTTTGCTCATGGAATTCTGGGCAGATGTAATCGTTGTTTTTTTTTTTTTTTTTTTTTTAAGTATTTAAGAGTTGTCTGTGAATTTTAATGTATACATAATTTTAATCTATACATAACGACCCCTTTCCCCCCCCCCCCCGCCACCACTTTTTTTTTTTTTTTTTTTTACTTTAGAGAGAGAGGAAGGGAGAGGGAGAGAGAAAGATCCATCAGTTGCCTTCTATATGCGCCTCAACTAGGGATCAAATCCACACCCAGGCACCTGACTGGGAATTAAACCCAAGACTCTTCAGTGCACAGGACGAAGCTCCAACCAATGAAGCCACACCAGCCAGTAACTGCTTCCTTTAATGAATAGAAGTAGTGGGTGGTGGTGGACATGTATATCGATTTTAAATAATTTATTTTTTAAAGTATGCAAGCTGAAATTCGCTTCAAAGGAAATTCAGATAGCAGCCAAAATACCCATGAAAGAAAACTGTCCTTCAGAAATGCCACTGGATCTCAAGCGAGTTACAGAATTAGCGCCCAAGAGGCATTTCTGGCAGAGAGGACATATGATGGGATTTGCAGAGCCATCCATGTGGAAGATGCTGGATTCACAGGCATTATTCCTAACACCTCCCTCTCCGTCACCCTTGCCCCCTTCCCCATATCCAGTCATCACTGAAAATGTCAGCTGTACTTCTAAATAGTTTTACTTCCTTGTATGTCCTCACTGCATTTCAGACCAGGACATGATCAGTCTTGTCTGCATCGGTCTTGTCTCCTTCCAGTCCCAGGGAATCTAATCTGTTTTGCAGCCCAGGTCCTCGTTTCTCCAAAGCCCAGATCTGATCCTGACCAGACTCCTCACCCCACCGCAGCTCACTGCCCACAGGCGGCCCGTAAATGGCTTTCTGTCACTCTTAGGGCAATCCCGAGATTCCTTCACGTGGCTTACAGGGCCCTGCATGGGCTGGTTCGTGCTGTACTCTAACTGGAAATCTATCCTCCCCTCTTCCCTTTCCCCATTCTGTGTGCACCGGCCACACTAGTCACCTTTTAGACTAGGAGTAGGGAACATCTGGCTCACGGGTCATAGAAGGCCCGGGAAATCATTTGGTCTGGCCCTGCCAAAGCAGGCATTAGGGGTGAGTTAATGAAATGTTTGACCAAATACAGCAGGCTAATTTTGTATGGCCCATAAATGATGTTATAAATATCCAAATGGTCCTTGGCAGAAAAAAGGTTCCCCGCCCCTGCTTTAGACCCTTTGACTTGCCCTGCTACTGCCACCACAGCGTGCATTTAGTGCGTACATGTTCTTCCCTCTGCTTGAAATACTCTTTTTTTTTTTTTTTTTCCATTTAATGTCTTCTCATCCTGCAGACCCCAGTTCCTCCATCCCACTCAGAAAAGCCTTCCTAGGATGCTCTCTGGTCAAATTCCCTCTTACAATCTCTACTAGAGGCCCAGTGCATGAAATTTGTGCATGGGGGTGGGGGCTGTGTGTGTGTCCCTCAGCCCAGCCTGCACCCTCTTCAATCTGGGACCCCTCAAGGGATGTCCAACTGCCCATTTAGGCCTGATCCTGCTGGCTCCCAACTGCTCACCTGCTTGCCTTCCTTATTGCCCCTAACCGCTTCTGCCTGCCAGCCTGATCATCCCCTATCCACCCCCCTGACAGCCTGATTAATGCCTAACTGCTCCCCTGCAGCCTGATTGCCCCTAATTGCCCTCTTCTACATGCCTGGTCACCCCTAACTGCCCTCTTCTGCAGGCCTGGTCCCTCCAACTGCCCTTCCCTGCAGACCGGGTCGCCCTCAACTTCCTTTTCTGCAGGCCTGGTCCCTCCCAACTGCCCTCCCCTGCTGGCCATCTTATGGCAGCCATCTTGTGTCCAGCAGGGGCAGCCATCTTTGACCACATGGGGGCAGCCATCTTGTGTGTTGGAGTGATGGTCAATTTGCATATTACTCTTTTATTAGATAGGATGGGCCTTATTTTCTTTTCCTCTTATGGCACCATCAAGGACAATTTTGCCTTTCATGCTTTGATGATTTGGTTACAATCTTACTGGACAGGGGGCAGGCTGACAGGGAGCAGAGACTGTATCTTATCTCATGTATCACAATAGAAAAGTAGTGTGTAGCACCAATTAGGAGCTCAGGAATATTTGTTGAGGATTGTGGATGGATGGATGGATGGATGGACGGACGGATGGATGGATGGATGGCTTCTCCAAGTACCCATTTTTGTGCTGGTTAGAATGGAGCGCAGGTTCATTTCCAAGATGTTGGAGGCTCAACAGGACCAAAACAGTGGATGAAGGAGGAGATCTTCCACTCCCCAGAGAAAAGGGGGCAGATGCGTCCCTCCTGGTTTCAGTATAACTGTCCATCCGTTATTTGTCTGGACAAACATTTCATGGACAAACACATTAGGAAAATACTATAATAGTTTCGAGCGTGGGTTGAGGAGTCATTTCCTGAGCACCCTAGCACAGGCACCTGTGTGATCTTGGGAAAATTGCCTAAAGTGTCTACGTCTCAGTTTCCTCATCTATAAAACGGTGATCGTAGCAGCACCTACCACATGGGGTTGTTGAGGGACCTTTCAGATCAGCATTGTTCAAGAGTAATATAGTGCAAGCCACATAGATAACTTAAAGGCTGAAGTAACTGTATTTAAAAAAGGGAAATGAAACAAGTGAAATTTTAATAATATGTTTTATTTCACCCAGTATACCAAAAGCTTTATCATTTCAACAGGGCAGCCAATAATAAAACAAGTATTAATGAAATGTTTTACATTATTCTTACTCACATTAAGATTCTAGCTCATCTCAGTTGGAACCAGCCACACGTCAGAGGCTCAGCAGCCAGTGGCTACCACGTTAGGCAGAGCGGTTGCATCTAATTCATAAGAAACACAGCACCTAGTTCCAACTCACACTCAACCAGTGCTGGCAAAATAATTGTTATTCCTTTTAAAACATCAAGACTCGGGTGGACCAACATTTGTGCTCGTGTTTGCGTACATTGCCGTGCGGGGGGACGCGTTGGGTCTGTTTTGCTGTGCGGCGGGAAGGAGGAGTTGCCTGTAAGTGTTCTCAGCTGTTCCCTCCCTGTGCGCGCCCCGGCTCCTACTGAGGTCAGCGGGAGGTTTATGGTCCTCTCTGCTGCGAGAGGTGGGAAGGGGGACCCCCGAGTGTGTCGGTACTGCGTGCCGGTCTGTTTTCTGGCTCCTCTCTGTTTAATG